>NC_139388.1:104362500-106862500 GCF_054392235.1 Sus scrofa | reverse complement strand
ATATTCATCAAAAGATAACGATCAAGGAGTTCCCTTGGTGGCGCAGTGGTTAATGAATCCCACTAGGAAGCATGAGGTGGCGGGTTCAATCCCTGGCTTGCTCAGTGGGTTAAGGATGTGGCGTTGCCATGAGCTGTGGTGTAGGTCGCAGATGAGGTTAGGATCTGGCATTGCTGTGGCTGTGGCGCAGGCCGGCGGCTACAGCTCCGATTCAACCCCTAGCCTGGGAACCTCCATATGCCCCAGGAGCGGCCCCAGAAAAGCCAAAAAAAAAAAAAAAAAAAAAAAAAAGATAACGATCAAGAACATTTGGAGCAACAGAACCAATAATAAATTTCAATGTGGTCACATAATAAGAACTATTAATAGCTACACTCAACAACACAGATGAATCTCACCGTTACAATCAACAAAAGAAATTGTGGTGGATGGTGTCACAGAGAACTCCCCCAAGACCGACATTCCAAGAGTGCTGCCTACTAGAGGCTCACACCTGAGTTCCTCTGCCAAAGGCAACAAGCTCATCTATGAACAGGCAAGGTGTGGCCTGGCCCCACTGCTTCAATGTGGGATATCTGAAGGACTGGACTTGTCCCAGAGCACCCGAAAGGTACGGCTGAGGCCTTTGCTGCAACTACATCTCAGTTCAAATTTTCCTCCTGCCTCACCTGCTTCTCTCATTCCTTTATAGATGCTGTAACTTTCTTCATGAAGTTCCCACTGTGGCACAACAGGATTGGTGGTTTCTCTACAGCACCAAGACACACGTTCAATCCCTGACCCAGCACAGTGGGTTAAAGGATCTGGTATTTCTGCAACTGTGGCTCAGATCTGATCCCTGACCCAGGATTCCATTTGCCATGGGGCAGTCAAAAGATAAAAATTAGAAAAAAAGAAAACTTTTTTCACACAAATCTCTGAATCTCAGAGTGTTCTGTGGTGAACTCAAACTAAGAAGGTTGGTACCAGAAATAGGGCAACAATACCTGCCACACAGCTAACACCTGCCACTACCAGTAGAAAAGTGACAACCCCTGAGATGGGATAATGATGCAAATATTAAACCTTTCACTGGTGGAGGGAATACAGTGGAGAGTACAGTGTCGTGGCTGTTTGAAAGGTTTGGGCGAAGTAGTCAGTATAAGGGCGATGGGATCAGCTGACACTTGCTGAGGTTACACTAGAGACAGGAAATGAAAACCAATATACAGAGCAGAGTGAAGGGCAGGGGACTCTTTCATCTCCATAGACGCATAATAAACTGCCCAAAACTCAGTGGCTTAACAGAATGGTCATTTTATTATTATCTCTCATGACCTGTAGGTTGACAGAGATCCACTGGGCAGCCTTCCCTCGCCATGTGATGTCACTTGGAGTCATCTGGGGGCCCATGAAATGTGGTTCCCTCCTATAGTTGGCACTGGATTCTGGCTCTTGCCTAAGATGTCAGCTTAGGACTTCAACTGAAGCACCTCAATTGTCCTTCATGGGACCTCTTCATATGGCTTGGGCTCCTCTCAGCATGATGGCTGGGTTCCAAGAGGAGAAAGAGAGAGCTTCCAGTCCATTAATGAGCTCAGAAGCCCAGGAACATAATGACCACTTCTGCCACATTCTATAGGTCATAGCTAGTCCCAAGTTCAGCCCAGATACAAGGAGAGCAGTAATAAGCACCATTTCTTGATGGGTGTTACACTTACATGGGAAAAACTGGCAAGGGTAGGGGGATGTCCTCAGCTTGCAAGGCTAACTACACAGCCTCCGTGGTAACATATAAAGAGACTCACAGTTCCTGCCATTAAAGAGAAAAAGAAGCCGATTATGAGGCTCTGGGCTTAAATACAAGGGGAAACTTGACTTCACAGCCAGCTCCAGCAAGTCTGCTGTGCCAAGGTCAGGTCCTTGTCGAGAAGGAGAGGGATCCTGAGATTTGAGATGATAAGAACATCTCAGTCAATGCATCTGAACATATTTTATCGGGAGATTACCCCAAACCTCCCTGGCCTAACCAAGTGGCTCACTCCACTCTTCTAGGGCTGACATCAATCCCTGGATAAAGATGTTGCTGAGGTCTATGCCTTACAAGACAACTATCGCCATTACAATATAGTCCACTCCCCTTTTGAGCTGCCAGAAAAATTACTACGTCAAGTCACAACATACCCTGGCTGGGCAAGCACTGGGTCTGATGGGGTTGCAGAAGATACTGCAGATACTGAAGGGTCTGTGGGCCCAAACCAACAGGCATGGCCAGAGCCAAGAGAATGGGTCTGGGTTGGATGATGAGGGTTCTAAACCCAGTGGGGAGAAACATGCAGTTTAACAAAGGACAGTTTACTGATTCAAAAATAATTATCCACCATATAGGATGTTAACTCCTTAAAAATAAACCTAGAAGTCAGTGCAAGTATAATGCTAAGATGGTCCTTCAAAATTTAGAGGAAGCAATGGTCCACATCATGGCAGACAACAGGAAAAAGGGATCGAGAGGTATAGACAAGTGGGCATAGAAGAGGATATACCAATGTCAGAAAAGCCTATTAGGTGACTATGTCCTGTGGGAGGTCCTGGAGGACACAGTTTAACAAAGTCATAAGAAACATACCCATTAGATAGGTACATGCAATGTCGATGTGCTTCGTGGTGCTGTCCTCCTAAGCCAGGGCTGGTCGGAGGAGATGCTATTACAGAGCAATGCTCCTGACAGCAAAGGTGAGCACAATTATCATCAAGAATGGCAGCCGGGATGGCAGCCAGGAATTGTTGACTCGTTCAGGGTAATGGATATGCTTAATAAAACTCAGCATCCTTTGTAGAAAGATAGATGGGCAGCCAGCAAGAGTATTGTTCAAATTATATGATCAAAACAAATCAAAGGTGGATGACCATGAGGTTGAGAAGGGTTGCCTAAATAAAAATTCATCATCCTTTGCCTAATGTCTGGACCTAAGACAGTTTCAGACACCAAGCCCATTAACTAAAGGAAACACTGGGTTCCCAAGAAGAAGGATCCAAAAGCCCATGGCAAGTATGTGTATTAATGTTATGTTAATGTAAAGTTGATGTTAACACAGTCCCTCTGCAAAGAGGTCTACAGCCATTTACTCAGGTACCCACCAGTTAGGCAAAGGGGAAGACTCAGAATGTCAAACACTACTGGATACAGTAAGCAAAATTCCAGGCAGTAGCATCTGAGCTGCCTGGTTAGTCAGAAGCCTGCAAGGAGAATGACTGGAAGACTGGGGGAAATGAGGTCTGGAAAGAGGGTCTTGGGAGTTCCCGTCGTGGCGCAGTGGTTAACGAATCCGACTAGGAACCATGAGGTGGCGGGTTCGGTCCCTGCCCTTGCTCAGTGGGTTAACGATCCGGCGTTGCCGTGAGCTGTGGTGTAGGTTGCAGACGCGGCTCGGATCCCGCGTTGCTGTGGCTCTGGCGTAGGCCAGTGGCTACAGCTCCGATTCAACCCCTAGCCTGGGAACCTCCATATGCCGCGGGAGCGGCCCAAGAAATAGCAACAACAACAAAAGACAAAAGACAAAAGACAAAAAAAAAAAAAAAAAAGAAAGAGGGTCTTGGAAGGACCATGGGAGTGAGTTTGAAGAACTAGTTATTCTATGTTAGATCCTTCAAGAGAGCAGCCACCACAGAAGAGGCAGACATAATGGGCAATCATGATTTGGTCAGTTGACATCAACCAACACCCTCATGACCATTCCACATCCTCCTGATCTGCCCCAGCCCCAGACACTTGTAAAACTTGCCAGCAACAGAAGCTCACACTGATACCCTAATACGGCGCTATGTCTCTGGGAGAAGCATCAGACACCTGTTCAGCTGAAATACACTGGAAACCTTGGGAAAGGCAGTGATTCATCTCAAATGGAATCAATACCTACTCCAAGTATGAATTTACTTTCATTCCCCAAAGGATCTCAGGCAACACCACTGTGCATGGGCTTACAAACTATTTAATGCACCAGCATAGGATGCTGTGGATCAGCAGTGGACCAGAGGACTACCTACATCGAATGATGGATGGAAGTAGATATATGACCATGAGGACCCCACCAGTCCCATCATCACCACACCACCCAAAGGCTGCAAGCCTGCAAAGGATGGAACGGCCTTTTGAAATTGTAAATGAAGTCTCCTCTTAGGTGTGGTAATATGCCAGAATGGGGCACCATGTCTCTAGGATGCAGTCTATACCCTAAATCATGATGATTCTTTAGGAACCAAGGGGTAGATGTAAGAGTGACTCACTTACCATTTCTCCCAATGACCCATTTAGGAAAGGTGTGCTTCCTGCACTCAAAACTCTTGTACTAAGTAAGGGTCTGATTCCAAGAGAGGAAACACTTCCAAAGGAGACACATCAAGGAGAAAATGAAACTTGAATCTCTAGCTGCCACCCAGTCACTCTGAGCATCATGTATCAAAAGACTAGCAGAGTTGAAAATGAGTCACAATTTGGGCAGGAAGGGAGAAGCTAAGTTGACGTTTCCCGTTGGGGCACTGAAAAACATGTTCGGCACTCAGATAGTTTGCAGGGGTATTTTTTAGATTCTCCAGACCAGCTGTGATGGTAAATGGACGGGCAGCAGCCTCAGAAGGGCATAGTGTTCAGGAACTCCGACCCTTTAGAGATGAGGATCTGGATCGCTGTACTCGTTTATCTGTCTAGACAAGCAATGGTGCTGAGAGTGAGGGGCTTTAGAATTGGTAGGGGAGGAAGGGGATGACTGGTTGTGGCCCACAGACCAGATGCTGAAGCAAGGGCTCTACTTTACCCCACTAGCCCTCCTCTTGTAAGTCTTCTTAGGCAAAGAGATCAATCAAAATCCTAGAGGAGCTTTTTATGTTTTACGTTTGTAACTGCTTAGTTTTTTTCATCTCTGGATTTTCCATCTACTCTTTTTTTTTAAATTGTAGTTGACCTGCAATGTTTCAGGTGTAGAGCAAAACGATTCATATATTTGTTTGCAGAATCTTTCCCATTATAGGTTATTACAAGATATCGAATATAGTTCTCTGTGCTATTCAGTAGGTCTTTGTTGTTTATTTTTTTATATGGTAGTGTATGTCTGTTAATCCCAAATTCCTAATTTATCTCCCCCCTTTCCCTTGGAGAAGCTTTTTCCCATGAGGTTAAACAAATCGAATAGATCTCAATGGTCCAGTGGGTGGACTCCAGAGACACTAAGTCAGTCAATTAGTTTCCCCTTCAAGACTGAGATGATGAAGGTAGGGGTTCAAGGGCCCAGCCCCCTTGCGCATCTGGGCCACCCAGCCCTAGAGTTCCATGTGCCTCAGGTCTCTGGTGTAAATGCATCTCAATTCAACTTCCTCCTGCTGAAATCTCCTTCCCCACGCCCTCCAGGTCACACTGCCCAGGGGACTTCCCAGTGCACATCCCGCATGTCAGTCTGCGACTCAGAGTCAGTTTCTAAGGAAGCTAATCCAAGTTAGAATTCGAATACAAAAGAACACACACACAGAGTATTTATACAAAATCTCAAGCACAGGCAGAAATCAAATAGAATGTTAGGTAACAGGGCAGTGGTTTCCCTGGAAGGGTGGTACTGACTCAAAGAGGGAATAAGGGGCTCCTGCAGAGTGAAAATGTTCTGTTTCTTACCTGGGGGGCTACTGACATGGATGTGATCCTGAAAATTCATCAAGCTGGAAATGGTGTTTATTGCATTTCTACTTATATGTTCTGTACCTCAAAAATATGTTTTTTAGAAACCTACATTTTACAATCCTTCTTGATGATTCCAAAAGGATTTCTCTTCTGAGGTACCCCAAGATCATCAATATGAGTATGAATTATCAACCTTCATCCTTAAGCTCTGAATCTGACAATCTGCATTCAGCATCAGACTTAGATATTTACTAATCATGGGAAGCTGGTCAGATTTTCAACCTCATTTCTTCGATCTCTAATATGAATGAAAACATTACCAAATGGAATTTCTGTGTTTACTAAATAAGATAATCCATGTAAAGAACATAGGACAATGCTAAGACAGAGTACAGAAAATATTCAATAACACATTTACTATGGTCCTTTTTAATGAAGAGATTAAAGTAAATTTAAACTAATTTCTAGGACAGTTCCTGGAAACTGCTTTTCAAAATAACGATGAGATAGTTTGTTTTGTTTTACTCATAAAAAGTAAATAAAGTTACTTGATTTTTTTCTTTTTGGAGTACAGGGAAGAGTTATGTTTACATGATGCTTAGCATATAATCAATGTTATTTCAACAAATGTTTATTCTGTTATAAGAATCATAGTAAGTAACACAGGAGTCCCTGTCATGGCTCAGCAGAAACGAATCTGACTGGCATCCTTGAAGATGCAGGTTCGATCCCTGGCCTACTCAGTGGGTTAAGGATCCGGCATTGCCATGAGCTGTGGTGTAGGTCTCAGATACAGCTCAAATCCAGCATTGCTGAGTCTGAGGTGTAGGCCGGCAGCTACAGCTCCACTTCAACCCCTAGGCTGGGAACCTCCATATGCCTCAGGTGCAGCCCTAAAAATAATAATAATGATGATAATATGTAACATGGAAACTATGGTCTCTCCCAGCAAAGTGATGGTCCCTGGCATCTTCTATTGTCAAATGAACATGGGCTACAAAATATAATAGTCTCATATATGAATTCTGACTTTGCCAAGGACAAGCTGGTTCTCTTCGGAATCTATAGTTTGTCATCTCTAAAGAAATGATGATGCTCACTCTATAGGATTATCTGTGATACTATATAAAACACCACTGAACACCAGGTCAGTGGAAATACATATTCCCCACTCCTCTACCTGCTTATGGCCAAGGTCATGTTTTCATAATGGCTGCTAATATTAGAGGAACAATCTTTGGTCAAGGAATAATTTTCAAAGAGGTTTTTAAATCAAGTACCCTGTCTCACACTCCTTGAAAAACCTTAATAATTTAAATAATTTTTCATCAGAAAACATGTATACAATGAATTGAGTTACAGATCTGTCCAATCCTTAGGTCATAATGCTGCATACTGAACTGCCTTTTAACAAAGAATTAAGAACTCAAGTTTCTAAGCACAAACAGTAATATTTCTACTATAAATGTGGCTTACCTTTTCTCTAATGTTGCTTGCCGGAATGTAAATGACACACATAGATTTGGCACTTCGGCTGATACAGACTCAGATATAAGCTCTGTCACTTACTAACTTAGGATTTGGGGCTAAGTTTCTTACATGCATGAACCTCAGTTTTTCCATCTGTAAAATGGGTGCATCACCTGCCTCAGAGGGTAATTGTGAAGAATAGAAACAATGTCAGGAAAGAGCCTAACACACTGGAATACAGTGGAGTTCAATGAAGCAGACTATTTACACCATGAATATTTGCATTATGAATGG
The DNA here is from genome assembly GCF_054392235.1 of Sus scrofa. NCBI lineage: Eukaryota > Metazoa > Chordata > Mammalia > Artiodactyla > Suidae > Sus > Sus scrofa. The sequence goes on along the minus strand of NC_139388.1, from coordinate 106,855,092 downwards.
TATTGGTGAGTGCCTAAGCATTGATTTAGTTTTAGTTTTTACAGAACTGGCCAGATCTCTTTCCTTCTCTCCCTCTCTTTTAATCACTTTGAGGTTTCAAGGTAAAATATAAACCGGCAACTCTATTCATTACATTTATGCTGCTGGTCAATAAACACATTCCAGTATTTCAATTGTGGCACTAGTATCTTGGCAAGCACTCGGGCTAGGGTATATTTTATGCTTCAGGACCTAAATGTGTAGTGACATATTAATACATCATGAAATTCAACAAAGATGTAGTGGACTTAAAGAAAGATCAAAGCATATGTTCACAATATATCACATAATACTGTCTGTCCTCTCATTTTTTATTATTGGTGTCCTGGCAATTACGTCCTTCACAGATAACTTCTAATAATTCCAAATTCCAAAGATGAGATACCAAGGCTAGACCCCTAACAGGATGCTAATTTGAGTTATGCTACATGAGAAGGGTATATCAAAATATGTGCATTTTATGAATGACCTAGTCCAGATTTAGAATTCCTTTCACTCATAAACAATGACATGTTGATAGCAATGATTTTCTAGCTTAAGTATGAATTTTACCATAACATGTTTGTAGAACAGACAGTGTGAACTTTTAAAGAGTATTAAACACGTTTGGTTAATATCTGAAACAGTAAGAAATCTATGAATTGCCTATATACATATAAACATATAAATTCTAAATATCCAAAGATAATGGTCATGAATTAACTTTCTATAAGATCCAACAATCCTCTAAACATTATTTACAGCTAATGCAGGTAAGAGATGCATTACCCACAGTTACCGGTTTGGGGAAGCCCAAAATGAAGCTATACTTAAGAGGTGCCAATCCTGAAGTGCACTTTGATGTGTCTGATTTCCAATCCACCTGAAATAGGACAGCATGAGAAAAAGAACACAGGCTTAGTGTCAGGGTGACCTGGGTTCAAACACGACTGCAGTCCTTTACGAGATCCACATTTTTTTTTCAATGGCTGCATCCATGCCATATGGAAGTTCCCAGATTAGGGATCATATCAGAGCTGCAGGCCTACACCACAGCCACAGCAACACTGGATCCGAGCCCTATCTGCAACTTTCACTGCAGCTCACCGCAACACCAGATCCTTAACCCACTGAGCGAGGCCAGGGATCGAACCCACATCCTCATGGACACTATGTTGGGTTCTTAACCTGATGAACCATAGCAGGTTCTTAGATTCACGTTTGCCTTTAGATATTTCTCTTTCCTAAGATCTCAGGAGTGCAGTATATTATAAGAAAACTGGGCTTTCTAGCACACTGGGACTTGATATATACTCATTACCGTGGGGGTGAGAAGTCGGGGGATGGTTTCATTTACTCCCATTGTGGGAGGTCAATCTCGTCTTGTTCAGAGAGTCTGCAAAGTCAAAACTATTTTCGCAGTAATACCAAAACATCATTTCTACTTTTCATTCTCATTCTCTCATGATTTTACAGTGGAGTTTTCCAGAGGTCATATGATGTCATACAGCAACCCGCTGAATGCAGAAAGAAGCTATGAGACTTCAACTGAACCATCTCTTAAACCAGACAGCAAATAGATCTGGAATATTACAAAACAATCAACAAAAGATGGATCATGATATATAGTTTGTCCTAAAAAAGGTTTAATTTCCCTCCCAAAGTTATATTAATGTATGAGTTTATTATTCTTATTTTAAAATGAACTAGTAAATTATTTTAAAAGATGAAAATTGACAGAACACTGTAAACTAGCTATAATGGAAAAAATAAAAATCATTTAAAAATAAAAAATACAAATAAAATAGATGTTTTAATTTCTAATGAAGTAAATATCTATCGCTATCTAGCCTACACGAACGCAAGATCTTTAGGGTTTTCAATACATTTATGTAAAAGGAGCCCTGAAGCTAAAAGGTTTGGTAAATGCTCCCTTTGTGTAATAATTTAGTAAGAAAATAAGAGCTCTTATTTCACTTCTGCTTGGGGATATGTACTAGAAAAAGATGGTTCCCACCCTTCCAACGAAAATCTGGACACACTGCAAATTCACAAGCTGTTTTGTACCCACAGGAGAGCTGAGGTTGTGAGGCAGACAATGGGGTCCACAGCTAAGGAGAGACAGCTGCCTGCAGGCAAGGGAATGTGAGCAGTGCTTACTGTGAGAGAGACAACCAGATGCCTGGGAGAAGACCTCAGCTATAGGGAGGAGGCTCAGGGTCAAGGGGCATGAGATGGAGAAGCAATCACAGAAATCAGAGGAGTCCAATCATCTGCAGGGTTGGTTTCCCCACAAATCCCACCAAGTGCTCATGGAAAAGCATAGAAAATGTTTCAGTAACACATCCCTTGTGAGGCACACCTGAGGAAAGAGAATCAGCAACTATGGAGGGGCAAAGATTCCATCTGGAAACTTCCTTCCCCTCCAGCTCTCCTACAAATGAAAGCATTCATCCTCTAAGAGATGAGAAACTAACCCCACCAGCCTCGGATATAAGAGGAAACCCACTGCAGCCATGAAAACAGAAGTGGAACTAAACAACCAACAACCATCCCCCTGCCCCCCACCCCCACCCCAGGGGACGGGAAAGGGGTGGAACCAAGGAGGCCACACCCCAAATAGTCAGGGACACAGTCTCCATTCAACAGTGAGGCCGAATGCTAACACAGCTCAAGTAACAACAGAAAGGGTTCTGTGGTGGCTCCTTCTGTTGTTAAGAACCTGACATAGTGTCCATGAGGATGTGAGTTCCATCCCTGGTCTCACTCCATGGGTTAAGGATCTGGCACTGCCACAAGCTATGGTGTAGGTCAGATGCAGCTCAGATCCAATGTTGCTGTGGCTGTGGCCTAGGCCTGCAGCTGCAGCTGCAGCTGCAGCTTCAATTTGACCCCTAGCCTGGGAACTTCCATACAGAAGAGATGTGGTTCATATGTGAAGGTGCAAGTACTTTCACCAACATATTTTTTTAATTTCGGAAAAGAAACCTGGATCTAGTCTAAAATACCCAAAAATGGGGGCTTAAATGGGATTTAAATTTTATATATTATATATTATAAATTATATATATATACACAGACATATATACATATATGTATACATAATACATATATAATATGAATGCATATAATACATATATATTAAAGTCCTATAATGACAGGCATAGCCATCAAAATTGGTAATATAATTCTAAAGGGGAGCAGGATGGCGGCGGAGCCAGGCAGAGTTGGCCCTTGGCTCCAGGATCCTGCTGCCTGGCAAGAAACACAGCCAGGGTTCCTGGTCCACTAGCCTGGCCTCACCCTGACACAGTCACCAGGCCCAAGAGAAGGAAGCAACTCAAGTTCCAGACCTAAGACGCCTGGCTCTGGGCAAGTGACCACAGCAGATTATGCCAACTCAGATCCAGCCGCCATGAGGTCTGAAAGGGTCAAGAAAGCTGTCGCCAAGTCTGCTCCACAGGAAGTAAAGTCTCTGTGGCTTGGAAGCCTCCCAGGTTCCTGCAGTAGAAGCTCTTTCTGGGGCTGGTGAGCCTTGTGACATCATTGACAGCAGCAATGAGATGGATGCCCAGGAGGAAAGCATGCATGAGAAAACTGTCTCCAGAAAAAAGAAAAGAAAGGGGCACAAAGATGACTGGGACAGAGCTGGGGGAGAAGAGTATCCCATGGATATTTGGCTACTGCTGGCTTCCGATATCTTCCCAAGGACCTTGTGAATTGTTCCCTGATTTGTAAGGATGCCTGGACTTTCACTGGCACTGCTGCCTTTTGGACCAGGTTGTACCGCAGGCACTACATGCCAGATGCCTCTCTGCCTTGGTGCCCCCAACCAGAGTCAATGGAGAAGCTGCACCGTCTCTGAGCACTTGTGATCCGATCCATGTATGAGCCATTTGCTACATTCAAATCTCCAGAATCTAGCCATTCCAGAAAGCACTCCCAGCACTTTCAAGAATGCCAAATCCTTACTTTTCTGGTACGAAAAGAGTGTAGAAACCAGACAGGAACCAATGCGGGAGTTCAAATTCAAAAAAACAGTCCCCTTCAATTAAAGAGCAAGTATATATGGGAGGATTGCAGCCTCCTATCCAGTATGAAAATGTCCACGCCAACCCAGACCAGGACTGCTGCCCACTGTAGGTCACCACTCTCAAGTTCAACTCTATTCCAATTGTTATGGGAATGATAGTTACCCTGTTTGTTATCAGTGTGAGCCTGGACATGTGGCATCATCGAATGAGCCGGGTGTTCCCAAGATTCTCCTGACCATGGTAGTCAGAAACTGCGCGATGAACAGGTTATTCAAGACATCCTGGACCTGGGACACAGTGTTGGACTTTGCGACCAGTGGCATCCTCAGAATCTGTTCTCTCTGAAAGCAGAGCTATAGCTTCCTGTCACTGAGGGCAGCCCCGAGCTAGGCCAGTCTGTTTGTGATCAGATTCCAGCTTGAAAAGGGGCGCTGGATTGTCTATCTGCTCAGTAATGCACATGCACTTCAGGTTCCTGGGGCTCCTGCTAGGGGAAGGAGAGGGGATAACTCAGGAGGAAGACCAGCTATAAATGAGGAACATATTTTAATGTAAAAGTTTGCATTTGAAAGGAAAAACCTAACCCTGTTTTCTGTGTTAAATCCCATTTGGTGCTACTGAGTTTGTTGTTCTTCTTTTATTCCAGTAAAAAATGGATGATCTGGCTCTAGGGAAAAATTAAACTCTTAAATCTCCAAAGAAGGAAAATTCAGCATTCCCTTATGGGTCAGAGAAACCTCAGAGGCCTAAAATTGTGGCTGCGTTACTTCCAATTTGGCTGTCCCTCAAATTCAAGTGAATGATTTCCTCTTCTCCCTTTACCCTTCTCCAGAAATAAAGCAGGTGGCAGGGTTTTCACAATACATGAGATTGACTTGTGCATGTTTCTTTAAATATAATTTTTTTTTTTGTATGGCCATATCCGCGGCATATGGAAGTTCCCAGGCTAGGAGTTGAATCGGAGCTGCAGCTGCTGGCCTACACCACAGCCACAGCAACACAGGATCCAAGCTGCATCTGACCTACATTGCAGCTCATGGCAACACCAGATCCTTAACCCACTGAGCAAGACCAGGGATTGAACTGGCATACTCATGGATACTAGTTGGGTTCATTACTGCTGAGCCACAACAGGAACTCCTAAAAATAATTTTTGAACATTTGTCCTATAAATATTCTTTTGCCAGTTTAAAAAAAAAAAAAAAAAAAAAAAAACTGGTGGAGTTTTCGTCATGGCTCAGTGGTTAACGAATATGACTAGGAACCATGGGGTTGCGGGTTCAATCACTGGCCTTGCTCAGTGCGTTAAGGATCTGGCATTGCCGTGAGCTGTGGTGTGGGTTGCAGACGAGGCTCGGGTCCCGAGTTGCTGTGGCTCTGGCGTAGGCTGGTGGCTACAGCTCCCATTCGACCCCTAGCCTGGGAACCTCCATATGCCATGGGAGTGGCCCAAGAAATGGCAAAAAATAAAAAATAAAAAAAAAAACTGGTAATATAATTCCAAAGGATTCACAGTATGATTAACTAAAAAGTTATAACATACATTGCATGATATTTTAGTAAATGAAAAGATACATCTAAAATAATCATAATGAGTTCATCACAGAAATAATATTAATAGGATCACTTGGATTTTATCAATTCATTTAATTTATGATTTTGAATTTTTATTCAGTGAGCTTACTTATATTTTAAAATAACTGAAAAGTGAATTAATGTGTCAGATGCATACTAACTTTTCTTCAAAATATAACCCTCCCGAAAACTTAAGACATTTCAGCGTAATTTGACCATGAAAAATCTTTTGATAGATAAAAAAGAGAAATATATACAAGTGAATTTGAGGGAAAAACCAAATACCTGTTTTCTAAGTATTACAAAGTCCAAAATGTGGAAAAAATTTGAGCCATTTAAGTAAAAATATTAATATCAGCATTATCTTTCTGTATAATAAGTGAGAATAAAACTTTTATTCCTAAGAGTAATAAACATTCACTAGTTAAGAAAAAGCTAGCCCACAGCAGTAAATATACTCTACCAGCCATTTTAAAAAGCCAATTGGGTGTATGTGTGCTTGTTAAATGACTGTGAATGAATTATACCTACAAACTTACATTATACACATAAATTATAAAATTTAATTGTTTCTGGAAGGAGCTCTAGTCTTATTAAACATCACAATTAGTGATGTTATTGCCCACAAAATACATTTTTCAAGATTTACTGTAATTGATATCTAATTCATAAAAGAAGGATCGTTGAAATACTATTAGGACAGAGCACAGCTCAAACCTAAAAACTCTCACAAAATTGCTCTTTTGCTATAATTAAATGTGACCCACCAATTCTTCCAAAGCCAATAGATATTCACTTCTTCTGATGTTTGCTTCCTCATCTGGAAAATGGATTAATCAAAAAATGTCTTCCTAGAGCTTTTATGGAGAACTTTATGTAGCTCTTCATAAAATGAATAATGAAAACTGTGCCGTGTTCACTGGCAGAACATCTGCATTAATAATAAGGTGAGAAGTAGTTCACAATTCATTTAACTATGACAATGATTAGGCTGCTACTTTTTTTCTTCTAGATTCACTATGACTATCTGTTTGCCTCCCAAGTGCAAGGCCTGTCACAGAAGCTAGGGGAATGGTTCTCCTAGATCATTTTTGAAGGCTGGAACACACAGCCTTGTGCCACAAAATGTAGTGAATGATTTGACTTTGTTCACATCACAAATAATCTAAGGGAAAATTTTTCCAAAGGCATATTTTTATCAACAGAATTTGCTAGAAAACAGGGTCAACATGCTCATTTACTCCTCTGTGTCTTGGTGAGAACTCGGCAATTCCTGAATGAGCCTCTTCTAACCCAGAAGCTAATCATGGAAAAGCTGCTTCAATTCTGTCAGTTCGGAGGATGCTTGAAAGCTGCCTCCTCCAGGGCAGCATCTATAGATGTCCTGGGAAGGTGGCAGCGTACAGGAACCCTGAGGGCAGGAGGCAATAGGGAAGTGGGAGATGGTCAGAAAAGATCTTGTCTGTTCTCTGTGTCCTTGAGTCTGTTTCCGTTTTGTAGACAGGTTCCTTTGTGCCATATTGGATAAGCAATGAAGTTCTACTGTATAGCACAGGCAACTCTATCCTGTCTCTTGGATAGAGAGAAACAGAATGTGTATACACTATATATGGGTCACTATTCTGTAGAGCAGAAATGGACTCAACACTGTAATTCAACTACACATTAATAAAAAATAAATTTTTTAAAAAAGAAAGAAAAGATCTTGTCACTGCCTGCAGAAGCAGAGGGCAGAGAATTTGAAGCCACGTGAATATTCACTGGGCACTTGGTAAAGGTTGACAGTGCATCCTTAAAAGGATGCATAAGAGACCCTGTAGATGGGGAGAGAACCTAGGCAAACTCGTCCCCCTTTCTAATTTTACATGACTCCAGATAAACAGCTTAGTTGATAGCAGGCTGGGCCCCCCCATCTCAGAACCCAGGTTCCTCATTCCAGGCTAGAGAAAGCATAAAAGGTTAACAAACATTTGCTCGCATTCATCTCTTCTGTTTCTGTGGGTTACACCATCTTCCCAGTTTTAGCATCATCAACATTTTTTAATATACATTTAAATTCATGTATGCATGATATAAAGATAATACAAGGTGACAGCAGTCACTGGGCTAGAGGGACCTTTAAAAATTTCAAGCATAAAATTAGTCATTTATACTGCATTCTCATAAAATTAGTTTTTTCTTTAAAATCATCTGGGAATGTCTTCAAACTGTGACCAAATACTGAGCATACTGTTCTCCGTGGGTATCTGATTTAATTCATGGCATATCTGAAAGTGCAGAGTTATTCATCACAAATTGGAAAAAAGAAAAAGAAGCAGGAGTTTTGCTTAAACATTTATCCCTTAGATGGATTTTATCTTTTTCTCCTTTTTGGAAGGAAGTGAAAATACAAGAGATGGTGAAGTAAACTAAATTTGCCCCCTTATTCTTCATTTACTCCTTCCAAAACCAATTTATTGGTAGACTTCCCTACCATCATGAATCTGCCATTGACCACCATTGTTTATTCTCCTGGATAAAAACTTCTTTGAAATCTAAAATATCATTATGTCCCTCTACCCCCCTACTCCAACACATAGGTATGAATTCTTATACTATTTTCTGCCCATTCTCTCTGACCAAGGAACATATTTATTTATGTAAAAGACCTGTACAGGGGGGAAAGACAAATTAAGAGTTTGGGATTAAAATATACACACCAGGAGTTCCCGTCATGGCTCAGTGGTTAACAAATCTGACTAGGAACCATGAGGTTGCAGGTTCGATCCCTGGCCTTGCTCAGTGGGGTAAGGATCTGGCATTGCTGTGAGCTGTGGTGCAGGTTACAGACACGGCTCGGATCTAGAGTTGCTGTGGCTCTGGTGTAGGCCAGCAGCTATAACTCCCATTAGACTCCTAGCCTGGGAACCTCCATATGCCACGGGAGTGCCCTTAGAAAAGGCAAAAAGACAAAAAAAAAAAAATACATACTACTATTTATAAAAGAGATAATCAAAAAGGATGTACTGAATGGTACAGGAAAATATACTCAACATCTTATAATAACCTACAATAGAAAATTTTTAAAATAATATATATATAAACATGTACACATATGCCTATATGTAAACCAAACCACTTTTCTGCACACTTAAAATATAACATTGTAAATAAACAATATTTTAATTAAAAAGATAAAAATAAAAATTTAAATAATTTTTAAAAATCTGTCTTAAGGGGAAAGGGAGGGAGGGATAAATTAGGGATATGGGATTCACAGATACACACCACCATACATAAAACAGCTCAACAACAAGGATTTACAGTATAGCACAGGGAACTATAGTCAATATTTTGCTACAACCTAGAATGGAAAAGGATCTAAAAAAGAATATGTATATATATAGAGAGATATTGATATATCTATATAGGCAGAAATACATATACATATATGTAAACTGAATCTCTTTGCTGTATACCTGAACGAATACAAAATTATAAATCAACTGCAGTTTAACAAAAAATTTAAATTAAGAGAACTATCTTGGAGTTCCCATCATGACGCAGTGGAAACGAATCCAACTAGGAACCATGAGGTTGTGGGTTCAATCCCTGGCCTCGCTCGTGGGTTAGGGATCTGGTGTTGCTGTGAGCTGTGGTGCAGGTCGCAGACACGGCTCAGATCTGGCATTGCCGTGGCTGTGGTGTAGGCCAGAGGCTGTAGCTTTGATTAGACCCCTAGCTTGGGAACCTCCATATGCCGCGGGTGCAGCCCTAAAAAGACAAGAGACAAAAAAGAAAAGAAAAGAAAAGAAAAGAAAAAGGAAAAGAGAGAGAGAGAACTATCTTGTTTAGAAAAGATTTAAAGACGATGAAATATGTATCATACTGATAATGAAGTAAAAGACCAGAGATGAAGAATATTGTGACAGGACTAGGCTCCTCATGTTTGCATCCTCCCTACGGGTCCCACAAGCTACTTCCTATGTGACCATGGGCAATTCCATGCCTCAGTTTCCATATCTATAAAATGGGGGGTAATACCCCCCGTTTTATTACCTTTATGACATATTTTAACAAGTAAATGACAATACCATCACATGCATAGCAAACTATCATCAGCAAAAAGATCTCAGTAAATTTTCTAGGTATTATTAAATTGCTAATTTTTCCTCTTACATGCACATTATCTCCTCAATTAGATCTGAAATCATGCAAAACCAATAAAATGCAATTGGGTACTTTCAAGAATACAGATTAACAGTAATCAGAAGGAAAATACATTGTAGTGCAAGAGGGAATTTATTAGGCTAAATGAGAAGTACATGATATGTATTTGGTTAAGAAGTTCATTTGTTGAGATGATTATGACATGATTGATGATTATTATAGATTACAGAACTATTATTACAGATTTTGAGTTAGTGGAAACAGAATGCATTAATGCAGTGGATTGGGGAAAGTCTGGTTTGTTTGGTGCTGTATATGAACAGATGCAGGAAAACTAGGAAGGGGAAGTTTCAGAGTTTTTATCTTGTAAACATCAGAACAAGGTGAGCCACAGACACAGTCGGAGACTAATTAACCAAATGGAGCAGAGAGCTTGCTTTCCCAGGCTAGCAATGTCATATGGAGAAAAGCCACATGCAGAGGAAGTGGAGAATAAATGGGGACAGAGTCACAAGCAGATGGGTTAGGTCCACCTTGGGTGAAGCTTGGTGATGGAGCTGGGAAGGAAGTTATGCAAGGAACAAAGGACAGAATCCTGAGGGACTCCTGGGCTATACTGGACTTGTCAACTCCAGACCTTCTAGAATCTTGCAGACCTGCCAGCACAAGTAAGACAGGTGCTTAGGAAGCCACATCACCTCAGCTTTTCTGAGGGGCCTCTCGATGCAAAGGATGAACCTAAGCTTAAGGGGGCTTATTCTTTCAAAGGATTTGTATATGAGGTGGCTTCTGGCAATTTTCACAACATGAAATTTAGATCGTGTTCCCTGCTGGCATCAAAGGGTGAAACCCACTGAGAGAGTAGGAGGTGTGGGTGGGAATCCAGAGTGCCTGGGCCTGTTCAATCCAGCCTCAGAGAGAAAAAGCACCCATGGCTGGGATCCACTGTTTTAGCAACCCTGGGATGGTCACAGGCTTAGACTGTAAGTTGTGGAGGAAATGCTGCGCTCCTAGTAGATCCTAAGACAAACTTGGTCTTCTAACTATTCCTTCTGATTATCACTAGGCAACTGTTCCAAGTCCTCACAGCAACTGCAATGCCTGAAGTGACTCCACTGCGTCCACAATCGATGCCTCAGTACACAGTGACTTCACAATACAAAGACCGTCTTTTCTACCAAACTTGAAAGCAAACACCACAGATCTATGATCACAGAGGAAGGTATTTATGAAATCTCATTTACCTTTGGGCATTTACAGGTTCTTTACAGATGTTCCACTTCTCTGAATTGGTTCACCTATGTTTGGTAACAAGTTATTATAGCAAAACCACGCTTAACATGAGCAGTGGAGGGTAAAAGCAGGTACCAGGAATTCTAAAATTTGACTCCCACATTAAAATAGCAAGTTGGTGCCACAACATTAGATCCTGCTGGGGCAGAAAAGAACCTATAACGTGAGCCAAGAGAGCCTGTGTCACATCACTGGGGTCATTAAATGTCACATAATTAGCATAGTCAGGATACTACTCAACCAAGAACCTAAGATGGTTTTAAAAAAATTAAATTGTGAAAACGGTAAAACAGCCCACAGAGTTAGAATGTCATGACTTTTGTAAACCTGGCAGGGTACTCTATTTAGGTCAGTATATGATTTCATCCTGAGTCACTTACCTATATACAAATGTAAATGTATGTATATGTGTGTATATATATATAAATATGTGCGTACATATATATAATAATTATTATATATTATATATAATTCCCATCTTACTGTATTGTCTTCCAGGATGAGCTAAAACAGCAGATAAAATGAATAACTATGAATAAACTGAACTTCACGTAGTTAATGTCAGATTATCATTAAATATTAACCAACACAAAGGTGTTATTGCTAAATATATCAACAGCCCTCACTCTAGATGTGTGAAAATCTCTCTCCTCTCACATTCTAGACTTTCTTCATGTGACTGGGTGGTATGTTTTTCTTAATCATTTTGTCTAAAGTGAGTAATTATAAAATACTTTATTTTTGCATCCTCCTGTAATACTGTCCATGTATTTCCTTACAGAAAAATGAGACCCCAAATCACACACACACACACACACACACACACACACACACACACACACAAAATAACCTTTCAATGCCAATATCCACCTACCAGATTGGTAGAAATGAAGAAAGCTGGTGACATTAAGTGTTGGCAAGGATTTAGAACATTGGGCATGCTTTGGTGCCACTGGTGGAAGTTCAAATTGGCACAGCCCCTTTGCAAAACAGCTGGGCATTATCTTGAAAAGCCGGGGCACTGCCCAGCCCAGCCTCTAGCACAGATTTATCACAAGATGTGCCTAAGAATGCCTGTGGCCACCCGGCTGGTAACAGCAAAAACAAACTCAAGCAAAGTCATGCAAACCAAATGCACAAAAATGAGAGAATGGATGAACGGATTGTGGAACTGTTATAAACTAGAGTCTGTACAACTCTGAATAGACGGACTGCATCCATCAGCAAGGATGAACCTTAAAGGACACCATGAAATGAAGAAAGCTAGGTGCAGAAGAATACTTTGCTGCCATTCTGATCAAGTTCAAGAGCATGCACACTTTTTTAAAAAATAGATTTTTAGGAATAATGCATATAATGGTCAAAGAATAGAGAACAGAGAGAAAAGGATACAAAGTAAAGCTCCAGAGAGTCCTTCACTGTGGAAGGCAGGAAGCCAAGGGCACAGCCATTTCATGGCTGGTGAGGAGGCATGTTTGTGGCAGTGTCGAGTTATGTTTCATATCACAAATAGACATTTACAAATTAAAATATTTTTAAAACATCACCTTAAATGCCAATATTTCCTTTAAGGCTGTGCATTTTATATCTGAAAAGCAATACTCCTCCAAATTAAGAGCTTGCTTTCCATTTCTGAATCACAAACAGTTTTGGGACCTTGGATTTGTTACTTAATCTCTCTGAGGATCTTCTGCCTTGAAAATACAGACCAATCTCTTTGGTCTTTTCTAGAGAATATTCCAACAATTACATAAATCTCCAAGCCTTCTATCTTAGGCAATGCCCAGTCTACCTGAATTTAATTCTTGAAAAACAAGCCCAAAGAAGTTAATCCAATGTGCAGGTGTCCACATGTGTCTCTTCTAAACACTAGCTTATATAATGATGTTAATTTCCTCTCAGTTCCTGAGTTCTGCCACCTTAGGATTTAAATTTTTCAGCAGCCACAGAGGGGGCTTTTCCCTCTGGGAATTTAGTGGAGCCAGATGGAGATTTTTGTTCTTTTCGCCTACAGTTCCAGCTAAGATTTGACTTAAAAATCAAAGTGGCGTGCAACCTTGTACAATGGAAATAATACCCACCGCCTATTAGAAACTGGCTCCTAATCTTGGCTTCAACATTTACTGGTTGGATGACTGTGGTTAACTCATCTAACTTTATTCATCTGTCATAAAGCATCAGAAATGGATCAAAGCTCTCTGGAAAACTTTTCTATTCTACCACCATGTAAGTCTACCTAGTTTCAGTTGGCTCTTAAGAGCAACTTTTTGACCTACTAACCAACTATTAACAAAAAGTGTTCAAATAAGTTTGTAGAAATCAGGTGCCAAGATCAAACTTCTAAAAATTGCAAAGTTCTAACAGGAAAACCTTATTTTTGAGGAGGTGAAAGAGAAATGGGTAAATGGCTTGAGACACGTAAAAAAAACTCTCAAATTCATTTGTTAATCTAATTTTTATGAAGCCACTAGACATTTTTCTAGCCACTGTAAATAGAGTTGCCCTCACAACCACTTAAGGACCTATTCTGAAAGATTCCTGGCAGGTCAAAGGCAAGGGTATTCTTTGTCACTTTGACCACTTATTCTATAATCTCAACACCAAAACCTGAAAGCATGTTACCTGGTAGAGATCTGGCAACATAACCCCCTATACACAGCTGCTTAACTCACCCATTCTTCAGCCATTTCTAGTCTCAAAATCTGGATGGGCTCTATCTAGAGAGACATTCTGCCAAAAAAAGAAATCAATGATCCTTTGCTGCATGATAAATAAAATTAAGCTCTTTGGTTTATATCCCAAAGCTTCTCTCTGATGTATCTTGCCACACACGCTCCTTTCTAACCATCACAAATTATTCACCACTATCTAAACACCTTTAGCCCTTTTGTTACCTCATCCAGCCCTTAAGCTTGAGCCTGGCAATGAAGCATCTTCTTTGAAGCCCAACCCAAAAGGTATCTCTTCAATCAAGTTTTCTCCATCCTATTTTCTATTTTATGAACTAAAGCCTGGGCCTTATACCCAAAGCATCCTGTCCAGATACAACAGCACTGTCCTCTGCTTCTTGATATTGTAGACACTCAACTACATACACCTCTCCAATGAGAGTATTACGCCCTGTCTGAATTCTTGACCCATAGACTCTCTATGAAATGGTTGTTTTATATCACTAAGTTTTGTATCAATTGGTTAGGCCACAAAAAATAACAGACACACTGACTCCTTTTTCTCACTTTATTTTTTTGAACTATAGTCTGTTTTTCAAACATTTTTCCTAAACTCTCTTTCTTCCTGAATCTGTCTGAATTATAGAAATAGCCTTCATCCTACTGGGCCTCCATTGCCCAGTTCACCTACCCTAGGTCCCGCATTTGTTCCAACAGCATGCACTAGTGTTCCCAACTCTCAGCTTAGCTGGGGGATGAGTGCTTCTCCTGCAAGTTGGTCCTACAAGAAGTCAGTTCTTCTCCACCAGGTCTTGGAGAGACCAGCATGGTGGCAGAGTTTTATAATATGTTGTAATCAGGACATGTAAGATACTGTTGGAACTCAGGGGAAATGGTACATAAAACTTTCCAGGGAAGCTTCAGGAGTCTTGAGCTGTCCTAAGTGATGTTTAGAGGCCTGCCAGGCAGAAAAGGAAATAAGAGCATTCCAAGGAGAGGAAACCACAGAGGCAAGACATAGATGAAAAATATAAGACATAATATTAATCAGGAGATGACACATAAGGCAGCCTGACACATAAAACTATGTATATGATGTAGAGGAGTGTTAAGAGTCAAGGCTGGGACACTGTGGAAAACAGTATGGAGAACCACTTAAGTCCTCATCCACAGACATGCCCCGGGATCATCTGACAGGCTTTGTAAATGCTCACACCTGAATCCACCGTACAGGTGAAGATGAGGTGGTGTAGGAAGGGCCTGAGATGGGTATTTTTTTTTAATTTTCTAGATGTTTCTAATGCCTAGACAAGGTTGAGAATCACTGCTATGTGGAGATGTAAAGTTAAATGATGACAAATTAATTCTGTTTTGGATTCAGCAGGCTATCTTTCTGAAAGGAAGCTGCCTTCTCTCTTTAAACCTATGGGCTTAAAATCTTCATGGGATCTTCTAGGGGTGATGTTTAACTAAAGCACTTTACTTATGGCTCCTGCTCAACCAAAATCCCACTTATGCCACTGAAGTATTTAGGGAACATCATCAATAATTTAGAAACCATCACAGGAGGCTCAATTTATCTTTAGGAAACAAAAGAGAAATCTCTAACAATGGAAGCAAGACTTTGGTTTTCTCCATCTAAGCTGTCAAGGCTTAGAAGAAAAACAAGTTTTCCAAAACAATGATAATGCAGCCAAGAGGAAAATTCGATAAAGTTGCTGAGGAATGACAGTGCTCTAGAAACAGATGGGCTGATTCATTTCTGAAATGTTATGAAGAATATCGACAGACTGAAACATTGACAAAGATTTTTAATGCAACTTTAGGGATAGGGAAAATAATCAAATCTTTTGCCACATACTAGCCAAGGAAGATGTTTGAAGGCAGGAAATGTTTTCAATCTCTTTTGCATTTTTTCAGCATTATGGCATAATTGATCAATTAACAATAACTAATGGGATAAATAATGTTGGTGTGGTCTTGGTTTTGTTTACCAATTTCTCTTCAGGTAGTAAGAATGTGAAGTAAATAAGTGGTTCGAACTTGTTACTATAAGCAAAAAATCTAAATCATTGAGAACTGTGTTACTTCACATTCATTCTCTGGATAAATATTTAAGAAGCAATAATATTTGACAAATATTTATTAAGAATCTGTATGTGAACCAGGGTGCTGAGAATACGGGGACATTTGAACTACTTTGCAAATGGCGATCAAGAGTGGAATTAATGAGAAAAAAAAAAAAAGTCATGGAAAATGAATTGGAATTAGGGAGATGGCAAAGTTCCAGGCAGATGGTACAAAATACCGTAGAAAATATTAGTTATCCTTACATTTTATACCTAAACATATTATGACTGTGTGATGTAAACTAATTTTAATTATGTAATTTATAATAAAATGTTTTGACTCATGTGCTCTCCATACATGTGTAAATAAGTTAATTTTCAGAACATGTCTAATATCAATAAATTGGATTTGAACTTCGGTGTAAGATACCCATAGATTAAAACACGGCCAAGCCTTTGGCTATATATTTCCTGACTTTAACAAGTTAATGCATTGCTATTAGCATATTACCTTTACTAGTACCTGTCTTACCATTCACCAAGTTTATGCCCTAGTCAATTCAATATTAAAATTTATTTTGGTAAGGAATATAAAGCAATTCTGAAGAAAACTAAAGCATTAGAAATAATCTACGTAGAAACATGGGAAGAAAAATTGAAGACGTTGCACTTACAAAATGCCTTTGTTGTCCATGACTCTATGGTAGCAGGGCCTTTATGAAAGACACTCACTGTTCTACCAATTTTACATGTATCCATCTTCATTTCAGCTTCTGTTAATGTACATGAGCCAAATATCCAGTACCAATACTTATTTATTTGAGACAGAGATGCTTAAACAATTGAATTGCCTTTTTCTTTTTCCTTTTTCCTTTTATGACCACATCTGTGGCAGATGGAAGTTCCCAGGCTAGGGGTTGAATTGGAGCTGCAGCTGCCAGCCTACGTCACAGCCATAGCAATGCCAGATTCGAGCCACGTCTATAACCTACACCATAGCTCACAGCAAAGCTCGATCCTTAAGCCACTGGGCAAGGCAAAGGACAGAACCCACATCCTCCTGGATGCTAGTCAGGTTCGTTACCACTGAGCCACAGTGGGAACTCCCAGCTTGGCTTTTTCTTAAAAAATTAGAGTTAAAAAAACCTACAGCAGCATTTTAGTATATTACAGACCATGCAAATTACCTTGCTTTTGAGTTAGGGATACAACAGTGTGGATTTACCAGTGTCTGTTTAAACAGACTGAGGTGTGTGATTCCATCAAGCTGAACCACCAAGAGTTCCCAGAGACAAGGAGCACTTTTCCGGAGGGATTTCTCAGGAGGATGATCTAACAGCTCCCCCCTCCCCACGTTATTTAGACTCCTCATCTGAACCTTGCCGAAGGTGTACCAGGTTTGCCCCCTACATTCCCTAACTTGAATCCTGATGCCAGGATCACCTGTGCGTGTATGGCTTCATCTGGGAGGGATGTGCTAAGTGTCCTTGCCGAGAGATTATTTGATGGGAAACAGGAGCTCGAGTTTCTCTTGCAGCTGAGAGACCTTTTCCTGGAAAGAAGGAAGTGACTCGCCTCAGAGTGAACAGATGCACCGCCCCCCCCACCACCATCTCCCCAGAAGGGTCCATGCAGACTCACCTCTGTCACACAAAATTTCTCTGACAATTGGGAGGAGGCAGGTGCAAAGTAGAAGGTGAGCCAAACCCAACATGTTGATGCTCCAGGTTCTTGGTGCCATCAAAATGCCATGTCCTCAAAGAACCCATGGGAGCACACACCAGTCAGTCACAACGAAATTGGAACTCAAAAAATAAGAAAAGGATCCATGGAGATCCCTTATTATAACAGCCATCACAAAACAAAAAGCTTCACACTCAAACTAGAGATGATAGATTATGATTTCAGCAGAAGTAATTCTGTTTCTATTGCGTTCTCCACAAATGAGATGAATGGAAAGGGAGAAAGGAATTAAAGCAGGGGAGTGGGGGAAGAGGTGTCTCTTCAAGAATATTCAAATAGCCACTTCCTGGGCTGAAACAATTTAAAACAAGAGGGTGTATCTTGGAGGCCACTGGAGGCACGTTTCTGAGTGTTATCAGTTTCACGATGCCGCCATTTACATGATTTCCATTTCATTCCACATTGCTTGGATGCCAACCAAAATGCCAGGCACTAGGTTAGGCACCAGGGCAGTACACAGCCTTCTGCTAACAGAACTCAGTTCAGTGATCATCTCTACCTGTGGCAGTTCTGTGGTCTGATAATAGATTCTGTAAAGCATGGTACCAGTTTCTGCATAAGTGCAGCATCATGTACTTAGCACATAGTAAGCATTCAGAAAGATATAATACCCATTATTAATATTAGCAGATTTATTACAGGAATGTAAGTTTGTAAGAAACACATCCTTTGTTGTTACAGTTCATAATCTAGCAGGAGGTTAAAAAATATAAGTAGTATAGTTCCCACTGTGGTGCAGTGGGTTAAGGATCTGGCATTGCTGCAGCTGTGGCATAGGCCACAGCTGCTGCTCGGGTTTGATTGCTGGCCCTGGAACTTTTGCATGTGGCCAAAAAATGAAAAGAAAACACACACACACACACACACAAGTACCTACAATGCAATATGGCAGAGAGTACATCTGAAAAGCATATAGATAGAAAGGACAAAGGAATGACACAGCAGTAAACATCACCCCAGAACCTTCTCAGAGCCTTGTCAGGTCCCAAAGCTAGAATATTTGGAGTGAATGGAGTGAATGTCTGAGTTAAAAAAAAAAATTAAGCTTATTTTCTTCTATACTGGAAATCTATCCAAGAACAGTAGTTCAGTAACCAGTCTGATCTGGTTCTATTTTTTTCATATCTTCTAATACGTTAAAAGAAATGTCATGTTTATTGTTTGCTGTCTGATTTCCTTACACTTGAAAGTCCACAGGGCATGCCTTTTGTCTTTTGTTCTTGTTTCTGTTCAGGATTAACTTCAAAGTACCTAGAATAATGCCTGGCACATACTAGTTATTCAATAAATTGTTGGCTGCATGAATGAGTACATTGGTCATTCCCATCATCCTACTAGTGGGCATCTTTAGGATCTGAAATGCATAGGGAAAAAAATATGGAAAAATGACATAGGACAAATGAATATAGTTCTTTCTTTCTTTCCTCCCCCCACCTTTTACTTTTTTTTTTTTTCTTTTTTTTTTTTTTTTTTTTTTTTTTTTTTGACATTCCAGGCCAGGGACTGAATCCCAGCTGCAGCTAAGACCTATGCCACACCTATGGCAATGCTGGATCCTTAAACTATGTGCCTGGCTGGGGATCAAACCCACACCACTGCAGAGACACCAGATCCTTAACCTGTTGCATCACAGCAGGAACTCCAAAGGAATACGTTTCCATCTATCACTCCTAACTCACTGTCATCTGACTTAGAAATTACCTACACATGTTGGTTCTCAACACAGGACATACTATGAATAACTGAACTACACTAGACTTTTCTTCTTTCATTCAAGTAGGCAAATAAAGGTAAGTGGTTTACATAAATGTAGCTATTGAGCAATTATTAGTGCCATCAGTAAGCCTCTTGGTTCTGATCCTGGATCAAAGGAAACCACACTGCTGTGATGGCAGCAGCTCTTGCCTGAGTGTGGTCCAGCACCCAACCCCTGGCAGAGTCAAAGAGGTCCTAATTCTGTGCAGAAGGGATGGTATATGTTCCTGGTCACAATTTAGAATTCTTTTTCAGACATCAGGTCCCAAATTTTAGATAGCTCTGGTTTTCACTGGAGTAATACCAGTTTGCTTATAGAAAATGGGTGAAAAAGACTCTAGAAATAAATTTAACTTTAGAAGCCACTCACTGTCAGATACACTATTTGATGGGATAATTCTGTTGGATGTCCAAAAATAATCAGCTTATAAGCACACTATGGAACACAACCTCTTGGTAAATTTCATCACATTTAATATGAGCTTATCAGGTCTCTTTGGAACACTTCAAGCCAGATTATGTGTGGCAATATTTCTACCCAAAAGGAAGCCCTAAAAGAATTAAGGACATGGGGAAACTATTTTTGATTTGGTTCTATGGGGTTTTAAACCCAAGTTAAAAAGATACAAAACAGTATGCTAAAAGAAAGAAAAATCCTACAAAACCCAAATAATATAGAACTGGAACTGCCCAAAAATCCTTCCCTTTATGAAAAAACAATGGAACTTTTCCTTCTAATCAATCAGTAAAATTCTCATTCTGTTTAGTATTGGTTTTCATTTACAGGGCCTCTTTTAAGAGAAGCAGTGAACTGAGTGAAGACACATGACTTGAGACAGAAGATAAGCCCCAAAGAGCAGAGGAAGTAGATGCAAACAGAAGATGAGTGCTCCACCTTCCAAAACACAGGAACCAGGGCTCACAGTGACCACTGGGAGATGCACCTCTGTAAGGATCCAACATAATGGCTTCTTTCTGGTTAGCCTCGGGGTTTCTTCCATATCCCATCTTGCCTTAATAAATATGCATTCCACAGAAACTATAACCAGTCTTTTGGACAGACCATGATGGAAGATAATATAAAAATGGAATACATATATATGTGTGTGTGTGTGTGTGTGTGTGTGTGTATGTATACATATATATATATATATGAAAATATATATATATGAAAATATATATATATATATATATACATATGACTGGGTCACTCTGCTGTACAGAAGAAATTGATATAACATTGTAAATCAACTATATTTTAATAAAAAAGGGAAAAAGGAAATAAAAGAGCACAGATAGCTGATGATGTTGGTAGATTAAATGATTGACGCTTGACACCTGCTTTAAAATAATTACCGCAAGGTAGGGAGGTAGTAGTAAAACAAGAGACCATTTATTTATAATTCCTGAAGCTAGTAATTACTTACTCCTTTGTATATGTTCAAAAATTCCCCAAATAAAAATTTCTCAAAGAAATAAATAAGTGTGCATTTTGAACAAAGTCCTACTATTTAGCACAGGGAACTATATTCAATATCCAGCGATAAACCATAACAGAAAAGAATATGAAAATATGTATACATATAACTACGTCATTTTGCTGTATAGCAGACATTAACACAACATTGCAAATAAACTACACTTCAATAAAATTTAAAAAATAAAAATAAATAAGCATGCGTTCTGGCCAGAGTAAATTAAAATGTACATTTTGTATGTTGGTTTTGGTGCATTAATTATTTCACATTTAAATCTTCCTTGGGGAGAAAGACATGACTTTGGTTTCTTTTGTAATCTCCTCACAGCATGTGTCAGGCAGGGCTGAACCATAGGGGCTGTGGGCCTCTTTCCCTTAAATGCAGCCTATAGAGGCGGCAAGCACTGCTGAAAGTTATGCTCCGCCAGAGTCCAAAAATCAGAGTGTTCAATGAATACTAGCTATTATTGAACTTGTTCAGTGAATTGTTCTCACTGTTATCAGATAATAAGGGAAAATGAAATCAGATCCAGGAATTTTCAATAGAAGAAAAGTCTTTCATGACTAATCAAGTGATTTTCAAATACTTTGAAAATTGCCTCTTCTAAACCAATGTGCTACTTGGATATAAAAAGATGGTTGGTAGATGAGTTCTCGGCGATCAAATGCATTGTTAATAACAGCATTTATTAACTGCCCACCATTGAACTAGCAACTTTACAAAGGGTGGTTCACTGAATCCTTTCAAAAACTGATATGTGAGTTGAATTTTCCTCCCTGTTCAGATGAGAAAAACTTACACTGAAAAATTCATTAAACTGCCCACAGTCATCAAGTTAGTTAGATGTCAGGATAGCAGATTCAGGATTGGGAACTGAAGCTCAGATTCCTGTCTGGAACATAGAAACAGCTGCTAATGTCATGAATCTCATGATCACCTTCCAGCACAGAGTGCCCTAATCAATATCTCAAACACTTATCATTTCATAAAACTCAGGTTTAATGTTTCCCAAATTGATGATGGGACATGCCATATCAAAAATCAACATAACATAACCAAAACAGAGCTCTGAGTTCCCATCATGGTTCAGCAGGCTAAGAAGACCACAACACAGTTTCTGTGAGGATGCAGGTTTGATCCCCGGCCTTGCCTAGTAGGTTGAGGATCCAGTGTTGCCACAAGCTGCAGTGTAGGTTGCAGCTGTAGCTCTGATTTGACCCCTAGCCTGGAAACTTCCATATGCTGCAGGCATGGCCATAAAAAGGAAAAAAAAAAAAAAAAAGATCAAAATACAACTCACATTTTGGTTACTTCAATTTGACTCCCTAGCCCAAATCCTTCCATGTTCCAGGAATGCCACCATCCCCAACATCATTACACTCCAAATCACCACTCATCTGAGGCAGCTGCAATAACTAATTACAATCATCATGAAAGCACCTGCCACCCACTGAGAAAAACCACCATGCTGGCTACAGGATAGACTTAGGAGAGGAACAAAATCATGGAAGCCAATTCATCACTCAAAGGAACGTGGAATCTAAAAGTATTCACAAAAATGTTTAAAACGTAAATCATAAAGTAAATGATCCAGAAAAACGCAACTAGAATTCAGAGGAGAGTTTCCCCTGGGCTGGAGGAAGTCATAAAACACCTCACATGAGAAGTGAGACCTGACAGGGCCTGAGATTTCAAGAACAGAGAGAGCTTTGTCTTTTTTCTTTCTAGGGCCACACCTACAGCATATGGAGGTTCCCAGGCTAGGGGTGCAGTTGGAGCTGTTCTGCTGGCCTACGCCATAGCCACAGCAACGTGGGATCTGAGCCGTGTCTGCGACCTACACCACAGCTCATGGCAATGCCGGATCCTTAACCCACTGAGCAAGGCCAGGGATCGAACCCACAACCTCATGGTTCCTAGTTGGATTTGTTTCCTCTGTGCCATGATGGGAACTCCAAGAATAGAGAGAGCTTTGAAACAATGATTTTAAAAGAAGTTCTGCGTCACGGTAAAACCCTCAAACTGTCTAGAAGGACATGATGAGAAAAGAAAACCCCAGGCTCCTCCTGTCCTGGCTCTAGGAGAATGTGCCGTTAGGGATTCATCAGGTCGACAGAATTCAAACACATGAAGAAGAAAAGAATTGAAGAGGGAAGAAGAGCCAGAAGAGCACAGTCCTGACAAGCAGGGTTGGTTATGCTGGAGAAGAGGTTTAATGTAAGAGACTAATGAAGGAATGGAGAGGGGATCTAAATTAGGAGTTTGGGATTAACAGATACACACTACTGTATATAAAACAGATAAACAACAAGGACCGACTGTACAACATGGGGAGCTATGTTCAATATTTTGTAATAATCTATGAGGGAAAAAAGCTGAAGCACAATATATATACAGGTATTCTTTATAATCCAAATCACTTGGCTATACACCTGAAACGAACACGACATTGTAAATCAACTAGAATTCAATAAAATTGGAAAAAAAAAAAAAAAAAGAAAGAAATGGAAGGATTTCCCTGGTGGCCTAGTGGTTAAGAATCCGGTGCTGTCACTGCTGGGGCTCAAGTCACCCCTGTGGTGTGGGTTCAGTCCCTGTCTCGGGAACTTCCTCATGCCCAGGACATGGCCAAAAATAAATAAATAAGAAATAAAGCTGATCTACGAAGGGAGCCAGCTGGGCCTTCATGCCTTTTCCTCACTCACACATCCGAGGACCAACCAACCATGTTCCAAGCCTGTGCTTGGATCTGGGGGATGCGGAGGAGCACAAATGGACATGACTGTGGCCCTCGCCATCTCAAGGTCAGAGTTTGAGGAGTCTCAAAATGACTTTGACAAGACTTTAGAAACGTAAATCAAGATGCTGGTTTAATCAGAGGAAGGAGACCCTGGAAGCCAGAAGTCCCATTAAGAGACTTCTGTGCATTCCAGACATTAAGTGATAAAGTCTTGAAGAGGATTGGTGGCCACAGAATCCATACAGAACCACTACTTCAAAGTCTATCTCATGAGGAAGAAATAAGACCAAGAGATGTTACATGTTGTGCCCAAATTGGAAATGTCATTAAGGAGTTTATGAGGTAATCTTTGATGAGAAAGCCTTGAAGAACTAAATGTGAAAATAAAGCTTTCATAGTTTAGAGATACGAAGGGACAATACCTTTATCACGCAGAATTGGAAAAGATTTCTTAAACAAGATATCTACATCATACAGAGAAGAATTAAAAATGCATCTATTTTCAAGTTCAAAGATAATATTTTCACCCAAAGACACTATAAAAATGAAAAGACAAGCTACCCCCTGGGAGAAGCCTACTGAAATGAGTTACATTTCATTTCTGAAGCTCTGATATCCAGAACACATAAATAACTCTTACAAATCACTGTGATTTTTAAGCAGTGGGAGAGTGGCCAACCTGTATGACCATGTATTCCAAAGAAATGTGAACATTGAGAGAGGAAAAAAAATCAGTCAACATTATGAACAGTCAGTCAGGAAACAATACATTCAAACTACAAGGAGATAATGATTTCACATCCTGAAGATTGGCTAAAAAATTAATGTACCGCCAAAGGTTGACAAAGACAGGGAACAAAAGGAGCTCTTATTGATGGCTGGTGTGAGTATAAATAGGAAGACCCTTTTGGGTTATTTGGCACTACCTGCTAAATGTAACAATACAAATCTCGCCCTCCTGTAATTCTCCTAAGAAGATACCTTGAGGAAAAGCTCTTTTTTTAGACAAGAAGATGGAGGTATGAACCTTCATAGCAGCTTTGTTGGACAACACCCTCAATGTCCATCAACAGAAGACTGGTACAATAACCACTGTATATTATACAATGGAGTACCACATGGTAGTAAAAATGAATAAACAATACCTATACATATCAACAAAATACTAATCAAAGTCAGGTAAAGAAGACTACAAAGAGTGCGTTGTCATTTATACAGAGTTTCATAAGTGCGAGACAAGACTATACTGTGTAGGTGCATGCTCATACATAGCAAAGTGTGAGGAAATGCATAGCAATGATAAATACCAAATTCAGTGCAGAGGGTACTAATGAGGGGAGGTAAGCTTGAAGAGAAAGTACTCAGACAGTATCAAGAGTGTGTGCCATGACTGGGCACAGCAGTGTTTATCATAACATTTAATTTTTTGTGTTACTAAAATATTTCACAATAATTCTTTTTGTTTGTTTATTTGTTTTTGTCTTTTTGCCTTTTCGAGGGCTGCTTCCGTGGCATATGGAGATTCCCAGGCTAGGGGTCTAATCAGAGCCATAGCCACCAGCCTACGCCAGAGCCACAGCAATGTGGGATCCGAGCCACATCTGCAACCTACACCACAGCTCAGAGCAACGCAAGATCCTTAACCCACTGAGCAAGGCCAGGGATCAAACCCGCAAACTCATGGTTCCTAGTCGGATTCGTTAACCACTGCGCCACGACGGGAGCTCCCACAATAATTCTTAATAACTACTAAAGACCTGAAAAGTACTTTGTGACCCAGGTATAGAGTAATAGAGAAAGAAAAGAACCCGGGAGAAAAATTTTTGAAATATTTCATGTCTTCTCTTCTCCCATTCCAACTTCCCTAGACGTGGGTCTCACCATTTATGCCTGAATGAGTCCAACCGTCCCCAACACATCCCTCTATCCAATCTGGTGGCAGACTTACCTACTTCTATCAGTCCAAGAGGCCACTTGTCCACGTCACTGTCCACACATAATCCTCCAATGCTCCTATGAACCCTATACATTCTTGCGCAGTCAGTAAAACCCTCCTTACTGTGTCTCCCTCCTTCTCAATCAGATGCCTCTCCAGGTCTAACTAAAATGAACTAGAGAAGCTAGTGAAGAAGGCCACCTCCCTGAACCAGGAATCCTCCAGGCTGCTTTGCACCCCATGACTTTGTCAATGGAAGTCATCCCTTCCTCCTACTTAATTCTTACAGCCCCAGAAAAGTCCAACTTAAGTCCTTTCTCTTTAGGAAGCAACCCAGATGATCCCAGTCCTTTGGATTCGATTTTCAGCTGCCCAAGGATTGGAACTCCATTTTGCGCTTCTAGAGTCTCCATACGCATGAGCTCAAGGAAAAGAATGTAATTTCATTTGCTTGTTTGCCCATACTTGCAAAGGCTATATAAGGCCAAATAGCTGACATCTACCAGCCAAATCCCTTAGGCTCCTGATCATCCAAGCAGAATACTTTAAAGTATCAATAAAGTGAAGGCAGATCTAGAAAAATGATTATGCATAGTACAAACTCATGGGTCAAGTCCATGCTGGGTCTTACATTTCCTCACAGATCTTTAAGGCTGAACAATGGCTGTCACACCTAAAGCAGGGAGCCAAGGGCAGGGTAGCACACCCACACCACTGGCCCTCCCCATACATCATTCAAGTATCTCAGTCCCTGGTGTCACAGCGGGTTGAGGATCAGCATTGTCACTGCTGTGGCACAGGTTCAATCCCTGGCCTGGGAACTTCGGGTGCGGCCAAAGACAAAAAACAGGTTTCTCAAAGGTGTAGGATAGAATATACTACTACATGCCTGGCCAGAAACTAGCATAAGAGAGTCATAGAAATATCTAGAAGGCTGTGAATCTATGTAATTTAAAATGGTAGACTCCAACATCCCCACTTAGCTTCTAATTAAGAATGTCTACAGAAACCTCCAGCAAGAGTCAGGTGTGGTCACTTCTCCCCCCGCCACTTCCTATCTCTCATCCCTGTGATGGGATTCAATCTTTCAATCGTCAATGAAGATTTGCCTCCCTTCCATAGGCAACCCCTCTCCTTGCCCCTTGGTCTCTGTTATGCTGTAAACTTACGGTCTCATAGAGACTGACAAGCACAGAAACAGAGGATGGCATATAAATATGTATCAGATTTAGTGGAGACATAGAAAGGAATGCTTGATCCTATGGTGTAAAGGGTGGAAGAGAAGCTTGTGCTTAGTATCAAATAGTGGAGTGGGGGTGGGGGATTCAGTAAAGGTGTGTGGGTGGTTAAGTTATTCACATGTTTATATCAAGTAAGAAGGAGGAGAAAAAAATGAAAAATATTGGGGGGGGGCATTGCTTTGTTTTTTCAATCCCTATCTTATTTTGGAACCTCCCTAACAAGAAAGAAAACACAACCGAACCCATCATATGCCAGCCATGCTGGGATCAGTCCTGTGTTCACCAGGTATTATCAGAGTAAACTTAGCAGCAAAGAATGCAGAGTTTAAGATCACAAGGCAGGCCATGCAAAAGCCACGTTATGGTCCTTACGCAGCTGGAATACAGATTTGGACACACTCATGTGTGCACTCACTCAACCACTTGCAAAGTGCCAGGTGCTATTCCAGGTGCCAGTGATATTTTGTGAACATGGGATATTTAGTCCTTGATCTCCTGGAATGCATCATTCAGAGAAGAAGACAATGCATCTGATAATCACAAAAGTCAAGGTATCATTATTGACTATATTTTTATAATTGACCATGATAAAAAGAATCAAGCACTAAAACTGCATACAACTGAAGAGCTTCACTGATTAAAAGACTTTTTTGCTGAGGCCTAAGGACGAGGAAATAACGTATGAAATCCAGGGAGTTCACACAGCAAACTTCTAAACGTGTTACTGCTTCAACGTGCCCCAGCTGCCTTTTCCCAGCTCCAAATGGAAAAGCTCATCCTTGTTTAAAGAAGGAAAAGGTGACTTTGCTTCTGCATTCATGTCTGGGAAAAGACTGTGCCTTGCCTTCTTGCACGAGCAGTCTGATGAATCATATCAAAGAAGAGTTGTTTGCAAAGGCTAAGACAAGATCAAAATGCCATTTTCCTCTGGAACAACAGCATGTGTTTGGCAAAGAAATCTCCGTGATGTCTACCAAGGAAATATCTAGTCCCGAAAGAGGCATCACACTGAGTTTCCACTGAAATGGAAACCAAGAAAGCGAGGGTTCCCCAGGGCAAGGGTGTCATCTCGAGATGAGAGGGAAGGTTAAAGCCAGTCCTCCTATCAGGTACTCATTGACGTTCTCCAGTAGTAGAACTAAAGAGAAGTTACTCCAGTGGATGTTTTCAAATTAGCCACAATGTGTCAGGGACTAAAGCAGCAGAGCTGGAAATGTGCCCAGAGAGAGAGAGAGAGAGGGAGAGAGAGAGAAAGAGACCTTCCCACAGCCGCCTTGATGGAGCCACTGAAATGCCTCTGAGCCCACCCACTGCAGATGGGGATGCAGGCGCTGGAGAGATAGCACGGGTCCCAAAACAAACCCTCCTCTCCTATGGCTCTTCCATGGCTCCAAGGAGACCACCGCTCTGCTAAATCCTAAGAGATCCTGGCAGGATCGGGCCGTTAAAACTGCCAAACCACATTCTTCACGCTTGCTGTTGTACAGTTGCTTACGCATCCAACGAGAAATGTTGAGAGAAGAGAGAGAAATTAATTGTCCATGACAACAGATGAGCAAACCATGATAAAAGACTTTGAAATGAACAGTTTTGTGCCAAGCAAATCCCAGGAGGTGGTGGCTCTGCCTTTTCACAGATGATCCAGTGCACTGGTATCTAGTTCACAACAACCTCAAATGGGGCCATGATATTGCCACTATACTGGGTCTCATCTACCCAAGGGGGGAAAACAAGCCCAAGGAATCTGGGCCAAAGATCTGTGGCTGCATATCCAGAGTGCTTCCTGGGTGTGAGCTGAGCTTCCAAAGTGGGATGTCACTTGTTACTCAGTAATCGTTACCTCTTATAGGAAGGACGAAACAATAAACACCACCCAGGAAAACTCTTAGCTCAGTAAAGGCAGAGACTATCTCCAGTTTCTTTCTGGTAGAGCAGTTGCCTGGCCCTACGGTTGTCTGGAGTGAAAGATGTAAAATTTATGGGTCAGTGCATCTCATATGCAATATTAACCTGCATGCAATAAGACAAGGGAAAAGACCTCAAAGGGAAGCTGTTCAGCATTTCAACCTCCTTATATCCACATCACATTTTTTTCTATCCTCAATCACATGTTTTGCTCTGCATGTGGTTTGTGTATTGCAGGGGTAGGAACAAAGAAGTAGCCTCTGTGTGTGTGTGTGCACGGGCATGCACACCCGCACACACGCTATGTGCATTAATGGTGATATTATATATAGCAAATATACATTTTGAAGAAGCCAAATGTGTTATATGTTAAAGGAACTGGTACTCATACAATGAGTTATCAGTGGATGCTTAATAAATTAAAGAGAATGGCTGATGATTAGTTCTAAATCCTCCTCTGTAGTACAATGCTTTAGACCTTCCTAGGAACATCTTTGGGAATTCCTAACAGACTACACATAAAAAGAAAGTCACGGAGTTCCCGTCATGGCGCAGTGGTTAACAAATCCAACTAGGAACCATGAGGTTGCAGGTTTGATCCCTGGCCTTGCTCAGTGGGTTAACGATCCGGCGTTGCCGTGAACTGTGGTGTAGTTTGCAGATGCGGCTCAGATCCCGCGTTGCTGTGGCTCTGGCGTAGGCCGGTGGCTACAGCTCTGATTCGATCCCTAGCCTGGGAACCTCCATATGCCGTGGGAGTGGCCCCAAAGAAATAGCAAAAAGACAAAAAAAAAAAAAAAAAGGAAAGTCACCTTCATTGGGCAGGAACAGAAATCAGGCTACACGTCCCCCATGATTAAAAAAAAAAAAAAAAAAAAAAAAAAAAAAAAAAAAAAAAAAAAAAAAAAAAAAACTGGAATTTCCTTGTGGTGCAGCAGGTTAAGGATCCAGCATTGTCACTGCAGCAGCTCTGTTTGCTGCTATGGTGCAGGTTCCATCCCTGGCCAGGGAACTTCCATATGCCGCAGGCACAGTCCCCCCAAAAGAAAGAAAGTCAAAGAAGAAATGATTCTTTTCTTTGAAACCAAAGAATTACAAGCCCTGACCCTGTACTGGAAATAAAAACAGCGCAAGACAGGATAGGATGCTTTGAACCTTTGAGTGTCTCAGCAGCACAAAAACTTTTAGAATTCTAGCAAAGGGTCTTCTTGTGATTGTGTTTCTTTAAATTAAAAATGTACAAAGCAAACCGTGTATCAGAGACATAAGGTGTAGATTATAAGTGTGGGAAGTCAGTACTGGAGAAAAGTGCTTAGATTTTTTTTAAGTCCTTTCATAATGCTTTTCCTTTAATAATGTCCCTTTATTGGGGGGGGGGGGGAGACTTACAACCACATCTTTCCTTAAATTAACCAAGGAGAGGCAGTGTGATTTCTATAAAGATGAAATCTTCAAGAAAGCTTTGCAGTGGAAGGCTTCCTAAGAGGAAATAAATCCTTCAGTGTAGAGGACAGTTGCTTTGATCAAGGGTAGGACAATTTGTGGGCATGACCAAGGAGATATTATAATGTGCATCTGTCATAGAAACTTCACTATTAAAATACACATTTAGATAGTATTTTTTCTGATTTTGAAATATTACCTGAAACAAAAATCAGAAAACTAGTTTTTGTTTCCAAAAGAAGTAGCTATTCAAAGACTATGTTACTTGTTTCATTTGAGTTGTAGCTAAAACTGTTACTATGTTACACATCTCTAAAGGAGTAGAGCTTCAGCTCCCCCCTTCCCAGTTTTACATGTATATTTAAAAATTAATCAATCTAGACAGCTATATGGAACAAAAGCATACATACCTAATAGAGTTAAATCAAAGTGCATACAATTTGTATTTCCAAATTTGATTCAACAGAACACCTAAGCTTAGAAGGACTCGAGCTTAGAAAGTAGAGCAACACACAGGCTATTCCTCTGTATGGGCTACATGACATTTTAAGAAGGGTATCTTGATTTTAATAATCACTCACATCAAGGTTTTGGTCCTGGTAGAACGAAGTTTCTATTGAAGGAGAAATTACAGATGCTAAACTGAAAATTCCCCAAAAGGAAACTCAAGTGTTAGTCCCCCAAAGGCACTGTTGCTTGTGTCTGATTTGAAGGGCTTTATCAGAGAATTACATCATAATTTTTAAAGAATCTCTTTATCAGTCCATTTTGCCAATATTTATATTGTCTATAACTTTAGAGATGAAATATTTTATTTGGCAAACTAATCTTAGAATAGAAACATAGAGAAAATAGATGCAATTTTTTAAACATCCTATGTTTGCAAAGGCATTCAAGTCTCTTCTCATAGTAGCTAATACTTTCTAGTAAGTGACTGAGTTTTTTTTTTTTTTTAATAATCATAGAACTTTAGATCTAGAACTAGGAATAACGGCAAGGCAATGACTTTACTGCAGCATCTTTAAAGTGAACTAATACATCCAGACAATAACAAGGCCATTAACACCAGATTTCCATGAACTTTCCTATTTCACATCAAAAAAGGAGTTTTCAGAACCAAGGATAGCTTTTGTAACCTACATGTTTAAATTTCATATATTTTGCATAGATGTAGTCAATATCTTTATGACTTTTTATTTCCTTATAAAATGTAAGAAAACTTTATCCTTTTGACATTGGGTCTATTAGGACACTTGTAACATCGCCTGCCTTCATGTAATTTCCGTTCAAGTTAGGATAAAGATTACTGTTACACATGCAAAATTACAGAGGCCAATAGAAAGTTGCTTCCTAAAGCTGAAATTCCGCTATAAATAACATTAAAAAGGCAGTTAGCTCCTTCCTGGTAAAAATAATTTGCACAATGTTTGCATCCGGTCCTAAAATCGCTTTCCTAGTTCTAAACATTCTTCATCCCAGGTTCTGACTACAAAGTCAGATTGATCCATCACCACTTCACAAAGCTATTCAGGAAGACTATATAAGCTAAAGATCTGCCTTGAGTTGTTACTTTTATTATACGTCTTTCATCACTGTAATTCCATAACTTCACGTGTTACGCCGGGGCGGGGTGGGGGAGAAGGAAGCTTCGAGTCTCCAGAACCCAGCAAGGCTCTGGGTGTCAGGAGTGGGCAGTACCGCCTGAGTCCAGAAAGGAAATAACATCTCATCCCCGGGCGTCCCAGTCCCAGCCCTCTCGCCGCCTCAAACCCCCTCCCGTTCTCGGACTAAAAATTCCGCAGCGCTCCTCGCCGGGAGGGAGGCGAGCCTGCGAGCCTGGGGCGGGAGCGGCGCCGGCACAGACAGTGTCGCGGGCGCGGGCACCTGAGCCGCTCCTTCCCACCGCCTCCCGGGGCCACCGCGCCTGGCGGGGCTAGTTCGCCTCCCGCGCTCTCTGGGCTCAGCATCCTGAGTCTTGTAGGCTGGGTCTCCATCCCCCTGGAGCCCCTAGAAGTCCCCCCGCCGCAGCTGCAGTCGCCTCCCCCCACCCCCCGACACCGCCCGCCCCATGAAAGTGCTCTGTGTTACCTCTCCCACCCGGAGGAGAGGTCCCTGTCTGCTCTCGGCTGAGCCCCACTCGTTCAGTTAGCAGAATACCCCACTCGTTCACTGAAACTGGAATCGGCCTTGGCCTCGGCCGCGGGCAGGGGTGGGGGCTGCGACTCTCCAGCTATGCTCCCTTGGACCTCGTACTCTCCGTGTGCCTCTTTCTGGATCTCGATCTCTCCCTGCGTGCCTCTCTTTGTGTCTCTGCTTCTCTGGCTTTCTTTTTCTCTTGCGCGCGCGCGCACGCATACACACACACAGGGGTGGGGGCTGTCTCCACCACCAGTGCCAAAATGTCACCTAAAAGACAAGTGCAACAACTTGCTTTGCCAACGACCCAAGAAACGGTCGAGAAATGCCCTTCAGGGAGCAGCCCCCCACCCCTCCCCTGCAAGGTGCACCTGGGGTTGGGGGCGGGGTGTGGGAATTTGGCTGGTAGACGTGATCGGGACTGGTGTTCTCCTCCCCTCCCCCTTCCAGGACCCTGTCGCAATTAAAAATCAGCGCTTCCCCCGGGGAGTGCCGCGAGGACCGCACGCCTAGAGAGGGGCGCGCCGGCCCCTGGGTCCCTAGAATCCCTCGGGGGCCAAGGAGTGCGCCCCAGGAGGCAGAAGGAGAAGGAGAGCCGGCGGGCAGCCAGGGGAGCCCAGCCCAGAGTCTCTCCGCCGGCGAGAGGAGCAGCGACCGCGCGGCGGGCAAGAGCCACCCAGCGCGCGGCGGTGGCGGCGGCCCGGGCTCCGGGGGCCGCCGCCGGGAGCGCACGTCCCAGTCCCCGGCGCAGCCTGGCGTTACCTTGTCGCTGCCTGCGGTCCGGCCCTCGGTCCCCGCTTTCGTCCGTCGGTCCCACAAGCCGACGAGGAAGGACGAAAGAGATGTCCCCGTGGCTGGGACAGGCTCTCAGCGAGGTGATGGGAAGGACTCCAGAGAGGAGCCGAGGCGGCTGCGGCCGCTCCCGCCGCTGATACTGCCGATTCCCCGGGGCTGGAGGTGTCGAAGAGGCCGTGTCCTCAGGATTGCGGCGCCCGGAGCGCAGCGCTCGCCTCTGGCGCAGAGGCTGAGCGCCGGGAAGCGGCGGGCTAGGGCGGCGAGGCTGCGCTGGTCACCCGCCCCTAGGTGCATGTTAATACGGTGGGGAGGAGGAGTCCCGCGCTTCCTCCGCCCAACCACCGGAGCCGGCGGGCGGGTGGCGGCCGGGGCCCGGAGCCAGCTCTCCCACCCTCCCCAGCTACTACGGCGCGGCCACTAGCCCTGGCCTTAGCCCAGGCACGTGCGCCCAAGCCGCGGGGAGGCGCGCGGCGTCCCCCGGAGTGGGCTCCCGGCCTGCGGGTGATGCCCGCGCAGCCTCCAGGCGGCAAGTGCGCGCGCTCACTCCGGACGGAGGGGAAAGCCTCGCGTCCCAGGCAAGGAACCGCTAGGCGGCCGCCTCTGCCCCCCTCCTTGGTGGGCGTGCCCCGTGCGTTCCCTTGCGCAGCGTCTCGGGAGAACTGAACCTGCCCCTCCTCACTTGACAGCTCTTAGTTCTAACCCTTTCTTCAGGAGCGCTCCACACTTTGGATCACAGGAGATCGCGCAGGCGGACAGAGGGTTTTTTGTTGTCTCTCCATCCTCAGGGTCCCTGGTAAAATTTTTGAAAAAGTAGACTCGCCAGGGAAGAGACAAGGTGGTGGAAAGAGTCTAGATTCACACCAGGACAGACGTTCAAACCCAGTGCCATTACTTTCGGTTAACCTTCAGCGCCTCAGTTTCCCCATCTAGACAAGGAGGGGTCTTGGGAGGTCAAGTGGATTAGATTACACAGTATACATTCCACCGGCTTCTCAAGGAATTAGCCCAACGGTAATTAGAAAAACGAATTCCTTTTCTTCCAGTCCTCTGACCTTGGTAAACCCCTGGCTATCTACCCCAGCGGCTTTGGGAAGCCACGCGCATGCACACAGACCGAGGACCACACCTCCACGTGCTCGGAAAATAGGAAGAACCCATAAGGCTTCGGCTTTGCAGTATGAAAAGAAACAAAAACTGTGTGAATGGGTGAATTGAGATTTGGGTCAAAGAGAGAAAAGAGTCAATCAATTAGTGCTTATGGAGAGGCTTTATCCACTTAAGTAGTATGTTCTGGGTGATAATAGTTAAAATAACCGTGGTTAATCACCATCTTCCTGTTTCCCTCTACTCCAAAAGAATGGGCATCTTCATGGAGAATGTCTGTCCTTTGTTCCACAGCTCCCAGAGAGAACATTATGCCCAAGAGCGTATAATCTTCTTTATGTAATTGTACCCATAAAGTTATAGCATAAGATTTAGCATCTGCTTTGTGTGATATCTAATTATAAATATTAATAGAATATCCTTTTAAAGAAAACACTCCTAAAAATGCAGAGAAGTGAAAAACAGTTTCCATGAAAATATGACTCAGAT
Organism: Sus scrofa; assembly: GCF_054392235.1. NCBI lineage: Eukaryota > Metazoa > Chordata > Mammalia > Artiodactyla > Suidae > Sus > Sus scrofa. Next base: position 106,820,520 of record NC_139388.1, on the reverse strand, counting down.
AAATAATCGCTTTTCCACAATTTCACTGAGTGATTTTCCATTAAAGAGGGGGAAAAAAATATTTAAACCAATAAACGCTCAACGAAATGGAGGTAAATCCTTAGCAGAATAGTACCGTGATTATAATGCTTTAACAAAGCTCTGAAAGATATTCCCAGCCAATTCAAGAGTGACTGTATAGTGTCACTTATTCTTCAAATAAGATTCCATAAAAAGGCTAAGCATTGACATAGGAAAAATAGCCTTCATGATCTAGAAAGAGCAACCACCTTGCCTTTCTAGATTTGTAAGTATGTTTAATTCATAGAATTTTTAATGAGATCACATAAATAAGAATGTCAGCATAACTGTCAGGCCCGAAATCAAATTAGATGACTTTAGTGAATAAATTTACTTGCAGTAGAAAATCAATTTTCTTACAAAATTCTTATGGTTGATTCAACCAGGCAACAATAATATCTTTGTAACACTGCTATTATTAGGATTTGCTGACTGTAAGTGACAGAAACCAAATTTGGCTAACTGAAGAGAAAGTTATTTATTGGAAAGACTTGAAAGCTTTGCAGTCTTGAAACAGGCAGGATCTGAGGCAACACCGTAGCTCTCGGAAGTTAGGAAGACAGAAGCAGTTTTGTTTGGTGCCACACAATCAACATCAGTAAATGTCAATGGGTTTGTCTAATCTCATATTACTAGATCAAGGTTCAAGTCGCGGGACAAAGCATTTGAGTAGCCAAACCTAAGTTAGGCGCCCACTCCCTGGCTGTACCAGGAGAGGGAAAGAAAACTTTGGGTTCTGGAACTTACAGAAGGGAGGGCAGGTCCCTGGATTTATCATGCTTCCAGAAGCACACATGAGTGGAGATAGATGCTTTCTCAAAACCAATGCAGGAAGCTCCTAGGAAGAAGAATTTGACGCTGAGGTAAAATAAATAAATAAAATGCCTGTTACATTGACTGGCCATGAAATTTACACTGTAATCCTTAGAGATTTTTGGAAATAAGCAATGATATTATACCAGTAAAACTGAAAGTTGGTTTCTGTTAAAGAACACTGTTTAAACAATGTACCTTTGGCCGGTTACCTTATATAAGCACAGTGCCTATTCTAAGAACTACTGCAAACCAGGTGGAGCAGCTGTGTTCCTTTCTTGTCCCAGAGGGTGTGGTAGGCTGAATAATGGCCCTGGAAAGATGTCCACATTCTAACCCGTGGAACCAGTGAATGGCATCTTACCTGACAATTTGCAGATGTGATCAAGTAAAGGATCTTGAGATGGGAAGGTTATTTGGACAGCCTCAGTGGCCTGATGGAATGGAAAGAGCCCTTAAAGAGAGAAACAAGAAGGTCATCAGACAGAAAAAAGGATGGGAAGCAGAGGTTGGGGAGATGGCTTTTGGAGATGGAGAAAGTAGGCCACAAGCAAAGGTATACAGAAGTTAGAGAAGATAAATGAGGAGTTCCCACCATGGTGCTGTGGCTTAAGAATCCAACTGCAGCAGTTCAGGTCACCATGGAGGTGCAAGTTCAATCCCCAGGCCCTCACAATGGGTTAAAAGGATTTGGTACTGCTGCAGCTGCAGTGTAGGCTACAGCTGTGGCTCAGATTCAGTCCTTGGCCTGGGGAACTTCCATATGCCATATGGGTGCAGCCATACAAAAAATAAAATAAAATTTAAAAAGATAAATGATCCTTTCCTAGGATCTCCAGAATGCATGCTGGTCTGCTAACATCTTGCTTTTAGCTCAGTTAAACCCATTTCAGACTTCTCATCTCCAGAACTGTGAGATAATAAATTCATGTTGCTCGGAGACACTAAGTCTCTGTAAGAGCAGCTATAGGAAACAAATCTAGACAACCTACTGAACCCTGGGTAATATCTCCCCAAAGCACACATTGATAGCAGGTGACACAAGAGACTTTACTGTTGAAGAAACATGAAAAGACATATCTACTTATGAAGAAGTAACTCAAAGGGAGGCTAAGTCAGCAATGAGTTGGTAAGAACAGGAAACTGGAAATCATAGATAGCGTTCCTATGCAGGGGTTCGCCATTTCTCTGGTTAAATCAAAATGACACCACTCCACCTAGACCATGATATGGTCAAACAGGAAAAATCCCATTAAGATGAGGAATGGTTGTGAAAGAAGAAAGAACTCTGAAGGACAGCCTGAATGGTAAACATGAAAGACAAAGGAGGTTTCTTCTGCATTAATGAAACCTGCTCACTCATTCTTGTGATGCTAAGTGACATTTAAATGGTGATTTCACATCTGTATCTTTAGCCTTGACCTCTCAGCTAGGTTTCAAGCTTGTGAACTCAAAAACCTGCTAGACAAGTCCACTTGAAAGTTCCACTGGTACCCCAAACTCAATGGGTACAAATTAAACTTATCACTTTCGGCCTTTTCCACATATTCATTTTTTAAATTCCTTTTCCTGTTAAACTATATGGATTCATGACACACTCATCCACCAAGTCACCAATACCAGAAACCCATGAGTTATCCTAGACTTCTATACCCACCAATCACCTCCAATCTATCACCAAATACTGTGATCTGACTTTGAATTTCTCCTATATTTCCCTTTCTTTTATATACCCATATATATATATCATACACCCCATATTGGTCATCTCACTTCTAACCTCTTCTTTCTTTTCCCCCAGTCTTACCTCCTTTTCTTTCTTTTTTTTTAAATTGAAACATAGCTGATTTAAAATATTCTTGGAATTCCCGTCATGGCTCAGTGGTTAACGAATCCAAATAGGAACCATGAGGTTGCAGGTTCGATCCCTGGCCTTGCTTAGTGGGTTAAGGATCCGGCGTTGCCGTGAGCTGTGGTGTAGGTCACAGACACAGCTCAGATCCTGCGTTGCTGTGGCTCTGGCGTAGGCTGGCGGCTACAGCTCCGATTTGACCCCTAGCCTGGGAACCTCCATATGCCGCAGGAGCGGCTCTAGAAAAGGCAAAAAGACATAAATTAATTAACTAATTAATTAATTAATTTAATTAAATATTCTGCCAATGTCTGCTCTACAGCAATGTGACCCAGTCATATACATACACATTCTTTTTCTCATACCATCGCAGCAAGAATGGTCTTCTAAAAATACAACATTATACCAATGCTTTACTTACAGTTTAGTGCCTTATAAATTTACAAAGTCTAGTTCCTTAGAATGTCATACAAATCTCTCTATAAACTAGCTTTATCTCTTTCTTCAGCCTTCAACCTCATGATATATACATTATGCTTCAGTAAATCAGAGTGTTGTTGCTTCTCATGCCCTTCATATAATGTGCTCTGTAATATTTCTGTAACTCTTCATGCTATTCTTTCTCTGCTTCTGCTGGCTAGTACTTATTTCTCCTTCAAAATTGCTTCCATGGATCTCATGTCTGAATCATTAGGTTGCTTTAAGTGTTGCCCAGGTTCACTGACGCTGCTACTACTATCTCAGTTTTTAACGGCATTACATTACAATTTTCAGGTTATCTGGGTTGTATTTTTGAGGCTGTAACTATCCCGATATGGATCCCTTATACCTAGCATAGTAATTGCCTCTCAAAAGAAAATCAATAAATGTTCATGGGACTGAATTAACCTGAACTTCTTTGAGAATATTTTGTAATGTCCACATATAGCTTAAGTTAATAGAAGCCTGTGTGTGATGTGATGTATCCTGTAGCCAAATCTTAAAACCCATAACTCAGGAAGTTTAATAAATGGAAATAAGTGGAAAACATTCTTTTTTCATGCTAAACGAATGCCAAAAAATTTGATGAAATTCCTGTAAAGCATATGGAGATTCCCAGGCTAGGGGTCGAATCGGAGCTATAGCCGCCGGCCTACACCAGAGCCACAGCAACGCGGGATCTGAGCCGCATCTGCGACCCACACCACAGCTCACAGCAACGCTGAATCCTTAACCCACTGAGCAAGGCCAGGGATCGAACCCGCAATCTCATGGTTCCTAGTCGGATTCGTTAACCACTGTGCCATGACGAGAACTCCTAACGTAATATTTTTTATTAAAGATGTAAATGCAATTGATTTAACTTCTGTCCCAACTCTTCTTTTATACCTCACCATTCTTGTTTACACTTAATATACATTGTCTTCTTCTCCTGTCACCTCCCCAAAACCCTCATTTACTCTTTTATCCATTGCAATACAGTGTGAGTCCTGTGCATTGCAATCAATCCGGCTTTGTTCTGGTAAGGGTGGTCTAATTTTCCCAACAAAAAGGCCCTTTGTACTTCCCCCCACCCTTTACCCCCCCCCCATGATCTCCGCATGCAGATGTTCCCTGGCCTGTGATCTAACCCAAATCACAACAGGGACATAAGCCAATGCAGTGACAACACCAGCTCCTCAACCAGCTAGGCCACCAGGGAACTCTCATTTTCTTAATCTCTTAATTAGAATTTTCTACAGTGGATACCTGATTTTTCAAAATTCCCACTAGAAACATCCATTATTTTACCGTTCTCTGGTTTTTCTTCTAGTTCTCTGCTCCTAAGTCTACCTACTTACTATCTCTTCTGAGCTGCAATCATTGTGCCCCCAGAATGGTAGCCAAGGGCACTGGTGAGAGTGAGGTCTCCAAAGAGGAAGAGCTCTTGGTCAGGATCATGGGTATTATCTGCGATGCCCATTGGTAAAGGAGGAAGAGCCCAACATTAGAGGCAGGGAGACACTCAAGAGAGCAGTGCCATGAAATGAGCAGTCCCATGGAAACCAAAGAAGGAGAAGATTTTAGGAGATGGGATTTGATGTTGAATTTCAAACTAGCATTTCTATATATGTCACATCTCCTCCTGCAAGAAATATATAGAATCACAAATTCGGTATGTACAGGTCAAATGGTCCATCTTCCATCCAGCACTAGCCCCTTCCACCCACAGCCTTCCCCCTGATGATTCCCTCCACTATAAACCCAGATACTGGAGCCAGAAATGCATTAGTCATCCTGATACTCGTTGTCCTACCTCATCTGCTATATCTCATTAGTCACCAAGCCTTATCAAATTCCTAAAACAATAAGCTATTGCACTGTACTGCTTAAAATCATTCAGTACATCCTCCTTGTCTCCAAGATAAAAATCTGAAGCCTTATGGACAACATGCAAAGTCATTCACAAGCTGATTCTTTATTCATTAAATTATCAAACAAATTGATTTGAGGGGAGTGGCTTTTCACATATGGATTAAAAACTTTATTAAAAGAATTTGTAACAGTTTGGAAGTTAAAATTTATAGTTAAAAATACAGATGAATGAATCCAAGAACAATAAATACCAAAAAAAAAAATATGTTCACCCATAAATAAGTAGGTACTGCTAATATGTATAGAAAAAGTAGCTCCCCCTGGGCCAACTATATATCATCATATAGGAAAAGGGGGAGAAAGAATTCTGATCACAAAAATAAATTAATATATTATTGTATATATTTTTGAGAAAAGACATACCATAGTTTAAAAAGGGGGGAAGGGACCTGTTAGGATGTCTATTATCAAAGAGCGGAGATAACAAAAGCTGGTGAGAATGGAGAAAAAGGATTCTTCTACACTGTTGGTGGGAATGTAAATCAGTACATCCATGAGGTAAAGGTGTGGAGTCCCCTCAAGAAATTAGAGAGTAAAGAACAGATGGAAAGGGTCCACCAAGATGGGGCCATAGGAGTCTCCTGAGGCCTCCTCCTCCCACAGAAGCACCAAAGGCACATGGAACAAATCCTTATGAAAAAGCTTCAGAAACCAGCTCAGTGAGTCCTGCAAATAACAAGAAAATATCAAGATGGTGGGAAAGGCTGAGGCACACACGGGCATAAGCCCCACCACTGACACAGCACCAAACCCTCCAGAAGGAACCCCTGACTCCCACCTTCTCCCTGAAGAGTGCAAGGTTCAACCCCACACCAGTCATTCCAGGTTTTATGACAACTGCCTGGAGAGAGGGCTCCCTAAACACTTAGCTCTAAAGGCTAACAGGCTTGAGCCCTCAAAACCCACAAGCCTTTGGCAAAGATAAAATTCCTGATAGGTCCATGTCCTCGCCTGGCCTCTCCCCTTCCCCTCTCTCCATGGCTCAGGGCAGAAGGAGCAGACAAAATCACCCATTTCCCAGGCGTTCCCCAAAGAGGTTTATCTGCATATTTTAAAAGCTGCTGCCTTCAGGTCAGGCTTCTTGTTGGGCAGGCAGTAAGGGCAGGCTGGGAACCACCCCAGAGTCCAGGGAAGTCAGTGGACACCCCATCCCACTGCCCCCCTCCACACACCAACCAGCTTCAGTAACAAGACCAAGGTGCCAGCATCTCCCTGGAAAGACTCTGCAGACATCGGTGGCTCCCACTCTTGTGGCTGCCACCCGAGGGACTGGCCTGGATTTTCTGACCCTGATAGTCAATGGGGCTTGCATTCGAGAGTCCCTTGAGACTAGCAAACAAAGAAACAATTCTGAATGATCAGAGGCATATCCCCACAGCTCTACGCTGAGCCCAGCAGAGAGGGAGCAGGCAGATATGCCCAACTCCTTTCTTCCTGGAGGGCTCTTTAGCTATTTCCCCAGCTGATGCCTAAGGATCCAGCTTCTAAGCCACCTGCTGCTAGCTGCTGACTGAGCTGCTTCCCTTTAGGACAGGGACAGGACTTGGCATATATACCCTCAACCCTTGGGGGCCACAAAGAACCAAGAAGGAGGCTTGGAAAATCACAAATGTTTGAGAGACAGCTCTGAGGTCAGGCTGAACCAACTGCAGCATTGCCTGTAATAGCCGACATAAAGAACAACTTTAGTGTTCACCCACAGATGGATGGATAAAGAAAGTGTGGTCTAGATATGTGATGGAATATTATACAGCCATTAAAAAGGAAGTCCTGCCATTTGCAATAACATGGATGAAGTTGGAGGGCCTTCTGCTAAGTGCAATAAACTAGACAGACAATGAAAAATACTGTACAGTACCATTGACATGTGGAATCTTAAAAAAAAAAGTCAAACTCATAGAAACAGAGTAGAAAAATGGTAGCCAGGGGCAAGGGGGTGGTGGTTAGAGAATCAAGAGAGGTTGACTAACAAGGAACAAACTTCCAGCTATACAATGAATAAGGTCTGAGGATCTAAGGTATAATATGGTAACTAGAGTTGATAATGCTGTTTTGTGTAATTGAAATTTACCAAGAGAATAGAACTGAAACAGTCTCACCAAAGTAAACAGATAAATATATGAGTTGATGGATATTAATTAATTAAATGGGAGGGATTCTTTCACAATGTACACATGTATCAAGTCATCAGGATTTGAACTATCTTGCAGTATCTTACAGTATCTTACAATTTTGTTTGTCAATTATACCTCCATAAAACTGAAAAAAAAGGTTCTCTCTTAAGTATTTTAATTGAGCAAGACATTTTACCCTTTTGAGAAAACACTTATAATTATGTAGTCTTCTAATTTCTCCAGAGACATAAACATTCTTGACAGACTACATTAAGTAAATTTGTTTTAAAACAAATAATAAGACTAGAATTTGACCTTTAACTTTACATGCAAAATGTCCAGTCAACTGAAAGAATACATCATTGCATTGTTAGTATCAATGATTTTTTTTGTGTGTTACACTTAATTTGACTGCCTTTTTCAACTCCAGTTAATATTAAAATTTTTCATATAGAGACGTACTTGATATGTCAGGAGGAAAACGTCATTTTAAACATTAGCCCTGTTAAGGAGCACCTAGATTAAAGAAACATTTATAAGAGTTCCCAGTGTGGTTCAGTGGTTAACGAAACCAAGTAGTACCCATGAGAACGCAGGTTCAATCCCTGGCCATGCTAAGTGGGTTAAGAATCTGGCATTGCTGTGAGCTGTGGTATAGGTCACAGATGTGGCTCGGATCCCACATTGCTGTGGCTATGGTGTAGGCCAGTAGCTACAGTTCTGATTCAACCCCTAGCCTGGGAACCTCCATATGCCACAGGTATAGCCCTAAAAAGACAAAATACAAAAATAAATAAATAAATAAAAGAATAATTTATAAAGCTGAAATGACCCGAAATTAGCATGAACCAGTAAATAAACCAGCAATGAGCAGGCTCATTTGTGCAAAAGTTTATTTTGCTTTTATTGTTGTGTTCAAAACCAAAACATTTTCCTTTTTGAGTAAAAGAATGCGCAATTTAAGGAAAAGCAGCTGTAAATTTCCAGTGATTGGGTGGCTGGCTGAAAAATTACACACAAAAAATTCTGTAAATAAGCCATATTCTCTTGAGAATCAGTTTCTGTCCATTTCTGTAAATACAAATTGGTCGTGAGATATAACTTATTGAGTCCTCACAAGCACAGCTCCCAGATAGGCATTATGAAGATTGATACGTCCATTCTAAGACTTTTAAAAATACATTTAAAAACTTATATATAGAAAGAGTAGCTCCCCCTGGGCCAACTATACATCATCATATAGGAAAAGGGGGGGGAATCCTGATCACAAAAATAAATTAATATATTATTGTACATATTTTGAGAAAAGACATACTATAGTTTTTGTTTTTTTGTTTAGTAGTATTTAAGACTTCCCTTTAAAATGACCCCAATCCTTAAAATACATAAGAATAAATTTAACCAAGGAGGTGAAAAACCTGTACACCAAAAACTATAAGACATGATGAAAGAAACTGAAGACACAAATAAACAGAAAAAGTTTTTATGTTCATAGATTGGAAGAGTTAATATTGTTTGGTTTTGTTTTTTTTTTCGTCTTTTTTTTTTTTTTTTTTTTGCCATTTCTTGGGCCGTTCCCGTGGCATATGGAGGTTCCCAGGGATCAAATCAGAGCTATAGCCACCGGCCTACACCAGAGCCACAGCAATGCAGGATTCAAGCCGTGTTTGTAACCTACACACAGCTCAGAGCAACGCTGGATCCTTAACCCACTGAGCAAGGCCAGGGATCGAACCCGCAACCTCATGGTTCCTAGTTGGATTTATTAACCTCCGAGCCACAATGGGAACTCCCTGGAAGAATTAATGTTGTTAAAATGGAAGTTCCTATCATAGTGAAAACATAGCGAGCATACATTCATGTCTGGGAAGCTAGAACAACTGAAGCAGTTTTCCCAGGTGACAAGTTTCTGACTCTAATATTCCCTCTTTTCAAAAGTATCAATCATAGTCTGTTTTTACTCAGTATCAGAATACTTTCAGGAAAAGAAACCAATAAGAAAACATGCCTTCTATCCCTAAGAATTCTTCACTCCAAGACAGAAATTAATGATATGATATTGGTAAGAGGCAGAGTTTGAGGCTTGCTGAAAAGTTGGCATTCAAGAATGAATGTCCAGGAGTTCCCACTGTGGTTCAGTGGGTTAAGAATCTGACTAGTATCCATGAGGATGCTGGTTCAATCCCTGGCCTTGTTCAGTGGGTTAAGGCTCTGGCATTGCTGAAGGCTGCAGTGTAGGTAGCAGATGTGGCTCAGATTCTGCATTGCTATTGCTGTGACTGTGGCATAGGCCTGCAGCTGCAGCTCTGATTTGATCCCTAGCCTGGAAACGTCCATATGCCAAAGCTGCGGTCCTAAAAAGGAAAAAAAAAAAAAAAAAAAAAAAAAGGAAGAAGAAGAAGAAGAATGGATATCCACAGAGATAAATACTATAATTTTGTAAGCTTTATTATTTGGAGTCCTAACACATCACATGAGAATTCACATATCAGCAACCTCAACTCTATAAAACAGCCCTGACCCCAATCCTTAAAATACATAAGAATAAATTTAACTAAGACTATACCCTAAAGCTCATTTGAGTGTTCCTCAGACCTTCACTCTTAATCTGCATAGGGAGTGTGGCAGAAACATCTAGCTGTTCACCAAAACTTGGTTCTTACTTCTTCCTAGGCTATGGTCATATGACTGTGTTCTGATGATGTGAAAATCCTAGAAATGGTATATGATACTTCTGAGCCTGGTCCGTAGAAACCTCTTACAATAACTTTTTCTGCCTTACTGGCTGGCTGGATATAGATACTTGCAGTGTGTCTTGTACTGTATGGCAAAGTCCCCGATGCTCCCCCTATGTACCTGCTCTCTGCTACTAATCAGACATTCCACAAGCAAGAAATAAATTTCCATTGTATTTGGCCACTGATGTATTGGGGACTTATCATCTACAAACTTAAAATTAATTCATCTAATACAATGAAGAAAGGAATGGAAAAACTTAATGTGCCTACTGTGTACTATACCTTGTATATGCATTGTTTTCTTTATCCTCCAAACTAAACCTATGAATTAGCCAACAGCAGTTCCATTTCATGATGCAGAGACTGAGGCTTGACTAAAATAACAGTTCTTGGATCCACAGCCAGTAAGCGGTGGTGTCAAAATTTGCACCTGAGTTTACAGACCTCAAAAACTGTATTTTACAACACAGCTACTCAAGAATCTTTGGTTCACTTCTAACTGGATGGTAAGGGTTACAGTTCTCTGATCAGTTTAAAGCAATAGCATTTTTTGATATTTGAAATCAAAATAACAAATAAAATCTAAAAAACTTAACAAAATTTCATAAACTGAAGAATCCCAGAGCCACTTATGTGGGTAAACAGGCTTAGCTAAGAGACATTGACGTTACTTGGATACTTTGACCCTAAAATGTGGTTAATATATCCAATAATTATCCTAAGTTAGAAAGAAAAAGGAAATTTTATTTGTATACAATGTTTAAGATGGCAGAGAACTCTAAAGTTTTATTAAACAGCTTTGTCGAAATATAATTAACATACAATAAACTGCACAAATTGCATGATTTGGTAAAATTTTACGTGTGTGTGTGTGGGGGGGGTATGCATGTGAAGCCATCATGAAACTAGCACCACAATCAAGATAATGAATATATATGTTCCCTTCATAATTTTCTTGTCTTTTCATTTCCGCAACATTTATCAAAACTATTCTTTCCCTGCAAACTCTGTTTTGCTTCTGGTCACCATAGATTTTTTTCTAAAATTTTGAAGAAATGGAATCATCTATTATTTTTCCCCCTCTGGCTTATTTTACTCAATAGAGTGTATCGGAGAGTCATCTGTGCTGTTATGTGTACTGACAGTGGTCATTTACTCCTTGTTTTCCATTAGGCCTTTTCCACTCTGTGTATAGACCACATTTCTCTATTCAGTCACATCTTGAAAGATTTTTTTCCAGTTTTGGATATTACAAAATAAGCTTTTATGAACACTTAGGTGTAAGTCTTTGTTTCAACATATGCTTTGTGTGAACAGGTTCTCCAGGATAAATATCCAAGAGAGTGATTTCTTGGTCATATCATAAGGGTGTCTTTAATTTTCAAGAAACTATCAGACTGTTTCCAGTATGTTTTGACCATTTACCATTTCTACCATTCATGTCTGGGAATTCAAATTCCTCCACATCCTCACTTATACTTGGTATGATCAATCTTTTAAATTTTAGGAATTCTAATACATGTGTAGGGCTACTCTCTTGTGGCTTCAATTTGCATTTATCTATAGATGTCAGACATGTTTTTAATGTGCCTATGTGCCAACCAAATATCTTCTTTAGTAATATATCTTTAAATTTTGGCCTAGTTTTGATTGTTTGCTTTCTTATTATTCAGTTTAGAGAGTTCTTTATATATTGTGGGCATCAGTCCTTTAAGATATGTTACTTGTAAACATTTTCTCTCAGACTGTGGTTTGTCTTTGCATTCTCTAAATAGTCTCTTTACAGAGGAGGTCTTTAATTTTTACAAAATCCAATTTATTATTATTTTTTCAGTTATGGGTCATTCATTTGATGTAGTGTCTAAGAAATCTTTGCTTAAACCAAGGTGATAAAGGTTTTCTCCTGTGTTTATTCAAGAAGTCCCATAGTTTTAGGTTTTATATTGAAGTCCATGGTTCATTTTTAGTTCATTTTTATATATACTATAAGGATCAGAATTTATTTTTTGCATATACAGATGCACCAGTTTAAGCACCATTTCTTGCAAAGATAATCAATCCTCTCTCCACAAAGTTGCCTTTGCAACTTTTTCAAAAATGAATTGACCATATATGTGTGAGTCTGTTTCTAGGCTTTTTTCCATTGATCTCTATGTCTGCTCTTTTGCCAAAACCACACCATCTTGATTATCATGACTTTAAAATAAATCTTGAAGTTAGGTTGCGTCAACTCTTAAGCTTTGTTCATTTTTTAAAAGATGTTTTTCTTTTTTTAATTAAAGTACAGTTGATATACAATGTTGTGCCAACTTCTGAACAACATAGTGACCCAGTCATATATATATATGTATGTGACATTCATTTTCTCATACTATCTTCCATCATGGTCCATCCCAGTTCTCTCTGCTATACAGTAGGGTCTCACTGCTTATCCATTCTAAACATAGTAGTTTCCATTTACCAATCCCAAACTACCTACCCATCCCATTCCCACCTTCCTTTCCCTTGGCAACCTCAGGTCTATTTTCTATTTCTGTGAGTGTTTCCGTTTTATAGATGGGTTCGTTTGTACCATATTTTAGATTCCAATATAAATGATATCATGGTATTTGTCTTTCTCTTTATGACTTCACTTCTCTTAGTATGAGAATCTCTAGTTTCATCTATGTTGCTGCAAATGCCATTATTTTGTTCTTTTTTATGACTGAGTAGTATTCCATTGTATATATATGTACCATATCTTTTTAATCCATTCATCTGTTGATGGCCGTTTAGGTTGTCTCCATGTCTTGGCTATTGTGAATAGTGCTGCAACGAACATAGGGATTAATGCTTTTTTTGAATTATGGTTTTCTCCAGATATATGCCTAGGAGTGGGACTGCAGGATCATATAGTAGTTCTATATTTAGTTTTCTGAGAAAGCTCCATATTGTTTTCCACAGTGTTTGTACCAATTTACATCCCCACCAATAGTGAAGGACTCTAAAATTCACATGGAAAAGCAAAAGACCAAGAGCAGAAAAATATCTTTTTAATCCATCATTAATAAGTCTACAAATAAGAAATGGTGGATAGTTCCATGAAGACGTGATTCACTTTTCACTAACAGCATCTTGTATTAAGCAGAGGTTGAGCATCTTTGCATTCTGCCCTAATGGCTTCCAGAGCTACCAGATATTCACAGGCAATTGTTCATCCTTCAAAAGCATCCTGGAAATATAGGGTAGCCCTGAGTCAGCCCTTCTTTAGTGAAGGATGAGAGCTCTTGCTTCCTGTTCTATAGATGGATTATTCCAAAAGATAATAGTCTTAGTCCTGGCAGAATTAAGACTTTTTGTTCACTTTGATCATTAATCCATAGTGAATCCTTATGTAATCTTTTTCTCCCCCCTCTTTTTATTAAGCTCTGTATTTCTTCACTCCTGCACATTGTATTAATACCCCCCCCCCAAATTACCTGCATTGAAATGTTTGTTTCAATTTCTGCTTACTAAGGAACCTAAGCCAGGACTGGTTGCTAACTCATTACTCCTGCTGTCCAGTTAAGGGGCAGTACTCCAACAATGTGGCTGTAGTGATCACAAGGCATGGGAGGAGTGTCCTTAATGCTACAGAAGGGGTAACAAATCAATCTTTTATTTATTTCTAGTCTAGTGGCTGCTCAAAACTGCTATACCCATCAAAGTAGTCAGATGGGTGATTTCCCTCATGGCCTGATTTGAGCTGGCACCAAGCTTTTGGATAACATTTTTTCAATGCTAAGAATTTGATTATTTTATCCTACAATGTTCATAATTCATTTTACATTGTGAGCCTCTTTATTTTCTAGGCACAGTTGAGAAAAGTAAAGCTCAGGAAAGCTAAGAGATCTGCATCAGGCCACATATCAAATATGCATTGTGGTCCAGATTCAAACCCAGAATCCCAGGGTCTGAAGCCATTTGGTCTTTGCTCCTAGACTGTTCAGCCTCAACTGAACAGTGTCACAATTTTCTCCTTGGCTTTTGACTCTGGTCTCTATGCTAGTAGGGAAGGCAACATCAGCAAATTGTGGAGGAAACCTCTTTGTGTTAATAGGGGTACAGAGAATATGAGTGTCAAGCAGATACTTTTTCTTCCACATCTGTAGGCAACTAAACAAGAATCGTGGGATTCCTGGTTGCAGGTATACAATTGTCAGGAATCTGTGATGGGAAGGGGTAACAATTACCCTGATGTGGTATAATTATATCAGGTGCAGCACCAGGAGTAAGGCAATCCACTCATGGGCCCAAAGTCAAGCATAAACTTCATGAGGGCAAGCTACATGATCTACACCTCATTTGCAGATATATCTCTGGCATCTTAAAGAATGCTGGCACATGGGGAGTTCCCTTTGTAGCTCAGTGGTTAACGAACCCGACTAGGATCCATGAGGATACAGGTTCAATCCCTGGCCTTGCTCAGTGGGTTAAGGATCTGGCATTGCCATGAGCTGTGGTGTAGGTCGCAGACATGGCTCAGATCTGGCTTTGTTATGGCTGTGGTGTAGGCCAGTAGCTACAGCTCAGATTGGACCCCTAGCCTGGGAACCTTAATATGCAATGGGTGTGGCCTTAAAAAGTAAAAAAAAAAAAAAAAGAATGCTGGCACATAGTTGGTGTAAAATAAATATTTTCGGAATGACCATATGAGCTAAACAATAACTAGGCTTGTCTTCCAACTGTGGTCATATTCCCCAAATGAACCCCACATGGGAGACAAGTCTATTATTCCTCCAATATGTTATTTTAGCACGCATCCTTTAAGTATCTTGTATGTAGAAAGCATTGTGATAGATGCTGAGGAGGTTACACAGAAGGGTAAGATTTAATCTTCACCCTCAAGTAATTCTCAGTCTAGTGAGAGAATGAGAAATAGGAACCATTAATATAAGACATGATTAAATATATGCTACATCTATAGAGCATTGCTCTGGCAAAAAAAAAAGGAGTAATTAAATTTAAAAGGGATGCCTCCTTCTGAGTGCTAGGATGATAATCTATATGAAGTAGGTGCTAGATAAATGTTGCTGGTTTACTGGAAATTCAGTAATTTTCACTTAATTAGTCCTGTTATAAATGGAGGAATTTTTCCCCATGTAAAAGATTCTGCTTTAAAAGACCAGTGAAGTAAGTGCATTTCAAGTTTAACGAGTACCTCATCCCTTACATGCTGTTTTCCTGTCCCCCTGACAATTTAGTTTCGAATCTCAGGCACCTGTTCCAGTCAAGTCTAGAAACGGCAGCCTAGATTTATGTTCTTCGCTAGTATGAAATTAAAAGAAATTCTTCTGACATTTCAATTTTTTTTCCTCTCTTTTTTTTTTTCTAGTTGATAACAGCCAAGTTAAGAATAATGAGGTGGTCACAAAAATTACCTCCAAGAATGTAGACTTTGGCACAGTTCTAATCTAAGACTTCCTGATATTATGCAGGCATTTGGAAAGAGGTTTCAGGTGAAGTGTGAATATTTTCTTTCAAAGCTCAGCTCTTCATGTTGTATTTCACAATATAACACCTTTGAATCTGCTTGGCAGTGCAGTGCTCAACCCTTCATACCCCTGGGAAACAAGAGGGTCACGTGACGAGGGTGTGAAATTGCTATATCCTCCTGCTACACACACATATATATTCAGACAGTGCAAGGAAGGCCACCAACTCAGCCACCATGAGTGAGAGGCAGTGAGCTTTGATAGAGCTTACCATGGGGAGCCACTGTGGTATTTTGGTCAACAGTAAGGGACATTAAGGAAAGTCAATATCATGCGAGGCATTAATAAAAGAAGAGGGGAATCGAATTTTTAGCCAGCAACATTCTTTAGGATGTTTCTATTCAAATAAAGTCCTGCAAAATATTCAACTTGCTTACTCTTTATTTGTTTTCTTTCTGTTTAGGGCCACACCTGTGGCATATGGAAGTTCCCAGGCTAGAGGTCAAATCAGAGCTGCAGCTGACAGCCTGTGCCATAGCCACAGCAATGCCAGATCCAAGCCGTGTCTGAGACCTACACCACAACTCATGGCAATGCCAGATCCTTAACCCACTGAGCAGGGTCAGGGATGGAAACCGTATCCTCATGGATACTATGTGGGGTTCTTAACCCCTTGAGCCACAATGGGAACTCCCAGAAAAATGTGTTTGTTTGTTTGTTTGTTTAAAGACATTCTCGCTTCTGACATGATCCTTGTAGAACTAAAATAAGATACCAACCAGAGGAAAGCCCATACCTGACTGGCAATCATTCAGAAAAAGCCCATTTCTAACTTACCTTAAGGAAAAATGGAACAGATTTGGTTATTTTAATGAGTTGAAGTCATTTTGGCAGAATCTCTCTCTCTCTCTTTTTGCCTTTTTGGGGTGGGAGAGGGCAAAAAATACTCTTTGAGCAAGTATAAAAGAGCATTATTTCACATTTACAATAGCCTGAAAAATGCACTAATTTTTAAAATAATGTTCTTTTGAGCAGAACTTCAGAAAGACCAGATTTCATTTTTTAAAATCCTAATATGTCCAGTGCCAATATATTTATAAAAATACAAAATGTGCTGGAATGTCATAGCAATGTTAAATTTCTGAAAGAGTTTTTAAATGTTTACCTCTTATTTTTGGTATCCATTTCCCCATAGGCCAATGGCAAATATTTTTGCAGACCAACTCCAGCCTGCCATCTTCTTAGAACAGCTGAGAACAATAATCAAGTTCAAGGGTTTAGGCATCTACATAGTATAGGTCAAATGATCCACCCAAGTATAAAGGGGGCCACCTGTCCTCATACCCAGTCCAGTCTCTCATTAATTGCTCATAAGGCACTAGTGGGGTATTGGAAGCTACTTGTCTTTGAGCCACCAGGCTTCCCCTGCCTCTCCTCAAATAAACAATCTGTCAATCTCAGCACCCTTGGCAGATTGGGGATTGAGCTGGCTCCTCCAAGGACCCTGCTCTCCTGCATCATTGCTGGTGTGTTTCAACACTATTCAAGACATTATCTCGAATGGTTTTCCATTGACCAGTCCAACAGGACATGTCTCATAGGTACCCTCCCTGCTGAGGCAGCGGTTATTTACCATATTCTTTTCTTTTCTCTTCAGAAGGGGTTCCATGGATGTAAAATGATAATCAAGTGAGGGAAAAAGACACACAAGGCATGAACAGATGAGAGGGCTATGCACTTGTGGAGAGTTCTAGATCCTTGTGCTGGAAAAGCACTGGCTTTGGGGAAATTCTAAAATAGAGACTAGGTTAAAAAAAAAAAACTTTCACTAGGAGTGAAAATTTTGTGATGAGAAGTAGGAGATGGCAATGGGTGACTGTGAGATTTCATAAGTTAATATCCATTATGGCACTGGGCAAAATTCTGACCTTCCACCTACTCTGTACGCACACTGGGCAGATGTCTGAGTCTAGAGATGCACACACAGTCAGGCCACCCCATCTCTGAAGATACTGAAGCACAACTGGTCCTTATCGCTTCCCAGATCTTCCACGACATTTACCTAGTCTGCTGTTCTCCCAGCATCCTACATTAACCAGATCCCCGGAGGACTAGTGCTTTCGATAGTCAGGAGCTGACCACTTGATAAGGTTCTGCAAAACACTTTCTCCCCTCTGCAGAATTCTGGAATAAAAAGTGATGTGTTCTAGATCACCAACATGCAGATAAGCTTTTGGAATTCTCCCATAGGATGTGGCTGAGTTCTTTTGAGAAGAGCCTGGGAAGTTTCTTCTAGGACATTATTGCCTAGAGCAGCAGCCCCGAGTGCCAGACTTACCATCCATCTTAGTTTCAACTCCCTCGTTTCCTCCTTCTTCCTTTCTTTGCTCTTACCAATATTTTTGCATAAATTAGCACAGAGCTTCCTGGAAACCATTTCATCTGACAACATTTCTTTGTTGAGAGACCTTTGCTATTGATATCCGCAATAAGTATCCAGTACCTTGAATGAAAAGTTTCAAACTAGGGTATGTATTCATAAAAATTTAAAACAAACTAGAGTAGATTAGCATACAATTTTGAAACACTGCTGGTAAACAAAGAATCTCAACATTCCCTGTAGAAAAAAAGAAACATATCTTAGACAAAGAACGACATGGCCCTTCTAAAATGGCAAAGCCTTAAGAAGACAGTGAGCCCTTGATCCCTAAATGAGTCCTGCTAAAAGACTTGCTGTAGATGTTCACAGACAGAGAAATAGATAAAAACATATAACCATATACAAAAATGAATCAGAGAACTAAATATGAAACCTAAAGCTATGAAACTTCTAGAAGAAAATAGAGTAGAAAATCTCTGGGACCTAGACTTGGGTGAAGAATTCTCAGTTATGACCAAAAACACAATCTCTCTCTTTCTCTCTATCTATTCGACTTCATGAAAGTTTAAAACTTTCATTCTGTAAGTGACACTCCCATATAAATGAAAACACAAGACAGGGCCTAGGAAATAATTTAGCATACCACGTATCTGACAAAGGACCTCTACCTAAAATACAAGCTGAACACTTAAAACTCAAGAGAAAAAGAAAGAACCCAATTATAAACCATGCAAAACATTTGAACAGACACTCACTGAAGAAGACACACAGATGGCAAATCAGCCCAGTTTCAATATCTTAAGTCATTAGAGAAATGAAAATTAGAAACACAATATGACGTCACCAAAAATGCCAAAGACTAAAAACAATGCATGATACCAAATGCTAAAGAGGATGTGGAACAAGTGGAGTTTTCATGCATGGCTGGAAGAAATGCAAAATGTTTATAGCACTTTAGGAAAGAGGGTTGTGGTTTCTTGTATATTCAAACATACCATTGCCATATACAGAACAACCCTCTTCCTAGGCATTTATCCAAATAAAATGAAAACCTAAGTTCCCACAACAGCTAATATGTACTTATTGGTTTGACTCGTAACTGTCCAAAATAAAAATAACCCAATTTTTTTTTTTTTTTTTTAGCTGGTGAAGGGATAAGCAAACTGTGGTACATCCATAGAGTGGAATCCTACTCAGTAATAAAAGAGAACAAACTCTTGATAAATGCATCGCAAATGAATCCCAGTGAAATTATGCTAAATGAAAGTAGCTGGATACAAACTTTACACATTGTATTATTCAATTTATATGACAAATCTATAGGAAATGGGAACACATCAGAAGTTGCTAGGCATTGAGAACTATGTCTAGATACTCATGTCGCAACAGAAGAAAGGGTGGGGGAAAAAACTGTAACTGCAATGTATACATCTAAGGATAACCTGACCCCCTTGCTGTACAGTGGGAAAATAAAAAAATAAAAAAAAGAAAAAATCACTTGCAATATTTTATGTACTTCTAGAAATAGAATTATAATACAAGCAAAAAAAAAAAAAAGAATCAATCAATGTAACACAAATTACCAGTCAATAAACAGAATCATCAAGAAAAAAAAAAAAAAGGAGTTCCCGTTGTGGCGCAGTGGTTAACGAATCCAACTAGAAACCATGAGGTTGCAGGTTTGCTCCCTGCCCTTGCTCAGTGGGTTAATGATCCCGCGTTGCTGTGGCTCTGGCATGGCTGGCAGCTACAGCTCTGATTAGACCCCTAGCCTCGGAACCTCCATATGCCATGGGAGCGGACCAAGAAACAGCAAAAAGACAAAAAAAAAAAAAAAAAAAAAAAAAAAAAGAAGTTGCTAGGAGCTGAGGGGAGAGGGAAGGTTTGACTGCAAAGAGGAAGCACAGGAAATATTTGGGGACAGTGGAATTTACTATCATGTTTGTCTTGTTTACTTAACACTTTTGTCAAAACCCAAAAACTGTACATCAGAGTAAATTATATTGTATGAAAATTAAAATGGCAACACCAAAAACAGTGAAAAGAAAGATAAAAATATCATAAACTATTTGTTTTTATTTAAAAAATACAAATAAAACAAAAAGGATCTATAGAATTCATAGAAGATAGATCTTAAAATATTCATATATACATTCCTGTAAAATATCATGACATTAAGAATAAATAAGTTCAATCAGGGAGATATAGAGACAGAGAAAGGATATAAACCTTACAAAACAATCAAAATACCACTGATGGAAGATTTATAAACCCTTAACATATAATTCTACACATGATCAATCAGTTATTCCATTGTTGGCATGACATAAAGACAATATAAATAATAATAACAGTTTACTTTTTTTTGCCTTTTCTAGGGCCGCTACCACAGCATACAGAGGTTCCCAGGCTAAGAGTCTAATTGGAGCTGTCACTGCTGGCCTACACCACAGCCACAGCAACACCAGAGTCTGAGCACAGAAACACCAGAGTCCAAGCTGTGTCTGTGACCTACACCACAGCTCACAGCAATGCTGGATCCTTAACCTGTTGAGCAAGGCCAGGGATCAAACCCACAACCTCATGGTTCCTGGTCATATTTGTTAACCACTGAGCCACGATGGGAACTCCAATGACCATTCACTTTTTTTTTTTCATTTTTTTTTTATTACTCAAATGAATTTATCACATCTGTAGTTGTATAAGGATCATAACAATCTGATTTCACAGGATTTACATCCCACAGCCCAAGCACATCCCCCCACCCCCCAAACTGTCTCCTCTGGAGACCATAAGTTTTTCCATGTCTGTGAGTCAGCATCTGTTCTGCAAAAAAGTTCAGTCTGTCCTTTTTTCAGATTCCACATGTCAGTGAAAGCATTGGATGTTGGTGTCTCATTGTATGGCTGACTTCACTTGGCATGATAGTTTCTAGGTCCATCCATGTTGCAAAAATGCTGGTATTTCATTCATTTTAATGGCTGAGTAATATTCCATTGTGTATATGTACCACATCTTCTGGATCCACTCCTCCATCGATGGACATTTAGGTTGTTGCCATGTCTTGGCTATTGTAAATAGTGCTGCGATGAACATCAGAGTACATGTGTCTTTGCAAGTCATGGTTTTCTCTGGATAGATGCCCAGGAGTGGGATTGCTGGATCAAATGGTCGTTCTAGTTTTAGTTTTCTGAGGAATCTCCATACTGCTTTCCACAGTGGTTGCACCAATTTACAATCCCACCAACAGTGTACTAGGGTTCCTTTTTCTCCACACCCTCTCCAGCACTTATTGTTTGTAGATTTTTTGATGATGGCCATTCTGGCTGGTGTATGGTGGTACCTCAGAGTGGTTTTGATTTGCATGTCTCTAATAATGGGTGATGTTGAAGATCTTTTCATGTGTTTCTCGGCCATCTGTATGTCTTCTTTGCAGAACTGCCTGTTTAGATCTTCTGCCCATTTTTGGATGGGGTTGTTTGTTTTTTTGGTATGGAGCTGCAGAAGTTGTTTATAAATTTTGGAGATTAATCCCTTGTCAGTCGAACCATTTGCAAAGATTTTCTCCCATTCTGTGGGTTGTCTTTTTGTATTGTTTAGGGTTTCCTTTGCTGTGCAGAAACTTTGAAGTTTGAGTAGGTCCCATTTGTTTATTTTTCATTTTATTGTCAATACTCTGAGAGGTGGATCTGAGAAGATGTTGCTGTTGTTTATGTCAGAGAGTGTTTGGCCTATGTTTTCCTCTAGGAGTTTGATAGTGTCTGGTCTTATATCAAGGTCTTTAAGACCATTCACTTTTGATGTACCCTTTCTGAGGAAACTTTCTGAGGTTGTGCTCCATAAAACAAGGTTAAAAATCACGGAAGAGAATCCCTGCAAGCATGTTGCGAATGCAGCAAAACAAACATTGGAATGAATTGCTTGTAGTAAGCCTAGAAAGCAATTGGTTTAAATCAGATCCCTAGGACAGTAAACTCCAAGAAGAATATCTGATTTATTTTTTATTTTTTAACTCAATGAATTTTATTACATTTATACTTGTACAAAAATCATCACAACCCAATATTATAGCATTTCCATCCCAAACCACCAGCCCATGCTCCCCATCTCCCAACCTGTCTCCATTGGTAATCATGTTTTTCAAAGTTTGTAAGTTAGTATCTGTTCTGCAAAGAAGTTCATTGTGTCGTTTTTTTAGATTCCACATATACGTGATAGCATATGATGCTGGTGTCTCACTGTCTGACTAATTTCACTTAGCATGATAATTTCTAGGTCCATCCATGTTGCTGCAAATGCCATGATTTCTTTCCTTTTTATGGCTGAGTAATATTCCATTATATAAATGTACCACATCTTCTTTATCCACTCCTCTGTTGATGGCCATTTATGTTGCTTCCATGTCTTGGCTATTGTATATATTGCTGCAAGGAACACTGAAGTACATGTATCTTTTGAAGTCACGATTTTTTCTGGATAGATGCCCAGGAGTGGGCTTGCTGGATCAAATGGTAATTCTATTTTTAGTTTTGTGAGGAATCTCCATACTGTTTTGCATAGCGGTTGCATCAATTTACATTCCCACCAACAGTGTAATAGGGTTCTCTTTTCTCCACAACTGCTCCAGCATTTATTGCTTATAGACTTTTTGATGATGGCCATTCTGGCCAGTGTAAGGTGGTACCTCATAGTGGTTTTGATTTGCATCTCTCTAATAATGAGTGATGTTGAAGAACATATTTTCATGTGTTTTTTGGCCATCCGTATGTCTTCTTTGGAAAATTGTCTGTTTAGATTTTCTGCCCATTCTTTGATGGGGTTGTTTGGGTTTTTTCTTTGTTTTGTTTTGTTTTGGTTTTGGTTTTGGTTTTGGTATTGAGCTGAATGAGGTGTTCATAAATTTTGGAGATTAATCCCTTGTCAGTGGCTTCATTTGTAAATATTTTCTCCCATTCTGTGGGTTGTCTTTTCATTTTGCTTAGGGTTTCCTTTGCTATGCCGAAAATTTTAAGTTTAATTAAGTCCTGTTTGTTTTTGTTTTTATTGTCATTATGCTAGGAGGTGTATCTGAGAAGATATTGCTGTGGTTTATGTCAGAGAGTGTTTGGCCTAAGTTTTCTTATAAGAGTTTTATGTTTAGGTCTTTAATCCCTTTTGAGTTTATTTTTGTGTATGGTATTAGAAAATGTTCTAATTTCATTATTTTACATGTAGCTGTCCAGTTTTCCCAGCACTGCTTATTGAAGGGACTGTCTTTTCTGCATTGTATATTCTTACCTCCTTTGTCATAGATCTGCTGACTGCAGGTGCGTGGGTTCAATTCTGGGCTTTCTATCCTGTTCCACTGATCTATATTTATATTTTTGTGCCAGTCCCATATGGTTTTGATGACTGTAGCTTTGTAATATAATCTAAAGTCAGGAAGCCTGATTCCTCCAACTCCATTTTTCTTTCTCGGGATGGCTTTGGCTATTCTGGGTCTTTTGTGCTTCCAAATAAACTTCAAAACTTTGAAATATTTTGTTCTAGTTCTGTTAAAAATATCCTTGGTAATTTGATAGGGGTTGCACTAAATTTGTAGATTGCCTTGGGTAGTATAGTCATTTTGACCATATTGATTCTTCTAATCCAAGAACATGGTATGTCTTTCCCTTTGTTTTTGTCATCTTTGATTTCTTTCATCAGTATCTTATAGTTTTCAGAGTACAGGTCTTTTGTTTAAGTAAGTTTATTCCCAGGTCTTTTATTCTTTTTGATGCAATGGTAAATGGGATTGTTTTCCTAAATTCTCATTCTGATCTTTCATTGTTAGCATATAGAAATGCAGCCAATTTCTGCGTATTAATTTTGCATCCTGCAACTTTACCAAATTATTGATGAGCTCTAACAGCTTTCTGGTAGCATCTTTAGGATATTCTAGGTATTGTATCATATCATTTGCAGACAGTTATAGTTTTACTTCTTCCTTTCCAGTTTGGATTCCTTTTATTTTCTTTTATTAATTTTGGCTAGGACTTCTAAAATTATTTTGAATACTAGTAATTTCTTCATGATCTTAGTGGGAATTCTTTCAACTTTCCACCATTGAGAATGATGTTAACTCTGGGTTTGTCATATATGGCCTTTATTATGTTGAGGTAGGTTCCCTCTATGCCCACTTTCTGAGGGTTTTTTGTTTGTTTTTTTTTTTTATCAGAAATGGGTGTTGGATTTTGTCAGAGACTTTTTCTGCATCTATTAAGAGGATCATATGGTTTTTATTCTTTACTTCATTAATGTGGTGTATCACACTGATTGATTTGCCGATACTGAAACATCCTTGTATCCTTGAGATAAATCCCACTTGATCATGATGTACAATCCTTTTAATGTATTGTTGGATTTGGTTTACTAGCATTTTGTTGAGGATTTTTGCATCTGTGTTCATCAATGATATTGGCCTGTAATTTTCTTTTTTTGTAGTATCTTTGTCTGGTTTTGGTATCAGGGTGATGCTGACCTCATAGAATGAGTTTGGGAGTGTTCCTTCCTCTGCAATTTTTTGGAATAGTTTTAGAAGGACAGGTGTTAGCTCTTTTCTAAATGTTTGATAGAATTCTCTTGTAAAGCCATCTGGTCTTGGACTTTGGTTTGTTGGAAGTTCTTTAATCACAATTTCACTACTTGTGATTGATACATTTATCTTTTCTATTTTGTTCTTGGTTTAGTCTTGGAAGATTGTATCTTCTAAGAATTTGCCTATTTCTTCTAGGTTGCCCATTTTTTTGGCATATGGTTGCTTGTACTAGTCTCTTACTATCCTTTCTATTTCTGTGATGCCCACTGTAACTTCTCCTTTTAATTTCTAATTTTATTGATTTGAGTTCTCTTTATTTTTTCTTAATAAGTCTGGCTGAGAGTTTATCAATTCTGTTGATCTTTTCGAACAGCCAGGTTTTAGTTTTATTTGATCTTTCCTAGGGTTTTTTTGTTTGTTTGTTTGTTTCTATTTCATTTATTTCTGCTCCGATATTTGTGTTTCTTTCTTTCTGCTAATTTAGGTCTTGTCTGTTCTTCTCTTTCTTGTTGCTTTTGGTGTAAAGTTAGGTTGTATATTTGAGTTTTTCTTATTTTCTGAGGTAGGCTTGTATTGCTAAAAACTTCCCTCTTAGAACTGCTTTTGCTGCATCCCATAGGTTTTGGATTGTTGTGTCTTTGTTTTCAATTGCTTCTAGGAATTTTAAAATTTTCTCTTTGATTTCTTCAGTGATCCATTGGTTGTTTAGTAGCATATTGTTTAGTCTCCATGAGTTTGTGTTTTTTGCAGTTTTTTTCTTGTGTTGATTTCCAGTCGTATAGTGGAATTGTGATCAGAAAAGATGATTGATATGATTTCAATTTTCTTAAAGTTCCCAAGCTTGATTTGTGGCCCACAATGTGATCAGTCCTAGAGAATGATCCATGTACACTTGAGAAGAATGTGTATTCTGCTGCTTTGGGATGGAATATTCTATAAATATCTATTAATCCATCTGGTATAATGCATCATTTAGTGCCTCTGTTTCCTTGTGGATTTTCTGTCTGGATGATCTGACCACTGCTGTAAGTGGGTGTTATCCCGCACTATTGTGTTATTGTCAATTTCTCCTTCTAAGATTGTTAGCAGTTGCCTTATATATTGAGGTGATCCTATACTGGGTGCATATATACTTACAATGGTTATATCTTCTTGGACTGATCTTTCGATCATTATGTAATGTCCTTACATAATGTCCCCCCTACCCCTGTGGCTGGAGTTGGTTCAGGGGCTTGCTGTAGGTCTTCTGATGTGTGGGACTGGTGCCTGTCCACTGGTAGGTAAAGCTGATTCTTATCCCTCTTGTGGGTTGGGCTTTGCCTCTGGGTGAGATCAGAGGCAGCTCTGTGCCTGGGTGGGGAGGGGGGGACTTTAGGCAGCCTTTTTGCTGATGGGTAGAGCTATGATCCCACCCAGCTTATTGTTTGGCCTGGGGCCTCTCAGCCTGGGTGGATGGGGCCATATTTGTCCAGAATGGCCACCTCTAGAGGAGCACACACTGATGAATATCCCCAAGATCTTTGCATCCAATGTCCTTCCCCCACAACAAGCTACAGTCAACTCATTTTCCCAGATCATCCAAGAGATGCAGTCAGGTCCAACCCAGGTTCCTATGGAGTCTCTGCTTTGCCCTGGGACCAGTGCATGTAAAACTTTGTGTGCACCTTTCAAGAATGGGATCTCTGTTTTCCCCATTCCCATGGAGCTCCTGTGCACAAGCCCCACTGGTCTTCAATGCCAAATGCTCTGAGAGCTCCTTCTCCCAATGCCAGATCTCCAGGTGTGGGGACCTGATATGGGGCTCAGAACTCTCACTCCCAAAGGTGAGTCTCTGTGATACAGTTCCTTCCCAGTCTATGGGCTGCCCATCTGGTGGGTATGGAATTGCTTATATCATGTAATCACCCCTCCTACCATCTTGATGTGCCCTCCTCCTTTTCTTCTGGAGTAGGATATCTTTTTTGATAGTTTACAGTCTATTTAGTTGAAGGTTGTTCAGCAGTTGGTTTAAATTTTGTTGTTTTTATGAGAGAAGCTGAGCTCTAATCCTTCTCTGCCATCTTAATCCTGTCTCAAAACTCAAGAGGAATTTTTTCTTTCTTTCTTTCTTTCTTTCTTTCTTTCTTTCTTTCTTTCTTTCTTTCTTTCTTTCTTTCTTTCTTTCTTTCTTTCTTTCTGTCTTTATAGGGCTGCACCTATGGCATATGGAGGTTCCCAGCTAGGGGTCTAATTGGAGATGTAGTTGCCAGCCCACTCCAGAGACACAGCAACATGGGATCTGAGCCACATCTGTGACCTACACCACAGCTCACGGCAACGCTGGATCCTTAACCCACAGAGCAAGGCCAGGGATTAAACCTGCAACCTTGTGGTTCCTAGTCGGATTCGTTTCAGCTGTGTCACGATGGGAACTCCAAGAGGAATATCTTTTAAAAGAATAGGATACATTCCAATTAATAGATGAGTTAAGAGGAAATGGGAGATTCTTGATGTTATGTGGAAGAATGCGTATATTTTATTCTCTCAGCCATGAAAATGCAGGGAAAAAATGAAAAATTGGAAAAGAAATAGAACTACACTATAAAGTCATGGTTAATTTATGAAACAAAATAAAACAAGGTATGATTTCAGGTAACTAAAGACATATACAAAAAGTACATTTGTTTTTGGATTTCAGCAACATCCTTCTCAACTGGTCCTGGGTATGTGACATTGGATGTGAAGGGATTAAAATGGTATCCCAGACAAGTGTGTTCTTTCTTGGTCAGTTGTTACACAGCTGTAACAATGTAAATGTTATTTACTGAGTTTCAAGAATCAACTAATACAATATATAATTATGCTTCTCAAATAACACAAAGTATCATTGGTATTTCCACTGTAAGATAAAGTTCTACCTGAATTTAGATGTCAGGTGCAAGGAATAGAAGGACAATTTGGAGAACTAGTATCTTCAACTGAAGGAGAGACTGCATGAAATTAATAGATCATGATTACAAAATTGGGCAATGACTGAACTAACATATAGGTGTCTCTTGGAAATAATACAATTTGATTCCAGACCACCACAATAAATCAAATATCACAATAAAGTGAGTCGCTTGAATTTTCTGACTCCCAGTGCATGTAAAAGTTATGTTTACACTATACTGTGGTGTATTATGTGCACAATAGCATTATGATAAAGAAACAATGTACATAATTAAAAAATTAAAAACTAGAGTAAGACCAAAGATGGCCTAAGCCAAACATTTAGGTAGATGGCATGATGGTACCAAACTACTTGTCTTTTTATTGTTACTAATTTTTTTCTGAATCTTTTGGCCATACCCATAGTAGGTAGAAGTTCCTGAGCCAGGGATTAAACCTGAAGCACAGCAGTGATCCTAGCTGGTGCAGTGACAACACCAGATTCTTAACCCACTGAGTCACAAGAGAACTACTTGATGTTACTAATATTTTTTTGGCCAAAGAGAAAATTCTGCAACACAGAAACCTTTTAGAAACATTATTAAGTGATATTCGAGGTCTAATGGAGATGAGTTACAGTAAGTCATCCTCAGGCATTTACACTGGGTTAAAGTAAAATAAACTGAGTGAACTTTCAGATACAGTTGAAGAAATATTGTCAATGATATTTTTTAAAATTCTGGCTATGGAGAGAAGTGTTGCGTGACTGTAGATTTACCAGTAGCATCACAGTATTTTTTCAAAAGGGGATAAAGAAAAAGTTGTGACATGAAATATTGCCAAATTTCCTATTGGTTCCTGGGAAAATTCTACAAAGGACTCTGAAAAAACTGATTTAATAAATTATTTTAAAAAGAATCTGATTATCAGTGTAAACAAATATAGAGGCATAAAGCATAAATTCTCAAGCACTAACTTATTATTATTGTTATTATTATTATTGTCATTATTATTTTGTTTTTGAAGGCCATTCCCACAGCATATGGAAGTTTCCTACAGCTGCCTGCCGGCCTGTACCACAGCCACAGCAATGTGGGATCCAAACTGCATCTGCAACTACACCACAGCTCATGGCAATGCTGGATCACTGACCCAGTGAGTGAGGCCAGGGATCCAACATGCAACCTCAAGGATACTAGTCAAGTTCATTTCCACTGCACCACAACAGGAACTCCTCAAGAACTAACTTGTAAAAAGATAGCATTATGGACTAGATCAGAAGAAGCTTACAAATACTGGGAAGGTATCTTAATTTTCAGGAATTTATGTAGTCCTATAGGGAGGGAAGAACTTTTCTTCTGCCCTTCTAGATTCTTTAGTGGGCCTAATAACTAAGTTGAGAAAAGACAGATTAGCAGGAGAAAAACAAATTGAATTTTGTATATATGTGAATCTATAAAAACAAGACTCAAAGAAGTGACCCAAGCAGGCAGTTTTATACCTTTCAGACAAGGAAACTATAAATCTGTGAGGAATTGACAAGAAAAAGGGGTTTGGGCTTTTAATGAAGAAGTAACCTGGGGTAGCAAATTAATGAAGAAGTAACCTGGTAGCAAATTAATGAAGAAGCAAATTAATGAAGAAGTAACCTGGTGCTTTGAATACAGCATTCTTGGCCCTGAACCCCCACCTCTGATGAGAAAAATGCCCTCTACTTCCTGGTACAGAGAGGGTATCCTCCACATAGGAGGTTTACTTCTTGCCTCCAGGGGGGGCAAAGGAAGTCATTGTGTCCTTCTCACACTGGTTGGTTCTTAAATAACTTTAATTCAAAATAATCAACATGCCAAAGTGGCTTATTTTGAGGGGGCATATTCTGTTCCCTTCAGTACTGTGGACCAGATTGAAAAGGGCAGACTGTGTCATAGTCCGATTAGTTGAAATCATATTTATTTGCACAATTTTATCCCAACAAGTGTTGATGAAGGCCACGTGTCAGTCACTGAGGATGGCGGGCAGAAACATCCACAGTTGCAGAGAACACGGTTCTTCCATGTCCTTCATACAACTGGATTTTGTCACTGGATTGAATAAAGAAGCCAAATTGGTTGAAATCTCCAAAGCCACAATGCTCCTAAGACAGGCACCACAGCAAAGGACCAATGAACTGCTCATAGAGGTCATGACAGGTTCAGACAGTGAGCTAACCACAATAGAAAACTTCATAGGAGTAAACTGTTAGGGCCACTTGCTAGAATGTTTTTTCTTAAAATTTTAAAAGAGATTTTTTAATCCCTTGACTAAGATGATAGAGAAATAGGATGGACAATTCACTTTTTAAAACAACAAGCTTAATATCAGCTCAATGTGAAGCAAAAGTAGGTGTGCTGCCCTTTACGTGTAATGGAAAACATAATTTCATTAGCAGACATAATAGCTCTCTGATCTGGGGAACTGAGCTTTCAAGTGTTCACAGCTTATCTCAGCCAGTGGTTTAAGGGTTAAAATTCAACCTGCTAGTTATATTTCAAGTCAATGGATAAGAAAATGGAATATGTCCAGAATAAGACATGCAGAATGATGCAGAAACTAGAATTTATACTCTATAAGAAAGAGTTGAAATCACAGCCACCAGTTAGCTCAGAAGACAGAAAATTTGTTCATCCTATATTTTCAGTTCCTAATCAGCTTGACAGTAAATGCTCATGGAAAGAGTAAATGTGTTGTATATGAAATAAAGTTATATCCAAGAGTGATTACATTCCTCTAAAACAAAGAGTTCTTTTTTATTCATTTCTTTAAATTTTTTAAATTTATTTTTTATGAAATTATAGTTGATTTACAATGTTGTGCCAGTTTCTGCTGTCTAGCTAAGTGGCCCAGTCATACTTATAAATACATTCCTTTTCTTATGTTATCTTCCATCATGGCAAAGAGGTCTTTTTAACATATAAATATGTCACATGCTAATTTAGTGCGTTTGTGCTCCTTGCCTTGAATTGAGATTTATCTCTACAATAGTTAAACATAATTTCCTTTGTCTTGGGCACTTAAAAGTGAGTCAATTGGGGTGGGGGGATAAATTAGGAAGTCGATGTTAACATAAACATACTACTATATATAAAATAGATAACCAACAAGAACCTGCTGTACAGCACATGGAACTCAATATTCCATAATAATCTATATGGGAAAAGAATATGAAAAAGAATGGCTATGTATATGTCAGATTCACTTTGTTGTACACCTGAAACTAACACAGTATTGTAAATCAACTCTACTCCGATAATTTTTTTTTTTTAAAGTGAGTCAAACTTTGTAAAGAAGCATGGTGGTATTTATAAGCAATCGCATCAAGTAAACTTTCTGGAAAGTGACATCATGGAGAAAACAGTTGAAACCTTGCCCATGTAATACTATTCCGAGTTAACTTATCAGATTGGCCTTTCACTAAAATAAAGGCACTTGTCTGGGACTTTACTTTTCATGATGTTGTTTGGTGTTTAGATCCTTTAGATACGTATTTGGAAACAAGGATTCTATTCAAAGTGATTCCCAGGTGTATTCACCAAAGCATATTAATTCCATTATTTCTCTTATGAAGTTTGACACTTATCCCTCACGAGTGTCCTATCATAATAAATCTATTTCTTGCATATCTCTTTGTCTCTTTCTGAATTCCTTCTGCTCTGAGACCCAAAGAACCTGAGCCTCTGTAAGTCCAGACACCAGGTGAGTGATTCTAATTAAATAAGCATGGGTTCAAGGCCCAATCTGGGTTTAGGCTGGTTTGAGTCAGAGGGGTTTTCAGTTTCAGTTTCAAACTTAGCCACCATTAGTTTTGCCAGGGTAGGAACCACGAGGCCAAGTGCATAAAGCAAAAGAGATTTATTAAGGCTGAGCTCAAGACAGCACCAACACCAACTGCTGGGAGATGTCCAGCTCATAAAGGATCTGTGGCAGGAATCTGGGGCGGAAGTTGAACTTGCCGTGAATGTAATCTTAACTGGCCAGTGTTGTCACCAGTGAGATAATCTGTCCTGGGGATCCTTTCCACCCCGACCCCCATACCTGCTTGGTCCCTGGCCCTTTTTACAACACCTGACTCTCCTCTACCAGGCAGGCATGGGAAGCACTGGTTGATTGTAAGTACTTACTTACCACTCCTTGGTCTAGGGGATTTTCTCTTTCCTCTAGTCTAGGCTGTTACTGGGATCACTGCCTAGAGACCTTCATTCTTGCTTTTTCTGGTTGTCTGTCTCCTGGCCAAGTCTCCTTTGGAGACAAACAAGGAAGGTCATGTGTGTCTCCATTACAGTTCTACTTTAGCAGACCTCTTCCCATTCCAGGAGCTCATCTTGCATCTGCATTTTCCAACTGAGTCTCTGTCTACTGAAAGGAGTGACAAGTTAATAGTTTGAGTTTTCTGATGCTCAGTGACTGAAATTAATGAGATTGTGGGAATTTTCATGATGAAATTTAATTAACAGAAAGCACCACTAAGAATGTCCAGCTAACATTGGGTGAATGCATCTGACAGGCATCAAATCCTCTGTGCTTTCATGGACTTTCTTCTGACTTGTGCAGCTAAAGGGAAGCTTGCTCCTCCATCCTATGGCCTCAGCGCCTGACCCTGGTTTCCTGGCTCTTGCAGTTCTACCACCATGGAAGCTTGGATGAAATGGTCAGTTTCCCATTCACCTGGGAGCAAGGAACTTAGAAGTATTTGGTATGTCCTGAGAAGGTTGCTGGTCTTTTTTAATCACTTGAACTTTGTAGGCTAGTAATAGAACACCCACACTGATATAAGAACAAGATATATGAGTGTTTTGTTTGGGGTTCTTCTCTGGGAATGAAGGAGAAATTTGAAGATGGGAACCAATCAACCAAAAAAACAACTAAAACTTTTAATTTTTACCTCCAAATATACACTTTTTAATTACTGCCTAAAATTCAAATTCTGTATTATAGAAAGTCATAATGATTTACAAGAGAAATAGAAAAGTTTGTGTATAAATAACACTAAAAACAAAACTACCTTCCATGATTACTGCTGCTTGCTAAACTCTAGCTTTTTTTTAATCAGTGTCCTCACAACCTGGGCATAAATAAAAGAAACCGATTTCATGGCGATATTGCTTCTGTACAAAATGAATCATTTACCATTTCCAGGACATTGTAGGACGTGGTTAGATTTGTAATTTAAAACATATTACACATCTGAATTGTTGAAAATTTGGTTGGAGTTAAAAAAGAGATAGCTAAGCAAAAACAAAGTAAAAAATAATCTAACAGCTGAGATTAGGACTTTCAAGACCCATTAGACTTTCCATAGAAATGAAATACCATTAAACCAGGGATATACCAAATGGAAACATTTCTAAATTTAAAAGGATACATACATACACATACCAAAAAAAGATCACCAGCTGGTCTCAAAATACGAGTTCTTTGAAAATTAACTGTTTGATGGACTAATATGTGCTTTGTTAGGATTTATCCTAATTGCCATTTAAGGCAGTTCCATTGTGGAGCAATGGGTTAAGGATCCAGCATTGCTGCAGCTGTGGTGCAGGTAGCAATTACAGAGCAGTTTCCATCCCTGGCCCAGGAACTTCCACATGCTATGGGTTAAGCAAAATAAAAAATAAATAAAAAATAAAAATAAAATAAAATGGCTATTTACAAAGCTTCCTGAATAAATTATGAGGTATATGAATGCATGAAAGTGACAAAACTGTTTTTTAAAAGATGCCTAGGTATAGAATCCCTAAACAATTGCAGTTAGTGATTTTACATAAAGCAAATCAGAAAAACAAAATTAACTAATATACCAAGTAGAGAGTATGCTAGCTGGATCATAAAAGGTACTCAAAATTCATATGCACAGGTGCAAACACAGGCTTTGTATTAATTGTTTAATGTTCAAAGGAAAAGAGATGGACACTTTATGATATTCATATGTGAACAAAATGCACTTTTCATTATTGTAAGAGACCTTTAGAATTTATTTCCTCAATAACAAGTGTTTAACCCTAGAAATTATGATGACCGTGGCTAAATTGAAGATCCTGTTAAAGATTTAAATTCTTAGTTCCCTGGGGCCCTGCACTCCCTAACCTGTGATCCTCACCCAACAGTTGTGGGATTGGCCACAGGAATCACTATTTCTTGTGAGCACCCTATGTGATTCTTTTGCCCATGGTCCTGGGATTACAATTTGAGAAAAGGCCGCCACAAGCATGGGAGGAAAACATTTTTCTAGATCATTTAGTGATTTTCTTCTTTAGTAGCAAACTTCCAATTTCTAAAAATAGTCATTATATTTGCCCACTTTTTTTTTTTACTAATAACGATAATCATTAGTAATTTGAGTAACCCAGTTAATCAAAAAATGTTGAAAGAAATTCCAGATGTACAGATGTAGAAACTTGGCATTCATGTGCTTATCTTTTTTTTTTTTTTTTTTTTGGCCATGCCTGCAGCATGCAGAAGTTCCGAGGCCTGAGATCAAACACCCACTGGAGAAGCAACCTGAACCATAGCAGTAAAAAGGCCAGATGCTTAACCCAGGTACCAGGCAACACTGCCTATCCAATTTTCAAAAATCTTCTACCACTGTGATTTTTTAAAACAAACTTTTAATTCTGGAACAGCTTTAGGTTTATAGAAAACTTGCAGAAATAGTACAGAACATTCTAATATGCCCAAACCCAGTTTTCCCTATTATTCATATCATCCATTAGTATGGTACATTTGCTCAAATAATCAACCTATTTTGACATATTAACACCAACTAAAGTGCAGACTTACTTTGTATTTACTTAGTGTACTTTTGGGTCCAGAATCTCATCTAGGATCTGGCATCACCTTTAGTTGGTCTTAGGTCTCTAGGCTCCTCATGGTTGTGACGGCTTCTCAGATTTTTCCTTGGTTTTGATGACTTTGAGGAGTATTGGCCAGTGTTGTAGGATTCTCCTCTATGGGAATTTGTCTGATGATTTTCTCATGATTAGAATTGGGTTATTCATTTTGGGGAGGAAGATCACAGAGTGAAAATGCTATTCTCACCACCCCTCATCAAGAATATATTCTATTAAATTGACTTGTTACCATCGATGTCATCCTTGGTCATCTGGCTGAGGAAGTGTTTGTCAGACTTCCTTCCCACTATAAAGCTGCACTGTGTTCCTTTCCAGACTGGAAGTTTCCTGTGGAAGGAAGTCCCTATATCCAGCCCAGATTGAAGAAGAACAGCAAATCTGCATAAACTACTTAGAATTTTTCTGTCCAGGAAATGTCTATCCACTTCAACTCATTTAATTATTCTATCCACATAGATTCATGAAAAATTATTTTCTACTTCTGCCTTCTATAGGTTTTGAATGATCCAATGCTACTTTATTCATTTTGTGCTCAGATTGTTCTAACTCCTGTATCCTATTGATGTCCTTCCATCGATGTGGACTGTGGGGATTTGGTTGTTTTGGGGGTACTGTCCCTTTGGGGGACAGTTTTTGACACTAAAAGATGCTCCAAGCACTTCTCGTATACTTCCTGCCCCAAGCCTGGAATCAGCTGTTTCTCCAAGGATCCCAGTTTCTTTTATCAGTGAATAATATTAGAAAGCAAGATGTGGGCTCTAGGTGTGCTCTTTGCCTCTTGGGTATCATTTCTTATAGGCTCTCTCAGCTGACACAATAAAGAAATACATGTGTGTATACTAACCTGTGTATATGCACATATCTCTACTTTTTTTTTCTTTTTACAGCCGTCCCCTGAGGCATATGTAAGTTCCCTGGTCAGGGGTTGCATCAGAGCTATTTTCTCCATACCTTTATTATTTATAGACTTTTTGATGATGGTCATTCTGACTGGTGTGAGGTGACACCTCATTGTAGTTTTGATTTGCAGGCTTTTTAAAAATAATAATTAGTATAAGTTCTGAGTTTAAATCCTCAAGTAGCTGCAAGAATTGGTGACACGCTGCTAGAACTGACTTTAGATTGACTGTTGGGCCAACACTGAATAAAATTGTGAAATTTTTAACTTTTTAATCTGTGCTCCTCCCATCCTCAAATTCTTCACTTTTTTCTCAAATATTCAGTTAAAATATCAGCCCTTACTCCTTCCTAGTCAAACTTTGTTTTCAG
This sequence comes from Sus scrofa, assembly GCF_054392235.1. Lineage (NCBI taxonomy): Eukaryota > Metazoa > Chordata > Mammalia > Artiodactyla > Suidae > Sus > Sus scrofa. Next base: position 106,785,097 of record NC_139388.1, on the reverse strand, counting down.
AGACTTGCTTCATGCTAAATTACAAATAATAACTAACAAAGGAGAATATTATGTCCTTCTAGGATTATTTAGATTTTAATAAGAATTCACATTTTATGAACCCTTAGAATTCATATGAATTCCTGTTAGAATGTTCTGTACTATTTTTGCAATTTTTTTGGTTTATGCCAAAAAAAAGTGAAGCTTTTGCTAAAGTTTCATGGTAGCTAGAGGCTTTTTGTCACCTCTAAAATTGCCTCATGTGGAGTTCCCATTGTGGCCCAGTGATAACGAATCCGACTAGTATCCATGAGGACACAGGTTCAATCCATGGCCTTGATCAGTGGGTGAAGGATCAGTGTTGCTCTGAGCTGCACTATAGGTTGCAGACGAGGCTCGGATCTGGCATTGCTGTGGCTGTGGCATAGGCCAACAACTGCAGCTACAATTGGACCCCTAGCCTGGAAACTTTCATATGCTGCAGATGCGGCTCTTAAAAAAAAACAAACAAACAAACAAACAAAAAACACCTAAATAAATAAATAAGTAAATAAGTAGGTAAATAAATAAATAAATAAATAAATTGCCTCACGCAACAAGTTGTCTGCCTTAAGCCAGTTGTAGTTAAGTTTACTTTCATGACAGTGAATTACTTGGTTAAAAAATGTTTCCTCTTTTCTATTTCATTTTGGTTTAGTTTTGGAAGATGGTACTTTTCTATGAATTTGTCCATTTCTTCTAGGTTTTCCATTTTATTGGTATATAGTTGCATATAGTAGTCTCTTATGATCCTTTGTGTTTCTGTGATGTCCATTGCTACTTCTCCTTTTTCATTTCTAATTTTATTGATTTGAGTCTTCTCTCTTCTTTTCTTAATAAGTCTGGCTAAGGGTTTATCGATTTTGTTGATCCTTCCAAAGAACCAGCTTTTCGTTTCATTGATCTTTTCTATGGTTTTCTTTGTTTGTATTTCATTGATTTCTGCTCTGATATTTATGATTTCTTTCCTTCTACTAACTTTAGGTCTTGTCTGTTCTCTCTCTAGCTGCTTTAGATGTAAAGTTAGCTTGTTTATTTGAGCTTTTTCTTGTTTTCTGAGGTGGGCTTGTATTGCTATAGACTTTTCTCTTGTGTTGCATCCGATAGGTTTTGGAGTGTCGTATCTTTGTTGTCATTTGCTTCTAGGTTTTTTAATTTCCTCTTTGATTTCTTCAGTGATCCATTGGTTGTTTAGTAGCATGTTGGTTAGTCTCCATGTGTTTGTGTTTTTTGCAGTTTTTTTCTTGTTGATTTCTAGTCATATAGCATTTTGGTTGGAAAAGATGCTTGATATGATTTCAACTTTCTTAAAGTTACCAAGGCTGGATTTGTAGCCCAGGGTGTGATCAATCTTAGAGAATGTTTCATGTGCACTTGAGAAGAATGTGTATTGCATTGCTTTTGGATGGAATGTCCTATAAAAATCTATCAAGTCCATCTGGTCTTAGAGGAAAACATAGGCCTTAGAGGAAAACATAGGCCAAACACTCTCCGACATAGGAGTTCCCATTGTGGTGCAGTGGTTAACGAATCCAACTAGGAACCACAAGCTTGTGGGTTTGATCCCTGGCCTTGCTCAGTGGGTTAAGGATCTGGTGTTGCCGTGAGCTGTGGTGTAGGTCGAAGATGAGGCTCAGATCCCACATTGCTGTGGCCCTGGCATAGGCTGGCAGCTACAGCTCCAATTAGATCCCTAGCCTGGGAACCTCCATATGCTGCAGGAGCAGCCATAGAAAAGGCAAAAATACAAAACAAACAAACAAAAAAACACTCTTCGACATAAACGATAGCAACATCTTCTCAGATCTATTTCTTAGAGTAATGACAGTAAAAACAAAAATAAACAAATGGGACCTACTCAAACTTCAAAGTTTCTGCACAGCAAAGGAAACCCTAAACAAAATGAAAAGACAACCCACAGAATAGGAGAAGATACTTTCAAATGAATCGACTGACAAGGGATTAATCTCCAAAATTTATAAACAACTTCTGCAGCTCCATACCAAAAAAACAAACAACCCCATCCAAAAATGGGCACAAGATCTAAACAGGCAGTTCTGCAAAGAAGGCATACAGATGGCCAAGAAACACATGAAAGAATGTTCAACGTCACTCATTATTAGAGAGATGCAAATCAAAACCACTATGAGGTACCACCTTACACCAGTCAGAACGGCCATCATCAAAAAATCTACAAACAATAAGTGCTGGAGAGGGTGTGGAGAAAAAGGAACCCTAGTACACTGTTGGTGGGATTGTAAATTGGTGCAACCACTGTGGAAAGCAGTATGGAGATTCCTCAGAAAACTAAAACTAGAACTACCATTTGATCCAGCAATCCCACTCCTGGGCATCTATCCAGAGAAAACCATGACTCGCAAAGACACATGTACTCTGATGTTCATTGCAGCACTATTTACAATAGCCAAGACATGGCAACAACCTAAATGTCCATCGATGGAGGAGTGGATCCAGAAGATGTGGTACATATACACAATGGAATATTACTCAGCCATTAAAATGAATGAAATACCAGCATTTTTAGCAACGTGGGTGGACCTATAAATTATCATGCTCAGTGAAGTCAGTCAGACAATGAGACACCAACATCAAATGCTTTCACTGACATGTGGAATCTGAAAAAAGGACAGAATGAACTTCTTTGCAGAAGAGATACTGACTCACAGACTTTGAAAAACTTATGGTTTCCAAAGGAGACAGGTTGGGGAGTATGCGGGGGTGCTCTGGGGTTGTGGGATGGAAATCCTACAAAATTGGATTGTGATGATCATTGTACAACTATAAATGTAATAAATTCATTGAGTAATAAACATAAATAAATTATAGACAAAAAAACATTTTCCTCTTCTTGTATAACCTCAAAAAGCAATTTAGTGTGGGAAAAAAATGTTACAATATAACTATTACTATGGGTTGGAAAATGTTTTATTTATATAATTACAAATCTTTTATAGTAAAAATAAACAATAAATAAGTATTCAAATAATTTTACATACATTTTTTCACAGTCTTTTTTTTTTTTTTTTGCCTTTTGTCTTTTTTAGGGCTACACCAGCGGCATATGGAGGTTCCCAAGCTAGGGATCTAACAGGACCTACAGCTGCCGGCCTACACCACAGCCACAGCAACACCAGATCCGAGCCACGTCTGTGACCTACACCACTGCTCACAGCAATGCCAGATCCTTAACCCACTGAGCAAGGCCAGGGAGCAAACCCGCAACCTCATGGTTCCTAGTTGGCTTCATTTCTGCTGCACCACAACGGGAACTCCCACAATCTATGTTTTCAGAGTTTTAAAAGTTTGTTTATTAATAAGGAGCCTTAGAAAGTCAAATTTTTTAAATTGGAAATACTACTTTAAAATCTTTAGCATTTCCAAAATGTATCCATGATTAAAAGTCCCAAAGAAAGGTAATCTTCTCTCTGAACAAACTTAGGCTGATTATTTCTATATTTTAACTCAAACAACTATTTATAATCCATTTATTAGATGACTGTTTTCTAAACATCAGCATTTGCATTACTCTTATACAGTTTTTATGTGTCCCATCTATACATTTCCTTATTCTATATTTTGTAACCTTTTATTAAATATGTGTATTTAAAATAATTTTGTATCACTACCATGCATTTGAAATGATCTCACTTGCCATAAGTAAAGTGATTATAAATGTAAATATGATTAAAACCAAGCTTTTATGTTAAAGAATATATTAGTAATGCTAAATCTAGTCAATTTGCAAAATTACACAACCAAAATTACATTACTCAGTGGGGAAAAATGATAATGTTTTTGATTAATCAGTGATAAAGGCACATTTGGTTTAGCATAGGTGAAAGTGAGATTTTGAAATAATTTTGCTTTTTAAAGTGTTATATTAATTGGAGAATCAAAACTTTGCACGTGGGATCAGATAGCAAAGTAAACAATTACTTACTTCTCTAATATAATTGGCTGCTGAAGGTTAATGCCTGGAAAGATATGTGACCTGTGTTAGACTTTTATTTTGAATTGTCATTTGAAGTGATTCACAGAATGAATGAATCTAGTTATATTGGTACTTTGCCCACACATGATAAGAAAAGGATTCATCCTCCACTCCTCCACTCAGAAAGTACTTTCTGACTGAGAAAAATGTTTATCAAGGACTTTGTTCGAATATTTCAAGTGCCTTTCTACAATAATTTAAATGGTTCTAAGCAAACTCTTCAAAAAGTTTCATAAACAGTTTAGACAACAAAACATCAACATCATTTTTTCTTTTATTTGTATTAAAATATAGTTGGTTTACAGTGTTGTGTCAATTTCTGCTGTACAGTATCGTGACCCAGTCATACAAATATATACATTCTTTTTCTCATGTTATCTTCCATCATGGTCTATCACAAGTGATTGGATATAGTTCCCTGTGCTGTTCCACAGAATCTCATTGTTTATCCATTCTAAATGTAATAGTTTGCGTCTTTCAACCCCAAACTCCCAGTCCTTCCCATTTCCTCCCCTATCCCCTGGCAACCACAAGTCAGTTCTCCATGTCTGTGAGTCTGTTTCTGTTTTGTAGATAGGTTCATTTGTGCCATATTTTATTTTATTTTACTTTATTTTATTTTGCTTTTTAGGGCCACATCCATGGCGTATGGAGGTTCCCAAACTAGGGTCAAATCAGAGCTACAGCTGCTGGCCTGTGACACACCTGGAGCGATGCAGGATCTGAGACACATTTGCGACCTACACCACAGCTCATGGCAACACCAGATCCTTAACCCACTGAGTGAGGCCAGGGATCTAACTGCAACCTCATGATTCCTAGTCAAATTCTTTTCTGCTATGCCACAAGGGAAACTCCCCTGAGCCGTATTTTAGATTCCACATATAAGTGATATCAAAAGGAATTAAGAAAAGTTACATCAATTTGATCAAGGATGTTTGCATACTTTTAATTATGGGATGCCTACATTCTTTTTGACTTCATACCTAAGCAAGGTTAACCTGTAAAGAAGTTATAGCATCATTAGGAAGCTAACAGTAGTCTAGCTCCTGTGATTCCAGGCCCATGAGAAGCTAGCACTTCACTGCCCTCTTGAATTCAGCCATGTGACTTGCTTTGGTGAATGGAAAGAAGTGGTGCCCAATCCTTATATTTCCTTGCCCCTGCCATGGAAATTGGCAATGATTTGGTGGTGGCACTCTGTCCTATCGGGTTCTAAAGCAAAGGCCACCACTGTGGAGCTGGGTTCTAGCCAAAATGAGGAGGACACAGACTCTGGTTTTGCAAGTCAAGAAGATGGGGTCTACTTACCGCAACAGCTTCATCTAGCCCATCCTGACTAATCCTCACACATTTGAACTTTTTGAGTGAGCAGTTATTTGTGCAAAATTAAATCAATTTGCAAATTTTTCTGTATGTCTTACTGATTAAATATTTCTTCCAGACGAAGTTAAAGTTCTAATTACCCAATAAAATACTGAACACTTTTAAGTGAGAAGCAACATGATTCTGTATGAATTAGCAGACTGTATAATAAGTAGTTTTTGTAAATATTTCCTATCTTTCCACAAAGAGTTAAGAATTTGGAGATCTATCCTTAAAATGAATGAAGATTTTAACAGATTTTAAAATACTTTTCCTAGATAATTGTGTATAACTAATGGGACATAAAATTCCCTATGTGTTCAGTACAGAGTATAATTTACTTCCATTGTAACAACTTAAATGCCTGAAACAAGGTTTCTTAGCCTAAGACCAAATACATCTTTAGTGACATTGCTTAACTCAGTATATCTGTTTAGTCTATGTTACCAGTTGGAAAATTATTTAGAAATCTCTAATCATAGCTATTTTTTATATTTTTAAAATTATTTCCCCAATACAATTTTTTTCTACTGTACAGCATGGTGACCCAGTTACACATACATGTACACATTCTATTTTTACACATTATCATGCTCCATCATAAGTGACTAGACATAGTTCCTATTGCTACACAGCAGGATCTCATTGCTAATCCATTCCAAAGGCAATAATTTGCATCCATTAACCCCAAGCTCCCAATCCCTCCCCCCTTGGCAACCACAAGTCTATTCTCCAAGTCCATGAGTTTCTTTTCTGTGGAAAGGTTCATTTGTGCTGTATATTAGATTCCAGATATAAGTGATATCCTATGGTACTGGTCTTTCTCTTTCTGACTTACTTCACTTAGTATGAGAGTCTCTAGTTCTATCCATGTTGCTGCAAATGGCATTATTTTATTCTTTTTGGAGGCTGAGTAGTATTCCAGTGTGTATATATACCACATCTTCCTAATCCAATCATCTGTCAATGGACATTTGGGTTGTTTCCATGTCTTGGCTATTGTGAATAGTGCTGCAATGAACATGCGGGTGCATGTATCTTTTTAAAGGAAAGTTTGTCCAGGTATATGCCCAAGAGTGGGATTGCTGGGTCATATGGTAGTTCTATGTATAGATTTCTAAGGTACCTCATAGCTATTTTCAATGGTTGAATGAAAAAAACGCCTTCATGGAATTCTTCATTCACTCATATTTGAAAAACAATTGTTCATGAATTGTACTTGGCCACACTTAAGACTGAAATATTTTCTTTGGTTTCTGCCATATCTAGAATTTTAAAATAAACTTTCTGATGAAAGCACTTTATCACTGTATTCATTATATGCCCAAATATGATCTGCATAATTTCTTCCCAGCAAATTTACTAACGAACCTGCCAAAACTTCAGGATGTCTACCTGGCTCTTGTGTTTAAATGTGACACTAAACACAAGTATTCCAAAGATTTTGCATTTGCCCCCATCACAATAGATATTATTGGGACACACTTGAAAGTGCTTGCACTTCATTTCTAATATTTTGATAGTTCTCACTGTGGCACAGCAGGTTAAGGATCCAGCATTTCCACAGCTGCCAATTAGGTCACAGGGGCTTCCTTATGATGGAAATATGTCAAAAAAATTTTTTTTTCATAGATTCCTCTGGATATTCTTTGGAAACTTCAAAATTATACTTGATGTTGATTAGTTTAATTTGTGGCTCTAAAATGATTCAGAATGTAATAGAATAAATTTTTATTGAGGTGTAATCGACATATAACATTACATCAGTTTCAGGTGTACAACATAATGATTCAATGTGTGTATATATTACAATATGATCACATTTAGTCTAGTTAACATTGGTTACAACATATGGCTATACAATTTTTTTCCTTATGGTGAGGTCTTTTAAGATCTATTCTCTTAACAACTTTTAAATTTGCAACACAGTATTATTAATTATAGTCACCATGCAGTACATTGTATTCCTATGACATTTATTTTCTAACTGAGGGTTGGATATTTTGACTCCCTTCATCCACTTTGCCAACCTTCTACCCCCTGTCTGACTGAGCATGGCAACGCGAGATAGGACTCTGGGCTCAGTAGGGACACTGGGATGGGTGGATCTTTCTCTCTGCAAGAAGATCTGCTTCCAGATCTTATCCCCTCATATGGCTTTTCTACATGGTCTTATCACATAGTATGCATATCAAGGAAAACAGATTTCTTAATTGGTGGTTTAGAACTTTTTAAATCACAAAACGTTGAAGGGTTCAGTTCTTCTTAAAGGTTAGGTCTGGAAATGACATAGCATCACTTCTGCCACATCTCATGGGTTAAAGCAACTCACCTAGACTCAGTGTGACAGGTAATGAAAAACAGCTTGAAAATAGGAAGGAAGGAGTTCCCCTCTTGGTGCAGCAGAAACAAATCCGAATAGGAACCATGAGGTTGCAGGTTTGATCCCTGGCCTCACTCAGTGGGTTAAGGATCTGGTGTTGCCATGAGCTGTGGTGTAGGTCACTGATGCGGCTTGGATCTGGCGTTGCTGTGGCTGTGGTGTAGGCCGGCAGTGACAGCTCCGATTAGACCCCTAGCCTGGGAACCTCCATATGCCGTGGGTAAGGCCCTAAAAAGACAAAAGACAAAAAAAAAAAAAAAGATGAAAAAAAAGAAAATAGGAAGGAAGGAAGGGCTCATTGGGGATCATTTTTGTAGACAAGCTGCCATACACATTAATATAAATGTGTCACATACTACTAGACAATGTTTGTTCTCTATATTTCCTAAAATAATATTTTGTTCCACCAGTGGTATGCCAATTACTTTTTGGAAAACATTGGATTATCCATGTTACTACTGTGTTGTATATTTATCTAGAATCATCAAAACTGGAGATAAATATTTGCAGACAATTTTTTTTTTTTTTGTCTTTTTAGGGCCATGCTCACAGCCCATGGACATTCCCAGGATAGGGGTCAAATCAGAGCTGCAGACGCCAGCCTACGCCACAGCCACAACAACACAGATCCAAGGCCCATCTGTCTGTGACCTATACTGCAGCTCATGGCATTGCCAGATCCTCAACCCACTGAGGAGGCCAGGGATCAAACCCACATCCTCATGGATCCTAGTCTGGTTCCTTACCTCTGAGCCACAACAGGAACTCCTTGAGGGCAATTTAAATAGCACAATGTAGCATGAAATATTTGACTATATTTTCAAAGATTTTTACAGTGATTAATGAATTGCTTTTCCTCCCTTCTTGCTTAACATAATACAGAGACTTCTTATTCTAGTCAAAATAGTTTTCTGAAAGCAACATGATAAAGAAGGTTTAGACAGACTGTTAAAGCCTTCAAGAGAGTTCGGGGGCACTTAATAATCTGAAGAGATAGTAGGTGATAGCTGTTGGTTAAGAACAGGGTGGAAAATGTGCATGACAATAACATCTTTATGACAAAGTAATATGCTCTGTACACAGCTTTACAAAATAGGTATGAAATTGCCTGAAGCCCATTTTTCCTGCTGTTTGAAGTAAAATACCATTTTAAAATAAGCTTTATAGAACACAACAAATATGTCAGGTAGCTGAAAGTTAATATTCATAGTATGTCTTCAAAACACATAATTAAGTTTTCCAAAAGTAAATTTTTTTGTAAATAGAGGTGCCAAGTAAGCTATTACTATTGCAAAATATAACTCTTGTTATCTGCTATTGACAATATTGGCTGCAACATTTCACATGACATGATACATATAATTATCCATTTTATAAAGGTGTTTTTTCCTCGAAATCAAGTTACTTATAAACGTTTCTGTATTTAAACATTTAAAAATCTGCATAATTTTGATGTCTAAATATTTCCAATTTTAGTAGTTTTCATAATTCCTTTTTTCTTAAATGAAAAAATTCCTTCTGGGATGTTTTCGTTATCCATTTTTTTCTTCTTTTTTTCTTTTTTCTTCTTAGGGTCACACCTTCAGCATACAGAAGTCCCCAGGGTAGGAGTCACATTGGAGCTGCAACTGCCAGGCTACACCACAGCCACAGCAACACAGGATCTGAGCCGCATCTGTGACCTATGCCACAACTTGTGGCAATGCTAGATCCTTTACCCACTGAGTGAGGCCAAGGATTGAACTCGAATCCTCATGGACACTATGTCAGGTTCTTAACCCTCTGAGCCACAACGAGAACTCCTGGGGATGATTTTAATGCACAGGAAGTAAGTTATTTCAGAACCTAGTTTATTATAGTTTGTAGCATTAAGGCCAAGGTTATTCCTGGCCATAACCGGTAGCAATTGGACCTTTCTTAAACATTTTCTTATTTCTTGTCAGAAAATTCTTTTAACATATACTTGCCTTGTTAAGACACTCACTTTGAAGGTACCAGAAAGAATGACATGTTCAACAGACAGTTCTATGTTGTCACTGATGTAATGTTCACTGTGAGTAGTATGCACTGCACAATCCTCATGCACAGTCACATTCACCTAAAGCAAATGCTATCTCATCCATCCATCTGTTCATTCATTCACTCACAATCATTTACTAAACATGTACTCTAAGTCAAGCACAGTTCGAGGTACTAGGATATTCGAATGCCCAGGATAGCTCACCAATGAGAGGCTCATCTCTTTTGGAAAAATTTAACTGATAATAACTAATAACCGAATGTAAAACAAGGGACTCTCCCATCAATACTGTCTTTCAGAAAAAGTGTTACCATTTTGTGAGTCCTAATAAGGCCTTCCATATTGAGAATACTCTCTCAATGATTTTATTTTGAAAGTTGATGCTTAAGGAAGACACCACCCAAACTATCAATAGTCTTGTTGGCTGTGTGGAGACATCATCAGATAGAAGTAAAACTGGATAAAGAAATGTAATGCAAATTTGCCAGTTATTCCTGGGGGTGTTATCATGGTTTTGAGTGTTAAATGTCATTACAGATAATCTGTTCATCCATCACTTTAGCAAGCAACAGACTAAATAGTTATCTGTATTTACCACAAATATACATCCACAGGAAGTATTAAACAAAGTAAGGAACTGTTAAGGTCTTACTCAAATGGGTTTTTGTGTCCTGAGTCAACTTTTCAGTTAAAATGCTATACTTGGGTCAAAGATCTGTATCTCAACAATAATCATGTTAGATGACTCAAAATATAGATTTAGTGATGATAAAGACACATTTTAAAGAAGGAATGCACTGAGTTAAATAAAACATTTCAGGAAATGTTATAATGAGAAAATACCAGAATGGTCTTTTTTTTTTTTCAGTTTTCGTTGTTTTTAATACTAGGAATTTCATACACCCAGAAAAGTACAATGAAAACATAAAAAGGCATGTGTCCACCATTGAACTCTAGCAAACACTGGCAGTTCACATTCAGGTTCCAAATTACTTCTTAGTTTTATTTATTTATTATTTTTTTGTTTTTATTTTATTTCATTTCATTTCATTTCATTTCATTTCTTTTTATGGCCACATCTGCTGCATACGGAAGTTTCTGGGCTAGGGGTCAAATCAGAGCTGCAGCTGCAGGCCTATACCACAGCCACAGCAATGCCAGATACAAGCTGTGTCTGTGACCTACACCACAGCTCTCAGCAACACTGGATCCTTCACCCACTGAAAAAGGCCAGGGATCAAAACTATATCCTCATGGATACTAGTCAGGTTTGTAACCTCTGAACCACAATGGGAACTCTGAGATTACTTCTTAATTAATGAATGAAGTTAACAGATCATTCAAGTTTTTCTTTCCTAGATCATGCTTTTGGTCTCATATCTAAAAAGTCATCACCAAACCCAAGGTCACCCAGATTTTCTCCTATGTTATATTTTAGAAGTTATGTAGTTTTGCATTTTACATTTAGGTCCATGATCCATTTTGAATTAAGTTTTGTGAAAGGAGAAAAGTCTTCCTGGATTCATTTCTTGAATGTACATGTACAGTTATTACAGCATACCTTATTGAAAATAACACCTTTTCTCCATCAAATTGCCTTTGCTCCTTCATTAAAGATCTATGGACAATTCTGGACTCTATTCTGTTCTATTGACCTAATTGTCTATTCTTTCACCAATACCACATTGTCTTGATTACCAAAGTATTGTACTAAATCCAGGCAGTACTTTGTTAAGGAAGCTCTAAGAAATGGATACAGATTTTGGTGCCAGGAGTGGGATGCTGCTCTAATAAATACCTTAAAATGGTGATATGCTCTGGAATTGAATAATGGGTAGATGCTAAAAGAATTTTCTGATGCATGATAGAAAAATTTAGATTGTCTGAAAGAGATCGATGTTAGAAATATAGACCACTGGAGTTCCTGTTGTGGCTCAGTGGGTTAAGAACCCAACAGAGTGTCCATGAGGATGTGGGTTTGATCTTTGGCCCAGCTCAGTGGATTAAGGATCCAGTGTTGCCTCAAGCTGTGGTGTAGGTTGCAGATGTGGCTCAGACCTGGTATTGTGGTAGCTGTGGCATAGGTTGGCAGCTGCATCTTCAATTTGACCCCTAGCCTAGAAACTTCCATATGCTGCAGGTGTGCCTGTAAAAAGAAAAATAAATAACATTTTTAAAAAAGATACAGACATTACTGCTGATTTTGGTGAGGGCTCAGAAAGAGGTGAGAACTGTAGAAAAAGCTTTTATGTCATGTTCATATATCATCATGAACAAACTATTGCTATGAACGTTCACAGTGCTTCTGGTAATGGCTCAGCTGGAGATGAGCCACATGTTATGGGGAACTGGATCAAAGGTGATACTAGTTATAACATGGAATAGAACTTGACTAACTTGCCTTCTGCTGTCAAGTAAAAAGGAGAATTTGTAGCAATGAACATGGATATTTAGCTGAGGAGATCTCAAAGAGAAGTGTGAAAGGTGCAGCCTGGCTTTTCCTTGCTGCTCAATGTACAATGTTAGTGGAAAGAGATAAATTGAGGAAGGAACTGCCAAGCAAAAAGGAACCAGAATTTGATGGTTGGGGAAGTTCTCAGCCTATTCAGGGAGCTGGAAGTGGAGCCAAGGGTAGATCTGGTTAATCTTTTGGAGAGGAGACTAGGCATGTGACTCATAAGTGCAATCAACCACCTCAGCAGAAATACTGGCAGCTTGGACCAACAGGGGAAGAGATGCATGCCGTGAGGAGATGTGAAGACACAGAGCTGTGAAAACACGGAGATGCACTCCCCTGATGACAGAGACTGGAACTATTCAGATGCAAGCCCGGGACACCAAGGACTCCAGGCAATCACAAGAAGCAAGACTAGAGGACAGGACCTTGATTTTAAAGTTGTAGCCTTCAGAACACTGAGGGAACACATCTTAGTTGTTTGAAGCCCCCTAGTTTGTGGTAACTGGGTATGGCAGCCCTAGGAAACAATGACAGAGGATTTGCCGATGATGAAAAAAATTAGAATTCTTCAGAAAAATAGATTTCGATTTGCAAGCCATTGTGCAAGAGCCTACACATATGAATATCCAGTTGGTACCCAGACTATAACCTCAAGCAACAAAATTTAACTTAAAATCTCACAGAATCAAGAGAAAGTTTGATGTTACTCTTTTTACAATTTTGTGGGACAATGACAGTGATGAAGAATATAGCTTATATTTCATTTCAAATTAAATTAAATTTCACAAAGTATTAATTCCTACCACATATGATATACTCTGACTTGCCTATTTTAGCTTTTTTTTTTTTTTTTGGTCTTTTTTTGCCATTTCTTGGGCCGCTCCCGCGGTATATGGAGGTTCCCAGGCTAGGGGTCGAATCAGAGCGGTAGCTACCAGCCTATGCCAGAGCCACATCAATGCAGGATCCGAGCGGCGTCTGTGACCTACACCACAGCTCACGGCAACACCGGATCGTTAACCCACTGAGCAAGGGCAGGGATCGAACCCGCAACCTCATGGTTCCTAGTCGGATTCGTTAACCACTGCGCCACTACGGGAACTCCTGACTTGCCTATTCTATTCCGTTCTATTCTGTCCCGTTCTGTTGAATACAATTCTATTCTGTTCTTTTTTTTTTTTTGATGTCATAAAAGAGGGCTGACCATGACCAACGAAACTGACTTCATGAATCCATATGGAAATGAGTATGAAAGGAAAACGCTGCTCTACCACTGCCTAACCTTTTCACACTATGACCACAGAGCCATAATTAGTCTCTGAAATTTAACTGAAAAGAAACATCGTTGTATTCTCTTAAATTATGTGTTATTCTTGTCTGTTGTGCTTAATATTATAAATAGTCTTTTAATAGAAAAAATATTGAGGTATGCTCATCAACATGGTACACAAGGCATGGCACCTGCCATGAATAATTTGGCGTATGTTTGCCCATTATTTTCAGGTCCATTATGTAAAAAGAATAGGGAGGTTTTCAATCTGTCCAAGTGTTTATATCTTGGTAAAACTCTCCAATGTGGAAAAATAGATAAGGGAGCAGATAGCCATGTGTTGATGCCATGCATTTCCGGTACAGATTCAGTTCTTGTTTATCAGAGAGAGAGGGGAGGATAAAGCCACTGAAATTAGAGAGAATTTGCATTGGTTTTAAGAGGATGGTGATTGGCAGTGGTAGGACATTGGTGGTAATCTCCTCGTCAGCTATGGATGTTACCATGGACACCAGTGCAGTACAGAAAATTATGAGTGGGAGAAAAAAATGATGGGAACCTAGAATAGTATCTTTACATAAAGTGTATTTCTGAAAGATAATTATTTACTTGCAATTTTCCTATTGAGTTTTTCCTTTGTTTGAATCTCTGATCTCTTTAAATGTCAAAGTCCTTCCTGGGAGAAGCAGAAAAAAGTTATTGATGTAAGTACTATTAACAGCTATTTCCATCCTATTCTATTTTTGTCCCTTCTTTTTTGTCAATTTGTGAAAACCCATAATGTTTACAGAGCTGATTAGAAGACACATGGGCTTTCCTCTGGAATAAACAATCTTACAAATGGTTTGCTCCTTCAGAGTTACGTGATGCTTCTTACGGCGCAAATACAAATTCTGTAATCTTGCTTTTCAAGAAGTGATTTCTACCAGTCATTAAGCTCTGTTTTTTTTTTTTTTCTTTTTGGCCACCTGCACCTGCAGTATGCAGAAGTTCTAGAGCTAGGGATTGAATCTGTGCCACAGTGGTGACCTGAGCCACAGCAATGACAATGCTGGATCCTTAGCTGCTAGGCGACCATGGAACTCCTGATTCAGCTCTATTTTCCAATACTTCATTCATATGTTTACATTTTCATTTATTTCATAGATTAATATTATAAATTATAATGAGATATATGTATATAATACATGTAAAATGCCATGGTATTCACAAATTTACTTTTGTATTCAGAGACCCTGATGAGAAACTTTTCATGTTTTCGGCCTGGGCATGATGAATGTCAGCAGTGTAGCAGTGCCACAGAGCAATGTCACATAGAGAAAAACTGGAACGTCACTAGAACCGAACACGTAACAGTCAGGTCCAATCAGCAAAGAAGAACCAGTAGGTAAGAGGAGAATGCGTGAATGTTTGTGTATGGATTCATTTTAGGGATTTGGCTTACACAATTGTGGGGGCTTATTAAGCATCTCTGTAAGACTGATGCCTCCTCATGTGATGCTAGATCTTGAAGCCAACAAGGCAGGAAGTCAAAAAGAGCACAGATGTAAATGGGTAAGACCAACAGCAAGATGGAATCCATAGGGGTGAGCTGAAAACACACATGGATGGGCTGAACCAATACATTTTTTTCTCTGCCCTTGGGAATGAAAGCAGAAGTCATTCCTTTTGTTATGAAGGAAAGACGTGATACAGGAAGCTAAAAGAGAGACTTAAAGGATGTTCCAGGAAAGGGAAGAACAATTTCAGGCTCAGCTACGGTTTGCCGCCAATGAGGTGGGCCAGCATGTTTGCAAGTACACGTATGGGCTGCCCAACATGGCTGCTTATTTTCTGCCTTCCAGATAGCGAGGGGTGTCCTGTGTGGCTTCCTCTTGTGCCTCAGCTGTCCCTTCCAGGTATGGTTAAAATTTCTCCTCTGTATAGTCCTTTATAGATTACAGTAACAGTTAATCAAGAATTGAACACTTGCTATGCAACAGGTACGTATGTCGTCTCATATAATCCTCAAAAATTTCTTGTGAGGTGAAGTTTACTAACAACCCAGTTTTACAGATGAAGAAACCAAGGCTTATAAAGCTTAATAAATTGACAAGAAGCTATATCACCAAACTATGGACAGAATGGGAATACAGATCTTCATCTAGGACCATGCTCATTCTCTGAACTTCCAAACCATGCCTGGCTTTATTATGCTGCACATGTGAATAAATTCTGATTATTTCTATCTATATTTGCCTGCTTTTTCCAACATGCCAAAAACTCCTTAAAGGCAAGAGAACGTGTTCTCTTTTCTTCTTGTGTCAATTTGTATTTCCTCTTATACTTTTATCGCTCTATAGCCAGTTAATTATTTTGTTTTTCTTTGTCAAAACAGAGAATTAAAATCTAACTTTAAGATAATGTTAGTAAATTATGACAAAATGCTTTTTTATGGCAGTAACTTTGAGGCAAATAACTATGGCTGTAAAAGCATCAGGAAGATTCCAGAAGCTTAACAGAATTTTTAATTGTCTAAAGACGTCTGTCAGGTCTTTGGCATTATAAACTCCCAGCACAGTCTTGTACATAAAACTTCAGCATCCTCGTATTTGATAATGACTGGCCCAGGGCTATCAGCATAATTTCTGGGAAGAAGTTAAGTCTGATGTCAGGCACCAGAGAAGTGCTAACAAGAAGGTCATTTCTCTTCACCCCAAAAACAACAGCCAAAAGAAAATAGACACTTTGGTGATGACAAGATGATAAAGAAACAAAATTAAAAGGAAATTAGGAGGAGGAAAAAAAAACATTGAATAAGCAAAGCAAAACCAAAATAAAAACAGTGGTACCCATATTAGGAAAGGGACCTTCATTATGCGAGAAGGCTTTGCTGACAGCCTTATGTGCACTAAACACATTATTGGAAGAGATGTCATTAGAACTAATTTTCAAAGAGAGCATTTATTAAGTACTAGCTGGGGAAAATTACTGAAAATAGGAAACATTTAAAAATGTTTCTCGGAGTGCCCATCGTGATGCAGTGGTTAACGAATCCGACTAGGAACCATGAGGTTGCCAGTTCGATCCCTGGCCTCGCTCAGTGGGTTAAGGATCCAGCGTTGCCATGAGCTGTGGTGTTTGGTCCCAGATGCGGCTTGGATCCCTCATTGCTGTGGCTGTGGCATAGGCCAGCGGCTACAGCTCCCATTAGACCCCTAGCCTGGGAACCTCCACATGCCGCGGGTGCAGCCCTAGAAAAGACTAAATAAATAAATAAAAGTAAAAAAAAAAAAATGTTTCTATAGGAAAGCAGAGGATTTTTATCATGGATTCTTGATTTGCAACTTTTAAAGTATGAAATGTGTGACTCCAAGAGTGTTTTGAACTCTTCTTAAAAAGCAGGCATTCTACTAGCTTCTGGATACCCAATGGTGACTAGGCTAGGCTCCCTTACCTTACAGAGATAATAGTATAATGGGGACACACCCAAGAAAGAGGTGATTGCACATCAGAGCGAAAGTGCAACCACAGGACAAGACCCAGGAGGGCTAGATCCCGTGTGAAAACTTCAGAGTAGCCTTTCTGGAGGTTACGGGGCAAGGAGGATGGGTAGAATTTAACTAAAGAAAAGAGTCTAAGAATAGGAAAGAATATTTAAAGCCAGAAAACAGCACACAAAATGACAGGAAGTGAGAGAAAATGTGGCATATTCTGGGAACAGCAGTCCCTACCAACTGAAAGTTCACATTTTAGAAATGTATTGTGGATGGCAAACCATGATTGGCATAGGCAAGGTCTCACTAAAAGTCCCAAATAAATGAGGGAATCTGTCTATGCTCCGGAAGGTGTCTTCTAAAAGCAAGCAACGAATTGGAATTAAGCCTCTACTCCAGTGTCGCTTGAGTATTCCGTTTATCTGGAAATATATCGATATGTATTTCCAGATCAAATATATATATATATTTATATATATAATATTAATATTATAATAACATATTTATAACATATATGTAATTGCCTTTTTAGGACCACAGCTGCAGCATGTGGAAGTTTCCAGGCTGCCAGCCTACATCACAGCCACAGCAATGCCAGATCCGAGCCATGCTGTGAACTACACCATAGCTCACTGCAACCCCAGATCCTTAACCCACCAAGCGAGGCCAGGGATCAATCCCACATCTTCATGGATACCAGTAGGGTTCATTACCACTGAGCCACATCAGGAACTCCTGGAAACATTTTTTTTTTTAACTTTTGTCTGTTGAGGCCCTCACCTGCAGCATATGGAGGTTCCCAGGCTAGGGGTCAAATTAGAGCTATAGCCGCTAGCCCTACACCACAGCAATGCCAGATCTGAGCTGTGTCTGAGACCTACATCACAGCTCACGGCAATGCCAGATCCTTAACCCACTGAGCAGGCCAGGGATCGAACCTGCAACCTCATGGTTCCTAGTCGGATTTGTTTACACTGCACCACAACAGGAACTCTTTTTTTTTTTTTTTTTTTTGGAACTCCTGGAAATATTTTTGAGTTATGTTTCTCCTAAGTTTATTATCCCATGTACTTTACCTTCTATACCTAATTGTGAAAGTTTGGAATTAGTCCTATTGCACTTACAACCTGTTTATTTTTTTTGCAATCATTGACAGATCCTCATTGGTATTTTTATAAGCCATCACAGAACTGAAGTGCCTGCCTTCTAAGTCTTTTCTTTAATCAGACAATGAGACTATTTTCTGCATTCTTCCTTTGAGAAGTAACTCCATGTGGTCTTCAAAGTGGAGGGAAGTGATGCTTCTGTATTATTTTTCTTTAGAAGGACTCAACTTTATAAATCATGAAGTAATACATTAAAAATATTTTTGCAAGTATACATAACTGTACCCAAATCAACAAAGGATCACTGCACAGTTTGGTTAGAGCAGATGATAAAGTGAATGTCAAGAGATGAAGATGAATGGGGTGGGGGAGAAAGTTACAAAGCCTTTTCATGCTCAGCAAAAGAGCCTGAGATTTATACTGAAAGTGATGGTTAAGAGCTAAAATGATGGAGCTCCCAGGACTGTGGGTTAAAGGATCTGAGGTTGCCGTAGCTGTAGCGCAGGTCACAACTGCAGCTCAGATCTGATCCCTTGCCCAGGAACTCCATATGCCATGGGATAGTCAAAAAAGAAAAAAGTAATAGCTCAAAAGATTCGATTAAGTCAGCATCATGAAACATTACCTGGTGACTTTGGGGTTTGTGGATTTGAAATGACTGAAATTGAACACAGGCCAGCCAGCAGGTTTTGATGATGATGATCAATCAGGAAAACAGTCAGGAGACGGTGATAGCTTCAACTAGGGAAAGGCCAATGCAAGATGCAGATGTACTTTCATTACCTGAGGAAGTGGATTAAGAAAGACATTGTTGCAATTTATGTCAAAAAGTGATCTGCCTAAGAATCTGCCTTCCTCTAAGAATTTTACGCTGTCTGGTCTTATGTTCGGTCTTTAATCCATTTTGTGTTTATGTTTGTGCATGATGTTAGAAAGTGTCCTAATTTCATTCTTTGACATGTAGCTAGCTGTCCAGTTTTCCTAGAACCATTTAGTGAAGAAGCTGTCTTTTCTCCATTGTATCTTCTTGCCTCCTTTATCATAGATTAATTGACACACTAGTGTATATAAAATAGACAGGTGACAAGGACCTACTGTATAGCACAGGATAATCCACTCAATACTGTGTAATAACCTATATGGGAAAATAATCTAAAAATGAAGGGATGTATATATATATGTATAAGTGATTTACTCTGCTGTACCCCTGAAACAAACACAACTTTCTAAGTCAACTATACTCCAATAAAATTTTTTTAGATGTAGATGTGTTTGAGTTACATTCAAATAGGACCATCAGCAAAACTAGGGGATTAAATGTGGGATGTGAGTTAGAAAAGGGAGTAATATTGAAGATCAAGTTATTCGCTTGCACAGTTAGGTGTATTATCAGGTCATAGAATGAGAACAGAATCACAGCAGCTGGATAGAGCACAGTCATTGAGCAACTACTATGTTTGTTTTTCAAACTTTATCTTAATTTTTCTAATAACTCAAATAAGGAAACTGAGCCTCAGAGAGTTTATTTAAATAATATGTTCAATGAGACATGATGGTAAATTGGGTAAATGAGATTCAAACTCAAAAGTCCAGCCTCTTTTTTTTTTTTTCACTAGCTTTATATGTTTTGAGTTTGAGATCTCAGCTCAATCTTTAAATGAAATTTTCAAAATAGGAAAATGGCAATTTCAGATTTTGACATTAGGAGGAAGATTACATAATTTGTAAATGTGATGCCATGGTAATGAATATTTCTGTCCATGGAGAATAAGAAGACATATAGACCTAGATGTAGTGCTAAGGCACACATGGAGCAGAGGATGGAGGGTCTGCAGGAAGGCAGAGAAAAGGCAACCAAAAAGGGAATGGGCAGGAGACCTAAATAGAATTTCTCCAAAGAAAACATACAAATGGCCATGAAAAAATGCTCAGTATCGCTAATTATTAGGGAAATGTGAGTCAAAACTACAATGAGGTATCACCTCACATCAATCAGAATGGCCATCATCAAATAACAAATGCTGGAGAGGGCATGAATGTAAATCGGTGCAGCCACCATGGAGAACAATATGGAAGTTATTTAAAAAATTAAAAATACAGGTACCATTGATCCTGCAATCCCACTTTTGGGCATATATCTGGAGATAAACATAATCTGAAAAGAACATGCACCCCAGTGTTCAGTGCAGCACTATCTACAATAGCAAAGACATGGAAGCAATCTAAGTATACATCAACAGATGGATAAAGAAGATATGACATATCTATATATCTATCTATATATACATGTATATTTTATATATGCATATATGATATATATACACAAAATGGAATATTAGTCACAAAAGAATGAAATAATGCCATTTGCTATAACATGGATAGACCTAGAGATTACCAAACTAAGTGAAGGTGCCAGACAAATATCATATGATATCGCTTACACATAGAATCTTTTTTAAAAAATGATACAAATGAACTTATATAGACTGAAATAGACTCACAGATTTTAAAACATACTTATGTGTAGCAAGAGGGAGAACGGGGGAGGGATAAATTAAAACTTTGGGATTAGCAGATACACACTACTATATATAAAATAGATAAACAACAAAGACCTACTATACAGTACAGGGAACTGTACTTTATATTTTGTAATAACAAATGAGGGAGAAGAATCTGAAAAAGAATCACTTTGCTGTACACCTGAAACTAGCCCAATCTTGTAAATCAACTATCCTTCAATTTAAAAGATTCTTAAATAAAAAAAAAAGGAACTAAAGAGGAAAGAGCAACACTCCTATTACAATAGAAGCAGGAAACTAGAAAGATTTTTAAAGGAAGTCTTCAATGTCAAAGGCCTACAGTTAACATCAACGGGTGATGTATAGGAAAATTGCTTAGAGTGTAGATCCTAAGGGTTCTCATCACAAAAAGAAATTTTTTTCTTGTCTTTTTTATTGTATTTACATAAGATGATGGATGTTAACTAAACCTATTGTGAAAGTCATTTCAAAATACAGGTAAATTAAATCACCACATTATATACCTTAAATACATACACTGGTGTATGTCAACTACTTCTCAATAAAACAAACAAAAAAAAGATTAGAGTTCCCACTATGGCACAATGGGTTAAGAATCCAACTGCAGTGGCTCGGGTCGCTGTGGAGGCTCTGGTTCGAACCTGGCCTGGCACAGTGGGCTAAGGGTTCTGGTGTTGCCACAGCTGGAGCATAGGTCACAGCTGGGGCTGGAATTCAATCTCTGGCCTAGGAACTTCCATGTGCCATGAGTGTGGCCATTAAAAAAAAAAAACTAGGAAAAATATTAAGTTAAATAATAACCTGATGGAAATGCACAGAGATGTGATACACATATACAATGGAATAGTACTCATCCATAA
Source organism: Sus scrofa (assembly GCF_054392235.1). Taxonomy (NCBI): domain Eukaryota; kingdom Metazoa; phylum Chordata; class Mammalia; order Artiodactyla; family Suidae; genus Sus; species Sus scrofa. The sequence continues at coordinate 106,763,586 of NC_139388.1, read as the reverse complement.
AAGGGCAAAATAATGCCATTTGTAGCAACATGGATGCAACTAGAGATTCTCATACTAAGTTAAGAGAAAGACAAATAACTTATGACATCACTTATATGTGAAATCTAAAATATGGCACAAATGATCCTATCTACAAAACAAAAACACAGACATGGAGAGAAGACTTGTGGTTGCTGGGAAAGGGGGGAGGAAGTGAGATGGATGGGGAGTTTGGGTTGGTAGATGCAAACTATTACATTTGGGGTGCACAAGCAATGGAATTCTACTGTATGGAATAGGGAACTATATCCCATCTCTTAGGGTAGAACATGATGGAAGATAATATGAGAAAAATAATGTATACATATGTATATATGAATACATACATATACTTTAATTTTTAAAAGAATGTGTACATACGTGTGTGTGTATATGTGTGTACTCTAATTAAAATTTTTTAATTGATTAAGGGTGAGAAAGAAAAAAAAATAACCTGAAGTCAGCAATGGAATAGAGCAACATGAAGATTGTTGTTAATGATGAGATAGGCTTTCAGTAGAGGGTTCAGGGAGAAAGCCAGCTTGAATGGCTTTTCTTTGATGAAAGGAAGAAATGGAAAAGTGGAGAGTGCGGTTGTTCAAGAAGGTTGACAGTGAGGGGGAGGAGAAGTAAAGGGGGATGTTGGTTCTGGGAAGCCTATGTGTAATAATTAGAGGTTCTTAAAAAATGCTTAAATGCTGTCATAAAGGAGCCACGCAGCCAGGCTTCCCGTGGAGGGAACGCAAAAGGTCAGACTTTGATTCATAGTTTTCCTATTTCAGAGTAGCAAGGTAGTGTTTTCTGCTCGTTTACTAAACCAAGTCATTAAGGAGCTGCAATATGGACACGCTGATAACTGACATTTTGTTAAGACATGAATATTTTGCATCTCCTTTCCTCCTGAGTAACATCGGTGCTCAAGTTAAAAGTCTCACCTATGAGATATGCCTAACATAGAAAATTTAAATAGGATTCCCCAGCTAATATGAACCTATGGGCTATGTAAGGCTCTTGCAGTGATTATAAAGACATGTGTGGCATGGTTGATCATATTCCATCACCATAAGAATATGGAAAGAAATGGGCAGGAGTATGGGGAGTAGACTTGGCTGGGTGCTTTTCTTCCTCCCTCTGGCAGTGTCTGTTGGCCATTCACAGCATCATGAAATGAGTGGAAACTCAGTGAGGCTCATTCCACGTTATAATACCTCTATTCCTGAAATAGTCATATTTGGGCAGCAAATGCATGGTATTACTATACCAACTGGTAGATTATCTAGAGAAAATATTGCTTTCATGATCTCACAAATTCTTAATATTTTGAACCTACTCACAATCCTTTATTTTAATTTCTCCAACAACCCGTACACTAGAAGATGACTTTTAGTTTAAAATCAATCTCATTGTTCTCTTAGGTGTAAATGTAACACATGCTCATCATGGAGATGTGTATAGTTAATAAACTTTCAAATGGAAATTAAAATGTCATTCATTTTTTCTACACATATATGAATACTATTTCCATTTAGGATTTTACTTCCATTTAGACTTTATTTTGTATATAAGATTTCTTTCTTTGGCAATTCTTTTATCAAAAGTATCAAAATACTTTAATCCTATTTTAGAATATAACTATATCTATTTAACATGATAGCATTATTTAAACACGTGAATTTAATGGCAATAATATTAGATTATAAATATAAAAATAAAATATTCAATAATATAATTTATCTTACCATTGGACAATTGAGGGTATTATAAGTAATTCAACAATCGAGATCTTTGGGCTCAGTTATTTGTTTTGTTTTCCCCACTTAGGATAGATCCATACATAGAATGGGAATTATAAATATTATATTATGAAATAGCAGAATAATAATAGATTATTAAATAGTGGTATGATAGAGTTAGTTTTTAATCAGTGTCTATCCATTAAATTCCTGCCACCAAAATATGAGACCGATCATTTAGTTTCTGTTTCACAAGGCAACTTTAGATTTGCCTCCACATTTTGTTTTGATCTTTGCTAATTTGAAGGTGAAAAAGCATTGTTTCAGCATATACTTCTTTGTCTAGAATACACTTTTAAAAATTATTATTGTATGGAGTTCCCATCGTGGTGCAGTGGAAATGAATCCAACTAGGAATCATGAGGTTGCAGGTTCGATCCCTGGCCTTGCTCAGTGGGGTAAGGATCTGGTGTTGCCATGAGCTGTGATGTAGGTCGCAGATGTGGCTCAGATCTGGCATGGCTGTGGCTCTGGCGTAGGCTGGTGGCTACAGCTCTGATCAGACCCCTAGCCTGGCAACCTCCATATGCTGTGGGTGCAGCCCTATAAAGACAAAAAAAAAAAAAAAAAAGAAAAGAAAAGACCAAAAAAAATTATTACTGTGCAGTATTATTATTGAGTGGTTAGGATCTCAGGATTTGCAGTCAAATGACTGAGTTTAAACTTCAGCAGCTCCGCCTACTTGTAATGTTCCTTTAACTAGAAACTTAACCTCTTTAAGCCTATTTCTTCTATTATAATAATACTAGCTAACATTTACTAAATGTCAGGTACTATTCTAAGAGCATTTTATGTATCAACTCAGGTAATCTCTACAACACCTCCATGCAAAAAGGACATTACTATTCCAAGATTTATACTGTTAACCCCTACACCACACTGCCCAGCAGGACTGTTGGAAGGCTTAAATGAAACACATTAGTAGTATACCAAAAGGAAGAGTATGCATGCTAAATAGTAGCCAAAAATAAAGTCTTTTGTCTCTGCAAATTTTCTGTGTACTTTGTTCATTATTCATTGGTTATTTTTGAAATTTTCTTAGTAAAGTATATACTGTTTTTTCAGAGTACTGGTATAAATAATTTCATTTGTTCCAAGGTTTTTTCCCCCTGGGGCCCTCTTAAACAAAAACAATCATATTTTTAGCACCCTTCAAAAATATGAACAGTTAAACATAGAAAGTTTAGACCAAAGTACACTAAGGACACAGAATCAGATCATTTTTAGTTGGTGCCTGGCTCCATCCTGGGAAAGATTCTGAGCAGTGAGGCATGATAAGAAAGCCAGGCAACTTCCCTATCTTCTGTAATCAAATCTACAGTTCGTGTTATGAATATTTAGACTGTCGAGCATACATATTCAAAGATAACGAGAGGTGGTAAGATTGTAGTTGACCTTGAATGATGATTTGTATTTACATGAAGGGGAGGAAACAGAAAACACATTCTAGGAAAGGGAATAGCAAGAGGAAAGTCAGAGCAATAGCCTTATGCTTGACAAGAATTAAACAAGGGATTTGGGGGGCCTAAGTACCGGGAAGGTGGGGGGAACTGTGGACACAAAGACAAGTACAACGGAAGTAGAGGATTTAATAAAGGAAAATCTTAAAGATGAAGTTTAAGTTCAACTAAAATATTTTATGTGTCTATGACTCCATAAATCTAGACTCAAGTCTGAAACAATACATGGACCATAAAAACCAAGATAAAGTCAAAACATAACAAAATGAAGATCAAGAGCTACATTACATCCTGTTTCCTTTTTTGTTCTTTGTTTTTCGTGCCCAAGTGCCTTTATTTATGACTTGGACAAAAATTTACTGCAATTAAAGAGTAAGAGGGCCCTCTGCAACTCCCAATTGCTGTCAAAATAAGTTTCTCTTATCTGATAACATTAAAAAACATGGTCTTTAAAGTATAATTAGAAGTGTTTACATTTCCAGTAAAGGCAGACTAGCTTCCTGCTGAACAATTCTCCCACTGAGATCCACTGTAATTGTTGGGAATGAAAACCATAAGTGTTAACCATCAAAAAGCTAAAAAAAGGTAGCAAATGCCTAATGTGTGAAAGTCCCAGAGAGAAAGAAAGAATGTACATTTGACATAACTTTAATTTAAAAAATTTTTTTGGCCTGTTTTGGGGGCTGCACCCACAGCATATGGAAGTTTCTGGGCTAGGGGTCAAATTAGAGCTACACCTGCTGACCTACACCACAGCCGCAGTGATGCCAGATCTGAGCCAAGTCTGTGACCTATACCACAGCTCACGGCAACACTGGATCCTTAACCCACTGGGGAAGGCCAGGGATCAAACCCTCATCCTTATGCATACTAGTCAGGTTCGTTACCACTGAGCCATGAAGGGAACTCCTTGACATAAATTTTAACCTGACTATTTGCCAATTCTCAAGGAGAGGCCAAAAATTGAGCACTGATTCTAAAGTTTTAACAACTTGACCTTCAAAAATTGAAGTTTAGAGCCCACCAAGGAGAAGGAAGTTTTTCATTAGAACCACTGAAAAGCTGGCTACACTCCAGATATTGGAGTGAATCACAGAAAAATACAGCTTCCACAAAGCCTAAAGCATACTACCATAAAGTTAACTCAGTCTCTGCCCTCACATAACTTGTGCTTTTGGTGTCATACCAAAAAAATCATCGCCAGGAAAAATGCCATGAAAGTTTTCTTCTAGAAATTTTATGGTTTCAAGTCTTATGTTTATGTCTTTAATCCATTTTGACTTAATTATTGTAAGTGGTCTAAGTTAGAGGCCCAATTTCATTTTTCTTCATGTGATTATCCAGTTTGAACATCATTTATTGAAGATTATCCTTTCCCTGTTGAGTATTCTTGGCTCTTTTGTCAAATAATAGTTGAAAGCATGTGTGGGATCTGTTTCTGGGCTTTTTACTTTGTTGCATTTGGTCTGTGTCTAGTTTATATGAGTGCCATACTGTTTTGATTAGTATAGCTCTTTAGTATAGCTTTGAAATCAGGAACTGTGATGCTTTCTTCTTTGTTCTTCTTCCTCAGGATTGCTTTGGCTATTCAGCTTTTGTGTTTCCATACTAATTTTAGGATTGTTTTTCCTATTTCTGTGAAAATGTCATTGGAACTTTGGTGATGATGCACTGAACCAAGAGATGGCTTTGGTTAGTATAGACATTTTAATAGTATTATTTCTTCTCATTCAAGAACAAAGGGTTTCTTTCCTTTTGTGCCTTCATTATCTTTTATCAAAATCTCATCATTTTCAGTATAAAGATATTTTACCTCCTTGATTAAATTTACTCCTAAGTATCATTGGTTTTGATATTATTGTGAATAGGACTGTTTTATTTCTATTAGATATCTCATTGTTAGTGAATGGAAACACAACTGATTTCTGTAGGCTGATTTTTCATCTTGCAACTTTACTGAATCCACTGATTAGCTCTAACATATATTTGGTGGGGTATTTAGGATTTTTGGTATATAAAATGATGTTACCTGCAAACAAAGACAATTTTACTTCTTTCAAATGCCTTTTAATCTTGCCAGATTTTTCTGGCTAAGAAAAATATTCTATGTTGAATAAGAGTGGTGAGAGTAGGCACACTTGTCTTGTTCCTGAACTTTCAACCTTTTACCATTGAGTATGTTAGCTATGGCTTTCTCATATATAGTCTTTATTATAATGTAGTATGCTTCTCCTATACCCAGTTTGATGAGGGGTTTTTCTGCATTTATTGAAATGATCATATTATGTTTATTTTTTAATATATAAATGTAGCATATCCCATGTATTGAGTAGCATATCTTGAACCATCCTTGCATCCCAGGGATAAATCCTACTTAGTCATTGTATATAATCCTTCTTCTGTACACTTCAGTTTGTAAAAAGTGTTAAATTTTGGTCATATGCTGTTGACTTAAAACTTTTATTCAAAAATTATTTTGTTAAATAATACATGTTTCAAAATGAATTCATATTTTCATAACTAGGTCTACTTTGGTTCATATCTGAACATATTGCTATTAAATAGTAGTAACCCAAATTTATATTTAAGTAATCTAGTATGGAATTCCCATTGTGGCTCAGTGGACACGAACCCAACAAGTATCCATGAGGATGTGGGTTCGATCCTTGGCCTTGCTCACTGGGTTAAGGATTTGGCGTTGCTGTGAGCTGTTGCATAGGTTGCAAATTCGGCTCAGATCTGGCATTGATGTGGCTGTGGTGTAGGCCAGCAGCTATAGCTCTGATTTGACCCCTAGAGCCTGGGAACTTCCATATGCCATGGGTATGCCCTAAAAATTAAATAAACAAACAAAAAATAACCTAGTATGATTTTACAATATAAAAGAAATGAAGTGAAAGTTGCATGACACTGAATACAATAATCTTCTGTATGTTTAATAAAAAGTACAGAAAACAAAAAAGTTAATTTGCTTATTTGAGTTAGATTCTTTTAAAATTTTGCTCTTAATGAAATTCACCTTTTATTTTATTTATTTATTATTATTATTTTTTTTTTTTTTTTTGCTATTTCTTGGGCCACTCCCACGGCATATGGAGGTTCCCAGGCTAGGGGTTGAATTGGAGCTGCAGCCACCGGCCTACGGCCTAGGTCAGAGCCACAGCAACGCGGGATCCGAGCCGCGTCTGCAACCTACACCACAGCTCAGAGCAACGCCGGATTGTTAACCCACTGAGCAAGGGCAGGGACCAAACCCGCAACCTCATGGTTCCTAGTCGGATTCGTTAACCACTGCGCCACGACGGGAACTCCTGAAATTCACCTTTTAAAAGTTTTGCATTTAATAGACTTCCCACTGAAAGTATCCTAAGTGATCTACATTCAACTCTTCTAAAATATTTTAATCAATGAAAAGCAAAGAAATATGGTAACTGGTTTTGATATTACCCAAAGTTTGTTTTACCCTTAAAGAACATTATTATGGTTTCTAGTATTACTTGTTCATTTCTTATTTTTTGAATATACCGTAAACAATTATGACAAAATTGCACAAATTCTTCCCAAGATATTTCTAAGATGCTCATTTTTCTCATTTTGACATTACTTGCTAAAAAGTAGTTTGAGTGCTTACTTTATGACTGACAAGCAGTATTAGTTTTGGTTATAAAAAGAAATACCACTTCATAATGAAGTTATTCTATAATAAAATATTTATAATAGAAAACAGACAAAATTCTATACTGCAAAAGTATTTTTTGTACTACTGGAACTTATTTGTCTTTCCTGGATAATTGTTAAAATTATTTTTAGGAACAAATGTGAACAAAATATAAAAAACTCAGTATTCATTTTTACTGTGATGGTAACTAATGACTCATGATGACATCTGTTGAACTACTTGAGTATTTTAACAACTTGATCTCCTGGTCTTAAGGTGCTTTTGCCCTTGCATTCAAAAGCTGTAGACATTTTAAGTGACCCATTTTGGCTCTTTTATGCAAGGATAACATGCATTTATACTATAGAACGCTAAATATTTGACCAAGGTTTAAGAACAATCAACTTTAAAAATCAGTTGTAGGATATACAAACTGATACATTTAATTCATCCTCTAATCATCCCCTCTGCTTAAAACACATACTACTAACCAATGGTATATTCAAAGTTCAAACCAAAAAGACTTACTGGAATGTAAATATCAAAGATTAAATGAAGTGACAGCCCTAAGTCTTCTAGAAGGGCGCAATGGCAGCCTGGTATAAACTCTAGACAGGACAGAGTTTAAGAGGGCATTAGTCAACTAGAAAATAGTACTGGGGAAGTCAACTTGAAACAAGTGTAAAACAAAAGCAGCAAAAGTAAAGAAAAGCTACCTAAAACATTATGACTAAACAGTGAAACTCCCACGTTCATTTGATGAAAGTTAGATAAAAGAATGGAGTAAATGTCAGAGCAATAAAATTTGAAGAAGTAATTGCTGAAAACCTCCCACATTAAAAGTGTACTTCAAGCACTCAGGAGAATGACTTAAAATAAATGAATCCATAGACATATGGTGGTAAGGTTGTAGAACTTTAGGATAAATAGAAACATGTTACCAACCATCATATGACCAGTTCAAAAACAGGAGACCCCAGTGCCAATAGATGCTAGAAGACAGTGTACTAAGACTCATAGTGCCAAAGGAAAATAACCGTTAACCTAAAATTTTAAACCACACATAAAATTATTTATGAGTAAACGAAAAAATGATGTTCAGGCTTACAATTACCAGAATAATTTACCACCTACACAGACTCTCATTTAAAGAACTGTTAGCTACACACCTCAGCAAGAAGAAAACTGAACAAAGAAGGAAGCTGTGGGGTTTGAGAAACAAAAGTGAGTCCCTAAACTGATTATGCCAGGAAATTTAATTAACTACTGCATGTAAACATTAAGTAAAAACTTTTATTTTAAAATAAGGATCTGAAGCTAATAACCCATGTAATAATGACAAGATCAGAGAGGTGTCTTCATTAAGTAACAAAAGAATCACATCTTTTCAAGTTTGAGAGAAGGGGAAAAGGATGCTGAATAAGTTTAGACATTTTAAAGAAAAAATGCAAGAAAGTGCTCAATACTATTTGTAATTTTTAAACCAGAAGACGGGTAATAAAGAGAGTTTTTTTTTAAGTTAACAGTATAGTAAAAGAAAGGAAAAGAGGCTCAGAGTAAGATAAAAATGGTAGATAGAATATTAAATGATTAAAATAAGCCCAAATATTTCAGAAATCACAATAACTATAAAGTTTATGCACAGATACTAAAAGACGAATTGGACTTTAAAAATCCCCTATATGATACTTAACTGGGAAACAGTGAAAACAAAATCAGTCAGAAAGGTTGAAAATAAAATGAAGAAAAAAAAGCATGGGTACCCAATATCCTGTGATAATGTCTATGAGAAAAGAATCTGAGAAAGAATGGATATGTGTCACTTTGTTGTACAGCAGAAATGATCACAACGTTGTAAATCAACTCTGCTTGAATAAAACTTTAAAAAATAAAAAAAAAGAAAACATGGGTAATGTTTGGTAATTATCTGAAAGCCAGGGACGTTTTCATAGTTATAATCTAACACCTAGAATAAAGAAAAGACTGACAAATTCACCTAGATAAGAATTTAAATATCTGTGTATCAAACAACAACAAATTCAAAAGAAAAATGAAAATCTGAGAAAAACAGTTGCTAATTATATCACAGAAAAATGTGCAGTATCCTTAATATATTGGAAAATGCCACTGAGTATCACTTGTGCTTATATAGGAAGTGTGAATCTCACATATCTGTACCAGTGGACATTTGCAATACTATTTGCAGTAGTGAAAATTTAAGTATTCAACATGTCCATCACTAGGAGCATTGGTACAGTTACACATTGATACAGTGGGACATTGTCATGATTACATTAACTTGGGCTTCCAAATTATCATACCTATACACACATTTCCCCGCATCTGTTTTTGCACCCCATCATAATCACGTAAAATTTGAAATTCCTATAAATTGTATCAACCTTTTCCAACTTGCTTTTTATTCTTACCAGTAGGGTTTTTACAGCCTTGCCTTTATTCTTACACATAAATCAAGTGTATTCATTCTTACTACTCTTAAAAGTCTTGTCAGAATTGGATCAGAACAAATCTGCATTTTCCTAGACCTTGGCCACAAGCCACTTAAAAAATTAACTAAGATTTGGAGTACTGCATTTAGGGTTTCTCCCATGATCCTCTCCTTTTGAATGATAATGAAGCCAATTTTCAGTATCACTGTGGGTGTCTCCAGAAGTTTGTGCCAGTGCTACTAACCAGATGTGCTTCCCAAAATACACATGGGGTCCAAGCCGGCAAACACCTCACTCCCCACTCAGCGTTCTGACCTACAATCTGAAACCAGAAAGGACCACCACCCACCACGTCGCCCCTTACCCCTCACATCCCAAACTCACACAGCTGCCCTCATTACCACCCCCCACAAGGGACTCCAGCTACTTCACCAGTTCAATGACATGGCAAGTTCAGAAGAGATAAAATGTGATCAAGGAAATAAGAAGGCATGTTATGTTCATAATGTTCAGCCCAAAGTACAGAACTGGGTTGAATAATTCATTTGAGATGTAAAATTGCTAATTCCAGGATTGATACCTTGAGAAATATTTAACAGCAATTTGTGCCATTTGATGAAATTTTCATTTACTTTTACTATTAAATTCTCTGTTTCCTAGCAAGTGCTACTTTGGCCAAAAGTAAGTAAATAGTTGTCTAGTGATAGAATTTCTAAGAATACACACACATGCACACACACACGACACTTCCTAGTCCAAGATGAGAATTTGGGATTCTCCTTTTTGACCTTTGGAACGGAGTGCTGCATTATGAAACTTTAAAGAAAAGAATCATCACTTTATTAAAAAATGGTTTTCTTTGTGGTAAGATACTGTTCTGCATTGCCTCTTCCCACCAGTTCCCTTGAAATTTAACATACCAGGATTGGCTACACTTCCGAAAACCTGACCAGTGGAAGGGCAAAGGGTTCCCAGAACACTGTGCAGGAGTTCCCATCGTGGCACAGTGGAAATGAATCTGACTAGGAACCATGAGGTTGCAGGTCCTATCCCTGACCTCGCTCAGTGGGTCAAGGATATGGGGTTGCCATGAGCTGTGGTATAGGTTGCAGACGCAGCTCAGATCTGGCATTGCTGTGGTGTAGGTGGGAGGCTACAGCTCAGATTAGACCCCTAGCCTGGGAAGCTCCATATACTGTGGATGTGGCCCTAAAAGACAAGACAAAAAGACCGAAAAAAACCCCAAAACTCTGTGCAGCCAACGACTGCCCAGAACAAATGAGAGTAGAAATTTAAGTATAGGCTTGGTGATTTGTCATTACCTGTTAATAAAAAATTGATCAAAATTGTTTGTTGATGTTTATCCTATATTAATCTCTAAACATCACAATAATGTTTCCAAGTAGAATATAAAAGCACTGCACTTTTAAGGGGAAAATATGTTTAGTTGAGTTCACTTTTCATGCAAGCTCATTTCCTACACACCAAGAAACCTTAAAGTTATTTGTTTTGACAATAAAGACACGCTTATAAAAATACCTTATTATTTCCCCAAAAGTATTATTGTTTTTAAAAAGCATGATTTGCTTCAGAGAAACAATTTTTTTCTGTATTTTAGTTAATAAAAGTGTATACTAATATGTGCCCATTAAGATTAATAATGGAAAACAAGATAAACTGCAAAGAGCCGCATATCAATTTGCTTTTTAGTCTTGCACCTTTAAGTATGAGATCTCTTTTTTTCCCAGTAGACTTGTTTTTTAAATCAAGTTCAGAACGTGCCCTCTGTTCCCGGTTTGCTGAGAGCTTTCGTTATAATATGAAAAATATATATGAAATATATATGTAACATTTTTGTGAAATGCTTTTTCTGGGTCAATTTATATCATTATACAATTTTTCTTTTACAGCCTGCTGATAGAGTGGATGATATTAATTAAATTTCAAATGTTGAGTCAGGCTTACACATTCTACCTGATTATAGTATTTAATTATTTTTATTCATTGCCAAATTGACTGCCCAGTGTGTTGTCGAGGATTTTGCATCTCCATTCATGAGAGCTATTGGTCAAATGTTTTCTTCCTTTCTGCAGTCTTTGTCTGGATTTTCTGGGTGACCATCGCTTCAGAAAATGAGTTGCTGGGAATTGCTATGTTCTCTGTGATTCTGTCTTTATGTAAAATTGACTTTAAATTTTTTTTTTTGGTGAAATTCACCAGAATAACCATCTGGGCCAGGGACTTTCTTTTATCACAACTTTTTTTTTTTTTTTTTTTTTTTTTTGTTTTTCAGGGCCGCACCCTTGGCATATGGAGGTTCCCAGACTAGGGGTCTAATCGGAGCTGTTGCTGCCAGCCTGCGCCACAGCCACAGCAATACCAGATCCAAGCCATATCTGCGACTTATACCACAGCTCACAGCAATGCCAGATCCTTAACCCACTGAGCGAGGCCAGGGATCAAACCTGCAGCCTCAATGTTCCTAGTCGGATTTGCTTCCACTGCGCTATAATGGGAACTCCAATCACAACTTTTTAATTATAAATTAAATTTATCCATGGTTATAGGACTATTCAGACTATCTATTTCATCTTTGTTGAAGTTTGGTAGTTTGTGGTTTTGAGGAAATGGTCCGTTTTTTCAAAGTTCTCAAATTTATGAGAGCAAATATATAAATATTTTTAACTTGTATATTTCTGTTTATGTATATGTATTGTTCATATAGAAGTTTAATTTAGGAGTTCCTCTGTGGCTCAGCAGGTTAAGGATCTGGCATTGTCACTGCCATGGCTCAGGTCCCTGCTGTGGTGTGAGTTCATTCCCTGGCCTGGGAACTTCCACATGCTGTTGGTGTGGCCAAAAAGAAAAAGAAAAAAAATAATTTATATAAATTCTATTGTGCCCACATTTGTTTCTTACTCTTCTCACTCCACTCTATACTTTGAATGTGTTCAGTGTATGTTCTGTCCATGGCTTTACACTGCTGGATAACACCAAATGGTATCCACCTACCATATTTGCTCAAAAACTCCAGTGATATACACTAAACTGCCTGCAACTCCAAACTATCATGACTGTTTCCAAAAATATTTTGTATGTATTTTCACATGTATCCATAAGGGATTTTTTAAATAGTGCTTTTTATATAAAACAGGTTGTTCAATTTTTTAAAAATCCAATTTTGGTGTCTCTGGTGAGTTTAACATATATATATATATATAAAAACTCACAAGATTATATATATATTTATATATCCTCATTACTTCTAATTGAAGAGTTATTTCTACCATTTTAATTCATACTTAACATTTATTTTCCATTATTTTTGCTCTTGTTTTGTCCCTATCCTGTTTTCATTAGACTGCTTAAATTTTATTTTGATGGTATTTTCAAGGTTACAATTCCATGTTTCTAATGGTAATTGCCCTTAACTTAAAACCCATAACCATATTATTCACTTGCACTGATTTCCTAAATGTATCAGGATCTATCTATAATTTCCCTAAAACCAGACAGGTACGTTAAGAACAGGAAACCTCCTATATTTTGATTTGGAATATTTTAGAAATTCTTGATTAATGTAAACCTAATTTAAAAAACACAAAATTTATCAATGATAAACATGAACTTAAGATTAACATAATTACAAATAACTGACATGATTAAAAAGAGATTATAATAGAAAACAAATACCCTAAGTGAACATTTATTTTTTCAATATTCCAGGTATTTCAGTAGTTCCCATGAAATACAGAAATTCAATAATACAGATTACAGTGATTCTGTATTATTGAATTATAGGAAGGGCCAATCTGGACCTCCCCTGTCACCTACAGCGTAACTATGCAGTCACTGCTGCTGCTATGGTGCAGTCCCTGGCTCTGGAACGTCCTCGAGCCGCAGGTACAACCAACCCATTTAAAAAGAAAGGAAAAACAAAGGGCAAACCCCTCTACTGAGGATAAGAGAAGGATGAGAAACTGTGGTTCTCATCATTCAGATCTCAATTAAATGCCACCTCATCTGAGATGCTCTCCCTGTCTGTTCAGCCAAACCTGTCACTTTATGTCACATCACTGTAATTTAATTATTTCCATAGTACTTATCAGAACTACATTTTCACTGTTCACTTCTTTTTTAATGACCTGTCACCCAGCCCTGGAGTGAGAGTATAATCTGTCTAAAAATCAGGAAGAGGGCACTGAGTGGTCCTTGCCAGTATATACGGATTGAATTAATAGATGGATATCTCAGCTTCCTTTCAATATTGGTTAAAATGAAATGACAACATTGACATGAACAAACATTTATTACATGGATATTATTTCCATGACAGTTGTTTCTAAAGAGGTTTTCTTTTCTAATTTTTCTTTCTTCCAAGAACAAGGACCAATAAACATCAGAATCTTCAGTATGATTAACAGTGAGTAATCTTGAAATATGAAGTTGTTCATATTGGCTGAGCTTAATTTCTCAAGAATCTCAGTTCTTCAGGAACCAAATACAAAGATGGTTCAAGGAGGGAGTTCCCACTGTAGTGCAGTGGAAATGAATCCAACTAGCGTCCATGAGGATATGGGTTCGATCCCTGGCCTCACTCAATGGGTTAATGATCTGACATTGTTGTCGGTTATGATGTAGGTCACAGATGCAGCTTGGATCCTGCACTGCTGTGGCTGGGGTGTAGGCTGGCAGCTGCAGCTCCGATTTGACCCCTAACCTGGGAACTTCCATATGCCATAGATTGGGCCCTAAAAAGCAGTAAATAAATAAATAAAGATGGTCAAGGAGGCTGAAGGTGTACATGGGCACAGGTGTGCCCATCTTTGTATGGAAGTGTTCTTACCTGCCTACCTGTTCCCAAAGACACTAGTGTGAACACTGCTCTGTACTTAGACAGTTTGTTCTGCTGTCACACTGCACATCCTACATATGGATGGCAAGTATTCCTACTCATCCTTGTCACTGGAAATAACTTAGTAAAAGAATGATTTACTCTACTCTCTTTTTATAACCAGACACATCCTATAACTCTTAGAAAGTAAATCTCAGATAGTAAGAAGAAAATAGTGATGATTTTGGATTTTGGACCTTCTGAGAAACAATATCTTTTACTTACAGGATTGCTCAAGCTGAACTTAAGAAATGTAACCATAAAGAAAACTAAGTGAAATTTGACTTTTCATCATACAATATCTTCACCCAAATTTACATGTGGTGAGCACAGCTGCCTTCCAAATTAAAGGGTAAATAATGAATCACGAATCATATTTCATCATGTATGCAAATAAAGTACTATAGTGAATAAAGATATTTAGGAAATAAAAACAAATCAGTGCATGGAAGGAAAACCAGAAATGCACCTATAGGACAAGTGAGAGGACATGAAGACAAATCCAAAAGGAGAAATAAAAATGGGTCAAGGAAAAATGTAAGAAGTATTTTGTCCTAATCATAAAAATATGTAAACCCAAAGAATAATGCCTTTCAATATTCATCTAAAAAGTTGGCAAATATTTACGGTAATAATAATCAGGTTGGACAGGTTGGGAAAATATGGTCTTCTCTACAATACAGTGGGTAAATATCTGGTTTCAGTCTTTCTGGAAGGGAATATAGTCATAAATACCAAGAAAACAGGCTGTGCTATGCTACCACATTCCAGCTTCTTAGTGTCAATCTAACAAGTTTATTCCTCAGCAATGCCTACACTGCCCACAAAATTAGCCATACTGCATATTCTCAAATCAACTCTAACACAACAACATGCCCCCAAATATGCTTATAAAGTACATTCTTTCTCTGCACCCTTTGCTGCTGAATAACATTTTGAAGGGTCACAATCTAAAAATATCAACAGTATGGGCATCAGTAACACAGAAAACCTTGTCCATAATTTAGATCCCTCCTACTTGTAAACCCTCCAGTTAATAGTTATTTATAACTATTTATAATAATTATTTAGACTATTAACTTAGAACCATCCATTGCTACTGAAAAAAGCAATAATGGGTAGTATCTGTGCAGAGATTTCTCTGCATACTTACTATGGACTGCATTGTTAATTAATGCTCCCTCTTCTCTTTCTTTGCACTCATTCTCTCCTGTCCTAGGCAGACAGAACTTTGATAAAGGGATTATCAGGATTCTAAAAATTCATGTATACAAGGAAGAACTATTTTTCCAGTAGCTTAATTTCTAGAGAATAAGAAGCCATGGTTATTAAATCCTGCATGTCATTCAAAGAAGCATGAGGCATCCCCTTCTATCTAGACTGCCAAAGTGATGTCAATACCAAGAGAACTTGGAATGGTTATTTTCTAGAGCACAGGATCGAGTCCATAAAGGAGCCACCATAACAGGCAGACATGTCAAAACCGAGCAGGTAGAGTGAGATTGTGAGAGCAACTATATTCCCATCCATTAAGGATAGGACCAAGAAGCATAAGCCAAGAGCACCTACAGCAAGTATAATAGATGAGGGACATGCATGGAGGTAGCATGCACTGTGACGCCAGGAGCAGGTCATTAATGAGGAAGATGCTAGGCTGACACCTCTGTGCAAGGTGATACCTTGAAAGGAAAGTGACTAATGACTTGTGCTGGACCACTGTTGTAAGATGGCAGAAAAATGTATTTATTTTCAATCATCTAGTGTCTTCCTTCCTTCCTTCCTTCCTTCCTTCCTTCCTTCCTTCCTATTGTGCCCATGGCATGCAGAAGATCCTGGGCCAGGGATTGAACCTGTACCACAGCAGTGACAATGCTGAATCCTTAACCAGTAGGCCACCAGGGAAGTCCTCTAGGGTCTTTCTAAATACAAGAGGAATATATACTGCTTCAGATGTGCATACCTCTTGGTAGAGTAGCTTTATGATAGAACATCCAATTGGAACTTTTCTATCTTCCCATCCATTAAGATCATAGTGGATAGAGAGGAGTCCTTTGACTCAATGCTTACCACACTATGTTATTGGAAATGAGGATTTCAACATGATAGGCTGTTACAGACATGTGCCAGATTAAAATTGACATTAACAATTCTCGCATACCCAAATAGTTAGAAAGAATAAATACTCTTTATTACTAGTTCCAAAGGATCTGAAAGAACATGAAAAGATGGCCCCCCGGATAAACAAAATCCCTTTCCTAGAGTAGACTTGACCTCGGCACCAGATACCTCCACTCTCTCTCTTAGGGACCACTCTCAATGGCCAAGACATGACTTAATCTCTTAGTTCTTCACTGGAAGGTAAGTCTGATCCCTCATTTGGCAAGTGTCCCACTTCCTTTCTGCTACAGAGATGCAACTAGGTCTGTAACTGTGTGAGTGTGGTCATTGCAACAATGAAGTATAGGAAGTTGGTCCAGAAATTAGAGTAACATCCTAGCATATTCAAGATGAGCATTCTTTGAAGTTCCCCATAGTTTTCTAAAGGGTCTTTAGCCAAAGCCAGGAGGCTATCCGCAAACTGGGTTGCTATCTAAAATTCTGGGTTAAAGAGAACATGAGAACCTCTGAAGGATTATCTCAAAGTTTTAGTACACCTTGTTATATCTGCTTGTACACATATGATAAATGAGGTAGTGGAAGCCTCCTATCTCTCTGATAAAAAAAAAAAAGCAAAAACATGTTATGTTCTTTGTACTTGAAGCCTAAAAAGAATTAAAGTGTATGTCAAGTTATGTCACTATAATAAATTAAGCCTTTCAGTTTTGTTATAATATTTTATGCTTAAGTAAGATTTGTATGAGGAAAATATTGAAATGCTGAGTACATGTCCCTAGGCACTGATTTATCATAAAATTAACTCCTATTTAAACAGATTGGGGGAATTTCCGTCGTGGCACAGCGGAAACAAATCCAACTAGGAACCATGAGGTTGCGGGTTCAATCCCTGGCCTCACTCAGTGGGTTAAGGATCCGGCATTGCCATGAACTGTGGTGGAGGTCGCAAATGCAGCTCGGATCTGGCGTTGCTGTGGCTCTGGTGTAGGCCAGCAGCAACAGCTCTGATTAGACCCCTAGCCTGGGAAACTCCATATGCCATGGGTGCGGCTCTAAAAAGGACAAAAGATAAAAACAAAACAAAACAAAACATAACAAACAAAAAAAAAAAAACAGATTGGGGTTGCATATTTTTCAGGAGTGTCATTCTTAGTTCAGACTCAACTATATTTTTAAGTTATGCTTTAAAAATTAAATATGGTCTTAAGATCTTTCTGAATGTAGGCATTTGTATTTGTAAAGTGATAATAAAGCTATGACATTTAAAAATGCTCCAATAAACAAGGGCAATCTTTTAATTCTCTGAAAGGGAGATTAATATCACATTCTTGCTATTGCTCTATATTCACATTCTATTTTACCTAATAATCTTGATAATTGTTGTTTACCCCATGACCCAAATAATAATATAAATCAGAAAAAAATTGTTTTTCTTTCCTCAGGGAAGAAAAATGTTGATGGGGTCAAACATCCTGAGGCTAAATATGATGAAGAAGCTAGATCCTATTCCCAACTCCAAAATGGATGAGTAAAATAAAATAAATTGTATGCCTTTCCTAATCTCCAACATTTCATCATATACAGAGTGGACATTAAATAAGTGTTAATGTAGTTCTTTAAAACTCAGATGCAGGATAAAAATGTCTAGTTTTATCAATTCTATTTTTTTTTCTTTTTATGGCCATATTTGTGGCATATGGAAGTTCCCAGGTTAGGGGTCGAATCAGAGCTGCAGCTGCCAGCTTGCACCACAGCCATGGTAATGCCAGATCTGATCCACATCTGTGACTTATGCCACAGTTGTGGCAATGCAGGATCCTTAACCCACTGAATGAGGCCAGGGATTGAACCCACATCCTCACAGATACTATGATGGGTAGTTAACTCACGGAGCCACAACAGGAACTCCTAGTTTTTCCAATTCTATTAAAATTATCCTGAAATTCCTAACAAATATAATAAGAAAAATAATAAAACTGAATGCATGTAGACTAAAGAAAATGTTACCATTAATTGCTATTATTTTCAGATGCTTGGATAACTGTAGAGAAACTTCTCTCTGGATGTACAGATAAATAATTAGAAATAATGATCACAGCAAGTTGGTGAGTATAAGAATAGTAGAAAAAGTCAATTGTACTACAATGTATCAGCAAAAAATACAAAATGAAAATTAAAAATAGTAGCAATTTTAATAGCACCAAAAATATAAATATCTGAGGCTAAATCTAACAAAGGATGAGCAAGAGCAATACGTAAATTAATTACAAAACTTTAATAAAAGGTATTTTGGACAATATCACATTTCATTGAAAGAAATACTTGATACTGTAAATGTGCTACTTTTCTCGAGGCTTAGCTATAGCTTCATTGCAACTTCACACCATATTCCAAAACAGTATTCATTTTACCTTAAAAAGTTGATTCTAAATTACATGGAAAAGAGAAAAGGCTCAAGCTCACATAGAGAGAATGACAATTAGACTGACAACAGCAACGGCAAAGGAAGGGAAATATTATGAAATACTACCTTCAGGATGCTAAGGGAAAATAACTGTCAACTTAGAATTCAATAACAAGCACAAATGCCTTTTGGTAATGAGCAAAATAAAGGTATTATCAAACAAGCAAAAGTTCAGAGACTTTAACGTAGCAGATCCTCCAGAAAGGAAATTCTAAAGGATATTCTTTAAAGAAAAAGGAAAGAATCCCAGATGGAACAGCCAAGATACAGGAAGTAATGAGGACTTGGCAAGTGAAACTACAAAACATTTTGAAAGAAATTAAAAAATTGAAAGATGTTCTGTTCATGGATTGGATAGGAAGACTTAATATTGTTCAGATGGCAGTATTCCTCAAGTTGATCTACAGATTCAATGCAATCCCTCTCAAAATTTCAACTTCCCCTATTTACATCAATGAATCACTTTGCTGTGCACCTGAAAGTAACACAACATTGTTAACCAACTATACTTCAATTAAAAAAAAAAAATAACAAAGAACTGTAAAGAAGCTCTAAGAGGTGATCAGGCAGAATTAGTGCAAAGAATGAAGAGAGGATTTTGCTATGAAATTTGCTTAATATTGTCCTGGCTTTCTAAGGGGACCCCTACACAGAGCTAAACTTGTACAGGTGATATAAACGAAGCTCCCTATTGCATAGGAGCATATTTTACACAGGTTATAAAATAGGAAATTTTCTGCTGGATGCTTATTCCAGTTTTTCTTTCTTTTCTTTTTCGGCCACCCCCATGGCATATGGAGGTTCCTGGGCCAGGATCAAATCCTAGCTGAAGCTGCAACTTAGGCCATAGCTGTAGCAACACCGGATCCTCAATCCACTGTACTGGTGCCTCCATAAAGACAAGCTGGATCATTAACCTGCTACATCACAGCAGGAACTCCACCACATTTGTTTTTAAGGCACATGCTACCAAGAATCAGGTATAAGAATATATTATGATTTAGACATACATATAGACAGAGATATATGAAATAGTATGTATAAATGACACACATATACACACACCCTAGCAAACACACCCTAGCATAATTTCAACCTTTTTTTTTTTTGGCTGTGCCTGTGGCATGTAAAAGTTCCTGGGCCAGGGATTGAAGCCATGCCACAGCAGTGACAATGCCAGATCCTTAACCCGCTGTGTCACCAGGGAACTCCCAGAATTATGGTGCTCCCAGTCTCTGTGGAGAGAAGCCCACATCATCTTTAGAAACCATGGTCCAGTCTCTTAGAATCACTCAATCCCATTTTCTAGTTCACTCCCTGGCCACCCATGATTGGTAGAGTTCTAAGACCTCCAGGAAGAGCAGAATTAAGGTGCATCCGGGTTTCATGTACATCATGCTGAATCAACTGCTAGGGAGGTTGTCAAGAAAGCGTGAGGATTCAAGATACATTAGATTTTTTTTCATCCCAGAGAGATAAATCACGGATAAGAAGAAAGGGAGGAGTTCCCGTTGTGGCGCAGTGGTTAACGAATTCGACTAGGAACCATGAGGTTGAGGGTTCGATCCCTGGCCTTGCTCAGTGGGTTAAGGATCCGGCGTTGCCGTGAGCTGTGGTATAGGTTGCAGACGCGGCTCGGATCCTGCGTTGCTGTGGCTCTGGCATAGGCCGGTGGCTATAGCTCCAATTCGACCCCTAGCCTGGGAACCTCCATTTGCCACATAAGTGGCCCTAGAAAAGGCAAAAAGACAAAAAGACAAAAAAAAAAAAAAAGAAAGGGAAAACTTAGGACAGAGGTCATCAATATGTGCAAAATTTCACATCCTGTATCATAGGGAACCAGGGAGGAGTTCGGGGATATCTATTTGATTTGAATTTTCCCTCCCTATCCCAAATATGCGCAGTATTTCTCAAGACATATGAAGAAGAAAGACAAGTGATATTTAATAGATTTTGCAGAAAAAATAGAAAAAAAGTAGGATCTTTAGGCTTTCTTTTCCCAAAATTGAATTAACGTCAAAACACAATTACTCCCTAGCTTTAAGAACTGTTAAATCTGGCAGAAGATGATATGGTAGTCTTAGAGTACCAATTTTCCTTTTGCCATCTCTGTTTCCTATGATATTGTAGGCATTTGTATCTATATAGTAAAGAAAGTATTACGTGATTTTCTCAAATACAGTTTCAAGGGAAAGCCAACTCTTTTGGGGGAGTGCTCCGGTAACTTCTAACACCATAGAGATATAAAAATGCAATTTATACAATTCAATTGGATTTTATTACTATGTTTAGTTTACTAAATATAACAATAAACATTATGCGGAGACCAGCTCAGCAGGTTAGGGCTGAAGAACGGTTGCTGTGAAACTTAAGGAAAAAGTTAACCTAAAACAAGACACAGAGACATTTATCTTAATTAAAGGTGGGAACCGTGGGACTCAAGGTCTCAGGGACCAAAAGCCCCGCCTCAAGAAACCACGTTGCTTTTATCGTGCTCTTTAGGATTATGTCAAGTGAGGAGGGGGTTGTAGGTGCAGGATACAGGTTTTTTAAAATTATTTTAAAAGTCACATAGCTGGTAGCTGATTAAGCTTTTATTCTGAACATTTAACAGTCATTAGCATTGAGGAAGCTTGGCGTCAGCTATCTATGCATAGCATTCTAGAGAATCACCATTGTGCTTCTGCAGACAGCATGCCTATCTGCAGCAATCCAGTCTGCCTAGGTTTGTACCTAGGTTCTCCTTGCTAATGCATATCCTGCTAACAACCCCTCATAAACCCCTTGGGGCCATGAGGCTCATCTTCCTCTTATTCCTTAGAGGACATATCATGCTGTGCCTATCTGCACAGGTCCAGGGTGACTAAACCAAGGCATTATGTCCTCATTCAGCTGACCACAGGAATAACTTATGCCTTTAGGTCTTTGTTCTTAAGCTTAAGTCATTTACCAGCACTGCAACTGTTTTTCAAGCAGGAACATGGAGTAAAGTAAAGCAGGACAAGATGGAGTTTTCAGCATAGAAAATATAAGCAAAGAGGCTAAGAAAAGATTGTAGAAACATGTCTTGTGACAACATTACTCAGAATATAATTTTAAAATTATTAATTTACCTTTAAACATGAGTTTTTGTTCTAAATGTGCCATAAGTTTCTTGTATTCATGAAATGTAGAATTTCTTAAGTTTTACCAGTTTCATAAGGTTAGATTGAACACTTGAAAATGAGAAAAGTTGACTTTTTTATAAAACAAGAAAAGAGTGAGGTTTTTTTGGAAGAAAAAGTCAAAGAGTTTTTCTTTATTTTGTTTGTTTTCTTCTTACTTAGGACCATCACATGCTATTGCTAAACTGATTGAAAAAGAATGCCAGGAGTTCCCATCATGGTGCAGTGGTAACAAACCTGACTAGTACCCATGAGGACTCGGGTTCGATCCCTGGCCTCACTCAGTGGGTTAAGGGTCTGGTGTTGCCATGACCTGTGGTGTAGGTTGCAGACATGGCTTGGATCCAGAGTTGCTGTGGCTGTGGAGTAGGCCAGGAGTTGCAGCTCCAATTTGACCCTTAGCCTGGGAACTTCCACATGCCACAGGTGTGACCCTCAAAGAGCAGAAGCAGAAGAAGAAGAATGCCAGAAAGAGAACAATCTGAGCAGAAGCAGAGAGGACCAAAGTAGTGATGTGCTTATTAATGGCTAGGAATTACATAATAATTTGTGGTGAGGACAAGGGTTCATGTAGAGGCATGGCTGGCATTGTAGCTGGAGAATTTTGAGGGGCATTTCTCATGGGCTAAGGAGCTAGACTTTATTTGGAAGGTCATGGAGCTTCTATGAAGACGGAGATGTGGTCAATGTTGAATAACATGAACAAGCAGGTGAAGATATTTTTGTGAGGTAGGTAAGAGAGACACGTGAAGATGAAGAGAAAGGAATTCTATTTGGGGCATGTTGAACTACAGATATCTTCGTAGTTCCTATTTTAAGTCATCTATAAGAAGGCAGAAGACAGAGCTATCAAACTCAAGAAAACTCTGCTGGAAATGACTGCTTTGGGATTCATCAACATGTGCTAAAATGGATGTGTATTCATGAACGTATATGGAACAACATGAAAAGTGAGTTAGAGGACCAAGTCTCAGCCTAAGAAAATGTGACTTTTCATAGGTTCCTTTTCAATAGCATTCCATTGTGTTTCTGTGATTTCAAAAATGTGGGAAAGATTTCAGTATGTGTATTTTGTCATTGAACCAAGATCGATGGAAATTAAATTACACAAACCCACAGGGGCCAACATGTGCGACTCTTTCACTCATTGCCATATGACTAGCACCAGGAAGAATGCCTAGCATTTGTAGGTTATGAGTTGTCTACTACAATAATTGCTAATGTGAAAAAAATAATAAGGAAATGAATTAATTAGTGATACCAAACACTATTTCGAGAATAAAATAAAATGATCCCACGTAATGCCAAAAAGTTTCAGAAGAAAGCCTAGAGAAGGAAAAAAAGCAATATTCAAAACAAAGTTAAGTAAAAATAATTTAATAACTGGATACATTGTAGTACAATTTTAGAAAAGTGAAACAAGGAAAAATCTTAAAAGTAATCAGATAGAAAAACAGGTTGCTTACAAAGAAAGAGTGACTTGTTACACAGCAGACTTAATAATAACTTTTCATGCTAAAATATAAGGCTGGGGCAATCAGTAAAATGGGGAATTTTTCTAGGTCAATAATTCGAAACATTAGAGTTCTGCGAAGGGAAACTCAATACAGATCTCTACCCTTGGGTCAAAAAACTATTTTTTTAGATAAGAACAAATAACTATTCCAAGGAAAAATTCTGAAGCATAACTTTTTATTTAATGTGTCATATTTTATCTGGAAGATAAACAAATAGAAATCTCTGGGCTCTGGTACTAGTCCCTTATCTTTGTGTTTTGCATTGCCACAAATGAAATAATTTTCTATCCTAAACAGTATTATATTTGATAGAGATTTAGACTTAAACGCTAATCAAGTCATGCATCTATTGATATGAAGCATGGTGACACTCAAACAAATATCACAATATGCTGCCAACAACAGAGTGTAAATTTCTTTTTAAAAAAATCACATTGAGTTTAAAAGTCCTTATGAAGAATCTAATATACACCTGCTCTTTGCTACCATCATAGTTTTGAATTGAGAGTCATCCATGGCAGGGACAATGCACAGTTCTAATCCTCTAGACCTAAAAAATATATATATATATTTGGCACATTTGCCCTGTACATATTAAATACACTCTAACACATTTAATCATAATTTTAAAAATCTGTGGGACAACAGTGATTCTAAAAGGGGGGATAGGGCCAACTAACAGAAGAATGAAAATGAATAGATCCAGAAGAAATGGTATAATTGGAAAGGTAACCACTTTGCAACCATTACTGTAATAACCAATTCAGGCAAAAATTACAATTTTTGAACCACTAGGTGAAAAGTTGCTGAAGAAGAGGACATACAAATTTTCAAAGTGTCCCTTCATAGATAATTTGTTAATTAGGAAGAAAACAGGGGAGCCTATGTGGTGATGAAATCTAGTGGACACTCTAAGAGATCAAACTTAACCTCACAAGGAATTGGACACAATATGCCTCCTTCCCAAGACACTGAGAAGGACACAGAACCAGCTCTGTGGTATCCATAGCATCTGGCCAAGAAGGTGAACCTCAACTTATTTTGGACCCAGGAAACCATCAGACAGTCAGACTGAGGGATGGTCTGTGATACAATTGAACTACTGCCCGCAAATCAGCTATCACGAAAGAAGAAAAATATGCTGAGAATTTTCTAGAATAAGAAAGGCAAAAGGAGTTCCTGTCAATGGTTCAGTGGTAATGAACCCGACTAGTATCCAAGAGGATGCAGTTTGATCCCTGGCTTTGTGCATGGGTTAACTATCCAGCATTGCTGTGAGCTGTGGCTCCAATTGGACCCCTATCCTGGGAACTTCCATATGTCACTAGTGCAGCCCTACAAAAGACAAAAAAGAAAGATGGAGGGAAGGAAGGAAGGAAAGAAAGAAGAAAGAAAGAAAAAAGAAAGAAAGGCAAAAGAAACCTGATAACAAAGTGCAAATAATGATCCTTGATCATGGTGTCAAACAAAACACATGAAATAAAAATAATGACATTTTTAAAACATAAAGATCAAATGAAAATAAAAAGTTATAAAGAACATTATTCAAAGGAAAATTAAAATAAAACAGTTATAAGAACATTATTAGGACAATTAGGGAATTCAAATATGAAATAAATATTACATAATAGTAGTGTATGAATGCTATGCATCTTGAATATGACCCTTATACTGAGAGAATGTGGGAGAATGCCCTTGTTTTTAGGAGCTTTATGCAGATATCTCTAAACATGAAGAGGGAGAGAGACAGCTTATGTGCCAAAAAGTGAATAGTTGGCAAATTGTGGTGAATATATGGCAGTCGTTATACTATTCTGGGAAGTTTTCTGTATGTATGAAATTTTTCAAAATAAGAAGTTGGGAAAAACGTAACTAGGTCTTTTACTATACTTAGAAATTCATAATTCAAAGTTTTTGTAAAAATTTTCAGAAACTAGATACCACCCCTCACGACCTGTAAGAGTTCATCTATGAACTGTGTTGATAATAATTACTCTTCTTATAAATGATCATGTACTGTGTTAGGCACTTTAAATACACTCTCTCATTTACTTCTCAAGATAACAATCTGTCATCATTTCTACATTTCACATGAGAAAACTGGAGTTTAGTGACATTACGTTAACTTGCCTAGGAGGCCAAATTAAGATGTAAACATATCACTCTGTTCCCAGAGCCCAAGGTCTTATTTGCACAGCATCCTTAGGAGATGCTTGCAGCCTAAGATTTGTATCTACAGGTGTGATGTGGACCCAGAAGAGGAAATACTCCTGGTGATTGTTAAAATGAGCCCCTGCCCCAGTATCCAGCTGTGAATAAGCTGTGAGCTTCTTCATGCAGGTGGACCATTTCACTCTGAAGAAATGAAATGAATGAAAATGCAGGTTGAAGTGCAATAATAAATGCAATCCACTTTCCAAAATGATTAATATTATTTTGAGTGAAACTGCGATTTTTCAAAGTACATAAATCTACGTGCATTTTTGTTTCTCACATTTCCGAGAATCTCTTCTGGGCCTACCACTCAATATGTCCTATTAGGACTTAGCTCTCCTTCTTAATAAATGTAGATTAAAAAGTAAAGTGAGAATGATTCACACTGTCTTAATAACATGTAAGATGATAAATTCTCTGAAGATCCTTTATGAGTTGATTCATGCTTGTTTTCTCTTTGAATGTCTTTAGTGTTCTGTTCTCAGAGATAAGCAAGGCATCTTCACATAATGCCTTGTAGTTATTTTAATAATTAGATTGATAACCTTTGGCTTTTTCCCTGTTAGGATTTTAGGAGACATTTTTGTCAGTAATATTTTAGCTGTTGTATGTGGAATCAACAGAAATACAGTAAAATGGTATTATAGTAATAAGGCACTTTTTAATATAAAGTGTTGAAGAAAAAGCTTTGAAAACAACTGTGGTAAAGGAGAAATCTACTCAATATAGAAAAGGTCTAATACTTGTTTTTCATTCTAATTTACCTAAAAGAACACGCGACATAATTTCTTTGAGCCCAAGAGGATATTGCATGGTTTATAGACAATTAGTCTAGTCTTTTCCAAAAGTATAATATTTGTCCATTCATTTATGTATTAATGTATGAACTTTTATTTACAGAACTTTATTTGGCTCTTGTTATGTGCCAGAAATTGTGCTGGTTGCTTGAGAGATAAAATATCACTAAGATATAATGATGATCCCTTTGTGTTTCACAAACTGTGGGCAGCAAATAAACTATTATCTTCAAAGAGATCAATTCATCAATGCCATTACCTCACGAGTTGGTCTTTTAATGCAGCTTCTACTAAATGGTAGATTTTGGCCACTGGCAAGAACTGTAGGTCAGAGCAAAGGGTGTTAAATTCTGCATAAGTAATTCAGCTAAGTTGAGTGAAACACAGAAACCTCTGTTTTTTTAAAGCAAAAGAGTAATCAGGCAGATGACTCAGAATGAAACACTGCCATTTTCTAAAAGGTCAAAAATATATGACTTAGAGCCAATTAACCAACAGACTAACACCATCAAGATGCCTTCCAAACCACGTAGCTGTTTTCTAACCTTTACGTCAAAGTCTAAATTCTACCCATCTTACTTCCTCTGAGTCTGCCAAGGTGAACTAACCAGTCAGTGGCATCGACAAACCCAATGCCAATGGCAGATGAAAAAGCATTGGAAAGGGGTTTCAAGTAAAGGTTAAAAAAAATGTGCAGCCAACTTAAGAAATTAACCGTATGCTTGTAGGTTAATCTTGATGACTGGTTAATGCATAAAAAGCACCATAAAAATTCTACCTAAAAAAATATTCTACTTTCATAAAGTTCTACGAAAAAATAAATAAAAAGAAAAGAAAGTTATCAGTGACCCTAGAATACAGCCAAGAGTGGCCTTGAAGCTGATCCAGGTTTAGGCACTGGTCAAGGCTCTGACACGAACAGGTATCAAGCCAAAGGCACTGAGTGGGAAGGGGGCGGTGATGAGGTGGATGGAAGACCTGAGGAGGGTTTTGTGTTTTTCCACTAAGTCCTTTTTTTACTTGATATTCCTATTATACTTTGAACATAATCTTACTAACCTGACCCATTACACCATGCGTGACTAATTCCTCCCTACATAACAGAGAATGCAATAGCCGCTGGCAAAGCCTCTTTGCCTTTCCTCTATAGACTTTTCAAGCTGGAAGAGCAAAAAAAAAAAAAAAAAAAATCACAAACACACCTAAAAGTCAGACTGACGATAGAGTATTTTTAGTGTCCTTTCAGTGTCCTTTTCTTCATGACAAAAGTGGGACACGAACTAGATTAAACAAAAATGGAATTTACCAGATCAGAAAACTGAGAAGCCTAAAGCTGGCATGGGCTCTATACATGGCAGGACCAGGGGCTCAGAGGTTGCCATCAAGGCTCTCCTCACTCAGGGACTCTCAGCACTGCTTGTTGTGGGGCAGCATCATTCCGCATCCAGCTCTAGGCATATGGCAAACTGTCTGCACATTAATCCCAGAAAATGATTCTGATAGTCTCAATCTGGGTTTCATATACACCTCTGTATCAGGTTTGGGGGAAGGTACAAGGCTTTACCCCCATGGAGTAGGAGAGGCTGCTTTCCCAAAGGAAAGGATATTATCCACAGTACCCAATCAATATTTCTTAAATGAATGAATGAATGAAAGAGTGAATGTCAACCAGTAAGATGATTTCTAGAAGAGTGGACATTTTCTGAAGAGGTCAAATTTCTGTGCTCTTTTAATTACCACTCTTCTTGTAGGCATCAAAATACTCTTAACAATTAGAAAATAAAATGGGGCTTAATAAACAAATATTGGGAAGGGTACATTTGCAGGTATGCTGGAGGTGGGTGTGAAGATACTAGCAGTGAGGGGTGGGCGATGGTGACCTGACATTTCATGACATTCTTAAGGACAGGGTAGAGGAGAGGGGAGAAGAGAATTCACGGAAGATTGATTAACTATATGACAAAGTAGTAATTCTTTGTTTAAAACTTTAAGTAAACCTGAATTTTGAAATAATTTTAGATTTACAAAAAAGTTGCAAAGACAGTATAAAGAGCTTCCTGTGTACCCTTCACCCAGTTTCTCTCTTTTATATATATATATAAAACGATATATATAATGATTTTTATTTTTTTCCATTATAGCTGGTTTACAGTGTTCCATCAAATTTCTACTGTACAGAATGGTGACCCAGTTACACATACATGTACACATTCTTTTTTTCCTATTATCATGCTCCATCATAAGTGACTAGACATAGTTCCCAGTGCTACACAGCAGGATCTCATTGCTAATCCACTCCAAAGCAATAGTCTGCATCTATTAACCCCAACCCATCCCTCCCCCTCCCCCTTGGCAACCACAAGTCTATTCTTCAAGTCCTTGATTTTCTTTTCTGTGGAAAGATTCATTCACGTGTGCCGTATATTAGATTCCGGATGTAAGTGATATCATATGGTATTTGTTCTTTCTCTTTCTGACTTACTTCGCTCAGGATGAGAGTCTCTGGTTCCATCCATATTGCTGCAAATGGCATGATTTTGTTCTTTTTTATGGCTGGGTAGTATTCCATTGTGTGTATATACCACATCTTCTTAATCCATTCATCTGTTGATGGACATTTGGGTTGTTTCCATGTCTTGGCTATTGTGAATAGTGCTGCAATGAAGATGCACAGTTTCTCTTAATATCTCTTTGTTTTCAGCTTGATTGAGGGATGATCAACAAGTAACATATACTTAAAGTTCTGACATAGTGACTCAAAGTAGAAAACATATCAGAGCATCCTTGGTAATGTTTTCAAACCATCATCACCACCCAAGAAATATTCTACTGTGTTTCACAGAATTGAAAATAGGACACACATTCAAGGTATTAATAAACAAAACGGGTTTGGCTTGCTCTTATGATGTGTGATGAAATTGGTTTCGGACACAATCCAAAGAAGTTGAAGCAATGAGCCCAAGTTTGCAAATCTAAATTAAATAGATGTGAGAGTTCCTGCTGTGGCACAGTGGGTTAAGAACCTGAGTGCAACAGTTCGAGTCACTGCAGGGGCATGGGTTTGATCTCAGGTCTGGTGCAGTGGGTTAAAGAATCCAGCACTACTACAGCTGTAGCATAGGTTACAGCTGCAGCTCGGATTCAGTCCCTGGCCCAGAAACTTCCATATGCCACTGGTGCAGCCTTAAAAAAAAAAAAAATGACATAAATGAACTTAAAAAAACAGATACAGATGTAAAGTTCCATGTGCAGGTTTAAAAAGATATAGAAGCAGGAGAGAAAGGCTTAGAGAATAATTTGGAGGAGAACTTGAGATCAGAAAACAAAATTAGGACATCATAGTCGGCATCTGTCATTTCTGACAGCTCAAAGTAATTGAATCACTCTCTACATTCTGCTATTTTCTTACATTGTGTATCTTGCCTTCTCCATGTGAAATTCAGCAAAAACTTACTTCTTAGCTTCCCTTGTCACTACAGTGCAGACATGTGACTTATATTCCACCCATGGGATGCACCCACATAAGTCAGGCAAGAATGGAGCTGCCTGAGGGGGAGGCATGGATTTGGGGGTGCAGATACAGAGGCCACTCTGTCCAGGCTCGGTGGCAGCCAGGTGGTTCTGAGCCATGGTCTGGAGTTGATACATGTGGACCCTGCCCTTACAGAGTTGCCAAAGATTCTGAGAGCTATCTAACATTTGGTAAAATAAACACATAAATACAATTTCTCCACTTAATTGGCATATATTGTTTCCCTTTATAAACCTGATAATAGGAGTTCCCATTGTGGCTCAGTGGGTTAACAACCCAACATAGTCTCCACAAGGATGTAGGTTCAATCCCTGGCCTTGCTTGGTGGCTTAAGGATCTAGCGTTGCCTCGAGCTGCGGTGAAGTTCACAGATTCAGGTCAGATTCGTGTTGTTGTGGCTGTGGTGTAGGCCTACAACTGTAGATCCTATTTGACCCCCTAGCCTAGGAACTTCCATATGCTGCAGGATCGGCCATAAAAATAATGTGTGTACACACACACACATACACATACACATATATACATGAGAACAGAAGCCTCTGCTATTTATGAAATTGAGAAAATCATACTTCTGAGATCCTTACAGGTGCTATAAAAATAAAATAAAACAGCTTGAAAGGTATTAAAGAATGATAGATATGTAAGATTTTAACAATAGGCAATGAGCCTATTTTCTGCTGCTCCACAAGACAAACCTAAGTTACCCTGGAGCCATCACAAAGAGAGAAATTCTGAATACATTTTCCAAGAGATTAGAGTCAGACAGTGTTGGGACCAGCAGTCTAATAAAAGAGAGAGCTTCTCTTACTGAGGATATTCAAGCCTGAGTGGGTAATCAACTAACAGACATATACTAAATGGGATATCTATTTCTTGTCTTTTTTTTTTTTTTTTTTTTTTTTTGTCTTTTTGCTATTTCTTGGGCCGCTCCCGCGGCATATGGAGGTTCCCAGGCTAGGGGTCCAATCGGAGCCGCAGCCACCGGCCTACGCCAGAGCCACAGCAACGCGGGATCCGAGCCGCGTCTGCAACCTACACCACAGCTCACGGCAACGCCGGATCCTTAACCCACTGAGCAAGGCCAGGGACCGAACCCGCAACCTCATGGTTCCTAGTCGGATTCGTTAACCACTGCGCCACGACAGGAACTCTGATATCTATTTCTGAAAGAGATTTGAAGTTGCTAAGGTCTCCTTATAATTCCAATATTCCCTGATTTTGTTTTGGCAATATTATATCAAGAGATTTTCTGGTCCATTTACTATGGTTCTTTCCATGTGTATACTGCATCACATTTATTTAATTGCATGCTCTGATAAAACTACTTTATATCTCTATAAATGATAGAGATATGCATAAAATCACTAAATTTATAGTTATATGGGTTATACATACATATTTATCAAAAATAAAATATATTGATATATACCATTGTAACAAAATCTATGTATAAAAATACCTAATAAAATATAAAGTAGTATAATTACATTGTGAATGTGCAAAAACATGTATAGGTACATTGTATGCATTTGCAAAATAATTCTTCATGATGTAGCTTCATGTTCATTTGGGATTTTTTTTTCAATTTTTATGTAGAAAGATAAGATTTTTTTACCCTATCTTTCAGTTTAAAATGTATCATTTTTATCTGGGGTAAGTTTAGTAGGCAAGTGCTTCTGGGATTTTGAGCTTACAAACTCAATCCTCTAAAATCATAAGAGTAAACACATACATATGTATAACATCTTGACAAGTGGTGCCCTTGCCTCACCTTGCTTTAAGGAGCTTTCTGTAGTCTTCTGTTATCACCTAAGTTATATTCATTTACCATTTATTATTATTAAGAATTCCTCAATAATAACAGCTTCATAGAGATACAATTCATATACCATATGGTTCACCCGTTTCAAGTGTACAATTCAATGTTTTTTAGTATATTCACAGAACTGTGCAGTCATTACCACAATCCAATTTGGATTCCATCATGCTTAAAATAACCCCATACCATTAACACTGATTCTTCTATCCTTTTACCACTCCCTTGTCCTTCATCCCAGACAACCATTAATTAACTTTCTGTTTTTATAGACTTGCCTACTCTGGACATTTTGCATAAGTGAACTGACTCATACAGTATGCGGCCTTTTGTGCCCGGCTTCTTTCACTCAGTATAGTGCTTTCTGGTTTCATTCACGTTGTAGCATGTGGGATTTCATTCACTCCTATTGCCAAATATCATTCTGTTGTATGGATAGACCATGTTGTATTTACCCACTCAGCAGCTGCTGGACATGTGGGTTTTTTCCAATTTTGGATTATTAGGATAAATACTGCAATGGACATTTATGTACAGGTGTTTATGTGGATACATTTTCAGTTCTTGTCGTTATATTCCTGGCAGTGGAATATTGGGTAATAGGGTAGCTCTGCGTGTAAGCTTTTAAGGAATGTCAGACCATTTTCCAAAGAGGTGGCACCGTTTTACATCCCCACCAGCAGGGCAGCAGTGTTACAGCTTCTCTACATTCTCCCCAGCACTTGTTATTAATTAATTTTCCAGCCATCCCAGTGTGGTATGAAGTGGCATCTCATTCTGGTTTCGGTTTCCATTTCCCAAATGACTAATGGTGTTGAACCTTTCTCCAAGTGCTTTTTTGCCATTTGTATATCTTCTTTGGAGCAGTGTCTATTCAGAACAATAATCTATACATTAATTGGGTCTATTTGTCTTTTTATTACTGAGTTGCAGGAGTTCTTTGTGTACTGTAGATACAAGTCTTATTAGGTATATGATTTTTCAAGTGTTTTCTCCCATTCCGGAGGCTGTCTTTTCAACTTTCCTGATAGTGCCCTATGCAGCACAAAAACTTTTAATTTAAAAATTATTCATTTTAATTGTCATAAAATATACATAATATAGAATATAAGAATCCTTTCATGTGATTATTGGCCATTTAATATAATTTTTTGGATAAATGTTTAGTCACGTCTTTTGTCTACTTTTAAATTGGGTTGTTTAGTTTTTTTTGTTTTTTTTTTTTGTCTTTTTGCCATTTCTTGCGCCGCTCCTGCGGCATATGGAGGTTCCCAGGCTCGGGGTTGAATCGGAGCTGTAGCCACTGGCCTATGCCAGAGCCACAGCAACGCGGGATCTGAGCCGCGTCTGCAACCTACACCACAGCTCACGGCAACGCCAGATCCTTAACCCACTGAGCAAGGGCAGGGACTGAACCCGCAACCTCATGGTTCCTAGTCGGATCCGTTAACCACTGCGCCACGACGGGAACTCCTGTTTAGTTTTTTGTTGTTGAGTTTTAGGGGTTCTTTAAATATTCTGGATCATAATTCCTCATCAGATGTATGATTTGCAAATATATTCTATTTTATGAGTTGAATTTTTACTCCATTGATCATACCCTTTGGTGTACAAAACCTTTGTATTTTGATAAAGTCTGAAATATTTTTTTCACTTGTGCTTTTAGTGTCATATCTAAGCAATCAATGCCCCAGCCAAGAAGAATGACCTTTCCTGTTTACTGTTTTGAGGAGAATATGTAATCTGCTATTTTTTTCTTTTTTAATTGTTGTCTTAGAGCTTAATCCAAGTCCACTTTCAAATAACATTGTGCTACTTCACAGGTAGTGTGAGTACCTCATAATAACAAAGTCCTCCTCATTCCTTCCTTCTATTCCTTCATCACTGCTCTTATTCATTTCACTTATAAAAAATGTATGTGTGTGTGTGCATGTGAGTGTGAAATCAAAAATATTGTTGGTATCTATATTCTGAACAAGGTGTTACCTATTAGGTTAATAAGGAAAAACTTTGTTTTTCCTTCATTGATCCCTTTTTAATGACCTTTCTTACTTTATGTAGATGTGAGTTTCTGACATATTATCTATCTTCTCTCTCAAGAACTTCTTTTAACATTTCTTGCAAGATATGTGTACTAGCAACAAAATTCCTCGATATTTATTTGTCTGAGAAAGTCTGTTTCTCCTTCACTTTTGAAGGATAATTTTGCAAAGCACAGAATTCTAGGTTGGTATTTTTTCCTCTCAACACATTGAATACCTCACTCCACTCTCTTGTTGCCTGCAGAGTCTCTGAGGTGAAGTCAGGTATAATTTTTATCTTTGTTCCTCCACAGGTAAGGGTATTTCCTCTGGCTTTCTTTAGGAGTTTATCTTTGATTTTTGATAATTCAAAACTGATATCCCAAGGTGCAGGTTTCTTTTCTATTTTTTTGATTATCCTGTTTGTTATTCTCTGTGCTCCTTGGATCTGTGGTTTGATGACCGACATTAATTTAGGAAAATTCTCAGTTGTTATTGTTTCAAATATTTCTTCCTTTCTCTTATCCTTCTGGTATTCCCATTATGCATATGGTACACCTTTTGTAGTTGTCCCAGTCCTTGGATAGCCCCTTATGTTTATTTCAGTTCCTGTTCTACTTGCCCTTTGGTTTTCAAGGATTCTGTTCTTATATCTTCTAGCTCAGAGAGGCTGTCCTTAGCTGTGTACAGTCTACTAATAAACCCACCAAAGGTATTCTTTTCTCTCTCTCTCTCTCTTTTTTTTTTTTTTTTGTCTTTTTAGGGCTGCACCCACAGCATATGGAGGTTCCCAGGCTAGGGGTCCTATCAGAGCTGTAGCTGCCAGTCTACTCCACAGGCACAGCGATCTGGGATCCGAGGTGCATTTACAACCTACACCACAGTTCACGGCAATGCCAGATCCTTAACCCACTGAGCAAGGCCAGGGATCCATTCCATGTCTTCATGGATACTAGTCAGGTTCATTTACCACTGAGTCACAACAGGAACTTCCTTCATTTCTGTTATTATGGGTTTTGTTTGTTTGTTTGTTTGTTTTAATCTCCAGTACTTCCTACTAGTTCAGAGGATTTCCTTCTCTCCACTCATATTGCCCAACTGTTCTTACACATTGTCTGCTTTATACATTAGGGCCCTTAGCATATCAATCACAGTTGTTTTAAATTCCTAGTGTGATAATTCCAACATTCCAGCCGTGTGTGGTTCTGATACTTGCTCTGTCTCTTCAAATTGTGTTTTGCCTTTTAGTACACTCAGTAAATTTTTTGGTAGCCATCAATGGTGTACCAGTTATAAAGAACTGCTATAAAGAGGCCTTTAGAAATGTGGTGGTTATGTGTGGGGTAGGAGAAGCATTATATAATCTTATGATTAGGACTCAGTCTTTCAGAGAACCTGTGCTCCTAGACTGTGAACCTCAGAAATGTTTCTCACGTTTCTACCCTCCAGCCCCCCAGCCCCCTAGCCTCAGGTGGGACAGGTTGGCTATAGTGGGCTGGAGTTTTTCCCTTCACAGGTCAGATGAGCTCTGATAATAGCCCAGCAGATTAGGCTCTGCTTCATTGTTTCTTCTGAGGGCTGCCTTGTGAAGAACAGAGTGCTCTGGCATATTTCCAAATGTTACCTTTTCCTCTCTTCCTGCTGGAAGCACAAGGGGATTTTCCTCCAATATTTACTGTGGGAACCTAACAGAATTACTGGAGGTAACTATAAAAGTATTGTGGGGCCCTCCCTAGGACAGAGTTGAGTTTTTAACTCTAGGAGTTGTCTCTACTGAGCCTCCAGCAACTTATTAATCATATTTTAGGTTCTCTTAGTCTGGCACCAGTTCCTATGGAGGTTTCCACTTGTGAGTCTGCCCTGGTAAGTGTAGATGACCTGTATTCACCTATCCATCTCTCTAACTTGGGGGCAGTGGTTTATTACTACAACCGCTCCTCTTTTACAGCTCCAAGAAGAATTATTATTATTTTTTTTTTTTTAGAGTGTGTAGCTTTTTATTTATTGTTAGGATGGAGTGAAAACTGCCAAGCTCCCCACACATGGAAATGGAAAGTGGAAGTCCCTGCCTACCTTCTTAACTGGTCATTAATTGCACAACTGTGGGAGCTTTCTCTAGATTTGTAGCAGTAGATTAGAAAGAAATATTCCGGAGTTCCCGTCGTGGCGCAGTGGTTAACGAATCCGACTAGGAACCATGAGGTTGCGGGTTCGGTCCCTGCCCTTGCTCAGTGGGTTAACGATCCGGCGTTGCCGTGAGCTGTGGTGTAGGCTGCAGACGCGGCTCGGATCCCGCGTTGCTGTGGCTCTGGCGTAGGCCGGTGGCTACAGCTCCGATTCGACCCCTAGCCTGGGAACCTCCATATGCTGCAGGAGCAGCCCAAAGAAATAGCAAAAAGACAAAACAAAACAAAAAAAGAAAGAAATATTCCGACCCTTCTTCTATGTATCTAATACAGTAAGAATGTCTAAGCTCTGTGGTAAAAAGGGCCTGACCCTAGGTCAGGCAAATAAAAATCACTCAGTTTTCAGTTCCTGTTTTTCTGTTATGTAACTATTTCTTGCCTGTAACACCCTCCTATGTTCTTGTCAATTCCATTCTTGTATGTAGGTGATAAAGTTAAATTTACAAGAATTGTGACTTTGATTTTTTTCAAAACAGGGGAAAAAAGTCTATTTTGGTATTTTAGTTTGATATTCTTCTGTGTTATAGAAGTCCCCAAGCTAGAAATGTCAAATGAGAATGGTAGCAATCCACTTTGAATATATAAGACATGATGTCCGTTTTTACTATGTGCCAGGCACTGTGCTATTTTATACATATATGATCTCATTTGCCCCTTATGTCAGCAATGGAGGGAGGTGCCATTATAATATCTATTCTAAGAAAGGAAAATCAAAGCACAGATAGGTTGACTAACTTAACCAAAGTCAGAGTGTTCTGGAACCAGTGCTGGAAGACAGATATGATCAATTCCAGAGCCCATAACCTCAATAAATAAATGCAAAAGGGATCATCATTATAATTTTTTCATTTTATGAATGAAGAAAATAAGATTTCAAGGTATTTAGTGATTATTCTAATGATGGGCCACAGAACACAGTTGCTCAGGTTGTGTATTATGCTAACATAAGTGTATTAGTTACATCAAGCTGCTATAACAAAAATGGTTTAGTGTAGGTATTTGTAGATTCCTATCATGTGTACCTAAAAACTCTACATATCTTCTCTTCATTTTTACTCATGGATTCTCTCTTTTTTTTTTTTTTTTTTTTGCCACACCTGGGGCATGAGGAAATTCCCTGGCCAGGGATCAAACCCTCTCATTGCGGTAATGACAATGCCAGATCCTTAACTAGGCCCCTAGGGAACTCTAAGTTCTCTTCATTTCTAATATAGATTCATTTGTCAGAGCCTGCATTATGTCCCAGGAACCATGACATGTTAGTTGAGTTTCTAAAAATTTTTCATACAAATTCATTTTTATTAATGTCCAGTTTATGGGTTGTGACAAAGGCATAGAGTCATGTATGTACCAATTTGGTAGCATGCAAGATACTTCACTGAGAATCACCAACAACCCTGATATGCCTGGAAGTAAGACATATTCCTGATACACATGCATTTCAGTTGTAAAATCAGAACAGTCTTGGGCAAACTATGATGAATAATTGGTCACCCACCTTCTGTCAACCTAAAACTTCTCTGCAATCGCATTGCAGCCAATGCCATCTCCAAACTTTACTTCCTGGCAACCAGCCATCTGTTTTCCATCTCTGTGGCTTTGCTGTTTCTAGAATGTCATGTCCAGAATGGGGTCCTATAACATGTGTCTTTTGGAGTCTGGCTTCCCTCAGTTTTCTGGCAGATCTAGGAAAAGTCATCGATATGCAGTTTGTCCAGGTTTTTTCTTATTGTAGGGGTGGGTGTGTTGCTCTTTTTACAGCTCTTTACATTTATGAGCTGAAACCATTCATGCACTTTTTAAATAAAGGGGGAGGAATTCCCACTGTGGCTCAGTGGGTTAAGAAGATGACTAGTATCCATGAGGATGTGGGTTCGATCCCTGGCCTCGCTCAAGTAGGTTAAGGACATGGCTTTGCACAAGCTGCAGTGTAGGTCACAGATGCAGCTCAGATTTGGCATTACTGTGGCTGTGGTGTAGGCCTGCAGCTGCAGGTCCAATTTGACCCCTAGCCTGGACACTTCATATGCCACAGGTGTGGCCCTAAAAAGAATTTTTTAAAAAATGAAGGGGGTAAAATGTTTTCAACAACATCAAACTCAAATAGTGATCTAAATTTATCAATTGCTTACGTACAGTTGGCAAAACAACATCTATGACATCTTGATAGGTTTTTTTCCAAAGATGGTGCAGAAAAAGGACTTGGCCAAAACAAAAGGAAGAAAGGGAAAAGGTTTAAAATCAGAGAGAATACAAAATGCAGGCCTACGTGCTACTTTGAATATAGGAGGCAAGTGGTCCCTTTATGACCACCTTGAGAAAAAATATAGCTTTAAGCAGTCCTCCACTAGCTGTTAGTGTACTCTGCTATTGCCAATTAAAGACCACCATTTCAAGGAAACCTGTGATTGGTATCATAATTCTCCTTACATGATGCTATAAGGGATAAACAGCTGGCAATCGCTGTTTCCTAATTGACTCATCTCTGCACCACAATAATAAAATTATTACTCAGCAACCTTGTAAATGATTACAAATTACTGCAATAAGCAAAAGGTATTCAACCTCATCATTACACAGTCAAGGCATTTCAAGATTCATCAAAGAAATCAGTAATGAACAAATGAGGCATTTCTTTTCCCAGAGAGAAATGTCCATTATTCTCTACCCCAGCTCCCTTTGCAGATTTGCAAATGGAAATGGAAATTATGGTTCTCTTCAAAACATGGCTGCTCACCACACAGCACACTTCTTAGATGTGCATGGTTAAGTCTCCTTTATTGAACACAAGAGTAATAATTTTATGTCAATATTTAAAGAGAGAAATTTTACCCTGGGTAGCTGATGAGAAAGGGAGAAGGCAAATATTGTATAATTCGGGCTTTCAAATAATTTTCAGAAATCAAAGCAGGCAAAAATTTTTTTTTGATTAATTTCAGCAATAGCATCAGAAGCACGTCAAACCCTAAGGTCAGACTAGTAAAATACTAGACCAATCCCCCCACCCCCATCTTAGATAACATAGAATCTAAGATACATTGAGAAAGAAGACAAAGCCAAACACACACACACAAACTCATTGGCTAAATCTAGATATAAAATGGGAATGAAATAGAAAAACCCAGTTGCCGGAAGTGATCTGACTTGATGCTGATTCCAAAGAGTCTGGTTCTAGATCATGAAACTCTTTTCAAAGCAAGGATTTCAAAGCTAAGCCTGGAGTTTTAGGTAGAATAGCTTTAGATGATGAAAAAGGCAAGGTGACAGAAGTTGCTAACCTGGCAAAGTCTACAAGAGCAAGTATGCCTGGTAATCCTGTCTATAAAGCGGGCTCAACTCCCCCTTCAAAACCAATCTCAGAGAAGTCTGTAAGAGGCTAACTGTTCTTAAGGATTTCAAGATCACCTCATGAGCCAAAGAGTAGTAGCTGCCTACTCCAGCACCCTATTTCCCTTTGTTTCTTGTCACAGAACCCCAAATGTTAGCTGGACACACTGTGTTCTGGAGCCAGAAACAACTTTCCCTCCCATATCTGATGGCTGTGTGTGGTGTGTGACCAAATTCTGGCTAACGAGGCAGAAGCAGACATGGACTGCCAGGCTCTTTGCAAGGGGAGGGGCCAGCCTTTTTTCACTTTCACCCTTTTTGGCTGCTCAGAGAAGAGAAATGAAGAATGGCGTTCCAGGAATTTTCTTGGATGGTGAGTCACCTTTGATGATGGGAGAGGTGTGCAGAAGAGGGTGGAGAAGTTAAGGGACAAGGAAAACAGGACCCTGCAGAAACAGAGAGCAGAAAAGCCACCAGACCTGCTCTGGAGAGTGTAGCTCCAGACTTCATTTATGTGACAGAGAAATAAACTTTTATCTTTTAAAAAATAGTGTGTTCTTCTTGTCATTGTTGTTGTTATACAAAGCCAAACCTAATGCTGAAAAGATCTTGTATTTGTTGGAGACTACGGCATGTTACCAAGTAACTTGGTGTGTCTGGGGGCGGGGGGACGGTGTATGTGTTTGGGTGGCGGTGCCGGAAGCCTATCTTGGGGTCATCGATTTCCAGAGTCATGAATCTTTTTTTTTTTTCAGGGCCATACCTGTGGCATATGGAGGTTTCCAGGCTAGGGGTCCAATCACAGCTGTGGCTACCAGCCTATGCTAGAGCCACAGCAACACAGGATCCAAGCCGTGTCTGTGACCTACACCACAGCTCATGGCAATGCTGGATCCTTGACCCACTGAGTGAGGCCAGGAATGGAACCTGCATCCTCATGGATGCTAGTCGGGTTCATTAACCACTAAACCATGGCAGTACTCTATGAATCTTTTTTTAAAAACTTACTATGTTCTATCTATGAACTCATATGACCTTGCAATGATCAGGCTTATATGTTAATTTGACTAGGCTATAATCCCAGTTATTTGATCAAACACTAGTATAGGTATTGCTGCCAGTAATTTTGAAAACTTAAGTCCATAATCAGATGACTTTAATTAAGGGAGATTATTTTAGATACTCTGGGTGGGTCTCATTCACTCAAAGTCCCTAAAGGAGCCTTGGGCTTCCTGATGAAACAATCTCCCTTACCTGTGGATGGCAGTTTGGGCTCCCATTTCCAGCATGAGAGTTCCGGATGCCTTTCCTCGTGGACCAGCTGTCTAAGGATTTCCAACATGCCAAGCCAGCCCGCAAATCACATAAACCAACTCCTGGTAATATGTATCTCCTACTGGTTCTGTTTCTCTGGTTCAATCTTGACAGACACAGTCCACAATCAAAAAATAAAAATAGAGCTAAGTACTTTAAAAAAAAAAAAGGGGGAAATGAATTCCGTGAAGAAATTTAGCTTTGCTTTTTACTCTATCACATGTAAGTTACAGTTAGAGAAACATTTTCTTTTTTCTTTTTAGGGCTACACCTGTGGCATATGGAAGTTTACAGGCCAGGGGTCAAATTGGAGCTGCAGCTGCCGCCCTACACCACAGCCACAACAATGCCAGATCCTTAACCCACTGAGTGAGGCCAGGGAACGAACCCGCATCCTTATGGATACTAGTATGGTTTGTAACCCACTGAGCCACAGTGGGAATTCCCTCTTCATTTCTTTCTTCTTCCCTTTGGCTTTAGAAAACTTGCCATCTTCAATAAAGTTACAGGGCGCTTTTTTGTTTCTCTTGGAACTCTCTCAGATGATTTCATCCTATGACATTTCATGGAACTAATTTTATCCACATTTTCCTATGAAGACCACAGCCAATGGACAAATCCCATATTGACTCAGGGAGGAAGGAGCCTTTCTTATAGACTGACTATAGCCAGCCTGTTTTGATTCAGCTACTCCATGAGTTTGGGTCATCTTTCCGTTTCTCTTTTAAGCTAGAGTCTGTTTGCAAATGATTTCTAACAGTCACAGATGAGCTCTAGGATTGATTAGAGAAACAATGTTAGGGTCTCCACTTATGCCCTTTGTTTTAACAGATCAGAGAAGGGGATGTGTATTTTGAACCTTGACTATTGAGACTGCATTTCTGTGAACCCTAATTATCTCTTTGGTCAGCTGCTGGAGGTCACTTGGAGCCCAAATCATTGTGGTGTTTTAAAGCATTTTAAGGATTGTGGCAAGTCAAGGATGAGACAATTTGACACTGAAACTGGGGCATTCCCCTTGATCTGATTTCCCTAAAGAGTGTTTTTGGAATATAAACTAATGGAATATAAGCCAATGGAATATAAACTAGTTGTCTACATGGAGAAGAAAGAAAAGGATCTGCTGGTTGTATAGATTGAGAGTGTGTGTCCTGTCAAAGGTCATGTGTGGAAATCTAATCCTCAAGGTGACAGCATTAGGAGGTGGGGCCTTTGAGGGGCAAGCTTGGTCTTGAGGGTGGAGCCCAATGAATGGGATTCTCGTCTAAGAAGATGCCAGAGACCAGCTTGCTCTCAGAATAAATCAGAGGCAGCAACCCCAAAAAGGG
The DNA here is from genome assembly GCF_054392235.1 of Sus scrofa. Taxonomy (NCBI): domain Eukaryota; kingdom Metazoa; phylum Chordata; class Mammalia; order Artiodactyla; family Suidae; genus Sus; species Sus scrofa. The sequence continues at coordinate 106,721,518 of NC_139388.1, read as the reverse complement.
GCCCTCCCAACAATGCTAGCACCCTGATTTCAGACTCCAGAATTATAAGAAATAAAGGTATGTTGTTTATCAGCCACTTGGTCTATGGTGCTTTGTTCTAACAATCCAAAATGACTAAAACAATAGTCAGGAAACTTGGGGAGATAATGAGCTAAAGTTAAAAAATGCCTCTACCGCAGGACTTCTGAAAGCCTTTAACATGCTAATATGCCCTGTGAATTACCCAGAAAGGTAGTAGGCAACTAGCACTTTCATTCTACAGGTGCCAAATGTGAGCAATTTTCCCCAGGTGATCTATTTGATGTGCGCTCCCACTCATACCTGAAAAATGGAATGAGTTACCTTATGGCAACTAATATATGATTCTATCTTATTTACTTCAAATAACAGAATATTAATCTACCTAACACTGATTGCTATATTTAATTTCAAATTTGACACTGAGAACTCCTGAGTCATCTCCCACAACAGATAGCTTTTGCTACATCTGCAAAATGAGCTTGAGGTTTAAGAGATCTGGTGACATCATGGAGTTCCCGCTGTGGTGCAACGGGGTTGGTGGTGTCTTGGAAGCACTGGGATGCAGGTTCAATCCCAGCCTGGCACAGTGGGTTAAGGATCCAGCATTGTTGCAGCTGCGGTTTAGGTCATAACTGCAGGTTGTATCTGATCCCTGGCGGCCCAGGAACTCCATATGCCACAAGGCAGCCCCCCCCCCAAAAAAAAGAGAGAGAGAGATTTCAGAACATCTTCTTCATAGTTTCACTCCTGCTCTTAGAGGCCACTCCATATTGTCATTTCTGTCACCTCCAAAGCGCACCGTATGTAGGACCTGTCATTCATTTTTCACTTCTTGCCCAAAGCATTCATGAAATCTTGGAAGAAGGCAGAAAACCCGTGGGATATTAAAGAAAGTTTCTGCTGGTCTAGTGTGTGAAGCTAAAATTCATGCAAAAATGTGTTTCTGATTTTTGAAATGTGAGGTTTTTTCAAGACCAGTAAGAAAGCTGGAGTTTTCAGCAGGCAAATTCTATTGCTCATAGAAGCAATTTTAGCTCACCTACATGGACTAAGGATGCATTGCTCAATTTTGGCATGCCTATAGCATGTGTGTATCCAGTACACAGCTATTTATTTTCTGTTTTCTACTGTGATTTCCTTGGCAGCATTTTCAGCTTACATCCCCTTCTTGCTACAAATTAGAGATGCACGGGTGAATAGTATTGGTGCCTGGCCCAGAGGCATGTCAGGACTAGAGCAGGCATTACTGAGGCATAAATAGGGCTATCGCATTTTCACTGTTGAAATCTAACCTAATTCTCTAGAGCAAGTGAAAATTCATCTAGTTATAATGAAAAAACTTGGTATTGACTCAGAAAAAATATTAAGGTAGAACCTGATATATTTTGAAAGTTGTCTATAAAAAGGTGCCCTTTCTGAAAATCAATATTGTAAAAATGGCCATACTACCCAAAGCAATCTACAGATTCAATGCAATCCCTATCAAATTACCCATGACATTGTTCACAGAACTAGAACAAACAATCCAAACATTTATATGGAACCACAAAAGACCCAGAATCACCAAAGCAATCCTGAGAAACAAAAACCAAGCAGGAGGCATAACTCTCCCAGACTTTAAGAAATACTACAAAGCCACAGTCATCAAAACAGTGTGGTACTGGTACCAAAACAGACAGACAGACCAATGGAACAGAATAGAGAATCCGGAAATAAACCCTGACACCTATGGTCAATTAATCTTTGACAAGGGAGGAAAGAACATAAAATGGGAAAAAGAAAGTCTATTCAGCAAGCATTGCTGGGAAACCTGGACAGCTGCATGCAAAGCAATGAAACTAGAACACACCCTCACACCATGCACAAACATAAACTCCAAATGGCTGAAAGACTTAAATATACGACAGGACACCATCAAACTCCTAGGAGAAAACATAGGCAAAACACTCTCTGACATCAACATCATGAATATTTTCTCAGGTCAGTCTCCCAAAGCAATAGAAACTAGAGCAAAAATAAACCCATGGGACCTCATCAAACTGAAAAGCTTTTGCACAGCAAAGGAAACCCAAAAGAAAACAAAAAGACAACTTACAGAATGGGAGAAAACAGTTTCAAATGATACAACTGACAAGGGCTTAATCTCTACAATATACAAGCAACTTATACAACCCAACAGCAAAAACACCAATCAATCAATGGAAAAATGGGCAAAAGACCTGAATAGACATTTCTCCAAAGAAGATATACAGATGGCCAATAAACACATGAAAAAATGCTCAACATCGCTGGTTATAAGAGAAATGCAAATCAAAACTACCATGAGATATCACCTCACACCAGTCAGAATGGCCATCATTAATAAATCCACAAATAACAAGTGCTGGAGGGGCTGTGGAGAAAAGGGAACCCTCCTGCACTGTTGGTGGGAATGTAAACTGGTACAGTCACTATGGAGAACAGTTTGGAGATACTTTAGAAATCTATACATAGAACTTCCATATGACCCTGCAATCCCACTCTTGGGCATCTATCCAGACAAAACTCTACTTAAAAGAGACACGTGCACCCGCATGTTCATTGCAGCACTATTCACAATAGCCAGGACATGGAAACAACCCAAATGTCCATCGACAGATGATTGGATTCGGAAGAGGTGGTATATATACACAATGGAATACTACTCAGCCATAAAAAAGAATGACATCATGCCATTTGTAGCAACATGGATGGAACTAGAGAATCTCATCCTGAGTGAAATGAGCCAGAAAGACAAAGACAAATACCATATGATATCACTTATAACTGGAATCTAATATCCAGCACAAATGAACATCTCCTCAGAAAAGAAAATCATGGACTTGGAGAAGAGACTTGTGGCTGCCTGATGGGAGGGGGAGGGAGTGGAAGGGATCGGGAGCTTGGGCTTATCAGACACAACCTAGAATAGATTTACAAGGAGATCCTGCTGAATAGCATTGAGAGCTATGTCTAGATACTCATGTTGCAACAGAAGAAAGGGTGGGGGAAAAACTGTAATTGTAATGTATACATGTAAGGATAACCTGACCCCCTTGCTGTACAGTGGGAAAAAAAAAAAAAAAGGTGCCCTTTCTTTCTCACAGTCATATCAAAGGTTTTCATAAGATTTGTCACCTTTCCTATTTATAGACTAATTTTCCTTTTCAATATTCTAAAGCCAAAATTAATGGGGTATGAACTATATGGATTAAGGAATTCGTTCTATCAAAAATATTACATTTGTTTTAAAAGTCCTGTAAGTTGAAACTGTTTTATCCAGACAATTTTTCCAATGTCCTAAAAACAAACTTTTTCAAAAATATGCTATGGCTATGCCATTTTATTTATTTATTTATTTTTTTATCTGTCTTTTTAGGGCTGCACATGAAGCTCATGAAGTTTCCCAGGCTAGGGGTCAAATCAGAGCTACATCCCCTGGCCTACACCACAGCTACAGTAATGTCAGATCTGAGCCACATCTGCAACCTACAGTGCAGCTCACCACAATGCTGGATCCTTAACCCACTGAGTGAGACCAGGGATCAAACCCACATTCTCATGGGTACTAGTCGGGTTCATAACCCACTGAGCCACAACGGGAACTCCCAGCAATCCATTTTTAAGAATAGTATGACCGGCTTGTAAATTTCCCTCTTATTTTCCATAGTTTTTGAGGAGGGAATAACAAAAATAAACATGGGAGAGAAACTCACACACACACACACAAATCACCCAGAGATAACAAAAAGCATTTGTTCCCTCTCTTTGTTCCTTGTGACCATATCATGTCTTTACAAAGACATTCATTCCATATCTATAAGTCTAGTTATAAATCATATAAGCCTGTGACCCACACAGTTTATACCAAAAGCAACACAAGAAAGAACTCGGGGTATGAAACCAACAGAACTCAGGGTATGAAACCAGTAGAAAATATGAAACAAGTTTCCCAGTGGGTTTCATCATCTTCAATAATACATCAGAAAATCTACTTTTCTCTTCATCCTTGTTCTCATACAGCACAGCTTACATCTGAATCTGTCTCTTCCCAACTGCAGAAAAACAACCCCAAATCTTGCCAGACATGGTCACACTGCTGAGAGGATCTCCAAAGTGGGGACGATAGCAAACCTCAGCATTTGTAGTAGAGAACACACAAAATGCCTAGTGTAAATCTGAATTATGAATAGTTATTTTCTTCTTTCTTTCTTTCTTTTTTTTCTTTTTTTCATTTTAGGGCCATACCTGCGGCATATGGAAGTTCCCAGGCTAAGGGTCGAATCAGAGCTGTAGCTGTTGGCCTTACACCACGGCCACGCAATTCAGGATCCAAGGCACGTCTGTGACCTACACCATAGCTCATGGCAACGCTGGATCCTTAACCCACTGAGTGAGGCCAGTGATAGAACCAGCACCCTCATGGACACTAGGTCAGGTTCTTAACTCTCTGAGTAATAACAGGAACTCCTGAATTGTTATTTGCAGTACATATATTCTAATTCATTTTCTTATTTACTCATGAAACATTTGAACTGTTTTCTACATTAGCTTTACCCGTTGGCAACTGGGGTGTTTACTCTTGCTGGTTTTCACAGGCATTCTAATGTTTAATCAGTTATACAAAAAAATAATGTTTCCCAGATTTATAATTCACATGTGTGAATTGTCTATACATTTTCTTCACCTATTTGCCTATTTTTTTCCTTTCCTGGCCACCCCACGGCATATGGAGTTCCTGGGCTAGGGATCAAATCCAAATTGCAGTTGCGACCTATGCCACGGCTGTGGCAACGCTGAATCCTTTAACCCAGCGCTGGACCAGGTATCGAACCTGCATCCTGGTACTACAGAGATGCCACCAATCCTGTTGCACCACCATAGGAACTCCTATTTGGGGATCATTTATAATTATTTGTCCATATGGAAGTATAAACCTTCCTATATTCAATTCTATTGCCTTTTTCTTCTTTGTTAGTTTTGGGGTCTACATCCACATGTCACATTTATAATAACCTTGATCTATTCTGCTTCTAGCACCACTTGAGGGTTTACCTTGGTGCTGAGTGTAAACTAGAAAACCTAACTTTAATTTCTCTATTTGGTATACTTTCACCATTAATACATAAGGTAAACTGAGCAGCTTTCCTTTGGCTGTTCTAAACCTAAGAAGCCTAAATAACCTAAAAACTATCTTTGCTTAAGCGTTTGAATAAGTCTATTTGTAAATCAGTCTGAGTCTAGGCCTCTTTAGATGTGCTTTGAGAAAAATAACTTTTATGACTTTTCTCTCATTCTGTATTTGTTGTGATTTTCTGGTTTTGTTTTTGTTTTTTGAGCCTGTCCTTGTAATTTATCATAAAAGCGTGGAAAGGTATAAGCCACCTCAGGAAAGGGAATAAGATTGACACTGGGGGATGGGGATTTTGCAGAATTTTTTCTAATACTATTGACAACCTGCTCTCACCCCTCTCAGGCTGAGAAACTGCTATGGATTTGATGGAATCTGGGACAGAATGGTGGTGATTTCCACACAGGATGTAACGTCATTAGTGCTTTGTTGTGGTGGGTTCTTTTCTTCCTTTCCTATGCCTTTATCTGAGGTAGCTGCCTGACTAAGGGCAGCCTCAGGAACCAGCAGGTAGCCCACCCTTCCTTGGTGCTTTCTGCCTCTCTTGACCCTGGTTGGTATATGGTCAATCAAAGACTTGGAGTTTGTCTTGGAAAATATGGAGGCCAATGAGTCCACTAGGCCAGACCACATATTGCAGCCCAGTTAACTAGAGTTCAGATTATGCTTTAGCCCAGTTTTGCATGAGTGCTGTGATTCCTTTGTGCTTCTGTGTTATAATTCTCTGTTAAGTATCTCCCTTGAGAAACCTCATGCCAAAGAGTCTCTGAAGGGTTTGTTCAGTCCTAGGTTTCAGGTCCTAATGCCCTTTCGTAGCAGTACAAATTCACCGTAAGTTCTCATAAGCATTATGCATAAGGGCTTTTAATGTCAAACAGCCTCATGCATTCAGATAAAAATTGGATGAAGCTTAACATAATTGGAACTTAGAGTCAGGAAAGAAACCACTGAAATGAGGCTTAAAGGGTTATGTGGGCCCAGGACGTGCTGAACCTCCTTCTTATGCTATGTAGAATATTTGCCATTCCATCCTGAGAGCATGGAAAGGCTTCTACGGTTTTTTAAAAAGGCGGGGGGGGGGGGGGAGTGTTAGATTAACCTTTTAAAAATAAGAACTAATCTTGACTTTTATTGCTTATTTGACAGATAGCCTCATGATTATTTATCAATTCTATTGTATTTCTATGATTATTTTATTCAGATCCTTTCATCTTCTACAATTTATTTTTATTTTGCTTCCTGATTAAAGACTTCAAATAGTATTTTGAAGTCCATAGTTACTATTGGTTCTGCCCGCTTCTCATATTTTTGACTCATATATTGATGTAATTTAATTAGCATATAAATGTTCCATGAAAAATGTAACTTTATTGTAAAGAGGAATTTTTACTACGATGCCAAATGCAGCCACATCACAGAAAAAATGAACATTTAACCATAATTAAATTAGTTTTGTAAGTTTTGTGAAATAAATTGCTTTTTGTCTGGATCTACAATATACAAAGCAAAATTTGAAAGTCGTCATGAAAAATTCCTTGGAATTGGAAGCAAGTGAAAGGAAAATACTAAAATTGTGCAATCACTTTAGCAGCTTACCTAGCTCTCCAACTCATTGTCATTCTCTCTTAGCTGGTCCCCTAGAGATCAATAAAAGCTCTTCTGGTTGGAAAACTCTACCTACTAGTGCAGAAAAGAATTGTGTTGGGTTTATTCAGTCATGTCATGAAGGCTTAAAGAAGGCAATAAAAATCTCTGATACTCTCCAGAAAAGCAGAAGCTTATCACACAGAAACCAATGCTCTAAAAAGGCTTTAGCCGTGAGCTGTGGTGTAGGTCGCAGATGCGGCTCGGATCCTGCGTTGCTGTGGCTCTGGCATAGGCTGGCAGCTACGGCTCCGATTAGACCCCTAGCCTGGGAACCTCCATATGCCGTGGGAGCAGCCCAAGAAATGGCAAAAAGACAAAAAATAAAAAAATAAAAAAATAATAAATAAATAAATAAAAAGGCTTTAGCCTTTGAAAAAAAGAAGTTCAACTACTTTCTAGTGAAGTGAAAGAGAAGCTGTTTATCCATGCACTATGGGATATCAGATGGAATTAAAGTATTCTCAGGAGAATGAAAAGGCAAAATAATCCAAATGGAAAAATGAGCAAAAGATCGAAATAGGTATTTATCAGAGAAATGTATTTAAATGGCCATTAAACACAGGAAAAGATATTAAACATTACTAGTCATCAGGGAAATACAAATCAAAACCAGAATGAGGTGCCACATCATACCACATTAGAATGGCTTAAATTTAAAAGGTGGATAATAACAAGTGTTGACAAGAAGGTAGAGAAACTGAAACACTCATACACTGCTGGTGGGGAGGTAAAATGGTATAGCTGCTCTGGTAGTTACACAAAACATTCTGGTTGGTAGTAGCTCAAAGGATGAAACAAGTTATCTTATGACCCAGAAATTCCACTCCTAGATATATATCCAAGAGAAATGGAAACATCTGTCCACACCAAAACTTGAATATGAATGTTCATAGCAGCATTATTCATGATAACCAAACATTGGGAACAACTCAAAGGTCTATCAACTGATCAATGGATACACAAAATGTGGTATATTCTTATAATGGAGTATTTTTCAGCCATAAAAAGAAAGGAGGTTCGGACACATGCTGCAATATGGCTGAATGAAAACATTATGCTAAGTGAAAAAAACCAGGCACAGAAGACACATCTTATATGATTCTATTCATACAAAATGTCCTGAATAGGGAAATCAATAGAGATAGAATACAGATTTGGGATTGCTTAGGGCTAGAAGGATGGTGACTTGGGTGGTGATAACTAAAGATATGGAGGTTTTGTTGTTGTTGTTGTTGTTGTTTAGAACCACACCCACAGCATAAGGAGGTCCCCAGGCTAGGGGTCAAATTAGCTGCTGGCCTACACCAAGGCCACAACAACGCCAGATCCAAGTCTTGTCTGAGACCTACAGCACAGCTCATGACACCACTGGATCCTTAACCCACTGAGCAAGGCCAGGGATCAAACCTGCATCCTCCTGGATGCTAGTCAGATTCATTTCCCCTGAGCCACAACAGGAACTCCTGAAGTTTCTTTTAGAGATAATAAAATGGTCTAAAACTGACTGTGTTGATGACTGTACATATCTATGAATATATTAAAATCCACTGAATTTCCCACTTTAAATGGGTAAGTTGTATGAGGCCTGTACATTATTTCCAAATAATGTTTAAAAAAAAAATAAAAAACAACCTCTGGAAGATGCAACCCATCTAACTGGCTGCAGCACATGATTGTGTTTAGTACAGATTTTAATACGGATTCAAAAATTATAAACATCTGGCACAGAATGATACTCAAATAAATCATACTTTGTGATTGTGATTCTTTGGGTTTTTTTGCTTTTGTTTTAGGGCCTCAGGTGTGGCACATGGAGGTTCTCAGGCTACGGGTCAAATTGGAGCTATAGCTGCAGGCCTACACCATAGCAACACAGGATCCAAGCCATGTCTGCAACCCACATACCACAGCTCATAGCAACACTAGATCCTTAACCCACTGAGTGTGGCCAGGAATCGAACCCACATACACATAGATACTAGTCCAATTTGTTATGGCTGAGCCACAACAGGAACACAAATGACCCTTTAATTTAAAGAGGTAAATACTTTGAGGTATTTTAGAATTTGCTTTTCTGAAATATATACTCTCTTTGCTACAACATTAAATATCCCTCCAGAAGCTGTAGGTCAAATAGTATATGGGTTGCACTAGTTTTCAAATCACTGATCCCTCTCTTGTATTCTGTTTAGCAGAAAACACAGCTCTTATTAAAGCACCTACTAAACCACTTATCTTTATAAAATATGATTTTGCAAAATATCCATTGGGTAGAATTCCAACTTTAAAAATAAGATGATAATGACCTTGTTCTAATTTCAGAACAATTTATTATTCTTTCTTTCTTTGTCTTTTTAGAGCCACACCCATGGCAGATGGAGGTTCCCAGGCTCAGGACTGAATCTGAGCTACAGCTGCAAGCCGACAACACAGCCACAGCAATGTGGGATCTGAGCCACACACAGCTCACAGCAATGCTGGATCCTTAACCTGCTGAGTGAGGCCAGGGATCGAACACATCCTCATGGATATTAGATTCATTTCCACTGAGCCACAACAGGAACTCCAGAACAATTTATTTTTATCTAAGTTTTCTGCAGACAGTAGCTTGACACTAGCATGAGTTGAGAATTGTAATGATAGTGACACATGCAGATTTTTTGAGGACTTTTTCTTTTCTTTTCTTTTGTCTTTTTAGGGCCACACCTACAGCATATGGAAGGTCCCAGGCTAGGGGTCAAATCAGACCTACAGCCTATGCTACAGCCACAGCCACGCCAGATCCAAGCTGTGTCTGTAACTGACACCACAGCTCATGGCAACGTTGGATCCTTAACCCACTAAGCGAGGCCAAGGATCGAATCTGCGTCCTCATGGTTATTAGTCAGATTAGTTTCCACTGAACCACGATGGGAACTCCTTTTCAGGGCTTTTTCAATTGCAAATTACTTGTTCACTATCTCCATACACTCATACCCTGATGGGCAGTATGTCCAAATTTTTCAGTTGTATAATATCATTGTTCTATTTGCAGAGAGGAAATAGATGCTGAAACTCAGTAAAGTATCACTTATTTAGCTTTCAAATAAAATATAAAATCATTGAGTCAAGTTAATAAAGCAAGGCAAATTAGTTATTTTAGAAATTTCTTTGAGAAGCTCAATCAAGTATGCTAGAGGTTTGTGCCAGAATAACAATCAAAGGCTGTACACGGGGCTGTTATCACTATCGTATTAAACTACTATCCCTGTCGAAAAAAACTAAGGCTTTCTCCAAAGCAGAGTCTCGCTGGTTGGTTTTCTAGAATTCTCCCCCTAAGTATTCCCTTTGGTTCAGGATGGGTTAGAAGGTGTGTTCCTAGATACCTGTTCAAATACCATAATTTTCTGTATTCAACAAAGCCTCCTGGTTTGTTTATATACATATACCATTTACTGTTGAAGCATAGTTAACTTACAATGTGGTGTTAGTTTCAGGTGTATAGGAAAATGATTCAGTTTTATATTTGTTTTCAGATTCCTTTCCATTTCAGATTCTACAAAATATTGAGTATAGCTCCCTGTGCTATACAGTAGGTCTTTGTTGTTTATTTCTTTTATATCTAGTAGCATGTATCTATTAACTCCAAACTCCTATCTCTCCTCTCCCACCCCACCCTCCACTACTCCCTTGGGTAACTATAAATTTGTTTTGTCTATTTCTGTTTTATAAATAAGTATCCATTTTTTAGATTCTGCATATAAATGACACATGATATTTGCCTTTGTCTGACTTACTTCACTTAGTATGATAACCTCTCTGTCCATCCATGTTGCTGCAAATGGCATTATGTCATTCTTTTTTATGACTGCCAGTTGTTGCCAAAAAATCTCAATTTACTAATCTAGTCCCAGGAGAGAACTGCTTCCATATCCAGGCAGGAGTGGTTTATTAAATCAGCACCATATGAATGTTGGTTATTCAATTAACATTTGCTAAATTGAACAACCAATTATCTTGGAATGCCTTAGCTGTTCACACCCAAGTAGCTGCATGTTGTAAAACTACCATCAAAATCTTAAAACTTGCAAGTACTAGTTTATAATCAGCCTGGTCTTTTTGAAGCTTAAGCTTTGAGCTTGCTTGGTTAGGTACTTTTAGAAGCTATAGTAACTCTTTAAAACCACGAGGGATCTATTTAGTAAATTGTTAGTTCTGTGCTAATTTGCATGGCTGACTTGTTCTCATTTTTGGTCGGGATGGGAACTTGGTGGGGCACAGTCATGAGCAGAGCTATTGTGACTCTATGGGATAACCGAACATTAGCAAGAACTTGATAGTTTATAAAATATTTACCATAGTTAGTAAACAGGCTAAGGTAGCACAACAAAGATATTTGAATTATAGTGTATCAAATAAACTAATGTCAATGTTTCTTTTTCACTCAATAATCTAGTGGTCACAGGAGTACATGACAGAAGAATAAAGTTGTGTCTTCTCCATCAGCTACCCAAATTGGTGGCAAATAGCTGATGCAGAGGTGCCGAGGACAATTCTGCTCCACACCATCATCCAGAGACTAAGGGTACCTCTGTCTTGCTGTCTTTAAAAAAACAAAACAAAAAAACAAAAAAACACAAAAAGTGATTTTATTTTTTCCCTTAAAACATTTAATACATGTTATTTATTAAACAGTATTTTTATCCTACACAAGTCTTGTTCTTTTTTTTTTTTTTTTTTTTTGTCCTCTTAGGGCTGCATCCTCGGCACATGGAGGTTCTCAGGATAGGGGTCAAATCAGAGCTGTTGCTGTCGGCCTACGCCAGAGCCACAGCAACGCCAGATCCAAGCCAAGTCTTCCACCTACACCACAGCTCACAGCAATGCCAGATCCTTAACCCACTGAGCAAGGCCAGGGATTGAACCCACAACCTCATGGTTCCTAATTGGATTCGTTTCCACTGCACCCACAACGGGCACTCCCAAGTTGCTCTTTTAAAAACTTTTCTTATTATAGTCGGCTTAACAATGTTTTGTCAATTTCTGCTGTCCAGCAAAGTAACCTAGTTTTACATATATATACATTCTTTTTCTCATATTATCTTCCATCATGTTCCATCACAAGTTACTGGATATAGTTCCCTGTGCTATATGGCAGGACCTCACTGCTTATCCATTCTAAATGCAATAGTTTGCATCGACTAACCCCAAACGCTCTGTTCATCCCACTCCCTCAACCTCAAGGGGTAACCACAAGCTTATTCTCTATGTCCATGAGCTTGTTTCGGTTCTGCAGATAGGTTCGTTTGTGCCAAATCTTAGATTCCACATACTGCTGACTTGTGTTTTAAGATGTTTTTGTTCTGGGTCAGTTGCTTCAAAACAGTATGTTTGCTTTCCAGCTTTTAGAAAGGATGGAAGAGAAGGTTTTGAACAGTGACAGTTCCTTTGAAGGAAGTGGCCCTCATTATTTCTGTTCATATTCCATGGGTAAAAACAGTCACATGGTACCTCCTAGCTACAATGAAAGTTGGTCAGCTATGTTCCCTGTTAAAACCTAATGACTTTCTTTCTTTCTTTTTTTTTTCGTCCATGCCCAAGGCACATGGAAGTCCTGTACCAGGGATCGGACCTGTGCCACAGCAGTGACCTGCACCACAGCAGTGACAATGCCAGATCCTTAACCCTCTGAGCCACCAGGGAACTCCCCTAATGAGTTTCTATGGCTGGAGTGGAAGACGGAGGATGGTCCTGTGGGTGAAGGGGAGATGCCATTTGGTGGCAGTGACAGGGATCTGAGATAATCTCATTTGAGGCTCAGAGTAATCTAGTGGTTGTAGGCTTACTGTTTTCCTATATTTTATAGAGAATGAAATTAAAGCTGGGAAGAAAATAAGTTTAGATGTGTATCTCCTGCAACTGAAGCCAACAGAGAACCTCTAAAAAAGATAAAAAGATAAGTAAAGAAATGTTAGAAGGAGTCAGTGCCAGAAGAAACAGCTTTAAAAGCTTAATGTGATGTCCCCAGGACACAGTATTTGAGGTTTGGCAAGGTTTTCATTGTTAGCATTTTGGTTTAAACTGATTTGTTAAAATACATGCATCTATTACTTTGATGAGAGTTGAACACATAAAGAACAAATTTTTATATATATAATTACATACATACACATATAAACCACCAGCCATAATTTAGGCAGATTGCTCCCACTTATCTCTAATGGCCCCTGATAATACCAATCCTGTCTCAAAATGTTCACTAGGGAATGTTAAATGCTGAGTAATGATGTCTTTTTGAAAATAGATATGTCAAAAAATTCACCCCATCACACTGAGTTCAGTCCTCACCACCTCCGCAGCAGGAAAACACTGCATATTTGGGTGGTTCAATGGAGAAAACACAGCTGTTATGCTTCATTTGGTTGAACATTTGCTAACACCTCCAATTTCAATGAGTAATGACCTTGACTCAGTTCTATTCGACTTGGCGAACCAGGGCAGCAAAGCCCTCAGAGATTACAGTATGCTTGGTCAAAATATGAAGCTCATCTATAACACCTTTGATGATGATGTGGTCATCCAGCATCTTCTCAAACTTTTGGAGTAAGAGGAGCTGACTGCCTCATTCATCCCATTTCTAAGTATACTCCTCGTCTCTGCACCTCTATCCACCCCCTGCACTCCATCTGCATCATCCTTCTTCTTGTGCCACCCTCTATTCTTTATAGGGCAGTGTAGTCTTTTGAAAATTAAAAATTGGATTTGGGTACACTTCTGCTTTCAGCTATTGCCCATTATCTTTAGGATGAGGTCCAAGGGCCTTACATCTTTATTCCTCTCTCAGCTTCTCCACATGCTGCTCCTTTTTTTCCTGGAAGATGACTCTATTTCCCCTTCCTGCACTTACATCAGTTATCTTCATTTAGTTGTTAACTTCCTGTCACTTCTTCTGGGAGTCCTTCCCATGTGCCTCGACTGACTGGGTGAGGCCATCTTTTATGTGTTCTAGTAACACCCTTGTATTTTCTCTAAGTGATACTCATCACACTGTGTTGTGATTGCCTATTTGTTCCTCCCTGGAGAGCAAAGTCCATTATGGAAGGGACCACTACGATCAGGTTCACAATGCTATCTCCAGCACCTTGCACTGTGATTGACACTTGGTAGATTCTTGAAAGAATTGTTTTGTTCCCCACTTTCATTGCTAGAAATGTTTTCTCTACATTTGCTAAAAATCTCTTTCCCTCCCAGGCTACACAAAGTTAGCTCTTTCCTAAAAGAGAGACTTTCACATATTTTAAAACCATTATAATTCTCTACCTTTAAATCTTCTATATTCTTGATTAAATATTAAGATATTTAAGTGTTGCATATTTGGTTTAGCTGAGTTTGAGGTAATATAATAATATAATTTTGCCCATGTGACTTTGGATAAATTGAAAGACACAAAAGTCACATGAATAAAGATACAAGCTAAACTGAAGAAAGCAGCTTAAGTGTGGAATACAGTGGGTTTGCTACCACTTAATCTGGCTCCTGTGAACCTGAGTGTTGGAACAGTGCGATCACAAGGAATTTGATTTTGTAGAATGGATACACTTACCTTTAATCACTTTCTTGCAAAGGCCTGGGATGGAGAGGGAAGAAAAACTTTCAGCCCTGACACTTTTATAGAAGATCAACTCCACCACCAATCATGAATAGTAATTGTGACCCACTAGTCAGGTAAGTCAGGGGCCAAGAGAACAGGAATGTCACTTTATTAGAGGTCTTTCCATATAGAAATATGAAGGAAGAAGGAAGGCATTTCCCCTCTAAAACTAGTCAAATCAGGCTTTCCAGTCTTCTTTCATGCCATTAATTTGTATAAATTTAGTAGAAGAATTTTTTTTTTTTTTTTTTTTTTTTTTAGGGCTGCACCTGCAGCATATGGAGGTCCCCAGGCTAGGGGTCTCATCTGAGCTGTAGCCGCCAGCCTACCCCAGAACCATAGCCATGCCAGATCTGAGCCGTGTCTGTGACCTACGCAACAGCTCAAGCAACGCCAGATCCTTAACCCACTGAGCAAGGCCAGGGATCGAACCCACAACCTCGTGGTTCCTAGTCAATTTGTTTCCGCTGCGGCACAACGGGAACTCCAAGGAATTCGTATTTTATTACTGTCAAATTGTATTACTTATTTTAGATCATAATTCTAGACTGTCAAATTTGTTCTGTTTATTGATCCTCCACTTAATTTATTTACGACTCTCTCCAGCTTGGTAAAAAAAACTAAAACTTTGATAAGTAGTTCTATTTTCATCAAGTTACTGGCTATACTTTTTGACAGAGTGAATGATACAGAATCTTAATGGAAGTGACTAGAAAGTTCTGACCATTGTGAAATCATGCCAGGGAAGCTGCTGTACCTGAACATGGCATTTATCACAGCCATTATCCATCCTTGTGTGGCTGCATATGGTGGCCAAAAACAAGCCAGGTGCTGCTTGTTGTCTGAGGTGGCCAAAAAACCCAACAAACGTATTCATGCCCTCTCACTTCTTGGCCTTATCTACAGACCCATGCACATGACTCTACTTTCAATTAATAGGTTGTTTTCAGGGTAGAGACACCCTCTGAGGTGTAGGGTGGGCAGGATACAAAGTCCTGCCAAACGCTCTTTTCACTTTCTTATTGCAAATCATTTCCTGGAACCACACAAGTCTTTTATCTTTTCAGGAAAAAGTGTCCACTTAGCACTTTCTGGTTATGGGTATGTTATATTCTTCAGGACTGCTTCAGTCTTTCTAATCCCTCTTTTTCTTACGGATTTGTCAGTGAGGCAAGGAAATTATTATGTGATTTACTCGAGGATCATTGCACTTCATACATCTCCGAAGTGAGATCATGTCATTACCGCTGTGTCACCTATAGTTTCTACATTATTGTTACTGGAAAAATACCCAAGCCCTCTGTTTTTGAAAAATGAATAACATTATATTGTTTCACACTGAATACTGAAAAGTTGGTGGACACTTTTAAAAAAGCATTATGTTTTAGTAAAATTAATCTCTCTGAGCAGGTGCTCTTATTCATTCTCCTTTCATAAACAATACTCAGCTTTCTAGTCTCATTAAAAGTTAATTCATACATTTATTCCAGATCTCAATTTTACTGAGCCTTTCCAACTCATAGAGACCCACTACTCAGTTTTGTCCTTTGAGTCACAAAAGGGAATTTTGTTACTTCAAAATATCTTCTTCTTCACATGATATACTTTAAAAAAAAAAAAGTTTTGAAAGAGTCCTTATACCTGTATTAAAATATTCATGATGAAATGCAATGGATCACATTTAATCATCCAAAATGCATTTCATGCTGAATGTGTTTGTACAAGTGAAGACCAATCTCACACATACGAATTATCTAATTTGTCTTATATAATATTCCAGTGAATAGGCAGAAGAGAGCTACTTCCTCTATCTCACTGGTTGCGAAACGTCACCTCAAAGGTGTTATATCCCTGTGATGAAGAAACTTAGCTTGTGGCAGGACCAGCACCTGAGCCCTGGACTGTTCAATGGGTGTCCTAAGAAATACAAAAAATAATGGTCTTTCCTATGATGATCTCCCATGACACTGAGGAAAAGATTTATGGTGGTCAACTACCATATTTAAGATCATAAGGCAGTTCTAGTTTTAAGAAGTCAAAAATACTTAAATGATTTTGCCTAATTATTTTAACGTCCTGGGACTAGTTGACATTCTTGTGTTGTTAGGTTTGTTTCAGCTGAATAAATGCTAAGCTATGCAGAAGGTGTTGAAGAGAACACTTGCCATACCCCTGAAAAACTTTGTGTGTGCACGTGCACGTGCACGTGCACATGTGTGTGTGTGTGTGTATGTGTGTGTGTGTGTGTAGGCATCCATGATAAAGCTAAAAGCGCAGAGGACCAAGCAGAAAAGACCTGGTTCTTGCCCCGCTTAGTCGTTCTGCCCACACGACCTCACCCTTGTCACTTCAGGTCCTGCACTCAAGTCTTCCTTGGTGTAGTGAGGGAATAATAAATCCTCCTCAAGAGCTAAGTTGGGGATCATATGTAAAAATATCCCTGAGAGGTTCTGTAAACTATGCAGTGTCGTGCAAAGGTTAGGTGTAACTATTTTTCATCGTAAATCATGTTTGGTTTGGAGAACAACACCATGTGAGTTCAGTCTGCGTCTCAGAAAAAGCTTATAAACATTTTTTTTAAGTCCCTTTTGAACACATAGGGAGGCTGGAACTAAGAATATAAAATGCGGTGTTCCCGTCGTGGCGCAGTGGTTAACGAATACGACTAGGAACCATGAGGTTGCGGTTCAATCCCTGCCCTTGCTCAGTGGGTTAACGATCCGGCGTTGCTTTGCCATGAGCTGTGGTGTAGGTTGCAGATGAGGCTCGGATCCCGCGTTGCTGTGGCTCTGGCGTAGACTGGCGGCTCAGCTCCGATTGGACCCCTAGCCTGGGAACCTCCATACGCCGCGGGAGCGGCCCAAGAAATGGCAGAATAATAATAATAATAATATAAAATGCGACCTCTGATTTGTTTGCTTATGCTCTGTACTAATGTTCTGGTAATAAAGAAGAAACTGTTCTGTTCTTTGGCAGTGCGCACAATACCCAGCACAGGCTGCTACAGTTACCTACAGCAAGACGCCATTGGTCACCGTGAAAGGATGCTTCCACTCAGGTGGCTTAGTGAAAGCAACACTTCCATCAAGTAAAAACATTGTACTGCTGATGTCTTTCAGACACGGAGACTAACACAGTTCACACACCTGCGGGGCGCGGGTGGGGGGAGCCTCAAGGAGCCTGACTGTGATCCCTGGAGCGATGTGACAGAGACTGGGCTGGGGGGGCGGGGCAGGGAGGAGGTGGCAGTCCACCCAGCAGGCCCAGCTCTGGCCCCTTATTTCCACCATTGTCAGGTGTTCTATCACCACCTACTGGTGCCACATGAGCTCCCCACTGCCCTCCAGGGGAGCCCTGATTACCCTTCCAAGTTCTAGCGCCAGTTGACAGACGACCCATGTGGCCTGGCCTTGACATGCTGCTATAATCACAGAAACTCGGCGGTGAAGTGAATTCCACACTCACTTTGCTTGTATCCTCTTGGAACCCACATCCGTGTCTACATGGCCTTTCACCTACTCTCTACCGCTGGCAAATGATTCATCTCTTGGTGCTAGTCTATCCCACGCTCTCCCTCGCCTCACTTCTACAGTCTTTCCCTCAGACTCTACAGAACAGGAATATGTGCATGCACATGTGCACGCAGACACAGACACACACGTCCCATCCGTCCAGCAGAGCATCACCATCACTGAAATGCAGGGAGGGGGCGACACTGAAGGGACCAACCAAGAGTCCTCTTCAGTGGAAGAAAGAATACTTCTTTCTAAAGTTACCTCCAGAATAGCTGAAAGAGGCTTTATTAAATACTAATGGGAACTATGGAAATTAACACACAATTGATAAGAAATCAACTTCTTCCTTTGACACAAGCACTGTATCATATACAGAGGCTGACAACAGCTTACCATGTGTTACTTAATATTGTTTCATTTTTACCTCAAACTCCCAGATGCAGTTTTCACTTGATCCCAGCTTTGACTTTAACCGGTTTGCTTCTGAATACGCAAATATCACGGGGGAAAAAAGAGGTCCTAGTTTTTGTCTCTTAAAAAAAATGAGTTGTCTGTTATAGAGCTCAGAGGCTAGTTCCTTAAATGACCTGGCCCTTGACAGAGCAGAAATCATGTTCTTTGGGTTTTTGCAATCCTTGAACTTGTGTGATCTTCCAAAGTCATCACAAGGAGAACCAGCGAGATTGCTAATAGATTTTTATCGCTATGATGTTTGGTGCATATTTGAATAGTTATATGTTTTCACATACATAAATTTGCATAAAATTTGTATAATTTTAAAATGTTTTATGTATAAAATCTTTGCGTGATAATCCTTAAAAAGCCACAGTTAAATTCTCACAAGCAGAAAAAAATATCCCAAACCAAAACAAACCCTTGGATTTCTGCAAGGCAGCAGGACACCAATGCACTGCTTTTCTTTTCCCCATGGAACACAACAGAATTATCTTAATCGGACACTGCTGATATATTGTATCTACATAGGTCTTTTTTTACAAGCTACAGAAACCATGCTATTCAGCTTAGCTTAAAGAAATGTACTGGAAGAATCATACAGCCTTGCAGAATTGGTTGGGGGACAGCTGAATCAAAAGTAAACTCAAGAGGCTTCTAAACTAAAGAGGCTTCTATTTCTGACTGAGATGTAGTAACAGATTTACCCTCCCACCAGAAATACTCACAAAACAATAAGTGCATATGGAACCAGAGTCTGTAAGCCTCTGGATATCAGACAATAAAGGGCAGTGACTCTTGAGAGAGAGAAAACAAATGAGGTGAATCCTATGAATGTCCTAAATTATAGCCTGGAGACGTTTCCAGGCCACTAGGCCTTGTTTCCTTTATTACTGTCTCCGGAAAGGAAAGTTCCATTAAAATTGCTTCAGTTTGAATATAGAAACTGGTTGTTTAAATTAAGGCTTATTTTTTAAAAACTCTGAGTTTAATTCAAATGTATGCCAGTAACTTTCCAAGTAAGGTAATATTCAGAGACAACAGTCCTCATCAGATGGCTTTGAGAAATTTCTGGAATACTCACATTTGAAGATTTCTTATTAATGGATGTCACTGACTTAAATCCCAAACTGCAGCATTATTCTTTGTATACTTTCATTACACCTTATGGGGAAGGCACCCAGACAGACCCCCAGTTGAGGAGACAGAGCTCAGACTCCAGGGAGAACAAGGCAACTAGAGTTCATTGGACAAAATACCAAAGAAAAGAGAGCTTCTCAGAGAGAGAACCCATAGCTCTCACAGAGTCCTGAGTGTTCAGCTGAGTACTGATGAGGACATGCCTGTGAAGAGGTGACTCGAGGCCAGGGAGGGAACCATCAGAAAGGATCACAGATGACAATACCTGAGCCAGGAACACTGCCCGTTGTGACTGAATGAAAGCTTCTGAGTAGAATCCATTGGAGGGTTTTACCTCAGCGATGGAGAACAGAAAGTTCTAGACTGAATTCTGCTCCAGTCCTACCAAACAAATCAATAAAGTAAGACTGAAAAGCAGGTGTCAGCCATGACCTGTGCACCAAAGCCAGCTCAGGGCCTATTTTTGTATGGCCTGACAGCTAGAAATGTTTAAATTTTTTTTACATTATTCAAGAGTTGTAAGAAAACAAAATATATTAAAAAAAAAAAAAAACCTCAACGGAAGTCATGTATTTTAGGCCCACAAAGTCTAAAATACATACTATAACTTTACAGAGAAAGTTACCCAACATCTTCTCAAAAGGATCAATCCTTCCAAGCAACTTAAATACTTTACAGAATGAAGCTCTAGAACATTTATATGAATAAATAAATAGCCATATGCAGCATCTAAAATTCAGACTCTAGCATCCCACAAAAGATTGAAAGTCATGCAAAGAATTAGGAAAATAGGAGTTCCCGTTATAGCTCAGTGGAATGAAACTGACTAGCATCCATGAGGACACAGGACTCACTCAGGGGCTTAAAGGATCCAGCATTCCTCTGAGCTGTGGTGTAGGTCACAGACGCAGCTCCGATCTAGCATTGCTGTGGCTGTGGCATAGGCCAGCAGCTACAGCGCCTGATTCAAACCCTAGCCTGGGAATCTCCACATGCTGTAGGTGTGGCCCTAAAAAGACAAAAAAAAAAATTAAAATAAAATAAAGAATAAAAAAAAGAATTAGGAAAACATAATGCATAATGCAGAAGAGGAAAATAATAAAACTGACCCAGAACTAATGCAGATGTTAGAATTATCAGACAAGAACATCAAAAGTTATAATGTATTCTACATGTTCAAACAGTTAAAACATGGAAGGTATTTTTTTTAAAAAAAGGCAAATTGAACTTTTAGAGAGAATAATGAACTAAAATGTAAAATAAAACATAAATTAGAAAGGATTAAAGGCAGATATGACAGAAGAAAATATTAATAATCTCAAAGCCATAGCAAGTGAAATCTTCCAAAAGGAAATATAACGAGAGCACCAGCTAGTTGTGAGACAATTTCATCAACCCTGTAACGTGTCTTTGGAGTTCCAAAAGGAGATAAGAAGGGGGGACTAGAAAACATACTTGAAGAAATAATTGGTGAAAATTTTCTAAATTTGATGAAAATAAAACCATAGGTCCCAGAAACTCAAGGAACCCTGATCACAAAAAATATAAAGAAACTACACCAATCAAAACACCCAAAACCGGTGGTAAAGAGAACATATTAAAAGCAGCCAGAGGAAAAAAGACATGCTGTAAATAAAGAACTATTGTTTCTCATTGGCAATAATGGAAATGAGAGCAATAGCCTTAAAGTGCTGAAAGGGAAAAACTGTCAGCTCAGAAGTCTGTACCCAGTGAAGCTATCTTTCAAAAATGGAGGTAAAAGAGGCTTTTTCAAAAGTACAAAAGCTAAAAGGAGTCATCACCAGCAGATCCACACTATAAGAAATGTTAAAAGAAGTTCTTTAGGCGGAAAGAAAATGCATCCAGAATGGAATATGGATCTGTAGAAAGAAATGAAGAGAAGTGAGAATCATAAATATAGGGTCAAATACATAAGATTTCCCTTTGATTTAAAAAATTTAAATGTTATTGACTATATAAAACAATTACTACATAGTGTGGGGCTATGATACATATGAAAATAAAATGTCTGACAATAGCACAAAAGCCAGGAAGGGAAAATGGAAATGGAAATAGGGTGCTTATACTATACATTAAATGATGCAATATCACTTTAAGATAGACTGCGATAAAGTAAATACAAACACTATTAAGCCCCCAAAACAATTACTAAATTAACAAAGAGTCATAAATAATAAACCAATAAAGAAACTAAAGTGGAATGAAAGAGGAAAAAGAGAACAAAGAACAGATGCTACAAATAGAAAACAAATAGCAAGATGATTTAATTCCTAATTGTATTGATAATCACATTAAATATAAATGGCCTAGATACCCCAATTGAAAGAGTTTTTATGCCTAGATAAAAGAGATAACACAACTTAAATTTAAAAAATTTAAAGACATATAAAGGTTTAAAGTAAAAGGACAAAAAATATAACATGCCAAAATTAGTTCACAGAAAGTTGAAGTGGCTATATCAATATCAAAGTAGATTTCAGAACAAAAAGTATTACAAAGGATAAAGCAAGCAATTTCATAATGATAAAGGGGTTAATTCATCAAGATTACATAACAATCCTCAAAGGTTATATATCCAATAAGTTTTAAAACACATAAAGCAAGAAATGATGGAACTGAGGAGAAAAAATAGATACAATTTAACTAAAAACAAATCCAGATGGAAAACCTAAAACTATATAAATTATAGAAGAAATTATAGGACAAAACCTTGGGTTAGACAAAGTTTTTTTTAGATATGACACCAAAAGTACAAGTCATTAAAATATTTGCTAAACTGGAATTCATCAAAAGTAAAACATTTTTAATTTAAAAAGACACTGTTAAGAAAAAGACAGCCTCAGTGAGAAAATATTTACAAATCATACACTTGATGGAAAAAAAAAACTTTCATCCAAAATACAAGAACAAATACAGAACTGTCAAAACTTAGTAAGAAAAAATACAACCTAATAAATAATAATAATAATTAATGAGCAAATGATTTGAACAGATAGATACTCCTCCGAGGATGATCTATGGATTGGAAATAGGCAAATGAAAAATACTCAATATTATTAGTCATCAAGGAAATTCAAATTATAATTATAGTGAGATGACACTACACACTTAGTAAACTAGCTAAAATTAGTATGATTGACCTTACCAAGTGTTAGTGAAGGACCTGTAACTCTCATACATTTTTGATGGGAATGTAAAATGGCACAACTATTTTGAAATTTCTTAATTTTTAAAATATGTACCTTTCACATGGTGTAGCTGTTCTAGTCATAGGTTTTATCCAATAGAAATGAAATTTCATTTTCAAACAAAGCAGTACATGAATGATCATGGCAACTTCACCTCTAATACCCTAAAACTTGAAGTAATTCAAATTTCCATCAGCAGATGAGTAAACAAACTGTTGTGTATCTATACAATGTCATACTACTCAGGAGTAAAAAGGAATAAACTATTGATAAGTGCTACCATATAGATAAACCTCAAAATATTTAGGTTGAATAGAAGAAGACAGACAAGAATATATACATTTTGTATGATTCTATTTATATAATGTGTCAGGATATGCAAATAAATCAAAAGTGACAGAGAGGTTAGCAGTTGTCCAGGGAATAGGGGCTATGGAGGAGGAGGAGGTCAGGATGACCAAGGGGTACAGGAAACTTTGAGGGAGATGGATATTGACAGTGGTGATGATTTCATGGGTATCTACATGTGTCAAATCTTATCAAAATGTATACCTAAAATATGTATACTGTATTGTATATTTATTATACTTAATAGGGATGTTAATAAAATGAAGGAAACTGGCAGAGATTTGGCTTGGAAAGGGAAAAATGGATAAGAAGGAGCAGGAAGCAGGGACCACAGGGATGGTTCAAAGTCATCAGACACAAGCCACACTTGACATGGGGGCCACTGCAGAGCCAGCATCCCAGGACAGAGAATCTGATTGGCCTAGCTGATGTCACATGACAGCCAAGGTGGAGCCAGCATTTCTTCTGTGGGGAGCAGACACCTGGAATGAGCCTCCTTTCAAAATTACACATGACATGGGCAGGGATGATTCCCCAGAAGTCAACAAAGGACTTCTGTTTGAAAAGGAAATGTGTGTAAGACAGCCAAAAAACAATAGTCACATTTTATGTGACTTTGGGGATTTTTTTCCTGTCTGTTCTCAGTATTTATGCTTCCATGCTTTGTGGAGCTACTGAGTAGTGAAGAATCTATTTTATCCATCCACTTCTGTAATTGTTTCCTTATTGAAACTCTCATGCTCTTGATTAGTTAGTAAGGTTTTATTTTATGTAGAACTTATATGACTCAGCACACTCGTGTGTCTGTGTGTGTGTGTGTGTTTCTGTATGGGTGTGAGTGTTTCTGTATGTGTGTGATCACCAAGGATCTATCCCTAAAGGAGTTAATAAATACCATGGATCCCAGAACAGGTCACTTGGCCATCCACTGCTTCTTAATGAAGTAAAAATGTTCGTGTGTTTTTCTTTTAAATTCAGCAGCACTCCTTATTCACTTGAATTTAATAACAATTTGCTGGCAGCTGTTGTGGACCTGACATAACATCAGCTCCATTATCTCCCTGCAAGCTAAGAAAGCTTGAGCTCCACATGCTGACAGCACTATATTCTATTTTCCTTTGTCTCCAAAACAAAGAAACATGATCCTCTTGTCTTAGAAAGGTTTACCCATGAATTCCCCATGTTTTCTGCCAAAAGTAGAATGTAGGGCAACTTGTAAGAGGCTGCAGAGTTGGCACACTGGAGGAGAAGCCAGTTCTCATGGGTTTATTTTTGCTTTTCGTGGTTCATTTCACAGAAAATTCACTTTACTCCATCTTAATTTCCCCAGCTACAAAGAAAAAGGCAACTATTTCTTCCATGAACACAGGAGTAGATAAAGATTCAATGACTAGATTTAATAGAGTCCTTTAATTTCCCACCTAGATCTATTAGGAAATACGTTCTAATTTGAAGAAAAAACAAGTGTGTAGTTTCCAGCCTGCCAGCTCACATAAACCTATTCATTAGAGCCAAACTAGTTTGTACACATTGTTGTGACCACAGAAATTCTTATGCATTATGATTTGAGAGACATTTCATGGAGAAGTGGATGAAAATGACCTCATGTTGAATTTAACTAGTTACGTTCTTAAAAGTCACTGGTAAAATAAAAAATATAATTTATAAAGAGACAACTCAGCAATTAATTAACTCTCCCTGCTGTGATACAGCTGGTTAAGGATCCCATGTTGTCTCTGTGGCAGCAGGGGTTTGATCCCCGGTCCGGCACAGCGGGTTAAGCATCCAGTGTTGCCACAGCTGCTGAATAGGTTATAGCTGAGGCTTGGATTTGATCTCTAGCCCAGGAATTTCCATAAGCCTTGGGTGCAGCCAACCCCCAACAACAACAACAACAAAAAAAGCAAAAAACCCCAGTTAACTCTTTAACTCATCTCTATAAATTCATCAAATCAGGCAAGTTATTCTCTACTTAGTTCCTCTGGATATTGCTGACTTAGAGATATTTGGGAAGATTTTCCTTTCTTCACTTGGGAAACTGTTTGTATAGCCTTGTCTGAAAATCATTTCTTTACAAATAATAAATAACTTATGGGGCCCTAAGAAAATTTGAATAGAGGAATGAATGAAAATTCTAGCTTTGTTCCTAAGCCACCTTCGGTATATGTTTTAATCTGTTTCAGCTTCTTTATCTGCAAAATAAGTGACAGTGCAGAATTGACACAGAAGCAGCACATGTTACCACTCTCCACCCTCAGACTCACTGCAGGCATCACTAATCAAGCATAGAACTCTTTCCTGCTGAACTCACACACTGCTTCAGAATCCTTTGTATCATTGCATATTCCTGGGTTAGATTTTGCCTGACTATATTAAATGCCTAGATGCCAGGCACAATTTTTTTAATTGAAGTACAGTTAATTTACAATGTTGTGTTAATTTTCTGCTATACAGCAAAGTGATTCAGATAGATATATGTGTGTGTGTGTATACACACATATGTATATATTCTTTTTCATTATAGGTTATTATAAGATATTGAATATAATTCCCTGTGCTATACAATAGGACCTTGTTGTTTATCTGTTTTATATACAGTAGTTTGTATCTGCTAATCTCAAACTCCTAATTTATTCCCTCCCCCTATTTTCCCTTTGGTAGCCATAAGATGGTTTTCTATGTCTTCCAGGCACTATTTTAAATGCCTACCTATATTAAGTAGTTTTCTTATGACACAAATACATGAGGTATGGACAATTAAGGTCATTATTTTGCAAATGAGGAAAAGGAGGCCTGAAAAAGTCCCTTATCATAAGTGAAAGAGCTTGAAATCAAGTGGCCTATGCTTTTCTACACTATGATACTTTGCCTCTGAGTTTACTCGAGTCCATCTCCACACAAATGCCATGGTTAATGCTGAAAACATGGCACACACATTACACAGTAATGCATCTCCTATGCTCTCTGGGGGATTGGTTTAGTTTATGCAGTTTTATCCCCAGCACCTAGCCCAGGGCCTGGCAGAGTGTCTGGCATACAATAGCCACTCAGAAAATACTGATCGAATGAATAAATGCTGCCATCTCCATAGCCAATATGACTATATTCTTTAAAAATATACTTTAATGACATTTTATTTTTATGGTCCATGAGTCCATTATTCTGTAGAGTCTCTGTTGATAGTTTTCCAATCAGAATCTTACTAAGTTTCCTATGCAAAATTCTATCTTAGTGTTTTCCTGATTGTTTATTCTCATTTTAACTATTTATTTGGACCCTGGAAGTAAGCATTCAACCAGGGGCAATCCTTCACCATTGGAACAGAAATGATACCCTGTATATGCTGACTTTTTCTATGAAACAGCAACAACTCGACAGAAGTCAACTGCCAAAGTGGAAAAAGCCTTGACTGATTGAAGAACAGACGCTCTTGAGTACAATTAGTAGAGACTTGCAGTGACCTAGGTAGTTATTTAACTAAAAAAGGAAACATAAAAGAAACCAAAACTGGATTATTTTGAGGGGATTTCATGGTGAGTCACTGAATAGAACTTAGTGACACAAAAAGAACAAATTAGTAAGCCAGTGTTTACAGTAAAGTACATGAAGTCAGAGTCAAGACAACTTAAAACCTATGACAATATTTTTTTGCACTAGTTTTTCCATATGCACTAACAGAATAGCCTAGGACCTAACTTATCTGATTTATAAATGATAACATAAAGGCTACAAACAAGCAGAAAAGCACACAAGTTTAAAGTGTTCTTACCAATAAGATTTTCTACAAATAATTACAAGTATAGTTGGGGAGTAAACAGTCTTAGGAAGTTCTTGACATAGATATCTGAAAATCATGAGTGTCAAAACCATTGCATTTCTCCCAAACACCATCTCAAATTCAGGGATCGAGGCTTGGGGCAGCATCAAATAGTAGAAATAAGAGTACACTGACATCTATTAAAGGGTATGAGAAAAGAACTAGGACAGAAAGAGTACAAAGAAACATCAAAAAAAAAAAAAAAAAAAAAAGCTGCTGGCAGGAGCTAGAGAAGAATTAAAGGGCAGAGAGGAGTCCCAGAGGAAGTCCTAGCTGATGTTAATTCATTGTCCTGTTGCCACCAGCTGCCTCACTGAGTTCTTTCTGGCAGGTACAACCCCTCCCAAAGTACAGGGTACCAGGTACTGTCTTCCAGCCATAATTCTGTACAGCTTGGAGGAGCAAGCACTCCACGTATGTATTGAGTTGAAAGAAAGGTGACCAAAATAAGATGGAAACATTGTCATTATATAAAGAGGGAGAAAGGATTTGTTGTAATTAGAAATAACCCATATGGGAAGACCTAGAAGGAGAGAAGAGAGTTACTCTTTAAATAACCACTGAGAAGCTGTGGCCACAGGCAGAGGCCTGTATAAACAAATACCTGCAGCTCATGTGGCATGATGTTCACTGCTCAGTGGAACTATGGTCTCTAGCACATCCAAAATAAAATTGTGAATTTTGCATACGTGTGGTCAAGGTGCTTCAGCTGCTTTGCCCCCTTTTGGTAATATCTGACCTAAATAGGAATTTCACACCTCTTTGTCATAGTCCCAAGAGCCTTCTTCTTAGATCTTTCCATGGAGGCCCACGCTCCAAAACCACCCCCTCCCCTCAAACATTCCTATGTTGAAGCCCTAACTGCCAATTGTGACAGTACTTGGAGGTGGGGGTCTTTGGGAGGTACTTAGGTTTAGGTGAGATGGTGAGGGTGGAGCCCCCATGATGGGATTAGTGCTTTTAAGAAAAAGAGTAATCCAAGGGCTCACTTTCTCTCTCCACTTTCATGCATGGAGAAAAGGACAAGTGGGGACACAGTGAGAAGGCAGCATTTATAATCTGAGAACCTCACCCTTCTGGCATCTTGATCGAGGACTTCCATCTCTCCTACTATAGGAAATAAATTCCTGTTGTTTAAGCCATCCCAGGCTATGGTATTTTCTTAGGGAACCTGCATTGATTAAGATATCCCACCTACCTCCTGTCATCCAAAATCACAATAAAGTCTGGGCAATCTATGTTATAAAAACTTTCTCCCACTTACAGAGTCAAAGGACCCAACTCTGCTATGGGTTAGTCATGTTGACTTGGGCAAGGCATCCAATTGCTCTTTTTTTTTTTTTTTTTTTTTTTTTTTTTTTTTTTGTCTTTTTGCCATTTCTTGGGCCACTCCCATGGCATATGGAGGTTCCCAGGCTAGGGGTTGAATCGGAGCTGTAGCTGCTGGCCTACACCAGAGCCACAGCAACGCAGGATCCGAGCTGCGTCTGCGACCTACACCACAGCTCACAGCAACGCCGGATTGTTAACCCACTGAGCAAGGGCAGGGATTGAACCGCAACCTCATGGTTCCTAGTCGGATTCATTAACCACTGCGCCACGATGGGAACTCCATCCAATTGTTCTTGATATCACCCTTAAAATGAGGGATTCAGTTGGATGATCCATACCAGTAGCTCTGATCTTTGCATCCAATGGTATTGGAATCTTTTCTAGAGTTGTTTAGATGGTCAAATGAATACAATTGAAATAAGTCCTACAGGTGCTATCTTGAGAAGGGACGCTACCAAGTGCTAATTTTAGCACACCATGGCATTTATCTCCACCATCATGATAGAAAAACAAGGGCTGGCAAATTGGCCTTCTGTTTCTGCAGCTGCTGACCCCTAGTAAAGAATGTTAGAACAGACGTAAGCTAGCCCTGGAGACTTGGGCTGGTGCCAAAAGCAATAACTACAGCTTGTTCTGTGGCTGTCACTCTGAATTAAAGACTGAATGGCCAACGGAAACCACCATTTCACACTGTGATGTTCCGGGTCTCCCACTTCGGTGGCTGAGGTTGGCAGTGCTTCTACACAGGATGTATCACGCTTGTCAAGATGTCCAGGGTCAGGTAACTGGGCACTGCACCTGGTTAGGGTACTATCAAAATGGTACTTTCTCAGGGATTTCCTTAGGCAAAGAAAGCAATTTTGCAAAGTCGAAAAGGTAACCATCTCTATATGGTTCCTGATCTGAGACCTCAAGTGTATCTACAAAGCCAAGGGCTAGGATATATGAAAAAAGTCACTCCCAGGCATTTCAAAAATGGGCTCACACTATTCTGGGATGTCTGTGCTCAGTTATTTCAGTCCCTGACTCAAATGTAAACCCTATATAATAGCAACATTGTACTCAAAGGAAGGAGACTTTTCTGGAGCAGTAGGTAAAGGAAGGCAATTTAGACGACAGTCATTTTAACGTTTCCTCACCTTTGCCCATGCAACTTTGCCCTTGTTCATCTAAATTCTAACAGAGTGGAGCTAATGTAAAAGGAACATTGAAATAAATGGCAAATGGGAATGACTGAGACAGTTGAAGGATGCCTTTAAGAGTTATTTGGCCCAAAAATAACCTCAGTAATTCTTACAGATTTCCTTGGAAGCAATGTAAAAACTGCCTGGGGTGCAATGTATTCACAAGAATAGGACCTTTGCTTCTGAAAAAGAGTCTTAAAGTACTGAGAATTGGGGAAATGTTTAAAGTGATATGTAACAAAGAACAGGGTTGGATCCAGGAGAATGATTCAATGTTAAATTCATAAAATCATTACTAACCTCATAGATTCAGTTGTGTGAAAGACAAATTCAAGTTGGAAAATAATGCTCTATTAAATATTAATTTTAGAATTATGTTCTTTAGAAGTCAATACTAAATGTATGGAACAACCATGTAGCAGACAGACTTACAACAGTGTTTCTCAGCCAGGGGTGATTTTGCTTCCCAGGGGATATTACGACATAATTCATTCATTAAATGAATGCTTATTGACTGCCTACTATGTGTCAACCCTGAGACGCCACTGATTACATGATGACTGTTCATCCTGTTGCAGTGGAACTTAATATCCAAATGGGAAGACAGACATTCAAAGAAGTAATTATAATGAAAGTCATTACTGTAAATGAGGGGGTATAAGTTAGGGACCATAACATAGCTGGTAAGTCAGGAAGCCCTCCAAGGGGGTGACTTACATGGTGGGTAGAATTTACCAGGTAGAACATAGGGTAGGGAGAAGAGGTCAAAGAAGTGATTTAAGCAAAATACCATCAGAATCTTTCTTTTCTGAAATAATTTAAGGTTCAAGAAAGAAGAAGCACATATGATGAGAAGAAGAAATTTTCATTGCACCTCCTGCTTCCTTTAGTATCAGTCTTTCAAATCCCTGGATTTATTCCTATTGGATTTCCGCTTCTGGAAACCATTTCTGCTTTCCGGTATTTTCCAAAAGCTCCATGATGTTCACTGAATTATTCTTTCTGTCTTCCTTTCATTTTCAGGAATCTAGAGATGACTTATAAAAGAAAGAACTTATGTATTTATCTTAATAAGAACACTTGACAGTGCTGCTGGGCTAGATCAGGGACCAGGCTGCTGTGAGTGCCTGTCTGCAGTCTTTGCTTTAATGGTTGGATGAAGTAGACTTTAAACAGAACAGTATGTGAAAGAGCACTAACTGTCAGGGTGATGGCATGGTAAAGATGAGAAAATTTGCTAATTCTCTATAACTATTCCCAGAAAGAAACATTTCGATGAGATAGTCAATAATTAAAATATTTCATCATCTGTTATAGTCTGTTAGCATAACAAGAGCTGGCTCTCTTCTTTGGTATAAAATAGGATGATTTAACTCATTCAATTAGTATTTTCTTACCCAATATTATTAGTGCTGTGTATCTCCTACCTAGACTGTTTCCTGAGTGATAATCTTCACTGAACCTCCTTGAAAATGCTTTTACTGTTTAGAACAGCAATAGCTCTAGAGGATTTTTTGCTAGGTTTACATACACATAAAAAACTGAAAGTATAAAATTTCTTCTCTTTATCCATAACACCATGACTCAGATGTAACTGACATATTCAGAGCCTGAAAATTCAAGCGGAATCCGTGGTACTCACTCCAGGATGTGCATGTGCCCAGTGAGGACTATCTGAAACTTATCAGATTCAGAAACCGTTTTCACTCTCAAGGCTAGCAAAATAGAACGTTTTATACCTATATTTTGTGGAAATTTTAAGACGATGGATATTAATTAGTCTCTTAGGCAGAGAGCCAATGTGAACACAATATATGAACTTTATCAAATCACTGGGGATTGAGTAGTTGTGAAAAATGAGTCCCATCTGTTAAAGCAGAATAAACTTATCACGTTTATTCTGTATCCATTATGTGGACATTATGTGGACATAATGGAACTAAATTGTAGAGATGATATTATACAAAAGCTTAAGAGCTAATGCACCAGACTACTTAACAAGGTGCCAAAAGAGAGACTGTTGCATTTTGGATTCAGGAGCAAGGAGAAAATTTTAAAGGCCAGGACAGTTTTTGGTTTTTTATTTTATATCTTTATTCCAAAAAGGTAAAGTAACTCTTGTTCTGCTTTGAAGGTCCCAGTTTCAAACACAGTGGTAGTGATTGAAAAAGGATGCAGGGGAGTTTCTGTTGTGGCTCAGCGGGTTAAGAACCAACATAGTGTCCATGAGGATGCAGGTTCAATCCCTGGCATTGCTCAATGGGTTAAGGATCCAGCATTGCTGTGAGCTGTGGTATGAGTTGCATTTGTAGCTCAGATCCAGTGTTGCTAAGGCTGTGGCATAGGCCTGCGGGTGCAGATCTGATTCAACCCCTAGCCCAGGAACTTCCATATGCTACAGGTGTGGCTGTTTAAAGAAAAAAAAAAAGATAAAGGATTTTGTGACTTGATGTCACTCTTCAGGTCAAGAGTACTTTTCTGCTGGCTTTAGTGAATATGTTCTGCCTTTGTCAAAACCATATTGGTGCTAGGGTGCCAAGGCAGTTCAATTAAATTCAACAAACAGTTGAATACCAGAACAACTGAATATTCACACATGAAAGAATGAAATTGAACCTATAACCAAAACTGACTCCAACTGAATCAACTTAAAAGAAAGTCTTACTCTCAGTAA
Organism: Sus scrofa; assembly: GCF_054392235.1. Classification (NCBI taxonomy): domain Eukaryota; kingdom Metazoa; phylum Chordata; class Mammalia; order Artiodactyla; family Suidae; genus Sus; species Sus scrofa. The sequence continues at coordinate 106,689,399 of NC_139388.1, read as the reverse complement.
TAAATCTTCCTGATCTTCAGTTAGGCAAAGTCTTCTGAGATATAATACCAAAATCGCATTGATCAGAAAAAAAAAGTTAGACTTTATCAAAATTTAAAACTTTTGTGCCTCAAAGGACATAATTGAGAAAGTGAAAATATAATACACAAAATGAAGGAAAATATTTGCAAATCATACATCTGAGAAGTGACTTTATTCAGGGCATGTAGAAGGCTCTTAACATAAGAGAAAGATAAATAACCCAATTTATAAATGGGCAGAGAATCTGAATAGACATTTCTCCAAAAAGATAAGCAAATATCCAATAAGTGCATGAAAAGATATTCAATATAATTAGCCATTAGGGAAATGTAAATCAAAACCACACTAAAATACCAATTCACAGCCACAAGGTCAGCACAGTCAAAAAGTTAGATACTATCAAGTGTTAGTAAGGATGTGGAGAAGTTAGAACATAGCAGACGAAAATGTAACTTGGGGCAGTTGTCAAAGAAAAGAGTTTAATGTTTCCTCCCATGAGTTAAACAAAGAGTTAGCATATGACAAATCAATTCCACTTTAGTTGTGTGCCCAAGAGAAATGAAAGCATATGTCCACACAAAAATGTGCACATGAATATTCATAGCAGCATTATTTACAGTGGTCAAAAAATGGAAACAATATGGTTTAGCCATATAATGGAATATTATTTAGCCAATAAAAGGGATGCATTACTGGTGCATGCTAGAACACTGGATGGACCTTGAAAACATTATGCTTAGTGAGAGAAGTGAGTCACAAAAGACATCTTGTATAATTACATGCACGGGAAATGCCCCAAACTGCCAAATCTATATAGAGGGTGTATTAATGATTGTCTAGGGGTAGGGCCAAGGGGAAGTGGAGGTAATGGAGAGTGACTATTGGTGTTTTTAAGGTGATGAAAATGTTCTAAAATTAGATTGTGTTGATGGATGCACAACTCTGAATATATTAAAAACAATGAATTGTACACTTTTTGATTTTTATTTTTTCCATTATAGTTGATTTACAGTGTTCTTTCAGTTTCTACTGTAGATCAAAGTGACCCAGTCATACACACACACACATATATTTTTTTCTCACATTACTCTCCATCAAGTGACTAGATATAGTTCTCTGTGCTAAACAGCAGAATCTTATTGCTCATCCACTCTAAATGCAGTATTTTGCCTCTATTACCTCCAGACTCCCAGTCCATTCCACTCCCTCCCCCTTGGCAACCACAAGTCTGTTCTCCATGTCCATGATTTTCTTTTCTGTGGAAAGGTTCACTTGTGTTGTATATTATATTCCAAGTATAAGTGATAGCATATGGTATTTGTCTTTCTCTTCTGACTTACTTCACTTAGAGTGAGAGTCTCTAGTTCCATCTATGTTGCTGCAAATGGCATGATTTTGTTCTTTTTTATGGCTGAGTAGTATTCCACTGTGTATATGTACCACATCTTCTTAATCCATTCATCTGTCTATGGACATTTGGGTTGTTTCCATGTCTTGGCTATTGTGAATAGTGCTGAAGTGAACACACAGGTGCATGTATCTTTTTCAAGGAAAGTTTTGTCCAGATATATGCCCAAGAATGGGATTGCTGGGTCATGCAGTAGTTCTATGCATAGTTTTATAAGGTACCTACATACTGCTTTCCATAGTGGCTATACTAATTCACATTCCCACCAACAGAGAAGGAGGATTCCCTTTTCTCCACACCCTCTCCAGCATTCATTATTTGTTGACTTGCTAATAATAGCCCTTCTGACAGATATGAGGTGGTACCCCATAGTAGTTTTGATTGCATTTCTCTAATAATCAGCAATGTTGAGCATTTTTTCATGTGCTTATTAGCCATCTGTATATCTTCTTTGGAGGAATGTCTATTCAGGTCTTTTTCTCATTTTTCATTTGGGTTGTTGAGTTTTTTTTGCTGTTGTATAAGTTGTTTATATATGTTAGAGATTAAGCCCTTGTCAGTTGCATCATTTGAAACTATTTTCTCCCATTCTGCAAGTTGCCTTTGGGGTTTTTTTATGGTTTCCTTTGCTGTGCAAAAGCTTGTCAGTTTGATTAGGTCCCATTAGTTTATTTTTGCTTTTATTTCCGTTGCCTTAGGAGACTGACCTAAGAAAACATTTGTATGGCTGATGTCAGAGAATGTTTTGCCTATGTTCTCTCCTGGGAGTTTGATGGTGTCTTGTCTCACCTTTAAATCTTTAAGCCATTTTGAGTTTCTTTTTGTGTATGGTGTGAGGGTATGTTCCAGTTTCATTGATTTACATGCAGCTGTCCAGTTTTCCCATTTTATATTTTATATTTTACATTCTTTCCTCCTTTGTTGAAAATTAATTGACCATCAGTGTCTGGGTTTATTTCTGGGTTCTCTATTCTGTTCCATTGGTCTGTATGTCTGATTTGGTATCAGGAATTGCACACTTTAAATGGCTAAATTGTACAATATATGAACTAAGTCTCAAGAAAGTGGGTAAAATTATAGCAGTGCTAGAAATTTTATCTAGGAACCGTTCTGAAACTGGGAGTAGAGAGAAGGAAATTAGGCTTAAAATCTCCAACTTAGGGAAAATTTATGTCATCTGGATGGTTTTTATTACTTCATTGAGTCTGACAGTTCAGGGATATGCTGCTTGCTATGTCCTAGGCACTGGAGACAGAAACATGAAAAAGAAAATGCTTGCTGTAAAGCTTACCAAATAGTGGTGGGGAAGGGTCCTTAAATGCAGTACCTATGATAGGAACAGGGAATCGATGCAACTGGAGTACAGTGAGGATGACCTACCTCCATGTGTGTGCATGTATGTGTGTGTATATGTACGTAGGAGTTGGATGTAGAGATGAAGGAGATCAAGAGGAACTTTCTGGAAGGGTGAATTGAGTTTGTCAAGTGGTCAAGAAGGTGTGCACTACAGAATGCAGATGATACAGGAGAAGGAAGAGTCAAGGAAGACATTTCTTTCTTTAATTCTTGTGGACTTCATGGACTGTTGATCTCAGCTTGATCATTAGGTAACAAAATAGTATCATTAACCACAAAGGGTGATTTTACTAACCATGTTCACAAAGCCCACTTTGGCCAGAAAGTTGGAAGTTTGTACCTTCTGCTTTACTTGTACAGACAAAGTTTGTCTTCCATTGAAATATCACAGTATGTAGCTGTTTTCTAGATCTGCAAGTTTAACAGAGAGAAATCTGAGCTGTAATCTCTTCCCAATTAGCTATATGCTCTGTGTGATCCTTGGTTTCCTGCAAACTGCATGAAAATGACAAGAGTTACTTGATGCAGTTTCGTAAAGAGGAATGGAGATAAAGCATACAAAGCACTTTGCACATAGAACTTTAGTACATGGTAGCTACTATTGTTCTGTATTTTATAATTATATTTTCTTAAATTGAACGGAAGAAAATGTTTCAATTTTCACAGAATATTGTAACCTTACAGTTTTTCCACCTTAGTGAGTAGTACCTAGACCGTTCAGTTTATCTACTGTTTGCTGACAAAGGTATAAGGCATAAAGAGATACAACATTGGTCCTCTGTAATAATAAAAATGCTGGAGCTCAGATGCACAGGACAAAGGCTAAGGAAAGGAAGCCAAATGGGCAAGCAAATTAGGTCATGAATGAATAACAGCAGACAAGGCAAAATCTGCTTATAAATCAGGCAGACAATCTAGTAAAGGTGGAGAGCAGACTGGGCTCAGAGGTCAAGTTAACAGCAGACAGAGTTGTCAGACAACATTTAGAGGCCAGAAAATTAGCAGGGACTGAAACATTTTAGTTGGAGTTTGCTTCCTGAGATAAAACAAGCACATCTCTTTGGGGTCTGATTTCCAGCGAGAATATTCTCACTGTGTTTCCATACAGCTTGCAGACTGACCATTTGATTTGCATAGTTAGAAGGATCTGTTCAATCTCATTTGAACATACCTCTGTGTCTACACACACATTAATATGCACATGCATGCAAACACACACGTGACACTTTTGCCATGTACATTGTGAAGTTCCTCCAGAGTTAAATAGCCTAAGTGCTATTTCTTTCCATGCATGGCTGCTTTTACTGCGACCACACCTATATGTTCCTTTCTGTAGCCATCAGTGGATGGAAAATTGCCAGTTTCTTTCATAGTTCTTGAATGTTGGGATTTGATAGTTTCTGAAATATCTACACTGAAAAGTGCAGAAAAGTGTCAGTCCTTTCATTTGACTTTCATCACGATTTCAATGGCTTTTCAAAAAGCTATTCCATGGAGGTAGATAAAATGCTATTAAAAATATATATAGATATGCAGAGAGGGAAGTCACCATTCTTACTACTGGAACAAGTTCCTGCCTGTCCAAAGAATGGTCTTCACTCACAGATTTTCCTCTGTCCAGTATCTTTCTTTTTCAAATAAATGGAATGGTCATTTGTTATCCCTCTACTGAATAAAAATGATTATGTCCTCACAGTATGATTTTTCCCCACCTACTTTTAAATTTGATTCTGAAAAGAAAATTCACTAATCACATAGATTATCACTGATGTAATTAATATGAATTTGGTATGCTATTTCAAAAAAGGAACAGACTGGAGGTCGTCTTAGTAAAGATTCTATTCAACTTAATGCCTCATAAATTACTCATTGTTGCTGCCCAGTGAATTTAGAGTAATAATTGTAAGACTGGTTATGAGACATTAGGGAGAAATATTATGTCACAAGTAATAAAAAGGTTTGGAGTGCACTCATTTGAAGTCCACTTTTCTTTTTTCACAGAGTAATATTATCCTTTGATTCTAATTTTTGGGGGACAAGTTTACTAATGGCTATTCTTTGGGGAAAAAAAGTATTCTATATCATTCTGTTTATGATCATATGCAGTACAGCCCCACATGTACCTCTGACATGTATCACACTAATGAACTGTTTTAGTCTCACTACCAAAAGAAGTCAGAGCCATCACAATTTTTTCAAATGGAACTAAAGTTTATATTTTCTAAGTAAGACTTGCTATGTCAACTTCTAGCCTTACTTGGTCTCCCATTGTCATGATTTAGGTGTGGTCTACTTTTAATTATCAGTTTTCAAAACCTGTAACTGGATTACATTTCAACAAATATTGAGTGTTTGCTAGGTACTGTTACCTTAGAAATACATAAGAAACACCCATCTTTAAGAAGTATATGTTCTTCATGAGGAGAGAATATATATTTCAAGCTTTATTACCAGTGGCCATGATGAAAAGTAGTTTCTCTATTTGATAATAAAAAAATATCTTCAGGAAAAAAAAAAAGAGAGGACAAGGCCTACTTGTCCTTAAACTATGTGGTATTAGGTACAATGTAGACAAATCTAATTCCCATTCCTCTCAGATGACATTTCTTGTTACTTTCAACTCTCTCCTGACTGCTGATAGGAAAAACCCAAAGGCCACACTTCATTATCTTTAGAGCCTAGAAACTCCTTCTAAGGGCAAAGCTACAACTGTACCTGTTTTTCTGCTTATATTTGTGATGAATTTGCCAAGTACTTCAATGCCTTATCTAACTGATCAAGAATAACAGTAGTATAAAGAGAGCTGTGATAGCTATACTAATATCAAACCAAATAGACTTAAGCTATTTAAAAATGTTACCAAAATACAAAAAGGGACATTTCATAAGGAAAGAAGAGTGAATTCAGCCCCCCACCCCCACCCCCGAGAATGAGAGTAAAGCAAGTATACCTATGCTTGCCATTTCTTATTACTGTTCTATAGGAGAATTTAGTTAGTGTGATTATGCAAGAAAGATCTAGATTGGGAAGGAAAAAGTAAGACTGGCATTATCCTCAGACAACATAGCCTTGTATATAGAAATCATATGAAGACTTTATTAAACACTGCTGGAACTAAAACACAAGTTCAGCATGGTTGCAGGATACAAGACCAGCATACGAAAATCATACTTAATTTCATATGGTATTTCCTTTCTCTTTCTGACTTACTTCACTCAATTTTACATACTAGTGATGCAAAATCTGAATGTAAAATAAAGGCAAAGATTTCATTCACAATAGCATTAAAAAGGGTACAACTACTACAGAAAACAGTATGGAGGTACCTCAGAAAACTAAATATAGAACTACCACATGACCCAGAAATCCCACTCTTGGGCATATATCCAGACTTTCCTTGAAAAAGATACATGCACCTGTATGTTCATTGCAGCACTATTCACAATAGCCAAGACATGGAAACAACCTAAATGTCCATCCACAGATGAATGGATTAAGAAGATGTGGTACATATACACAGTTGCTCAGCCATTTGCAGCAACATGGATGGAACTAGAGACTCTCACACGAAGTGAAGTAAGTCAGAAAGAGAAAGACAAATACCATATCACTTATGTCTATAATATAATATATGGCACAAATGAATCTTTCCACAGAAAAGAAACTCATGGGACTTGGAGAACAGACTTGTGGTTGCCAAGGGGAAGGGAGTGGGATGGACTGGGAGTTTGGGGTTAATAGAGGCAAACTATTGCCTTTGGAATGGATAAGCAATGAGATCCTGCTTATAGCACAGGGAACTATACCTAGTCACTTGTGATGGAACATGTTGGAGGATAATGTGAGAAAAAGAAAATATATATGTGTGTGTATATATATATGACTGAGTCATTTTGCCTTACTGTAGAAATTGACAGAACACTGTAAATTAACTATAAAAGAAAAAATAAAAATCATTAAAAATAGCATCAAAAAGAATAAAATACCTAGCAATCAATTTAACAAAGGAAGTATAATATTTGGTCATGGAAAACTTTAAAATATTGATGAGAGAAACGTTTAAAAATCCACCTAAATAGAAAGACATTCCATATTTTTTGATGGTTACATTGTGAAAATGAAAATTCTTCCAAATTTGTCTATAAATTCAATTTGATCCCTATCAAAATGTCAGCAGACTTTTTGAAGAAACTTACAGAATGACTCACAAATTTATATAAAATTGCAAAAAACCAAGAAGAGCCAAAATTATCTTTAGAAAGAGCAAAGCTAGAGAACTTTTACCTCTCAATTCAAAATTTATTCTAAACTACAATTACTAAGACAGAATGTTCTACTGGCATAAAAACAGGTGTATATGTCAGTGGAATAGATCTGAGAATCTAAAAATACATCCTTACATTTATGGTCATTTGATTTTTGACAAAGGTGTTAACACAGTCAATTCATGGAAAATGGATAGTCTTTTTAACAAGTGGTGTCCGGACAACTGAAAATTCCCATGCAAGATAATGAATTTAGGCCATTATCTCACACCAAACAAAAAATTAACTCAAACATATTATAGATTAAATGTAAGAAATAAAAATTAAGAGTTTTAGAAGATAAAATAGGAGAAAATTCTGAGAACTTGGATTAGGCAAATTTTGTTATATGACACAAAAAGCATGGTCTACAAGAAATGAAATTGATAAATTAGAGCCCAGGCTAATAAAAACATGCCATTTAAAAGTTACCATTAAGAAAATGAAGACAAGTAAGACATTAGAAATAAATATTTGTAAAACACATTTTACACAGGATATGTCCAAAATATACAAAGTATTATACCTTAAGATGACAACTCAGTTTAAAAAAAAGGGGGGGGGGAGGAGGCAAAATATTTGAATAGAGGTTTTACCAAGGAACACATATGAATGGTTAATAAACATGAAAAGATGCTCAATATCATTAGTCATTGTAAATTAAAACCACTAGAATGGCTATAAAAAAGACAGTAACATTGATTGGTGAAAATGTGGAGAAACAGGAAATCTGATACAATAGTGATGGAAATATAAAGTGATTCAGCCATTTGGAAATAGTTTGAAAGCTTCTTTAAAAGTTAAATACAAATGTACCATAAGAAGTAGCAATTCCACACTGGATCTCTACTCACAAGTAAAGAAAACGTGTATCCATACAAAGACTTATACACACATGTTCTTAGCATTAATCATAACAGCCAAAAATAGAAATATCCATCAACTACTGGACAGACAAAATGTGGCATATCTATATAATTAAATACTAATCAACAATAAGAGGAACAAATTACTGATACATGCCATAGCATGAATCGATCTCAAAAGTATATTGCTAAATTTAAAAAAATTATCTTTAAAATGGGTAAAACACATGATATGTAGAAGATGCTCAATAAAATTTCAAAGAAAGTGATCCAGCAGTAAACATGTTCTATCCTCCTAACTCCTTTGAAGCTAAAAGGAAATTTGACTTGGCCTTGAGCTGAGCAGTAGGGTGAAAATAACCTTGAGAATTGTAACCTTAAGCCAGTTCTCATATGTATGCTCAAAATGTGCTTGCAATAAGTAAACCTTAAGCAATTAAGTCAAGTTCAAAATGTTTCCTAATACTTTCCCGGGTGCCTGACAGAATAAAATATAAATGAGCTATCATCCTATATGCAAAGAAATTTTTAAAACAATTTTAATGAAATTTAACAATAAAAATCACCAAACACACAAGGAAACAAAGCACCATGAGTGATAATTAACAGAGGAAAGAAATCAAGCTATGAAAGTTTGAGATTTTTGAATAATCAGACACAGAGTATATACTTACTATATATGCTTATACTATATTACTATAATATGCTTAGTATATAATAGAACTCAAAAGCATTTGCAGATAATATAAATTATCAAGAACTACTAAGCTTATCTGAAAAGTATGTTTTAGCAATTAAAATTACAACAAAATTAAAATTTCAAAGGAGAATTTGAATAGAACATTAGACACAGATGAAGATAAAAATAGTAAACTGGAAATACACCAAAAGAAATTACTTAGAATACAGAGAGAAAAAGAGATGGAAAATAGGAAAAAGTTACAGGGCAGGGAAATAATATTTATTAGAGTTTCAGAACAAAAGGGAGAAAGAATGGAATAGATGCAACACCTAAAGAGATAAGGCTCTGTGACAGACTTCAAAAATTACTGTAATTCTTTGCCCCTCCTTGTATACATGCAATTTGTAATGTGACTTTGGAGAGACTTCTGAGGTGGAAGTCCTTTACCTATCCTTTGAAAAAAGGCTGGCCTCTTGATTTGCATTGGTCAAGCGTGCGTAATACTGTTCATAAAAGTGACAGTGCCTGTTCTGAGTCTAGTTTTCAAGAGGTCTTATGTGATTCCATTATTTCTTTTGCAGACCTGCGGCTATCACATGGCAAAGCCTGTTTGCTGGTTGATGAGAGTCCATGTGGAGAAAAGCCAAGCTGTCCCGGCTGAAGCCATCCTGGACAAGCCTAGAGCCATCTGACCCCCAAGCACATGAGATGGTCTAGTTAAAATTATCAGACCACTGGAGTTCCCGTCATGGCTCAGTGGTTAACGAATCCAACTAGGAACCATGAGGTTTTGGGTTCAATCCCTGGCCTTGCTCAGTGGGTTAAGGATTCAGCGTTGCCGTGAGCTGTGGCATAGGTTGCAGACGCAGCTCAGATCCCAAGTTGCTGTGGCTCTGGTGTAGGTCAGTGGCTACAGCTCCGATTCAACCCCTAGCCTGGGAACCTCTATACGCTGTGGGAGCAGCCTAAGAAATGGCAAAAATACAAAAAAAAAAAAAAATTATCAGACCACCTGTCCCTCAGTTGACTGGGGACTCATGAATGAACCCCGCCAAAATGAACTGGAAGACTCAGAAATACATTCTTGTGAACCTCAAGGCAAGAAAATGTACACTGAGAGATTTTAAAATTTGATACAACAGTATCCAGGAAGAATTTTGAAAGTGTCAGCTGACTGCTCGTAGCTGTGTCTGATACAAAATTGGAAAAAAAAAAAAAAAAAAGAGGTAAGTTAAGAGAACTAGCCATTGGGCAACTATAATTTAGAAGAAATATAGAGAGCTCCTACGTAGTACTGGATTGGAAAATAGACATACTTTTCATCTCCAGTCTTTCCCATTAGTGTAATTTTCTCAGTGTAAATGAGGCCTAAGATCAAATCAATAGTATGACTGTAAGATCCTTTTTAAAGAACTCTGAAATTTTTTAAGATTTGCCTGGTAACCCTTCTGATCTGGACAAAGGGGGTTCTAGTAATTTTGAGGGCAAGTGCCATAGAAGCCTAATACCAAAATAGCAGTCATTCAGTCTAAAAGGAAGCCTATCTCAAAAACAATTTTGGGTAGGATGCTTGGAACAGACTCTAATTAGACATGTAGCTCCTCCACAAAAACTGTGAGTAAATTGAACTGGCAAAAGAACACCAAGTCTAGATTAAAAGGGACTGAGTGTTCAAAACTACAGTAAGACTTTGGGCTCCTGATGTGGTATGATCAAGAAGCAGGCTGAGGAAACTTCACAATTGGCAGGATCAGTAATTCTTTAGAGGTAGTCCAGGTGATCAGGGAAAAGCATGAATGTCTCAAAAGAAGGCTACCAGGCATCATTAGACTACTAACGGGAGGCCACACACATTAGTAGGACGTAGATGGATTTTCTTAAATATCCTCCAATGTCCTTGAAACAATTATTTATAGGCTCTAGCAGAGGAGCTAATTTTATAGAATGTTTAATGATTCCACTTAGACTAAAAACAACTCATGATTGGGTTCAGTCTTGCTATCACTGCTGAATTAGTTGACAAGCCCACTAAGAAAGTCTTCACCAAAAGTATAATTTATCATATTGATGGAAGACAGTGTTCAATATCACTTCTGGTCACCTGGACTTTATGTCCACTTCACCACAAGTTGCCTGTATTGCACTACCAAGTGATAAATACAGAGAAAGCCCCTAATTCTCTTCGCTTGAGTGCAAGAGGAAGGGATGCTGTCCTAATGTTTGCAAGACAAGGTTTTCCTATTTCATACCTGCAGGTTTTGGACAAAAATATGTTATTTCCAGACAAAATGCCACTCGATAATAGTATTCCCTCTTCCTTACTACATACAATAAATGCTAAGACTTAAAGTTCAGTCACTAACTGTAAAGGAAAAAGTAATCAGTGGTACAGAATCCACTCATATTACAACTCATACTATGCAATGCTTTATAATGTAGTCCTTGTGTTTGGAATATAACATATAAAATAATGTCTTTTTTTCTCACTGAAAACCCTTGTTTATAATATTGTTATATGAAAGCACAATCAACAGATGAAAAGTGAGGGCTATTCACAGAATTTGTTTCAAAATGAAGGTGATACTGTCAAATCAGGAAAATGACTACCCAAGTTTGCTGCACTGCTATTACGTATGCAAAACAATTATATTTATCTGAAGAGGCTAATAAGGTAATAATATTTTGATGATAACTCTGGAAACAGCATGTTTATATCTATTGCTGAATGCCTAAGTGTTGGACAGTTTGTGATAATTTAACAAATTTCTTAAGCTGAATTGAACAAATTCAGTTCCTCTCTTCCAGAAAACCACAAATTAGAAAAGCAATGTTAACTAAGAGTATTTGTGAACTGGTTCCCAAACTAATCCTCATACTTTGAGTCACATATTTATGATCCCCTTTCACTATGGTCTGGGGGAAAGAGCTCTCAACTGAGGGAACAAGACTCTATTGCTTACTGGTGATTCTTCAGCTCTAAAAACTGTAGAGAGGAGCAACAGCCTACTTGTCCAACTGATAATTAAATATAATAATGTGTGTCAAAGATAATCATTCTCAGTTGCTATGGAGAAGAAAATTAGCAAAAACTCAATGCAGTCACTCAACTTTTTTTTTTTATGCTTTAGTTGTAACAGATAATGGCTTGGAATTAGGTGGGAAGAAGGGCAGTAGGAAGGGAAGGAATTCAGGGAGAGCGTAGGGGATGAAGGAAAAACTATGTTCACAGAGAGCCTCTGGCCATGACCTCGGAGGAAAAAAAATTTAATAAATATCACTTTTCATACTACCACTCAGATATAATATACATTTGAGAAATTCCTTCTACATTTGCATATATTTAATATATTTACTTGAAAATAAGTGTGTGTGTATGTTTTTATAGCTTTTTAAAATGCGATAAAATGGTTGGGGGTTTTCTTTTTTCTTTTTTTTTTTTTTTCATTTTATGGCTGCACCTGTGAAATATGGAAGTTCCCAGGCTAGGGATTGATCTGAGCCACAGCTGCAACCTACAGCTGAGACATACAACTGTGGCAACACTGGATCCTTTAACCCACTGCACTGACTCCGTGTGATCCAAGCCGCTGCAGTAGGACTTTTTAACTCACTGCACCATGGCAATAACTCCAAGAAAATGGTTTTTAATTTAATTGAAACACGAACAGAAAATATCTAATAGACTGCTACTGCTTGAGGTTAGGACCTAAGTCTGATTCATCTTTTTATTTCTTGTACTGCCTAGTATAGTATTTTACTTGCAATAATGCTCATTCCCAAATTTTCTGGAAAACAAATTTCATGTTTTATTTGGGAGGTACAAGCTTAAGGCTAAAGCTGTACATTAAAGATTTTGTTTAAAATTTTGAAGATAAGGAGATGGGTTTCCTATGCATGCAACAGTGTCCCAGTTACATTGATCACCCCCAGTGTTCTGATATGGATTTCAATCTCACTATCCCTCGAAGCCGAAGAAACTAATCTCTTCTGCAGAATTCTGATAGTAACAATCCACTGTTTCTTTTTTCTTTCTTTCTTTCTTCTTCTTCTTCTTCTTCTTATTTTTTTTTTTTTTTTGCGTTTTAGGGCCACACCTGCAGCATGTGGACGTTCCCAGGCTAGGGTCAAATTGGAGCTACAGCTGTTGGCCTGCACCACAGCCATAGTAACTCAGGATTCAAGCCATGTCTGGGACCAACACCACAGCTCACGGCAATGTGGGATCCCCTACCCACTGAGTGAGGCCAGGGATTGAACCTGCATCCTCATGGATACTAGTTGGGATTCATTTCTGCTGCCCCACAACGGAAACTCCAACATTCCATCTTGGATGTAAATTGTCCTTACATCTCCCAAGTTTCTGCATGGCTTTATGGTTTTCTCTTGACCAATTTACTTCCTACACAACTGGCTCTGCTGCCTTAGTTTCTGAAAACTGAACCTACTATTGAAATCAATTCACCCAATGAATTTCATGAAAGTTTCTACAGTCTTAAAACAAAAGAGGAGTTTTGATCAGCACTGAGAAATTGAACATGTGTATGGGGGGGAAAATGCACTGTTTTTGCCAATAGTGTTGCTAGGCAGCCTCTGTACTATGACAACTAGCACCAAAATGTAATGTAACTTCCTAAGTTGAGGGTGGTTTTAAAAGAATGCAGTTAGAGGCTGTTAATCAAAGCCTATGTTGGAACCTTCTAGAAAAATGAGCTGGAGAAGAAGACAAGGGCTTCATAAGAGTTTATAGAGTTTATGCTTTTTAAAGGAAGCCCAAGTGCAGACCCATGGGATGGTTCCTTAAATTCTGTAATTATCTCAGGCAATACATCTAGAAGGCACAACTAATTATGATTAAAGCAATAATGGGCCACCTACACCAGTTATGAAGCAAAAGAGATACATCCCCATTTTGATTCCTTAAACAGTTAAACTGTAGTTGAAATAAAGGGTACGTTTTTGTAATGGAGAGAAGAAGATCACAAAAATGGCTGGAAACATGAGCTCAACAGTTCATCTATGAAAGAGTATAAAATCCAGTCATTTGAATATTTGCTGAACATTTTTTAAAAGAATGCATTATCTTAAGAAATGTTAGAAAATGAAGTAATGGCACCAAGTACTACAGAAAATAAGATATTTTCTGGGAATGTTTTCTCTATAGGAGACAAAGTGTTCTCTATCATTTGTTATTTTTTCCCTTGGTTGTGGAGGGGCAATGTGGAGCCTCAAAATGGACATCTAAGTGAAAACCAACTTCTCCTTTCTTTAGGAAGATGAAAGTAACTATAGGGTCTGTATTAGTCAGGGTTCTCCAGAGAAACAGAAATAATGGGATGTAGACCTATAGAGAGAAAACAAATCATTGTAAGGAACTGGCTTGTGCAGTCATGGAGGCTGGCACGTCCCAAGACCCACAGGGTGAGTCAGCAGGTCAGAGACCCAGAAGAGCCAACGGTAGAGTGCCAGTCTGAAAGCTGGAAGGCCCATTGCCCTAAAAGAGCCACGGTTTCAGTCCAAGTCCAAAGGTTGACAGGGACTAATCCCCAGCCCACAGAATCAGGCAGGAAACCAGCTCTCTTCTTCAGGCTTTTGCTCTACACACACCTTCAACTGATTAAATGAGGTTATTCAAGTTAGAGGGGTAATCTGCTTTACTTGTTCTTCTGTTCTTTTCTTTTTTTGTCCCCCAGGGCCACACCCGCAGCTTAAGGAAGTTCCCAGGCTGGGGGTCAAATCAGAGCTGCAGCTGCTGGCCTACACCACAGCCACAGCAATGCCAGATCTAAGCTGCATCTGCAACCTACACCACAGCTCATAGCAATGCTGGATCCCTAACCCACTGCACTGAGCAAGGCCAGGGACTGAACTGGCATCCTCATGGATACTGGTCAGGTTTATTACTACTGAACCACAACAGGAATTGCTTTACTCAATCTTCCGATTCACAAATTAATTTCATTCAAAAATGTCCCCACAGAAACATTCAGGAGAGCGTTTGGCCAAATAGCTGAGCACCCCGTGAAATGTCCCCCCTTATATTTCAAGTTTCCCACAATCTTATCTCAGCTTAATTTTTTTAAATTGTTTAATGTTTCATGTTCATTGACATGAGCCTTCTTGTTTCTGGTTGTCTGGATCTGACTGACTTTCAAATATTTCTAGGAACATATTCATCCTACCATGCCTTTGATAAAAGCAGCTCCTATACTAAGACTTTCCCTCTCTTTCTCTACCTGCATCTCTTTCAAGCTCAGCATCCTAGCTTCATTGTTATGTCTAGAAAGCTCCCTTGGATCCTTTTCACTTTCACAAGTCTCTCCTCTCTCTGAACTCTTATAGAGTAGATGCTATCCCACCTAAAGTTACTGAGTACCACAGACTGTCTTTCATTGTTTTATTTATTCTATATGTGATAATATTATCAACAGAATGTAAGTTCTTCAAGAGTGGAGGTTATGTGCTATATTCATTTATTTATCCAACATGTAGTTTATGAACATATATCTTGCTTTCAAGGTTTTCACAATCTGATAGGGAAATTCAAATAATTAACAGACAGTTTTGCTAACAAAATAAGTGGTCCCAAACAAGGAAGCATGGAGTGTTATGAGAGCAGAGGTGAGGCAAGGGTAAAAAATTGCTCCAGAAGTTGTAGTTTAAACTGAGAAATACTCCTTATCTCAGAGTTTCTGTGGGTCAGGCATTTGGAAGCTCCTTAGCTGGGTGGTTCTGGTTCAAGTTCTCCAGTGAGGTTTCAGTGAAGCTGTTGGCTGGAGGTATAGTCTCATCTGAAAGCTCAACCAGGGAAGGATAGCTTCTGAGTTCACTTACATGGCTGTTAGGTGGACTCAATTCCTGACTGCCTGCTGGTAAAAAATTAAGGTCCACTCTACACGGGTCATACCATAGTCTGCCCAAGGGTCCTGTGATTTGGCAGCTGGCTTCCTCCAGAAAAAAAATTAGAGTGAGTGCAACCAAGAAGAAATCTACAGTCTTTTTAAACCTAATTTTAGAAGTGATATAGCATCACTTCTGCCTATTATTTTTGTTAAAAGTAAGTCCCCAAATCCAGCTTATATTCAAGGGGAGGATAATTAGCTTCATCTCTTGAAGGGAGAAGTATCCAAGACTTTGTGGACATATTTTTAAACCACCACAAATTAGGGAATGATCCTTAGAGGAAGTGAAAACTACATTGAATTTCAAAAGATTAGGTGAAAATGGTGGGAGAAAGGTGTTTGGAGGAGAGACACAGACTATAAAAATTAAAGAAATAGAGAGCACAGAACTCTGGGTAATACAAAGTTTCATATTATCTGGCTTCAAATAGTATTGATGTAAAGAGAGTGGAAAATGGATATCCCATTGTGGCACAGCAGAAACGAATCCGACTAGGAACCATGAGGCTGCGGGTTCAACCCCTGGCCTCCCTCAGTGAGTTAAGGATCTGGCATTGCTGTGAGCTGTGGTGTGGGTCATAGACATGGCTCAGATCTGGCGTGGCGGTGCCTGTGGTGGAGACTGGCAGCTGCAGCTCCGATTAGACCCCTAGCCTGGGAACCTCTATATGCCATGGGTGTGGCCCTAAAAAGCAAAAACAAACAAACAAAAAAAAACAAAAAAAGAGAGAGAGAGACAGTGGAAGACAATGATGTGGCATTATGTTTCATCCAAAGAGCCAACAGGACACCATTAGGCAATCCTAAGTAGAAGAGTGACATGATCATATTATCACCCAAAACAAAACTGAGGAAATGTAGAGAACTGATTGGAAGGATGCAGTGGGGGAAGAACTGCAAAAAAAACCACTATAGATGCCATGGTGGTGATCCAGGTGACCTAGGCTGTGAGCCTGAACTAAGGTAATACAATGGTGATAGGTGGAAAGGAAAGAAGAACAAGGTATTAAGGAAACTGGATTAGCAAGTCTTTTTTACTGACTGGTTATGAGAAGTAAGGCATAGAGAGACTGAGGGACAACAATGTCTTTCTACCATCGACAATTAAGTAAATTTGGGGCTGAAGGTCTAGAGTCAGGATAGATATAGGGTAAATTTGGTATATTTTGAAGGTGACACAGCTGAAGGGCATACAAATGGAGTGGTTTGGTAGAAGATTTTATATTCAGCTGCTGAGCTCAGGGTATAAGGCTATTGGGACCAAAAAATGGGCATTCCTAAATCATCTACACAGAGGTGTTTGTCAGAGTCATAGGAAAGTGCAGAGTGACAAGAGGAGGGCCAAGGATGGAACCAGTAGGAAAACTGATGCTTAACGTAGGGTCAAAGACAACTAAACCCGCAAAGGAGGGAGGGACTCCTTCGCGCAACAGGGGGAGAATATTTTCTGTATAGTTGCTTCAGTATATAGGATGGTGCTAAACCCAGAACAGCCACTTAGTACAAGCTTGCTTATTGACTGGCTGACCTCTCCATTAATCTTTACCAAAGCTAACCCTGAACCCATTTTTGAATATATCTTAAAAACAATTTTATATTGAAGTGCCCCTTCTTAAATATAGGGTTAAGAGTCATTTTGAAAATCCCTTTCAGCTTTCACTTCATATGTTGCAAGTTGAACTAAGACTACAGTTATCATCCTTTATAAAACTTTTCACAGAAGTTCCATTGATTTATTTGGATGAAATTTTATTGATCATAACAGGTAAAAATGTGCTTCAATTCAACGAAAGGCACACCATTTTGTTTATCGATTCTTGAGCAGAAATCCTTGAGCAGCAAACCCTGAGTGCCACTGACACCAATATCTACCCTTTTTAAAAAAAGAAACAAAATTCTGGTTTTGAAAAAGTGAGTCAAACAAAATAAAGTAGGATTTCAATTTTTCACCCAATATAGTTTGTAAATTTAATTATCAATTTTACAATTTTGTTTCTAGCTATAAGTTACAGTAATAAACAAACACTAGCAGTAACACAGAAAACTTAGAATGAAAATTGGCCAAATATGCCAGATTATGCAAAAAGTCTAATTGTTTAGAGAAAACCAATGGTTATTTAATATGTATTATTAAAATTAAAAATTAAAAAAAACAGTCTCTCACACCATATACAAAAATAAACTCAAAATATATCAAAGACTTAAGTGTAAGACCTGAAATCATCAAACTCCCAGAAGAGAACATAAGCAGAACTCTCTTTGATATAAATTGTAGCAATGTTTTTGGGTTTTTTTTTGGGGGGGGGGAAATCTGCCTCTTTAGGCAAAAGTAACAAAAGCAAAAATAAACAAGTGGAATCTAAATAAACTTACAAGCTTTTGCACACCAAAGAAAACTATAAACAAAACAAAAGAGACAGTCTCTTGAAAAGAAGAAAATATTTGCAAATGACATGCCTGCTAAGGGGTTAATATCCAAAATATACAAACAGTTCATACAATTCAACGTCAAAGAAACAATTCAATTAGAAAATGGGTAGAAGGCTTGAATAGACATTTTTCAAAAAAAAGGCAGACATGATCAATAGGCATATAGAAAGATGCTTAGTATTTCTTTTTTTCTTTTTTTTTAGGGCCACACCCATGGCACATGGAAGTTCCCAGGCTAGGGGTTGAATCAGAGATACAGCAGCCAGCCACAGCCATGCCAGATTCCAGCCGCTTCTGCAACCTATGCCACAGCTCATGGCAACACCTGATCCTTAACCCACTGAGCCAGGCCAGGAATCAAACCAGCATCCTCATGGACACTAGTCAGGTTTATTTCCTCTGAACCCCAATGGGAATTCCAGAAACTCAGTATTTCTAATCATCAGGGAAATGCAAATCAAAACCACAATGAGAATCACTTCATGCCTGTCAGAAAGTCATCAAAAAGTCTACAAATAACAAAAGCTGTTGAAGACCTGGAGAAAAAGGAATTCTTGGCCATTATTGGTGGGAATGTAATTTGGTGCAGCCACCATGGAAAACAGTACTTAAGTTGCTCCCTAATTAAAACTAGAACTACCATATGATTCTATAGTTTCACTCCTGGATATGTATCAGAAGAAGACAAAAACACTAATTCAAAAAGATGCATATTCCTCAAAGTTCAATGCAGCATTATTTACAATTTTAAAACTTTTAAAACAAATAAGGCTAGTAAGTTGTCATACACAATAAGGTTATCACTAGACTTCTCCTATAGCAACAACCAAATATTAGAAGCTAAAACAAAAACATACTGATATTCACAGAAGCAAAGAAAAAAAAAAACCTACTAAATATCTAGAATTAGAAAATGCAATCACTATGAAAAAAAGCTACAGAACTTAATTTGAAGATGCAAAAGGAGATCAAATATATTAAGATGCACATGTTTGTCTACCCAAAAGCATTAACTAGAATTGAAAAGTATTTTTGCAATTAATATCATGGTTTAATTCAATGATGATGTTCCTTTTGTGCACTTGACAAAATTATTTTAACATTCATTTGAAAGAGTAAGTATAATAATAGTTTTAAAAAGTCTCAAACAGAAGTGTGAATATAGTAAGTTACCCACAGAACATAAAACACATAAAACCACCGCAAATAAAACAGCATGGGAGTTCCTGTCATGGCTCAGTGGTTAATGAACCCGACTAGTATCCATCAGGATGCAGGTTCTATCCCTGGCCTTGCTCAGTGGGTTAAGGATCCGGCATTGCTCTGAGCTGTGGTGTTAGGTCACAGATATGGCTCAGAGCCCATATTGCTGTGGCTGTGGTGTAGGCCAGCAGCTACAGCTCCAATTCGACCCCTAGCCTGGGAACCTCTCTATGCCATGGATGCAGCCCTAAAAAGAAAAAAAAAAAAATGTGGAATTGGTGCAAAACTTGGCATAAGGATAAAACAGGATCAATTTCCTGAAACATAGCCTAGTAATAGAATGTTACAGCTAGTAACAGGAGGTAAGGTAAAAAGGACCATCACAACTACATGTTCAAAAAAGGTTTGGGGTGAAAATGGCCCAATCCAAGCCTCCCTTTATACTCTAACGTAAAGAGTTAAATGTAAATAAGAAAAAATGGGGGGAAATGTATATTTTTAACTGAGTTTTGTGTGGGCAGAGTTCCTAAGCATATTCGAGATGAAAAAATACATAAAGAATATAATGCTTGTCTAGGTAAATACTCTAACACAACATTGTAAATCAATTAGAATCCAATTTAAAAATAAAGAAAAGCAATGAGGTCCTGCTGTATAGCACAGGGAACTACATCCAATCACCTGTGATGGAACATGACAGAAGATATTACGAGAAAAAGAATGTACATATATGTATAACCGGGATGCTTTGCTATACAGCAGAAATTGACAGAACATCGTAAGTCAACTATAATTTTAAAATAAAGGAAAAAATAAAAGAATTTCATACAACCAAAAAAAATTGTTAGGTGATGCTTGCCATTTAAAGGCTGTCTTCACCCACTTCTCTCGGGCATGGAGGCTCACCTGTGTCTGACATCAAAAAGCGGCAGCTACCCACCTCCTTTCCAGCTCTGTAGGTGCTTCCTGGGGTTTTTGACTCTGAGTCTTGTTCCCTGAACTCTAGGATGTCCCAGGGTGTGTCTCTATCCTCCACTCCTGCAGTTATGCTCCCAAAGCGAGAACTGAGACAGCCTCCAGTTTGTGGTGGAGTCCAGGTTTTTTCAATAATGCTTGGTTGTCAATTGTGCTGACACTGACTGGACAAGCGAAACTGCACTGCATCTGGTTGGATGGTGCACTACCACAGGCCCCAGGGAACCAAAAGTGAACAGTTCCCTTTTTTCTCTTTGCATTTGGTTTTGAACTAGAATTATGAAGCCTGCGGTCTTAAACATTGCTTTTTAATCCTCTCAGACTTCTAACCACAGACCCTTCACCTCTCAATCACAACGGCTCTCCCTCAAATCTGGCTGCTCTTGCAGCGATTCAGGGACCTCTTTCAAGCACACTTTCCATCCTTATCTCTCATCTCTGAGACCATCTAACTTCCTCCACCTGCTGGTTGAAAGATGTCTTAATCACATGACCCATATTGGAGGTCAAAGCCGTGGGAAGTTTAGTTACAGCTGGGGGACTGCAGGGACAGACTTTGAGGCTGAAGCATGTTTTCCACTTACTTGTGGGTAATTTAAATTGAGCTACAAGTAGATATCACCTCCCCGGCCCAAACATGCAAATGGCAGTGCTCCAAATTTAAACCGGGAAATTAGCTCATCATCTTTTACCCATAAGATACCTATACCTCCTTTTTAGCGCAGGAGCAGGATCATCCGTCTCTGTTCCTCTCTCCCCTTGAACATCCTGAATCAACCTTTTGCTGCCTTGGCCACATGCCATGATGTTACTCTGGTACCCATCTGGGGCAGGGGGAGCCTGGGACTCTTTTATGCCAATGGTAAGAAACAGAGCCCAGCCCAAAGAACTCGTGAATAGCTCTTAATTCAAACAATGTCCTCCCAATGCAGAATATGTAGAATCACTACCAATACTCCTAGACCCTCAGAACATCTTCAAGTGGACATTTCTGCATGTCCTTTCCTCCTGTTGCTGTGCTTTTTAGACTGCAATTTGTACATAAAAGCAGAAACTATCATGTATCTGCTGAGTAGTCCCTATACCCACTGGCCATTCAGGAAACATTAGTGGAATGAAGGAATGAATGATATAGTCCACATTTGCAAACAGCTTTGTTATCCATTGCAAACATCTGGACTGGAAATTCTTTAGTTAGCATGTATAACAGGGCAGGAGTTAGCATTGGTTTGTGAAGGCAATGGCGTTAAAAGGACAGAGAGGTGACTACAGAGGGAAACTATTTTGAGATACAATTAGAATGTCTCTTAGAGGAGAAAGGTTGAAAGCAGGAAAGGACTGGTTTGATTCAATTAAGTCTCAGGATGGTGAGGTCATCTATTTTTACCTCCCATGTCCTAAGAATAAAAATTATCCTACTGCTAGGAAGATATGGGTCTTTCGGCCTCCACCAGCCTTTGCCCTCCTTTGCTCTACTAATGTCTTTTCATAACTTTGATTCTGGGTAAATGGGGGGCATGGTACAATGCACAGGGCCTTTTAGAAAGGCTTTCTTCCTAAGGTTACAGTAATTTTAAAGTGTGTTTCCCTTTTGTTTAAAAGCATAGTAACATACTGAACTTTGTTTTGTTTGACTCTGTAGGTGTTATATTTTAATTGGTATTGTCATTATATACTTTCTTACCCTTTGCCTTTATTTCTGTGGGCATGCCTATAGGTTTAGATGAAAGTAAACTCACTCCTTTCTTTCTTGCTTGCTTTCCCTCTTTCTCTCTCTTTCTGCTTTTTAGAGCCGCACATGCAGCATGTGGAAATTCCCAGGCTAGGGGTCGAATCAGAGCTACAGCTGCTGGCCTATGCCACAGCCACAACCACGCTGGATTCAAGCCGCATCTGTAACCTACACCACAGCTCACAGCAACGCCAGATCCTTAATCCACTGAGCCAAGACCAGGGATGGAACCCTCATCCTGATGGATCCTAGTTGAGTTCGTTAATTGCTGAGCAACAAAGGGAACTCCCCCCTTTATTTATTTAGCTAAAGTTTTACTGGTTCTTGGCTACTTCATTTTCTTTCACATAGATTCCTAAAATTTAAACTTTTTAAGCCAATCACAATATAAAATTACCATGGTTCCTTGACAGACAGAGATGTTCCCGAAAATCTTTTCTTAAAGTAATGACAACAATATTAGAATTTACAGTGACTTTCATGAACACGTCCTGCCACAACTGTCATATTTCGGTCGCATCCAATTTAACTATTTTCTTTTATAAACTGATTTTGCCTAATGTTCACTCTTATGATTTATTCATTTTTGATATGTCAATGCCCACCTATATTTACTGAAAACACCTCAAGGGTAGAGATAACATGGATCCTGTTCTCAAATGACTTATTTACTTCTTCTCCTCAAAAGACTTCCCAAAAATACTTCTTCAAAATAAAAACAAAAAATGTTAGTGTAACAGAGGCAGGCAGACTTTAACACGATTTCAGGTAAAATTAAAATATCAAAACTTTTAATAGTGACCTGGGAATGGGGAAAGGTAAGATAAAATACCTAACACAAATATCCACAAGTCTTTTTCGGTAAAGTTACTGACCTTTCATACTTTCCAGTAGGACTGTCTCTGTTATTTTTGAACACCCTTAGGTTTTTCCCTAGTCATTTTTCTTTCTAGAGAAAGAGAAATATCTGAACAGAAGTTTTTAAAAATAAAAACATATTGGTTGAAAATATGTATATATTGATTGAGAGTTCCCTTGTGGTTCAGTGGGTTAAGCATCCAGCATTGTCACTGCAGCGTCTACGTCACTGCTGTGGTGGATTCATTCCCTGGCCTGGGAATTCCACATGCCACACGTTCAGCCAAAAAATATATGTACATGGGTTAGTATTGTTGTAGACTGTGGTTACTTGCGGCAGGATCCTGATGAATTTTTCAACTATAAGAATACAGGGAGTTCCCTGGTGGCTCTCTGTGTTAAGAATCTGACATTGTCACTTCTGTTGCTCAGGTCACTACTGTGGCAAGGGTTTGATCCCTGATCTGGAATACCACATGCCACAAGTGTGGCCAAAAAAAAATAATAATAATACATATTTGGAAATTTGAAAAAAAAAATGCTTGCAAAAAATACCAGAGGATGCAAAACAGATATCTAGAAGAGTCTAAAGTTCATTAGATATAGATGGTAGTTTGGAGATTAACTTTTTAACACAAAACTTCAAATAACAACAGAGAAAATGATATCTCATTGCTGTTGACTAGGATCTTTGAATTAAAACTGCCCATTTGAAAGTTCCATTCAAGCCTGAGAATAGTTATTGGACTTGTGGACATGAATATATTGCATTCAAGGTCTGCAGTCAATTCCAAGGAATAGTCATGTGATGTTTTGAAAAACTCTGAACTGTATCATATTCCTTATGTAAGTAGTTTGAAAGTAGGTTGAGAGGAGGGAGATGATGTAAGTCAATATTCTTTTCTCAAGCCTGCTTTGAGACGCCTCCATTGTATTTCTTTTGTGAATTCTGTCATTTCTGGAAGCAACATTAGAGAATATATCCCTTAGATGTTTATATCCTAAATGAATGTTAAACTCTCTGCCCGAAGTAAAAAAGGCCTGCAAGACAATGCTAGTGTTGCTTTCAAGTATGGACCAAAGTTAAAGGCTCCATCCAATAGCTTCCAAATTGAGGTGGTGGCTGGAGGCCATATTGTGCCCTTCTGCAAATTCCATAGTGATAAATGATCAATTCAAGTAAATTTGGCACATAGGTGTGGTGTTAGGACAGATGACTAGAAGTTGTTTTTTGTTTTCCTTTTTACAGCCACACCTGCAGCATGTGGGCTAGGGCTTGAATCAGAGCTGCCACTGCAGTCCTACACCACAGACACAGCAATGCCAGGTTCAAGATGTGCCTGTGACATATGCCACAGCTTGTGGCAACGCCAGATCCTTAACCCACTGAGCAAGGGCAGGGATCGAACCTGCAACCTCATGGTTCCTAGTCGGATTTGTTAACCACTGCGCCACGATGGGAACTCCCAAGTTATGCTAAGTATTCTACCATCTGCTGTTTTAAAAATTCTTAAAATGATGGATTTGACCATCATATACTTATTATCCAGGTGAAGAAATGGAGGCTTAGGGAGGTTATATAACTCTTCCAAGATTATGCAGCTACTCGGGCTGGCTGTGATAAGGGTCTCAAGTTACTTCTGCCTCTTGCCAAATCCTAGGTTTTTATTTTCTTCTCTACACTGCATCTGATCAAAGAGACGAAGATAAATTTCCTAGAGTCCTAGGAGGAAATGACAGCAGGCAAAATCGCCAGCCAAGAGGAATAAGTTGTTTCTTTTTCAACAGCTGAAAAGATGGGAGAAACAGAGAAAGAGAAAAATGAAGCACTTCGAGCTAAATCGAATCCAGACAGAATTCATCAGGGAGAATATGGTTCTTATACAAGAAAAAGCATGTGGAAAAAAAGTAATTTTAGAAGAATCAGTTTTTCTTGAAGCTTGGAGAGGAAAAGAAAGCAAAGAGAGTAGGAAAAGAGTTCAGAGAATGTATGAGAATGGAATCTCTATTCCCAGAAGGAATTGTGCTCTACAACCACAGAGACCAGACGGAGGGGACAGGAATGAGGAAAGCCATGAGGAAAGAGAGAAGGAAGCTAAAGCATGCCATGAAAATACACAAATATGTTGTGAGAGAAGAAACATGCCACAGGAATCTGTATTGTAAACAGTGCAAATGTGCAAGCATATCCTTAATGAAGACAGACCCAATTAATTTTTAAATAATGTAAAAAAATTTTTGATAAATACACTAATTTAAACTTTCATGCCAGTCAACAGAGGAAAAATTTCCTTACATAAGGATTTATTTTTATGTTTACCCCTCCAAAAATTGGGCATTTGAAAAAAAGAGAACTTGAAGAATGTGTGACAGTGAATTGTAAATTGGAGAGAATAAATATTACTACCATGATTTAAAGAAATTAACTGCTTAAAGAGAGATTCCAAAGTATTTTTGTTTAAACCACAGCCTAAAAATTCCTAAAAAAAAAAAAAAAAGAAAGAAAAAGGAAAGATGGGAGTTCCTGTCTTGGCACAGTGGTTAACGAATCTAACTAGGAACCATGAGCTTTGCGGGTTCGATCCCTGGCCTTACTCAGTGGGTCAAGGATCCGGCGTTGCCGTGAGCTGTGGTGTAGGTCACAGAAAGAAAGAAAGAAAAAAAGACTCGTTTAAACAAAAATGTTTAAATAATACTGTAGTATAGTGACTTGGCCTACTTATAAAGGGATTTAATATGTACAATTATACTATTTATGAAAGTATCCTGATTTGTCTAAGAATTTTGAAAACTACACATGCCATTTCGAAAAACTCTATTATACTAACTAATCAGAACAGAGTTGCGACATCTACGTCATATTGACTAAACTGCTAAAGTTTACAATCTTGTCAAATTTCTTTTGAGTTTTCTTTCTCTGCTGCTAATTATGTATAAATGACAAGAAATGATGAGCCTGAAATAACTGTATCAAAATTTAAATAAACAATTATTTCCTTATATCAATAAACCATCAATATAAATACTCTGTAATTCTTATGAATTTTCTGTATTTAGTGAACAAACATTAAACATATCAATCCCTCCCTCCCGAAAATAATTAAAATGTGAGCAGCACACTTGCTCCTGGATCTAAGGGCCCAGCTCTGAACTTTGTACAGGAGTTTTAAGAAAAAGGGCACAGTCCTTTGGTGCTTTTTCCAATGTTTTATGAGAGAATAAATGAATGACTAATAACATGGGAAAAGCTTTTAAGTAAAGACAGTTTTTTTGTTTTTTTTTTTTCTTTCTTTTTACAGACATACCTGCCGCAAATGGAAGTGCCTAGGCTAAGGGTCGAATTGCAGCTGTGGCCACAGCAACGCTGGATCCTTAACCCACTGAATGAGGCCAGGGATCGAACCTGCATACTCATAAAGACAAGTCGGGTCCTTAACCCCATAAGCCACAAAGGGAACTCCAAACACAGTTTTAAAGCATAAAGAGAGGTAGAAAATCTTATGATTGGATATGCCAGATTTTTTTTAAAACTTCTGATTTATCAGAAAAAAATGCTGAAACATTTTTTAAAACTTCTGATTTATCAGAAAAAATGCTGAAACATTATCTTCATTCATCGTGCCAAACTGTTAATTTATTTTTTTAGATCTGTGCATCCACATAGTCTTCAGCTCCTAGAGGACAGGAACAATGTCTTACTCACAGCAAGTGATCCACAGGTATTTTACTAAACTACATGGGATGTATGCACATACTACGTATTGGGGTAATTAGTATCCTCATGCTAATTCATGAATAAGCAAAGAAATTAAAAGTAATCTATAGGATGAGTAGAGTACATGTGATCAATAGAAAAACCCCAAAGAAAACACATATCCTATTGGAAGGGAGTAAAACTATAAAGTTGACAAGGGATTTGGTGCACAGTAGTCAAACGCATGCAGATAGCTTCACTTCTGACAGCACTTTCTTGCTCTGCCAAGACCATAGCTCTTACACCAGTGATACTGCTAAAGATCAGATGGGAATAGGAGAAAGTGGTGAGTATTTAAAACACACAAGTCATTCCTCATCTGTTTTGCAGTCTGGTTGGATAACAGTGGGGGCACTGGTGGATTTCAGGTGGGCCAGACTATCAGCAGGGATGTCAGGTGAAAGGCTCATGCGAGAGGCTCTCTATAATGAGAATTGTGTACCCCCAAAATTCATATGCTGAGGTCTTAACTCCTAGTGCATGAGAATGTGACAATATCTCAAACAGTGCCTTTAAAGAGGTAATTACGGTTAAATGAGGTCACTGTGGGGGCCCTAATTCAATATGGCTGCTCAGTTTATGAGGTAATTAACTCACAGGCGCTTATAACTTTAATTAAAATATATAGATGAAATAGATAATAGGGAAGAAAGGAAGGAAGGAAGGAAGAAGGGGAGAGGGAAGGGAAACAGGGAGGAAAAGACATCAAAACATACACAGATAAAAAGAGTCCTTTCCGCTGTGGCACAGTGTGATCAGCCGTGTTTGGGGAGCACCAGGACACAGGTTCAATCCCCGGCCGGCACAGTGGGTTAAGGATCCAGCATTGCCACAGCTGTGGCTTCAGTGGAAACTAGGGCTCAGAGCTGATCCCTGGCCTGGGAACTCCATATGCCACAGGGCGGGCAAACAAAAGAAAAAAAAAAAAAAGCATGGACCAGTGCACAGAGTATTTTATGAACCAGAGAAAGAATTAATCAAATTCTATACAAGACAGCTTCAATAAGCTTAAAGAGCAAAGACAAGAAAAATAACCATGGATAAAGCATTTGGCTTTAATCGTGAAGAAGGCTACTTCATCTACTGTGAATTGACAAAGGTGAACAAGAACAGCTGTAGATGTAAATACATTTTTATGTGCAAAGTGAGAGAAGGGAAATGGAGTCATTCACAGTTGATGTCCCCAATGTCCTTGAGGAACTGAGAAGCCAGATAACCTTGGAGTGGGAGGAGGGATGGATGATTGAAATGGAGTGAAAATTTGGAACAGCTGGTCATGAAAAAAAAAGAATCAAAAATAGTTACATTTTCAAATTCCTCTTCTTTGGTAGTATAATAATGAGTTATCAAATTTCTGAGTATCGATAATAAAAAGATAAGGAAGATAATAAAAAGATAAATATCGATGATAAAAAGATAAGGAAGAGCCCTCGCTTACAGTACAAAGCTAAGAGCTGATAGGTCATTGTAGAGGGGCTGCTGGGGTCAGAAAACCACCACTTTTCAACCGTCAAGATGAAGAGTTGACCAGGTGGAATCTAAAGCTAGGAGGAAATTGTGATGGTGATCAGGATGTTTGCATGACCAAAAAGTGTCTTGCCACAGAGCACTTATTAATTGTAAAGGAGAGAAATAAACCATTATACAGTATTTGGAGAAATAGACCACACCACACCTTTACAAATTAATAGCACCAGTGAGGGGCAGACGAACAAATTCCCATCTGATTAATGCCTTGAAATACATTGTAAGTGATGAGAGCTGTATTAGAGAATTCTTTTTCAGTCACTGAAATATTATTGATTTTTTTCTGGCCACACCCGAGGCATGCAGAAGTTCCAGGGCCAGGGATCAAACCGGCACCACAGCAGAGACCTGAGACACTGCAGTGATAATGCTGGTTCTTTAACCCACTGAGCCACCAGGGAACTCCTCGAATCTAGTTTTTAAAGACAATTTAATTTAGATAATCTTCATTGACCACATATCGATATTAATGGGTGTTTATCTCAGTGACTTAAGTTTTGGATGATTGGATGATTTTTTCCTCGGTTTTATTCCACGCAATACAGAGGAAGTGCCAGTAACACAGAAAAGCATATCAAAACAAAATGTATGGTTTGGGATAACTGGAAGATGTTTTTATGCTACTTTTATGCTACTGCTATGTTCCTTTCTTTCTTTTTTTTCTTGTTAGGGCCCCACCTGTGGAATATGGAAGTTCCTTAGCTAGGGGTCACATTGGAGCTGCAGCTGCTGGCCTACACCACAGCCACAGCAACTCGGGATCTGAGCCATGTCTGCAACCTACATCACAGCTCATGACAACACCAGATTCTTAACCCTGAGCAAGGCCAGGGATTGAACTTGCATCTTCATGGATACTAGTTGAGTTCTTAACCCACTGAGCCATCACGGGAGCTCCTTACTATGTTTCAAATCCACTATGAAAACAGGTTTTTGGACATGGTCTTACTTTCCTAGGTTTAACAAAATATTCACTTTAAAGGCCTATTTAAAAGGAAAATCCTCAAAAGGAGATTGATCTAGTAGTCAACAACCTACTTTAGTGAAACAACGATGATAATTAAAAAAAATAATTTCCCTCCCCTGAAAAGATGGATAAAAAGACGATTCATGGAGTTCTTTTAGTGACAAATTACAAATTGTTGAGATACCTGGCTTTTTTTTTTTTTTTCAAAATCCTCTTCCTGCTTTCAGCTGAGCCCTTACCTTAACATTTCACACATGAAGTATGTGATGAATTTTATTTGTATGGCAGGAATCTTTTGCAGGGAATATCTCTGTCCTTCCAGTCATGCGTGCAGATAGTTTTTTGCTGTTTTCAGGTGTCTATCCTATCGGGTTCTGCCTCTCAGCAGCCTGCCCACACTGGCATTTTCCACCCTCAGTCTGTTATCTCCAATTATTCTCAAATATTAGGATTTGTGAAACCATCAAAGCTCCCCTATTGCAGCCTTTCTAATAGTCTTTATTCATTAAATGCTGAGTTTGAAACTATAATAATCCACATACTTGTAAACTGTGATACAAACAGCCCGTTGAGAATTTCAATGGCAGAACTTCAACTCTTAGAAAGCACAGATATATATTAACACTCACTTAGATAGTAAATAGCTTCCTCCTAATTGGATATGAAATTCATTATCGCCATTACCGATACCTATTGATTGATGAAGTAATAAATTCCCAAAATGGAACTTAGAAAAAATACTCTCATTGTACTCCCATTATAATAACCACAGCAGACCACAGGACGTGATGCAGTCATGTGACCCTGTTAGAACTACCTCAGAGCCCCTTTATCCGTGGTTCCAATTTCCCTGCTTTGTTATCCATGGTCGACAAGTCTGAAAACATTAAAGGAAAAATTCCAGAGATAAACAATTCTTAAGTTTTAAATCACATGCCTTCCTGAGTAGCAGGATGATATCTGCACCCACCCCTCTCCATCCCTTTAACCAGAGCATCCTGCCCATAGTCACTTGGGATCTGCTGTCCGGTTAGCAGACAGATGGTCTCAGTATGGTAGAGCTTGTGTTCAAAGGACCCTAATTTTACATAAGAGTGGACCCAAAGCTCAAGAACAATGATGCTGGCAATTCAGATACTCTCTTACTGTGCCTAATTTATAATTTAAACTTTATCATAGGCATGAATATGTAGGAAAAAACATAGTGTATATAGGGCTCAGTACTATCCACAGGTGCCAGCATCCACTAAAGGTCTTAGAATGCATTTCCTGTGAATAAGGTGGGGGGCAACTGTACATCAGGTACAACTCTGAATTCTTTTTTTGTTTGTTTGTTTGTTTCTAGTTATATACTTCCTTGTTGAGCAACGACCAGAAGAGATGGAGACCAAAGAAAGGGCAAGAGAGACAGGGGAATCCCATTTTGAACTTTGGCTTCTGCAGGGTTACAGGTGGGTTACTTATAATGGAAAGAGAAAACACTCATAATCTCTCTCCAAATGGTCAGGTTTAGTTAGCCAAATTTACTAGAATTTTAAAGAGGAGGCTGTTAGTTCAGGAGCTGATGCAGCACATCTCAGTATGGCTTTGCCCTAATGGGACAAATTTCAGGGAACAGTCTCCATACAAGTAAGGACCCGCCAGAACTACGAACTCATACAACTCTTGTTCCACAACAGAATTTTTATTCCTGGGCTTTGTATTTCCATCCCGAAAGACCAAACACTCCCAATACATGCTTTTTCTTTTAAGGGAATATTAACGTATGTTAGGCTCTAATGGTTCTTGATGCAATTTAACCATCAGAAAAGTCAAATCTGGAAGGAGAAATTAGAATCTGATCTCAGTATCTCTGGCTCATTTTCTGAGACCCAGGACCCCATTTTCCCAGAGTACATTTCCTGATTCTTGAGAGGATTTGAGCCTGAGTTTTGTGGAAAAACTGTGATCACCACATCATTTCTCTTCTAGCCAGGCTTTTGCTGGAGCTTATACAAAAAGACTTGGGTCTAAACATTGTAAGGCCAGTACTTAATTGCCCATTATTACCACTTAAAACATTTATGCATTTAAACTACCGAGGAGACATAGCTCTCTTTGACCTCTCTCTATGTATAAAATGTCAGTTCTTTCTAACAAATAACAAGCCTGACTTATTTATGAAGCAGTGAAAAACAGATTTAAAAAAAAAAAACCTCAATCACTCTCCTCTTGAGGTTCTTTATTTGGTTCAAGTAGCTGGTTAGCATCAGTTAATTTGAAACACTGCTGAAAATTTTCAGAGGAAAATCCAACCCCTCTTAAAGCAGGATTTAAGATTAAGCTTAAACAAAATAAATGATTTTGGCACTTCTCTTCTCAAAAAAGTAAAACCATCATTATGCCATGTCTTAGTAAGGTTTATTTTTTCCTATGTGCCAAGCACAGTATTTATAAGCCTTGTCTACACCAGGTTGAAAAAGAAATGATGACTCTTAGACAATTCTCTGTGAAAATCGTTCCTAAAATTATTTGTGAACATGAGCATTTTAAGAAGTGAATAGCATTTATGGATTCTCCATTTTCTCAAATCCACCTATCTAAAATAATTTATAAAGAAAGTTTATGATTTCAACTGGCCCCTGAGGGCCAGTACATCCTGAATCTACAAGGAGCCCTGGCTAAGGGTCTTGTTCTTGTATAGTTTTTGATAACATGAGAGTCAGAGTCCTGGACTTGGCTTTCAACCTGTCCATCTAATTTACTGCTAATGCAACTGAGCCTCTCCTTATGTCTCAGTTTTACATCCACACAAGGAAGATAATGTTAAGTACCTGCTCCAAACAGTGTGAGAATTATTCTTTCAACAAATATGTCATGTGACTCATATATCATGGTCATTTGTTTCAAGTGCAGGGAGATGCGAGAGAGATCAAGTCAAGGAGAATCTTGAACCTGTACTTCTAGTAGGGAAGATAAGCAGTAAAAAAAAAAAGTAATAACAATAATAGAGAGTTAATACACTTTGCTTGGCAGTATGAAAAGGATGCACAAAAAACTACAGCAGATATCTGAAGGAGTCAGTGCTTTTTAAAAATTGCCCAGGTAAAGAAATCTGGGAGAAGGGTATTATGGAACGATGAAATGCCAGGGGCAAAACCCCTGAGGATTAACCTTCAAGGAACTGAAAAAGTCTAAATTGTGATCTGCAAAGCAAATGTGAGACAGAGACTGCAGAGAAAGAAAGGGCAAGATCATATAGGCTACTGTTCATCTTAAAGGCTTGGGACTTCATCCCATGAGCAATGGAGGGTCATTAAGTGACATCAGGTACATGAGTGACAAGATCATGTTTTTTTTTTTTTTTAAGTAAGCCTAAATAGGCAATGTAAATAGACCTATATCTATTAAGGATAATGAATTAATAATTAATAATCTTCCAAAAGAGAAAGCACCAGGCCCAGGTGGGTTCCCTGGGACATTTGGTATGTTGGTTAAATCTACCAAATATCTAAGAAAGTAATTATACAAATTCTCTCCAATGTTTTCCTAACACAAGAAGAAGAAGAAATACTTCCTAATTCAATCTACAAAGCCAGCATTGCCCTAATACCAAACAAAGACATTACAAGAAAACTGAAGACCAATATCACTAATGAACATAGATGCAAAATCCTTGATAAAATTTTAGCAAATCAAATTCAACAATGTAAAAAAGAATTACATACCATAATCAAGTGTGATTTATTGCAGATATGCAAGGCTGGTTCAGTGTTCGAAAATCAATTAATGTAATCCATCACATCAATAGGCTAAGTGATCATATAAATAGATACAGAAAAAGCATTTGACAAAACTCCAACAGTCATTCATGATAAAAACTCTCAGCAAACTAGGAATAAAATGTAGTTTTCTTGGGAGTTCTCATTGTGGCACAGCAGAAATGAATCCAACTAGTATCCATGAGGATGCAGGTTCCATCCCTGGCCTTGTTCAGTGGGTCAGGGATCCAATGTTGCCATCAGCTGCAGTATAGGTTGCAAATGTGGCTCAAATCCTGTGTTGCTATGGCTGTGGCATAGGGCAGCAGTTGTAACTCTGATTCGAACTCTAGCCTGGGAACTTCCATATGCCACAGATGCAGCCCTAAAAAAAGCAAACAACAACAACAAAAAAAGATAGCTTTTCTCAACTTGGCAAAGGATATCTACAAAAAACCTACAGATAACATCATACTTACAGGCAAGAAATTAGAAGCTTTCTAGATAATACTAAAAACAAGGCAAAGATATTCTCTCTCACCATTTTTTTTCGGCATTGTATTGTAAGTTCTAGCTAATGCAAGAAGAAAAGGAAATAAAAGTTAACGGACTGGGAATTAAGAAATAAAATTGTCTTTGCTCACTCATGACATGATTATCTATGGAGAAAATCTGAAAGAATCACCAAAAAAATTCATGGAGCTAGTAAGTGAGTATAGTAATGTTGCAGAATATAACACTAATACACACAGGTCAATTGTTTTCCTATATATCAATAAACCACTGGGATTTGAAATAAACACAATACCATTCATATTGGTACTCTCCTCCAAAATACTTAGGCATAGAACTAAAAAAATATGTACAAGATCTACATGGAGAAAACTACTGAAGCTCTGATGAGAGAAATCAACAAACAAATAAGTGGAGAGACACTTCATATTCATGGATAGGAAGACAATATTATCAAGATGTCAGTTTTTTCCAACTTGATGTACAGATTCAGAGCGATGCTAATCAAAATCCCAGTAAGTCATTGTGTGGATATTGATAAACTGATCCTAAAATTTATAGGGAGAGGCAAAAGACCAAGGATAATCACCACGATATTGAAGAAGAACAAAGGTATAGAACTGACAGTGCTTGACTTTAAGACTTACTATACAGTTACAGTAACTAAGACAGTGTGGTATTGGTGAAAGATTTGACAGCTCAACGGAATGGAATAGAAAGCCCCCAAATAGACCCCTATTAATATAATCAGATAGATCTCTGATGAAGAAGCAAAGGCAATGCGATGGAGAAAAGATATTCAACAAATGGTGCTAGAACAACTAGACTTCCATAAGCAAAGATAAATGAATCAAGCCATATATTTTACACCTGTTACAGTTATTAACTAAAAATAGATCAGAGACCTAAAGTAAAACATAAGACGATGAAACTCATAGAAGAGAGCACAGAAAAAAATAAGGATTGGACTTGCACTGTCTGGCTTTAAATATAGAACAAGGATCAATAAATTGAAATTTCATGGAGAAATTTCCATTCAAAATCATAAGAAACTGCAGTTTTCCAAGGAAGAATATGTGATCTGGCAAAGTAATGAGTTCACTGCTGGTGGGGAACTTGATATCAGGCTGTTTTTTAACCCCTTAGCCGGCTTAAAATAAGTTTGGGAAGTTTATAAAATTAGAGCTCTCTGGTTTCCTTCTCTAAACTAGCATTTCAAGCTACTGATAAATAAGATTTAAGAATGGTATTTCTACATATTGCAACAGAACAAAGGGTGGGGGAAAAATGTATACATGTAAGGATAACTTGATCCCCTTGCTGTAGAGTGGGAAAAAAATAAATAAAAAAAGAAGAAAAAAAGAATGGTATTTCTATGAGATTAATTTAAAAAAAAAAAAACCAGTAGAGATTTATTTTTCTCTGAACTAAGAAGCCATGGGAAGGAAGTCCATAAGTGGTGTATTATTAGCTCTGCTCTAACAAATAGAAAGCCAGGTTGCTCTAGATTTTTGTTCCATTATCTTATGTTGTGGCTTTATTTTAATGGTCTAATCACTGCATGGCAGCTACCACATACACTTTCCAAAGAGGTAGAGTAAAGGAAAACTCAAGAAAGGCAAAGGACATGTGCTAGCTATCTTTTAAGCAAGGTAGCCACATAACACTCCTGCTTCCATTGCTTAGCAAATAGTTGGGTCATGTTGTTTTCCTTTTAATCCATCAATCTCTTAACTGATATATTTAAACCATTTACTTTTAATGTAATTATTAGCATGATAAGTCTGCCATTTTATTTTCTATTTTCTGTTCTGTTTTCTCTGCTTTCTTTTTCCTGAATCTTCTTGCAGGTTATAGGAAGATTTTTAAAGAATTCCATTTTGATTCACTACAATGTTTTTGAATATCTTTTTTGTATTTGTATAGCATTTTTTGTGGTTCCTCTGGCATTAAATTATGTATATACTTAACATCACATTCCACTGGTATTGACAATTTATCAGTTTGGGGAAGTATAGAAACATTACTTCCATTTATATCCTTTTACCTTCACCAATTTATAATATACTCATCTTAAATATTATTTATGTACATTGAGAACCACACCAGGCAATGTTATATAATTTTTGCTTCAACCACCAAACATAATTCAGACAATAAGAGAAGGAAATAAATTTACCCATATTTTTACTCTTCCCATTTTTCTTTCCTTTTTTCTGATGTTTATTTCTGCTTAGTGGCATATGGAGGTTCCCAGGCTAGGGGTCAAGTTGGAGCTGTAGCCACCGGCCTATGTCAGAGCCACAGCAACGTGGGATCCGAGCCGTGTCTGCAACCTACACCACAGCTCACGGCAACACCGGATCTTTAACCCACTGAGCAAGGCCAGGGATCAAACCTGCAACCTCATGGTTCCTAGTCGGATTCGTTAACCACTGACCAACACTGGGAACTCCTCTTTTAGGCATTTTTAAGGACCGATATTCTAATGAAAAATGCTCTTAGTTTTCTTACACTTAAGAATGTTTATATTCCCCCTTATAACAGCAGAATGTTCTGCTGTTTAGAATTCTAGGTCAACAGGTTTTTTAAATTATTTTTAAGATTCTATAATTAATAAAAATCAGTAAAATTCTCTTCCTCTTTGCTAAAACTTCATTAAGTCTTTATGTGTCAGAATGTACTTTTTTTTCTTTTTATCCTGTATTTTTCCTGCTTACTGTTTCACTCTTATATTCACTTTCTTCCTATTTACATTTCCTTTCAGCTTTTCCCACTGAACTGTAGGTTCCTTGAGAAGAATTGGTCTCTTATGTAATTCATCTGTCATTTCTCAAAGAGTTTAGTTCAGTGTCTCTCACATACCATTTGTTCAATAAACTGTCGTTAAATTCCAGCTATAGGAATGCTGCATTACAGTGTCCCAGTTATCTTTTTTCATGAGTGCATTAAACAGCTTCTTAGTACACTAATTGAAACGATGGATCTTCTTCAGCTTCCTAAGTCACAAGCAGGGAATAATATAGGAGACAGACTTGCTGAAAAACATCTCCGGGGTTTACATTGCTATGGAAACAGCAAAAATTCCTTATCACTTACCATAATTGATAGCTAATTCTACAGATTATACGAACTATCAACTAACTCATACTCATAGCTGCCTACCGAGAACTCCCCTGGGTAGGAAAACACCAATTACCTGAAGTCTAGAAGGTTGAAAATTTTCCAGAAAACAAATGGGATATTATTTCTAATATAACTTCAAAATTTTTAAAAATAGGACAACCAAAATAGAATTCAGAAAGTTACAAAATAACCTCTTCTAAGGGGAATTCTGTAACAAAAAAATGGGCTGCTCTTATCAAGATTGCCCTAAATTATAGTAAAACAGTATTGTTTGAAGCCGATGAAATCAAATATAGGGTGAATTTTCACAACTCACTGGGTGGATGACACTATACAGACATTACATTCATTTTCTTGAGGGTTATAATGGTCATTGGAGACTGAGGATTCCTGCACTCAACAGCTTGCAATTCTAGCCAATAAATATCTTTTCAGCACCCTCCAGGTATTAGGCAATGCTAAATTGTGAAATAAGATATGGTCTTGTCCCACAAGAAACTTTACCTCTTTCCAATGCTGCCTCCATTTTTAGTCACTCCATATCTATCATACGTATATTGCATTTATCCATCAATCTCTTCTTCCCGCTCCTCTTCCATGTGCCTTCTATGAGGGCTGTATTGCATATTTGCTCAAGTGACCACATCATATTTATATCTTCTTCTTGCTGATACCTTACTTCACCACCTTCGACATATAGAGGGCACTTGCACATTTGCTGGAGTGAACTACAAGCTCCATGAGCACAGGGACCTAACTAAAAGGACTTGCATCTGTTGAGCGAATAAATGAACAAATACAGGAACTTCATGGAAAAGTGTATTATCTCAGCATTACATTTATTCACACAGTAATCTTTCTCTTTTCCAAGTGAAGTTGAAATAAAAGGCAAATCCACTAAGGTTTTGATGGTTGGTTTCAACTCCCCTGCTGTTCTGTTGTGTAGAGTTGCCCTCTCTCCTATCTTGTGCTCTGTCTCCCTCCTGGATACTGTGGGGGTCCAGAGGACAGCACAGCAACATCAAGACAAGCCCATCAAAACAGGAGGGCTTAGGCTTCTGAGAAAATGTTGTTGATGGATTTGTTTTCATATTGCTCACTCATGGTCACCTGTTTCTCTTAGGCAAAGCCTACACTGGGGAGTTAAAAGTTTTCAACCTGGAAGAATGTCCTGATTACTTTCCAGTATAATGGAGCTTCATTCTGAGACCACGCTGGGCTCAGTGGCAAGCATACGAGGAGTGGCTGGCTTCATTCCCTCACCAGGGAGTAGGATGAGTACCATATTTCCTGGTGGCCAGAGAGGTGCATCTCCAGGCCTAGCACAGGCTCACTTCCAAGTGGGCAGGTCAAGGAAGGCAAGCCTTTGGCTTAGTGGTGCTATGCATTGGGCAATAGTGCACTGTTTTTTGGATTTGCCCTTTTTTTTTTTTTTTTTTTTTTTTTTTTTTTTTGCTTTTTAGGGCTGCACCTGTGGCATATGGAAGTTCCTAGGCTAGCAGTCAAATTGGAGCTGCAGATGACAGACTACACCATAGCCACAGCAATGTGGGATCTGAGCCACATCTGCAACCTACACCACAGCTCATGGCAATGCTGGATCCTTGACCCACTGAGCAAGGTCAGGAATTGAACCCACATCCTCATGGATACTAGTTGGGTTCGTAACATGCTGAGCTACAATGGGAACTTCTAAAAGCATATTGTTCAATATATGAAACTTTTTTCTCTCGTTTCTGTGTTGACTATCTGTGGATAGCATTTTATTCCAGAGAAATAGAAATGACAAAGGAGCTGTTTGTATTGTTATCAGAAAAGTATATATTTCCAATTCCCATGTCATTCAGAAACAAAGGAGAGGCAAAGGTTTGAGGGATGAGGGGAGCACAAGACTCAGTGCTTCCCAAAGGAACTGACCTTGAGCTAAAGCAGCATCAACCACAGTGAGAGGAGGCTGACGTGGCTTGAACGGAAGATGAAAGGTAGGAGGATGCTTGGGCTGTGTCAAATGCAAGAGTGAAAAGTCAAAGTGTAAAAGAAGACACTTGACTGGGAAAGTGATCTGTTATGAATGTGGGGTATCCCCACTTAATTCAGCCCAGAGGTATCAGATTCCCAGGTCCTACCGTGGGATATTAAGTGAAATAATGAGCACTTACAGGGAAAATTCCAAAAGCCAGATGGGCTGTAGGTAAGGCGTGGGAGCTGGAGGTGCCTCCTGAACACATTTCTAAAACTTCCTACATGAATGCCTTAGATGCTAGTCTCCAAAAGAAGAATCTGGAAGGATCTGAAAGCAAACCCCAACTTTCTCCTCACTAGGATACAATACTTTCTTTTTTTGTCTTTTTTGTCTTTTTCTAGGGCCGCACCCGTGGCATATGGAGGTTCCCAGGCTAGGGGTCTAATCGGAGATGTAGACGCCGGCCTGTGTGCCACAGCCACAGCAACGCAAGATCCAAGCCGAGTCTTTGACCTACACCACAGTTCATGGCAACACTGGATCCTTAACCCACTGAGCAAGGCGAGTAATCGAACCCACAACCTCATGGTTCCTAGTGAGATTCATTAACCACTGAGCCATGACAGGAACTCTGGATAAAATATTTTAATGTCACTATTCACTTCTTCATGGAACATTTCTCCCGGCTGAGTGTTAGGTTCAAATGTTGACTTTGGTTGGATTTTTTAAAATTTTTAAAAATTTATTTAAATATAGTTGATTTACAATGTTGGGTTAGTTTCAGATGAACAGCGAAGCAAAAGTTGATATTGGACTAAGGGTGCTATTTAGCTGGCATTCTGACAAATATACTACTGAGTCTTTCTATTTTTCTCCCAATAATATTTATATCCTGCTGTAACTTATATTCTGTGGTTATCAATAACAATGTGGACCTAGAATGTAGGATATTTTGGCTTCTGGGAAATATATTATGGTGGAAGGAAACTGGTGCTAAACTTTCAAGTACTGTGATTCTGTGGTTGGATGGTTTAGTGGATTTTGTCATGCCAAAAACATGCTATAACATTATTTTGTGTCCCGTTACTTTTCTGAAACTTTGGGGAAGTGAGAAAATAGAATAGTCCTGAGGCCACAGTGAAAAGACTCCTCCCTCTGGAACTGTGCAAAGAAACATATTCCAGTCATGCTCCGTATTGAGAACACAGTGGTGGAAAGAGAGAATGTAAAAGCATGTGTGAAGGTGTTTTATGTATATTTGGGGGTTTTATTTTTGTGTGGTGTATCAGGGCTCTCCAGAGGAGGTGTGTGTGTGAGAGAGAGAGAGAGAGAGAAAGGAAGGAAGGAAGGCAGGCAGGCAGGAAGGAAGGAAGGGAGGGGGAGAGAGATTTATTTTAAGAAAGTGGCTTACACAATTGCAGAGAGTTGGTAGAATCTAAAATCTGATGCAGGAGGCCAGCAGGATGGAGACTCAGGAAAAAGCAGTAGTTGAAGTCCAGAGGCAATCAGGCTGGAGACCATGAAAAGCAAGTACTACAGATGGAGTCTGAAGACCATGTACTGGCAGAATTCCCTCTTTCCTGGGGCAGGCCAGCCCTTTGTTCTAGTCAAGCCTTCAACTGATTGGAAAAGGCCCACCCACCTTATGGAGCATGATCTGCTTTATTCAAAGTCCACCTACTGAAACATTAATTTCATCCAAAAACACTCTCAGAGAAACATCCAGAATACTGTGTGACCAGACATGTGGGCACCGTGGCCCAGGCAAATTCACATAAAATGAACCATCACATGTGGGGACACGGAAAATGAACCTCATTCACCTGGAACCTTTACATGAAGAAGGAGGAAACTGAGTTGAAAGAAGGAGGCGTTTTCATTGTCTTAGAAGGTGGAAGAGAAATGGGGATGACAGCTACGTAGCATAAATTCTACAGTTCTGATGCACACTTGACTGGACAGCAGGGTCTACTGTAACAGAAGATGAAGTGTAAAATGTGGGAGAGGTGTAGGTGATGTCAGCTCCTGGCTGAGTATGTAAGGTACCGACCGTGCTGGTGCATGTACCTAAATGTTAATATCATGACCGATGTCTTGGGCCAGTCTCAAGGAGACGCATATACCTGGTGAGGACAAGGGAAGCAGCCTTATTGAGATGCCTGTGGATCTCTTCTGACCCTTACCTGTGATGCTTAGATCAGGGACAGCAAGAACAGAAACCCTGAGCAGTGTGCCACAGGCCTGGGTGGCAAAAAACAAAAGTGTGGGAGAAGGCTCTGTGGTACCCTCTCGCCTGTAGCCCCACCCAGAGTATGTCTGAATGGACCAAGGACAGGATGCTCATCATGATGCTGTGTGGTCCAGGAGGCAGAGGGAAGGGCTCGTGAGTCCACAAGCAAGACTCCTCTTTCACCTTTGTCTGAAATTGAACTGAGTCCCATCTTTCGCTCTCAAAACTCCACGATGGATGTCTGTGTGGCAAGACATCCCTGAGCCTCTCTTTCTCACTCAGATAAAGTGAGGACCAGAGTGAGGGCCATGGGGGAGGGGGGCTGTGGAGTGGGGAGGAAGGTTGCAGCTGCAGCACAAACAATTCTTTATTTTCACTATGGCCCCTGTCCCCAGCTTCATTTGATTCAAATCTTGGTGAAATATCTCCACACAGAAAGAAAATGTCCCTTTTTCCTGGACTTTTCCTGGATGTGTGTTGATTTGACTTAAAAACCTCTTCAAGGAGATTCTGGGGATATAGTAGCTGTGGTGGCCCAGGAGGTTTGGGATCTTCACAAACCACCCCCCTGGCCCAATCATCACTCCCTTCTTCCCCCTTGTCCCCCCAACCACCACACACTCCCCTGAAAGAGTAATTAGGTAGCAAAACCCAGAGTCCAAGGGACCAAGCATCAGTAGCACCCCTGTGTGCTACCAGCATCCCTAAGCATATGACATCTGCACCAAAAAAGCAGAGGGAGTCAGACGGGCTCCTAAAGGCCTGAGAACAAGGGAACCTCAAAAGAGCCTCGGAGTATCACTGCAAAGTGGATGGGGGGGGTGATGGTTTAAGAACAACAGTTGAAGCTGGCAGCAGTGCTGCCCATCTTAATAGCAGGTGAATGCAGATCTCTCGGTCTCCACCCCTATTTCCCCTGGGGCCTGGAAGGCTGCAGCAGTCTGGCCTTTTATGAATTCTCAACACCAACCCAAAGGGCTCCCTTGCAGGACAAAACTCCACAGGAAAGAGAAACTGTTGGGAGTGAAAGCAAAGTTTAGCAGGATAAGCAAAATACAGAGAAAGGAAAAGGACTGTCCACATAGAATGAGGGAGATGGACAAGGCCAGGATACTTCAGAAAGCAAGGCTCCATGAGTTAACTCAGAAACACCATGGAAGAGAGAGAGGCGGTTCTGTGTAACTACAAAACATCTCTGACCAGTCTCCTTCTAAACATTTAGGAAAACTAAATTTACATGAAAATAAGCAAATAGTAAGGCTCACATGGCAGTGTGATGGATGGCACCAAAGTTTCCTAAGAACAAAGAAAAGAAGACTACAAATAATATGGGTCTTAGAAATCATGGAGTACATGCTTAAAGAAAAGAATCAAAATTAGCACTATTTTACCTTGAGCAAAAAGAAATTAAGAAAAACAAAACAGTATGAATGTTAATTTCCATTCATGGAATATTTCTTTTTTTACAGCCACACCTGTAGTATATGAAGTTCCTGGGGCTAGGGGTCTATGGGGAGCCGAGAAGATACAAGAAGCCGAGGAAGGGAGCTTGCCTGAATGGTGCAGTTCCGAGGACAAGCTCCTAATCAGGAAAGGGGGCTTGTCTGAACGGCACAATTCTGAGGACAGGCCCCAGAAGACAATAAGGCTCGCCTGCTGACATAGGTGGAAAACTAAATTTCCCAGGAAATAATTCTCATTTTGTGTTGCTGAGTGGGGATTGTTCCATGGATAACTTAGTCTTTTCTATTATT
The DNA here is from genome assembly GCF_054392235.1 of Sus scrofa. Lineage (NCBI taxonomy): Eukaryota > Metazoa > Chordata > Mammalia > Artiodactyla > Suidae > Sus > Sus scrofa. Next base: position 106,647,091 of record NC_139388.1, on the reverse strand, counting down.
CACTTGCTATTCAATTTTCCTCAGCCTTTCCTGGTTATTTACTTATTATTCTTATTTTCCATTCTTATTTTCCTGTGGTGATTTGTGACTTAACAAAATTACAGCAATAGTATAATAAAAATTTCATCCTGAAGGACTTTTCCCCAATTTAAATCCAACTTAGTTAAAACATAGTGTTTATCTATTAACTAGTTATATAGTAAACTTTAGAGTTAGGATTTTAATGCGGTCCATAGAAGTTAGCCATATATTATCCAAAAAACCTAGCTATGAGTTTTGTCCTTGATTTTAAAAGCTTTTAAGTGATAGCTAGTTTAGTTAAGTTGGTTTGTATTTACTTACACTATCTCCCTGCCATAACGCTTTGAAGATAAGCACCAGTCTAGGAACAAGGTTTGTAAATGCCAAATTCTTGTGTCTGTAAACTCTTCAAATTGTAAAGACTGGCTGGTCATGGGATGATTTGTACTGTCTCCTCCTTGCCACACGATGAATTGCACCTAATTGCCCTTAAATTGTACTCACTAAGTTTAGTTAAGATAGAAATCTTAAAACATTATGTATTGTACCTAATTGCCCCTAAATTGTACCCACTAAATTTAGTTAAAACAAAGATCTTAAAACATGATGTATAGCTGCTATACCATGTAATAGTTAACCAATGTACTTTTAACACTGATGTAATGTATAGTGAAAAACTGTCTATATAATCAACCACTGTTGCCAATAAAAATTTTAGCAGTCCAGCGACCTGAAAGAAGGGACAAAGAGGCTGTCTCCGTAATTGTACATTCGCTGACGCCGCATCCCTCTCTGATCAGGAAGTGCACGCTCCCTGGCCGCCGGCCGGAGCTGGCCTCCGGCAGGGGTCAAATCAGAGCTGCCGCTGAGACCTATGCCACAGCCACCATAACACTGGATCTGAGTTGAGTCTGCAACCTATGCCCAGCTTGCGGTAATGCCAGATCCTTAACCCACTGAGCAAGGCCAGGGATAAAACCTGCATCCTTACAGAGAGAGCATCACGTCTTAACCCACTGAGCCACAGTGGGAACTCTACAGAATATTTCTTGAGCAATTACTACATGCAGCCACTTTATTAGTTCACAGAGGAGGAAAGATAAACAGAGTAAAAATCCTGGCTTCCAAGATCTTACAGACCAGTGAAGAAGGAAACTCAAATTCTCTCAATCACAAGAATGCTTCTAAATAAATGAAAACTGACATAAGCATGCTTTCAGCTACAAGTTACCCCCCAAATCCACCACTGATCAAATTCCCAATCATTCTGTAGCTTTTACTTTGAAGAACTTGAAAATACCTTTTAGTTTACTATATTCTAGCAAGTCTGAAATTAAATCAGAGAAAACGTGCTACTCAAGTTGAGTAAATTATTCTGGGGAGAAAAAAAATAGTAAAATTGTGTCCATTTTGAATGAAATCCTTCAATCCATTATGACTAAGTCACAGCAGGAAAGGCACATTTTCCAGCATTTGAAGCCATTACTCATGCGGGTAAAAGAGGCCAGAGGCCCTTATGAATAAGGAAATAACAGAAGCAAGAGAGGTGTTGAGAGCCACGGGGAGGAGGAAGCATAACCTCCTTTTTCCAGCAGCAGATGACTGGCCTCTGCCTGCACTGACTCTGCTTCTTTCCCTAAAAGGGAGGCAGGCCACCCAGGTTTAATAAGATCCCTGATCTCTGCCTTCCTTTGCCAGACTCCCATAGCTGCGGTGCAAGACCTGACGTGCAGATGGCGCTATGCTAAACCTTGGGACTAGGCATTGAAAGAGCCCCAGTTCACTCCTCAGTTAATCTACTGAAAAAGTTCAGTTATCTTTTTCTGATCAGACTGAAAGATCATCTTTCAGTCTAATAAGGTGCCTCAGCCGAATCACTGGCTATTTTACTTTCCCAAGACAAAACTCCCATTTTTCTATCCCGAGCTGGATAAGTCTCATCTGTTTGCTCCCTGCGAGTGCTGGCTGGCCTGGTGGCTGGCCTGGTACCCAGTGTTGCAGAGACCCCCTCTCCCTCCCGTCAGTCACCCCAAAGAACTCTGGCCCAGCCCTATTTGTTGCCACTGCCGCACATTTCAGAGCTACAGCTGCCAGCCTACACCACAGCCACAGCCACAGCCACGCCGGATCCTTAACCTACTGAGCAAGGCCAGGGATCAGACCCACATCCTCATGGATACTGGTCAGGCTCAGAACCCTCTAAGCCACACTGAGAACTCCACACTTTTTAAAATGTTGTTTGCTCCGTGATTCTCATGACCCTGGCTCCCATCACCAATGGCACTGCTTTGTTTCCTATTTTTTGACATCCCTGACATGTTGCCATACTTTTTGGATGGCATACCATACTAGCCTGTCTGGCTGGACATTTTTGCCATTTCATTGGACCATCTTCCAGTGCTTTCTCCATCTTAGGGATTATGATGGATTTTGCAGTCCTGCCTGTGTCTTCTGCCTCAAATTTATGAGGTGAATATTTACAAACTAGGGCATGTCAACAAATTATCCCTGATTTCTCTTGCTCTTTCTCTCTCTCCTTCTCTCCCTCCCTCCATCTCTCACATTCAACCCTCCTGTAAGTTCTCAGTCTCTCCTTATGTTCCAAATGCACTTCTCCCCCCACCTCCCACAGTTGCCATCCTGGTCCTAACTACTATCTCCCATTGACAATTCTAATAGGTACTGCCTTTCACCTTGACTTCTATGGCCTGGTCTCCATAGTGATGAGTGGAGTGATGATTTTACCAAATATGACTGTGTCATCTCCTTCCTGCGGACATCCCTGTAGCTTTGATTCCATCATAATAAAGTCCAGAATCTTCACCATGGCCTGTGAGGCTCTACATGATCTGGCCCTTTCATTTCTGTCCAGGCTCATTTTCTGACACTCTGCATCCTATTCACTACACAAATCACACTGGCATGTCCTCCAAAACACAGACTCACTCCTGTTTTAATGCTTTGGTTTTGCATTTTGTTAGCCCTGTTTCAGTTTTGTCCTATGGTGAACGTTTTAACCCTAGGATATGATCTTTATTCCTATGGTCTGGTCTTTGGGGGTTTTGGTGCAAATCCCAAGGTAATTTCCCTTTCTCTCTCTCTCTCTTTTTTTTTTACGTGTGCTAGTGGGTTTTTTTAATGATTTTAATTTTTTCCATTAGAGTTGTTTTACAGTGTTCTGTCCATTTATACTGTACAGCAAAGTGACCCAGTTTTATATATATTCTTTTTCTCACATTTTCCTCTTTCATGTTCCATCACAAGTGACCAGACATAGTTCCCAGTGCTATACAGCAGGACCTCATTACTTATCCAGTCCATATGCAATAGTTTGCATCTATTAACCCCAGACTCCCAGTCCATCCCATTCCCTCCCTCTCCCACCCGGCAACCACAAGTCTATCCTCCATGTCCATGAGTTTCTGTTCTGTGGAAAGGTTCATTTGTGCCATATATTAGATTCCAGATATAAGTGATATCATATGGTATTTGTCTTTCTCTTTCTGACTTACCTCACTCAGTATGAGAGTCTCCAGTTCCATCCATGTTGCTGCAAATGGCATGATTTTGTTCTCTTTAATGGCTGAGTAGCATTCCATTGTATATGTGTACCATATCTTCTTAATCCATTCATCTGTCAGTGGACACCCTGTTTCCATGTCTTGGCTATTGTGACTATTGCTGCAATGAACATACAGGTGCATGTATCTTTCTCAAGCAAAGTTTTGTCCAGATATATGCCCAAGAGTGGGATTGCTAGGTCATATGGTAGTTCTATATTTAGTATTTTCTAATTCTGTCTTGCCAAGATTCAAAGATCCTTGTAATCTTAACCTTATCCAGACACAAGAGTCAGCAAGGATTTAAAGGGAGTTTCCATACAGATCTGAAAGCTTCCTGTGGTTCTTTCCTTTCCAGGACCATGCCTCTCCTCCCCCAATCAACTTCCAGCCACTCTGACAGCCTCAAGCTCCATCCTCTGACTCCTCAGGCCAAGAGGACCATGCTTTCCATTTGAACTCTATCTCAGTGCTCCCTGAGAACTGGGAAATGCCAAGAGGCATATAAATAAGAATCAGTGTAATTACCTATTTTAGTGATAGATTCCCCTTCAGTTTCTTCCTTCTTTTTACCAATTTCCATTGCCTCAAATAGTTGCTTTTTATATTTTATTTAGCTTAGAGTTGTTACTTGCTAGTTCAGAAGCTGCTCACTTAATAAACTGCTGAAGGGCTCAATTTTGATTTTTCCCAATCTATCCATAGCTATTCCATTTTTTTAGAGGATGATTCCCATAAGCGCTTTTATTTTTGGGGTTTTTTTTTAATCTTTTTTCATTTTTTAAAGTTTTATTGATGTACAGTTGAATTACAAGGTTCTGATAGTTTCTTCTGTACAACAAAGTAATTCAGTTATACAAGTACATATATCCATTCTCTTTCATATTATTTTCCTTCAAGGTCATCAAAGAATATTCGGTAGAGTTTCCTGTGCTGTACAGGTCCCCATTGGCCAGTGACTCCCTGTACCTCAGTGTGCATATGCCAGTTCCAAACCTCAGTCCATCCCTCCCACCCACCCCCATCTGTCTCCTTTGGTAACCATAAGTACAACTGCTTTTATTAGATGCTCTCTGCATCTTTAAGAGGGGCAGCTCTCAATAAACTTTCATATTCATCATGCTTCCGGGAGAGTAGTGTTCCATCAACATCATGGCCTGAAGATTTCATGGTGTCTAGACCTCATGCCCATTCTTAAACTCATGTACTACTGTCTGCCTTTTGCTTTCTCTGCTTCAGCCATGCTGGCTCCTTGTTATTCATTAATAACAATGGTGTCTTGCTTCCACAAGGCTTTTGAACTTGAGGGTCCACTTGAGACAATCTTCCACCAGCTATCCGTGTATCTCACTTTCTCACCTCCTTTAGGTCTTCCCCCAATGTCACCTTCCTGGGAGGTTTCACTCACCTCTTCTTTAAATCACAATCCCCTTTCAAGCCCTATTTCTTTATTTCTCCATAGCATGCATGGTCATACTGACTTCTTATTTATCTTATCTGTATTCCCGCTAGAAAGTAAATTCACTAAAGGCAAGGATTTTTTGGTCCCTTTTGCTCAATGCTTTTCTCCAGTCTGGTTTTCCATGGGGACAGAGTATGTATTACATGAATGAACTAATGGAACAGATTTCAGATGGCTCTGAGTTACTGCATATCTTCCTCTGTAAGATTTCTCTGTGATTTGGTCACTGATCTGGTAACACTCTGTTGCCCCTTTTTCTAGTACTTTTCTAAGTGGTTACAATCAAGACAATCTCCTTTTATAGAGGTCTAGGTTGTTCTCTCCGAGTTCAAGCCTCCCATAAAATCAGCAGCTCTTTCATTTCATTTCCTGCTATGACCTCTGTCTGTATTCTGCTTTTTGCAAAACATTTTGTTCTTGGACTGTTACTATAGTAAGTCAAAGTAAGCTTTCATGATGTAGCAGGGGCAGATCAACATGAAACTCAAACTGAGATCTACTTTGGGCACAACAAATGAAAGCAGAAGATTAAAATGTATTAACCTCAAAAAGGTAGCAGTTCAGAGGCCTGGTCTAAGAGCCATATCATTTACGTTCATAGCCCAACTCTTCTAACTCTGAGCAGTATGACTTTGGGGAGTTAATTATGCCTTTGGGGCCTCAGTTTCCTCATCTATAAAATAGAAGCAGTCACTGTAATGATATCTACGTTGTTTAGCTTGAACATATGTAAAATACTGAGAACAGCGTCAGACACATGGTGAGCACTCACTACACGCCAGCTGATACTGATGAGCCTGGGGATGGGCCGGATTCAGCTTTCCAAGGTAGCATAAAGGGTCTTTAAGAAGCTATATTACCAAGTCTGCCTGCTGCCTCGGGAAAGACCTGGGCAGTGAGTATGTAAGGAGAGCCCTTTCAGGAGAATTAAATTGAATCAGGGAGGGAGTTCCTGCTTGGGCACAGTGGGTTAAGAATCAACTGCAGCAGCTTGGATCATTGCAGAGGCACGGGTTCCATCTCTGAGCCAGTGCAGTGGGTTAAAGTATCAGGCGTCAGATTCAATCCCTGACCCAGGAAGTGCTATATGCTGCACAGGGCCATTTAAAAAAAAAAAAAAAAAAAAAAAAGGAAATGGAGGCAGAGAGAAGCAAAGAAAGGTTTAAAGATCAGTTGGACAGGAGAAATTAGTGAAATATTTTGGAGGATCATCTGTGGTAAACGCCCCGGAACTGAGGAAAAGAGTCAGGTGGGGCTATGAAAAAGCAGTCTAAACAGGGCAAAAAAAGTTGACATCCTCAATCCAAAAAGCTTTACACATTTTCAAGTGCTAATGATGTTCCCAACTAACATGGAAATAGTTACATTCACAGTTACATCCAGGTAGTAAACTATTTCTGAGGAAACAAACAGAAGTGGTGCAATCTTAAAAGAAGGTTATCTCAAAGGTGAAAGTGTAATCACTAATGAGTTGAGAGCCAATGGGTGCTCAGGGATCATTGGAATGCAAGAGTTAGTCAAACAAAAGTTCCACAAGGTCAGTTAGAGGTCAGAAAAACAAAGCCAGCCTGGAAAGCTCAAGGCATGATTAGGAAACACACATTATTTGAGAAACAGAATAAAAAGAGGAGCTTAATTTATGGATTGCTGAAGCTCAAGCCTCCTGGTAAATAGATAGTTTGTTTTGTTTTGTTTTTTCTTTTTCTTTTCTTTTTTTTTTTTTTTTAACAGCCTCACCCTTGGCAGATGGAAGTTCCTGGACCAGGGACTGAATCCGGCAGCCATGACCTATGCTCCAGTTCCAGCAATGCTGGACCCTTTAACCCACTGCGCCAGGCTGGGGATCGAACCCACACCTCTGTAGCAACCTGAGCTGAATCTGCTATCGGATTCTTCACTCACTGTGCCACAGAGGGAACTCCTGTACATTTACTTTTTTCTCTCAATCTGCAAGTCCGCTGCCCCCTTTCTTTCCCAGTTTCCTATATCTCCTCCCACTTAAATCTGTCTCCTTTTCTGCAGAGCACTCTGCTGACACTCAGAAAAATTCCATGAAATTTCTTTTCCCCTCCATCCCTCCCAGCACAGGGCCTTGATCCCAGCTGGGCAGCAGGAGGGTAGTAGCAGATCAGTGAATACTCGGTAGGCTAAGTGCTTTTAATCTCATAGATTAAACCTATGTGCTTAGTGCTCAGGAATGACCTTGAATGATGCCAGTTTATACGACCTGAGAATCCACATAAAAAAATAAAATGAGGTCTTCCTGAGTAAGATGAGCAGGCTCTCAAGTAAGGCCATGCAGACTCCTGTATTGAAGGCCAGCCCAACACTGAGGCCACTGTGACCATTTTGGTACCAAATACACATCTTTAGGAAACATGTGTGAAAAATCCATTTTCTCAAATTTCTGACTTGTTCTGTGTTTTTTGTCTTTTTTTCTTCTTTGGACCACACCCATGGCATATGGACATTCCCAGGCGAGGGTCCATTCAACTGCAAGCCTACACCACAGCCACAGCAACACCAGATCCGAGCTACATCTATGACCTACTCCACAGCTCATGGCAACACTGGATCCTTAACCCACTGATGCAGACCAGGGATCAAACCTGTAACCTCACGGACACTATGGCAGTTTCTTAACCCACTGAGCCACAAAGGGAACTCCCTGACTTGCTCTTTGTTAAGTGTAATTATTATCTAAGTGGCAGTTGTCTTCACAGATGTGGACATGCCATATTTTCCTGGGAGAAATCTAGGAGGTTTGTGATGAGATTTCTCTCTGTGTTTAGGGTTACTGAATATTTCCTGAATTAGAAAGTTTTGCTGAATGTACAGAGATATAAATCAGGTTTAATAACAACATATAAGGCATTATTACCCTCTATCCATTGCACAGTGTATAGAGATGGGGCTCCGACAGAATAAGCCAGAGCCACACAGCTCCTATTATGAAACCAGACTAGGTAGGCAACTGTGGGGACACAACTTTCTCGGTTTTCCAAGGATTCTAGATGTGCCCAGGTCAGTCTCTCTCCCCATGTCTGGTTAACAGATTTGATTCATAGCAGGGTGCCCTCTCATTATACATGCTGACTAATTGCCAAGAGGTGAAACCGGATTAAGAAATCTCTGATCTTCTCTGTGCATCCTCAAAAACAGGATTAAGGACACTGTTTCATTACCATGCCCTCCTCTGCAAATTGCATCCCCCTCCACCACCAGCCCTCACTCTCCCCAACACGTGCTTTTTCCTTTACACTCAAGTCACATGACCTTCACTGCATAAACAGAGGCTTTGTAATAATAAAACTTAACCGTCTCACATAAATATGCTTGGAAACTGCCATCATTCCGTAACATCTGGTGCACACATCTGCCTTCAATTTCTCTTCTAAAAATTAGAGCACATCACAGCTTCTCTCCCCCCTTGAATTCTGACTTCCTCACAGATACATAAAGGATAAAAGAAACAAATTATGTAACACTTGAAGTGACTAGTGTGACAGAACTTGAAACATTCTTGGTTTGTATGGGTAGGTTTCACTTCATTCCTCTTCGGAGGATAATTTCTGTTGTGACTCTTGCAAATTTGGGACCATGAATTAGCTAGGAGACATTTTTGCAGCATCTTCAGTTTTCAAGCTAAGCTGCAGGATCAGGGTGTGAAACATTGGGTCTCACCTGGAGACAATGACATATGCCTTTTGTGCTCTTTGTGACAGACATTTACCCAATGACCCAGAGAGCTTACTCCTTGACTGTCTGTTCCATCACAGCATTTGAGCAGACCAAAGTCAAGGTCTGACTTCCTTGGTTTGGGTACATTATGCCCAGGCTTTCTGGAGGCTCTGCTAAATCAGCAGCAAAAACTCTCTCGTAACCAAAGCAATTCTGCCACCTAAAATAACATCCACCGCCACCATGACAGTTCTTTGAAACTCACGCCCAAAGACTGAAGGGAGAACAGCATATGCAGTAGTGATAAGAGAAAGGTCAAAAGGAGAGAGTGGGAGGAGCTGGGAGTTTGGGGCAGTTGACATACAAGTCAGAATGTCTTTGGACTAGTTTATTTGGCGCTAACCTTCCCTGTCACTAGCTTCAAACTGAACATGCCCTCAGGTCGAGTAATGACTGGTTTCCAGGTCAGTCCAAACACTGGTTCTTAGAAAGTGGCTCCCTCTTTCTCTCTGCCCTTCAGCATGGGAACAAGCTTTCTTTTATTTTTTTAAAATGGGTTTTATTGAAGTATAGTTGAATTACAATGTTGCATTCATTTCTGCTGGAAGGCAAAGTGACTCAGTTATACGAATGTATTATCATGTTATTTTCCATTATCACAGGATACTGAATATAGTTCCCTATGCTATACAGTAGGACTTTGTTATTTATCCACTCTATCCTTAATAGTTTGTATCTGCTAATCCCAAACTCCCAGTCCACCCCTCCCCTAGTCCTCCCTCCCCCTTGGCAATCACAGGTCTGTTCTCTATATATACCTGTGAGTTCTGAACAAGCTTTCTTAATGACACTTCTAGCCTTGTGGTGCACCTTTAGCAGTCCACACACCAGTCACCTTCCTTGGTTCCTGCCAGATGCCCCTGAAATAGACCACTGCCCTAACCCTGGCAGGCTGTGACAATTATAATTGGCACACCAGAGCCGTGGCAACCTTGCCTTTCCTGTGCAATCACCGTGCAGGGTGTGCTCCAGAAATTTCTCCACAGCAATGTTACAGGCTGTTCTTTTTTACCCTGAGAGGTGAAAACAAAAAAAGGAACTAAAATTGGAGTGTGTAAAGCCATATGGATCAGATGTGGCACAGACAAGATAGCCTGGAAAATTTTCCAATCCTTGTTATAAAAAGAGCTGCCGAGGGCTGAGGAAACAAACACTGTTCAAGAAGCTGGTGGTCGGAGTTCCTGTCGTGGCGCAGCAGAAAAGAATCCAACTAGGAACCATGAGGTTTCCGGTTCAATCCCTGGCCTCGACCAGTGGGTTAAGGATCTGGCATTGCCATGAGCTGTGGTGTAGGTCACAGACGTGGATTGGATCTGGCGTTGCTATGGCTCTGGCGTAGGCTGGCAGCTACAGCTCCAATTAGACCCCTAGCCTGGGAACCTCCATATGCCATGGGTGCAGCCCTGAAAAGACAAAAAAAAAAAAAAAAAAAAAAAGCTGGTGGTAACACTAAAACGTCTCCGTCCCAAAGCCTTCCTGTAAAAACACCTGAAAGCACTCAACGCTTCCTTTCTCCTAGTTCTGCATTGTTGGGAAAGTCACAGCAAAATTTCTCTACTGTCTTTTGAAGAGTTGCTCTAGAATAATCCTCCAAAAATGTTTCTTTGCGTTTTTCTTCCTTAATAATTAGGAACCTGAACATTCAAGAGCACTGCATATCACTTCTGGGCTCCTGAAACCAACCTGACATCATGGGGAAAACAGAGTGTGAAAGGATATGATCAGGGTTCAAGTCCCAGACTGGCTATTTCTGGCTGTGTGCCCTTGAGCAAGTTGCTTGCGCTACCTGTGTTTGAGTTCATTCATCTGCAATATGGGCATAACCCTGCTAATGTCTGCCTTACTGATCACCAAGGCTGATAAAGTAAAGCATCTGCGAGTACCCTGTACTATCAGCTACACCTTATATAGGTTGATCCCTATTACTTTAAATAGAATGGTGTTATTTTTCTGCTTGTAACATTATAAGCGCTTATTCGAAAACTTCCCCCAAAATACAGGAAAATAGAAAACAGAGTGAAAAATGTTTCCATTTCCAAAGAGGTAACCACTATTAACAGTTTGATACTTTTCCCTCCAGACTTTGTGTACACACATCCATTTTACAAAATAAGCATCATACTATACTAATTATCTGTAAAAGGCAAGTTTTTGGCTGCACACACAATATGTAGTTCCCAGGCCAGAGATTAAACCCATGCCACAGCAGCAACCCAAGCCACCACAGTGACAATCCCAGATCCTTAACCCACCACACCACCAGGAAACTGTAAAATGCAATTTTAATTTAATGTCATGTGAAACAATCTGATCTATCATTCTTTTTACTACAAAAATGAAAGTAACCCAGATGAAAATGGAAGTTAGCACAAATATAGCCAGCATATGGCATTTCTCCACTCTGTCAAACTGAATTATTCATAAGCATTTGTCAGAAATATCCAAGGTTACTGAGCTATTCTGGAACAACAGGGTACAAATTCTGAGGCAGAGATCTCTACATGTGCAATGAAACCTGTTTCCTTTTCCTCCTGGGCAGAGAGCAAAGCCATTATTGCCACACCCCCTTGCATTTAGATGTGGTCATGTGATTGAGTTCTAGCCAATAGAATGGGAGTGGAAGGGACACACATCCATTCCATATGGAAGTGGGTGTGTCTTCCTGCTGCAATCTCTTCTTCTCTGCCAGCTGAATGGAAGGAGACTAAAAACCTGGTCCTGGAATGACTGTGAGGTAGACCACCTGCCAAGCAAACACTGGACTTGACATGAATAAGAAATAAACTTCTACTAAGATACTGAGTCTCAGAAGTGTACATTACAGTGATGAGCATCACCTACCCCAACCTGTGAAACTTTTAACATACTTCCAAGTTGTAAGTACAGATGGAAACTTGGACTACATTGAGAACTTTCCTTAAATGTAGGCAGAGCTGAAATTCATTGAGTTTTAATTTCAGTATGGAGAAAGAATCACTCCTTCTCACTTACTTAGTACAAGGAAATCTCCACCCACCCCCTAATTAAAAATTCCTAGGAGTTCCCATTGTGCTTCAGCAGTAATGAACCCAACTATCCATGAGGATGCTGGTTCAATCCCTGGCCTCACTCAGTGGGTGAAGGATCCAGTGTTGTCGTGAGCTGTGATGTAGGTGGCAGATGTGGCTTGGATCTGGCATTGCTGTGGCTATGATGTAGGCCAGCAGCTGCAGCTCCAATTTGACCCCTAGACTGGGAAACTCCATGTGCTGAAGGTGTGGCCCTAAAAAGCAAAATAATAATAATAATTATGGTTATAATAATAATAATTATTATTATTCCTCAGTTGCTATTCCTAGGCCTTTTTTCCTATATATAAAATTAAGGCTTAAAATGCAAATAACCCTGAGGGAGATAAGACATTCATTTTATTTACTAAATGACCTAACTGTCCTAAAGATAGTGTTAGAGATGGTTTATCAACTCTCAGGTGTTGATCAGCTTATTTCCCACTTAGGTGAACAACAATCCTTTACTTTCACCCTGAAAATCCACAGGTTTTTGCCCTAGTCCCACTGGACTGTACCTTCACTGGGAGCAAAGCTGCTGATCTGAGGACCAGCCCAAGTTGTAAACACCCTTCCTATCGGAAAGAACTGAGATGGGAGGCAGTCCCCTAGGCAAGAAAGTACCACGGTCTTATCTGAAACACTAACACTTTTTTAAAAATAAATGTTTCAATTTGTTTTCTTTCCTGGGTTGATCTCCAAGGCCCTGAAATGGTTGTATTTGACAATTGTGGCCAGTTTTCTACAAAGGAATCATCAACCTCTTCCTACTACTACAACCTAAAGCCCCCATCTTCTGCAGTATCTTAAAGGTCAGGACACAAAGGTGATTCTCTGTGAGAATCAATGGGAAACTATTATCCTGGTTTTAGGGTAGAACAGCTGATGTGAAATCTCAGAGAAGGAAGCCTTGGAGTAGGATGTGGAGGCAGCTGGAAGGTAGAGGGTTCAACCAGGAAGCTCTTGTATTAATCAAATAGCAAAGTTAAAAAAAAAAAAACAAAAAACAAACTTAAAGTAACGCAATTCAATTCCATACTGTTTTTTAAAAAGAAAGCAAAGGAAGTCATAAAACAAAATGAAAAGACGACCTATGAACTGGGAGAAAATATTTGCAAATGATGTGACTGACAAAGGCTCAATTTCTAAGATATACAAACAATTCATACAATTCAATAACAACAATAAAAACACATTGGGCAGCTCTTGGTGTGGCACAAAGGGAGTGATGACAGCTTGGGAGCACTGGGATGCAGCTTCTACCCCTGGCCTGGCAGAGTAGATTAAGGATCCAGCATTGTCATAGCTGCAGGTTAGATTGCAATTGCAGATGAGATATGATCCCTGGTCCGGGAATTCCATAAGCCACAGGGCAGCCAAAAAAGGGAAAAAGAAAACGAAAAAACAATTGAAAAGTGGGCAGAAGACCTAAATAGACATTTCTCCAAAGACATACAGATGACCAATGGACACATGATAAGATGCTCATCTTCACTAATTATTAGCGAAATGCAAGTCAAAACTACAATGAGGTACCACCTCATATCAGTCAGAATGGCCATCATTAAAAGTCCACAAATAGGAGTTCCTGTCGTGTCACAGCAGAAACTAATCCAACTAGGAACCATGAGGTTGCGGGTTTGATCCCTGGCCTCGCTCAGTGGGTTACGGATCTGGTGTTACAGATGTGGCTCCGATCCGGCATTGCTGTGGCTCTGGCGTAGGCTGGCAGCAACAGCTCCAGTTAGACCCCTAGGCTGGGAGCCTCCATATGCCACAGGTACAGCCTTAAAAAGACAAAAGGAAAAGAAGTCCACAAATAATAAATCCTCAAGAGATTGTGGAGAAAAGGGAACACTCCTACACTATTTACAGGAATGTAAGTTGGTACAGCCACCATGGAAAACACTATGAAAGTTCTTCAAAAAACTAAAAATAGAGCTGCCATATGATCCAGCAATCTCATTCCTGGATATATATCCAAGCAAAAAATATAATTCAAAAAGCATACCAGCACTATTCACAATAGCCAGGACATGAAAACAACCTAAATGTCCATCAACAGATGAATGGATAAAGATGTGGTACTTATAAACAATGCAATACTACTCAGCCATATAAAAGAATGAAATAATTCCATTTGCAGCAACATGTCTAGACCTAGGGATTCTCATAGTAAGTGAAGTAAGTCAGAAAGAGAAAGACAAATATCATGTGATATCACTTATATGTGGATATCACTTTAGATTTTTGCCTAAAATTGACAAAAATCAACATATCTATGAAAGAAAACCAGACTCACAGATATAGAGAACAGACTTGTGGTTGGTGGAGGGGGGCGAGGATAGGGAATGATTAGAAGTTTGGGATTAGCAGAGATAAACTTACATATAGGATGGATGAACGACAAGACTCTACTACATCGCATAGTAAAATATATTCAATAAACTATGATAAACCAAAATAAAAAAGAATATATGTGTGTATATATATATATACACAAACATATATATATAAACTGGATCACATAGCTGTATAGCAGAAATTAACACAATATTGTAAATCAACTACAATAAAATTAAAATTTTTTAAATGTAATGTTCTATTTCTCATCTGCAATCAATTTTCATGCTATTTAATGCACACTTTGTGAGAATATGTGACCCTTTCTTTTCTGTTCGTCTCTCTGCTTCTGTACACATCTGTATAGAACACAGTCTAAAGTTACTAACAGTGTGGAGCCCTTTCCCACATGCTCTGACGTTCATTATCAGGAGGTATCTTATAAGTTTCATGCTTTCTTTGGCCCTTAGGCATTTGCATCCTTCACTTGGTACTCTCTTTTGCCCAGCTTCTGTCATCTGGCTAAATGCTGCCCATCCTCCAGTCACAGTTTAAACATCACATCCCCCAGGAAACCTTACACAACATCATAAGGGCCTTTCCATGCAGTAGATAAGCCATATTATAATTGCACATCCGCCCATCAATTTCTAACAAATCTAACATCTATTAGATTTAAATTCTGTGAAAGTCGGGACCTTAACACCTGGATGACCACTATAGCAAACTTGTGTAAACTTTCAGAATCAGAACATGTTCTTTGTCAATACACACAAATTGCTTTAGAGGGAAGTTGCATAGGATTCTTGTTTAGGAAACCAACTCCTTATGACCTTTGACAAATGACTTAACTTCTCTAAGCCTCAGTTCAATTTTGAAACATGGGAATGATCTTTCTACTTGTTGGGAAGATGAAGTGGAAAGATCAAAAGCACTTATTACTTACACACACGGTGCCTGGCATATAATAAATGCTCAGTAAGTGCTAACTTACGACCCCCGCCCACCTGGACCACACCATGTGAAGGCCAAGGCTCACACTTCCCCAGGTCTGCTTCCAGCCAATGAATGGGCACTAGGGGAGTAGTGTAGGGCCATGCCTCTGGACGGGGAGCAGTGGGGGTGCGCTTCTCTAAGTTAACTTTGCAATGAGGACTCTACTTCAGCCTCATGGAATCTTTCCCAGCACTGCTCGGTTGTGGTTGGATTCTCTTTCTTCTTTCTTTTTCTTTTTAGGGCTGCATCTGCTGCGCATGGAAGTTCCCAGGCTAGGGGTCAAGTCGGAGCTGCATCTGTGACCTATTCACAGTTCACAGCAATGCCAGATCCTTAACCCACTGAGTGGGACCGGGGATCGAAACTGCATCCTCATGGATACTAGCTTTGTAACCCACTGAGAGCCACAACGGCAACTCCCTGGATTCTCTTTCTTCCTCATCCTCTACCGTCTCCTTTCACATGGGTTAGGCCAAGCCAGTCCCTGCCCTTTCCGGATTCTTTCCATGACCCTTCTGACCATTCCTTCAGTGATTGCCCCACATGTCTGCTCCCTTCCTGCTGTCTGCTCTTCAGAGGATCCCAGTTAACACAGGTGGTGCCAGGATTGGTCCAAGGAAGCAGGGACTGAAGAAGAGCATGGACCAGGCTGCCTCGCTGACCACCTGGTGAACAAGGAGAACACCATCCTGAGTGGTTTCTGCCACCCACAGACTCTAACACAAGCAGTGGCCCAGAGCTACAAAGTTCTTTGTTGGTGACCTAAGAAAACATCCTGGCAGAAGGATGCCCCTCCAAGGGCAGCAATCCAGGCATTCAAAAGATATGAAGGAGTAATTGCTACAAGGATGGTGGAGTTGGCTGGATATTGCTAAGTTGCCCTGAGATCCCACAGAAGCATAATGAGAAACTGAGGGTCATGAACAAACAATTAAAGGTAACAGCAAGAGCCAGAGGCCTTTTTGGTCACTTTCAAAGAGGCCCTTATTGCCTGCAATCAGAAGTCTGACTCAGCTGGGGAGTAGATGCTCTTAACAGAGGCACAGAGCTCCCAAGAAGTTAGACACTTGGCCAAGACAGTCTGGTTTACTAAGTTTGGAGGCTTGGATCAGAAAACCAGGGACCTTGAAGCATATGATAGTTGGATAGATGGTCCAGTGGAGTTTGGCTCTGTAAACCCTAACCCTCAGAACTCAGAGATGTGCCCCTCTCCCACCCCTACTAGGAGCCAGCACTTCCTCCTTGCTGAAGGTATTGCCCAGCCCTTTCCCCCACAAGGTGCTCACATCTCTCCTGAGTACTGGGCTAATAACCAGAATTAAATTCCAGCATCCCCCAGCTGGGAGTGAAATAGGAAAGAGATGATATATTGAAAGGACTGCAGAAGTTAATTGCACACCACCATGATTCATTGGGAATGGGTACCAGGGGTGCTTGATGAAGGCTGCTGGTAAGAGGACACCTGCATCACCAAGGATGGCAGTGGTGATTCTCATCTGAGGCAAAGGCTGATTGGAAGTGATGTTGCCCTAGAGCTGGGTTCATTAACACCCTAGGCACTGATGGGGTGTGAGGCCATCAGAACCATGTGGTGATGCTCACCCACCAGAATCCCGGTGGCTGACACTCTTGGAACAACTGGAGAAGTCAGAGGGAAAGTCAGTGTTCACTAACTCACCCAGAGTCAATGGTTAATAGAACATGGCATCCCTCAGGGCAAAATGCAGGGCCAGTCAACACAGACGCTGCTTAATATCTGTACTAGAGAAGGTAGAATCAAGAGGCTGAGGGCAGGTACCCTAGTGAAACATCACAATCCCTTGTTGAGATCTGGAGGCCACTGACTAGAAGGAAGGAATGTGCAAAACTGATGCAAGTACAAACTCAAATGATTCCTTGTTTTTTAAAATCTTATCTAAAGGTGCTTATGGCTATTACTTTGGTGACCATACTTGAGGAAAGGGAAATCCTCAGACATGATGAAGGCTGTTGGACACAGGGTCTAAATTGATACACCAAAATCAAAATCCAAAGCACCATCAGAAACTGTTCAGAATAAAAAGGATGCTGAACAACCAAGTAGGAACAAAAGAACTCAGCCAGTTTATGTTAGCTTAACTTTGTCACCACTCTGATGGGTATAGGAGTGGAGCATCCCTTGGGGCAGAGAGGAAGCTGCATACAAGGTTCAAAGCATGAACTTCTACACACCAAGCCTGCCAGCAATAGAGACCAGCACTCGGCCCCTATGGCTCTCTTCCTTGAGAAGACCAACCAGCACACTGTGGCAGGTTGACATCATGAAGCCCCTTCCAATCTAGAAGGCCCAGCAGCTCATCCTCATAGGAAAAGGTATTGATTTGCATCTCCTCTTTGCAGAGGCTCAGGAAACACCACTCTCTGGGACTTAACAGACTGCCTGACCCACAGACATGGAGTCCCACTGACACTACTGCCAACCAGGGGACCCACTTTCCAGTGGGGGGCGGAGGGCATAACCATGGGATCCACTGTGTTGCATAGTCTATCATTCAGAAGCAGCCAATTTTATAGAATTCCATAATGGCTTTAAAAGGCACAAAAGAAGTACCAGCACAGAGGCAACAGTCTGAATGGATGGGGTGCTACCCTTTAGGATGCAGTATATGCATGTAATCAGAGACTTCGAGTTGGCACTGAGTCCCCATTGGGAAGGATACATCAGTCCGGAAAATAGGAGGTGGCAGATGAAGTGGCCCCACTTACATCACTGCTCGTGACCCCACTGAGGATTTTGCATTTCCCATCCCTGCACCTTTGGGCTGGAGCCCTTGTCTCCAAATTAGGGAACACTCTTTGCAGAGGAACCACAAACCAAAGCTGTCACCAGGGCCCTTTGGACTCCTCTTGTCCATGGGCCAATAGGCAAGAAATGGTGTCACCATCTTGGCAGAGGGAATTGATCCTGATCTGCAGGAGGAGTTAGGGCTGCCTTTATGCAGCAAAGGCAGGAAGGAATACTGGCATCAAATAAAACAAATGTTAAAAGTACCATTTAGAATCACTACACTTTAGCCCCTCACTCCGCTTTCTCCTCAGCTACAGAATAATCCATTCATTAAATCTCTCATTCATTCAACTAATCATCATTTGACTGAGGCCTTTTTGTGCACTGTTCTGAGTGCTGGTGCTGCTCCAAATTCTTCTTTGATACAGGATCCTTTGCAAGGCCTTGGTCTTGCACAAATCTCTTTTCCTCACCCAGATTCTAAACTGATTCAACCCTTGCTCTCTATTCAAGATTCTCATATGTTTGATCTCCAAGGTAGAGCAAAACCAACCAATGCTTCTCACACCTCAGCAAGTCAACTGTAGGAAAAGAAATGTGACTCATTTAGCATTTGAGAAGCCCCCAGATCACTAGGATTGCTAAGTTAGTCCTTAACAAGGAGGTGCAGAAAGCAAAAGGGTAAAAGAGAAAGCTGGAGAGAAGCTTGTGGTATGGGAAGTCATATAAAAGGCACATAGGTAAAACATTCCCACTGTGGTAGGACTTGAAATTCGCCTGTGGACCGAGAGCATTCCTCAGACCCCAGAATGGATGCTTCTCAACAGGCGACTGAGGAAAAGTGTTTTACCATGAGGGTACTTGGGGAAATGATGAAATTCAACACTCCAAGAAAAGTATTCAAAGTTGATATCAGGCAGTCACTTGTTACTGTGAAATAATTCCTGATGTTTCCTAAGAGTAGGTTGTAATAGGGAAAGCAAAACCAGATCTGGTTCCCCTCAAAACATTGTTGGGCCTTAAGTGGCTGAAAACCCAAAGTGATGTTTCAGGCATTGGCATCAAACCTGTTCAAATTCACAAGTCTGTTCAAATCGGGGCCTGCATTTTCCTGAGAGCCACAGGTGAGCCTTCAAAAGAAGAAAATCATTTTCTAGATATGTCAGGGTTTTTTTGTTTTTTGGGTTTTGGCCTCATTAAGATAGAGAATAGATCCCTTGCTGCTAAGAGCATGCACCCCACACCAGCAGCAGCACTCACCCCTGCACGGCTGTCATAAACATGAACCCCCAGCCTGGCCTCACACCTATGGTATCAGACTCCGCATTTTAACAAGGTCCTCAGGAGTCAGGTGGGTACAAGTTTGAGACACATGACATAGCCCAGTGCACAGGCTGAGTGTCTGAAGCAGTGGCTTAGATTTCAGACTCTGCCACAGACTGGCTGATAAGATGCTTACAATCCTTGTAATCCAGCCTCCTCGTCTGTTGGATGGAGGTCCAGTCTGTCTGTTCTTTCTCTTATTTCCAGTCTTTGCTTTTATTCCACCTTGTACTCTCTAGACATAATTGTTCATGTTCCTGATTTGGAAGTGTTCTTTTCTCATTTGTATTCTTACTGGATGCCTTTGCCTAAGGAGGAAAAAACAGACACACCCTCACAGCCCTAGGCAAGAATCCCACCCTGGCTCTATTTCTTTCAATGAAATTGACAAAAGAGTAAGATTTTTTAATGAATATAAAAATTATTTCACTGTTTAAAAACTTTCCTCTGCATGCCAGAAAGTCTGGAACTTCCTGTCCAATATATGAATGAGTAACCAATAAGTATGGAATTAGTTACTACAAAGTTTATCTCTTTAGCAGATTCTAACTAATCATTGGATCTTGCTTTTCTTCAACTAGCTGAAATGGCTAACTGAGAACATACAAATTATTCTCCTTACATTAACCAAAACTCAGTTTACCTTTTACACAATGAAATCTTGTTCTGAATTATCTCTATGGCCTCTTCCAGCTCTAAAATCCCATTGAATCTAATTTGACAATTCCTCAGACTGAAACTTCTGTTATTAAAGATTGAAAATTGGGGAAATGTGATTTCATGTGTCTTCCTCAGGGCTTTCCCTTAGATGCAGAGATCTGAAGAGGAGACTTGACACAAAAGGCCTCCTGAATTCTGCTCATTTCATCTCAACAAAACTCAGTCTCTCAAAAATTCAAGGTCTAGCTGGTCAAATGCTTTTAAACAAGCTCTTTAAATTTTTAATCCCAAGCTTCCTTTCGACTCAATTATTTATCTCATTGCAAATATCTTACATCCCTATCAATTTCCTAAAGAAAAATATGCATGAGGTTTGGACCCCAAAATTAAACACTAGGATTTCGAGGTTGAGTTTTTAGTGAAGCTAGAGAGCAATTCAGCTTCTGCCTAAAAATTTATGAGGGTGTGTAATTGATTCACTTAGCCCTCCTTACAGATGAGAAAAACACTTTGTACAAATATTCCTTTTCCTATAAGTGCCACTTATTTTTCTGATTATAAATCTTGATGGAGATGGAAATCTAAATTCTGATTTGTTGTTTCATCACGAATTAATCAAACAAAATTACAAATTTTCAGAATAACTAATTCTTTAAAGAATGCATCAACAGCTCTTGAACAGACATAAATGTCTTTTATCTTAGAAAATAGAAACATATGTCAATGTCTATATGTTCAGAACAATGACATTTAACCCTCAAGATGTTCGGCCATTTCCACTAGAGATTTAAGACTGATGGTTGCAGTAAAAATACGTCATATTTAAATGTCAGCTACTAACTTCGTATTAGTTCCTTCCCACTAAGATATGGATTTACAAACACTCAGTTGATTTATCCACTCTGTGGATGGTAAGGGCTGAACCACTTTGGATAAAGTAACAGCAACAACTAACCCTTACTGATCACTCATTATGCACCGGACATGTCCCAAGAGCTTTCCTTGTAGTAACACATTTCACCTTCACACTATCTCTTACATGTGAGGAAACTGAGGGACACAAGGATAGAATAACTTATGCAAAGTCACAGAGGTGGTAACCAGAAGAGTGACATCTGAACACAAGCTGTGTGACCTTATCCTTAACCTTGACATTGTTGTCCAGCTGACCTCCAAACTGAACATAGACTTGATTGTATTAAGACTGATCATAGTATATCATGCTCTACTCATGTTAACCATAAATGATTACATCATACTGCATTATGTGATATTAGGATTCAGACACAGACATTATAATTCAGGTTCACTATCTTCCCTTAGAACTTCAGTTGACCTATTGGGCTCATACCTTAAAATAAATAAATATATAAAAGAAGAAAATGATTTGGGCTCATAGCTTAAAGTAAATAAATATATAAAAGAAGAAAATGATCCCAACCATAACAAACCCTTTGTTGGCTCTACTTCATAATAAACACCAGTGTCCTGGGGGCCCATTGTCAGTGTCCTTCTCCCTCAGAGTCTGAAAACTCAAATGTTTAGAGGGACTGAACCAACTCTGAACACCTAGCACAGCCTAGAGGAATGGGAGGGGCTCACCTGGACAGCATGTGTCCATTTGCAGGGGCCAGCTCTCAGCAACATCCCTGGCCCCTGAGGGAATGGTAGCCCTGTATGATCAAACCCTCTCACTTGTCCATGGAAGTCAGAAATAATGAGTTTTTAAAGCTGACAATAAATTTTAGAACCCAATATAAGACACTGGAAAGACTGAAGACATGTAAGGCAGGAAAGTGATAACTCACGTTCTGAATACCATCCAGCCTCCAGTTTGTTACCTAAGTTCCTCTGGTCTCTACTTTCTTGTGATAACATCATCTACCTCCTTGACAGAGGCATATTACACACAATAAATGAGTTGGCAAGAATCTCCTCCACTTGGAGTGATCTTTACCTTGTTTAATGCCACCACTTCTAGGCAAACACCCAATGATCTTGAACTCCTCATTTGTTTAACCTCACATATGTTATTGATGAGCCAGTCCAGTGGAATCTACCTCAAGATACTTTTTAAAACTCTCCTATAATTCTAGTGCAATCTGTTTAAGTAAGCTAAGAGTTTTCCATTTTTTTAGGCTGTAATATATTTTATTTTAACAAAATTTCACTTAAAAGCTGGCATTGGAGGCTGAAATTCCACCCATTCACACTTACTGGTGCATGAGGCACCATTAAGGGATTCACACTATTCCCCAAAACACAGTTTTAAAACCAAGCATAAACATAAACCTCCCAACCAGGTTACCCAGCTCCACTCTTCCTGTTTACCATACTGCTACAAAAATTCTCTTTCTCAAACACAGGTGTGATCAGAAGTGTATTTTAAGAGCTCTAGCAGTGCACCTTTAACTAGGGGATGAAATGCAAACACCCTGACATGAACATGTACCTTCCCAACCTGAGTGTCTGTCCAGTCACTCATCACACCTCAGGTCCCTGTAGCCACACTAATCTTTCACTGTCTACTCTCATGTTTCTTGCTTGCTTCATTCTAGTACTTTTAGCCAGTAACAGTTTGATCTGGGTCTAAAAATGGCACTGGATATTTAGGCTGGGAATGACTTGCTTTCCTAATTTCACTACTGTCTATCCAAATTCACTGTTCCCTAGCCACACAGGATCACTCAGATGGGGGAAGAGTACAGTTGTTTCTGTAACAGCAGTGAGATATACATGCCTAGGTTTCAATCACTAGGTCACTTGTAGAGTGCTATTCACAGGTATGTATAGTGGGCATCTGATATTACCTCCCTTAAACTTAACTAAGCCTGTAACTGATCATTATTATCAGGCAGTATTACCTAACCTTCAAAGTCACGTCTCCTTATAGAACATGAACTATTCATTTTCAAAGTCACAATCAATAAAATATTCAGGGCATTATTCTGTATATTCTGCATAATTTGGGCCATGTAAAAAAGTTGATACATTTTCTGTGGTCAAAAAGCATGATCTATAAGTGAACTTACCTATGAAATAGAAACGTATTTACAGACATAGAGAATGGACTATGGTTGCCCAGGGGAGGGTGTGGGGAAGGGAGTGGAAGGATGGATTGGGAGTTTTGGATTAGCAGAGGCAAAGTATTATACAGAGAGTGGATAACAAAGAAGGTCCTACTGCGTAGCACAGGGAACTATATTCAAAACCCTGTGATAAACCATAATGGAAAAGAATATGAAATAAATGGCATTGCTGTACAGCAGAAATAAACACAACACTGTCAATCAACTATACTTCAATAAAACAAACCTTTTCAAATGTTATCTTGTTCAGAAAACAGAACTAAGATATCAATTTATGGGCAGCATAATGCAATCTGCAGATGAACAGTTAAACTTCATAGAACACAATGGTATGAAACTAGAAATCAACCACGGGAAAAGAAATGAGAAAAAACTTATTACATGAAGACTAAACAACATGCTCCTAAAAAACCAATGGGTCAATGAGGAAATCAAGAAGGAAATTTAAAAACACCTCAAGACAAATGATAATGAAGGCACAACCTCTCAAAATCTATGGGATGCTGCAAAACCAGTGCTCAGAGGGAAATTCATAGCAATACAGGCCATCCTCAAAAAAGAAGAAAAATATCAAATCAACAACTTAACCCATCACCTAAAAGAATTAGAAAAAGAAAAAATGAAACCTAAAGTCAGAAGAAGGAAGGAAATCATAAAGATCAAAGAGGAAATAAAAAAAACAGAGATTCAAAAAACAATAGAAAAAAATCAATAAAATCAAGAGCTGGTTCTTTGAAAACGTAAACAAAATTGACAAACATCTGGCCAGACTCACCAATAAGAGGAGAGAAAAAACTCAAAACAAGAAACGAAAAAGGAGAAATCACAACAGATACTGCAGAAATACAAAAAACCATAAAAGAACATTATGAACAATTGTACACCAACAAATCTGACAACCTAGAAGAAATGGACAACTTTCTAGAGACAGCCTACCAAAACTGAATCAAGAAGAAATAGATCAACAGAACAGACTGATTACTAGAAATGAAATTAAATATGTCATAAAAACAATCCCTACAAATAAAAATCCAGGACCAGATAGCTTCAGTAATTCTACCAAACATACATAGAAGAAACTTATAGCCATCCACCTTAAACTTTTTCAAAAGGTTGAAGAAGAAGGAACACTCCCAAAGACATTCTATGATGTTGCCATCACCCTAATACCAAAACCAGACAAAGATACCACCAAAAATAAAACTATTGGCCAATATCTTTGATGAATATAGACACAAAAATTCTCAACAAAATTTTAGCCAACCAAATCCAACAACATATAAAAAAGATCATACACCATGACCAGGTGGAATTCATCCCAGGTTCACAAGAATGGTTCAACATACGCAAATCACTCAACATCATACACCACATTAATGAAAGAAAAGTCAAAAACCACATGACCAACTCAAAAGATGCAGAAAAATCATTTGACAAAGTCCAACATCTATTTGTGATAAAAACCCTTACCAAAGTAGGTATAGAAGGAACATGCTTTTTTTTCTTTTTTTTTTCTTGCTTTTTCTTTTTCTTTTTTTTTTTTTTTTCTTTTAGGGCCACAGCCTCAGCATATAGAGGTACCCAGGCTAGGGGTTGAATCAGCTACAGGTGCCGGCCTACAACACAGCTACAGCCACACCAGATCTGAGCCATCTCTGTGACATACATCATAGTTCATGGCAACACTGGATCCTTAAATGGCTGATTGAGGCCAGGGATTGAACCTGCATCCTTATGGATACTAGTCAGATTCATTTCTGCTGAGCCATGACAGGAATTCTGAGGGAACATACCTTAACATAATAAAAGTCATTCATGACAAACCCACAGCAAATAGAATACTCAATGGAGAAAAGCTGAAAGCCTTCCCACTAAAATCTGAAATAAGACAAGGATACCCACTCTCACCACTGTTATTCAACATAGTAATGGAAGTCCTAGCCACAGCAATCAGACAAACGAAAGAAATAAAAGGCATCCAAATAGGAAAAGAAGAGGTAAAACTGTCACTGTATGCAGATGACATGATACTCTATATAGAAAACCCCAAGGACTCAGGCCAAAAAACGCTCGAACTGATCAACAAATTCAGCAAAGTAGCAGGATATAAGATTAACACTCAGATATCAGTCACATTTCTGTATACTAACAAGGAAATATTAGAAAAGGAATACAAAAATACAACACTTTTTAAAATTGCATCCCAAAAATCAAATACCTGGAAATATACCTGACCAAGGAGATAAAAGACTTATATGCTGAGAACTATAAAACATTAATCAAGGAAATTAAAGAAGATGTAAAGAAAAGGAAAGATATTCCGTGCTCCTGGGTGGGAAAAATTAATACTGTAAAAATGGCCATACTACCCAAAGCAATCTACAGATTCAATGCACTCCCTATCAAATTACCCATGACATTTTTCACAGAACTAGAACAAACAATCCAAAAATTTATATGGA
The DNA here is from genome assembly GCF_054392235.1 of Sus scrofa. NCBI lineage: Eukaryota > Metazoa > Chordata > Mammalia > Artiodactyla > Suidae > Sus > Sus scrofa. Next base: position 106,621,620 of record NC_139388.1, on the reverse strand, counting down.
GCCACGAAAGACCCAGAATTACCAAAGCAATCCTGAGAAACAAAAACCAAGCAGAAGGCATAACTCTCCCAGACTTCAGGCAACATTACAAAGCCACAGTCATCAAGACAGTGTGGAGGAGACATAGAGACCAATGGAATGGAATAGAGAACCCAGAAATAAACCCAGACACCTACAGTCAATTAATCTTTGACAGAGGAGGCAAAAATATAAAATACAAAAAAGACAGTCTCTTCAGCAAGTGGTGCTGGGAAACCTGGATACTGCATGCAAATCAATGAAACTAGAACACACCCTCACACCATGCACAAAAATAAACTAGACTTAAATATAAGACAAGACACCATCAAACTCCTGGAAGAGAACATAGACAAAACATTCTCTAACATCAACCTTACAAGTCTTTTCTCAGGTCAATCTCCCAAAGCAACAGAAATAAAAGCAAAAATAAACCAATGGGACTTAATCAAACTAACAAGCTTTTGCACAGCAAAGGAAACCAAAAAGAAAACAAAAACCAACTTACAGTATGGGAGAAAATAGTTTCAAACGGTGCAACTGACAAGGGCTTCATCTCTAAAATATACAAACAACTTATACAACTCAACAGCAAAAAAACCAACAACCTAATAGAAAAATGGGCAAAAGAGCTAAAGAGACATTTCTTCAAAGAAAATATACAGATGGTCAATAGGCACATGAAAGAATGCTCAACATCCCTGATTAATGCAAATAAATAAATGCAAATCAAAACTACCATGAGATACCACCTCACACCAGTCAGAATGTCCATCATTAATAAGTCCACAAATAGCAAATGCTGGAGGGGGTGTGGAGAAAAGGAAACCCTCCTGCACTGTTGGTGGGAATGTAAATTGGTACAACCACTATAGAGAACAGTATGTAGGTACCTTAGAAAACTATGCATAGAACTAACATATGACCCAGCAATCCCACTCTTGGGCATATATCCAGACAAAACTTTCCTTGAAAAAGACACATGCACCTGCATGTTCATTGTAGCACTATTCACAATAGCCAAGATGTGGAAACAACCCAAATGTCTATCAGCAGATGAATGAATTAGGAAGATGTGGTATATATACACACAATGGAATATTACTCAGCCATAAAAGAGAACAAAATCATGCCATTTGCAGCAACATGAATGGAACTAGAGACTCTCACACTAAGTGAAGTAAGTCAGAAAGAGAAAGACAAATACCATATGCTATCACTTATATCTTGAATCTAATATATGGCACAAATGAACCTTTCCACAGAAAAGAAAGTCATGGGCTGAGAGAATAGACTTGTCATTGCCAAGGGGGAGGAGGAGGGAGTGGGATGGATTGGGAGCTTGGTGTTAATAGATGCAGACTATTGCCTTTGGAATGGATAAGCAATGAGATCCTGCTGTGTAGTACTGGGAACTATGTCTAGTCACTTATAATGGAGCATGATAATGTGCAAAAATAGAATGTGTACATGTATGTGTAACTGGTTCACCATGCTGTACAGTAGGGAAAAAAATAATATATTGGAGGAAAAAAAATAAAGAACTTAGAACCTAAAAAAACAAAAGAAACAAACAAAAAAACTTCATAGTACTAATGCTAAAGAAACTTAAGAGAACTGTGTTCTACATTTCTTATGATAAACCTCAGGAAGGAGGTAGTGTGCAGGTGGGGTTAGGAAGGCAGCGAGGAGTTCTATCAGAGGAGGAAGAGGAACTTCAGGCCAAAGAAATTGTACAAGCAAATGTGCGAAGGTTAAAAATGACCTGATGCGTGACTATAGCATAAAGAAAAGGGACTAGCAAGTTGGATCGTTTAAAGGATTTCAAATCCAGATAGAGTTTCAAATTTGTATGGTAGGCTATGAAGCATCATTATAGATGATGTTGTGAGAAAAAGGGGTGTTTTTGGAGAATGAAGTGAAAGTAATATGTAAGGAATCAATCTTGTTGGCTGGTAGAATGTGCAAGACAGATCACAGGAAGGAGGGGTTGGAGTCAGAGAATCTGTTTAGGAAAAACAGAGCTTGGGCAGTAATCAAGGTACAAATGATGAGAGAACTGACAAAGAGAAGAAAGGATGAAGGGGAGCTGAGATTTTACCATTGTAAAAGTCAAGAAAATGAAGCTCAGGGAGGTACAAAAAGTCATTACTCATTATTAAGGTCTGAAAGTCAGAAACTTGTATTTCTTTAAAAAAAAAAGTTATTTCTGGAGACAGGATTAAGATGGTGGAATAGAAGGAATGGAGCTCAACTTCTCTCCTAAAAACAACAAAATTCACAGGTAAAGACTGAGCACTCTTCACCCAAATGGACTGGAAACCTTAAAAAAAAAAATCCTACTCCAGAAGAAAAAGAGGACGACACATCAAGAGATAGGAGGGGCGATTTCACAATATAAACAACCCCATACTTCCTGGGTGGGAAGCTCCACAGACTGAAAACTAACTGGTTCACAGAGATTCACCTACAGGAGTGAGAGTTCTGAGCCACACATCAAACTCTCACGTGTGGGGATCTGTCACTGGGAGAAAGAGCCCCTGGAGCATCTGGCATTGAAGGCCAGTGGGGCTTGTGCACAGGAGCTCCACGGGACTGGGGGAAACGGAGACCCCATTCTTAAAAGGTGCACACAGACTTTCACGTGCACTGGGTCCCAGGGCAAAGCAAAGTCTCCTTGGGAATCTGGGTCAAACCTGACTACAGTTCTTGGAGTACATCCTGGGAAAACAGGGGTGAACGTGGCTTGTTGTGAGGGAAGGACATTGAAAGCAAAGCTCTTGGGAATATTCAGTAGCCCTGCCATTCTCTGGAGGTGGCCATTTTGGGAAAATCTGGCCCCACCCGTCAGTCAGCTGCTGAGAAGCCCCAGGGCAAACAACAACCCAGGTAGAATCACAGCCCTGCCCTTCAGTAAACAGGCTACCTAAAGACCCCTCAGGCACACAGTTGCCTCTAATCCCATCCAGAGTCTAAGCCCCACACACCAGAGGGATTAGAATTGACTCCACCTACCAGGGGGCAGGCATCAGCCCCTCCCATCAGGAAGCCTAGAGAAAGCCCCCCATACCAACTTCAGCCACAGGGGGGCAGACACCAGAAGTAAGAGAGGCTACAGCTCTCTTATCTATAAAAAGGTCACCACACCAAAAAGCTATAAAAATGAAAAGACAGAAAACTATAACTCAGATGAGGGAGAAAGGAAAAACCCCAGAAAATCAGCTAAGCAAGAAGGAGATTCTTAGCCTCCAGGAAAAAGACTTTAGACTGTCGATGCTGAAGATGATGCAAGACATTGGAAATAAACTGGAGGCAAAGATGGATAACTTAACAGGAAACACTGACCAAAGAGATACAAGATCTAAAACTTAAACAAGAAGAGATGCAAAATACAATAACTGAAATAAAAAATTCATTAGAAGCAGCCAACAGCAGAATATAGGAGGCAGAAGAACGAATAAGCGAGGTGGAGGACAGATTAGTGGAAATTACAGATGCAGAACAGAAAAGAGAAAAAAGATTGAAAACAAATGAAGAGAGTCTCAGGGAACTCTGGGACAACGTTAAACGCACCAACATCTGTATTATAGGGGTGCCAGAAGGAGAAGAGAGAGAGAAGGGGACAGAAAAAATATTCCAAGAGATAATAGCTGAAAATTTCCCTAACATGGGAAAGGAACCACTCACTCAAATCCAGGAGGCACAACGAGTACCATACAAAATAAACCCAAGGAGGAATACACTGAGACACATAATAATCAAACTGACCAAAATTAAAGACAAAGAGAAAATCTTGAAAGCAGCTAGGGAAAAGAAACAAGTAACATACAAGGGAACCCCAATAAGGTTATCGGCAGATTTTTCAGCAGAAACTCTGCAGTCCAGAAGGGAGTGGCATGATATACTTAACGTGATGAAAGGAAAAAACCTCCAACCAAGAATACTCTACCCAGCAAGGCTCTCATTCAGATTTGAAGGAGAAATCAAAACCTTCTCAGATAAGCAAAAGCTGAGAGAATTCAGCAACACTAAACCAGCCTTACAACAAATACTAAAGGAACTTCTCTAGGCAGAAAAGAACAAGAGAAAAAGGAAAGAAAAAAAGAGCAGCAAAAACAAATCCAAAGTAATTAATAAAATGGCAATAAGAACATACATATCTATAATTACCTTAAATGTGAATGGTCAAAACACCCCAACCAAAAGACATATACTGGCTGAATGGATACAAAAACAAGGCCCATATATATGCTGTCTTCAAGAGACCCACTTCTAGGGACACATACAAATTGAAAGTGAGAGGATGGAAGAAAATATTTCATGCAAAAGAAAGCTGGAGTAGTAATACGCATATCAGACAAAATAGACTTTAAAATGAAGAATATTTTAAGGGACAAAGAAGGACATTTCATAATGATCAAAGGATCAATCCAAGAAGATGTTATAACAATTTTAAATATCTACGCACCCAACACAGGTTCACCATAATACATAAGGCAACTGCTAACAACCTTAAAAGGAGAAATCGACAATAACACAATCATAGTGGGGGACTTTAACACCCCACTAACAGCAATGGACAGATCAACCAGACAGAAAATCAATAAGGAAACACAGGCTCTGAATGATGCGTTAAACCAGATGGACTTAATGGATATTTATAGGACATTTCATCCAAGAGCAACAGAATACACATTCTTCTCAAGTGCACATGGAACATTCTCTAAGATTGATCATATCCTGGGCTACAAATCCAACCTCGGTAACTTTAATAAAATTGAAATCATATCAAGCATCTTTTCCAACCACAACGCTATATGACTGGAAATTAACAATAAGAAAAAAAACTGCAAAAAACACAAACACATGGAGACTCAACAACATGTTAGTAAACAACCAGTGGATCACTGAAGAAATCAAAGAGGAAATTAAAAAATACCTAGAAGCAAATGACAATGAAGATACAACACTCCAAAACCTATGGGATGAAGCAAAAGCCGTTCTAAGAGGAAACTTTATAGCAATATAAGCCCACCTCAGGAAACAAGAAAAAGCTCAAATAAACAAGCTAACTTTACATCTAAAGCAGCTTGATAGAGAAGAACAGACAAGACCTAAAGTTAGTAGAAGGAAAGAAATCATAAAAATCAGAGCAGAAATCAATGAAATAGAAACAAAGAAAACCATAGGAAAAAAATCAATGAAATGAAAAGCTGTTTCTTTGAAAAGATAAACAAAATTGATAAACCCCTAGTCAGACTTATCAAGCAAAAAAGAGGACTCAAACCAATGAAATTAGAAATGAAAAAGGAGAAATAACAATGGACATCACAGAAACACAAAGGATCATAAGAGACTACTATATGCAACTATATGCCAATGGAAAACATAGAAGAAATGGAAAAATTCTTAGAAAAGTATAATCTTCCTAGACTAAACCAAGATGAAATAGAAAAGATGAACTTAAATTGAAACTGTGATTAAAAAACTTCCAACAAACAAAAGTCCAGGACCAGATGGCTTCACAGGCAAATTCTATCAAACATTTAGAGAAGAGCTAACACCTCTCCTTCTGAAACTATTTCAAAAAATTTCAGAGGAAGGGATACTCCCAAACTCATTCTATGAGGCCACCTTCACCCTGGTACCAAAACCAGACAAAGATTCCACAAAAAAAGAATACTACAGGCCAATTTCACTGATGAACACTGATGCAAAAACCCTCAACAAAATACTAGCAAACCGCATCCAACAATACATTAAAAGGATTATACATCATGATCAAGTGGGATTTATCCCAGGGATACAAGGATTCTTCAATATCCACAAATCCATCAGTGTGATACACCACATTAACAAACTGAAGAATGAAAACCATATGATCCTCTCAATAGATGTGGAAAAAGCCTTTGACAAAATCCAACACCCATTTCTGATAAAAAGCCTTCAGAAAGTGGGCATAACAGGAACCTACCTCAACATGATAAAGGCCATATATGACAAACCCACAGCAAACATCATTCTCAATGGTTAAAAGCTAAAATAATTCCCATTGAGATCAGGAACAAAACAAGGATGTTTGCTCTCACCACTACTCTTCAACATAGTTCTGGAAATCTTAGCCACAGCAATCCAAGAAGTAAAAGAAATAAAAGGAATCCAAATTGGAAACAAAGAAGTAAAACTATCACTATCTGCAGATGACATGATACTATACCTACAGAATCCTAAAGACTCTACCAGAAAACTGTTAGAGTTCATCCATGAACTTGGCAAAGTCGCAGGATAAAAAATCAATCCACAGAAATTGACGGCATTTCTATACACTAACAATGAAAGAGCAGAAAAGGAAATTAGGGAAGCAATCCCATTTACTATCACATCCAAAAGAATAAAATACCTAGGAGTAAACCTACCTAAAGAGACAAAAGACCTGTACTCTGAAAACTATAAGACACTGATGAAAGAAATCAAAGATGACACAAATAGATGGAAAGATATACCATACTCGTGTATTGGAAGAATTAATATTATCAAAATGACTATACTACCTAAGGCCATCTACAGATTCAATGCAATCCCTATCAAACTACCAAGGACATTTTTTACAGAACTCAAAAAAAATATTTTTAAGTTTGTTTGGAAGCACAAAAGACCCAGGATAGCCAAAAACATCCTGAAAAAGAAAAATGGAGCTGGAGGAATCAGGATCCCTGACTTCAGACTATACTACAAAGCAACAATCATCAAAACTGCATGGTACTGGCATAAAGACAGACATATAGATCAGTGGAACAGGATAGAAAGCCCAGAATTAAACCCACGCACCTATAGCCAACTCATCTATGACAAAGGAGGCAAGAATATACAACGGAGAAAGCTTGTTCAATAAGTGGTGCTGGGAAAACTGGACAGCCACATGAAAAAGAATGAAATTAGAACACTCCCTAACACCATACACAAAAATAAACTCCAAATGGATTAAAGACCTAGATATAACATCAGACACTATAAAACTCTTAGAGGAAAACATAGGCCAACACTCTCTGACATAAATGACAGCAACATCTTCTCAGATCCACCCCTCAGAGTATTGACAATAAAAAGAAAAATAAACAAATGGGATCTAATCAAACTTCAAAGTTTCTGCATAGCAAAGGAAACCCTAAACAACACAAAAAGACAACCCACAGAATGGGAGAAAATCTCTGCAAGTGAATCGACTGACAAGGGATTAATCTCCAAAATTTATAAACACCTTCTGCAGCTCCATACCAAAAAGACAAACAAGCCTATCAAAAAATGGGCAGAAGATCTAAACAGGCAGTTCTCCAAAGAAGACATACAGATGACCGAGAAACCCATGAAAGAATGTTCAACATCACTCATTATTAGAGAGATGCAAATCAAAACCACTATGAGGTACCACCTTACACCAGCCAGAATGGCCATCATCCAAAAGTCTACAAACAATAAGTGCTGGAGAGGGTGTGGAGAAAAAGGAACTCTAGTACACTGTTGGTGGGATTGTAAATTGGTGCAACCACTGTGGAAAACAGTATGGAGATTCCTCAGAAAACTAAACATAGAACTACCATTTGATCCAGCAATCCCACTCCTGGGCATCTACCCAGAGAAAACCACAACTCACAAAGACACATGTACTCCAATGTTCATTGCAGCACTATTTACAATAGCCGAGACATGGAAACAATCTAAATGTCCATCGACAGAGGAGATGTGGTACATATACACAATGGAATATTACTCAGTCATTAAAGAGAACGAAATACCAGCATTTTTTGCAACATGGATGGACCTAGAAACTATCATGCTAAGCGAAGTCAGCCATACAATGAGACACCAACATCCAATGCTTTCACTGGCATGTGGAATCTGAAAAAAGGACAGACTGAACTTCTTTGCAGAACAGATGCTGACTCACAGACATGGAAAAACTTATGGTCTCTGGAGGAGACAGTTTGGGGGGTGGGGGGATGTGCCTGGGCTGTGGGATGGAAATCCTGTGAAATCAGATTGTTATGATCATTATACAACTACAGATGTGATAAATTCATTTGAATAATAAAAAAAATAAAAATTAGAAAAAAAGGTACAAATGATGAGAATATGTAATAGTGTCATGTCAGTGACCTGCACTGAAGTGGAGATATCACCCATGAGGATGACCAGGGCTTTTGAAAGTCTGAATTTTATCAATAAATGAAGGAGCTGACCTAAACGAGCACCAGACTTGCACCTGAAGGGACAGGAGCTAAATTGAGGGATGAAGAAAAATTTTCCCTTTCTTTTTTAAAATTTTGAAATTGAAGGGCTCTCTTAACCTGTTTTCCTTAGAAAGCAAGGCCTGAGGTGAGAATTAACGTGTGGATGCATGATTTGCAGGTGAGGAAACAGTGAAGTGAGGGGAGGAAGGAGGTGGGCCATGCCAGGATGCTTTCCTGGACCAGAAGCCCTCTCACCACCAGCCCAGGCAGCCTCCTCAAGGTGTGTCTCTCAGCTCACAGGACCTGTCCACACAGGCTGAGAGGAAAACCCATTCTTTACACTGGTCCATGGGTGAGAGAAGGAAGAGAAATCATCAAGCTCCTTGACTCCCCAAACTCCTATTTCTCGTTAGTCACAGTTCATACAAGGGACATTAATGCCCTCCTTCCCCAGTTCTTGGGCAGGCACTGAGGATTCCATAAGCCATAACCTGCAGTGTAGGGTTTCAGCCAAAATCTGACATGGTCAGGGGCCAAAGGGACTGGCATTTGCAGGGAAAGTAATGAGTGACCTGGGGTAGCTCTGTTAGTGCCTTCGCATGAAGAACACATCAGAGGTTCTGGTATTCACCTTCATTTCAACCCCACCTTCTGTACATACTAATATCTCTCCTTTTTCGGCCTTTGTGGACTCACCTCCCAGGAGCTCTGTAGCTGACTTTCCTGGGTGTCCCCCCTCAAAACTGCCCATATTTCCTTCCTTTCCTTCCTTCCAATTATAACTTTATGGGGGAAATGATCAAGTCTGACCCTATACTTTTTGTTACAAGTTTCCCTCCAGGCTTTTATCCCTCATATCCAACTTTCTGCAAATTAACTCCATCAGGATGGGGAGGATCCTTGGTTCTGAACTTAACCCTTTGGAATGACAATAAAATCTCTCCAGGAGCCAGTGAGCCCCGGTGTCTTGGATTTTTTTTTTTTTTTTTTTTTGACCTAGAAATGCCTCCATCATTTAGGCTTTGTTCATTTTGACATGTAAATGCATGAGGAGATGACTCTTCAAACTTCCTTGAATATTGGGGGCTTTGAAACCTCCTTCAAGCTCCAAATTTTTGGCCCCCTCCTAGAGGTAAGAAAAGTTGTATTGGCCTTGCGCAAAGAGTAGTTAGCTAGATACATGGCTACATACTTTTCTCATGGTATGAAAAGACTGAAATATTCTGGGGGAAGGGAAAGCAAACATTCTCTACCTTCCTATCATATGCATTTTCATGCATCAGCAGACTAGACTTTTTTTTACAGGAGCACCAGGAAATCAAGGGAAACTTTATTTCTCATAGTATATAAATTGCTCTTCAGTAAAGCCATTTGAGTAAGAATAAAAGAATAAGCTATTAAAACATACAACATCATGAATGTTGATGAATCTTAAAAAATGATGTGCTGTGAAAGAAGCTATACACCAAAGAATACATACTGTATGATTCCATATATTGATAAAGTTCAACAATGGGCAAAACTAAATTATTGTGATAAAAGTCAGAACAGTGTTTGCCTCTAGAGAGATGAAGCTAGATTGTAAGGGGCACAAAGGAATTTTCTTTGAGCATGAAGCATGAATCTATTTCTTGATTCAAGTGGTAGCGACATATGTGTACACAGTTGACAAAACTCAAAAAAATTGTACACTTAAATCTGGCATTTTACTATAAAATTTACTTCAATTTTTTAAAGTATTATTCATATACATACTTTTCTTGTGTGCTGATATACAATAAAATTTTAATGTCTAAGTAAAATATTCTCCTCTACTAATTCTTCATTGTCAAAATGGAAAAAAAATATCCAACCACAAAAGGATTTTGAACATTTTCTCTACTTCCTTCCACCTGCTATAGGGTTGAGCAGAGTAAATGCAGTTGCTGCCGAGATAGACCGACCTGAACTCTATTTTACAGAGTAACATTGCCCACTCTGATACAGTAACAAAACTAGGACTATACTCCTGAAATTCTGATTCCTAAATCCATTTTGATCTTTTTGACACAAACGATCCTGCTAAACAAAACTATTATTGTGGTGATAAAGTGTAAGGGATAGTATGATACCTCATGTACTGAAGCTGTCACCAGAGGGATAAGATGCCTAGTGACTAGCACATAAATGACAAATAGTTGAGAAAATAATAAAACTAGAGCATTATCTACATACATCAGCCATGGAATTAGAGATTATGATGACTTGACTGGAAAAATACTTCTGGGATATATTTTTTTTTTTGGAGGTTCCCACACTAGGGGTCTAATAAGAGCTGTAGCCACTGGCCTGCGCCACAGCCACAGCAACGCAAGATCTGAACCACATCTGCAAGCTACACCACAGCCCATGGTAGTATCGGATCTGTAACCCACTGAGTGAGGCCGGGGATTGAACCCATGTCCTCACTGATGCCAGTCAGATTCATTTCCACTGAGCCACAATAGGAACTCCACTTCTAGAAATATTTTAACAAGTGAGTTCTGAATGGTAGAAGTATAATCTATGGATTACTCCAACAGAAAAATATATTTGCTCATTATATAATTTCTTAATTTAAAATTTTTCTGCAGATGTGTTCTTTTCCTATTTCTGTTGCAACAGATTCTCACAAACTTAGAGCCTTAAATCAACATAAACTTAACATCTAACAGTTCTGTCGGTCAGAAACCTGACTACTTAGTCTTACTGGGCTAAATCAAAATGTCATGGGCTAGGGTGTCTAGAGGAGAATTGATATCCCTATATTTTCTAGCTTCTAGTGTCCACCTGGATTCTTTGGTGTGTGGAATTCTTCTTCCATTTTCAAAGCTCAAGCCAACAACAAAATATCAGCTCCTTCTTATTCCCCATCTCTTTGGTCTTTGCAGCTAGGAAAGTCCTCCACTTTGAAGGATTTTTTATAATCTGATAAAAGATGTAAAATATCTACACAGTGAAAACTATATACTATATACTATAGAATAGTAAGATACTACAGAGAGAAATTGAAGAAGACCTAAATAAATGGAGAGATATACCATATTCATGGACTGGAAGAGTCAATATTTTTAAAATGTCACTTCTGAAATGATCTATAGATATAACAAAATCCCAAGGAAAACACAATCCTTGCAGTCATTTTTTAGTGATAATTGATAATATAATTCTAAAATTTATATGTAAGAATAAAGATATGATATATTATACAGCTAATGTAATCAAGACGTTGGGGTATTGGCATAAAGATAGACAAATCTATGAAACAGAACAGATAGTTCAGAAACAGACTTATAGTCAGATGAGTTTTAACAAAGATGAAAATGAAATTGAATATAAAAAAATCATTTTTGAAGTTCCTATTATGGCTTAGCAGTAACGTACCCAGCTAATATCCATGAGGATGCGGGTTTAATCCCTGGCCCTGCTCAGTGGGTTAAGGATCAGGCATTGCCATGAGCTGTGGTATAGGTGGCAGATGAGGCTCGGATCCTGCATTGCTGTGGTTGTGGCATAGACCAGCAGCTGCCAATCCAATTCAACCCTAGCCTGGAAAATTCCATATGCCAAAGGTATGGCCCCCCAAAAAATCACCTTTTTAACAAATGGTGCCAGAATTAGATTGTCATATAAAGATAAATATAAGAGTGTTCCTGTCATGGCTCAGTGGAAATGAATCTGACTAGCATCCATGAGGATACAGGTTCAATCCCTGGCCTTGCTCAGTGGGTTAAGGATCCAGCCTTGCTGTGGGCTGTGGTGTAGGTAGCAAAAGTGGCTCAGACCCTGTGTTGCTGTGGCTGTGGCATAGGCCAGCAGCTACAGCTCTAATTCGACCCCTAGCCTGGGAAACTCCATATGCCACAGATGGTGCAGCCCTAAAAAAATTAAAAATTAAAAAATAAAACTTCTAGAAGAAAACAGAATAACATCTTAATGATCTTAGGTTTGGCAAAATATCTTCAATAAAATACAAGAAATATAAACACCAAAAGAAAAAAAATTAGTAAGTTATATTACACCAAGTGTAAAAAACATTGTTTTTTAAAAGCCCTGTTAAGCAAATGAAAAGGCAAGCCACAGATATTTCCAAAACATCTAACAAAGACCCTTGTCTAGTATGTACAAAAAAACACCACTCAATAATAACTCAACAACGGTCAAAATATAAGAACAAACGTTTATCAACAAAGAGATACAGATGGCCACAAAGCATATGAAGAGAAACTCAATATCTTTAGTCATTAAGAAAATGCAAATTAAAACAATAATAAGATACAACTACACATCCGGCAGAAACCCTAAAGTCAAATACCGAGTGTTGGTGAGACGGTAAACAACAGGAACACATACACACTTCCATTTGGGATATAAATTGTTACAACTATTCTTTAAGAGCTTGGCAGTTTATTGAGAAGTTAAACATGTTCATGCCATACGACCCAGATATTCCACTCTTAGATACTTACCCAGAGGGGGAAAAAAAGCATATGTCTACACAAAGATTTGAACACGCTTGTTCAAGCAGTTTCATTTAAATAGCACCAAACTAGAAACAATCCAAATGTCTTTCAACAGATGAATAGATAAACAAATAGTGGCATACCCATACAATGGGATATATTTAACCCTCTGTTCCCTTTTATGCTACTATTAATCTATTCTCTTTCATTCTGCTTTATTTTTGTTCATACTGCTGTTTCATAGGCTAATATATTTGTCCATAATGGGAAAAGCAGAAATAATAAATGATCTCATTATTATGCACAAAATATTGAGAAATGATTTTATGGATTCTAAAGATACATATGTTTATTGTAGAAAAAGAAAAGTGAAATAAGAAAAGCACAGTTCATGCAGTGTCAGCACAGTACCACATCTAAAAATAATTGCTGTTATTTGCATTTTACATGATTCATTCTTATTCAATTTTGATTTCTGTTATTTACTATTAAATTATAAGAAGCATTAATATTATGTCAAAAGTATCTCCTTCGGAGTTCCTATTGTGGCACAGCAGAAACGAATCTGACTAGTATCCACGAGGATGTGGGTTTGATCTTTGGCCTTGCTCATTGGGTCCCAGATCCGGTGTTGCTGTGGTTGTTGGTGTAGGCCAGGAGCTGCAGCTCCAATTCGACCCTTAGTCTGGGAACTTCCATATGCTACAGGTGCGGCCTTTAAAAAAAAAAAAAAGTATTTCCTTTATCAATGCACTGTGCTTCTTTATCTGGACATTGGCAAAAGTGATAGTGAGGAGGGTTGGCATGGCCTCACATGATTCTAGTGGGCTTACCACTCCATTCTCTCGTAGACACTCCCCAAGCCACTAAAATCAACTGAGCAGAAATCCAGTCCAGTCAATGGACTACAAATTGAATACATGACTTTCCATGAGTAACCCTCAGGACATACCACAGCATGCCCTGTGCCCCTGCTTACCTCAGACAACTCAATATGCACAACCCTTACTGCTGGACACTTTCCCAGTTGACCTGAAACATTTTCCTGTCACTTCTGCAACTCCTCTGTCATCACCAAAATCTTCTATCTCCTCCTCTTCTTCTCTGCATGTTCTCCAAGGCTCTTTGCTTTAATGTAACCTGGACTCACCTCTGTGGACTTTATTTCTTCTGCATCATCTTCAAGAAGAAGCTATTTTTTTCGACTCTATCCTACATGGTACTGGGTTTCTAGGGTTTCGTACATCTAGACCCTTTTCCCTCTTTGTTCTCTAAAAAGAATATACCACCTCCTTCGAGGCTGCTGTCAATAAGTTCTAGCACTTCCCCTTTCTGTATTGACCAAGTAGACCATAAATACTGCTTGGCCATTCTATCTGTTCTTCAACTGTCGATCCACATTCCCACTTTCCAAAAAACTAACATGTCTCCTCAAATCTCCAGCACCCCTTCCCTCTTCTGACACTCACTGACAACCTTATTTCTTATCTCAAAAGGAAATAGAAACTATCAGCAGAGATATTCATCCTCATCCCACCATAATATTTACCAACCATATGGACGCACAAGCACTGACTTTCCTTCTGCTATAATAGTTTAACTGTCCAGGACTCCTAGGCTGTAGCCATCTCCTCTCGTCTATTCAAGGGCATCACTTTTGCAATTAACTCTTTCTAAAAATATCATTTCCCCCCCCTATAGAAATCCTAATAATTAACATGCTGCATTGTCTTTTTTCTTTAAAAAATGAACCAAAAAAACCCTTCTTCCCGACCTATCATTACCTTTTACCCACTGATCTCCTTTATAAAAAAAAATTCAGAGAAAGAGTCATTTAAATTTTTTTTCCCCTATTTTCCAGTTTGTCTTTCTTCCCTAAGCTACTCCATTTGGACAGTTACAAGGTCAACAGTGACCTCCTCATTGCCAAAGTCAAGTCTCAGTTCATATTTTATACAACTTCTCAAGAGCATTTGAATTAGTCGATCATGCACACACCTTGTTGAAATATTCTCTTTGCCTGACTTCCTGGATGCTACTCGGACCTCCCACCTCAGCAGCTGCAATTTCAGTCTCCTTTTCTGGTTTCCATAATCACGCTCACTTCTTCACACTGAGATTGTCAAGGGTCAATTCTTGAACTTCTTCTTTACTCCACTCACTCCTCAGTTTGTTGTTTTCTGCCTCAGGCTTTATATACCAAGCCGATGACTCTTAAGTATTTTATCGTTAGTTCTAACCACTTGCCTAACCTCCAGATTCATATATGTGTATTTCTAGGGCATAGAAAATAACCATCAAAAATTTGGTCCTTGGAGTTCCCGTCGTGGCTCAGTGGTTAACAAATCCTACTAGGAACCATGAGGTTGCGGGTTCGGGCACTGCCCTTGCTCAGTGGGTTAAGGATCTGGCATTGCCGTGAGCTGTGGTGTAGGCTGTAGACACAGCTCAGATCCTGCGTTGCTGTGGCTCTGGCGTAGGCTGGAGGCTACAGCTCCAATTTGACCCCTAGCCTGGGAACCTCCATATGCCGTGGGAGCAGCCCAAGAAGTAGCAAAAAGACAAAAAAAAAAAAAAAAAAAAAAAAAAATTTTAGATATAAATCACAAATAAACACTATTAAAATTAAATAATAATTTTCCAAATGTAACTCTAACATTTTCATTTCCATTTGTACCTGGGTAATTTATTCAGGTTTTTTCTGCAATAAACAATATTGGATTCCTGAGAATTCCCATTGTGGTTCAGCGGAAATAAATCTGACTAGTATCCGTGAGGACACAGGTTCGTTCAATCCATGGCCTTGTGCAGTGGGTCAAGGATCTGGCATTGCTGTGAGCTGTGGTGTAGGTTACAGACATGGCTCGGATCTGGCTCTGCTATGGCTGTCACGTAAGTCAGCAGCTACAGCTCTGATTCGACCCCTAGCCTGGGAACCTCCGTATGCTGCGGGTGTGGCCCTAAAAAGACAAAATACTACTACTAATAATAATAATGGATTCCAATTCTCTCTACCAGCCAGGTGGCCATGGACTTATTCATCTTTTTATTGTGATTACTTCATCTCTTCTTAAACCTCAGTAGCTTTATCTTATGATGCAGAGAACACTACCTCTCTCATGTGGGAGAATCACCGACCAAAGGAAATGCTGCTGAACACTTATTAGGTGCCCAACATCATTATTAACAGGGTTTTGGGGCATGAATCCTTCAACACACCCTGATTCTTACCTTGGTGTGGACTCCTAGAGTCTAATTACACTGTCAATGTATATGAACATTTTCATTGCTCTTGAAAGATATTGACAAACGGCTTTTCAGAAAGTTGGTACCAATTTATCTTTTCCCCATTTAGGTGAGGACGTGATACGTGACACACTGACAAGAACTATTTATCACTGAAGATACATTTAG
This sequence comes from Sus scrofa, assembly GCF_054392235.1. NCBI lineage: Eukaryota > Metazoa > Chordata > Mammalia > Artiodactyla > Suidae > Sus > Sus scrofa. The sequence continues at coordinate 106,605,479 of NC_139388.1, read as the reverse complement.
TTAGCAGTTTAATATAAACATACTCTTCTCTTACTAGATGCAATCCTACCTAATGGTACCAATTGTCATCTGATTTAAGCTGACTTTGCCTCAGCTTCTCCATCTGTGAAATGGAGATAACTGTGTGGGATAGGAAAGGAGATAGGTAATTGGACTAATCAAGAAGCATGGTGCTTTCGACAAGATAGGATGCTCAGGGCCATGTGATTTTACCACGTGATATATTTAGAATATTCCAATCAAAATCAAGTACACATTGAAAAAGAATTGCAAGCATAATTCTGCTGATAAAGGCTTTCAGAAAGGCGGTCTTGTTTCTTTCAGAGCAGCTGGCTGGTCTGAATTGCTCAGGCTGTATAGTAGCCTTGCAATTATGATGTGTGCGCCTATGCGCTTTCTTCTTACAAAATCATGCCCATGTTCATCTGCTTAGTCATTAAGTTTTATGGTGGAAGTTGAATGCCTACTGAAATCGCAGATTTGAACTGTTTTACGGCCTCTAAGAAAGTCTCATTTACCACAGAGTAGCTATGAAAAGACGAGAGTGACAGATGAAAGTGTACAGTGTTATTATAAATGGAAGAGGGAAATTTGTTCCAAGGTTGCGCAGAGCAACAAAGCTGGTATCATTTTTTTCACCATTTCTGCCTCCCCTTGATCACTTCCTCCAAACTTTCAACTGTTTATCCATTCATTGATTCACCTGCTCAGCAGTCATTTAGTGAACACCAATTGAAGGAACCAGGACATGGTCTGTTTTTATATTATCAATGAGAAGATGGTTAGGGCCACAGACAGGACAAGGCAATATTTGTACTAATAATTTTGTTTGAGAGTGTTGTGGGGCAAGGTGACTGTAGAGCAGGAATTTGAATCATGTAAGATTCAAAAGAAGCAGGGGACAGCAGACAGTACTGATGGAATCTGAAGTTGTGTGTGGCACTCATTAAACTTAGTGGTTTCTAAATAGGCTGGAGTAATAAATGGGTCAATAAATAGCCTCAAAGATTGCTGTCCTAGGCCAATTTACATTATTTGGGCATCAATTTTTATAGGCTTTCTGTATATGTGTGTGCATGTGTGTGTGTGTTCCTTTTTTCTTCACATGTACAAGTTCCTGGGCATGTGCCAGGGATTGAACCCATGCCACAGCAGTCCATGAGCAACCCTGGATCCTTAACACACTGAGCCAATGGGGAACTCCCTGTGTGTATGTGTTTCTATCTCTAAGAAATGAAAACTGACAGGTTTGATATTTACTGGTCCTCAAAAAACTACTAAACAGCACAACGAAACAGCTATGAACACATGAAAAGTCAGGAGTAAAAAGACTACGAGAACATTTATGAAGGTTACACTTTTTTAGATACAATGTTTGATTTTTTCCAAAGCATTACTTGGATTTAGAAAAGCCATAGACAGTGCGCATGCTGCTCTGACAATTTCCACCAACCACATGACAAAGTACTCTTGGAGAAAGGACAAATGCATTAGGGGACTTCTCAGCTTGTGACAGAACTGCATAGGCAGTGGCGACAAGGAAATCCATATCAAGGGGAAGGAGCATCTAGTTGGTTGACAAGGCTCTCGGTCTTGGTCTTGGTCAATAATCTTTTACTAACAGTTTTGATAGAATGAATGGTAACACAATCACATGGAGGTTTCCAACCTGCCCCTCCAGATCCACCCACCACTGTTCACCTCCCTTCCCATCACACAGAGCCCTGGGAATGTCCTCATCAATGGGCTCCCTGCCCTCTGGCTTCTGGTTGGTATCAATCCTTGAGAGGAAGCTGCAAGACAAGGGTAGGGTTAAGGTGCTCATTTTCCCCCACCCCAGCCTTCGGGCCAACCCCAGGCTGGCTGTATTGCCACAGCTCCCGTCAGGGGCTGCCACTCAATCCAGAGGTCATCCCTCACCTTGTCCCTACAAGCCCAGGGATGGTAATATCTTCAGCATTCCCTTTGTTAGCCCAGCAAACAAGGCTACCCCTTGTGGGTTTCCCCTACCCCTGCCCTCATCTTTGTAAAACACCCCTTCTTTAAACTCCTCTCAGATGCTCCATTTCAGTGTGCCAACTGCTTCCTGCCAGGACCTCAACTGAAAGGATTGTTCTCTGGAGCTACTTGTTCAGAAACTCCAGAGTAACTCTCAGCTTCCTTTCTTCTTTGTGTCCCACACATAATCACTGTCAAGCTCTGGTCTATTCCAGCTTTCCATGACATTAAATCATTCTCTACTTTTTGTGTCTATGAGTATAGTTCTAGTTCACGTGAAGCTTGATGTTCAATAATAGAACACACATAGAAGCACCAGATAAAATATCTTTTTTCAGCATTTCTGGTAAGTACTATTATTTCAGTTGCCATAGGCCCTGGATTCATCTCTTTTTCTTTTCCTATCTGCTCCAGTGTGTGCCTCTCAGAGCCAGTAGTTCTTTCTCTCTGAAACCTAAATCTAATCAACTCACTTCTCGGTTCTACAGGCTTTGATTCCCAGGTTTTTTTTAAGAATAACCCTAAACTCCACATTGCATCCAAGGCCCCAACAATCTGATTAGCACACATCCATTTTGATTTTCTGCTCTTTTCTATCCATGGGTCCTAAAATGCCCTGTACTCACCTCTTCGAACCCTTCAAAAAATGCCCTGAACTTATCCACTTCTGGCATTTTTATTACATGATACTTTCTTATCCCACAATGTCACTTACAGTGTGGCCCCACGTTGGTGAAATTCTACCCAGCATTCGTGACCTTTAATTTCAAATGCCACCTTCCCCATGGTTTCTTCCTAATCCCAGGAGGGAATAAAACTCCCTTTTTCTGTGCTGCCACTGACCTTGCTCATGCTCTGCTCAAATATCATGTAGCACGTTGGGGGATGGTTATCTGTGTAAATGACAATTTCCCCTGGGGAATCACAAACTCCTTGTGAACAGAAATCATTTGACATTTCCCATTTATTCAATTTTCATCTCTTCTGTATCTAGCACATATTGATGATGGCTTGAAAAACACTTAATGAATGGAATTAGGTGATGACATATGATCAGAAGTGATTTCTGTCATTTGATTTCAAACAAAGCTATAAAGCCTGGTTGATAAGAAGGCTGATGGAGTCAAGTTTCAAAACTATCTTGATAGGATAGCTACAGTGAAACTAACAAAATGAGTATTAAGGGAGATAAGGTCAGGCTTCTAAATGCCAGTCTGGTGATTCCTGGTTGGGTAGCAGTTCAAACTGTACTTCTGGGTATTTTCATGTGCCATAGGAAAGATAAATATGGCCAAAACATAAGTTTCCTCTCTAGTTTCAATAAATAATACAGACTGAGATTAAAAGTAAAGAGAGCTGCATTTTATTCCACACGGTTGAGTTTATAAGGTGTTTGGTTATAGGTTTTAAAAACTTTGATATAATAGTGAGAGTCTTTTAGGAAGAGTCCTCACAAATGAACAAGAAGACTTGGCCAGGAAGGAAAAAGACTTTGAAAATAAAGCAAATCACCCCCTAACATGTGAGGTTAAATACTGCTTATATGTGGAATCTAAAAAAATTATATAAGTGGACTTATACACAAAACAGAAATAGACCCACAGACGTAGAAAACAAACTTATGGTTACCCAGCGGGAAAGGGGGAAGGGATAAATTAGGAGTTTGGGATTAACATAAACTAACTACTGTACATAAAATATATAAACAACAAGGACCTGCTGTATAGCATAGGGAACTATACTCGATAATTTGTAATAAGCTATATACCTGGATGTATAACTGAATCAATTTGCTGCACACCAGAAATTAACAAACATTGTATATCAACTATACCTCAATAAAAAAAAGTTATAGCAAGTGGATAGAAGTTGTAGGTAAATAGAATTCTACTGCATAATTAAGAGCATATTTACAATTGTTACTATCAACTTGCTATAAAATTCTAATTTTTATGAAATTCTAATTGTTTAAGTAGGAGCTGAAAAGTCCCTGCCTCAGTGATGGAGTCAAAGCAATTTCGACACTGGCCAGGAAAGAAGGGACAGGCCACTTCCCAAAGCCATTCTCGGATCCATCGGCCACAAACACAACTTTCACTGTCAAGTCCTTTTTTAGGAAATTCTGCCTGGCTCCATGTTTTCCACTGTCTCAATTAAAAACGCATCTGCCTGGTTCTCAATGGTTCTTGTGCTCACACCTTCAGAGGGACTCACTTTTCCCACAAATTCACAGCATGTATCTTTAACAAGATCTGTCTCATGACTCAACACCCCAAGACTTCGGACTTATTACTGGTAAAATAACATTAAATCCACCCAGGCTTGCCTTTCTAAACATAATATTCATCCATGTACAGCCTTCCCCTTATTGTAGCTACAGAATAAAGGGTAAGATTTTAGGCTAAGATTGGCACCATCTCATCTCCAATGTCTTCCTCACTGTATTTTTTACATGGGGTCAACATCATTCATTATTCATCTCACAAATATTTACCTTTTTTAAATTTTATTTTATTTTATTTTTGTCTTTTTAGGGCTGCACCTGCAGCATATGGAAATTCCAAGGCCTACACCACAGCCACAGCAACCCAGGATTCAAGCTGCATCTGAGACCTACACCACAGCCTGCAATGGATAATTTAACCCACTGAGCAAGGCCAGGGATGGAACGCACATCCTCATGGACACTAGTTGGGTTCATTACGGCTAAGCCACAATAGGAACAACAACTCACAAATGTTTATTGTTGTATAAAGTCACTGTGCTAACAGACTGGGGTCTAAAACTAAAATATCACTCCATATCTTTTTGTGCTTAGGTATAGGGGGAAAGACACACTGGAAAGTCAATCCTTACACACAAATTTGATCAGCACTGGAGCAGAGAGGAAAATGGGTCTGAGGTCCAGGGGCACTGAGAAAAGAAGGGTCTAAGGTGAAGTCTATTTGGAGACAAGAACAGAAGTGCAGCAGAGGCAGGAAGGCAAAGGGGTTCCTGCCTGAGAAAACGAAATCCTCCATAGACCGAATGGGCACAGAATCTCACTGAGGATCTACAAGGAACACTGAACAACCCCAGCTCTTCTTGAGGAGGTAACAGAAGATGAGCCTGAGAGGTGAACAGGGTTAAATCTCAGGGTTCTGCAAACTGTGATAAGGAGTTCAGACTTTATCTGAATTTTCCTTTGCCATCTAAGGAACAGAGGAAAAGGAATCCATGACTTTTTTTTCCCCTTTTTTCAGAAATTATGTTTTTAGATGGAAAAGAGGCTGCATGGCTCAGGATGAAGCCCAGATATTCTGCCACCCAAGAGGTCAACACCTGGCCTAACGCAGCTTCCTCTCTGAACCCAAGGCAAAGTCACCCTCTCAAGGGTTGTGCAACATCTTCAATTTCAAGTCCAGAGGGACCTGACTTAGAGAGGCTATATGAGGAGAAAAATCATCTGGACAAGGACACTCAAGGGACACATTGCTGCAAATTTCACCAATTGAAACAGATTTGGGAGCAGTAGCCCGGGAGCTGTCTGCCAGGCAGGAAGCTCCGAGCATCTTTGTGGAGGCCGCGTGCGGACACAGCTGTGTGTGCTGGTACTGCCAGCAAAGCAGTGACAAAGCAAATGCGCTTCCCGACACCAGAGAATGATCCCTGATTGCTTGGGGAATAGAGATTGAAGAACACTCAGCAGATATTTTAGGCCCTTGGCCTTTGAGGAATTATCTTGAGTGTTCTGCTAGGTTATTCTTGGAGAAATGCTAACCTTGCAACACAGGGTCTGAATATGCCTGCCATTTAGGAAGATAGTGGGGCAGAAGATCTAGATCCAAAGATTAGTCTTGGATAGCAGACCCTCAGCTTTTTTTTGTCTTTCTCTCTTTCTCCTCCCCTCTCCAAGCTTTTTCTTTCCTAGCATCAAAACTAGGAGGAAGGCGAGAAAGGAGAAAAGTGATAAGCTTATGATTTTTGTGAATTGACTCTGATTTTTGAAACCTAATTTCATTTCAGACTGTGCTCTGGGCTTTAGGCAATAAAGAGGAGTAAAACTCTCTTCTTCCACATGCTATTTGAATCTCCTTCCCAGAGTCTGAGAGACAATGGGATTAGCCCTTATGCATCATGACCAGATCTGCAAAGCTGGACGAAGAGAGGGGCCCCAGGGACTTCCAGGCCACCCTAATGAATCAGAGAGCTAAAGCCTGATATCTGCACATGGAGCATTTTCCTCTGTTAGTGTTCTCGCCCTTCTCTCCTTGATCGCTCACAGACCTCAGACATCACTTCAGTATCTTTATTTGTAAGTTTTCTTCCTACCATCCGTGGTATCTAGACAAATGGTTGTTGATACATTCAGAATAGTTCAGTGCTGCTATATTATTTCTTCACCCACCCTTGCTCTCCATTTCCTCCTGCCCTTTTCAGTTGAAAGATCATTCCCCTTCGCAGTGTTACCATGAGGAGTCAGAAACAAACTAAGAAACAGAGATTTCTGTTTTCTCCTCATTGGCTCTAAATCTCTGGCCCATCCCTTGCATTAGACACTAAGCCATCTAGAGGCAGGTAGGGAAAGTGACCTTCCCACCTTGGGGTCCTAACACCATACCTGGTGCATCTTGTGTGCTTGATAAATGTTTTTCTGAACAGAACCTGGTCTTCTGTCTCTCCATGTGGCAAATACATCCTGAGTGACCCCCAAGAATCATATCTATGTGAAATCCCATCTCCTGAAAGTGGGTGACAACTGGGACCTGCTTCCAACCAATAGAATAGGGCAAAAGCTATGGGGTGTCACTCGTGTGTTTGTGTTACTTTATACGGAAAAACATAAGGGATTTTTCAGATATAATTAAGGTCCCTAATCAGTGACTTTGAGTTAATCAAAAGTAAGGTTACCCAGGATAGGCCTGACCTAATCCACCGAGTCCTTTATAAAAGGTTTAGGAAAGTCTGGACTCAGAGACTCAAAGCAGTAGAATCTCTCAATCTCTCTCTCTGGCCCTGAAAAAGCAAACCATCATGAAGTCTGCAGCTGCAAGGAAGTGGGCTCTGCCAAAAACCACATGAGTTTGAAAGAGAACCTCAGCCTCAGATGAGATCACAGCTGGCCAACACCTTGACTGCAGCTTTGTGAGACACTGAATGGAGGACCCAGCTGAGTCAGGCCAAGACTCCTAACCCAGGGAAACTGTGAGATAATAAGTGAGTGTTTAAAGGACATTTTTATGGGATTATAGAAAACTAAGGTACTGGACATAAATAAAGTTGGCCTTAGGGTTGTTATTGGACTTCCTAACAAACTTTAACAATTTTTGCTGCAGATGCTCCCTGGCTTGATTTTGAAAAGTTTTGTCTTTGCTTATTTTGCTTCCTTTTCCCTATTAGACATATGATTTTCTAATTGTGCTTCTTGGGGAATTCCCTGGCTCATCAGGCCTGGGTCTTTTTCTTCCTTGGTGGAGTCAAAAACAGTGACACAAGCAGAATTTCGTCTTTGAAAAATGACTCTCTTCATCTCTCTTCTCCCTCTGGGGTTTTGTGACATAGAATCAAGTAGTGTTTGAAACTCTGAGGAACATCACATAGTGCTGTTGCAAAGACAAACCCAAATATAGAGCATTAGAGAAGGTCAATCATCGCTTTACTGAGTTTAACATTTCATAAGGCCTCTTTGCAAACTTAATCGGAGCTTCCCAATGACCCCGTGAGATGGGAAGATAAAATTTTCTGGGGCTGCTTCTATAGAGGTCCTTGATTTATAGATGAAGAAATGAAAGTCCTTAAGTGTTCAAGATGTCTCTCAAGCATAGCTAGTAAGTAACAGAGATGAAACCCAAGAGGGTCAACCCCAAATATCTCCTTTCCACTCCTTTGAAGACTCTAGCAAGTGATTCCCATACCACATTCTCCAAGTCAGAGTAGACCCTCTGATCACCATCCCAGTATGCTTGGTTGGTGTTGCAGAATTGAAGACATCACTTCAGACCCCAGGGATTCTGGGTGGTGGAAACCAGCTATGTGCATTTTAACAAACTGCCTCTTCTCACCTCCTAAAGTTGGAGCCTCATGGCTTTAAAATAATGGCCATAAGTGGGATGGATGGGGAGTTTGGGGTTGGTAGATGAAAACTATTACATTTAGAGTAGATAAGCAATGAGGTCCTACTGTACGGCACAGAGAATTAAGTCCAGTCTCTTGGCATAGACCATGATGGAATATAACATAAGAAAGTATTTTGTGTGATAATATAAGAAAAGATTTTGAGTATGTATACACACACACACACACACATATACCACTGGGTCACTTTGCTATACAGCAGAAATTGACACAACACTACAAGTCAACTATATTTTAATTAGAAAAAAAGATAATAGCCAAATTTCCTTAGGTTTCCGTTATATCCTTCTCATTCACAAGTAAATTACTTCTTGGGATCAAAATTACACCCAAAGTTGCCATGGCTTATTTGTCCCCTCTGCCTTCTGGGAGATGCAGCTGTCAGGAAGCTGGACCACTGCAAAGGTCATATGCTGCCATGAAGACTTCAGTCAGATGCCTGGGTGATGGAGGCTCCCTAACAGGCCATCATCGCCTCCGAAACAATGCAGGAATTCATGTAAGAACTGCAACTCCCTTGTTCTTCTTGCTTTGGGACATGTAGATGCAGTAAAAAAAATTTCTTCTGGGAAGGATGTGGAGAAAGGTGAACTGGGGGGAGGCTGAGGCCAAAACACACATGCTTCTCCTAAATTTAGCCCCACAAGGATGATCAGACCACACAAGGATGGGGGAAGACATTCATCAGTGTGGTTTAGTGAAGAGTCAACAAATCTAGGGTCAAAGGAATGGTGGTTTGAGGGTTGGCCGCTGTTTACCAGCCCATCATCTTGTGTTCCTTCTCATGGCATTATTTCCTCCATCCTTAAAATACTGAAAACTGGAATTTGCCTGATTTACCTCATGGGAAGCAAAACTAAAGTAAAATGAAGTCTTGTTGGTCACAACTTGCAATATAAAAATGAAATGCCACCCACATGTGATAGGGACATGTCTATGCCTTCCAGGGCTCTATAAGCAAACCTGGGTGCAGCTCAGATATAAATAAGGTGCTGGACCATTGTTTTCCCTTATTTTAATCTTTTTTTAACATTTAATTTTATTGGAGTATAGTTGAGTATATAGTACAGGAAAATTTATTCAATAGTTTATAATAACTATATGGGGAAAAAGAATAGGTATATTTGTTTTTATGTATGACTGATTCACTTTGCTGTACACCTGAAACTAATACAACATTGTAAGTGGACCATCATTTCCTGCTTCTGGATTGACCAACTGAAAATATGTTTCTTTGGAAGTGTGAAAAAATTACTCAAGGAAATTCCTTGCTTGTGGCTAGTTCTGGCTAGTGAAATCCTAAGATAACATTCCATAGTTCAGAGACAAACTGGAAAAGAATGGGGCACAGGAGCCCAGAGCTGCTCTGTCCTTGAGTAGGAGTGTGGCTTTGGGAGGGTAGACAGAGGGAGTGTTCATGGCCTTGGAAGGAAACCCCAGAGGGGCAGAAGAAGAGGGAAAAGAGGATGCTAGAATCCTGGGAAGCAGGATGTCACAGGGAGCATGTTCCTTCCTTTACTCATCCACTTAACTATTTCACTCACTTTTTCATTCCACATTTACTGAACAATTTCCCCATACCAGGAATTGAGTGAGGCGCTGGGATAGTAAGATGAAAACATGGTGCCTATCCTCAAGGAATTGTCTGTTGCAAGAAAGCAAATTAATCCCAGATGTTTAGTACAGAGCATGGTAGGTGCTGGGATAGAAATACATCCAGAGAGCTATCAGGGGAAGGCAGAGGGTCCATTAACACAGTTTTGGAAACAAAGTTTTCCCTGTTAAGTGTTTCCTTAACACAGCTTGGAAAAAAGGTTTCTCAGCAGAAGTGATCCTTAAGAGGAATCTTGAAGAACAAGTAAAAATTGCCTAAGGAAGAAAGGGGATAAATGTGAACCAGGAGAGGGAACAAAGAATAAAAGCCTAACACAGAATGAGAGGTAAAAGGACCATTTGTGGATAAGGCAGGGAAAGACACCCATATGACTGGATGTAGAGATGTATAGGAGAAGGTGGATATTAATCAAATGAGAGAGATGGGCCCAGGACATATCATGAATTACTGTATATGACATACCAAGGAGTTCATATTTTAGCCTAGAGGCACTGGGAGCCAATGAAGAAGTCTGAATGGGAGGATGTCATGGTCAAATTTGCTACAAAATTAAATATTTCTTACTTAAAGATTTTGTCCACTAACCAACCTTTATATTATTCACAGTTGGGAGGGCTGTAACCCATGGAAAAAAATGGAACAATGGGTTCTAGGCTAAGTTAGAGGTGGAAATTCAAAGCACTGTACAGGACAACCTAACATCAGCTCTACCAAGATGAATGTCATAACTGCAATTCCAGTTGGGGTTGGGAGACTATCTGTTGCTTACTGAACTTTCACATCTTTAAAAGCACATAGAATGTAGTAGGGCCTTACTAACTGCTTGAACAGTACATGAATAAGTATCTGCATGTTTGAGCTTATGGTGACATTTCCAGTTGGATTGTTTCATTACAATATACCTAAATGGGCCTCAGCAACAACGAAAGATGAAATCACAGGATGAAATGTGAGCCGTGTGTTGTACCCTCGAGCATCATGTCGTTAATTGGCATTATTCAAGGTGTGTCAGTGGACTACAAATTTCATAGGTGAATGTTTGAAAATAACCTGTGCAAAAAGGTTTTAAAACAGAGCTGGGAAAACAATGCAGCACTATTTACAATAGCCAAGACATGGAAGCAATGTAAATGTCCATCAACAGAGGATTGGATAAAGATGTGGTATATATATATATATATATATATATATATGAATATTATTCAGCCATAAAAAAGAACAAAATAATGCCATTTGCAGCAACATGGATAGATCTAGAAATTATCATACTAAGTGAAGTAAGCTAGACAGAAAGACAAATATCATATGATATCACTAATATGTGTAATCTAATAAAAGTGATATAAAAGAATTTAGTCAAAAAACAGAAACAAACCCAAAGATTTCAAAACCAAACTTATGGTTACCAAAGGGGAAACACTGGGAGGAGGGATAAACTGGAAGGCTGGGATTGGCATCTACATACTACCATATACAAAACTGATAAGTAACAAGGACCTACTGTGCAACACAGGAAAATCTACTCAGTACTCTGTGATAGGCTATGTAAGAAAAGAAGCAGACAAAAAAAGGAGATATATATGTATAACTGATTCGCTTTGTTTTATACCTGAAACTAATACATCATAAAGCAACTATACTCCAATAAGCAAAAAATAAAAAACTAAAAAAAAGAAAACAGAACTAAGAAAACAAATACTATTTTCCAATGACATAGAGAAAACATTTGCTATAAGTCAAGAATGTAATAAAAAGCATTATTAGAGTTGTATTTCTAGAAGACACATTAACATTAAAAGAATTAATATTGAGTCTTTCTAAGAATTCCAGCAAGTACTACTAGTGATCAGCATTCCACTGAAGCCAAGCCGTTTTGTAATTACAATAGTATCATGCATTCCTCTGGAGCCATGGCTTTTACTCTGAACATCTGTCCATCTTTCTAATCAGCTAGGAGACATTTTCATCACACAGCAGCCCCCACTGCCAGCACTAATCTTTAGCTTTCCCTCCACCCATGTCTACTGATCTTGTGATCTTTATTTCAATTGTTTGCACCATGATAAACAATCACCCAACCTAGAACCTCTATAGTCATCCCAAAATCTTTTCTCCTCTGAATATTCAAAATCTAGTCACCATTCCATATGATTCTGACCTCTAAATATTTTCAAATGTATTGCCTCTTCTGTTTTCTTGTCGTCCCTGCCTCATGAGGCTCTTAGCACCTGTCCTCTAGGGGCCTGACTGTTTCACTCAACTAAACGATCTCTCTGTGTCCAGAGTTCCTCCCTAATTATCTACCACGCTGCCACCAAAAGTGCCCTTTAAAAATGAAAATGTATTTAGGTCACTGTCTAGTCTGAAAACCATTCGCCTCCTCTCCATCATACGAGCCAGGTACAGAAGCAGAGCGATCATCTCACCCTATTTATCCCACATTAGCCAATGCTCCAGTATAATTACTAAATAACCCCCTTTCAATATCAAAAGTTTCCCAACTTGGATAATAAATTAGGTAACTTTGTTGACAATGTTCTTTATGACCGAGCTGCTACCCTTTTAATTTATTTATTTATTTTGCTATCTGCTTTAGTGAACACCTTTTCACCTTCCTTAACCACTTGCTTCTTAAAGACTGGCTAGTCTCCAACAGAGCTTCCTCTGACCTTGCCCATGGTTCTGTTATTAGACATGGATCACCTGCATGCCTTATGATTGGAGTGGGGAGGCAGAGATGAAGCCACAGTTATTGCTGCAACACGAGAGCCTAGTAGATGATCAGATATATACACATGCATCTTATAGAGCCAGATGGAACACTCCTTTGGCAGCCATTCAGAATACCGTATTTCCTAATATCAAAGCAGTCACAGAGATATACGAACAAAATAAATGGTTACTATATGTTTTGTCAATACTGCCTATGTTTTTAAATGTTTTAACACTTCAGACTAATCTGACATCATACAATCTCTTCTATGTACTCACTGTTACCAATAATAGTAAAATAATGCCAAGAATTAGTCCTTAAAATAAGATTAGCAAATATAAGGACATATTGGTGATCAATTAAAAATCAATTCTTTTTAGGGACTATGAATCTTTATTCAGGTCAGAAGACTATTTTTCCTTCACTCTATAAGGTGTCTCACACGCCGTCAACACTCCATGGAGTGTAAAACAGCAGTGATAATTAGGCTTTTATATTTGTGCTCATTATCCAGAACAAAAGGTGTACATGGTACTAAAGCACAATGACTTCTCTCATTTGCATATTTACAGTCCTGCCAAGTTGAAAAGAATATTATGTAGTGTTAATCAAAAGAAGAGTTTCACATTCTTAGCAAAGGATACAGTTTTCAGGTAAAAATTAGAATCCACAAGCATTTGACCTTAAAAATAGAGAAAGAAACATTCCAGCTAAATCAAGGTCACCTGAATATGGGAGCCAACTCATAGCACGTATTTTGTTGAATCATTTATTTTTTGAGCATATAAGGCTTAGGAGGAGACAGAGTAATTCCAATAGTTTGTAGTCTTTGAGTTTGCATAGTCTCTGACTTAGCCTTTGCTTTCCCCTTCCCCTTCAAAGAGCATTCCTTGCAATCATCAAAGAGGAATTTCCTCCACTCGTAGGGCCTGTCTAGATTATTACACCAATGCTACTTTTACGGCCAGAAGAACACACCCTTCAGTTTCCAAGAAGCAACAGTAAAGGTGGACATTAACTCGTTCTGATTGATGTTCATATTGCAAAGGCAATGTCTTTGTTCCCTCCCTGCAGAACTAAGATTAATGCTCAGGACCTGGGGATTTAAAAAGACCACAGAATTGGGGAGCTCTTAAAGCTAATAATGATCACTCACAGCAACTCAGACTTTTCATGAGAAGTAGATAAGTCAACATAGCAATGATATGGTAGTCTATTATGAAAATAATACTGGACTTGAAATCCAAAAGCCTTAGAAGAAGGTCTAGGTCTGATAATAATAATGATGACAACAAGAACACAATAATAAGAGCTATTGATTTTTGAACACCAAATTTAGAGAAGACACTAGTAAGAGGCCACCCAGGATTTAGCTAGCTTATGGGGGTGAGAGAGAAAGAGCTAGTGAAGCCTTCTTAGAGAAGGTCAGGTAGAAACTGACATCTGGTGAGTAAGAGTTAGTGGGATAAATTTGGGAGGGTAGAGGGAAAGTTGCTCCTGGAAAAATATGCATGTGCAAAAGTACGTGCCAGTAAGCATGATGCATTTACAGGGTATTCCATTGTTCAGCCTGTCTGAATCAGAGAGTTTCAGGATGAGGGAATAAAAACTTAACAATCCACAAAGTGAAGCAGAGGCAAAATTAGGAAGTGCCTTGAATAGATCAATCAAGCAAAATAGAATAATTGAAGAATTTTAAACAGGGGAGTGAAATGTTCAGAGTGGTATTTGGGTTGCAGAAAGATTATGGTGAGGGCCAAAATGGGGATGGATTGGAGAACCTGAGGTGGGGCAATCAGGTCAGAGGCAGGTGTGGGAGAAGACCTCAGTGAGAGAAGATGGGCAGAAGCAATGAGAGATATGAAGAGGTGAAAGCTCTAGGACTCAGATGTTGGTTTGATAGGTTGGTGGTGTATACTCTGGAGGAAAATATAAGGATGACCCTAAGTTGACATCCAGCCTTTTGATTTGGGCAACTGAGTAAATGGAGGAGCCCCTCACCGAAATAAGAAAAAGGAGAAAGGAAATGGTAGTGGAGGGGATGAAAGTTTAGTAATTAAACACATTGTGCTTGGAAGGCTAGGAGATTATCTACTGGGTAGGAGTCTCTTGCATCTTAGAATTCCGTGAGTCCCAGCTTTAGGCTCCATTATCCCTGAATGACATCTTGTAAATTGTTGGATCACTCAGGAAAATGGTATAGAATTAAAAGGGGACAATATTCCAGAAGAAAAGCCACTACATTATAGGACTATCACTTGCAAAATGCTGAGAATAGGCAGGCACAGGAGTAGAAGAAAAGTCAAAGAAGATGCAAAATCTCAAAAATAGGGGAAGAATATTTTAAATACAAGGGACTGCTTACAGATGCATGTGTATCAGATAATTTGAACAAGTGGAAGACCTGGAAGGGACCAGTGAAGTTTAAAATAAGACAATCATAGGTGCTCTTGGCAAAATAGTTTCTGTGAAGATTGTAGAGCAGTAGCCACATTACAATGGGTTGAAGAGTGAGTAAAAATGAAGCAGGAAGCAGGGCTCTTCTGAGAAGCTTGATGGTAAAGGGAAGGGAAGAACACAGGCTGCCAGCCATATCTACCTAGAACAGGTCTAGGGAGGGTTTCCTTTGGAGTTTTTTGTTTGTTTTTGTTTTGTTTTATGGCCACACTTGAGGCATATGGAAGCTCCTTGGCCAGGAGTCAAATCAGAGCTGCCACTGAGCAGCAGAGCTGCAGCCTATGCCACAGCCAAGGCAATACTACATCTGAGTCACATCTGCACCACATCTTGTGGCAATGCAGGATCCTTAACCCAATGAGCAAGGTCAGAGATTGAACCCACATCCTCATGGAGACTATGTTAGGTTCCTAATCCACTGAGCCACAATGGGAACTCTGAGGGTTTCCTTTATAAAAATGGAAATAGTGAATGTAACTAGGTGTCACAGCAAAGATGCCATAAAAAGGGAAATGATAACATAGAATGAGTAGAATGGATGGTTAATAGACTAGGTCCTAAGGAAGTGAAAATGGATGGGATTCAGAAAAAAGAGGGAGGATTAGGCTTGAACACAGGGGCTCATTATCCCTCCACAAAAACAAAAAAAAGGGCAAAGATGGATGGAAATGCAGATAAACTTAAGCTCACGGCTGTAGAAAGCTGCAAGAATTCTTGTTATATTACTTCTTCCCTCTCTGCTCTCTTTTCTCAGTATAGTAAGAGTCAAAGTCATTTGCTAAGAATTGAGATTCAGTTACAGCATAGTGAGCTTGAAAGAAATCATTGGGAAGGTATTGAGTAGAGGGAGATGAAGGGTACCACATTTCATTAAGTCCTCTTCACATTTCTACAGAAAGAATATCTCTACCCTCATTTTTACAAAGGATGGAATGATCACTCATCGAGGTTTATGTTGCCCAGTCTTAGCCAGCTACACAGAGTGATGAGAAAGTCAGCTGGGCTTTGGGATCAAGCCTCTTCTTCCCCCACTGTACTGTCCCTCTGTGAGCCCCCCACAACTAACAAACCTCAACAGAAAGAAGGGGGAGGTGGGCAATTCTGCCCCTTCATCCCATAACATAAAGCCACGTTACACACAAAAAGCATCTTAGCCCCTGGAAGAAAAGCACTCTGCTAATTTAGAGGCATCCCAAATTGTTCAGAAATGTTGTCCCAAATGGCTCAGAGCTATGATCATGCGGTGATAAGCTCATTTACGATGCATGATTAGGAAAACCCAATCTCTGTGTTTCTCTTCGGTTCTGATTTTCATTTGCCTGAGCAGCAGATGCTCTATGTACGCTAGGAAAAAGAGAAATTATTTGCAGAGAGAGCCCAGTAAGGCTTTATGGCAGAAGCTGTAAACCTGAATCACACACTCATCCAAGCACTCCTTCAACCAACGGGATTTCACTCCCTCATCCCATTGCTGGTGATTTATGCCATTGGACTAAAGCTACTCTCAGAACACTGGGAAGAAGGCAAAATAATATTTTATGATTAGATATTTATGGTAGCCAAGGAATTTAAAATGTTTTAACAACGCTGTTGCAATTCCCACTTTACAGAGAGAGTACTCAACAAAGACAAGGAACTCCTCGCCTTTACTTCTGAGGCTCTAGGTAAAATTCTCAACAGCCTTCAGAGAGCATGATTAGCTCCAGCTTCACACACTTTGAATGCTAGTGGACCTAGGTAAATTCAATAAATGCTTTGCTTTTTTTTTTTTTTTTTAAGAAAAACCTATTAATGCCTTTTATCAAGGCCACCAAATATGGCCTGAGCTTTAGAGTTCCAGAAGACATAAAGCAGGAAGCTGGTGTGTCTAGCTGTGCACAGAGCCTGCCTTCTTCTTGGTTGCCTGTTTCCTCCTTCCTCCTTTTGATGAGGAAATAGAGCTGATCAGAGGCCCTGACCATATTTTCCTGCATATCCCACCCTGTGGCATGGGCACCCTGAAGAAAGGCAGCCCCACTGGAGGCTGGTAAGCCAATCCCAGTCAGAACAGGCTCAAGAAATGAGAAGGGCTCAATCCCATTCAGTTCCTTGTCAAATGCCATGAGGAGCAACTCTCTGCAGGAATTGTTACCTCTGCTTTGGCTCCATGATAAATGTCTGATATAGAATTTATCAACAAAACTGCCACCAAAATGCTAATCATTGAATGGATGAATGTACACATTGAAAGAAAACACAGTCAAATGTATTCTTTTTAAATAGCTGCACCTGTGGTATATAGAATTTCCTGAGCTAAGAGTTGAATCAGAGTTGCAGTCCTGGCCTATGCCACAGCCACAGCAGCACCAGATCCAAGCCGCATCTGTGACCTACATTGCAGCTTGCAGCAACATCACATTCTTAACCCGCTGAGCAGGGCCAGGGATTGAACCCGCATCCTCGTGGATACTAGCCAGTTCTTAACCCCCTGAGCCACAATGGGAACTCCCAAATGTATTTTTTAAGGGCAATGTGGAACTTACCCATTACTTTTATTGGAATAATCATTAAACCCAGTAGTTTACAAATTTTGTTTTTTCTCATATACAGATTCTGAGGAAACTGCTGCAGTCTTTATAGAGTAAGACTAACAGAGTTAGCATCAGTTCTTGCTGAAACTTCATAACTTGTTAACATTCTTAGGGTTGATAATATTGTCTGCAGCGTAGAAGCTCATTATTTTACGTTACGTACAAACAATGGAACCTATACTGAGACAATCATGGGACATGAGCATTTGAACTACTGTCTCTTATGTCATCATATTTTAAAATTCCTCAAACTTACTAATAATGCCCATAGAGAAATCTGCATCATCTAAGACAGTCCTCTTTGATTTCTGCTTTTACAACCAATTAAAATGCTATAACCAATTAAAATGTTTTCCTAACCAATTAAATGTTTTCCCAGGTGGCACATGGGAGTCTATCTTATTTAAAAGTTTGGTTAGACAACAAGCAGTTCTTTGATAAGAAAAGACAGTATTTCCTGTTATCTTAGATGAGGGGATAAGCTGATGTTATGGACCATCTGATACGACATGAGACGCCCAGCACCAGCTGTGAACAGCTGCTTCTAAGCATGCTCATTCTGAATGCAATCAGACCTTACACCTGCACTGTCCAGGCTGGTAGCAACCAGCCACACGATGCCCATCGAACACTGCAGATGTGACTAGTCCAAACTGACATGTATACGCCTAAAATATACACTGAATTTCAAAGATGTAGAATAAAAAGTAAAAGAGCTCATCAATCATTATTACATTGATTAAATGCTTACATGACTATATTTTGGCTCTACTCAGTTAAATACTCAATTAATTGTTAAAATACTCAAGTAATTGTTAAAATACTCAAGTAATTGTTAAAATTAATTTCACCTTTTCCTTTTCACATATTTAACATGACAACTAAGAAATTTAAAATCACAGAGGTGGCTCTTTCTCAGGGCTCTCATTACGCTTCTATTTGAGAGAGGCCTTGCACTCAATTCCAGTTTATAGGAAATACAAAAGAAAGCAGTAAGAAGGTCCCAAGTGGAAACAGCCAAATTCAAAACAAGAAACATCCTACAGCAGAGCTCTTCCACCACAGCTCACGGCAACACTGGATCCTTAACTATTGAACAAGGCCAGGGATCAAACTCACATCCTCATGAATACTAGTCAGAACTTCCCCCAAATGTCTTTTATAGTTGTCTTCCCCTTTCCCTGGTATGAAGGGAAAAGTCTTCTCTGTTGACTCAATATTGCTATGAAGATGATGTCAGCTGAACCAGCAGCATGTGTAGGATGTGATGTCATTATTTTGGTTCTTCTGCAAGCTCCCTGTCTTGTGGCCTGATATAGGTAGAACAGCAGCAGGCTTGTTTCAAGGCCCCCAAATTTGGACTTATAAAGACAAGCTGTAGCATATCATTATATTCTGTTTCCATTATACAAACCCCTATAATAACTCCCATCACTATAGTGACCCATACGTTAGGGGTGGTCATTACAGGACCCTTGTGATGGTACTTGGGCCATGTGAAGCTTGGAGTGTGCAAATAAAGAGAGAAAATACAAACAAAGCCAGCTTAATCATTAGAGGCTGTGGACAAGCAATGGAGTTTTTTACAAAGCTGTTCCCTTATCTGTGATTCTGCAGGCTCAAAAAAATTTTCCCCTACTGTTGGCCACCAGGGAACTCAAGAATTTCTTTAAGTCAACACCTTCTAACACTGAGGGGTGGAGTTCCCGTCGGGGTGCATCGAAAACGAATCCAACTAGGAACCATGAGGTTGCGGGTTTAATCCCTGGCCCTAACCCACTCTCTCAGTGGGTTAAGGATCCCGTGTTGCTGTGTCTGTGGTGTAGGCTGTCAGCTGCAGCTCCAATTCGACCCCTAGCCTGGCAATTTCCATATGCTGCTGGTGAGGCCTTAAAAAGCACGCGCGCACACACACACACACACACACACACACACACACACACACACACACGACATTTGGGGACAAATGACGAAATAGGTATAGATACTAAAGCAAGAAGCAGACTAAATAAACTTCCTGAGGCAGTGTTTCAGAGAGAAGCCAGTGAACTCCTCCTGGGCTGGGCTCTAGGCTCCAAGGCTAAGTGCCACCTGACAAGAGCCCATGGGTACAAAAACAGAGGCAGATCAAAGAATACCTAATTTTTTAATGCAGTCATATTACAGGAGAGACCTCAAGCCTGGCCATCCAAACTATGTGTTTGGTAAATCCCTTATAGGGGAAAAACACTTTTCCTTTCTTCTCTTCTAGGATCTTTGGTGGGTCTAATAATCAAATTGACATAAGATGGATTAACAGAAAAACAAATTTAATTTCATACATATGAGAGTCCCACAAAAAACATGAGAGGCTCCCAGCAGACAGGTAAATGAAACTTACATACAGCCTGAGTTAAGGAGAAGGGGTTAGGGGCCTGGGGTCCTCAGCTTGGTATTAGCTCTCGGCTGGTTCAGGCCTTCTATCTAAAATCTTTTAGGCAGTTAAGAGGGAGGTTAACCACTTCTTCTTGAGGTTATAGGACCTTAATCTTCAGATCAGGATAATCCACATGGCAAAGTGGCCCATTCTGGGGTCACGTACTCTGCTCCTCCTCACCCTAAAACAATGTCTAGACTCGGAAAACCTATCCTTAGAAAGTGAGTCACTAAAAATACAGCCCCCCAAGGCACATCTTCAAGCTCACTCATCTCAGGTGATCACAGAGGGTGATGGACAAGAGATCCTTCCTGATTTCAAAACCAAGAGGAGCCAGGCGTTAGACTCCCTAGTCAGAAGATGACATTTCCACCCTTTGCCAGGGAAAGAAGTCCTTCCTAATTTTGTCCAGTGTGATGTAAGATAGACCAGTGACCCCTGTTTGTTTTCCAGACTCCTGCTTTCCACTGCCAGAGATTTTTTTTTTAACCTATTTTGTGAAAGGTCTAAGAAATTATAAAATGAAGAATTTATCACTCAATTCAATTCAACAATCACCAACATTTTAACAATCTTTTTCTCCCTCTTCTCCCATGCTCTTCGTGGCAGTATTTTAAATCCAATACCAGAGATCACGTTATGTCCGCATAAATTAAGTGGGAGTTTTTAACTTTTTCTACTGCACTGATCTTCTTTCTCTGCCCACCATTGTCTACTAAATTGTTTGCAGTGGTAAACTTTGTTTTTAACATACGCAATGAGATCATTAGAAGCTATATTCCATCTGCATAAGACATAGAAGTCCTGGAAGCTGCAGTTGACCGCAATAGCTATATATGCCTTTGATTTGCCTCTCTTGGCAAAAAGGTGACCGTGTTTCCAATTCCACGTGGTTAGGGTTTTTTTTTTTTTTTTTTTTTTTTTTTTTTTTGTCTTTTTGCCTTTTCTAGGGCCACTCCTGTGGCATATGGAGGTTCCCAGGCTAGGGGTCGAATCAGAGCTGTAGCCACCGGCCTATGCCAGAGCCACAGCAACGCAGGATCTGAGCCGCATCTGCGACCTACACCACAGCTCACAGCAATGCCCACTGAGCAAGGGCAGGGATCGAACCCGCAACCTCATGGTTCCTAGTCGGATTCGTTAACCACTGTGCCATGATGGGAACTTCAGGTTAGGGATTTTGAAGATGTATTTTCACATGTGAAAATGCTATGAACACACATTTCTCTCCTTAGGTTTCAAACTCCCATATTTCTTTGGTAAGAAACGTCTTTCCAAGACAAACACAAAACTCAACAGATTCAAAAAATAATAATGCCCTGTGCTTGTTTGGGGCTTAGGAATGCACTTTCCCAAGAGAAAACTCTTTAAAAAAAAAAAGATGCAATGGATTCTGAATAAGTCAAAGGCATGAAATCTAAATCTGAAACTAGTAGTCAGTTATCCTAGTCTTGGAGCCAGATAAGGTGAACTATCTTTTTCTATGTCAAACTCCGGAGGGGAAGAAAAAAAGCTTGATTTGCATTACCCTAGAGAAATTTAAATGAAAATGGAGGTGTTAGAGGAGGTGTGTGTGAAAGAGGATAGCAAGAGGTGGAGGAAGGAGGGCAGAGAAGGCTGAAGGTAACAAGTAAAGTAGCACAGCATGTTCCTCAATGCACTGTCACTCCACTAGGCAGGCTTCTTCTGGCACTGATCTGAAGAGCTATAGGCTCACAGCCAGAACATTGAGGGTGCTAAGATCTCATGCAGTTTAAAAATTCCATTTACTGGCTGCAGGAAAGTCATGAGTATTCCAAGGGTTTCTTCTAGTTTGAGCCTTCCAGGTTGCCTTGCTTCCTAATCACACAGTACAACACCTGTCAGCGATGCAAACATCTAAAATAGGTCACCCACCTCTCTGTAAAGAGGTAGTTCAGGCCTGGTAAAAGCCACTTATTCATTTTAAAATAGCCTCAAGGAGAAATGGCAGGGACAGGGAGGAGAAGGTGTTCAAGGGTACGGTAGGAAGATCGAAATGGATTTTCCTTTAAGAACGTCTTTGAGATCATTATTTTTCTGGTTAAATATTTATTTGGGTTCCTTTTGTTGTATTAATTTTGTCTCACTCTTTTTAAAAAATTTTACTGAGGTAGAGTCAGTTAACAATGTTGTGTTAATTTCAGGTGTACAGTAAAGTGATTCAGCTGTACATCTGAAACTAACACAACTAACAGAACATATGTGTGTGTGTGTGTACAGAATACATTTATATACACATACATATACATACATACACAGAACATATATATATATATACATACATACAGAATATATATATGTGTGTGTGTTCTTTTTCACATTCTTTTCTTTTTTTAAATTTTATTATTATTATTATTATTTTTTGTCTTTTTGCCTTTTCTAGGGCGGCTCCCGCGGCATATGGAGGTTCCCAGGCTAGGGGTCTAATCAGAGCTGCAGCCGCCAGCCTACACCACAGCCACAGCAATGCGGGATCCGAGCCGAGTCTGCAACCTACACCCCAGCTCACAGCAACGCTGGATCCTTAACCCACTGAGCAAGGCCAGGGATTGAACCCGCAACCTCATAGTTCCTAGTCAGATTCATTAACCGCTGAGCCATGACAGGAACTCCTTTTTCACATTCTTTTCCACTGTAGGTTATTGTAAGATATTGATTATAGTTCCCCTGTGCTGTACAGTAGGTCCTTGTTGGTTAGCTATTTTATGTATAGTAGTGTGTATCTGTTAGTCCCAAACTCCTAATTTATCCCCCTCTTTTCCCCTTTGGTAATTGTCAAGTGTGTTGTCAATGTCTGTGAGTCTGTGTCTGTTTTGTAAATAAGTTCTTTGTATCATTTTTTAAGATACCATATATAAGCGATAGCATATATTTGTCTAGCTTACTTCATTTAGTATGATAATTTCTAGGTCCATCCATGTTGCTGAAAATTGGCATTATTTCATTATTTTTATGTCCAAGTAATAGTCAATTGTATATATATACCACATCTTCTTTATCCATTCATCTACTGATGGACATTTAGGTTGTTTCCATGTCTTGGCTATTGTACTACAGTGAACATTAGGGGGGCATGTAGTTTTTGGAGTTAGAGTTTTCATATTTTCCAGACACATGCCCAAAAGTAGGATTGCTGGATCATATGGTAACTCTATTTCTACTTTTTAAAGAACCTCCATACATTTCTCCATAGTGGTTGTACCAGGTAACATTTTCACCAACACTGTAGGAGGGTTCCCTTTTCTCCACATCCTCACCAGCATATATTATTTGCAGACTTTTTGATGATGGTCATTCACACCAGTATGAGGTTTTGCTGTATTAATTTTTTTAAATGAACCAACTTTTAGCTAAAATGTTTTACACACTTTGTAATCTATGTGAAGCCAGTAAGTTTGTCACTATGGTCACTTATTTAATCAGGACACAGAAAATGTACCTCAATAGCACAGGAAGAAAAAAAACATTTCAGAGTTCTGTATATAACTGTAAGAGACTGAATACAAAATAGACAATGGCCGGGCAATATATGACAATAGAACACAGAACCATAACCTGCAGCAATAGGCCCAGACAATCAGTACTTTATCAAAGCCTGCCAGATTTCCTATTTTGTGCCCCTGCTTCCAACACAGAACCAGCCAGAGAAACCAGTTTCAAACCAAGCTCAGAAGAGGCCCACTTCTAGTTAGGGCACCTCCAGTTTCCGCAGCAACTACCTCCAATTGTTACTGAGTTCAAGTTCTCACTGCTCACCAAATGAGGGGCCACTAACTCAAGAGACAAATTGTTGGGGCAAGGAATAGTGACTTTATTCGGAAAGCCAACAGACCGAGAAGATGTAGTGAAGATGAGTGTCCAAAAAAATGGGCTGACCTGAGTTAGAAGTCAGGCTTCTTTTTTTTTTTTTTGTCTTTTTGTCTTTTTGTTGTTGTTGTTGTTGCTATTTCTTGGGCCGCTCCCGTGGCATATGGAGGTTCCCAGGCTAGGGGTCAAATCGGAGCTGTAGCCACCGGCCTACGCCAGAGCCACAGCAACGCGGGATCCGAGCCGCGTCTGCAACCTACACCACAGCTCACAGCAACACCGGATCGTTAACCCACTGAGCAAGGGCAGGGACCGAACCCGCAACCTCATGGTTCCTAGGCGGATTCGTTAACCACTGCGCCACGACGGGAACTCCCAGGCTTCTTTTATACTAAAAGAGGAAGGAGTGTGGCTGGTTGTTGCAAACTTCTTAGTGTCAGGATCCCTTGTTCTTACAGCTGTCCACGTAGGTCTGGGCACAATGTTCCTGTAAATCTCCAATAAGGCAAATGCTATTCTCTGATTTGCTACTAAATATTTCTATGTGAATGGAAAAGTGTTATACCCTTAAAAGTCAGAGCCTTAAGAATGGGCTGTCCTATAAATTTCAGGCTATAGGCAATATTCTTTTACAAAGGGTGCAGAGCCAGAATGACTAAGCACTGGCAACAGAGCACAAAGGTTAGAGTCAAAGGAATAGATCCAGCATAGAGTTAGGTTTGGTCTTCGCTGTTACACAATGAGGGCACACCTGTATCTTCCTTCTTCCCATCATAGGGTTTTCTCACGCTTCTGCCTGCCTTTGAGTCTGCCAAATGCAAGTGACGGTGGCTGGCTTCTTTTCTATTGCAAGTGCTAAATAAACTAAAAAAACACTCCATTTGTTCCAGTATGGATGGTCTTTGCTTATCTCTACAGTTTCCTGAAAATTTCACCAAGACAGCCTGCTCTGTCCAGTGCTATGGACCTCAGTCTTTGACCTGGTATGTCACCCACAGAATCACCTTATCCTTTGCTGCTAGTGACTTGTGGAGGTCTTGATGAAGTGGCAAGTGAGCACCAGATCTGAACTCCACTCTCTCTGTATTGTAATCCTCATCTATTTATATTTTCAGTTTGATAACAAGGGTTTATTATTGATTTTCATGTTTGGCACCCTTGGTGGAATGAAGCTGCTTCTTTTCATAGTATTTTTGCTCTTTTGTGCTGCTGTCTTGTGTGGGTATAGAGGAGTCAGATCTCAACATATTGAAGGCCATATGACAAGCCCACAACAAACATTATACTCAACAGTGAAAAGCTGAGAGATTTTCCTCTATGGTCAGGAATAAGACAAGGATGCCCACTCTTGCTACTTTTGTTCAACATGGTACTGTAAGTCAAAGCTAGGGGAACTAGGCAAGAAGATGAAATAAAAGGCATCTGAGTTAGAAAGGAAGAAATAAACTTGTCTCTGTTTGCAGATGACATGATAGCATATATAGAAAACTCTACAGACTCCAACAACAACAACAAAAAAAACTGTTGGAACAAATCACTGAATTTGGTAACATTGCAGGACACAAAATCAACATAAAAATAACAAAAATCTGTTGTGTTTCTCACTATACACTAACAATGAACTACCAGAAAGAGAAAAATTTTAAATCCCATTTATAATTGCATGAAAATAAATAAAATACTGAGGAATAAATTTAACCAAGGAGGTGAAAGACATATAACAAAAACTATAAGACACTGATGAAGGATATTGAAGAAAACACAAATAAATGGTAAGATACCATTCATAGATTGGAAGAATTAAGATTCTTAAAATACCCATACTATCCAAAGCAACTTCTGTAGATGCAATAAAAAGTATATTACTGAGTTTCTGTTGTGGCTCAACAGGTTAAGAACACAACATAGTATCTGTGAGGATGCTGCTTCAATCCCTGGCCTCACTCAATGGGTTAAAGGATCCAGCATTGCCACAAGCTGCAGCATAGGTTGCAGATATGACTCAGATCCAGTATTGCTGTGGCTGTGGCATAAGCCAGCAGCTGCAGCTCCAATTCGATCCTAGCCTGGGAACTTCAATATGCTACAGGTGCAGCCCTAACAAGATATTGCTCATAGATTCAAAAAAATTAAGATTGTTAAAATATCTATACCATCAAAGCAACCTCTATAGATCTAAGCTCTATCAAAATTCCAATGTCTTTTTTCAGAGAAGTAGAACTTGCACCATTTTGAAATTTGTATGGATCCACAAAAGACCTCTAAAAAAGCAAAAGCAATCTTGAGAAAAAAGAACAAAGCTGGAGGCATCATGCTCCCTGATAACAAACTATATTACAAAGCTGTAATAATCAAAACAGTGCACTGCTAGCAGAAAAATAGATACATAGATCAATGGAACAGAATAGAGAACTAAGAAAGAAACCTATGAATATGTGGTCATGACAAAGGAGCCAAAAATATATAATGGGGAAAGAAGAGAGTCTTCAATAAATGGTGTTGGGAAAAAATGGACAGCCATATACAAAAGAATGAACCTAGACTACTACCTTGTTATGTCATATGCAATAATTAACTCAAAATGGATTAAAGACTTGTATGTAATACCTGAAAGCATAAAACTCCTAGAAGAAAACATAGATGGTAAATTCCTTGACACAGGTCTTGGCAATGATTTTTTTTTAATCTGACCCCAAAATCAAATCAACAAAGCAAAAATAAACATGTGGGACTACCTTAAACTAAAAAGCTCTATACAACAAAGTGAATCATCAACAAAATGAAGAGGCAACCTACTGATTGGGAGAAAATATATGCAAGTCATTCATTTAATAGGGGTTAATAGCCAAAGTATGTAACGTACTCATACAGCTCAACAGCTAAAAACAAACCCTTTTTTTTCTGTCTTTTTTGGGGGGGAGGGCGCACCTGTGGCATATGGAGTTTCCCAGCTTAGGGGTAGAATCAGAGATGCAGCTGCTGATCTATGCCACAGTCACAGCAACACCAGATGTGAAGCCTGTCTGCAACCTACAACACAGCTCACAGCAATGCTGAATCCTTAACCCACTGAGTGAGGCCAGGGATCAAACCTCATGGATACTAGTCAGATTTGTTTCCACTGAGCAGGAACTACAAACAATCCATTTAAAAATGGGCATTTTTCCCATCTGAATGGACGTTTTTCCAAAGAAGACATAGAGAGGGCTAATAGGGGCATGAAAAGACCTCAACATCACTAATCACTAGGGAAATGCGAATCAACCACGAGATATCACTACACAGTTGTTAGAATGACTATTATAAAAAAAGAAAGAAACAACAGCTCTTGGTGAGGATATGGAAAAAAGGGAACCTGTGTACACTGTTATTGGGAAGGTAAATTGGTTCAGCACTATGAAAAACAGTATGGAGTTTTCTCCAAAATTTAAAAAGAGAACTAACATAAGATCTAGCAATTCCACTTCTGGCTATTTATTCACACACACACACACACACACACACACACACACAAGCCACCAAGAAACCTCTAAATTGAAAATACCTATACATCCCCATGTTCACTGCAGCATTATTTAAGTAGGCAAAATATGGAAATAACCTAAGTGTCCATCAATGGATGAATGGATGTTGATAGAACATTGTAAATCAACAATAATAAAAAATTCTTTCAATGGATGAATGGATAAAGAAAATGTGATATATGTATACAATGGAACACTGTTCAGCCACAAAAATGAATGAAATCTTACTATTTGTGACAACACAGGTGGCCCCCGAAGGCATTATGCTAAGTGAACTATGTCAGACAAATAATGGCAAATACTGTATGATCTCACATGTAGGCTATAAAACAAACAAAAAACCAAGCTCATAGACATAGAAGAGATTTATAATTGCCAGAGGCAGAGGGTGGGGCTGGGGTAATGAAATAGTTGCAGGAAATGA
Organism: Sus scrofa; assembly: GCF_054392235.1. Taxonomy (NCBI): domain Eukaryota; kingdom Metazoa; phylum Chordata; class Mammalia; order Artiodactyla; family Suidae; genus Sus; species Sus scrofa. The sequence continues at coordinate 106,577,820 of NC_139388.1, read as the reverse complement.
AAAGGTATAAACTTGCAGTTATAAAAAGTAAGTCATTGGGATATAATGTACAACGTGATGACTACAACTAATAATACTGTACCGCATACTTGAATGTTGATAAGAGAAAAATTTAAAGTCCTCATCACAATAAAAAAAATTAACTATATATGGTGACGTGTTGACCGAGCAGGACCTTGTGAGGTCTTCCCAGGGTGGACCCCCACTCACGTCCTCCACCTGCCTTTTTGCCCATTGAAAAACTTTAGTCAAAGAATAAAATAATCAGAGAAGAGAGAAAATACAGAGAAAAAGGAAAATAGTCAAGCACGACAAAATAATAATCATTTAGCCATTCAACAAGTCAAGGACTTTTAGTTAGTTCTTAATTCTTCTTCAAGGACTATAGATAATATTCTGAGCCGTGTTCTTGGAGTTTCTGCAGATGCTAAAGCTCCTACCAGGTGGAAAAAGTCAACTGTATGCTGCTCACAAGCAAGTAAACCCCAGACCAGCTGGAAACAGAAGACTGATGACTCTGACTTCCAATTACCTCATCACCAACGAATCAGGAAAATGTCTGTGAGCTGATCATACCCTGCTCCTTGAACACTATAAGACTCCTTACCACCCCCTTGGAGGGACACAGTCTTTAAGGCACTAAACTGCTGTGTTCCCTGTTTGCCTGGCAATTAAAGCTATTTTTTTCTCTTTCTTCCAACTCTGTTTCTATTTGGCATCCGTGTACAGAGGCAGCGGATATTTGGCAACAATGTTAACTAAGGTTATTGTGGTGATCATTTTACAATATATACAAATACCAAAGTTTAAAAAAACTTGACAAAAACAGAGACCAGAAAGTTACCTCCATGTCAGGACTTTCCCTCATGTGTCCTGGAAATCCTTATTCCACATGGCAAGATGCCTAGGGTATCTTCCTAGAGGATGAGAGACCACCTGGCAAAGCTCCAATCATCCTTTCCCTCCCTCCATCCATCTTCCTCTGAGTCCTCAGACATCCTAGACCATCCAGTACCAGTCAAGCTGATGGAGACCACAAAAATCACCTGCCTGACCCCAATATCAGGAAAAATAATAAACCTGTGCTTTCAGAAAAAAATACAAATCATTTATATTTGATTTTTGAATACATTTTATTTTCCTATTAACTTATCTAACATTTAAAATGTTACTTTAAAGACAAACTAATTTAAACAATGAATCTCTAACTCCACAAGAAATAAAAAATTTAGAAGTTCCATAAAATTGCCTGTTTAATATTCATTCCTGGTTCTCCATCCAAACCCCTAGCAATCCATTTTTGGAGCAACACAAAGTACTAGCAGAGTACCTGTTAGACTGAGACATTCCTTGGTTGGGAGTAAGAATTAAGTGTTTTGATTTAAAAGCTTTCTCATTAGACAAATGACTGTTTTGTGGTGTAAACACAGATATAAAATGCTACATTTTGGCTACATTAGGTATTAGGCTCTGCTAAGCTATACCAATAAAAATTTGAAATCAATATTTGTTTCATGTTATTCACAGCAGTCTGCATATGGCATTGGAAAATGAGAAACCAGAATTTGACTCCTGGATTTGAAAAGAGCTATGTAATTATCTACTTGGTCTCCTAGTGGTTTAGCTTCCCGATCCATAAAAAATTGTGCATTCACACCTTATTGTTTTCAAAGTAGCTCAGAAACCCTTTGAGTGCTTAGGGGAAAAGTCAGCACAGTTCTCTGCTTTACATTTACAACAGTGAAAATATATTTTCCCAGTGACTCTTGTTCCCTGAGATCTATCAAGAAATTGCCATTGCCTTAAAAACAATCCTGGTGTTAAGAAAGCCACAGAATTATTTTTACTGAAATAACAATGCTTTTAGTGGTTTTCGCTTTTTTTATCCCTTCTAAAATAGGCTAAGCAGCCCTTGTACATAGATATAAAAGTGATGAAATTGAAACAATTTCTCATTTCAGCCCAGATTGGTGCAAAAAACTGTCCCTTTGATGAAAGACCCAGAGCAACTCATTATTTCTTCAGTTGTTTTTTCACTTTTTCAACACAGGTATGTTTTGTTTGTTTTAGCTAATAATGCTCTATTTTTTTGAGGAAATTTGCTAAAAATGCTCCAATTTTGAGGAAATTAAAAAGAATTAAACATGACTTGTGACAACAAAGTCCTTATGACCTAAGAAGTAATCAAATAAAAGTAACAAAATTTGCTAAAACCCAAGGAAGGTAGAAAGTAATAGGGAAGAACAAATATGACTCTGTATTGGATCTGTTTCCTTTTCATTAACCTTTGTATTCTATTGCTTTTGTTACAAGATAAGAATGTCGCCTGTAGCCTAAAACATACAGGAGAGCCCACTCTCAAGGTTCTGACCTTTAAATGTCTAACTCCTCTCCATTCATATAGAAATTAAAAAATTGCAGAGCAGAGAATAACATTTGTCTTGGAGGTTTACAAGAACACAGTGACCTGACCTACAGGGACAGCTGCAAGAACAAGGGATTCTGACACCAAGAAGTTTGCAACAATCAGCCACCTCCTATTATAGTATAGTAGAAGTCTGAATTCTAACTCAGAAGTGGTTCTTTGGGACACTAGTCCACCATCTTCTTGGTCTGCTGGCTTCCAAATAAAGTTACTATTCCTTGCCCTAAGAACCCATCTCTCAATTTTTTAGCTTGTCATGCAGTGAGCAGTATGAGCTTGGACTCAGTAACAAAAGTGTAATTACAAGCAAATTCTTAAGAATAATTAGAGAGACAGAGAGTATATCAAGAGTACATCAGGGGTCCATTGACAGGAATGGATGAAGAAGATTTGGTATGTATATACAATGGAATACTACTCAGCCATAAAAAGAAAATAATGCCATTTGCAGCAACATGGATGGAACTAGAGACTCTCACACTAAGTGATGTAAGTCAGAAAGAGAAAGACAAATACCATATGATGTCACTTATATCTAGAATCTAATATACGGCACGAATAAAACTTTCCACAGAAAAGAAACTCATGGACTTTGAGAACAGACTTGTGGTTGCCAAGGGTAAGGAGGAGGGAGTGGGATGGACTGGGAATCCAGTTAATAGATGCAAACTATTGCATTAGGAGTGGATAAGCAATGAGATCCTACTGTATAGCACAGCAAACTACATCTAGTCACTTGTGATGGAACATGATGGAGGATAATATGAGAAAAAGTATATATGTATGTATGTATGTATGGCTGGGTCACTTTGCTGTACAGTATAAATTGACAGAATTCTATAAACCAACTATAAGGAAAAATTAAAATCATAAAAAATAAAAAATAAATAAAAAAAAATTTTTTAGTGTACATCAGGGAAGGCTTATGGCAATGTCTGAGGTAGGCCTGGATAGGTAGGTAAGCTTATAAGAGGCTCACGGGAAGACATGTGCTTTTTTTTTTTTTTTCCTTCTTAGGGCTGCACATGCAGCACATGGAAGTTCCCAGGCTAGGGGTATAATCAGAGCTGCAGAAGCCAGCCTACCCCATAGCCACAGCAATGCCAGTTCCAAGCCATGTCTGTGACCTACAGTTCATGGCAATGCCAAATCGAATCCTTAACCCACTGAGCAAGGCCAGGGATCAAACTCACATCTTGATGGATGTTAGTCAGATTCTTAACCCACTGAGTCACAATAAGAACTCCGATATATGCCTTTTTTGAGATTGTTCTCTTTATTATAACAAAGCAAAAGGCTTTGGAAACTTCATGTGCTCTGTGCAAATGTTAGGTAATCATAATTACTATATACTAATTTTAAAAGTAGTTTTTCCAAAAATTTGCCATCATTTAAAATAATTATTTCCAAATGTCTTAATGAAACACTTCATATTTGCAGAAATAAGTAATAACTCAATCACTTTGTTGTACAGCGGAAATTACCACAACATTGTAAAGCAGCTATATGTCAATAAAACTTTAAAAAACTAAAAGAAAAAAGAAAGAATAAATAGGTGTGGCACAGCCGCTCTGGTGAAGAGGGAAAATGATCACCTATCATTCTCAAGCTCTCCTCTATTCTGAACCCTGCAAATGTCAACACTGGTGGTTCCCAAGCTGACCAAGCCACTCAAGGTGTTAACAATGAACTTATGAGGTTCTATGGGACATTTTACTTGTTTGAAGGGGACACGATGTTGGAGGCCGTGCACACTGCTAATTCCAGGTATTTCACAGTTTCAATATGAGATCACACTACATGCTTTTTCACAACACCCACCTTTGCCAAGCTTGATTTTAGGCAATTGTGTGATAGAAAGCAAGTACTACACACAAACCAACGTGGAATGAGATGGGGGCGGTTTCCAATCTGACCCAAGGCTTGAGAAACTGGGAAGTGCCCCCATCTGGGCAATATCCCATTATTAGGTAGAGTCATTAAGAATTTTCAAAATAATTTGTATTCCATTTTTTTTTTCCAAATGGCTACTAAGGCATCTTATATAAATTCTTGTTAAGTTATTGGACCTGACTTGTTGCTAAGTAGAAAGCTCAGGTATTTCTTTTGGGATAGGGCATCCATGAAAAAATCGTGGAACACACTGTGAATAAAAAGGTTTTGGGAGTTCCCATCGTAGTTCAGTGGAAACAAATCTGACTAGTATCCATGAGGATGTGTGTTCGATTCCTAGCCTCACTCAGTAGATTAAGGATCCATGAGCTGTGGTGTAGGTGGTGGACGTGCCTCGGATCCTGCATTGCAGTGGCTGTGGTGTAGGCTGGCAGCTGTAGCTCCAATTCGACCCCTAGCCTGGGAACCTCCATATGCCAGAGGTGCAGCCCTAAAAAGAGAAAAAAAAAAAAAAAAAGGGAGGTTTTGGAGCCTGTGGCCTGCATAGCTACATGATTGACCAGAAGTCCACCGGAAAGAGTGGCCACATCATTCAGGTCTTTTTAAAGGTGAAGGTAAGAGATTTAGCTGAGAGAATACTGATCATGAAAACCCTCACTGGATGGTAGATCTCATGGTTAAGGCAACCTTAAAACATGTTTTTTTGATGTTTTTTAAAATTATAAACATATCCTGTCAAATTTTTAAATTTCTTCTTTCTAAAGTAAACATGCAACATATGTACAGTGAGGTATATGGAATGATTGGCCAAAGGGGACCTGTTGTAGAGCAACAGTATTCTACCCAGTATTCTGGGATAACCTATGTGGGAAAAGAATCAGAGAGAATGGATATGTGTATATGTATGCCTGGGTCACTTTGTGGTACAGCAGAAATTATCACAACCTTGTAAATTAACAATACTTCAATAAAACTTAAAAAAATGAATAAAATAAATATGCAACACCAAGTCCTAATGTATATTCTTTTATGACCCAAGCATCTTTCCTGAGGAAAATTTAAAAAGGAGAGTAAAACATCTTCAAATTCATATAGTAGTTTGGGTCTATATTTCTAGTCCTGGCACTAATGTTTCTGAGGTCTGGAAAACTGTGTGCAGAAGCCTTTATTCCAAATATCTAAATATTTTTAAGTTATCAATCAAACCATCTAATGGTTATAAAAAATATATGATGTCCTCTTGTCATGAAAAATAACACCTTCACTGTGACCTGGAAGGCCATGTCCTAAATTTTAGGAGTTCTAGTCAGGAATGCGGCAGCCTTGGGAGAGCCAGTCAATAGAAAGCCAAGCTGTTCCTCCCTTGCTCCTATCCTAAAACAACTGCCCTACATGCAGTCTCCAAGGTTGGGAGACCTTGCAGGTGGACACCCAGCGGGCACATTTTTCTCAGTTATCATCACCGCAAACAGCCACCACTCAGAACTAAACATACACCCCACAGCATCAGATCCCTTAAGACGATGGATCCTGGGGAGAGATCGTACAGACCTGGGAAGTGAGCATTGGGCTATCTGAGCAGGGAACATCAGGTTCCTGAGTACCCACAGTGTAGTGTAGAAGGGAAGGAACAAAGATTATTCCTGGAAGCAACCCTTGGCCCTTCAAACTCCTCACCCCATGCAAAGGGTTGTACCAGAGCCAGAGCAGGGTCCCCTAAAGCCAGGATTCACAGCAGGTGCCTCTTGTGCCAGGACTAAGACTGATGCTAAAATATCTTGGCCCTCCTTAGGATGTAAAGAAAACTTGTTCTCAGACACAAATCCCTTCCTTCCTAATCACTTCCTGTCAAAAGAACGAGTGCTCTCAGTTGCGTGGGCTTTCCTTTCTCACATGCAGAAAATACAAAATAAACTTGGCAACAGGCAGAACTTGCCCTTCTGTTCTTGTGATATTTCTGGCATCAGTTGGGCGGAAGATGTGTGCCAGCTCAGCACTTTAGTCAGATGCCTCATCCGCAGGGCACTTCGCTATGCCTACCTTCCCAGGTGCTCCAAGCCTCTGACATAGTCCTGGATACAGGCAAAGATGAAAATCCAAGAAAATCCTTAGAACCCAGAGGGACAAGGTGAGCCAAGGGATTTCCATCCTGGACTGAAAATCCCAGTAGGACTGATATGTGGCCTTGAGCAATATCCTCCTTAATTTACTCATTTAGTTATCCCCTAGGGCATTTAATGAGCCCCTCACATGAGCCTGCCACATGGCTAAGCATCGCATGTCAGACATCATATAAAATCATCTCATGGGCCTTCCTATAATTGTACAAGAGCATTACTTATCCTGTTTTAGGATCACTTTCTACTAACCACCAGGATTAACATTGTAAATTTATTGCATAATGATACTATGACAAAGTTTATTTTATGGTTTAGAGATGCCAAATGAATATTTCAGACTCTAGCCATCATTTCATTTTATAATTGACATTTATAATAGATGTCAAACAAAAAATGTCTTCCTACAGCTAATACACCAAGGTTCTATCATTTATTATTCTCTTGCCAAAAAAAGCAATTAAAAAACTATAGATTGCATAAGTCTATTTTTTTTTTTTTGGATTTTTGCCTTTTTTAGGGCCACTCCCACAGCATATGGAGGTTCCCAGCCACCACTCAGAACTGCATAATTGGAACTGTAGCCGCCGGCCTATGCCAGAGCCACAGCAACGCAGGATCTGAGCCGCGTCTGCAACCTACACCACAGCTCACAGCAATGCGGGATCCTTAACCCCCGAGCAAGGGCAGGGATCGAACCTGCAACCTCAGGGTTGCTAGTTGGATTCGTTAACCACTGAGCCACGATGGGAACTCCCAGATTACATAAGTCCATTGATGATTCTTTTGTTGTTTGTTTTTTGGTATAATTTTATTTTTTTATTTTTATTTATTTATTTTTGTCTTTTCAGGGCCACACCCATGGCATATGGAGGTTCCCAGGCTAGGGGTCTAATCGGAGCTGTAGCTGCCAGCCTACACCACAACCACAGCAACTCGGGATCTGAGCCATGTCTGCAACCTACACCACAACTCACGGCAACACCGGATCCTTAACCCACTGAACAAGGCCAGGGATGGAACCTGCAACCTCATGGTTCCTAGTCGGATTCGTTTCTGCTGCGCCATGATGGGAACTACTGTTTTTTGGTATAATTTTAGTTTGGAAAGCAGAAAGAGGCAATATCTATATCAATGGCTTTCTAAGCTATTTTGCAAAAAAGAAAGGTTTTCAAATGGAGACTGAACAAGATGAGTCAAATAGCAAAACCTGGCCTTGGTGTCTTGACACCACCAATGATGATTGGCTGACACAGACCCTGATCCCAAGTTACTTTTTTAGGTATAAACCTAAAGAAGTGATGGCCATCAGGCTAGGTACATACATCAGCCCACCATTCACAACAATGTTAATTTATAATAGTATATTATAAGGAGCATGTAGGCTTAAGCCAATCCAATATTCTAATCTACCTGGCTGTTTTGCTTCTCATTTTATATTCACAGTTATAAGTGCTTGTTTCTATTCCAGACTCTCTATGCTTCAATATAGTGAGTCTGGCCAGCTATAAGCAGAAATAAGCCTGACTGTCCCCATTTTCAGACTCTAAACCATGATGAACAAGACTACCAGATATGAGCTTGAACTCTGATCCCCTAGTAAGAAAAGACCCACTAAAAGACTTAATAGGAGATGTGTATGGATATACAATGTAGGTGAGTTCTAGACCACTTCCTGACTGCTCAGCCAAGTAATGTACACAGGCTGCCCCTCCTCCAACTCTATCATGACCCCACACAGATGCATCACTCTGGAATGACTTCCTTGAACATTCTGCCCACCTATCTCTGTACTGCCTCTGCTTCAGATTTCAGCATTGCTAGAAGGTTATCAAACATTTCATTGAACTTCAATTTTGCTATTGTTCTTCAGTGTTTTTTTTTTTTTTTTTCCAAGCGCATTGCTTTTGAGAGTAGGATCTAGAATTCAAATGCTAATTCAGCATCTAAAAAAAGCATGTCACATTTCTAAGTGTTAGGGATGTTTTTTGAATGACTCTGGTCCAAAAAAAAGGTGAGGAAGAGGGTAGGGAAAAAACTCTGAGTATAATCAACATGAATTCCAATGATGTCAGAAAAGTTGGCAGCAGAGTGCTTCTCCCATGCAAAATGTCAGGAAGATACATCACATTATCAAAAAGCAAAAAGAGACCTCGCTTGTACAGTAGTATAAATGAATGAACATTGGCATTATATAAGGTCCTGAAATCCTGCCTTAAGTTTATAGGGATCAGCCTCACCAGAATTTGGAAGTAACAGACTGTTCTTACTATGATGGTAGCAGTCTGCCAATGTAAAATTGTGCTGAGGATCCGATCTTATTTTTCCTCCTGAAAGATGAAGTTGTGAAATAGCAGTGGTGAAAATATAAGACTTAAATAAGCACTAGCTTCTGTGAGTCTTTAACCAGTAAGATTACTTTAGATTTTACTCTAAAACTTGAGTGTTCCTATCACTCAAGAAAGTGCACACAGATAGCCACTTGAAGTTATATTTGGATCTTAAGACATGGGAACACAGGTTGCCTGGGGGATGGAGAACAGAGGTATAGTAGATGCCATGGTATCCCACCTAGACCCCCCACGCCTATTCCTCCAGCCTCTGGCTGTCTTGACAGATGCAGCACTTAGCCAACCCTTCCTCTGGGACTGGCCTAAGGGAACTACCTCCCTCACAGTCATGGCTCCTTCCATGGGCAGCTGCCAAGGCCTGGCCTATTCAGGGCTGTAGATTTTCCCTTCCATAATCTTATCAGGAGCTCTGCAAAGGATCAACTGAAGCCTTTGGTGTAAGCACATCTCAGCTTAGCCTCTTCATCTGCCCTTTCCTGTCCTTGAGTTCCTTTATCCATGATAATGGTAAGGGCACTCCTGTACCCTAGCAGATTGGACCAGTTCTCTAGGTAAGGGCTTCAAGCCCAGGAGAGAACATCTGTGCTCTAGCATCTCTTTTCAGAAAATGATTCTGTCTTAGTCTGCTCAGGATTCTACAACAAAATGCTGAGACTGGGTGATTCCACAACCTTCCAGAGGTTGGAAGTCCTAGACCAAGATGCCATCATGGTTAGTCCTAGTTAGAAGCTTGTCAGAAGGCTGCCTTCTTACTGTGTCCAGCTCTCTGATGTCTCTCCTGAAAAGAACAGGACTTCATCATGAAGACCACATTCCCATGACCTCATCTAAACCTGTCTCCCAAAGATCTCATCTCCAAGTACTATCACACTGGGGGTTAGAACGTCAACATATGAGCTTGTGGCAGACATAAGCATTCAGCCCATAAGAGATCCTGACTTTACATCCCTTTGGATAGACTTAATATCCCCTTAACAAGCTGTAAATTAAAGCTATAGCTCTGGAGTTCTATGACATCCTCTGTCAATGTGTGCATCTGGTGTGTACCCATGTGTGCATCTGGTGTGTACCCATGTGTGCATGTGTATAATCCCGAGACCCCCATGTTTGAGTGTTTTTACCTTGGGCAAGTTACTCAACTCTCTGAGCCCAGTTTCCTTATCAGTAAAATGAGGATGGTAGCAATAGCATCTGCTACAAAAGATGTCTGTGAATATGTAAAGCATTAGGCACAGAGCCTAAGTGTAGTGAAACAAAACAAAACAAAACAAAAACAAAAACACCTAATAAATAAAATTAGGACTGTTACATAGTCCTATGTTTGGGTGCTTAAATTTTAGCACATGCATTGAAGTTTTTCTGCCATGTCTTTCCTGCCCCAATGTTGTTGCTTCTGGGGCAAAGACCAAGTGCTCCATAGCTCTCTGTCCCCACTGCCTGGTACCATGCCTGATACAGAGTGTGCATTCAGCCACTGTTTGTGGAAATGATTCAAGAAATCTAGGGAAACTTAGCAGGAATGAAGGCAATGAATGGATTGTAGGGCTTCGCTGAACACCAAACTAAATAGGCAGTTAATTGTAATAGGCTTAGAAATAACTGAAATACATATTTTTGCTTAGAAATGACTGAAATATATTTTTTTGCTCATTGATTTCCATAAGCAAACATTTCTTTTATTCATAACCCATTTACATTATAGGTCTGTCTGGTTGGTATTCAAACCTTTGCAAATCTGGGTGCCTTAGAGAAAAGTGTTGTTCCAATACGGATAAAGTACAGCAAACTCTCTGTATCTCCGACAACAGAAATCATGAAAGCTAATTAGTTTTAATAGCGTGTTTTCAGTAAGTAAATCATAAAGTTCCATGAGTGCTTATTACAGCAGTCATAGCGCAAATGTATCACTGTGATTTCGAAATACAATTTGTCATGAGTCCCCTTCCCACACCCACCTCCAGCCTCCACTGTCTGTTCCACCTTCTGGTATGAAACTTTCCAAGTTTTAATCTCCCTGTCAGACATTCCTGGGACTCATTTTTCATCATCATCAATATCTTTTCATGCCATCTGCCATAGTCTCTTTGCTTTAGTCTGGGCTATGCATGCTCTAGATGCTACTGGCTGCGAGTGGACCTCAGAGAGCTTCATGGCACACTCTGAATAAATAGGAAGCTACATCAATTTAGGCATTTTTAACCTCACATTAGAGTATCAGCCATTTGTAAAGAAAACAGAAGTCAGGCAAAATTCCTTCACTCATTTTTGATTTACTTCCTTCTAGACAATACTAGATAAAGTTATTTGATTTGCAAGCAGCAGCTACAATCCTTCCTTATAGAAACAAAACACAGGAGTTAACAGACAGGTACTGGCATCCTTCAGAGAATCAAAGGAAAAGCTGAGCTTCCATGTTTCAGGCAAATGGGCATTCATACAGAAGGCCTGGCAGCCAGGGAAGACAGGATCTCAAGGGGTCATCATGGATGTGACTCAATTCCAACAACTGCCAGGCTGTGGGTTGGCTTTCAGTTTAAGTTTCTGGGAGAGAGAGTTGATTGGCCAGCGTGGGCCAGATGCTCTTCCCTGATGATCAGCTCAGGCTGGGAAGACAGAATGATAGATAGTCCCAGAGAGGTGATGTTAGCATCAGGGTCATGGACTGGGAATGAAGAGTTAAGAGTTCCAGCAGCATTTTCTGCTTGGAACTTACATGTGCTTAGAGCTGCAAGGTAAAGTGGGATGGAAAGCCAGGGCCTGTGCCCAAGTAAAAGAGGAATCTTGAAATCAAAGAAATATCCAGTATTCACACTTTGTTGTATAGATATACAACAAATATATATATTTTTTATAATGAAAGTATTACACACAGTTAGTGAACCTGCCTTTTCTCACTGGGTGTTATAACATGACCATATTTCATTTAAAACCAGGTGATTAAAAGTATGGAAAGTGTGGATTCTGGAGTCAGATTAAAATCCAGTCTCTGCCGTTTAATAGCAAGACACTTAGCCTCTTTGTGCCTCAGCTTCCCCATCTATGAAATGGAGACAATATATCTCTCATGGAAAGTTATGAGGATGAAATGAATTAATATGTATAAAGTACTTGGAATAATATCTGACATCCAGTACAGACTCAAAAAGGTGAGCAGAGATATTAGTGAACAGTCTTATAGATACATATATCCTTAGACATTTTTTTCCTGATAATTTTTTTAAAGCAAATGCTTAGAAGTGGAGTTTTTAGGTCAAAGATTGAACATATTAAAATATGATTTTCATAGAGAACATATGTTAGATCATGGATCTTTGCTAAAAATTAGTCCAGTGGCTTCTGATATTATAATAGGGAAAAACAAATCTGATTCCGTATTAGTCTCTAATTCTTTTCTCCATATTAGTCTCTATTTCTTTTACTTCAACCTTTGTGCTTTGTTGCCTGAGCTTACTTTGAGCTGGCTCTGTACCTTTTGTAAAAGAATGAAACATATAGGAGAGCCCATTCTCAAGGCTCTGACCTTTAAGAGCATAACACTTTTCTATTCATATAGAGATAAAAAGTTGCAGAGCAGAAAATAACTTTATTTTTGTTGGAGGTTTACAGGAACATCATGACCTGACGGCCGCAAGAACAAAGGATTTTTGCACCAAGAAATTTGCAACAACTAACCAAGCCCTTCAGCACCTTGATTTTAAAAATGCTTTGCTGGGAGGTCCCTGGTCACTCAGCAAGTTAAGGATCCCGTGTAGTCAATGCTGTGGCTTGGGTCACTGCAGTAGCATGGGTTCCATCCCTGGCCCCATAATTTCTGCATGCCACAGGCACGGCCAAAAAAAAAAAAAAAAAAGTGCTTTGCTGAAGCTGTTTGGAGAGTTCAGGGTTTATTGGGCATGAGCTATCCATCTCCTTGCACGGCACTGCAATGAACCTTTCTCTGCTCCGAACTCTGACTTTTCAGTTTGTTTGGCCTCACTGTGCATCAGGCTTATGAACTTGCACTCAGATCCATTGTCACTTAGAAAAAATGAAATGTTATCATCTTTGTCCACCCTCATCCACTCTTCCCCCTCACAGCCTGGTCCATGACACTTCTGTGACATTACCTCCTTCTCTTCCCTCATTTCCTGGACTTTCTTGAGGAAGTTCCTCCTTCTCCTCCCCATAACACTTGCCCGTTCCTCTTCCTGGAATATTCCTCCCTTAGAATCCCACCTGGCCTGCTATTTACATCTCCTTGAATGTCACTGCTCCAGAACAGACTTCCTCACCCACCCCACCTAAAATGGCAACCTCCATGCTCTGTGGCCCTTTCCACGCTCGTCTTTCTTATGAGTCCTTGTCACTAATATCCCTGACATACAATATATTCATAGCACATGTATGTCCTGTACCCCTTTCTAGAATGAGATGGTGACTGAATATATATCACCAGATTTCCCTTCAAAAAAGCTCCACCCATTTAAGTGCCTGGTGTGTGCATATCAATCTCAGTTCTACTTAGATTACCAATATTTTAAATCTTTGCCAGTCTTGTAGACAAAAGATCTCTAATCTGTTTTGCTACAGCATTTCTGACAGAAGTCATCTAGTTCCTGCTGAGGGCTTCCAGCTAGAGAGAGCTCCTTCCATCCATTAAGGGACAGCTCCCACAGTTGGAAAGTCAAGCCTCCCTTATGTCGAGCCAAAATCAGCCTGTTGCACTTTCCTGTGAAACCTTGCTCCAAGTTAGTTTGTCCCTTTGCCACAATCCCAGTCAGGATTCCTACAGGGATGTTGAATTGGTTCTTTAGTGTTAAAGTGGGCTGGGGTAACAAGCAGCAGGCGGGTCTACAAAAACTTTGGAGCCCAGGGGACAGTCTCCATGTTGCCACTGCCAAGACTGTAAGAAGTTATACCAGCCCTTCTGAGGGGATGAATGGGGCTGTTTCTGGTGGTGCTAAAACCCAATGGCTGCCAGAGTCAACTGCCACTTCTAAAGTGAATCTGACAGGAACTGGAAAAACCAGGAGGGAAGCCCTGTCTCCACTCTTGCCACCTTCCAATTTTCCTTCTATTGGTAGGATTTGAGTCAACTAGCAAGATGCCTGGGAAATAGAGTTTGCACAGCCTCAGCCTCAGTGTTACAGGGAAGTATAGAGAAGGATGGGTTTGAGCAGTGAGAGATGATGATTAAAAACAAGTACACCTGGTCTACAAATAACAAATGTTGGTGAGGAGATAGAGAAAAAGGAACCCTCAAACACTGTTTGTGGGAATGTAAATGGGTGCAGCCACTGTGGAAAACAGTATGGGGTGTTCTCAAAAAACTAAAAATAGAACTAACATATGACACAGCAATCCTACTCCCAGGTATACAGCCAAAAAAAAAAAGAAAAAACCAAACCACTAACTCAAAAAGATACTTCTACCCCAGTATTCACAGCCGCACAATTTATAGTAGTCAAGACATAGGGAAAAAAATCCTAAATGTGAATCAAGAGATGAATGAATAAAGAAGCTGTGATACACACACACACACACACACAATGGAATATGACTCAGCCATAAAATATAACAAAATTTTGCCATGTGCAGCAACAAAGATGGACTTGGAGGGCATTATGCTAAGTGAAATAAGTCAGAGAAAGACAAATATTACATGATATCACTTACAGTGGAATCTAAAAAATATAACAAACAAGTGAATATAACAAAAAAGAAGCATACTCACAGACATAGAAAACAAATTAGTGGCTTCCAGTGGGGAGGGGGTAGAGGGGCATTACAGCGGAGTAGGGGATACTAACTATTGGGTGAAAGATAGGCTCAAGCACATATTGCATAACACGAATAGCCAATATTTAGTCATAAATGTACATGAAAATTAAATTTAAAATTGTATAAATTTTTTTTTAAAGTATACCCATTACTCTCCCTTCCCGACTTAAAATTGTTCCAGAATTAAGAGGAATAATTTAGCCCTGCTATTTTCATTTAACATACAGGGTCATGACAGAAGATGAAGTATAGTATACAAAACCAAGCAAAATGAAAATGCATTTTGCCCTCACTTTTCCAGTTATAAGGCTCAAGGGTCAATTTTAGATACACACAATATCTTACCTAGGAGGAGTTAAGGTGCAGAAAGTTCTGCTGCTGCATGCAGGTGTTTCACTATGGATTCTCCTACTTGAAATAGCACCTGCTCCCTCCTGCAGCTTAGCTGGTTCAGGACAAAACTGATTGGCTCAGGTGCAATGAACTAGTTTGGAAGTCATAAGAGACAGACTTTTAAATCTTAAAGAACAAGGCTCCCTCTTCTCAACATCTGTCAGGTCTACTGCTTTACCCTTCTGCATAATTTCTTTCTTTAAAAACAACAGCAACAACAAAACCAAAACAGAACATTGATACAAATACAAGAGGGACTATACTGTGTTATTAGATCAGCATGGTGGTGTGGTTTTCTCCATGAGTGTTTCAAAAAGGAAGAAGGACACTGAAAGCTCAGCTTCCAGAGGCCTGATCTTAGAAATGATTCAATACTTGACCTAGAGCCAGTCATCTTCCGTTTGAGACCTCAGCTTTTCCATCTGTCACTAGGGAAGGTTTTTTCTAGGAAAGTCCTTTGACATCCTGGGAGAAAGTAATGTGAGCCCAAAGGGTTCATTACCGCTGTGTATTTAAAATATTCCAGCTGGAGATCCCATTGTGGCTCAGTGGTTAGCAAACCTGACTGGCATCCATGGGGACGCAGATTCTACCCCTGGCCTTGCTCAGAGGGTTGAGGATCCGGCATTGCCGTGAGCTGTGGCATAGGTCGCAGATACAGCTTGGATCCCTCGTTGCTGTGGCTGTGGCACAGGCTGGCAGCTGCAGCTCCAATTAGACCCCTAGCCTGGGGACCTCCACATGCCACAGGTGTGGCCCTAAAAAGACAAAAAGACAAAATAAAATAAAAAATAAAATAAAATATTCCAGCTGACAAATGGTGGCAATAAAGCCTGCTTTAGTCACTCTGGTGCCTGTCAATTCCTTCTCCATTTTTGGAACAAAATCAAAAGAGCCTAATGCCAAGTGATGGAGGGCATTCTTCCTGCATCACTGCCATCTGTTTCCTTGGCATCCACTGCAGACAGCTGTGTTGCCAGCTTTCAAGCTGTTTATTGGTGTATCACATGGAGAAGTTATGGATGGACCGACTGAATTTGCCTGAAAACTGGGCATTTTTGTTTCTCTCTGAAATGTTACTCAATATCTTGTCATTCTTACAGAATGTTCAACAAGCACTTACTTAATGATCCATTGACCCCTGAAAAACAAGGTGGTTTCATAATTGTGAATGAGCACACTGTTTTTTTTTTAAAAAAAATTATACTGTGTCAACTCTTAAGCAAGCTATAGATGGAACTAGAAAAGGACCAGGAAAAGAAAAATGAAATGGTCAAGTGGGAAAAGGCCCATTCTGTGAGCAGACTGAGAAAGCCTGCATGCAAGTGTGCAGCCATGGAGGCAGAGGGACATAAAATTTCCATTATCATGACGTTTGTCACTGAGGATACTGGAATTGTGGGTCCTGCAAATTAAGGTGGGAGAGAAGTCAATTTAGAACAAATAGAATCCACCTCTGAACAATGGTAATAAGACTAAGATTTCTGTTATCTAAAATATATTTAGGGAATGCCCATGAGGACACAGGTTTGATCCCTGGCCTCACTCAGCGGGTTAAGGATGCGGCAATGCTGTGAACTGTGGTATAGTTTGCAAACGCAGCTTGGATCCAGCATCACTATGGCTGTGACGTAGGCTGGCAGCTGTAGCTCTGATTTGACTCCTAGCTTGGGAACTTCCATATGCCACAGATATGGCCCTAAAAAGCTAAATGAATGAGTGAATAATAAATAAATAAATAAATTATATACTTTAAAAGTTATATGCTGAATGCTAAAAGATATATATATATATACATTATGTATGTTATATACATATGTGTATATATTATTTTCATGTATATATAAATAACTTTATTTTTTAGAGAAGAGAAATCCAAGCCCTTTGGGGAAAAGTTCTTTCACAAAATACCCTTCAAGTTCACCATAACAGGCAGATTACCAGACTAGAGGCAACACAAGTACAAAAGATTCACAGTTCTTTTTACAATTTTTTTATTAGAGCGCAGTTAGTTTACAATGTTGTGCCAGTTTCTGCTGTACAGAAAAGTGACCCAGTCATACATATATACACATTCCCTTTCTTATATTATCTTCCATCATGGTCTATTCCAAGAGACTGGATATAGTTCCCTGTGCTGTACAGCAGGACCTCATTGCTTATCCATTCTAAATGTAAAAGTTTGCATCTACCAACCCCAAACGCCCATCCCATCCCAGTCCTTCCCTCTCCCTCTAGTATTTCTTATTTGATTCAACCATTTGCTGAGCAAAGCCCTGTTGCCAAATACTGCTGAAAATATAGAGATGAGGTAAATAAGCTTCCAGTCCTCAAGTAATTTGTAATCATTAGAGATGATCAGATATCGAGACACATATGCATTATATACATAAACACATATATATTTACTGTTAAACACTATTTTTAAAGATTAATGCTACAAAAAAAGGTTGTGAACCAAGGAAGATGATTTGGAGAATTATTACAATTATCATTCAGAGATTGTGGCTATTCTTCCTAATTGGAAGGATGAGGAAGTACTTCTTGGAAAAGGTATTGTTTAAGCTTCATTTTACTGGATTCACTGAGCTTGAGCACCACACTCAGATGCAGAAATATTTCATCCCAAAAGCGCTATGAGTGATACATGGAGGCAGGAAACCTGGAATTATGTTTGGGAATAGTGAAATGTCCAGATTGCCTAGAACTTGGAGAGCTTTGAGGGTGAGTAGTAGTCTATGATACTCAAATGCCACAGGATGTCAATTCACAAAGAATGTTGGGATGGCACCCTAAAGAGTTTAAACCTCTCAGATTTTCAGCAAGAGGGTAATGTGGTCAAATCTGTAAGATAAGTTGAAACAGAGATTAGAAGCAGGAAGGTCAGTTTAGGGCAATGATGGCAGTCTCTGCCTAAAGCCTGTTCTTGCTGAAAGGGGCTTAAGAATTCCTATTAGTCCATCTGTTCATTTTACACATTAAAAAAGCAAAGGTCTAGCTGGGCACAGTAATTCATCAAGTTCAGTAAGAATGGTAGAGCAGAACTAAAACCCAATTTATGACTCATTTCGAAAAGGGAAACATCCACCTGCCTCCCTGGACTCCCTGCCTACCTGAGGACCTTTGCCTCCACCACCAGACCTGTATGGCTCTCCTCCAGCTTCCTCTGCTCATCACCTGAACCCATTTGCCTTCTCTCAGTGCAACTCAATGGCCCCTGTGGCCTCTTTGTCTTTCACACTTCTGTAGATGCTGCATAACACATGACCACACACTTAGTGCCTTAGAACACACTTACTTCTTTGGATCATGGTTCTACAGGTCCAAAGCCTAACACAGCATGGCTGGCTTCCATGCTCATGGCATTAAGAGGCCAAAATCAAGGTGTCAGCCTGGATGAATTCTCACCTGAAGACTAAGGAAAATTCCATTTCCAAGCTCATTCTTACAGTTGGGAAAATTCAGTCCCTTGTGGGTATAGGACCAAGGTTTCCTATGTGCCTATCATCCAGGGGTCATTCTCAGGCCTTGGAGATGATGACCTGCATCCTTGATACATGGCCCCTCCACTTTCAGGCCAGCAATGATCCATCAAATCTTCTCCTGATTGAATCCCTGATTTCTTCCACTTCTGGCCTCTGGGCCTAGAAGTAAGGGACTCCTGTGATTAGGTCAGACCCTCCTGAATGACTCCCTTAGCTTAAGGTCAAATGTGTTGTGGAGCCCACCCTACTTCCAAGAGTAAAAATTCACCACATTCTCAGTGCTGGGGGTTAAGCGGGATGTGAACACCACAGGATCAGGGAATCATGGAGACCATCTCAGAATTCTGCTGACCACATCTCTCCACTTACAAGAGTTTCATTTCTCTTAACCAGCTTTGGGAATACAATTTAATTCCACCCAGACTAACAGTGTAAATACTACAGTTTCTTCTGATAAGCCTGGTCTTCAAAGACATCTTCTCATTTAACTTAAAATGATTTCCTGGTGGAATATCAGGCAAAATTTTGGAGAGATTTGAAGATAGGTGCATTGGCAAAGTAGAGCTTCCATTCAAGCCATGAATACCTGTGGACCTCATTGTTCACACCATCCTATACTCCTGGGGATGTGGGTTCTTACACTTGAGCAAAGAGAATACAGAGGATCAGTACCCTGGGTAAGAATGATCAACTCACGTTTTTTCCTCTTTTCTCCATCCTTAGAGGCTTACCCTGCTGTTCTTGCCTGAATATCCTCTTCAGTCATCAGGAAGTTATCAGGAAAAAAAATTAAAACAGTTACAATCTAATTCTTATGCAAAAAAAAACAACAACCAATCAGCCCATTGCAACATTCAGCACATTCTACATAGCAAGAGGACCATCAAGTTGCCAGCTACTCTATATTCAGCCTTCCTTCTTCCAGCAATCATTTCTATAATTAGTATTGGCACATTGTACCTAATTACATATTTCTGTGGCATATGGGCATGAAATGTATGTGTTCCTTAGTCACCCTACTTTACTGTTAAATCATCTGTAGAGATTTTTCCAAAAGTGAATAATTAAGCTTACTTCTTTGTCTCTTGTTTTCCAATTCCCTTAGATTCTATTCAGGTGATATAATTATACTGTCTCCATGGCAATGCTCATTATCTACATCTATAGGTGAAATCTTTGGGGGCTGCTGGTAAAATAATTTTTCCCCCTAATCTGTCTTCAATCTGTAGACCATGAATGATGAAGGAGTTAAGAGTCACTGGTGCTAATATGAATTTACCCTTTAGTTAACATCACATGCTAAATGCTTCCATTCAATTCCCTCCTGCATTTCTTTTTTTTAAGTTTGACAGAGAAATACATAAACCCTTTATCTACATCACAGTTTTGTTCTAGTGAGTTGCTCAATTGTAATACCCAGAATATGTAATGCTACTGAAATGGCTGTGATATTTTTAGACATGGTATAAACAAGAGTTTAAAATTTAAATAATACATTCTACACAAAACAATTTAAAACAGATTAACTTCCAAGTATCAAAAAAATTAATGAAAGTCACCACTCTGATATTTTAGAGTACGAACCCAGATTTACACCTCATGTCCTCCTTTTAATGACTTAGCTGGTTGTCATGCTGCACCAACGATGAGCAAAGAGCAAAAGATTTGGAGTCAGAAGACACGGGTTTGAATTACAATCCTACTACTTTCCACCTGTTGGGGCTACCACCAAGTTATCAAATTTGTTCCCAGTAATAATTTCTTTATTCGAAGATGAAGACAAAGATGAAGGAGGAGGAGAAGAAGAACAAAACAGCGACGATAACAACCACCACCACTTTATGAGACAGAGAGAATGTAAATGGCACCTATCGTGACCAATAAACAGTGCTGTTATCTGTTATTATCACATCAGGAGGGATCCTGACGTGGAGCCTTAAGGGAAGGTAGACTCTTATGTCATGCTCCAAAATTTCTGAATCAGAATCTCTAGTTTCACAGGATCCCCTGGTGATTCATGTGCCCATTTAAAATTTGGGACGCCTTGGTGCTGAGAACAGTGAACTCGTGGGCGGTGGACATTTCATTTTAGCCATGAAACATGAAAATTAAACATGAAAACACAGATGATTTTCTAGTATGTGACTAGAGATTCTCTTTCAAATTATTTGCAGGTGTTGACAAAGTCTAACTGATAGAATTCCTCCTCTTTTCATGCCCAGGCTAAGAGAAAAATTAAATAAAATATCACATCTAGAGAGGCCTTAAAGATTCTATAGTCTAAACTTCATTTATACAGATTAGGAGGACAAGGTCAAGGAGACGACTGGGTTAGTGGTGGATCTGACATCACATTCTCCTTACTGTTTAATGTAAATATCTTCTAGACAGCAGATTTAATTCAGTACAAGTTTCTTGGAAGAATTTAATATAAGCATAGCCACTTTAACTAGTTAACATATTCATTATTTAGCAATCATCCCCATGGTGCTTGTGCTAAAAAGGCAGGATTTTAGATATTTAATATGAGTGGGGAACAAAGAATTAGGGTACAAACATGACGTAGACAAATTAACTGCATGCTTAAGAGCTCAGACTTTGAAGTTAGGCTCAAATCTGGCTTGACGTATGAGGCAGGTACTAAACCCTCTTCATCCTTAACTCTGTGAGCCTTGGTTTCTTCATCTGTGAAATAAGGTTAATCCAATGTGTTTTATAAAGTTTTGAATAATAAGCGAGACCACATGTAAAGATTTAGCAAAGAGCAAGGTACATAATAATTGCTCAATAAACAATGACAGTACTTATTTACATTATGATTTAGCATGGCTGACGAGCTCACAGATAAGTAGGGAGAAAGCATGAATGTGGGTAATTCACTCAGTGTCCTGAAAGGAGATCAAAATCACATCAGTTATTGTAACAGGAAGAACAGCTCTGCAAAGCACTATTAACTAGGTATGTAAAATAGAAAAGGCAAAAAAAAAAAAAAAGGACACCAGAAGATCCCAAAGTGAGCAGTTGCAGGAAGTAGGATGACTGTGGCAAAGAGTAAAGAGAGTAGAATTATTAAAATTTAGAATCTTGGAGGAGGAAGCTTGTGAAACTGGAAGTCAGACCTCAGGGAAGAAAATGTTACTTGGCTGGTGTCTCTGACATGGACACTGTTAAGTCTAGTTCTGGAAATTTGGGGAGACTGCAAACTGGAGTAAACTGCTGCAACTGGGCAGAATTTCTGCTGCTGGCAACTCATAGCTATGGAAAACAGGAAGCTACCAGGACAGAGCAGTCTCCCCGCCCTCCTCTAGCTTTCCTGCCTCCCTCTATTGTTCTGTATTTAGATGCACTAGAAGGGAGCAGCTGGCAAAGGAGGGATGTGGCTTTCAGCCCAGCAAGCATCCCAAACCAGAATATGGAAGGATGGATTTGGAGCTGGGAGACAACAGCTTTGTAAGGTGCATTACAGGTTATTATATTGCAAACTTGAGTGATAAGGGCCATAGAGAGTTTACATTTTGAGGAACATGGGAATACAGAGGAATCAAATGATGACTTCCAGATGGGTTCATGGTAGTCCATGACCTATGCCTTAAAAAGGAAGTAGGGATTTACCCCTTCTTCTTCCTCCATATTCCCTTCCCCAACTCTATTGCAATAAATGTGCCAAAATGAGGAATGGGGAACATGAGCATCCTTACTCCAGAATTCCATGAACCTGGCATATATGTGATTCCCTAAAGCAGAAGGAAGATAGAACAACCATGAATCCTATCTTCACAAAGCAGTTCTTCTTTTACATCTTTGTCTGTGATTTTTCTCTGACTATTTAGGTTTTTTGGAAGTTTCTTGTGATTGTGTTTCTGGTAGAATAATGGGGATCCAGGTTGAATAACAGTAACCATGACACACAGAGAATCGAAGACATTGGGTGGGATGTGTATTATCCACCCTTGGCTACAGCCTCCCTCCACTGGATGGTGAGTTCCAATTAAACATGGTCTTGAGTTGGGGCACTCATCAGCAAACAACAAGCCAAATGCTTAAGAAAGGTAAAACCTCTTCTTTCTCATAGATGAAACTCAGACAGCACCATGACCTTACCTTCCCTTCAGAAAAAAAAAAAAAAAAAAGAGAGAGAGAGAGAGAGAGAGATCCCTCACAGAAATACTCAGGGAAAAAAACATTGGGATATGTAAACAGGGGCCAAGGAAAAAACTGGGGTGCAGCATCAAAGATGGAGAGTGAATAGAAGTCATAATAAGTGCATTTACATTTTCCCCATTCTAGACTAAATACTACCAATCTTTTGCATTACACAGTATATTTATTTCAAAAACAACAACTAAGAGGCAAATCACGTATCTACTTTTTAAGAAAGAGAAAGTGTGAGGATACCAGGTTCTTTGAATTTTTTTCTTTTTAAGTTTTCATTCACATTTAACAAGTGTCTTAAGCTCTCTGGAATTTTTTTCTTTCTGGTTCTAGAATAGATGATATGCATCACCCTTCTTAAAGAATAAAACAGACTTAATCAAAAGATACCAGATTGTAACACCTCCTTTGCACTGAGAGCCCATTTATAACCATTTGCTAAAAGAATACCAGAAATATACATGAATAGTATATTACGGAGTGTGTTCATTTACTAAGGCTGCCATAACAAAATACCACAGACTCAGTGGATTAAACAATAGAAATTTGTTTTCAAACAGTTCTGGGTGCTCAAAGTCCAAGATCAAGTTGCCGGAAGGGTTGGTTTCTCTCTAAGGAAACCTCTTACATTGGCTTGCACACCATTACCTTCTTATTGTGTCCCTAAATGGTCTTTTCTCTGTGTGTGCCCATCCTAGTGTCTCCTCCTCTTCTTATAAGGACATTAGTCATATTAGATTAGGACCCTATCTTAACAGCCTCATCTTAACTACCTCTCAAAATAAGGCTATGTTCTGAACTGCTGAAACTTGGGGCTCTGACACATGAATTTTGGAGGGACACATTTCAACTGATAACATGTAATAGATGTAAATATATCAACATAATAATATATGAATTTCTACTGAAGAATCAACTCTATATCATTGATTCTTATAATATTAACATGTTAGGGGAAAATTCAACTAATTTAAATGCAATAAGCTCAAGATAAAAAATATAGCAAAATTACTAATGATAGATGCTAACACAGGGAAAAAAGAAATAGAATTTCTAAGAATTATGTATTCCTATAGTTTATCTACCAGGTAAAAGGCATGATAGCATGATACTGGGTCTGCCTTAGCTATATATAAAAGGCAAAAAGTATTAGCTTTGAGGTCTAATCTAAGATCAAGTACCAACCCTGTTATTTACTTGAGCAAATTACTAACCTCTCTGAATCTCACGTTTTTTAATCTATAAAGAGGGGATATAATTACTCCCTTGAAGAGTTCTTATGAACATATATTCACCCAATATACAAAGTTCTTGCCACATAATGGTAGGCATAATTTTTATTATTTTTACCAAGCAAGCTTATGGATCTCAATTTTTATGGAGCAAGCAGTTGGTACAATCTTCTGGATTGTACCAAAAATGCATCGAGACAAGTTAAAATGGAAATATCAAAATATATAGGATATGGCAATAGCAATTCTAATAGGGAAATTCATAGCAGCAAATGCCTACATCAAGAAATAAGAAAAACCTCAAATAACAACCTAAATCAACTACAAGAAGAACAAACAAAGTTCAAAATTAGTAGAAGGAAGAAAATAACAAAGATCAGAGTGGAAATAAATGAAATGGAAACTAAAAAGACAATAGAAAATATCAAAACTAAGATTTAATTATTTTAAAAGATAAACAAAATTGACAAATCTTTAGATAGACTCACCAAGAAAAAAAAGAGTGGTGGGCTCAAATAAATAAAATCAGAAATGAAAAATAGGACACCACAAAAATATAAAGGTTTGTATGAGACTACTAGGAACAATTATATGCCAATAAAACAGACAACCTAGAAAAAAATTAGTAAATACCTAGAAACATACAATCTTCCAATACTAAAACATGAAGAACTAGAAATCTGAACAGACTGATTACTAGTAAGGAGATTGAATCAGTGATCAAAAACATCTCAACAAATAAAAAGACAGAACCAGATGACTTCACTGGTGAATTTTACCAAACATCCAAAGAAGAATAGATACAAATACTTCTTACACTCTCCTAAAAGATAGAAGAGAATACTTGCATACTAATTTTATGAGGCCAGTATTACCTGATACCAAAACCAGACAAGGACACCACAGGATAAGAAAATTGTAGGCCAATATTCTTAATGAACATAGATGCAAAAATCATCAACAAAATATTTGTAGACCAAATTCAACAATATATTAAAATGATCATATACTATGATCAAGTGGAATTTATTCCAGGGATGCAAGGCTTGTTCAATGTCCACAAATCAATTCATGTGATACATCACATTAAAATATTGAAGGATAATATCATATGATTATATCAAAAGATGCAGAAAAATCATTTGACAAAATTCAGCATCCATTTATGATAAAAAAAACACCTCTCTCCAAAGTGTGTATAGATGGAAGGTACCTCAGCATAATAAAGGCCATATTATATGACATGCTCACAGATAACATCATACTCAAAACTTTCCTCTCAGGTCAAGAGCAAGACAAAGACTCCCATTCTCACCACTTTTATTCAACATAGTGTTAAAAGTCCTAACCACAGCAATTAGTCAAGGAAAAAAATACATCCAAATTAGAAAGAAAGAGTATTATACATAGAATGCCTAAATACTCCTCCAAAAAATATTAGAACAATTAAATGAATTCAGTAAATTTGCAGGAAACAAAATTAATTTACAAAAATCTGTTATATTTCTACATACTAAAAATTAACTCTCAGAAAAAGAATTTTTTTAAAAAATCTCATTTAGAGTCACATCAAAAAGAATAAAATACCTAGGAATAAATTTAACCAATAAGGTCAAAGATATATACAATAAAAATTATGACACTGATGAAAGAAATTGAAAAGACACAAATAAGTGGAAAGACAACCCATGCTCATAGATTGGAAGAATTAATATTGTTAAAATGTCCATACTCAAAGCAAGCTCTATAGATTCAATGCAATCCCTATCAAAATGCCAATGACATTTTTTTATAGAAATAAAAGAAGCAATACTAAAATTTGTATGGAACCATAAAGGACCTCAAAAGTAAAAGCAATCTTGAGAAAGAATAACAAATCTGGAGGCATTATGGGCTCTGGTTTCAAACTATTACAAAGCTATAGTAATCAAAACAGTATAGTATTGGCATAAAAACAGACAGATTAATGGAACAGAATGTAGAGCCAAAAATAAATAAATAAATAAACCCATGCATATGTAGTCAAATAATTTATCACAAAGAAGCCAATAATACATAACTAGGAGTGAATAGCCTCTTCAAAAAAAGGTACCAAGAAAATTGTACAGTCACATGCAAAAGAATGAAAGCAGACCTCTATCATACACTGTACACAAAAATTAACTTAAAATGCATCAAAGAATTTAACATAAGACCTGAAACCATAAACTCTTAGAAGAAAACAAGATACAGTAAGCACTTTGACATCATTCACGGCAATGATTCTTTGGATTTGACTTTAAAAGCAAAGGCGACAAAATAAAAAATAAACAAAATTGTATCAACTAAAGAGCCTCTGTACAACAAAGGAAACCATCAAAAAATGAAAAAATCCCTATGTGGAATCAAAAAAACTAAAAGAAACCAGTGAGTATAACAAAAAAGGAAACAGACTCACAGACATAGAAAATAAACTAGTGGTTACCAGGAGAGAGAGGGAAGTAGGGAGGGGCAAGACAAGGGTAAGAGATTAAGAGCTACAAAGGATTACGTATAAATAGATAGGCTACAAGGATATATTGTACAACACAGGGAATATAGCAGATATTTTATAATAAATATAAATGGAGGATAAACCTTAAAAATTGTGAATCCAAATAACAAATGCTAGAGGGGATGTGGAGAAAAGGGAACCCTCCTGCACTGTTGGTGGGAATGTAAGCTGGTACAACCACTATGGAGATCAGCATGGAGATATCTTAGAAATCTATATATAGAACTACCATATGACCCAGCAAGCCCACTCTTGGGCATATATCTGGACAGAACTTCCCTTGAAAAAGACACATGCACCTGCATGTTCACTGCAGCTCTATTCACAATAGCCAAGACATGGAAACAACCCAAATGTCCATAGACAGATGATTGGATTAGGAAGAGGTGATATATATACACAATGGAATACTACTAAGCCATAAAAAAGAACAAAATAATGCCACTTGCAGCAACATGGATGGAACTAGAGACTCTCACACTAAGTGAAGTAAGTCAGAAAGAGAAAGACAAATACCATATGACACAACCTATATCTGGAATCTAATAATATATGGCACAAATGAATCTTTCCACAGAAAAGAAAATCATGGACATGGAGAACAGACTTGTGGTTGCTAAGGGGCAGGGGGAGGGAGTGGGATGGTTGGGGAACTTGGGGTTAATAGATACAAACTATTGCCTTTGGAATGGATTAGCAATGAGATCCTGCTGTGTAGCACTGGGAACTATATCTAGTCATTTGTGATGGAGCATGATAATGTGCGAAAATAGAATGTATACATGCATGTGTAACTGGGTCACCATGCTGTACAGTAGGAAAAAAATTGTATTGGGGAAATAACTATTAAAAAAAACAGTAATAATAAAAAAATGTGAATCATTCTATTGGATAACTATAAATTATATAATAATGTACATCAACAATATCTCAATAAAATTTTTAATGAAAAAGAAACCTACCAAATGGGAGAAAATATTTGCAAATTATACATTTGATATGGATTAATTTGTAAAATATAAGAGGAATTCATTACAACTAAATAGCAAAAAAAAAAAAAACCCAAACAATCCAATTTAAAAATAGGCAGAGAATCTGAACAGACACTTTTTTCAAAGACAAAACAGAGGGACAACAGGTATATTAAAAAGCTCAACATCACTAATCTTTGGAGACATGCAAATTAAAACCACAGTATAACCTCACACTTACCAGAATGGCTATTATCCCAAAGATAAGAAATAACAAGTGTTGGTGAGACTGTGGAGAAAAGGGAACTCCTGTGCACTACTAGGGGAAACGTAAATTGGTGCCATTATGAAAAATAGTAGAGAGGTTTCTCAAAAAATTAAAACTATCATATGATCCAGGAACTCCACTGCTGGGTATTTTTTCTGAAGAAAATGAAAATACTAACTTGAAAAGATATATGCACCTTCACATTCATTGCAGCATTATTTACAATAACCAGACATGGAAGCAAGCTAAGTGTCCACTGACAGATGAATGGACAAAGAGGATGTGGTACATATATACAATGAAACATTAATTCAGCCATAAAATGAATGAAATCCTGCCATTTGTAAAAACATGAATAGACCTTGAGAGCATTTTACTAAGTGAAGTAAGTCAGACAGGAAAAAACAAATATCATTGAATTTTGCTCATATGTGGAATCTATAAACAAAACTAACAATGAAATAAAACAAAACAAAAACAAACTCTAAGATACAGAGAAGAGATGAGTAGTTACCAGAGGGGAAGAAAGTTGGCCCAGGGGAGAGGTAGGCAAAATAGGTAAAGGGGGTTTGTTTTATGAAGGACGGTAACGGGACTTGTGTATACGCTCTGTAGTGTATAGAGATGTGGCACTATTACGAAGTGTATACAGATGTGGCACATCTGAAGTTTATCTAATAATAATTTTAAAAACCTGAGTTTGGAGTTCCCATTGTGGTACAGCAGAAACGAATCTGACTAAGAACCATGAGGTTGTGGTTAGATCCCTGGCCTCGTTCAGTGGCTTAAGGATCTGGCCTTGCCTTGAGCTGTGGTGTAGGTGGCAGATGCAGCTTGGATCTGGCATTGCTGTGGCTGTGGTGTAGGCTGGCAGCTATAGCTCCAATTGGACCCTTAGCCTGTGAACATCCATATGCCATGTGTGCAGCCTCAGAAAGGAAAATAAATAAACAAACAAATAAACAAACAAATAAATAAATAAAATAAAAACCTGAGTTCATAGATTCAGAGAACAGATTGGTGGTTGACAGAGGTTGGGGATAAGCTTGGGTAAAATAAGTTATGGGGGTCTCCAAAGGTATAAACTTCCAATTATAAAATAAATGTCATGAAGATTTAATGTAGGGAGTTCCTGTCATGGCTCAGTGGAAGGGAATCGGACTAGGAACCATGAGGTTGCAGGTTCGATCCCTAGCCTCACTCAGTGGGTTAAGAATCTGGTGTTGCTGTGAGCTGTGGCGTAGGTCACGGATGCGGCTCGGATCCTGCGTGGCTGTGGTTGTGGATGGCGGCCGTACCTCTGATTCAACCCCTAGCCTGGGAACCTCCATGTGCCACGGGTACAGCCTTAAAAAGCAAAAAAAACAAAGATTTAATGTAAAGTGTAGTGACTATAGTTATTAATACAGTATTACACATTTGAAAGTTGCTAAGAAAGTAAATCTTAAAAGTTCTCACCATGAGAAAAAAAATTTTATGTATATAACTATGCTATGTATGGTGACAAATGTTAATAAAACATTGTGGCGATCATTTCCCAATGCATATAGATATGGAATCATTATATTGTATTCCTGAAACTAATATGTTACAATATCAATTTTACACAATGAAAAATATAAATCAATAGATAGACAGACAGACTGTAGGTAGTTAACCTCATTTACGTTTGCCAAGGACAGTCTATTCAAAGTGATTGTCAATGTACTAAGATATACACGACTGTGAGTTCACACCTCCATCCTGTGTGCCATTGTTCTTCATGTTTAAAAAAAAAAAAACTGGTTAAGAAAATTTTTGTATGCAGACATATAGCTGAAAAATCAAACACAGCAGAAATAGATAAGTGACTTTATTTGAATAATTATCCAAGAGCTTCACTTGAATGGGAGGTGACACTCCATACATATCTTTAGTGCAGAATGTGACATGTGACATGCACTAATGAGGTCCACATTGCTGCCTCTCTCAAAGCATTCTTTTTTTTTTTTTTTTTTTTTGCTTTTTGCTTTTTAGGGCATAATGGATTTCCCAGGCTAGGGATGGAATTGGAGCTGTAGCCCCCAGCCTGCCACAGCCACAGCAACACTGGATCTAAGCCACATCTGCAGTCTACACCACAGCTCACTGCAACACTGGATCCTTAACCCACTGAGTGAGGACAAGGATGGAACCCACATCCTCATGGATACTAGTCAGGTTCATTACTACTGAGTCACAATGGGAACTCCCTCTAAAAGTATTCTTCTTTGCCAATAGCTGCCCACTGTGGATGAGCACTGCAGTATCCATAGTGATAGAAACAATCAGTATTTCAAAGGAACCAACATCTTCAACTGAATGAAACCAACTGAATACACATTTATTAGCTCTCTTCTCCCAATGAAATAGCCATGCTCATATTTCTCAGAGCAAAGAGAATACAATGTCTTTGTCCTGAAGCAAATCCTACTTACACTAATACTGACTCCCATTAAACCATGTTAGTCCTACAAAATTATAAAAGAGTTATTGTCTGGTTAAGTTTCTTCGCTTTAATGAATCTCAGCCCCAAACCTTTTCTCCTTTTGTTTTGAGAAAATTTAGAATCAGCCGTTGAGGAAATATAAAAGTTGGCCATGTAGTAATGTTATAATTCTTAATGTGCTTTACGTAGGGAGAAATCTCTAAAAACTGGTATTTGCAGAATTTTCACTTTTGGTCCCAGTCATGCAATGTTTAATCCCAGAATGACAACTAAAAAATCTTGGAGTTCCCATTTTGGCATAGCGGAAACGAGTGCAACTAGTAACCATGAGGTTGTGGGTTCGATCCCTGGTCTTGCTCAGCAGGTTAAGGATCCGGCGTTACTGTGAGCTGTGGTTTAGGTGGCAGACATGGCTCAGATCCTGCATTGCTGTGGCTGTAGTGTAGGCTGGCAGCTGTAGCTCCAATTCAACCCCTAGCCTGGGAACCTCCATATACCACAGGTGTGGCCCTAAAAAGGGAAAAGAAAACTAAAAAATTTTCACAGAACTTTACTTCAAATATTCTAGATATTAAATGTTTAAGGAAAATCATTCTGGGGATTAATTTTCCCACTGTCAGCAGTTTCTCTCATTTTTTTGCTTGTGTCCTTTGACAAGCTATAATAAACCCTAACACTCAAATGCATGCACTAATGGGTTTGCAGTGAGGTTTTCTTTGAAGCTTAGTTATGTTCCCACAACTACGCCACAGGTGATGTCAGTCGCCTGACTTTAAAAGAACATAAGAAAAAAACTGCATTATGCAAGCATTTTGGGCATGGGTCTTTTCATGAAATTTGAGAATTTCATGTACATTTTGAGTTACATAATTATCCCACTGACTACAGGTTTTAAAAAGAATACCCTTGATAGTTATGTAGCTGTGGTTTCATGCTGCTCCCTTGCTGCAGAGGTGGATAGCTATGTACAGACTCTGTTCTTCCCACTTTGTCATTTAAAAATAAACCTTTATAGAACTTGAATGCAAAAACATTAGCTTAACATTTCATTAATAATTTCAATGCAAAAAAGCAAGAGAAATATGAAATCACCCACACGGAATATGTTATATTCGTGAGTTCCTGTTATATTTGTAAAATGATTCTTAATTTAGAAAGGAAAGCTTTAGATTATCGAACTAGTATTCATCAAAAAAGTTAACTTTTGTTTTGAAATTTTTTAATGTACTTTTTTTTTATTTTTTATTTTTTTGGAAGTTATTTTATTTTATTTCAATTTATTTTTTTACAGAATAAAATACATACATTTACACACAATTACATTCACACAGATTATTATAACATGGATCTTAAGAAACAGATTAAGTGACTCCCACTGGAGAAGTGGAATGCAAAATATGCTGAGACAAATAGGAAATTTATTCTATACTTTATCCCAATTTTATGGCTTTCATCTTTACTACTTAGTTTTATCTATTACATTTCAATTTTTCTTTAAAAATTAGCATTATATTAAATTGTTATATTATGCAACTAAAATTTATAAAGAAGAAAGCCTTATATACCATTAAATATTTTATATAGCATAGTAAAAAGAATAACTTAACTGGTAAGCCTAACAAAAATAATACACCCTCTGAAAATAAGTAAAATATAAAATGCATAAGTTGGTTAAAAAACAGTGTAACTATATAAATATGTCCTCACAATTTGTTCCATCTCATTGATTCTTCAATAAAGGCATTACACCATTCTAGGTGATGTGATAAACAAGACATTATAGACTTTACATTGTACCATGGAGAGAAATGGTTATTAATAATACAATTGTAGAACTGTATTATTTAATTGTACAGTGGCATTATTTAATTATAATTACCATAAGTTCTTTGAGGGAGAGGAAATCAGAATCAGATCTAAGAAGACTTCAGCATTCCAAGAATGATGTCAAATGACCCCCTTTCATGGTGGATTATGCACTTATTTCCTATGAGATATATTTCTTCTCCAGAGATTCCTTGTTTGTGTATCAAATGTAGATTTTTGGTTTGCAGTTATTCTGAAGTTTTGATATAAGAGTCTATATGAGATTGTTTTAAGTTGTTGGTCTCTTAATTGAAAGTTCATCTCCAGTGTCCTGCATTTGTACCCACCTCTTCTCATGATTTCTGATTTTGATGGTATAATTGTGCATGGATGATTTCGTATCTTTACTGTATATATACCTTTACTGGTGAGCCTTGTCATTTGTGGAATTTTTGTTTCCTGTTGCTGATCTTTTCTTTCCTGCCTAGAGAAGTTCCTTTAGTATTTGTTGTAAGGCTGGTTTAGTGTTGCTGAATTCTCTCAGCTTTTGCTTATCTGAGAAGGTTTTGATTTCTCCTTCAAATCTGAATGAGAGCCTTGCTGGGTAGAGTATTCTTGGTTGGAGGTTTTTTCCTTTCATCACGTTAAGTATATCATGCCACTCCCTTCTGGACTGCAGAGTTTCTGCTGAAAAATCTGCCGATAACCTTATTGGGGTTCCCTTGTATGTTACTTGTTTCTTTTCCCTAGCTGCTTTCAAGATTTTCTCTTTGTCTTTAATTTTGGTCAGTTTGATTAATATGTGTCTCAGTGTATTCCTCCTTGGGTTTATTTTATATGGTACTCGTTGTGCTTCCTGGATTTCAGTGAGTGGTTCCTTTCCCATGTTAGGGAAATTTTCAGCTATTATCTCTTGGAATATTTTTTCTGTCCCCTTCTCTCTCTCTTCTCCTTCTGGCACCCCTATAATACAGATGTTGGTGCGTTTAACGTTGTCCCAGAGTTCCCTGAGACTCTCTTCATTTGTTTTCAATCTTTTTTCTCTTTTCTGTTCTGCATCTGTAATTTCCACTAATCTGTCCTCCACCTGGCTTATTCGTTCTTCTGCCTCCTGTATTCTGCTGTTGGCTGCTTCTAATGAATTTTTTATTTCAGTTATTGTATTTTGCATCTCTTCTTGTTTAAGTTTTAGATCTTGTATCTCTTTGGTCAGTGTTTCCTGTTAAGTTATCCATCTTTGCCTCCAGTTTATTTCCAATGTCTTGCATCATCTTCAGCATTGACAGTCTAAAGTCTTTTTCCTGGAGGCTGAGAATCTCATTGCTTAGCTGATTTTCTGGGGTTTTTCCTTTCTCCCTCATCTGAGTTATAGTCCTCTGCCTTTTCATTTTTATAGGTTTTTGGTGTGGTGACCTTTTTATAGATAAGAGAGCTGTAGCCTCTCTTACTTCTGGTGTCTGCCCCCCTGTGGCTGAAGTCGGTATGGGGGGCTTGCTGTAGGCTTCCTGATGGGAGGGGCTGATGCCTGCCCCCTGGTAGGTGGAGTCAATTCTAATCCCTCTGGTGTGTGGGTCTTAGACTCTGGATGGGATTAGGGGCTGCTGTGTGCCTGAGGCTCTTTAGGTAGCCTGTTTACTGAGGGGTGGGGCTGTGATCCCACCTGGGTTGTTGTTTGCCCTGGGGCTTCTCAGGGCTGGCTGACGGGTGGGGCCAGATTTTCCCAAAATGGCCACCTCCAGAGAAAGGCAACTGCTGAATATTCCCAAGAGCTTTGCCTTCAACGTCCTTCCCTCACAACAAGCCACATTCACCCCTGTTTTCCCATGATGTCCTCCAAGAACTGCAGTCAGGTTTGACCTAGGTTCCTGTGGAGACCTCACTCTGCCCTGGGACCTAGTGCACATGAAAGTCTGTGTGCACCTTTTAAGAATGGGGTCTCTGTTTCCCCCAGTCCTGTGGAGCTCCTGTGCACAAGCCCCGCTGGCCTTCAATGCCAGATGATCCAGGGGCTCTTTCTCCCAGTGACAGATCCCAGCATGTGAGGGTTTGATGTGTGGCTCAGAACTCTCACTCCTGTAGGTGAGTCTCTGTGAACCAGTTAGTTTTCAGTCTGTGGAGCTTCCCACCTGGGAGGTATGGGGTTGTTTATATCACGAAATCACCCCTCCTAACTGTGGATGTGGCCTCCTCTTTTTCTTCTGGAGTAGGGTATGGGTTTCCGGTCCATTTGGGTGAAGAGTGCTCAGTCTTTACCTGTGAATTTTGTTGTTTTTAGGAGAGAAGTTGAGCTCCAGTCTTTCTATTCTGCCATCTTAATCCCGTCTCCTTAATGTACTTATTTTTAAAGACAATAAGACTAGAACAGATTTCCTGCCAGTTTGAATTCCTATGCTTGATATGATTTAAATACATATGTTGCAATTTTGCAACTAATGCTACAATGAAACTATTGTCCTTTTTAACTTTTTGTTATCACTTAAAAATTTTTATAATAGAACATTATAATATTTTATAAATGACATTTTAATTTGACTTATATATCATATAAAAAGTAAATGGAATAAGAATACAAATATTAAAAGTGAAGAATTTTCAGGGCAATTTTCTCAAAAGAAGACAGGAAGTAAATAAGATCGTAATCTTTTACATGAAGCTGCTCTCTTTTTAAATGTTTTACCTCAGATTTCTTAACCTTTCCTAGGTTCATTTTTTTTTTTAAGTCACAAACTGATTTTCTTTTTTTCTTTTATTAAAGGTGGATTTTATTTTATTACTCTATTTTATAATTTTTTCTCCATATGGTCTTTTTTTTTAATTACTCAATGAATTTATTACATTTATAGTTGTGACATTATCATTGTACAACTATTTTATAATGATTTTTATTTGTCCCATTATAGCTGGTTTACAAATACCATATGATATCACTTATAAGTGGAATCTAATATATGGCACAAATGAATCTTTCCACAGAAAAGAAAATCATGGACATGGAGAACAGACTTGTGGTTGCCAAGGGGGAGGTGGAGGAAGTGGGATGGATTGGGAATTTGGGGTTAATAGATGCAAACTATTGCCTTTGCAATGGATAAGCAATGAGATCCTGCTGTATAGCACTGGGAACTATATCTAGTCACTTGTGATGGAGCATGATAATGTGAGAAAAAAGAATGCATACATGTATGTGTGACTGGGTCACCTTGCTATATAGTAGAAAATTGACAGAACACTGTAAACCTTTTTTCTATGGAAAAAATAAAAATCCTAGGTCCAATTTTACCCTCAGGAAAATGAACTATGAGGAAAAATACTATAGCAAAAAGTATTCAAATGCACTATTCTGAATATTACCATAATGAACATTTTATACTGTATAGATGTTGCTTATAGCAGTGCAGACTCACATGACCATTCAACACACTGGACAGGAGGCAGGCATGACTCATACAGGAACATTTCAACAGGCTTCTGCTGGGTGCTCACACACACACACACACACACATGGAATAGAGCAGGAGGAAGAGAGCTTTCCTCAGTGGGGCACAGGAAATCTTGCCCACTTCCCAGACTTCTCACTCACAAGAAGCGAAAGCCTGAAGCCCCTGGAGAAGAAGTAAGAAATATTCTTATTCCCAGGTGCCAGGCCAAGGTCCACTACTTCTGAGGGAGAAATGGGAAAAAACAAACTCATGTCTCCGGAAAAAGAGAGCAAGGCTTCAGAATCTGGGACCTCTGCAAAGCTGTTGTTGGATGAAGCAGAGTGAACTCTGTCCTACTCAAGACCCCACAAGTACAAAGCACTTTGTTTGCCATCAAGGGGCAAGACAAGGATAAGATGCTGAGAAAGCCCCACCTTCAACACTTGGTCTCACAGGGCCTGACCGATACCAGAGCTGGACCAAGAAAACCAAGGACTTCCCTTCCCCACCTTGAGCTGAGAACTGAGTAACAAGCCACTGCTGGGAGAAGAGCAAGAGCATGGAGAGAGATGTTCCTGGATGTACAGACGTGCAGGAACCTCTGACAGTTGAGGGTAAAGCAATAACTTAAAAAAAAACCTTCCTGCTCTCCAGGTGGAGGAATTTGAAATCTGGGGTGCACTGAAAGTAACTATAGCAACAGAAAAACCCAAGCCCAGCTCACCTGATGGATTCAACCTCTTATACTGAGAGCCTGGTGGGAAAATGTGCCCATTTTCATGGCCATTTCATTCAAATTGTCTAGCTTTCAATCAAAAATTACAAGACATATAAAAAAGAAAACAAACAAACAAAAAAGCATTAAACCACTGCCAACAGTAAAATCAGTAAATTATGTCCCTATTATGCAGGCATTAGAAATAATATTTAGGGACTTCCTGTCATGACTCAGCAGAAACAAATCTTACTAGCATCCATGAGGATGCAGGTTTGATCCCTGGCCTTGCTCAGTGGGTTAAAGATCCAGCATTGCGGTAAGCTGTGGTGTAGGTCGCAGATGTCGCTTGATCTGATGTTACCACAGCTGTAGTGTAGGCCCAATTTGACCCTTAGCTGGGACCCTCCATATGCTACAGGTGAGGCCCTAAAAAGCAAAAAAAGAAAAAGAAAGAAAGAAAGTATATTCAGAATATATAAATGTTTTCCTGATACGGCCATTGCCTTAGGGAAAAGGTTCAGACACGTATCTCTTCATATCCACATAAACTAATACACGGAACAAATTCCCAGAAACATTATACCAATAATGGTGCCGGTACAGAGGGGGTGAGATTATCTTTTTTTTAATGTGTTTTTTTCTGTTTTTATATTCCAGATTTAATGAATGGTTGTCACAAGTTTTAATAATACTCTTCCTATAGTAAAAACATGTATGATTGTAAAAGAAATTTTTTCATCATATTTGGTTTTCTAAACAGAACTTAGACTGCTTGGCTACCGGAAAGACTACAAACACCAGACTGCTCAGTGAAAAAGAGACCACCAACTAGTGGCCAAAATGTTTAATTCCACCTGTTAATGAAAGGCTGGACAAAAACAAAACAAAGCAAAGCAAAAAACCCTAAAACATGGTTCTTAATCACTTAAGTAATAGTAATATTGCAACAATAGACATTATCAGTTTAGCATTTACAAAGTGGTATGAATACTACTTATGCTTGCCCATTTAATGCTCATGACTTCACAAAATACTCATATGGTTCTTATTCACAGATAAAAAAACTGATGCCTAAACTTTGTATATAATTAAAGCATCAGCAAGTGTCAAACCTGTTAAGTAAATAATGATGATGATAACTGTAAAAATGCTGTCATTTACTAATCACCTGCTATTGTCCAGACTTGGTCTTAAAAGTTTTAGATATGGTTTCAAAATAACTTTTTAACTGATACATGTACACACATCCACAAAGTACAGACTCTTAATCCCTGTGTTCTATAGACATGATATTGGAAGTCCTAGAATCACGGAATTCAGCAGAGTTTTTTCCTGTAACTAACCTGAAATAATTTGTAGGATATTCTCTTTTTTCATTTTTTTAAAGTTTTATCAAAGTATAGTTGATTTACAATGTTGTGATAATTTCTGCTGTGGCAACAAAGTGACTCAGTTATATACATAAGCATATTCATTCTTTTTTGGATTCTTTGTCCATATAGGTTATCACAGAATACTGGGTAGAGTTCTTCCTTATGCTACACAGCAGGTGCCTGTTGAACATCTATTCCATATACAAAGGCTATTCTTGATTTTTACCATGGCATTGTATTCTGATTTGGTAAATCTTTGTTTGCTGGTTTTGACCCTTCCTATCCAGGCCAGGACAGCCCCCTAACTTGGCTGAGAGGCATTTCTCTCTGCTTCTTACAGACAATCCATGTTTTTGGTTGATTATCAGCCTATATGCAGGCCCCCAGAACTTCCATTCTAGGCTTTAGCTTTCTTTGGGAATGAAGGCAGTTACTCACTTTTGTTGTTGTTGTAAGAACACTTAACATGATTTCTACCATTTCAACAGATTTTTTTTTTTTTTTTGTCTTTTTTAGGGCCACACCCAAAGCATACAGAGGTTCTTAGGCAAAGGGTCAAATTGGAGCTGTAGCCACTGGCTATACCAAAGCCCACAGCAACACAGGATCCGAGCCACATCTGTGACCTATGCCACAGCTCACTGCCAGGCCGGATCCTTAACCCATTGAGCGAGGGCAGGGATCGAACCTGCGTCCTCATGGATGCTAGTCAGGTTCATTTCTGCTGAGCCACAATGGGAACTCCCCCTTTCAACAAATTTTTAAGTGTATAATAGAGCATCAGTAACTATAGACACAGCATTGTAAAGCAGATCTCTAGACATCATTCATTTTGCATGGCTAAAACTTCATACCCATTGAATAAAACCTTCCCATTCTTCCCTTCACCAGGATCCTGGATCCCACTACTCTAATCTGATAATATAGATACTTCATATGCACTATTCAGTGTTCTCTGGAGAAAGAGAACCAACACATAAGGAGATGAGAGGGAGAAAGAGAAATAGATTTACTATTGGAATTGACTCACATAGTTACCGATATTAAGTACCAAAATTTGCAATCTGTAATCTGTAAAACCAGGAAAGACAGTGGTATAAATCCATCCAATTCCAAAGGCCTGAGAACCTAGGGGATGTGAGTGTGAGTCCTGGAGTCCAAAGGCCCAGGAACAAGGAGCTCCGGTGTCCAAAGGCAGGAAGAGATGGTTGTCCCAGCTCAAGAAGAGAGTGAGTTCACACTTCCTCTGCCTCTTGGTTCCATTCAAGCCCCCCAAAGGACTGGGTGATGCCCACCCACACTGGGGAAGATGGATCTCTTTACTCAGTTTCCAAAATCAAATGCGAATCTCTTCCAAAAACACCCTCATGGACACACAAAGAAACAGTGCTTTACTAGCTATCTGGGCATCCCTTAGCCCAGTCAAGGTGACATAAATTAATCATCATGTAAGCAAACTCATGCAGTATTTGTCTTCCTGTGACTGGCTTATTTAATTTCTCATGATGTCCTCCAGGCTCACTCATACTGCAGAATGTATATACACATCTTTATTCATTCACCCATAAATGGACACCTAGTTTGTTTCTATATTGTAGCTATTGTAAATAATGAACATGGAACGGCAAATATTTCTTCAAGACCCTGTTCTCAATTCCTTTTGATAAATACTCAGAAGTAGGATTGCTGGATCATATGGTAGTTCTATTTTTAATTTTTTGAAGAATCAACACGCTGTTTTTCATAGAAATTGCACCATTTTGCATTCCACCAACAGCACACAAAGTTTTCCATTTTTCCACATCCTCTCCAACACTTCTTTCTTTTTTTTTTTTTTTTTTTTTTGGTTTTTATAATGGCCATCCTAACAAATATGAGTTAATATCTCACGGTTGCTTTGATTTGCCTTTCCCTCATGATTAGTTATGTTGAGAATCTTTCTATATATATGTTCGCCATTTTTATATTCTCTTTGGAAAAATGAGTTTTCAAGTCCTTTGCTCATTTTTAAATCAGGCTATTTATTTATTTTTTGCTATTGAGCTATAGGAGTTCCTTATAGATTTTGCATATTAACCCTTTACCAGATATGGTTTGCAAGGATTTCCTCCCATGCCATAGGCTGCTTTTTCACTCTGTTAATTGTTTGTTGCTATGCAGAAGCTTTTTAATTTGATATATTCCCACCTGTTTATTTTTGCTTTTGTTGCCTGAACTTCTGGTGTCATATCCAAGAAATCATTGCCAACACCAGTGTCATGAAACTATTTCCTTCACTCCTCCATCTGCTTCATAGTTTCCAAAATAAAGCCTCCTTTTTTCCTGTTGATATCCCTTTACTATAAAGGAGAGAGTGGCAATAATGCGTGTATTCAATCTTCCTTGCTCGGATGAACGTTCTAATATTTGTTTTGGATCACGTATATCTGGGTTTACAGAGAAGTCAAACTAGTACGCACCAGTTGCATGATGTTGATGATAATAATAAAAAGAGTGATTATTGTTGAGCACTACTGTGTGCCAGGTACTATTTTCGGAACTTTGCACTCATGATCTTATTTAGGTTCTGAAACCACCAACCCTGAGAAATTGGTACAATTATTATCCTCAGTTTACAGATAAGGAAACTGGGGCTTAGAGGGTTAAATATTTATCCAGAGTCATAAATCTTTTAACTGTATAATTTTCCACAAGGAGCAGAGAGGGGATAGAAAACCAGGTACTTTCATTTCAGAGCCCATGCTTCAACCACACAATGTAATGCTTTTATCATGGCTGTGAGGGATATACAGACATCACCAGTAACGTTAGCAGAAATGGGTTCCTCCAGTAACCTGTACTGCATATTTCTCACCAAAGGTGATCTAGGGCAAAAACTGTAGGCTGTAAATTATTTCTTTTCTTTGCCTTTTTTTTTTTCTTTTTAGGGCCACAGGTATGGCATATCGAGGTTCCCAGGCTAGAGATCGAATCAGAGCTACAGCTACCAACCTACACCACAGCAACCCCAGATCCAAGCCACATCTGCAACCTACACCACAGCTCATGGCAATGCTGGATCCTTGACCCACTGAGCAAGGCCAGGGATCGAACATCCTCATAGACATTAGTCAGATTCATTTCTGCTGCACCACAATGGGAACTACCAGTAAATTATTTCTTAAGTAACAATAGTTTCCCCATTATTTATCCCCACATTTTCAATGTAATACAGAGGAGGCAATAAACTTCCCTCCTTACTCAGAGTTCCCATACTTTCTGGGAAGGGCTAAAAAATTATTCATTCTAAGGCACAATGACTTTTAACCTTCCCAAAGTATTATGCTTTAACTAGAATCACAACATATCAGATCAAATAGTGGTAGGTAAATAACAATGCCCCAACTCTCCCAGTAGCCAGGTCTTTCTAATGTGACCTTGAAGCTCCTCCAACTGAGCAGTGGAGTCAGGTTTCCTACCCCTTAACTCTTTTTTTAAAAAAAATTTTATTATAGTTGATTTACAATGTTCTGTCAATTTCTGCTCTACAGCAAAGTGACCTAGTCATATATACCTTTTTTTTTTTTTTTTTTTTTTTTGCTTTTTAGGGCTGCACACATGGTATATGGAAGTTCCTAGGCTAGGGGTTGAATCAGATCTGCAGCTGCCAGCCTATGGCACAGCCACAGCAACACCAAATACGAGACGAATCTGCAACCTACACACAGCTCATGGTAACCTCAGATCCTTAACCCACTGAGCAAGGCCAGGGATCAAACCCATGTCCTCATGGACACTAGTCAGACGCATTTCCACTGAGCCACAATGGGAACTCTTACATATACATTCTTTTTCTCACATTATCCCCCATCATGTTCCATCACAAGTGGCTAAATATAATTCCCTGTGCTATGCAGCAGGATCTCATTGCTTATCCACACCAAATACAATGGTTTGCATCTACTAACTCCCAAATCCCAGTCCATCCTACTCCTACCCCTTAACTCTTAACTGCACTTGTGACTCATTCCTGCTGATAGAACATTCCAGGATCTAAGGTGTGCCAGTTTCAGCCCTTGTACGTACCTCC
This sequence comes from Sus scrofa, assembly GCF_054392235.1. Classification (NCBI taxonomy): domain Eukaryota; kingdom Metazoa; phylum Chordata; class Mammalia; order Artiodactyla; family Suidae; genus Sus; species Sus scrofa. The sequence goes on along the minus strand of NC_139388.1, from coordinate 106,536,388 downwards.
TCTCTCACTTTGACTCTGACTCTGCCTTGCCAGCTTGCAGAGAGTGAGAGCCCATGGGGAGCAGAGCCAAATGCCCCAGTTCTCCCAGCCAAGGTCTGGGCCTGGGAGCCAGCTACCCATGAATGAGACCTAGAGCTGGCTGCTGAGTCCTGAGAGAGCCTAGCTGATACACAGAACTGTGAGACAAATAAGTGGTTGTTGTTTTTGATCCATTAAGTGTTAAAGTGGCTTATCATTACAGCATCATTGTGGTTACGGTTAACTGATGCAAAGGCCAAATGACATCTCTAGAATTTTGAGTGCTGCTGTCCGTATGGGCTAGAGTTGGATGATCTTAGTCTCTAGATTAGAAATACTGACTGAGACTAGTCCACTCTCCTTCCTAAAGAAGCTCTGAGCCTTCCCTATCAGCCAGTACCAGTATGGCTTAATATTCAGTCTGGGAAAGAAAGGCATTTGTGTTACTTCCACAAAGAGAACCTCTCTTCTCTCCCTCATATATGGAATCAAAGGTTGAGAGCCTGTATGTTAACAAGCGATATAAAATGTTCACCTTAGCCATGTATTTTAAGATTTGTTATTACTTACATGTGGAATCTAAAAAATGCAACAGGTGATGAATATAACAAAACTCAGATTCATACAATGGAATATTATTCAGCCACAAAAGAGAGTGAAATAATGCCATTTGCAGCAATATGGATGGACCTAGAGATTACCATACTGAGTGAGGATGAGTCAGACAGAAAGACAAATATCATATGATATCACTTATATGTGAAATCTAATTTTAAAAATGATACAAAAGAACTTACTTAAAAAAGAGAATCAGGGAGTTCCTGTTGTGGCTCAGCAGTAACAAACACCACTAGTATCCATGAGTATGCAGGTTCGATCCCTGGCCTCGCTCAGTGGGTTGGGGATCAAGTATTGTTGTGAGCCAAGGTGTAGGTCGAAGACATTGCTCAAATCCCATGTTGCTGAGGCTGTGGCATAGGCTGGCACCTGTAGCTCTTATTCAACCCCTAGCTTGGGAACTTCTATAAACTGTAGGTGTGGCCCTAAAAGGCAAACAAAAACAAAAACAAACAAAAATCTCAGATTTAAAAAACAATCTTATGGTTACCATAGGTGAAATTGTTGAGGAGAGGGAGGAATTGGAAAGGTGGGAATAAAATATATACTCTACTATATAAAATAGATGATTAATGGGAACCCGCTGTATAGCACAGGAAAATCTACTCAATAGTTGGTAATAACTTATATGTGAAAAAAGAATGGATGTATTTATATGTATGACTGATTCACTTTTTTGTTTGTTTTTGTTTTAAGTTTTTACCATTTTGATTCACTTTGCTGTACACTTGAAACTAATACATTTTGTAAATCAACTATTCTTCAATAAAATTTTTTAAAAAGTTAAATAAAATTTAAAATTTACTTTCTCAATTGCAAAAAAAAGAGAGAGAGAGAGAAAGAAATATACTTACAGAGTCAAAGAACAAACCAGTGGGGAGAGGAAAGAGGAAGGGACCAGATAGCAGTAGGAGGTTAAAAGGTACAAACTATTATGTATAAAATAACTAAGCTAAAAGGATGTATTGCATGGCACGGGGAATATAGCCAATATTTCATAATAACTTTAAATGTAGTATAATCTATAAAAATATTAAATCACTATGTTATACACTTGAAACTAATAAAATATTGTAAATAAGCCATACTTCAATAAAAATAAGATTTCAATTTAAAATATAGTGTTTATCTAGAGCATATCTAAGACATTTCAAGAAATATTTTAATGGACACATTTACTTCCTCCTTGCTAATTTAGACACAAGGAGAAAAAGCTGAAGCTAGTTGTGACAGAGATTACTTTCTTCCAATACTCACTGTCACTTTTTTATAAGGGGTTCTTTATTTTATCTGATATATGACCACCCAGGATAAAACTACATCTCTTCATCTCTGTTGCAGCCAGGTCTGGGCACATAAGGACGTACAAGTCATTGGTATGTAAGAAGGTATACTATTTCTCCATACTTCTCTCCTCTTTCCACTGGCTGGATTGAGTGTGTAGGGCTGAGCCATTAGTCATTACCATGGTGACAACATCAACAGTCCAAATATAGAGAGCAACAAGGTAGAAAGAATCCAGGGTCCATGGATAGCTTCAGAAAGAGAAACCTGGGGACCAGCCCTAGGTTTGTATTTCTAGGTCACCAAGTAAAGCTTATTTAAAACAAAGTCTTGCTTGAGTTTCTGTTTCCTGCAGTTGTTACCTCAGCTTATCCCAGAAGTTCCTTCACTGAATTATAATAGTATCTCCTCCATGTACCCAATGAGTGGGTTCTTTCCAAGACTCACTCATTGAAATAGTGCTTCTTTAAACTTTTGAGAAATGATGAGCAAAGGTATTCTATGATTTATTAATGTCCCTTATGCATGAATACTTACATCATATTCTTGCTTGGATTTCATTTCAGAAAAAAAAATTAATTATTTTACGTTTTTGTGAGAAACTACCAGCTCTGTTACAGAATAACTTTTGCATGTACTTCCAGGAAACCAAAGGCAATTACATTATCTGAGTGTTATAATCTGTTTCATTCTAGTCACTAAAATTTCTTCTTTCAGTTTTCACTGTGTTTAAATTCATATTACATGTTTTATCCTGTACTTTGACTTACCTAATAAGGTATCACAAATCCTTTGGGAAACAGGTCAAGGAAATATATATATTGACTAAATAAGTGCTGAATAGTTCATTGTAGACTATAATTTCTATAGGAACTCTCTGAGAGATACCTAAAGTACTGATGTAAGGCACTCATTAAGTAGAACTAGGAAAAACAGGGTAGGAAAAACGGGCAGTTAAAGTTACAAGGCAGACCACAAACCTGCAGGTGCTTAGGGCAAAAGATTATAGGCAGCGATGTATAATAGACCATCTAAGGCCTAGAGGGAAAAACTGGAGTGAGACTCCTCAGAAAATTAGGACATTCAAAAGCAGCTAGATACAGAGCATTGTAAAAATCACATATGCCTAGGCAAGATGCATGCTCACAATAGTCTGGAGAAGACTTTAACCTTTCACCTCAGGTTGGTCTCTGGGTTCGGAACAAGCCTAGAATGGCAGGGAGGAAATTTCCTAGCTTACAAAGGCTGAGAAAGATGATTATTCTCTCTTTTTTGTTTTCTGGCATTTATTTGTTATTTTGTTTGATTCAGATCTTGGCATTCAAGTAAATTTATGTCAAAACATTAGCTGCACACAAGCTAATAGAATATACTTCAGCAATTACATATTACAAGTAGTCTGTGCAAAAAAAGTTTGGAAAAGTCTCAAAGTAAATGAACAACTACAGCATTCAACAATTCAAAAAATGACCAAATCTTGGGGGAGGAGGAAAATCTAATTACAAATTATCATCATCAAATGCCCAATTTTTACAGCAAAAAAATTACAAAGCATACAAAGAAATAGAAAAATATAGCTCATTCAAAGGAACAATATAAATGAACAGCAGTCATCTCTGAAAAGTTTTTGACATCAGACTTACTACACAAGCACTTTAAAATAATTGTCTTAAATATGTTCAAAGAACTAAGAAAAGATGTGGGCATAGAAATTAGGCAAAGATGTGGGCAAAGGAAATTAGGAAGCTGATATATGAAAAAAATAGAATATCAACAAAGAGGTAGAAATTATTAAAAGCAAAACTGAAGATAGGACAACTGAAAGTGAGGTTGAAGAACAGAAAAAAGAAAGAAATAGACGTGAAAGAGCCCAAGAGACTTGTGTAACATCATCAAGTGAACCAACATGCCAATTACGTAGTCCAGAAAGAGAAGAAAGAGAGAAGGGGGGGGTAGAAAAGATTATTTGAAGAAATAATGCCCAAGAATATCATGAAGTTGATGAAACACATGGAACTATAAATACAAGAAATAGGGTAATTTCAAAAAGATCTACCCAAAGATACATTACAATGAAATATCAGCTTCAAATGACACAGTTGATCAGACAGAGTCCACAGATATACATAGAACATTTCATCCAAAAGCCATGGCAAAAAAATTGAAAGCAGCAGTTCTTACAGATATTTGTATACTCATGTTCATAACAGTATTAGTTACAATATCCAAAATGTGGAAACAATCCAAATGTCTTAATACATGAAAGAGTAAATAAAATGTGGTATGTGATATACAGATACAATGAAATATTTAGTCCTAAAGAAGAATGGAATTCTGTTACATGCTATAACAGGAATAAATTTTATGCTAAGGGAAACAAGCCAGACATAAAAGGGAAAATAATGTGTGACTCCATTTATATAAGGTATCTGGGTAGTCAAATTCATAGAGACAGAACGTATCATAGAGGTCACCATGGACTGAGGGCAGAAGAGAATGGTGAGTTACTGTTTATAGGTACAAAATTTCAGACATGGAGTCTTTGGGAATACAAAAAAGTTCTGGAGATGGAAAGTGGTGATACCTGCATAACAGTACGAACGTATTTAATGTCATTAAATTGAATACTTAAAACATGATTAAAAAGGTAAATTTTATGTTAAGTATATATTACCACAATCAAAAAAAAAGGAAAAAAAAAGTGGTTATATATTAACAGACAAGTAAATGTCAATGTAAAAATCATTACAAATGATAAAGAGGAAACATATAAGAGTAAGAGGCTATTCACCAAGAAAGCACAGCAGAGGAGGTGGATCAAGATGGCAGAGGAGTGAGACATCACTCACCTTCTCCCACAAACACATCCGAAAAACACATCTCCATGTAAAATGACTTGCACAGAATATCTACTAAATGCTGGCAGAAGAACTTAAACCCCAAAAGGGCAAGAAACTCTTGACATAACTGGGTAGAACAAAAGGAAAAAGAGAGAGAGAGAGAAAATTAATCAGGATGGGACTAGCATTCCTGAGAGGGAGCTGTGAAGGAGAAAAGGAACCCACATCCTGGGAACCACCTCACCTACCGGGAGATCAGCCAAGATGGAGGGACCTTAAAGTCGCCAAGAAAAGTGCAGCAGCTGGACTGAGGAGGGCAAAGCAGAGTGAGAGCTGCACAGATCAGCTACACGACTGCCCAGGACACCACATCCTGAGATGCTCAGGTGGGGGCTGGGCACTGAGACTCAGCTGTGGAGTTCAGTCCCAGGGAGAGGACTGGGACTGGCTGTGTGGGGACAGCCTGAGGGGCTAAGGAGCAGTATGCCACATGTGGGGGAGCTGGGTGTACAGGCTGGGGAGTGGAACACCACAGCAGAGGGAACCTGGGAGTAGGTCTGGGTCCGCAGGAGAAGGAAGCTGCCATTGTTGGGGTGGGCAAGAGGAGGAGGTGTGGACTGCATAGGAATATCCATGCACATGGGCTCTCAGAGGGCAGGGTGGCTCTGGCGCATGCTGCGGTGGCGAGAACCCACTTGCTCGGGCTGCAGGAGACTGGGCACTTCTTGTGTGGGCTACAGGTGGTCTGGCACCTCTTGTGCAAGGCGAGGACAGCAGGGCGCTAAGCGCAACATGGTGCCTCTTACGTGATCTACAGGCAGCAGGGACAGACTGTGGCAATCTTCCCGCAGGCTGGAGGGAGGTGTGGCCTTCTACCACTGGGGGCCTGTGAGTGGGCTATGCCTGCTGCCCCAGTCATCTCAGGAGTTGGCAAAAAAAGAAAAAAAGAAAAAAATTCACTGCAACCAAGCACCACACATTTTTGCTCTCACTCCCCTAGGAACATACCCGCCCTGCAGCTGCCACTGCCAAATGCTCTGGGTGATGCCCAGATGCTTGATCACTGTCCCCCTTCCCAAGATCCTACAACCAGGAGGAGTTGGTACAGCACCTCCTGCGTGGGCTATGTGGGATGGGGTACTTCCTGTGTGGTCTGCAGGTGGCAGGGGCAAACCACTGCAGTTATCACTGACTCTAGAGGTGGGCATGGCCCACCACCACCGGGCATCCCTGAACAAGAACCACTTAGAGTCCCAACCACCTCAGAGAGCACCGCAGAAGAGGACATTGTGATGGAACACCACCTGTTGTTGCTCTAGCTCCCCTAGGGGCACACCCGCCCAGCTGCTGCCACTGCCAAGTGCTCTGGGCTCCAGACACTTGATCACTGTCCCTTCCCAAGAACCCGCAACTAGGAGCAGCTGGTGCAGCACATCCTGTGGGGGCTAAGCGGGACGAGGTGCTTCTTGCATGCTCTACAGGTGGTGAGCGCAAATCACCTCAGTTATCACTGACTCCAGAGGTGGGCATGGCCCACCACCACTGCCGGTCTGTGAACAGACACCACCTGCGGCCCCCATTACCCCAAGGGCACCATAGAAGAGGGCACTGTGACTGAACATCACCTATTATTGCTCTTGAACCTCTGGAAGCACACCAGCCCTGTTGCTGCCACAGCTGAACAGTCCAGGCAATGCCCACACGCTTGATCTCTGTCACTTCCCAGGATCCTGCAATTAGGAGAAGCCTGTGTAGCACCTCCTATGTTGGCTAAGTGAGACAGGGTGCTTCTTGTGTGGTCTGCAGGTGGCAGGGGCAAAACACTGCAGTTATCACTGACTCCAGAGGTGGGCATGGCCTGCTACCACTAGGGATCCCTGAACAGGTACAACTTGTGGCTCCAATCACCTCAGAGGAGACCGCTGCAATTGAACATTACCTGTTGCAGCTCTCACTCCCCTGGGAACTCATGCATCCTGATGCTGCCCCTGCTAAATGCTCTGGCCCACCTTGTCAATCTGCATAAGACTCATGACCACTTCCCAGGGCCCTGCAACTAGGAGTAGCCAGAGTCATCTTCCTGCAGGTCCTTACTGCTGTTATGAGCCCAATGACCAGACACTGACTACTACCCCTACCTATTGCTTCCTTCTCCCTGGAAACACACTCAGCACCCTGGGGATAACACCCTGCTCAAACCAAAGAAAGAGACAGCAAATATTCAAATTCCCATGCCAAAAATAAAGAGTAACCCCCCACAAAATACAAAGGGGTGCTCTTGCACAGAAGTAGACCTCCAAGACTACTGTTTGGCTTCCCTAAACTCACAGAAAAAGAAAAACATAAGCAAGATGAAGAAGCTCAGAAACTATTCCCAGTTAAAGAAACAGGAGAATTCACCTGAAGTAGCAAACAATGAAACAGACCTCTGCAGTCTGATAGACATTAAGTTCAAAAGGGAGATAGTGAAAATACTGAAGGAATTAAGGCTGAATATCAATGAATTAAGAGCAGAGATAAAAAGTAATGCAGATTCCTTTAGAAAGGAATTAGAAAATATAAGGAGGAACATAGAAAAATTAGAAAATTCATTTGTGGAGGCACAAACTGAGCTAAAGGCACTAAAGAGCAGAATGAATAATGCAGAGGAATGAATTAGTGACATGGAAGATAGAATAACGGAAATCACCCAGTCAGGACAGCAGACAGAAAACCAAATGAAAAAAACACAAAAGCAATGTAAAAGATATATGGGACAATATAAAGTGGCCAATCTATGCATAAAAGGAATTCCAAAAGGAGAAGAAAAAGAAAAGGTCATTTAAAATATATTTGAAGAAATTATGACTGAAAACTTTCCAAATCTAAAGGATATCAAGATACAGGAAGCACAGAGGGCCCCAAACAAGTTGAACTCAAATAGGCCCACACCAAGACATATTATAATAAAAATGGCAAAAGTTAAAGACAAAGAGAGGATTCTAATGGCATCAAGAAGAAAACTAAGGGTTAATTATAAGGGAACTCCCATAAAGTTATCAGCTGATTTCTCTACAGAAACCCTACAGGCCAGAAGGAAGTTGCAAGATATATTTAAAGTTCTGAAAGGAAAAAAATTGCAGTCTGGAATACTCTATCCAACAAGAATGCTATTCAAAACAGAAGGGGAAATAAAGAATTTCCCCAACAAACAAAAACTAAAAGAGTATAGCAATACTAAACCCATTCTAAAAGAAATCCTGAAAGGGCTTCTCTAAATAAAAAAGTAAGAAGAAATAGGATAGAATAAACCACAATTGGAAAGCAATCACTTAAATAGGCCAGAATATAGATCTAAAAGAGTCAAAAAGAAAAAAAACCTACTGTAAAAGAGATGATAAACACAAGGAACAGCAAAAGGATACACATGAAGATGTTTAAAAAGGACTACAAAATCATAGAATGTGGGGAAGGAAAGTAAGAAAATATAGATCCATTTTCTTTTTTTTTTCTTTTTTTTTCTTTTTAATAATGTGTTTGAGCCTATATGACTATCAGGCTAAAGCAAGCAGATACAGGAAGGGGTTAATATACTTTAAAAACAGGGCAACCACAAGTCAAAACCAAACATCACATTCACAAAAACTAAAAAGTACTTGAGCATAAAATAAATGGAAACCATCCAACCAAAAAAAGAAAGGAAGAAAGGAGAAACATAGAATCCACTGGAAAACAAGCTTTAAAATGGCAATAAATACATATCTATCAATAATCACCTTAAATGTCAATGCACTGAGTGCTCCAATCAAAAGACACAGAGTGGCAGATTGGATAAAAAAGCAAAAATCTACAATCTTCTGCCTACATGAGACTCATCTTAGGGCAAAGGACACATATAGATTGAAAGTGAGGGGATGGGAAAAGATATTTTATGCCAATGGACAAGACAGGAAAGCAGAAGTTGCAATATCATATCAGACAAAATAGACTTTAAAATGAAGGCCATAAAGAAAGACAAATAAGGACACTATTTAATGGTTAAAGGATCCATTCAAGAAGAGGATATTACTATCTACACTATATATGCCCGTAGTATAGGAGCACCCAGATACCTACAACAAATACTAACAGACATAAAAGGAGATGATGGGAATACAATCATAGTAGGAGACGTTAACACCCCATTCACATCAATGAACAGATCCTCTAGACAGAAAATCAATAACGCAACAGAGATCCTAAATGATACAATAGAAAAATTAGACTTAATCGACATTTTCAGGCCATTACATCCAAAAAAATCAGAATACACAGTCTTCTCAAGTGCCCATGCAACATTATCAAGAATCAATCACATAATGGGGCACAAGGCTAACCTTAACAAATTTAAGAGTATAGAAATTATTTCAAGTATCTTCTCTGACCACAATGGCATAAAACTAGAAATCAACCACAAGAAAAGAAATGAGAAAAAACTTATTACATGAAGACTAAACAATATCCTACTAAAAAACCAATGGGTCAATGAGGAAATAAAGAAGGAAATTTAAAAAATACCTCGAGAGGAGTTCCCGTCGTGGCACAGTGGTTAACGAATCCAACTAGGAACCATGAGGTTGCGGGTTCGATCCCTGCCCTTGCTCAGTGGGTTAACGATCCGGCGTTGCCATGAGCTGTGGTGTAGGTTGCAGACGCGGCTCGGATCCCATGTTGCTGTGGCTCTGGTGTAGGCCGGCGGCTACAGCTCTGATTAGACCCCTAGCCTGGGAGCCTTCATATGCCGCGGGAGCGGCCCAAAGAAATAGCAAAAAGCCAAAAAAAAAAAAAAAAAATACCTCGAGACATACGATAATGAAGGCACAACCTCTCAAAATCTATGGGATGCCACAAAAGCAGTGCTCAGAGGGAAATTCATAGCAATACAGGCCATCCTCAAAAAAGAAGAAAAATATCAAATCAACAACTTAACCCATCACCTAAAAGAATTAGAAAAATAAAAAATGAAACCTAAAGTCAGCAGAAGGAAGGAAATCATAAAGATCAGAGAGGAAATCAATAAAATAGAAATTCAAAAAACAATAGAAAAATCAATAAAACCAAGAGCTGGTTCTTTGAAAAGGTAAACAAAATTGACAAACATCTGGCTAGACTCACCAAGAAGAGGAGAGAAAAAACCCAAATAAACAAAATAAGAAACGAAAAAGGAGAAATCACAACAGATACTGCAGAAATACAAAAAACCATAAGAGAATACTATACTAAATTGTATGCTAACAAATTTGAAAACCTATAAAAAATGGACAACTTTCTAGAGACTTACAGCCTGCCAAAACTGAATCAAGAAGAAATAGATCAACAGAACAGACTGATTACTGGAAATGAAATTGAATATGTCATAAAAACACTCCCTACAAATAAAAGTCCAGGACCAGATAGCTTCAAAAATTCTATCAAGCATACAAAAAGAAACTTATACCCATCCTCCTTCAACATTTGCAAAAGGTTGAAGAAGAAGGAACACTCCCAAAGACATTCAATGATGCTGCCATTACCCAATACCAAAACCAGACAAAGATACCACCAAAAAAAGAAAACTATTGGCCAATATCTTTGATGAATATAGACACAAAAATTCTCAACAAAATTTTAGCCAACCGAATCCAACAACATATAAAAAAGATCATACACCATGACCAGGTGGGATTCATCCCAGGTTCACAAGGATGGTTCAGCATATGCAAATAAATCAACATCATACACCACATTAATGAAAGAAAAGTCAAAAACCATATGATCATCTCAATAGATGCAGAAAAAGCATTTGACAAAGTCCAACATCCATTCATGATAAAAAAAAAAAAAAAACTCTTACCAAAGTGGCTATAGAGGGAACATACCTTAACATAATAAAAGCCATTTATGACAAACCCACAGCACATATGCTACTCAATGGAGAAAAGCTGAAAGCCTTCCCACTAAAATCTGGAACAAGACAAGGATACCCACTCTCACCACTGTTATTCAACATAGTAATGGAAGTCCTAGCCACAGCAATCAGACAAACGAAAGAAATAAAAGGCATCCAAATAGGAAAAGAAGAGGTAAAACTGTCACTGTATGCAGATGACATGATACTATATATAGGAAACCCCAAGGACTCAGGCCAAAAAATGCTCGAACTGATCAACAAATTCAGCAAAGTAGCAGGATATAAGATTAACACTCAGATATCAGTCACATTTCTGTATACTAACAAGGAAATATTAGAAAAGGAATACAAAAATACAACACTTTTTAAAATTGCATCCCCAAAATCAAATACCTGGGAATACACCTGACCAAGGAGATAAAAGACTTATATGCTGAGAACTATAAAACATTAATCAAGGAAATTAAAGAAGATGTAAAGAAAAGGAAAGATATTCCGTGCTCCTGGGTGGGAAAAATTAATATTGTAAAAATGGCCATACTACCCAAAGCAATCTACAGATTCAATGCACTCCCTATCAAATTACCCATGACATTTTTCACAGAACTAGAACAAACAATCCAAAAATTTATATGGAACCACAAAAGACCCAGAATTGCCAAAGCAATTCTGAGAAACAAAAACCAAGCAGAAGGCATAACTCTCCAAGACCTCAGGCAATATTACAGAGCCACAGTAATCAAGACTGTGTGGTACTGGTACCAAAACAGACATACAGACCAATAAAACAGAATAGAGAACCCAGAAATAAACCCAGACACCTACGGTCAATTAATCTTTGACAGAGAAGGCAAGAACATAAAATGCAAAATGACAGTCTTTTCAGCAAATGGTGCTGGGAAACCTGGACAGCTGCATGCAAATCAATGAAACTAGAACACACCCTCACACCATGCACAAAAATAAACTAAACATGGCTTAAAGACTCAAATATAAGACAAGACACCATCAAACTCCTGGAAGAGAACATAGACAAAACATTCTCTAACATCAACCTTACAAATCTTTTCTCAGGTCAGTCTCCCGAAGCAACAGAAATAAAAGCAAAAATAAACCAATGGGACCTAATCAAACTAACAAGCTTTTGCACAGCAAAGGAAACCATAAAAAAAAACCCAAAAAGACAACTTATAGAATGGGAGAAAATAATTTCAAACGATGCAACTGACAAGGGCTTCATCTCTAAAATATACAAACAACTTATACAACTCATCAGCAAAAAAGCCAACAACCCAATTGAAAAATGGGCAAATGACCTGAATAGACATTTTTCCAAAGAAGATATACATATAGCCAACAAGCACATGAAAAAATGCTCAATATCCCTGATTATTAGAGAAATGCAAATCAAAACTACTAGGAGGTATGACCTCACACCAGTCAGAATGGCCATCATTAATAAGTCCACAAATAAGAAATGCTGGAGAAGGTGTGGAGAAAAGGCAGCCCTCCTGCACTGTTGGTGGAAATGTAAGCTGGTACAACCACTATGGAAAACAGTATGTAGGTACCTTAGAAAACTACACATAGAACTACCATATGATCCAGAAATCCCACTCTTGGGCATATATCTGGACAAAACTTTCCTTGAAAAAGACACATGCACCCACATGTTCATTGTAGCACTATTCACAATAGCCAAGACACGGAAATAATCCAAATGTCAATCAACAGATGATTGGATTAAAAGATGTACATGTACATGATGGAATGCTACTCAGCCATAAAGGAGAACAAAATCATGCCATTTGCAGCAACATGTATGGAACTGGAGACTCTCATACTAAGTGAAGTAAGTCAGAAATAGAAAGACAAATACTATATGATTTCACTTATATCTGAAATCGAATATATGGCACAAATGAACCCTTCCACAGAAAAGAAAATCATGGACATGGAGAACAGACTTGTGGTTGCCAAGAGGGAGGAGGAGGGAGTGGGAGGAATTGGGAATCTGGGGTTAATAGATGCAAACTACAGCCTTTGGAATGGATAAGCAATGATATCCTGCTGTATAGCACTGGGAACTATGTCTGGTCACTTGTGATGTAGCAAGATAATGTGAGAAAAAAGAATGTTTACATGTATGCGTGACTGGGTCACCTCGCTGTGTGGTAGAAAATTGACAGACCACTGTAAATCAGCTATAATAGAAAAAATAAAAATCATTATTTTAAAAAAAGACCTAAGAATAGATTCCAAATACACGAAGCCAAATATGACAAAACTACAGTAGAAATGAAGGAATCAGAATTATAGTTGGAGATTTTAACATTCCTTTCCAGTAACAGATAATTCAGAAGAAAGAAATTCAGCAAATAGATGGACTGGACAACACCATCAAGTAACGGAATCTAATTGCCATTTATAAAACAATTGTCCAATTTCAGAAAATAGAGTCAAATGACTCAAGATCTTCTACATACACTGTAAAAGGAAAAAGAGGGGCAGAGAAAGAACTTGTAAATTAGACAAGACTAAACTATAACATGAAAGACTGTACACCTGTGTAAAAAATTCCCAAAGAATTAAGAGGAGTGAAATTTAGAATAATGGATATTTTGAGGAGGAATTGAGAAGGCTGTGATTAGGATGAGGTCTATAGAGTAGATCCTGAGGTATCTGGAAAAGCTCTATTTCTTTACATAATGGTTACATGTGTTTATCTTATTACAGTCCGCTAAGCAATTTTATTTCAGTGTATTTTTTCTGTATTTGTGTCTTATTTTAAAATACAATTTTGAAAAAAAAATTTTGGCCACACCCACAGCATGTGGAAGTTCCTGGGGCAGGGACTGAACCCGAGCCACAGCAGAAACCCAAACCACATCAGTGACAACACCAGGTCCTGAACCACTAGGCCACCAGATTATTTTTTTTTAAGATTTTAAAAATTAACTGCAAATTCTATTTCTCAGCTCACAGTAAACTAGCACTTCCACAAAGAACAACTAAGAAAATGAAGTAAAATGCAAATAACAACAAAAAAAATGACTTCTGCTTGCACGCATTAGAAAATTTCCAAGGTAAGTCTTCAGGGACGGACATCCTGCAGAGAAATGACACATACAGGTATGCGCTGACATTCTGCAGCTATTTTTTTCCAAAGTGTTTGCCAATTCTTAGCATGAACCCAAGCAGAGGTTCCAATCAGGAGCCACTAACTGTTAGGAGGCAGAGGAGTCAGCAGAATTTTGGCAATTTCAATTTGCTAGAGAGATAAAAATTAGAGATCAGGGCTGCCAAAGCAGTCACATATGGTGTAGGACCACAGTGGAAAAGATGTGTAGGAAAGTGAGTCTGACATTCTCCTGTTTCCAAACTCTTGAACTGCTCAAAGAATGAAGGTAAAAAGCCAGGTAGGAAACCACTGAGTGGCTGAGAGGCATTTTCTACAAAAAAAGATAAAAATTCTGAGTTTACCCAAGAGAAAATAGATCAAATAAACAAGTCCAGATCCCCATTTCAAAGACTGAGAAATCATATATAAGCAACAAGGATACATTATACAGCACAGGGAATTACAGCATTATCTTGCAATAACTCTTAACAGAATGTGTAAAAATGTAAAAATACTGAATCGCTATCATCTACACCTAAGACTAATATAATACTATAAATCAACTTTACTTCAATTTAGAAAAAAGACTGGAGAACCTAATAGCAAGATGTACCATTGATTAACAGAGTTACAAGAATTGCAACACACTTCTAGTCAGCTGAAATCCTGATCATATTAAAGTAGTCTGCAGTGAACCCACTCTGGAAAAAGCTGACATTACCTAGATCCTTCACAATGTATCCCACACAGTGTCCAACATGCAATCATAAATTATGACTATCTAGAAGGAAAGTGAAAAGCCAGACAACAAAAAAACATACAGTAAACCCAGTTGCTGAAATTATCAGACACTATGTTTTAAATAGCTATGATTAATATATTCAAAAATAGAGGACAACCTTAGATTTCATCAGAAAACTGATGAAATCAAGCAAAAATTTTAAGATTTGAAAAATGCAATAATGGAAATTAAAAAGTCTGGCTTACCATCAGATTGGACAGCAAAGAGAGAATTAATGAAGTGTTAGGGAAGTGAGAAAAAAGCATAGGTTGAGGTACAGAAAGCAAAATGAGAAGAAAATACAGAAAAGAATGTAAAATACATATAGAACATAGGAAAACATACATGCAAATTGTTCAGAAAGTGAGGCAGAGACTAAACAGAATAGAAGCAATGCTTGAAGAGATAACTGCCTAAAATTTTTCAAAAGTGACTGAGGAGGAAGTTCCCGTCATGGCGCAGTGGTTGGCGAATCCAACTTGGAACCATGAGGTTGCGGGTTCGATCCCTGGCCTTGCTCAGTGGGTTAAGGACCTGGTATTGCCGTGAGCTGTGGTGTGGGTCACGGATGCGGCTCGGATCCCACATTGCTGTGGCTCTGGTGTAGGCCAGTGACTACAGCTCCGATTGGACCCCTAGCCTGGGAACCTCCATATGCCCCAAGAGCAGCCCAAGAAATGGCAAAAAGACAAAAAAAAAAAAAAAGTGACTGAGGATACCAAACCATAGGATT
This sequence comes from Sus scrofa, assembly GCF_054392235.1. NCBI lineage: Eukaryota > Metazoa > Chordata > Mammalia > Artiodactyla > Suidae > Sus > Sus scrofa. Next base: position 106,521,085 of record NC_139388.1, on the reverse strand, counting down.
AAGAATCCCAATGGAAATCAAGCAAGATGAAAGATTAAAAAAACCACACCTAGTAACATCAGAGGAAAATTATTGAGAAAATTATTACTATTATTATTATTATTTTGTCTTTTTGCCTTTTCTAAGGCTGATCCCACGACATATGGAGGTTCCCAGGCTAGAGGTCTAATCAGATGTGTAGCCACCGGCCTATGCCAGAGCCATAGCAACTCGGGATCTGAGCCACGTCTGTGACCTATACCACAGCTCATGGCAACGCTGGATCCTTAATCCACTGAGCAAGGCCAGGGATCAAACCTGCAACCTCATGGTTCCTAGTCAGGTTCGTTAACCACTGCGCCATGACGGGAACTCCACTATCAAGAAAATTATTAAAATGCCAATGAGACACACCTCCAAAAATCTCTGACAAAATGGTGAGATACACTATTTTCATGGACAAGAAGCTTCACTATTACAATTAAATAGATTTCCTAAAATAACCTGCATATTTAAAAGCAACTTCAGGCAAAACCCCAATAGGATATTTCATGCAATTTGACAAGCTATTTCTAAGAAGTACATGAAGGAATAAAGGAAGATACTTGTCCTACACTAGATTGAGGCTTTTTATAACCATGTGGTATAAGTGCAGAAATACACAAATGACACAACTGTACAGGGAAGAGTCTAAAATTATCCATGCATGGAGCTGGAGGAATCAGACACCTGGACTTCAGACTATACTACAAAGCAACAATCATCAAAACTGCATGGTACTGGCACAAAGACAGAAATATAGCTCAGAATTAAACCCACGCACCTACAGCCAACTCATCTATGACAAAGGAGGCAAGAATATACAATGGAGAAAGGACAGCTTGTTCAATAAGTGGTGCTGGGAAAACTGGACAGCCACATGAAAAAGAATGAAATTAGAACACTCCCTAACACCATACACAAAAATAAACTCCAAATGGATTAAAGACCTAGAAATAAGGCCAGACACTATCAAACTCCTAGGGGAAAATATAGGCCAAACACTCTCTGACATAAACGACAGCAACATCTTCTCAGATCCACCTCTCAGAGTATTGACAATAAAAAGAAAAATAAACAAATGGGATCTAATCAAACTTCAAAGTTTCTGCACAGCAAAGGAAACCCTAAACAACACAAAAAGACAACCCACAGAATGGGAGAAAATCTCTGCAAGTGAATCGACTGATAAGGGATTAATCTCCAAAATTTATAAACACGTTCTGCAGCTCCATACCAAAAAAACAAACAAGCCTATCAAAAAATGGGCAGAAGATCTAAACAGGCAGTTCTCCAAAGAAGACATACAGATGACCGAGAAACACATGAAAGAATGTTCAACGTCACTCATTATTAGAGAGATGCAAATCAAAACCACTATGAGGTACCACCTTACACCAGCCAGAATGGCCATCATCCAAAAGTCTACAAACAATAAGTGCTGGAGAGGGTGTGGAGAAAAAGGAACCCTAGTACACTGTTGGTGGGATTGTAAATTGGTGCAACCACTGTGGAAAACAGTATGGAGAGTCCTCAGAAAACTAAACATAGAACTACCATTTGATCCAGCAGTCCCACTCCTGGGCATCTACCCAGAGAAAACCACAACTCACAAAGACACATGTACTCCAATGTTCATTGCAGCACTATTTACAATAGCCAAGACATGGAAACAACCTAAATGTCCATCGATGGAGGAGTGGATCCAGAAGATGTGGTATATATACACAATGGAATATTACTCAGTCATTAAGAAGAACGAAATACCAGCATTTATTGCAACATGGATGGACCTAGAAACTATCATGCTAAGCGAAGTCAGCCATACAATGAGACACCAACATCCAATGCTTTCACTGACATGTGGAATCTGAAAAAAGGACAGACTGAACGTCTTTGCAGAACAGATGCTGACTCACAGACATGGAAAAACTTATGGTCTCTGGAGGAGACAGTTCGGGGGGTGGGAGGATGTGCCTGGGCTGTGGGATGGAAATCCTGTGAAATCAGATTGTTATGATCATTATACAACTACAGATGTGATAAATTCATTTGAGTAATAAAAAAATGGAAAAAAAATTATCCATGCATAAATTAAAACCTATTCCATTTCAGTGCTATCATGGTAGATTATGGGAAAAGGAGGAAACTTTTAAATGCTACTGGGCAATAGATTATCCAAATGGAAAAAAAGAAATAAAATTGGGATCTCTACAGTATATTGTATGTGGAAAAAAATGTCAGGTAGGTTGTATTCTGTGAAAAGCAGGGCTTAAGGTATATATAAAAACAAAAAAAAAACTAAGGCTATTTTATATAAAGTGGGTTTAGTAAAGGATTTATTAATTAAAATATAAAAAGAAAAAATTATGAAGAAACAGTCAAATTCAGCTGTTGATAATTTTAAAACTCTCAGTTATTAAAAGGCAGTATTTAAAAGGTTCAAGAGCAAGATAAAAAAAACTAGGAGAAGTATTTGTCCCACATTAACCAGAAAAAGATTATTATTCATAATGTCTATTTTTAAGGCAATGAGGAAATGAACAAAATTATAAATAGGCACTTTATAGAACCGTAAATGCCAAAAAAGAAAACCAAAATGCTTATTCTTATGCATAATTATGAAAAAGTCAGAATGAAATGCCATTTTAAACGCACATGAATACAACTGAAAAAAAAAATTGCGTACTATCCATCATTGCATAAATATACAATAAAGGCACACTTAGACACTACTGTCAACTGGTGGAACCACTTTGGAAGATAGTTTAGTAACAATTAGTAACGATGGAGATGTACATTCCATGGTTTTCAGCAATTAGTCTTTTTTGTCATATACATTCCGGAATAGGTCTTATACACATGTACCAGGAAAAAAATGCATAAAAGACTTAAGAAGCATTGTGTGAAAGAGCAGAAAATTGGGGGAAAAAAAAACAAATGTCCCTTATCAGTAGAATCACACACACACACACAGAAGTATGGTATAGTCACACAAGGAAAGACTACACAGCAGTGAATAGGAACAAATTGGGGTTACATGTATCATAGATAAATATGACCAGCAGAATATTAAGAGGGAAAATCAACACAAGATTATGCATACAGTATATCTATATAAAGTTTAAAATGTATGCATAGTTTACAGGTTAAATATACATCAAACTATAAATACAATCAACGGGATGATAAAAATTGAAGGTAGTGATTACTTCTGAATGGAGGGAGGGCTGATTCAAACAGTGAAGGGACACATAGCAGACTTCAAAGGTCCATGTCCACTACCTCTTCTTCTGATGTGTGCATTTGTACTTGGAAATATACATTTTGTCTTTTCTAGATAGATATATGATAGATAGATAGATGGATAGATAGATAGATGGACAGACAGACAGATAAAGGGTTGTATATCCTATTGGTTCTATTTCTCAAGACAATCCTGACTAATACATCTGCTGATTCACAAAGAGAAAAAAATCTGGAAAGTTAAGCCTAAATTTGATTGAATAACTAGATGCTAATTCTGCGTGATTAAATATAAAATTGTATGATAATATGGCAATTCTCATAAATTTACATGACAGGATACTAACTCTTTATATTATCCACTCATTGTTTAAAAAAAAAAAAACAAGCAAAAAAAAAACACAGTACCAAAGAAAACCTTATATTTGCAATGTTACATTTGTATCTCTCTTAAATATCTTTTTTTTGGATATGATTTCTGCAGTGATAATGTATAAGGGGAGCGATTTCCTGTAGCTAATAGCCTTCATTAACATGTGATTTCATTAGCAGTAGGATAGCATTAACACCTTTCAGATAAGTAATGGTCCTCCAACGATTATAATTTTGCCTACTGTTTTTAATAAAATCATTGCTAATCTATCAAACCTAACATTAGACCTCCCTCAAGAAAAAATAAATTCTAATTTACGGAGTATACATATAAATGAGATTCATATTCCAGGATGTTTGTTGGATGAATATTCTAAAAAATCGTTCCCAAACACTACAAAAAAGAACCATTTGCAAAGTCATCATAAGAATTTACAACGGTTCATGGATTGACAATGAGATACATACTAGGTTTTTTTCCTCAAAATTTGCTGAATGTTGGTAGAGGAAATGATAAAATAATTAAACTTGTACATTTGTAAATGCTAGGGTAATCATTCAAAAGGTGTTAGAGCTGCCAGAATTCAGCCTCTGTCTGCCAGGTGCAGAATTGAAATGCAGAGATGGAGTTTTGGGTAAAGGAGAAAAAAATAGCTTTATTACTTTGCCAGGCAAAGGAGGGTCACAGCAGGCTAATGCCCTAAAGACTGTGCCCCCCACCCCCCCGCCCTTAGAATTGTGAGGAGTTTTATAGTAAAAAGGAGAAAAACAGGTTTTCAGTTAGGAAACAGGATTGGGACAAACGTGCATTCTTTTTTGTGGGAATCTTAGTCATCAAAGCTGGAGCCAGGAGATCTCGGTCTGATCATGATGGTGGTCTTCTGGGTTATTGTCGAGAATAACAGGACTTGTGCAAAGGGCATATTGATCAGAGATTAGAACAAACTAGGAAAGGTACTGAAAAACATCATGTGCTAATCATCTTTAACCCACAGGCAATTATGTTCAGGGTGCCTAATCTTTAGCTTATGGGTGAGTACGTTTAGAGTGCAATTAAACCTGGGAGAAGGACAAGGAAGGACAAAGAAGGACTCTAAGCTGTTTAGTTTTAAAGTGTTCATTTCTAAAAGATGCATAAGGAGTTCCCGTCGTGGCGCAGTGGTTAACGAATCCGACTAGGAACCATGAGGTTGCGGGTTCGATCCCTGCCCTTGCTCAGTGGGTCAAAGTTCCGGCGTTGCCGTGAGCTGTGGTCTAGGTCACAGACGCGGCTCGGATCCTGCGTTGCTGTGGCTCTGGCGTAGGCTGGCAGCTACAGCTCCGATTCGACCCCTAGCCCGGGAACCTCCATATGCCGCAGGAGCGGCCCAAGAAATGGCAAAAAGACCAAAAAAAAAAAAAAAAAAAAAAAAAAAAAAAATAAAAGATGCATAAGGAATAAAACCTCTCTTAGGTGTATAAGATGCCTATATTATCATGTCTATTCCTTGAGAGGGAACCAGGACCCTGCCCCAAGTCTGTACTATTGTTGCTTGACTGCTCCTCTCTTGCCTTTGCATCCCCTCCCTTCCCTGACCATCAGCTGTCTGAACTTGGCCCTAGGGACTCAGGGAAGGTATGGTGGCTGATGAGGCCCATTTCCTAAGAACAAGAAATGGGGGACACAGAAAGGCTTTTGTGTCCAGGAGTCCCACAGAGCTGTGCTCAGTTTCATTAAAAATTATGTACCATTACTGAATAAAGAACCTTCCAAAGATTATGACTTTTTTTTTATAGGAGTATTTTTTTTCCCATTATAGCTGGTTTACAGTGTTCTGTCAATTTTCTACTGTACAGCCAGATGACCCAGTCACACATACATGTATACTACTGCCTTTGGAATGGATAAGCAAAAAGATATCAACTTTCATATGTGGCCTCAACAATGTTTATATCATCCTAATAGGTTTCACCTATTTTAAAATACCAATAGAGTCTGACTTCAATTAACTTCATAATTTAGTCATGTTAATGGTCTGTATAGATGTTCGTAGGGATATAACAATTCTTTTACTGCTAGCTTTAGATTAAAAGTTTTGGCTGTTTGAATAATTCAAATAAGAACAGCTATTGGCAAGTGCCATGTCAGTGACAAAATTCCAGTGGAATGTCTGTGGGTGTTTTTGGGTTTCTAAGCCTGGTGAGTGATCTCTTTGAAATCTCTCTTCTCCTTGACTGTTAATGTCTTTTTTTAAAATAAGCCATTTAAATTACTTATTTTTTTAACAGTTTTATTGAGGTACCTTTGACAAAGCCCTCACATCTTGGCTGAATGATTCAAATAAATCCTGTCCAGTATACTTGCCTCCAGATTTTCCTTCACCAGTTCATCTTCTACTCTCCTAGAGCAGAGTTCTTTATTTTCCACCCATCTCATGTACAACTGTATCACTTGTTTCCTGATCAACTTTTCTTGGTTCCTTTTGCCTACGGGATGAATTCCTAAGTAAGTGGGGCATATCAGCTCTTCATTATCTTTCCTTTGCTTATGTATGAACACTCTGCTGTTGCACCCAGGATGCATTAGCATTTATGGCTACAGATGTACCCTTTCACCAATACAGCGAGCTTTCTCATGCCTCTGAGTCTTCGCCTATGACATTCCCTCTCTCCCCCAACCAAACCCGTTCTCATTTCCTCAGCTGACAAAATCAAGCTCTCCTGGACACGTCTCCCAAGCAACTCGTGCAAAGTGCTTTTATCTGTGTCACTGTGATCACACTCAACAAGTTATACCATAATTAAAGTGTACACAACTCTTTCTTCCATGAGAGAGAGCCCTTCTGATGAACAGGAGCCATATTATTCCTCATTGTGTCCCCTTCACCAGTGACCACGGTAGTGGCCACGATCTACTGTAGATAAAAACCAATAAAAATACAACTTTCTCTGAACTAAGTCCAAGGTTGCTTCAGGCAAAGGATTTTTTTCATTTTTTAAAAGTTTTACTGAAATATAGATGATTTAGGAGTTCCTGTTGTGGCACAGGGGAAACGAATCCAACTAGGAACCATGAGGTTGTGGGTTCGATCCCTGGCCTTGCTCAGTGGGTTAAGGATCCGGCGTTGCCTTGAGATGTGGTATAGGTCACAGACCCGGCTCAGATCTGGCATTGCTGTGGCTATGGTGTAGGCTGGCAACTGTAGCTCTGATTAGACCCCTAGCCTGGGAACCTCCATATGCTGTGGGTGTGGCCCTAAAAAGCAACCAAAAAAAAAGAAATATAGTTGATTTACAATGTTGTGATAATTTCTGCTGTACAAAAGTTATTCAGTTATTCACATACACACATTCATTGTTTTCCACATTCTTTTTCCTTTTAGATTATCACAAAATATTGGGTAGAGTTCCCTGTGCTATACAGCAGATCCCCATTGGACAGTCATTCCATAATGTACCACAGTGTGCATATTCCAGTCCCAAACCCCCAGCTATCCCTCCACCCACAGCTGTCCACTTTGGTAACCATAAGTTTGTTTTCAAAGTCTGTTCTGCAAATAAGTTCATTTATACCTTTTTTTAGATCCCACATATAAGTGATGCCATATGTCTTTCATCTCTGTCTAACTTCACTTTGTATGATAATGTGTAGGTCCATCCATGTTGTTGCAAATAGCATTATTTCATTATTTTTATGGCTGAGCAATATTCCATTGTATGTATGTACCACAACTTCTTTATCCATTCCTCTGTCAATAGACATTTACGTTGCTTCCGTTGGCTATTGTGAATAGTGCTGCAGTGAACACTGGGTGCCTGTCAGTCTTATCTCAGGCAACAAGGAAAATCTCAAATAATTAATGTAACCTTATACCTAAAACATTTAGAGAAGGAAGAACAGACAAAGCCTGAAATTAGCAGAAAGAAAGAAATCATAAAGATCAGAGCAGAAATAAATGAAACAGAGACCAAGAAAGATCAACAAAATTGATAAACCTTTAGCCACACTCATCAAGAAAAAAAGGGAGAGGGTTCAAATCATTAAAATTTTTAATGAAAAAGGATAAATTACAAATGACTCCACAGAAATACAAAAGATCATAAGAGACTACTATGAGCAATAGTATACCAATAAAATGGACAATCTAGAAGAAATGGACAGATTCTTACAAAGATACAACCTACCAAGATTGAACCAAGAAGAAATAGAAAATATGAATAGACCAATCACAAGTGCTGTAATTGAAAATGTGATTTAAAAACTTTCAAAAAACAAAAACCCAGGAACTGATGACTTCACAAGCAAATTCTATCAAATATTCAGAGAAGAGTTAACATCTATTCTTCCGAAACTCTTCCAAAACATTGTAGAAAAAGGAACACTCCCAATCTCATTCTATGAGGCCACCATCACCCTGATACCAAAACCAGACAATGATACCACAAAAAAAGAAAATTACAGCCCAATACCACTGTTGAACAAGATGCAAAAATCCTCTTTTTGTAGGATTTTTAAAAAGAGAATATAATATCCATTCTAGGTTTTTAGCAAGTGTCATCAAATTTCAAAGCTAAATATAGTTTAAAACCCAAAGCATTCTTCCAGTTCATCTCACCAGACCAAACTTCTGTATCAGAGGTGACATGGCCTCCCCACCAGGGTTGTCCTGACCTGGTTCACACCCAATCCCTTAACCACACTGTGATCCACTGTGTTTCTCGCATGGGATGGTTCTTCCCTCCATCTGCAGCATCATAAATGCCCCATTCTTAGACAACTACCTCAAAACCTCTCATTGGAAAGGCACATCTTTCTTACCTCATTATTTATAATGGTGGCTTAACATGTGATGAAATTTTTCATTTTCTAATTATTGGATGGAGGTAAGCTTAGATGATTCAGGAGTGGCTTATATGCTTTCTTTGTTTAGGAAACCCTGTTCCCCTAATTTCTGTCATGCCTAAAATATTCCAGACATGGAAATATTGATTGGGTACTGAATGAATGCACACTTAAAAAAAAAAAAAAAGGAAAGAAAATCACTTTGAGAAATATTAGACCATGGATTTTTCTTTTTCTTTTTTTATTTTTATTTATTTATTTAGGCCCTGAATCATTGTCATAATTCAGCTTGAACAGATCTACAAAGTTAAAAGAAAATAGAGGAAAATACTTCGTTTTCATGAATATCTGAATTCTGATTCTCTGCTTCCTGAACTAGCTCATTTTCTAGTTGATGGAACCTGCTGGAAGGAAGTAAATACAATTTACAAAATGGAATTTTCTGTGGCATTACCTGATAACTATGATTGCAATAAAAAATCTCACAGAGACCTAAAATGTAATTTATAATAAATATGAAGGCTTCTACAAGGATTCAGAATTCTTGGTTACTTCCCTAGGAACCTAAAAATCTTCACTGATAAAACATACAATACATTTTTGGGACTAATTACCATTTATTCTCTTTTCCATTGTAGTCAGGTACCATCTATAAGAGGCAAATGCAGAAAACTAAGTTCACATTGTCTTGAATGATTACTGTGTTTTTGTTTTAATAAAGGCATACCTTAAATAGTTGGGGGGACAACATAAACAGTATGCAACTTGCTCTTATTAGGATAGATACTTTCTCATAGAGCTTGCTAGATGCCTAATGTAATCACTGTGGTCTTTAATTTGATATGTACAATGGACTTGAGGTCTGAGATCAGGAAAAGAAAAATCTAGATAATTATTTCAGCTCTACTTCATACCTAGATGTATGACCTTGAGCAGATTATTTGACATCTCTGGGTCCTACTTTTCTTTTTACAGCAAGAGATAAATGGATCTCCACTACCTTATATGCAGAATTATTATAAGAATACAGTGTTAGAACATAAGGAGATCACATGAAAACAGTCTTATAAAATGTGAAACTAACAAATGCAAATGAATATAAATTACTATTATTTAGGCATGTCAACATCCTAACTTAATTTATGTAATTTTCAGAAGTATTAAAGAAGGGACTTTTGATGAATATTTCTTGAAGATGAATGTTTCAAATTTGATTAATGTGCTGAGGGTTGGTTCACATTTTAAAAGGTCTGTGAGGAGGACAAAAGTGATGAGTCAATTAGAGATAATTTGGTCTCATCCTACCAGACTTATCCAGTGCCTACAAAATCAAGTCTAAACACTACTTCCTGAGGGGACAGTTCCTCGTTAATCATCATCAGTGTATATTTACAGGGCCTGCCTATGACAGCAGTGCCACAGTTGGCATCCTTAGGTTGGTTCATTAATCTACAACACGTTTGGTGTAGGCAGGTAGTTGTTTGTGATGATGTCTTGATTCGAAAAAAATCAGGTTTGTGAACTTGGGTTGTTAACATTCATGTTTTTGCAATCACCAAATGCTTGTTTTTCACAAGAAATATTCAAGGTTCCATAGAGCAGAGATGTCCCTGTGGACGGTAGATCCAGGGGGAGGTAACAGATTGGCAAAAGGAGTTAATCATATGCAAAACTTTGCATACTTGTGTGTGTCTGGACATATTTCTAGGCAAAGGGCTCATGACTGACATCAGGTTCTCGTGGGAACATGTAACTTCTATAACGATAGTACTTCCATGATAATACACCCTTCACTCCAGAGAAGGGTGTTTTGGGGGACCCTACCATGTGTGATGTGGGAGATGGCTCCACAGAGAGATGTTCTGAATGTCAAGTCAACATGAGAAGCTCTCTTCGCAAATTTTTCCCTTTTCTCAGGAGAGATCCCACTTGTATTACTTTGGAATTCTTCATTTATCAGCTTCCTTTTTACTTTAAGTCTTTTGACATTTTTAAAAGTCTAAACTGTGTTATGTTTAGAAATCTGTAAAATAGTGAGCTGAGTGATTCATGTTTAACATGTAACTGCTTTCACAGATGTATTCCTGTTTATTTAAAAGTAATTTAGAATTGTGCTTCCTATTAGATCATCAACCCTCTAATCAGAATCCTCATCTAATCTTCAGGATATTTTTCTAAAAAATCTCAAGGTGGCACTACATTTCATAGTAGAGCAATAAATATTTTACTATTCTTACTGATCATACCACAATCTGAGGTAATAACTACTGTCACAGCTTAAAAGATGAAACTCAATTCTATTTTGCTTTGTGGTCTTTATTTCACAGCCTTGGCAAATAAATCCACAACTCTTTAAAATAAACAGTCATTGCTCCAGAAACAGTGTAATGGTGAAAAATGTTTTTCAACTTATTTATCCAGATTGAGTCACTTGTCTTCTGCCTTTCTATTGGGATAAAACCAATGATTATTACGTAATTGCCTTAGGGCTAGAAGACCAAAACTGCTTTTTCAAATGCCATGTTAATGGTAATTTGTAAATTACATTCTGTGCCTATTTCAGTGTGGTTACTTTTTTAGTGGTCTTTAGTAACAGCTGTTATTTATCTATGTGAAAATCTGAGTATAAGCCATTTGGTCTTTGTGATGTTTGAGACTGTTTTAATGAATACTAAGAAAAACAGTTACGAGAGGCCAGAAGATAAGAGTTGGAATATTTGATCTGGTCTATGTTGTATAACTTTGGGATTTATTTCACTTATGATCACATGAATGGTGATTGGCAACAGTCTGAAGAATTCTGATTTCAGAAGTTTCTGTAGGAAGACAGGTATTGGGTTCAGGAGCTATAGCGCTCATGTCCTATACAGGACCCTGACATCATGATCCACATAATTCTATTCTAGGTTTTGTGGATCATAATGAAGATTAGACAATAGCATTTCCTGAAGAAGCTAATATTTTAAATAATAGAGGGATGAAGATATTTGGGGGCAAGTTAAAGCTTAAGTAGAAGATTGCCAATTTAGAATTCAGGTAAACTATATGGGATACTCAGGATAAAGGGCAGAGATTTTAAATTAGTACATATTTTCAGTTCTTTGATCATTCAGGTGAAGAACTCTTATAGATTTATTTTGTTTATTAGGAAGGAACAGATTGTTGATAAGTTATATTTGGTTTTGCCCTTAAAATTATTTAATAGTAAAGCTGGATTCCATTGTATTTGTTATTTAATATGGACGAAGAGTGTAATGTGAATATTTATTTAGCCATTTATATTAGACATAAGAGAGGATATGGATAGAACTAAAACAGCATCTTTGTAGCCACAATACTGAGAAATATCTTAGACAATTCTGGATCCTTTTCCAAATCACAATTTAGGTCATATACTTGCACAAAGTCAAACAAAACCAGTGTTTGTGTGTGGTATGTGTGCATGTGGTGTGTGTGTGTGTTTGAGTCCTCCAGCGAAAATGTTTTTTAATCAGAGGCATTTGCCAATCCACATTACACCTTCTTGTCTCTTCTGATAAGATCTTTAATATTTATCACGTAATGTTTGTTGCTATGGTGGTGAGGGAGACAGGATAAGATTGTGAAAAATATTTCAATGGATTGATGGGGTTTAGTCTCTTACCCAGACTCAAAAGCCAGAGACTCTCCTGGATCCTCAAAACTTATTACACTCTAAATGGGATGTGTTATCTCTTCGCATTGCAATGATTCAAATTTGGATGCTTGAAAAAAAAAATGGTACCTTAACAAAAAGAAGAGAGTCATTAAGAGACAACTGATTTAGAATAGAAAAGATGAATGTCATTTAAAGGATGTTAAATTCAAAGCATAAACTGCATAGTGACCTAGAGGAAGATATCAATGGGAATTCTGAACAGGGGACAGAAGCTTATGATCAGACAGGGTTAAGAGTATATTCATAAATAGCACTTGAGTTTGTGGGAGTGAACAAGATCACCCAGAGTGAAGGATTATTAACTTGGAGTCAGTAAATCCCCTAAGGGTATCCATGAACTCCTGAATTAATATCTGAAATGTTGTAAGAATCAGTTTCTTTAAAAAGAGCTCATAACTTTAAATAGATTCTCAAAGAAGCTATGATCCAAAAATTGTTTTTAAAAGTTGGACCAAGAAAAGGACAAATGAGCATATAAAGACAGGACTTGAATAATATAGATAGTGAATAGATGTTTGATAAAAGGTATTAAACTGGCATTTCTTGAAAGCCGACAATATGTCAAGCAATGTCCTAGGGAATTTCATATAGAACATCTCGCTTAATCTTCTCAACAGTCCTGTGAGCCTGAGACCACTAATATGGTTTTTACACATGAGATAAATGAGATTAAAATGATTTTTCAAAACCCAGTAGTAACTAAACAACAGGGCAATTCCTGTTTGGAGGGCATGATTCCAAGTTTGGTGCTCAGTGTCACAGTTATAGAAGAACTAGAGAGGAAAATGGTAGAAAAACAAAACAAAAATGTGAAATAACACACTATCAAGTAGGAAAGAGTAACAAAGACAATTCTACACAGCATAAAGCAGATCTTACAAGATGTCCATGGAATATTATGGTGACAAAATTTAGCTACAAGTATCTTTAACAATGAAGTCAGGGAAACCTCAAACATATGGAAGCCTATTGATAAGTTAAAAAAATTTCTTTGACTATTAAAAATCATCATTAAGATATTACACAAAAATTTTTGGTAATAGTTTCATTCATTCTTTCAGCCTACTTGTGCCAAGTACTACATTACATAGCAGTTTAAACAATTTCAATACATTGTTTTCTTTATGGTTGTGTCATTTTTGAGTACTGAACACTTTCAAGAAAATCATTACACAACATATGCAATGAACAATATTGTAATATATGAAATATGTTCTTAAATCTTCAAGTCACTGAATTGCTATGTCTAGAAAATGAGCTTGGAAATAACTTCCTAATTCAAAAGTAACAGAAACATGTGATAAAAGCATCTTAATCAGGTTAAATGTGGGTTAACTGATAGTAAGAAAGAAAATTTTATGAATGAAAACATAACATCTATAGTATGAGACCCAAAAACCATATATTACTGTTTCCTTTAATAGTTTTTAAAAAAATAAATTATTCTTTCAAGAATATCAGGCTGCCATGACTTAAATCTCTTGACCAATATCAACATCAGTAAAATCAAGAAAGCCAACATCATGTGCTTTACAACATAATGAAGTAAAAAGTGCACAACATCACCTATGAGAAATTTTGGTTCAAAAAATTAAACCTGAATCTCACAGAACCATTAGTCTATCAATTTATATACAAAAAAAAATACAGAGGGAAGAGGAAAAGTTAAATGACACCACAAGAAAGAAATAAGTCAATCTTAGAACATGGGACAGACAGCCAAGTTTTCCCCAAAACAAACCAGTGGCTTTTATAAAAGAAGAAAGGAAAAAAAGTAAAAGAAAGATATAACTGTGATGGTATAAGAGAGACTTAAGAAACAAAAAACCCAAACCCAATGGAGAAAACTTTTTTGAATTCTGATTTGAACATGTAGCTTTTCTTGAATCTGAGGATTCATGTCTTTTGTTAATTTTGAAAAATTCATAGCCATTATCGCTTTACATATTGCCACTTCCACAATTTTTCTATCCTCTCCTTTTGAAACTCTCCCTCAATATATGATGGAATTCATCACTCTTCACCCTGTCTATTAACTACTTCCATATCTTTCTTTTCTGTCTTAATCAGTATGCTGCAGGGTGGGTAATGTCCTCAGTTTTACCTTCCAATTTACTAATACTCTCTTCAGGTGTTTCTGATCTGCTATTTAACCCATCCACAGACGTTGTTATTTGAGTGACTATATTTTGTGATTTATAGTTCTTTGGGGGTACTTTCTAATTTACTATTTTTTTTTTGTCTTTTTTCCATTTCTTGGGCCACTCCCGCAGCACATGGAGGTTCCCAGGCTAGGGGTCGAATTGGAGCTGTAGCTGCCAGCCTACACCAGAGCCACAGCAATGCGGAATCCGAGCTGCGTCTGCAACCTACACCACAGCTCACGGCAACGCCAGATCATTAACCCACTGAGCAAGGGCAGGGATTGAACCCACAACCTCATGGTTCCTAGTCGGATTCGTTAACCACTGCGCCACGATGGGAACTCCAAATTTGCTATTTTTACAGTGTCTTTTTGTTTGATTTTGGGTTTTGATTCTCTTTTATATTTTTAATTGTTTAGTTAGTACTTATTTCCTAGCCTGTATCTCAACTTTTGTGAATTTTAAGAACACCTGACATAGCATCGCCGACTCTGACTCATGCCACTTTATGCCTTTGATAATTTAGGTTAGTAAGCTCATCTTCAGCGGCTCCTAATTGATGGGAACACTATACAGCTAGAGTTAAGGCTATAATGTTCCAGAGAGGTTTTGCACTTCTTTCTTCCCAGAGACCCTGAGTGGCTGCCTTGGGACTATACTGACTGTTCACTTGTCCAATTACTGATTCCCACAGCTCATAGTATCATGTTTTGGCATAGAACCTTCACTAGAAATTCCTAGGGGACACTCTATTTGACCCTATGCCCAGGGCAGGACAATCAAGATTCATATCATCCAACCAAACAAGTAAGCAGATATTTCACTCCATATGTAGCCCTTAGAGATTTCTGCCTATTTTATGTTGCATCTCTAAATGACTGAAGAGGAGGGTTTTATCATTTTATCTAGTTCACTGTTTATCCAAAATTATAAGATTCTGTTTATTGGTCTTCAAAATTTAAAATAAAAAAACCAGAGTTCCCGTCATGCCTTAGTGCTTAACGAACCTGACTAGTACCCATGAGGATGCAGGTTAGATCCCTGGCCTCGCTTAGTGGATTAAGGATCCAGCATTGCTGTGAGCTGTGGTGTAGGTCACAGACAAGGCTCAGATCATGCATTGCTGTGGCTGTGCCATAGGCCAGCAGCTACAGCTCCAATAAGACCCCTAGCCTAGGAACCTCCATATGCTGTGGGTGCAGCCTTCAAAAGATTTTTAAAAAGGGGGAAAGACAGATATTTTGGGAGTTCCCGTCATGGCGCAGCAGAAAGGAATCTGACTAGGAGCCAAGAGGCTGTAGGTTCGATCCCTGGCCTTTCTCAGTGGGTTAAGGATCTGGCATTTGCTGTGAGCTGTGGTGTGGTCACAGAGGTGGCTTGATCCCATGTGGCTTTGGCTGTTGTGTAGGCCAGCAGCTACAGCTCCAATTCAACCCCTAACCTGGGAACTTCCATGTGCCTCAGGTGCAGTCCTAAAAAGACAAAAAAAAAATTAAATATATAAATAAAATAAAATAATCAACAAAGATTTAACTGTAGATGTCAAGGAAAAGAACACCAGTTTTATCAGTTTGCAATATAAAAGTGAAGAACAAGTCTTCAGAATCTGGGAAATGGAGGAAGATAGGGAAAGTAGGTTAGCTTTTCTATTATTTTCACATTATGATGGGAGTTAAGAGATATCATCTATAGTTAATGTAACAAGAAACTGAGGTTTCAATATATATTCATAATTATACATATAACCAAAAAGTAAGCTAAAAATAGACACATAACCATTAAGAGGAGAGAGAAGGGAAAGTGAAGTTATTTGAGCTAATTCCCAGAAATCACAGCAAGTCAAAAGATGATGTCAAATCAGATAAATTTAGAAACCATACCATAAACATATTCTCTAGGATGAAATGAATTAGGAGTAAATTTATAAAAACTGATATTCAGAAAATTTCAAAGTATTTGCTTTTAAAAGTAGGGTTGGTGAAAGTGAACTGCTACTTTTTCATTATAACCATGTGTTAGTTTTCTATTGCTACTATAATAAATTACCACATACTTAGTGGCTTTAAACAACACTCATTTATGAATTTCTTATTCTGTAGATCAGAAGCCCCGTGACTAGATTCCTGATCTGAATCTCAATGGACAGGAATCAAAGCTTTCACAAACCCATAGCTCTCATCTGGGGCTCAGGCTGCTCTTTCAAGCTGTTTGTTGGCAGATTTCCTTTTGGCTGTCAGACTGAGGTTCTTGCTAGCTGTTAGCTGGGGCCTGCTTTTAGCTTCTAGAAGCTGCTCACATTTCTTATCACATGGCTTCCTCCATCATCTAGCCAGAACATTGAATCCTTTACATCTTTGAATTTTTCTGACTTCCTCTTCTGCCACTATCCAGATAAAACTCTGCTTATTTTATTGTATTATGATCATAACACTTAATATGAGATCTACCCCTTTAACAAAATTTTAAGTGTAAAATATATTATTGTTTACTATAGGTAGAATGTAGTACAGCTGATCCCCAGAGATTACTCATTTTGGTTAACTGAAACTTTATGCCCATTGATTAGTAACTCTTCATTTCCCTCTCCCCACAGCCCCTGGGGATCACCATTTCACTTTTTTTATTCCATTTGATTTTATATACCTCATCTAAGTGGAATCATGCAGTATTTGTCTTTTTGTATCTGACATTTCATTTAGCATGTTGTCCTCCAGGTTTACCCATGTTGTTGCATATTGAATAATTTCCTTCTTTTTAAAAGCTGAATAGTACTCCATTGAATGCTTATGCAGTCATCTCTCCTTATTCTTGTGGTTTTTTGTCTTTTTTTTTTTTTTTTGGTCTTTTCTAGGGCCACACCCATGGCATATGGAGGTTCCCAGGCTAGGGGTTGAATCAGAGCTGTAGCCACCAGCCTACACCACAGCCACCACAACGCTAGATCTGAGCCGCATCTGCAACCTACACCACAGCTCACAGCAACGCCAGATCTTTAACCCACTGAGTGAGGCCAGGGATCGAACCCGCAACCTCATGGTTCCTAGTCAGATTCGTTAACCACTGAGTCATGACAGGAACTCCTATTCTTATGTTTTGAATTCATGGATTCAACCAAATATGTATCAAAATTTTGCAGTTTATTAAATCCATGGATGTGAACCCTGCACATATGTCAACTGTGTTCATTGGACTATGCCATTTTACACAAATAACTTGAGCATCCCAAGATTGTGGTATCTGCAGGTGCTCCTAGAACCAATCCCCCGTGGGCCACATTTTCTTTGTCTATTCATCTCACAATGGACGTTTAAATTGTTTCCACATCTCTTGGCTATTGTTAGTGCTACAATGAACTTGGAAGTCCTAATATCTCTTTAGGACCCTGATTTCAATGCTTCTGGATACATAGCCAGGAAAGGGATTGCTATATAATACAGTAGTTCTATTTTTTAAATTTTTTGAGGAATGTCTAAACTGTTTCCACAGATGCTGTTCCATTTTGCAACCCCACCAATAGAGCGCAAGCTTTCTAGTTTCTCCACATCTTTGTCAACACTTGTCTTTTGTTTTTTTGATAACTGCCATTCTAATAGGTTTAATATATCATTGCGATTTTGCTTTTCATTTTCCTGATTATTAGTGATGTTGAGCATTTTTCAGATACCTATTGGCCATTTGTATGTTTACTTTGGAGAAATGTCAGTTTAAATCCTTTGCTCATTTTTAAAATCAGAATATTGGCTCTTTTGTTATTGAGCTGCATGAGTTCTTTACATATTTGGATATAACCTTATCAGAAATATGTATTACAGATTATTTCTCTTATTCCATAGGATGTCTTTCCATTTTGTTGGTGGCTTTCTTTTGCTGTACAGAAGCTTTTTAGTTTTATATAATATGAATTGTTTATTTTTGCTTTTGTTGCTTGTGTTTTTGATATCATATCCAGGAAATTACTGCTAAGAATTTTTTTTGGTCTTTTTGCTGTTTCTAGGGCCACTCCGTGGCACATGGATGTTCCCAGGCTAGGGGTCTAATCAGAGCTGTAGCTGCCAGCCTACACCAGAGCCACAGCAACTCAGGATCCGAGCCATGTCTGTGACCTACACCACAGCTCATGGCAACGCCGGATCCTTAACCCACTGAGCAAAGCCAGGGATTGAACCTGCAACCTCATGGTTCCTAGTCAGATTTGTTAACCACTGAGCCAAGACAGGAACTCCTGCTAAAAATTTCAATGGCGTTTTTACATAAAAAGAAAAAAAAAAAAACATTCTAGAAGTCATATGTAACCATAAAAGATCATAAATAGCCAAAAAAAATCTTGAGAAAGATCAAAGCTAGAGTCATCCTATATCTTGATTTCAAATGCATTACAAAGTTATAAGAATCAAAACCAAATACTGTATTGATATACAGACATATAGAACAATTGAACAGAATAGAGAGCCCAGAAATAAATCCCTACATATATGGCCAATTAATCTTTGAATGGATACTAAGAATATACAATGGGAAAAGGAGAGTCTCTTCAACAAATGGTGCTGGGAAAACCAGTTGTCCACATGCGAAAGAATGAAATTGGGCCCTTATCATCCACTGTACATAAAAACCAACTCAAAATGGATTAAAGACTTTAACCTAAGATGCAAAACTATAAAACTCCCAGAAGGAAACAGATACAAAAAGCTTCATGACATTGGTCTTGGCAATGCTTCTATAGGGCTTAACAAATTAGATGAGGCCCACTGGAAAAATGTCTCTTTGGTCATGTAAGATAACACAATCACATGAGAAACATCAGAGAACAGATACCATGGGGTTCGAAATTCTGCCTCCCACCAAATCCTTTGATATTATTTGGTTTATTTATCATTTTAACAACAAAAATTCATTACTTTTAAAAGTCAAAGGAAAAGTAAGAAAGCAAAGCCAAAAAAGACTGCAGGGAGAGAATGGCAGTTCCCTGGGAGCTACCCAAATACTGTAAGTTGGATAGTTCTACTCCAGGAAATCAGCTGTCTTGGTGTTTCTGAGATTATTTGCTTAATTTCTTTGAATAAGAAAACCTTTTTTCTTGTTGTGGGTCTAAATATCTGGCCAGCAGGTGAGCGGATGGGAAGTGGATTACCACTTTATTAATCAGTACACTAAGTCCAAAATTTTCTCATGTCCAAATTAACAGGTAAAATGATAATGAGAAAGAGAATAAAGAAATACAAGAGTCTTGTCAGAAGAGTGTTGTCAGAGATGAAGGAATGAAGGGTAAGAGTTTTCATGGGAGAAATTCCTAGGGATAAGATTTAGATAAGATGTGACTATGGGTTTGGGTAGGATTAGGATAAGATTAGAATGTTACCATGACTGTGAAGTGAAGTTGGAAGCTCCCTGGAGTTGAAGAGGTTAAGGATGGGTTGTTGATTAAAACACTGAAACTGATAAAGATCACAGAGTAGGACAAAGACCTGAATGACACCACATCATGAAAGAAAGATATGTATGTGGGGAAAAGGAAGACATTGGGATTATTAAGTACTTTTGTTTACATTCTCCCAGTACTATAAGGTGAATAAGGTATAAAGGTATTATTTATGATTTTGCAAATAAAAAGCTATACTCAGAGACAATAAGTAAATTCACCAAGACTACATATTTATTTAGTGACAGATCTCGGGCTGCACAAAACCTTCTGATTACAAGTCTTGTAGGAAATCAGTACCCATTTTATTTAAAAGGTCTTTTATCCCAGATAAGAACATTGGTAGAGGAAGAAAAGCTGAGAGTCCTCTCTGGAAATATGAGAAAAAACTATTCTAAAAATAATGAGGCCCACACTATATCTGTGTTTTGTGCTCTAATTGAAAGCTGCCTCAATTCAGGCTTGTCTAATGAGGTGCCACATAGTCATGTCTGAAATAACTGTGGGTAATGAGACGACTTCCATTAATCTACTTATGACAAAGTCTGTTCATTAATTAAGCTGGACAGCACAAAAGCAAAAACAGTGACACTCCTGTTTCAGAGTGGTGACCAGAATCTAATTATAAATTAGTCGCTGAAAGAACTCAACTATTTCCACTTACATTAATACTGACATAAAGGTACTCAACCATGACGGTAAATCACGTCACGTGAGATGGCTTGGGTGAGGGAGTAGGTGGCAGAGAGTACATTAAGGTCAGGGCCAGCTTTCAGATAGGCTCCTTCATCCCCAAGAAGAGGGTTATTAGGAATGCAGAGGAACAAAACATCACTTCATCTTTCTACTCTCTCTGCTCTTTGCTCTTTCCCTCCATCCTCTTTTACACACACACACACCCACACACCCACACCCACCCACCACCACCACCACCACCTCCACATGATCCTGAAGCTGTTTACCAAACCAAATGCAGGTAATATTACGGGAGCTCATATTCTTATTCAGGTGATCTTTTATTGCTTCCAAATTCTAGATTAACAAAAGAGACAATTTTCACCTCTCACTCTCCTTCTCTGATTACAAAAACACAAAACCACAAACTTTCCAAAATAATCTTGCAGTGCAATTTCCTAAACATTCATTCTTTCAAACCCCCAGAAAGAAAAGGTTATTCTGAGGCAAGGGATGATTATCAAATGATTTTAGAGATCCAGTGAGTCCATTCACATTCAAGAGTGATATTCTGAGGAAAAAGCATTTCAGTATTATCAACTGTTTTTTAAATAATTTCACAAAAGTAAAATTTGCTTAAGTAAAATTGCCTCTTTTATGCAAATATGTCCTATAATGTATATTTGTCTTCAGTTCTATATGGGCTTAGATTTGACTCACAGTATTTTCTAAAGCAGCTCAACTGGGTCTTGTTCCCAGCTTTTCATCTTAAAACCATGAGACAACATATTAGCCCTTAACCTATAGCCCACTAGAGAATCTTTGTAAACTGAATCAGGTGGTATGTCTTAGGCAAGAAAATGAATTATTCTGTAACAATTTAGGGCTTTCTAAAGTCATGTGCATACAAAATACCTAACTTTGCTCAAGATAAATATGTATTGAGTGAGTAGAATGACTGAATTGGGAATTGCATTATTGTCATGAAACAAGAGATTTAAATACTCAGAGGAATACCCCACAGTCTTTTTTGACCATGAATCTAGACCAAGCTTCCTCTTTCTCCAGAAGGCTGAAAACTGTCTCTTGCAAGTAGGGGTAGTAGAAGGAAAAGGGCCAGTTATAAAAGGAAGAAGAGGAGTTCCCTGGTGACTCAAAAGGTTAAGGATCCAGCGTTGCCACTGCTATGGCGCAGAATCAATCCCCAGCCAGGAAACTTCCACATATCGCGGGCATGGCCAAAAGAAATAGAAAAAAAAAAAAAAAGGAAGGAGATTAACATTACCCAAAAACATCCAGGAAAAGTTGCTCATAGAAATTGCCCAGAGCAGAATAAGGTAAATGAGAGAAAATATGTGAAACAAAATAAACTCAAGACAGAATGCTAAATTAAAAAAAAAAAAAAAAGCAAGTCTAGGGAAAGCTTGAATTTCTATATATTGTGCTAGATTTGGGGGAAAAAAAGTTCTGGGATAGATAGTTGGGCTATGAAGATTTGTCTTCACTCTTTCTGCTCAAATTCTTAAGCAAGTATCAAAATCAGTATTTACTATTGAAAATGACATTACTAATAATTCCTCTGCTTGTCACATTTTCATATAAAAGGGGTTTAGATTTGGAGGCCCCATAGAGTTTATCAAATCCATTATCCCTGTAAATAAAGAACTTAAATCCTAGAGAGAGAAGTGACCAGGTCAAAGGTACACTGTTTAGAGGAACACAGTGTTATCCATACCATGAAATAATTAGATTAGATCCCGTCCTTAATTTACAGGCTTGCTCCAATGCAGCCCTTATCCTACTGTGATATAACTTTCGGTCTGCTAATCAATCTTTTTCAGAGACCCTGAGCTTTGCAAAAGTAGGGAACGTCTTTAGACTCTTCGTTTCTAGCATATGTGCCCACAATGGAATGGGCATACAATCATCATACTCAACCCATGTGAAATTTAAGCATGCAACTTATAATTTACAATCCTTTGAACTCAGGTCTGCCTGTATTTCAATTCATATTTATATTTATTCTCCTTGAACTACTTTCCTTTTCTAGCTCTTGAATCCCACCTCTCATTTTACCATCTCATGACTGCTATACACAAGCCTCAATGCTTTACTTGAATTAGCCCTGCTCTGCTGGTCCTCACATTTGTTCACTATCACTCCTAATATGTGCTCACCAAATCCTTTTTTTTTTTTTTTTAGGACCACACCCACAGCATATGTAAGTTCCCAAGCAGGGAGTCAAATCGGAGTTATAAGCCACTGGCCTGCACCTCAACCACAGCAATGCCAAATCCAAGCCACATCTGTGACCTACACCACAGCTCATGGCAATGCCAGATCCTTAACCCACTGAGCAAGGCCAGGGACCAAACCTGCATCCTCATGGATACAGGTCAGGTTCATTACCACTGAGCCACAATGGGAACTCCCCCCAAATCCTCTTTCTATTTCCTCCTGGGCATACAGCTAGCCCACCTTTTCCAGCCAGCCTTACAATTACATAAGGCTACATGGTTGAGTTCTGACCAATGGAGGGAAGATGGAAGTGATACCTGTCTCTTCCAGGCCTGGCCCTAACAACAACCAGCATTATTCTTCAAGTTGCATGAAGAGGATTCTGGAGAAGACAGAGAATGGGGCCATGCTATGGAAGGAACCTGGATCTCTGAGCTGTCAGTCCTGGAGGAGATTTGATCAAGACAGTATTTAGCCAGGAATATTTTAGAACTGATGTATACATGAAAAACAACTTTCATTGTCCAAATTCACCGAAATGTGGGAGTTGTCTGTTTCAGCAGAAAACCTACATGACAATATCTCATGTTGTTCCTTCTGCCTGAAATTCAAACCTTTTCTATTTGAGAAAGACCTTCTGCGCTTTCAAGATTTATTTTAAAAACTAGCTTCTACCTGAAATTTCCCTGAAAGTCCCTTCCTTTCCATCCTTGCCTTTCATAAACTTACTGTATCCTCACTTTATGCTTCTATCTCCCTCGGACCTCATTATTTGCAGACTTCATGCCCAAAGCAGAGTGAGCAGCCCATAGTAAGTATTCAGAAGATGTTAAATCCATGAATCGAAGACAGAATTCTTCCCACAATTTCTTCCCCCGCCCCCACAATGCTCTTGAACTGGACTCATGAAAACAGCCTTACTTTACTTCTTTTTTCATCACCATGTTCCAAACCCACTTCTTTTATACCGAGGATTCTTCCTCTCCCTGTTTGCCAAGTTGCTACATACTCCCTCTTGGACTATGGGGAAAATGACACTCCTGCAGTCTTATAGGTGGAAATAATTTATGCTTGCAGGATGTCTACCCATTTGCTTTAAGAGTTTTACAGAAATTCTTTTTCCAAAACAAGTAAAATCCAGATCCATGTTTCTACTCATAAAACATGGCAATGTATCAGTGATTCCTGAGAGGTCTCTCCTCTCTTTGGTTATAAAAGTGTCCGTGGTCCTAACCAACCCCCCAACTGAAAAGTCCTTTGTGCTTTGCAATTTGGTCATCACTAAGTTGGTCACTGCATGATCTTGTTGAGCAATAGAGGTCAGGGCTCCATTCCCCTTGACCTCATACCAAATAAGCTTGAGGCCAGTGATACTGAGCCTGATTCCTGGTGAAGCAGTAGGAAGAGAAAAATCTCTGACCTATTTCCTGAATTCTTTTTACAAAATTTAGTCAATTAGAAAACAAGACACAGTTCATTTTACTAGCTGGTTTTTCTCCCACAAAAAAAGTATAAATTATTGGTTAAAACAGCAGACTAACTTTGTTCCTTTAGAAGATCATTTTTCCTCTTAATTTTATGATGCATAGAAAAGGGTTAAAAAAGAGAAAGAATGGGTATGGAGGGGTTTTAGTAACCCATAAGCTTTCTAGAAGCACATTTAAACTATTTAACTGACAGAAAGTTGAACTGAATTTACCTTCATTCAAAAACAAGCAAAAAGCAATGTAAACTAAACTATAGTCCAGAGCGTCTACCATTAGATCATATACTGTCAGAATACATCTAAATGAAATAAAGCAGTATTTGTTCTACCTTGAAATATAGCCTCATCCTTAAGGCAAAATAAGCACAATAAATAAGCAAACAGAAAGCAGCCCTGACAATCCCCTTCTTGTATAAAACACCCCATCTTCTGGTACCCTCTTTGACCTACCAGGCCCTATTCTAAATGCCAGGATGCAGAATAAATAAGAGATGATTTCAGCTCACAATGAGTTCCAAGACCAGATTTGAAGATAAGAGATGCACACAAATACCTATACAACAGTATAGGAAACAATACGATCAGAGAAGGAAAAGGCAGAAGTAAATTGTAAACGTGATGTAGAAAATATTCAGCAACTTTGGATGAAAGGAGTGAAATATCATGATGCTGCTTTCACCGCTACTGCCTGCACAGTTTGTTGCTTTGCATTTACTGTGACT
Organism: Sus scrofa; assembly: GCF_054392235.1. Taxonomy (NCBI): domain Eukaryota; kingdom Metazoa; phylum Chordata; class Mammalia; order Artiodactyla; family Suidae; genus Sus; species Sus scrofa. The sequence continues at coordinate 106,496,246 of NC_139388.1, read as the reverse complement.
TCATAAGACTCAGACTGCCTTATATCATTCACTTCCTTAGGACTAGAATTTATGACATTTTTATATCTGGCATGAACACATGACATTCAAGCAAAACCCCAATGTCTGAATTTAGTAATGAACACTACTTGCCATCAGATATTTTTAAAAATACATTCAACACCATTCATGACAAAATTATATTCTAACATACTAGCTTGGGTTCCTTTCTACTAAAAAAAAAAAATCAAATTTGCAACCCATTTGTGCAGTTTATTTTTTAGCTATTATCCTTACCACAGAAGCATAACTGTCATAGGATTAAAACAATACAGAAGTGTTCAAAATAAAAAGTAATGTTTTACTCCAATAGAAATCAGTGGCTATGAGATATCAAACATGAACTGCTCATGTGAGAAGAAAAGCACTGGCAGAATAAAAAATAATCAATAAGCTTTACAATCTATCAGTTAAGACTATCCTTTGGAATAGATGAAAACAGAATGAAAAAAAATGACCAGAGCCTTGAGAGAATCATGGGTCATGGTCAACCACCCCAATATCTGCATAAAGAGTATTCCAATTGGGGAGGAGACAGATAAAAGGGCAGAAGTAATATCTGAAGAGATAATGATCCCAAACTCCCCAAATTTGACATTAACATTAATCTACATATCTAAGAAGGTCAAACCACAAATACTGTAAACTCAAAAAGACTTACACCATAAGTAAACCGTTGAAAGATACAAAGAGAATGCTGAAGAAAGCAAAAGAAATGACTTGTCAAGGGATGTACAAGCAACCCTCAATATGATTAACAGCTGATTTCACATCAGAAACTATAGTGGTTAGAAGGCAATGAGATGATACATTTCAAAGTGCCGAAAGAAAAAGAGTGTAAACGAAGAATTTTACATCAGAAAAACTATCTATAAAACATGTAAGAGCTATTAAGACATTCCCAGCTTTAAAAAAAAAAAAAAAAAGAGGAAAACAGATTTTGCTAGTGAGTAAACCTACCCTGCAAGTAGCACTAAAGGAAATCTCTCTAACTGAAATAAAAGGATAGGTAACTCAAATCTAATGAAAAAAGAAAGTGCCCCAGTAAAGATAATATTGGTAAATATAAAAGGCAGCATAAATGTATCTTTTTTGTACCTCTTTCTCCTCTTTTATCTGATTGAAAAGGCAAAGGCATGAAACAATAACTATAAAACTGTATACTTGGGTTTATGATAAAGATGAAATGTGTATGAAAATAATGGCACAAAAGAAGGGAAAGAAACAAAGCTAGGCAAGAACAGAATTGTGTATACTGTTGAGCTATATTACCTGAACTACATGTAATAATCTAAACTATAGTGTTGTAAGGTAACATGTCCATTGTAATGCCCAAGGCAGCCCCTGAGGAAATAAACTTCAAAAATTGATTAAAAGAAACAAAGGAATAAAATGGTACAATATAAAGCATTTCTTTTAAAGAAGGCGATTAGGAAGAAAAAGAAATAAAATCAAATGGCAAATGGCAAACAAACATCCTATCTTATAGTATTAAAGGTAAATGTACTAAACATTCCCCAAAATGAATTTTTTAAAAATCTAGGCTAGCAACAAGAGATACTCTTCACATCAAAAGGCACAAAGAGATTGAAAGTAACAGGATGAAAAGATGAATACATGTAAACAGTTATTAAAAGAGGGCTTCAGTCACTGTGTTAGCATCCGCTGAAACAATAGAATTTGAATAAATTATTAATGGATTTCATTATTTACTTTTTTATAAAGCACCACCCCCACTCAAAGCATTATGGTATGCCTTGAGAACACATTTTTCTTGCTTTGTTAAGGTTTAAAAATATCCTTTCTTTGGATGACATGAAGGTTATAATAAACATGGTTTGATTTTTAATGCCTTCATGGACAAAATTAAAAGGTGACATTTTTTAAAAGAGTAAATTGTTAGCTGAGACAAAGGACATTTTAAAATGGGAAAAGAGTCAGCCCCTCAAAGAATGACAATTATAAACATACATACATCAAAATAGACAATTCAAAAATAATAGAGACTTCAGGAGTTCCTGTCGTGGTACAGTGGAAACAAATCTGACTAGGAACCATGAGGTTGCGGGTTCGATCCCTGGCCTTACTCAGTGGGTTAAGGATCCGGCTTTGCTGTGACCTGTGGTGTAGGTCACAGACACAGCTTGAATCTGGCATTTCTATGGCTCTGGTGTAGGCCTGCGGCTACAGCTCCAACTAGACCCCTAGCCTGGGAACCTCCATATGCCACAGGTGTGGCCCTAAAAAGGACAAAAAGACAAAAAAAAAAAATTAAAATTAAACAATAATACAGACTTCAACTTTCACCAATAGAACAACTTGCTAGCAGATCAATGAGCCAAAAGAAGACTTGAAAAATAAGCCAACCAGATCTACCAGACATCAATAGAAACCTTAACAAGGGCAGAATTCACATCCTTGTCAAATGCACATGGTACATTCTGCAGGAGAAAACTCTTATAACTCAGCAATAAAAAGACAAAAACCCAATTTTAAAAATAGCTAAAGGATTTGAATAGACTTTTTCCTAAGGAAGCTATACAAATAGCCAGTAAGCACTTAAAGAGATGCTCAGTATCATCAGTCACTACAGAAATGTAAATCAAAAGCACAATGAGATACCACTTCACACCCACTAGAATGGCTCACAATTAAAGCGTGAGGCTGTAAACAGATTGGAATCCTCATATATTTAGTGATGGGAATGTAAAATGGTACAGCAGCTGTGGAAAACTGTTCAGCAGTTCCTCAAAAAGTCAAGCATCGATGAAGGAGTTTAAGCAGCCTGTGGAGAGGTCTATGTTAAAAGGAACCAGCCCACACAACCAGCTGGGCACCCAGCCAGAGCCAGCTCCAACTTGGCCAGCAATGTGACTGAACTGTCTTGAAAGCGGGTCCTCCAGTTCCCATTTGAGCAGCCCCAGGTGAGACCATGTCAAGCAAAGACAAACCATTCCTACTCGGATGCCTGAACTGTAGACTCATAAGCAAAATAAATGAATGCTGATGTTTTAAGTCACTAAAAAAAAAGCATAGAGTTACATATGACCCAGCAATTCTACTAAGTATTTATTCAAAAGAAATGAAAATATATCCGCACACAAAAACTTGTATATGAGTGTTTATAGTAGTATTATCCACAGTAATCAAAGAGTGGAAAACTCAAGTGTCAGTTTATGAGTGAATATACCAAATATGTTGCATCCACACAACAGAATCTCATCCAATCATGGAAACAAATGAAGTACATGCTACAACATGGATGAACCTCAAAAACATTATGTTAAATGAAAGAAGCCAGATGCAAATGGTCACATATTGTCTATTTATATGAAATATGAATAAATAAATCCACAGAGACAGAAAGCATTTGCCAGGGGCAGGTTGGTGCAAGGAGAGTAATTGCTTAAAAGATATGGGGGCATTTGATCATCATGAAAAGCTCTGGATTCATTTGTGTCAATGGTCATACAACTTTGTGAGTATACTAAAACTACTGGATCACACTCTTTAAGAGGGAATTTCATGTTATATTCATTGCATCTCAATTTAAAAGTAGCCGTGATTTTGCTACCAACAAATACCACTGGAAATTTGCAATTGCTGTCTGCAGTGGAAAGTCCCCCATGTTGGGTACCAGACACACACCTGGCATTTTTACATGCATTATCTCCTCCAGCCCTCACATCATCACTCTTGCATGAGTAAACTGGCATTTCAAGAGGTAAAATAACTTGTCCAGAGTCATTACTGAAGCGTAAGGAGATGAATCTGAACTTAGCTCTTCTGATTCAAAATTCTCTATTATATGCTGCCCCGGGGACTTGTGAGGCTGGTAAGGAGTAATTAAGACCATGTTTATTTGATAGTAGTGAAAACTGAAGTCGTAAATAGCAAGTCAATGACAAGCCAAGAAAGAGATGCCTAGTCTTTTTGTCTTTGCAATTTCTATCAAATTCTTACATTCAGGCTGATGAGGAGGAAAAGAGGTGAAAAAACGAGTTTGGGGAGGGCGGGGGCAGAGGAGCAGGACAAGAATATTCTCCATAGGAGTTCCCGTCATGGTGCAGTGGTTAATGAATCTGACCCATGAGGTTGCAGGTTTGATCCCTGGCCTCGCTCAGTGGGTTGAGGATCCAGCATTGCCGTGAGCTGTGGTGTAGGTTGCAGATGCAGCTCGGATCCGGCGTTGCTGTGGCTGTGGTATAGGCCAGTGGCTAAGGCTCTGATTAGACCCCTAGCCTGGGAATCTCCATATGCCTCGGAAGCAGCCCTAGAAAAGGCAAAAAGACCAAAAAAAAAAAAAAAAAAAAAAAAGGAATGTTCTCCATAGAGAGTTGAAAACGATTCTGCCATTTTTAATTGCCATGAAATTGAAATGATTCTACTTCATTTCAATTTCACCTGAATGAGTCATTCTCGTTAATACAACTTGAACTCCCAAATGTTCTACAGTTGTCTTTTATTATTCCAGTACTCTGCTTTTGCAAATGAGCACATTGTTGACTTGAATTGTTCTATCCAATGAACAAAATGATGAAAAGGCCAGAGAAATCAAGGCCAGATATGGGCATGTAAACAGAAGGAGAGAAGGTGAAGTTAATTGGTATAGAGGCTAAAAAGGAGCTGGAACTATTATGCTTGTTCATTTGCTGTCCCTGGGGGTGAAGCTGAGTAGCTGGGGGTTAAGAGTGGGAAGAAGAGCCTTCATTTCCCCTCCATACCCACTGAACTGTGAGCCATGTAAATGTGTTACCTAGTTCATAAATGGTTATTTTCAATTACATTTTTAGTGAAAAAAATTATTAAATGCTAAGTTATGGAAAAAGCATGGACAGTCCTTTGAGAGTGGCTGTTTTTGTTCCAAGCCAGGCTGTGGGTGTGTGTCATGAGCTAGCACAAGCAGTGGAGGGCAATGAGAGGCTGGCTTCAGATTCTGAAAAGCAAAAAGCTAAGACCAGGAGTGAGGAAAAGAATTCCCCTGAAAATGTTGTGTTACTTTCAGGTATACAGCAAAGTGACTCAGTGTCATATATATGCATACACGTGTGTGTATGCATGTGTTGCATATATATACATATGTGTATACATATGTATACATATATGAGTATGTGTGTGTGTGTGTGTGTATATATATATATATATATATATATATATGCAGATTCAGATGCTTTTCTGATTCTTTTCTGTTATAGGTTACTATAAGGAGTGGGGCAGAGCAAGGAAAGAATTCCCCTAACTGACGCAGGAGGGCGCCACGGGAGTCACATGGACAATGAAGGGTATCAAAAGCTGTGATCTTTCCTCTTCTGCTCTTTGCTCCATAAGAAGAAATAGATAGAATTCTTGAGTGCTCAGAGCATGAACGGAGGGGGAAGAATGATGCAAAAGAAATTCCAAAGATTTTACCTGGGGATAGCAGGAGGTCAGACTGATGAGTCCATTTCTAGCACAAATAAGACTATAACAAAAAAATTTAAAAATAAGGGTGGGAGGAGGAATAAATTAGGAATTTGGGATTAACAGATACACACTACTATGTATAAAGTAGATTAAAAAAACAAGGACCTACTATATAGCACAGGGAACTATATTCAATACCTTGTAATAACCTATAACACAAAGGAATCTGAAAAAATATATATATATAATATATACATATATATAACTGAGTCACTTTGCTGTACACCTGAAATTAATGCAACATTGTAAATCAACTATACTTCAATTTTTTATTTCAAATAATTAAAAAAATAAACAAAGTTAAGTCACAGTGGCTTAATAGTTTATGGAGCTGTTGAAAAATGTCAACAGGCCCCAGAAGAGTCTAACTCCAAAAAAGAAAGGGTCTAAGGCTATGAAATTTGAAGGCAAAAGTCTTGGTTGGAATCCCAGTGCTGCCACATATTAGCTGAGCAACCTTAGGGTAATTATTTGAGCTCTTTGTATTTCAGTTTCCTCATCTGCAAAATGGGAAAGAACTTTAGGTTGTTCTGAGGGTAATTAGCACATACTATATTATAAATAGAGTTACTGGAGGGGTTAGATAAGAGCAGTGGTTCTAAACTTTTTTCAGCTACAGGATGCTGTGCACAAATGAAACTTTACTCCAAGACTCAATTTGTTAAATAGATCGAAGTAGAGTTATTCTAGGTGAGTGAGGGTTGGGGAGGCAACTAAGTTACCACTAAGACTCTTTAGCCTACTTTGAAAATCACGGTCAGATTGGGAGATTCCCAAAGTTCTTTTGGGACACAAACTTCTAGCATCTATTTCCTTGGCTTGACATGTTGAATACTATCCAGGCTGCATTTAAGCCACAGATTAAACAATGATTGAGAACATTAAAGAGTATTTCTTAGGTTTCTCAGTCTTTTAAAAAATCTATTGTTCAATTGCAAATTAACATTAATGCTATATAGTTAATAAAAAATAAACAGAATAATAAAAGTGAGCTGTAAGTTCCACCCAGCTTACTCTTGTCCCGTGAAGCTCAGATCACCTAGGCAATGAGTCCCAGGTGAAAACTCCAGAAAAAAAGAGGCTCAGCTGATGAAGCATGAAGGCAAACCTGCTGGCTTAGATCCTGAAGAAGACTGGCAAGCCTAACACCATCTAGGCCTTGAGAATGCCAATCCAGCTGATGGCAATATTCAGAAAGGCTTATAGGTCAAGTGGCTGGACTATGATCAAGGTCTACATCTACACTGGCAACATTCAAAGTGGCAAATTACATGAGCTAAATAAATCATTATGTTTAAGAACCAAAATATTTGCTTCCAATAGAAAAAGAGCTTTAGGGATGGAAATCCTATAAAATTGCATTGTGATGATCATTGTACAACTATAAATGTAATAAATTCATTGAGTAATTTTAAAAAAGAAGAAGAAAAAGAGCTTTAGTATTACTAAAGGCAATTCCATGTGGGGTTTTTTTGTTTTGTTTTTATGGCTGCAGCATATAGAAGTTCCTGGGCCAGAGTTTGAATCAGGTCAGGGCTGCATCTGCCAGCCTACGCCACAGCCACAGCAACACCTGATCCAAACATGTGTGACCTATACTGCCACAGCCTGTGACAATGCCAGATCCTTAAACCACTGAGTGAGGCCAGAGATCAAATCCACATCCTCACAGAGACTATGTCAGGTTCTTAACCCATTGAGCCACAGGAGAACTCCACATGGGTTATTTTTATTGTTAATAAAATTTCTCTGGGTCTACAGAATACACAGGTATTTCATGAACATTTTGAATGACAATCCTTAGGAGAAGCCAGTGCAGATGTTCTGTCAGTTGAAATCATTTAAATACTTTGGCATTTTCTTTGGAAAAAAAAAAGCAAATATGGTTAGCAAGGCTTAAAAATACATATATACATTTAGCAATGTATATGTGGTAATTTGTGTATATATAGAAATTTTACATATATTGAAAGAGAGAGATGGAATCAGGGCTTTCAAAATTCTGGTCCCTTAGAAAAATCTAGTATTCCAACTGTGGAAGAAAACTACATCTAACAAAAGGGAAATGGCTGAAGATGGGACTTTTCTAAGCTTAGCTTTTTGTCCAATAATATATATTTGAATATTCTTGTCAAAAAACACTACTTTTCTAAAAAAAAAAAGGATAGGAAAACTAAGCAGTTTTTTCTGCTTTTGTTTTCCATATTTTACGTTGATGAATAGAAAATTGTTTGATGGTTGTTGCCAGACACGTCTTTAATTACTGTCATATTTCATCTGTAAGTTTATTGACCTAAAATACAAAATCCTTAGCTGGTAGGACATTTCATGCAGGCAAAAACAGAACTGTAAAATACTTCTGGAAATCAAGTGTCTGGATGTCCGTTACATGGGGACAGATCTCACTGCAGCAGCTGCTGCTACTGACCTTGACATTCATGGACAGAAGTCCCAAAAGTGTTCTGCTCTTTAATTTGCTTTGCAACCAAAGCAACACTTGGCTTTCATTATTTATAAAGTCATTAGTCATGGCCCAGATGGATATTGGAGGGATGAATTTTAAATTGTAGATCCTGAATCCTGCAGACCCCACTTGTTCATGTGGAGAGAAGCACACATATTAGGCCTATCTCATGGCTACTTCCTTCTAGCTATAATGACAAAATAATTAGAAAGATAGGAAGTGAGCTATATCTAATACACTTATATACCACGTTTTAAACAAGGTAATATGTAGCAAGTGAAGACAACTTTTTCCCTAGGTTATATGCCCCCAGAACCTTTCTTTCCATCCTTGAGAGTTGAATTATTATTTTTGTAAATACATTCTAGGAAGCTATTGATAGAGTACAAAACAAAGTCAGAACTGACCCAAGGAATAGATTTTGTGACATAATTTTGGTCCACAGTGTAGTTCTAAACGGTGACTAGGAGTGTGACATTATTACTCTCCCAAAGCCACCCCCCAACTGTAAAAACAATATCTTTCTTATCCAAATGTAACCTGGAACAAAACTTGTTGCCCTCACTTCCAACCAAATTGTCCCCAGCTTCCTCAGTGGCTATTCCAGAGTTACCATTGCTAACTTGCTAATCCAGGAATATAATTTCTCATTTCCTAACATCATGTTCGCTGTTAAAGATTTGGAAAGTACCAATTATAAAGGGAAATAGCAGAGGGTATGATGAAAGAATTTTGAAATCCCAACAGAAAATTCAGTGGCAAAACACAGCTGTGGCTCCAATCTGATCAACTCGGAGTTCAGAAATATATCCTAAATTAGGACCTCTTTTCAGTCCAATGAGGTATACATTGTTTCCCAGAATTCTACTCCTTTTTGCTTTCCTTTTCATACTCTTTTTTTCCCTGTAAATTATGCAAAATAATCTCTTGGCATTTTTCCATACCTTATATAATCCTTTTGGAAAATTCCTAACTATTATTCTCCACAGCCCCAAGAGCAGCTGCTTAATCAAGGGGAAAAAAATGCTTAAATTTTACCAGTGATGAAGCGAAGGTAGAAAATAGCACCTCTCTATGAATAATCATAAAATAACAACACCTAATATTTATTGCGCTCTTCCTATAGGTGAGATAATGTGCTCAGCAGCAGGGCTATTATGATAAAGGCAGATGTCCCAAGGGAAAGATGTGGTGGGGAGATGACAAGGCAGGACACTCCAGGAAAGCATCAAGTGCAAAGCCATGAAGGCATTAGCTCCTATTGCACAATGGAGAGCTGCAAGATGTTCCCTATGTCTGGAGGAAGTGACATTAGAAAAGGAAGGAATATATATACATTTATGTTTACATAGGCATAAAATACACTTAGGAAGATCCCAAGACATTTAACATTCATTTGCCTGGGGAATGAACGGTGCTCAACTGGAATGGATGGGATTTTTTGTTTGCATCATTTAATATTCATCACATATTTTTCAATCCAAAAATTAATAATAAAAGTACTCAGTGAGATGTTTCATGAATATTACTTCTGTGATATCATAAAAAATAAATGTTCTAGGAAGTGGAAAGAATCATATGCTGAGCACAAGGGGAACAGGACAAGTAGGATAAGAATAACACTTTGGGCAACAGGAAACGGGAGCATCAGGAATATGTTTGATAACTGCTGTATTAGGGCCCAATCAGGATCAAGGCCCATAAATTTGTAGGGAATTTTCTCCATTGACTGGCAACCTTGGAATGACCACCAGTAAGCAAGTGGTTAGGAGGTGAACTCACTGAATATGGATCAAGGACAGGGAGGCATGGACATTGGGTGAATCAAAAAAAAGGGGGGGGGAGTTAGTCATGCATCATAGGATTTTTATAGCTTAAGGATGTAAAACCAGGAAAGAAGTGATGGAATGAGTAATCAATGACTAGAAATTCTAAGAATGCCAAAGCATAGATGTGGTAGAGATAAAAGACGGAAAGAGCCAAAGGAAGAGAGGGCTTGGTTAGCAAGAGAGACAAGGTTTACTATTCAGAGACGAGAACAGGCATGGCCATGGGAAACTGTGGCTGAAGAGCCATGAAGGCAAAACAGTAGAACTGGGTGGGTCAAATCTACAGTGGGAATGTGGCTGGTACCCTTTTGTTGCTTTGTGTAACCTTAGGATCCAGGATTTCTGGTTCATGACCATGAAGATGTACTCTTCTCATTGAGCTGGAACAAATTTATCTGTGGTTAGGATAATTCTCAGAAGGTACATATGGTTTGCTGGAGGCAGTAAAGGAGAAAAAAAAGTTTTTAATGGAACATAGATGCATGAATGACTAGTTGTGGAGATATGAGGGAAGACTTGCCAAAGAAGTGACATGTGAGCAGGTCTGGAAGTTTAAGTAAGAATGCAACTGGCAAAAAAAAACAAAAAACAAAAAACAAAACCAACCTTGGGGAAAGAATTACAGCCTGGGTGGGAGGGTATAAACAGAGGTCAGGGTATCTGTATCTGTCCTGTGAATTACTTATCTTGAAATCTGAGTTGTAAGAATCGCTCTTTTGGGTTCCCGTCGTGGCGCAGTGGTTAACGAATCCGACTAGGAACCATGAGGTTGTGGGTTCAATCCCTGCACTTGCTCAGTGGGTTAACGATCTGGCATTGCCGTGAGCTGTGGTGTAGGTCATAGACGCGGCTCGGATCCCGCGTTGCTGTGGCTCTGGCGTAGGCCGGTGGCTACAGCTCCGATTCGACCCTTAGCCTGGGAACCTCCTTATGCCGTGGGAGCAGCCCAAGAAATGGCAACAAGACAAAAAAAAAAAAAAAAAAAAAAAAATTGCTCCTTCACCCTCATATACAAGGCATTCTTTGATTCTTTTCTTTTTGGCAAGTTCAGCAGCTCTATGGGTCAAGTACTAATTGGCATAGAATAAATAAATGGGCACTTAATGAGATGTATTTTTTTTATGTTTCAATGATTTTTATTTGTTTCCTTCCCACATGAAGGAGACAATATCCCAGCCTAGCAATTTGAAGAAGAAATTCTTTAAAGTGGCTACAAATTATATAACGAGTAGACTGTCCATGTAATTCAAATGATTAGAATTCAAATTAAGACTTTTTTAAAATTCAACATCCAAGAAGTATCTATAGCTCTTGGAGGAGGAAGTTATTCAAATGTCCTTAAAATATATAATTTAAGAGAAACTGGTATATAAATTTTGTGGACCTAGTGCTGAGTTGGCAGGCCAAAATAATTAAAAATATATACCTCCAACAGTTCTATACATCAAGATAAATCACAGAGGATTGTAACTTCTACTCCAATATGGGAGAATATGAAATATGAGACCATTTTTTTAATTCCCCATATATGGCATACAATTCTTAGCCATTTATTTCAACAGCTAAAGCTTTAAATAATATGTAGGTATAAACATATAATTATCCGTCACAAATAAATACTCCTTTTGTGGAATTAGCAGACAGGTTTTGTTCTTGGATCCTCTTGGTGACCCTTAAGTTAACAATAAAATAAATAAAATGAGTTTTCTTTGCCACTTACGCACACAAATTGTTCCTCACTTTTGACATGTAGCTAATTATAACCCTCTTTAAAATCATTACTAATAATTTTCAGGCCTTTTATTCAAATTAACTTCCTATATTTTAAACTAAATTAATCTTGGCTCATGCTCTCCATGTCTCATTCCCAGATAACTTCTAAGTCAGTGACTAATACGACAGGAAGAAGGAGACAGAGGAGATAAGAAAGATGGAGTTTCAGCCTCACCACATTTGGAGTCAAGCCAGAAAATAAGCATGAAGTATGCAGCCAGTGAGGATAACATTAGTGGTGTAAACAGTGTGTTGTGGGAACATGGGGGAAGGAGCATTGAGTCTGAGCTATAAGGATCAGGAAAGGCTTCATGGAGGAGAGATTTTTCTGAGTCAGACTTGAGGACATGTATTTTCAGCAATGAGAAGGCAGAAAGGAATAATCCAAGCCGCCATGACAGTTCCATTTAGATAAAAGATCTAACTGGAAGTAATATTGAGAAAATAGTGGGTGGTCCAAACTCAGTCTAAGACTATATGCACCTAAAAGGCAATATATGTATATACTTTTAAAAGATACTTGAATGCCATCTTGATAATACATCAGAAAGATCTTGAATAAATTTATAATGGGAAATTTGGACTTTAATGGGAAAATCCTTAATAAATTGTGTAAACTCAGAGGGCAATGATGATCTGGCATCTGGTGTCTCATGAAAAAAGTTTGTGCTTTATGATTTAGAAGATAATTTAGGTCAAGAAAACCAAGATCTGAAAACAAATTCAATGTTCCAATAAGTGACTATAATAAGCAGCTCTCTGATGTGTGTTATGGGTTTATAAGGTAATAAAGGCTTAAGAAAGTTCACTGAGATAAACTCCACATTGCCATATTTATGTCTGGATCTCATATTTTCTCCCACAAAGAGCTGTGCCCTTAAGAAGTAGTCTGAGATGTCATTTATTAATGAGGTTTAATGAAATCTAGCTTCAAATGCATAGGTGAGTCAGAAACTTAAATTAAGGGGTCTAATAAATCAGAAATAGGTAAACTTTCCTTCCTCTTAGAATAAACTCATGCACATGCTGCAAAATCTTGGTATAGATTCATCTCTTCCTCTCTCTCAGAATTTTTCCATCATAAACCTAGTGGGAAATTAACACCAATTAAAAAGGAGTGGTAAGAATAGCAGCTGCAGAGTTCTGTTGTGGCACAGCAGGTTAAAGATCTGGCATTATCATTGCAGTGGCTTGGGTCACTGCCATGGTGCAGGTTCCATCCCTGCCCAGGAACTTCCACATGCTGTTGGTATGGACAAAAAAAAAAAAAAGAATAGCAGCTGCTTTACCTTCCTAGTTCTAACCTAATGTAGCATCTATTGCTAGTGACAGAAACTCAATACAAAATGACATCTTTTTAAAAAGGCTCAGTGACAAAACCAAGGAAACAGTGTTGATGGAGCCAGGTTCTCAAGGAACTAGATCCAGAATATTAGGCACCATTAGGACTCAATTCTTTCCCTCTTATGTACTTCTTATCTTCACTTTTTTCTATTGGTATAGATTGGCTATTCCTTCATGGCTGGAATCATGACCACAAACAATTTTGAGCTTTACCTCTCAGTTTCAGAATGGCTGACATTTTAGGCTGGATAATTCTTTGTTTGGTGGATCTGTTTTGTGGAACATAGGATGTTTAGAAGTCTCACTGGTTCCTGACCACTAGTCTCCCCATCGCTAAGCTGTAACAACCAAAATCCAGACATTGCCAAATGTTCCCTGGGAAGAAAAAGTGTCCCCACTTGAGAATCGTTGCCCTAAAGGTTGAGTGTTAAAGGAGGAGAGTTTATTCACACAGCTTTATTTTAGTAAACCCAAGAGAATAGTTTTGGTCTTGTGTAGGCCATATACCCAACCTGAAGCATAATTTTTGGCAAGGAAAATGAGTTATCATGTGTGGCCCATCCTGGTCAAATGCTGTATCATCAAGGGCTCTTAGCAAGGACACCAGCTGGCAAAACTCCAGGAGGCATCATTCACATAGTACATACGCACTGTGTCATAGATCGTTAATTAGTGATTAGAAGAATGTTTAAGATTGAGGGAGTGATTCACAGAGGTTAAAAAATGGCAAAGTAGGGGTTCCTGTTGTGGCACAGCAGAAACAAATCCGACTAGGAACCATGAGGTTGCAGGTTCAATCCCTGGCCTCACTCAGTGGGTTAAGGATCTGGCATTGCCATGAGCTGTGGTATAGATCACAGATGTGGCTTGGATCTGGTGTTACTGTGGCTGTGGCATAGCTCTGATTGGACCCCTAGCCTGGGAACCTCCATATGCCACAGGTGCAGCCCTAAAAAGACAAAAGGGGGAAAAAATGGCACAGTAGAATGGAGAATTGGGAAAACTATATTTTATGACATACTGCACAATGATCACAAGGCAGAAACAATCCACCACTGGAGAGACTGGAGCATGTGGTGCATTAAAGGTAACAACAGTAAGAACAAAACTTAAACTCAACTACTGACTACCTTACCATATTGCCTACGTGAATAGCTTAAGAAAAGAAAAAGCATGTCCATTTCTGGGAAAAATTATAATTTCCTCAGTCTCTAGTATTCTTTCACTAGAATTTTGCTAAAACCATTGTCAAGAGATAAAATAAGTAATGGAATTAGACACAGAGATGACACAGATACTGGAATATCATGACTTGCAAACCTGCAATATCAGAAAGGGTAAACAAATTTATTCAGACAGGAGTATAATACACATGGAAATTTTTATCTACTCAAAGGAATTAAGATTAACAAAAATGGTGAAAACTGGGCTATAAAATTTAAAAGTAAATTTATTATTCCTAATCTCCTTAAAATAAAAATACTAAACAAAAAATGAAAATAAAATGAAAGCACAAAAAATATAATCAATAGTCTAAGGCAAAAAAAGTAATGACTATATTTTGGGGCTCACAATATATGTAGAAGAAAAATGTATGATTACAGAAGACAGAAAGAGAAATACTGAAGTATACAGTTTTGGTTTTTTTTCAGACACAGCATAATGTGGGATCTTAGTTCCCAGATCAAGGACTGAACCTAAGTTGAAAATTTTACTGGTAATTATTTTTTTCTTCTTAGGGCCACACCCACAGCATATGGACTTTCCCAGGCCAGCTACAGCCTATGCCACAGCCACAAAAACAGGGGATCTGAGCTGCATCTGTGACCTATACCACAGCTAATGGCAACGCTGGATCCCTGGCCCGCTGAGTGAGGCCAGTGATCGAACCTGCATCCTCATGGATACTAGTTGGATTTCTTTCTGCTGCACCAAAATGGGAACTCTTGGTAAATGTTTTTGATGATTTTCATTTGTTGCCTGCTACTGATGTTCAGTCTTTCATTCCTGATACTGGTCTCTAGTGTCTTTCCCTCCTGCACACACTCTTTTTATTATCTTACTATAATTTTATTAATCTTTTCAAATAATCAGTGTTATCTACAGAATCCTACCAAGTCTACATACATTTCCAAGAAATAGGGAAGAGGGAATACCTCCCAATTTGTTTAATGAGGGGAGGGCAGCATTATCCTTATACCAAGATCATCCAAACTCATTATATGAAAAAAAACCAAAAACTCTTATATCACTCATGAACATACAGAAAATCAAACAAAATAGCAAAAAAAGAATCCAGCAGTATATAAAAGAGATAATAATACATCATGACCAAATAAAGTTAGTCCTAGGAATACAAGTTCTTCTCATATTCAAAAATCAGCATAATTCACCTAACATAAAAACAGAAATTTTATATAATTACCTCTAGAGATGCTGTAAAAGTATTAGAAAAACTTCAACATCCATTTAGAAACATAATTCTCAATTATATTAGGAAAAGAAACATCCTATTATTATCATTATAGAATATCTATGAAAACTTTACATATAGAATTACACTTCATGGGGAAATATAGGTTTTTCATCTAAAATCAGGAACATGGCTAGGATCTGAATTTATCACTTCTCTTCAACAATGTACTGACAAGCAAGGAAAATAAATAAAAGGCATACAGACTATAAAGGACAAAACAAAATAATCTTTATTCACAGAAAACATGAATATTTTCTATGTAGAAAAATTTAATGAATCTACCACCAAAAAAGATTCTAAAACTAATAAGTGAGTTTAGCATGGTCACAAGAAAGAGTCTCACTATACAAAAATACCCACACACACATATTATTTCTGTATACTAGCAATGAGTAATTTGAAATTAAAATTTCAGTAATACTATATACAATAATTTTTAAAAATACAAATGAATAGAGTTGACAAGAAGTATGTAAGATTTATATATTGAAAATACTGAACATTGCTGAGAAAAAAAGTAAAGAAAACCTAAATAAATGGAGAAATGTATCCAATGAACCAAATTCATCCATTGATCTATAACAAAATCCCAGTTTTCAGTTTGATGTTTAGTAGAAATTGACAAGATAAATCTAAAATTTTAATGGAAATGTAAAGGACCTAAAAGAGCCTAAGCATTACTGAAAAACACATTTGTGGATATGAACTGCCTAACTTCAAAATTTACTCCAGACAGTTGATTAACAATATGTTAGATCAACAAAAACAAATAAAGCCCAGAAAGAGGTCCACACATATACAGTCAAGTGATTTTTGACAAAGATGCAAACACTATTCTTTAAGATTATCCTTTTCCTCTCAAAGGATAATCTTTTCAACAAACAGCACCAGAACAATTTGATATGTGCAAAAAAATATGGACCTTAATCTTTAACCTCCCATCATATACAAAACTAACTTGAAATGGATCATGGACTCATAAGATTTAAGAGTTAATTCTACATAACTTCTATTAAAAAAATAAATTTTTTATGACTTGGGGTTCTGTTTTAGGACACATAAAGCACAAATTATAAAAGAAAAAAGTGATAAATTGATTCCAAAATTAAAATTCCACTCTTTGAAAGGCATTGTCAAGAAAATGAAAAGCCACAGGCCGACAAAACAAATGATAAAGGGATTTTATCCAGAATATATAATTAACTGTTATAACTCATTTAAAAGAAGATGGGCAACCCAGTAAGACTTAGGCAAAAGAGTTGGACACCTCAAAAAGAAGACATGCAAATGAAAAATAAGCCTAATAAAGATATTCATCATCATTAATCACTAGAAAAATACATATTTAAACCACAATGAGCTACACCCACTAGAATGACTAAAATGGAAAGCACTCGCCATTGGTGAACTGTCATGTACTGGTGATAGAAATGCACAAAGACACAGCTACTGTCCTCCTATCAAGGTAAACAGACACTTAACATCCAGCATTTCCACTTCCAGGCATTTCACCAAGAGAAATAAGGCTTCTGTCTACACAAAGAAAGACCTAGATGCAAATAGCCACATAAGCTTTATTCATAATTGCCAAAATCTCAAACAATTCACCAACTGATGAGTAAATAAATTGTCCTTCCTTAAAAGGGAATGTGATATCACTTATAACTGGAATCTAATAGACAGCACAAATGAACATTTCCACAGAAAAGAAAATCATGGACTTGGAGAATAGACTTGTGGCTTCCCTGGGGGGGAGAGGGAGGGAGTGGGAGGGATTGGGAGCTTGGGGTTAACGGATGCAAACTGTTGCTCTTGGAATGGATTTACAATGAGATTCTGCTGTGTAGCATTGAAAACTATGTCTAGATACCTACATCGCAACAGAACAATGGGAGGTAAAAGAATGTATACATGTATGTGTAACTTGGTCCCCAAGCTGTACAGCGGAAAAAAATTTAAAAAATAAAAATTAAAAATAAAAAGGAATGTGCCTCCTTAAAATGGAATACAGCAATAAAAAGAAAAAACCACTAATGCATACAATATGGATGATTCCCAAAATAATTATGCTCAATGAAAGAAGCATGACACAATATGCCTTATACTGTATATAATTATATACATTTAATATTCTGAAAAGCCAAAGCTAAGAGGAAAGAAATCAATTTCAGGGTCTAAGAGTAAATAGAAAGAACTGACTACCATGAAGCAAGAGGAATCTTTTTCAAGGTGATGGAAATGTTTTATATCTTGATTATACCAGTGGTTACATGACTCTGTAGATGTGTCAACCTTCATCAAACTTTACAATTTGTTCTCTGCAGGTGGGAGTGACCTATGAAATAGTATCACTGGATGAATTCATTGAGCACTACAACCCTTAATAAAGTCTCAAAGCAGGTACTATTTTTAGTCCTATTTTCAGATGAGGAAAGGAAGAAATGTACAAAGTAAGAAAATTACCCAAGTCCACAGAGTTAATAAGTGCTAGAGCTGGAGTTTTAACAAGGAGTCATGCAGCTCCAGAGTTCATGCTCTTAACTCCAAATTCTCAAGTAATTAAATGATCATATAGGATAACGGTTCTTAGATGTAAGCCTATATAGATAGTGAGATGACTCCCGCCTTATACCCTTGCTAAAGATTAAATGGCTAATCATGTGTCCTCCTCACATCCACATACATAAAACAGAGATAATAAAAGTGCCAATTCTTAGGGGATTTGTAATGAATCACATTAAATGAGACCATGAATGTAAAGCATTTGGTCCAGTAAATCTGAAGCAATACTATTTTCTTTTGTTTCTAAAAATATCTGTCAAATGAAATTGCTTTCATTAGAGAGCTAACCTATCTTAATTATTGTTTCCAAACATTGTTTCCAAGACAGCCAAATAAATATATCTTTCACAGGAGAATAATGAGCTATAAAACCCACCTAGAAGAGACTAGTTTTAATTTTTTTCAATTGTTATAAGAAAAAGTACATCCAGATACAAATTTCAAAGAGGGCCAGAGAGAAAGCCGTCTTTCCCAGCTTACCCAGAGGTGGAAAAGCCAGATTTGCCTGGCAGAAAATTTAAACTGCACTCTGGAGAATTCCCATGGGGCAGGTAGTAGTTGACCTCAAGGCTACACCCTTCTCAGAAGGCCACGTGCTAGAGCCATTCATGACACTACAAGAAATCCAGCACCTTCCTGGCAACATCTTCTTGTGTCCCATTCACTTCTACCTGGTACGTAAGATTTTGGGTGAAATCCAGGATTTCACTGGAGTAGAGTGATGGAAAATATAATGAACTGGGAGTTCCCATTGTGGCTCAGCAGTAACAAACACAACTAGGATCCATGAGGATGCAGGTTCAATCCCTGGCCTCGCTCAGTGGGTTAAGGATCCAGTGTTGCCATGAGCTGTAGTGTAGGTCACAGACATGGCTCGGATCCCCGTTTCTGTAACTGTGGCATAGACCAGCAGCTGCAGCTCTGATTCAACCCCAAGTCCCAGAACTCCCATATGCTGCAAGTGCATTCGTAAAAAGCAAAAAAGCAAAACAAAACAAAACAAAAAAAGAATTCAAATGGAAAAAGCCAGAAGGGATCCATAGACTCAACATATTTAACATTCTATTTCACTTCTAAGGTGAGTAAACAGATGTTGTAGCCTAGCTTCTCCAATAGATAGATAATACAGGTAGTACAAGTAGTCTGGGAGGGGAAACCAGAGCACTCAATACTAACGGCTTCCTTTGTGGCTGAGTCAAGACATATCTTGTACAGGCCCTTATTCCAGCAGCAGATGTCAGTGTTTTTGCCAATCACAGAGCTCTCCACATGATAATGCTCACCTCTTAAGAAAGCTTAAGGATACAGAAACATGGTACCCCTTTTTAGAATGTCAACTATGTTGAACAGTCACCTAAACTACAATTTTATTGTTTAAAAAAAATGAAAGTATGGTGGACTATGATTCAAAAGTCATATTAATTTTTATGAAGAAAGTGGAATTTTCTATGAAATTTGACTCTTGGTTCAGGCTTCTTTAAGACAGACGCCCCATCACCACCACATAACCCTTTGATGTCTAGGCTCTGCAGTTCTCTCTTTTGATATTGTTAATGGTAATTTAGTGAGAATTAAAGGTATCATTCCACCAGGCAGATGATAGCACTGGAGCTTAATAGTAGAACGTTAGGAGGCCTCGACGTTGAAGTCTTTCTCTAACACTGTCTAATAATGCTGTGGACCTCTTGTATATGCCTCTTAACATTACATATTTTTAAAAGACTTTCTACAGTTAAATACTCAAAAGACATGAAGATCTTAATTCAAAACAAGCCTCTAGGTAGTGGGGGTGATGCTGAGAGAAGAGAGCTCATTCTAACATTCTGGATGTTAATTTCAAGGTAGTAGTGAGGTACAGGTTCTATAATGAGGACTCTAAGTTAGTAATGTATTTTAACCCCAAACTGATTCCCATCTACACACACACACTCATACACAGTTACTAAATATTGTGGAATAAAAAATTAAAATTAAAAAATTGAAACTAAACTACTCTCTGAAGTTTTTGCCACTAGATTATGAATAATATAATAGTCCACGCTATAACAAATCTACTGTATGGCCTGTTTATCCTCATGTCAAATATTCACCTTAGAAATCAAGACATCAGATGGCCAAAGAGAAAATAGGTAAAAGCTTGGAGGGATAACCCAGCAAATAACTTCTCTCATTTCAAAATTTTTAACTCAATTTATTCATTGGCATAAACTAAAATTTTGTTCATATTTTACATATGGCTACTCAGTTTAAACAAGCTCTTCTTATCAAAATAAAGATTTGATTTTAACTTCACTATCATAATTTTGGAAAGCCCTAAGTTGTTTTGTATGTATAACTGAGGTCTACCTGCTGATGTTTTCTTGGGAACATGGTCTAGTGTCTTATTTCCCTGTGGTTTAAAGAGTTACTGGCCTGTAGAATTTTTTTTATTTTTTTTCTCATTTTTATATTAATAACATTGTAAATGTAATAGTGTGAATCTACTAAGCCCAAACTCCCAGTCCATCCCACTCCCTCCTCCCTTCCCCTTGCCAACCACAAGTGTGTTCTCTAAGTCTGTGAGTCTCCTTCTGTTTTGTAGATAGGTTCATTTGTTTCATACTTTAGATTCCACATATAAGTGATATACCACAGGGTATTTGTCTTTCTCTTTCTGACTTACTTCACTTAGCATGAGAATTTCTAGTTCCATCCATGTTGCTGCAGATGGCATTATTTTTGTCCTTTTTTATGGCTGAGTAGTATTCCATTGTGTATATGTACCACATCTTCTTAATCCATTCATCTGTTGATGGACATTTAGGTTGTTTCCATGTCTTGGCTATTGTGAATGGTACTGTTATGAATATAGGCACTCATGGATCTTTTTGAATCATAGTTTTGTCCAGATATACGCCCAGGAGTGTGACTGCTGGATCATATGGTAGTTCTCATTTTAGTTTTTGGAGGAACTTCCATACAGTTTTCTGTAGAGATTGTACCGGTTTACATTCCCACCAACAGGGCTCCCTTTTGGAGAGTTTTCTTTAATACCTTGACACTTGAGAAATCATATCTCTTTATTGTCATCATTAACAACACTGTAATTTTTAGGTAAAAGTATTCTCTAGGTGGTTTCTGAGTGTTTATAGCACTGGTTCATAAGATTGGTCAAAGGTTTGATTTACTTCTGTCATATTACTCTTCTAACTCAGAATCTATGACCAAAACACAGAAGCTAGAAAGTCTCTCATTTTACTTTTTTTTTTCATTTCATTGTTTTCTGTAACACACACACAGAAAACTGGACACATGGTTTCCCATATTTTATCAAGCTCTTTTTGTTCTATTCTGTTTCATAATGAAATTCAAATTGTATTCAAGAGTTCGCTCACCAGCATGAGAATTTTTAGGAGGAAACTAACCTTCAAGTCTTAACTCTGCCACTATTCCCTAAAAAGGAAAGACACTATTAGATTCAATTTATTTAATCATGCCTTCTCCAATCTGCTAAAACATTAATGTGTTTAATACTAAATACAGGATGGATTTTTTCAAAGTGAACCTTTGGATGCTAGAGTGCTGGCTGGCAAGACTGTTAAGTAGCTGTTCTCTACAGGTTAAAACTTGCTATTCTTTTTCATGGGATATTTTATGAGCTGCTTTCTTTCATCTAACTTTTAAATAAATACTCAACATCCACTGGTTGCTATAACTGGAGCCTTAGACTCAGAAGGAATGCAATATTTAACATTCTACCTGGGGAAGCTCTATAATATACAAATAAGTAAAATAACTTCATATGGTAATCAGTGTTAGGAAGAAAATCAAATGAAATGATATGCTCATGAGTGACAGAGTAGAAACTGGTTAGGAAAGCTCTTGCTGAGAAGTGACATTTGAGCTGAGATTCAAACAGGGGTCTAACCATGCAAAGATCTCAGGGAATCTGTATCTGGGCAGAAAGAAGAGAAAGAGCAGGACGAACATCATTGGCCTGGCCAAAGAAGAGGGGAAAAGCCAACTGAGAGAGGAGAAAGAGAGTGCTAAAGGCATTGGAGAAGTAGCTCCAGACCAGAATATTTGGGACTTGGATTTGTTTTTTTTCTAAGTGCCACAAGAGGTCGCCAGAAAATTTGAGGCAGAAGACTGTCATGATCTTTTTTTATGTTTCCAAAGAAATTGCCCTGGCTTTTAAATTTATACTTATTTGAAAGTGTGCTCAGAAGGGCAAGATTTGAATAGGGCACAGTTATCACGTAAAATAACCCCGTGCTAGGCTCTAGCAGGGACGCCATCCAGGAGCATGCTTTCCGAAGTCAAGGCCACATTAGAACCACCGGTGGAGATTTTAGAGTCTTTAAAAACAGACTTCCAGGAGTTCCCTTTGTGGCTCAGTGGTTAACGAAACCAACTAACATCCATGAGAACGTGGGTTCGATCCCTGGCCTTGCTCAGTAGGTTAAGGATCCGGTGTGGCTGTGAGCTGTGGTGTAGGACATAGACGTGGCTCGGATCTGGCGTGGCTGTGGCTCTGGTGTAGGCTGGCAGCTACAGCTCCGATTGGACCCCTAGCCTGGGAACCTCCATACACCACCAGTGTAGCCCTAAGAAGACAAAACAAAAAACAAAACAAAAAAAGGAAAAACAAATAAACAAAAAAACCCACAGACTTTCAGGCCTCACTTCTTCAAGTTTCTGCTTCAAGGGTCTGGGGTTGATGCCTAGAATCTGTATTTTAAAAATCTTCCCAGATGTTTCTGAGGCACATCCCTGCTTAAAAACCCCAAACTAAATAAGCCACAACAATCTAAAACTAGTTGAGAAAATTATTTTAAATGCCAAATAAATTGTCCATATAAGAAAACCATGCAGGAGTTCCTGTCGTGGCACAGTGGTCAACGAATCCAACTAGAAACCATGAGGTTGCGGGTTCTATCCCTGGCCTTGCTCAGTGGGTTAAGGATCCGGTGTTGCTGTGAGCTGTGGTGTAGGTTGCAGACGCGGCTTGGATCCCACGTTGCTGTGGCTCTGACGTAGGCTGGTGGCTACACCTCCGATTAGATCCCTGGCCTTGAGAATCTCCATGTGCCATGGGAGCAGCCCTAGATAAGGCAAAAAGACAAAAAGACAAAAAAGAAAAAAAAGAAAAAAAAAGAAAGACAAAAAAAAGAAAAATGTACAATAAATAGGCAATTTGAAAATAGTAAGTTTTTCCTTATGGTTACCAAAGAGGAAAGAGGGAAAAGATAAATTAGGAGTTTGGAATTAACAGATACCACTACTATATATAAAATAAACAACAAGGACCTACCATATATATAGCACAGGGAACTACACTCAATATCCTGTAATAACCTATAATAGAAAAGAATCTGAAAGCATAAATTATATATTCTTTTCAGATATATATATATATGAATCACTGCTGTACACTTGAAACTAACACAACATTGCAAATCATCTATACTCCAATAAATTTTTTTTTTTTTGCCTTTTCTAGGGTTGCACCCACAGCATATGGACGTTCCCAGGCCGGGGATCTAATCGGAGCTGTAGCCACCGGCCTACACCACAGCCACAGCAACGCAGGATCTGAGCTATATCTGTGACCTATGCCATAACTTGTGACAACGCCAGATCTTTAACCCACTGAGAGAGGCCAGGGATTGAACCCGCATCCTCATGGAAAAAGAAAAGAAAAACATTAAATTAATTAATTAAATTTAACGTAAAAGCTAGTCAATATATTTCCTGCTTTGCATGCACAGCCTATACAAAACTGCACCAAGCAATTTAGGTTTACACTAGCCTCTAACCTAACATGCAACCTCAATGCTACTGCATTTTCTCATTTCCTTTGGTCTTCCTTTACAGGATTCTTCAGGACAATCATTCGAAGCAGGGTCTCCTTTGGTTCTTACAGTGGCTAATAACTTTTCTACTCCTCTAATTAATTCGGAAGCACAGCAATGGGATTTGCCTAATGTGGCTGACCTGGCCAATTGTGTTTCATATTTTCCCCTCTCCTGACAAACTCAGCAAGAGAGCTAAGAACTCGCCTCCACCTAACCTATATTCACCCTCCTTGGTGGGACAGTGCTGGGTTAAGTTGAAAGGACTAGGTCAGAGATTAAAACCCGAATAAATAACTGCACAACTTGATTTCTCTGAGCCTGAGTCAGAACCCTCATCATCCCCTCAGGAGCATACGGCAACATCGTTTTCAGATGTCACAAAGGAGTCAGAACCACCTGACTGGGCACATCTGCCTTATTTTTTTTTATTAAAAAAATGTTTATTAAAGTATAGCTGATTTTACAGTGTTGTGTCCATTTGTGCTGTACAACAAAGTGACCCATTCATATGCATATATACATTCATTTTCTCATATTCCATCATGTTTTATCACAAGAGATTGGAGTTTGAGGTTAGCAGATGCAAACATCTGCCTTTTTATCCCTTCACTCTAATTCACCAACTGGGGCATAGTTCTTTGAAGAAATTTTAGAACTGATTTTGTGCTACTTCTGTAACAGGCTGAGTTTTTCCATCTTTTCATATTGGCACAGTTTATAAGATGCTTCTCCAGTGGGTGGACCTGCTCTGTGAACAATGGTGCTTCTTTCACTCTGAACAGCACCAGTGACAGCCTGCCCACTGCCAACACCCACCTCCTTCTACACTGGAGTGGAAAATCTGCAGTGAGTCTGAAGGGCAAGTTCAATTTCCCTGGGCACTACATGGCAGTGACGTGGACCACACAAGCTCTCTTTGAAATAATACTATGGACTGACTTGAGCAGGGACATTCTATTTCTCTTAAAATACTCAGGAAAAGGATTGCTTTTCCATTCAGTGTAAACACTTGGGTGCCTGGCACATTTCACCCCCCCCCCTTTTTTGACCATCCTCCCACCCCTACCTGGCATATGGAATAGGAGTTTCTGGGTCAGGGATCAGATTCCAACTGCAATCACGACCTACACCTGCAGCTATGGCAATGCCAGATCCTTTAACCCAGCATGCCTGGCCTGGAATCGAACTTGCGTTCTGGCATTATAGAGACTCTGATCCCACTGTGCCCCAGTGGGAACTCTGCGTGGTTTGGTTCTACCAAATGGGTAAGTACTGCCTTCCTTAGTCACGGCCCTAGACCATGGAGCCCTTCATAAAAATGCGAGACACTGAAACTCCGCCTCATGGAACAGTGTTTTTCGCCTGGAGTTGTACCACCTCCTAATGGACAATTTGGAAACTTACAGAGATGTTTTTGTTTTGTTTCCATTTTGTTTCATTTTTTATTGAACTACAGCTGATTACAATACTGTGCTACTGCATACAGCAAAGTAATTGTTATAATTTTTAGATTATTTTCCATTACAGGTTATTACAAGATATTAAATATAACTCCCGTACTATATAATAAATACTTGTTGCTTATCTATTTTATGTGCAGCAGTTTGCAGCTGTTAATCCCAGGCTTCTAATTCATTCCTACCTTTCCCCTCTTTCCCCTTTGGTAACCATAGGTTTGTTTTCTATGTCTTTGAATCTGTTTCTGTTTTGTAGAATGAATCATTTGTTATTTTTTTTTTTAGATTCCACATATAAGTGATTCCATATAATATTTGTCTTTTCTCTGTATGCCTTACTTCATTAAGTATAACATTCTCTAGGTCCATACATGTTGCTAAAAATGGCATATTTCTTTTTATGGCTGAGTAACATTCCATACGTGTGTATGTGTGTGTGTGTGTGTGTGTGTGTATCACTTCTTCTTAAGTCAATTGTCTGTTTTGATTACGACAGACCTGATGTGTAAAAACCTTCTCACATAATAAAAAAAAAATTGTTCTATGTCCGACTCTACTCTTGAATGTCCCACAGAACAATTAGAGAATGAGAAGTTTGTAAGTTTCCAATTCCAGAGTCCAAGTTCATTTTACATTTAAATATGAGGCAGTTTTGGAAGTTCCCTTATGGTACAACAGGTAGTTCCCTTTGTGGCTAAGTAGGTCAGGGACCCAATATAATCTCTGAGGATGCAGGTTCAACCCCTGGCCTCCTTCAGTAGGTTAAGGACTCGACGTTACCACAAGCCTCAGTGTAGGCTGCAAATGTGCCTTGGATCCAGTGTTGCCGTGGCTGCAGCATAGACCAGCAGCTGCAACTCCACTTCTACCCCTAGCCCAGGAACTTCCATATGCCTCAGTTGTAGCGCCCCCCCCCTAAAAAAATTAAAATCCGCATATCAAATACGTGGTACAGAAAGAAGGGAAGTAAATATCTCAATAATTTTATGTATATATTATATATATGTATATATATGTTCTAATGATAATGTTTTTTGACATATTGGGATAAAATATTAAAATTAATTCTATTTATTACTTATTATTAAAGTTTATAATGAGGCTATTACATATTTTTAATTATATGTGGCTCATTTAGTATTTCTATTGGGCAGAGCTGAGATAGCTGGTTTTCCTGTCACTTAGTGTCCTTTCCCTGCATCACAGAAATCAGCAGAAGCTTGGAGTTTAGGGCGAATGCTTCCAGGAATGGCCATTCTGGAAGGAGAAAAGCATGGGTGTGGGGGAGTGGGGGTTGGCAGAAGCTGCTGCATATTTTCATTGTGTCCTTTTGGTCACTCATGTCGTGGGAACCACATGTTCATTCACTATTTGTTATGATCATTTTTATCCCATATGCTTCACACAACTATCAGCACACGGGAGCAGTAGGCAAAATCTGGAATGGAAGCTGTGTTTAAACACACGAGTAAAGAAAAGTCAAAATATTTAACATGTTACTTAAATAAAATATTGTTTATATTTACTAACAGTGGAGAAGGTGTTTCGTAGTTCTGTGGAAATCCAGACAAATAGTATGAGCTCATCACAGAGGGAAAGTGCAAGAAACAGTTGAAATACAAACTAATTAAAGTCTATGACCTCACAATATCAACCCCACCCAGGAGCAGACAGACCTGTAACTTCTGTACTGTGATAAATTGGTCATATTAAAAAAAAAAAAAAAAACAGAGAGGAAACTGAATTCAATCAGGTTGACTTCAGAGTCCAGTTACAGTGATTTTACTCATACTTATTAACCGACCCAAATATCAAGGTGAAAAAAGAAAAACTTACACAAAGCGAGTTACCACTTCGGTGTCTATTGATGAAAGAATTTTTCATTATGTCTTATATATCCTTACTGTGAAATATGACACACTTGGTGGGGGAGGGGAGGAAGAAAGGAAGAAGGAGGAGGGAAAAGGGAGAGAGGAAGGAATCTTGAGCTCCAGATACCCAAAATGTATCACTGTCTGTTGCGGTTTCCTCCCACTGCATTTCATAGCCCTTAGAGAAACTCAACATTCTTGGAGAAACAAGACATGGCCATGCCAGAAAGAGCAAAGAAGAGCGCCTAATAATTACGCAGATGACAGTGTGAAGCAACTGTTATAACAACTTGGCTCAGGTCTCTGAGCTCATGACTGGGCGCATGCCCATGAGAACCATTGGAGAGTCTTCAGCTGAGCTAGCCAAGCTGCGGAAGAACTGCAAAGCTCTTCTTTTTTTTTTTTTTTTTTTTTGCCTTTTCTAGGGCTGCTCCCGTGGCATATGGAGATTCCCATTCCCAGGCTAGGGATCTAATCAGAGCTGTAGCCTCTGGTCTACGCCACAGCCACAGCAATGAGGGATCCAAGCCGCGTCTTCGACCAACACCACAGCTCATGGCAACGCCAGATCCTTAACCCACTGAGCAAGGCCAGGGATTGAACCCGCAACCTCATGGTCCCTAGTCAGATTCGTTAACCACTGCGCCACGACGGGAACTCCTGCGAAGCTCTTGCCACATCATTTTTCTGGAAGAAACTAAATAAAATGCAACCACGTTTTGGAGATTCTTAGTTTCAACTTGAATGTGATCTAATCTCCAAAGGTGCTTCTGGAGCCTGCCACAAAAGGGAGTGTCCATCTCTCCCTTCTCTCTACTCCTTACTTCTTTCTGCCTATTACATAATTAGGCACCTGTAGGCCTGGTTTCCCCACCAGACTACAAACTCCACAATGCTGGGGAATAGGTCCTACTCACTTTTGTATCTCACCTAACACATGGCAGATACTGGGCACTCAGTAATTTTTCATAACATTGGTTTAATCTCTCTTGACTCATTTAAAGAGCAGCAGCAAAGAGGAGGCATCAGCGAAAGTACATCAGACTGAACACCTGGCCAAACTAAGTCATAATCTAGACCCCACCACTTAACCTCTCCTGAATTCAGCTCCACTGTCCATAAAGCAGGCGTGCTAAGCTAGCCTATCTCGAAGATCCATTTTACTTTCAACCCTTATGGTTCTGCTGAACTTTGCTTTGAAAGTCTGAGAATGTTTCCATTTTGTTACTTGGAAAAGAGCAGATTTTTCCTATGCTTGCATTTTTTTTAATTGGAAAGGGAAAATTGCTTTATTTAGGAGGCCAACAACCTGGAGGAGAAGATGAACTTATGTCTAAGAACCAGTTCCTCTCAAGTTTGCATTATTATCCACAAAGCCCAGATCAAATTTTTACCACCTCCATGAAATAACTCTACCAACCCAATTTGAGATTTCTACTGGTAAATCACAGATTAGCTTCTAAAGAACACTCCAGGTAAGCTGCTCTACATCATATTTTATTTAAGTGTATTCATACGTGAGGGAAAGTGAAGAGAGAAAGAGTAAGATCTCTAGGAATATGCCTCTAAAGTAGGCACCATATATCTTTCTCTTTTTGAGGCACTGATTTTCTAGCCTCTCTTGCACATAGGATGGTGCTGGACACATAATACATGTTTATTAAATGATGGATGAATGAATGTGTGAATAAATGAAAAATGAATAAATGGATTTTTGGATTACCAAAATATATTCGCAGAATTGAATTAGAGCAGTAAGAATTTGTGTATGTCCTGCTTTTGACTTTTCACTGGAAAAACTTAGACTCCTATACCGAAGAGAAAAAACTGCCCATAAAGGTAAAAGAAACAAATAACTGCCCAGTGAAGTAAAACTGCAGTGCCATCTTCACCCCAGAGATACCAGAAGAACTGATCTGGGAGAATTACAGCAGCCATGCCAAGCCCCCCAAATTAATTTTCAACAGCAACCATCTGGAACTTTGAATCCACCTTCAGCACCTCTTTATGAAATTCAAAAAAAATTTTTTTTTTTAGGGCCACACCTGCAGCATATGTAAGTTCCCCGGCTAGAGGTCAAATCAGGGCTGCAGTTGCCAGCCTATACCACAGACAGCAGTGCCAGATCTGAGCCACATCTGCGACCTACCACTGGGATCCTTAATCCACTGAGTGAGGCCAGGGATTGAACCTGCATCCTCATGGATACTAGTTACATTCCTAACCCCCTGAGCCACAAAAGGAACTCCCCAAAATTATTTTTGATTGACCTCCAAGGCCAACTGACAGTCACCTCTAAGACTTAAAAGGGTTGGGGATTTTTATTTCAGCACATTCTAAGATTACTGATACCTTTGTATCTGCAGTATATATTTCTCTGTAATCATTATATATTAGGGTGAAAAGTCAACTTACATTTCTCATATTAAGGGACAAAAGAAGTAGAAAGCAAAGCTTAGGGAATGAGGAACTTTGGGAAATATAGTGAAAAATTACAAGTTTAACATAGAAAGAAGAGAAAGCCTATTTCAGCTCCAGAAAAAAAAGAAAATGATGTAAAGATAGTCTGGACTGGGAAGTGACCCTAGAATTTCACCGGCAGTATATCCACGTGTCTCCTCGAAAACACTGCTTCAGGACATAGAAAGGGCTCAGCAACTGAAAAGGTAATCTCTCTACTGAGAAGTGTGGACGCCATTTGAAAGTCAGAATGTGCTATGGAAATAGCTGTGATACAAGCCGACAGCTTAGAGGCCAAAAGGAGAGAAAGGCTATAATACTTTCACCCCCTATTCCATTCATCATCTAAAAAGTTTGGCCAAACAAGGAGGAGTTAAAACAATGATACCACTAAGATGTATAAAGTTGTTCTGATGATTTTTTAAATCCTGCTAGTCAAAAGATAATTGACATTTTGATTAAAGTCTTAATTTGGAAAATAATGAAGAATTAACTAGCATTAAAATGGGAATTAAACTGCTCAAAATTTTCCTCTCCATCAATATTTAACCAAAGCCTTTCTGGTAGGCAGCCTTCCAGGTGATTCCAATGATTTTTGCCCTGTGGATGCATGTGTCTGCTCTCCCAGACACGGAGGAGAGAAATCATCTGTGTAACCACAGGATGTTCCAGGAATGATGGTGTGTGGCTTCTGAGGGTGAAGGAAAAACCCCCTCCAAGGTGAGGTGAACAGAGAAGATGTGAGAACAGGGTAGACATACTGAGGAAAAATCACCTAGCATCATAACTAAGTACAAAGTAACACAAAAGGAATTTGAAGCTTATCGTACATTCAGGGTAATCATAGCACAGCAAAACCCAAACCCAATTCAATATCCGTAAATGAATGGCCATCAGAAGAAGAGGCGCGTCCATTGCTGGTCATAAATACCCTCAATCTCTACTGTTCTACACTCATTGTCCAGCATTCAATCAAAAGCAACTAACAAGACGATGGATTCAAAGCCATTCAGATCAAAGACTATATTAACTCTATATGGTGGAAACATACCAATAAAAATAGGGAAATGATCATACTGGATAAAAAAAAAAATTAAAACTCAATTACATGCTATCTATAAGAAAGCCATTTTAGGAGTTCCCGTCGTGGTGCAGTGGTTAACGAATCCGACTAGGAACCATGAGGTTGCCGGTTCGGTCCCTGCCCCTGCTCAGTGGGTTAACGATCCGGCGTTGCTGTGAGCTGTGGTGTAGGTTGCAGACGCGGCTCGGATCCTCTGGCGTTGCTGTGCCTCTGGCGTAGGCCGGTGGCTACAGCTCCGATTCAACCCCTAGCCTGGGAACCTCCTTATGCCGCGGGAGCGGCCCAAGAAATAGCAACAACAACAACAACAAAAGACAAAAAAAAAAAAAAAAAAAAAAAGGAAGCCATTTTTATGTATATAGACAGAGATTAAAGGTAAAAGGACAGAAAGATATACCATGTAATCACTAATTAAAAGAAAGCTGGGGAGTTCCCATAACAGCACAGTGGAAACAAATCCGACTAGGAACCATGAGGTTGCAGGTTTGGTCCCTGCCCTTGCTCAGTGGGTTAAGGATCTGGCACTGTCGTGAGGTGTGGTGTATGCCACAGACGCAGCTCAGATCCCGCATTGCTGTGGCTCTGGTGCAGGCTGGCAGCTACAGCTCTGATTAGACCCCTAGCCTGGGAACCTCCATATGCTGTGAGAGCAGCCCTAGAAAAGACAAAAAGACAAAAAAAAAAAAAAAAAAAAAAAGGACATTGCAAAAAAAAAAAAGACATTACATCATGATAAAGGAGTCAATTCATCAAGAAGAAATAACAGTCCTAAATTTGTATGCACCTCACAACAGAGCTTCAAAATACACAAAGCGAAATCTAAGAGAAATGAAAATGAAAATAGACAAATCTGTAGTTGAAAACTTAACAACCCTCCTCAGTAAAGAGCAGAACAAGTAAACAGAAAAATAGGTAAGGACATGGAAGACCTGGATAACCTAATTAACTGATTTCATCTACTTGATATTTCTCAAAAGTTCTACCCCACATCAGCAGAATGTTAATTATTTTCAAGTGCACATAGAACATTCACCAAGATAGACCATATCCACAGCCATAAACCAAGCCTCATGGAATTTAAAAGAATTGGAAGCATATGGAGTGTGTTCTCTGATTACAAGAGATCAGACTAGAAATTAACCATAGAAAGACATCTGAAAATGTTCCACATATTTGGAAAACAAGCAACACATTTCTAAATAACTATATCTAAGGAAAGTCACAAAGGAAATTAGAAAACATTTTGAATTGGATGAAAATAAAAATATGACACATCAAAATTTGTGGGATGCAGCTAAAAGAGAGCTTAGAAGAACATTTATACCAACAAGTATTTATATTACAGAAGAAAGTCTTAAGTCAATATATAAACTTCTACCTTACAAAGATGGAAAGAAAGGAGAGTAAATCAAAACTCAAAGCAGTCAGAAGGAAGGGAACAATAAAGAGCAGAGCAGAAATCAATAAAATTGTAAGTAAACAAAAAAAAGGAAAAAAATGAAGAATCAAAAATCTGGGCTTTTTTAAGATCAATAAAATTAAAAAATTTTACAGCCAGGCTGATCACAAACAGAGAAAGCAGGCTCACACTGCCCACAACAAGAGTAAAAGAAAGGACAAAGCTATACTACAGACGTTGTAAGGATGATTAAAAAATATTAAACAAATTCTTTTTTTGTGTGTGTCATTTTAGGGACACACCCACAGAATATGGAAGTTCCCAGGCTACAGGTCAAATCAGAGCAGTAGCCACTGGCCTATGCCACAGTGACAGCAGCATGGGATGGAGCCGTGTCTGTGACCTACACTGCAGCTCACAGCAATGCCAGATCCTTAACCCGCCAAGGGAGGCCAGGGATTGAACCCGCATCCTCGTGGTTACTAGTCAGGTTTGATGCAGCTGAGCTACATGGGAACTCCTCAAATGAATTCTTACAGTAAATACCCCTTTATGTCTGTCTGCTTTTGCACAACAGTTTTGAAGTTGAGGAATTCATCCATGGTGTTGTATATGGCAATAGTTGATTTCACTGTGGTATGTGTCACTGGATGAATTTATCATATTTGTTTACTTGTTTTACTATAAATAAGCTTTTTTATTGTCTCTACTGCTATAGCTGTAAAATTCTTATGTAAACATTCTTGTATATGTGTTTCAGTGCACTTACAAAGTTGGTCCTGTTAGCTATACACCCAGAAATGGTGTTCTGAATTACTGGCTATGCATATGTTCAGTTTAAGTACACACTGCCAAATGCTTTTTCAAAGTGACTGAATTCATACTTTGGCTACCAGTTTACAAGCATTGCACTTACTCTTCATTATATGTAGGACTCATGAATGATTACCTTCATTGGAGTTGACAGTATTTATTCTGACTCAAAGCTCTTTCTTATTTCCAAAGACTGCTACCTTTCTCAGGTACAAGACAGGGTCTGTGTCATTTAACACCCTAATGGGTAGGGACAGGAGAAGAGGTACAATATCAGTTTAAATAGTTTTTTAAATATATACTCATTGTGCCTGAAATGAGGAAAGCACACCGCATTCTTCTCTTTAGAGGGGTGGAACTCACAGCACAAGGATAGCTTTCTCTCTTTTAAAAATTGTGGTTATATATATAAATTATATAATAGATATATTTTTATTGTTATTTCCCCCAACATGATTTTTTTTTCCACTGTATAGCATGGGGACCCAGTTACACATACATGTATATATAATTTTTTCTCCCATTGTCATCCTCCATTGTAAGTATCTAGACACAGTTCTCAGTGCTACTATTGCAGGATCTCATTGTTAATCCATTCCAAAAGAAATATTTTGCATCCGTTAACCCCAAGCTCCCAATCCATCACACTGCCTCCTCCTCCCCCTGGGCAACCATAAGTCTCTTCTCCAAGTCCATGATTTTCTTTTCTGTGGAAAGGTTCATTTGTGCTGGATATTAGATTCCAGTTGTAAGTGATATCATATGGTATTTGTCTTTGTCTTTCTGACTCATTTCACTCAGTATGAGAGTCTCTAGTTCCATCCATGTTGCTGCAAATGGCATGATTTTGTTCTTTTTATGGCTGAGTAGTATTCCATTGTGTATATATACCACATCTTCCTAATCCAATCATCTGTCAATGGACATTTGGGTTGTTTCCAGCTCTTGGCTCTTATGAATAGAGCTGCAATGAACATGCGGGTGCGTGTGTTTTTTTAAGGAAAGTCTTGTCCAGATATATTCCCAAGAGTGGGATTGCTGGATCATGTGGTAGTTCTATGTATAGACTTCTAAGGTACCTCCATACTGTTCTCCATAGTGGTCGTACCAGCTTACATTCCCACCAACAGTGCAGGAGGGTTCCCTTTCCTCCACACCCCGTCAAGCATTTGTTATTTGTGGATTTATTAATGATGGCCATTCTGACTGGTGTGACATATGTAAAAAACACAAAGTCATTTTAGCCACCTGTGGCATATGGAAGTTCTTGGCCCAGGGATCAAATCTGAGCCACAGCTTCTGCAACGCCTGATTCTTTAACCCATTCCACCCGACTGGGGATTGAACCCACACGTCCCCAGCAACCCAAGCCACTGTGGTTGGATTCTTAACCCACTGCACCACAGCAGGAACTCCATTTTAGCTATTTTTAAGTGCACGGTTCAGTGGCATTAATCATATTCACAATGTCGTGCAACTATCATCACTGTATTTCCAGAAACTTTTCATCATCCCAAACTCTGCACTTGTTAAAAACTCCCTTTACCTCTTCCCTAGTCCCTGGAAAGCACCATCTTACTCTCTGTCTCTATGAATCAGTAGCTCCTCTTAAACTCTCATCACTAAAACTTCTGCCTATATTAAAGTAGCCTGTCAACACCATTAGCACAGGTACAATGCCCAAGACTTTTAAAACGCATTCTTGAATACTTTTCTCTGAGAATTCTTGGTCTGACGCCCACATTCGGGAATTTCATCCTTTGTATATATTGATGGCTCAGTCAGAATTTCTACATTAAAATTCCATTATGTGAGCATGAAACCTTAGCGCATTAGGCCTTTTCCCTTTGATCTTCCAGCATCTCTGACTGTATTCTTGTGCTGTCCTTCTAAAGAGTCGGAATTTTTTCATGGAAGAATCTCCATTAGTTTTGCTTACCATAAATGCGGCTGATGTTTGAACTTTCTGATGTGGCTTTGACAATTTAGGAAGTGGAATCTTTCCTAATTTGGGAAATGTGGCCTTAACATATTCTCCAGTGCATCAATTGGACAGGGCTGAATTTAACTGATATCGCAGGAGTTTCTCAATAATTCAACATTCCTATAAATGTATCATCCTGCCAAAAGGATATTCTTACATATTTGCACAGCACTTTTGGCCTCTTCAACAAATTGAAGATAATGAAAACTGGTAGTAAAGTGTTAGAAATTGTCTCCTTCAGTGATACATGGAGAAATCACCTGTAAATTGTGATCTATTATCCATAACAAGTTCTTTTGAAATCTCCTGTGAGCAAACAGATCTTTCATTTCTCAAATGACACCCAAACATGGATAAAGAGTGCTTTTTCTCCCAGTAGAATGAAGCACCTGCCTGATATGAAGAAAGATATATAGATTAGTAACTCATCTTCCCCAAATTGCTGTCATTTCACATTGCCAGCATCCTACATTTTCCCACAAATAAAGCTTCATCTGGAAACGACCTCAAGAGATCTTTCATCTATCATGATTTCAAGGGACACTGCTCCTAATGCAGTAGGAAACTTCCTGCTGACTATACAATAGTCTTAATTTTTTAATGATTTTTACTTTTTCCATCATAGCTGGTTTACAGTGTTCTGTCCATTTTCTACCATACATCAAAGTGACCCAGTCACACATATATACATACACATTCATTTTCTCACATTATCTTCCACCATGCTCTATCACAAGTGACTGGATATAGTTCCCAGTGCTATACAGCAGGATCTCATTGCTTATTCATTCCAAAGGCAACAGTCTGCATCTATTAACCCCATTCCCAGTCCATCCCACTCCCTCCCCCCTCCCCCTTGGCAACCACAAGTCTATTCTCCAAGTCCATGAGTTTCTTTTCTGTGGAAAGGTTCAGTTGTGCCATATATTAGATTCCAGATATAAGTGATATCATATGGTACTTGTCTTTCTCTTTCTGACTTACTTCACTCAGTATGAGAGTCTCTAGTTCCATCCATGT
Source organism: Sus scrofa (assembly GCF_054392235.1). Classification (NCBI taxonomy): domain Eukaryota; kingdom Metazoa; phylum Chordata; class Mammalia; order Artiodactyla; family Suidae; genus Sus; species Sus scrofa. Next base: position 106,460,371 of record NC_139388.1, on the reverse strand, counting down.
TGCTGCAAATGGCATGATTTTTTCTTTTTTATGGTTGAGTAGTATTCCATTGTGTATATATACCACATCTTCTTAATCTATTCATCCGTCGATGGACATTTAGATTGTTTCCGTGTCTTGGCTATTGTGAATAGTGCTGCAATGAACATACAGCTGCATGTGTCTTTTTCAAGGAAAATTTTGTCTGGATATATGCATCCCACAGACCAATGAGCATCTTTTTTTCTTTTTCTTTTTTTTTTTTTTTTTTTTTTTTGTCTTTTGTCCTTTTAGTGCCACACATGTGGCATATGGAGATTCCCAGGCTAGGGGTCTAAATGGAGCTGCAGCTACCAGCCTACGCCAGAGCTACAGCAACGCCAGATCCAAGCTGCGTCTGCAAACTACACCACAGCTCATGGCAATGCTGGATCCTTAACCCACTGAATGAGGCCAGGGATTTAACCTGAAACCTCATGGTTCCTAGTCGGATTCGTTTCCGCTGCACCACAATGGTAACTCCACCATGAGTATCTTGATGAGGGTGAGTTCTCCTCACCACAGGATGTATCCATGCAACAGAGGGACGCTTCCCCTGCTAGAAAAAAAAATCTTCCCATTCAAGTCCCATTTCAGGTGTCAGCCAGCTCCTTCTGTTGGGCAGAGAATAGAGTTCAGATTTTGTGAGCTATGTAGTTTCTGTCCCAGCTACTCAACTTTGCCATTGTGGTGCAAAAGCAGTTAGAGATGATATGGAAACAAAGGGGTTGTGTTACAATCAAACTTTTTACAAAAATCATCAGGGGCACCATCTGGCCCACCATCCATAGTTTGCCAAAACCTGCTCCAAATAGTCTTGAATTCTAAATCAGTTACCATGCTTTACATTTAAAAATTGTCCTTGCATTGGAAAGTAACTCTGCATTATTACAAAAAAAATTTTAAGAATTTAAATATATGTATAGCAGACCCCACCCCATTTCTTTTCAGCCTGAGTTCTCCTAAATCTGCTTCATTGCTGGAAGGCTGACAGCATCCTAATTCAAGATCCTGAATCTCTCTACTTCTCAGAATAAGAATTTTCTCCAGAATTGTGGAACCCAGCTATAGGGTTGTTAATTCCTCCAGAGCAAATTTCAAGCATGGGAAGATGAAAGTCAGTGGATTAATGACAGCCTCCCTGTCCCCAGAGAGATGTTCCATGTGGTCCCCAGAGGATCCTTAGTGGGATGGAGTTCCAATTTTCTAAAGCATAATCTCTTCACTACAGATAATTTACTGGCATTTTTCCTCCCTTGTGCTTTTTGGAATCACTTCCTTAATCAACAGCTTACACTTAACATTTTTGTCTTAAAGACCATTTTTCAGGCAACCCGAACAAGGACAAATAGATTTCAGTATTTTCTGGTATTCCTCTGTGGCACAAGAGTCTGGAGTGCATGAAATACTAGAATCCCTTGGAGTTCCCATCATGGCTCAGTAGTTAGCAAACCCAACTAGCATCCACAAGGACACAGGTTTGATCCCTGGCCTCGCTCAGTGGATTAAGGATCAGGCATGGCTGTGAGCTGTGGTGTAGCTTGCAAATGTGGCTCAGATCCCATGTTGCTTGTGTCTATGGCTGTGGCTGGCAGCTGCAGCTCCAGCTGGACCCCTAGCCTGGGAACCTCTATATGCTGTGGGTGCAGCCCTAAAAGACAAAAAGACCAAAAAAAAAAAAAAAGAAAGAAAGAAAAAGAAAAAGAAAAGAAAGAGAGAAAAAGAAAATACTGGAAGCCCTGTGAGTGAGAAGGAACAGAAACTCCAACAATAGGGTAGAAGGCACTGCAATGGATCGTGGGCACTGAAGAGACGATGCAAGGTGGTGCAACAGCCATTTACTCCAAAGATATAGGTCAAACCCTACAATTCACCACTTAGTGTTTGATCCCCTGACCTTAGGCACGTTACTGAAACTCTCTGAAGCTCTATTGCATCCTCTGAAATATGGGAAAATCACTTCTCTAACATTGTGTTTTGTAAGTTTTAACAGTTTGAGATTCCCAGAAAAATTGTAAAGATAGTACATAGAGTTTCCATAAATTTCAGGTCCAGTTTCCCTAGTGTTAAAGTCTTACATTAATGTGCTACATGTGTCACAATGAATGAACCAATATCGATACATTTTTAATCTATGCCATACTATATTCAGATTCCCTTAGCTTCTACCTGATGCCTTTTTCTGTTGCAGGTTCCCATCCACGGTATCATATTACATTTATCCACCCTGTCTCCTTAGGCTCCTCTTGACTATGGTAGTTTCTCAGACTTTCCTTCTTTTTGATAAGTTTTGAAGAATATGGGTCAGGTATTTTGCAGAATGTCCCTCAGTTGAGATTTGTTCTCTATTTTCATCATGATGAGACCAGACTTGTGGCTTGGGGGAGGAAAATTACAAAAGAAAATACCATTTTCATCATATCATATTGTCAACACGCTTTTCACTGTTAATGTTTACCTTGATCCCCTGGTGGAGGTAGTGCTTGTTAGGTTTTGAGACTATAAAGTCAACCTTTTTTTTTTTTTTTTTTTTTACGTACTACTTTGGGAAAAAGTCTCTATGCATAGCCCACACTCAAGGAGTAGAGAGTTCTATTCTCCTTGAGAGAGACCTATGTACATAAATTATTTGGTAATTTTATCTGGGAGAATTGTCTCTTCTCCCATTTAGTTATTAATTCAAGCATTAATATAATTCAGTAAGGACTCATAGATATTAACACTATATGTTGCATTAGAATTCAATTTTACTTTATTCATTTTGTTGCTCAAATTTTTCCAGGGGTCACTGGGAGTTCTTTCAGTTGGTGTCTGCCTCCTCTGACAAACCCCCATCAGGGTAGCTTTGTGTTTTTGTTGTTTTTTCTAATAAATTACTTACTTTCTGCACCACAACATGTTCTTCTCTCATCTTGTATTTTTTCCTGCTTCAATCCAATTGGAGGGAAAGTACTTCAACATAATAAAGACAATATATGACAAGTCCATAGCTAACATACTCACTGGAGAGAACCTGAAGGCTTTTCCTCTAAGATCAGGAGTAAGACAAGGATGCCTACTTTTGCCTCTTTTATTCAACATAGCATTAGAAGTCCTAGCCAGAGCAATTGGAGAGGAAAAGAAATAAAAGACAGCCTAATTGGATGTTTTACATTGTTTGCAGATGAAATGATTCTATATATGGAAAACCCTAAAGACTCCACACACACACAAAAAAAAAAAACCTGTTAGAATTAATACAAGAAGTCAGTAAAGTCGCAAGATGTAAAGGCAATATACTGATGTTGCATTTATATACTAATAGCAAACTATCAGAAAGAGAAATTAAGAAAACAGTCCAATTTATAATTGCATCAAAAAGAATAAATTCCTAGGAATAAATTTAACCTAGGAGGTGAAAGACCCATACTCTGAAAACTGTAAGACACTGAGGATAGAAATTGAAGATGACACAAATAAAGGGAAAGAATTTCCATGCTCATAGATCAGAAGAATTCATACTGTTAAAATGTCCATGCTATGCAAAGAAATCCCTGTAGACTGAATGCAATCCCCAACAAAATCCCAATGGCATTTTCCCATAAATATAACAAACAATTCTAAATTTTGTATAGAACCACAAAAGACCCTGAATAGCCAGAGCAATCATAAGAAAGAGGAACAAAGCTGAAGGCACCACACTCCCTGACTTCAAATTATAATACAATGCAATAGCATCAAAAAGTACAGTATTGCTATTATAAAGCAAACAAAAAGCAAATAATAAGCACATAGATACAGAGAACAGATTGGTGGTTGCTGCCTGGGGGGTGCTGGGGGGCCAGAATGAGTGAAGGGAGTCAAAAGGTATAAACTTCCAGTTATAAAATAACTAAGTCATGGGGATGTCATGTACAATATGATGACTGCAGTTAATGATACTATATTGCATGTTCAAAAGTTGCAAGGAGAATAGATCTTAAAAGTCCAAATCCCAAGAAAAAAATTTGCAGCCATGTGTGATGATGGATATTAACTAGACTTATTGTGGTGATCATTTTGCCATATATACAAACATTAAATCATGTTGTATGCCTGAAATTAATATAATGTTGTATGTCAAATATACATCAATTAAAAATAAATAAACATTGAAACAACAACAACCAAAATAAATAACTGGTCAAATTAAAATACCATGGAGATAGAAACAAATTTTAATGTTTGACTGAATTCAATCATTCCCCTTCAAGATATGCTGTGAATGTTTAATAAGTATTTAACACTTCATATATGAACATCATCCTAAGGTGGATATGCAGACTTCATCCTGTGGAACATCACAGTTTAGGGTAGCACCACAGGGTTCAAATCCCCTGTCTGCCCCTCCACTATCTGTGTGAGCTTGCATGAGATACACCATCCCTCAAATTCCTTCATCTGAGAAATGGGAACAGTATTTCCTACTTCCTGTGTCTCCATGAAGATGAATGAGATCATGTACAAAATACAACCACACAGGACTTGAACACAGAAGGCACCCAGATATTTGTTCCCTTTCCCGTGTCTTTCTCAGCTTAAATGTCAACTATAAAGAACTGACAGATGACCAAAAATGCCATGTACCTAATTTCAGACACAGCTAGAACCAAAGTACACATGGTCTTATCATTTTGCATTTTTTTTTTTTGTCTTTTTTAGGGCCACACCCATAGCATATGGAGGTTCCCAGGCTAGAGGTGGAATCAGAGCTATAGCCGCTGGCCTACACCAGAGCCACAGCAACACCAGATCCGAGCCACATCTGCAACCTACACCACAGCTCAGGGCAACACCGGATCCTTAACCCACTGACCGATGCCAGGGATCGAACCTGTGACCTCATGGATGCTAGTCAGATGCATTTCCGCTGAGCCACAATGGGAGGTCCCCTTTTGCATTTTTAAAGTAGAAAGGTACTGATTGATCGGAATGAATGTGTACAGAGTATAGAACATTTTTTTTTATACTCAAGAACCTCTGGCTTATAGAAGCATCAAGAGAAGAGCTCTCTACCTTCCCGGATGTGAAGATATCCTCGAACTTACCCTCCCAAAAATTATTTTTCAACATGCTGGCCTACATTCAAAGAGTGTTTTGCTTCACTTTTGTTGTAAAGTTAGATAAATGACTGCTTGGGATAGTGAGTGTTTAATATTGTCTGCATTCTCCAAAGCCGATTTCTTCATGAATATCTGGGTCCTGAGAGACTCAGATTGAAACAAGCCCCTATTTATGTCCCTGCCCTCTGCACTCACGCACTTCTGCCCAGAACTTCCCCAAGTCACAAACCAAGGAAACTGTGACACTATGCTGATTTATGATGTTATAGAACCCATATTACATAATCAGTGTAGTGGTACCTACTGCAGAGAACCCTTTGACATGGTTTAATTGTCCACAGCTGTTATGTTTCTTCTTCCTTCACAACAGCGATTAGTTATAACTTCCTCCCTTTAAAAAATTATAATTTTTCTTGGAGTTCCCATCATGCTGCAATGGTTAACGAATCTGACTAGGAATCATGGGGCTGCGAGTTCAACCCCTGGCCTTGCTCAGTGGGTTAAGGATCTGGTATTGCCATGAGCTGTGGTGTAGGTTGCAGACGTGGCTCGGCTCAGATCCTGCGTTGCTGTGGCTGTGGTGTAGGCTGGTGGATACAGCTCTGATTAGACCCCTAGCCTGGGAACCTCCGTAGGCCATGGGAAGTGGCACTAGAAAAGGCAAAAGGACAAAAAATAATAATAATAAGATAAAATAAATAAAAAATTATAACTTTCCTGGAGTTCCCACGGTGGTTCAGTGGGTTAAGAATCCAACTGCAGCAGCTCAGGTTACTGCAGAGGGGCAGGTTCCAGTGCAGGAGGTTAAAGGATCCATTGTTGCTGCAGCTGCAATGTAGGTCACAGCTGTGGCTTGGATTCAGTCCCTGGCCCAGGAATTCCCATATGCTACAGGTATGGCCAAAAAAAATAATTTTTTAATTAAAAAGAAAAAAAGAAAATTATAACTATTCTTATCATTAACCATGGCAAGATATTATCGTTGTTACTTCCTTCCAAGCCTGCCTTTGTCCCTTGAGACTCCAACATCAATACAAGAATTATGAAAGCCTCTGTGCACACTCTCATGCTGGTGGATACACCCTCCAGGACACCTCCATACTAATCTTACCTGCTCAAAGAAACCCACTCTATCCAATTTACCTGCATCAACAAAAAAATAGTTGCAAGAGGAATTAGTTCTACCATTCTGTAAAAATGTGCTTTAAATTTTTGGAATAACTAAAGCAAATTTTTGGTAGAGTCCAGATTCCAAAACTAAGAAGTCAGCAGCTTGGTAATGCACAAGTAATCTGATAAAGATCCATTTTAAGCAAAGATGCACTTCTCAGGGTTTAGACTTGGAGAAGAAAAATGAGCCGTAGGGGAGAAAATACATTCTAATTGGAAAATCACCATTATTGAGTTTTATGAAACTCTGGAAACCTCATACAATAGCACAGCAAATTGCTTAAAAACGAGGGCCTTATCCCATCGTTCACTAGCTGGGTGACCTGAGGACATGGCTTCACCTTCCTAAGTCCTAGTTACCCTGACAACAAAACGGAAATTGTAATAACATTATTTACCTCATATACGTATCGTGAGGATTGAATAAGCTAATGTATATACAGTCACTTAAGTGACAAGGACAAATGTGTTCCTGCATGAGTTCCCCCATATTTTCTTCCATCAAATCCTTTAAAAGAAAGGAAAGGTTTGCTTTCTCTTTACATTCTCTTTCTTTTTCTCCTCTTCTCTCACTTATGGAAAGAAATGGAAAGAATTCTGTCCTTGCCAACTGCTTTCCCAAGCTTTTGAAACACAGATTTGAGAGCAGGGGGTGGGGAGTAACAAAGGGAGAGGAATGTAGGAGAGAAATAAGCAGACAGAGACACCAGAGCAGGTGTAGAACTGGATATTTTAGGAGAGGAAAGGGGCTTTTGACATGTGCTGCTGTGGGTTATTGCACTGAATACTCTTTAATGAGACTGACATTTCCTTTTAATTCCTCTGGGTTGCTGTTCTGGGCTCCTTTGAATATGACCCTGGACAGAGACTGGACCCCATAGAACTCCAGCTTAGATGTGTTACAACCATGGCAGTTGTGATGACTGTACAGTCCTCTTCCTATATGCAAATGTGTATGAATGTTGTGGTGGCTAATTTTCTATGGGAACAGGATACTGTTTTGAAGTTAAAGGATACTTAAAGAAGATAGCATGAAAAAGAATATTCTGGGTTCTAAACGGGAAGTTGATGCTATCTCTTTGAAGAATTATCAGCAAAATTCTAGGAAACTTTAAGAAATATTTGCCATGAAAATTTATCTCATATCCCCCAAACCAGACAACAAAAGCCAGCCAGAAGCTCCTAAAATTTTTGACATATAATAAAATAAACTGGGAAGTACAGAATGGGAAAAGCCAAAATCAGATGGAGCAACAATGTAAAGTAATTAGCACTGAACAAGAAGCCTCTGGTTCCTGCTTTTCACATTCTTAAAATAAAAAGGGTGAAAGAGATCACACTGCCTTACAAAGCCTTTGGGTTCTGTGGAGTTGCCTTTGAGATGAAAATGATGAAGTGAAAAACAAAGAACTGAGTTGTTGGGGCTCTGAGTCCTTCACCCCATCTTCAATCAAAGAGATATAACTTCAAAACTTTACTGATTGAGCTTAACTTTTTTTTTAAAGAATTCTATGGTTGAGAAATGTTTTTCGACATTAAATTAGCAGGGTTACTCCCTGCTGGCTCAAAAGTGCTCCCAGACCAGAATATTTTAAATATTGCTTTAAACAATGTTTTCCACTTAGAATTTGTACAACTGAACTTTATCAGTGATTCATTCTTAATGTTTACATAATGCAATTTTATTAAAGAATAATATTTTATGGGTGGGAGTTATTCTTGCGGCTCAGTGGTAAGAAACCTGATTAGTAACCACAAGGAGAAAGGATGTAAGTTTGATCCCTGGCCTCACTCAGTGGGTTAAGGATCTGGCATTGCCCATGCGCTGTGGTGTATGTTGCAGATGCAGCTCAGATCTGGAGTTGCTGTAGCTGTGAAGTAGGCCAGTGGCTACAGCTCCAATTCAACCCTAGCCTCAGAACTTCCACATGCCACAGGTATGGCCCTAAAAGCAAAAAGAAAAAAAAAATTTATGGGGAAGGTCATTTTAAATAAATTAAGTAGTCAACTCTAGAATTTAAAAAGACATGAGATGAGCAAAACAAAGCCAATGAAACTAGTAGATAGAAAAGAAATGAATTAACATGATAAAGGTAAAACTCTCATCACTACGTCTGATACAGGGTAATTAACACCTGCCAGCTTAATAAAGACAAATTAGTATGAATTAATAAATTAGAAAGCAGAAAATATAGTAATCAATCATCCAAGAGCAGGATCTGTAGAGGAAATGTGTCATGTGGGGAGAAGTTGGGTAGGAGACACTAAAACAGACCCAACATGGGCAAATCTGATCAAGGAAAAATAAAACCACAACCTAAATAAATAATCCTTAGAAATAAGGAGTTCCCATCATGGCTCAGGGGTTAACAAATCTGACTAGGAACCATGAGGTTGCAGGTTCGATCCCTGGCCTGCTCAGTGGCTTAAGGATCCAGTGTTGCTGTGAGCTGTGGTGTAGGTTACCGACATGGCTCAGATCCCACATTGCTGTGACTGTGGCATATGCCGGAGGCTACAGCTCTGATTGGACCCCTAGCCTGGGAACCTCCATATGCTATGAGTGTGGCCCTAGAAAATGCAAAAAAAAAAAAAAAGTCAGAAATAAAACAAGACATAAGTGATTTAAAGATATTTAGAATTAGCACCATCTTTAAACAAGGTGAGAGCACTAACCTTTAACTAGGAAAAGCTCACAGAATCTTGGGGAATCAATGTTTCTGAGTGGTCCTTGTCACCATGACCAGGAGGGAAAGCATGAGTAGATTTTGAAGGGATGTGAACAGTCCTATAAAGCAGATGTCTCCACATTATCTTCAATCGGGGGGCGAGTGCTAGCCTTCAAGTGGAAAAAGTGACAGCTCATAGTTCTGCAGGCCCAGAGGGTCCAGGAAATTCAACATATTTGAGTGTATCAACCCAACCCAATGTCTAGAGCCCAAGTGTTAGTAATCTATTCCTGTCAAATCAAAGCTCTGACCTTGGTATAACAGACTTGATAAGGTTGAAAATTCAAATTTTCCTGGACCTCTACAAGTCTTATAATCAAAGCCCATGCGTACACATATACACATCTCTGTGTATATATATACATCCATTCACACACACATAATAAAAATGATAAACATATTAAGAAAAATAAACCTAAAAATAAAAGAAACTTGATGGACTGAATTATATGTTCCCCTTTCTTCTATGTGAACAGGATATTTCCAGAATCAACACATGAGTAAATGAGTGAGTGAATGATTGCTTCTTATTTATCTGTGCATAAAGGAAATCTAGCCAATCATCCCTCCTATACTGCCTCAACAAAAGAAATTAAAAAAAAAAAAAAAAAACTTCAGGGTTAATCTAGCAAATCCAAATGTATTAAGGTGCTAGAAAATTTCTCTTAAAAAAGTTTTATAATTTTTCAACATACACTACTCTTCTAAGGCATATAAGTATGTAATTAGAAAACCAACTACTGAAATGTTGAATCAGAGTTCCCGCCATGGCTCAATGGTTAACGAATTCGACTAGGAACCATGAGGTTGCGGGTTCGATCCCTGGCCTTGCTCAGTGGGTTAAGGATCTAGCACTGCCATGAGCTGTGGTGTAGGTCACAGATGCAGCTCGGATCCCGCGTTGCTGTGGCTCTGGCATAGGCAGGCAGCTACAGCTCAGATTTGACCACTAGTCTGGGAACCTCCATATGCTGTGGGAGCAGCCCTAGAAAAGCAAAAAAAAAAAAGAAAGAAAGAAAGAAAAAGAGGAGTTCCCATTGTGGCTCAGTGGTTAACGAATCTGACTAGGAACGATGAGGTTGCAGGTTTGATCCCTGGCCTTGCTCAGTGGGTTAAGGACCTGGCGTTGCCGTGAGCTGTGGTGAAGGTTGCAGACTTAGTTAACTCTTCAGCAATGTTATCATATAAAGCTAAGATCCCGTGTTGCTGCGGCTCTGGTGTAGGCTGGTAGCTACAGCTCCCTTTAGACCCCTAGCCTGGGAACTCCATATGCTGCAGAAGTGGCCCAAGAAATGGCAAAAAGACAAAAAAAAAGAAAGAAAGAAAGAAAAAGAAATGTTGAATCAATGTATGGAGAGAAATCAGCACATAATAATATGAAAACATGGATGAAAATGTTTTGTACTTATCCCTTCTTCTTCCCATGTGTTCTTCCACATTTTTTAGATTAGTTCTTGCTTTCACCCTCCTTTCTTTAACCTTGATATTAGAAGTATGTTCTTTTCGTGAGAATCATTTGATGTTCAGAAGACTCAAAAAGCCTTGTGAAGTGACTTTGAAAACCTCTTGAGATCTTTTATGCCACGTTAGGGCAGTCCTTCCTATCAGCAGATATTTGAAATCTCTCCCCTGCAAATTACCACTTCCCTTAGTTCACAAGTCCACCTGCAAGTGTAAAATGGGTCGGGGATTTGAAAAATCCAAAGCAAAATCCCCTGAGAGAAAGCAGTGTGATTACAGAGAAAGCCTCAAGAGTCTAATCATTTTTGATGCCTACACGGGCCATGACCTTGAGCATCTTAGTTAACTCTTCAGCAATGTTATCATATAAAGCTAAGAGAAGCAAGTGCCTGGATCTGCCAGCTTTGCAGAAGAAGTGAGACGGTCAGGAACAATGTTTGTCAGAAGTGAATACACACCTGGAAAAGTGACCCAGAAATCCATACTTTCTCAAGGTCACTTTGCCAATCAAAAGCACAGCTCTTTGGTTCTTTGTGGCCTCATTGGAACACAGATTAAATAAAAGTTTGAATGGTATGCAGCTAAGCAGCATGTACTAAGGCTCAAGTGGGATGTAGCCCTAAGCTAATTACCCACATTTTCCCTCAGAAACCTAGTTTGGACATGATGAAGAAGGAGACATTCCCACTGAACAAAAACAATCATGAGGTCCCATTCTCAGAGCTATCCACCTACTCTTTTCCTTATCACATTCCATCAGTTAAGGTTAATTTGGATATAAAGCTCCTCTTTAAGGCTATGAATGGGTATTAAATATAGCAGTCGTTTACTCCTTAATGTTAAAAAAGCACTAAGTTCAGGCTCAATATTTGGGAGTTTTTAATTAAAGGGAACAGAAGGAAGAAAAGCAATCATGGAAAATCCATTACTTAGGCAGAACAGGAGCACAGCAGACCACCTCAGGTGGAGAACTTGGGAATGTGTTGGCACTGGGCGGGGGGGTGGGGGCAGGGAACGGCACTGGGTGCCTGGAGATTGGGGTGGGATGTGGAAGGAGAGATGTGGCCCTAGCTTGTCAGCTAAGTGGATCAACATTCATTTGGGGGATATCCTAATGGAGGTTTCTCTTAGTAATGTCTTTATTGGAGTAAATTAGACCTGCTTGGAAAACCGCAATCTTCTGTTTGCCACGATTTATTCCAGCCTCCTCAGTTCTGTATAGCCTAATTCCAATCCTAAACTATCATTTCACTTCCTGCCTACTCTAGGATAAAAGAGAGAAGGGAGGAAATGGAGGAAAGAAGGGAAAAGCCATGTGCCAACTGCCTGCGAATGCAGGGAAAGGTAGTTCATTCCTGCTGTCAGGACCCCTACTCTCCCATTCTATTCCACTGAGTCTTTTCCTACCCGGGAGTTCCCGCTATGTTGCAGTGGGTTAAGAATCCAGCTGCAGCAGCTCTGGTTGCACAAAGGTGCAGGTTCAATCCCTGGCCCAGCGCAGTGGGTTAAAGGAATCCAGCTTGTTACAGCTGCAACTTGGGTTTAATCCCTGTTCCAGGAGCTTCCATATGCTGTGAGTATGATTGTTAAAAATAAATAAATAAATAAATAAATAAGACTTCTCCTACTCAAGTGAGCAACCTGAAATTATTCTCCATGAATGAGTTAGATCTCCAAGATGTACATAATTCAGCATAAAGCTGTTTTGCCTTGGGGCTTTCTCATGTGGTTAGGGCTATTTAGACCCAAGAAAGGGTTACTATAAAATAGAATCCATCTTAGAATGGTCACTGACAGAGGAGTAGGAGAAGCCGAGAAAGATTGCAAGGTCAATGCCTATATAAATTAGGGTCCAGTAAGACGACAGGAAAACCATGTAGTAATGTGAATGAGAAACGTTTAACATAAAGAAGTATGAGCATAGAGTTGGAATCCTGGAGAATTGGCTGATAAGTGTTAAAGAGAATTCTGAAGAATCAGGAGGAGCAAAACCAGGGGAAACCAAGTAAGTCTGTAGTTTAGTTAATAGTAACATATCAATGTTAATTTCTTCGTTATGATAAATATACTAGGGTCAGATAACTTATTACCATTGGGGGCAGCTGGGTGAAGCGTATTGGGATCTCTGTACTATTTTTGCAACTTTTCTATAAATCTAAAAATATTCCAAAATAAAAAGCTTATTAAAAAAGGAGGGGAGGGAGTTCCCGTCGTGGTGCAGTGGTTAACGAATACGACTAGGAACCATGAGGTTGTGGGTTCGGTCCCTGGCCTTGCTCAGTGGGTTAACGATCCGGCGTTGCCGTGAGCTGTGGTGTAGGTTGCAGACGCGGCTCGGATCCTGCGTTGCTGTGGCTCTGGCCTAGGCCAGCAGCTACAGCTCCAATTCTACCCCTAGCCTGGGAACCTCCATATGCCGTGGGAGTGGCCCAAGAAATGGCAAAAAAAAAAAAAGACCAAAAAAAAAAGGGGGGGGGGAGATAATGATGATGTATGGAGCAACCAGTATCCCTAAGGTTTAAATGGGTACCCACGGAAGGGCCCTCCTCTCCAGGGCTGAAATGCAGTTCTCACTGGAGAGGGTAAAATCATGGTTCTCTGGAAGGTAGGGAGTTGCTAGGCACCTCATCAAGGGGATTGGCTGAAAATCTGCTCTCTAGGCACCCCAGGGAATGGCTGGCCTCCGGGAACTGTTGAACTTGGGAACTGGAGGAAGCCTTAACTGAGGGAGCCCAGTACAAGAGAAAGCCATGACTGTGGGCTCTCAAAGCTAGAGGAAGCTGTGCCATTGCAGGCACTGACCACTGAATAAAGTGCACTGTAAGGGGGCTCAGGCCTTGAGAAAACCATGCTGCTCCAGGAGGTGAGCACAGCAGAAAGCATGCTTTGCAAGAGGCCAGGCCTAGAGAAGCTAGAGATGCTGGCTGAGTCTGGCAGGTGCACAGAGGGTATAGCCCACTCACCAGCAGGGCACCAGGAGGTCTCCAGGGCAGCACATCCATGAAAGGTGGTCACCAGGCCAGAGTTAGGGCTGGGACCTTTCAAAATGACGGTGTACTCTGGGCTTGAATAGAATCCCCCTGGATGTTCCCCAACACATGCCCCCCACACATACACACATACAGCTGATAAATTCCCCAAGAACCAACAACCCAGCAGCTGCATCTTAACTTGTACTCCCTATCTTCTATGACGTCTCTCCAGCTCCCTCTGCTGGCAAAGTTTGTCATCATACTTGTGGCAAAGGAGAAATCTGCTTTGTTGTGGCAAAGAAGGTAATGAAGGGTGAATGTGCAACTGAGAAGCAATATATTGATAATGGGCACAATGCCTAGTAAAGAATCATAAAACTAACTTCAGGAGTTCCTGTTGTGGCGCAGTGGTTAACGAATCCGACTAGGAACCATGAGGTTGCGGGTTTGGTCCCTGCCCTTGCTCAGTGGGTTAACGATCCGGCGTTGCCGTGAGCTGTGGTGTAGGTTGCAGACGCGGCTCGGATCCCACGTTGCTGTGGCTCTGGCGTAGGCCGGTGGCTACAGCTCCGATTCAACCCCTAGCCTGGGAACCTCCATATGCCGCGGGAGCCGCCCAAAGAAAAAGCAACAACAACAACAAAGACAAAACAAACAAACAAACAAAAAAAAACAACTAACTTCAATTAAATATACCTACAAACAACACCTAGTTATGTAGTCCTGAGAAAACTTGGAAAGCCCAAATAAGGTATAATCTTGGATAGGTAATAACTAGTAGTAATCTCAGTTTACTTTTCATTGATGTTCAGTTGACATATGACATTAAATTAGTTCCAGGAATACAACGTAATAATTTGCTATTTGTATATATTGCAAAATGGTCACCAAATACATCTAGTTAACATTCATTACTAAACAGAATGATAATTTTTTTCTCATGATGAGAACTTTTAAGATTTATTCTCTTAGCAACCTTCAAATATGCAATACAATATTGTGAAGTGTGGCCACCATTACATCCCATGATTTATAACTGGAAGTTTGTACCTTTTGATCTCCTTCGACTTTGCCCCCACTTCCTCCCCTGACAGCAACTAAACTGTTCTTTGTATCTATGAGCACAGGGATTTCATTCTACCTATAAGACCACACAATATTTGTTTTTCTCTGATTCATTTCAATTATGACATTGTCCTTAAGGTCCATCCATGTCTTGACAAATTGCAAGATTTCAGTCTTTCTTATAGCTGAATAACACTCCACTGTTATCTATATCCACCATATTTTATCCATTTTTCCACTGTTGGACATTTAGTCTGCCTCTATATTTTGGCCATTATAAATAATGCTGTTTTTGTTTTCTCTGATTAAACACCCACAAGCAGAATTGCTAGATCATATAGTTTCTCTTTTTTTTCTTTATATGGCTCCACCTGCAGCATATGAATTTTGAATATTGAAGTGATGTCTTTAAATCACATACACACACAAATGCACTCAAATTCTGAGTAGGTTTAATAAATCTGGAACACTTGAGTTTGGTCAATACCATAAGGATGTCTAAAATAGAATTGACCAAGCATTTCAGGGCAAATTCATATATTAAATTGATTAATAATGAACAGGCAGCACAGTTCTCATCTTCATTGATTCTCAGATCATGCAAAGTTTTTCTATAGAATGAAACACGGAAATTAAAATTATTCATATTAGGCAACATGAACATAACAGCATCTATCACCCTTTTCATGTAACAGGATGTTTAGTGCAAGTTTCACCCAAAGAGCTAAGGACAACCCATAGCACCTTCCAAAAGAGGTGCTAGACCCTCTGCAGAATTCACAAAGATGTCTGGAAACAGTTCCCAAACCTCAGCCCACACTCACTGAAAAAAAATTAATTTAGACATTGAAGAAGTATTTATTTGGGGGGCAGAGTATTTGGGGAGAGCTTCCTCTACAAGAATAAGGAGAATGGATATATTGCCTTTTCACTTCAAGTCAAGAAAGGGGGGCTTTATATGTCCCCTATGCATGGTCACCTGGTGTCTTCTTCCTAGCTAAGGTATCTAAGGTATAAGAGAGATGCTTTGATGGAAAGAGTCAAGGAAATTCACTGGATCTTGGACACCTTACAGTCAATGTTTTGTGCGTATGTGTGTGTTTGCTTTTTTTCTTTTTAGGGCTGCACCCATGGCATATAGAGGTTCCCAGGCTAGGGGTCAAATGGGAGCTGCATCTGCCAACCAATCCCATAGTCATAGCAATGCCAGATCCAAGCCATGTCTGTGACTTATACTGCAGCTTGCAGCAATGCAAGACCCTTAACCCACTGAGTGAGGCCAGGGATTGAACCACCTCCTCATGTATATTATTTGGGTTCTTAGCCTGCTGAGCCACAACTGGAGCTCCTTAAAGAGTTTTTCAGAACAAGGACTGTTTGAGTGTTGGAGTGGATCAGATGTGGGGCACTCCTGGGAGACCCAATGTTTAATCTTGTCAAAGAGGGCTGCTGGCTCAGCTTTCAACATTCACCAAAGGCCTAAGTGCAGATGCCAGCTCATGGAATAGCCACCAGATAAGGAGTTCTTAACCTCCTTTTCTTTCCTTTCTCCCTGTGTGGAACCCTGGTGTATCAGGAGCATGAGTGGTGGAAGAGAAGTGATGCAGTCCCCCAGCACAACCTGAGACCTTGCACATGGGATGGTCCAGGCTGGGGGCGAGAGAACCCCCCCCCCAATGATGGACACAGCTGTGTATATTAGGTAGGACTAGACATGTCAGTCACTGGAGTGAAGCCATTTACATATGTTGGGAGAGACCAGAAAATTCAACCAACATGACTTACACTGGGCAGGAGAGAAATGAGGGGCCATGGGAGTGAAAAATAAAGTCGCTTATGATTAAATCTCCCAGGAAGTGTTTGCTCAGCATTTAGTTAATAATGTAAAAGCAAAGGAGAGAAAATTTAATCTCCATCCCTTTCCAAAAATAAATTAAGGTATAAAACTGGGAGTTCCCATCATGGCTCAGCAGAAATGAATCCGACTAGTATCCATGAGGATGCGAGTTCGATCCCTGGCCTCACTCAGTGGGTCAGGGATCAGGCATTGTGGAGAGTTGTGGTGTAGGTCACAGACGTGGCTCGGATCCTGTATTGCTCTGGCTGTGGCATAGGCCATAGGCGGGAAGCTATAGCTGTGATTCGACCCCTGTCCTGGGAACTTCCATGTGCCACAAGTGCAGCCCTAAAAAGCAAAAAAAAAAAAAAAAAAAAAGAAAGAAAGAAAGAAAAGATATAAAACTGGCTTTACAGTGCTCTAGAAACATGTAATTAGAAGTGAAGATAAGCAGGCCTCTACTGGAGGGGAAAAAATACACAACTAGTGGGAAACAGGCTGGTGAGTTTATACTAAGGGACATCAGTGAGATATAATGATCTCTTTCTTACATGGTTTTAAACACATAAGCGTAACATGGCATGCATGAAGTTAGAGAAATATTAACTAGCATTATGGTTATTGCCAAGACACCAAAGTAGACTGAAATACCCACCAAAACCCCATGTTTAATGACAAGATGATAAAAGACAAATGCATTATGAATCTAGCATTTGTGGGTAAATCTTATAACAAGATAACCTTGAGGGAGGCATTAGGCAGGGTAAAGAGAAGGAACACAAGTGGAAAGGTGTTTGGGTTGGTTAGTCTACAGGTATATCTCAATTTATTGGGTTTCAGAGGCCTTGCTTTTCTTTTTCTTTTTTCTTTTCTTTTTTTTTTAAATAAATTAAAGGTCTGTGGTAACCTTGGGTCAAGCCAGTCTATCTGTACCATTTTCTCAACAGCATTTGCTCACTTTATGCCTCTGCATCACATTTTAGTAATTCTCACACTATTTCAAACGTCTTCATTATCATTGTATTTGTTATGGTGATCTGTGATTAGTATTCTGGATGTTATTGTTGTAATTGTTTGGGGTGCCATGACCCAACTCATGCCCATATAAGATGGCAAACTTTAAAAAATGGGTGTATTCTGACTGCTCCACCCAATGACCATTCCCCCATCTCTCTCCTTCTCCTTGGGCCTCCTTCTTCCCTGAGATACAATATTGAAATCAGTCCAGTTAATAACCCTACAATGGACTCTGCATAGTCAAGTGAAAGAAGAGTTGCAGGCTCTCACTTTAAATCAAAAGCTAGAAGTGATTAAGCTTAGTCAGCAAGGCACATGGAAAGCCACGGGACAGGCTGAAAGCTGGGCCTCTTGCACCAGAGAGCCAAATTATGCATGCAAAGGAAAAGCTTCTGAAGGAAATTAAAAGTGCCACTCCAGTGAACACATGAATGAAAAGAAAGCAAAACAGCCTGATTGCTGATGTGGACAAAGTCTGAGAGATCTGGATAGACGATCAAACCAGCCATAACAAGCCCTTAAGCCAACATCTAATCCAGAGCAAGGCCCTAACTCTCTTCAATTCTATGAAGGCTAAGGCAGGTGAGGAATCTGCAGAAGAAAAATTTGAAGCTAGAGATTAGTTCTTGAGGTTTAAGGACAAAAACCGTCTCTGTAACACCAAAGTGCAAGAGGAAGCAGTGAATGCTGATGTAGAAGCTGCAAGGAGTCATCCAGAAGATTTGGCCAAGATCATTAATGAAGGTGGCTCTACTACACAGATCTTCAACATAGTCAAGACAGCCTTCTATTGGAAGATGATGCCATCGAGGACTTTGAAAGCTAGAGAAGTCAAGTCAGTGCCTGGCTTCAAAGCTTCAAAAGTCAGGCTGACTCTCTGATCAGGGGTGGAGGCAGCTGGTCACTTGAAGTCAATGCTTATTTACCATTATTTACCTAGGGCCCTTAAGAATTATGCTGAGTCTACTTTGTCTGTGCTCTTTAAAACGAACAACAAAGCCCGGATGACAGTGAATCTATTTACAACATTGTTTAGTGAGTATTTTAAGCCCACTGTTGAGACCTACTGCCCAGGAAAAAAAAAAAAAAAAAATATATATATATATATATATATATATACCTTTCAAAATATTTTTGCTCATTGGCTATGCATCTGGTCACCCAAGAGCTCCTAGAGATGGTCAAGGAGATCCATGTTTTCATGCCATTAAAACGTTAATGGGAGTTCCTGTCATGGATCAGCAGAAATGATTCTGACTAGGATCCATGAAGGCACAGGTTCAATCTCTGGGCTCAGTCAGTGGGTGAAGGATCCAGCATTGCCGCGAGCTGCAGTATAGGTAGCAGATGTGGCTCAGATCCTGCGTTGCTGTGGCTGTGGTATAGGCTGACAGCTACAGCTCCAACTAGACCCTTAGCCTGGAAACCTCCATATACTATGGGTGGGGCCCTAGAAAAGACCGGAAAAAAAAAAAAAAAAACACTTTAATAGAGAAGAGTTGCTTCTGATGGATGAGCAAAGAATGTGGTTTCATGGGATGCTATCTACTCTTGGCAAAGATGCTGTGAAGATTGTTGAAATCGCAACAAACGATTTAGAATATTATGCAAACTCAGTTGATTCAGCAGTGGCGGGGTTTGAGGGATTGACTCCAATTTTGAACCAAGTTTTACTGTGTCAGTATATCTAACAGCATTTCATGCTACAGGGAAAGAGTTTGTAAAATGGAGAGTCAATCAGTGCAACAAACTTCATGTTGTCTTGTTTTTTAAAAGTGCCACAGCCACCCCAACCTTCAGCAACCACCACCCTGATCAGCTCACAGAGAACAACATCAAGGCAGTACCCTCCACCAGGAAAAAGATTATGACTCACGGTATGCTCAGATGAGAGAATTTTTTAGCAATCAAGTATTTTTCATTAAGGCCTGTGCATTGTTTTTTAGACATAATGCTGTCCCTTAAAGGCATAAACATAACTTTTATAACTTTTATATGCATAAAACTTTTAGCATAAACCTAGCTTTTATATGCACTGGGAAACCAAAAAACCTATGACTCACTTTATTACAATATTCGATTTCTTGCAGTGGTCTGGAACTGAAGCCACAATATTTGAGATCTGCCTCTATAAAAATATCAGAATCAAACTTTCTGTTTTAGAACTTTTTTCCTAGTGGTCCAAGGGGATGCTGGTGAGACAGAATACTAACTCAGGTAGTTAATGTAGGAGCATGGGCTCCAATACATTCTTTTGATATGGCTATTAACATTTGTGGCTTAAGGGCTCCAGGCAGTAACGCCTCCACAGGTCTTGTTTTATTATAGGAAATGCACATTCTCCACAGACTTTGTTTACTGTAGGAAATGCGAATCTCTAGCCCACTTCTCAACGATAAAAAAGGAATGAGAAGAATGGTGACCTAATCTAAGGAAAGAAAAGGACAAAGAAACCATTAAACTTACATGGGACATTTACAACTCTAAAAGCTCTACTGGATAAGGACTGAAACAGGTAATTGAACAAGGCCAATGGGAGAAAACCACATCTTTCTGGACCACATGTTGGTACCCCCCCATGTTTAAGGAATAAAAGCCCCTGAAGGACAGTAGAGAAGGGGGGGTTCTTCTCCCCGCTCCCAGCAGCCCTGAGAGCTATTTGCTGTCCTTTAATAAAGTCTTTGCTTGCTTGCTGCCTGTGTGTTTGCAGAGTTCATTCTTCTATTGCCGTGAACAAGAACACGGATTCTGGTATCATCTTTCCGGGATCACTGGTAAATGTTTTACAAATGATTCTTCAAGGGGGGAAAAGGCCCCAGTTTATAGAGTTTACTGATTCCCATGGTGTAAACCCTCCCATCACAGTGATTTCAAGCCGCCAAAGTGGGGTCACTGAGCAGAGATGCGCAACGTCTCTCCCCGTGTCTCTACCTGAGCGACAATAGGAGCAAAGTGTCAGCGACAATAGGAGCAAAGTGTCACTACAACAGTAAAGGTGGTCATTGGAAAGGCATATGTTTTGGAGAATTTATTGCCATTGTTTCTAATAGTCATTCAATTATAAATTTCTATGGTTTAATAGTTTAAATGTAATGTTTAACAAGAACAGAGTTTCTAGAATTTTCCCCATAGACCTTGGTGAGCCAGTCTGACCCACTCCAGCACACTCCTGAGCTCAGACTCTAGTTTCTTGGGCTGACCCTGGGCAAAGATAGCGGGAGTTTTTTTAAAAAAAAAAAAAAAGGTTTTGGCAAAAGTCCAAAGGCTTGATAACACACCGTGTAGTATAAGCCGTAGGGAAATTGACATGTGTACGTTGTTGGCAAGGGTTTAAAATGGTGGGTCTCTATGAAGGGAGGCTCACAATACAGAACATAATAATACATGCATTTGCCCTCTGTCTCAGCAATTACGCTTTTGGACCCTTACACTTCTCTACACTTCCACAGGAATGAAACATGTACAAAATTATTCATTAAGGAATTAGTTATAATGGCAAAATATTGTAAACAACCCAAATTTACATCAGTAGGGAGCTGGCTGGATAATCTATTGGATCACCCACACAATGACATGAGATGCAGTCGTAAAAAGCAGCAGCAGCAGCAATCCAGGATAGACTGCTAATTTGTTAATAAAATGCAGTAAACTATAGGTGGATACTAGTCTATCCTTATATAGGTGATATTTAACATAAAATTAATAATGTGCTCGTTTTCTCTACTATTTGTTTAGTTTGCTTTCAAAAAATCACGCTATCATTCAATGTGCCTCTCCCATTATTGAAGAATCTGTACATTATCCTATCGCAGGTCAGCGGCTTTTTTTAAAAAGGTAACATGCTTCCAATACTGTATTAGGAATATGACTGTAAGGCACTATGCCATAAAAATTTAATAATGATGAGTATATATATAGGCCAGGCTACCGTGAAGCAACCATATCAATTACACTAGGCAACCATAAAGCAATCATATTTACATCTGTAAATAAATATGAATTTTTTTCACAGTATATTTTCATTTTGGCTGTCTAGTGTTATTAATCCATGTAACATCTGCAGTGTTTTGTATAACATAAGACAATATTGAGGTAGGTACTGACAGACAGATGATTCATCTTGTTCACAGATAAAGTAAAAAGTATTGATAATTTTTTTAAAACAGGTAGAACAATGTTTATAATACACTTCTCTTTGTGTAATAAAGAAGGAAAAGTAAGAATTTTTTCCAAAGAAAAATACTGAATTGATAAATAAAATTTATTTTTTGGAGGACTTGGGTAAAGGAGGCACTGGGCGGAAAGAATTAGAATGGAAACAGAACCTCTCTAAGTAAGCCATTTAAAACCATTTTTAGGAGTTCCTGTCATGGCTCAGTGGTTAACCAATCCGACTAGGAACCACGAGGTTGCGGGTTCAATCCCTGGCCTTGCTCAGTGGATTAAGGATCTGGCGTTGCCGTGAGCTGTGGTGTAGGTTGCAGACGCGGCTCGGATCCCGCATTGCTGTGGCTCTGGCATAGGCCAGTGGCTACAGCTTCAATTGGACCCCTGGCCTGGGAACCTCCACATGCCATGGGAGTGGCCCAAGAAATGACAAAGAGACAAAAAAATAATAATAATTTTAAAAAAACCATTTTTACTGGGAATCACAAATATTTTACATATTCAAAACATTAATTCAAAGATTTTTTTTTCAAAAGTAAATCCTGAAACTGAAACAGATGAACCTAAGAATATTACAGGTGACTTTGAACTCTATACTCTAACCATACATCCTTTATGGGATATATTCTAAAAACAAACAGCAAAGAAATCCTAAGCTTCACTCAGTAGTTATATTGTTAGAAGTAATATTGCAGTTGCAGTTGTCAAGTGTTTAAATGTATGTTGCAAGGCAAATCGCACAAAAAAACCACTGAATATACCAGATATTAAATTTGAATTGGAAATGTCGGTACCGATACTAACTTGGGGATTTTAAAAATCTATTTCCCCGCTCAACCTAAGAATTTAAGGATAATGCCTTTGAACTGCAAATTTTAAAGTGGTTCAAAAGCTAAATTTTGTGGTATGTCAGTTTTATCACAATTTTTAAAATACATTTTTTTCATGCAAGAGCCTAAGAGTATGGAAAGGGAGGATTAATTCTCGTTGACCATGTGGTTGAGATCAGAATTTCCTCTGGACTCAGCTACCCTGACCTGAATGTCCTTTGGGAAAAATGTTTGGGTACATGAGCTCCACAGCTGGAGGCCAGGTCCTAGGGACCCCACTACCCAGGACAGCGAGTCCCAGAAAGCAATTGGCCAGCACCACCAGGCTGGGCAGTCTGTGTGCAGTAACGCCTGGATTCCAGCTCCTCTGCTGCTCTTTCTCCAGTGGCTTTGGGAGGCACTGACCTACAGAAGCCCTTTGCATTTTATTTATTTATTTATTTATTTTAAGATTTTCATTTTTTCTATTATAGTTGATTTACTGTGTTCTGTCAATTTCTGCTGTACAGAAAAGTGACCCAGTCACACACATATGCATATGTGTGTATATACATATACATAGAAACATCCTTTTTCTCACATTATTCATCATGTTTCATCACAAGTGACTAGATATAATTCCCTGTGCTATACAGCAGTATCTCATTGCTTATTCACTCCTAATGCAATAGTTTGCATCTACTAACCCCAAACTTCCAGTCCATTCCACTCCCTCCCTCTCCCCCTTGGCAACAACAAGTCTGTTCTCCAAGTCCATGAGTTTCTTTTCTGTGGAAAATTTCATTTGTGCCGTATATACAAATTTCATTTGTGCCATATAGATTCCAGATAGAAGTGATATCATATGGTACTTGGCTTTCTCTTTCTGCCTTACTTAGTAGGAGAGTCTCTAATTCCATACCTGTTGCTTCAAATAGCATTATTTTGTTCTTTTTTTATGGATGAGTCATATTTCATTGTGTACATATACCACATCCTCTTAATCCATTCATCTGTTGATGAACATTTGGGTTGTTTCCATGTCTTGGCTATTGTGAATAATACTGTTATAGAATATAGGGGGTGCATGTATCTTTTTCAATTACAGTTTTGTATGGATATATGCTCAGGAGTGGGATTGCTAGGTCATATGGTAGTTCTATATTTAGTTTTCTGAGATACCTCCGTACTGTTTTTCTTAGTGGTCGTACCAATTTATATTCCCCTCAACAGTAAAGGAGGGTACCCTATTCTCCACACCCTCTCTAGCATCTATTTGTTGACTTGTTAATGATGGCCATTCTGACTGGTGTGAGGTGGTACCTCCTTATAGTTTTGATTTGGATTTATCTAAAAATTAGAGATGCTGAGCAATTTTTCATGTCCTCTTGGCCATCTGTATATCTTCTTTAGAGAAATGTCTATTCAGGTCTTTTGCCCATTTTTCAATTGGGTTTTTGGCTTTTTTGCTGTTGAGTTGTATAAGTTGTTTGCATATTTTAGAGATTAAGCCCTTGTCAGTTACATTGTTTAAAACTATTTTCTCCCATTCTGTAAGTTGTCTTTGTGTTTTCTTTATGGTTTCCTTTTCTGTGCAAAAGCTATATGTTTGATTAGGTCACATTGCTTTATTTTTGTTTGTATTTCTGTTACATGGGGAGGCTAACCTAAGGAAATATTTCTGAGGTCGATATCAGAGAATATTTTGCTTATGCTCTCTTCTAGGAGTTTTAGGGTGTCTTGTCCTACATTTAACTCTTTCAGCCATTTGGAGCTTATTTTTTGTGCATGGTGTGAGGGTGTGTTTCAGTTTCATTGATTTACACATGGCTATCCAGTTTTCCCAGCACCACTTGCTGAAGAGACTGTTTTTTTCCCATTTTATATTCTTGCCCCTTTTTTGGAGATTAAATAAACCCATAGATGTCTGGTTTTACTTCTGGGTCTCAATTCCATTCCATTGGTCTGTGTCTGTTTTTGTACCAGTACCATACTGTCTTTTTTTTTTTTTTTGTCTTTTTTAGGGCTGCACCCGCAGCATATGGAGGTTCCCAGGCTAGGGGTATAATCAGAGCTGTAGCTGCAGGCCCATGCCATAGCCACAGCAACGCCAGATCTGAGCTGAATCTGCAAACTCTACGACAGCTCAGAGCAATGCTGGATCTTCAACCTACCGAAAGAGGCCAGGGGTGGAACTTGCAAACCACTGAGCCATGATGGGAATTCCTGTCTTGATTATTGTAGCTTTGTAGTATTTTCTGAAGTTAGGGAGAGTTATGCTTCCTGCTTGGTTTTTTGTTTCTCAGGATTGCTTTGGCAATTCTGGGTCTTTTTATGGTTCCATATAAATTTTTGGATTGTTTGTTCTAGTTCTGTGAAAAATGTCATGGGTCCCTTTGCATTTTAAACAACCAGCAAGAGTAGAAGGGAGGCTCAAAAATGCCAGACTTAACCCCCCAAGGATGGATAGAGGCACAGGCAATCCTTTTAACAATAAGAAAGAAGCAGATGCTTTGCCTGCGTGACCGTGACCTCTCTTCACATCTGATGTCTGATCGTGTTCAATTTGATGTGACTGCAGCACATAGGGCACCAAATCCAAATATTGCCTTCAGCGTCATGATTTCAGTACAAATCGCTCAGCTTAGTTTTTCCTTTTTTTCTTTCTTTCTTTTATTTATTTATTTTTTAGCTGCCCTTAGGGCATGTGGAAGTTCCCAGGCCAGGGATAGAACCTGTGCTACAGCAGTGCCTGGAGCCACAGCAGTGACAACACCAGATCCTTAACTGCTAAGCTACCAGGGAACTCCTAAATTTTCCCTTTTTAAATTGAGGATAAGATTAAGCAGAAATCAATGAATCTTTAAAAGAGTCTCCTTCAGGGAGTTCCCATCATGGCTCAGTGGTTAACAAACCCGACTAGTATCCATGAGGACACGGGTTCGATCCCTGGCCCCTCTCAGTGGGTTATGGATCCTGCCTTGCTGTGGCTGTGGCATAGGCTGGCAGCTACAGTTCAGATTGGACCCCTGGCCTGGGAACTTCCATACGCCACAGGTGCAGCCCTCAAAAGACAAAATAATAATAATAATAGTCTTTAAAATCTTGATCTGGAAAAGATAGCAGATTCCAGGGAGCCAAATGGTGCTCTTATAACAATTTTCATTATTAATTATACTTTGAATCTGCATTACTTTGAAACAAAAGGGAAGCATTGATACCTAGTGAACTAGAATTTGGAGGACTGAAGGGTTCAGTCAAATAAATTGTTTAATCTCCCACAATCTTGTTTTCTATCCTCTTACCTTATATATTAAAGAAGGATGAATTCCTGAAATAAAGTCCCCTAACATCTAAATCTCTGATTTAAAAAACTTGGAGACTGTTCTATGATTTTTCATGACAAAGTTATCCTAAATATTCATAGAATTTGGCTTTCCTTGACATAAACATGGACAATGAAATAAAACTGACAGAGGATAAAGAATATACACAGGCAGACACCTTTCATCCATCTCCTGTTTGAATCTGTGTCTTCACACAAGCTCCTGGTAACACACCTCCAGTCACAGTGACAAGCTGTTGCAAATGGTACCTTCTAGAACCTAAGAGGTTGGCTATTCCAGGAAGTTGCCCCCCCCCCTTCAGTTTGCAACATCTAACAATGCTGGTGACAGGCATGTCATAGGGTGTCAGCCACACTGTGAGAATTGCCACCACATTTCCTGTGTTGTGTTTCTAGCCTGTCTTGCTCCTCGTGGGCGTGTAGACACAGGCTCAGCTAAGCCAGCCTTGAAAATGGGATACTTGTTTTGACATAAATGTGACAAAATGTTTCCACCAACACCTATCTCCCCTCAAACTGTTTCTTTCACCCAGCCTGTCAATCTTCTTGAAATGTCTAGCAAGGGGGATTTGAGGTGGGTGTTTTGTTTCATTCTGTCAGGTCTGATGTTATCCTCAAGGGGTAATTCATCACCACGAGCTACTTCCAGATCATTTTAATCATCCCGAACAGAAAACCCATGGACATTAAGAGTCATTCCCCTTGCTCATTTCCCCCCACACACCTCCACTCCCTCACTCACAGCCTCTGGCAACCACTAATCTGCTTCCAGTCTCAATGGATTTGCCTACTCTGAATATTTCATGGAAACAGAATCCTATAATATGTGGCCTTTTGTGCCTAACCACTTTCACTTAACATAATGTTTTCAAGGTTCATCCATATTATAACACATATCATTATTTCGGTCTTTTCATGGTGGAATGATATGTGATATGGTTCCATCACATTTTGTTTATTCATTCATCTGTGGATGGCCATTTGAATTGTTTTCACTTTTTGGCTACTGTGAACAGGGCTACTTTGAACATTACAGTACAATTTTTGTTTGAACATCAGTTTTCAGTTCTTGGGGTATATACTCTGGAATGGAGTTGTTGGGTCACATAACTCTGTGTTTAACTGTTTGAGGAACCATCAAATTCTTTTTAATAGCTGCTGTACATTCCCACAAGCATATGTGAGCGTTCCAGCTTCTCCACATCCTCACCAGGACTTATTTTTTCCATTTTTTAATTATTATTATATCACAGCCATCTCACTAGGTATGAAGTAGTATCTTACTATAGTTTTGATTTGCATTTCCCTAATTATTACTGATGCCTAGCATCATTTCATGTGCTTATAGGTCATTTGCAGATCTTCTTGGAAGAAATGTCTATTCAAATCCCTGCCCATTTTTTAACTGGGTTGTCTGTCTTTTTGTTGTTGAGGTGTAGGAGTTCTTTATACATCCCGAGCATGAAGCCCTTATAAATCATTTGCAATATGTGCTTATACCTCACAGATATATGATTTCTCCCATTCTGTGGATTTCCTTTTCACTCTCTTAATAGTGTCCTTTGATGCCAAAAAAGTTTTAACTTTGATGGAGTCCAACCTCACTATGCTTTTTTTGTTGCTGCTGCTTTGATGTCACATGTAAGAAACCATTCCAAGCCAAATCCAAGGTTATAAAGATTTACTCCCATTTTCTTTGAGTTTTAAGTTTTAGCACTTATATATAGGTTTCAGCCATTTTAAGTTAATTTTCATATTATGCAGTAGAAGGTAACTGTCCAGCTTCTTTCTTTTTTTTTTTTTTTTTTTTGGTCTTTTGTCTTTTCGAGGGCCGCACCTGAGGCATATGGAGGTTCCCAGGCTAGGGGTCTAATCAGAGCTGTAGCTGCCAGCCTACACCACAGCCACAGCAACACCAGATTCTTAACCCACTGAGTGAGGCCAGGGATCGAACCTGTAACCTCATGGTTCCTAGTCAGATTTGTTTCCACTATGCCACAATGGGAACTCCAACAGCTTCATTCTTTTACATGGATATCCAGGTTTTTCCCCATTCATTGAAGAAACTATTCCTTCCCCCATTTGAATGGCACTCTTTGAAAATCAATGGGCCTTAGACGTATGGGTTTATTTCTTGGACACTCAGTTCTATTCCGTTGATCCATGTGTGTCTCTGGATGCTGGTACCCTACTGTGTGGATCACCGTTGCTTTGTAGTAACTTTTGAAATCAAGAAGGATGAATACTCCAACGTTCTTCTCCTTTTTCAAAATCATGTGGCTGTTTGGTCCCCTTGCAATTTCTTATGAATTGTAGAATTAATTGGCTTTTCCATTTCTACAAAAGGGCCAATGGGACTTGAATAATTTTATTGACTCTGTAAACCACTTTGGTTGCCATCCTAAAAATAACTAATTCACTGTTTTTTCTGCACACCTCCGCTCTTTTTGTGCACTCTGCATATTCACTTTAGAGTTTAATGTACATAGGGATGCAGTGTTATACCCTGTTCCTCAGAGTCTTTCTTTTTTAAATTAGGTATTGATTATTCATGGCACAGCTACAGCTCAAATGAATCATAAATAATTCTATAAACATCTCCCAGGACATGAGAATTTATTTTCTAAAAACGTAAGTCACTCTACAGTCCAAAAATGAATGAATACCTATAAAGCCAAATGAACCAGGTTTCATAAAAATCAGGTGTCCAAACCTGAACCACTTAAGATGCTTAACAACAAAAACAACGCCCTCCATCTGCCTCTTCCGCTCACTGGTATCTCCCAGAAAGGAGCGTGCACCTTCCTTAGGCACCCAGTTGTCATGGCTGCTGCAAAATCTAAAGGTCATCGGGCTCTGGTGGCCAGTGGGGCTTGTGCTTGAGAGCCCCAGAGGACTAGAGCAATGGAAGAAGAGTTTTGTTATGTTGTTGTTTTGTTTTGTTTTTTATGGCCACACCTGCAGCATATGGAAGTTCCCAGGCTAAGGGTCAAATCTGAGCTGCAGCCGCCAACCTATGCCACAGCCATAGTAACAGGATCTAAGCCATGTCTGCAACCTACACCACAGCTCATGGCAATGCCAGATCCTTAACCCACTGAGCGAGACCACAGATCGAACCCATGTCCTCGTGGATACTAGTCTAATTCATCAGTGCTGAGCAACAATGGGAACTCCGCGGAGGAACAGTTCTTAAATGGTCACAACCCCCAGGACATAAGTCCAAGGAGCCTGGTCCTTCTGTAAAAGAGGCCTATTCGCTTATCATCATAGCTGCAGCCTGAGAGGCAGGCTTCAAATTAAACACGTCCAGGGTTGGAATTCCTTGTGTAGCTCAGTGGGTTAAAAACCCAACTAGTACCCATGAAGATGTGAGTTTGATCCCTGGCTTCATTTAGTGGGTTAAGGGATCCAGCGCTGTGAGTTGTGGCATAGATCTGGCATAGATCAGAGATGTGGCTCAGATCTAACATTACTATGACCATGGTATAAGCCGGAAGCTGCATCCCCAACTCGACCTCTAGCCTGGGAACCTCCATATTTTGAGGACGTGGCCCTATAAAGACCAAAAAAAAAAAAAAAAAAAAAAAAAAATCCCACCATATCAGGGCCTAATGTAATCTTGTTCAGAGACATGGCAGGCTATGTGTCATCTTTGTGCTCTCCCTGCCACACTGCAGAGAAGAGATTTACACATGTCTGGTGTCCCAGTTTTTACAGCCTGCCCCAGGGGATGCCCCATGATTGCCTGGCTCGGGTGGCCAGGCAGGCTTGTGCTCTTGGGTCCCCTGATGATAACAACCAAAGACAGTTCTTGGCAGGCCCTCACCCCAGGGCACAATGCAGACAATGGACTGAAACCCCCCAGTCTTTCTGTGAAAGAGGCTTACTTGCTTGTCCTGGACCAGAGCCCGAGAGGCAGACATCTGGTGTGGCCCCCATTTCTCAGGAGACCAAGACCAGCGGACCTCTCTTCCCCTCCACCTGGCTTCAGCTGAGCCACAGTGGGAATTCCTGGAATGTTTTTTTTATTTTATTTGACACCAAATCAAAAGCAATAAAAGTAAAAACAAACAAACAAATAAAATTGGCAATCTACCTCAAACCAAAAAGCTTCTGCACAGCACAAAGAAAATCATCCACAAAAGAAAAGGAAACCTACAAAATTGGACAGAGTATTCACAAATCATAAATCAGTTACAGGGTTACTAGCCTGAGTATAATAAAGAACTCATACAACTCAATAGCACGAAAATACACAAACAATCCATTGAAAAATGGGTCAAGGACCTGAATAGACATTTTTCCATAGAACACATACAGAGAGCCGATAGGTACGTGAAAAGTTCCTCAACATCACTAATCAGCAGGAAAATATAAATCAAAACCACAACGAGATATTACCTCATGCCTATTATCAAAATGACAAAAGCAAGAGTTGACAAGGATGTGGAGAAAAGGGAGCTCTTGAGTTGTACCAATTTACATTCCCACCAACAGTGCACAACTGCTAGAAAAACAGTATAGGGGTTCCTCAAAAAACTAAAAATAGAACTACCATATGCTCTAGCATTTCCATTTCTGGATGGTTATCTGAAGAAAATAAAACACTAGCATGGAAAGATACCTGCACTTGCATGTTCATTGCAATATTATTTACAACAGCCAAGATATGGAAAAACCTAAGTGTCCATCGATGGATGAATGGATAAAGAAGACATGATAGACAGACAGACAGACAGACAGACAAGCATGTGTGTTATATATCCATTAGTGCTGTGGCCAGATTCAAATAATACATTTCTTCTGATCATTTTTAACCACAAGAAGAAACTTTTTATTTCAGCAATCAAAGGTCCAATCTGATGTTAAATAATCTATAATTAAAACCATTTCCTCTCCTCCAGCTCTGGCATGATCTAGACTTTGAGCCTGTAGTGGGAAGGAAACTGTGGATGATTTCTTCATTCTTAGCCTACCCTGGTTTTCTGCTCCACTCACCAGGCTGCCTCCAGCTCCTCTATAGCTGGACAGGGAGTTGGGAAGAGAGGTAAGGAAGAGATGGCAAGGACACCATGTGTCTACCATTTCGCTTCCTTTGCATACAGGTGGACTACATTTCCCAGCTGCCTTTGCAGTTAGTTTGGAGGCACATGACCAGCTTTGACTAATAAAATATCACCTCCAGACCAAGTCAGGTAAGAGTCTGTGTACTTGTTCCTCCTAAGGGCCCTGCTGCAACAGCTTTGAAGACCACATGTTCTAGATGACATAGCAGCAAGATGGAGAAAGGCACCCCAACCCCATCCATCTTTATATGAACACAGAAAGAGCTTTCATTGTGTTAAGCTGGTATGACATACAGTTAGTTGATGACTGCAGCACAAACAATTCTAGCTTGACTGATTATCAGTAGGGAAGTTCATTTGTAACTGCGATGGTTACAAGCAGGCCTTGTCCTCTGGGTGTGGTAGTTTCCAGAAGCTGATTATTTCTGACATGGGAGCACTTTCATAGGATTCTCAGACATAGCTTCACTTCTCAAGAAGTAGGCAATGCCTCTCCTACAGCTGGTTGCTTTAGACTCCATAGTTCCTGGCTTCTGGTAGTCTGCCTCTCTGCTTGGTCCCTTTACCTCTCCAGGCAGCCCTCTTGGACAGAGTTTTTAAAGGACTAAGCAGGTTGTACCTGGTGCAAGGGATGGGCTATATCCCTTTTGACCCACATGTATGATGTACCTAGTATAGCCCATCTTTCCCTCTTTCTGCTTCTGAAGCCATTATCAGAACCATATGGGTTTAGATTTTTCTAAGCCATATGTCAAACCCCAGTACCTCTGTGTCCTGCAAACTACAGGAGACTAAAGGGCTATTCTGTACATGAAAGTTTATATAGGAAACCTACATTATTTACACAGAAAGTATATGAGAAAAAACACAAATATAGTGGCACAAGCTATGATGACTAAAAATTGCTTACTCTCTCTCTATATATAAAATACACACACACACACACACACACACACACACACACACACACACATATTTTAAAGCCACACCTTTCCATGGTATATGGAAATTCCTAGACTAGGGGTCAAATCAGAGCTGCAGCTGTGGCCTGTGCCACAGCCATGGCAACACCAGATCCCAGAGGCATCTGTGACCTACCCTATATCTTGGCGACACTGGATCCTTATCCTACTGAGCAAAGCCAGGAACTAAACTCACATCCTCTATCACTATGACACTATGTCAGGTTCTTAACCCACTGAGCCACAGCAGGAACTCTCTTATATGATATTTTTAAATTGCCAAAAAACTTGGATAGAGGCTTCAAGGCAGCCTATGAGAATGTATTCTGTAAGTTTTTAAGCAGCAAGAATGCCAGGAACACAGACATATGCTTTCACCACTGCTTCTTCCCAAACACTCTCTGTGCCCCACAGGAACCAATAATGACTAAGCATTTTCTGCTCCCTGTTCCATAGGCATTCCTAATATTCCTCTCTGGGGTAAAGATTTCTCCTAAGTTAATAGGCAAATACCACTCCTAAATTCAGGTTTTGACTTAATCAGAGTTGAATATAACAGAATCCTAATTAATACTTAGGTCCTTCCTCCTTTCTTTAAAAAGCAATGGTGTTGATTTGGTTTCCATCTTCCAAACTCCTTTGTCTTACTGAGTAATTTTAGATCAGTTCATATCAATCAAGAAGTGAATACAGTTATTTCTGAATAAAAAACATTTTGTTTTCCAAATGCATTTCCCTTCTCAACCTCATTCAGAAATTAAAGTCTAGATGGCTCCCATTTGATGGCAAACTGCCTGGCTCCATCCGTTTTGGCAGGAAGCACGAACAAATAATTCTGACCTGGAGCTATTGGCTCCAGGCTTCCTAGAACATTTAAAATGTAAGTCAACTTTAAAATCCTCACCTAATGAAAGGTTTGGCGGTAATACATTACTTCAAACATTTTTTTCAGACATATGCAAAAACCCACTTATTCTTTGGAGTTCCCATTGTGGCACAGAGGAAACGAATCCAACTTTTACCCATGAGGATGCAGGTTCGCTCCCTGACCTCGCTCAGTGGGTTAAGGATCCAGCATTGCCATGAGCCGTGGTGTAGGTCACATACACGGCTTGGATCCCATGTTGCTGTGGCTGTGATGTAGGCCTGCAGCTGCAACTCAGATTTGGCCCCTAGCCTGGGAACTTCCATATGCTGCAGGTGGAGCCCTAAAAAGCAAAAAAAAAAAATAAAATAAAAATAAATAACTTATTTTCATTAGAAATTATATTCACG
Organism: Sus scrofa; assembly: GCF_054392235.1. Lineage (NCBI taxonomy): Eukaryota > Metazoa > Chordata > Mammalia > Artiodactyla > Suidae > Sus > Sus scrofa. Next base: position 106,427,393 of record NC_139388.1, on the reverse strand, counting down.
AATATAATTCAATTTCTAGATCTATATTACAAAAATACTGGCTCAAGTGTACTGAGATTCATGTAGCAGATACTTCTACCCAGAGATACTCATCCTCTCTGCTTAGGATGCTCTTGGCCAAATATTCACATGGCTTGCTCCCTGACTCTACCCAATTCTCTGTCCAAATGGTACTTTGTTAAAGAGAACTTTCCAGAACATCCTGCCTAAAACGGAACCATCATCCTCCATCCTCTACCATTGTGTTCAATCAGGCATTTATCCCAACCTAACGTTCTATTATGTGTTCATTATGAATCGATCTGTTTGTCTTCTGTACTTAAATGAAAGCTCCATAGATTTGCACTTTTGTCACTTTGGTTCACCCTGTATCCTCAGTTCTCAAAAAGAGTATGGAACACATACTAAGTGTTGAATGAATGAATCTTTTTATGCTGAAACTCATTCCCCCTCCCAAGCTTTCTTGGTCTTCTACACTTTCTTTTGTTGGGAAAGTATCTTAGAGATCCTCCAAATAAGGAAACTGAAAACCAAAGGGATGGCCTGACTTCCTCAAGGTCACATCCTTAATTAGTGACCAGATTCTGTGTCCCGACTCCCAGATATCATTACACCACAGAGCCTTTGCTTTTTATTCATATGACGGTATCTGCACTGGAACACAGCAGATGGCTTAAAAGCACAGGCTCTGATTTCAGACTGTTTTCAGATTCCAGGTCTGAGGCTTACCAGTTATGAGAACTGGTAGATAAACATGATGTCTTCGTGGCTCAGTTTCCTCATCTGTACAAGGAGGGTAATAAGAACAACCTTATGGAAATACTATGAGCCTGTATAGCACTTAGTATAGTACTCAGGACACAGCAATCTCTCAAATGTTTCCTCACATATTATTTCTAACTTCTATTCTCCTGTTGCCTAGCACTGAATTTTTATTTACAATATACCAAGTTCTAAAATGTTTTTGTGTAAAAACGCTTTTAAAAATGTTTCTCTTTCTGCCCAAGTTCTACAATTCCTTTATTCTCAGAAAAAGAAGTAGCCTCTAGCCCCAAACCTTGTCCACAATTCCAATTACACAACATCGGTGACATATAAGGAAAGACTTAGTTCTCAAGATAAATCAAGAAAAGAGAAATATTTTTAAAGGACCAATATTTCTGCCTTGACCTATTTCTTGAATTATAAGAGAATTTAGGCTCATTTCCTTTAAGTGAAATAAGCCAAATAGAGAAAGACAAATACCACATGGTATCTTATATTCCACTTATATATGGAAACTTAAAAAAAAATTTAAGCCTATGTCATAGAAACAGTAGAATAATGGTTGCCAGGGGCTGGCAGAATGGGGAAAATGGGAAGATATAGGTCAAAGGGTAAAATTGGGAGTTTCCAACATGGCACAGCAGAAATGAATCTGACTAGGAACCATGAGGTTGCAGGTTCAATCCCTGGCCTTGCTCAGTGGGTTAAGGATCTGGTGTTGCTGTGGCTGTGGTGTAAGTCGGCAGCAAGAGCTCCGATTAGACCCCTACCCTGGGAACCTCCATATGCCACAGATGGGGCCCTAAAAGACAAAAAAAAAAAAAAAAAATTAAATTAAAAAAATAAATAAAGAGTAAAATTTTTGGTTATGAGAAAAATAAGTTCTGAAGATCTCATGTACACATGATGCTTATAGTTGACAATAAGTATTGCATACTTAACAGTTACTGAGAGTAAATCTCAAGCATTCTTAACACACACATAATAAAAGAGCTAACTACGTAAAGTGATGTGCATGTTAATTATCTCCATCTTGGTAATCATTCCACGATGCGTATATTTATCAATTCATCGTATTGTACATTTTAAATATATACAATTATATTTGTTAATTCTTCCTCAAGAGTTAAAAATTAAGATAAACAATACACTTAATAAATAAACAAGCCATGACTCAAGTCCAGGCCACCCCTTATTGACCAAGCATTCAGTGGCTTAGAAGAGTAAACTGTGAACCCACAAAAGACCTCTCTCCAGAAACCAGCTACGCTGGAGCCCTGGTCTCAGACTTCCTGCTTCCTGGACTGTGAGAAAACAAGTTTTACAGAATTTTATCATGGCAGCCTGAGCTGACGAAAACAGCTCCACTCTCTAAAAAATCCTGCTCTGGTTCTTCTCCAGCTGAGCCACTGGCCTGCCCCCAGCAGGAAGAATTCTCAGGACGAAGGGCCATTGCACAATGCATACCTCTGCTGTCCCTTCCAGCTCATACTTCAGGGGCTCAGGGCTCCAGAGTCACCTCCACGTGGATGCTGACTCATCACCCACACCCCCTTTATGATTAAAGACTGACCCTCCATAAACACCCCCAGCAACAACCCCTTTTGGAATTCCCTCCACTAAACAAAGTCACCCACCAAGGTCATGCCCCTTCCTGGGGCATGTCCACACCCAGTGACAGGTCAACACAAGAGCACAAAGGCCGGCCTCCACCCCCAACCTGGGACAGCTTCAAAAGGCCATCCCAGTTCCAGAGCCTCCCTTGGGTCAACAGAGACCTCAACTGATACTGTGCTGCAACCCACCCCCTCCCTGAGCTTGAACCCAAGCAAGGCCCTGTGGGGCTCTTGGGCATAAATCTTTTGTGTCTCCCACTTCTTGGTTTTAGGAAATAGGCCTTGTTTAGCCTCTATGAGTTCCAAAAGGCAGGATCTAACAGTCAATAATCACGGAAGGGAGGGGATGCAGATAAAGGAGGAGCAGTCAAGAAACAACAATACAGCCTTGGGGCAGGGTCCTGATTCCTCCCCAAGGGATACACATAAGAGTATCTTTGAGCTTTTCTACAGAACTGAAACCCTCAACAAATGAAAGATGCTATGGAGCATGCTTCACTTCAGGACCACCCAAACCAGTCCAGGAGCCACTAAATAGCAGCTTTGAAGAAGAAGGAAATCTTGCATCTACCCTGATCCTTATCTGTGGCCCTATTTTCTACTCCCAAACCGTAAAACCATTTCCTAGTCTCTCCTAAGGGAGGGCACAGTCTTTAGGGTGTTAGCCTGCTATGGCCTCCTTTGCCTGGCAAAGCAATAAAGCTATTTTTTTCTCCTTCACCCAAAACTCTGTCTCCACATCTGTTAGGCACCAGTAGACAGAGGCTTATTTTCGGCAACCAGCTCAGCCCTGCTGCTGTCCCCTTCTTTTCCACAGGAGGTGATTCCCCAAAGCAGCCTCCAGCAAGCCTCGAACATGCTGATCTGCAAGTCAGGATTGGCTCCTGGAGAACCCAACCTGTGACAACAGCCTGGAGGACAAGTACTGAGGCCTGGATGCACACTCAGGCACAAGGGGAGCCTGCCTGTGTCAGCATAGGGGTGGGTCTGCAGCCTGGGGGCTGGGGGCTTTACTTACACAGGACTCTGCAGTGGAGAGACGGGTCCAAGAGTGGAAGAGATGGGTCAAAGCCGTGAGCCAGCCCTGCCCAGCCACCCTGTGTCACATACCCCACAGAATCCAAAACTCCAAATTAGAACCAGGTTGTCCAATTGTCTTGAACATCTCTCTGTCAAAGTAGGTAGGACATTAGCTATTTATTTTATTGACAAGACGGTTAGTTAGCTCAGTTTATAACTACTGTATCTTCAGATACATGGTATGTGGGCCCCACAAATGCTAGGGGTATCACTACTTGTTTTAAATGGAATTCTATCTTGGAGCTCCCCCACTGTGGTGCAATGGGATCGGCGATGTCTTGGGAGCACTGGGTGCAGGTTCCATCCCTGGCCTGGCACAGCAGGTTAAAGATCTGGCATTGCCACTGCTGCAGTTTAGGTCTCAACTGCGGCTCAGATCTGATCTCTGGCCTGGGAGCTGCATATGCAATGGGGTGGCCAAAAATGAAAAAAAAAAAAAAAAAAAAAAAAAAAGGTAATTCTATCTTATTTTCTCAAACATACCTCTGAGCTCTGAAATCTTTAAGCACTCCTAAGAACTCACTATCTGCTACCTTAGGAATGTTCCCCTTGAAGATATGACCCCACTGGATTCCCAAAGAGCAAAATCGTTGGGGTCCATCCTACCCACAGGATGACTACTGACATATCAGCAATTCAGTCTCAAGTTTTACAGTAAGTCTGAAGTTTACAAGTGAAATGATGTACAAGCCCCCTGGGTCCTTGTGTTTTGAAGTCAAAGGCTTTTTCTTTAGCCTCCCAGGCCTCCCCTCAGTCTCAAAAGGCTGACTCAAGAGTTAAGGACGAGGAAATTTTGTTACAACTAAAAACTAGTTAAAACAGTCTCCATAATGTTATGTCCTGCCTTGGCCCACTAACTTATTACTAGTGGTTACTTCCTAGTTCGAGGTCAATCGTACCTGGTGTTTTCTTTTCCTTTGAAACACTCCCTAGCACCCCCTTCCTTTCGTGAGCAACCTTCACTGCAGAGAGAAGGTCAAGGTACAGTCACCCCAAAGACCAGGAGAAATTGTTACCAGACCACCTGACACAGGCTTTGATGACTCTGAAATGATCTATGGAGGGAGAAAAACGCAGGCACCCTAATCTTAAAAAAGAAACAAAACAACTGTTTTTTTCAAGCTAAACCTATAAAAAACCCTTGCTATTCCTCTCAAGAGAGGACACAGTTTTGAGGCATTAGCCTGCTGTGGCCTCCTTTGCCTGGCAAAGCAATAAAGCTGTTCTTTCTGCTTCACCCAAAATCCTGTCTCCGAGACATAATTAGTGCCAGTGTACAGAGGCCGGTTGCAGCTACACAAGTGAAATCCACCTTGAACAAATACCTTCTATAGGGTAACAGAGACTTACCTCAAGGGTTGGGGGTGAGTCAAGGTCAGGCCCTTCCCCACAACTTTGCTGGTAGGTTCCAAAGAAAGGAAGCCTCAGAGCACACCTCCCAACACATACTAAACACCTATAAGAAGCATGTTTCTAACCTGTTTTGTAAGCTCAAGGAAGATGCTTTAGGGTGATCCAACCACATGGCTTTACTCAAGGCAGGTGCCACAAATTCTATGGAAAATATTCTGCTGGCCTGACGCCCAGCATCCGGCCCCCCGACTCCTCCCAGCATCCGGACCCAGGTCCGTATCAGGAAAGACATGTGGATGAAGGTTCGCTCTCCTGGTATCCAGTTAAAGCAAGGCATAAGCAGCATCTTCATGACAATCTAACAAAGCCACGTGATCCAGGGGATCGAGGAAGCCTATTTCTAACATCCATCATGCTAATTAACCAGTCACTTCAGCACAGAAAATTTATGTTTGGCATTACTGTATTGTCGAGACGGCCCTCCAGAGTTGATGAGGATAAGAGAGCTCTGGAGTGCGGCCTTCCAATGAACTGCGGGATTACTGGAGGGGTCAGTTACAATTAACAAATGCACTAATTTATGTCAAACGGCCTCTGCTGAAGCTCTTTGAAATAAACTACAAGCCCTCCTAAGACCGCTTTTGTGAGTCACATGAACGATGGCTTTTCCGATCATCTGTACCTGAGCTTCCATGTTTGAGTAGGATCCCAGTGTCGCCTTGTGGCAGATCCTTGTCATTGTTCTCTTTGTGATGTTCGGGAAAGGAGTACTTGAAAGATGACCTTGTATGTGATACACATGTCATTGGTGTTGGGTGGGATCTGTGATCTGGAGGGAGAAGACCCAGTGGAGGATGTAACACCAGCAAACCATCAAGATTCCCCCTGGGCTCCAGACAGCAAACAAACAGGAAAAACAGACTCCAGCAAGGAGGAAGAGCCCAGGACCAAGATCATTTAAGGAGCTGTTAAACCTCAAAACAAACAAACAAACAAACAAAAAAAAAAAAAAACAAAGCCAAAAGGACAGTTAAAATTCACACTTAAGGACCTAAATCCTCCTTCCATTTCCCAAGCTCCCCTCCCTTTTTCCCTTGAGACTACATGACCTATCTATCACATGAAACCCTAACTATAAAAAAGTCCTCACTCCAACAGCAGGGGGTCTGAGTTCTCTCTACTCAGTGTTCCCTGCCCCTCTGTTGGTCAATAAACCTCTTTGCAGTCTCACTGCTCCAGTCTTTGTCTCCTTCATCTCCACCGTCCTAACAATTGGTACCTACCAATTATAATAATATGCAAATAATGGCTGTGCCTCCAAAGAAACAACTGTAGCTCTGGAGTTTTGTTTGGAACCTGATGTCAGTATGCTGTCTGTATTCTCATAAATATTTTGCTATTAAAATGGGACCTTTGGGGGAGTTCCTACCATGGTGCTGTGGGTCAAGAATCTAAGTGCAGTGGCTTGCAGAGGCACAGGTTTGATCTCCAGCCTGGCACAGTGGGTTAAAAAGGACCTGGCGTTGCCTTAACTGCAGCATAGGTTGCAGCTGTTGTTCAGATTCAATCCCTGGCCCCAGGAACTTCCTTATGCTACAGGTAAGGTCATAAAAATAAAAAATAAAATGTGACATTTTATTGAACACTATGTATCTTCCTCCTGTCAAAACATTAAATTGGGACTATCCATCAATGTCACCACCATACAAAGTGGTAAATGAGTACTATAAAAATATACATAATCAGGAGTTCCCCCGCAGCTCAGCGGGTTAAAGATCCGATATGGTCACAGCTATGTTACAGGTTCGATCCCTGGCCTGGGAACTTCCACATGCCATGGGCACCGTCCATACACAAACAAATAAAAACATAATCAACAGAAGACTCAAAGTCAGGTCAGAGATGTAAATAGCACTAAGGAAACTAAGACTAGTAGACATTCATGAGCCTTGACTTTAAAGCAAAATGCCCAATAATTAATTCAATGAACTTGTGCGCATCCTCACCTATGCCCTCTGCAGTCAGGGAATGCTCCAATACAAGGATCAAGCCCTCAGCCACGGCAATAGTGCACCCTGAGGGGAATCAGGATGGAGAAACCCTGGAAGCACTCTGTGCTTTGAATACTGGCCCCAGGTAGTTGAGATGCATATTCAAGGAAGGATTTCGATGGACCCAGATCCTTGCTTTTTCCCATTCATAGAAATGCACTAAAATCATTAACTTGAGATACCTGTTCTTTGTGATTAGCAGTTATCTTTTATGTTTGATTCCTTTTTTTTTCCCAGCTAAAACTCCTATACATTCTGGCTTCCACTAACCTCTTTGGAGCAGTTCCTCAGAGCTGTCTGGAAGACTGTCTCCTGGGCTATTGTTCTCAGTAATCTCCCCGAATAAAACTTAACTCAAACATTTTTGGTTGTATGTTTTTCTTCAGTCAACACCTCCAAATCAAGCACCTTAAAAGTAGAAAACATGCTGGCGTTTTCACCAACAGTTTTGCCAGACTGAAAAGAATTTCTGAAAAGCACTGCTTTGGACGGCAGGCAGCCTCAGCACAGAATTAAGTGCCAGCTTTCAGCTCACTCTGGCTGTAGAGTGAGCATTTCCGGCTATTAATCATCTAGCCTAGAACTTTTACACGTGTTTGAGCGAGAGCAATTGGATTGTATGTGTAACTTCTCAATGATCATTTCTAAGGAAGGAGTCTATTAAAGCAGACACAAGGCCCTAAAAGCCAAACGAGCCAAGCCATAAAAGCTCTGTTCACTTCTTTGAGTAAACTAACAGGAAGAAAAGGACCAATTTTAAAATTGGTCCCATTACCCAATTATTTGAAATTTGACTCAGCACGTTTGAGTTGTATTTCCTGACCCAGCTTTGTCTGTGGTCCCTGCACTGGGCCTGCATCTGCATGGCCAGTGTGTTCAGTCCATAGCCCACCCAGTCCTATCCCAGCAGCCCAGTCAGAGGACAAGCAGTGGAAGAAGGCCCATCTCTGCACACCGACACCCCCTTCCCGTTAACCTTGACCATGTTCTGCCAACTCCTACCTCAGAGTGGCCATCACAGACTGGTTACAACCCTTTTCTGACAGAATCAGGCAGTCTGAACATCACTGGGATGACAGCATAAATGTTTCAACATTGTACCTGTGATGGTTAATTTGATGTGTCCAGTTGGCTGGGTCATGTGGTCAAATGTCCGTCTGGATGCTTCTGTGAAGATGTCTTAGGGATGAGACTAAGATTCATGTCAGTGGACTTTGCATCAAGCAGAATGCCCTCCATAACATGGGTGGTTCTCAACTGGTCAGCTGAAACCCCGAATGAAAGAAAGACTGACCACCCTCAGTGAGAAGGAATTCTGCTTGACAGCATTTGGACTTGAACTGTAACATCAGCTCTTCCTGAGTCTCCAACCTGACAGCTTGCCTGCAAATTTTGGACCTGCATTCCACAACTATGTAAGCCAATTCCTTAAATATGTATGTGTGTGTGTGTGTGTGTGTATACACACATATGTCATTAAAATATATATCACAGGAGTTCCCGTTGTGATGCAACGGAAACGAATCTGACTAGCATCCATGAAGACACAGGTTGGATCCCTGGCCTTGCTCATGAGGATCTGGCGTTGCCGTGAGCTGTGGTGTAGGTCGAAGATGTGGCTCAGATCCTGCATTGCTGTGGCTGTGGTGTAGGCCAGCAGCTACAGCTCTGAGTCTACCCCTAGCCTGGGAACCTCTATATGCCATGAGTAAGGCACTAAAAAAGAAAAAAAAAAGTATATATTATACACACACACATGTCATTAAGATGTATAATATTACACATGCGCACACACACCCTACTGGCCCATTACCCTGAAGAACTTTGATTAATTCAATACCCTTCCCCCCTCTCTCTTAACCCAGAAGTTCTCCTAACAAGGCAGCACAGCCACCCTCTGGGAATTCAGTGTGATTCCAGCTGTATAAATCCTACACCCTCTGGAAGATCTAAACAAGGGTGAGGTTAAAAAGACATTCTTTTCTTGGTCCACTTACTTCAACTGTTAAAAGATACCTGCAAGTGCCACGAACCTGATCATCCTGTAGATAAATCCATGGCTTCTGTGAATGTAGCCACAAGTTTCACTTTCTTTCAGAAAAGCAGGAAGACTCTTCACTTAGACATGAGCCTTATACCCAACAGGGACATAATGGATGTCTATTCTGTTTTTGAAAATCTCATTGGCCACAATGTATCATAGCACCAAACAAACATGAATACAAATGTGGAGTTCCCCAGCACGACTCAGTAGGAACCCTGAGGTTGTGGGTTCGATCCCTGCCCTTGCTCAGTGGGTTAAGGATCCAGTGCTGCCGTGAGCTGTGGTGTAGGTTGCAGACGCGGCTGGGATCCCACGTTGCTGTGGCTCTGGCGTAGGCTGGCAGCTACAGCTCTGATTCGACCCCTGGCCTGGGAACCTCCATATGCTGCGGGAGCGGCCCAAGAAATGGCCAAAAGACAACAACAACAACAAAATCATGAATACAAATGTTTCTAAAAGCTCACTCATCTGATATCAATGACAAAAGGCAATAAACAGCAATAAACAAAGTCTTTGAGAAACTGTAGTCTCTGGGTGCTGGGTTTAGGACATGATGTGCTAACCTCACTGGTCTACCAGAACTCCAAGACCACTGGCGAGCTGTTTGCCCTGATTCCTCAGAGGAGAGTTCTAGAAGCCTCATTGCCTCATTACATTCAACTTGGACACAAAAGATGTTTCCAAGTGCTTTTTTGAAAGCCAAATGTATACTTTTGCTGACAAACACAATTTTTTAATGTTTTAAAAATAAGCTTGGAGTTCCCGTCATGACTCAGTGGTAATGAACCTGACTAGTATTCATGAGAATGTGGGTCTGATCCCTGGCCTTGGTCGGTGGGTTAAGGATCCAGGGTTGCCAGGAACTGTGGTGTAGGTCACAGGCGTAGCTCAGATCCTACAGGATTGCTCTGGCTGTGGCGTACCCTGGCAGCTGCCGCTCTGATTGGACCCCTAGCCTGGGAACTTCCATACATGGTGGGTTAGGCCCTAGAAATGAAAAAACAATAATAATAATAATAATAAGCTTAAAGTCTTAGAAGTTATACCATCTGACTAAACTGCTAGAAGCCAATGCCAATGCCTTTACACTTATACAACATTTTACAATTTAGCAAAACAATTTTACACAAATTATTTCCCTTTATCCTTGCCAAAATCCTATGATGCCAAGCAGGTAGATAATATCCTCATTTGACAAATAAGTAATCCAAAGTTGAGCCTAATTATGTGCCCACACTCAGCCAACTCATAAAGAATGCATTCAGGGCAAGAACCCAGGTAACCTGATTTTTAATCCCATGAAGGAATTAACATATCCTTCCTGACTACACTTTTCTAAATTCATCAAACTCTAAAGCTTTGCTTAATAACAGAAACACTAAATAAATTTCTTTGTAGGTAGTCAAATGCTTAATGAAATAATAAATGAGTAAATAAAGTATTTTCAAGGACTAGCCCCTACTGTTTTCAAATACATGTGGCAATTGGATCGAAAGGAACAAAAGGCTGCTGGGGGAGACCTTTAGGGAACCTCCCACAATAAACCAACCAGTGGTCCTTTCTGATTAGTACTTGTCAATTACATATATAAATAACCTCCCTGTAAAGAACCCTGAGCTTTTGTCAAACATGAATGGGTTTGCTAAAGCCAACTGATGACGTTCAAATAACTCAGCCCAATCCTCTGGGAATGACCATGAAATTAGAACCAACACAACCTGAGACCAAAGTCTTAAGTCTTAGGACTGCCTCCTTCTCAGCTTTCCTGACACTAAATTATTAACACGCTTAACTGAGAACTAAACTCTGTTTTTGTTTTAGGTACCAAAAAAGATCCCCCATGGAAATTAATTAGGATTGTAAAAATAAAGGACCACAGCCCAGTTTTATAAGACAGCATTGTTGCTATTCTTACGCCTCCTTGGGTACACGACAGGGGTAAGCATAGGGTCCTAGTCTCTTGCTCAGACATCCCAGAAGGAAGTACAGCATCAGCAAAGTTAAAACAGAAGAACACAGGGCTTTTACAGCCACTAGAAGGGTTGATTAGAGAGCAGCTGTTATGACAAAACATAGTTCTGATAGAGCCGATCTAAAACTAGGTCTCCATCCAAGCTTTTCTAATTATTTCTGTTTTGTTGACTTTAAAACAGACTCTTGATACATCTATCCTCTGCCAGGGGTTGGAAGGGAAGTAAAAGGCTCTGGTATGCTAAGAGGGGAAAAAAATGCAAACATAATTTATGCCACTGAATATCAAGCAAGATATGAAAAGAAAGGTCAAGATAAATTGCAGCCCACAGCTCAGCAGAAGGTGGACTGGAATGAGCACACATATGCTAATGGGATGGCCAGGGTGCGGTAGAAATTTTAAGAGCTGAGGAGAGAAAAACCTCAAAGAGAAGCAATGGCGACAATGGTGATGAAGAGAGACGTGGAAGCATGAACACGGAGCTGTGGGTGAAAAAAATGTTGACGCCATTTCAGTAAACAAACGATGTTGTAGCCATCAAGCCATCGCATTACAGCTGCCCCTTTGGAGAGTCCTAAGGGAACTCAGGATACTGGCCCTACATAGCTAAGATGCTTATCAAAGGAATGATTTCAATAAACCCAGACTCTTGCACGTTCCCATACATAGAAAAGTCTAAATTCATTAACTGGAGACCACTGGTTTTCTTTCATTAACAGTAATCTTTGGATAGTCCAATTACCCAGTCTTTGTTGCAAAAACCCCCTACAAGTCCTGGCTCCTCCCTTACCTCTTTGGAGCAGTCCCTCAGCACTATCTGAGAGGCTGTCATTCTGGGCTTACATCCCCAGAATATCCACCAAATGAAACATAATTCTCAACTTTTGATGGAGAACAGACTTGTGGTTGCCAAAGAGGGGGAGGAGGAGGGACTGGGAATGTGGGGTTAATAGATGCAAACTATTGCCTTTGGCATGGATAAGCAATGAGATCCTGCTGTGTAGCACTGGGAGCTATATCTAGTCACTTATGATGGAGCATGATAATGTGAGCAAAAAGAATGTATACATGTATGTGTAACTGGGTCACCTTGTTGTACAGTAGAAAACTGACAGAACACTGTAAACCAGCTATAATGGAAAATATAAAAATCATTATAAAAAAATAATTCTCAACTTTTAGGTTGTACCTTTTTTTTTTTTTTTGTCTTTTTTTTTAGGGCCACACACAAGGAACATGGAAGTTCCCGGGCTAGGGGGTTGAATCAAAGTTGCTGGCCTATGCCACAGCCACAGCAACACAGGATCTGAGCCTCATCTGCCACCTACACCGCAGCTCAAGGCAATGCTGGATCCTTCACCCACCAAGGGAGGCCAGGGATCGAACCCATATCCTCATGGATACTAGTTGGGTTCATTACCACTGAGCCACAACAGAAACTCCTATGCTTTTTTTTTCAGTTGACAAAACTCCATTTCTAGAACATAGTTTTCCATGGATAGAAAGCCAGTTTTCATCCTAATTTTAAACCTTAACATGTGTCTCAGTGAGTGTTTTAAAACTCTTAGCCAAGCACATAGCTTGAAACTCGGGGCTGCAGTGCGATGAAATGGCAAGTTCCCATAGCGCACATGTCAAAATACCCAGGTTATTGCTCTTTATGTCCATGACCAAAGATACAGTCCTCTGTTGGAACCATGGGTAACACATCAAGATGACCATCTAACCTAGATTACATCCAAGTCTCCCAGCCAGTAGGCTATGCTCTTGGGTAATAAACCAGAGCACTTGTGAGGAACTAGATAGACTCTACTAGATTACCTCAAAGATGCTAGAAAGATTTAACATCATGCAGATTCTAAGTGCATTTCTAAAGCCATGTCCTGATAGCTTTTTATAAGTCTGGAAATGACGGTGCTACCCCACCCCTAACCAACATTGATCATCATTTAAAAGAGAGACATGGTGGACCTATTTCTGACTAGGAAAGACATTAATCCTGTGTCATACTGTTGATGTGAGACTCACCCCATGGAGATCAGCTTACTCTTATTTATTTATTTATTTATTTATTATTTTTTAGGGCTGCCCCTGTGGCATATGGAGGCTCCCAGGCTAGGGGTTGAATCAGAGCTGTAGCTGCTGGCCTACACCACAGCCACAGCAACGCGGGATCTGAGCCATGTCTGCCACCTACACCGCAGCTCATGGCAGTGCCTGATCCTTAACCCACTGAGCGAGGCCAGGGATTGAACCTGCATCCTCATGGACAGGAGTCAAGTTCATTCACCACTGCGCCATGATGGGAACTCCATCTTACTCTTTTTTAAATTTTAGTCAAATTAAATTTCAAAATGCTCAAGAGATTGGAACCAAAAACTTCCAACAAATGTTGGATTTCTGGGTCTATTTATTTCCTGGATCTTTATGTGTCCAAAGAAAATATATCAAAGACTTTGTCTATTACAGGAAGGATTTAGCAGATTAACTTAAAAAAAAAGTTATGGCTTAAAACCAGATTAAGGGAAATCAGATTGTTATGATCATTATACAACTACAGATGTGATAAATTCATTTGAGTAATAAAAAAAAGAAATTGGAATTTGGAATTAAAAAAAAAAAAAAGTGGCTGTAGAAGAGTTCCCACTGTGGCTTAGAGGGTTAAGAAATCAGTACTGTCTCCGTGAGGATGCGGATTCAATCCCTGGCCTCCCTCAGTGGGTTAAGGATCCAGCATTGCCACAAGCTTCCGTGTAGGTTATAGATGCGGCTCAGATCTGGCGTTGCTGTGGTGGAGGCTGGAAGCTGCAGCTCCAATTCAACCCCTAGGCTGGGAACTTCCAAATGCTGAGGGTGGAGCGGTGAAAAGAAAAAAAAAAGGTAAAAAGAAAAGGGGAAAAAAGAAAAAAGGTAGCAGAGCTGGAGCCCCAGGGAGAAGAAAAGGAAGGGAAATCAAAACAATGCTTTTGTATCCTTTAACCTGGTGGGGCTGGGGCTGGGTGGCATGTTCTGAGTTGGAACAATATTCTTCTAAGTCTATTTGTATCCAGGATAAGTACAGACAGATATCTAGGATACCTGGGGAATTCTAATGATGCCAACATGTCTAAACTACTTTGAAACCATGAAGTAAGTCAAGGCCACCTACACACTCCTGAAGATTTGATTACAAAGTAAAACATGTGGGATGAGAGTTATGTCCATGTCTCAGAGAACACCTTTGGCAGAAAATAGTTAAGTAGAATATCTAAATGCATCTCAGGGTTAGCATTTTTTTAACTCTTGCTCCAAATTTATATAATCTCATTGTGTCAGTGTCTGTATATATGTTTTAAAGTTCTGCTAAGAACCAGTATAAAAACACTCCTAAGTTTCTTTTGTCTCCATTATACATAAGCCACTAATCCTTTCAACATGTCCCAATTTTTTCAAATACCATCACCATAATGGGCTCTTAATTCCATACATCTAAACTATTTTCAAAGCTTTGGAACCACTCTCACCACATCACATCCCTGTCCTTCAAATCAGTTTTGTATTTCACTTCAAACTGGTCTTTCCCAAGCACCTGTATACATCATTTTTCTTACTTAAAAAACCTTAACGACTACCTCATTCCTATTCAACCAAGCAACCCACAGTGCTTGGCTGAGCATCCAAGGACTCTCCAGGAGGGCAAACCCCTAGTTTTAAAAACTCATCTCCCCACCCCTTCCCACAAAGCTCTGCTCCAGCCCATCAGAAGTACTGCCGTGCTCTGAACCAGCTGTGAACGTGGCTTAATCTGCTGTCTTCTGTGCCCTGCGCCTTCTTCAAGATCCAGTAAGTCAGAATCCATCCTTGCAGCTACCTCTCCTGGAAACACCAAGGATCGTGGACAAGAGTCCAGGACTAGCATGATGGATTTGATACCCAGGGTCTCCTCTGGCTGCCCTGACATGGACCCCTCCTCTTCCTGCCTCCTCCAGACTCTGCTGCCTGGTGTCTCTCAGCCTTTCACCTTTTTACCTGGTGTTCGGGTTCCCTGATGTTCCTCCCGTCTCTGTGGTGCCCCCTCCATGCCTCAACTCTGTATCAAAACAGCCCCATCTCCCCTCTCCAGGCTTTATGCTTAAATTTGGTTTATCTCCTCCCTCCCCTCCCCATGACTGCCTCTCAGCTCACTGTCCTCTGACCTCATCCTTTTCCCTACTCATAGGAAGCACGACTATGGAATCCCAGTCTCTGGCCCTCCTCCAGGAACCTGGTGAGACCTCACCAGTGGGCCAACCTGGAGACTGACACCTAGTGACTCCCGCAGCCTCTTCCTGGCCGTGCTTGCCACCTCGTGGACATAGACAGTAACTACACCGGCGCTGGGCCCAAATACCTACCTAAGGACCATCCGACTGTTTACTTCACTGAAAACAAGGTATCTTAAATGCTGCCATATGCATGATGCCTATACTGGGTATTTTAGGTAAATGGGAGTTGCGGGATTGCTCAAATACTATTTTTGGTGGGAGCATTGGGGCACCAATCCCATAAAACATCTTATCTAAAACCCTCTGTCCTACAGGACACTTAGCACAATGCTTTTTCCTAAGCTCTTGATAAATGTCCTGGAAGATTCTGAATCTAGCTGTTCAAACCATAGACCTATAATTAACTTGGAGGCAACTTATCTCAATTGCAAGTCAAATGCCAGAACTCTGTGCCTATCAATAGATTAGATCCTGAAAGGCTATTTTTAGTTTCATGAGTTCTGTGAGAAATTCAAGATTGCAGCTCTCCAGATACATTTCCACTAAATAAGAGTGTGCATCAGGCCTTGGAAGTTTTAAAACAAAGGCACATTCTTGTTTTCTTTGTGAACAGATGTTCTGTAGGCAACCCTTCTTTTTTCTTTTTCTTCAGCTGTGTTTTCTCTATTTGCCCTTCGTCCTGGTGGATCTCTGCCTTCCTGCCCTCTGCACCTTCCAGCCACATCACATCTTTCTGTTCCTCGCTCTGTGGCCAGGAGACTGATCTATTTTGACAGAAGCCTCTGGGCTCCCTGCCCTCTGGGGCTGAGTCCTTGAAAGGGGGGAATAGCTTGGGGAAAGGCCTGAATTAGCCAGGGTGGCCATAACAAAGCACCACAAATGGGGTGGCTGAAGCAACAGAAGTTAATTTCTCACAAATGTGGAGGCGACGAGTCCTAGGTTAACGTGTCAACAGGTTGGTTCCTTCTGAGGTCAGTATCCTTGGCTTGTAGATGTCACCTTCTCATGTCCTCACACGGTCTTCCCTCTGGGTGTGTCTCTGTCCTGATCCCCTGACTGTGACTCCAGTCACATCAGATGAGGGTCCACCCTAATGGTCTGTTTATCCTTTGGGGGCGGGGGGGCATTGACAGGGCCAAGGATTGAACCCACACCAGTGCTCAGCCTCTGTTGCAGAGCCCTGACTATACAGCCACTTCTGTGCCCTGAGATGCCTTATAGGCAGGCTTCGAACCAGCAAAGCCATCCCCAGTTTCCCAGTTGGTGACAAAAAAAAATCAACAGTTCTTTCAGCACGTACAAGACTCTGAAATAAACGCAGCCTGGTCTTGTGTTACCATCGGGGGAACCAGCCTCTCACATTAGCAGTGAGGCCCTGCGTGAGCCCAGCTTGCACAAGCATCCTGTCTTGCCCATCACCTTTCCTCACTTCTCACTATTTACCATCGATGGCAAGAGCACACCCTGCCCATTTTTCATGAGTTGCCTGTTGTCATTTAGAAGTATCAATAGACGGCCCCTCCATGTGGGCAGAGTGGGGTTTTCACGGAGCTCATGACCCTTTGGGGTTCCTCCTTGGCACCCAACCCTTCGTAGTCCCAGACAGGGTTGTCTGCTCTTGTAAAATGGGCAAAAGTAAAATATTTTAGCCACGGTTTCTGAAGATGGCTGTATCTTTCCACTCATGCCCATCCACTCCCTCTCACTCAGGGTAACCCTGCAGTGGCTGTGAGAATGTTGGGGCTCTGATTAGAAGAAAGTCGATTTGGATGCCCTTTTGAAAAGGGTTTAGGGGGATATATTTGGGTAGCTTGAAGTCATTTGCTAAGTTACTGCTGCCTCGGTTTTGGAATGTTTTCTGGTAATACCCCCCCCATTTCATATCTAAATTTTCCATTTTATGTAATGGAATTCCATGTAATTTTATATTCTTTTCCTTACAGAGAATCTCGATTTTTAAATAAGCTTCAGGCCCCGCAAAACCTGAATCAACTCCTAGAGGAAAAAAAAACAAAAAATCCAAAAAACAAACAAACAAACAAAAAATAACCCTTCATTTCTGTACTATCTTTCTATTTGGGGACAACAATTTCTTCTTTAGTTTCCATATCCATCATGAACATTTGTGCCAGGACATGCAACATGGATAATGCAGTGGGACTGCTGGATATAATGAGACAATGAATCTGCAAAATGCCTCAAAATGAAGCACCAAGGCAGTGAGCAGCTATACATTCATGAACAGTGTGTTGGCCGTGAAAAGCCATGAGGGACCATTTGTTACCACCGGTTGGTGCCTGGCCGTGCTGATGTGCGAGGTAACAACCAGGCTCTTCTTTTTCTGCATTTTTCATATTTCCTGAGCCCCTGAGAGCTGTGAATCAGTAGCTTCATGGCTGCACAGGAGAGCTAAGCCAGCCCAGAACAGAATAGTCACCTTCTTTAGTCACCTTCTTTTTTTTTTTTTTTTATTTTCCCACTGTACAGCAAGGGGGTCAGGTTATCCTTACATGTATACATTACAATTACATTTTTCCCCCACCCTTTCTTCTGTTGCAACATGAGTATCTAGACATAGTTCTCAATGCTATTCAGCAGGATCTCCTTGTAAATCTATTCTAGGTTGTGTCTGATAAGCCCAAGCTCCCGATCCCTCCCACTCCCTCCCTCTCCCATCAGGCAGCCACAAGTCTCTTCTCCAAGTCCATGATTTTCTTTTCTGAGGAGATGTTCATTTGTGCTGGATATTAGATTCCAGTTATAAGTGATATCATATGGCATTTGTCTTTGTCTTTCTGGCTCATTTCACTCAGGATGAGATTCTCTAGTTCCATCCATGTTGCTACAAATGGCATGATGTCATTCTTTTGTATGGCTGAGTAGTATTCCATTGTGTATATATACCACCTCTTCCGAATCCAATCATCTGTCGATGGACATTTGGGTTGTTTCCATGTCCTGGCTATTGTGAATAGTGCTGCAATGAACATGCGGGTGCATGTGTCTCTTTTAAGTAGAGTTTTGTCTGGATAGATGCCCAAGAGTGGGATTGCAGGGTCATATGGAAGTTCTATGTA
The DNA here is from genome assembly GCF_054392235.1 of Sus scrofa. Lineage (NCBI taxonomy): Eukaryota > Metazoa > Chordata > Mammalia > Artiodactyla > Suidae > Sus > Sus scrofa. The sequence goes on along the minus strand of NC_139388.1, from coordinate 106,409,191 downwards.
TAGATTTCTAAGGTATCTCCAAACTGTTCTCCATAGTGGCTGTACCAGTTTACATTCCCACCAGCAGTGCAGGAGGGTTCCCTTTTCTCCACAGCCCCTCCAGCACTTGCTATTTGTGGATTTATTAATGATGGCCATTCTGACTGGTGTGAGGTGGTATCTCATGGTAGTTTTGATTTGCATTTCTCTTATAATCAGCGATGTTGAGCATTTTTTCATGTGTTTTCTGGCCATCTGTATATCTTCTTTGGAGAAATGTCTATTCAGGTCTTTTGCCCATTTTTCCATTGATTGATTGGCTTTTTTGCTGTTGGGTTGTATAAGTTGTTTATATATTCTAGAGATTAAGCCCTTGTCAGTTGCATCATTTGAAACTAGAATAGTCACCTTCTGAATGAACCTTGAACTATACGGGAAGCATGACAGCCTCAAAGAACAAAGGATTTGAAAGAGGCAGGCACTTGGGAAAGAAATGTCTGGAATTCTACCAAGTTGCCTTTGTTGTTGATCAAGAACAGAACTTGGGTATTATCTGAAGGAAATGAAAACACTACCCTAAAAATATATCTGCACCCCCACGTGCACGGCAGCATCATTTCCAATAGCCAAGATGTAGAAATCAACCTAAGTGTCTGTCAATGAATGAAGGGATGAACAAAGTGTGGTACATATTTATGATGGAATATTATCCAACCATTAAAAAAAAAAAGAGGAAATCCTGCCATTTGCAACACCCTGGATGGACCTTGGGGGCAGTATGTAAAGCCAAGTACTATATCCTATCACTTACATGTGAAATCGAAAAAAAAAACCTTATAGGTACAGAGAGCAGATTGTGGTTTTGCCAGAGATGGCAGGTGGGATGTGGGTAAACAGGTGAGAGTGGTCAAGAAACACAAACTCCCAGTTTTAAGATAAATAAATTCTGGAGATAGAATGTACCACATGGTGGTCGTAGTTAACTATACTGTATGGGAGTTCCCACCATAGCGCAGCGGAAATGAAACCGCCTAGGAACCATGAGGTTGTGGGCTCGATCCCTGGCCTTGCTCAGTAGGTTAAGGATCTGGCATTGCCATGAGCTGTGGTGTAGGTCGCAGATTCAGCTCGGATCCCACATTGCTGTGGCTGTGGTGTAGACCTGCAGTTGTAGCTCGGATTAGACCCCCTGGCCTGGGAACTTCCATATGCCATGGGTGTGGCCCCCCAAAAAACAACAAAAAAAATACATATATACATATAATAAAATTAAATTAAATTAAAAATACTGTGTTTATTGTATATTTGAAAGTTGCTAAGAGAGTAGATCTTACACAAGTTTCTATCACAAGAAAAAAATTGTAACTGTGTGCAGTGATGAAAGAGACAAATAAATAAGAACAAAATAGGAAGGACTGAAAACAGAAGTGTGTGCTGGTCTGTTTTTGTTTTTGTTTTGGCTGGGGTGTGCAGCAGTTTGATGTGGGATCTCAGTTCCCAGACCAGGGATTGAGCCCTGGCTGCAGTGGTAAAAGCCATTAGACCACGAGGGAACTCCCTGGTCTTAGGATTTGGTTGGAAAGAAAACATGATGGAAGAAGAGCCGCCTCCCCACCACGCAGAGCTGAGGCACAAGCACTTCCAAGCTTGGGAGGGGAGCAGGGCACATCAGATGTGAGGGCTGGGCCCCAGAGGTTTGGGATTCAGAAGTCATGGGAAGGAATGAGGAATGAGGCAGCTCCCAGAAACCCTCATAGCAATAAGGATGGTGGAACTGAGCTGTTGGCAGGGGGTTCTGGGCAAAGAAAAGGCTTCGGTCTTTCCACCTCCACCTCTGTGCCCAGCCCCTTGAAGCTCCCTTGGGGGAAGAGTGAATTCTAAAAATCCCCCATGCACCCAAGAAGTGAAAGGGCACTGTGTAGCTGGGTGAGGGGACTCGGGGTGAAAGCCATAGCATGGAAACCCAAGGTCTTGACCAAACAGCAGATGAGGCTAAGACCGACTCTCAGAGCATGGACAGCAAGAGGCAGAGCTGAGCCCAGCCTAAGCTGGCAGGGGGAGGCCAGGCGCTCTCCTGAGAAAACTCCAGCACCAGCTGTCATCAGCGCTGCCAGCACAAGCCACACACTGCTCCCCGCACACAGAGTGGTGTGTAAGCCCCACAGAATTAGGCTACTTCCAGCAAAAAAAAAGATAGTGAAGGGGAACTCTTTGACTGTGAACCCAAAATAGACAGAATTTTAATTTTTTTTAAAGGTTGGAATACCTTAAATTACAAAATTACGTTTTCCCTGCAGAAAGATAGGGATTCAAGAGCTTATTGTCTTGAAGGGATTCTGTAACAAGAGAGCAAAATCCCATTTCTGCTCACCAAGGCTGAAACTCCAAAAACAATCATAGCCATTTGAAACTTTGGCCACTTCTGTGAACGTGTAAAATGTGCAACTTCCTAAGAAGAACATCTCCTGCCTCCAGGAATTAACATCATAACTCAAGTGATGGGGAAGGTGTGGCTTCCTGGTCTCCATGGAGCCCGCATGGTCTCCAGGGGTAGTTCCATGAGACGAGGGAGATTTGGTCCAGCATCATGTATATGAAGGAAGGAAAAGGGGGTAAGCACCGGGGACAGAATCTAGTCACTTTCCAGCTTTATATTTGTTTCTACCAGAAGCACAGTTTGCAGAAGGGCATGCAAATCACCTGGGCCTAGCCCGGCATGGTTCGGGAAAAATATGTCACTTGAGTCATGATTCAAAAGAGAAATGATATGTTCTTATTCATTTGTGATAAGGTCATTGATTTTAAATATCCCCAAATGGGAGTGATCTAGACGACATTGGCATTTATGGGAAAAGCTCAGGAAAAGGTTGCACTAGGGAAGTGCAAAGGAATCTCTTTATGGATTCTGTCCCTTTCCAGTAAGAAGCAGCAGATGGGAGGATGAGGGGAGTGAAGAAGGAAGGGGGGGGGGCGCTACAGGCTGGAGGTTGCATCGCATGTAGGGACACATTTCGTAGGTTGGAGACTTTTAGTAGAGTCAAGATGCATGAGCTCTGAAAATGCTAAGTGCGTATGATGCCTGTTCCGAAGTCACAGCTGTTAAAACCTATGGTTTCTCAAGTCAGAAGCACCACTTATGAAATTACAGGCTGCCAGCAAAGGCCCACTGGCCATGCACATGCTGTGTGCCCCCAGCCACCTGTTCAAGAACTCAGGGCCCCCAGGAAAGGAAACTCACTGTCCTGCATTTTACATGGTTTTCCTAATGGCTGTTTTCATGCAGTTTCTCCCCGGGAGACTTAAGGAGTTAAAAGGGCCTTAGCTTGCTTTCAGGAGCAAAGAGATCTCTTCTCCTGCCATAAAGTCTACCTATAAGGAATTAACAGGAACGTTGATATCCATAAAACATCTTTCAAAATAGTTCTCTAAACACCAAGCTTATTCAAAAAAGGTAACCTCCTCCTGACAAAAGGGACAAAAATCAAAAACAGATCCTTCTTCTGAGCACAAAGGAATTTTTCATTCTTCACCTAGTTCTGCAAATATACACCCAATTTATGTAGGGTTAACTAAGTTCTTCCTTGACTAAAGCTAAGGGTCCAAGGACCATGAGCAGAGAGCCCTCAAGCACATGGAAAGCTTTTCATTCCCTCCTTCAATGCATAGTCATATTTGCTTCACTTGCATAAAGAGACTCTGGAAGTATATACGAGACTCATAGGACTTCCCGCTGTTGCACAGTGCGTTAGGGATCCAGTTCCCGCAGCTGTGGCTCAGATTCAGTCCCTGACCTGGGAACTTCCGTAACCTGCAGCTATGACCAGAAAAGGGGAAGAAAAAAAAGAAAGAGAGAAAGATTCATAAAAGTGATTACCTGTTGCAGTGGCGAGTGGATGATAAGAACTGGTGGAAGCAGGAATTCTCAATGACTATCTTCATGTGTGTACACACTCACATACACACACAATATATGCACACACACACATCCATACACACACATACCCATACACACACACCTACACACGTGCACACATACACACACCGACAACCATATGAAGATATTTTTAAAGTTCTTCCTGTATAGAGAAAGACAGAAACCCCATCTCTGGATATATCCAAGAATGTCCACAACTTAAAAGGGGAGGGGGGCACTTTAAAACTTTTTACACTCCTCTTCACCACCACATAACTGTCGGGTTAAAATTGCTGAAATAAAATGAAAATAGACCTTTCTTGACACAGTCCAACTTACAGGCAGAGTTCAAACCTCTGTCTTCCCCTTTCTATCCCCTGCTTTCTTTTCTTTCTTCCCTCCCTCTGCCTCCTTTTCCTCTCTCACTGTCCCCAAAGAATGGATCAGGATCAAGACAACGTCTTGGAGTTCCCGTCGTGGCGCAGTGGTTAACGAATCCGACTAGGAACCATGAGGTTGCGGGTTCGATCCCTGCCCTTGCTCAGTGGGTTAATGATCCGGCGTTGCCGTGAGCTGTGGTGTAGGTTGCAGACGCGGCTCGGATCCCACGTTGCTGTGGCTCTGGCGTAGGCCGGTGGCTACAGCTCCAATTAGACCCCTAGCCTGGGAACATCCATTTGCCGCGGGAGCGGCCCAAGAAATAGCAACAACAACAACCAAAAAAAAAAAAAAAAAGACAACGTCTTGATCATGGAGCTAGAGAGGTGGGCTAACTCCAGATTTCCCCTCAAAGTGGCTTCTTCCTCTTCTCCCTTAATTAGGTGGAGCAAGATGGCCCCAGGGCCCATTGAGGGTGGCAGCCTCCCACTGCAGGCTTACAGGCTCAGCTGAAAATACCTGCTCTAATCCTCACTGCAGCCCCATGAGGCAGGTACCCAATGAGGAAACTAAGCCACAGGGAGGTCAAGATTTCAACCCCACTTAGTGCAGAGCCAGGGTGAGAACCAGCCCGGCTGCAGAGTGGCAACAATGGGCATGTGGTCCTTTCCTCCCATTTTTGTCTTGGTCACCCTCGCTCACCAAAAACAATAAAATCCATGGCTTGGTGTCAGCAAGAGAGGGTTTCAGAGGCCCTTGGCTTGTTTTTGGTGATGACCTAGGATTAACCTCTCCTCTGGGTATCTTCCCTCTCCACATAGTCCCTCCTGGATCATCAGGAGATGCACTGGGTACAGGGCAAAAGCAAATGTTGCCTGGACATCCACTCTGCCCATCTCCCCCAGTGGCCTGTGGTCACTTACCTCTTCACCTCCAAAATGATCTCCTCAAGCACATCATCTAGGTGATGTATCAGACTTGCTGAAGACACTCAAGTAAAAATGCCAAATAAAGAAACATTGGTTTCCATCTAATTCTTTTCTAGAATTTTGTGTGCTCCTCTCCCATCAAATTTGGCTTTCTAGACTGAGAGGGGTGGGGAGTCCCCTAACCATGCTGCCCAGGCTCTTAACCCGTGTCATGCCTGGTGGCCCACGTTCAGACTGCCTGCACCTGCCATCCTTACCTGAAGGCAAAATTGGGTGAATCAACAGGCCAGGGAGCAGCCGACCTGGAACCGGGACTGATGGATGGTGCCATAATTCTGAGGTGCACATCCTGTTTCCCAGAACTAAGTCCCCCAGCAGAATTAAGCTCAATTTGCCCTCCATTTGCAGTAGAAACATGTTTGAGCATCCAGCTTTTATCAGCTTCCTTCTCCCTCCTATCACAATATCCACTCTCCCGCTATTGCCTGAGATCAGCCCTCAAGTAAACAATGTGAAAGCAAATCCTCGTCCAGAATCTGCTTCTGTGGGAAAACACGCTAAGACACTCTTCTACCTCATGCAGACTCAGTACACCAGCCACAGGGTCTGCTCTATCCACCCTCTGTCCACCACCTGGTGCCCAACAAACATGGCCATTAGAACCAGCCATGCATGCTGTGTCTCTCTGCACACCGTACAGGCCTTCATTGCAGGCTGAAACTGTTTTCATTTTCAGGCATTAGAAGTAACCACAAAAAAGGAACATAGGAAGGGGTGGGTGTGTGTGTGTGTGTGTTTAACTTAAGTAAGTCCTGGCATGCTCCACCATGCCTTTGCAGGTAGAAAACAGACCCAATACATGAGATTGTTTGCCTGGCCAGCCTTTGAGCCAGCAGGACCAGAAAGGAAACTCATTCCATGTCAAGTGCACATCAAGGTTAGATTATATTTTCCACATTAGACCTCCCTAGGTTACATGTGCGCAAGTTCCCAGATGCAGAGGAAGCAGTTTGATGGTCTCTGCAGGTTGGAACCTGTTTTGCTAACGTGGCTGCATGAAGTGCTGACAGCAGCAGCATCACCAGTTAACTCTATCTTGGCACGTCAGGAGTCAAAACCAAATAACTCACAGGGGCTCAGCAGTAACAAACCCAACTAGTATCCATGAGGATGTGGGTTCAATCCCTGGCCTCGCTCAGTGGGTAAAGGATCTGGCATTGCCGTGAGCTGCAGTGTAGGTCACAGACACGGCTCAGAACACGAGTTGCTGTGGCTGTGGTGTAGGCTAGCAGCTGCAGCTCCAATTTGACCCCTAGTCTGGGAACTTCCATATGCCACACGTGTGGTCCTGAAAATCAAAAACACAATAACAGGAAAAAAAAAAAAAAAACCACCAGTTTCGACAGTCGTTTCAAGAGCTCTAGCTACCTTGAACAGCTGAGCCTCTGCAAGAAACTCCACAAAGCAGAGCTTTAGAATATAGAAGAGAGACAGGAGAATGAGGCAATGAGGTGGATCAAGAGCAATGTGGCCTCTTCCCAAAGAGGAAGAAGGAAATGGGGAGAGTGTGTTATTTTTTCTTCTTCTCCATCATTTGATTACAACTGACCATGACTCATGTCCTGCGCTTGTATGGTTCTGTAAATGATCAAGGCACTCTTGAGCCCATTACTACATTTATTCCAACAACACTTTGTCCTCGGCCAGGCATGTCTCAATCATGTCTGCAAATTACACCTATTATGCCGTTCATTCGTCCCAAGAATCCCATGAGGTAGAATCTAATGGAATTCTCATTTAATAGGTGAGGAAATCAGGATTCAGCCAGTTTTGGTCATTTGCCCAAGATCTCAGAGCTAGTAGATTGCAGAGCTGCCACTTCAATCCAACTTGGCTGGCTCCACATGCCTACTTACACCATGAAATGGACTGTTAAGTAGGCCTAAACCAGGGCCTTCTGGCTGTGCCATTTGAACTAAGGTCTGGATTTCTCATCTGTAAGCTGGGAAAGCTACATGGGATTTGCTCTTTGATACTACTTATTGCTCTAGTGCTACCTTGTTAGGATGTTGCCTAAGGTTGAGGTAGGAAGCACAGCCAACTGGAGCCCTAGAGGAAGATATTACTGTAATTTCAGAATGTGGTCACCAGGTGACAGCATTGTACTTCATCTCAAGGACAGATTTTGCCACCAAGTAACTCCACCCATGTATCTATTATGAAAAGAAGTATCTTTCTCCTAGAGGCATCTGTTTAGCACAGAAGTATCCAGAATGCAGACTGTATCTAAGCTTAGGACAAAGAAATGCAACCTCCCATCCCTTCTTAATTACTTTTTAAATAATCTGATCTTTCAGGTTGGGAAAAAACACTTGAAAATAGTCATTTTGGGAAACAATTCAGAACTTCTTTGACTCCTCCACACTTACTTTACCATTTAAAATTGATTTCACCTTAATTTGCATGTGCTGGGTTGGCTACTAAAACATTTTTACTTCTCTGGATCTTTAGAGGCCTTAGTTTGGGATTGATCAAGGAATTGATAAACAACATGGGTTTGCATCTTTTGTAATATTCATAAATGGTCTTTTTAGAAACATAATACTTCTCTAGAGATAAATAGTTGTCTTATTATTTCATATTGGAGAGCTTTCTCAGCCTTATGCAGGCAAAGCTGTGAAAACACTTTTTACTCGACCTAGATTCTCAAACCTCTCTTCAAAGATCCAAGACTTCCTACCCAGTGAAACTTTTCTGAACAAAGAGATCACTTCTCTTACTCAAATATAAGATTCATTCTTTCTGTTTTCAATTAATTCTAGACCCTAAAACCTCCAGGTCTGGGCGCTTTCTACGTCAGAAATTTCAGAGACCTGCTCTCTTGCGTTTCCTCCTGGAGCCCTGGGCCATGGCCCCTGCAGTGTCTGCCCACCTGGTTCTTGTTAAGGTTGACAGGTGCTGCCCATGCATAGTGACCCAGGAGAAACTGGACCCAAGATTAATGCTGCCTAAAAATTTCCATTACAAATGTCAGCTCTGAGCTGTAGGGTTCCTGTCATTAGAAGGGTAAGAAAAGCTTCCAGGCATTTTCTCTTACTGCAAAATGTTAAGTAGCCACCCACCAAAGATCAGGAACATACATGTAAGGTCACAAGGAGTATTATTAAACAGGGAGAGAACATTGTACTCCTCCTATAAAGAGCCACCAGAGCATAACCTCGATTTTCATTTCAATGAAACATCCCAGGGAAAAAAAAACAGGACCAAAAAAATGTGTATCAAATGTACAGGGAAGCTATTTAAAGAAGGAATAGCAGTCACTAAAAATTACAAATGACAGTGGCACATTATTCCTAACATGTCTCTGCAGCTTCCTTTGAATCCCAAATATGCACACTGCACTCCAGAAAAAAATCTATTTCTTTGTCACTAGGAGAGAAAGATGCTTGCCCTTTGCAGGTCAAAAATCCTCTGCAAGTTACCCTTCTTGGGAATGAGAAGGTAGGAAGCAAATGAGAGCTCAAATTTCCATGACCTCCACAGATTTCTTGGATTCTATCTTTGACTTGACTTAACCTATAAGATAGATTTTCAACACCTAGTATACTGGGAGGAACAAATTTGACTCCATACAAGATTTCTTTCTTTTACTTTAACCTCTGTATTCTATGCTTTTGCTACACATTACGAATGTTGTCTATAACTTGAAATATATAGAATACCCTTGTCTCAAGGCTCTGACCTTTAAAGGTATATTAACACCTTTCCGTTCATACAGACATAAAAGCTTGCAGAGCAGAGAATAACATTTGTCTTGGAGGTTTATAAGAACATCATGACCTGATCTATGTGGACAGAGATAAGAACAGAGGATTCTGACGCCAAGAAATTTGTAATAACCAGCCACACCCCCTCCTCTTTTACTATAAAAAAAGCCTGGATTCTCTCTCAATTAAGATGGTTCTTTGAGACACTAGTCCACCATCTTTTTGGTCTGCTGGCTTTCTGAAGAAAGTCACTATTTCTTGCCCCAACAACTCATCCCACGATTTATTGGCCCATCAGGCGGTGAGCAGTATAAGCTTGGACTCAGCAACATTGGCACACCACGTTTAATTTATTATCACCTCTTCTGGATTAAGGATGACAGAGCTGTTATGCCATTACCTCATCGTCTGGTTTCCAAAATAGAGAGCAATTATTATTCTCCTCTCCTTTGGTGAGAAAATACCATCGGCCCACAACCTCAACACAATAGCCACTTGAAGCCAAGATGTTAATTTGTTTCATAACACACCAGCCCCAAAGATCATAACCAAAGAACACACACTGCATCTATGAAGTAGGTCAATCCCTGGAGAACTGCTTGCACTCAGGACTGGAACGGGCTAGTATAAATTGTTTGTAAGTCTTCATTGAACATCATAGGCTAGGAGTGATTAATTCAGAATTCCTAATACTTCAAACAAAACAGGGCCTTCATTCATTCATAGTACATGTCTGGCCCCTTCCTAGGGATTTGGAACTATGTCGTGACAAGCCCAGTGCCCATCCAGTGGAGGTTAGAAGCTGCTGTTAGTGACATGAAGAAACCATCCAGGAAAATGTGTGAGCCTGGGTCCCCCAGAAGATGTGATCTACACACACACACACACACACACACACACACACACACACACACGCAATGGAATCCTACTCAGCCACAAAAAATAATGAAATAATGCCATTTGCAGGAGCATCGATGGTCCTAAAGATTATACTAAGGCAGACAAAAAGAGACAAATATCACATGATATCACTTATATGTGGAATATTTTTTTTAAAAATGATACAAATGAACTTATTTTCGAATCAGAAATAGACTCATAGACATAGGAAAAAAAAAAAAAAAAAACATGGTTGCCAAAGGGGAAAGGTAGCAGGGGGAGAAATAAATTACGAGTTTGAAACTAACAGATGCAAGTTAGATACTAATAGATAAACAAATACTAATAGATAAACAAGGACCTACTGTTTAGCTCAGGGAATGATATTCACTACCTTGGAATAAGCTATAATGGAAAAATACTCTGAAAAAAATATATATATAACTTTTTGCTTTGTCATATACCTGGAACTAACACAACATTGTAAACCAACTATACTTCAATAAAAAGGAAAAAAAGTGATGGCGTAAAACATAATATATAGGTGGAGACACAACTCACCATGATTTTTTATATGAGTTTTAAGTCTATTGGTAACTACAGAAATACAGTAAAGGGTTTACTCAGAATGTCTGTGAACTGACTGCTTCCAGGTTAATATTTCAGAAGTTTACAAATCTTAACTTCAAAATAACACAATATTTTAGGAAGACACTTTAGCCCAAAAGGTAACAGTACCCCCCCCAAAATGGACATAGAGTGTAGTAAGAATTAAGGAAAATTTACAAACTCTATTGTTTAGTACAAATCAATTGAAGAATGTATTGAGTATCTATAATCAATTCATATCCATTAAAACTACTTGGTTTTATCTGCAAATGAACAAAAGTCATACATAATATTCCAAATATTTAATACCGTAAACACACTTGATATATCTGACATAATGTGTGTGCAAAAAAATTTCAAAACTAGGCATTACATATTTAGTGCATTTTAAGAGGTAGAGAAAATGTGAACTATGGACAGAGATTTTGTGTTTCTGGATATCATTACTGTAACCAGGAGTGTGAAAAAAGTCTCCATCAGAAGTGACTTTTAAGATCCATCCGTGTCCTCTGCTTGCTCCACCTTCATCTTTCTTTACAGACTGTGCCTTCTGTACACCTAGAATCTCTCTTGCTCTGGGGTGAATGACCTTTGTTCCACATAGCATGTGAGATTTTCCTAATGTTGAATGACTTCAGACACAGTCATTTTTCATATACCTCTTACAAACCCCATCACGCCAACTGGATCACAGAGCTTGGACCACCAGGACACAGCCTCTCATCCCCTGCATATTACGCATTGTCTGAAGTAGACTGTCTTCCTATTACTGCAGCTGTGTGATTACAAGATGGATGGTTGTAATAACGGAATTCTTTCAGAACTATCCCAGTGTTTAGACATCTTTGGTGTTTATATTTCTTAAGGAAAAAAAAAAAAAAAAAAACCTTCAGCCCAGCAACACATATTTTATTTAGCGCACATGAGTTTAGCATTCCAAAAAGATCCCTGTCCTGAAAAAGCCCACAATCTATTAAAAAGATGGGGCCAAGGCACAAAAATCCACAGTAAGCTTTTCAGGTGTGCTCAGTGGAACACAGAGCCTTTACGTTACATGGGAACAGTCAGATGAGGATGCTGCAGTGGCTATTTCAGTAAAGGTTAGTGGTGAGTAACAAGGGCAGGAAAATCCATCAGGAATTGGGGGTGGGGGGAGCTCCAGTTGTGGCTCAGTGGAAACCATGAGGATGCAGGTTCCATCCCTGGCCTTGCTCAGTGGGTTAAGAATCCAGCTTGCCATGTGCTGTGGTCACAGACATGACTGGGATCAGGCCAGCAACTACAGCTCCAATTCAGCCTTTAGCCTGGGAACCTCCATATGCTGGGGGTGCAGCCCTAAAAAGACAAAAAAAAAAGAATAGGAGGGGGAGTTCCCATTGTGGTTCAGCAGTAACAAACCCGACCAGTATCCATGAGGATACAGGTTCAATCCCTGACCTTGATCAGTGGGTTAAAAATCTGGTGTTGCATGAGCTGTGGTGTAGGTCATGGGCATGGCTTGGATCCCGCATTGCTGGGCACAGCTTCAGCTCTGATTCGACCCCTAACCTGGGACCTTCCATGTGCTGTGGATGTGGCCCTAAAAAGACCAAAAAAAAAGAAAAAAAGAATAGGAGGGAAAGCTAATCCTAGCTTTCCCTTCCTAAATCTAAAGAAATTCAAACTGGTTAGCAAGAGTCCATTAAAAAGCAGTGAGTGACCTATGTTCATAGCAGCACTATTCACAACAGCCAAGACATGAAAACAACCTAAATGTCCACCGACAGATGAATGGATTAAGAAGATGTGGTACATATATACAATGGAATACTATTCGGCCATAAAAAATAACAAAATAATGCCATTTGCACCAACACGGATGCAACTAGAGATTATAATACTAAGTGGAGCAAGTCATAAAGTGAAAGACAAATACCATATGTTATCCTTATATGTGCATCTAAAATATGACACAAATGAACCTATCCACAAAACAGAAACAGACCCATGCACAAGGAGAACAGACTTGCATGGAGCAGGAGATTGGGGTTAGCAGCTATAAGCTATTATACAGAGGGGATAAAAAACAAGGTTCTGTTGTACAGCACAGATAACTATATTCAATGTCCTATGATAAACCAGAATGGGACAAGAATATATTTTAAAGTATATATACACATACACACACACACACATATATATATATACATATATCAATTACTTTACTGTACAGCAGAAATAACATTGTAAGTCAACTATGCTCCAATTTAACAAAAAAAAAAAAAAAAAACAGTGACTGAAAATGTACATCACCTACATCATTGTAACAAATGCCCCATTCTGGTGGGGGATGCGGATGATGGGGAGGTGGGGCATGTGGATGATGGGGAGGTGGGGGAGGTGGGGGATGGGGAGGTGGGGGATGGGGAGTGGGGGAGGCAGACAATGGGGATGTAGGGGTTGTGAATGATGCAGAGGATGTGTGTATGTGGAACAAGGCCGTGTATGTGGGAAATTCCTATGCCTTCCTCTAAATTTTGCTGTGAACTTAAAAATGCTCTAAAAAATAAACTTTTTTTAAAAGTATTTTCCTTTAAAAATTGTTTCTCTGTGGTCCCTGGCTCCCCAGACAGCTTGGAGTGCTACCTGCCACCACGGAGCCGGCTTTCTGACTGGAGGCAGTGCCCTGACCCATCTTCCGCTCCATTTCCCTGAGCACCAGCGTGGTGACTCTGTGTGTTCTACTTACAGGAACTTGGCCTGCATTTCCCAGTCTTCCCCTGTGTTTTTTCCCCTGAGGAACGGTGGGCGGATTTGTGAGAAAAGCATTCTGTCTGTTTCATTTCAGTCTGTGCAAATGTGCTCCCAGCTAGTTCAACACAAGCAGTTTTAATTGCTCTGAGTGGGTCACACAGCAGATGAGCCGGGTTGTCCCGGAGGACTGGGCCAGCTGCAGCCCAGGCAGGCCTGGTGATGTGACCCACACTGAAGGGTGTGCGTGGTGGTGAAGGGGACAAGCTGCCAGCTTGAGACGACTTGGTTACATGCCTGGCTTCCTAAGAAGACAGCCCCCCTGTCCATGGCGTATATCACATACTGAAAACGGAGTCTCATCACCACTGTGGCTGTTTTTATCAATATGCCCCATCACACACTGCTTGGCATGACTTATGGAGATGCAAATCACTTTGGCCTCTGTCCCCAAATAAATAGGACATTCAGCACCACATTTATGAGTTTGGAGTGAGGGAGAGGAAAAAACGCCCTGCCAATGGAGAGGCCATGTTGAAACTGTCAATCCCAATCCAGGAAAGAGCCACAGTTTAGAAGACCAGAAGTTGATGGAGATGGCCATTTGGTCACTTGTGTTCAAGTCACAGCCAATAGGATCCTTACTCAACAGCAAAGATGCAAAATCATAGCAAACTCTGTCTACTGAAGAAAGGACAGAGGTTAGGTAATCATCCCATATCCCGTCTGACCTTGCTGGCTGGGAGGGGCTGCTCCCTATGGGTTTCCATGCTGTTCCAGAGCATTAGGGTCCCAGACAAGGGAGCCTAGAGGCTTTAGGCATCACAGCACCTGGTAGAAGCCCACAAGGCCATCCAGCAGGTCTTCAGCCCCTCAATGCTTAATGCCCTAGCATGAAAAAGGAAGGTAGGCTACTTCCCCAAAGAGTGGAAAATCTTTGATAGGCTAGGAGTCCAGAATTTGTAAGGGACACACAGAAAGTAATGCTTTGGAGAGGAAAGAAGAAAGACAGGTGGAGAAATGCTATCGTGATTCCAAAGAGCCATCTTTCCTCTTGGTGATCTGCCCTAAAACAGAGCCCTGATGGATAAAAATCCACTCTGTCACATCCAGTAGAGAGATGGAGGAAGGGTGAATCACCCAGAAGAGTCTTCAGTTAATAAAGGGTCCTGGAAAGTACCTGTCACTGGGAGCCCTGTGGGTGCTGGACAAGAAATATTTCATTCACTGCCATCACTGAACGAAGAGTGTGAGACGGTAGGATCCTGGGTCACCTCTGGGGGAATGTAGAGTGAAGCTATGTCATCTACCATCAATGAACATTTGGAAAATATGTGCCATCCCTGAACCAGATAAAGACTAAGACATGAATCTATCCCCAGTGGGGAACTCCCTGGACAGCAAGGAAGACACAGCTGAGTTAGAATATAATGGACCCAGTGATAGGACAGAGGCCTAAGTAAGACAGAAGGGGAGGAGTCCCCATCATAGAGCAGCAGAAACGAATCTGACTAGGAACCATGAGGTTGCATGTTCAATTCCTGGCCTTGCTCAGTGGGTTAAGGATCCAGCGTTGCCATGAGCTGTGGTGTAGGTCACAGATGTGGCTCAGATCTGGTGTTGCTGTGGCTCTGACACCAGCAGCTGTAGCTCCGATTAGATCCCTAGCCTGGGAACCTCCATATGCCTCGGTGGGTGTGGCCCTAAAAAGACAAAAAGGAGGAACATAGAAGACACCTAACCCAAGGATTGGTCATGGGTGGCAGTATGGATGAAGTGGCCCCCAAGTTACATCCTCCATGAGCACAAAAGGAAGTGGCTTTGGGAGAGTTCAGACCATGGTAGACCCTGGTTCTGCCACCTCTGGGTACCCAGAGCAGGTCACCAAAACTTCCTGAGCCTCAGTTTTCTATGTAAAATGAGACTGGTTGTTTGTTCAAATATTAGTCTAGATGTTGCTATGAAGGTATTTTGTAGATGTGATTAACATCCACCATAAACTGACGATGAGTAGATTATCCTCAATAATGTAGGTGGGCTGCATCCAATCAGTTGAAGGCCTTGAGAGCAAAGGCTGAGGGTTCCCTGATAAGGAATTCTACCTCAAGACTGTAACACAAAAATCCCCCGTGAGCACATGTATGTTCATAGCAGCACTATTCACAGTGGGCAAAACATGGAAGCAACCTAAATGTCCATCAACAGATGAATGGATTAAGAAGATATAGTACACATCACAATGGAATACTACTCAGTCATTAAAAAAGAACAAAATCATGCCATTTGCAGCAACATAGAACAACTAGAGATTCTCCTACTAAGTGAAGTAAGTCAGAAAGAGAGAGACAAATACCATATGATATCACTTACATTTGGAAACTAAAATATGACACAAGTGAACCTATCTACGGAAAAGCAACAGACTCATGGATAAGGAGAACAGACTTGTGGTTGCCAAGAGGGAGTGAGGGAGAGTGGAATGGATGGGGAGTTTGGGGTTAGTAGATGCAAACTATTACATTTAGAATGGACGGGCAATGAGGGTCCTACTATAAAGCACAGGGAACTGTATCCAATCTCCTGGGATAGACCATGATGGAAGATAATATAAGAAAGGGAATGCATATATATATATATGACTGGATCACTTGGCTGTGCAGCACAAAGTGGTACAACACCATAAATCAAATACACTTTTTTTTTTTTTTTGGTCTTTTTGCCTTTTCTAGGGCTGCACCCGCGGCATATGGAGGTTCCCAGGCTAGGGGTCTAATCAGAGCTGTAGCTGCCGGCCTATGCCAGAGCCACAGCAACTAGGGATCCAAGCCATGTCTTAAACCTACACCACAGCTCATAGCAACGCTGGATCCCCAACCCACTGAGCAAGGCCAGGGATTGAACCCGCAACCTCATGGTTCCTAGGCAGATTTGCTCACCACAGAGCCATGACAGGAACTCCTAAATCAAATATACTTTAATAAAAATAAATAAAAATAAAACTTTAAAAAAGCTTTCCTTGAGTTTTCAGACTGCCCTATAGACTTCAGACTTGCCAGCGCCCATAATCATGTCAGCCAATTTCTTAAAAGCTAATCAATCAATATTTTGATCAATCCCCTCCCTCTTTGCTTCCCTTTCACCCCTCATTGGTTCTGTTTCTCTGAAAAACCTTGACTGATTCAAGTATTAATTTAAAAAAAAGGAAAGTGACTAGAAGAGATTTAAAATTATGTAGTATCATAAAACTAAGAGATTAAGGGAGAAAAAAAAAAAACCCACTCAAAGAATTGAACTGGACAGGCAAGGATTAGGAGCATCAACAGGGAGTTTTCCTTGCAGAACATAAGAGAGCAATGTACTTGTGGATTGGCTGAGCTCTAAGAGCAGAGTTTTGGCATGAAACTGGATGTGTTTATAGCCCAAAATGTCAGAATTGAGGAAACCCAAGGTTTAGGATTCAGCACTGGACAGCTCACTTAAAACCTGATATCTACAAAAGCAGACCCTCCATTTTAATCCTTATCAAACTAGATTTGGGATTAAGCTGCAGGCTGCATAAGAACCACTAAAACAGAAGGAAGCTGCAATGCCCACCAGTGATGCCAGGTGCAGACAGTGAGTCTCCGGGGGTCTCCTTGTGGTGGTTGACCCTTTCTGATGGAGAAGACTTAGAGACCAGCAGGGATTTTCAGAAACCCCCAAAGTGACTTTGCAGGAGTGTTGTCTGCATGAGCTTGCCTGAGGTGTGTGTTGCAAGCCAATAAAACAGAATTTTCATATAGTACTGTTACTAAACCAAAATCAATTGAAACATTTGGAGGTAAATGGCTGCGGCGGGTAGACTGTAAGCTTAAGCGCTGTGTTTTATGTATCATGTAATTCGCGTGTGCTTACTCACTCTTCAAAAAAAAAAGATCAATATCCACAGCAGCTGAACTTGGGTTGGTAGCCCTCAGATCAGCCTATAATGAGGTTTTCTGTCTTGCAGGGTATTAATACAGGAATACCTAAGTCAAAATGATTGCTTTATATTACACCCAGAAATTCCACTCTCGAGAATTGGCTCCTTGCTATAAAGCTTAAACAATTTCAAAATCTCCATAGGTCTAAACACAAACAACCATGCATGGCCCAGAGAGAAGAGCCTTTTTTTCTAAGTGATGACTCATTCTGCCTCCTGGGACTAATTGAGCCCAGGTTTTACAAACCAGAGCACATTTGTGCTTTTAATTCTGGCCTGAAGAAGGACAATTATTTGTAAACCACTTTACCTTTTGAGGCAGTAAGAACTTCAATAAAGAGGACATTTTGGAGAACTATTATTTTGGAGTCACACTGGATCATTGACACTCAGATAAAAATTACATGAATGGCGAAAAATACCATTCAACCACATTGCTACTGACGTATACACAAAAGTGAATCTCTGCCTCCAGAATGTGCATGGTCCCTCTTTTTTCTTTCCTTCTCCCCTCTCTCCCTCTGATCTTTCCTTCCTTCATCTCCCTTTGCTCCCACCATCCACCTCTCTTAACTCCTAAACGGCACCCCCCGACCCATGACCACCACCAAAATAGAAAAGCACATCAGTACGTGATCCAGGGCTAAGACCAGAGCAAAAATATCACCCAGATTATTCTACCCACTAAAACTGGTGGGATTCCAACAGTTGGGGAGGGGTAGCAGGTGACATTCTGCCTTCTATTCCTGGAGCACTGCTTCCCCTGGAGTCCTCTGGGTGGGAGGTACAGAGGATTGCGCAAGACTTCACGTAGCAGGAAGTCGTGTCCTTGGCTGAGAACAGCATGAACATCTGTGGGGCATAAATCCCTGAGAAACAGCTGACATTTCGGGTCCTCTGGAAATAGGTATCCGGTAAGAGTTACTTAAATCCTTCCCACTGTTTGAACACACCTATCAAGTGCCAGGTAAACATGATGATAAACACAACACAGAGGCCCCTGTCCTGAAGACATGCATGGCCCGATCGTGGCAAAGAGTTCTAGACACAATGATCTGATATTTTCTTTCACTTACTGATGTCCTAGATGCCCAAATAGTAAATGTCATTTCAAATATCAGAATGTAAGGAGCAGACTGATGTCCTCCCGTTACTTTTATCTAGATTCTCTTACATTATGTACTTTTAGGCTTAATTTTCTCAACAATGCAGAACTCTGAGGGATTTTCCCCTAATTTTAGACCCTTGGTCTTTCCAAAGCAAGGGAGATGAACGGTGGGGAGCTGGAGGGCCAAGCACTTCTTTATTGGCACCTCATCCCTGTTTGCCAGGACCCAGGACCTGTGGTCAAAGGTAACCCGTCACCACCAGCTTTCCATTCACATATTCCAGCCACATCCTGGGAAACATCAAGTTCCTGTGTTCAGATGTTTACTCTTCTGTAGGATTCTCTCCTTACCACGTTTGGACTTGCCTGAAAGAATAAGTATTTCTAGCCTTTTCTTCCTTATGGATTTCAAAATTGTAGGATTTCATCAGGAAGCGTCTCGCAAGCCAGGCTTGAGCCTGAAAAAGCTAATAGATCTATTAAAAGTCTCCCTGGAGTTCCCTGATGACCCAGCAGGTTAAGGATCTGGCCTTGGCACTGCTGTGGCTCAGGGCACTGCTGTGGCTCGGGGCACTGCTGGGGCCTGGGTTCTATCCCTGGCCTGGGAACTTCCGAATGCTATGGGCATGGCCAAAAGAAAAAGAAAGGTTCCCTGAGCTCCTGGACTAATCAATTTCCAAAAATCATCTTTGGAATTGCTTTCCCTTTGGGACCAAGGGCAGCCATCATTCAAAGTGATACCATCAAGGTGAGCAAAATTATTCAGGAGAGGACAAACCATGCAGTGATGAAAGTCACCCTCAAATATCAATAATGTAACCCAGTAAAGATGTGTTTCTGACTCATGTAATATCTGCAGCTGTAAAGACTATACCACTTTTGGGATTCTTGTTCTCTCAGCAAGAGGACTTGGTTTTCCCTGCTCAGTAGAGTTGAGATGGTACAGGGATTTTGCTTTAGCCCAAAAGTGATCCCTACAACCTCCACTCATTTTTCAGTAGCCAAGACATGTCTCAGGGCCCCACCTAACACAAATTGGCTAGGAGAGCTAATCTACCACCTGCCAGGCCTGAAAATAGTGATTTGAGTCAAGCGCCTGTAAAATGGATGAGATTGGGAAGGACAGAGCAAATGACTTGAACCTAAAGAATCATTTCCCCCCTTAATGCACTCTTTGGGACACATGACCCAGACAGGCCTTAAAGTCAAGACATCCTCTGCCTTTGCAGAAGTGTACCACCCCATCCTGGTCCTCCTGGGCCTCTATCCACAACAACTGGTCTTTGTTGGGATGGAGATTAGGATGAGGATGTATAAATATATATACACATATCTGTATTGGCAGAAGTGGGGGGAATAAGAGAGGGTAGCAGGGTGATGAGAATCAGACTTTAAAAATGAAGAGGTGAGTATGGATTTATTAACACAGAAAGTTGTCTGCCATGGAGAACAGACTTGTGGCTGCTGAGGGGGAGGATAGGATGGACTGGGAGTCTGGGGTTAGTAGATGCAAAGTATTACACTTAGAATGGGTACACAGTGAGGTGCTACTGTACAGCACAGGGAACTCTATCCAATCTCACTGAAAAGAGCATGATGGAAAATAAAATAATGTATATATATATATGTACAAGTATTGAGTCATTTTGTTGTACAATAGAAGATGGAACATTGTAAATCAACTCTAATACAAAATTTAAAAAGGTGTCTGCTACATGTTTATAAGTATAAATTGGTACACATGGTATTTTTTCTATAAATACACATATTTCCATTTTTTGTAAATATATACATATCCTGTGTACATAGGAAAAGTCAGGAAGAGTATTCCAAAATATGAACAATGGTTATTTCCGGTGGTTGTATTGTATGCGATTTTTCTTTTACATTTTTTATCTGTATGTTTTAATTATAAACATGAATAACATATATAAAAATCAGCCACAGGTAACAGGAACTCCTTCCCTCAGCCTGGTCAGCAAGGGAGAGGACCCCCCTCTGCACTGTCCAGATAAGAGGGACACACACTGGACATGCCTCGGCTCCCAGGAGAGTTAAGGCCAGTGTCCCACGCTGGTGGCAAAAGGACACATCGATAATACTGATCTTGCCTTTTTTAACAATTTGATTCTGTTCACCATGGATTTTTTGCATTTTGATTTTGAAGTTATTTCATGAAAATACCTATTTTGATAACTGGGTTTTGGAACCCCTTAAATTTGGGGGCCAAAGCAAGTATCTCCCTAGTCTCACTCTTGTCCTGCCCTGGGCCTCCAGTGGGGACAGGGAGGGAGGTGTCTGCACTGGTCAAGGAACCAGAGAGACTGAGGAATGACCTCATCTATCAACATCCAAGGCCAGTTGAAACGATGGTCATACATTGCACAGAGAACAGAACACTGAAGAACTTTAACTTGGCAAGGGGTTGTTTGAGGACAAGAACATATATGTTCTCTGAGTATTAAATGACCCAGTAAGGATATAACGGACTCTTCAGTTCAAGATGGAGAACTATCCCTGGATGAATTTAAGGATGTTAAAAGGATCTGACAAAGGGTGGGGGAAAAAATGTGATTGTAATGTATACATGTAAGGATAACCTGACTCCCTTGCTGTACAGTGGGAAAATAAAAAAAATTATAATTAAAAAAAAAGGATCTGAATGTACAAGAGGATGATACTGGCAGAGTTGACAGTCATAAGAAAACATTACATACAGTACAGAATGGGCTTAGCTTAAAAAAAAAAAAAAAAGTCCATATTTTAAAATTGGAAGGATCCACCCAAAAATGTGACTAGTGATTATCTCTGCATGGTGCCATGATAAATATTATTTTTCTCTGCAGATAGCTGGAATAGTGACTGTTCTCTCGACTCAGAACACATTCCCTTTCCACCCTGCTGTGTAGCACAGCCCCTCTGTCTTATGAGTGACCGTTCATGAGCTTTAAGGAGCTCCACCTTCCCATCCCTGAGCAGAGGAAGGCATGTGATCAGGCCCAGACACAGGATGCTGGTAAACAGCTGCCCAGAGCAGGTAGTTCAGCGATGTGCGCAGGCTCTGAACTTGGCCCATCAGAAAAAGGCCCTGCGTTCTCTCTGGGTCTCTGTTAGCTGGTAAAGCCACTGTTAACCTAGAGCTGCCTGTGTGTCAACTTTCCCTCTTGTTATGCTGGTTTTGCCACCTCATTAAGACAGCCTTTGCACATGAAGCCAAGACATAGGAAAGCAGAGGGTGTTCCTGCAGTGGCTCAGTGGAAATGAATTCAAATAGGATCCTTGAGGATGTGGGTTCGATCCTGGCCTCGATTAGTGGGTTGGGAATCCAGCATTGCCGTGAGCTGTGGTGCAGTTCCCAGACACGGCTCAGTTCCCAAGTTGCTGTGGCTGTTGTATAGGCTGGCAGCTGCAGCTGTGATTGGACCCCTAGCCTGGGCACCTCCATATGCTGTGGGTGTGGCCCTAAAAAGGAAAAAAAGAAAGAAAGAAAGAAGACATAGGAAAGTAGAAACAAAATAAGAAGAGAAAAAAAGAGATCCTCTCAAGAAATATGCTCTCTAGAGAGAACATCATCATTAGATCAAACATCGCCAATAGATCCAGATCATTCTAAAACTTCAACCTCTTAACTTTCTGTTTATGTGAACCATGCATTTCTCCTGTATTCATATTAGCTTGGATAGGTTTCTGTCAGTTGATAACAAGAGATTCCAGGCTAGCACATTTCCTCTGTTCTTGTCTCATTCCCCACATTTTTATTATGAATATATATTGTTTTAAGCAACCAGATATGATCAGCTCATTTTTTAAAGATAATTACATAGGCAAGTCTAAAATTCTGGTTAGAGTTATATCGACTAGTCTACGCATCATTTTCTTATTTCTAGTAGATGGTCTCCTGCTACCCTTTTGTAAGTGGCTCAAAACCTCAAAGGAATAAGCCAGGTTTTTCCAAGCAGATAGAGTCAGTCACATAACTTTGACTGCCAGTCACAAAGTGCCACTAAATGATTCATAGCCTAAAGGGTTCTCTGACTTAGGCCCAGAGTCCTTTAAAAGTTAGCATTTTTTCAGGTATCCCAGATGACAACCCCAGAGTTTACCCAGAAAGACTATCAGAAAGTCAAGAATACTGTTGGCATCTCAACTTCTACAAATCAAATAAGGAAAGAAAACAGACCAAATTAATTTAAAGACTTGTCCTCTGGCTAATATTTCAAGTCTGATTATTCTTTTCCTTTTTACGACCACACCTACAGCATATGAAGTTCCCAGGCTAGGGGTTGAATCGGAGCTGTAGCTGCTGGCCTACGCCACAGCCACAGCGCCAGATCCGAGCCACATCTGAGACCTATGCCGCAGCTCACAGTGACGCTGGATCCTTAACCCACTGAGTGAGGACAGGGGCCAAACACTCATCCTCTCATACACTATGTCAGGTTCTTAACCCACGGAGCCACAACAGTAACTCCCTCAAGACTGCTTTTTAACTCAAGGAAGGTAAGACAGGAAAAAGCTTGCCCCCCCCCCCACAAAAGTCTACAGGGGTGTTTGGAAAATATGCTATAACTATAGAATCCATATGGAACAAGTATGAAATTAGCAAGAGAACTAGCGAGTAGGTCTATCAACGCATTATAATTTATTGCAAACAATGGAATGGAATATGTTAAGTTACAAAAAAATAAAAAGAGAAAGAGAGATCAAGTTTTCTCTGAAAGAAGGGAGACAATCCCTAAATCCTCATCAAAAGAAACCTTCAAACGACCCTAAAAGGGTTACATCATGAGTAACTGAGCCACAACTAAATTAAGAATCTATCATAAGAAAGCAAATTTATGACCCTTCTCCACTGATCTATTTCCAAATTAATTGTGTAAAATGCAGTAAGATCTTTGTGCAAAAAGGCCTTTTGACCTGGTAATTCTATTTATAGGGTTTTATCCTTGAGAAATAGCTGAATTCAAAAAATAAAATAAAGTTTAAGCACCAAGACAGACATTTCCCAGAACGACTGGCATTAATCTACTTGTCCCAACAAGAATGATAAGAAGGTTGGTTGGGGAATCGGTATGCCCATCACTGTCAGACTTAAGCTAACTACTTCAGAGTTCAACTCCCATTGATCTCTCCTTTTGTAAAGGAGATTGAAGGCCATCATTCTAATCATCTGATAACCCAAGAAATTGCCTAGGTGAGGCAATCAAAAGGAGTTTAATGAAGCATGTGCCTTCTTACTACACCCCTGAAGCAAGCTTTCCTCTCTGTACACACAAACACACCCCCTAGGTGTGCAGTAATTAACACAATGACAAAACAACTGAACAGGATTCAACCCTCAGCCACAAATCATCAACAGACGGATAATTCATAAGCATGGTTTTTGAAAGTTTATGTTCATATTTAATAGAAACCAAAAAAGTTTTATTCATTTATGCTAGATGTTACAACTGAATTGAGACTCCTCAAACTTAAGATCCTATAGCATTTTCCATCCAGGTTTTTTGTTTTTGGGGTTTTTTTTTTTCTTTTCTTTTTTTTTTTTTTTTTTTTTTTTTGGCTGATTGGTTTTTGTTTGTTTACCTTGGGTTTTGCTTTTGCCTTTTAGGTCAGACTAACAAGGTAAGAGGGAAAGGAAAACTCATAGTTCAGAGATTAAAAGAAAAAAAAAAAAAACACAAAATAAGGCAGATATGTACTCACTGGATTAAGCCAGCCTAATGGTGCTGCTACAGAGTAGTCATAAAGAAAACTTTTTTTAGAAAAGTAAAAAGAATATAAATAATCATCACAAGAAAAGATTAGGCAGAAATTAAACCTCAGTGCCTTACTGGAACTTCCATTTCCAAAAATGGCCACATATTGCTTTTCAACAGCTAGAGCGACACCTACTGTTGAGCAAGAGAAGTGAGTCAACTCTCAAGTTGAGAGTTAAGAGGCAAGAGTTCAAGTTATCTAGCAGTATCAATGTTGAGTCAGGGAGAAACTTAATTCTCTTAATTTGACAATGCACATTGGATATTTTTTTGAAAATTCAAATTAAAAGTAGATCAAAAATCATTAATATTGAAGTCAAGAAATATCCTCCAATAGAAGATTGACTAAATAATTACATATTCTGAAACAAAATTCTATGAAACTCGAAAGCTTAACTGTTTAATGACATGGGGGAAAACAGTTACAATATCCTGCTAAATAGGAGAAAAAGGTTACAAACATACAGAGTATGTCCCAATTTTGCAAAAAAAAAATTTTTTTACATGTACATACTTGTACCTAAAATCCCAGAAGTTATCACTAAGTGTTTGCCTTTGAGCAACAAGGTTAACGGGGATTATTTTCTCTCTTTTTTGGAAATATATGTCACTTTTGCAAAAAAAACTACAATGAAGAAAATTTTTACCAAAGACAAAAATATAAGTAAGAAAACTTGGAGTCACTAAAATGTTATAAATCAGATAAATAAAAGCATAACTGATTTTTGCTAAAGTTAGGGAGGAAATTATACATAAAGTTGGGTTGGAAGAAAATATTGATAAATATAAAATTGGCAAAATATGTTTCATTATTTCCTGCTCATAAAGTCATTATCTCACTACAATTGGATATATTCAAACACTCTTCCTCCCTCCCTCTGTGCAGCAAATTCTGGGACCTAGTTGCCTATTCAAATGTCTTAGGGGTTGGGAGCTGTTGAAATAGATAAATCAAATCACTACAGAAAGTGGTGTAGACTGTGGGACTTGGGAAGAGCTGGTCTCATCAGAAGGCACACAATAGAAATGCTTTAATGTCTTTTCTGCTGCCGTCCAAATGCATTGAGGGTACTTGGCTCAGGAGTCAGACCGAGACCTCCCTGAAGCAAATATTATGTTTAATTCAGTGTGGCCCCAGTGCTTAGCATAACTTAAAGTTACAAATAAGGTAGCTGAGTGAAATGTTTTGTCAAATGTCCCTGCTGCTGTGCTCACTCTGTTTAGCTATCCTGGGCAGTCAGGGTGAACTGCTTGTCTGGTCACTTTCATCAGTGGATGGTACAGCCGGGACCTGTCCAAGGTTCTGGACTCTGGAGGTAACAGACTCAGACCTAGATTCTGGCCCTGCCACTTTCCAGGATGGGCAACACATTTCTTAACCTCCTCAAGCCTTAGCTTTCAAATCTATTCAATAAGGGTTATGATAACATTTAACGTGGCTCTGCTGAGGATTATGCAAAATTGTACTCTGGAAATAACTGGAATAGCAGAAGCTTAGGAAATGCTTCTTATTCCTATGTGACTATGCTATCCAGAAATCACCTTGCATCATGCCTCATGGTAAACAGGTCTCAAACAATTCCTGGATGGAGCCTTGATCTGTATCCCACACCTCTTACATGCTTGAATTTTCCCATCAGCTTCTTTGTCAGAGTTGCTCCTTCCTTTCCGTGCCTCACCACTTCACATAGAATGGGACCCTCTAAGGTAACAAGTTCCTAACTTTTCTGGAAGAAAGGTTTCCTTGATGGTTGACCACTGATTAATAGGTAGTAGAGTAACAGTCCCACTACTCAGGGAGGACATTCTGCACCTGTTATACCCTGTTATACCTACTCAAAGGTGCATGATTTCAAATTGCATTCACCTCCAGTCTTCAGGCTTCATGGCTTCTCACTAATAAGTGTCATTTGATGCTGTCCCCTCCAAATTCTCTTATTTTATATTGCCAGCCTCTCTCAGCCCTTAGGTGTCTTTAGGGAAGCTTTGCCTTAAGACTTTCACAAGTATCGCAGATATGAACCTACTACTATTTATACAAGCGCTACTTTCTGGCTTTAACTCAGGTAATAGTCAGCATTACAGTAATTTCCCTTTTTGTTCTAGGACACTAACATGTTAAATCAGAAATTAATCCCAAATGTACAAGTAAACTTTTCAGGGTAAAATCTAGAAATACTACAGAGTTAAATTCAAATTGTGGGACTATTATAAGCAAAAATATTTAAACATTTTTTATCTAAAGCTCCAAAAAGACAATGTACAAGTATTATATGTTAAATTACACACCACTAATGTTGTATACAACAGGTAATAAAAAGATAAAACTGATATTCCATTTTTTCCTTTAAGAAGGAGAATTCGAAAAGACAAAACAAAGAGTAAAGGAGAAAAGTAACCAAGATATATAAGGTAATTGTATCAAAATAACTCATTGCTTCCAAAGATTTAAAATAGTCAAACCAAAAATTAATTAATTAAATAAATATTCAAACCAAAGGAATCACATCATAAGACTTGATTATGTGTTACAGAACCATTATCAATTGTCTTTGGAAAACTGAAATCAAGGTAAAAGGTATCAAAAGATTACAAATTGGCAAATGCTGCAAGATTCAAAAAGTAGTCATTATAGATGAACTTAATATCAATACCAGCAACACTTCAGAACTGTTATTAAAGACATGGTTTGTGAATGTTTAAGAAAAAAAAAGGCAACCACTAGTTTGTAACCATATGTTCTTTTAAAATCAGCTATAATGACCCCATTTTCTTTGCTTTTTAGTAAGCACATCAGATAGCTATAGTAGATTGTGAATCAAGATCCTGAAGTTTGACTTCACTTTGGACTAAATACCCTCGTGTTTTCCCTACAAGTCAGTAGTGGCTGTTTGTCTAGACGTTTCCGTGGTGAAATACCCTGCAGAAACAGTTAGACAAAGATTGATAGGTTTCATTATTTCAGGACTTCTGAGTCTTCAGTAAGTTCACGTGCATTGCCAATTTCCAAGCTATGATGTTCAGTGTCTCCCACCTTGCTTGCATTGGTTTCCCACAGCATCTTAAAGGACCGGGCTCCTATAAAACTGAGAAATGGGAGTTCCCGTCGTGGCGCAGTGGTTAACGAATCCGACTAGGAACCATGAGGTTGCGGGTTCGGTCCCTGCCCTTGCTCAGTGGGTTAACGATCCGGCGTTGCCGTGAGCTGTGGTGTAGGTTGCAGACGCGGCTCGGATCCCCCGCTGCTGTGGCTCTGGCGTAGGCCGGTGGCTACAGCTCCGATTCAACCCCTAGCCTGGGAACCTCCATATGCCGCGGGAGCGGCCCAAGAAATAGCAACAACAACAACAACAAAAAGACAAAAGACAAAAAAAGACAAAAAAACAAAAAACAAAAAACTGAGAAATGTTATGCTGGAAGTCCCCTTCAGTTATAGTATTTTACAACCACACATAGTTACTTATATTTTACTTATAAACTACTACAGTCAATGAAGTCACTACTACTACAACTAAATACTATAGAGATGTTGGGGCAAATTTTCCTATACATAACACAAAAGCAATAGATTAGCCAAAATACATTATATTTTTTGAACTCTGGAACTTATACATTAAGTGTTTTAAAATCCAATTTCAAACTAAATTTTAAGGCAACATTAGATTCAGTTAAGCTTATTTTCCTATTAGTTTTCGTTCCAGGAGCTATTAAAGCATATCTCCTGATGGGCTATAATTCATTCAATTTAAACTGCATGTAAATTCACTTATAAAAAGAAGCAGAAGGACAGGAGGTGGAGGATGGAGAGAGAACAGCCCCTTTATAATTCAGTTAGGTAATCCTGCATCCTTAATTAGAGGAGGAAAACCTTTTAACTTTATCCCTTATTTGACAGCAGCCCTGAGATATGTTCCAGATACAGCAAAAAATATTAATAATAAAAATAACAGCAATATGCATTAGCAAACAGATGGTATCATTCTGTAACCAAAATCATTCTCTAATCACATTTAAATTATTAATATGCACTTTAAGCCTTATTAACAAAATATTTCACGGTATTGATCAAGAACTTCTAAGGCCAGTTAGCATCTATGATGTCTATATGTACAAAGATTCTGCAAATACCAGTATCTCTATTTAAGAAACAAAAGGATTTCTCTTTTCCCCACAACCTACTCCCAGTGTGCCCTTGACTTTACCCAAGATTTCCAGGGAAATCTGATGTTCCCTGAAGCCCTCAGCTTCCTCAGTTCAATAAACTCTCAGAGAAGTAACCTTCCCACACTTCCCCTGCCTAAATTCCAAAATCCCACTCCTCAATTTATCTAGCATTTCAAAAATATATTTGCCTCTTTGCCAGGCATGATACAGTCACTGGGGTCTAAATCTAATCCTCACAATTACCTGGCAGAGAGACAAGGACGAGGCTGTTACTCTCCACACTGACAGGTAAGGACACTCAGGCTGGGAAAGTAGAGGGGAGAATGAGGACCCCGTCTCCTGGCTCCTCCCATGGCAAACCCCACTCCATCACCACGCTCCACACTAAGCCGTGGTTATGAGCTGCAAAGAGCAGAATACTTTTCTTTAGATTCTGATCTCTCCGTTTATTAGATGGTGGTTTTGGTTAAGTTAATTAACTTCTCTATTTCTCAATTTCCCGACCTGTAATATGGGTATATGGTGGGAGATTTTATAGAGAGGTAAGGATTCCATTGTTCAGTACAGGCAAGTTATTCACCATGGATTTTAGAACATAACAAATACTAAAATTTCTACTAATTACTTAATTTCTTTATTCTTCCAAAACATATTTACTGAGCACCCACTTTATATAAGGCCAGAAAGTCATGGTCACCAAGGATTCTTATCTCTTTTATTATAATTATTGTAATTTACTCAAGCACTTAACAGACTGAGATGGGAAAGCTAAGGACCAAGGCATAGTATTAAGTGATACCCGATGAAGCAAGAGTAGTACCTTAGGTAAGGGGATACACCATATCTAGTTAGACCAAAGTGATTAAATAATAGCAATAAATCAGAAAAAAATTTAAGCCTGTTACCCCTTTTCTAACAGTATTCATACCTGTTTTCCAATACTTCCACTCATCTCTTCAAATTGATTTCCTGGTTGCAGAATTTCTATCACGCCACTCAGGTTTAAAGAATAAATTACTTAAACCATTACCTTAAGTTCTCAATTAGATAGAAAAAAAAAAAGTCCAAGGGACATCCAAAAGCTTGGGAAAATAAACAATCAGTTGTCTTTGGGGGTTGTGTGTGGGCAGATACAGTGTATCACAAGGATACAACAAACTCATTTTTCAGCCATTGGCTGACTTCTATCCTGAGGAGTCTTACTATACATCACAACTGTTATTCTCCCTTCTAAGCACTTTTTGCCTCTGCTCAGCAGTTGTAGTCTTTTCCTGGGTTTAGCAATGCTTTCAGTATACTTGGTGGTGAGGGTGTGTGTGTTGGGGGGGTAGTTAATGACAGCTGAAGAGTTAGGGATAAGAAGAAGAAGCGCTGACATTGCTAGAGGTGATACAAAATAGTATAGCATTTGCAACAATGTGGATGCACCTAGAGATGATCATACTAAGAGAAGTCAGAGAAAGACAAGTATCATATATCACTTATATGTGGAATCTAATAAAAATGATTCAAATGAATTTATTTATAAAACAGAAACAGACACAGATTTTGAGAGTGAACTTAAGGTTACCTAAGGGGAAACATAGTGGGGGGAGGGATAAATTAGGAGTTTGAGATTAGCAGATACACCCTAGTATATGTAAAATAGATAAGCAACGAGGACCCACTGTATGGCACAGGGAACTATACTCAATACTCTGCAATAGTCCATATGGGAAAAAAGTCTGGAAAAGGATGAATATATATACATACATATCTGAATCACTTTCTGTACATCTGACACTACCACAACATTGTAAAGCAACTATACTCCAATAATTTTTTTTTAATTTTAAATAGTAGCATCCTTATGAGATCTAAGGGTCTCTTTTAACCTCTCTGAGTGGCTGCTGGAAGGCTGGAGTCAGATCATTCTCAGCTGTAATAATACAAGAAAGTGATAGTTTCCTTATAAAAGAGATGAATATTGGCATTTTTTCCTGAGAATTCTGATTCGTTGGCCTGAGGTATGGAGTGTTACTGATATAAGTAATTCCTATTACAAGATAATGTAATTCTTGGTCCCTCTGTACTTCTTAGTAGCTATCAAAGATCAGGATAATGAGAGGTCCTAAAATTCCTTAACCCATTTCATCACACTTGCAAAATAAAGAAAGGCCAGAATGAGCAAGATCCCCCTTCATCCTGCATGTCCCATCCCTAAAGTGTGGCACAGCTCCAAATATACACTGGAAGGTCAGAATGTACAGCCCAGTTCTGTATTTATGGATACAAACCATATTCAAGGCCCTACACTCGATCATATGAGTGCAGGAGTGATTAAGACATGATCCTACCCCAAGAGTCACAGTCTAGCAGGGGAGATGGCTTCTTGGTGGCAGCTGTAATAACACATGGCAGGTCCTAGGACAGAGGTCCTGGGCTCTGGGGCATAGGGAAGACTGTGCAGAGACCAAGCCCATCGGGTAAATGAACCAAAGTGGAGAGGCATGAGAAAGTCTTGCAGGAAGATAAGATGCTTGAGCTGATTCTGGAAAGTGAACAAGAGATTCCAAGGTAAAAGAGGATCCAGTGCAGCGATGAGCTGTGGTGTAGGTCACAGATATAACAGTGTAAGCGGGGATTTATGAGTGTTTGTCCATTAAAGTTTACCTTTACAGGAGTTCCTGTTGTGGCTCAGCAGGTTAAGGACATGACATCTGCAACCTTCGCCGTAGCTTGTGGCAACACTCAATCCTTAACCCACTGAGTGAGGCTTGGGATTGAATCCACGTCTTCACAAACACTGCGGCGTTGCTGTGGCTGTGCTGGAGGCCCCAGCCCACAGCTCCAATTCAAGGCTGGAACCTAGCTGTGGTTCCAATTCAGCTTCTAGCCCAGGAACTTCCATATTCTGCAGGTGTGGCCATAAAAAGAAGAAGAAGAAAAAAAAGAGATTGGGAAAAGTATTCTGGGTCAAAGAGAAACTTCTTTAGTAGTTTAGAGTATTTTAGAATGACTAGAGCATAAAGTGTGAGGTAGGAAGTGGCAAGAGATGAAGCTAAACAAGCAGAGGAAGGCAACAATCTACAAGGTATTTTTTGGTTTGCTGGCCATGCCCATGGCATGAGGAAGATCCTAGGCTAAGGATCTAACCCATGCCACAGCAGTGACAATGTCAAGTCCTTAACTGCTAGGCCACCAGGTTGCTCCTATGAGGTATTTTTGATCTATGAAAAATGTATTATTGAAACCCCAAGATTTTTTTTATTTTTATTTTTATGGCTGCACTCACAGCATATGGAATTTCCTGGGCCAGGGACTGAATCTGAGCTACAGCTGTGAACTGAACTGCTGCAATTGGATTATTAACACACTGCAGGTGGATTATTAGTCCACTAAGCCACAGCAAGAACTCCCTGAGATCTAAAAATTTTTAAGATAATAATGTAAAACATTTAAAACAATGACTTCTCTTTCCTGTTCTCTCTAGTTCAAAAAAGGTCCCACCGAAACATCCTTTCCTCCCAGGACACATTCCTGCCCTCCTTCACCATTTTGTATCTATTCGAATAAACCTGTTAGTTTCTCCTGTATATTATAAACATTTGAGTAATGTCTTCTCCTCTCTTTCCTTTCCTAGACCTTAAAACCATCGTTCAAATTAGGATTTTCACACAGTACCCAACATCACGGCTTTTCAATGGAGCGAACGTTTAGTACTTTGCACTTTTCTAAGCATCTTCATGGACAAGTTTTCTGGAACTAACCCTCTCAAATAACAACTTACTTTTCCCACTAGAGGGAGCGCCAGGAACTTTCACTTTACCTTTAAGGACTATTTTTTTCACCTGTGTGTCAAGGACAAAAGGGAATCTTCATAGACATACAAGATCATGAACCACAGGACATAAGTTTTAAGAGACTAGGTGTACACTGTAAACCAGCTCTAATGGAAAAAAATAAAAATCATTTTAAAAAAGAGAGAGAGAGACTAGGTGTAGCCTTTAGGGGTAGTATAAGTAGATTTGATTTGGAGAAAAGATTCGATTTACTTAGAACTCTTTTCCACATGGGACCAGTCTTCAAAGGTTCTCATCCTATCATGCTAATGGGTATGAAGAGACTTTGCCAAGGAATACCTACATTGGAAGCCCAGAAGCAATGAAGGTGGGCTTAAAAAAAAAAAAAAAAAAAAAAAGCAGTTCCTGTTGTGGTGCAGCAGGTTAAGAAATCTGACTAGGACCCATGAGGATGCGATTCGATCCCTGGTCTCGCTCCGTGGGTTAAGGATTCAGCGTTGCTGTAAGCTGTTGCTGCAGACTCAGCTTGGAGTTGCTGTGGCTGTGGTGTAGGCCGGTGGCTATAGCTTCAATTTGACCCCTAGCCTGAGAACCTCCATATGTCGCAGGTGTGGCCCTATGAAGACAAAAAAATAAAAAAAATTTAAAAAGACACAAAAGGCATACAGCAGGGTACACCCAGGCCACCTGCTAGTCTAGGTAAAAAGGTTTATGCTGTTAGTTTCACCAGCTTAAGAACCACATGGTGGACTTGGCACTGATGTCTGGCTAGTATTAAGGATGTTTTTGCCCTGAGAGCTCTCCATTCATTTAGTTCTTGGGACCCCCGCAGGTCTGAATGTAATGACACCAGCATTTGGATACTGATCACATACCAACTAATAATAAAAAGTTGAAATGTGTAATGATCCTCTTTTTCTGAAATAATGAAAACAGGCACCAGAAGGATAAACTCTTTTGCTTAAGGTCACAGATCTAATTAGTTTTGAGCAAATATCAGCATCAGAGTTATTTATAATAGTTTAATAATTATATTATTTCAAGAGGAACTCTAATTTTCAATGAACTTTTATGTAATAAAAATAAGTTACTAGAGACAAATTAGCATATTAAGCTAAAAGGAACATTATTTTAGTAAAGATTATGGAAGACATTTTTGTTGTGTTGCCTTTTTGTTTTTTTCTAAGGCAATAACAAGACTCTGAGTTCATCACTCAATTTGAGGGGTTTTTTGGTTTTTGTTTTTAAGGGCCACAGGTGCAGCATATGGAAGTTCCCAGGTTAGGGGTCGAATCAGAGCTACAGCTACAGCCACACCAGATCTGAGCTGTGTCTGCGACCTGCACCACAGCTCATGGCAACACCAGATCCTTAACCTACTGAGCAAGGCCAGGGATCAAACCTATGTCTTCATGGATACTAGCTGGGTTCTTAACTCACTAAGCCACATGGGAACTCCTCACCACTCAATTTGAATGAAAGAATTTCCTTTGGAAGTTTGGCTGGCAAGTAAGTGCCCAAGAAATCAAGAGATCGGATCTTTGAAGAAGACTACTTTTATTAGTATTATTATTATTATTAACAGCTATTTCCCCAATACACTTTTCCTCTGTACAGCATGGTGACCCAGTTACACATACATGTTCACATTCTATTTTTGCACATTATCATGCTCCATCATAAGTGACTAGACATAGTCCCCAGTGCTACAGCAGGATCTCATTGCTAATCCATTCCAAAGGCAATAGTTTGTATCTATTAACCCCAAGCTCTCCAACCACCCGACTCCCTCCCGCTGCCCCTTGGCAACCACAAGTCTATTCTCCAAGTCCATGATTTTCTTTTCTGTGGAAAGGTTCATTTGTGCCTTATATTAGATTCCAGATATAAGTGATAGCACATGGTATTTGTCTTTCTCTTTCTGACTTACTTCACTATAAGAGTCTTGAAGAAGACTGCTTTTAATTGTCCTAATGCCACAAAGCATCCGTCGCTGAAAAAGTCTAAGAAATTACTTTTAATGCAAATTATGTAATAGTTATATGAATTATTCTTACAAAATAGACCTACTTTTCATTTAGAACTAAGACTGAAAATGTATTTAATTTTATCCTAAATATGCCTGTTCAGACTTCGGACATAAACACACACACACACACACACAGACACGTGTCCATGTGGACATGCCCATATGTGCATGTTTCTACACAGAACATAAATCCTACTTTTTTCCTGATTTATTTTAGTCTTTTCTCCCTCTTTTCCTTCTTTCTCCTCTTCTCCTTTCAAAGTTGGATGCAACATCGTTAAAGGATGGGGATAAGGCCAAAGTTTGGTGGAGGTAAAAAAGGTAATTACTGAGGGGTACAAGAGGGTTTGTCGGAAGCTGGACAAAAAAGACAAAAGATGCAAAGGGTTTTGTTATCTAATAGCACTGACATTTTTTACTACCCACCAGGACATAATGTTAAGTGACTATGAGCCTATGAAAATTTCCTCACTGCCAAACACGGTCTATCAGAAAGCCATCAGTAGCATACATAGTTACTCAAGGTCCCCCCACGTTGAATTCTAACACAAATGATAGTGGAAATTGGGGTTTTGTTCTATATTTGATGCCACTATTTTAAATGTGATCTGTAACTGGTACCGACAGGTCTGGATTAATAACTCATAGAATCAGAGGATGTCTGCTCCTGAGAAGGATGGAGCCCAATGCTCCCACAGTAGCAACCAGAAAAACTAGTAGATAAATTAAAGAGCATACTTTAAGAAAAGCAGAGTGGTGGGATTCAATGGGAACTGGATAAACAGGAATTTCAGATCAGGGCAAGTCTTTCCAGGGGGAGGGGTTTTCTTAAAAGGGGAAAGGGAGTGGGATCTTGGCTGATTCTGGGCAAAGACAGGAAAATGAAGTCAGCAAGGGTTTGGGCAGTCAGGCAGACTGAATGGAAACAGGCAATAGCCCCAGTGAGGCCAGGTGGCCCCCCAAAGGACTCATGCTGAAGGCAGGCAACATAGGGAGGAGGCTGGGGAACCAGGGGCTTTGCAAGGCAGAGTGAAATTCCCCATCATCATATGATGCTTAGGAGGCAAAGTCTCTTTAGAAGGATGAGGTCTGTCTCAAATATACAAAGCAACTGGAAATCGCATGTATTACTAGGGAGAGGATAAGTTAGCACTGCCACATGGGAAGCCTCTTTGAGCATATCTAGTAAATACATATACACTAGGACCCAGTATTTCTACTCCTGGGCATCCACCCAAAGGAGATGGCATGTACTTACCCAAGGATAAGTACCAGGGTATTTACAGAAGCTTTAGCTGCAGTAGCCAAAGGAAACCCTAGTAGAATTCATAAACAAATAGTGGTGTGCTTATACAACAGAATACACAGCAAATTAAAAATAACCAACTACCACTTTTTACACCAACCCCAGCGAATCTCAGAGACAATTTTTTTTTTTCTTTTTATGTGCACACCCACAGCATATGGAAGTTCCTGGGCTGGGGTCAAATTGGAGCTGCCAACCTATGCCACAGCAACTCAAGATCCGAGCCTCGTCTGCAACCTACACCACAGCTCACAGCAACGCTGGATCCTTAACCCATGGAGCGAGGCCAGGGAATGAACCCGCGTGCTCATGAATACTAGTTGGGTTCGTTACCCCTGAGCCACAATGGGAACTCCTCACAGACAAAATGTTGAGGGGAAGAAAAAAGGCTAAAAAGAAAGCACATGATTCCATCTATATGAAGCTGTAAACTTTAGTTGTACAGATCAGAAGAGTG
Organism: Sus scrofa; assembly: GCF_054392235.1. NCBI lineage: Eukaryota > Metazoa > Chordata > Mammalia > Artiodactyla > Suidae > Sus > Sus scrofa. The sequence goes on along the minus strand of NC_139388.1, from coordinate 106,373,444 downwards.
CTTAGCTCCAGGGAGGTATTAACCAGCATGCAGGTATTAACCCAAGGAAATGTACTTGGGTTCTGGAAACACTGTCTACCACTCTGGTGGCAGTTACTTAGCTACATACACACAAAAAAATTCATCAAGCTGGACACATACATGAAACCTCAAAAACAAAAGCAAACCAAAACACCCTACCTAGAATCATTTACTTTTAGAACCAGTCCTTAGTGATCATCCTAGCCATCTTTTCTTTTACAGATGAGGAAACCCAATCTCACAAAAATTTAAAAGCTTATTAATATTGCCGTAAGAGTTTTAACTAAGTGACAACACTCCCCACCCCCACCTCCACCCCCACCCCCCACCCCCCACTGAAAGGACAGCTGCCAGCCTTTTCACCATCCTTCTTGTAATTATGTAGCAACTATGTACCCTATGTCCAAGCCAGCAGCCCTGCTAAAGGTGCTCCAAGCATCGCCTATCAGTTTCGCTTCCTTAACCTTGCCTGCTCCGTTTCTTAGGCAGGAACACTGCCTGCTCCTGGAAGGGAAAGGTCCAGGGCTGCTTGGGAAAAACAAGACCCAGTATTGTATAAAAGTTGCTGAGAACAAAGACCTCCTGCTCAGACTCTGGAGGTGACTCCTCTGAACCTGCACCAGTGCTGAATAAACCTTGCTTTGCTACATCTCCGGGTGCCATTTGTCTCCTTCCGCTGCCACGGTTTCTGCAGTTTCTCCAACAGTATCACATAGTAACTTTGTCCAGCAAGTCATTACTGGAAGTTTACTCTTTGCTGAGACCATATTAAGATACAGGTTAATCAAGACAGGCACTACCTGCTTTCAGGAAGCTTGCAGTTTCGGTGTAGAAACAGAAATTAAGCAAATGACGGAAAAATAAGTACCTAATCAGACTGGTAAGTGTTGTGACGGACCAGCACAGGGGGTTTTTAGTGATCACACCTGGAGCAGGTGAGCCCTGCTCACCTGGCCTACAGAGAAATGTTCTATTGATTCCAACCACACTGCCTTTTGCCGGTAAACTTTGTCTTAAAACTAGGAGAAATTCTAAATCGACATAAATTTATTTCTCCAGACCTCAAAGGGCAACCTTTAATTATTAAGCATGAGCGAAACAATCCATAAATGTAAAGGGATGACTCGCAAGACTTGCTAAAAAGGACACGATTTCAGCAGGAAAGGCACTCCTCAAATTATTGGACTTGAAATTTGCTTCTTGTTTGTTAAACCTCAGTTCTTCAGATTCACAAGCTGGATGGCCTGGCAACAGTCTCTCAACCACTTTTCCTGAACAGAGAGCCTCCCACGCCTGTTTATTTGACATTTATGTGGATTCAATGGTTATAAATTAGCCAGCTTAGAAAACAGAGCCAAGATAAATCAATCGCAAGACAACCAAGCTCTCTGTAATAAAATTAAAATACACCACACGTCTGATTTCTAAAGCGACTCACGGTCTGTTACTTTGGGGATTTGTTTTGAAAGACGCCAGCTTCTGCCCCATATCTGTCTGGGGCAGATTAATCTCTCCGGAACGGCTGCTCTGAATTGCCTACCACAAAAGCACGAGTCATTAGGAAGCTCAAATTTTCTTTGAGAGGAAACGCTCATAATACCACTAGCTTAGGTTTGAGTCCCTGAGAAAAGCGCACTCTGAGACGAGGGTTTGAGTGAAAGCACTGGGGAACTCACCGTACAAGCGGAGATGCTGACGCCGCAGAGACAGGGGAAGCGATGTTCACACCTGAGCTGCATCAGGCTACCGAGGCGGGGAACCCGCACAAAGTGCCTCTGGGTTGGCCTCCCTGAGGGGCGGGTCTGGGGTATTTATACACCAGCTCCCACCCATCAGCCTTTGAGGGCTACACCTGGGGACTTAGTGCCCTGGTGCTTCCAGTGACCCCCCTCATGTGGGCTGACCACACGGGCAGAAAGGGACAGTTCTTGGCAGTAAGATGCCATCTGTGCATAGAAAAATGGCAAATGCTGAGGGCCTCTGAAAGCCCACCAACCTCACTGTCCACACACATAACTCAATTAGTAGAGCATTAGTGCAAAAGCATGTGAGAGGGTGGATCCTTAGACACCAGTGTCAGGCAGATAGAGAAAGCACTGGTTAAAAGTTTAAGTAGAAACTAGTTAAGAGGGCATCGAAGACACAAGAGCAACTTAAAAAATCGAAAAGCACTATGTGAATTCAGATGGCCAATAGGCACATGGAAAATACTCAATATCACTAATTATTAGAGAAAAGCAAATCAAAACTACAATGAAGTATCACCTCACTGCAGTCAGAATGGCCATCATCAAAATGTCTACAATAACATTCAGATGACTGCAGAACTTGGAAAAGCTGTTGCTGATATTGATGCATAACATACTGCTATTGGTCTTTTTATATAAATAAATCAATCTATATATATACACATATATATAATTTGAATTTTTGGAAACTTTAGCTGTGCTGCCAACTTTGGAAAAAGTATCTCAGTTGTACCGTGTTGGGTTGGCATTGTACAAAAATTAATAGCCATATTGGTCTAGAAACATTAAACAATCTTTTCCATTTGTACAGGGGTAATGCACTGTATTAAATATGTAAGGTCTTATCTACATGGGTTTGATTACAGAAACTAATAAAGTATTCTCTAAATAATGAAAAAAAAAGTCTACAATAACAAATGCTGGAGAGGGTGTGGAGAAAAGGGAACCCTCCTGCCCTGCTGGTGAGAATGTAAACTGGTGCAGCCACTATGGAGAAACGTATGGAGGTTTCTTTAAAAACTAAAAATAGCGAGTTCCCATTGTAGCACAGCAGAAATGAATTTGATTAGCATCCATGAGGATGCAGGTTCAATCCCTGGCCTTGCTCAGTGGGTTAGGGATCCAGCGTTGTCATGAACTGTGGTGTAGGTCGCAGGCCTGGCTCAGATCCTGCATTGCTGTGGCTGTAGTATGGGCTGGCAGCTGAAGCTCCAATTCAACCCCTAGCCTGGGAATTTCCATATGCTGTGGGGCACGACCCTAAAAGACAAAAAACAAACAAACAAACAAAAAACCCTAAAAATAGAACTACCATATAATCCAGCAATCCCACTCCTGGGCATATATCCAAACAAAACTATAATTCAAAAATATAAATGCACCCCGGTATTTATTTACAATAGCCTAGATGTGGAAGAAATCTGAGTGCCCTTCAACAGAGGAATGGATAAAGACGATGTGGTATACACACACACACACACACACACACACACAATGGAATATTACTCAGCCATAACAAAGAATGAAATAATGCATTTTCAGCAACATGGATGGACCTAGAGATGATCATACCAAGTTAAGTAAGCTAGACAGAAAAAGACAAATCTCATATGATAAGGCCTATATATGGAATCTAAAAAAAAAAAAAAAGATACAAATGAACTTTTTAACAAAACTGAAATAGACTCACAGACACAGAAAACAAACTTATGGTTATCAAAAGGGATAGGGGTGTGGGGGAGGGATAAATTAGGAGGTTGGGGTTAACATGTATACACGACTATGTATAAAATAGATAACCACCATGTACCTGCTCTCTAGCACAGGGAATTTTACTATTTTCTAATAACCTATAAGGGAAAAGAATCTGAAAATTTATACATCAGAATCACTGTGATATATACTTCATAACCCAATATTGTAAATCAACTATACTTCAATTAAAAGAAAAAAGAGAAAATGAAAAAAAAAAAGAAAAAACGAAAAGCAGTGAATAAAGCTGTTCTTTCCTTCTGTTATGACTTAGACCATAGACCATCTGTAACCGAAGTGTAATAATCAACAGAATTATTTTTCCCTATGAGAAGATCACCCTCAACCTTTATAGCAGCAAGAACCTTGTGGTCAGTTTCAGCAGAAGAATGGGTGAATAATGGTCGTGCGTGGCATCCCGTGACTGTATGTATAACTTAATTCATGTTTAATTTAGTGAAAGAAAAAGAAGCTAAATGGAGCCCAAAGGAATTTCTACACTTCAGATAAATCTTTATCATATTATTTTCTAATACATTCCTCGAGGATTAAGGAGAGGAATGACGAAAATCAATTAAGAACTTGGTATCCCTGGGTTTTTTAGCTAGACTTTTCAACTTAAGATCAGATAGATTCTCTCTTTTCTCTAACAGATGAAGTCACTAGCACAATGGCATTTCCCTTGTCCCATCTCCTGATTTCTGAAAGTTATATTTTTATACAGCCTAGATATAACAATTCACTTTCTTGGAGTTCCCATCATGGCTCAGTGGTTAACGAATCCATCTAGGAACCATGAGGTTGTGGGTTCGATCCCTAGCCTCGCTCAGTGGGTTAAGGATCTGGCGTTGCCGTGAGCTGTGGTGTAGGTTGCAGACGCGGCTTCAATCCTGAGTTGCTGTGGCTGTGGTGTAGGCTGGCGGCTACAGCTCCAATTCAACCCCTAGCCTGGTAACCTCCATGTGCCACGGGAGCAGCCCTAGAAAAGACAAAAAAAAAAAAAAAAAAAAGACAAAAAAAACCCCAATTCACTTTCTTTAGTCCAATTTTCGCAATAAGGTCATATTCACTCAATATTTAAATGAAAGCACTGCTACTCACCAGTCCTTTAACTGCAACTTCCCTGCACCCAGACTCTTTATTTTGATTCACCTTTTTAGTTGGCTGAAGGTCCTGGCGAAATAGTTTTTCCAAGAATTGCCCTTGAGCACAATTTTGTTTTAATGCTGGCCTTTGCTCTTGTGTGACAGCTTGGCTACAAATAATACCCTTCCTTCACACTTTCCTTCCTGCAGAGACACTCTGTAGTCTTGGTCCCTTATGTTAGGATTTTAATGTTGCTATAAAGTAATCACATGCCAGCCTGAAGTTTTACGTTTGTAAAGGATGGCCTCTCAGCCTAGAAGTTTCAAGAATTTTTCTTTTCTGGAAATATTGCTGTTGAGACCTTGTATTCATTTTTTTGTTTTTGTTTTTTGGCTCCTTCTGGCTGTGGTGATGCTGGATCCTCAACCCACTGTGCCAAGCCAGGGATGGAACCTGCACCCAGGGGCTCCAGAGAAGCCATTGATCCCATCATGCCACATGGGGAACACCAAGGGGATTTTTTTTTTCTTTTTTGTTTTGTCTTTTCTAGGGCCGCTTCCCAAGGCATATGGAGGTTCCCAAGCTAGGGGTCTAATTGGAGCTGTAGCCGCCGGCCTACACCAGAGCCACAGCAATGCAGGATCCGAGCCACGTCTGCGACCTACACCACAGCTCACGGCAACACCGGATCCTTAATCCACTGAGCAAGGCCAGGGATTGAACCTGCAACCTCATGGTTCCTGGTTGGATTCGTTTCCGCTGAGCCACGATGGGAACTCCCCAAGGGGATTTTTAAAATACCCTTTCCTTCCTGTTTCCCTATCTGTCTTTCCACTTCTGTAAGACCAGGTTGTCACTTCTGTCTGAAAGGAGTCTCTCCCCCTTTTTCACCTGTTTCTTCCCATTGGTCACTTCCCCCAAGCTGCACCCTGAAGACAAACTGTAAAGTCACCCCTCATTCATGCCTGTCCATGCCTGGGTCAGGATCTGCGGCTTCTGTGGAGGAAAAGGAGGAACTTTCCACGCTCTGTGGAGATTTTCTCTTTGGTTCCCTCTGGAGTTTTCTATCTTTTGTTTGCTGCCACTTTTCAGGGGTGATGGCACGGAGCTTTTTCTCCTGATGATGGCTTTTCCCAGTCCTTTATTATTTGTTATTTCTTATTCTGTAAGGTGGTTTCATTGTTCCATCTTAACATAGAAATCCCTGCAACTTTTATTTTATGGCTGCACTCCTGGCATGTAGAAGTTCCTGGGCCAGAGACTGAATCTGAGCTGTAGTGCTGGATCCTTTAACCCACTGTGCAGGGCTGGGGATCAAATCTGCACCTCCGCAGAGACCAGAGCCCTGGATTCAGATTCTTAACCCACTGGGCCACAGCAGGAACTCCTGAAATTTACATTCTTAAGCCCCCTAGCTAATGCAAATGCCCACAGCGATCAGTGATGTGTATATTCTTATGTCCAATAGTACTCACTTTTCATACTTACCCTTTCTGAGATTGTGACTTTCTCTGCCAAAGGAAAATAAAATCTTCCGGGCTACACTTTAACTGTGACATTGTGACAATGAGATACATGAGTTAATGTGTAGTAATGTATTTCAGAAAACTCTCTCACACTCAAGAGAGCTGGTATTATTCTTATATTTTCCACATTGTCTTTACATAAACTTAACTGCTTAAACTGGAGGATTTCATTTTCTACACTTGTTTGGGTACTAGAATTGCAAAACTAGTTACTAGATTTTTTCAGAGACTTCACCTTCTACCTAGAATAGTTGTTATTGGAGTTCCCTGGTGGCCGGCATTGTCACTGTTGCAGCTTAGATCACTGTGTGCGTTCAGTCCCTGGCCAGGGGAACTTCTATATGCCATGGACACAGTGCCCACACCCCCCCAGCCAAAAAAAGTTGTTACTGTGGATAAATTTAAAATTCCCTCCTTTTTGTAATTTTTTAAAGAGAGATCTTAAAACCTTGAAAATAGCCTGAACGGCATAAACTCAATGGTTATTTTTAAGTGGTTGACTCATTTCTTTGTAACCTGCAACCACACCATAGAGGAAGACTAGCAGCTAAAGAGAAAAGAAACAAGGATGAGGCTCAGGAAGCAGTAAGCTGTTTTGTGTTATTTTCAGTACTGTTCGTTGGGCAGGTGATTACAGACAAGCAAAGCAGCACAAAGGATCTTCTCTCCAGTTCCACCCCAGGGACCGGCAAAGCCCAAGACAGAGAGCTGATCACGCAGAGCCGGAGGCCCCACGTGCATTTGACTATTAAGCCTGGAAGGTTAAGTGTGATCCCACTAATTCCTAAAACCAAAAGCTCTGTGCTGATTTGTATTATAACCAAAGGGAAGCCCATCTTGGTCCTAGGCCAAATGAAGTCCTGCCAGCCCCTTTGAAACCTTACAACTTGGAGTTCCCATTGTGGCTCAGTGGGTTAAGCCTACTATCCATGAGGACGCGGGTTTGATCCTTGACCTCACACAGTGGGTTAAGGATCTGAGGTTGCTATGAGTTGTGGCATAGGCCAGCGCCTACAGTTCCAATTCAACCCCTAGCCTGGAAACTTCCAAATGCCACAGATGTGGCCCTAAAAAAGAAAATAAATAAATAAATAAACCCCCACAGCTTTATACTGAAACAGATTTAAGGAGGAGTTTAGCAGATGCATTTATTTTTACGGCTGAATTTTCTTAGGATTCTGCCAATGTGGCACCTACCTGTCAAGTGCGGGGATCAATTAACTTTCTTTACTCTTTCCAAGAACTTAGCAATATCTCTGGTCCTTACTGTAGACTTTCCATCCCAGAAAGATCATGAAAGATGCTCGGCTTTCCAAATGGACTTACCTTTACTTCCTTAGAGCAAAAGGCCACTTCTTTGCACACACCCTTTTCTGTTCAAGCCTCAGGAGCCTCCATCCCACAGCCTTCCTCAGACAGCGAGTGTGAAGCCCATTAAACCACATTTAAATATTTAAAGGAGTACGTTCGGAGTCACGATATCTAGAGGTTTAGAAAACAGTCTTGGGACGCCTCGTGGTCCCATATAAAGTGAGTCAAGCCGCACAGCAAAGGAAACTTTGATTAAAATGACAATGTATTTCAAAGCTGGATATGTTTTATTTATAAACAACATTTAGATACAGAGGTTAATCAGATATTCTCAAAGATCCCCAAGGTATTAACACAGACACACCAGAGAGGAAAGAGAGTGTGTTTATGTGTTTCTGCCATATGACAACCAAGTCCAAGGCTGATTCTACTCAGATATCCTAGCAGACAGAGTGTCAGATCATTTGCAAACTACAAGCAGTGGGTTTATTTGTGTGTGTGTGTGTGTGTGTGTGTGTGTCTGTGTGCGTATACTCTTGAATAATTTCCCCTAATATTTTATTCCTATTAACTATGCGGTATAGTTCTACTCAGTTATATGACTTCAGGTCACCTTGAACTCATTCTTCAATTGTCATGAGAACTATTCAGAGAAAATTATGAATAAACCACATTTAAATGTTTACCCCTCTGCTCCCTCCCACAGACATCCTCCCTGTGAACTTATTCCATCTGTGCATGGTGTGAGATGGTCTAAGAGAACTAATAAGAGACTGTGTTCATCCATTTCTCAATAATATCCCTTCTGGAAAGTGTAACATGTTGGAATTTTAGAAGCAGATCTTCATATCTGTCACCCTTTAGATGCTGATACTTTGCTTTTTAAAAAAACTATCAAATGTAGACACTGACACCCCGAAGCCAAAAGATCTCTAACAAAGGCCAAATTCTCCCTCTGTTCCCAATAGCTCCAACTCAATAACTGCTGCAAAGCCCAGGAAATGGGATGCTAAGGACATAGAAAACTATGTGTTACCCCCATGGGGGTGAAGCAGAAGTCATTCTGCTGCGGAGATGGCTTTATTCACTCACACACACGCTTCCATAACTGCATTCACAACACGGTTGCTCGACTGTTCCCACTGTCTTTTGCTGTTCCAGAAAGTTGAGAGAATGATTTTCCCATTTGAAGCAACATTCATTCCCAATACATATGATTTTCATAATCTCAAGAAAAATGTAATTCGTGGGTGGGACAAGGAAATTTCCTATTAGCAAGGTACTAGTGCAGATGCATAGCCTGAAGGCCCCACAGCATTTATAAGATCCAAGAGCTCCTCCCAAAGGCACCATATACCATCATCAGGCACTACTGTATCTCCAGGATGCAACCTACAATTCTTGCTGCTCTTCAAGGGGTTGCTAACATTGACAACTCATGCATATAGATGTACCTGTCTTATTTTCATCTTGAGATGGAAAAAGTAATCCGTAATATTTCCAAAGGATTTCTGCACAGAGAGTAAATACCGAGTATCAAACAACTGAGAGATTTCAGACTGAATACAGGAAAAGCGAAATTCCTCCTTTTTAAAAAAGTAATATAAATACACACCTTGTTAAGATCCTGAGGGACTTGGTCTTAGGATTTGCTTTTTGCTTAATTTGATCTTGGACCTGAACCCACTTTATTAAAACCTTCAATTCCATATTTGAGGGGCACTCAAACAATATTCCTTCACCCTTCCAGCATGTCTTTATAAAATATTATACAGATCTCAGTACTGCACTCAATGTTTCAGCAAAAAAGGACTGCTGGTTAAATTCACAGAAAAAATGCACAAAAGGCAAAATTAAATAAACAAGACAGAATCATTTAAAAAAAAAAAAAGATTTTAAAAAGGAATTGTGCTGCAAAACTACTTTTGCAATTACAGTGTCGTGTTTGGCCCGACTATGTTTCCGAGGCACTGTGTTTAAACAGAATCGTCTAATGCACTTTTGTCAGAACAGTGCATCCCAACGAGGGGCTCGTGCAAGTTCATCCTACTGCTAGGTGCCTATGACACTTTGGTTTGCTTTACTGGCAACATTTTGGCGACACATCCTATACTAAGAGGAAGGCTGAAGACCAAGCAGTGTGACAAGGGCCGAATCCACGGTGTTACTTCTTCTCATGCTTCTTGGTTAACTCCCCTACGCCCCGCTGGGGGCTGCCCTGGGTGCCGCTGGCTCTGGCTTCCCTCCGCCGACTCTCCTGGGAGACCTGCTGCACAGCGCGCAGGATGGCATTCTGCACGATCTGTTTGCTGGCGTTCTGCAGCTTCGCCTCTTCAGGTTCACTTCCAGGTTTCTCACCTGGCCAAGAACATGGAAGGGAGGCGAAAAGAACAAAATCAGTTTCAGGAACTGTGCCAGGCAAGGGCAGATAAGAAAGGAGAGGCTAAATATACACAAGGCCTCTAGAGCTGCCCATGTCAACTGCGGGGAGCCCCGCAGCACATACAGCTATTATCCCCCATCTCCCTTTCCAAGGAAATCTTCATTCTTTGGCCCCAGTGATATGCCAATGTATGTTCTCACATCCCAGAATCCTCTGCTGCCAGCGGTGGTCATGAGACACAATCCTGGCCAATGAGGACCTTGGGCAAGTCTTCAGAAAGGGAGGGACACATGCCCCCTTTGGCAGCTTCCCTTTCTCCCTATGCTGAAAGCAGACGTTGTATCTTTAGGTGCCACAGCCATATTACAACCAAGCATGGAGATGAAAGCCAACATTTGGGCACGGTTGGGGAGAAGAAAAGAGCACATTTGGAAAGCAGCATCTAGCATGGGTACCAGCCTGGACCACATGCTTCTGGACTTCTTTATATATGACATAAATAAACTTGTGAATCTGCCATTGGTCAACTTTTACCTTACCTGCAGGCAAACATATGCCTAATAACTTCAGCGGACCTGGAGAAGAACAGCATATCACCAAATTCCTATTAATTCCTCAATGCTGCTCCTGTCAAAGCACCCCAAGCAATGAAACCATTCATTCCTCAGAATCCATCCTCCCAGGTCTAGAACAGGGGGTGGCATACTTTTTCTAAGGAGGACCAGATAAGAAGCATTTTAGATCTGTGGGCTGTACAATCTCTGTGACAACTACTCAACTCCACTGTCATAGCAGGAAATGAGCTGTAGATAATGCATAAATAAATGCTAGGGCTTTGCTCTGATAACTTTCTACACACACACACACACACACACACACACACACACACACAAAAGCTTCAGGCCAGATGTGGCTTAAGGGCCATTGTTTGCCAACCCCTGATCTAGAATTGTGGGGAATTTCTGGTCAGAAGGCCAATATTGATTTTTCTCCTTCTTCCTTAGTTAAAAACAGGGCAAAGCCTTGATTTTATGTGGGCAGCTGTGTAACTCAGTATAGCTAGGTTCTGATCAGTGAAGTGGAGGTTCATTTAGTGAAAATTCTGGAAGAATTCTGGAAGAGGTCTTGAAGAGGAAATAGGCAGGTAATGGCCCTCTGCCCTCTCCCCAGTCTACTGCCTGCAACTCTGACCCAATGCTCTTCTCTATAGGGGCTCTCTCCAACCATGAGGGAAACTTTAGAATGGAAACCATTTCCAGGGACTTGGGAGGAAAAAGTTAGAAGGAGCTTAACCATCCAATGACCAAGAAGCCACCACATCAGACCTGAGCTTCCTACCTTCAGGCCTTTTTCATGTTAGAAAAAAATAATCTACTTTATTTGAGGCACTATTATTTTGAACTTTCTTTTATTATGCAGCAAACTTCTTACCAATGTATACATGGCAGAATGATCATGAATCTAACACCTGGCTAAAGTGCAAGTGTGAACATTTTAAATTCCACTTGTTTATATTTAGAGTGATAAACAGAACAGGCATCAGTCCTTATTCAAAATCATCCCTTCAGATATTTCCTCTATGCAAATATTCTCCCATAAAATTGTATTTAAAATGAGGGGTGGGAGTTCCCGTCGTGGCGCAGTGGTTAACGAATCTGATTGGGAACCATGAGGTTGCGGGTTCGGTCCCTGCACTTGCTCAGTGGGTTAACGATCCGGCGTTGCCCTGAGCTGTGGTGTAGGTTGCAGACGCGGCTCGGATCCCACATTGCTGTGGCTCTGGCGTAGGCCGGTGGCTGCAGCTCCGATTCAACCCCTAGCCTGGGAACCTCCATATGCTGCGGGAGCAGCCCAAGAAATAGCAAAAAGACAAAAAATAAATAAATAAATAAAATGAGGGGTGGTTTTTCACTAGCATTTTTTTTTTTTTTTTTTTTTTTTTTTTTTTGTCTTTTTGCTATTTCTTTGGGCCGCTCCTGCGGCATATGGAGGTTCCCAGGCTAGGGGTCGAATCGGAGCTGTAGCCACCGGCCTACGCCAGAGCCACAGCAACGCAGGATCCGAGACGCGTCTGCAACCTACACCACAGCTCACGGCAACGCCGGATCGTTAACCCACTGAGCAAGGGCAGGGACCGAACCCGCAACCTCATGGTTCCTAGTCGGATTCGTTAACCACTGCGCCACGACGGGAACTCCTCACTAGCATTAATTCATTAACAACAGAATGTATATTATACCCATGAGAAAAACATCACACAAGAGGAAATGGCATCATTCTGGAAAATCAGATATATCTTTTCTTTTTTGACATGTAATTTGTCATTTGTTCAGCATTTGTGTCACTAGCACTATCCCCTGAGGGATTTGCAATCTAAGAAGGAAGATAAATCTATTCAAAACTAAAAGACAATCCTCGCCCCCATTCCTCCAGAAAAGCAGTATTAAATGATCCATCTCCACCAAACCAAGCAGAGGAGGAGTCCAATTGAGAACCTCGACACATAACAGACTGAAAGTTTAAACTGGCAGAGAAGGATACTTTGAAAATTCTCTGTAGAAAAAGAGTGAACAGTAATATCAAGAGACACTAGGGTATAGCAATTAAGAATATGCGTTTTCAGCTGTATGGAGGTTCCTCAGAAAACTAAGCATAGAGTTACCATGTGATCCAGCAATCCCACTCCTGGGCATATATCCAGACAAACATATAATTGAAAAAGATACACGTACTGCTATGCTCATAGCAGCGCTATTCACAATAGCCAAGACCTGGAAACAACCTAAATGTCCATCAATGGATGAACAGATACAAAAGATGTTATACACACACACACACATGTACACCACTGGAACATTACTCAGCCATTAAAAAGAACAACATAATGCCACTCACAGCAACATGGATGGACCTAGAGATTATCATACTAAGTGAAGTCAGTACGACAGAAAGACAAATACCATATGATATCACTTATATGTGGAACCTAAAATATGACACAAATGAACCTATCTACAAAAGAGAAAGAGACTCAAGGACAAGGACAACAGACTTGAGGTTTCCAAGGGGGAAGGGGTTGGGGGAGAGATGGGGTGGGAGGTTGGGGTTGGCAGACATAAGCTATTGCACATGGAGGGAATAAACAACAAGGTCCTACTATATATGACAGAGAACTATACTCACTGTCCTTATGATAAACCATAACGGAAAAGAATATTTTTGTAAAAGAATGTGTATACATATATATTATATATGTATATAATATATATAATATATATGTAGGTATAACTGAATCACTCTGCTATACAGGAGAAATTAATACAACATTGTAAATCAACTATGTTTCGATAAAAAAATTTTTTTAATTTAAAACAAAATAGAGAGTATGTGCTCTGAAGCACTTCAGAGCTGGATCCAAACTCTTTCTACCACTTACAACCATGTGATCTTGGGCAGGTCACTTCACCTCTCTAAGCCTGTCTGCACATCTTTAACATGAGCAAGTAGCACCTATTTGAGGAGGGGTGCTAGAAGATCCAGTAACATAGCACCTATTCAGCACTCAGTGTGGTTCCTGAGCACTTAGTGTCCACCACTCTGTATTGGTTGGTGTGTAGACTAGATGGTTGTAACAGAGAAACTGAAAAACAGAGCCACTCACATGGGAGAAGAGGTGTTGCTTGCTCTGTCCTGGAACAGCCTGGGGGTCCCCAGTGTGCAGGTGGTCTGCTCCCCCAGGTCCTCTCAACAGTCTACCTCCTGCCATCTCACTGCTGCCATTTCCTACTGCATTGTCCTCAACTGCATGAGTGGAGCTTATTAACCAATATCCTACCTGGGGCTGGAAGGGAGCCAAGGAGAAAGTGGAGGGCAGGCCATTGCCTTTTAAGGAACTGTCACAGATCCTGTAAACATCACCCTGCTCACTTTTTACTGGAGAAAACAGAGTCACATGATCACACCGGCCACACAGGAGACTATGAGATAGGGTTGCCAACCAGGAAACCATACACCTGGTGACAGCTCAGGGAGGTTCTACTGCTAAAAGGAAGAAGCAATTACTTCCATGCATGGGCACCGCTAAACTGAAAAGGCAGAATGTATACCTGCAGCAGGTCACATTTAATCTTCAGGGAGCCCTGGCTCCAACCACCAGACAGAACAAGTGTGGACCGTGTTCAAAAGGTGCCTGTGTTCTCCAGGAAAGAGTATCTTAGCCAAACCAGCTCTGCAGTGATGCTGAAATAAATGTCCCTGCTCTGAAGTTACTTTTCAGTCTTTGGTGGAGGAAGGGAGAAACTTAGGATAAGAGTAAGCTGATTCCTTAATAACAGAGAGAGAGAAAAAGAAAAGCCTACTCTAAATTTAGCTGCAACCTAAAATCCTAGCTAAATCACCTTCCCGTCATCCATCTGTTATGAAGATAAATGGATTAAAAAGTCAAAGGCAGTCTGGGCAATGCTGTGTGTGGAGGATCCTTTAGGCGACCTGCAAGGTCGGTTTAACCCTAACTGCCCTCTGTACCTTTTTGCTCTGGGTTGTGAATATCTGTCTACACTGAATGATGTGGGACAGAAAGAGCTGCAAGCTGGCTGGGGCAGAGAAAGAGAAGAGTGAAGATAAGGGTAAAAGCCACTCAGAGCTTCTAAAGAAGAAAACAAAACAAAGCATTCTATATGGAACCACAGAAGATCCTAAAGCACCAAAGTAGGCCTGAGAAAGGAGAATAAAGCAGTAGGCAACCACACTTCCTGATTTCAAGCTAGTTTAAAAAAAAATTTTTTTTTTTTGGCTGTACCCACAGCATGTGGAAACTCCCAGGCGTGGGGTCAAACCTGCACCAGAGCAGTGACATGGCCAGATCCTTAACTGCTAGTCCACCAGGGAACTCCTTTTTTTCTAAGCTATTTTATGACACTGTAGTAATCAAAACCACATGGTACCAGCATAAAAACAGACACACAGACCAACAGAACAGAATAGAGAGTCCAGAAATAAAGCCATGCATATTTGGTCAACTCATATTTAACAAGGGAGCCAAGAAAACTCAATGGAGAAAAGCCAGTCTCTTCAATAAACAGTGCTCGAAAAACTGGATATTCACATGTAAAAGAATAAAACTCGATCTCTATCTTACACTAGTCACAAAAATTAACTCAAAATGGATTAAAGACTTAAACATAAGACCTGAAACCATACAGCTCCTAAGAGGAAACATGGGGAAAAAGCTCCTTGACAAAGGACTTGGCAACAAGTTTTTGGATAAAAGCACAAGCAACAAAAGAAAAAAATTAAAAAGTAGGACTACATTAAACTAAAAAGCTTCTCCACAGCAAAAGGGGTGGAGG
Source organism: Sus scrofa (assembly GCF_054392235.1). Lineage (NCBI taxonomy): Eukaryota > Metazoa > Chordata > Mammalia > Artiodactyla > Suidae > Sus > Sus scrofa. Next base: position 106,358,269 of record NC_139388.1, on the reverse strand, counting down.
ATCTGGCATTGCTGCAAGCTGCAGTATAGGTTGCAGATGTGGCTCAGATCCTGCATTGCCATGGCTAAAGCACAGATCTGCAGTTGCAGCTCTAATTTGACCCCGAGCCTGGTAACTTCCATATGCTGCAGGTGCAGGTCTAAAATGAAAAAAAAAAAAATGAAAAGGGTTAATATTTAAGATATATAAAGAACTTATACAACTCAGTAACAGAAAAAACAAGTAATCCAATTGAAACATGGGCAAAGGACCTAAATAGACATTTTTCCAAAGAAGATATTCAAATGGTCAACAGCTACATGAAAAGATACTCAGCATCGCTAGTCCTTTGGGAAGCGCAAATCAAAACCAGAATGAGATGTCACCTCATGTCTGTTGAGAATCCTATCGGCAAAAAGATGAGAGAGAAATGCTGGCAAGGATATAGAGAAAAGGGGGCCCTGGTGCACTATTGGTGGGGTTATAAATTAGGTAAACCACTATGGAAAACACCTTGGAGTTTCCTCCAAAAATACAAAATGGGACTACCATATCATCCAGCAATTCTGAACGCATGTCTGGAGAAAATGATAGGAATATTTTGAAAAGATACCTGCACTGCTACACTCACTGCAGCATCATTTACAACAGCCAAGTCGTGGAAACAATATAAGTGTCCATCAAGAGATGAATGGGTAAAGAAGTTGTGAGATATGTGTACATAGACAAAAGATAGATACACATGCACACCCAGTACTATACTACTGAATGATGGAATACTATACAGCTATTAAAAAGGAAGGAAATCCAGCCATTTTAACAATATGGGTGGATCTTGGGGGGCATTATGCTGAGTGAAATAAGTCATACAGAGAAAGAGAAATACTGTATGATCTCACTTATATGTAGACTCTAAGACAAAAAACAAAACAAAAACAAAAAACCCAGGGATTTTCCGTGGGTTAAGGATCTGGCATTGTCACTGCTGTGGTGAGGGTTCAATCCCTTACCCGGGAACTTCCATATATCATAAGTGCAGTCAAACAACAACAACAACAAAACCAAACACTTAGAAGAAGAGATCAGACTTGTGATTACCAGAGGTGGAGGATGGGAGTGAGGGAATTGGATGAAAGTGGCCAAAAGGTACAAACTTCCAGCTACAAAGTAAATAAGTACTGAGGATTTAATGCACAACATATGATGACAATAGTTAACACTGCTCTATGGTACATTTGAAAGTTGCTCAGAGAGTAGATTAGAAAATTCTCATCCCAAGGAAAAAAATTTTCCTTTTTTTTTTTTCTTTAACTCACCTCTTTTTTTTCTCATATCTTTGTAAGATGATGGATGTTAACTAAACTTACTGCGGTCATCATTTCACAATTTATGAGGTCAAGTCATTATGCCATATACTTTAACTTTTTATGCAGATGTATGTCAACTACATCTCAATAAAACTGAAAGGAAAAAGTTACATAAACCTCAGATACATGTTGTATGTTAGGCTCTTAAGCCTGCAAGGAGATATACTCTCTTCTGCTGCCTTAAGATTTTTTTTTGTGGGGGGGAGGGGTTATTACCATGAGGATACATGTGTCAAAGCCAAACATCATGGAAATATCTGGCTGAGTCTTCCATTACAATTCGGAAAATGTAATGATCCAATATAGCTCCAGTGATTGGATTATCTAGATTATTCTCTGCCAGTGGAGAGTTTCAACTCTCCATCAGCTACCAACTAACAAGGCTCCCTTTTCTTCCAGTGCGGCTCCCTGATTTCATGCTACAAGTTTACCCTCGTTTCTGCTTACCCCTGACGTGTGAGTTTACACACTGCCTTCTCTCTGAGAGCACTGCAGCTAAATATCTGCTTGCAAATGCCTGCTTCTGGCCACCTCTTCAGCTGAAATTCCTGAGTGAGAACCTAAAAGACTCAACTACCATCACCCCCTGAAATCACGACTTCTCTTCTCACCAGGCCAGGCATTGACTGAGCACCAGCCCGCAGCTCATTCTGGCCCAGTCGGGCTGGATCAGTAGGTAAGAACACAGCTTCTTAGGAGGAAGGGACCCCCTACGCTCCCTGGAGGGGGGGGGGGGCAGAGCACGGGATGGGGTTGGGGTTTTGGGGGGAGACAGGCGTTCGTCCAGTAAAACAACCAACAAGGGCTCCTCTGGTGTCGCGTGAAATGCTGGGGTATTTGAGAACGTCCCCATGAAGACCCCTATTGTAAGTAAGAGTGAAAAAAACTTTAAAACCCAGCAGAAGGCAGAGTCCCATTAAACCTCAGAGTCTTGCCGTCTACTCACAGGCATTAAATTTACCTGAATTTAATGACTCGCCTACACGTTGTAGGTGGCCAACTGCCTAGTCTTAAATGATGCAAATGTCCTCTAGCCTAATTAGCATGTACGAAAGCACTTTGGTATTTCACCAAAGACGATGAATTGATTTAATTAGCTTTAAACTCAAAATGCTCAAAATAAATACACTGCAGTCAAGAACGTGATCAGCATCTTTCTACCTCCAACAGCACCCCCTCCCCCGCACACCCAGGCATCCCTGTGGTCAAGTGTCCCTAAGAGATCCTGCCCACCGCTGGGGTCAGCCTCCAGCAGGCTGCCCCCACCACCTGGCCACTAGCTCTCCCGCTGGCCTCCCTCCCCTAGATCCTGCTGTTCCACCTGTCCCCGGGAGAGGTGTCTGAGGACCTCCTGTGGACTATGGTTAATAACTGGTCTTAATTCCTTATTTAAATCCATTAAAACCATGCTTCTAAGGACCACCGGAAGAGCCTCCTGATAAAAATGTACACTGTTGTTTTCCTCTAAGAACCGAAGTGTCCTTACCTTTACGACATTAACCCTATCATAGTCCAGACATTAACCCTGTCATAATCCAGTGCGGTGGATTTTTAAGAAACGTCGGTATTCCCACTTTGAGGCAGAATCCGTTCAGTGATTTTTTTCCTCGATGGCACAGAATATGGCAGAGGTTGTATCAGAAGTGGCATCTCTACCTGTCACCTGTCCCCACTGGGTCACTAAATATGCGGATTATGGACATCCGGACCAGAGCAGCGCAGGGCTCTGCCACCACTGCCAGCCCACGCTCTGCAGCGCTTGGTGCTGCGGATGGTGACCAGGGAGCGTATTTTTCATCTTCCCCTCCGACTGCTTGAGACTATTAAGGCGGTATTATTATTCATCAGTGACTCGTATACGAAGCACAGAGAACAAGGACTTATTCTAGTTCCTTTATTCAAGGAATGATAGGCTATTTTCCAGCTCTGTAACTACCAGAATTTTCCTCATGTCAGCTTTCACTCAGCTGTGCCGTCAGCCAAGCAAGCAAGCTCTCCTGGCTGCCCAGCTTTGCCAGGCTGCACTGATGGGACCCCAGGGGGGAGAGGGAGGGCTTCCAAAGGGGAGGCTGGAGATAGGAGGCAATGAAGGTGTGTCGGGTGGAAGACACTTCCCATCACATTTGGGCAATACCGACTATCACCACTGCTGCCCCAATCCAATCAGGGACCACCTGAAGAATCACCCCCATTCTGCCTGCAACAGCCAGGCCCGTCATATCAGAACGTGGCAAACTACTCATGCAAACTATTTAAGTCCTCCTTAAAATGCCCTACAGAAGAGGCGATAAATCAGAAAGGTATTGATTGAGCATCTGTATGCAGGATGCTGCGAAGAGGACCACAGGCCACGAGGCCGAGGTGTTTCATTCATGCATCATTTCTTCATAAAAAAATCACAGAGCACTTCCTATAGGGCAACTACCAGGTGAGGTGTTAGAGATGAAAAGGCTGAGCCAAACAGTCCTGGATCCTGCCTACGTGAGTTTAGAATCTAGTGGAAGAGTCACGCGTTGATCAAATCCTCCAATGGGTTTCCAGTTTTCAGCTGTGACATGTGCCATGGAGAGGAAAGCAAATTTCCGATCCAGTCTAGGGACCAAGGAAGAGGACATGAAGGGTTCACAGGGCATGAACCAACAGAGCAAGGCACTGGGGGCAGGAAGGGAAGAAACGAGCAGGCAAAAAGATTAATCCCCAAGTGGAAAGTCCCCAGCATGTGTGGACCTGAGGGCCCCCCAGGGGAGGGGGAGATGGGAGACGCTGCAGAAAGTGGGCCAGCTCAGGTGGCACAGGTCCTGGGAGGCTGGGAGGCCTTGGGTCTTCTCCAGAGACTAACAGTGCAGGCATCGTCAAGTCTGCACCTGCAGGGAGGCTGGAGAAGCCTGAGGATAGTAACGGAATCGAAGTGGGAACATGTGGAGCAGCTCTTGAAAGACTGGTGAGATCTGGAATGGCTGACAGGAGAAAAGGGAATTCTCTCTCTGCCTCAGCAGGTAGGAGGACAGGGGACTCACTGGCTCACCGTGTCCTGGAAAGTCTTTACCTTGTAGAGTGACCTCGGTATTTTAGAACACAATTTAATTTAGATTACATGACTGGCCTTCCACGTGTTATTTTTAGGAAAGCCATAAGGAACTGTGCCAATAAAACTTGAAGAGCAGAGTTCCTGCTGTAGCTCAGTGGGTTAAGAATCTGACTAGGATCCATGAGGATGCAGGTTCCATCCCCAGCCTCACTCAGTGGGTTAAGGATCCGGTGTTGTGGGGACCTGTGGTGTAGGCTGCAGATACGGCTCAGGTCTGGCATTGCTGTGGATGTGGTGTAGGCCGGCAGCTGCAGCTTAGCTTCAACCTCTAGCCTGGGAATTTCCATATGCTGTGGATGCAGCCCTAAGAAAGATACAAAACAAAACAAAACTTGAAGAGGAAAAGATGATTTTTAAACTAGATATCAAATGTGAGTATTTTGGCCAAAAAGAACAAAGGTAATTTTGAAAAAAAGAACAACAAATGGGAAAGACTTCAATTTACCAGCTATCAATACCAGTCAGAAAGCTGCAGTAATGAAGGAAGTGTGATATTGAGATAGGGAACTGAAAAACTAGCGGACAGAATGAGGCCAGAAACAGCCCTACACATCTGTGGTCATCTGATTTACGAAAAACGTGACACTAAGGGAGGGAGGAAAGGACAGCATTTCCAAGCCATGGGTTTGGGCCTAGTAGTTACTCAAAAGGAAAAATAAAGAATCTTGACATCACACTATACCTAAAATCAGTGCCAGGTGGATTTCATGTCTGTATTTGAAAAGTGCAGGAGGGACCCAGGAATGACAATGCAGAGGGAAAGGGAGACCAAGAGTCTGTCCCCAAACTAGGGTGTGCAGGACACTTCACACAAGCATGGTAAGATGGCCAGTCTCTACATCAGACCACAGGGCAGGAAGGGGACAGAGAGCGACCACCCTGGGCTGCCTTCTCATCTCTTCCAATCAGCTCATTTCTCCGGAGTGGCCATGCCACCTACTGCCGGTTCTCCCCTCCCAGAGCCACCAACAACCCCAGCCCGCCCAAACCGTGGGCTCCTGGATCCCTCCTGCCCAGAGATGTGCCAGGAAAGGAGAAAAGTAGGGGGACGCACAGCCCAGGAGGCCACTCTGAAAATATATGAATCAGGTTATTAACGGGGCAGAAAAGGTAAGCATCATGCAAGCCCAGGTGTTAAAAGAAAGCGAACTCAAAGCAGAACACACCTGGGGATGCTGGGCATCTGGGACTCTCACCGCCACTCTTGGGGCTCCGCCCCAGGCATTTCCGCCCACCACCCACCTCCGCTCCCCACAACGCCTCCAGCTGGGCCCTGCCCCGTTCGACAGCCTCTGCTGCCCCCTGGTGGCACCTTCTGAGGTTGCTGTGGACCGGGGATGGAATGTTCTTCGGCAGGGAGCTTGCGTGCCCTGGTTTTTGGATGGAGGGGGCGGAGGGAGAGAGGGAGGAGGGGAGAGAGAGAGAGAGGGAGCGAGAGAGCGTGTGTGTGTGTGTGTGTGTGTGTGTTTAAGTGTGTGTGAATATGTGCATAGTGTGAGTGTTGGTAGGGGAAATCTTTGATTCATGAGACAAGGATGTGATTTTATTCTTATCAAACACACTCTTAAGAGTAACTAGCGCAGCCATGGTACTTTCTGACCACAGAAACTCTCGCAAGGCCATTAATAGAGTTGTCCTCCCAGGAGCTCTGGAGCAGCTGGAACTACAGTCCAGAGGTTTCCTGTCCTCATTCTGATGAAAATTACTTGCCCTAATTACCAGATCTCTTAAATATTTAAGGAAAGATTCCAAGTTCCTAGGCAAAACTAGCCACATGCTCTTCCTTCCTACTCAAAATGGAAAGGGAGGGGGAAGGGCGGGTGGAAGGAAGGAAGCGAAGGCGGGAGAGAGGGAAGAAAGAAAGAACTGATATTAGCCCTCTGCGTGCTTTAAAAGAAATCCTTAAAAAACAAAAACAAAAATGACTCTCTTGGTGTCCTCCCTAAATCTGAAGAGCATAATCCTCACAACCACCATTTTTCTGCTAAAAAAGGAATCGAGCTCCCAGCTGTAACAAATCATCAGAAAGTGCAAGATTAGATTTTAACTAAATAATCTCGCAATAATAATTCTTCATCCCTGGAAGATGTGGTTCTACAGCAGGGATCCAGGAAAGTAAAACAGAGGAAGGTTACCTACTGACAGAAAGGAAAAGCTTTCCTACACTCCTTAAAGGAGCAGCTCCTGACCTTTTGGAGCCTATTCCTTTGTCATGTCAAAATATTTCACATAACCCCTCCTGACACAGTGACAAAAAGAGGTTATGAATTCAGTAATGCTTGTAGATGTGACTATTATTCATTGCAACTGCCTTCATACATTTTTGAAAAATTGCAAGAGTTCCAGAGTTCCCACTGTGACTCAGTGGTAACAAACCCAACTAGAATCCATGAGGATGAGGGTTCAATCCCCAGCCTCACTCAGTGGGTTAAGGATCTGGCATTGCTAGGACTGTGGTGTAGGCTGGCAGCTGCAGCTCCGATTGGACCCCTAGCCTGGGAACTTCCATATGCTGCAGGTGCAGCCCTAAAAAGCAAAAAAGAAAAAAATAAAGAAGGAAAGGTAAAGAAAAAATTGCAAGAGTTCTGCAAGCCTGTGCATTCCAACCACAGAAAGTGTGTGAGCAAACACAGCATCCTTGTCCCCTGAAAGTGCTCCATGGCCCGGCCCCTTCTTGCTCCCACATGAGCCCAGGGATGTCAGAAGCAATGAAAAGCAGGCAGAGGTTATTACAAAGGAATTCCTGATGGAGGAAGGTGAGCAGAAGCTAGGGCATTGTATGGAACCAAGCCTCTCACCAGTCATCCTCCAGTCTGCCCACTCTCCAACAGTCACCCAGGAAACATTTATTCAATATCTAAATGTGCCAGGTTTGCACAAAGTGGGCCAGGTTTTCACCTTTAGGAAGGATGGGATGGCTAAGGTTTCTTAAAGTTTTTAAGGACTATAAAATATTTTAAGACTTAAGATGAATAGGGATAAAGAATCAATTCTCTCAAAAATTTTTATGGCCACACCCATGGCATATGGAAGATCCTGGACAAGGGACTGAATCTTAGCCACAGCTGTGGCAACGCCAGATCCTTGAACCCACACTTACGCAGCCACCCCAGCCAATGCAGTCGGATTCTTTACCCCCTGTACCACAGCAGGAACTCTGAAATTCTCTCAGTTTTTTAAGTGGAGAACTGGAGACTCAGATATTGTATGAAGTCGCTCTCTGGAGTCCCACTCTGTACATCCCAGAGCTAGGGTTAGAACTGTCTGCTCTGGGGTCTTTCTACGGCACCTTCCTGTGCCACCCAGTCTCCAGAGGGCAAAGGAGTTGGCAACCCTGGATAGAGCCCAAAGATGAACTCGTCTCCGCACAGAATGGAAACCACATACACACATGCCCCAGCTCACTTCCTCATGTTTTTTCCATATCAAATCACTGTCTTGTCTTTACACCTTCAGTATGTCCTTCCACTTCCTTCAAGAGCAGCCAGAGGAACCGTTTAAATGGAAACCCTACATGGCGCCCCACGGCACAAATCTTCCCTGGTCTCCCATCACAGCTCGAGGGAGAGCTCCACCACTCACTGTGGCCTGCAGGGCCCTGCTGACCTAGCGCCAGCTCTTGTCCCACTGCAAGCCCTCCCTCCTTCTCTCACTTGGCTTTGAATTCAGTTCATCACAGAGAAGACCCAGGGTTGAATGTAGGAATAGCCTGTGAGCTCTCACTGTGTCTAAGTATGCTCGGGCTGTTAAAATATAAATACCATAGACCGGTATTTACGGCTCTGGAAGCTGGCAGTCAGAGATCATGGTGCTGGCACACTCGTGTCTGGGGAGGGCCTGAGTCTTGGTTCCCAGGTGTCTTTGCGCTGTGTCCTCACATGGTGGAGGTATGAAGCCATCTCTCTGGGGCCCCTTTTGTAAGGGCACTAAACCCCACTGACGAGGGCTCCACCTTAAGGACCTAATTACCTTCCCAAAGCCCCACCTGCTCATCCTACCACTTTGGGGCGTCAGGATGTCAACCTATGAATTTGGGGGAAGACACAAATGCTGAGCACGGAGCCCTGTGGCGCCCTGAGTCAGCATATTTCCTCACCTACAGAGTGGACACAACAATAGCACCCCCCTCAAGAGCCTGTTATGAAGATTCAATACATGAATATTTGTAAAATGCTTGGAACCATGACTTAGGGCAAAGAGCACCAAAGAGACTTAAATAAATTAAAATGCAAAAATAGAAAGAGCTTGATTTGGGGTCTACCTGGATTTCAAGCAGTCCATCTTTGTCTAAAATTCAAAATCTTTACATGGAGCCTTGGACCCCTTGCAGCAATGCTGCGTTCAGCTTTTTGACCTCAGTCCTGAGATGAAAAGCCTTCCCCTCACAAGGGCTCTTTGAAAGTCTCTCATCAGAGGGGATGAATGACCGAGCCGCCGTTGAAATGAACCTACTACCCATCTGCTGGTGGCAGTGTGGCCTGAGCGGATAGTCCGCCTTCCCCCCTGGATGATCGGCTCCGAGGGCCCGGCCCTGGGATTAGCGCAGGGACATTCAGTTCTTAATCAACGGAGGACCCTGGCATTGGTTTCCCAGTGTCCATTTTCCAATCTGTTCTGTCTTTCCCTCTCTCTCTGCTCCCATTAACTTCCTGCTCCTGGCTGCCTTTGCCCCATTTTGCTGGGGCACTGCCATCAGGGTTCCAGCACAGGAGGAAACAGCAGAGGAGAAGCTCTTTGGGCACCAGCTTAGGCCTTCCATGCAGAAAGCGCCCTGGTGTAAGGACCTCCGAAAGGCTGCTCCAATTCCCAAGCTGCCTGTAACCAGACCAGTTATCACTTTTGAATTTCAGAGCAAACTGCTCTCATTGCCCTGTTTCCCAGTTTTCTCCATTATCTCCTCCTGTTGCAGCCCTACAAGGCTCTCTCGGGGCAGCTCTCAGTGCCTTGCTTTTGGTTGCAAATACTTTTCAGAGCAAGAGAGGGCATAAAGTCCCTTCAGGTGTTCACTGGTGATTTTGCTCCTACTGGCCAATCTTCTACCATGAAAACACTCTCCACGCCTTTATCAGCTCCCTGAACCCTGTGCACAAACGTCTGTGATGAATCAGGTTCCTCGGGGCGGGGGAGGAGGGGAGAGGGAGGTGGTGTGGGCGGGGGGGGGGGGGTTGCTCAGAGGCCACATCTTGGGCAGAGGAACCCCATCCGCCCACCAGCACCCTGTCCTAGAGGCCCTGAGTGCAAGTCCCACCTGCGGGCCTTTCTGAGCTCACAGGAATGAGCCTCGGCTTCCTCACTTGGCACATGCGAATAATTTTGTTTTTCAAAATAAACAACTTTTTATTGATGTATAGGTATAGGTGATTTAAGGTGTGTGAGTTTCAGATGCACAGCACAGTGATTCACATATATTCTTTTTGAGATCTTCAATTATAGATTATAAGATATTACACATAGTTTCCCTGTGCTATACAGTAGGTCTTTGTTGTTTATCTATTTTATGTATAGTAGTGTGTATCTGCTAATCCCAAATGCCTAATCTCATTTATCCCTCCCCCACCTCTTTCCCCTTGGTAACCATAAATCTGTTTTGTAAATAAGCTCATTTGTACCATTTTCTTATATTCCACATGTAGGTGATATCACATGATCTTTGTCTTTGTCTGACTTACTTCATTTAGTATGATTGTTTCTAGGTCCATCCACATTGCTGCAAATGGCATTATTTCATTCTTTTATGGCTGAGTAATATTCCATTGTGTATATATGTACCACATGTTCTTTATCCATTCCTCTGTCAATGGATGCTTTGATTGCTTCTGTGTCTTGGCTATGGTAAAGAGTGCTGCAGTGAACATTGGGGTGTCTGATTTTTTCCAATTAGAATTTCACCTTTTCCAGATACATGCCCAGAGGAGTGAGACGACAAGTCATTGTTACTTCACTGACACATTGGAAAAAGAAATAATAGGCTGCCTTCTTCAACCATGAAGTTGAGTTTCCCTTGGGCAACATTCTACTAGATGAAGCTTTGCTTTTATTATACCTTTTTCTGTAACCATGAAAATCTTGGCTCTCGTTATCATGTTGGGGTTAATTAGAAGAAGAGAACAGGTGGCTGGAAATAGAAAAGGAAGTGAAGAACAAGATCAGATGTTTTATGTCTTTTTATCTTTCCAGTGATATTTCAGAAGGAAAAAGAAGCCGAAGGAAAATAAAAGGACGTTAAACGCATTTGTTAGACCCATGTCACGGGGACTCATTCTGTGCACCTCACCCTGGGTCTTAGCCTCAAAACCCAAGTCACGGCACAGCTAAGGTCCTGAGCATTTTGTCTGAGAATCAGATTCAGAAAAAAGAAGCAAAGAAGGGAGGGAGAAATGGGGAAAAAGAGAAAACAGTATTGCTGAGGATGCAAATAAGCTCCCCCAAATAAAATTAAATTACATGCATCTGATTGAAATTGTAGATAGTTCCTTAAAATATTTCTAGCACACAAACTATGGAAAGGAGAAATTAACCATACAAGACACAATTATAACCAGTTTAAGACACAAGAGTTTAAATTAACATACTCTTTGAAGTGCTGCCATTTTTGTTTTAATCTATGAAAATAATATATTTGCCTGGGTTTTGCACAGAGAGATTTGTGACCTAAATTTCTTCCATCTTTTTTTTTTTCATGAAGTCTCACATTCCTCAGCCACAAATTCTCCTACCATAATTTGTTAGCTTGATGAACCATCACTCCATATATGAACTAGACATTGACAGGATCTCAGGCACCACCTCTCCTTCCTACTGAAGGCAAAAAAATCTCTTGAACTTTTTCACAATCCTTCTCTGGCTTTTCTTTAATATTTTGCTATATAATGTTGCCTGTAGCTATAATTTGATAATTCCGCAGCTATATGGCATCCCATTTAATGAATAGATCAAAATATTTAATCTATTCTAGTAATAATACTAGAATTGGGCTAGATTCCAACTCTTAGCCATGATGTATAAGGCTGCTGCAAACTTTCTTGACCTTGCCTACGGAGGCACATGTGCAAGAGTTGTCAAGATCTTGAAATGAGAGTAGGTTTCTGGTTTGTGGACAAGAGGCACGCTCGAACTCACTAAATACGGCCAACTGGTTATTGAAAGGTGCTGTGTGAATCTACACCTCCAACAGCAATGGGCATTCCCACTCTTCAAAATCCTAGCCAGTACCTAGCATGTGCCATATTTTTTAAATTTCCTATCTGGTACCCCTGTAATTACGTATCATGGATTTAATTTGCATTTCCCAGATAACTTATGAAACTGAGCATCTTCTCAGAGATTTATTATGATTTCCCCTTTTATGAAGCATCGGTTTGTTTCCCCATCCTTCTCTTGAGTGGTTTGCATATATTCTGGATTCAACACCTTTCCCAGTTGTATGTCTTTTCCCTCTGTGGATTCTCTTCTTCTTAACTCTGTGGTTCTCTTAATGAAGAGAAGTTGTGATTTTTAAGGTAGTCAAATCTATCATATTTTTTTCATTTGTGGGAAGTGCTTTGTTGTGATCCTGAGCTCATGAAGTTATTCTCCTCTGCTGTCTTCTGAGAACCAAAAAATTTCTGTTACACTTAGGACTTTAATCCACTTGGAATTGACTTTAATGCATGGTGTGAGATAACGATGTGATTTCATGTATTTCCCCATGGATAATGAATTGCCTCAGAATTAAGTCCTGAAAACCCCTCTTTTCCTACTGACATGTGATGGCACCTTTGTCATAAATCAAGTGTGCACAGACGTAGGGATCTGTTTTTCAATCACTTATTCTTTCCAACTAGACTATTTGACTTGTAGCAGTTTCTTCGCCTTAAATATTATTGCTTTATAACGTTTTTTAAAAATGTGACAAAAATGAATGTGACAAAGTGGACAAGGGCACCCAGAGAAGACCACCCTTCCAGCTCTGAGACTGCCCTGGAACAAGACCCATTTATAGTCATGAACTCATATTGAGGACAGCTGTGTGCCAATGATGGAAGCAATACTGAGATGGAGCTCTCCAAGGTCTAGGGAGACCTGGGAGGGATCTGAACCACAGACTGCCCCAAAATGATGTTATAACCAGTAATAGAAGGGTTTGTGTATAGAAGGGCCAATATCGGAAATGCTGTGGCACAGTGAAAATGAATCCCATTAGTATCCATGAGGATGCAGGTTCGATCCCTGGCCTCATTCAGTGGGTCAGGGATCCAGTGTTGCCATGAGCTGTGGTGTAGGTCACAGACACGGCTTGGATCCCAAATTGCTGTGGCTGTGGCCAGCAGATGCAGCTCCAATTCCAACCCTAGCCTGGGAACTTCCAGATGCCTCAGGTGTGGCCCTTAAAAAAAAAAAAAAAGCGAAAAAATAAAGGGGGGTGGGGGCAACATAATTCTACAGACTCCAGTCAAAGTTAGATACAATAACAAATTATGTAGTTTCATGGCCACATCGTCTCACCGGGCCTATTTATTAGCATCTTCTCTTAGAAAGAAATCCCAAAAATCAGGAACCCAGGGCCGGGGCAGGTGGATCTCACCTCTTGGTTCGCTACATAAGGATTCAGAACAATCGAGGCAATGCTGTACTCTGACTGCTCTCTCTGCCCTGGCCAAGAGGGTTGGGCTTCCCAGAGGAGAGAAATGACATGCAGAGTCATTCAAACATTCACTGAGCACCTACTGCATCTGAGCAATGTGCTAGCATTAGGGATCCTGAGATAATCCACATTTCCTGGTCCTCAATGGTCAAGAAAGACACAGAACATAATCTGGTTCTATTACCAAGCCTCTGAACCCCCAGCCTAGTTTGACCCAATCTTTCAAATCACAAGAGAAATGCCTTCCTAGGTGTATTACATAAATATGAGGATAACTGTTTATAATAAATATTCAAATGCTTTCAATAGTTGAATGTGATATGCACATGTCACATCATGGTATACTGCAATTAAGACTGAAGGGCTTCTTTCAAATTCTGCTCTGAGTTCAGAATTCCCATTTTGCACAGATTTCTCTTTAGAAAGACCTAAAATCAGCACTATTAGGGTCAAAATGAGGAAGGGGGTTGCTTAGTCATGGCACAGCCAACAGAAAACAGAGAACAAAGAAGAAAATGATAAAGAGGATGCTCTTTTACAGAAAAGATCAGATCGCAGTGACCGACCACAGGCAGGTCACAGACCCTCAGGATGGTGGGTGGTCCTCGACATCCAGCATCATCAGAACCACGCAGTTAGGTGAAGTTTACAGGGAAAACGGTGCAGGATGCAGCTCAGGAATTTACATCTTTAGTCACAACTGCAGGACATTCTGATGCAGTTTCAGATGTTATTTTAAGCTCACCTTCAGTCTATACTCACGGAGCATGAGCAAATTCAGTGCACCAGTGACCATTTTACTGTTTAATTCCTGGGGATAACCACGCAAATGATTCAAGCCCCCAAGCATGAGAAGTGCCTTTTCCATTTACTGAATTAGCTAACTGCCAAATCCATATGGCATTTTGGGAAACACAATCAGCTATTCATCTTCAACAAGGTTTGAACAATTCATTTCAAAATTCTAACTGTTGCTTCAGCTACTCCCTTTCTCTAGGTTTCCGACCAGGGTTATGGAGATTAGTATCATTTCCTGGGTTCTCCTCTTTAATTACAGTTGAATTTGTCAAAGCAATTGGGTTCTCAGACAGTGTAAGAAAGAGCTTTCTGTTGAGGGGAAATGGAACTGCTTCTTTAACAATCTTCGGATCACTGAGAAATGGAAATAAATCAAGGAGAAAATATTCAAATTCTACTTTGTTGTAAGGCCAAAAACATCTCTGACCAGAAGCACTGTCAAGTTGGAAGCCCTTACCTATGGAAAACTTCCTTCTCATATACATGCCTTAAATTCTTTGTAGGTTAAGGTCAAGTTGTCTTCTGGGCAGCCTCTAAGCTATTCATTCCAGTACTTGATTGGAATTAATAGGTATGGATTAAAATGGATTTAAGAGATAAGAAAATTGAAAGACCCCCTTCAAATATCTGAAGCATTAGCAGATAGGGTTTTCGTTTGTTTGTTTGTTTTGTTTTTGGTTGTATTGGGCCGCACCCACAGCATATGGAAGTTCCCAGGCTAGGGGCTGAATGGGAGCTGTAGCTGCTGGCCTACACCACAGCCACAGTAACCCAGGATCCGAGTCACATCTGCAACCTACATCACAGCTCAAGGCAACACCAGATCCTTAACCCACTGACCAAGGCCAGGCATCGAACCCACATCCTCATGGCTACAGTCGGGTTCCTTATCACCAAGCCACAACAGAACTCCCAGGTAGAATATGTGCAAATTATTTTTTTAAATGCTGGCAGATAATGTTATCAACATGTGTGCTCAGAAGGCTGAGCAATATGACCCATCTGGTATGTGAATCACATAATGTACTGGGCAGTTTATTTTAAAAATCCAATAGTACAATAATTATGCCTTTTTAGAAAACTGGGAAAGGGGAGGAGGTTGTAATTCTATCAAATGAACAGAAAAGATGATAAATATTTGAATATATATCATGGGCAGATATTGCACCTATATTGGGGATTTATTCTGTTTGCAAAGAACATAGCATGAGATGAAAAAAACAACAGTTGAAAAAAAACTCAACTCCTATTTGAACTTAAAATGCACACAGAGGAGTTCCCATTGTGGCTCAGAGGGTTAAGAATCCAACTAGTATCCATCCGTGAGGATGCAGGTTCGATCCCTGGCCTCCCTCAGTGGGTTAAGGATTTGGCATTGCTATGAGCTGCGGCGTAGGTCACAGACCCAGCTCAGATCCAGAATTACTGTGGCTGTGGCATAGGTTTGCAGCTACAGCTCCAATTCGACCCCTAGTCTGGGAACTTCAATGTGCCGGGGGTACAGCCCTAAAAATAATAGTAAAATACACATGAAAATGATTTTATATAAAACCATGTTAACTCAGGGGGAGAGATAAATTAATCCTAGCAAGATGATAAAAGATGAAAAATATACCCTATTAGTGCCTATGCTTATTACAGAATTCATTTGTCTTAACAGGCTAGAGTTCTGTGAAGTAGAGAGGTAAGCAATTCACTGCTTGTGAACTGAGGTAGGGTTAACACAATTTAGAGCCACTGGTGGATTGCAGATATATGGCAATTTTGTATTTATTTTACTAAATGAATTTTTCATTCACTCAAAAGAAAATTAACTCTGGAAAAGCAAGTTAAAAAAATGAGTATCTAATTTCTACTTCATTATCTCTAACCCAGTTAATGCAAAGAGCTAAAAAGGTCAAGGTCATACAATCTGGGATGAGCCAGGAGGCCCCAGTCCTTTCTAGAAATATGGACAGCATCTCCCAGTAATGTGAACTTTCTTCAGAGTCCCCAGTGGTCATGGGGGAAGATGTGGGTTAAAGGTGAGTAGCTTAACAAAGTTTCATCACAACATTTGAATACACTCGTGGCATCTGACTTACAAGTAATACATAGTACATTGGTGTCATCCTTTATACAAAGGGTAGCTCATAAAATTGGTATCACCCACATACAACATAAAAATAAACTGGTGCAATAATGCAATCCCAGTGACAACAGTAAGGAGAATTCCCATATCACTGGTCTTTATGAATGCAGATTAAAGAGCTGGGAGTAAAAACCACTAACCTTTGGGGTTCCTGTTGTGGCGCAGTGGTTAACAAATCCAACTAGGAACTATGAGGTTGCGGGTTCGATCCCTGGCCTTGCTCAGTAGGTTAAGGATCTGGAGTTGCCGTGAGCTGTGGTGTAGGTCGCAGATTTGGCTTGGATCCTGCGTTGCTGTGGCCCTGGTGTAGGCGGCAGCTACAGCTCTGATTAGACCCCTAGCCTGGTAACCTCCATGTGCTGCAGGAGTGGCCCTAGAAAAGATGAAAAAATAAATAAATAAATAAATAAATAAAAACCACTAACCTTTATTCCATTATGTCAAAAGATAACAAAATTTGTAAGTAACATTGTCCTCAATGATTTGAATGAATTTCCATCCTTCCAGCCCCATTAACTGAATAATTCTTAGCTCATCATCTCATTTCCTGTTGTATACAGCTGGTGTCTTTATTATGGGTACTCCAATCTGACAAATAGGCTGTAGAGCATGAAAACTCACTGAGGAAATATGGATCCGTGCAAGTGCCCATTAAAAAGAAAGATGAGCCCAGCAAAACATCCTGCTGAAATGTTTCAACCTGTGCATTCTGCTTATCAAAGGGAGATGTCATCCAAGACTAACTGATGCCTAATAAAAGCAGATAAAATGGTCTATCAGTTACTGGCTCCATCCCATGCTTGGTGCATAACTGGAGAGTAGTGAGGTCTGCAGGGCAGTTACTTCCGACACCCCAAGGGTGGTGGGAAATGATGAGGAAGAGGCAAGAGAAATAGCAGCCTGACAAAGCACCCACTTCCGGTGCTCTGTCTCCTTCCTGTAATTATAGCGTGAACGTACACCCCTTGGAGCAGTATAGCACAGGGACACTCTTGGGTCACACCCAGTTTCCAGGTAAAGCAGAGATGAGTGCTTTCGAAGACAGGATGCTTAGGGTTCTATCTGAGCACTTGTTCTACCTTTATGCTTTGTCTTTAAATCTGGTACCAGGGACCTTCACCCACACATTCAATGTGGCTTCAGGGGAATCCTAAGAATATCTACACGCTGGTCTCTCAAAGTTCAAGAGAGGTGAATGAGCTTGGCTCCATCCTCAGAAGCTGACTCCACACAGCCTTTGCCAGACAGCCTCTGCCAGGTGATTCTAAGGGAAGGCCACTTGCACTTCCTACATGGTAGAACCCCAATGTGCTTTGACTAAGGTCTGGTTGGTGTGCAGCCAGCTTCACCACTAAGCTACTCAGTAACTTGACAAGTCACTTGACCTGTCTGGGTTCAAGCTTTCTTTTCTAAGAATTCTCCACCACTCAGCATTCTACAATGTGCTAGGCAATTATTGTGATAAGCCACTGTTTTCATAGCTTTTACTATCTGATTTTCAGCCAGTCAATTAAAATGTACACAGTATCCAAAAAGATTACAAGCATCTACTAGGGAGCAGGTTCCCTGAACTAAATAATTTCCTCAGTTACCAAAGGTGTCACAAGCCCCGCTCCAATCCACGCCCCCTCAATTATCACCAATTATTGGTAGGAATTAAAATGCTCATGTCTTACAGAAATGCATTTGGTTTTTGCTGTTTTGCCACAACAAAATGATAGAGGGTTTTTTTTTTCTGAATTAATACATTTGACTCTTCAGGCATTAGTGAGTTGCCAACTTTTTCCTTTTTGTTTTGCCCTATGAGACATAAAAAACATCTTCGCTATATTCTTTCTCCCCTTTTCCCCTCCCCCCACATCAGGCACATAGAACCACTGTCCAAGGCTGCTTCGAGGAACAAGGCACCATTCTGTGTCCCCAAGTAGAAAATCTGATTCTCACCACCATATTTATACATAGTTCATGGAATAAGAACCACATTCAGGTCACATTTTCATGGGAAACATGCAGAAAAGATGAAAGCTATTGATAAATATCACTTCCAGATAGAAAAGTCTGCTCAACATGGATAAAAAAGGTCAGAACCTGAATTTGTTCTTGGATCCTATTTCATCGATGCTCAAAATGACATTTGAAATTGGTTTCTTAGAAGTCGACAAAGCATGGAGTTCCCATCGTGGCTCAGTGGTTAACAAATCCAACTAAGAACCATGAGGTTGCAGGTTCGATCCCTGGCCTTGCTCAGTGGGTTAAGGATCCGGCACTGCCGTGAGCTGTGCTGTAGGTTGCAGACGTGGCTTGGATCCCACATTGCTGTGGCTCTGGCATAGGCCAGCGGCTGCAGCTCCGACTTGACCCCTGGCCTGGGAACCTCAATATGCTGCAGAAGTGGCCCTAGAAAAGGCAAAAAGACAAAAAAAAAAAAAAAAAAAAGGTTAGCAAAGCATGATTTAAGGTTACAAAAATATTAGTCCCAGTAAGCATCTTGAGTAACTCTAAAGCAAAGCTCACTAAATCATGTCAGCATCTGTTTTCTTCTGAATCAGTCATAGGCACTACTTTTAAATATGTTTCGGCTCTTAAAATCACATCGTTCATAACAGTTTTCACCATCTGCAAAATGTGGCACGTGATTGGCCCAGGTGACAGTGACTAGCAATTTGCTACACTAATATACATAGATGTGCTAATTATTAAAGAATGATCCCCCTTGCCAATCATATTAAAAAAGAGAAAGGAATTAAATGACGCAGGAAGAACATTACACGTGACTTTCATTCCTGCATACTCAAATGTTTTTTTCATTATATAATTAACAAAGTAGTGTTATCCTAGCACCAAAGCAGACAGATGGATAGATGGAACAGGTTAGAAAGCCTGGTACCTGACATTTGGTAAAGAAGGCAGTATGAATGAGCAGAGAGATGTACTGAGAAAATTAAAAATTTTTTAATTTTTAAATCTCAAACTCCAGATGGAGAAAAATGGTGAATGCTTTTTAAAATCAAGAACATACACTAGATTCATTAGAGTAAATGTGTATTGTTGGAGAGATAAATGTCACTAAGGATGGAGGAGAAAAGAGAAAAAAGAATAAAATAAAAAATGGGGGCTCTGTATGGATCAGATGATGGTGTGCCATGAAAAATGTGATCAGTTACATTCAACCTATTTGAGGTCAAAAAGAAAGAAGGAAGGAATAAAAAGGGATGATCAAAAATGTACAGTGAATATACATCTGACCTTGGGGAGAAAAGTCTTTCTAAGAATGAAACAAAG
Organism: Sus scrofa; assembly: GCF_054392235.1. Taxonomy (NCBI): domain Eukaryota; kingdom Metazoa; phylum Chordata; class Mammalia; order Artiodactyla; family Suidae; genus Sus; species Sus scrofa. The sequence goes on along the minus strand of NC_139388.1, from coordinate 106,339,001 downwards.
AAACACAAAGGAGATTGACAAATTTTACTACACTGTAATAAAATCTTCCATATGTTAAGAAAAACACAAATAATCTTCAAAAGCAATAAACTAGGAAAAACATTGGCTATACATATATGAAAAGAGGTTTATGTCTTAGTATGTGAAAGGGCCTTACATATCAGTGACAACCCCATATAAATAGGAGCTAATTATCATGAGCAATTTACAAAAGAAATAGTCATAGGAATCAGCTAAGCATAAGCATTAGCCTATGTACCTTCCAATGTATAAAAACAGAAGAGGGATATACCCACGACCATGAAAATAAGAGAAAATGGAACAGAGGGCACCCAATGAAGAGATCTTTATATATTTCTGGAAGAAGAAAAACATATGGGATTGAGGAGACAAAGGAAAAAGTCAGAAAAAGCCACATCCTGGAATGTACTATAAGAGGGTGGCCCAGTTGTGAAGCTGTGGCACAAGTTGCAGCTGCATTTAGGATTCTATCCCTGGCCCAAGAACTTCCCATATGCCATGGGTGTGGCTGAAAAAGAAAAAAAAAAAGACAGCCAAGAAAGTAAGACTCAGTCAGCCTAAGAGAGCAGAGAAACTCTGGGATCAAAATCCACAGTACTGTGGAGCAGAGGTAAGAAGCAGGGTTCAACACAAGCGGGATGTGCAAAAAGAATAGCAATATGCATCCATCCTCCTTCTTCAGCCCTATCTTTATCCAGAATAAAAATAAGACAGGATGCATCTCTCCCCCAGGCAAAAATAAGCCAATAATAATAATACTAATAAAATGATGGCTATTGTCTCCCTCACGTCCGCAAGATGGCTGCAACAGATCCAGGCATCACATCCTCATAAAGCAAGATCCAGAAGTGGAAGGTGGACTCCTTCCTTGTGACTATTTCTGAGAGGAAAGAACTTTTTCCTAGATGCTTTCCTCCCTTTCCACCTGCTCATGTATATCTCACCTAGTAAGATTTTTTTATTTTCTATTTGGTCATATGGCTACCCCTAAACCAATCCCCCTGGCAATAGGAATGGAACCATCATTATAGCCTAGACCAGTCATCATTTACCTGAACCCCACAGTTGAAAGGCAGATATCAGGACAAAATCAGGACTCTTACACAGATGAAGGAGGAGTTGCTGTTGTCTAGGCAACCATCAGTGTCTGTCACATCAGTGTTATAAACTGTGTAGAAAGAGTCAGGAATTTGTAACAATGGTGATATATTTACAACAGAAGTGATGTTTTACAGGGCAGATTCTCATAAACCATTGCCAAATAGCAGTAACAATCACCATACAACAGTGTTTTAAGTTTTATGACACCGTCCTAGCTCTGCCTTAAATATTTTATTTTTCACAAATCCCCACTGAGAACTTTTCTCTGCAGTCTAGTTGGCATCAGAATACACATCACGTTGATTTTCCCATGTGGCCTTCTTTCATACTTCCCCCCACCTGAAGTGCTCTATACCGATCTTTGCAATGAATTACTGCTGTCATTGCTATGCTGTTTCCAGCTAACCTTTACCAAACACTTGTTATGTTCTTGGCACAGTGAACACATTTCATGAATTACCTCCTTTCTTACTCTAAACATCCATAGAAAGTAATGCTGTTCCCCTATATTCAGACAGAAAAGATAGGTCCACCATTTCTTCCCCTGCCTCCAACCCAATCTGAACGTGACTGTCCCAGCATCATGGCTGCTGCCAGAATTTGGTCACTTTTGCTTTTTCTTAAGCCCTATGCCCATAAAAGGGTTATAATGTGTGCTCATTTTTATCACTTATATCTTTATGTGAATGAACAGTCTGCAGGCAGGGTTGGGTGAAATAAAGGGAAGATGTCAACATGGAAATGTTTTATGCAGCAGAAGAGAAGGAAGCAATAAAGAAAAACCACCCACCGAATGATTTTGCCATTGCCCTAATGCAGCCTTTCCTAATAAACAACACAGCCAAAGTAGCCAGCAACTGATTGAGCGTCTACCAAAAGATGGATGTCATTTCCCCTGTTTACAGGCGAGGAGAGCTCAGAAAGGCTAAGTAGTGTTTGAAGGTAATATAGCCAGTCTAAGCTGCAGATCACAGTTCAAACCAAGCTGCCCAATTCAAAGACACGCCCATTCCTCCTTAGCACCACCCTGTCTCCACACTGCTATACCTTATATTCTTTAAAATGTTCCTTTATCAGAGTTCTCTTGTGGCACAGCAGGTTAAGGATCTCACGTTATCACTGTAGTGGTGTGGGTTCAATCCCTGGCCCAGGAACCAGGAACTTCCACATCCTGTGGGTTGTGGGGGGAAAAAATGCCCCTTTATCTTGAAATCTATCAGCAATTTTTTGTACCTTTGTCTTAGTGTGAACATTTCCTTATGCCCCCTGCCTCCAGATCTAGACTCCCTGGAGATGTGCCGTTTGGATGGAGCATAAACAAGTGCTCTTCTCTTCACAGGAGACAATTCATAAAAAACAAACAAACAAACAAAAAAAAACAATGGAGGGGAGTGGTGATGACATAAGAGATTCAAAGGGGGTGTATTACTCAGGGTTCTTCAGAGACACAGAACCAATAGCACAGAGGTACAGCTACAGAGGTAGCACTACAGATTTTAAGGAATGTTCTCATCTGTGTTTGGGGCTGGCAAGACCAGACCTGCCAGCGAAGAGTTGATGCTGCAGCCATGTTTCTGGAGGAGGAATTTTTTCTTCCTCCAGCAACCTTGGTCCTTCATCTTAAGTCCTTCCATGGATTGGATGTGACCCACTCATGTTATAGAGGGTCATCTGCCTGTACTCAGTCTGCTAATGTAACTATTAATTATAAATAAAAAATACTTGCCCAGTAGTATCTAGACTGGTATTTACCAAAAATCTGGGGACCATCGCCTGGCCAAGCTGACATGTGAGATTAACTATCATAGGAAGGTTGGATGAAACTGTCAGCAGGGCCAGCAAACACACAGCATGTGGGCACAGCCAACTCCTCTGAGCCATGACAGACACTAGTCATCAGCCAAGGCCATCTCCCCCACTGAGTTCTGCACAGCTCAGCTCCAGGAAGTCAGGCTGAATTGGAATACAGATGAATCCACTGGCCACACCAGCACCATGACCACAAATCAAATGCAACACTCCCACCACCCACTGACTTAGCAGCTCCCAGCTCCCCTGAGGTCCCTAGAGGGTTTACCAGACAGATTTAGAAAATCCAGATAAACTAAAAGTAAGAAAATACTTTCGGGAGTTCCTGTTGTGGCTCAGTGGTTAACAAACCCAACTAGCATCCATGACGACTCAGGTTTGATCCCTGGTCTCACTCAGTGGGTTAAGGATCCGACACTGTGGTGCTCTGTGGTATAGGTCGAAGACACAGCTTGGATCTGGCATTGCTGTGGCTCTGGCGTAGGCCAGCCGCTACAGCTCTGACTGAACCCCTATCCTGGGAACCTCCATATGCCTTGGGTGCAGCCCTAAAAAGACAAAAAAAAAAAAGAACAGAAAAGAAAGAAAAAACCACTTTCTCTCAATTAACATATTTCAGAGCAAAAAGATAAAGCTTTATTATAAACTACACATGCAATTTTCTAGAAAAAAAAATGAGTACTCTCATTAAAATATATCTTTATTAACTATCTACCATTCCAGCCAAAGGCCAGCAAGTATAGTTACCCTTCAACTGCAGCCTCTCAGTCCCATAATGGCCTAGTTTTAATAACTGTGACCACTGAAAATTTACACTGATAAAATGTTATAGCTGCCTTTGGGAGCCAGCAGACAGAGGCAGCTGAGAGCTCCTGCAGAGCCCTTTTTGCCCCAAGATTCCAGGAGGACCACACAATAGGCAGCAGCTTGGCCAAGGCCAATGGAGATGGGGTGTTTTCTAGGAAGAGCCCTGGTCAAGCCATGCCAACATTATGATGATTACTGAGGTATCACTGGGAAGAGAAAGGTTACTTGGAGAGAACTGGCCCAAGGTAGCCAGATCAGGTGTCAGCCTGTGGGAGTGACCTTGGGCTGGGGCTTGCTGGGCCCTGCAATGGGAGGTGAAGGTGTCTGCAGTGAACAAGGGCAGACAGAGGAGAAACGCTCCCAGCCCCCTCCTGCCACCTGAAGCCCAGGACTGTGCCTGGTACCTCCATTCACCCCTTTATCAGGTACAATGTCCTGGTGCAACTGTATTTGTATATATGACTCACAAGGCTTCACACATTTGAGATATTCAAAAATATTCCGATTTTTAACAAGAATACTGCCTTTGTGCATCATGCGGCAAAATATGTGGTATTAGCAATTTTGGCAGAATTTCATCTGATCCTATCAACCACTAAATAGAGACCAAAAAACCCAACTTTGCCACTGAACACAAATAGATTACGAGTTAGAGAATAAGGCCTGTTCCTTTTATAATCAAGTCTGTCTTTGATTCCAAGATATCTTTGATCTCTGGAGGCAGAGCATTTATTACTTGTCTTTATTAATTATTTAGAAGTCTGTCTCCATGATTGCCAGCTCTGTAAGTTTCCATCATCTGACCTTAAGTAATAAGCACTTACAACTTTGGTCTCATGACCCCAGTTCTTTCACTGGCTGGCAGAGCAAGTTAACCTCTGGCTTTCAATTTTTCTGTGCTGAAATTAAGGGTTGGGCTGGCAACAGCAGAATTCCCATTCTCTGCGAACCAGAGAACTGATGCAGTCCCTTAGCATATCCTACATGCTCCATTACAACAACAGCACATGTATTTAATATATGCTAAACATTTTTATTTATGGAATGACTCAAAAAACTATACAAGTCAAAGTATATGTTTTCCCAAACGACCACAACAGTATCTCTGGTCAGACCCCATGTTCTTCAGAACCTTGCCATCTCTCATCAAGAGGCAGAGTCTATTTCCCTTCCCCTTGACCCTGTGTGAGCATTTATGACTGCCTCAGTTAACACAATGTGGTAGAAGAGATGGCTCAACTTCCAAGGATAGGCGTTACCACATCCACCTGGCTTTTTCTGCCTTGGGATGCTCAAGGTGGAACCCAGCCACCATGCTATAAGGAGACTCAGGCCACAGAGAGGTGTTCCAACCAACAGCACCCAGCTAGGATCTTAGCTGACAGCCAGCCTCAACCATCAGTTAGGGAAGTGAATATGGCTTCAGAGGATTCCAGCCCCAGAAATTCAGGTCACCCCAGCTGAGGCCAGTGGAACAGGGACAGGCTATCTCTGCCAAGGATCATGACCCAAATAGTGTCCTGTGGTTCGGCCACTGAGTTTTGTGGTAGTTTGTTATGCAGTAAGAGAGAAATAGAACAAGGTTGGTAGTATTTTATCCTCATTTTACACATGAGGAAACTAACAAAAAAAAGACTATGTAAACTGCCCAATATCATACAACTTGTCAGCAGAAATTTGAACCCAGAAAGGTTGACTCCACAGCCTGGGCTCTCAGTATGCTATATGCTCAGTATGCTACTTAATAAATAATGATTGATAGAATGATTAGTCCTTGATTCATAGCCCTACTTATTCCTCTGCTATTCTGCCAACCAAATTATTTAATATTTTAATACGATTTTTATACAATTTTATGTGTTTTCCCCCAAGAAATCATGTTACCAGAGGCTAAGATGATTCAATGTTTTAAGGGGGGAAAAAAACCAATACTCTGCATCAGAAAAGAGTTTTTCTTGGTGTCTTTATACTTCCCAAGAATATAAGAAATTGAATTTTTACTGCTTGGAGAAGCAATTTCTAAGGTGCCTGACTCAATTCATTTATACCAAATCTATAAAACTCCTTCTGAGGAACATATTAAAACTATAAAGATCAGGTCCTGCCAAAAAACAAAAGAGTCATGATGGAAAAAAAGAGGGGTGGGATCTAGATTATATACTTTTCTGTTCTAAAGTTTATGACATAATCAGTATTTTGAAGCAAGATATTTATTTGCTGAAAAGTCTTGAGGAGTTCCCATTGTGCCTCAGTGGGTTAAGAATCTGACTAGTATCCATGAGGATGCAGGTTCGATCCCTGGCCTAACTCAGTGGGTTAAGGATCCAGCATTGCCATAAGCTATAGTGTAGGTTGCAGACACGGCTCAGATCCCACGTTGCTGTGGCACAGGCCAGCAGCTACAGCCCTGATTCGACCCCTAGCCTGAGAATTTCCATATGCCGCAGGTGCAGCCCTAAAAAGAAAAAAAAAGTCTTATTTAAGCATTGTCTGATTATAATGCATGAGATATGTTTCATTTCACAGCTTGTTAAAATTATTTAATCATTAAAATCCTACAAGTGGATATTGTAATATGCAAAAGAAAGAGCTTAATTAAACCATCCTAATTACTACTAACCATGAAAACTCTCAGATCCTCTCCCAGGAGATACCCTGCTTTGACTGACCACACACTGCTGCATAATACATGTGAATTTCCTCGGGACTCAAGGAACACAACTGCTGGAAGCCTTATGTAGAATTAAACAAAAAATTTCAAATATCAAATCATGGGGCGCTGTGAGTATTCCGCTGCGTATGTTGTGTTATATTGCATAGCTTTCTCAGCTTCTGTATATTTTTTTGTTTTCCAAGTCACTGGTTCAAGATACTGACATTTTCCCCATGTCCAAAAAGAAGAACAGCCATCAGGGACATAAAAGCTCAACAAAAGCAGCTGGCAACTCAACTGTGAGCCAAAACAGAAATGAGGGGCTGGCTTTGGTTATATTCTAAGTGGAATAAACTCATGTTCTTTCTGTTGATGGAGAAAACAGAGTCGAGATAAAGGGCAGTTGCTTTACTAAGCTCTGTGCCTAAGAATGACAAGCCCCCTAAGGGCAAGGGTCAGGTTTGGGTGGCAGGAGCCCAGGTCTGGCACAGAGCATTTGCCTAATAAATAATTAACTAACAAGGAACCAAGCTCTGGGAATTCAGAGGGAAGCTTCAAAGAATCCTCTTGAAGCTGGGAGCACGGAGTGATCATTAAGCCCTGGACCACACCACGGTGGTCAGTGGCAAGTGCAATGTAAGCACCTGTCCAGCCTGGCCCCTCTTTAGCATCACTCCCACCCCTGCCATCTGCTGTGTGTGGTTACAGACCCAGAAATGGGAATGCCAGCCAGAAAAGGGGGTAGGGTATTAATTCTGGGCTGTCTGGGATCTGTGCTCACCCAGCCCCAGCACATGGAGACAGCAATCCAAGAAAGAAACTCAGAGCACCTGGCCCAGAACCCCCCACAACCCCCGACAAACTTGTAGGTCATTCCACACCTGCCCTCTGCCCCTACCCTACATTCCCTGGTTGCCTAAGCTAGGCTTTCTCCCACAACTTTCAGACTTGCAGAGAAGTTCCAGAAGTGCTATGGACCATGGTGCTGGACACAATCCAGCCTGGCCAGGACGACCCTGGGAACCAGCACACAAGAAGGGCCAAGCTCCTGAGGCCGCCCCTCAATGTCCTGCCCTCTGGGAGAGGCAGAGCTCAGGAGGATTCCCTTTCAAAGGGGCTCTGCCTACAGGGACCCTGAGGTCCACAGACCACATCCAGGAGCGGGCAAGGTCCACCTTGGAGAATCCATCTGTCCTCATCAGCAGATTGACAATAAAGAGCAGTGAGCAAAACTGGCTACTCGGAGGAAGTCCTGAGGCACCCAACTACTGCAAGCAGTCCCTCCCCTCAGGGAACGGAAAGTGGTGGTCTCCGGTGCAGTGACCATAACATTGTAGAACACAGAGCAGTGCCCACCACAGCAACAGACAAAGAGAACTGGCCTGTGTACAGGCCTCAGATGCACTTCAGAGATGGACTGCCATGGTTTCAGCACTGCTGTAGATGGGGAGTTGGTCTGGGGACTGTGTGACATCTAGCAGCATCCGTAGCCTCTAGACCAGATGCCAGGAGCCAGGGCCAGCTTCACCAAGCAGGGGACCATTGTAGTCACACAGAGCCCTATGTTCAGAAGGCTCCTGGGCTTGATTCAAAGCTCCACTGCTGATACCTTGAAACTCTTAATAATCCTATCTTTCAACTTGAGTCTTATAAATGAAGTTGGGTGAGATGACAGAACGGCCTGTCCAGAGGAGGTATGGGCAGTGTGTCACCCCTGTGCCCCCCACATGCATGTTCATACAGCTTCAGCAATGCCCTGTGAGCCCAGGATTCTGGTGGGTCATGACATGTATGAGTTCAGCGAGGCTCAAAGCCTCAACACGAGGATGAGGTCAATGTGTTACATTTACAACTAAAGGAGGAGCTTGGGGAGGCCACACTCGATGTCAGGACCATAGCTCACCCAGAACACAGGAAGAAGGCAATGCCAGCTAAGAAACACATACAACTATGGGACCCTACCATGTTCTCTCTTGTTCTTATCGCTTATTGTTATCAGTCAACAACCTATGCTGTAAACAACAACATAGAGAAAAGGGAAAGACAGGGTGAACCTTAGCTCCTTTCTTTTCAGTCCTTCCTGACACATCAGTGAGCCTAAGACAGCGCTTGTGGGGAGAACAGTACATATCATGAAGTGAAATAAAAATGGTTCGGTAAGTTTTACGCAGTGTTGCCACTGTTCTGGTCAGAAATACATATGCGAGGAATTCCCTGGTGGCCCAGTGGGTTAAGCATCCAGCTTTGTCACCACTGTGACTCAGGTTGCTGCTGTGGCGCAGGTTCAGTCTCTGACCCCGGAACTTCCACATGCTTCAGGCATAGCCAAAAACGGAAAAAAAGAAAAATACATGCATGTACAAGCTATCAGATTTAAATTGTGTCAATTCATTGATTTGGCATACAAGTTATCTTTGCATTTAAAACTAGTATTGCATAGTTTTAAGATGAATGGTATTAATTTAAAATTTAAAAAAATAAGTGAGACCTAACAAAATTTACAGGCTTTTGCACAGCAAAGGAAACCATTAAAAAAAAAAAAAAAGACAACCTACGAAATGGGAAAAAATAGTTGCAAACTATGCAAATGACAGGGCTTAATCTCTAAAATATACAAACAACCCATACAACCCCCCAAAAAGAATAAAAAAATGGGCAGAAGACCTAAACAGACATTTCTCCAAAGAAGACATACAGACGGTCAGCAGGCACATGAAGAAAATGCTCAACATCATTAATTACTAGAGAAATGCAAATCAAAACTACAATAAGGTACCACCTCACAGTGGTCAGAATGGCTATCCTTAATACATCTACAAATAACAAATGCTGGAGAGGGTGTGGAGAAAAGGGAACCCTCCTACACTGTTGGTGGGAATGTAAATTGGTACAACCACTATGGAAAACAGTATGGAAGTACCTCAGAAAACTAAATATAGAACTACCATATGACCCAGCAATTCCACTCCTGGGTGTATATCCAGAGAAAAAGATAATTCTCACACACACACACACACACACACACGCACCCCTATGTTCATTGCAGCACATTCACAATAGCCAAGACATTGAAACAATCTAAATGTCCACTGACAGATGAATGGATTAAGATGTGGTACATATACACAATGGAATATTACTCAGCCCATAAAAAAGAATGAAATTTTGCCATTTGCAGCAACATGGATGCAACCAGAGATTCTCATACTAAGTGAAGTAAGTCAGAAAGATAAAGAAAAATACTATACGATATCACTTATATGTGGAATCTAAAATATGGCACAAATGAACCTGTCTACAGAACAGAAACAAACTCATAAACATGGAAAACAGACTTGTGGTTGCCAGCGGGGAGGAGGGCAGGGATATGACAGACAGGGAGTTTGGGGTTAGTAGATGCAAACTATTACATTTAGAATAGGGAGTTCCCATCGTGGTGCAGCGGAAACAAATCTGACTAGGAACCATGAGGTTGCGGGTTTGATCTCTGGCCTTGTTTAGTGGGTTAAGGATCCAGCATTGCCGTGAGCTGTGGTGTAGGTCACAGACGCAGCTCGGATCTGGCGTTGCTATGGCTCTGGCATAGGCCAGAGGCTATAGCTCTGATTCGACCCCTAGCCTAGGAACCTCCATATGCCATGGGTGCAGCCCTAAAAAGAAAAAAAAAAAAAAAAAGAATGGATCAGCAATGAGATCCTGCTGTATAGTACAGGTAACTATATCCAGTCTCTAAGGGATAGAACATGATGGAAGATAACATAAGAAAGGGAATGTATACACATGTATGACTGGGTCGCTCTTCTGCATAGCAGAAATTGGCACAACAATATAAATCAACTATACTCTAATAAAAAATTTTTAAATAAATATTTAAAAAATAAAGTTTAATAATGGTAAAATGGTAAGCATTTAAAATTTTAATTGTTGTTGATTTAGGAAAATATGAAATAGCAAATTTAAAACACTATGACTGAGTTCCCATTGTGGCTCAGCAGGTTAAGAATGTGACTAGGGAGTTCCTGTCGTGGCTCAATGGTTAACAAATCCGACTAGGAACCATGAGGTTGCAGGTTCGATCCCTGGCCTTGCTCAGTGGGTTAACGATCCAGTGTTGCCATGAGCTGGGGTGTAGGTCGCAGACGCAGCTCAGTTCCCGCGTTGCTCTAGCCCTGGCGTAGGCTGGCAGCTACAGCTCCGATTCGACCTCTAGCCTGGGAACCTCCATATGCCACGGGAGCAGCCCAAGAAATAGCAAAAAAGACAAAAAAAAAAAAAAAAAAAAGAATGTGACTAGTATCCATGAGGATGTGGGTTAGATCTCTGGGCTTGCTCAGTGGGTTAAGTGTCCAATATTGCCACAAGCTGTGGTGTAGGTCACAGATGTGGCTCGGATCTGGTGTGGCTGTGGCATAGGCTGGCAGCTGCAGCTCTGATTTGACCCCTAGCCTGGAAACTTCCATATGCCCCAGGTGCAGCTCTAGAAGAAAAATAAATAAATAAATATTAAAAAAAAAAAAAAAAAACACCATGACTAGTGGAGGGGGGAGAGAGAGAAGGAGGGAGAGAGAGCAAAGAAGAAAGGAAAAAGCTTTATATTTTAATACCACTTTTTTAGCCACTCCCACAACATTCAGACAATCTGGGCCTCTGCAGTGATAATACAGGATCCTTAACCCACTGTGCCACAATGGAACTCCTATATTTTAGTATATTTAATGACATTTTGTCCTGCTTTTTAAACAAGGGGCCCTACATTTCTATCTCGTACTGTGCCCTGCAAATGATGTACCTGCCATGCCCAGTAGCACCCGTCTGCCATGACAAGGAAAACTATCTCCACAACTTATCCAATGTCCACTGGAAGCAGGGGGACTGACCCTGGCTGAGAAGCCCTGCACCAGACAGCGTGTGCTTTGTAAACCTGGCAGTGCCAGTGTTTTCAACTCTGTCGACTCTGTAGGGTCCCAGCACAAGAAAAGATGCTGAAATGTAATAATATCGTCATATGTAAATTTTTTTGCTTTTTAGGGTTTTAGGCCTGCACCTGCGATATGTAATTATTATAAACATAATTATTTCCTGAATAATTGGTGCCTCCCAAGTTTTTCCATTGCAGGCCATTGTAAGATAGAGAAGGGTGACAACATATCTCTTTCTCTCTCTCTCTCTCTCTCTTTTTTTTTTTTTTTTTTTTGGTAAAAAGAGAAAAGGGCAACTATGAAAGTGATAGGTAGACAGTGAAACTTGCAGACCACAGGTGGTTTCTCTAGAAAATCAATTTTAAGAACATGTATTTAAAAGAATGACCTAAAAATAGATTCCCTTAAAACACTCTCTGCACCCCCACATGCCCTTGGAAAGTCTTCCCATACTCAGAACATATGTGGTTCCACCCAGAGGCCAATCCAACCCAGCTTTCAGGGTGTGTGTTGGTCCTAGGGAGGCAGCCACACACGCAACTCCCAAGGCCAGGGCCATATGGGGCAGGCACCTCAGCTCAGTGGCAGCAGTGGGCTCATAATACGTAAGGAGATCATGGGAACTTTTTCTTATGGGTTCAGGCAAGATGACCCTCTAGGGTTAAAAAATTTAAACACAAATTATAACTCAAATTTTTATGTGACGTATAATCTATTGAATTATTTTATGGTAACTTCTCCATAAACCATGATCCCAACCCTATTTGATAAAAGAGATAAGTATTACTGTCCTATAAATAGGCAAACTGAGGTTCAGAAAGACTAAGTAACTTTCCCCAAACCATATAGCAGGTATGTAGAAAATTCTGCTATTAAAGGCAAGTTTCTGATTCCAAGCCAAGAAACATTTTCCAATGCCATGCTGCTTGTATATATCATATATTAAGTTGGAACTTTTTTTTTAATTTTACAGACTAAAATGATCATTTTGAGCAGTAAATATACATAATCACCTTTTATACTGGTATAATGAAAAAAAAAAAACAATTCAGGCAATTCAATCACAGGATTACCAAAACCAAGTGGGACACTTAGCATATTAAATAGCATTAAATATTCATTTTCAGACTCATGCATTATATGTTATACTCTATAAATAATAAATATACTCTTCCCATTTTGTCATATGTAAATTGCTTCCAAGTTAAATTATGTAACAAAAATATGTCTGAAGCCTAAAGGAAAACTGATGTGATAATGTACTTATCTTGACTCTTTTCTTCTGTGTTTGAAATCTGCCTTCTGAAATGTAGAACCAAGACAACTGCCCCTCTATCTCCATTTGACCCAGACTATTGTAGGAATACCAACAGCTACCTGAACGTCACTGGTGAGGACATAGAATTGACACTGCCAGGGGGCATCCCTGGGTGTGTGTCATGGGTTCTGCCTTAGTCCTTCTTCAATGTGACTCCATACCCACCTAAGAGTCACGCCTTCAAGGGAGTCACCAGGCTGGGGAGTTATCCTCCCAAGGTCTCGGTGCAAGTCCCTGGTTGATGTCCCCCTAGATCTGCGTGCGCCCACATTAGAGGACTGGGCTAATTTGACTTTGACCCCTAGCCTTACCAAGGTGGGACTCAACTGCCCACGGATATACAGACCTTCCTGCTAAGTGATGTGGGTAATCCTGCTCTTCTGGCTACCATAGTCACTGGGTGACTGACATCTCACCATGAACAAGTGTAAGACCACTCGCAGTATCCAAAGAGCGACAATCCTACAGTCTTGCCAATGACTAGAAGAGGTATCTTCCTTCCACCAGAGCAGGACCTGGCTGTAAAGACCCTATGTAGGCAGCAGAGTTAGAATCTTCTCTTGCTTTTTACATTAATGGGATGACTATGGGGTGAAATGAAAGATGACCATTGACTCCTTCCTTCATTCATTTATCCAGCATGTACCAAGCACATGCATATGTCCGGTTCTGAGAAAAGAAGACACAGGAGGAAGAGGAGTGAAGAGTCTGGCAAGCTGCTGGCCTGGCCCACTTGCTCTTTGAAAAGTTACATCAGTGGTTCTCAGCCCAAATGCACAATCGATCACCTGGAGAGCTTTTAATGAATAGATATGCTTGGAGCACATCACAAAAGATTTTTATTTTACCAGCCTGGGTTAGACCCAGAGCATTGATACAGATTTTAAAAGCTTCCAGTGTGTAGCCAGCACCAAGAACCCCTGAAATACAACACAGATAGTTACAGGGTGGGTTGGAACCCCATTGGGGCCAAGAAATAAAATATCTATGATCAGATCAAAATCCCAATGCTGGGAGTTCCCATCGTGGCGCAGTGATTAATGAATCAATCTGACTAGGAACCATGAAGTTGAGGGTTCGATCCCTGCCCTTGCTCAGTGGGTTAACGATCCGGCGTTGCTGTGAGCTGTGGTGTAGGTCGCCGACAGGCTCGGATCCCACATTGCTGTGGCTCTGGTGTAGGCTGCCAAGTACAGCTCTGATTAGACCCCTAGCCTGGGAACCTCTGTATGCCGCGGGAGCGGCCCAAGAAATGGCAAAAAGACAAAAAAAAAAAAAAAAATCCCAATGCTTTCAGTATACTATATTCTGATTTCCTTTGGTTTTTCCCTTGATGTTTAATAAAAGTCTACCTACCTCTGCTTGGAAAAACAGAAAAGAACACATCTACCTGTGCTGGGGGCAGTAGTTTAGGAGGACACACATACTGGTTCTGTCCTAGTGGTGGCAGCAGTCACAAAAGGGAGATGACCTCAAGCAGAGTCAGGCCCAGGTCAAATGCATTTGCTGTTCTTTTAGATCTTTAATATGTTTCTCCCTTGAGGACATCTTTGTTGTCATTTAAAATTTATAGAGAACATTTTTTTAAAAGGTACATTTATGAACCTAAAAGGTAAGATAACAGGGACTCTCTTCCTCCCCTTGTGGTCCCTGCCACCCCACCCCACACTCCAGCACTCATGCATGGCCCAGTGGCACTAAAGGATGGTCAACAGGAGAGGGTTTCTCTGGAATAAGGCTTTCTTTCCTATTCCCCAGGGAAGGCTTTCCAGGAGGAATCAGACCCAGAGAAAGGCAGTCACTTACTCCCTAAGGGATTCGACCCTCTGCCTTTCAATTCTAGCCCTTTAGTGTACTTTTGTATATCAAAGTCCTAGTGTTTGTCCCCTAGCAGAGTACCTGGCTCAGAGAAGACAGGAGGGAATGTTTATTGAATAAATGAATGAATAAATAAGTGAAATTATCTAAAGCATTTACCCTTCACCCCACCCACCTATCCCTGCTCTTCCCTGACAGCTGCAGCCCACTCCTGTCAAGGATCCTATGGCCTTGATCCCCAGGTCAGGCTGTCGTGCTCTGGTCTAAGGTGAGGAGGAGGGGTGGCCCACCTATTCTTTTTCCTGAGTTCCCTCTAATGGCCAAGAGTCCCACCCTACTAGCACTGCCCCAAAAGCACAGGAAAGAATGACAAAGATAAATGGAGACTTAAAGGTTGTCCTTCCTGACATAAGCTATTTTTAGAGCAAAACAACTATTGCTATGGACTTGTACAGCATGGCCTGGATTGGTGGTGAAACAATCTCTTTTGAAGCATGAGTCAGATTGCAATTAAGGCTCTAGAGGACCTCATGCTAAAAACCCTGGCTAGGGGTGATCAAAAGCTCATCTACAGTACTGCCTTAAAGATATAATTTAATTTTTTATTTCTGCAAAAAATATAAAATTAAAATGGAAAGGCAAAAAAATATATACAAGGATGTAAGAAATAATTCCATGAAGAGAAAAATGAACAGCTGTCAGACAACCCAGATGTGGATTCCACAGGAGCCTCCTGTCTAATTACCAAACAGCCCCATCATATGCGATTTATGAGAGGTGTCCAGAACAGAGACATTGCATTCATAATATGAATGCAGTTCTTGAGTTCCATAAGCTCTATTTCTCTTATTTGGAATAAAAAAAAAAACATTTTTTTAAAGAAAATGGAAAAGGCATTTCATGTATGTCTCTTAATTTCTGGAGGTAGATGCTCTGTTTCTATTTGGAACATGAAATAGCAGTGTAACCACAAATTAAAGAAAGATGTTTTTACATGATGGAGGATCATGTAAGAAAACGAATATATATATATATATGACTCGGTCACTTTGCTGTACAGTAGAAATTGACAGATCACTGTAAACCAACTATAATGGAAAAAACAAAAATCACTAAAAAGTAAAAAATAAAAAAAGAAAGGTGATTCTAGTTTGGCATTTCTTTATAATGCTGTGCCTTGCTTTAAAAAAAAAGAGCATGTGGCATGCCTAGCACATAGTAGGTCTTCTATGTAGCTCTCCTGCATTCATCTCCTCTGCCCAATAAACATCTGTGCTGAGAACTAAGATGCTAAACCTCTAAGATGCTAAGGAGGGATATTTAGGAAATGGAGCATATTTCTTACACAAAGTCATGTAGCAAGTCAGGGTAACTGGAAGAAAAACTCCAACCCGCCCTCTCCTAATCTCCAGCTAATAACTGTGGGATTGTTTTGACCAACAAACTTTATGGCTTTCTTCCCAAGAAGATTTATGTAAGATCAAAGAGCATGTTCAAAGAACAGTATCTAAGAATGTGTGTGTGGCTATGACCTACAATCACAGAATAAGAACTAAGGTCTCCAGGGGGGAAAGGGCATATAGAACATGAAACATTATTCCAAATTCCAGAATATTAATTTCTCCTAACTAGAAAGTTAAACATTAAAAATATCATGCATAATACCTTTACCGGAAAATCACCATTCAGCTTTTAAACTGAGAGAAGATCAGAATGAGTCAGATCAGCAAGATGACCATCTGCTTCCAAGCACACAGCTGTGCGCCTTTAAACAGCAACTTTCCATGATTCATAACTTATTCATCCCAGGATGCACTCCGACATCTGCTTTATCATCAATTCAGCTAGTTGGAGCATTTTGCTTTCAAGTTTCATAAACTCTACCTAGGTGACGTAGTGAACCAGTAAGTCAGACTTCTTCCACAGAAGGAATCAACTATATAGCTTCCCAAGACTGCTGGTCCAGTCTTCAAATCATATGCATACATATGTGTAAAAAATCACATGAATGTGTATGTGTATAAGACGCACATTCTTTCTCTTTTTTTTTAAATCTTTTTAGGGCCACACCCACGGCATATGTAAGTTCCCAGGCTAGGGGTCGATTGGAGCCTACATCACAGCCACAGCAATGCAGGATCCAAGCCTACACCACAGCTCAGAGCAATGCTGGATACTTAACCCACTGAGGGAGGCTAGGGATTGAACCTGCATCCTTGCGGATACTAGTCGGGTTCATTACCACTGAGCCACAATGGGAACTCCAAAATGCACTCTTAGTCATTGCCTTTTAAAACAATAATGTCAGTAATAACTACCATTTAGTGCCCTGGGGGCCAGGCACTTCCTCTTTATCTTCATTACCACTCTGGAAAATAGATCTTCTGATCTTCATTTAACAAATGAGCAAATCAGCAAGATGGGATGGATGTGGCAGCGGTGAGCTGTTTGCCTCCAGCCCTATCTGTCCCCAAACACAAGCTTTTTCAACAACCAACTCTGCCTTGGAGTTCCCGTTGTGGCTCAGTGGTTAACGAATCTGACTAGGAACCATGAGGTTGCGGGTTCGATCCCTGGCCTTGCTCAGTGGGTTAAGGATCCGGCATTGTCATGAGCTGTGGTATAGGTTGCAGATGCAGCTCGGATCCCATGTTGCTGTGGCTCTGGCGTAGGCTGGCGGCTACAGCTCTGATTAGACCCCTAGCCTGGGAACATCCATATGCCACGGGAGTGGCCCCAGAAAAGGCAAAAAAAGACAAAAAATCAAATAAAAATAAAAAAATAAAGATTATATTGTGTATAGAAAATAAGTGCATCTAATGTCAAGCATTGATTCTGAAACATAAACTTGATCAGGCATTCAGAACCTTCTATCATCTACAAAAATGAGAATAATGACAATTTTACTCTGTCTTTTTTTTTTTAATGATACACAGAGGAAAACTGAATAGTATGAAAAGATAATGGTACTCTGTGTAAACAGTCATGTCCAAAAATAAAAAGCATGTCAGGATAACCTTTTAGCTTAAAAAAGTAGGGGATATAATTTTAGAGACAAAGTATGAGAAGTTACATTAAAATATTAACAGTTGTTACTGCTGGATAATATTGTCATTTTTCGTTTCTTTTTGATAATCCATGCATATTAAAATTTCTAAAACTGGAGTTCCCATCATGGCTCAGTGGTTAACGAACCCAACTAGCATCCATGAGGATGCGGGTTCGATCCCTGGCCCTGATCAGTGGGTTAAGGATCCAGCATTGCTGGGAGCTGTGGGGTAGGTCGCAGACAATGGCTCAGATCCATGTTGCTGTGGCTGCGGTGTAGGCCAGCAGCTATAACTCTGATTCGACCCCTAGCCTGGGAACCTCCATATGCCACAAGTGTAGCCCTAAAAAGACCAAAAAGAAAGAAAGAAAGAAAGAAAGAAAGAAAGAAAGAAAGAAAGAAAGAAAGAAAGAAAGAAAGAAAGAAAGAAAGAAAGAAAGATTCTAAAACTATAATGACAAAAATTTTAACTTGATGAAATATTGTTTAATTTTAAATGATAGCGAGGAATTAGAAGATGCGGTAATTATGTCAGAATGACATCTAGGAATCAGTAGCTAACTTAAACCACCTTTAAAACTCTACACATTTGATTAAGAAGCAAGAGCCAAAAAATATGCTGTTTACAAGAAACCCACATTGAATATAATGACAAAGAT
Organism: Sus scrofa; assembly: GCF_054392235.1. Taxonomy (NCBI): domain Eukaryota; kingdom Metazoa; phylum Chordata; class Mammalia; order Artiodactyla; family Suidae; genus Sus; species Sus scrofa. The sequence goes on along the minus strand of NC_139388.1, from coordinate 106,320,847 downwards.
ATTAAAAGTTAAAGGATGGAAAATGATATACAGTCAATTCTCCTTATTTATAGTAGTTATATTCTATAAAGTCATTGCAAACAGTGAATTAGCAAATATGGAACCACTGCTCCCAAGGAAGCACAAGGCTTAGGTTCCTGCAAATCTCTGGTCATGTTTTTGCCAAATGACTAACACATAACTTTGTTGTACATGTGTTTCTACTTAAAGACACCTTATGAAATGTATGTTGTTGATTTATCAACATCAACCTCACAACCAACAGCATTATACTGATGCCTGAATGGAGCTTATCTAATAATTTCCTCCTTCACAAGGCACATCACAACTTTACTGTAGTTAGAACATTAGATAACACCTTAGCACTACACTTGGGGGCCAATAAAACAGTGAAATCACCAACAAAAAGCGCAAAGGTGTAAAAAACTAAATAGACCACCAAAAGCACATCGGCTTACATTATGAGAGCTGAAACAAAAAGACAAAACATTGCCTTGTTCAATCTCAGATGCAAACACACATTCAGACAAGTCAACTTTTTTGACATTCTATACATGTCCTTGAATGTATAGAAAGTGCTGCAAATATTGATTTTGATTGATCAATTTTACAAATAGATTTTAGTGAGTAGGAAAACTTACAAATACAGAATCAATGAATAATGAGAATCAACTGTACCATGCACTAATCAAAGGAGAGCCAATAGGACTATGTTATAGTCAGTCAAAATAGACTTCAGAGTAAGAAGAATTACCAGAGATAAAGAGGAACACTACTTAATGATTAAAGAGACAAATCACCAAGAAAATATAACAGTGTTTAATGCATATGCACCTAATAGAGCAGTAAAATACATGAAGCAGAAAGTGATAAACCAAATAGAAAAATCTAGTTTTTGCTAGAGGTTTCAACACTCCTTTCCTCGTAATCAATAGACCAAGTAGGCTCAATATCAGCTAGAATGTAGAAGAATGAACATCATCCACCAACTGTATCAAAATGACAATTTATGGAGCACTCCACCTGAAAAGAGGAGATACGCATTCTTTTCAAGTGCACATAAGATGTTCACCAAGATAGACCCCACTCTGTCTCAAAAACAAATCTTACCTAATTTCAATCAATTGAAACCATAGAAAGGTTATTTTTCTAATCATAATGGAATTAAACTGGAAGTTAATAGCAGGAAAAGAAAAAAGAAAGTAATAGCAAAAAGATATATAAGAAATCTTCAGGCAATTGGAAACTAAACAACACAGTTCTATATAATCCATGGGACAAAGAAGCGATATCAAGGAAAATTAGTAAATATTTTGAACTGAATGAAAATACAGTGTTAAAATGTAACACATTCTAAAGCAATGCTTGGATGGAAATTTATAAGATTTGATGCTTATATGAGGGAAAAAAAAAAAGACCCGAAATAAACAATGTAAGTTCATCTTAAATCTGGAAAAAGAAAAACAAAGTTAAAGCAAGTAGAAGAGTTCCCGTCATGGCGCAGCAGAAATGAATCCGACTAAGAATCATGAGGTTGTGGGTTCAATCCTTGGCCTCGCTCAGTGGGTTAAGGATCTGGTGTTGCCATGAGCTGTGGTATAGGTTGCAGGTATGGCTCAGATATTGCGTCACTGTGGCTGTGGTACAGGCTCAGAGCTGTAGCTCCAATTTGATCCCTAGCCTGGGAACCTCCATATGCCATGGGTGCAGCTCTAAAAAGCAATAAATGAATAAATAATAGAGCAAGTAGAAAGGAAGAAATGATAAAGAGCAGAAATCAATAACATTGAAAACAATAAACAATAAGGAAAATCAATGAGACAAAAAGATGCTTCTTTGAAAAGATATTTAAAAATTAACAAACAAACCTGTAGCCAACTGTCAAAGAAAAATAAATACAAAACATAAACTTCCAGTATCAGGAACCAAAGGAAGCTATCCCTACAGACCCCACATAGATTAAGTAGATAGTAAAAGTACAAAAAAATTTATTCATATAAATTCAACAAATTAAGTGAAATGGACTAATTCCATAAAGAACTACCAAAACTGGTTCAGTGGGTTAAGAACCTGACATAGTATCCATGAGGATGTAGGTCTGATCCCTGGCCTCACTCATTGGATTAAGGATCCAGTGTTGCCACAAGCTGCAACAGATGTGGCTTGATCTGGCGTTGCTGTGGCTGTGGTGTAGGCCTGCAGCTATAGCTGCAGCTCTGAATCAAACCCTAGTCCAGGAACTTCCATATGCCACAGATGCAGCCATTAAAACAAAAAACAAACAAACAAAAACCTCCCTACAAAGAAAACTCTGCCCCAGATGGTTTCTTTGATGAATTCTACCCAACATTTAAAGAAGAAATTATACTATTCTACACCCCTCCTCCAGATAACTGAAGAGAAGGGATCATTTCCCATCTCATATATGCAGACAGCATTATATTATATGAAAACCCAGACAAAAATAGTGCATGAGGAGTTCCCTTCATGGCTCAGCAGTTAACAAACCCAACTAGGATCCATGAGGATGTGGGTTCCATCCCTGACCTTGCTCAATGGGTTAAGGATCTGGCATTGCCGTGAGCTGTGGTGTAGGTCACAGACACAGCTCAGATTCTGTGTTGCTATGGTTAGGGTGGCAGCTGTAGTTCCGATTCGGCCCCTAGCCTGGGAAACTCCATATGCCATGGGTGTGGCCCTAAAAATAGCAAGAAAAAAAATAGTGCATGAAAAAGCAAACTATAGACCAACATTCCTTATCAACACTGCAAAAACATCCTCAAAAAAATATTAATGAATTGAAATGAATATTCATTTAGTATATGAAAAGAATAATATATCATGACCAAGTGAGTGTTATCTCAGGCATGTAAGACTGGTTCACTATTTGAAAATCAATCAACATAATCCACCATATCGATGGCCTAATAAAGAAAATCCGCTTGGTCGTATCATTACACTTAACAATATTCAACACCTATTGATGATAAAAACTCAAAGCAAACTAAGAATAGAAAGGAACTTCCTCAGCCTAAAAGAATATCTACAGAAAACCCTAGGGCTAACATCATACTGATGAAAGGCTGCAATGCTTTCTTCTAAGACTCGAAACAAGGCAAGAAAGTCCACTCTCACTACTCTTATTTAACGCTACACTACAACCACTAGTCAGTGCAAAATGGCATAAAAATAGGAGGAAAAAAAAAGAAATAAAATATTCCGTATTTACAGACAACATAATTGCCCACATAACAAGTGCTAAGAAATTTACAAAATAGTTCCTGTGACTAATGAGAGAGGTAAGCAAGATCATAGGAAAAAAAGTCAACATGCAAAAATCAATCATGTTTCTAAAATAGCAAACAATGTTTGGAAAATGAATTGTTTTTAAATGTCCTCCTCCAAAAGAAATATTTAGGTATAAGTCTATCAAAACATATGGAAGACATGAAAACTACAAAATACTGATGAAAGCAATCAAAGACCTAATTGGAGACTCCACACGCTTAGGATTTTAATTCTCCACAAACCAATCTATAAATTCCATGAAATTCCAATCAAAATCTCAGCAGATTTTATGTAGATACAGGTAAGCCAATTCTAAAATTTATATGAAAAGGCAAAGAAACTACAATAACCAAAACAATTTTTAAAGAGAAGAAAAGTTGAAAGATTTCCATTACTTGACTTTATGGCTTACTGTAAAGCCACAGAAATCAATATCTGTGGTGTCAGCGGAAGGATAAGATGAATGAAACAGGATAAAGAGTCCAAAAATAGGCCCACATCCATATAGACAATTAATTTTTAACAAGTTGCAAATGTAAGTCAATGGAGAAATAGTATCTTTCAAAAAAATGGTTATTAGAACAACTGGACATTCATATACATAAGAAAATTAAACTTGAGCTATAATACACACCATATCCAACAATCAACTTATTATGGACTGAATGTCTGTTATCCCTCCAAAACTATTATGTTGAAGCCCTAACCTCCAATGTGATAGTATTAGGTGGTGAGGCCTTTAGGAGATGATCAAGTTTAGATGAAGTGATGAGGGTAGGCATCTAATTCCATGATTTGATCCAAATGTAAAATTATAAAACTTATAGAAAAACGTCTTGACCTTGGGTTATGCAAAAAGTTCTAAGATATCATCAAAAATAAAATCAATAAATTAGACTGCAACACAATTTTAAAAATTTCCTTTACAAAAGTGTTAAAAAAAAATCAAGAGTCAAGCCACAAACTAGAAGAAAATATTTGCAAATCACATATTGAACAACAGATTTATACCCAGAACATATAAAGAACCCTCAAAACTCTATTATAAGAACACAAACCTCTCTATCCAAAATGGGCAAAAGATCTGAACAGACACTTCACCAAAAGAAGATATACATATGGCAAATAAGATCCTGAAAAAATGTGTCAAAACGACTTGCCATTAGGAAAATGCAAAGCAAAATCACAATGAATACCATTTTACATGCCATTAGAAAGACAAGAATGCAGATCAACTGCAACTAGAAAACTCTGCTGATGGTAATGCAAAATGGTGCAACCCTTCAGAAGAACACACATTTACTATAAGACCCAGTAATCTCAAGTCTAAAGATTTACCCTAGACAAATGAAAATCCATTTTCAGGAGTTCCCATTGTGGCTCATTGGAAACGAATCTAACTAGCGTCCATGAGGATACAGATTGGATCCCTGGCCTTGCTCAGTGGGTTAAGGATCAGACATTGCCATGAGCTGTGGTGTAGGTCGCAGACATGGCTCAAATTTGACACTGCTGTGGTTGTAGGACAGCAGCTACAGCTCTGGTTGGACCCCTAGCATGGGAACCTCCATATGCCGCAGGTGTGGCCCTAAAAAAAAAAAATCTTAATGTTCACACATAACATGTACAGGATCGTTTATCACAACTATATTCATAACTCCTAAAACCAGAAAATAACAAATATTTAGGAAAAAGGATAAACAACAGTGGGTCCATCTATACAATGGAATACTACTCAACAATAAAAAGGAATGAATTTTTGATACACAAACAACATGGAAGAAACTCACTGAAATTACACTGAGTGAAAAAAGCCAGTCTCAAAGGGTTATATGCTATATGATCCCATTTACATCACATTCTGGAAAAAGCACATCTATAAGGGTAGAAAACAAATCAGTGGTCACCAGAGGTTAGGGATGGAAAGAAGGGTTTGATTAAAAAGGGAGTTTTTTAAGTACAATAGAACTGTACTGTGGTCATACACAACACTATGCATGTGTATAACTCACAGAGTTGTACATCCAAAAAGTCAATTCAACTGTTTATAAATATTTTTAAATAATAAATTTATCAAAGTTTTTTTAGAAAAACTTTATGCAGGAGTTCCTGTTGTGGCTCGGTAGAAACGAACTTGATTAGGATCCATGGGAGTGCCAGTTCAATCCCTGGCCTCACTCAGTGGGTTAAGGATCCAGTATGGTCATGAGCTGTGGTATAGATGGCAGATGCAGCTCTGATCTGGCATTGCTGTGGCTGCGGTGAATGCCAGCAGCTGTAGCTCTGATTAGACCCTTAGCCTGGGAACTTCCACTTGCTGCAGGAGCGGCCCTAAAAAAAAAAAAATTCATAAACAAATAAGTAAATAATAAAAATTTTAAAAACCCTTTACGCCAAAGAGGAGAATTGCAGTTGGCAGACTATAAACCTTACAGTTAAGACAGTTGGCTATATAATTTATTTATTCATAGATCTCTCAGGAATTGGTAAGAGGTTTATAAAAATAAATAAAAGCTATAATTTCTTTGCAATAAATATTTTCTTGAATACTTTTGATAGCTCTCTCTAGAACTGCTTTTGCTAAACGTTTTTTCAAACCAATTGCAGAAGTCAAGGGACTGTCTAATTGCTTGTAATTATACCATTTTTATTCCCCCTTTGAAATCCTTGTTATACCTTGACTAATTCATGTACAAGAACAGAAAGACCTTTTTGTTGACAATACAGCTTATTTGAAGGCAATCCAAAGAACGTCAAGTATATATCAGGTCCATCCACAGAGAGGTGCATTAATCCCTGAAGCATATTCTAATCACTGGGGGAGGGGGAACTAACTGCCCAGGGGTAAGGAAACATCTGTCCTCACTTTCGACTTCATACTCTATCCATTAGTGGCTCTTCCTCAAGGGAGGAGGCGTTGCTAATACGATTGCTCAGTGTCTTGAATTATCTGGGTGAAACCACAGCATTGAAAAGACATGTGAATTTGTGAACATCTTCTTTCTCATTCTGGAATAGGCCAGGAAATAGCCTGACATTCCCTTGGGTACTTTTTCACCTCCGACACTAAAGTCTAGCACTAGTGGTCTTTCTTCTTTCTTCCACATTGACTTTGTGCACAAATTGGTAAGAATACCTTGATATCCCCCATAAACCCAACGGTATCATATGGGAAGTCCAGATATCTTTCAGAACTTTTTTCTTTTCTCAGATGAAAGCTTTTGCTAATAAAGTCACAGACTAAATAACCTGGGTCAATTTAACAGTATGCACAGAAATGAAAGTATTTTTTCTTATTGTTTGTGTCATCCTCTTTCCTTTAGCACTGGTGGTTTGCTTCTAAATCTTCTTAGATTGCTATTCAAAGATTCTACCTTTGGTTTGGCAATAAGAAAGCAGGAGGAATAGATTAGATATTTAGGAAAAGCAAAGACCTGACTTTGGCCTTTTGCCTCAGCTATGTATCCACAGCTCAGTTTAAACTATGTTTGGGGATGTATGGTACTTACAGAGAAATTATATATATATATATATATTTAATGTATATTTTTAAAATTTATGGCCACACCTAAGGCATATGGAAGTTCCTGGGCCAGGGACTGAATCCAAGTAAGAGCTTTGATCTATACCACAGCTGTGGCAACACCAGATCCTTTAACCTTCTGAATCAGGATCAAACTCTTGGCCACAGCAACTCAAGCCTCTGCAGTCAGACTCTTAACCCACTATGCCACAGTGGGAACTCCTAAATATATTTTAAATATATATTTTTAATTTCTCATTTTCTTGTTCTTAATTTTGTATAATTTCTTCAAAGGGAAGAAGAAATGAGAGATAGCCTTCATGTAACTGAATACTTCAATTATTAGTAGTCACGGTCCTTAGCTTAAAGGGGTTTAAAATTGGTATGCACAAAACTAAAACCCTCTTAACTTACAAAGTCTATGAATGGTATAAGAAGGAGGAAAAGCACAGAACTGAATTACCTACCCTATATAAACTGAAAAACCACCAAAATATCCTGCCCAACTGAAGCCTTGTTCCTTACAACCTGTAGATTAATTGAAACCAGAGAATCCAAGAATATTTATTACTATATGATAACAGTGAATCAAAACCAGAGTTCTATAAAGTTATTTCTCCTTTATTCCATTGTATTTCTGGACTGCAACTTGCTTAACAAATCTCTGTCACTTTTCACCTTGTCTTTAAGGTAAGCAAAGAGGCAGCAGAACCATTCAAAGTTAGGATAATTCATATAAGCAAAGCCAGAACTAAACCTCAGGGTTCTTGGCTCCCTTTGCTAAAGTTCAAAAAGCTACAATGGGTTTTAAAGGACCTAGTACCTAATTCAAAAAGATACATGCACTCCTAAGTTCACAGCAGCACTATTCACAGTAGCCAGGATATGGAAACAAACTAAATGTCCATCAACAGACGAATGGATAAAGATGTGGTACATATATACAATGGAATAATACTTAGCCATAAAAAAGAATTAGCAGCAACATGGATGGAACTAGAGATTCTCATACAAGTGAGGTTAAGTCAGAGAATGACAAACACTATGTGATATTACATATATCTAGAATCTAAAACATATCTTCAAAACATAAAGAAACTCACAGACATAGAGAATAAACTTGTGGTTGCCACGGCGGAAGGGGTTGGGGAAGGGATGGAGTGGGAGGTTGGGATTAGCAGATGTAAGCTATTACACATGAGTGGATAATCAACAAGATTCTACTGTATAACACGGACACTATATTCAATGTTCTATGAGAAACCATAATTGAAAAGACTATTTAAAAAATGTGTACATATATATTTAATATACATAATTGAGTCACTTTGCTGTTCAGCAGAAATTAACACAACATTGTAAATCAACAATACTTCACTTAAAAAAATAAAGGGTGGCAAAACACTGTAAATCAAATATACTTCAATAAAAAAGTTAAAAATAAAGGACATAATACCCACTGACCCAATTTTATGAATAGTTCATTGTTAATTTGTTGTTATATTCATTGTGAACTATCTAATACTTTTTATTAATTTTGGAATAATCCTAGCCTCTGTTCCCTCCCTTTCTGAGTGTCTGGTTGGCTTGGAGAAAGGGATGGGTTAAGTATTTCCCTTGACTTTGTACAAAACATCTGGATGCCCAGATTATAGAGATTTAGAAGAGCAATAGTCCTAGAGATGAGGTTGTAATGCGGAAAATCTGGCAGGGTTAAAAAACCAATGCCTTGTTCAAATTTCCTTTCAGAATAATATCACTACATGAATTAGAAGACGTATGATCAGTAGATGAGAAGGTAATTGACTGAATATTTTTAGCATCCTATTTTTATTGCCCCAGAATGCTTATGACTTTTCAAAAGAAACTCAAAATTGAAGAAATGACCCAAAAAGTATTTCCCCAAGGGTTTCTGTACATATGTTATTCAGGTCAATTTATGGAATCTCTAACAGTTATGAAGAGATGGAACTAATGCAAAACTTGGGGAAAATGGAAAAATAAAGTCCTATCCAATAAGTGGGCTGCTTAAGCCAAGAAAATCCACTCCAGAAATTCCCCACTGCTCATTACACAATCTTTCACTCACAATTATGCTTTTAGAAAATGCCTAGTTAACATTCCCCAACAACCTTAACTAGACAACAGTAGTCCATCCCCCACTGTGGAACTATAAAAACACTCCCCTTTGGCTACATCTAATTCCTGCCTTTGGACCAAAAAGCAGCTACCCCTGAAACTGGTGAGGCATTTTGCTTTAAGATAGGCTCCGATTGGACCCCTAGCCTAGGAACCTCCATATGCCATGGGTGCGGCCCTAAAAAGACAAAGGGAAAAAGAAAAAAGATAGGCTCTGGGGTATAGGAAAAAACAAAGAGTATCTAAAGTCAGAAAACCCCAGCTAAGGTTGTGCTGGAAAGACTATGTGGAACCACTGCCTCTCTGGAAGGGCTGGTAAAATAGAGATGATAGTGCTTACCCCAGAGGGTCATATGAAGATCAAAGGAGACAACAGCCTGAATGTTTTATAAAGTGTTAATTAGATGATAAATGCAACAAGGAGCAGTTGTTTCCCAACTTTCCAGATCCTGTGGTGACTGAATGTCCTTCACCGTACAGAACAATGTCTCCCCTGGAGTTACTTGGGACGGGCAGCAGAAGGGTTCCTGGGCTTTCCTCTAAGGCACTGCTCTGAGTCACTGCCTGTGGTGAGTGTCAGAAGGGACAGAACTCCTTCCAGGCCTCTTCCTCAGCTAGCACCCAGTTTTTTTTTGGGGGGGGGGGGCGGTGCCAGGGTCAGACTTCCTTTTCTCAAGTTTTGCTATTTGAATTTTTTGAAGGACAGACTCAATTCTTACTTTTTAAAAATGCAGCTATCTGAGGTCCATGGCCCACAGCAAATACAAACCAACCTTTCAGGTCAAAGAACCATAGCATAACAAAGTCAGACTCCCAGGCCCTTCTATTCTTTTTATTACTCCTTCCTCCCCACCCCAACCCCATAGCGTCTTCAGTGATAGCACGGCCCATAATTTAAGACAGGGGGGAAACAGACTTTGCACACACCCCTAAAGAGACCTTCCTACGTTAACGACGACCACGCTTTCCCCGCCACTCCCTAATCCGCCTGACCTCACCCAAACACACACCAATGTCCTTGGCGGGGGAAGGGGGGGGGGCTCACTCAAATAAACACACGCACTCGCCAGTACGCCGGTCAACCGCGGACAAATCTGACTCTTTGCCAACTTGTAGCCACAGAGAGCAGCGAAGGGACTAAGTCCTTCATCGCCAGCTCCAAAGAGACACTGCGACCGCCAGCGGCGCCGCAGTAGCAGCCTCTGTACTGCAGCCTCCAGCTGCTGGAGTTTCAGATCTAATTCCTTAAAGAGTATCGCTCTTCCGCCCTTTGTCCCACTTCCAGAGCTTCACACACTTCTCTCCCCAGGAGGTTGGGAGGACCCGTGTCATGCTGCCACTTCTGCTGAGGGCGAGTGACACTGAATAAGGTTCCCATCGAAGTAGCCAGAAACCCACTACTCTTTTCCCCATCTCTCCACCCTCCTGCTCAAGTAAGCGCCTGTGCTGCCTGCGAAGATCGCAGTTCTCAGGGCGCCTGAGTCTGATGGGATATGGAGGAAGCAGGCGGGAAGAGAAGCGAGGGGCAGGACGACAGCTGAGATTCTTAGAGGAAGGATGGGGCGGGACTGGGGAGAGGGACTCTCTCCCTCCTGTCCACTCCCTACTACAGGCGGCAACTCCAAAAGGCGCAGGTGGGCCACAAGGTAAAGGCCTTTTCTCCCTCCACTTCCCCGCTCCCCTCTTGGACACCTGGTGAAAAAGCAAGGTGCAGGTGTACCTGGAGCGAACACCATGATTTCCTCCAGCCGTTGCCCCCCAAGATAAGGAGAGACAGACAGATGGACAGACTGAGAGTGGACGGAAAGCCAGGACTTGGGGTCCAGAGCAGGTGGGAGCGTAGGGCGCGCGCTGGCCGCGGGTCGGGACGATCAGCACCTCGGACAGCTCCCCGCCGCGCGATCCCGGGGCCGCAGCTCCCGCTGCCGCGGCGCGCTCAGCCTCCACAATGCACTGCTCTGTCCGCGGCCACGGCGGCGGCAGCAGGAGGAGGAGAGCGGATGCCGGCTCAGTCCATCCCTCATTCCCGCGCCAGCTCAGCGTAACTGCTGCGTGGGGAGCAGCACCCTTCTACCTCTTCCACCGAGAAGGACGGACGGACGGACGGACGGAAAAGGAAGAGAGAAAAGGTAATTGCCCGGCTTCCCGGCAGGGGGACAGCTAATTGCTTCTAATTACCTGCTGTCTCTCGCCCCCGTGGATACTGGACTGACATTTAGGATGTTTGCCTTCAAAGAGCTTTACCCTGAGTTCTCCGAGTTAGGCTAGCTTTGAACAGAAGGGTGGGGCCTCCAAGTTAACCAGTCCTTGGAGTCCAGGACTCCTCTCTCTCCCAGAGTCCTAATCTTCTGCTAGCGTCAGAAAGAAAGCTGGAGGGAAGGGCAAGCTGACTGTGGAACGTGAGGAGGGCGCCCCTGTCAGGCACCCCTCCCGGGCGGCTCTGAAAGCTCTGACGCTTGGGGACCCTCAAGGTCATCACGTTAGAGACAGAAGGGCTGACCAGCGCAGAGGAAAGAGACCTCGGTAAGGCGGGTCTCCACCAACAAACACACATCCTAGGGAAGGGGGGCCCGGAGCGTTCCCTTCAAAAGTGAGAACCGCCCACAGACAGATCAAGAAACACCAATGCTTCCCCTTCCATCACCCAACTGAAAACTCTACCCCCACTCCTACTCCGAAGTGCCCCCACACTCACCTCATGCTTCTAATACACTCTTCATTTTAAAGCATCATCTAGCTCCCCCCAGAAATGCTTGTGCAGTGTGGACAGCCCACACTAGATATTACCCAGCTTGAGACAAATCCATCCAGGTTACAACCCCAGAGCAAGAATGACATAGGATTCTCCAGCCTCAAAGCAAATGTCAGTGGCTTCAGGTTTTAGTCTCTATTTTTGCAGCTGAATAGAGTTTTCCAAGAATGAAAGGTGATCCAGGTGATCCCCAGTGTTTTATGGGGTTTCTTCATCTCTCCCTGGAAAATGTAGTTGTTCTGAAAATGCAGTATTTCTTAATAATTTGGTTGGTCGCCATTCGTGCTACATTCTTGGCAAATAGTAAGCATTCTAATAACCTTATTGGCAGAAGTTTTGTTCAAAGCCATCTGATAGATTGAAAAATGCAGTCTTACAGCTCTTGAACTGTGGTTTGCATGGAGGCATATGGGTACCCTAAGCATAAAACAATCAGTACTACTCCTAGCACCAGGCTCCACAGGGGCTTGAACAGATGGGCCCTGCCTCAGCAGCAACAAGATGCAAGTCAGCTGATGGACAGTATGAAGTGTGTGCATGCCAGGATGCAGTCTTCTCACTTCCCTAAGTTATACCAAAAGCCAGGGACCAATGATGCTTCACTCTGTCTTCTTCGCTTATCACCAGCAAAAGTGTGAAACACTATTTGAAATAATCCTTAAATGACTGAAAAGACCTCTTTCTTTTATCACACTCAAAAGGGCTCTTTTACAAACTTTATTTTTAATGGGTTTACCTCTTATCCTAATACATAAACAATGACTCATTATTAAGTTCAAGAAAAAGCAACAGTGTAGGAAAAGTAAAAAAGGTTTGAGAATTACCACCATTTACTAGCGTGTGACCTTATATAAGTTACTTAACAGTATTATCTGCAAGAGGAGGATTAAGGTATCTGCAAGGTTTGTTGTGAGGCTTAAATGTGATAATGGATTAATGGATTAAATAGGAGAGCAGAGCCCCAGTTAAACACATTCCAGGAAATTACTGACACCCTGCTAGTAGAGGACATGCTGGAGGAATGCAAACTAAATGTGTTAGGTCAGTACTTCTCAGACAAGAATGTGCACATGAATTCCAGGGAGATCTTGTTCAAATGCAGATCCCGATTCAGTAGACTGGGGTGGGGCCTGAGATTTTGTATTCCTAACGAGCTCCCTAGCAATGGCCACGCTTGTAGGTGCTGATGGTCTGTCCATAGACTTTATTTTGAGCAGCAAGGTGGAAATTACCTCTCTCTGCTTCAACGGCAGAGCACACCTTTCCAGATGTTAAATAAGGAAGATGGATTCCCACCCACTTCCAAGCTAGACAGGGGTCATGATGGTAAGAGAAAGAAAGGACACTTGTAAAAGGTCCCAGAGCTCCTCTGATAGTCTGCTGTGGCACCAGGAGGTAGTGTGACTCAGTAAAAACCAATGCAACAGCTGAAGGAAAGAAGGACAATCTCTCATCTCAGCCCCATCCTCAGCTCTTCTCTGCCTTTCCTTCTCCCACCGCATCACTTCATTCTCTCTACCCAATATACCACCGCTACCTAGCCAGAGGACAATAGACTCCCAATCCAATTTTACTTGTTTACATTTTAGTAAGAACAATTAATTTTATTCCCAATAAAACCAAGGCACTTTAATAAGTTTTTTTAGTTATTTCATCAGTAAATTTTATATTCGACAATATTAATCTCCCATTTTTACTACTACTGGAATGATTATTTTGATAGTTTAATTTCAATACCCTGAAAATGGTAAATGATCCGTGTGTGTGTGTGTGTGTGTGTGTGTGTGTGTGTGTGTGTGTCTTTTTGTCTCTTCTAGGGCCGCGCCCAAGGCATATGGAGGTTCCCAGGCTAGGGGTCGAATCGGAGCTATAGCTGCCAGCCTACACCACAGCCACAGCAACGCCGGATCCTTAACCCACTGAGTGAGGCCAGGGATTGAACCTGCAACCTCATGGTTCCTAGTCGGATTCATTAACCACTGAGCCATGACGGGAACTCCCCAAAATTTGTAGCCTTTGTGTGTGTGTGTGTGTGAAAACAGAAAAACTGAATGATGTAGAGGACACTGAAAAAGTAATCTTTGTGCAATCCAATTGGTAAAGCCTTTAAAAGAGTGCTCTTTTGAGAGAAGGAGGGAGTTCCTGTTGTGGAACTCCCTCCAGGAACCATGAGATGGCGGGTTTGATCCCTGGCCTCACTCAGTGGGTTGAGGACCCAGCATTGCCGTAAGCTGTGGTGTAGGTCGAAGACATGGCTCAGATCCGTGTTGCTGTGGTTGTGGTTGGTGTAGGCTGGCAGCTGAGGCTCCGAATCGATCCCTAGCCTAGGAACTTCCATATGCCGCAGGTGCAGCCCTACAAAGCAAAAAAGCAAAATCTAAAAAAAAAGAGAGAGAGAGAGAAGGAAATGACATCAATTGGAAAAAAAAAATGAAGATAGAAGATGGAATAAAGAGGAAGGGAGAATAAAAATAATGACTTACTACCTTAAGGAAAGAAATGGGAAATGTTACAGATTTTGCAGGCTTAAAGAGTACGGAACAATTTCTCTGCAGGTTTGCATTTTTATGAAGCAGTTTATGAATCCTGTGAGATTCTTTAAAAGGGGCTATCAAATAGCCATATTTTCTGAAAGGAACATTAGCAAAGCTTCCTTATTGGAAAAAGTACATTAGAATAGTTAAAATTCGTGTTATGTTTATGCACAATAAATATTTTCCTGAAAAAAAAATCTAACTTTGAAGATCTTCTTTTCCTACCAAAGAGCTTTGTATCCATGTTCATTTTTGTACAAATAGTTCCCCCAAATTGCCAAATAAAACTGTTGATTCTTCCCAATGACAGGAGAGAAAAAGAATCAGTTGAAGACCACATTCAAATTAAAACCAACATTAGTTAGTTTTAAGGAGAAGCGTAAAGCATCAACTCAATATTCAATTCATCCTCAAAGTTGTCAATAGATACTATAAAACTTTACTCCACTTCTGAATGCATAGTACTGTCTGTTTAAACATAGGTTCCTTGGAGTTCCCGTTGTGGCTCACTGGTAACAAATCCAACTAGTAACCATGAGGATGAAGGTTCAATCCCTGGCCTCGCTCAGTGGGTTAAGGATCTGGCATTGCCGTGAGCTGTGGTATAGGTCACAGATGTGGCTCAGATCTAGCACTGTTGCAGCTGTAATGTAGGCCAGCAGTTGCAGCTCCAATTCGACCCCTAGTCTGGGAACTTCCTTATGCCATGGGTGTGGCCCTAAAAAGCAATAAATAAGTATAGGTTCCACACTTAAGTCAAGTTCAGAAGGGAATAGTCAATGAGAACAAAAGACTAGAAATAGAAGATGTGAAGAAAAAAAAAAGATGAGAAAGAAATGTGGGAAGGGAAAGAAAAGAAGCAAGAAATTAAAAAAGCTTTCTGGGAAGAGCACATATAAAAGGAGAAAGATACAAAAGACAAGAAAAAATGGCATATTGAGAGACTCAAAACAGATTTTTTCTAACAAAAGGAAAAAAGGAATGACAAGCCTTTTTTTTTTTTTTGAAGTATGAAAAAGAAGAGAGCCTCAATACAGCCTAAACTGAGAAACTGGGTGCTCCTGCTCACTCGGGCTCTACGTTTGGGAATAAATTCAACCATTACCTTTGGAAATACTTATTAATTGTTTAAACAATTGTTCAAAGCTCTTCATTTCTATTCAAAGGCTCATTTCAAAATCAGGAGAGTAACCATATACTACACAGGGATTTCGCTATCAGAGAAGAGTTATTCTTTAGAACTTAGTAGCTACTAAGAGCATAACGATACTGACTCGCTGGTTAATTTTTAACCTATTTTAAGAATCAGTTTGTAACATAAGAGATAGTCTTTGCAACCACAGAGCAGGCAAAGGTTTCTTAGATAAAACGCAGAAAGCACAAACCATAAAATAATTGGTAAATGAGACTTCAAAATTAAAATTTTCTGCTGTCTGAAAAACACTGCTACGAAAATAAAAATGCCAACTACAGATCAGGAGAAAATACTCACAATGTGTATGCCTGACATATATATTCGTGACTCTTGCAACTCAATAAGAAAACAACCCAACTAAAACTTGCCAAAATGTTTAAACAAACACTTCAGAAGAGAAATATATTACTAACTGCCTATAAGCACATGAGGACTTCTCAACATCATTAGTTATCACAGAAATATAAATTTAAACAGTGAAATATCACTACATACTCAGCAGAAAGAGGAAAATTAAAAGGAACTGACAATGCCAAGTGCTGATGAAATATGGTAAGGTACGGAGCAACTAGAACTCTAATGGGAATATAAAATGTTACAACCACCCTGGAAAACAATTTGATAGTTTCTCATAACACTAAACTTACACCTTACCCTAAGACCCACGCAGTCTACTCCTGGGTGGTTACCCAAGAAAAATGAAAAACTTGTGCATGAACGTTGACCGCAGCTTCACTCATTGTAGCCAGAAACTAAAACAACCTCCAAGTCTATCGACAACGTATGGCTATACAAATTGCGGCAAATAGAGGCAACAATATTGATAAAGTCCAACAATGTACTGAGCAAAAGAAACCAGACACCATAGAGTACATACAATATGATTCCATTTATATGAAATTCTAGAAAAAGCTAAAGAAACTATAGTTGATAGCAGATCAGTGATCATCTGGGGCTCGGGGATATGGGGAGGTGAACTAGAACTGACTGAAAACCAACACAAAAGAACTTTTGGGGAAATGTCTACATCTTTACTGTTAGTGGTATATAAGTGTACACATGTCAAACCTCACTGAACTTGAAGTTCCCTTGTAGCTCAGCAGGTTAAGGATCTGGTGTTGTCACTGCTATAGCTCAGGTCGCTGCTGTGGCTCAGGTTCAATCCCTGCATGCTTAGGGGGGTGGCCAAAAAAAAAAAAAAAAACTCATTAAACTATACACTTATAATGAGTGCATTTTACTTTAGGTAAATTACACTACCATAGGAGAGTAACATTATACTACACAGAGATTTTGCTATCAGAGAAGAATTATTCTTTAGACCTTAATAGCTAAAAATGAGTTGCAGGGAGTACCCTTATGGCTCAATGGGTTAAGGATCCAGCATTGTCATTACTGTGGCTCTGGTTACAGTTGTGGCACAGGATCAATCCCTGGCCCAGGAATTTCTGCATGCTGCCAACATAGCCAAAAAAATTTTTTTCAATTAAAATAAGTCTGTATTAATTTCTGTATTTCAAATAAACAGAAATATAGGTGAGAAGTTCCCATGATGGTACAGCAGAAATGAATCTGACTAGGAACCATGAGGTTTTGGGTGCCATCCCTGGCCTCACTCAGTAGGTTAAGGATCCAGTGTTGCCGTGACCTATGGTGTAGGTCACAGACGTGGCTCTGATCTGGCGTTGCTGTGGCATAGGCCGGCAACTATAGCTCTGATTCAACACCTAGCCTGAGTGCCTCCATATGCCATGGATGCAACCCTAATATGAAAAGGAAAAAAAAGACATATGGGTGAGACTATTGTAAAAATGGAATTTTTTTTTTTTGCCACACTCATAGCATGTGAAAGTTCCCAGGCCAGGGATTGAACCAGAGCTGCAACAGAGACAATGCCAGATCCTTAACCCACTGAGCCACAAGGAAGCTCCAAAATGGAATATTTTGAGAGCCAGAATTAACTATAAAGTATGCTAACTCAATTTTTCCTCATTCTTTAATGTTCTAAATCTAAATAATTTCACGTTTCTCTATTCAAAACTTTTGAATTACTGTATTTAGCCCCTTTGAATGACAAAAGAATGAACAAATTAATATAAAATATTACTTTATTTTAACAATAAGCATTACTGGAGTTCCCCGTTGTGGCTCAGTGGTAAACAAATCTGACTAGTATCCATGAGGATGCAGGATCAATCCCTGGCCTTGTTCGCTGGGTTAAGGATCTGGGGTTGCCATGAGCTGTGGTGTAGGTCACAGACATGGATCGGATCTGGTGTTGCTGTGGCTGTGGTGTAGGCCGGCAGCTACAGCTCTGATTCAACCCCTGGGAACTCCCATATGCTGCGGGTGTGGCCATAAAAAGACAGAAAATAAAAAATAAAAAGTAAAAATAAATAAAAATTTTAAAAATAAGAATAAGCAATACTTTTTCTTTATTCACTCAACAAACATTTATTGATCAGGGGATTGGTCCTAAGAAGAGTATTAGATACTAAAGATTCCAAGGTATAAGACCCAGGAACACTCTTGAGCAGCTTAGAGTCCAGTAGAAAAAGGAGCAGGGGAATGGGAGAGGGAAAGGACACTGAGACCCAGCTGAGGTCTGCAAACACTCCTCTACAATGGGGCCCAGTGCCCCAGTCACATGACGTCAGGTACAGGTTTGTTAAAATATCTACAGTAGGCCCAAGAGGAAGTCACTCATGCTAAGCCCCAATCAGCAAGCTAAAACTTAGCCAGTTTCCATGTTGGGCTCTTCCAGGAAACGAAGGCCTAGGTGCACCAACCAGTGCCTTCCTGGTCAGCACAAGTTACCAGGCCAGCTCCAAGATGTCCCTTTGTTCCCTGTAAGAAAAGTAACTCTGCTTTAACCAATCAGCAAACTTCTTCATTCCATGGTCTATAAAAATTTCTCGCCTCATACAGCTCTTCGGAGCTCCTTTCTCTCAGCATCCATGAATCTGGATGCTGCCCAGCATGTGAAATGCTGAATAAAACCAGTTGGACCTTTTCAAACTTTATGACTACTGGAATTTTCCTTTAACAGTTTAGATTGCACTTAACCAATGGGATCCAAGTGGGAAGGATATTAAGCCACAGGGCACTTTTTAAGGAGGAGGAAAATAAGTTATGGACTAGACATGAGGTTGAAAGTCTAGCTCAAGAGCAAAGAAGGTGGCAGGGCTGGAGGCAAGATCTCTGAGTTTAAGGTGGAATCCTGGAAGACAACAAGATCTTGAGCACCCCTGTAGGAGACTGCTGAACAATCCCCAGGGAAGAAGTGAAAGGACCCCAAGATTGGAGCAAGGGGCTGTGGAGGTCATCCTGGATGGTGGGTGGACAAAGAGGAGAAGATAACGAACCACACAGTTTGGCTTTAGTGTAGGTGGGGGAGGGGCATGGACCACTAGAACAGAAACCACACACCTCAGATTGGGACTCAAAACCAGCCAAAGCCCAGATTGGGCCTTGAATCCAGTTTGTTAAATCAAATCACACACCTGGTCCCAGGACCCACTTAAGTTCAGGTTCTTTTTTTTTTTCTTTTTTCTTTTTGCTATTTCTTGGGCCGCTCCCACAGCATATGGAGGTTCCCAGGCTAGGGGTCGAATTGGAGCTGTAGCCGCCAGCCTATGCCAGAGCCAGAGCAACGTGGGATCCAAGCTGCATCTGCGACCTACACCACAGCTCACGGCAACGCCGGATCGTCAACCCACTGAGCAAGGGCAGGGACCGAACCTGCAACCTCATGGTTCCTAGTCGGATTCGTTAACCACTGCGCCACGACGGGAACTCCAAGTTCAGGTTCTTTATGTCTCAGCACAGAAGGAATTCAGCAAGAGGCAAAATGAAAGGTAAGAAGTAGATTTGCTGAGAGATAGACAAAGGATGGGCCATCTCAGAAGCCAAGAGCTGAGAACCCCTGAAATACGGGCTGGGCAATTTCATAGGCTAATGAAACTATGAAATTCCAACTATTTCCGGGAAGGGGTGGTGTTTTCCAGGAATTGGGCCACTGCCCACTTTTTGGCCTCTAATGATTGGCCTTGGCGCCTGTGGGCCTGTCATTCAGCTAATGTGTTACAGTGAGCTATGGTGGAACTCAAGGTCCACTGGAAGTCAGATCATCCACCATCTTGGACCTGGCTGGTTCTGACCAGTTTTTGTCTTATCCTCAAGGACTATGTCATTCTTTTAAGGGTTGTGCCCTGACCCCTTTCCTCCTCTCTCAGAACCACTGAGAAGTTGCCAGACAAATCTGGCAGAATAGTTAAAAGGTCTTTGAGTGAGCTAATAATGCTTAAGTGGCAATGGCAACATTTGGAAACTGAAATTAATTTTTGTTTGTTTTTTTAGGACCACAAACACAGCATATGGAAGTTTCCACACTAGGGGTCAAATCGGAGCTGCAGCTGCCAGCCTATACCTCAACTCACAGCAGTGCCAGATCCTTAACCCACTCAGCAAGGCCAGGAATCAAACCCACATCCTCATGGATACTAGATGGGTTGGTTACCCACTAAGCTACAACAAGCACTCCCAGAAATCAATACTTTTCATAGTCAGTAATTGATTTTACACCACATTATGTAACAATGATAGACATTAGGCTGGACCTTATTGCTTTAGAGACTGACCTATGTTTAGAAAATAAAACATCAAATTCTTGGCATTTGAATTTCAAAATATGTGCTTGAAATGCAAAGCAAAGGCTAAAGTCTTGAAAGCTGAGGCTTTCAACTGCCAGAGCAGAGGGGGAAAGTTTTTAAGTCCTAGCCTCAAGGCTAAGTTTGTAAGATAAACAGAGTTGGGGGAGAAAAGCAGGAAAAAAAGCATAGTCAGTTTTGTATTTCTTTTGTTTGAAAACTCACTCAAAGCCCAAAGGAAATATTTTGCAACTTTTTAATTTTGTTTGAAAAGTCCTTTGGGGCTTGGAGGAAAGACTTTTTTTTTTTTTTCTCACAGGGATAAGAAACTATAGATTTAGCAGGGGCTCCAAAAAAGGAGGCTGTATCCCAATCCTGGTCAGTCCAAGAAGAAGTGGGGCCTCTAAGGGGAACTAATGAGGAGCCCAGATGAATCTGGAGAAACCCCGACACCTTCATCTGACTTCCAAGGGTGGAGCTCAGGAAGGTCTCTAGGGAGTTCCTGTAAGAACCCCACCAGTATCCATGAGGATGTGAGTTCAATTTCTGGCCTCGCTCAGTGGATTAAGGATCCAGCATTGCCACAAGCTATGGCATAGGTCAAAGATGCAGCTCAGATCTGGTGTGGCTGTGGCTGTGCAGAAAGCCCGCAGCTGCAGCTCTGATTTGACCCTAGCCTAGGAACTTCCATATGTTGAAGGTGTGGCCCTAAAAAAAAAAAAAAAAAAAGGTAAAAAGAAAAAGGCCTCTAGCCTCTTGCAAATTCCCAGGCTAGAGGGATAAAATATGGATAGTGAAGTGAATTGTCTGGGCAGATGAGCTTAAGGGCCACCTCTTAGGCCCTTCCCGACCCTAAAGAACTCTATATGCATGGGAAGGATTGGGCATGTGGCCATGATGGGTCTCGAAGTCAAAGGAAGGAAGGCTCCAGAGGGACCAGAGGCCATGGGGGGACACTGGGACCTCAGATGATGGATCAGGATCAAGCCCCACAAGCAAAACACAGACAGGGTTACATCACAGTAACCACCAGGGCACAGCTGGTATCTGCAACCTGGACACTTCACCTCCCTTGAGTTTAGACACAGCCTCAGGGGAAAGGTCCAAAGTGGAAATCCTATATTAGCTATTTCCAATCCAGAACTTGGGAAGTTTGGACCATGACACGGTAGGTTAAGAATCTGACTGCAGTGGCTTGGGTTGCTACGGAGGTTTGATCCCCAGCCCGACCCAGTGGATTAAAGGATCTGGCATTGCTACAGCTTCAGTGTTGTCACAACTGTGGCTCAGATTCAATCCCTGGCACAGGAACTTCCATATGTTGCAGGTGCAGTCATAAAATTTTTTAAAACACAAAATTCAGAATTTTACTCAGAGGTTTCTGAAATGACTGAGCGGGCCTGAGGCAGAAGATAGATGGGTCCCAGGCTGAACAACTGAAATCTGTCCCCTGTGGACAAAATAAAGATAATGGCAGGAGCAAGAAAGAGCTGTGTCCTGTTTGGATAAGGAGACCACACATTTCCCATTCTTGAGGTTGAGAAGCCCTCCCGAAATACACGTGTGCAGAAAGGTTCCTCGGGGGTCAGAGAAGGGAGGGGCACTAGACCACAGCATATCCTCTCAACTTCCCAGAGACTCTTGCACTAGAATCCACCTTCCACCTTGGCTGAAAGATGCTGTGTGCACACAGGGGAGGGCCCTCAGTCAGGCCACATGTGGGCTCAAGGCCAGATGAAGCAAGATGATTGGCCAGAGGAAGCCCAGGAGGACTGTTCCCATACAAGTGATTTAAATCACCTCCAAAGCACGCATCGCTCTCTTTGTCTCTCTGTCTCTGTCCCTCTCCCTGCCACCCCTCCCACACTGGATCCTGCCTCTGCTTTCTCCGCCATGTATCTCCTCATCTTCTCGCTTAATAAATACTTTATTTGCCTCGCTACTCTAAGTCTCTTTGCCAGATTTTTTTCTCCAAAGGATTGGGGAGCAACATCAAGCCTGCTGGTCCTGGTGGACTAGTGGTTAGGGTTCAGACTCTCCACCCAAGAACATGCCTCAAAGTAACTAGGTTAAGTGTTCTGCTATCAGGCAAAATGATAAAAAGATTAGCTCTCGGTTATTAAAAAAAAATCTTTTTCCTCCCACCTTGAGGGTGTGGCCTAAGAATCTCTACGAAGTTCACTAACTTTTTTTTTTGAGCGCCTGTTTAGTATACTCACACAGCAATTCTGGCTGCTGGAAATGCCATTCCTTCCATCCCACACAGCTGTCTCTTTCATCCAAGTCTAAGTATAAATATTACTCTCCAGAGAGGTTTTTCCTGTCTAACTAATCTTAGTATGTCTAACGCCCAACCACTACACACTGTGACACACAGACACACCATCAATTCTCCATCCGGATTCTAGATTCATTTCCGTTATTTCACTTTCCTCAATTTGGCACTTCATAGTTATTTGATTACCTGTTTAGTGCCCGGTTATCACCATCAGGGCAGAAGCTGTGCCTAAATGTTGTGAATAATCACAATATTCTCAGTGCCTAGCACAGGCTCAGCTCTACAGCAGCTGTTTGAGAAACACATGTTGACATGACTATGCCAAGCTCTATGCTAATTTCTCTGCCCGAATTTATCATATGTAATCCTGAGACAGACGCTGTTATTGCTCTCATTCTAAAGGCAGGGGAAATGAGGCATAGAGAGATTAAATAGTTTTGCAAACGTCACACAGGCAGTAAATGGTAGAGCCAGAATTTAAACTCAAATAAGAAGGATTTAAAAAAAAATAAGTAGGGCTGATGCAGAGCATAGCATGTTTTCTCTTTTCACAAACACAGAAGGCAATGTCCTGGGCGTCACGCCCCCATGATATTCTCTGTCACACACATGGGATTCAGAAGGATGTGCAGAAGGGTTCTTTAATTCAGGTTCAAATTGCCCATTGCCAGCCATCCACCTTGAAGGATGTAGAAGGAATGGCTTCTCCATCCCATGACCTTTGTGCCACCTGCTCTTGAAAGCTAGCATCCTCAATTTATGTGGTCACTATTCTCCTGGACCACAGCATTCTCTTCCCTCAAACAGGACCTGGCACTTGTCCTCAGCTTCACCTGGATTATTAGTCACTTAGTTTCATCCAACATTTCCCCTAGATGATACTCAAGGAGCTTAGCTTAGTGAGTGTGGAATGGGATGAAGGAAAGATGCCTTCATCAGGGAAACCTCGAGACCAAGCATCTTTGCTAAGAGGGCTTTTTACACAACCAATATGACCATAAGACCAATATGCAAAAGAAGCCCCGGTCTCTAGTTTGTATGAGCTTCTCTTATATCCCTCAGAGGCTATTGTTCTGGGCCCATTCTAGGCATCAGGGGAATTCACTTTTTTTTCTTTTTTGGCAGTGCCTGCAGCATGTGGAAGTTCCCAGGATAGGGATCAAACCCACCCACAGCAGTAACCCAAGTACTGCAGTGACAACACCGGATCCTTAACCCACTGCGCCACAACAGAACTCCTCTTTTTCACCTTTTTTTTTTTTTAACAGCCATACCTGTGGCATAAGGAAGTTCCCAGGCTAAGGGTCAAATCAGAGCTGTAACTGCTGGCCTACAGTCACAGCCACATTGGCTCCAAGCCGCATCTGTGACCTACGCTGCAGCTTGTGGCAACACTGGATCCTATAAACCCACTGAGCCAGGCCAGGGATTGAACCCACATCCTCAGAGAGACAACATCATGCCATAGCTGCAACAGGAACTCCCTCTTTTCTTTCTTTCTTTCTTTTTTTTTTTTTTTTTTTTTTGTCTTTTCGTCTTCTTTAGGGCTGCACCTGTGGCATATGGAGGTTCCCAGGCGTCAAATTGGAGCTATAGCTGTCAGCCTACATCACAACCACACCAATGTGGGGTCTGAGCCGCACCTGGGACCTACACCACAGCTCATGGCAACACTGGATCCTTAACCCACTGAACAAGGCCAGGGATCAAACCCATGTCCTCATGGATGCTAATCAAGTTTGTTAACCACTGAGTCATGATGGGAACTCCTCTTTTTCACTTTTAAAATAATATTATTTGTTCCAAAGATCAGGTTTTAATCTGAGCATTTAAATGTCAAACCAAAGAAGAAATTCATATTACCTTCTAAAGCATTTTTTAAAATAAATTTTATATTTCATTCACTTTCTGCATAAAATTGTGTGCTTAAGAAAAACATCATCTCTGGTTCTCCTATTCTTAAGATAATACCTTTATTTCATCTTTGGATGAACATGTGTTGATCATTTTTATCACATGATAAGGATTATATACTGTTATATACTGAAAATATAACTTCAGTTCATATAAGAAACTAGGAAATGGTCATGTTGGATAGATGAAACAAAAGTTAGAAGACAGATGTCCTTTTGACTATCTAACTGTGAGAATAATCTAGGCATGTTCCTGAGCCCCTATTTTTGAAATGCTAAGATAGAAAAATTAATATCCAGCACATAGGGTTTGGAAGAAAATTAGATGTTACAACAATAATAAAATACAATCCTTGCCCATTCAACAGCAACCGGGGGCAGCAACTAGAGAAGCAATAAGAGCCATAACAGAGGTGGTAGTTTTTCTTATTAAATATCAACTTTGATGACCTGCATAAAAAAAGCCTATTATTTCCTGTACTCACCTACGTTAACTGACCACAGGGCCACAGCAGGAACTCCTGTTTTTCTTTCTGAACTCTGAGCCACTTTTTCCACTTTTGTGCTTCTGGTTTCCCACCTCCTCCTCTGACACTTCCCCTCAGTCTCACTTTCAGACTCTTCCCGTCTACAAGCCTTTCAAAGTTAGAGAACCAAAGGCTCTTCCTAGATTCTCTTCTGTTTTCACTTTACAGACTTTCTCTAGGCAATTCCATCCAGTCTTGTGGTTTCAATTACTGTAAAATGTTTTAGAAGAACTGCACAATGTATCACTGACACCAGAGCCTTTTTTTAATGTAAAGGTTGGGTACTATTAGCAATTGTGCCCAGACTATTCAGGGCCAACTTAAATAGATGGTTACCATATCTATAGGACAATGAGTCCCAAATATATTTCCCCAGCAATACCTCTTCTCTGGGAGCTCCCTTTGTGGCTCAGCGGTTGACGAACCTGACTAGGATCCATGAGGATGCAGGTTTGATCCCTGGCCACACCTGCTTCCACCATGACCATATTCAGGGCCAGGTTAGATCATCAGGGCTCCTGCATACTCAGTGGGTTAAAGATCTGGCACTGCCATGAGCTGTGGTGTAGGATGCAGACACGGCTCGGATCTGGCGTGGCTGTGGCTGTGATGGAGGCCGGCAGCTGTAGCTCTGATTCGACCCCTAACCTGGGAACTTTCATATGTCAGGAGTACAGCCCTAAAAAGAAAAAAAAGAAGAAAGAAAGAAAGAAAGAAAGAAAGAAAGAAAGGGAGAGAGAGAGAAAGAAAGAAAGAAAGAAAGAAAGAAAGAAAGAAAGAAAGAAAGAAAGAAAGAAAGAAAGAAAGAAAAAGAGAAAGAAAGAAAGAAAGACCTCTTCTCTGAGCTCCAGACTCATTGACTATATGCACTCGGGTTCACTAATTCATGCTTTCAACAAATACTGAGAATCTACTACAGGTTGAGTACTATTCTAGGAACTGATGCTACAACAGTGAACAAAAAAACAAACAATGTTCCTGTTCTCAACACACTTACATTCCCGTTGGGGAAAGAGGAACAAAAGCACAAATATATGAAAACAGATTTTTCTCACTATGATAAATCCTATGGAGAAAAACTAAGTGGAAGAAGGAAATAGGGAGTGTGGGGAAGAAATAGGAATTTTAAATAGTGTGATCAGGTAAGGCTTCACTGAGAGGGTGACATTTGACAAAAGGCCTGAAAAGGGTAAAGAAGCAATGAAAGGGGACATCTCAGCAGAGGGAAGAAAAACTGCAAAATCCTGTAAGTGGCCACATGCACGGCACCTTCCAGAAACAGAGTAAGGCCACGGAGGTGAGGCTGGAGAACAAGGGAGCAAGCAGGGAGAAAAATCAGAGTGCTAACAGGAGGGCTATATGATATTGGGCCTCAGAGGCAACTCTAAGGACTTTGGCTCTTAGTCTGAAGAAATGGGAAGACACTAGAGGGTTCTGAGTAGAAGAATAACACAGTCTGACTTATGTTATAAAAGTGCTCCTCTAGGAGTTCCCGTCGTGGCGCAGTGGTTAATGAATCCGACTAGGAACCATGAGGTTGAGGGTTCAATCCCTGCCCTTGCTCAGTGGGTTAACGATCCAGCGTTGCTGTGAGTTGTGGTGTAGGTCGCAGACGCGGCTCGGATCCCATGTTGCTGTGGCTCTGGCGTAGGCTGGCAGCTACAGCTCCAATTCAACCCCTAGCCTGGGAACCTCCATATACCGAGGGAGTGGCCCAAGAAATGGCAAAAAGACAAAAAAAAAAAAAAAAGTTCTCCTCTAGAGTTCCCTGGTGGTTCAGTGGGTTAAGGACCCAGCGATATCACTGCAGTGGCTCAGGTCAGTGTTGTGGTGAAGGTTTGATCCCTGGCCCAGGAACTTCCACATGCAATGGGCAAGGGTCCCCCCTGCCCCCCAAAAAAGTGCCACTTTGAGCATGGGGCAGGAAGTAGACCAAATGGGGAATGAAGGCAGAAGCAGGGAGGCCACTGCAGTAATCCAGCTAGATAATTATGATGGCCCTGACCAAATCACTGTTAAACTGGTGAAAAGTGATCAGATTCTGTATATATTTTGAAGAGCCAAGAGAATTTGCTGATGTTTTGGATACAGGGTTTGAGAAGAAAAAAGAGGAGTCAAAGATAACTCCCAGGTTTCTGACCAGAGCAGCTGGAAAGATGACTCTTCCATTTTCTTTTTTTCTTTTACTTACTTATTTATTTATTCATTTATTTATTTTGGCTGTTCCCACAGCAGGCAGAAGTTCCCAGGCCAGAAGGAACCAGAGCCACAGCAGTGACAGCGCTGGAACCTTAAACCACTGAGCCACAAGGAAACTCCTCCATTTTCTTAGATGGAGAAAACTTCAGAAAGAGCAGGTTGAAAAAGGAGGAGCAGAAACTCACTTGGGAACATACTAAATTTGAGACCAGCATTAGACATCCAAGAGGCGCTCTTAAGTAACCAGCTGCATATATAAGTCTAGAGAGCTCAGGGAGAGGTCTAAGCTGGAGAGGAATACTGGGGCGTCTTCTATTCTCCACATGGTACTTAAATCCATGAGCCTGGAAAAGATCACTACAGAAGTGGAGTCAGAGAAGAGGTCTAGGAGGTGAGAACTGGACACTCAACACGAAGAACACAGGGAGGTGAGGAAGAACTAGCCAAGGAGACTGGGAGGAGCATCCACAGGATGAGAGTCGAGTTGAGAGAGTGCATAATGCTTGGAAACCAAGAGAAGAAAGAATTTCAAGGCAGAAAGAGCAATCCGCTATCAAACCGATCTTTGATGTTGACTTCAAATGCTCCAAACGGGTCAAATAAGACAAGGATGGAAAATGACAAGGAGGTCACAGTGACCTTGATGCATTCAGGGTAAGTAAAGTACCAAGTCTGAAAGTCTGCCCAAAGTGGAGATAAAACTGCAGGAGATAAAACAGAGGCAGTGAACACAAACAACTCACTTGAGCAGATTCACTGTGAAGAGAAGGTAAGAAAATAGACACCAGCCAGAGAGAAAAGTGAGGTCAGAAGAAGGTTTTGGAGGAGGAGAAGAGTGATGGTGGCAGAAAGACAGGAGGGCATTTCTGAGCTCTGCTCTTGCTGCCAGGCAGTCCGTCCTAGGAGGAGATGGGATCACAAGGGAAGAGGTCAGCCTTTGCTAGCACTTAGTTCCTTTGTCATAAGGGGAGAAAAGGCACAACAAAGACACCTGTCAGTGGTGGGCAGATGTGGTAGGAGTTCGTGGATGTTCTCTCCTGCTTGCTTCTGGCTCTCAGGGCGGCAGTGGGAGAGCTTATGCTCGATATTAACGATCATATAAATTGAGCTCATTCAGCATGGTTTTGTGTTTTTCCCCAGCAAGTAGAGGACTGATTTTAAATAGGATTGTGTTTTTTCCAAGACAGAAAGAAACAAGAGGAGGTCAAGGGAGTCCAGCATGTATGTGAGGGGCTGATTATCACAATGCTATGGAAGGAGGAGAAATTGATTAATGTGGTCAACGAGATGAGAAACGAGTGAGAAGCCATGAAACCATGAGAGATCAACTGATTATAGGTACTGGTAGGCGATGCAATACTAGAGTAAAGCTATTAAAGAGAGTGAGCGGCAAGCGTAAGAACTAGCAGTAGGATGGGGACTGGAATTGAGATTGAGGAGGCTGACAGTTACCAGCAGCAGTAGGCTCAACATGTCCCAGATATAACTATGACCCTCTTCCAATGTTTCTTATCTCAGGACATAAAAGTTCCAAGCTTTTCCTTCACTAGACAAGGCAACACTACATCCTGTCCATCTGACCCTTTACAGAACTCCCAGAGCCATCTGCTTCCCTTTCACTCACTCCTCTGCTAATCCAAGCTACCACTGGCCCACGCCTGAACCACTCCAATAGCCTTGACTGGTCTCCCCACATGTGCTCTAACCAAAGTCGGCCAGAGTAATCTTTTTGAAACAAGGAATCATGTGCCCTGTTAACACTTCAACACTGTCTCTTGTTCTTAGGATGAAGATCAAGACTTATAAGAGAGCCTGCTGGATGCCTCCACTGTCCTGTCCCTGCCTCTCCTTCCAGCCCTATCTCGCACTATTCTCCCTTTCATTCTGCGCTCTGGACATGCCAGAATTTGTTTAGTCTTCAGGTACACCACACTTCCCCTGACAACAGAGGCTTTGCCCATTACTTTCTGAAAAATCTGTCTCCTCCCTGGTTAATGCCTTCCTGTCTTTCAGATGTCAACTCAAGTGCTCTTTCTTCAAGGACCACTTCTCTGACCCCACAGTACTAATTTCTCACAGTTTTTCATGATTGGTATTTTTTATAATAAACTAAAACAGTTGGTCCTAGAACTTTGTCTTTTAAAGGACCACTAAACCCTTGTTAAACTGGTATTCATATAAGCCACACTCCTGTCTCTGCTATTAAAACCTTGAAATCAAAGAATTCCCTAATGCTTTGCTTCCCACACTGAAAGCTCTGAAAATTCGAGAAAACTATCCCTCCTACCAAAAGTGCCAAAATTCATTTAAATATTACATAAATCTTTAAAACCAACAAGTGTCCTCTGATAAATTCTGACATTTACAATCTCTTTAGTAAATACACTGCCATACCTATTCATCAACTTTCTAATGTTTGATTGCTTCCAAAATGCTTTCAGACATTATTCATTCAATTCTGCTAACGCATCTGTAAAGGCTGGCGAATATAGTTGGGCTCCAGACACGACAGCAGGCGATCAAAAGGGACTGTTACCTTAGGATGGGGCCCCAGTCGAAATAAAGCCCACTCATTCCAGGAGGTAGGAGAGCTGTCTCTTAAGGGTATCTGCAAGAAAATATACCCATTTTAAATTCTATTTCAACCCCACAGGTTATCCATTCACCAAGCCAAGTTTATAAGTCTCACCAGTCTTTCTAATGTGACATCAGGGGATCTCTCATTTCCTAACTCACAGTCTGAGTCACTGTAAGTGATCCCCCAAGGAGAGCCAACATGTGATAAAGGTACATCCTGGACAACAACAACAACCATTTATTCGACAATCAGACCATTCTTGGTCATAATTGCTTTGAGCAATTTGAAATATATTCTGGTTAACCCCTCACAGATAGGTGCATGATTATGCATTGACTTGCCTAAAAGAAGTAACAATTTTGAAATATTCCTGATTTAATTTCTTTTCTAAAGGAATTGTGAGTCAAATAAAAAACAACATCCAGATGAGTTCTCTCACACCCACTTTTGTTTTGGCCATTTCTTCTAGTATCTTCCAGTTTTATTTTAAAATAATCAAATTCCTATATAGCTGATTTCATGTGTCAACCTGGCAAGACTGTGGTGACTAGTTGTTTGGTCATATACTGGTTTTTATGTTGCTATGAAGGTATTTTTTTGGATGTGATGGATATTGAGAATCGGTTGATTTTAGAGTGAGCAGATTACCCGCCATGATGGGGGTGGGCCTCATCCAATCAGTTGACAGCCTTAAGAGACAAGATTGAAGTTTCCCAAAGAAAGAATTCTGCCTCCAGACTACAACATTGAAATTCCACCTCGTTTTCAACCTTCAGGCTCAGAACAGCAGTATCATCTCTTACCTGAATCTCCAGCCTGCCAGCCCACCCTAGGGATTTTTGACTTGCTAGTCCCACCGTGGCAAAAGTCACCCCCCCTTTATACATTTAATAAATTTAACATTGTCTACTACACCCTTATCCAAAACAGATGTGTACTATCATTCGCTGTATATTCTCTAAATCCTTTTAAAAACATCTTGAGAATATACGGAAGTACACACACACAAAAAAAATCATGATCCTGGTTCTTGTCAGAAGAATTTTTTTTTGGTAGGATACACTTGAAAAATAATTTCCTATAGAATATATACATGAATATACCCTTGATTAAAGAAGATTTAGAAATGAATAAAAGAAGGTATGAGTCAGGGTTCTTCAGAGAAACAGAACTACCCTTATGACCTCATTTAACCCTAACTGCCTCCCTATATGCCTTTTTTTTTTTTTTCCCAAATACAGTTACTCTGAGGCTTAGAGCTTCAATATATGAATTTTTAGGGGATCCAATTCAGTCCATAACACACTTTAAGAAACCAGAAAAAGAGCAAATTAAACCCAGAGCTAGCAAAAGGAAAGAAATAAAGATTAGAAGAAAAGTGAAATAGACGACAGAAAAACAATAGAGAGAATCCGTGAAACCAAATGTCTGTTCTTAGAGGAAAAAAAAAAATCAACAAAATGACAAAATTTTAGCTAGACTGGGAAAGAAGAAAGAAGATACAAATAAGTAAAATCAGAAATGAAGATAGGGACATTACAATCAACTTTACATAAATAAAAATAAAAAATAAAAGAATTCTAGAAATCATTGTTCACCAATAAATTAAATGAAATGGAAAATTTTCCTAGGAACACACAAATTACACACAGTGACTAGAAAAACTGAACAGACCTATAATAAGTGATTAAATCAGTGACTTAAAAAAAAAGAAAAACCATAAGAAATCCCAAAATAGATAAGCTCAGGACTAGATAACCTATCATATGTCTGACAACATGTTTTTTTTAAATATATTTTGTGATACATGATATGTGAAAAAGAATATATGCGGCTATTATTGGTTATTGGGGAAAATAGCCTGAGTGTTTTGAGCTGATTTTCCTGTATTGTATTTGGGGTCATAAACTTTGTATTTCCTACACTGAAGACAAAGAGTTCATTTTGACATTTTGATACTATCTGTAGCTCCAGAGAAAGTCCCTAAATTATAGTGACTTAGAAGATGGCTTTCTTTTTTTAGATGAATTAAATATGGTGACATGTTATCTTTTTCCTCAGCAGAATAATAATAATAATTTCTAGCTCAAAAAGAACAGAAAAACACTGGACTTCTTCAGATTAAGCCTGAGATTTGAAACACAGTATCGGTTAAGCTAGGTGTGCCTCCTCTATGGTTTCCAAAATTCCCTTCAGATAAATACTGTTTTAAAATGGGAAGCATTTCTTTCATTTTTTTCCTAATTTTTTCTTTCATTTTAATGCATTCTATTGTTTTCCTTAATTATAAAATCAATCATCACTTTAAAAATCCAAAGACATGTAAAATGAAAATGTTACCACCCATAGATAAGCATTTTTTGTTGTATAACTTTTTTCTTTCTTGAGATACATAACTTTACATAATTGGTAACTAATACTTTTGTATTTGAACGTTTTACCACAATTGCAAATTGTAGTTTTATTAGGAAATGTGTTATTAATACAAAGTAGTCTACAACAGAAAAAAAAATACATCAATTAAAAGCCAGAATTGGAGTCCCCACTGTGGCACCGTGGGTTAAGGATCACAGTGGCTCGGGTCACTGTGGAGGCAAAGGTTCCATCCCCTACCCTGCCCAATGGGTTAAATGATCTTGCTGCCACTGCTGCAGCTGATATTCGATCCCTGGCTCAGGAACTTCCATATGCTGCAGGTGTGGCCATAAAAAAAAAAGAAAAAAGCCAAAATCAAAATCTACTATCTCCATGTAAATGACAGATGGAAGCTAATAGCATAAAGTATTAGTTCTCACCTCTAAAAAATCAAGAATTATATTCGTAAACATAAGCGTAACTACTCAGCAAGATATGTTTTTGAGGAGTTCCCATCACAGCTCAGCGGTAACAAACCCTACTAGTATCCATGACTGTGTGAGCTCCAACCCTGGCCTCACTCGGTGGGTTAAGGATCTAGCATTGCCATGAGCTGTGGTGTAGGTAGGTCGCAGATGCAGCTCAGATCTTGCATGGCTGTGGTGTAGGCCGGTAGCTGTAGCTCCAATTGGACCCCTGGCCTGGGAACTTCCATGCCACACGTGCAGCCCTAAAAAGAACAAGAAAAAGATATTTTTGAGTTTCTTAGCCCTTGAACTACACAGTCATATCCCCCTCCTGAAGTTTCCTACCCAGAGTTTCACCTTGGGTGGTTCTGGCATGGAAGGTCCTCGGAGTCAATATTTGAGCACCTCAAATTTGGAAACAGCGGGACAAAGCTGAATCCCAGGGCTTGCAAGTGGTTCTGTAGGTAGACTTTGTCCACTCAGGAGGGCAACAAGCAGCTGGTGATCACTTAAATCGATAGTTGCAGTCACACACGCACAAAGGTTGAAGTCTTCTTTAGCAAGCTTATCACACTGATGGAAAAAACATGAGACTGGTTAGGTAGGAAGGCGGTCGGAGCACAGCCCTATTAGAGAAGTAGGGCTCACAGCCAGCACCTGTAATCAGTGGCTGAACTGGACCAGATGTGATGTGATCCTCTCATTAAGGTAATCATAGGATGGCGTTAATCTCCTATCTACAGACCCTGCCCGGCACCTGAAATTTAAACTCATCTTCAAACACCTGACACTCAGGAAAACTTCACCAACATTCCACTGACTTTGTAGCCAGAGAAGCGGGTATAATCCCCGAGCTGTCCTGTGTCTTCAGGAAAACAAAAACCAACCAACCAAAAAACTAGCATGGACTTCACAGAGTCGGGAGGCTTAGACAAGATATGATACTTAGATGAGCATCTCCGCGTTAAAGATGCTCCTCGTCGAGCAGGAAACCCCAGGGGATGGTTTCCGCAGGCACGGAAGGCTTTACTAGAGTTGCCTCCTCGCGGCGTAATGTGCCAGGAATATGGAACACCCTCAATAAACTTTAGGACTGCGCAGCACCTTGGAAAGAGTACGAGAACCCGCAGCTTCCCAGGAGAGCGCAGCTCTCTTGCCGGGAACTTCCCCTTTAAGCGCCTGCGCGCTGGACCACGGAAGGCGCCCACCGGAAGTCGCTGCGCGCCGCCACGAAGTCAGATTCCTCCGCTGAACACGGTGCTTTAGCCTGCGGCGCCGCCCCGTTTCCTAGCCCCAGATCTCCTCCACTCCCTGCCGCTCGCCGGTTTCGGGCTTCCTGACTCCTGCTTCTCCGGCGAAGAGTCTCGACGACCCTGCCAGCCAGTGCTCGGGCCTAGGCCCGGCCAGGCCCGCGGAATGCCGACATGCTGCCGCCGGACCCGCCCCTGAGCTAAACGCACTTCCGGCGTGGCGGCAGCGCGGGCGGGCGGCGATGGACGCGCTGGCCATCCTGATGCGGGACCCCCTGCCGCAGAACTATGCCCTGCGCAGGGAGAACACTGAGCTCATGGACCAGGTGCGGCGGCTGCTATGCGAGAAAGCCAACCTGCTGGCTCAGGTGCGTCCGCCCGCCTGCTCGTCCTGAGATTTTAAAAAGCGACTCCACGCGGCTTCCCGAGTTTTAGATCCAAGCGGCCTCTTATATGAGGTTTTTCGAGGACAGATTCTTAAGTGATACCCTCAAGGTGGCGTTTTTAATCAGTCGCCTCAGTGGGCCGGCGGAGGAGTGGGTTGTCCCCTATATTAAGACAGAGCCCTATCCTGGCGAATTACGAGGGCTTCGTGGACGCGCTGAAGCTGGCCTTTGGCAGGGAGGGGCTGGAAACAGGGCTGCGAGCCCCTGTCCTCCCCAACGTACTGAGTTGTGCTTGGCGTTGACCCACCTAGAGTTGCCCAGCCTCCAGCTGTTGGGCCCACAACCGGCGCGAGGAAGTTCCCTTGCCTTCGCACTTGGCCCAGCAACCCAGCCATTGTCAGAGGACCTGTTAGAAATTGAATGGACCACTCCGAATCACGCTCCTGCCACCTGCCACTTCGGAAGACTGCCTAACCGCCTTGGACCGTCTGGGCCAGCCAGGGAAGGGCCTGAGCTTGTCACATCCCCCCCAGGGTCACCGATTTGGATAGCTTCCAGGGTTCACGTGCCTAGCAGCCAAAATGACACTTCTGCCCCAGCAGCCTGTTTTCCACATGCTTCCTTTCTGTTCTGAAACCAAAGCAAACTCACAGATTGTGCCTTCTGGGCAGAGATATCCAGGCGCTGAACAGTACATGGGAAAAGAATTTACTTTGAAAATGTAAATATGTATTTTACAGCACCAAATGCTGGAGACTGTACTTGGTGTTATAGAAGGCACAGATGAATGAGACCAAATGTATTTCCCCCAGACCAAAATTGTGAGAAAAAAGTAATAAATGCATATTCTGATATCTGGTAAACTAATACTTTCATGTGTACAGATTGGCGTATTTGAGCCTTATTTTACGGCCTTTTTTACTTTCTATCCCATAGTTTGAAAACGTATGCATGGGTTCGATCCCTGGCCTCCCTCAGTGGGTTAAGGATTTGGCGTTGCCGAGAGACGTGGTGTAGGTTGCAGACGCAGCTGGGATCTGGCGTTGCTGTGACTGTGGTGTAGGCCTGCAGCTGTAGCTCCTATTAGACCCCTAAGTCTGGGAACCTCCATATGCCACGGGTGCGGCCCTTAAAAAAAAAAAAAGACAAAAAACCCAAAAACAAAAAACACATGCAGCTTACCAAGGAGGCTTTGTAAAACCCAACTTGAGCAATTTTTATGTTTGCTGCTGAATCTGGCGAATATGGTATATTTTTAAAGATACATGTAAGAAAGAAGGGGGAGTGGCACATTCCTTGAGCTATATCTACTTACCTTTATTCCCCTGTGTTGAATGACTTCACTGCCTCCTTTTTTGTAAATTACTTTTTTGATCTCAGTTTTTCCCCTGTAATTAAAGGCATTTCTTGATCATTTATAATTTGAGAATTCATGTCTGGGTTTTGTCATTCTGGTGGTCAATATAGTCTCAATAAAATAACTTCCAGGTTAGACAGCTTCATATTAAGAAAAAATCACTGTCCCCTTTGGTGGACAGTGTACATACCTGAGAACCATAGTGAAAACCCTTAAATTATATTTTTGCACAGTTTGATTAAAGTCAGGTTATAGCAATTATTTTGTCACTACACATTAGCATTATAGGAGTTTGTAAGGAGACCCGGCAACTCAAAATTATCTCATATTTAACTGCTTCTTTTGCAGTACAGATGTACTGACAAGATAAATTGAGTCTTGGGCCTATTGACTGTTAATTTCAAATCAGTGTTTTTCCCATAGTGGAAAAACCTGCGGGCTATAGCACCAAAAAAATTTCAGTAAACCTCATAAGAGCACGTGTTTGATAGGATGCAAAATATTTCTAATGAAAGATCAGCATTGACATTTAAAAAGTCAAATAGTGTGAAAAAAAAATGTAACTCAGAAGTCAAAATATCTCATTCTTAATTTCTTTTTCTTTTTTGCTCTTTAGTGCTGAACCTGCAGCATATGGAGGTTCCCAGGCTAGAAGCTGGATCAGAGCTGCAGATGCCAGCCTACACCACAGCAACAGGGCATCCAAGCCGCATCTGTGACCTATACCACAGCTCACAGCAATGCTGGATCCTTAACCCACTGAGTGAGGCCAGGGATCCATCCCGTATCCTTACGGATAGTAGTCAGATTCACTTTGACTGCACCACAATGGGAATGACTCTCATACTTAATTAATTTTCTATATATAGCTATATATAGCCATCTTTTTTTATAAAGTACATTTTATATCTCCAAAAAAATAAAAAAACATGAAAGAATACAAGGCTTGCTTCCAGATACACAGACAGGAGGGTGAGAAGGTCACTAATCGGTGACCTCCTCATCAGATTTTTCCACTCACCTCTAAAATAAGGTCATATCAGAATGATTAGCTCATTGTTTTCTTTAGGCCCCTGCTTAATGGTCTCTGGGGAATGGTTCCTCAGCTGGTCCTTTATCAGGTTCACCTGCAAGGCCAACTGTCCACTGGGGCCTTCCAGACCTGAATTTCCTCCTCTGTCAGATTGGATCTCTCTTCTGTGTGGGCCTTCCATTTCAATTCTTAGTTTGTAATCCTCGATACAGTTCTTCAGCCATTCTTCATCATGAGATAGCCTTCAGTCACCTCCTACTGCTCAAATCCCTTGAAAAGTTCAGAAATAGGGATCAGGGAATTTGTGTCAGTAGTAAGTTTTTTCTTTCTGACCTTCTAGATTTCAGCTTTAGCAAGTTCCTGTTTCTGCACCTTCTGGGGTACAGTCCCTAAAAATCTAATCATAATTTTCCCCTTCTCCGAGCAGTTTGTATTTGCTTTCCAATTTCATTTTTCCCATTTGCATGGCTTTGACTGCCACATCCTGGGTAAACTGGACAGAAACAGGTCTGTGGCCCAGGAACTCAAGGGGGAGAGGCCATCACAGGAACACCCAGAGCTCCTAAGAAAGCAAATGCCCCCAGCCTCACTTCAGGCCTTCATCAGGGAAGCTTGGCATCATGAATGCTCCTTGTCTCAGTGGCAGACAGAGTTTATCAGGGTCAAATTTGAGGTCTAAAGGACTTTTTTCAAAGCAGACTCTTTGGACGAGGACATTCCACACTACTCCAAACACCATGTCAGCCCTTGTGCCGGAGCTTGAGCTGAGGCTGTGAAGCTCTCTTGGAGGTCCAGGCAGGCTCTGGCCCGTGTAGAGGGAGGGGATCAGGCCTCACTGCTCAGACAGCTGGTGTGGACTCTCCTATCTGCTGCCGAGTCTCCTCAGAGGCTTTTTATCCTTGAGTGATTCCAGTTTACCTTCTAAATTGAGGAGCTCTGAGAAAGGACAGATTTTGTCCCCCAGTAGAAAGCCAGGTGACTCTCAGACAGAGTTCATGTGAAAAAAATTGCACAGTTTTCTAGTTTCTCTTGAGTTTGGCTTGTATGGCTTTACCTGATTTGGGCATTGTGTAGTTTTCCAGAAAATCAGGCAACTCTTTGTGTATTATATTAGAGAATGCATTCTAGAGCCAGAAGAGCATAAGCTTTCATTATGTTTTTGCTTTGATTTCCACTCTGCAAGTTATTAGGATTTGGCTGTCTTGCTTAAACTGAGGTTCATCTAATATCTTTATTTCTATTTCTTCATTTCTTGCCAATTAATTGAAGGTAATGTGCTAACAGAGCAGTGAGTACCTATGTAATGCAACATACAGATAACTATTAATTCAAGTTCAAAGAAATCCTTCATCTTCCCTAGCTCTTTTTCAAATGGCCTGCTGTCAACAATTCTCCATGAGGATTCTCAAGCTTTAGAGACCATCAGCCTCACCTGACGGGCTTATGTAAAAGCACAGATGGCCCAGCCCTAACTCCGGAGATTCAGACGGAGTGGGTCTGGTTGGGATCCGAGAATTTGCATTTCTAACTAAACTTTCTAGGTGATGCTGGTGCTCTTGGTGTCGGTAAAACAAATTAGAGATAAGAAAAATATTTAATTCTCCTGTTACAAAGAAAAGAGAGCATTTACTTTAGAAAACTTGCCTTTGGAGGCGCTTTCTCTGCCTTTTGACATGCATGTCAATCTTTTTAAAGGCTAAATAAGCCTCTCCCCATTTTACAATTCAGGAATTTCTCTTTGAAAGGGGACCTGGAGCCACGTGTTGAACTGAAATCCTCAAGAGAGCAAACCACCCCCCCCACCCGCCGCCCCCAGTTTCCTGGAGTACAGGAGCCTAACTTCAGCCAGTACCTGTCCCCAAATTACAGACCTGCCTCTATAATAAAGACACGAGAAATTTATTTTTCCTTTGAAGGAAATCGTCCACCGACTTGAGACTTGGTTACCTTATCCTGAGAATGTGGATGTAGTGGGTTTCATCTGCCTGGCTCTATAAATGGGTGCCATTTCTTTCTGTCTTTGCTATCTCTTTCATGACTTTCCTGTGATTCACATCACATTCTGGTTTAATGCTTATTCAAAATAGAACTATTTTCTTTCTCTTCTATCTTTATTTAGAGGTTTTCTAGGTTGACAAGAGATTTTGGGTTTTTTTGTTTGTTTGTTTTTGTCTCTTTAGGGCTGCGCCTGCAGCATATGGAAGTTCCCAAGCTAGGGGTCATATAGGAGCTGCAGCTGCCGGCCTACACCACAGCACAGCCCTAGCAATGCGGGATCTGAGCCTCGTCTGCAACCTACACCACAGCTCACAGCAACGCTGGATCCTTAACCCACTGAGCAAGGCCAGGGATCCTCGTGGATACTAGTCAGGTTCATTTCCGATGAGCCACAACAGGAACTCCAAGATTTTGTTTTCAATTATATTTTTCTCAACATTGGTCAGGGCTACACTTTGAGAACCACTGGGCAACATGAACCCACCTGTAAAACTGTAAATGTCTCTTTAGAACTGTATCTTGTTTGTTTCAACCTGTTGAAGTCATTTTGGATTCTGAATTTTGGGATTTTGACTCTATTATCCTCCTTACTTTACATTATCTACAAAATTGATAAACTCCCCCGCCCCCAAAACCATCAGTAACTTCAGAAAAGAGGCAGCAAGCATCCCTGTAACATGCAGTGCTTACGTGGTTCATCACCAGACAACTGTGTGTCATTAATGTGCTAGGTGCTATGGACACAACTATGAACAAGACAGTCCTGACTGCCCTGAAATAAATGTTTATTCTCTAAGTGACCCAGGCTATGGTATTTAGTTTATTGTATACAGCTGCCCAGGCTAAGGCTGAGTCAGAGATCACTTTCTAAGAGAGTTGCCAAAGCTGATGTTAGAAGGATGAGGAGGAAGGACGGGAAGGAGGAGGAAAATGTTGGTCTAGGCAAAGGACTGGTATTTGCACATCCCAGAGGTATGAGAATATGATACATTTGGGGAATTCTAGGTACTTAAATTTGGGGGTGGTGATTAGAGATATTGTTGGAGAGGGGCCCGATTGCTCTGCTTAGGAACAGCTTCACATACCTGAGTGTCCATCCAATTATTCCACCATCCAGAGCATGTTTCTCCATTTTATCTATGTGTACACCTTGTGACGGCCAAACACCTTAAAGCTAAGGTACACCAGGCTTCTATCTGACCTCACATGCCAGTAATTCTACTGAAACAAACGAAATTACCTCCATAGACCTGTTTACCATTAAACTGCCTCTTGATAATCGCTACTTTCTCATCAAAATGCTCATAAATCATCCATATAATAATCCATTAAAAGAAAATATATAAATACGTATTAAGCATGCTGGTTTGAGGGTTTAAGGAATATCTTTTTGACCTAACACACCTCCATAGGCTCCCTGTGGTTTGCTTTGTCTTATTCTTGCTGTTTCATTTATAAGTGCTCTGGAATGAATTCCTCCTAGACTTCTAGTCTCTCCACTGTATCAGGTGTGATACATTTAGGGAATTGCGGGTAGTTCAGCAGAGTTGAACAGTCTGCTGCTGGGCCTAGTGCTGACCCTGGGTTGGGCTCTCTCATGCTCTGCTGGTCTAGCATGACCTCGGCTGAGACAAATGGACTGCTCGGTTCCTCCACTGTCTCATCCTCCAGCAGGCTGGTCTGCAATTGTTCCTCTGTTAAAGCAGAGGATCAAAAGAGCAAGAGTTGCATGCAACCACTTTTCCAAGCCTCCATTTGTGTCATGCTTACTAATGCCCATTGGCCAAAGAATATCTAATGGCCAAACCTAAGACCAAGGGGTGGGACAGAATGAGGGTGTGTGCCAGAGCCTGTGCTCATCAGCTCACAAGCGTCTATTGTTAAGTTCTCAGCAATTTGATGAGCCAGTTATTAATCTCATTTATTTATTTATTTTGCTTTTTAGGGGCATACCTGTGGCATATTGGAAGTTCCCAGGCTAGGGGTCGCATCAGAGCTATAGCTGTTGGCCTATGCCATAGCCACAGCAATGCAGGATCCAAGCTGCATCTGTGACCTACACCACATCTTTTGGCAACACAAGATCCTTAACCCACTGACTGAGGCTAGGGATCAAATCTGCATCCTCATGGATGGTTTATAACCCACGAAGCCAGAAGAGGACTCCCACAGCCCTTATTTAAAATCAAATCCTTCTAACTATATTAAAGCAAAGATAATAAATACTCAAAACTCATGACTTTCTAAGGCCCTTACTACAATCTTACTACTGTCCCTGCTCTTAAGGTTACTTACATCTATTGTCTGGTGGAAATGGATCATGTTTCTGTTGCATCAGTTTATTAGCTTGAAATCAGCTATTGTCGGAGTGTTAATGCCATGGAAATTGACAAATACCACAAATCAGGGGCTGAGCTATTGTTTTGTTGATTGCTTAGCTTAAGATAAAACAATACTGCAGGTTAAATTTTACCCTGTGTGTGTCTTCATCCATTACATTGTGAATGTCAAAAACAAAGAAATATCTTTCTCCTTCTTTGGAAACTATTAGCCAATTCTGTCAAGATGTCACCTCACTGACAACAGTCGAAGTTACAACTTATTTTCATTGTTGCACTTTCCTCTTACTCCTTAACAGTGAAAATGTCAAGCAACATTCAGGTTAGAACTACACTGCTCGTCAATTACAACCATAGTCTGGCTACATCCAATAACACAGGTTTATAATCCACTTGGAGACTATGTAGGCCTATACACCTCTGGACTTTAGACAGCTGAGGGTTGAACTGCATTAATCTAAATGAGAAAGGAAAGGGTTTAAGGTGGAGGCCACAGAGGTTGAGAGACGGGGAAAGATTTGAGGCATGTTCTGGAGTCAGAAATGGCAGGGCTTACAGATAAATGGATGTGGGAGCGTGTCTTCCTCTCTCCCCAGTCAGGAATACTGAAGATTCCATTTCCATTTTCCTATGTCCCCTTTTTTTGTTCCTCGCC
Source organism: Sus scrofa (assembly GCF_054392235.1). Lineage (NCBI taxonomy): Eukaryota > Metazoa > Chordata > Mammalia > Artiodactyla > Suidae > Sus > Sus scrofa. The sequence goes on along the minus strand of NC_139388.1, from coordinate 106,279,432 downwards.
AAGGGAGGAGGAGGGAATAAAGTGATTGGTCAGAGCTCACTAGTCTTGGACATTCTTTTCCTTGTGGATGGAGCTAGAGACACACACCCTGTGCTCTGGCAGAGCTGGGCCTCATTTGCCATGACAACTGACTCCTGACTACTTCCCTCTTGACTCCTTTCCAGCCCACTGTCCACACTGGTCATGGTTACTTTTTGTGTTTAACTTCCCCAAATAGTTCATTTGATTTACCTGAATAGATTGGAAGTCTATTTCCAGGCTGCCTCAATGAGGATGCTGGTAAAAACATTTCCAGTCAACTTTGTTCTTCACCTTGATGCAGAAATGATGCCATTTTTGTGATATAATATTGTCCACACTTCACATTTCTCTCACTGGACTCTGTCGTTTGATATCACCCTTTTGTCAGGTGACCATAAATACCTGCATCAAAAAAATAAAGTCACACAGAATCTCCAGTTGTTTTTTAAAATGAGAAAAGAATAGGTTGATAGAGTTTCCATTTTTGAAAGGCTTATTAAAAGTGAAACCCCCAAAATTCATTACAAGTTGTGAAAAATGTATTGTCTGACCTTGATGTTCCAGCAAGCTCAAAAAGAGCAGGATAATTAAAGAAAACAAACAAAAAGTCCAAGGAAATATATGAAGCTTGGCTAATGAGCATGCTCAAAATAAATAATGTATATTTATGAGTTGATGATCTTATAATTCATGAATGCTGAGAAAAACTTAACAAGGAATGATTTCTCAAAGGTCATCAAAAGCAAGTAAGAATACAACCCACTTGTTTCTTATAAGTCATTAATGATCTAAAAAGAAATAAAGCCATAAAAGGGGGGGAACAGGGACTGTACTTGGCTTAATAATGTGTCCCCCAAATTTATGTTCACCAGAGAACTCAGAATGTGACCTCACATAGAAATAGGATCTTTGCAGATTTAATTAGTTAAGTTACATTGAGATCATGTTGGGTTGGATGGATCCTAAATACTGTAAGACTGGTGTCATTATAAGAGGAGAGGGTGCAGAGAGCCACTGAAACAGGCAGGAAAGGAAGGCACTGTGGCAACAGAGGCAGAGATGGCACAATACAGATAAAAGCCAAGGAACACCAAGCTTACAGGCCACCTCCAGAAGCTGGGAGAGGCAGGGAAGCCTCAGAGGAACACAGCCCTGATGCAACCTTGAGTGAGGCCCCCAGAACTTCTAGAGACTGTATTTCTGTTTTTTTAAGCCACCTAGTTTGTGGTACTTTGTTATGGCAACCCTAGTAAACTAATACAGAGAAAAAGAAAGAAAGAGTGAGGGGAGGAGAGAGGAGAGGAGGAGAGGAGCAGAGGGGAGGAAGGAAGAAAGGATGAAGGGAAGGAGGGAGGGAAGGAGAGAAGGAAGGAGGGAAGGGATTAGTATAAACTTCAGAAAGTAAATAATGCCTTAAGGAAAAGAACATGGAAAGATCACAGTGACTACAACCATGATGCCTAACTCAAATATTGATTCATTGTTTATATTTGCCAAAATCTGTGAGCCACATGTCTCAAAGTATAATTGACTGACAATATTATATTTGTTTAAGGTGTATAACACAGTAATTTCATATTTTAAAAAATATGCTCCATACAGTTATTATAAAATATTGACTATTTTCCCCACACGGTACATTGCATCCTTGTAACTTACTTATTTTGTACCTAGTAGTTTGTGCCTCTTAGTCCCCTTCCCCTATTTTTGCCTCTCCCCCAACCCCTCCCCTCTGGTAACCACTAGTTTGTTCCCTCTATCTGTGAATTTGTTTCTGCTTCATTTTATTTGTCCGTCTCTTTTATTTTTTATTTTTAGAATTTTTAAACTTTTATTTATTTATTTATTGCTTTTTAGGGTTTCAGGTGCGGCATATGGAAGTTCCCAAGCTAGGCGTTGAATTGGAGGTGCAGCTGCTAGCCTACACCACAGCCACAGCAACGCTGGGTCCAAGCCAAGTTGGCCACATACACCATAGCTCACACTAATGCTGGATCCTTAACCCACTGAGAGGAGCCAGGGCTTGAATCCACAACCTCATGGCTACTAGTCAGGTTTGTTACCACTGAGCCACAATGGGAGCTCCTGTCTTATTTTTTTATATTTCACATATAACTGAAAACATAGAGTATTTGTCTCTCTCTCAGATTTATTTCACTAAGCATAATATTCTCCAGGGTATTTATTGCAAATATCTTCTCCCATCCAGTAGGTTCTCTTTTCATTTTTTTGATGGTTTCCTTTGCTGTGTAAAATCTTCTCAGTTTGATTAGGTCCATTGGTTTATTTTTATTTGTTTATTTATTTATTGGTCTTCTTGTCTTTTTTAGGGCTGCACCCGTGGCATATGTAGGTTCCCAGGCTAGGTGTGTAATCAGAGCTATAGCCACCAGCCTATGCCACAGCCACAGCAACACAGGATCCCAGCTGCGTCTGCGACCTACAGCACAGCTCAGGGCAAAACCCGATGTTTAACCCTTTGAGTGAGGCCAGGGATCGAACCTGCAACTTCATGGTTCCTAGTCAGATTTGTTTCCACTGTGCCATGACAGGAACTTCCATTTGTTTATTTTTGCTTTTACTTCTTTTGCCTTAAGAGCTAGATCCAAATATATATATGTATATACAGCTAAGGCTTATGTCAAAGAGTGTTCTGCCTAAGCTCTCTTCTCAGAGTTTTATGGTTTTAGGTCTTACATCCAGGTCTTTAATCCATTTTGAGAGCGGGGGTCTCTCCCAGGCTTGGTGGCAGTTGCTACTCTGTAGGGGGCAGGGCCAGGCGCCAAGCGTCTGGAGCCACAAATTTGCACTAACTCCACTTCTCCCTAGCATGATGAACTGCATATCTTTTAAGTCATAAGTATCCCTATGTCGGAATATCGATTCTGTTCAACAAATTTTCGATATCCATTAGAAGCCTAAGAGTGCTTAGAACTGGGTCTAATAAAGAGGAGAATTTTATAAATTATAGACCTCAAGTAACTTCTTGCTAAGGAAACAAAGAGTAAATAACCATGGAACCGAGTGCAAGAGAAGAAGATATATCATCAATACAATGTTGTATTCGGCTGCAGGTAAAGTCCGAAAGGGAAGATGCCAGTTGAATGACTACAACTGCCCTTGCTTGCCACCTGGACAGAGTTTCCAGTGGCAGAGCAGAGCCTGGCTGTCCTCCTGAGTTCAGAACTGTCAGAGGCTGAGGCAGCTGGAATTCACAGGGCAGAGGAGCAAGGCTGCACAAAGCAGCCTGCGGTCATCTGCAGAGGGACCCCTAGGTCTTTAGCTGAGTGTTAATCCACATGGTTAAGCGATGGGGAGCAGGGGAAACCGCCAGAAAGGAGCAAGCAGAACAGCTCTGAGATCTCACAGAGCGAGGGGCACAGTGAATAATCCCACCAGCCAGGGTGGCATTAGGAGAATCCACAGAGGGAACTGCCTCCTAGAAGGGCCACTTCAGCCTTGGATAAAACTGTCTCCCTTGACATTCCTCCACCAACGTTATTAAACCTTCCAGACTCCCTGCCCTTCTCACAAAGAGATTATACTCGTAGCCCAAAACCAAATTTCAAAACTAACGAAATTTCAATGAGTTAAAACTGAATTATGATCATTTATAATCAGTTTCCCTGGCCTCCACACTTATACTACCTGTATGACTCTGAGTATTTAATCTTTTGGATGATCAGTTTCTTATTATTAGGAACACCAATTAAAACTTTACATCAAGCCTTAAAAATATCACACTGTTCTCTCTCTCTCTCTCTCTTTTTTTTTTTTAAGCACACCAGTGGCATGTAGAAACTCAGACCAAGGACCAAATCTCTGCCACAGCAATGACCTGAACTGCTGCAGTGACAATGCCAGATCCTTAACCCACTGGGCCACAAGGGAATTCCTGTTCTCAAGTAAATTAACTCAATCCCAGACCAAAGCCTAAAACAGTTTAAGAAACATAAAAGTCTAGCATCCAACAAAGCAAAACTCACAATGTCTTGAATTAAAAAAAAAAACCAAAAAACAAAAAAACACCAGGCACACAAAGAAGCAGAAAAATATGACTTACAACAAACAGAAACTTAAAAAAAAAAAAAAAAGACCTAAAATAGACCTTGAAATGACACAGATGACGGAATTAGTACACACAGGTGTTTATCTGGAACATGTATGTATTCCAGAAGGTAGCAGAAAGCATGAGCATATAAGCAAACAAAATAAAAATACTAAAAAAAAAAAAAAAATAGGCTTCTGGAAATGAAAATGACAATATCTGGAGTTCCTGTCGTGGCTCAGTGGAAATGAATCTGACTAGCATCCATGAGGATGCAGGTTCAATCCCCAGTCTTGCTCAGTAGGTTAAGGATCTGGCATTGCCATGAGATACGATGTAGGTTGCAGATGCAGCTCAGATCTAGGTTGCTCTGCCTGTGGCATAGGCCAGCAGCTACAGCTACGATTAGACCCCTAGCCTGGGAACTTCCATATGCCATAGGTGCTGCCCTAAAAAGACAAAAAAAAGAAAGAAAAGAAAAGAAAATTACAATTTCTGAGATGAACACTGCCTGTCTCTCTGAGTAGCTCCTCAAGACCATGCACCATTGTGCAGTTTATCTGACTACCCAGCCTAGTTCCCAAATTATCTCTCAGCCTAGGTCCTGCCCTGCCCTGCCCTGAAACAACCAGGTTGGTTAGATACATGGGTATTTGCCAGATTCCTCCCTGACGATGGTGAGGAGGGGTTAATGTTGCAGATGTTGTTAGAACTCCATTTATATGCATAAGTCTCTTAAAGAGAACAAATTACTTCACTCTAGAAAATCTATTACATGAATACCAGGTAAAAAATCTAAATTTGAGAGCTATATTCTTCATTTTTAATAAACTACCAATATTTTTGGGAGTTCCCGTCGTGGTGCAGCAGAAACAAATCTGACTAGGAACCATGAGGTTGTGGGTTCGATCCCTGGCCTCGCTTAGTGGGTTAAGATCCGGCATTGCCGTGAGCTGTGGTGTAGATGGCAGAGGCAGCTTGGATCTGACATTGCTGTGGCTCTGGCATAGGCCGGCAGCAACAGCTCCAATTAGACCCCTAACCTGGGAACCTCCATATGCCGAGAGTGTGGCCCTCAAAAGACAAAAAAGACCAAAAATAAATAAATAATAATTAAAAAAATAAACTACCAATATTTTGAAATTATAAATTAGCCTTAGTCTCTCAGGAGATGTATAGCTTTCTTACTTAAAAGGACTAAACACAGACACACACACACACACAGACACGCACACACACCTTCCTTTAAACAGACTTATGTGGGCCTAGAAGAGACAGTACAATTGCAAACAATATGGTTTATGTAATAACAAAGGCAAATATTAAAAGTGAGAATAGCTGAGAACTGAACAATTTGTCATCATTATAATGGTTTTAGTCCATAGAGAGGCAAATTAAGAATGAAGTATTCTTAAAGATTCACATCATAGTTTTTTTTTGGTCATTTTTGTTTGGTTCGGTTTTTTATTTTTGGGGGGGCAGCATCCATGGCAAGTAGAAGTTCCCAAATCAGGGATTAAACCTGTGCCACAGCAGCAACCCAGGCCACTATAGCGACAATGTCCAATCTTTAACCTGCTGAGCCACCAGGGAAGTCCTGAAATCACAATTTTTAACGCTGAAATTTATTGGGCAAAAACTAAGCAGCCATCTGTACTTTTTTCACTGCTTGCCTTGTTAAATCATACCTGTGGCTGAATGAATGATTACACCACGTCTCTTTCCTCCCCTTCCAGACTGAACTTCTTGAGACTGGGTACCATGTTTTATTCAACTTTGTATCTACTTTCCCTTCTAGTATTCAGAGCTTAGAGCTTCTCCTGTGTGTTGCATGACTGACTGAGAGTTCATTAGAGAAAGAGAGTGGGGCTGGAGGGTTGGAGAGGATCAGTAACTGTAAACGTGTTTGTGTCTTTTTTTTTTTCTTTAATGGTCCCACCCATGGTATATGGAAGTTCTTGGGCCAGGGAATGAATCTGAGCTGCAATGCTGAATCGTTTAACCCATGGTGCAGGGCCAGGGATCAAATTTGTACCTCCACAGCAACTGGAACCGCTGCAGTCTGATTCTTTTTTGGTGGGGGCGGGGGGGGGCAGAGGCGTACCCATGGCATATGGAAGTTCCCAGGCTAGGGGTTGAATTGGAGCTGTAGCCACTGGCCTACACCACAGCCACAGCAATGCCAGATCCAAGCCACATTTGTGACCTACACTACAGCTCATGGCAACACCAGATCCTTAACCTGCTGAGTGAGGCCAGGGATTGGGACCTGGGTCCTCGTGGATGCTAGTCAGATTCATATCTGCTGAGCCACAATGGGAAGTATGATTGATTTACAATGTTGTGGTATATGAATGCAATGGAATATACTACTCAGCCATAAAAAGAGCAAAATACTAAGTGAAGTAAATCAAAAAAGAAAGACAAATACCATATATCACATCACTCATGCGTGGAATCTAAAATATGGCAAAAATTAACTTATCTACAAAACGTACACAGATTCACAGACATGGAAACAGACTTGTGTGTGCCAAGGGTGAGGGGAGTGGCAGAGGACAGACTGGGAGTTTGGAGTTAGTAGATGCAAACTATTATATTTAGAATGGATGAACAATAACTGGGTTACTTTGCTATATAGCAGAAATTGACAGAACATTGTTAATCAACTATAATAAAAAAATTTTTAGGCGTTCCCGTCGAGGTGCAGCGGAAATGAATCTGACTAGGAACCACGAAGTTGCAGGTTAGATCCCTGGCCTCACTCAGTGGGTTAAGCTTTTGATGTTGCTGTGAGCTGTGGAGTAGGTTGCAGACGTGGCTTGGATCTGGCATTGCTGTGGCTCTGACATAGGCCGGCAGCTATAGCTCCGATTAGACCCCTAGTCCGGGACCCTCCATATGCCATGGGTGCAGCCCCTTAAAGACAAAAGAAAAAAAAAATTTAGGTGTTCAAAAAAAGAAACAGTAGTATTATGGGTATGTATTATTTATGATTATGACAATCTAATCACTGGGTCCACAAGAAAAGTCTTGACCCCGTATCAAAACACAAATGAATAGGAGTTCCCATTGTGGCTCAGTGGGTTAAGAACTCAAATAGTATCCATGAGGTTCAATCTCTGGCCTCACCCAGTGGGTTAAGGATCTGGCATTGCTGCCAGCTGCAGCATAGGTTACAGATATGGCTCATATCTAGTGTTGCTGTGGCTGTGGCATAGGCTGGCAGCTGCAGCTCTGATTCGACCCCTAGCCCAGGAACTTCCATATGCTACAGGCATAGCCCTAAAAAGAAAAAAACAAAAAACAAAAAACAAAACCCTCACAAGTGAATAAATGTACATTGAAATGGTTTATATGTAATTGTTTTAGGTACTGGTTACTTTACCAGTGCGTTTGATTAAGTGATCAATCTTTTATGTGCTCAATACCATTTGCAGCTTTTATATACTAAATCTACCTTCACTTTTTAAATTTTATTTTCCTTTTTAGGGTGCACCCACAACATATGGAAGTTCCCAGGCTAGCAGTCAAATCTGAGCTACAGCCACTGGCCTATGCCACAGCAACACAGGACACAAGCCACGTCTATGAGCTACACAACAGCAAAGAGCAATGCTGGATCCTTAACCCACTGAGCAAGGCCAAAGATCAAACCCACATCCTCTTGGATCCTAGTTGTGTTCATTAACTGCTGAGCCACAAAGGGTACTCCTATCTTTTTCTTATTATTTCATTACAATACTAGTAGCAGTATTTTCTGGTACCCGTGCAATGTTAAACACAAACAAAATATGGGGACCTGCAAGTGACTGGCAGCTATTTCTTGTTTATCATGTTGCCTTCCAAAAAATATTGGGTATTACTTATTTATTATTATAAAAATAAAGCGAACACTTAAAATTTCTTGTAGAAAATATATAAAGCCCAGTGAATTCACAAGTATGAGAAAGTCTTTTAGAAGACAAAAGTAGTTTCCAGGAAACTACTGAAAAGATTATTCCACCATGTTTTTTTAAGTTATTATTATTAAAGAATAGTTGATTAGTCTACCATGTTTAAGCAACTTTCCAAAGTTTTAGAGTAACTCTAAAGCCATACAGATAGGATTTCCCGTCGTAGCTCAGTGGTTAACGAATTCGACTAGGAACCATGAGGTTGTGGGTTAGACCCCTGGCCTTACTCAGTGCGTTAAGGATCTGGTGCTGCCGTGAGCTGTGGTGTAGGTTGTAGACACAGCTCAGATCCCACATCGCTGTGGCTCTGGTGTAGGCTGGTGGCTACAGCTCCGATTCGACCCCTAGCCTGAGAACTTCTATATGCCAAGGGATTGACCAAAGAAATGGCAAAAAAAAAAAAAGTAAATAAATAAAGCCATACAAATAAAGCCAGCAATGGACTGAAAAGGGAAGATTGTTATCGTCAAAGAAAAGGACCAAATTCTGATTGGTTTCTTCAGTTTTATCTTGAAAAGCTGAAGTTATTCTAAATCTCCTACACCTGTAAACATGAGTGTTAAAAGAAATTGTATGAGACTAGTAGACGTATAAGTGATATCACCTTTCTGCGATGCAATTTGGCACTTGGCAACAGTGTCTTGGGAGTGCTGGGACAAGGGTTCGATTGCCTGCCCTACACAGTGGGTTTAGGATCCTGCATTGCTGCAGCTGCAGCTTAGGTCGAGACTGCAGCTAGGATCTGCTCCCTGGCCCGGGAACTTCACATGCTGCAGGGTTGCCAAAAATTAAAAAAAAAAAAAAAAAAAAAAAAAAAGAATTTTTAAAAATAACTTTTAGGGTCTCATGTCAGCAAACTCAGTAATTTAGTTGTGTGCTGATTTCTTCCCAAATTTTACAAACTAAAGATTTCCAACCAAAGTACAAAATCTGAATGTTCTCATGTTACTCTAGTTCAAAGGAAAGAAGTTAGACCTTTGGATTGACTGACTGACTCCATAGGCTCCCACCAACACACAGCCTTAGCACACTTCTGCCAAATTGTAATCAAGATCTGCTTATAACACCCTTCAGAAATTTCATATTGAAATAGTTACTGGGACTTCTGGCTACCCATGACAGATGAACACATGTATTTTCTTTTCTTTTTTTTCCTTTTGATTTTATGGCCACATCACGGCATATGGAAGTTCCTGTTCCAGGGACTGATTCCGAGCCACAGCTGGAACCTATGCCACAGGTGCTGCAATGCCAGATCCTTTAACTCATTGTCGAGGACAGGGGTCAAAACTTCACCTCCACGGCATCCCAAACCCATGCAGTCAGATTCTTTTTTTTGTTTGTTTTTTGTTTGTTTTACTTTTTAGGACTGCACTAGTGGCATAGGGAGGTTCCCAGGCTAGGAGTCTAATTGGAGCTACAGCTGCCGGCCTACACCACAACCCCAGCAACGCCAGATCCGAGACACATCTGCAAACTACAGGGCAGCTGGGGGCAAGGCCAGATCCTTTAACCCACTGAGCGAGGCCAGGGATCAAACCTACAACCTCATGGTTCCTCGTTGGATTCATTTCTATTGTGCCACAACGGGAACTCCCGCATTCAGTTTCCCACTGCACCACAGCAGGAACTCCAGAACACAAATGTTTTCTTACTTTACCACCCAAAATGGTACCATGTGACAGTAAAGGGGTTTTTCAAAAATATGCTCTTGAGAGGGTAAAATAAGAACCCTTGGATTCTGGGACACTAGGCCCAGCAGAAGGTGGGGATTCAGAGAACAAGGAGACTAAAGGGAGTTCGTACATATTGATAGTCTTCAGTCTTCTTCTCCTTTAGAGTCCCAGAACTTCCTCCCAAATAGGAGACTTCAAAGTATTCTTTGCCATGTCTGACCATCTCAAATAGGATCTGACAATATGGACATCAGGTGGTGCTTAGTAACCATCCCAATCAGATCACCAGAGAGTGAAGCCTCTCCCATGGGCTGAGGAATCCCCATCAGCCTTGATAATCCATTTTTAGAATTGAGATGACAAAGAAATATTGCTAGTCATCTGAAGAATATCTTTAAAGAAGAGAGAGACTAAGGCAAGGAAACAAACAAATAGAAAAAAGCCAACTTAGAGGAAACAGATGATTGATGCAGGAAGAACATTAAAAAAACACTACAATTAGTATCCTCAGAAAAGTTAAGATTTTGCAACCATAAAACAAGAATAGTATGCTATGAAAAGAGAGCAGATGAGAGGCAGTCAAAAAACAAAGCAAAGTTTATGGAAATTAAAACTGTGGTAGATCCCTGGCCCTACTCAATGGGTTAAAGATCCAATATTGCCACGAGCTGCCGTGTAAACTCAGACCTGGCATTACTCTGGCTGTAGTGTAGGCCGACAGCTACAGCTCCCAATTGACCCCTAGCCTGGGAATTTCTATGCTGCAGGAACAGCTCTAGAAAAGAAAACGAAAAAAGAAAAGAAAATATCAGAGAAAACTGTACCTATATTACTGGCAAGTTCCTGAAAACTGTTTCAAGTGTGTGTGTTCTTGTGCATAGCAAATTGCAATGTAAAATGTATTTCTTATTGGAACCTCATCAAAAAAAAGTCTTGAGAATCACTGCTTTAGAATAAAGCAATTTCCAAAGCAAAAAAAAAAAAAAAAAAAAAAAAAAAAAAAACAACTGTGGTAGACAATAGCCAAAGCTGAAAAAATTTGAGTAATAAAAAGATGATAGCATTAGCTTTTATCCCATAGAATAAATAAAAAATAGTTTAATAAATAATTAGGAGAGAAGGGACATCTTTTCCTTATAAAAGAAATTCAATGAACACATCTAGGAAGAGTGAGAAAAACAGAAAAACCAATATTAGAACGTCATAATAATAATGATAGTAGGCAATTTCCACCAAAGTTGAATGCTAAAATTAGTGGCCAAAAGTTTGAGAGGAAGTAGGATGTTTACATATTCTCAGTGTACTACCAGTAAGATTATTAATAAAAAAGGGGAAAATAGTTACTTTATAGTTGAGAAACTTAAGAAAGTTAAACATCACCAGTAATAAGACACAGCAACAAGAGGAATTACCTGATATGATTCACAGAGAAAATCACGTCACTTCTGTAGTATTCTTGCCCCAAGTGCACAACCTCAATGTAATCATAAGAAATTAGCAAACTTGGATTTCCCATTGTGGCGCAGTGGAAACAAATCTAACTAGTAACCATGAGGTTGCTGGTTCAATCCCTGGTCTTGCTCGGTGGGTTAAGGATCTGGCATTGCTGTGAGCTGTGGTGTAGGTCAAAGATGTGGCTTTGATCCTATGTTGCTGTGGCTGTGGTATAGACTGGCAGCTGCAGCTCCGATTCAACCCCTAGCTTGGGAACCTCCATATGCCGTGGGTACAGCCCTAAAAAAAAAAAAAAAAAAAAAAAAAAAAAGGCAAAAGAAATTAGCAAACTCAAATTGAGACACGTTCTACAAAAATAACACACCAGTACTATGGAAAAGCATCAGATCATGAAAGACATGAAAAGAATGAGAAACCATCACAGATCAGAAGAAATTGAGGTGATATAACAAATAATTGCAATGTGACATCCCAGAGTGGATCCATTAACAGAAATTGATATAAACCAACTATAATGGAAAAAATACAAATCATTAATTTACTTAAAAAAAAAGAAAGAAATTGGGTCTAAGTGAGGGAAAAAAACCACAAACTAGTGAAATCCAAAACTAAGCCCATAGTTAACACAATTGTTCCATGTTAATTTCTTAGTTTTGGTAATTCTATTATGGTTATGCAAGGTGTTAACATTAGGGGAAGTTCACTGGGTAGAGGGAATCCCTCTGTACTCACTTTGCAACATTCCCTCAAATATAAAATTATTTCAAACAAAAAGATTTCTTTTAAACTTTAATATAAATATTTTAAATATAAAGTTAAGGAAATCTCTCATAAATTAGATAAAGAGGGCAAAGAGATGGAAAATAAGGAATAACAAGAAGTTTAGAGGAGTTATTTGGGAAAAATGGACAAAGAGAAAAAACAAAGATGAGGAATCATACATGAATAATTTAAGAAAACTTTCCAGACCTGAAGGACATAGTTCGCAGACTGAAAGGACCTACTAGTTTCAAAGATCCACACCAGGAATATCATCCCATTTCAGAAGATGGGGCTGAAGAGAAGATTTGCCAAGCTTTAAAGAGAGGAAAATATATGCAACACACATGTGACATGATGGGAACCAGGCACCACTCCGCATGCAGGAGGGCTGCCAGAAATTAGGAATCTGGGAGTTTACAGAGGCCTGAAAACACCCCTTCCTTCCTGAGCAAAGCTGAGAAACTTTGCTCCCTGGTCTTTAACAATCCTTTGGAATGTAAATGACTGGCTGGGGCTCTGTGGTTCATCCCCCTTTGAAATGTAAACACATTGGGAGATAAAGCTCTGAGTCTCTGGAGGTCTCTGTATTCAATTACTCTTCAGCTTCCCCAACTAGTTTTTCAACCCAAGTGCCAAGAAAAGTTTGCTCATAAAATTTTGAAGAAACATGGAATTATTCATTTCCTGACAGATTGTTTTCCAACCTAGAATTCAATCCACAGCCCAAACATCAATACGGGTCAAGGTAAATGATCTTACAAAGTTCACTGCTATTCGCTCTTCAGATTGAGCATGTGCTCCTCCCTCAAAGCAAGAGAATAAATCAAGAAAAGAATGTGGCTTGGGATCCAGGAAGACTTTTTAGAGTGATATTTGTTTCCTTTAGATCTCCAAGGTCTGAGGATGTCTCTAAAACATGAGAACGGAAGCCCAGTTGCACTGAATCAGGTGTGATTTGAATGATTCTACTTGGAGTTGTGACAGTGTGGGTGGAATCATCCACATTCTCTTCATTTTGAGCAGAGACACAAATGAGTGATGGTCACCAGCTTCCAAACTCTCCTCTCTTTTACTGCCTCTCATACTGAGGAGCCTGGACCTGGTAGTTACCTCCAGTGCCCAGCGGGAGATAGAAGGCAGGCAATCCAAGAAATTACATTGAAAATGCCTGGAGGATCATCTAAAAGAACACAAGTAACAAATGTTGGTGAGGATGTGGAAAAAAGGGTACCGTTGTACACTGTTGATGGGAATGTAAATTGGTTCAGCCACTGTGGAAAACAGTATGGAGTTTTAAAATCAAGGAAAAAGATGAGGGTGCCCACTCTCCTCATTTCTATTCAACATAGTGCTAGAAGTCCTAACAAGAGCAATTAGGCAAGAAAAAGAAATAACAGGCATCAAAAATGGAAAGGAGGAAATAAAAGTGTCTATTTGCAGATGACATGATTTTATGTAGAAAGTACTAAAGATTCCACCATAAAAGTTTAGATCTAATCAATAAATTTCATAGGAGTTCCTGTTGTGGTGCAGCAGAAAGGAATCTGGCTAGTATCCATGAGGATTCAGGTTCAATCCCTGACCTCACTCAGTGGATTGGGGATCTGGTGCTGCCTATGAGCTGTGGTGTAGCTCACAGACATGGCTAGGATCCCACATTGCCATGGCTATAGTGTAGGGCAGCAGCTGCACCTCCAATTCGACCCTCAGCCTGGGAACTTCCATATGCCTCAGGTGCCCCCCTGAAAAACGCAAAAAATAAAAAAATTAATTTAATAAAGCTGCAGCATACAAATTAACATACAAAAGTCAGTATCATTCCTATACACTAACAATGAAGTATCTGAAATGAAAAAGAAATTTTTAAATTGACCCCATTTACAACAGCATCAAAAACAATAAAATACCAAGGAATAAATTTAGCCAAGGAGGTAAAAGACTTCTACTCTGAAAATATAAGATATTGAATAAAGAAAGCAAAGAAGACACAAATAAATAAGGAATCCCATGTTTGTGGATTGGAATAATTAATCTTGTTAAAGTGTCAATACTAGCTAAAGCCATCTTTAGATTCAATACAATATATATTAAGATTCAAATAGAATTTTCTTAACAGAAATAGAAAAAAAAATACTCCTAAAATTTATATGGAACCACATAAGACATGAATAGCCCAAGAAATCCTGAGAATAGGAGGCATCATACTTCCTGATTTCAAGTTACTATACTATAAAGCTATAGTCATTAAAACAGTATGGTGCTGGCATAAAAACAAATGAACAAATGGAGTAGAATTAAGAGCCCCAAAATAAACCCAAGCATGTACAGTTAACGAATATTTGACAAGGAAGCCAAGGTTACTCAATGGAGATAGATAATATGGTGCTGGGAAAAATGGTATTCACATGTAGAAGAATAAAACTGGACCCTTATCTGATAACACGCACAAAAATTAACCCAAAATAGATTAAAGACATGAATGTAAGACCTGAAACCATGAAACTCGCAGAAGAAAATATAGGGAAAAACTACCTTAACATGCGCCTTGGTAATAATTTTTAACAAATCACATCCAAAGCACAAGCAACAAAATTAAAATAAATAAATGGGACTATATCAAACTAAAAAGCTTCTACACAGCAATAGAAACCATCAATAATGTGGAAAAAAAAAAAAAACCCTACAGAATGGGAGAAAATATTTGCAACACATGTATCTGATAAGGGGTTAATATCCAAAATATATAAAGAATTCATACAATCAACCCCCCCCCAGATGATCCAATTTAAAAATGGGCAAAGGACCTGAATAGATTTTTTTTTCCAAAGAAGATATATGAATGGCTGACAGGCACATAAAAATGTACTCAGCATCACTGCTCATTAGCGAAATGCAAATTAAAACCACAATGAGATATCACATCACGTCTATTAAAATGCCTGATTTCACTATATATGGAATCTAAAACAAAACAAAACAAATAAGTAAACATAGCAAAATAGAAGCAGAATCATAGGTACAGAGAACAAACTTCTGGAGTCCCCTTGTGGTGCAGCAGGTTAAGGATCCTGCACTGTCACTGCAGCAGTCCCAGTCACTGCTGTGGCAAGAGTTCCATCCCTGGCCTGGGAACCTCCACATGCTGTGGGCACAGCAAAAAAAAAAAAAAAAAAAAAAAAAAAAAGATTAAAAGAGGTACAAACTTCCATTTATAAAATAAATGAGTCACAGATATGAAATGTACAGTGTGAAGAGTAGTTGATAATTATTTAATATTTTTGTATGGTGAGAGATGGTAACTAGACTTATGATGATCATTTTGAAATATATGGAAATATCGAATCACTATGTTGTGCACCAGGAACTAATACAGTGTTGGAGGTCAATTATACTTCAGAAACAAACTCATAGAAAAAAGAGATTAGATTTGTGATTATCAGAGATGAAGGATGGGGGAGGCAAAAGTGGATGAAGGTGGTCAAAATGTACAAACTTCTAGTTATAAGTTAAATATGTACTAGGGATGTGATGTACAACATGATAGATATAATTAACACCGCTGTATGTTATATGTGAACAACCTTAGGAAAGTAAATTTTTTTGTTCTTTTTACAGCCGCACCTGTAGCATATGGAAGTTCCCAGGCTGAGGGCTGAATTGGAGGTGCAGCTGCAGTCTACACCATAGCCACAGCAACAGCAGATCCAAGCTGCACCTGCAACCTATGCCACAGCTTCGGCAACGCTGGATCCTCAACCCACTAAGGGAGACCAGGGATGGAAGCCACATCCTCATGGACACTATGTCAGGTTTTTAACCTGCTGAGCCACAATGGGAACTCCATAGTAAATCTTGAGAGTTCTCATCACAAGGAAAAACTTTATTTTCTATTTCTTTTAAATATTCTATGTATATGAGATGATGGATATTCACGAAACTTATTGTGGTAATGATTTCATGATGTATGTAAGCCAAATCATTGTACTGTACACATAGTATTTACAGAGCTATAATATGTCAATTATACTCAATGAAACTGAAAAGAAAAAAATGCTCAATATCACCAGTTGTTAGGGGAATGAAAATTAAAACCACAATGAGATATGACCTCGTGCTTATTTAAATGGCCATTATCAAAAAGGCAAGTGATAACACATGCTGCCATGGATACAGAGAACAGAGGATCTGTGTGCACTATTGGTGAGATTATAAATTGGTACAGGTACTATGGAAAACGTGGAGTTTCCTCCAAAAAGATCAAAAATAAAAATACCGTATGATCCAGCAATTCCACCTCTTGGTATACATATCCAAAGGAAATAAAATCACTATCTTAAAGAGATAGCTGCACTCTCATGCTCATTGTAATAGGATTCACCATCACCAAGACCATCAATGTATGAATGGATAAAGTTGTGACATATATACATATATAATATTCAACTATTAAAAAGTGAAGAAATTATACCATCTGTGACAGCATAGATTTTTGAAGACATTATGTTAAGCGACATAAGAGAAAGACAAATTCTGTAAGATCTCATTTATGTATAGAATCTTATTTAAAAAAAAAAAAACCCATCAAACTCATAGAAAAATAGATTGGCCTTGTGGTTACCAGAGATGGGAGATTGGGGGATTAAAGGAACATGGTCACGAGGTATAAACTTTCAGTTATAAGATAAATGAGCACCAGGGACCGAATGTACAGCATAACTGTACTCAATGCTGCTGTGTGATGAACAGGAAAATTATTAAGAGAGAAGCTCCTAAGAGTTCTCATCACCAGAATTTTTTTCTTTTCTTTTTATTGTATCTGTAAGAGATGATGGATGTTAACTAAACCTATCATAGTAATTATTTCACAATACATATAAACCAAACTATCATGCTGTACACCTTAAACTTATGTTGCTCAATAAAACCGGGGGGGAAAAAATAAGAAAACTCTTAAGATCTCATAATTCACAGAAATGAGTTTGGGAGAATAATGATTAATCACACAGCACCTAAAATTAATCCATCCCTATCATTTTTCATTCCTCCTTTCTCAATGCCACATTTTATTACAGACTATTAAATATAATCTTATCTATACTTATCAGACCATCTGATCCAGTAGCCTCCCAATCTGGCTAATACTTCCTGTTTCATACTAGCTGCAAGATTGCAGAGGAGTAGCTGAAGTTTTCTAAGATAAAAAAGAGCACAGGACTCATACACACACCCTTCCTTAATTAAAGGTAAACAGCCTAAGAGTGAAGTGTAATTAAGTTCCCTGTTACCCTTCTAACCATCTCTATGGGTAATCCTGTGAGAGGTCAGTAACATTTTAAATCAATTATATCTGATTTTAAAAACCACTTTACAGCTAAATTTCCTAGCTGTTACTTATGCAAAAAAAAAAAAAAGAATTTATATTTGAAATAGCAAACAAGAATGGGATAAACTGGGCAGGGAAATAAATCACTGTTTCCATTTTGGCTCAAGACATTAAAGGATTATGCAACCAGTCCAAGGTGGTGACAGCTTGAAAGCCATTGAGGGAGAACTTGAATTCAAGTTTTCTAGCACCTTCCAGAGAGAAGGAAGAACTCCTGACATAGATAACCATTTTTATAAAGATAGTTAACTTTAGCACCGGAAGTAGAAGGCCTCTGGTCTAGTGGGATTTCCCCAGGCTCAATGAATAAGAGAACGTGTAAAGAAAGCTACAGGTAGTTTTGTTATACTTCGATCATCCATGACATTCTATTTGCAGTTTTCCAACATTATTTAGATCGGAAGCAAGGCAAAACAATGTTAGTAAGCATTCGGCTCTTTGCATGGGAGACAGCTTACAAAAATAAAAACATGGGGATTAATTTATTACACAAACTTTGAGGCAGCTGTTTGCATAAATGCCCCTCTATCTCCTCATAGCTGCTCCCACCCTAACAATGGACTGAAGGCGATGAGGCTGTGTGCAGGGCTGCAGTCATCCTTTCCCTGTTGGAGGGCATATGACACAGAGGCTAAGAGCACAGTCCCTGGAGGCAGATGGCCCTGTTCTCTTGTCCTGGCTCTGATGTGTGAACCTAAGAATTATCACAAAGCATACAAAGGGATTGTATGTATGGTGCCTGATAGCTGATAAACATTCAACACATGCTCGGTTTTATTATTAAATTCCTGATCCTCTTGATTATCCAGTGACTGAAGTTCAAAACAAGTGAAAGCTAACAAAACAAAAGCACCAGCCAAGAGCTGTTAGAATCACTTATTGGAATCATCTACAGAAGGCTTCTGTCCTCTGATTGAAAGCAGAAAATAACCACATCCCAAGTAAGTTTAATAGCTTAGGATGATTTCACAGAACTCCATCAAAATGACAGACTGCCCCATCACCATGGTGAAAACCAACAGAAGAAATTTCTTTCCAGGTCCCCATTAGCTTACTTGCTGCCCTACCTGAATCTGTGGGCTCTACGGGATCACGTGCTGAATTTCAGTTGGCTACCCTGTACTGCTCATGGAGGCCTTTCCTTTAGACCTTCCAAGTTATTAATATCCTTGTTCAATGCTTGGGAAAATCAGGTTATCATTCATTTACTCTTTTAGTTTTCTTTACATCAGTGCCTTTTCCTGATGACAGGATCTATTATTATTATTATTATTATTATTGTCTTTTTAGGGCCGCATCTGTGGCATATGGAAGTTCCTAGGCTAGGGGTTGAATCAGAGCTACATCTGCAACCTACACCACAGCCCATGGCAACAGCAGATCTTTAACCTACTGAGCAAGGCCAGGAATCAAACCTGCGTCCCCATGGATACTAGTTGGATTCCTTGCCACTGAGCCACAACAGGATCCATTATTTTAAAGAAGTAAACCATAGTCTCATTTCATACTCCTGTTTCCAAGACCAGTGCCAATGAGAGAAACTCAGAGTCATTCTATGAAAATGGAAATATTGAGCAGATATATTTTCTCAGTATACATTCAAAAAAGTCCTTGGAAAATATTTCTTTTGGTACTACTAGATTTCATGACTATGTATTAAAAATGCTGAATGACTTTCTAAAGTCTATTTTGTGAACTACATTGAAATACCGGTCACAGTAGAATTTTTAAAGCATTTTTCAACTTTATGATCTTTTGTATATCTTTGTCAATTTTGGTAAAACTTGGAAAAGTCCATCATTTAACTCCATCCTGGACCATAAACTCCACGAGGGCAGGAATGTTGTCAGTCCTGTTCGCTGCTGTGCCACCAAAAACTAGTCCAATTCCACACACACACACTCTCAGGAAGACTTTGTTGACTGACACACTTGAATCTTACTCTATAGAAAGTACTTTTATAGTAAGATGGAAGGAAATACCGCCCCGCCCCCCCCCCCCACAAAAGAGCAAAGTGATTCAGTAAAGTGATATTCTGGAACTAAAGGA
The DNA here is from genome assembly GCF_054392235.1 of Sus scrofa. NCBI lineage: Eukaryota > Metazoa > Chordata > Mammalia > Artiodactyla > Suidae > Sus > Sus scrofa. Next base: position 106,260,082 of record NC_139388.1, on the reverse strand, counting down.
AAATCAGAATTCTTGAGCAGCAGTGTAAGCCCCCTTGAGGAGAAGTGACAGATCATCCTGAAATTCATACAAACCAGATAGGGAAAGGTCAGGTGTAAAAGGCAAATGTAAACATATCCCCCAAATGCATTTCAGAGATGAAACTCAAGCCAGCTCTCAAAATTGCAATTCTGACTCTGCCATCACAGATATTCCCAAAGCATAGCAGGGAGCCATCCAGAGGCTAGGGTTTGCACCTGACTGCCCTCCAACGACTGCCTTAAAGGATGGAAGGTGACAAAAAAAGACAAAGCCAAAGACAACTCTAAGAGGAACACAAGGGTTCATGAAAACATAGTTGGGAACTGGTTGAAGACTACAGAAATTCCAGGATAAACACGGCTTCGGTAGTTATAGCTAGTTAAGACTAAATGAGGGCTAGGTCTAAAGCTTGGGGCCAATGATTGACAGATGTCAAAGTCAAAGGAAATTCAGTTTTGCTTCTGCTTCTCGATTGAGAACACCTTTTAAGAAGAAGGGAACATTTACAGTGCACCTCAAAAGTAGTAGGTATGTGGAGTTCCTGCTGTGGCACAGTGGGTTAAGAACCTGTGCTGTCAAGGTGCAATTTCAATCCCTGGCCCTGAGCAGTGGATTAAAGGATCTGGCATTGCCGCAGCTGCAGTGTAGTTCACAAGCCGTAGCTTGGATTCAATCCCTGGCCTGGAAACTTCCATATGTAGCAGGTGCAGCCATTAAAAAAAAAAAAAAAAAAAGTGGTTGGTGCGTACTGATTATCAGTTATCTTCACAGCAGACCAGAAGAAGAAATCCCCACCATTACTTTAGAAAAGATGAAACTAAGGCTCAGGGTAGCTAAGAATTTGCCTACATTTTCTTCTTCTTCTTTTTTTTTAAAGGGCCACACTTGCAGCATATGGAAGTTCCCAGGCTAGGGGTCTAATGGAAGCTGCAGCTACTGGTCTATGCCACAGCCACAGCGATGCAGGATCCAAGCCTCAGCTGTGACCACAGCTCATGGCAATGCCAGATTCTTAATCCACTGAGCAAGGCCAGGGATGAAACCTGCATCCTCTTAGATATTAGTTGGGTTTGTAACCTGCTGAGCCAAAACGGAATCGCCAGAACTTGCCTAAATTTATCACTGATAAGTAAAACCAGGATCCAACTCAAATTTGGCTTCAAAATGTTTTCCACTAAATCATGTTCCCTCCCTGCTATACCAAAAAGATTTATGTGAATACAGGTAATTGGGAGAATCTCTGGAAGAGATCATGAAATCATACAACAGCTGAAATCTGTCACAATCCGGATAAATTACACCCAGTGCCCTCGAGATAAGACCAGTATGGTGCCCTTTAAGGAATCATGGGCATCATCTTCCTTTTTTTAAAGAATGCTTAAGACAAGACCCTGAAAGGGCCACTCTACTGGTCTGGGGCCAAATCTCTTCACCTTTGTATCTCAGGATTCAGCCCAGGGCCTCAGGCACAATGGTTAACACATGTTGAATTAAGGCTACACCATCTTTGGAGTTCCCCTGTGGAGCAGTGGAAATGAATCCGACTAGGAACCATAAGGTTTTGGGTTCGATCCCTGGCCTTAATGGGTTAAGGATCTGGTATTGATGTGAGCTGTGGTGTAGGTGGAAGATGCGGCTCAGATCCTGCATTGCTGTGGCTGTGGTGTACGCTGACAGCTGTAGCTCCAATTCAATCCCTAGCCTGGGAACCTCCATGTGACATGGGTGTGCCCCCCCCCCCCCGCCAAAAGTGTATATTTACATATATCAAGTTTGGTCAAGTAGGATCAAATGTATTTTGAACAGTTCCAAGCAGGAGAAAGTGCCCACTTACGAAAATGGAGACAGAAATCAAGGCAGAAGGAGCAGTCAGCAGTCTCAGGATGGGAGTGGAGCATGGTTCATCCAGGATAGGAATAGAAACTCCCCATCACTCAAGTGCTCACACATTCTGGTTAAGTATTAGAAGGAAGCAGAGGAGTTTTCCCTTCGTGACTCAGCGGTTAACAAACCTGACTAGGATCCATGAGGATGTGGGTTTGATCCCTGGCCTTGCTCGGTTATGGATCCAGAGTTGCTCTGAGCTGTAGCGTAGGTTGCAGACACGGCTTGGATCCCACATTGCTGTGGCTGTGGTGCAGGTCCGCAGCTGGGGCTCCGATTTGACTCCCAGCCTGCGAACTTCGATATTCTGCAGGTGCGGCCCTAAAAAGCCAAAAAAAAAAAAAAAAAAAAAAAAAAAAAAGCAGAGAGGAAAGGAAATGTAGGTGTTCATCTCTCACTAGGACGGTTTTCCACGGTTACCTTGCCTCCAGCCAGGTGTTTTGTCTCCCATCCATCCAGTGGGGAAGGGCAGAGAGACAAGTGAGAGTTGGTCTCCCCCTTCTCTTTCCAGGAATCCTCAGCTCTTTAACCCTTAACTCAGAACTCAAGACTGGAAGCCTTACTGTCCTAGTTCTATTACACCTTTACAGCTGCCCTGGCAACTAATCACTGCTAACAGCGTTACCAGGAGAATGAATTTCAGGTTCCCAATGACTAAGTTACAGATAACCTTCCACGACATAAGGCAATAAACTGGACACTACATCAACTTGCTTCACTCTCTCATCACCGTCTTTTCTCTTTTTCCTCACTTGATGATGACCTCTGTAATTTCTAAACTTGTGATCAAGTTAATTAGCAGGCAGGCTGCCTAAATTTTAGACTTCCCAAAATTCCCTTCCTCAATCCTTGCCAATGTCATGCAAGTTAGCATAAAACCTAAAATAAAGTTTGCAGACATTCTCTCTGGATAAACAGGAAAAAAGCCGCTGGTTTTTATATAAAAAGGTAGTAATGTTGGCATTAGAATGTCCTTCCCTCTCACAATGCAGATTCAGTGTAAGCACATTCCAGAATGATCCCGCTGTGATGGGAGGGTGGGAGGTCCCCTTGAACGGCTGGTCACAAAGGCTTCGTCATCCAGGGGACACGAAGGCCAGCCGGGTGGGAAGACAGGCAGGCTTAATGATGAAGAGACCAGAAAGCTGCCACATCATGACCTTGCTATTGCCAAGAACACAATGAAAACATGCACCCCTAACACGGAGGAACCCAGTACTGGTGGCAGAAATTACAACACAAATACATTTCTCATGCAAAACAGGACAGATGATAGACTTTCACATGATGCCAGTAAAGTGCTGAAAATTAAGCTGTCTCTCTTGTGGTAACCACCAGGATGGCGATTAGATTTCAATGAGGACTAATGCACACGGTGAACTTGCAACTCTGTAAAACCATGACCGGAATAGTACAGAAAGCGCACTTTGGTAGAAACTTGGGTGTGTGAAAAAGGCTGCTAGGAAAAAAAATGAAAACAAGAATGATAGAAGTATATTTTCTTTTATATACAAAAAACGAAGGCCCCCAGAATGATTTGCTGAAGTAGCTATCAACAAGATGTTCAATTACGTTTCCTTTGCTTTGGTTAAAACAGCCTTGGAACAGCCATTGGTTCCCCTTCTACTAATAGTATATAAACACACAGTGACAGGACTACTTTTAGGACAAAATAATCAACTTTTAAGAAAAGAAATTAAATTAATTTTAAACTAAATTAAACATTTACCAATAAATAAGTGTCTTAAAAAGGTAACATCTTTATCCTACAATCCTGGGCAAAACATATACACCAATTTAAAAAATAACATTTCCCTCACAGTAATAATTACAGGTGTTAATGCAACGAGCTAGGAAATGACATGACTTTAATGTATGGTTAAAAAAAAAAAATCCTAGCAACTGAAAATAAATTTATAAAATGGACATCTTTCTAAAATGGTACATTCCAAATAACTGACTACTATTTTATTACAGAACATAAAATGCAAACTATTGTTGGTATTTCAATATATTCCTTAAAAAAATGTTCAAAAAGAAATTTCTTACACCAGAATTGGAACAGCACTTATAATTCTGTTTACGGCTATGAAAAGGCAGTCAACTTCTACTTAAAACTGTAACCAGTGAGGAAATATACTTCAAGAACATAAACATTTGGTCTGACAATCTTTAATATTGGTTAAAAACAGACTGATGTTTGTTGCTGATGGAAGTTACTTTAATCCAATGTGCAAAAAAAAAGTGCAGCTGTCTACTTGTACTTGAGATACACAAGACCAACGCTTCTGTACTATTTACACACTTAAAAGATTTTAAACGTGTTAATTTAAGGAAGGACATTGCATCTCCTTTATGGGTAAATCACGTGCTACGGAGAGCCCCAAAGCTGAATTGCATTCTTTTAGGCTACACAAACGTATCCAAAGAGGCATACCCGTTCTTGTCCTAATTTTGACCCTAAATAAAAACCCAATTTCAAAATCACTTAGGAATCATTCTGATCTAGGAAATCCTGGAATTTGTTGCAAATGTGCAAACCTGGTCTCTGAGAGCCAGATTCTGACACTCCCCTTTCTAACCCTCTCACCACTGGTCCATCCCACCAACCCCAGCGGCTGCAGACTGGCAATGCCCAAAATAAGAGGAATGAAAAAAACTCAGCCCTCAGACCACCCACATGCCTGTGGGTATGCTCAGCCTTGGGGACGTGTGACGACATGTCTGGAGTAGGTATGGGCAATCAAAAGGGATGAAGAAACACTTCTGCAAACAACCATTATTTGTCCACAAAACCCATGAAAAACAGTGATAGAAAAGTAACAAACCAAATATAGAAATCTGAGACCATTCTGCATTTCCAGCACTTGTTTGCATGAATAGGCAGGGTTCCTGGTCAACCACCCACCAGTATTTTCTGCGTCTACACCAAGTACTTTGCCCAAAGTTCTTAAAAAATGCCGATGTGACCCTAAGTCACACAGAATGGTGATGATCAGGAAATCAATTTACTTGATTATCACTCTGTGCAGTGCACGCACTGGTGCAACAAGCGTAAAGGGGAATTTAAGAAAAAAGGGATAGAAGTCTCTCACTTCTGAACGGGACACGGGAGTCCGCAAATGAAAATCAGAAATCATAAAAAAGAGGACGGGGCGGGGGGGTTGGTGCTTACTGGCAACATTAATACTGGACACCAGACCGGACAGTGAAACTGTGTGGTCAGAACCAAGGAGCGGAATTTCCTTGCAAAGTTTTAAAAACACACAACCAGGCACAGCCTTAAGTCCTGCGAGTGCGATGCCTGGCAAGTTCGCACCGACCGCAGCGGCTGGCGTTCCTGCGCCGGGAGGCAGGAGGCGGGATGTGGCGGGGCGGGCCTGGCATCCCGGCCGCCTCAGCTGCAGGCAATGGTCTCCAGCTGCTGCTCGGCCTCCGCGGCCATGGCCGCTGCCTGCAGCTGCTCCGTCTCGCTCTGGATGGCGCTGGGGGTGACCTGCTTCCGCTCGCTGTGCATATTGTTCTCATGCCGTTTCAGATCGGACGCCTTGGCGAAGGCCTTGGTGCAGGAGCCGCACACGAAGGGCTTCTCGCCCCGGTGCCTGCGCTCATGGTCCTTGAGGTGCGACTTGTGTTTGAAGGCCTTGTCGCACATGTGGCAGGCGAAGGGCCTCTCGTTGCTGTGGACCCGCTCGTGCTTCTTCAAGTCCGGGGCGCGGATGAACGACTTGCCGCACACCTCACAGCTGTAGGGCTTGTAGCCCGTGTGGATCTTCAGGTGCTCCTTCAGGTGGGCCTGCGTGGTGAAGCCCTTGGTGCACATCTCGCAGACGAAGGGCCGGTCGGCCGTGTGCAGCTTCTCGTGCTTCCTCAACCGGCCCTCGTCCGAGAAGGTCTTCCCGCAGGCCTGGCAGGCGATCTGCTCCCGGTGGTGGCCATAGAGCAAGTACTCGAACTTCATGTCACTGGCGGCTGTGGTCCAGCCGGGGGTCTGTTCATCCTTCACCTCGCTCATTCCATCATTAAAGGTTAAGGCTTGCGGGGTCTGGGACCCCAGATCCTTGGACTCGGGGGTCTCCATGGATTCTACTTCCTGGCCGTAGCAATTGACTTTCCGCACCTCCTCGCTCCCCAGTTCTTTCAGGATCGCCTCCTGGACCCGGAGCGTCGTCGTGGGTGACTTGCCGTCCTCCTGACTTGGGGGGGTGCCTTCTACCGTGTCGTCGGAAGGGCTGTCATCCTGGTCTCCGATCTCCTCCACGTCGTCGTCCTGAGCGTCAGCAGTATCTCCAATGGGGCGATTGATCTTGAGGCAGTACTTGCTCTTGGACTGGCCGTTGTTCTCATCCGGACTAGACACATCCCGCTTCTGAGAGCAGAGTTTATCCAAAAAGCGGATACCAAGAATCTGACCTGACGACATCATTAAGTTAACATCTTCTTTTTTTACAGAAATCTTTGCTGTGTACATGTAATTCAGGACCTCTTCAAATATATCAGAACGAAGAAAATCTATCTCTATTACTGAAGAGCTATCGACCTCAAGCTTCTTGAAAAGCTTTTTAAAGTAGGTGCTGCACGCGGCAAGGACACACCTGTGTGCTCTGAACTTCACATCCTCAACCACGATGGCGATGTCGCAAAATTCTCCTTCCAGGCGCTGTTCATTTAGCGTTTTCAGAAACAGAGTTTTATGATCATCGTCATTATATTTAATGGTTTCAGACATACTGATGAAAAACTCCTACAAAAAATGTTTAAAAAGAAACTTTGGTAATTAGGAACAATACTTTTCCTTACAGAAAACACAGGGAGACTTTCATTTTCTGATCAATTTCAGGTCCCTAATAATTTCAGAAAGTCACTGTCGGGAGTGGTTCAAGAATGTGAGTAGAAAAGGCGGATCCCGACTCAGTGATTTCCATATTGTTCCTTCTCTTATCTTCAGTGTCCTGAGCATCTGCCTACTTAGAATAACAGCAGCTTCTACTGAGCATGCCTGGCCTTATACTACGTGGTTTCCTTTTCAGATCTCCACAAACGCATTGACCTTGAGACATACAGGTATCACTACCCCTCAATTGTACAGATGAGCTGAGGAACCTGCTCGGCAATCTAGTTATCGAGTGGCGTGTCGAGGTTCAAATCGAGGCAGTCTAACTCTGGAACCCATGCTTCCTGACAACTATTAGAGGCAAGGACAAATAACTCAGCTTCAAGGTTTATGAAACAGGTTTCCGGTAAGAATCCACCAGTCCTATGGATTGGTGTGGCTGCTGTGTCTACTCTACTCTCATGCAGAGGATGGTTCAGTAAAATAACTAGCAGCTCTCAGCATGCTACTTCCTTGCCGGAAGACAAACCACTGCTGCAGAACTAGAGAGGGATATCAATGCCAGAATATTCCATTCAGTGTTGTCTTCTAGTTTTTCCACACTGGTTTTGGGCCACTTCTGAACAAGGGTTCAGGTTTACTATGACCCTCGGGAATCAGATGACATTGGGGAAGTCAACGACGGGCAGCTTCATTCCCTCTGGATGTCAATCTATTTGCCATCCAAATCAAAGTGTCATCAACACAGATGCACCTGACAAATGCTACAAGTATGTGACAAGTAAAAGAACTTTCAAAGTGGCACGAAACGCATCTGTTAAATAAGCGATCTTTTTAAAAAATAATGTGTTGTATGTTTTCTTTTCAAAAACATTGGTTTTCTTTATTCAACTAAGTATAAATATGAGGAAATAAATATCTCCGCTAAGGAAACAGAAGTGCTAAGACATAGTTGAGAGAGGGAGCGCTTTTCAAGATAATACCAAACTATATTTTCAAGGCTTAATATCCAAAGTTATAGTTACCATGAACAACTCAGGCTATTATCTTAATGCTTTAAACACCAAATTCTTCAGATCAGAATAACTCTGATCAGGGGCACGCCGGTCCTACAAGAGAAAAGGACACACAAGAGTAAGGTTGGCTCTTCCTCCATCCCAAATTCTAAACAAGAATGTTTTCAAGAATTGATTTAAAAAAATAAACTTTCCTTTCTTGTCCTGCCACTGGCACCTGTACACATTTTCAGGTTGGGAACAGAGAAGAGGGTGGCTGGCAGCATCGGGTCCAGCTCTGAACAGATATGAAGAACAGGTAAGAGCTGTAGCACTTGCAGCCTGGAAGTGGGGGAGTGGTGCACACCCGGAATGGGAAGGATGACTTGGAGAACCACTGAGGAATTGCCCCTCACAAAGTCCACATCCCTATTTGTAAGGATGCTGATTGCTACACAGATAGAGTAAAAGTCAGTAAGTGCCCCCTACCCCCATCATTTCCTGCTGGATACCTTCCACATTTTTCTCTAGGCTCCTATAAACATAGAGTCTGTGTTTGTGTGTATTTTTTTTTAATAAACAAAGTTGAACACCTAACAGTTAACACTGGAGGAGGAACAGTGGCTGCTTTCTTCTTTCCACACTTCTGTATGACGTATAACACATCACTTAAGGTACACTGGTCTTTAAGCCCACATTTGAGAAATCCAGGTGTTTCTGCCTCTATCCCTAAAGTGGAGCTCAAAGAATTCTAGCTTTATGCGAAGAACTTTCACCAGAGGGGAAGCATCCAGGAGACCAACATCCTGAAAAACATGAAGTCTCCTTTACTGAACGGTGATCACATAAACTTTAGTGTGGCAGGACCAAAGTCCTGAAGTCCCTCCAGAGTTACCTGCACAGAAAAGCAAGAACACCAATTAGCTGCCTCGAGTAGCAGGCTGTTTTCTTATCTGCCAGGTGTGAGGACTGGGCTAAATTATTTCTAAGGATGCTTCCAGCTCTGCCTGTTTCCTGGATGCACCCCAGCCGTAGACACCCCCAAGGGAAGTCAGCCAGGTGAAACCTTCCTACCAGGTCACTTCCTACAGATGCGGCCAGCAGCTCTCCCTAGGGCTTGTGGGATAAAAGTGCATGGACCAGGCACTGGAGTGGCGGTACAGTACCCATGGCAACATTTGAGCGTGCTGGGGTTTTTTTTGGGGGGGGGGAGTGTGTTATTTGGCTTCCTCTCTTTCAAGATCTCTGAGGATCATTTTTTTCTGTTGACATGTTCCCATTGCAAATTTCAGGTGAGTCAAACTGAAAGATACCCATTGCCTATACGTGGAGAGAAAGATGTAAGCCCCAACCACACCTCCAGGACGACGCTGCCTCTTTATTGCGATTCTACAAACAGCCGGCGCTGGGCTCCTGCAAAGCCGAACTTACATAAGTGGCGGCGGCCGCCTCCCCGACCCCGGGGCCGCTGCGACAATGGCGGCGGCACCACTTCCCGGTTGAAAGCTCGCAACTTCAGGATGGGGAGGAAGCAGGGAACGGAGCTCAAGAGCCAAGGCGCCTCCAGAGCCTCTCCAAGCCTCGCTCCCCTCTCTTTCGGCTCGGGAGGTGGGGGACAGGATAAAGCCATTTGCATTCCTTCCCGAACAAAAGCTCCCGGCCGGGGAGCGGGGAGGTGAAAGGGCCGCTTTCCCTTTCAGATTCAGGCTTTCAGCGCAGGCTACGGCTGTGGCTCCGAGAGCGACAGGGAGGACCCACGGCGGCCCCCGCGGCAGGGAGCAGGAGCGGGAGCGGGCATGCGGCCGGGATCCGCAGCCCCGCGCCGCGCCCCGCTCCGCCCGCGAGCCCGGAGCTCGCGCCCCGCGCACTCCCCGGCTGGCTCGCGCCGGGCCCTCCCCCGCCCTCCCGCGGCCGGGGGCGGGGGCGGCGCGCGGCCGGCTTCCCGAGCTCTGCGGGCGCTCCCGGGAGTGCGAGCGCGGGGGTCCCGGCCCCCTCCTCCACGGGAGGCTGGGGGCGGCGCGGCGGGCCCCGCGGCGCGGAGGGGCGGCGCCCGGCGGGCCGCGCTCGGCGCCGGGCTCCGGGCCGTCCCCACCCCCACCGCGGTGCACTGCGGCGCTGCGAGCGGGGGCGGCCATGAACTCCGCCGCCGAGGCTCGGTGAGCGCGCGCGCGGGGCTGCCGCCGCCGCCTCCCGGCCGCTGCCCAAACCCGCTCGCCGGCCTGCGCGGTCTCCGGAGCGCCCCGGCCCCACGCCCGACCCCGCTCGCGCCGCGCCGCCGGGGCCAACCGCACATCCTGGAGCTGACTAGTGCTCCAGAGCTCAGCGAGAACGCGCTTCTTCCGGGCAGCCCCGCCGCGCCAGCAACCGGCTGCCCCCGCGCCCCCGCGCCCGCCTCGCGGCCGGCCCGGGCCCCTTCCGCACCCCCGGCCCGCGCTTACCTGCAGCCTGGCACAGCCACAGACACTCGCCGTGGGCTCCCCGCGCTCACTGCACGCAGGCCGGGGACGGGATGGACGCGGGGCGCGGGGGCACGGTGGGTGGCAGTGTGTTTTGGATTTTTTTTTTTTTTTTGGAGTTTGGGGAGGGGGCGGGGTGGGGGGAATCGTGCACGTCCCTGATGGTAGCAGCCCTCCTCCTGCACGAGCACAGAATGTCTAGCCGGCCGTGAACACCCCCACCGGCACCCCCCCCTTCCCGTGCATGCGCGGTGCGGGCCAGGGGGAAGGCGCGCGGCCGGCTTGCGCAGGCACGGAACCCGACCGGGCCTCTAAATGGGCGAGCAGGGAAAGGGTTAATCCGGGACCTTGCGACGCTTTCGTTGAAGTCTACGGGGCCGCCCCCGAAGGGTTCTGGCCTGCGCACGCGCGCGCACGCGCGCGGCTTGGGGCGCGCGGAGCCCGCGCGCGGGAGAAGAGGTGGGCGGGGCCTGGGCGGGGCTCCGGGAGCTGAGGAGCAAATGCACGAGCGCTGCTCGCGGGCACCCGCCCCGCTTGCAGCTCCCGCCTCCCACTCGGACTCCCGAGCTCCCGCCCGCGCCAGGCGCCGGCACGGCACCGGGGACGCGGGAGCCCGGCGCTCCCGTGCGTGTGCATGTGCGTGGGCAGTGCCACCGTCGGGCGCGCGCAGACCCGGCGCCGCGGCTGCGGGGCTCGCCTGGGACGCCCCGGGCACCCTCCCTTCCGCGCGCACGGGCGACAGAGAGACGCGTGCTCTCGGGCGCTGGGTCTTAGCCGGTATCGCTGCCTCATTTTGCGTATCGGGGAGTGGTAGGCGCTCGGTAAACGTTTGCAGAACAAATACAAAAAGCGGCGTCTTCCATTTGGAGTGTAAGAGGCGACCCAAGTCCCACAGGAGAAAAGGATTACCCCTAAAGCTTTGGATCCAGCCAAGGCGCGCCCACACTCCTGCTTGTTCCCGGGCGCTCGAAGGGAAAATTCACAGAGGCTGGAGGCTGTAGCCCATCCCGGCAGTTGGGGAGCCTGGACTTGGTTTCATTTGCAGCTCTAGTAACTTAGCGGTGTTCCTACATCCCTGTTCAGCTAAAGCAATGATTACACTGCTCGTGAAGCCTCTTCGCGTCCCCTCTGACGAGGTGAAGAACTTTGCCTGGCGTGGGACCTGGGAACTCCCTCCTACTCCTGCCTTTTCTGCCCACCTGCATCCAGGAAGCTAGAGAGCACCGCAGCTCTACAGAGTCGCTCAAGCTACTTTATCACACTTGCTCTTAACAGCGTTTCGCAAATACACTGGTCACTTACATCTAGAAATTACAGCAGGCAGAACGGTCCCCGTGGGCTTATGTGATGATTACATGAGATAATGCTTGTAACAGGTATATACTATGCCTTTAAGAAATTATGATTGTGTTAAATTCCAAAGGAATTCTATATGGTCTGAGGTGATTTTGCAGGTCTAATTGAGGTTGGTTTCAACATTTTGAAAGGTGCTTTTTATACACATCCTTTTTGAGGTTCACAAAAGCATAGGGGTTAGTAGGTCTACTGAACACAGCAGGATAGAATAAACCAGTTCTAGAGTCATACTCAATTCAAATATTGAGTACATCGTATAACTTCCTTAGACTTGACTTCTTATTCTCTGATAAGAACAGTGAGTTGTGAAGATTAAATGGAATGATGCTCAGGTAAATGTTAAGTGACCTGTCAAGTCTCCGTGGATAGGGCATTTAAGTAGCAGAGGCAGAAGTGGAACCACCAAGTTCAAGCTCATGCTTGCTACCTAGGTGGCCGCATTCCCTCTGCCACCACACTGGGCCTGTTTGTTCTTACAGAGCTTTTAAGATTACATTTCAACGCTGTCTGTGTTTTGTGTTTTGGGGAGGGATAACAATAGTACTATATCATAAGATTATGCTATCAAGCAATAAAGTTGTCATTTCATTTAGCCGTGTGTGGACATAGCCAGCTCTTAGTTACGGTCCATGGTCTGCTTCCATTCCCTCCTTCTCCTATACCACTTTCTTTTCTCTTTTAGAGCTGCACCTGCAGCATATGGAAATGCCTGGGCTAGGGGTTAAATCAGAGTTGCAGCTGCCAGCCTGCACCACAGCCACAGCAATGCGGGGTCCAAGCCTTGTCTGTGACCTATGCTGCAGCACGAGGCAATGACGGATCCTTAACCCTCTGAGCGAAGCCAGGGATGGAACCCGCATCCTCATGGACACTATATCTGGTTCTTAACCTGCTGAGCCACAATGGGAACTCCTCCCATACCGCTTAAATGCATAGGTTTATACATTCATCCTGCATATATGTATTATCTGTCTACTCTGTAAAGACTATCATTTTGCATACGGCTGGGTAAAGTCTTCCCAGCATTTGACTTATCTGATCCAATTAAAACAGTTCAGAAGAGTCCTCAAGCACTTGAATGCATTTCTTAAATCACAGATCCCTGATATCTTGGTTTTGCATCAGTTCAACCTCGTTTTCATTTGTTTTACACGCAAGTCACCTGGGCTCTGCCTGACTGTCTCTCCCTTTACAGGGATGAGTGTAAAGGAAAGGGGGAAACTCCATGGCATGGAGGAAGGAGGGGTGGGAAGCTACAGCAGAAGGGCCTGACCCAGACCTGGCACCACTGGCCTACCCCTGGCGCTGCCCGGCATCCATTAGGCCCTCAATAGACATTGGCTGACAGATAAGTGACAACCTAGAACTCAGTACCACAGGGAGTTATAAGGACACACTGTGGGGTCGATGGGGACGGGGGTCAGAACCTTTCTGAAACGCACAGACCCGAGGCCCCTGAAGGAAGTCTGCCTCTCCTGCCACGAATGCTGTCACTCTATGTGGGACTTTCGTCCCACAACTCTGATGGGAACACCTGGTTCTTCACCTGGGATGCCCACAGCCTCCTCCCGAGTGGCATCTGCTTCCAAGGATTGTGAGGCCTGGAATATGCGGCTTGTGGCAGGAGGCTGGGGTACCAGGGCCTGCAGTGGCCCCTAAGGGACATTAGTAAGGTTAGGTCACTTGGGTGGAGTTCGTTTCTCCATCACACTGATTTTGGGCCCTCTGACAAAGGGAACATAGGCAGAAAAGGGGCTCTTGGAGAAGCAACCTGTGTTCTGCTCTCCTGCTGGGACTTGTGAGGAGACTGGGCCCAGCTTGCCACTGCCTCTTCTGCCTGGGCCCTCAAATGACAAGCAGGCTGTAGAGAACGAAGCTGACCTGAAACCCAAGCCCAGGCAAGAGACAGCTCATCCACAAACCCTTGAGTAAGAAACGTTTGCTTTGCTGGAGTTCCCGTCGTGGCGCAGTGGTTAACGAATCCGACTAGGAACCATGAGGTTGCGGGTTCGGTCCCTGCCCTTGCTCAGTGGGTTAACGATCCGGCGTTGCCGTGAGCTGTGGTGTAGGTTGCAGACGCGGCTCGGATCCCGCGTTGCTGTGGCTCTGGCGTAGGCCGGTGGCTACAGCTCCGATTCAACCCCTAGCCTGGGAACCTCCATATGCCGCGGGAGCAGCCCAAGAAATAGCAACAACAACAACAAAAGACCAAAAGACAAAAAAAAAAAAAAAAAGAAACGTTTGCTTTGCGAAGCCCTGGGAGATTGTGTTCTATGCTTTGCTATTGCATAACCTAGAACACCTGCATAAGAACAATGTCCCACCAAATGCCAGAAGCACCCTCCCTTTGCTGTTCTGAAAACACTGGATGCCGTAAATGATTAAGAAATAGATCTGATCCCTCATGATATGGAGGTGTGGATACACACAAACAGAAGGGCAGAAATAATTGTGCAATTACACGTTGTGATCATGCTACTACCAATAAAGTTACAAAGCCTAGAATGCTATGCAAAAGAGGGACAAGAGCAACACTTTCTGGCTGAGACCTCAGTGAAAGCTTCTCCAAAGACCACACTGGAGACCAGAAGGATGAGGGAAGACGGGCATCTTTTGTGGGGGGGGCGGGTAGCATTTCAGGCAGAGGGGGAAGAGCATGAATGAAAGGGTGGAAGGGGCTTGGTAGCTGTGGGAGGCTCTGTGGGAGGACAGAGTGACCAGAGCCTGGTGGGTATGAGATAGGTCGGTGGAACAGCAGGGCTCAGCACATGTGGGGCTTTGTGGACCATAGTGAGGACTATGGATTTTATGCTAGGCACAGCGAGAGCCATCAGGGGTCTTTTCTTTTAAACCCACATTTACTTATGTAAATATATGTCTCAGAAGTAGCGTAAATGCAGCCCTTGGAATCTGAAATACCTCCAATGGCGAGACTGCTCATGTAAAACTCTTCCCAGCGTTCAGGTTACGGGGAACATTTTCCCCGACACCATCATCAACTGAAATACTACCTTTCACTATCTAGAAATAAAAGTTAACACTTTACTCATGAAGTGTACTTTGGAATAGAAATATATTTATCAAACACTATCCTAAGAAGTATGGTTCTGGTCAAAGTTCCATCTGGGCAACTTGGTGATGACTTAACTACAGCAGTGAAATGAAAGGAGGGAAACTGCTAAATTAGCAAAGAAGCAAAGCATTGCTCTGAGAAGAACTTGTCAAACAGCAACAATAAAAATACTACACACTGTCTGGAAGTCAAAAAAGGAAAATTACTGATAGGATTCACATGTATAGAATATATATTTAGAAAACATTATCCTAAGAATTATGATCCTGTGAAGTTTTCATTGGAGTCACTGTATAATCACTTAAGTAATAACAATAAAACCAAAAGAGAAAAGGCTCAAACTTATTTTAGAAGAAAAGTTCTAAAATATTATTACTATGTTTCTGAGTAATTTTAGTGATCTTGTAAATTTAAAAATATTGTTGCGGAGTTCCCGTCGTGGCGCAGTGGTTAACGAATCCGACTAGGAACCATGAGGTTGCGGGTTCGGTCCCTGCCCTTGCTCAGTGGGTTAACGATCCGGCGTTGCTGTGAGCTGTGGTGTAGGTTGCAGACGCGGCTCGGATCCCGCGTTGCTGTGGCTCTGGCGTAGGCCGGTGGCTACAGCTCCGATTCAACCCCTAGCCTGGGAACCTCCATATGCCACAGAAGTGGCCCAAAGAAATAGCAAAAAGACAAAAAAAAAAAAAAGGAAAGAAAAAGAAAAACATTAAAAAAAAATATTGTTGCGATGTTCCTAGATTATTTTAGGGGTCTTGCTAAGAACAAACATACTATAATTATACTACTTACAAATATAAAATGGAAGCTATTCATTTATACAATTCACATTTAAATAATCAGTTATAAAACATTATTCTGGAGTTCCCGTTGTGGCTCAGTGGTTAACAAACCCAACTAGTATCCATGAGGATGGGGGTTTGATCCCTGGCCTTGCTTGGTGGGTTAAGGATCTGGCGTTGCCGCGAGGTGTGGTGTAGGTCCCAGACACGGCTTGGATCCTGTGTTGCTGTGGCTGTGGTGTAGGCCAGTGGCTACAGCTCCAATTTGATGACCCCTATCCTGGGAACTTCCATTTGCCGAGGGTGCGGCCCTAAAAAGAAAGACAACACACACACACAAAACATTACTCTAAGAACTGTAATTATATTAAGCTCCATTTGAGCCATTGTATAATCTCTTAATTAGTAGTAGTAAAACTGAGACAAAAAAATTGAAGTTCCTTTAGTAGAAATGGGGGAGTTCTGTATCTTCAGAGTTAAGCTTATTGGAAGGCGGGGGGATTTGCTTACAAGGTAATTCACTTCTCTTTTCTGCTTTTTTTTTTTTTTTTTTTGTCTTTTTAGGGCCGCACCTGTGGCATATGGAGGTTCCCAGGCTAGGGGTGGAATCAGAACTCCAGCTGCTGGCCTACACCACAGCCGCAGCAATGCAGGATCCCAGCTGCGTCTGCGAACTACACCACAGCTCACAGCTAAGCTGGATCCTTAACCCACTGAGCAGGGCCAGGGATCAAACCTGCAACCTCATGATTCCTAGTCAGATTTGTTTCTGCTGCACCACGTCAGGAACTCCTCTCTTCTGTTTTTTTTTTTTTTTTTTTTTTTTTAAGATTTTATTTTATTTTATTTTTATTTTTATCTTTTTGCCATTTTTTTGGGGCTGCTCCCACGGCATATGGAGGTTCCCAGGCTAGGGGTCGAATCGGAGCTGTAGCCACCAGCCTATACCAGAGACACAGCCAACACAGAATCCCAGCCACATCTGCAACCTACACTACAGCTCGCGGCAACGCCGGATCATTAACCCACTGAGCAAGGGCAGGGATCGAACCTGCAACCTCATGGTTCCTAGTCGGATTCGTTAACCACTGAGCCACGACGGGAACTCCTGGGTTTTTTGTTTTTTTTTTTTGATACAAGATTGAATCCGGCCTTTGCTATGGATGTTTCCTGTTGCCCATTTTGGTTGTGCTGGGCCAGGGGAGTCCCTTGGTGGAGTGAATTTCTGGAGAGGTTTGTTCTCACTTTCCAGAAGAAGGGACAAACAGTATCCTCAGAAACAGCCCCCTGAGACTTCTCTGTTACATCTGCGCTCTGAAGAGAAAAGCTGAGTTAGCAGCCCTCTTTCAGGTGGGAGGGTTGAATCAAAAGAAAGTTCTAGACAT
The DNA here is from genome assembly GCF_054392235.1 of Sus scrofa. Lineage (NCBI taxonomy): Eukaryota > Metazoa > Chordata > Mammalia > Artiodactyla > Suidae > Sus > Sus scrofa. Next base: position 106,243,296 of record NC_139388.1, on the reverse strand, counting down.
CTTCCAGGGCAAAGAGGACCAGGTCAAGCTTTGTCCTGCACTGGGGGAAGAAGGGCTGAATACGGATGATGTCATTACTGACCCATGTTATTTAATAATCCAAGTGTGATCAATTTAATTTTTTTCTAAATATATGGGAATTTTCTGATTTATCATTTTTTAGTAACTTGTAAAAAGAATGCCTATGTTCATTTTACCTCTATCTAGATTTACCAATAATTAACATTTTCCCCTATGTGTTTAATCATTTGCCCTCTGCCTCCCTCTCTCTCTTGCTTTCCCTTCTTCTCTTTCTCTCTCGGTCTCTGTCTACACACACAGATGCTTTTTTCTTAACCTTTTTTTTTTTTTTTTTTTTTTTTTTGTCTTTTTGCCTTTTCTAGGGCTGCTCCTGTGTCATTTGGAGGTTCCCAGGCTAGGGGTCTAATCGGAGCTGTAGCTGCCAGCCTACGCCAGAGCCACAGCAACGCGGGATCCAAGCCACGTCTGCAACCTACACCACAGCTCATGGCAATGCCAGATCGTTAACCCACTGAGCAAGGGCAGGGACCGAACCCGCAACCTCATGGTTCCTAGTCGGATTCGTTAACCACTGCGCCACGACGGGAACTCCCTCTTAACCATTTTTTAAGAGTAAATTACAGATATTATGCTCTTTTCCCCTATATAACTCAGTGTGTGTTTCTAAAAATAAGGACAGTCTCTTCCGTAACCACAGTACAATGATAAAAATCAAGTATTTTCATGTTGATACATTATTATCTAATCCACAGGCTATATCCGAAATTTCAACAATTGTCCCAATAAAGTCCATTATAGACTATAGTTTTTTTTTGTTTGTTTGTTTGTTTTATCCTGTTTCAGGATCTGATTCAGGGTTACCCATTTCATTTTTGCACTTAGCTATCATGGAGCTGTGCTTTTGTCACTTATTTCCTAAACTTTTTTATATGCTGCAACGTGTACTGGTCCTTTTTCCAATTCTGGGATTTATATTATGCTAAAGCATCTCTATGAAAATGTTTTGCATCTTTTAAATTTTAGTATACCGAGGGACAAAACTCCTTTTCTTCCTTGCTGTAGCCTTCCCCATTATCAGAAAATATTATTATTTTCTTATGGGCCAGCATTTGTAGAAACTCAAAAATGTCGATCGCCATTCTCTCTTCTTCTCTCTACCTTGTGTCAGTTGCAAAGCTTAGCAGCTTGATTTACAACAGAGTAGAGCCTTGATCTACATTTGAGAGTTTTCTTCATTTTTGGAGGACAAACTTTAAGATTGTCCTTCGGCAAAGAACATTTCATCTGCTGGAGTGAAATACACATTCTTATATTGATATTAAAAATATTTTCTTCTCCTTAAGCTAGCATGTTACTGAAGCTTAAATGGGTCTCCTCTGGGCTTTTTTAAAAATGTGAACACTTTTGACGTGTGGTACAGCTCTTCATCCTCTTACAGACTGATGCTTGTCAGTTATGCTTCTTCACTGTGACAGTGTCTGGACACATGACACTTGAGGCTGTCTGAACCACTGCACTCCAAAAGAATGACACTTTCCTAATTGGCAACTGCAATTCAAATGAAATCTCCCATTATTCATACTAGAAAGAAATATCTACCAAATCTATTTACATCAAATTCCTTTTTCTGTGACCCAAACTGTTTATATTCATTTTCCTGCTAATTTTTGAAACTGCCCTTCTATCATATTGACATTAAGAGCCTAAAATACATAAACTATGTGTTATATTATTTCTGACATTTAGCAAACTGTCTAGTGTATGGATCACATATAGAATCAAGTCATCAATTTGATTTAGAATTTAACGTTTTATCAAAATTATCATCATGATGCCAAATATTGTTAAAGCTCTTTCAAAAAAAAAAAACTGTGAAGTATTTATCCTTAGTTCTTTTGAGCTAAAGTTATGATTTACTTTTTGGTACAAACGGAAAGCACATTGGTAAATTGTCTTCTCAATCATAAAGGCTTCACATTCAACATAGTAAGTAACTCAGTGAAAAACTGAAATAAAAATTTCTCCAACTAGAAAAGGGGACCCTCCTACACTTTTGGTGGGAATGTAAATTGGTACAGCCACTGTGGAGAACATGGAGGTTCCTCAGAGAACTAAATATGGAACTACTACGTGATCCAGCACTCCCACTCCTGGGCATATATCTGGACAAAACTACAACTCAAAAAGATACATGCATCCATGTGTTTATAGCAGCACTATTCACGACAGCCAAGATATGGAAAAAACCTAGATGTCCATCAACAGATGAATAGACAAAGAAGATGTGGTGTGTATATATATGTGTGTGTGTGTGTGTAATATATACATATATATTTTTAGAGTATATACATATAATATATACTATATATATGTATAATGGAATATTACTCATCCACAAAAAAACAAAATAATGCCATTTGCAGCTACATGGGTGGACCTAGAGATTCTCATACTAAGTGAAGTAAATCAGAAAGAGAAAGACAAATACCACATGATATCACTTTTACGTGGAATCTAAAATATGACACAAACAAACATATCTATGAAACAGAAACAGACTCAGACATGGAGAACAGACTTATGGTTGCCAAAGGGGAGGGGCCAGGGGAGGATCGGATTGGGAGTTTGGGATTAGCAGATGCAAACTCTTCTATATAGAATGGATAAAAAACAAGGTTCTACTCTTTAGCACAGGGAACTATACTCAATCTCCTGTGACAAACCGTAATGGAAATGAATATGAAAAAGAAAGTAACACAGAATTGTAAATCAACTATACTTCAATTAAAAAAAAAGTTTCTCCAACTGGCCTCTGTCCTCAGAGATTTGTGCAAAGGAGGTATCACCCCCCCCAACACCCACCTCCTCACAGGACTAGGTCTTTGCTGTTCCTTGAGCATATCAGGCATGTCTCCTCCTCAGTACCTCGTGCACTTTTGCAACATTCAGGCTTATTATTTTTTTTTCTTTTTTTGTATTTTTGGCCACACCCATGGCATGTGGAAGTTTCCAGGCCAGGGATAGAACCAATGCCACAGCCATGACTGGAGCCACAGCAGTAACAATGCCAGATCCTCAATCCACTGAGGCACCAGGGAAATCTCAGGCTGAATTTTTAAAATGTATTTTAGATTCTTATTGTCTAAATAAAAGTATAACACTTGGTCAAATGGCCATGGAAACAGTCCCAGTCCAGCAATATAATATTCTTCAGTTTCTTATCTACCTCCAAATTTAGTCTTCATTTACAAGGTTAGGAGACGAATCTTCTGCTTAATACATAGAGGAAAAGCAGTAGAGCAATTAATACCTAACTGCCTAGTCTCTGTGTACTGAATTTGGATCTACTGCTACTGCTTACTAGCCAGTGTTCCTGCACAGGTCACTTTGTGATGAAAGATTCAGTTTCCTGATCTATACAATCAGAATAAAAACTGTACCTGCCTCATAATATTACTGGGTTAATTCACTAGTTATGAGTATCCATTTTGTACCCTGTGGAAGCAGCAGAGAAAAAAAAAACACATGCAAATAGTCCTGCCTGGGAGGCAGACAAGAAACACTTAAATAATTGAAATGTATATTATGTCACCTACTGCTAAATGCTATGGAGAAAAAATACAACCAAAGGGAAAAGGAAGGCTCGAAATATGGGTGAGCAAACCATGTGAAACAAAGCCATCAGGAAAGCCTCCCTGAGAAGGTACCATTTAGGCAAAGCCTCCAAGCAGGTGAGGGGGCCAAGTGGGCAAAGACCACGAAGAGCCTTCTGGGGAGAAGAGAGCAACAGGTACAAAGGTCCTGAGATGGAAGCCAGCCTGTCCTGGTGCAGAAACAGCAAAGACAGAGGTCAAAGGGAGGAGCACCCAGAAGACACGTGTCTCCACACCCCATTCTACGTAAGCCTAGGAGGAACAGGTGACCTGTGACAGAATTTTGGTTTTCTACTGAGATGCTTTGTTTCTGTTTGTTGAGCTCGAAATGCCCAATACACTCTAATTGAACAATGACTTTCTATTTTTATGGACCAATTCTAGGATGGTTTGAGAGACCCCTGGGACTAAAATCTTGTAAGGGGAGTGACAGTGGTGGGGAGTGGGTGGGGGGAGAATCTTGATGCCAACAAGAAAGGGCAGGTGGTTGGATGATTCGATGCCCAGACAGTCACATTTATGGGTTTTTACAGAGAAGAGAGGAAGAAGTTTATAAAGGGAAGGAGGTTACCTGCTCTATCCAGGCAGGAGTTCAAGTCATGCTCCAGATCTAGCATCCTGTAGACCTCAAAGAGCAGTCCTTGTCAATCTTGGCTGCCTATGGTTGCCACCTGGCAGTGGTAGTGGGGGAGACTTTATTGGGCCTGGAGTCCCACCCTCAGAGGTTCTAATTAATTGTTTAGGGGTGTGGCCTGGGTTATCAGGACTTACAATAGCTCCCCAGGTGTAAGGTACAGCCACCCTTGAAAACCACTTCCTTACAGCAAAAAGGGAAGGGAGCCAATCAGAAACACTCAGAGTGTTGAGAGATTTACATAAGAGATATGGCCACACCCATGGTATATGGAAGTTCTCAGGCCAGGGATCAAATACAAGTTGCACCTGTGACCTTCATTGCAGCTGTGGCAACACCAGATACTTTAACCCACTGAGCTGGGCCTGGGATCGAACCCGTGACTTTGCAGCGACCCTAGCCACTCCAGTTGGATTCTCAATCCACTGTGCTACAGCAGGAACTCCCATAAGATGGTAATTTTAAGACGTTAACCAGTTCCTGGTACATAGTCAGCTGTTGGCTTCCTTCTTCAGACTCCAATGCTTAAATTCTGGTATGACTAAGAAGGGGACATTTCTTCTGCAGGATGGGTTGACATTAAATGGATAAGGACATCTCAGTGGAATTCTTTACTCTATCAAGATGGTATCTTTACAGCACTCAACCTGCTTTAATGATCAGCCCATAGTTCTATCCAGAAATTCACCATTCCTTAGATTCCATGCTTTACAAATGGAACTGCAGACAAGGTCAAATGGAATAAGCAGAAGGTTCATTTTTCCTCACTTTTACTTGGGGACTTAAGCAGATTTGTCTGCATAACTAGCTACCACTTGATTCTAAATTCTGGTTTTCCTTTGGGATGAATAGGCTGAGCATGGATTTCAGCCAGTTAATTTATTAGCTGCTACTATATTCAAATTGCAGAATAATAAAAGCAACAGATGACTATAAATATTACATGGCTATCTTTATGCTTAGGGAATAAGCTAATATATTTTTCCCATCCTTCTCTTATCTGATATTAATAAAAGTCACGGTCTCAATCTCCAGGTAAAAAAGGAACAATTAAATGAGTCCTAAGAAATTAATAAAAACATATGTTTTTTTTTCAGAGGTAATATTTAAACCATTTATGTAACTGGGAAAAGAAATGACCAGACAAATTATGTCACTGGCTTCTCATTCTATGTCTTCAGTTTTGAAGGAAAACTGTTTTTCTCTCTCTAAACAGATCTTCTTAAAAAAATCTACACTATATTTAATTTGAAATAAGTTATTTGTAAAGTTCCATTCTATTCTTTACAAAATAGTATTTAGAACAACTGAATACTCATGGGGGAATGCATGAGTAAAAAAATATTCTTTAAAAGAGTAGAGTAGATAAGAAAGCTCTTATTTTCCACCCGAGAGAGATACACATTTTAAATTTTCCACCCAAGGTAGTTATAGATTTAGATAGTGTATATTTGTTTGACCCATGAAGAGTCCTCTTACTATATGACAGTACTAGAGCAGTGTTCTACAAAAAAACCCATTTTTCCTATTTTTTTCAGGACCACACCTGCAACATATGGAAGTCCCCAGACTAGGGGACAAATTGGAGCTGCAGCTGCAGGCCTCCACCACAGCCACAGCAATGCTGGATCCTAACCCAGTGAGCAAGGCCAGGGATAGAACCCACATCCTCTCAGGCTCTATGTTGGAATCTTAACTTGCTCAGCCACAACAGGAACTCCCAAGTTTTTAAAAAATATTTTATTTGGGAAGAATTTTAGATTTATGGAGAAATTATAAAAACTGTACATTGTGTTCCTATACACCCCTCCACCCATTCTTCCCATTGTGAATGGCTTGCATTTCTGTGTACATATAAAAAAAAAGAAAAACTAACATTGGTGCACTCCTATTCCCTAAATTCTACACTTTAAAAAATTTCATCATTGTTCTTAAAAATTTCCTTTGCTCCTCTAGGATTCAGTTTGGTCACACACTGCATTTAATTGTTGTGTCTCCCGGCTACTTCTGGCCTGTGACAGCTTCTCAGGCTGTCCTTCTTTTCCATGACTTTGGCAATTTTGGGGTGTGCTAGATAACTGTAGAATGCTTCCCCTATCTGGGTTTGTCTGATGTTTTTCTCATGATTCCACTGTGGGTATGGGATTTTGGAAAGAATACCACAGCATTATGTGACCTTCTCATCACATCATCTAACTATTTTTTAATTTAATTTAATTTAATTTTTTTATTACTCAAATAAATTTATCACATCTGTAGTTGTATAATGATCACAACAATCTAATTTCACAGGATTTCCATCCCTCAGCCCAAACACATCCCTCCACCCCCCAAACTGTCTCCTCCAGAGACCATAAGTTTTTCCATGTCTGTGAGTCAGCATCTGTTCTGCAAAGAAGTTCAGTCTGTCCTTTTTTCAGATTCCACATGTCAGTGAAAACATTGGATGTTGGTGTCTCATTGTATGGCTGACTTCGCTTAGCATGATAATTTCTAGGCCCATCCATGTTGCTAAAAATGCTGGTATTTCGTTCTTTTTAATGGCTGAGTAATATTCCATTGTATATATGTACCACATCTTCTTGATCCACTCCTCTGTCGATGGACATTTAGGTTGTTTCCGTGTCTTGGCTATTGCAAATAATGCTGCAATGAACATTGGAGTGCATGTGTCGTTGTGAGTCATGGTTTTCTCTGGATAGATGCCCAGGAGTGGGATTGCTGGACCAAATGGTACTTCTATTTTGAGTTTTCTGAGGAATCTCCATACTGTTTTCCACAGTGGTTGCACCAATTTACAATCCCACCAACAGTGTAATAGGGTTCCTTTTTCTCCACACCCTCTCCACCACTTATTGTTTGTAGACTTTTTGATGATGGCCATTCTGGCTGGTGCAAGGTGGTACCTCATAGTGGTTTTGATTTGCATTTCTCTAACGATGAGTGATGTTGAACATCTTTTCATGTGTTTTTTGGCCATCTGTATGTTTTCTTTGGAGAACTGTCTGTTTAGATCTTCTGCCCATTTTTTGATGGGGTTGTTTGTTTTTTTGGTATGGAGCTGCAGAAGGTGTTTATAAATTTTGGAGATTAATCCCTTGTCAGTTGATTCACTTGCAAAGATTTTCTCCCATTCTGTGGGTCGTCTTTCATTTTGTTTAGGGTTTCCTTTGCTGTGCAGAAACTTTGAAGTTTGATTAGGTCCCATGTGTTTATTTTTGTTTTTATTGTCAATACTCTAAGAGGTGGATCTGAGAAGATGTTGCTGTCGTTTATGTCAGAGAATGTTTGGTCTATGTTTTCCTCTAAGAGTTTTATAGTGTCTGATGTTATATCTAGGTCTTTAATCCATTTGGAGTTTATTTTTGTGCATGGTGTTAGGGAGTATTCTAATTTCATTCTTTTCCATGTGGCTGTCCAGTTTTCCCAGCACCACTTATTGAACAAGCTGTCCTTTCTCCGTTGTATATTCTTGCCTCCTTTGTCATAGATTAGTTGGATATAGGTGCATGGGTTGAATTCTGGGCTTTCTATCCTGTTCCACTGATCTATATGTCTGTCTTTGAGCCAGTACCATACGGTTTTGATGATTGTTGCTTTGTAATACAGTCTGAAGTCCAGGCGCCTGATTCTTCCAGCTCCGTTTTTCTTTTTCAGGATGTCTTTGGCTATTCTGGGTCTTTTGGGCTTCCAAACAAATTTTAAAATATTTTGTTCAAGTTCTGTGAAAAATGTCTTTGGTAATTTGATAGGGATTGCATTGAATTTGTATATTGCCTTAGGTAGTATAGTCATTTTGATAATATTAACTCTTCCAATCCACGAGCATGGTATATCTTTCCATCTATTTGTGTCATCTTTTATTTCTTTCATCAGTGTCTTATAGTTTTCAGAGTACAGGTCTTTTGTCTCTTTAGGTAGGTTTACTCCTAGGTAGTTTATTCTTTTGGATGTGATGGCAAATGGGATTGCTTCGCTAATTTCTTTTTCTGCTCTTTCATTTTTAGTGTATAGACATGCCATCGATTTCTGTGTATTAATTTTATATCCTGCGACTTTACCAAATTCATGGATGAGTTCTAACAGTTTTCTGGTAGAGTCTTTAGGATTCTCTAGGTATAGTATCATGTCATCTGCAAATAGGGATAGTTTTACTTCTTCCTTTCCAATTTGGATTCCTTTTATTTCTTTTACTTCTCTGATTGCTGAGGCGAGGACTTCCAAAACTGTGTTGAAGAATAGTGGCGAGAGCAGACATCCTCGTCTTGTTCCTGATCTCAGAGGTAATTCTTTCAGCTTTTCACCATTGAGAATGATGTTAGCTATGGGTTTGTCATATATAGCCTTTATCATGTTGAGGCACATTCCCGCTATGCCCACTTTTTGAAGGGTTTTTATCAGAAATAGGTGTTGGATTTTGTCAAAGGCTTTTTCTGCGTCTATTGAGAGGATCATGTGGTTTTTATTCTTCAGTTTGTTAATGTGGCGTATCACACTGATGGATTTGCGGATATTGAAGAACCCTTGCATCCCTGGGATAAATCCCACTTGATCATGATGTATAATCCTTTTAATGTTTTGTTGGATGCGGTTTTCTAGTATTTTGTTGGGGATTCATCTAACTATTTAAAAATCACTAAATTTGGTTAGATGAGCTCTATGACCCTTTCTAGTTCTAAAGTGCCATTATAATATATTTTATAGAGCCTACTATTTTCTTTTCTTTTCATTTTTTGGCTTTTTAGGGCCGCACCTGTGGCATATGGAAGTTCCCAGGTGAGGGGGCCAATTGGAGCTGCAGCTGCCAGCCACAGCCACAGCCACCGCAACACCAGATCCTCAACCTGCTGAGTGAGGCCCAGGGATCAAACCAGCATCCTCATGGATGCTAGCTGGGTTCCTTACTGCTGAGTCACAATGGGAACTCCTGTTCTCTTTCTTTTTTTAAAATGATTCCCTCAGTCACTCTGCCTTTTATTTGGTACTTATTTATTTTTGGCTACTCCCATGGCTTGTGGAAGTTCATAGGCCATGAATCAAACCCGAGCCACAGCAGCACTGCCACTGCAGTGATGCCAGATCCTTAACTCACTGCACCTCAAGAGAAGCCCTAGATCCCACTATTTTCTAAAGCAAATATATATATATATATATAATAGATAGGAAATATATGTATATAAAATATATACTTATATACATATTCTAGTTTGGTAAATTTTGATCTATAATTCTACTTAAGTGATGAATAGGCAGAAAAGCCCACATAATAATGGACCACATCAGATTCATTTTATACTTTTCCCACAAGCCATGTGCTCAGTGTGAATGGCTAGCATTTACAAATTTAGGACAGATTTTACCCATGTGCTAAATACCTCCATCCTTAGCTATACTTACTCATTGGAGGCATACATATCACATTTTATTTTAGAATTAAAGGAAATAAATTAAAAATCTAATGTTTAAAAAAGGACTGGGATGGGAGTTCCCATTGTGGTGCAATGGAAATGAATCTGACTAGTAACCATGAAGTTATGGGTTCAACCCCTGACCTTGCTCAGTGGGTTAATGATCTGGTGGTGTTGTGTGCTGTGGTGTAGGTCACAGCCATGGCTCAGATCCTGAGTTGCTGTGGCTGTGGTGTAGGCCAGCAGCTGTAGCTCCAATTCGACCCCTAGCCTGGGAACTGCCGTATGTCTCAGGTGCAGCCCCCCCCCCCCAAAAAAAGGATTGGGATGTATACAATTATGGGCACGTCAAGAATGAGACAGATGCTTCCAGTTCTAGAAATCTGTGTTCCTTACATGAAAACAGGAAGAAAAGTTTGTGAGGAAAGAAATGGACCGAGAGAGGAGAGGAGAAAGAAGTAGAAATTTCAGGTCAGCAGGCAAACCATTTTATCAAAGAGATTTTGTAGTTGCCTTATTTCCTTTTATGACCACCCATGTTTAAACTAGAGCAACTGGGACATACCAGATTGAGAAATTAATATTAAAATGTTTTCATAATAATGCAGTCCTACTGTACTGCACTTATATTTATATATATATATATATGTATATATAGATATGTATGTATGTATATATATTTGACTGGGTCACCTTGCTGTACAGCAGAAATTGGCACAAGATTGTAAATCAACTATAATTAAAAATTTTTTAAAATGTTTTCATAATGAATAGGGTACTGAACACTCCCTGTCTTGATACGTTTGCTTTGCATGTGTGTGATACTTACATGTTCATTGTTCAATTGGATCGTTGTCATGGCCCTAAGCATTTCTATTTTTGAAGGAAAGAAACTGTTATAGGATCTGAAATCCAGAAGTGCTTCCAAGTGGCCCACACCCTCACTATACAGATGAGAAGATGGAAAACTAGAGATGTTTGTACCAGCACGCCTAGTTAGTTAGTGGTGGAGCCTGAAACAATCTCTGGTCGTCTAGTCCTGCAGACCTGCCTGCTGGCTTCTTGATGGTAAATAACAATGCAAACAGGGAATACCTCTACAGTACTTGACAAGAGTCGGGGAGTCTTCTGAACACTTCACGTGTATTAACTCATTTTTCCTCACTACTAGGAAGTAGGTATCTCCATTTACAAGTGTTGAAGTAGGAGCACATTGAACTTAATTTGCTCAATGTCATACACCAAGCAAGTGGCCAAGCAAGGATCAGAACCCAGATCACCTCACTCCTGCATCTCTTAACCACCATACCAACTGCCCTAACTCAAATGCTGATGTCCCTGCCTCCGAGTTGCATTTTCTCTCTCTTGAATACAAAAATTTAAATTGCTGTTACTGTCTCCAGCATTCTTGGGAGTGTCACGTGGCTGGGTGTAATCAACCTGGAGGAGATTCTCCCAAACTGAGCTGAAATAATACTGCTCTCCTGAGACAGCTGGCATAGTTGCTGTATTTCTCCTCACACTGATACTTCCACTTCTGCCTTCACAGTGCATTAAAAAAAAAACTCCTGTTTCTAGAGTTACCATATGATCTAGCAATCCCACTCCCGGGCATCTACCTGGAGAAAAATGTAATTTGAAAGATACATGCACCTCAGTGTTCAGAGCAGCCAAGACGTGGAAAAAAATCTAAATGTCCATTGACAGATCAATGGATAAAGAAAATGTGACGCATTTTATATATAGTAGACTATTAGCCATAAAAAACAACAAAATAAAGCCATTCGCAGTAACATGGTTGGACCTAGAGATTATCATACTAAATGAAGTAAGTCAAAGACAAATATTATATTCTCTCACTTGTATGTGTAATCTAAAATATGATGCAAATGAACATATTTATAAAACTTAGACTCATAGACATAGAAACAAACTTATAGTTACCAAAGCAGAAAGGGGAAAGGGTAAATTAGAAGTTGAGGACTAGCAGATAGAAACTATTACCAATATATAAAATAGATAAACAATAAGGTCTTGACGTAGCACAGGGAACTATATTCAATATCTTATAATAACCTATAGTGAAAAGAAAAATGAAAAAAAATATATCTATCAGCAGATCACTTCGCCATACACCAGAAACTAACACAACACTGTAATTCAACTAGATTTCAATTAAAAAAAAAGGAAAAAGAAAAGAGACTCCCGTTTCAACTTGGTCTTGCACTTCACACATGCATATTGAGCACCTTTTAGGGATGAGGGATTGAAGACATGGCCATGAGCAAGACAGACAGAATCCTGCTCCCAAGGAGATTACAATTTAGTCTTGGTAGGGAGGGCGTGTGTGGAATTTGGGATGCTGGAGGTAAAATGTTCTCATGATAACCAGAGCAAAAGGGTCAGTCACTCACTGGAAAAAAAAAAAAAGATGTAGCAAGTAGCAAACAGTAGGTGCAAATAAAGTCACCCCCAATAGAGTAATAAGCATACAATTAAATACTAGGTAGGGTCCTGGTAATTTAAGAAAAAATTTAATTTAATTTTTATTTTATAGTGGGGTGAGTTGATTTACAGTGTTGTGTTAGTTTCAGGTATATAGCAAAGTGAATCAGTTACACATAGACACATACCCATTCTCTTTCAGATTCTTTTCCCATATAGGTTATCACAGAATATTGAGTAGAATTCCCTGTGATATACAGTAGGCCCTTATTAATTAACTGTATAAGTGTGTGCATATGTTAATCCCAAACTCCTAATTTATAAAGTAACCCCCAATAGATTAGTAAGTAGACAATTAAATACGAGGTAGGGCCCTGGCAATATTTTAGAAAAGATACAGACACTATGACTGACAGTAATAAGTACAGTAATAATGACTAATATCAGATATGTTTCACTTTATTTCTAATGATATCTCCTTTATTAGCATAAAGTCCATGGAATGAGATATACCTCATGACCTATCTTTAAACATCTTCATGTGGAATGCTGGCTTTAGTTTGAACTTCAAATCCAGCTAAGGGGCACGCATTCATACTGTTCAGATTTCATTATTTATGATTCAGATATAACTTTAAGAAGAGGCAGTTAGACAGGAAATAAAAGCAATTATTTAGTCTCTTAGTCAGCATTTTTATTTATTCATGCTGACTCATAAATTCCTTGACATGGTCACATCAAGCCAACTCTTCCTTAATTTGCATGCAGTCACAGGAAGGAATTATGACCCTGAAATCACAGCCAGAAATCTCTTTCAGCTTTCTCGACTCCACAGGGCATCCATTGATGGCTGGGCTGTCACTTGTTCATTTTTGCCTTTGCTATTATTTTGTCCCCACACAAATTGCTTGCCAAATGTTTCTGGAAGCGGCACAGTTGTTTTCACTTGGAACAACCCACTGTTGGAGCCTTATATTTCTTTTGCCATCAAATTCAGTAACTTGCTCGGAATTGCTATAGCTCTAGTCACAGGTAAATCAAGACTTCATGTAAAATTTCTCATTTTTATTGTCAAGGTGTTAAATGCAATCTAGGCTCATAAAATGATTTATTCTCCCGCCAAGTAGAAAGGACAATAATCAAGCATATCCAAAATCATTATAGCCACCACAGCAGCCAGACTGAACTAGAATCCAAATTATCTCTAGAATCCATCATGCATCCCAAATCATTTCTTCTCTCATACTTGCTAGTCTTAGAAAAGCAAATATCCATCTCAATAGCCTTCCACTGAGGTGGTCATTATGATTTTTGCACATGCTATGAAATTAACATTTACATGTATATTTCACAGGGGTCCTCTACATGCACAAAAGGCTGTCTGGTTGGAAGAGTCCATATTTTAAGAAACAGCAAAACCCAGACTCTAAATGACTTGTTTAGGATGATACAGGTACCAAGTGGCCCTGAGGATACTGGAATCCTCTGCCTCCCTGATGATGCTCGCCTCTCTGTAGTCCCATCCACAAACCCAATAAAACAAATGGAGTTAGAAAGTAGAGGTGATGTGTTTGACATTTTACAAAAGGATCTCATCGCTGGGATGGACAAGCAAAGGTGACCTTTTGCTTTGTTCTGTTAAAAAACCATGATCCTCTATCTTTTATTTGATGTCTGTGGTCCCTGGGGTTTCTTCCGCTCCTTTAACCAATTCCATTTGATAAAGATGCCTTTTGTCTAACAGTGCTTTTACGTTCTGGCAGTGAAGAGGATGGGCTTGGAAATTGAATCAACCTAGGTTTGAAGTTCAATTCGGTAACCATCTTTGTGACCTAAAGGCATGAAAAAAATCTCTCCCAAGCAAAACAGTCGGTAAGTGAAAAGTCACCTCCTCATCTAACTGCTGTGAGGTTTTTAAGGATAATTCAGTGTACACACAGTGCCTAGCACACTGAAGGTAATGCCAATCGTCAATGCCTTTCCTTTCTGCCCTCTGTGCACATTGTTTCACGGTTACAGCACACTGCAACGATGACAAGAGAAAAAGGGGAAACATGAAGCTAAGATGAATTCAATACATATCCTCTGGTCTAACATCAGTATCAGCATGATGAATTTAGATTAAAGTACCCAGAATCTCCTACCAGAATAAAAATCTCTTAGTAATTTATACATGCAAATTATTTAAACCTTCCATTTAGGGAATGCTGAAGAATACAGAGATTCTTTCATGTGAGTCTATTCCACAGACGCACATGTAAGGAGGTGTGAACCTAAGTGCACCTGGATAGTCTACCTTCCCTCATTTATTACATAGACATGTACTGAATTCCTATTATGTGTCTGTCTGGCTTCCTGGAGCCTGTTAGTTTCCAGCTAGAGAAGCAACCAAAAGTTACAATGGGCATCTTTTCTTTGTTTTTTTTTGTTTTTGTTTTTTTTTTTCTTTTCATAGCTGCACCCGTGGCATATGAAAGTTCCCAGGCTAGGGGGTGAATAGGAGCTGCAGCTGCTGGCCTACGCCACAGCCACAGCAACACTGGATCGGAGCCATGTCTGCAACCTACACTGCGGCTTGCGGCAATGCTGGATGCTTAATCCACTGAGTGAGGCCAAAGATCAAACCACCGTCCTCATGGATACTAATTGGATTCTTAACCTGCTGAGCCACAAGGGGAATTCCCATGGGCATTCTTGATTTCTACTGTGTCTCCCATTGATGTGGAGATAGACAGGCTTCAAGTAAACTTGGAATCCATGTAATTTCAAAACAGACCTGACAAACAACAAGGTCCTACCATGTAGAACAGAGAACTATATTCAGTATCCTATGATAAACCAAAATGGGAAAGAATTTTTTTTTTTTGCTTTTTTTAGGGCCGCACCCTCGGCATATTGGGGTGCCCAGGCTAGGGGTCCAGTGGGAGCTGCAGCTGCTGGCCTACACCACAGCCATAGCAACACCAGATCTGAGCTGTGTCTGTAACCGACCTATACCACAGCTCATGGCAATGCTGGATCCTTAACCCACTGAGTGAGGCCAGGGATTGAACGTGCAACCTCATGGCTCCTAGTCTGATTCATTTCCACTGCACCACAACGGGAACTCCAGGAAAGAATATTTTTTAAAAAGAGTATATAGTCACTTTGCTGCACAGCAGAAATTAACACAACACTATAAATCAACTATACTTCAATTAAAAAATTTTAAAAAACCCAAAATAGGCCTGATACTAAGGAATCCCTACAACCATCAAGCTGTCCCATGATGGCAGGTGTCAGGAAGGGAAGATGCCCCTCCCATTCAGCGTCCTAAAAGTTATTTCTACCAGATTCAGTGGTTATGTACAGTAAGAGGCTGCCTTCTGGGCAGCTGGCCCCAGACCCCTGGACCATTACTGCCAAGGGTGCACTCTCTTTCAAAAAGATGGCTTGAGGATTGAAAATTTTCAATGCCTTATTTATTTTTTCTTCTTTCTTTCTTTTTTTTTTTTTTTGTCTTTTGTCTTTTCTAGCACCACTCCTATAGCATATAGAGGTTCCAGGCTAAGGGTCTAATCAGAGTTGTAGCCTCTGGCCTATGCCAGAGCCACAGCAATGCCATATCCAAGCCATGTCTGTGAACTACACCACAGCTCATGGCAACACCGGATCCTTAACCCACTGAGCGAGGCCAGGGATCGAACCGGCAACCTCATGGTTCCTAGTCAGATTTGTTTCCACTGAGCCACCATGGAAACTCCAGCCTTATTTCTAAATATCTTGCACAGAGTCACAGGATATACCGAGCCCCTTATAAAGCAAGGTCTGATGATGGGAAGTGATTATATTGCAATATTAAATAAGAATGGGATCTTAAACATGTAAAAACAGAACAAAACAATTGTTCATGGAAAAAATAAAGAAAGTATTCCAAAATATTAATAATTGTTAACTCTAGACTATGGGACACTTGTTTCCCTTTTCATACTTTTTGGCATTTGCCAACTTTCCTGCAATGAATATACATTATATTTTTCTGTTTTGTTTTTTGTTTTGTCTTTTTAGGGCTGTACCTGTAGCATATGGAAGCTCCCAGGCAAGGGGTAGAATCAGAGCTGCAGACCTACACCATAGCCATAGCAACGCTAGATCTGAGCCATGTCTGCAACCTATGCTGCATCTCACAGCAATGCCGGATCTTTAACCCACTGAGCAAGGCCAGGGATCAAACCCGTGTCCTCATGAATCCTAGTCAGGTTCTTAACATCTAAGCCACAATGGAAACTCCCACATACTTATAAGAATATTTTAAAAGTCATCGTCTCCTTGGTAGGGACTTGGTGCTTGTTACTCTAACCTTATAACACACAGTGTAATCACTCTAGCGGTGGAGGCCTGAACGAGGGGTGGGAGATTCTTTTTTTTTTTTTTTTTTTTTTTTTTTGTCTTTTTGCCATTTTTTGGGAGATTCTTAAAACTTTTTCCCTAGACATATAGGGTCTGCAGTCCTAAACCAACCTCTCCATGGCCCTCAGGGGCAGACGGGCTGGGAATAATCAAATGACCCCTGGGTGTTATTCTAGATGGGGCAGGGGATAAAGCCAGGCTCAAGCAGGCAGCCGCCACCTTGCCCTCCACTCCCGGTTCCATGCTACCACCCACAAACATTCAAGCTTGACGACAACCTCACTCTTCTCTTCTGCCCCTGGATAACCTGTATTCCAGCATCCTGACCAACCCCTCCTCCCCAGCCATCATTAGCAAGAAGAAAACCCTCGCCCTCAACATTGTTGCTTCTGCTCCAGAGAGTAAAATAACTGTATGAGGGGGATGGGAGGAGGCCGGGAACTTTCCTTAATACACACATGGTGATATTAGTCAAGGATGCATTTACATGAAAGTCCTGTCTGCTGGCTTGAAAAGAGGGAGTTCCATCTGGGGCATATTGAAAGGACACACATAGATGAAGCAATACTCCAGGGTTGGTAAAGGATGAGTTAGCCGAACTGAGTCTTTGTCTCCTACTCTCCAGCTTCCAGCCACATGTACTTAACCTCTGGAAACTGCTGGACTTCTTGCTTCCTTCAGCCTGTGTAGCAGACACTGGCACAATTATCACTTTACAGAAGCTCAAGGACACAGGGACAGGGAAGGACAGATGCCTGAGAAGGGTCCATGGAGGACCCAGGCTGCCAATGGAAGTAGTTTTTATGCCAAACTTGAGTTAAGCAGATCCTGAGGAGGGCTGCCCAATGAAATACAAGATAGTCCTGGGAAATTCGAATTTGAGACAGCAATGCATACATGTGTATGTAGATGTGCATCTTATACTAAAAATTATTCTTTCTTTATCTTAACTTCAAATTTAACTGAGCACCTTGTATTCTTACTTGCTGAATGTGATAACGCAAATCCTGAGTAATGATGTCCAACAAAATAAAATGTTAATCCAAAGTAAATCTTTATGCCCTGTGGTCAGTCCAGTTCCTATAGTCATTTTCTTATTTTTAAAGGTCTGTATAGTATTCCTAATTCATATTATTTGGGAATCTGTAGCCTCAAGTATTCCTTTCTTTTTTTTATTTTTATGTTTTTCCATTATAGCTGGTTTACAGTGTTCTGTCAATTTTCTACTGTACATCAAGGTGACCCAGTCACACGTACACATATACGTTCCTTTTTCTCACATTATCATGCTCCACCACAAGTGACTAGATATAGTTCCCAGAGCCATACAGCAGGATCTCATTGCTTATCCATTCTAAAGGCATTTATTAACCCCAATTTTTAAATTTTTATTAAGCATTCCTTTCATTTGCTGGAATGAAAATGATCTAAGGAGTTCCCGCTGTGGCACAATGGGATCTGCAGTGTCTTGGGAGCACTGGGACGCAGGTTCAATCCCCAGCCTGGCACAGTGGGTTAAGGATCCAGCATTGCCATGGCTGTGGCTTAGGTCATGACTGCAGCTTGGATCTGATCCCTGGCCCAGGAACTCATATGCCGTGGGGCAGACAAAAACAAAAAAAAAAGAGCCATCTGAGATCATTTATATAATTGTAATTACACTTAAGTAAAGTACTTGAAATATATACCCACAATATTTAAGAATACTTCTTATCAGTATTGGTAGAATAATTCTCTTTTCTTTTTCAGAATTAGCCTAATAACCACTGAAGAGAGAGAGAGAGAAAAACTACATTCAGTTTGGAAAATGATTGGATCAGAGGTTCAATGATACATTTTCAGTGTGTCACTGATCAAGAGGATGATGATTGAAATATCTGTGGCAGTATCAGCGAGGAGTCAGTCCCTTGCTGTTTCACAAAAGCCACAATCCCAGTAATGACTATTTCTTCTTGTAGCAAAGAAGACAGTAAAATCACAGAGGAAATATTCAAAGTAAGAGAATATTACAATCTCAATCACGAAAGAGATTGGTGTTAGAAAGATGGCATGGTGACTGGAGAAAAATAGGAAAAGATTTTTAAAGTTCTCCGTGATGGGGGCACTCTATTATCGCTGGCTTTATCTCTGATAAAATTTCCTTCTCTATTGTACTCACCCCATGCTTCCTGGAAACCAGCAGAAAGAGAAAAGGTTTTCATGCTAATAGGTAAATCTAAGCATGTCTGTATGGAGCAACTAGTGACTCAATAATGCTCAAAATCAAGGTCAGAGGCAAAGCAAACTTGCCTTCTCCCAGATACTTAATGACTGTGTTCTGATAATCCACCCTATAAGTTAGTGCCTGCAGGCAAGTATGGGGCAGAGAAGAGCTGGGACAGAAACCCCTCAGTCGGTCCAGATATAGGGTCAGCAGTTCTAAATTTTGGACACCACTCTGCCTACAATAAGCTCTAATTTTGGATAAGTTCTTCGGTGTCTCCCTTTGTAGAATGAAGACATTGACCAACACTAAGCTTGTAAGCTCCGTGTCCAAGAAGTTCCAAAAAACCTCAATTACCTTTTACCCACTCACTCACTTCCTTTGCCCTCTTTCCCTCATGTCTACCTGGCAAAGCCTGACCTCTCCATTTACCCAACTATTCTCATCTCTGCATCACAACCTCCAGGCAGTGAAACAGCACGGTGGAGAGTGTCACAACAGAGAAGGTTGGTATCACCCCAGATCTGGAGACTGCAGCCTCCACCCTTGCTCAGCAGAGGTCCTCCCTCAGTCTGGACGGAGGGGTCACTCTAAACATCAGGTTGCCGCCTTGCCTGCTCTGTAGACTCACTGCCAGCCCAACTGTCCTCATCTTCATGCCAAAGTAGAAGAAGGATCGTTCTCTAGATGATGCTCCACTGATGATCATTTCTATAGGATGACTTTCTTCCATTTGACTTAAGGATTTCTTCAGCATGAAATAGTTGCATGATCTATTTAACAAAAACCATCCCTTGTCTGTACTGACTGTTTCCTTTCTTGAGTTAAGGTCTTCAAAAGAGTGGTCTGTAAAGACCATGTCCACTTTCTTATTTCAATTCCCTCTTTCTACTTGGCTTTTGCTCCGGCCACTCCATCACTTGCCTTACTGCTGAATCCAGAGGACACTTTCTGGCCCTCAGGTCTAATAGCATTTGCACTGAAATGTCCTTTCCCTTGGTTTTATGATCTCTCTCCCTCCCTCCCTCTCTCTCCCTTACATGTTGATGTCCCAGAATAGTGCCTCAGGCTCTTCTTCTCTGGTTGGATTGATTTACCAACTTTCTAACTTTCATTTTTCCAAAACTGAACTAGTCATCCTGCTCTCCAAACCCTCCACTTCCTTCTCAACTTGAGGGACCAGCAGTCACTTTATCACCAATAGCAGAAACCTTAGCCCCATCCTTAAATTGACCATTTCTCTCACCTTAGTTATATTTGGTTGCTGAATCATATCAATTCCACTTCTGTAATGCCACACACATGATCAGATCTGATCTCATCATTACCACCGACTACCTCTGTGACACCACACTGAAATTTCTTAGAGGTCCCAGAGCCCCAACAACGTACAACACAGCTCTTCCATGGACTGCAAAGCCTTCTGAAAGCCATCACTGATCTCACCCCCAGACACTTTTCTATGTTGCATCCTGTATTTTTCTCCAAACAAGTGCCAATGGTCTCTGAAATTTCTCGTTCTGGTTCTCACCCAGGGCCTTTGCACATGCTCATCCTTCTGCTGAGTTTTCTCACTCCTCCTCTGCTCCTCATATCAGCTGTCTCATGTCTACACAAGCTTCAGACTCACTTCCAGTGTCTTCTCCACCAAAAGTCTTTCTTGCTGTCCCAGTCTAGGTTGGTCTAGTCCAGTATCTGGAATATAGCAAAAATTATAAACAGTTTTGGAAGTTCAATGATCTGCCTCAGTGATTCTCTCTTTTAAACAATTTACCCTAATTTCATGACTTTTTCTGTACCTCAGCTTTATTTGTTCTTCGCTTTCTGTTCCTTGGGTCTTTGTTCCGTTTTCAGTGCATCACTTTTAACTCTGTCTTCAACAGTTCTTACAAAATGTTTTCCAAATAAAAATGTTAAAGAGAAGCATATGGAGGCGTGGGGTTAATAGACTCGATGGGTTTGGGGCTCAGCTTATTATGGAATATCTGCTCTTCCAGCTATTTCCCCAGTGTGATATTACCAGAGCCTCTTCAGTTGATTCTTTCAATTTTAAGTATTGTATAAAGCTTCTAGCTCCCTTGAACAAAGGAGTTTTCAAAGATGGTGTAGGTACTATAAGTGTGCTTTAAAATGTGAGTGTGAGTATAAGTAAAGATATAGGCTAAGCCTCTGTGATAAAGAAACTCAGGACAACACTAGTTTCAGCAAAGTAGAAATTTATTTCTCGCATAAGAGCTGTAGCCAGGTAGTCCAGGCAGGCTGGTCTGGTCTATGCCAGTGACTCAACATCCTTCTGCCCTGTTGCTCTGCCATGCTCTGGAACTGCTCTGTCCACCCACGAGTTCCTACTGAACTCTTGGGACATGGCTGGTCAAAATTAGAAATGCTGCACTACATGTACAAACACATGCCAACTTTCAAGGACTTTGTATGAAAAAAATAATTCAAATATTGCATGAATACCTTTATACTGATGGCATGTTGAAATAATATTTTGGATGCATTGGGCTAAGTATGTTGTTAAATTTAATCTTTTTTTTTTCTTTTTTTTAGAAAATCTTAAAATCTTAAGAAAATCTGACTCACATTATATTTCTCTTGGACAGTGCGGTCCTAAAACATAGGTATTATCTTCATCTGCATAGTAAAAGCTGACTCGCAGTACCACAGACACAGCTAGAAAAAAGCAGGAAAGAAAATTACAGAGGACAAATCTTTAAGGAGATGACATGCAATTCGCACACGTCAGTTCACTCAGATTCCATTGGTGAGAACTTAGTCACACGGCCCCACCAAGCTGCCCAGAATACAAGGACGTGAAATGTGGGGATGGACAGCAATGTGCTGCATTAGAAAGAAAGAAAGGAGGGATTCCAGGGTAACAGATACTAACTACATATTCTCCGTCACAGGTGTGTTTCTAGAAAGAGGTTTTATTAGAGTTCCCCCATCCCTTTTTACCGGGAAACACCTTCAACTTTACTCAAAGTCAACTCTAATAACAGTGACCTACTGTAAGCACAGGAAAAATGACTCCAAATTTTGTAAAAACCTGTATGAGAAAAGAATCTGAAAAAGAATGGATATGTGTATATGTATAAATGAATCACTTTCCTGCACACCTGAAACTTACACAACATTGTAAGTCAACTATATCCAATAAAAATTTTTTATTATTTTTTTTTGTCTTTTTGCCATTTCTTGGGCTGCTCCCACGGCATATGGAGGTTCCCAGGCTAGGGGTCAAATCAGAGCTGTAGCCACTGGCCTACGCCAGAGCCACAGCAACGCGGTATCTGAGCTGTGTCTGCAACCTACACCACAGCTCATGGCAACACTGGATCCTTAACCCACTGAGCAAGGCCAGGGATTGAACCCGCAACCTCATGGTTCCTAGGCAGATTTGCTAACCACTGAGCCATGACAGGAACTCCTAAATCAAATATACTTTAATAAAAATAAATAAAAACAAAACTTTAAAAAAGCTTTAAAAACTTTAAAAACTCCCCCAATAAAAATGTCTTAAAAAAGAAAGACGCTAGGAGTTCCCGTTGTGGTGCAGTGGTTAACGAATCCGACTAGGAACCATGAGTTTGCAGGTTCAATCCCTGGCCTCGCTCAGTGGGTTAACGATCTGGCTGGCGTTGCCATGAGTTGTGGTGTAGGTCGCAGATGCGGCTTGGATCCCGCATTGCTGTGGCTCTGGCGTAGGCCAGCGGCTACAGCTCTGATTTGACCCCTAGCCTGGGAACCTCCATATGCCGCGGGAGCGGCCCAAGAAATGGCAAAACAAAACAAAACAAAAAAACCAAAAAAAAAAAAAAAAGAAAGAAAGATGCTAAGCAATATTTTCATTCTACTAAAGACCCTTCCCACATATGGAGAAGGGTGTGGAAAAAGACACACCAGGCTATCAATTCTGGGTCCCTGAGGGCAGGTGGGTGGGTGTGCAGAGCTTAGAAGGGTTTCTTGGTTTTGCACTGTTGTACAAAACAACACGTATACGTTTGTATTTTTGGAAGAAGAATTTACTTGGAAGGTTAAAATTTAAAAGGTCAATAATCTGGTCAGTTAGAAACTAAGGTATTATTGTCACAGAAAAGAACAAACCTGACCCCATACTGGATTTATTTCTCTACTTCTAACCCTGTGCTCTGTTGCCTATACTTAGCCATGCTGGCTCTGTACCTTTGGTAAAACAATGTTGCCTGTAGCCTGAAATATACAGGGGAGCCCAGTCTCAAGGTTCTGACCTTTAAAGGGATAAAACTTTTCCATTCATAGATAAAAAGTTGCAGAACAGAATATAATAACTGTCTTGTTGGAGGTTTACAAGAACATTGCGACCAGACCTACATGGACAGCTGCAAGAACAAAGAAAGAATTCCTACACTAAGAAGCGTGCAACAGTAAGACACCCCCCCTCCCCTTTTGGCATAAAAGAAGCCTGAATTCTAACTCAGGTAAGAGGGTTCTTTGGGACAATAGTCCACTGCCTTCTTGGTCTGCTGGCTTCCCTAATAAAGTTGCTATTCCTTGTCCCAACACCTCATAAAGCAGAGTGAGGAGAAAGTAGACATGAAGGCTGGGTGGCAACATTAGGTCTATCTTTTTTCGGCTATGCCCATCCCTGTAGAAGTTCCTGAGCCAGGGCCTGAACCCACATCACAGCAGTGACCCATGCCACAGCAGTGAAAATGCCAGATCCTTAACTGCTAGGTCACCAAAGAACTCTAACACTTTCTCTTTTGCTCTTGGCATGTCATTAAAAGAAGCACTGCTTTAGCTGATGGCATCCTTAAGTGAGCACCAGAACCAGATGGTATTGAGCTTTCTAAATGCTTTTGGGAGATACTATCTTGGCTCGGTGGTTAGCAAATCCAACTAGGAACCATGAGGTTGCGGGTTCAATCCCTGGCCTCGCTCAGTGGGTTAAGGATCTGGCATTACCGTGAGCTGTGGTGTAGGTTGCAGACGTGGCTCGGATCTGGCATTGCTGTGGCTGTGGTATAGGCCGACAGCTGCAGCTCCAGGCAGACCCCTAGCTTGCGGACCTCCATATGCTGTGGGTGCGGCCCTGGAAAAAGACCAAAAAAAAAAAAAAAAAAAGCGCTTTTGTTTCTTAGAACAAGTTTGTGAGTAGTTTGAAAAACAATTAGTATAGAGCAGAATTCTCAGCAGGATTCAATTTCTTTCTATGTCTTAAAATCTGTGGCAAAGGGGAAAGTGGGAAAAACTCAGTTTTGTCTGGAAACACCCACCCGCCAGAGGGATTTGTCTCCTGGGAGAAGAAAAGTCACCACCATTCTGAACAAAATCAGTTTTTCAGCAATTTGGTTCACAGATCTGGGGATCAGGGTTTTCCCACAAAGCTTTTTCATTAACTATTTGGGCATCATTACTACTTTATCTAATAATTGCTAATTAATATTGACATGACAATGTCAAATTCACCTTTAGGTCTTTTCCTAATTTGCGGAGGTTGCCTTAACTTTTTCTCAGGTATGAAACAAACAATCGTCTATGCCTAGGAAGAGTGGAGAGTTCCCTACATTTAGTTGACAGAGAAAGAAAACTGGGGCCTGGTTTATAGATGGTTCTGCACATTATCCAGGAAACACCCCAAAACGGACAGTTGCAACTCTGTGACCTGTTTCTAGCACTTCTCTAGAGGACAAGTGTGAAGGGAACTCTGCCCAGTGGGCAGAACTCTGAGCAGTGCACCTGGTTGTTCATTTTTCTTGGAAGGAGGAATGGCCAGATGCTCAGCTGTATCTTCTCCACTGAACAGGATGTACTCATGGGTTGTGGCCAATTGTTTGGATGGCCAGGGACTTAGAAGGGACGTGATTGGAAAACTGGTGGCTTGAAGGCTTAAAGGAATATGAATAAACCTCTCTGAATGGGTGAAACACTTGAAGATATTTACATCCCATGTGGATGTTTATCAAAGGGTGACCTCCGAAGAGGAGGATTTTAATAATCAAGTGGACAAGATGACCCCTTCTGTGGATACCAGTCAATTTCTTTCCCCTGCCACTCCTGTCAGCCACCAACTGGCTCATGAACAAAGTGGCCCTGGTGGCAGGGATGGAGATTATACAAGCAGCCAGCAAAATGGACTTCCACTCAGCAAGACCAGTTTAGCTGCAGCCACAGCTGAGTGCCCAGTCGGCCAGGAGCAGACACCAGTGGTGCCCCAAATATGGCACTATTCCAGGGGCATCAGCCTGGAGGCAAGTTGATTACATTGGTTTGCCTCCATCACAGACATTGCAGCCTTTGGTTCTTATTGGAAGAGACACTTACTCGGTATACAGATTGCTTTCCCTGCACACAAGGCTTCTGCCAAAACTACCATCTATGGGCTTCCAGAATGCCTTACCCACTGTCATTGCCTCTGATCAAGGAACTCACTTCACAGCAGATGAAGTGTACCATATCCCTGTGCCCAGACTCAGGGAATTCACTGGTCTTATTATGTTTTTCACCATCCTAAAGCAGTTGTCTCAACAGAATGATGGAAGGGCCTCTTTCTTTCTTTCTTTCTTTCTTTTTTTTTTTTTTTTTTTTTTTTTTTTTTTTGTCTTTTGTCTTTGTCTTTGTTGTTGTTGTTATTGTTGCTATTTCTTGGGCCGCTCCCGCGGCATATGGAGGTTCCCAGGCTAGGGGT
This sequence comes from Sus scrofa, assembly GCF_054392235.1. Classification (NCBI taxonomy): domain Eukaryota; kingdom Metazoa; phylum Chordata; class Mammalia; order Artiodactyla; family Suidae; genus Sus; species Sus scrofa. The sequence continues at coordinate 106,217,870 of NC_139388.1, read as the reverse complement.
TGAATCGGAGCTGTAGCCGCCGGCCTACGCCAGAGGCACAGCAACGCGGGATCCGAGCCGCGTCTGCAACCTACACCACAGCTCACGGCAACGCCGGATCGTTAACCCACTGAGCAAGGGCAGGGATCGAACCCGCAACCTCATGGTTCCTAGTCGGATTCGTTAACCACTGCGCCACGACGGGAACTCCTTCTTTTTTTTTTTTTTTTTTTTTTTTTTTTGTCTTTTGTCTTTGTCTTTGTTGTTGTTGTTATTGTTTCTTTCTTTCTTTCTTTCTGTCTTTCTTTTTTAATTTTACAGCTGCATCTGTGGCATATGAAAGTTCCCAGGCCAGGACTGAATCTGAGTCACAGCTGTGGCAATCCAAGATCCTTTAACCCACTGCATAGGGGCAGGCGGGGATTGAACCTATGCCTCTGCAGTGACCCAAGCCACTGCAGTTGGATTCTTAACCCACTGTGCCATGGCATGAGCTCTGGAATGGCCTTTTGCAGATTCAGGTTTCATGTCAGATTGGTGGTAATGCCTTGCAGAGTTGGGGCAAGGTTCTCCAGGAGGCTGAGTATGTTCTGAGTAAGCATTCTTATAGGATGCTCTTTCTATTCTAGTCAGGATTCACAAGTCCAGGAATCTTTGCAGTATATACCTAGTAGTAAACTAGTGTACAAAATGAATGTGAATTTCCAAATTTAAACAAACTGCTATAGGAATTCCTGCTGTGGTGTCATGGGATTGGTGGTGTCTTGGAAGTGCTGGGACGCAGGTTTGATCCCTCGCCCAGCACAATGGGTTAAGAATCCAGCCTTGCCACAGCTTAGGTCATGAGTGAGGCTCAGATCTGATCTCTGGGCTGGGAACTCTATATGCTGTAGGGCAGCCAATAAATAAATAAATAAATAAATAAATAAATAAATAAATAAATAAAACTGCTTTACAACTATTCACAATATCCAAGACATGTAAACAATCTGTCCACCGACAGATGAGTGAATTAAGAAGATGTGGTACACATACACAATGGAATACTACTCAGCCATAATAAAGAACAAAATAATGCCATTTGAGGCAACATGGATGCAACTAGAGATTATCATACTGAGTGAAGTAAGTCAGAAAGAAAAAGACAAAGACAATGTGATATCACGTATATGTGGAATCTAAAATATGGCACAAATGCAAAGCAATTCTGTGGAACAAAAACCAAACGGGAGGCATAACTCTCCCAGACTTCATGCAATATTACAAAGCAACGTTAATAAAGACAATGTGATACTGGTACCAAAACAGACAAACAGACCAATGTAACAGAATAGAGAACCCAGAAATAAACTCAGACACGTATAGTCGATTAATTTTCGACAAAGGAGGCAAGAATATAAAATGGGAAAAAGTCTTTTCAACAAGTGGAGCTGGGAAAACTGGACAGCTGCATGTAAATCAATGAAACTGGAACACACCCTCACACCACACACAAAAATAAACTCAAAATGGCTTAAAGACTTAAATGTAAAACAAGATACCATTAAACTAGAAGAGAACATAGGCCATACATTCTCTGATATTAACTTTACAAATATTTTCTCAGGTCAGTCTCCCAAGGCAAAAGAAATAAAAGCAAAAATAAACCAATGGGACCTAATCAAACTGATCAGCTTTTGCACAGCAAAGGAAACCATAAAAAAACCAAAAAGACAGCTTACAGAATGGGAGAAAATAGTTTTGAATGATGCAACTGACAAGGGCTTAATCTCTAAAATATACAAACAACTTCTACAACTCAACAGCAAAAAACCCAACAACCCAATTGAAAACTGGGTCATTTTGCCATACAGCAGAAATTGGGACAACATTGTAAATCAACTATACTTTAAATAAAACACACACAAAATGGTACTTCCCCAGGGGGGTGGGGGAACTGCTACACAGATTCCCAAAGTTCTACCATTTAATACTACTTCTAGTACTTGACAGTTCCAATTACTCCACATTTTTTACTAACACTTTCTCCTGTTTTTTTCCTAATTAAAAAGATTATGGAGTTCCTTTGTGGCAGAGCAGGTTAGGATCTAGGGTTTTCAATGCAGCAGCTTAAGTCACTGTCATGGCACAGGTATGGATCTCTGACTTGGAAACTTTCATATGCCACGGGCACAGCCAAAAAATTAGCCCTTCTGATATTTATGCATGTGGTGGATAGTCTATTGTCATTTTAATTTACATTTTTTTGTTTACTAATGGTGTCCAACATTTTCATGTGTCTATTGGCCATTTGGGTAGCCTTTCCTATGGAGTACCTGTTAAGTGCCCTTCTCCATTTTTCTTTTGTCTTTTCTTTTTTTGTGGAAGTTTAAAAAGTATATATTCTAGGAGTTCCCATCGTGGCTCAGTGGTTAATGAATCCGACTAGGAACCATGAGGTAGCGGTTTCAATCCCTGGCCTTGATCAATGGGTTAAGGATCCAGCGTTGCTGTGAGCTGTGGTGTAGGTTGCAGACATGGCTCGGATCCTGCATTGCTGTGGCTCTGGCGCAGGCCGGCAGCTACAGCTCCGATTAGACCCCTAGCCTGGGAACCTCCATATGCTGCGGGAGCAGCCCAAGAAATGGCAAAAAGACAAAAAAAAAAAAAAAAAAAAGTATATATTCCAAGTTCAAGCCCATTGTTATATATGTATTTCTACTTTCTGCCTTGTTTTTAAACTCACAGTGTATTGTGATGAATAAAATTTCTTAATTTAAATGCAATTCCACTTATCAACTTTTCCTTTGTTTTATTGTCCCCTACTAAAGAAGCCTTTCTGTATGTCGTATGATAAATCTGTATCATACTTTCCTTTCATATTGATATCTAACATTTACCTAGAATTGATTCATGTATGTGCATAATGTGGTATAGAGGTCAAGATTCATTTTCTATGTTTGGATGTCCAATTGTCTCAACACCTTTCATTGAACAGGTCATGCCTCCCACCCGGCTCACCTGGGTGACCTTTTTCACAAATCAATCATCCATAAAAGTGTGGCAGTGATCGTAGATTCTCTGTTCTATTTCTCTGGTGTATTTTGCTCTCCTTACAGAAAAACAACACTATCTTAATTATTGTAGCTTTATAATAAATCTTTTTATCAATTAGAGAAAGTCCTCCTATTTTTTTCTTCATCTTTTTTTTTCAAATTTTTTTAATTTTAATTTTAATTTTTTTGCTTTTTAGGGCCTCAGCCATGGCATATGGAAGTTCCCAGGCTAGGGGTCGAATCTGAGCTACAGCTGCCGGCCTATGCCACAGCCACAGCAATGTAGGATCCAAGCCAATACCACAGCTCAAGGCAACGCCAGATCATTAACCCACTGAGCGAGACCAGGGGTGGAACCCACCACCTCATGGTTACTAGTTGGATTCGTTTCCACTGCACCACAAATGGGAACTCCATTTTTTCCCCCAATATTCTTGACCCTTTTCATTTTCAAGTAAAATTTAGAACTATCTTGTAAATTTCTATACAAAAGAAACCTGTTAGTATTTTTTAAATGGGCATGTTATTAAATCTATAAGTCAACTTCCTTAACTTTCATCCATTACTGTGAATTCCAAGTCTTAAGTCAATTAATACAAGTCTTTAATCCATTAAGATGTTTAGTTCCTTCCATTAGGTCTCAATAACTTTCCTTTAGCTTTTGGTGAAACGGTTTTACTCATTTTTCATTTGACGTATTCTTAAAAGTTTCATATATTTGATGCTATTTTGAATTAAATCATTTCAAATTATATTTTCTATTTTTTTTTTCTTTTTTAGGGCCACATCTGAGGCACATGGAAGTTTCCAGGCTAGGGGTTGAATCAGAGCTGTAGCTGCCAGCCTAGGCCACAGCCAGAGCAACACCAGATCTGAGCCACATGTGCGATCTGCACCACAGCTCACCGCAACACCAGGGATTGAACCCACATCCTCATGGGTACCAGTCGGGTTCATTACCATTGAACCATAACAGGAACTCCTATACTTTCTAATTATTTATTCCAGGTGTGAAGGAATACATCTGGGTCCCTGACGAATTTGCTAAATTCTAATAGTTTGTGCATTATTTTTGATTTGACATGTATAATTATGTCATATGCAAATAACACTTATTTTTTATTCTAACCATTATAACTTTTCTTTTTCATTTATTTGTTCGTTGCTTGTTTGTTGCCTTCCTGTGCCAGCTAGGATACATTACAATGTTAAGTTTAAGTGGTAAGAGGGATAAGATTGGGAACATTGTCAGTTTCCCAAAGCAAAGGAAAAGCTTTGTTTTACCATGAAGTACAATGCTTACTATAGGGATTTTGGTAGTCTTAGATTAAAGAAGTTCCTGTCTAACAAAATAAATAAATAAATAAATAAATAAAGTTCCTGTCTGTTAATAATTTGCAAAAAGTATTGACACTGGATGTTGCGTTTTATCAAATGCATTATTATCTTTTTTGACCATATATGATTTTTTTCTTTTTTCTTTTTTTATGGCTGCATCTGTGGAATATGTAAGTTCCCAGGCCAGGAGTCAAATTGGAGCTACAGCTCAAGGCCTACCCCACAGCCACAGCAACACGAGATCTGAACCACATCTGCAAAATACACTGCAGCTTACAGCAATGCTGGGTCCTTAACCCACAGAGGAAGGCCAGGGATTGAACCCATATCTCATGTAGACAACGTTGGGTTCTTAAATTGCTAAGCCACAACGGGCATGCCTCATTTTTTTCTTTATTATAATAATGAAATTAATTGCATCCATTACATCTCTAAGGTTAAAACAACCTGTATTCATGGAATAAATCCAACTTGTTAGTGGTGAATTATCATTTTTATATAACTTGGACTTGATTTATTTTTTGTTGTTGAGAAATTTTACATCTATGTTTATACAAGGTATTGTCTGTACACCTTGTTTGATTTTATTTAAACTTCCTCTTAATAACAGTAACTTCTTTCCAAAAAGACATTCTGTGCACAAATGACAATGTTCTCATTGGCTGTGAACTGAATCGTGTCTTCCTCAAAAGTCATGTTAAAACACTAACCACCAGTGTGACTGTATTTGGCCCAATGATCCTTAGAAGGTAATTGAGGTTAAATAAAGTCATAAGAGTAGGGCTCTAATCCAATAGGGTTGGCAGCCTTGACACATGAACTGAGGAAGAGCTATGTGAGGACACAGAGGGAAGCAGCCATTTACAAACCAGGAGGAGAAATCTTAACCAGAAACAGAATTTTATGGCACTTTGATAACAGGCTTCTAGCCTTCAGAGCTGTGAGAAAATAAATATTTGTTGTTTAAGCCATCTAGGCTGTGATATTTTGTTATGGCAACTTGAGCAGACTAAGACATTTCCTACATCCAAAAAAGAGAGCTGTAAAATTCCCACCTGTTGCATCCTCCTTTGGATGCTGTTAATTGCTTTCCTGGCTCATTTACATCCCCACCTGAATACGCTATAATGCAAAGGCTAAATTGCAAAGTTAACAACCATGAAATTTCTTTATACCAAGTAAGACAGAAAAGAAGGAAGATGTCAAAATATATAAAACAGGAAAATTCATAAACATTTTTCAAGCAAGAAAAAAAAACTGCCTAGCTGCTACAGTCATCATTTCTATTACTGACTGCAAGGCGGTACTTGATACAAATAACTTCATTTTCCTACTTCCAATTCCATAGCTCCTGGGCCCTCAGCCAGCACCTAAGCTGGGAAGTTTTACTTGGTAAAGTAACCTGAAGTTTCATTTCTGAAGGGCTTGAGTTCTTAATGGTTCTGTCTTTGCTGAATTGCAGAAGTTTTCTGTTAACTACCAGGAAGGGAAGTAGTTAAAAGATATCCCTCCCCAAATCATCTCATGTCCAGATATTATTCTCTGATGCCATTTCATAATAGAAATCAATTTTTCACTGACTTGGTAATCAGAATCAATTCCCCCAATTAGATTCTGTTAGTTTAGCAACACAAGGACCTGAAATAGCCAAATGACAGTCTCTGTTTCCATTTTAAAATATCCTTTCATTGTGTTTCTTGGTGGAAGCATTCCTCCTTTGGGAAGTAAGACCTTTAAACCATTAGAAGCCAAATGTGTAGGAATTAGAAGCAAAAAATCTGGGAGAGGGTTAATAGGTTTACTAGTGAGAGGAATCACTCTCAAATCCAGCTCTTCATTGCCAGATCAATATATTCCAGCAGTTAGAAAAATGGCACTGCATATAGGGTGTTGCCTTAAAGCATATTCTATATGATAATGTCCATCTTACGAAATGTTGTCTTTTCACTGCACCATAGTGAATCTTCAGGAAGCTGTACAAAAGCTCTCTCAGGCTAGATGCTTCTCAGTGATAGGGTACAGGGTAAGACTAATGAATTCCATTATTGCTCTTCTCTTGCTGTGAATTGCTTTTCCTGATGAGAAGCAATGTTCTGTGGAATACTTTGATGAGAAAAAAGACATTTCCTATTTGCAGCAGAAATATTGTGGGCAGTGAGGTCAATCAGTAAAGACTAAAGAGAGTAACTCCTACTTCAAATACAAGCACAGCAGTATAAGACTTCAAGGAACACAAGAAATCTAGGTAATTTGACATCACCAAAGGATCACAATAATTTTCTACTAACCAACCCTGAAGACATGGAGATCTGTGATTTATCCAATAAATAATTTAAATTGCTGTTTTAGGAAATTCAATGAGTTATGGGAAAGCATAGAAAGATGATTCAATAAAATTAAGGTGATAACACACAAAGGAAATAAAAATTTTAACAGAGAAATAGAAATTAAAAACAACCAAATAGAAATTCTGGAGCTGAAGAATACAATGAATAAAATAAAAAATACAGGAGAGCATCAATATCAAAATAGATCAAGCAGAAGAGTCTATGAAGTTGAAGATAGGACCTTTGAAATTATACAGTCAGAAGAAAATAAAGAAAAAGAAATAGAGTGAAAAAAGCCTACATGAACTATGGGATACCATCAAGACATGCAATCTGTAAATTATTGGAGTCCCAGAAGGAGAGGAGAGGGAAAAGGAGACAGAAACATTCTTTAAAAAAATATTGGCTGAGGAGTTCCCGTCGTGGCGCAGTGGTTAACGGATCCGACTAGGAACCATGAGGTTGCGGGTTCGGTCCCTGCCCTTGCTCGGTGGGTTAACGATCCGGCGTTGCCGTGAGCTGTGGTGTAGGTTGCAGACGCGGCTCGGATCCCGCGTTGCTGTGGCTCTGGCATAGGCCGGTGGCTACAGCTCCGATTCGACCCCTAGCCTGGGAACCTCCATATGCCGCGGGAGCGGCCCAAGAAATAGCAACAACAGCAACAACAACAGACAAAAAGACAAAAAAGACAAAAAAAAAAAAAAAAAAAAAAAAAAGTCGTGTTATAATAAAAAAAAAAAAAAAAAAAAAAAAAAATATTGGCTGAGAATTTCCAAAATTTAGGGAGAGACCTGGCCATTCCAGTTCATGAACACATAGGTCTCCAAATTATTCAGTTCAAAAAGATCATCTCAGAGACACATTACAATAAGTTTATCAAAAATCAAAACAAACAGAGAATCTAAAAATCAGCAAAGAGGCTTTTTAGTTACAAGGAAACCTGCCATTAGGCTATGAGTATATTTCTCAGCAGAAACGTTATAGGCCAGAAGATAGTGGGATGTTATGCTCAAAGTGCTGAAAGAAAAAAATTAACTATCAATCAAGAATACTTTATTCTGGAGTTCCTGTCGTGGCACAGTGGTTAATGAATCCCACTAAGAACCATGAGGTTGTGGGTTTGATCCCTGGCCTCGCTCAGTGGGTTAAGGATCCAGTGTTGCTGTGAGCTGTGGTGCAGGTCACAGACACAGCTCGGATCCTGCATTGCTGTGGCTGTGGCATAGGCTGGTGGCTATAGCTCCAATTCAACCCCTAGCTTGGGAACCTCCATATGCCACAGGAGCAGCCCCAGAAAAGGCAAACACACACACACACACACACACACACACACAAAAGAATACTTTATTCAGCAAATGTGTCTCTCACAAATGAAAGAATGAAAAGACATTCTCAGACAAATAAAAGCACGAGGAGTTCATCATCACTAGATCTACCTTACAAGAAATGGTGAAATAAATTCTACAAGGAGAAAATGAATGGATGGTAATTAGTAACGTGAAAATGTATTAAAACATACCACACACTGGTAAAGATAAAATACAGTCAAATTCAGGACACTTTAATAGTATAATGTGGTATCCACTTAACTGTAGAAGAAAGGTTAAAGATAAAAGTGTTAAAAACAACTACATCTACAATAATTTAATAAATGTAAAATATAAAAAGAGGTAGATTATCATATCAAAAACATAAAATATGGGGTGGTGGAATAAAATGGTAGAGTTTTTATATGTGATCTAAGTTGTAATCAGCATAAAGTAGACTCTAATCTATAGGACATCTAAGCTATGATATGCTTCATGTTAGGCTCATGGTAATGACAAAGAAAACAATCTACAGTAGATACACAAAATATAAAGAGAATTGAAGTATACCACTATGGAAAATCATCAATTCACAAAGGAAAATTGCAAGAAATTAACAAGTCAACTACAAAACACCCAGAAAACAATTACTAAGATGGAATCAGTAAGTCTGTACCTATTAATACTTTAAATATAAACATATTAAACTCTCCAATAAGAAGGCATTAAGTGGCTAAATGAATTTTTAAAAAAGGCTCAACTATATGCTGCCTACAATAGACTTATGTCAGCTTTAAGGATACATATATGCTAAAAATGAGGGCTTGGGAAAAAATATTCCATGCAGATGAAAACCAAACAGATTAGTGGTAGCTATAGCTCTGTATCAGGCAAATAGACTTTAACTGAAAAGTTGTGACAAAAGACAAGGAAGATCATTATATAATGATAAAGGGGTCAATTCATCAAGAGGACATAATAATTGCAAATATATATGTATATAACATTGGAGCATATAAATATGTAAAGCTAATACTAATGGACCTGAAGGGAGAAATAGAAAACAATGCAAAGGTAGAGGACTCTAACACCCTATTTTCAGAAATGGATGGATCACTCAGACAGAAAAATCAACAAGGAAATGTTGGATTTGAATTATACTTTATAGCAAATGAACCTAATAGACATACACAGAACATTCCACCAACAGCAGCAAAACACATTCTTCTCAAATGCACATAGGACATTCTCGAGGACAGATCATAGGTTAGGTCACAAAGTAAGTCTTAGCAAATTTAAAAAGATTACGATTATATGAAGTATTTTTTTCCTTACCAAAATGGTATAAAACTAGAAACCAATAGCAACATGAAAACTGGAAAATTCGAAAAGATGTGGAAATGAAAAAACACACTTCTGATCAATCAATGGATCAAAGAAGCAATCAAAAGAGAAATAAAAAAAATCTTGAAACAAATGAAAGAGGAAACATGACACACCAAAACTTATGGGATGCAGTAAAAGCAGTTCTAAGAGGAAGCCTGTAGTGGTAAATGCCTACATTAAGGAAAAAAAATTCAAGTGAACAACGCAATTTTACATCTCAAGAAAGTAGAAAAAGAAGAATTAACTAAGTTTGTTAGTTAAAGTTAGCATAAGGAAACAAATAAAGATAACAACAGAAATAAATGATATAGAGACCAAAAAACAATAGAAAAGATTAGTGGAACTAAGAGCTGGTTGTTTAAAGAGGTAAACAAAATCGACAAATCTTTAATCTAGACTAAGAAAGAAAGAAGATGTAAGTAAATGATATCAGAAATGAGAGAAGACATTACATAGATATCATAGAAATACAAAGGATTGTAAGAGACTATTATGAACAATTATATACCAACAAATTGGAGAGTCTCGAGGAAAAGGATAAATTCTTAGAAACATACAACTTACCTAGACTGAGTCATAAATAAACAGAAAATCTAGAGACTAATAATGAGTGAGGAGACTGATTCCATAATCAAAAACTTGCCAAAAAAAGAAAATCCAGGACCAGATTCTTTCACTGGTGACTTCCGTCAAACATTTAAAGAATTAATACAAACCTTTCTAAAATTCTTCCAAAAAATAAGAGTGGGGAGTACTCCCAAACTCATTTTACAAGGCCAGCATTACCCTGATACCAAAACCAAAGACACTGCAAGAAAATAAAAGCACAAGCCAATATCCCCAATGAGTATAGATGCAAAAATTCAACAAAATATTAACAAACAGAATCCAATAGAACATTAAATGGATCATACACCATTACCAAGTGAGATTCATCTCTGGGATACAAGAATGATTTCACATACACATATCAGTCAATGTGACATATCACATTACTAGAATGAAAGATAAAAACATACAAGCATTTCAACAGATACAGAAAAATCATTTGACAAAGTGCAACACTCTTTCATGTCAAAGTTCTTAACTAACTGGGTATAGAAGGAACATACCTCAGCATAATACAGGCCACATGTGGTGAGCCCACGGTGAACATTTTATTCAGTGGTGAATGGTTAAAATTTTTCTTCTAAGATCAGGAACAATAAAAGTACACTCACTCTTACCAATCCTATTCAACATAGTACTATTATGGGAAGTCCTAGCCCAAACAACTGGGTAAGAAAAGGATATGAAAGTCATCCAAATTGGAAAGGAAGTAGTAAAATCATCTCTGTTTGCAGACAATCTAATCTTATATATAGAAAATCCTAAAAACTCCACCAAAAAACTAGAACTAATAAACCAATTCAGTACATATGCAGGACACAAAATTAACATACAAAAATCAGTTGTGTTTCTACATACTAACAACAAATTGCTGAAAAAGAAATAACAAAAAAAACAACCTCATTTATAATATCATCAAAAACAATAAAAACACTCAGGCATAAATTTAATAAAGGAGGTGAAAAGTCTGTATGCTAAAAACTGTAAGACTGACAAAAGAAATAGAAGACACAAATAAATGGAAAGATATCACATGTTTATGTATCAGAAGAATTAATGTTGTTTAAATGTTCATACTACTCAAAGCCATCTACGGATTCAAGGCAATTCCTTTTAAAATTTCAATGACATTTTTCATTGAAATAGGAAAAAACAATCCTAAAATTTGTATGGAACCAAAAAAGACCTCAAATAGCCAAAGCAATTGTGAGCAAAAAGAACAATGGTGGAAACATTGCAGAGTCTGATTTCAAACTCTATTACAAAGCTATATTAATCAAAATAGCATGGTATAAACATTAAAACAGATACACAGACCAATGGAACAGACTCAAGAACACAGAAACAAACCCTTGCATATATAGTTAATCGACAAGAGAGCCAAGAATAATCAATGAGAAAGCACGTTCTCTTAAATAAATGGTGCTGGGAAAATTGGATAATCACACACACACACACACACACACACACACACACACAAAGAAAATGGATCTCTATTTTTACACCACTCACATAAATTAACTTAAAATGGATAAACGAATTAAACATTAGATGTGAAGCTGTAAAACACCTGGAAGAAAACATAGGGAAAATCTCCTTGACATGGGCCTTGGTAGTGATTTTTTGGATATAACACCAAAAACAAAGTGACAAAGGCAACAATTAATAAGGGGGACTAGATAAAACTAAAAAGTTTCAGCACAGCAAAAGACACAGTCAAGAAAATGAAAAGGCAACCTATGGCATGGAGGAAATGTTCACAAACCATCTATCAGGGGTTAGTATCCAAAAAAGAACTCATACAATTAAACAGCATTGGATATTATAGAAAAGATATAAAAAGTCTTGATGAGGATGTAAATTGGTGCAGCCACTGTGGAAAACAGTACAGAGTTTTGTCAAAAAAAATTAAAAAGAGAACTATTGTAAAATACAGCAATCTCACTTCTGGATATATATATCTAAAGGGGAGAAAAAGGATATCAAAGAGATAATTGTTCTCTCATGGTCATTACAGCATTATTTAAAGCAGTCAAGACATGGAAGCAACCTAAGTATCCATCAGCAGATGAATGGATAAAGAAAATGTGGCATATAAACTACGGAATGTTACTCAGACACAAAAGAAGGTTATCAGGGACTAGGGGTGGGTGAAATAGGAAGATACTGGTAAAAGTACACAAACTTCCACTTTGTTTGTTTGTTTGCTTGTTTATCGTTTTGCCTTTTCTAGGGCCGCTCCCACAGCTTAGGGAGGTTCCCAGGCTAAGGGTCTAATTGGAGCTGTAGCTGCCGGCCTACACCACAGCCACAGCAACTCAGGATCTGAAATGTGGGATCTGAGCCACGTCTGCAACCTACACCACAGCTCACGGCAACGCCAGATCATTAACCCACTTAGCAAGGCCAGGGATTGAACCCGCAACCTCATGGTTCCCAATGGGATTCGTTCCCATTGTGCCATGTCGGGAACTCCCATGATGACTATAGTTAACAATACTGCATTTATATACTAGACACCTGCTAAGATAGTGGATCTTAAATGTTCTCAGCACACACATAAATGGTAATGATGTGAGGGGATGGAGGTGTGGACTAACCTTGTTGTGGTAATCATTTCACAATATGTACATGTGTGTATCAAACCCTCACACTGTATACTTTAAATGTGCATATGTCACCTATATCTCAATAAAGCTGGAAAAAGATAAATTAAAAAGAAAAAAAAAAAAAAAACCGAAGAGGCCTAGGATAAACCCAAGGGATTGAAGCAGAGAAAAGGAAGGTTATAAAGAATTAGAAAAAGGAGCCATATTATAATACAGGGAACTATATTCAATAATTTATGACAGACCGTAATGGAAAAAAATGTTCTTTATTTTTATTTTTTTCTTTTTATGGCCACACCTGTGACATCTGGAAGGGAGAAATGGAAAACAATACAATAGTAGAGGACTTCAATACCCTACTTTCAACAATGGATGGATCACTCGGAAAATCAGCAAGGAAATGCTGGACTTAAATTATACTTTACAGCAACACTGGATCCAAGCCACACCTGCAAACTACGCCTCAGCTTGCGGCAACATGGGATCGGTAACCCACTGAGGGAGGCCAGGGATCTGTATCCTTGTGGATACTAGTCAGGCCCCTTACTGCTGAGCCACAATGAGAACTTCCTAGGTCAGGTTCTTAACTACTGAGCCACAACATGTCAACAGGTACTCCCTGGAAAAGAATATTTAAAAAAAGGAAATATTTTTAAAAATATATTTAAAAGAAAGAAATATTGTGCAGCAGAAATTAACACAACATTGTAAATCAGCTATACTTCAATTTAAAGAATTAAAAAAATTAAACTTTCATAATGTCCAAATCAAAAAAAAAAAAAAGGAAAGCTCAGCCAGGAGAAATAAGAGGCAGCTCAGGAACAAAATACTCCAAGGAGAGAGACTGCAGCGGCATCAAACGTGCAGAAGATGAGGAAAGATTGGGGAGGTCTTTGATGACCTTGGCAAAAGCAGTCGGGAGGAATGGGGAGGGTACAGACCACCAGGAGAGCAGTGGGCTGAAATCTGAGAAGAGGGGAAGTGGTGGGGCAACTGTGGTCAGAGGGGGATGTGTGAAAGCCAAGTCCAGTTTCCTGAGCTGACTTTGTGGTTCTTCCTCTGTCCAGCAGCTCCCCACCCCGGCTCACGCCCACACCGTACATTCCACTAGGAGCGCCCTTGGTGACAGGAGCCCTTACATCCTGAAGTTCAGGGCTAGACTTCCTAGATATCTTTCATTGTTTATCCCTTCAGTACCACCCCCACAACCACAGGCTCAAATGGGTCCTTATCCGCAGCCTCCCAGCTGGCCTCCCTAAGATTAATCTTGTTTGTTTCCAATTCACACACTGCCTCCTACCCGATCAACTTTTAAAATGCAAATGTAATCATCTTTTCCCTCTGCTTAAATGAAAGACCCTTCAGTGCATGTAAGATACGTGCAAATTGCTCAGCCCAACCTGCTAGGCTTTCCAAGTTCAGGTTCCTGCCCCTCTCTTCTTAGCCAGGGGAGCTCATGCTCTAGCCCGTAGAACTCCTCAGACTTTTTCAAGCCAGCCCTGCTCTCTTGTGTCTTTTCTTTTCCCAGCTGTTTGAAAGTGTTTCTACTCATCTTTCAAGATCAGCTTCAAGAACATCTTCCCTGGTAATCCCCTCCCTGTCATCTCAGGATCACTCCTGTCCTTCATTCTTATTTAATTCCCACCATCCTTCGATACCCTTCACTCAATATGTTGTCCTTTCCTGTGTGGGGCAGGTTACACATTTCCCTGCCCCAGCAGACTGTGACTACCTGGAGCACAAGAACTATAGTATTCATTGCTGTATTTCTAGGATTTGTGACAGTGCTCGGCGGGGTGAGTGACTCTTATTAAATTGCTCCATCAATGAGGGGAGCAGCATTGATATTTCTGCTATCAGCCTTACTGCTTTACTCATATCAGAGGTACATCTGAGGAGCGGTGAAGGACACAATTCTCTCTAATCACATGAAGTCCCCAGGTTTTCCCAGCATGCCCTCCTTGGTAGACCTGGGCCTCTGGTTCAAGACCACCTGGGAGATTGATGATCTTTCTTCCCATTGGCAGGACTATTCTCAGCTTTTCAGTCCAATTGGAGCCCCAGAGCCCCAGAAGGGGCCTCATGGACTGGGGGTAAAAGAGATGCCTGGCTCAGGGTGAAAGGAGATATTTGCTTCCGGAAAAATATCAAAAGCTGGAAATAACATAGGCAGCTGTAGCACCAATGAGGCTAGTCTAGGTAAAAGTCAAATTCAAGAATTATTCCAAATTCACCCACCTTTTACTCTTTGTGCCATTTGATTATATTTGTTTCTGCTTTTATCCTGTGTATATCTGCTTTTAACCCAGTTTACAATGGGTGCAAATGTAAATATTTTTCTGGGTCACGTCTTCAAATAAATCACATTTTCCATTGGTCTGGTTTGCTTTAAAAGTTCCCCCATTTCTGGCTATTACCACTTTACTCTTGAGTTTTGATAGCGTTAAACGAAAATGCCTCCACTCACGCATCCTCCTTGGGATCAGTTAGGCATGACTTAATTTCCATCCACTAGATTGATACCAATATGAGTCTTGGAAGATGGTTCTTAATAGGCCAGCTTGTAGTAATTGTTCTTGCTATGAAGTGATTTCCGCTTCATTTATAGAGTACTTCATTTTTTAATGTGTTCTAAGGACTTATCCGACAGGGTCTAATTTGGCCATTTCTATAGATCAGTTATTTCAAATGCAATAAAAATGCCTTGTAACGTGACCGAAGGTGTCATCACCTCTGTGTGGGTTTCTTGAATTGCACTTTTTGCATGAATCAGGAATATCTCTATGTACCTGGGTTACAAACTCCTTATTTTTGTGTTCCTCATCCATGGGCAGAAAAGACTCTAAAGCAGGTAGGAAAATGACAAGCAACCACTAATGAGGGCTGGGGCCATCACGTAAGGCCAGCTTCTTTCTCCCCTAAGAGCCAAAATGGGGTACACCCACAGCCCCACTAAGTTCAGTACCTGGGTTTCTCCTGCTGTGTGGCGATGATAGACCAGGGTAGGGCCAAACTCTGATAATGTGATGAGAGTGGCAATCTGCTTGCTTACCTGGCCAATTTCACCCCTGCCTGGTGCAGGGCTCAAAGTAAATTGCTGTTTACCCTCTAGGCGTCTGCCTTGCTATTCTCTTCTTTCCTATATCCCAGTCTGGCTCTGGCCAACTTATGCTTCAAGGGCAAAGCTGTCATTTATTGAATTACTCTGTAACTCCCCAGTGACTTTTGCTGGAAATACTCCTTCCTGAGTGGTGGCGATGAATCTTGCCATAAAAGATGTGACTTCTGAAAGCCAGTATTGCTCAGGAGCCCCCTAAAGACCCTGGCACCAGGGCCACAGGACACAGGAGGCCTTTGGGACTGTGACACACAGCAAAGACCTTGGCCATCTGCAGATGGAGCCAAATTGTCTCTTGGAGAACTATTGCTCTAGGGCCTTGGAGCTTTCAGTTTACTTTGGAGGATTCTCTTTCAAACTCAGGCCTAACGACTTGTAAGATTTGCAGAAAACAAAAGATAACATGGCAGCGATTCGCAGAAATACCTAAAGCAAGTTTAGCAAATGTCTTTATTCCTTCAGCAAAAGCAGCAGCCATGTTCTTGGGAAATCTAATTTGTTCAATAAGAAAGCATCTCAGAAAAATGACAAGCCGTGTGCAAAATGTCACAAGACGCGTTGCGCAATATCCCTGTGTGGAATCATTTATTAAATGATTACAGCCCAAAGGAAAATATCAAATTATGTGAGCTTTTTTATCTGTGGTACATATGTCAGGCTCAAAAGGAAAACATATTAAAGCAAAACCAAAAATCTTTTAAAGTCTTTCTGGACCCTTGGAAATAGCAAACTACCTCCTGGGTTCAGGTTATATTCTCAGGTGATATCCTTCTGCTTGATGATGGCACAACCCCTCCATTCAAAGGCCTGCCTGGTTTGGGGTTGGAAGAACAATTTACAGCTTCCAATGCCAGGTGTCAGTGAAAAATGTCATGTCCTGGAAAGCCTGTCAAGTGGAAACTACGCTCAAAAGTTTGGCCCCTGCCTCCCATCAGAGGAATAAGAACTTTATACTCTACTGTGGGATAAAGAATCAGGCACAGGGAGTCAATGCAATTCCTATCAAAATCTCCCAATGATGGTTTTTGCAGAAACAGAAAAATTCATCCCTAAATTTATGGGAATTCTCGAGGGACTCAGAATTGGCCAACCAATCTTGAAAAAGAACAAATGTGGAGCTCTCATACCTCCTCATTTCAAAATTTAGTACAAAACTCCAGTAATCAGAACATTAGGCCAGACATATAGACCAATGAAATAGATTAGAGAGCCCGGAAATCAATCCCCACATATACGGTCAAGTGATTTTCAACACAGGTGTCAAGAACACTTAGTGGGGAAAAAGTCAGTTTTTCAACACATGCCGGGAAAATTGAATGTCCATATGTTAAAGGAACAAAGTTGGACTCTTGCCTTACACCATATGCAAAAATTAACTCAAAATGGATTAAAGACCAAAGTAAGAGCTAACACTACAAAACCCTTAGAAAAAAACGTAAGGAAAAGCCACATGACATTGGATTTGGCAATGAATTTTTGGATATGACATCAAAAGCACAGGCCACAAAAGGCAAGATAGGTAAATGGGACTTCATCAAAATTAAAAACTTTTGGAGTTTCCGTCATGGCTCAGCGGTTTGCAAACACGGCTAGCATCCATGAGGATGCGAGTTTGATCCCTGGCCTTGCTCAGTGGGTTAAGGATCCAGCATTGCCGTGAGCTGTGGTGTAGGTTGCAGATGCGGCTCGGATCCTGCATTGCTCTGGCTGTGGTGTAGGCTGGCGGCTGCAGCTCCAATTAGACCCCTAGCCTGGGAACCTCCACATGTCTCGGGTGTGGACCTAAAAGGACAAAAAAAAATAAAATAAAAAAAAATAAAAAAATAAAAACTTTTGCACATCAAAGGATACTCATAACAGAAGGAAAAGGCAACCCACAGAATGGAAGGAAATATTTGCAAATCATATTTCTTTTTTTTTTTTTTTTTGGTCTTTTTGCCATTTCTTGGGCTGCTCCCATGGCATATGGAGGTTCCCAGGCTAGGGGTCAAATCGGAGCTGTAGTCGCTGGCCTACGCCAGAGCCACAGCAACGCGGGATCCAAGCCGCGTCTGCAACCTACTCCACAGCTCACGGCAATGCCGGATCCTTAACCCACTAAGCAAGGCCAGGGATCGAACCCGCAACCTCCTGGTTCCTAGTCAGATTCATTAACCACTGCACCATGACGGGAACTCCACAAATCACACTGCTGATAAGGGGTTAACCTCCAGAGTATATAAAGAACTCCAACAACTCAACAACAACCACATAAAATCCAAACAACCTGATTTTGAAAAGGGGTAAGGACTTGAACTGACATCTCTCCAAAGGCATACAAATGGCAAGTAACACATGAGAAGACATTCAACAGCACAGGTCTTTAGGGAAGTGCAAATGAAAGCTACAATGAGATACCACTTCATACCTATAAGGATGACTATTATTAACTGACAACAATGCCCCTCCTACCCATGCCAGAAAATAACAAGTGTGAGTAGGACATGGGGAAACTGGAAACCTTGGGCACTGTTGGTGGGAATGCAAAATGGTATAGCCACTAGGCAAAACAGTATGGTGGTTCCTCAAAAAATAAAATTGTCATCTGAGCCAGCACTTCTGGATATACACCCAAAAGAACTGAAAGCGGGCTCTCCAAGAGATATGTGTATAACCATGTCCATAACAGCATTATCCACAATAGCCAAAGGTGGCAACACCCAAATATACAACACATGAATGGATAAGCAAAAAGTGATAAATGCAATATTATCCAGTCTCAAAGGGGAAGCAAATTTTAACACATGCTACAACATGGATAAACTTTAAGGTCATGATGCTGAGTGACACAAACCAATCACCACCAAAGGACAAACACTGTATGATTCCAGTTACATGAGGTACCTAGAACAGTCAAATTCCTAGAGACAGAAAGTAGAACGGTGGTTGCCAGGACCTGGGGTAGGGGCTGGGGAGTTATTATTTCCTGAGTATGGAGTTTGTTTGTTTTAAACAACAGCTAACTTTATTTTTTTCTTCTCCCTTTTTATAAAAATGATTTTTATTTTTTTCCATTATAGTTGTTTTACAGTGTTCTGTCAATTTTCTACTGTACAGCCAAGTGACCCAGTCACACATACATATATACATTCTTTTTCTCACATTATCCCCCATCTGCTCCATCATAAGTGACTAGATAGAGCTTCTTTTTCCTTTTTTTTCTTTCTTTTTAGGGCCGCACCTGCGGCATATGGAAGTTCCTGGGCTAGGGGTTGAATTGGAGCTGCAGATGCAGGCCTACACTCCAGCCATGGCAACACGGGATCCAAACTGCATTTGCAACCTACACCACAGCCACGGCAACGCCGGATCCTTAACCTGCTGAGTGAGGCTAGGGATCAAACCCGAATCCTCATAGACACAATGTTCTTAACCTGCTGAGCCAAAACAGGAATTCCCCAGAATTTCTGTTGGGGATGATAAAAAAGTTCTGGAGGAGTTCCTGTCATGGCGCAGTGGAAATGAATGAGACAGGGAACTGTGAGGTTTCGGGTTCCATCCCTGGCCTCCCTCTTTGGGTTAAGGATTCAGTGTTGCTTTGAGCTGTGGTGTAGGTCGCAGATGTGGCTCAGATCCCATGTTGCTGTGGCTGTGGTGTAGGCCAGCAGCTGTAGCTCCAGTTCAACCCCTAGCCGGGGAACCTCCATATGCCTCCCGTCTGGCCCTAAAAAGCAACAACAACCACAACAAAAACCAGTTCTGGAGATGAATGGTGATAATGGTTGCACATTATGTGAATGTATTTAATGCTATTGAAATGCACATTAAAAATGGTTAAAATGGTAAATTTCATGTTATGTATATTTTACCACAATAAAAAAAAAAAAAAAAAGCAGGCAACCCTACAAGGAGGGTGTAGATATAATCATTTAAAAACCATAAGTTATTGTGCATCTTCTCTGACACAGTAACACAAAAAGTCCTCTGTAAGTAAGACATGAATCATATTTACTTTGGACATATTATCTAAATATGTTGCAGTTCCCATTGTGGCACAGTGGTTAATGAATCCGACTAGGAACCATGAGGTTTCGGGGTTTGATCCCTGGCCTTGCTCAGTGGGTTAACAATCCGGCGCTGCCGTGAGCTGTGGTGTAGGTCGTAGACGTGGCTTGGATCCAGCATTGTTGTGGCTCTGGCGTAGGCTGGTGGCTGCAGCTCCAATTGTACCCCTATCCTGGGAACCTCCATATGCTGCGGGAGCGGCCCTAGAAAAGGCAAAAAGACAAAAAATTAAAAATAAAAAAATATTTATTTATATCTAAACTGTAATCAAAGGGAAAAAACAGGAAGTTAAAATTATTCCCATACTTATCCTATGAAAGCATTAGAAGCAGGAATGCAAAATATTGAGATGGAAGCATATTTCCAGAATAATCAATAGGTAAAAGAAAATACACAATAGCTTGGAGTTCCCAAGGTGGCTCAGCAGATTACAAATCCAACTAGTATCCATGAAGATGCAGGTCTGATCCCTGGCCTTGCTCAATGGGTTAAAGACCTGGTGTTGCTGTGGCTGTGCTGTAGGCTGGCAGCTGCAGCTCCAATTTTCCCCTAGCCTGGGAACTTCCATGTGCTGTAGGTGAGGCCCTAAAAAAGCAAAGAGAGGAAGAAAGAAAGAAAAGGAAGGAAGGAAGGAAGAAAGAAAGAAAGAAAGAAAGAGAAAATACACAACAGCAAGAAGTAGATTGGCTTCGGGCTTCCGATTGTACGGAAATATTTCTGAGAATGATGCCCTCATATATATATTCAGAAATACTTATAGGCCATTGAAGAGATGTGTTCAGGGGCTGCAAAGACGGAAAAATAACTGATTGATAAAATTTTAATTAAAAAAACTTTTAATTTTTTAACATAGTAAAAAGTTTTTTTCATAGTGATATTTACAATGCATCATTACAATTTTTATATGTTGTTTATTTCTTTAGTCTCTCCTGTTATCAGAACACAAGCTCCATGCAGATGAAGATCTTATCCATCAAATCACCAGCCACTACTGCCCACGACAACATCTAGCATGTAGAGAACACTTATTATATACTCGCTGTGTGGATGAATACGTGGCTTTTTCTTTCCAACAGTGCCTAACACAATACCTTATGCGTGGAAGAGGATAAACAGTTGTT
This sequence comes from Sus scrofa, assembly GCF_054392235.1. Lineage (NCBI taxonomy): Eukaryota > Metazoa > Chordata > Mammalia > Artiodactyla > Suidae > Sus > Sus scrofa. The sequence continues at coordinate 106,196,997 of NC_139388.1, read as the reverse complement.
GATCTGATTATATATGAAAAAAAAGGTTGATATCAGTTGAGTTACAAGTTTATGAGGGCATACAAAGGCTTTTACTAGAACCTCAAGAAATAAGTATTGTATTTTAAGATTCTATTGAACTATGAATAATTATTTTATGAAGTTTGAGGAAGAGAAAGGTTTGCTGATTAAGCCATGATCAACCATCAATTGTAACTGTAAAATCTCTCCCATCTGGCAGAGATTTTAAGAATTCGAAGAATGTGCATTCTAGGACTTAAGAGATGCGGTATATAACATAGACTTTTCCCCTGAGACCTATTTTAACATGTTTCTCTCTGCATCTCGGACTGAAAAGAACCCTAAAAATTGCATAAGGAGTTCTCATTGTGGTGCACTGGAAATGAACCCAACCAGTATCCATGAGGGCATGGGTTCAATCCCTGGCCTTGCTCAGTGGGTCAAAGATAAGGCATTGCCATGAGCTGTGGTGTAGGTTGCAGACACGGCTCAGATCCTGAGCTGCTGTGGCTGTGGTGCAGGCTAGCAGCTACAGCTCTGATTCAACCCCTAGCCTGGGAACTGCGATATGCTACTAGTGGGGCCCCAAAAAGCAAACAAAACAAAACAAAAAAGGCAACAGTCTAAATTTCCATACAGTGCTAAGGTAAACATTTGTTCCTAGAATGATGGGGATGAAAATCAGATCCACATAATATCAGGTATGTTTAAGAAGCACTTGAGATAAGGAAAAAGACAGACCCGAACATTTTTCCTTCTTCAATCCCTTACTATTTATCAGATGCTAAGCACACATTCTTATGAGAAGGGAGCAGCAGCAAGAGGAAAGTATGAAGAAAGTATGGCGGGAGTCCTGATCCAACTGTAGGCAATGACAGGTGAGGACCCAAAGAAGATGCAGGGTGACCAGCTAGGAGTTCCCCAGTTAGCGATGCTGGAAGCGTGCACCAGAGTGGCGGAGGTCGGGATGGAATGAGCTCAGATTCAGGAGACACTGTAGAGGCAACATGGGCAGGATCTGGTGATGCAGCACATTGTTTTTGCTTTCCCCTCACACACCAAACATGTTTTTAAATTGTTTGGCAAGGACCTGTAGTGACAAATGCCTCTGATTCTAAATATAAACAGTAGCACACACCAGGATACATTATATATTTTTTTTTCCCTGCTTTTTAGAGCTGCACCTGCAGCACATGGAGGTTCCCAGTCTAGGGGTCGAATCAGAGCTGCAGCTGCCAGCCTACACCACAGCCACAGCAATACCAGATCCAAGCCGTGTCTGTGACCTACACCACAGATCATGGCAACGTCAGACCCCCAACCCACTGAGTGAGGTCAGGGATCAAACCCACATCCTCATGGATACTACTTGGATTCATTTCAACTGACCCGCAATGGAACTTCCATTCCATTATTTTTTAAAATGATTTTTATTTTTTCCATTGTAGCTGGTTTACAGTGTTCTGTCAATTTTCTACTGTGCAGCAAAGTGACCCAGTGATACATACATATATACATTCTTTTTCTCACATTTTCCTCCATCATGCTCCATCACAAGTGACTAGATATAGTTCCCAGTGCTATACAGCAGGATCTCATTCCTTATCCATTCCAAAGGCAATAGTTTGCATCTAATAAGCCCAGATTCCCAGTCCATCCCACTCCCTCACCCTCTCCCTTGGCAACCATGAGTCTGTTCTGCAAGTCCATGATTTTCTTTTCTGTGGAAAGGTTCATTTGTGCCATGTTTTAGATTCTAAATGTAAGTGAAATCATATGGTATTTGTCTTTCTCTTTCTGACTTATTTCACTTAGTATGAGAGTCTCTAGTTCTATCCACGTTGCTGCAAATGGCATGATTTTGTTCTTTTCTTATGGTTGAGTAGTATTACATTGTGTATATATCCCACATTTTCTTACACTCCATTATTTTTTTTCTCATTAAACTTCTTTAAATGGGTCTCAAAATTCTGTGACAGATATTTGATCAAGTTGTTTCCATTAAAAAGTGTTGATTTTAAAAACTAATAACTTAATACTGCCACACACAAAACCAATGGTCCACAAAACATTCTTTCCTTCTAAAGGTTTTATGATGCATTGTTATCATTAACCACTCTTTTACTATTAAACTTAAATGGCCAATTGAAAAACAGTTCTGAGACTGTTCTTCCACCACTGATTAAAACTGGGGTGGCAGGTATTGGGGATAATATTCATTTAGCCTTCTGAGCTTTCTGAGCAGACTTGGTGACCTTGCCAGCTCCAGTTGCCTTCTTGTCCACTACTTTGATGACACCCACAGCAAGCATCTGTCTCATGTCATGAACAGCAAAACGGCCCCGAAAAGGATAGTCAGAGAAGCTCTCAACACACATTGGCTTGCCAGGAACCATATTGATGATGGCAGCATCACCAGATTTCAAGAGCTTGGGGCCGTCCTCCAACTTTTTCCCAGAACAATGATCAATCTTCTCCTTCAGGCAATGTGAGCTGTGTGGCAATCCAGCACAGGTGTGTAACCAGCACTGATTTGGCCAGGATGGTTCAAGATAATCACCTGAGCTGTAATGCCAGCTGCTTCCATCAGTGGGTCATTTTTGCTGTCACTAGCCACAATGCCACGACAGACATCCTTGACACATGTTCTCGACATTGAAGCCCACGTTGTCCCCAGGATGGGCTTCACTCAAAGCTTCATGGTGCATCTCAACAGACTTGACTTCAGTCGTAACATTGACTGGAGCAAAGGTGACCACCATGCCAGGTTTGAGAACACCTGTCTCCACTCAAGCCCTTGCGTCTGCCCCTCTTTTTTGAACTTTTCGATGGTTCTTTTGTCGATCCCACAGCTTTGGTAGATCAGATGGCCAGTAGTGATGGACTTACCCGAATCAATGCGTCCAATGATGACGATGTTGATGGGAGTCTTCTCCTTTCCCATTTTTGCTTAGGTTTTAGCGATGGTTTTCATGACACCTGTGTCCTGGAGGCAAACCCATTGCAAAAAGGCATGTTCCATTATTTTTTTAAACCTATATTTGACTTTAGGTTTACTTAAGTTAGCAGAAATGACAAGGTTTCCATATTTCTGAGGATATTTTATGCTTAGTTTATTTTAAATACTAAACTTCTTAATGACAGAAAGAGTTCCCAGTGTTAGACTGGCAGAGAATGATACAGCTGTGCCCTTGCTTTTTTTCTTTGGCTGTGCCCACAGCATGCAGAAGTTCCGGGGCCATGGATGACAATGCCAGATCCTTAATCTGCTGCACCACCAGGGCACTCCAAGGACCAGACCTCAAGGGGTATTGAGATGTTAGGGGGGGGACACATCTCTACTCTCAGATCTATCATTTGTGCTCACTGCACTGCTGCAATCAGGGTCAAGTTGAAGTACCTTTTGTATGGATCTGTGTGACAAATACTCTGTGTTCACCATGAATTATCAACCCACCAGATATTCTCTAAAGTGCTAATGTAGAAGAAATAATATAAAACTACAAGTCTAGAGGTTCTTTGCACAATTACTATAAAAGGTGGAGGGAACTTGGGTAGGGACCTCCATCAGCAGCTGTATAAGTTTGCCTTCCTTTCTCTTGCCTCCCACGCTCTCCTGTTGTATTTTGAGCTAGATTATGAATAAAGATCAAGTGTAAACTAACAAAAGTAAATAAAATTACATTTGTGCATGTGTGAAATTTAAGGGTAAGACTTTTTTCTTTTTTTTTTTTTTTTTGTCTTTTTGCCATTTTTTGGGCCACTCCCGCAGCATGTGGAGGTTCCCAGGCTAGGGGTTGAATCGGAGCCGTAGCCACAGGCCTACGCCAGAGCCACAGCAACTCGGGATCAGAGCCGCATCTGCAACCTACACCACAGCTCATGGCAACGTCAGATCCTTAACCCACTGAGCAAGGCCAGGGATCGAACCTGCAACTTCATGATTCCTAGTCGGATTCGTTAACCACTGCACCATGATGGGAACTCCCAGGGTAAGACTTTTAAGAAGGAAAAGATTGGCAAGCATAGTACCTATTGAGTTAACCTGCTTATAGCAAGTTAAAAACAAGGGCAAATTTGTATTTTATAATAATTCTGTGTGTAGATATAGCATTGACATAGGAAGGGACATGCTAGAGGCCACTCCTCCCACTTTATTTCCATTGCCTCTCACTGAAGTGACATGTGATGGAACAGGGTGGGCTTTTAAAGGCACAATAGAACCAAGATGTGTTACTGGACAGAGGGAAAGTTCACACTGAATCCTCCAGCTCTAGCTTGAGCCTCACCCCATTGAAGAATTTACTAGAGACTCATCTTCTTGGGATAGTCAACAGGTGGATTTTTTATTTAACTTTCTTTCTCTGGAATTACCCTCTAGCTTTAAGATTTAGGATTCTGGCTTCTACCTCATTCCACTTTCTTTTCTCTCACCTAACTTTTGTTTTCTTTTCTCTTTAGGGCCACACCTGCAGCATATGGAGGTTCCCAGGCTAGGGGTCTGATCAAAGCTACAGCTGTTGGCCTACACCACAGCCACAGCAACACGGGATCCGAGCCGTGTCTGCAACCTACACCACAGCTCATGGCAATGCCGGATCCTTAACCCACTGAGTGAGGCCAGGGATCGAACCCTCAACCTCATGGTTCCTAGTCGGACTTGTTTCCACCACACCACAATGGGAACGCCTCACTTAACTTTTAATCTTTACTTAAAGACTGTCAATATATTTGAATTCTAAATTCTACTTGGGCCATGGAAGATGTTTTATTTTGAAGGAGATGAAGCTCTTTATTCTATAAACATCTGTTATGGATTGAATTGTGTCTCCCCCACAAGAGGTAAAGAAGTCCTGACCCCAGGACCTGAACAGGCAACCTTATTTCAAAGCAAGATCATTGTAACTAGCTAAATTAAGATGAAGCCACCCTAGAGTAGAGTGGATTAGTCTCTTGCCAAGAAGAAAAGGGACATGGACACATCAAAATACGGGGGTGGGGTGGGGGGAACACCATGTGAGGAGGGAGTGATACAGCTAACGAATGCCAAGGATTGCCAGCAGGAGCTGGAAGAAACAACAACAAATTTTCTGCTACACATTTCAGGGTGAGCATGGTCCTGCCATTGCCTTAGTTTCAGACTTCCCTACTCCATAAATCTGAGGATGCATTTCTGTTGTTTTTAAGCAACCCAGTTTATGGTCTTTGTTAAGGCAGACCTAGGAAACTGATGAACCACCCACCTATCCAGCCATTTATCCTTCCCAGCATCTACCCATCCATCTACCCATTCATTCATTCAAATGACATTTAGCACTCCATTGCATACCAGGCACTGTTTACAGTAGTTCCAAGGAGGCAGAGAGGAGAAAGAACCCACCTCTGGACCCAAAAGCTTTTAATCTCAGGGGACAAGAGGTCTGGGGACCGGAAGCAGGGAAGAGGGACTGACTCTTCTTGGTGCATGGAGAAGGGGATGGGCATTGGTCATGGAAGATGGAATGAAAAGAAACATACAGCGTGGCTTTAAGATGGCTATGGTGTGGATGCAACTAGAGATTCTCATACTGAGTGAAGTCAGAAAGAGAAAGACAAATACCATAAGATATCACTTATATGTGGAATCTAAAATATGGCACAACAAACCTTTCTACAAAACAGAAACAGACTCACAGAGAATTGACTTGTGGTTGCCAAGGGGGAGGTGGGGGATGGGCTGGGAGTTTAGGGTTAGTGGATGCAAACTATTACATTTAGAATGGATGAGCAGTGAGGTCCTGCTGTACAGCACAGGGAACTACATCCCACCACTTGGGAGAGAACATGATGGAAGATAGTATGAGAAAAAGAATGTATATATATGCATGACTAGGTTACTTTGCCATCTAGCAGAAGTTGGCACAATACTGTAAATCAATTAACTGTACTTTAATAAAAATTTTTTTTAAAAGATGGCTGTTGTGAAAAATAAATTGCATTTCAGGTATAGGCATACAAGATGCAGTGTTGAAAGAGAGTCTAGAGTTTGTTCAACTTTTGAACCTATAACTGTAGGGACAGAGGCCCTTATAGGCTGTGGCTAGCCTAGCAGCACACAGCCAGGGGTGAAGCCAGCAAGAAAAGTTCTAACGAAGAGAAGGTGCTGTGGGCTATGATAAGGCAAGAGCAATCTCTGCACCATCGTCCTTAGCCCTCACCTCAGTCCTCCTTTTCAAAGAGGGAATCTTAAGGTGCAGGGAGGCAATGTGATTGATTTGTCCAAGTAAAGTGAATTGTCTATTAAATGGTGGAGCCCAGATCAGAGCTGGCCTTGCAGCCTGAAGGCCCCAGATGGCAACGTTCCCCAGGTGTTAGAAGTTCCAGACCTAGTTTTCTTTCTCTCCCACCCTGCCTTACAGCCACTTATAAAATATCATGTTAGGAGTTCCCATCATGACTCAGTGGTTAACGAATCCGACTAGGAACCATGACGTTGCAGGTTCGATCTCTGGCCTTGCTCAGCGGGTTAAGGATCCGGTGTTGCGGTGAGCTATGGTGTAGGTCACAGATGCAGCTTGGTTCTGGTGTTGCTGTGGCTGTGGTGTAGGCCAGCAGCTATAGCTCGGATTAGACCCCCTAGCCTGGGAACCTCCATATGCTGCGGGTGTAGCCCTAGAAAAGACAAAAAGACAGAAAAATAAAATATCACGTTAAAACCAGACAGCTCCTTGCAAAGTCAATGAAAACTCCTAGAAAGAAATGAGAATTAAGAAAAGTAATTGTGCCTTTAGGCCTCACATTCTTTTAGCCTCACCAGAATGTACTATTCATAAATCACACAAATGATACAATAATATTCATGTATGCATATAAATATTGAAATTAAATTACCATTCCTATTGTCATTGCAATTGTCACAGATATGGGTAAGATTTATTTCTTGTTCAAATTTCAGAGGGAGAAAAATCTAATGAAAACTATTGTTATATATTGATATCCAGAGTGGTTCTGATACTAAGATGATTTAGACCTGTATTTCCAAACCTTTCGAATGCATATTGATGATCTTAGAGTTTGTATATATGTACCATTTATATACGTAGAGAATAACTCTGAATTACTCAACAGATATTGCCATACTAGGGTAGGGGAGGGATCCCTTGAAGCTTGAAGAAACAAACTGAGGACTAGTAAAAGTAATTCTACTTTATGGAGTACTAGTTACTTTGAGGATGCACTGTCCTAGGAGGGAAAAACAGGAGAAAATGAAATTATAATGATGCCACTGAGTACTGGGACTTCCCATGCTCTAATCTGTAGCTCTGCAGAGCAGGGCACGGCTGCCATGTTAACTAAAGGCTTGGGAAAATACATGGGAAGAGCCACAGAGAACTCGGACCCTGACGTGTCCGTCACAGTGAATCTCAGAAATCTTCCTCATGCATCTTTAGGTGGTGGCTCAGCAGTCAAGAACTCCTGGCGTCTATTAACCGAAGCCATCTTACCATCTTGACACTGGGCGCTTCAAGGACATGTATTACTAGAATCTGTAGCCAAGGCATGAAAACCTCAAAAGAAGAAAATGAGTTCTTTTTTTGATCTCCTTCAAGGATCCTTTTCTAGATTTCATTTCCTGAAGGTTCACCTTTTTCATGTAACCTCATCTCTCATCTAAAAAATGACCACCCCTTCCAGGCAAACAGGGCTGTGGGGTTTTTCTAAGGGGTGCCTGTGGGCATTGATTACACTCTACAGAAATACAGTGCAAACCCCTGCCCCGCCACCTTAATGCAGAAGAGCTGAACAGCGGGCCACGTCTCTGGTGGGTGGCGTGGTTTCACTGCAAGGAGGGTCAGATTTTCTCACACCTTGGGTTTGTTCAATGGAATCAGAAAACTGGAGAAAGTCAGCATGGATCTCTGTAAGCATCATCTGAGAGTTTCGGGTCATGGAATTGGTCCTGATGGAATTCCTCACCAAACTGTCATGGGAAGTGTAGGGCTACGATTTGGCTACAAAATGCACAACTGATTTTCAGTTAACCACCTTACTTCACAGCTGTACCCTATCAGGAGCCAGTTCCCTGGCTAAAGATAAAAATGATTTTCCTGATCTTTCATTGGTCTAGTGACTATGTGGCATTTTTTAAGCCAAGATCCTAAATACGCCATGGTTTTTTTTGTTTGTTTGTTTTTTAAATAGCTTCTGGGTTCCCAGCCTTGACTACTAAGGTATTCCTTGCTGTTGGATTACAGATGCCAGTTACATCTGTTATGTGTCTGGCATGAATTTTTGTCTCTGCTTAAGGTGAAGGCTGACTTTGCTTCTAGGAAAACGGCTCTTTACATCAGCACCGTTTCTGAGACAAGCCATTTCTCCCCTGTATTACACTTTTTCATCTAGTCATTCTCACTTACCGATGTTGGGTTTTGCTCCTTGTTCCATCCACTGACCTCGGCTCCTTTCTCACACCGGCACCATCCAGTTCTGACACCATGGCTTGGTCCTGGCTGCTACCCCGCAGCCTCAGGGTGCCTGGAAGGACACGCTCAGACCTCCTGCAGGGAGAGCTCAGCAGCTCCTCGAGGGAAAGCTGGCCCACTGCCTGGGTGCAGCCTTGGAGCGGGGCAGCCCCCGGCCAGGGACTGGGCAGCATGGCAGAAGCACAGGGGCTCAGCTACTTCTGCCCAGTGAGGGACTCCACCGACAGAGGCTGCGCCCTGTCCGGAGTTCTCCCCCGGGTTGGGCGTGACTTTGTCATGTCTGCTTGGAGGTACAAGCTCTTTCTTCCTCATTCCTCCGAGGGGGTCAGGTCTCAGCAGATCCTGAAGGCTTTCCCAGCCCAACCAGCTTCCTTCCCCCACCCCCCAAATTAATGGCTTGCCCTCCTAGCTGTCTCAGCATTTGCTTCCCAAGCACTCACACCTGGCCCTAGCCTCACCCCACCCCCTTCTCTTGGCTAGTCTTGGTCTTTTATGCTTCCATATACACATGATCAGTATATTTCAAAATTATCTCCATCAAAAAAAAAAATAGTAGGGATTATGAATTTTGGGGAAATGGACACAATTTTTATTTTTATTTTCTTTTTTTGTCTTTTTAGGGCCACACCTGTGGCATATGGAGGTTCCCAGGCTAGGTGCCCAATCTGAGCTGTAGCCATCGGCCTATACCACAGCCACAGCAATGTCAGATCTGAGCCGCATCTGTGACCTACACCACAGCTCACGGCAATGACGGATCCTTAACCCACTGAGCAAGGCCAGGGATCGGACCTGCATCCTCATGGATACTAGTCGGATTCATTTCTGCTGAGTGATGACAGGAACTCTGACACAATTTTTAAATAAATATTTAACTGTGTATTGGCTTTATGTTCACATCTCCCACTAAACTGTAAATTCCACGAGGAAAAGTATCTTGTGTTTTTTTGTTCACCTCTCTGTACCTAATGCATAGCCCGAGCCCGTACATAACAGATGCGCAATAGATATTTGCTGAGTAAGTGAAATAATCAACATCCAAGGCTTATTATCACTTCAAAAGGTGAATAAAGACACTTCAGGCAGACAACATATGGTGAGTAGATTGCTGCTACTAGTAACATTCTTTGGTGATTGAGCAGTATGCAATAGGGCTTCTATTTTCCACAACTAATTATCCAATAAAAATGGATTATTTTAAAATTTTAAACTTTTCATTTTAGATAGATTGTCAAAACTTGGAGTACATTTACCTACTGAAACAAAATTTGTAAGCAAAAGTTAAATTCTTAGCTTTATCCTCAGTGTATACATACAACTCTTAAAGCTAAATTTTGGATTAAACAGGCTTCTGTGGAAGTAATTGCTCTTTAGAAAAGTATTATCATAAGCATAAAAGCAGGAGTTCCCACTGTGGCGCAGCAGAAATGAATCCAACTAGTATCCATGAGGATGCAGGTTCGGCCCCTGGCAGTGCTCAGTGGGTTAAGGGTCCAGCATTGCTGTGAGCTGTGGTGCAGGTCAGAGATGTGGCTCGGATCTGGTGTTGCTGTGGCTGTGGTGTAGGTTGGCAGCTGTAGCTCTGATTCAACCCTAGCCTGGGAACTTCCACATGCTGCACGTGTGTCCCTAAAAAAAAAGCTTAAAAAAAAAAAAAGCATAAAAGCATTAACTGATTCAGTTTGGAAGCCAGGGGATATCACTCTGCCATCTCACACCATCCCCCTCATCCCCCCTTGTAAATTAATAAGCGAAAACGAAGCAAAGCATAGGTTCAAGTTCCATCTCCCTCACTCAGTGGCCAAGTGACCTTGCGAAATGTACCTGTTTCTAAGCCTCATTTCTGTAGCAACTGTAGCGACAACGGTGTCAGCTTTCAGCTCTTGTTCTTCATTAGGCGATGGCAAGCACACAGCCAACTCACCTGGAGGGGTCTTTTGAAATGAAAACATAAATGCCCAGATCCCAAGGTGGGATGGGGCCCAGGTATGTGTACTTAAATGTCTGCTGAGGTAATTCTGATACTAACTCTCATCAGGCAGGAAGGTCTAAGTTACACTGCAGTAACAAGGAATCCTGAGCAGCCCATGGCTCAACACATAAACATTTATTTCCTACACGTGTTACATGTCCCATGTGGGTTTCAGTGGAAAGTGGTGGGGGGGGGCTGGCTGCTCCACAGTTATTCAGGGCTCAGAATCACAGAGGCTCTGCCGTCTAGAACATTCCCATCACCACCACAGGACACAGGTGGAGGGCCATGCACAAGCAATTACATGTTTGTCCTGGAAATGACCTGTGTCACCTGCTCCTAGCATTTTGGCCAGAAGTAGTTACATGACCCCACCTCCCTGCAAGAAGTGCCCTCCCTATGTGCCCAGGAAGGAAAGAAGAAGCTGTCTGGTGAGCAGCATTTTTTTTTTTTTTGGTCTTTTTGCCTTTTCTAGGGCCACTCTTGTGGCATATGGAGGTTCCCAGGCTAGGGGTCTAATCGGAGCTGTAGCCGCCAGCCTATGCCAGAGCCACAGCAACGTGGGGATCCGAACCGCGTGTCCAACCTACACCACAGCTCACAGCAACGCCGGATCCTTAACCCACTGAACAAGGCCAGAGGATCGAACCCGCAACCTCATGGTTCCTAGTCGGATCAGTTGACCACTGAGCCACAAAGGGAACTCCCTGGTGAGCAGTATTAACATCTACACATGGACACAGTTAAGAATGAGCACATTCAATTTGCTAATTAAATAATACTAAAAGCGTGGTATTACTTACCTATCTAATGTGGTAATCACTGCACATCTGTGGCTATTTATGTTTAAATTAAAACTGAATACTATTTAAAATGCAGTTCCTTGGTCACAGGAGTTACATTTCAAGTACAAAACAGCCAAATGTGGCCTGTGGCTACTCCACAGGACCACTCAGATGTGAAAGATTTCCATCACCACAGAACATTCTATGGGACAAGGCTGGGCTAGCCCCCAGTTGGTCTCCTTCCTTTGTGTGCCATCATTCTGTTAACTACCCACACGTGGCTTCTGTGTTAATAGAAATGCTCTGACAATGTGCTGGCCATTGCTCAGAAGTTTTCCACGTGAAGAGCATCTGCAAGCTAGACATTCATAAGGCAGAGAATGCAGGTACTGGGTTGGGGGAAGGTCTGATAGGTTTTCAGGTTAGCAAGGCTAATGATACAGGGATAGACTAAAGAAGGATAGATAGACGTACAGGAGGTCATGTGCAAGAATCGTGGGTCAAAAAGGGATAAAAATGGTTGTCAAAGCAAATCTGTAAGGGATATGTGATGATTAAATAAGTTGACAATGCAGGGAGAACTGATGTTACATGCTTTAACAAATGTCTTCTGCAGAATAAGTGGACTAACTAAACTGTATCTCTACTGAACACAGAATAAAAGGTGATGGGATTAAATTTATTTTAGGAGTTCCCATTGTGGCTCAGCTGTTAATGAATCTGACTAGCATCTATGAGGATGCTGGCTCAATCCCTGGTCTCACTCAGGGGGTTAAAGGACCTGGTGTTGCCATAAGCTGCAGTGTAGGTAGCAGATGTGGCTTGGATCCCACATTGCTGTGGCTGTGGCACAGGCCAGCAGCTGTAGCTCGGATTTGACCCCTGGTCTGGGAACCTCCATATGCCATGGATGCCTCCCTAAAAAGCAAAAAAAAATTATTTTAATTATGTCTAAGGTAGGATGCACTGAGTGAAAAGTAGCTGATTGCAAATCCGCATCTATTGCATTGTAAAACAGCAGCTACATTATGTTTTTATAGTACAGAGAATACTGTACCCTTTGAAAATGTGGGACAACATGGTGTAAAGTTTTGCTGAATGATTGCTCAATGCCTCTTCTAAAGCTGTGATTTTACTGGGGGGCACCTTGCATATCTGGTAACTTTTGATTCTGTTGATTGCCTATGACAGTGGCTCAAAGTGGAGTCCACAGGCTTCAGGACATTCCCAAGAACTATCAGCTCAAACTATTTTCCCAATAACATTGAGATGGTATTTACTGTTTCCAGAAGTGCCACTGCATTGAAGGTGCAAAAGTATTAGTGAGTAAAACTGCTGCTGACACTTTAGAACAAATCCAGCAAGTGGGGTAAATCTGTTCCAGCAGCCATTGTGCTCTTAACACAATATATTTACAGTAAAAAATAAAATAAAAATGCTAGTTTCACTAAGAATGCCCTTGATGTAGCACTAAAAACTACTAATTTTATTTGATCTTAACCCTCACCGTGTCTTTTAGTGTTTTGATGGTGAAACTGGAAGGATGTGACAAGCACTTCGGCGACTGGTGCATGATGGTTGCCTGGCGGCCATGTGAGGTGCACCCAACTAATGGTTTATTTTATGGGATCTGACTGACCCAGAGACAAACCGTAGCTATTCAGGCTTAGGGATTTGGCAGATATGTTCTCAAAAATACGACCTTTTCACTTCAAGGAAAAATACTTAGACCGAAATTGTTTGCCAATAATGAAAGTCGAGCTTTCAAGTGAAAATTAGAATAACGGAAAACCTATCTTTGCTGCCGTTAAGCTTTTAGGCTTTTGAATCCTTAAAGATTTTAAATATTGTGACATTAGTGGTTATACTAATGAATAAAATTTGTTGTATCATGAACCCAGTGAACAAACATTTTCTAAATGACCAATGCATGTTACAATCAGAACTTAAGTGGAAGCTACAAGCCTGTGTACAATAATGAGACACCATGAGACATATGTTGATAAAGCTTCAGATTCGCCCCATATCACGTGTAGAGTTCTGGTGTCATATTACAGAAGAATGTCCAAAATTTTGTAAAAAGCCCACTGAAATACTCTTTCCTTTTCCAACTGCATATCTGTATGAGACTTGATTTTCTGCCTACACTGCAACCAAAATAACATACTGAAACAGATTGAATGCACAAGCTGATTTGAAAATTCAGCTATTTTCTATTAATTCAAAGATATTTTTAAACATGTGAAACAATTCCACTATTCTCACCTTTTGGTTTTGGAAAATTAGGCCTATTTTTAATAAAAATGGATTTATTATTTTAAAGTGAATGTATATTTTAACATTTCTTCCATTAAATTTAAAATAACATAAATATGAAGTGTTTTAAGTCAGTTATTGCAGATATAACTGACATAAACCACTTCCTTTGGGCCCTCAATTGTTTTTAAGAGTGTGAAAAGGTCCTGAAACCAAAACATTGGAGAATCACTGGCTTGAGAGTTACTCTGCACCTTATAAAAAGCACACCATGGACAGCTCCTAGGGAGGCTTCAGCAGCGCCAGGAACACGTAACCTCTAGCACAGAATATAGAATAATTGAATTCCATGTGTTCAAGCTATCACTCTTAAATCATTGCAGGCCTGGACAAAAACTTTCAGAGAGTTTTAGAAAAATATTTCAGAACTGAATTTAGGGAATATTTATTGCTACGATCTGTTCCTTAAAAGTACACTACATTTTTTAAAATTTAAAATATCTCACTAAATGATCTAAAACTGCCAGAATGACACAAAATATGTGATAGCATGCTATATTGTTCATAAATATGAATAAAACATTAGCAAATCTTGTTTAAAAGGCATAGTCATCTGGAAGAACAGTTTTATTAAAAAATCTACTAGAATTATATGAGCAGATGCGCTAATTGCTCTTTAGCTGCTGTGCAAGTATTTCCAGGGTAAGTTTACCTATTATATAAAAACTCTTCTATTCTACTAGTTGTATTAGGTGCTTATTTTTTTTTAATTTAAAGACCCTGTCACTGTGTTAGAATGTGCAATGAAACAATATGCACAGTGATTTGACAAGACAGTTGTTAAATGTAAAATCAGGCTCAATAATAAAACCATCTAAAAATAACTATACCAGTGAGCTGCCTTCCAAACTCTTCAGGCTACTAAGAGTTCACAGTTATCTCTAGATTAAAAATGACTTGTGATCATTCCAGTTTTTTAAAAAGGGACGGACTGGACTTTGGGATTGGCATATGCACACTGAGGTATATGGAATGACTGGCCAACAGAGAACTTCAGTATAGCACAGAGAACCCTACCCAATGTTGTGTGATAATCTACGTAGGAAAAGAATCTGAAAGAGAATGGTTATGTCTACCTGTATAACTGAATCACTTTGTTGTACAGCAGAAATTATCGCAATGTTGTAAGTCATCTATACTTCAATAAAACTTAAAAAGGCAACAATATTCATTTCAATAACTCTACTACATAATATTTTAAGCATTTCCCCCATGTCATTAGATAAAATGTATATTGGAAATTTCCAAATGTTGTTAGACAACTTACCTCCAAAATATTGCATCTCTTTCTCTTCTTTGAATTACTAAGCTGATCTTTTGCGCCCAAAATGAGTGAGATTAAAAAATAAAATGTGGATAATATGAAGCAATTATATATGACCTTTCCAAATGTTTGTCTCTTTGTTGACTTCTGGGGATTGTAATAGCCATCAAATTACATTTACTTATGAGTGAACAGAAAGATATTAACATGGGTTCTGTAAATATCTAAACATTGGCTTTTATGACAAACATTGAAGTTTCAAAGACATACAGCCTTTGGAAAAGAGGAACAAAATATACTGATGTCATTTATTTTAGGTTTGCTCTCTTTGAGAGTTTCTCTTTAGTCATGGAACGACATGCATATAATACTGAATAAAAGGTTTTCATAATGGGATCTTGTATTTTTTCAAACAATATTTCATCCAAAGAATCAAATCTAATCTTTTACAAAACAATTGTTTACCAAACAAGACAGTTTAATCATTAATTTACTAAATTAAATCATTCACTAATCAATGGTCACAATCACTCCCTGAAAGCAGAGGAGCTCATCAATTCTCACTTAAAAGAAAACTAGAGTTCATGAAACAATCGATAAGTATTGGCGTGATGGGGTGTGGCACTGCCATGCTAGTATAGCTAGGTGTTAGCACAGGTATTGAATACCTGATCCCAACCTGCATGAAACTTACCTCTAAATGAGCAGTCGAAGAAAAACAGAGAATAGAGAAGACTTACCTTCTAGGTTCTGTTTGAACCTGTTTAGAACACAAAGAGGAAATCAATCTGGATTATCTGGAACTGTTGAATAAGCTTTGCAGTCAGGGAAATCTGAGTTCTGCAAGAATGAACATGAGGATTTAGAGTCAGGACGTGAAGATTTAGAAGTAGATAGGATATCATCGCTGAAAACTTAGAGTCTGGTAGGAAAGAAATATACAAAGCAATGCCTTGAATATACTGTTCTATGTCGAACAGCACAGCAGGACAGAGGGGCACTCTGGGGTGTTGGCTGTGAAGGCTGGGCTGAGCTCTAAAGAATGAGTTAAAAAAAAGTTAACCCATTAGGGAAAACAGGACAGGGCTCCAGGCAGAGGGAGCAGCATGAAGGAAGTCACAGAGGGGGGAGGTGGCCCTGAGTATATAAAGAACTGTCAGTTACTTACTACAGAATAAGCGCAGGCAAAGGCTTGTGTCTGTCCACATCTTGCTCTTCAGGGAAAGGGCAGCAGGTCAGTGAGGAGCTTGGGTCCAGCTGGGGATGAATCTTGGTCGGGGCTGGGGGACTGAGACTCTACAGGGTGACAGGGGACTTGGTGTCCTAACTTCTCCTTGACCCAGTCCCATCATGAACTCACACCATATTCTATTTATCTCAGGTTTTCGGTTGAGAAAGCCTGAGATGAAAAGCCTTGCTGGTGCGAATGGGGGGACCACACAGAGGACCCAGGGGCAGTTTTCCCAGGTGGGACAAGTGCAAAGACGGGGGGTGCAGAGAGGGGCCAAACTTCCCTGGGAAGGAGGACAGTCTGTGCTGGAGCCTAATGTGGTCCCGTGTATGTGACAATAAGCAGAGTGAGACAAGGCAGGGACACAAGAAAGTCCCACCTAATTTCAGTAATGTCAAGAATCCTGGCTTGAGTGTTCAAACTTGGGTGCTTTCATTCAGCATCCCTGGGGCCCAGGAAAATCAAAACCTGAAACTGAAACCGTTAAGGTCCCCTGTGCCTGCTTTGGATGCTGCAGAGCAGAACCTCCCCACTGTGCACCAGGGCAGGTGGACTACAGGTGGGCCAAAGGTTGTGCTATGAAATGCTGGTTCTCTTTGTCTTTGGCCTGGAGGACTGCAAAGGACTCCCACCTGTTCTTTCTGCTGCAATTGGTGCTCCTTTGCAATCTGTGATGGTTCATTGTATGCATCCATTTGACTGGCCTAAGGGATGCCCAGGTAGCTGGGAAAACATTATTTCTGGGTGTGTCTGTGAGGATGTTTCTGAAAGAGATTAGTACTGGATTCAGTAGGTTGGGTAAAGCAATGCACCCTGACCAATGCAATGGGCACCACCTAATCCAGTGGGGGGCCCAAATAATCAAGGAGAAGGGAGGGAGAATCTTCTCTTTCTTGAGCTGAAGCAACCATCCTCTTTTGCCCTTGGACATCAAAGCCCCTGATTCCCCTTTGAACCCAGGAACTGGAGCCTAATATGGTCCCCTGCACGTGACAATAAGCAGAGCGAGCCAAGGCTGGGACACAAGGAAGTTCCACCTAATTTCAGTAATGTCAAGAATCCTGGCTTGAGTGTTCAAACTTGGGTGCTTTCATTCAGCATCCCTGGGGCCCAGGAAAATCAAAACCTTTTGGTTGTTAGGCTGTGGGACTTGGAGTTACACCCCCAGCTTTCCCGGGTCTCTGGCTTGCCAGTGACAGAGCTGAGCCTATAGTCATGCATTTCCTCTTCAACATACCTCTATATATGCATTGGTTCTGTTTCTCTGGAGAACCTTGACTAATACATACTCTATATTCAACTATCCACTATATTCCCTCCACTGCGGCTGTGCCGAGTTATTGCTCCCGCCTGCAAGGAGTCTGCGAGCATCACCCTGTCAGGAATTAGAGGAAAGGAGTAGATTCCAGGTACTACTGAGGATGACTAGGACTGTTATCCCCTCCAGAAGACTCCACATTTCTGGGAAAAGGAGGAGATGGTGATGTCCGGGCTGAGCATCCTGATGACGGACCATGAAACCTGATGGAGGAGCTGGACCATCATGGGATCCAGCGGACTGATTCAGCACTGGTCAGCAGTAACTCTGAATCATGCAAGGTGGTCTTAGAGCATCTCTGAAATCCAAGTCAAAACCTCAGTCTAGACAAGTAGCAATGACCTTGAGACTGAGCCTCAAGATCCAGGGGCTGGATCATGTTGAAAGAATTGAGAAAAGGGTGATGGCTCCATGGGTCCCCTGGGTGTAAATCTGGTTAGATTTACTCCAAAATGCTTCAATGCCCTTGATTCAACTCAGGCGGGCCTCATTCCTGTCTGGGAATCAACTTCAGCAGGTACTTTGATGGTTTAATAAACATATATATGTCAGGTATTGTGTTAGCTGCTGTGAATGCAAAATGTACGGTAGTTTGTATCCTGAAAATGGACTGCCTCACAGGATTTTAGACTGCTGACTGAGGAACTATCCAGTGCCAGGGACACTGGAGCAGGGAGGTGAGTCCCAGGATAGGATTTCCTCCATCCTCATTTTGAAGAGAGGTATTTTAAGCAGGATCTCAGCCACCTTCATTTGGGTCAGCTTGCTGAGATGTGGATCCAAGGCTTCTCTAGGACTGGGTGGTGGGGGGACTGGGCCTAGTCTGGGCCTAGGGACTAAAGGTGCATCCTAGTGATTAGAATCTTGAAATTTGCTGATAAATGGTTTCTTTCCATTTCTGCTCTTTAAGATGTGCTCAGAGCTGAGACACACTCTTGAGTAGTAGTCCAGAGGTAATTTTAGAAATATAGCCCAATAGCAGAAGTTAATGAAAAAACACCTTCAGGTCAACATGAAGTACTCAAAATGTGAGCTTTATGAAAAGCCAGACTCAGGCTGGAAGATGGCTCCTTTGCATCGAGGTGGGGGCAGCTTGCTCAGTGTCCTTCTGGCCCCCAAATGCCCTGTGTCATCTGTCTTCTCAATACAAGATGGCAACTTTTCTGAAATCAAACTAGGTGGCAGTCCCCCAAATTCAAGCCTCCTGACAAAACTGTTGAAAGCAGAGCAAAGTGATCCCTGAAATACAGCAATGTCTTGCACCGTTGCTGTGAATACACTGGAAAGTGAAATGTTATACAAATCTGACAACTTTTAAATTTAGAATGCATGTGATATTTGCGTGGGCTAAACCTCCATCAGGCAGAAGATGCCTGGGGAGGCTCTAAAATCCAGTACCAGTATTTTCTCTTCTCTGAATTGGGAAAAGGAATTACACCACTATTTGAATCACCTTCCACATACAAAGTAATGTATCCTTTAAATATATAATAGTATGCCAAGTTTGCATTTAGGATATAGTTTGGAAATGCAAACTTTCTCTGTGTAAAAAGTAATCAATTATAAATATACAATAACCTAACTGAATGCAAAATGAAGACGCTGATAAGGGGGGACTAATTTTCATGGGCAAAAGAGGGGGAAAAAAGGTAGCGTGAGAGATGATTTGTCAGCCTCCTCTCATTCACACAATCAGCTGGATAAACCTTGTGAATTATGTTTGCCTTGGCCCTTGCATGCACCCAGAGTACAGGTGGGGTGGGTGGGTTTTAAATCTCTTAGCAACAGTGTTTCCGCTGTAATTAATATGCCACATCAATCCAGTGCTTCTCTTGTTAGGCGTTTGTTCCTTTTTTTTTCATTACTCAATGAATTTATTACATTTATAGTTGTACAATGATCATCACACCTCAATTTTATAGCATTTCCACCCCAAACCCCCAGCGCATCCCCCCACTCCCCAACCTGTCCCCTTTGGAAACCATGTTTTCCAAAGTCTGTTAGTATCTGTTCTGCAAAGAAGTTCATTGTGTCCTTTTTTCAGATTCCACATGTCAGTGATAGCATTTGATGTTGGTGTCTCATTGACTGACTGACTTCACTTAGCATGATAATTTCTAGGTCCATCCATGTTGCTAAAAATGTTAGGCGTTCATTCCTAATGTCTTTTACTGATGTGATAGGGAACCATTCATCGTTCCATTAGCGGGAACTTTGAAGGATGTCCAGCCAGCAGATTGTGCAGGGCTGGAAACTATTTCTTTGACAAGAGACCTAACAAAAAATAAGGGAAGACGGGCCTCATTAGCATCATGTTTTTTAAAGGTCTTAAAAAAAAAAAAAAGGCACCTTTGCGTCCTATGTCCTTCAGCATATTATTTCGGAAGTACACAAGGGGATGGAGATGTTTTCTTTATTATTTAAAGTTACAAGTCGTCTTCAGTTCTTTAGCATCTTAGTCTCATAAACATACTCTAAATTTAATTCAGTGTGAAGGAACCTAGGACCTGGCTGTGACCTAGTATTAAGAGGTGGGATTCAGAGAGTTTATGGCAAGCCTAGATGGTAAAGAATCACCTCTGAGAGGTTTGGAGTGATTTAGAAGTGACAGCTTACATAGGACGCAGAGTTGGAATAACTGAGCTGCAAATAATTAGAGTGCGGGGCGGGGGGCAGGGAGAGTGTCAAACAGGCACGTACATTTTACTCTCTTGGAGTATTGCTACCCACAGAAAACTGCCTCCCAACACACTCCCCTGGACAATTTAAGCTCCACCTTAGCTTTGTTTGGTTCATATTCAACCAATCAGGGAGCTCAACGACCCCCCCACCCCCGCCCAAACACTGCAGGGTATATTTGTAAAAAGCTTGAAATCCGGAACATGTGTTCCCCTATCCCCCAGGTTACGTGAAGGTTTTTGATCTTCTAGGCTAGGCCAGGCCACAGAACCCCACTTAGAGCGGTAACTGAAGCGGAGCCAAGTACTAATGTTACTGAATCGGGTTTAGTTTTGCCCAACGCCCAGCGAGCCAGAGGCCGAGATGCCCCTCAAATTTCCAGCAGCGAGAGGGTCTCTGCATGAGACAAGTGCAGAAACAGGAGGAGAAAGTCAGAGATTTCCCTCCCGAAGGCAGGGGCTCGGGGTATTTACGGGATGAGCTGGGCGGCGCACCTGCAGAGCGCGGGGACCACGCGGAAGGTGATAGGAAACAGGTTGGACACCATCCTTCTGCGCAGGCACAGCTCAGGGGCCGCCTCTGCATTTTCAAAAGCAGAGGCCTCGGCAAGATCTGAGAGTGGAGTTTTCAAAAGGTCACGGAGTGGACACTCGCATAGAGCCAGTTGGAAGCACGCGTTATCCAGTCTTCACCAGCTCAGCTGGGGCAAAACTCTCCTTGTTATGGCTTCATGCACTTCGGAGGACCGGCAAATCTTTTGCAGCAAGTTAAAACGACCTTGATTAGAGAAGGCAGGTTACAGGTGAAATGGATTTAATGATTTTTTTTTATTTTTAATTTTTTTTGTCTTTTTCTAGAGAACAGTTTATTTTTTTAATTTTTATTTTATTTTTGTGTTTTTCTAGGTAAGTGGATTTAGTGATTACCCAGGGTTTCAATACCAGTGATGTAACGTTACTGTAAGGCAGAACATTATTGTGAAAACTTTCTGTTGAGAGATGCCTGGAGGATGCCTCTGTTGAGGAGGTAAACTCAAACCCTAGCTTCCCAACCCCATGGTCCTCTTCCTCAGGTCTTGCACTAGACCAGGTGGTGGTGGGCATGCAAATCCCTTTTGGGAAAGACCAGAAGAAGAGGGTCATGGGGTTTGGGAAGTGGTGCCTCTTCCCTTCCTAGGGTTTGAGTTTGCCTCTGGGCTTGGGGAGAAAGCCCTGCAGTACCTGAGCCGTGTCAACCTGGAACGGGGGAGAAGGCAGCGTAGACTTGCTCTTGTTGGGCAAAGACATAAATGATGGCGTCCGAGCGACATCACTAGAAAGGAAATGCTTACAGCGTGTCAGGTACTATTTGAATCATTTTATGTTTAAGTCTTTCTCACAGCCTATGACGCTGTCATTTCTGTAGGTCAGAGCTGGTAAAATATTGTCACTTCGACATAGTTTACAGATTTTCCACCTTAAGATGTGAACAAAAGATTTTTTAATAATGACCCAACGTCCCAAAGCTAATGGGTGGCTGTACAGATCAAGTGTTCTTGCAGGAACAAAAGGCACCTTCAGAAGGGGATGACTGAGACATTAATGAAAGACTGCTTACAGATGGGGTTAAATGAAATCAACAAGGATAGAGGAAGTTTCTGGAAAAGCCATCTTAAAGCAGTCCAGTGGGCACTGGGAGGTGGCTGGAGCTGGAAGCAGGGGGGTGAAGTGTGTGTGTGTGTCTGTGTTTAGGACGGGTGACTTAGAAGTCACCTCTCAGTGTGCTGGTCTTATAGATGGTGCCAGTACAAAAGGACTGAGGTCAGGTGTTTATTCTTTATAATATACAATGCCTGTCAAAAATTTTTGCAGGAGCCATTCCGAGCACAGCATGGACCACTGCAAGGGATTGACAGCTAGATATTAGTCACGAGTTCTTAAATACCATCCATTTATCATCAGCCCTTAATTAATGGGGATCCTTCTGCCCAGAACACGCAGTGAGACTTCTGCCTCCTCTTTATCCCCTGCCCCCTGCCGGGTCACACTGAGGAGGAAGGAGAATGACATGCAAACATGATGTCCAAGTTTGAAGAAGCCACCTGTAGCCAGAGCAGCCAGTTCTTGGTAAGTGTCCGGATACTGTCAGTCAAGCCCGACTTCCCTCTCAACTTTTCATCTTTACACTGTCTCTTGCCAACCTCTGTTCCCTCTGTTCCAGCTGCCCCCTTCCTCCACTGGCTCCCATCCGCTAACCCTGATGGATGGAAAATACTTTCTCAGAAGTGACTAGAAGAAACCTGAGAAATGACTCTTGCACAAGGAAGCCAGGCTGCCCACCCCATTTGAGGATGTGTTCAATCCTAAGGATAACTCACCTATTTTATTGTATTTTATTTTTTGGCTGTACCGATGGCCTGTGGAAGTTCCTAGGTCAGGGTTGAAACTGCACCACAGCAGTGCCAATGCCAGATCTTTAGCCCACTGTATCACCACGGAACTCTGCACCCATTTTAAAATCTAAGAACATCCCAACCAATGCCCATGGCGCCCACAGCTGGCTTGACTTCCCCAGATGCTCCTGATAATCTAATTCTCTCCTAACATAAGAGGTAATGTCATGCTTCATGCTTCAAATGGACCATCCCTGTATCTTTTTTTCAGGAAAAACTCCTTCACCTTAAATTCAAGTGTTTAAAAGTTCAAAGCACTTAATGTTTGCACATAAAGTGAATTTTAGATTACATTCTTTTTTGGAGAGAGTCACATAACGGGCTGTTACAAATTCATTCCAAAAAGCAACTTTCAGATTCTGTCCTGAGGTCAGTAACATACATTCCCTTTGCCTCCTGTACTTACAACTCTGTAATTACAACTCAAGAAATAATATATGAGGATTCTGATACATGGAAAGATCCTGAAAAAGTGTTTTGAATTATTAAAGAAGAAATCATTCATAGTATTGGCATGAAGTATATTACACAGTACTGTCAGCCTTTGAACATTGCTAAGTCATGTGTGACATATACGGTATAAAGAAATCAGACTACTCTGTTCTACCTATTTCTGCTAGTTGAGAAGTTTTATACAAAAAATTCATTTAATAATTCTGACACCTGTGGTCAATTAATCTTTGACAAAGGAGGCAAAGAATATAAAATGAGAAAAAGACAGTCTTTTCAGCAAGTGGTGCTGGGAAAACTGGACAGCAACATGTAAATCAGTGAAACTAGAACACACCCTCACACCATGCACAAAAATAAATAACACTGTAAATCAGCTATAATAGAAAAGATAAAAATCATTATAAAAATGGCCTAAAGACTTAAACATAAGACATCATAAAACTAGAAGAGAACATAGGCAAAATATTCTCTGACATCAACTGTGTAAATGTTTCCTTAGGTCAGTCTCCCAAGGCAAGAGAAGTAAAAGCAAAAATAATGGGACCTAATCAAACGTAAAAGCTTTTGCACAGCAAAGGAAATAAAACCCCAAAAAGACACCCTATGGAATGGGAGAACATAGTTGCAAATGATACAACGAACAAGGGCTTAATCCCCAAAATATACAAACAACTCATACAACTCAACAGCAAAAACAAAAACAAAAAGCAAAAAAACCTGAACAACAACAACAAAAACAACCCAAATGAAAAATGGGCAGAAAACCTAGATATTTCTCCAAAGAAGATATACAGATAGCCAACAAACACATGAAAAAAATGCTCAACATCACTAATTATTAGAGAAATGTAGATCAAAACTACAATGAGGTACCATCTCACACTGGTCAGAACAGCTATCATTAATAAGTCTACAAATAACAAGTGCTAGAGAGGGTGTGGAGAAAAGGGAACCCTACTTCTCTGTTGGTGGGAATGTAGACTGGTACAACCATTATGGAAAACAGTATGGAGGTTCCTCAGAGAACTAAATATAGAACTACCAGAAGTTTCAGTAATCCCACTCCTGGGCATATATCTGGATAAAAAAACTTTCATTCTAAAAGATACATGCACCACTATATTCATTCCAGCACTATTCACAATAGCCAAGACATGGAAACAGCCTAAATGTCCATTGACAGATGAATGGATTAAGAAGATGTGGTATATATACACAAAGGAATACTACTCAGCCATAAAAAAGAAAATACCATTTGCAGCAACATGGATAGAACTAGAGATTCTCATACTAAGTGAAGTAAGTCAGAAAGAGAAAGACAAATACCATATGATATCACTTATATGTGGAATCTAAAATGTGGCACAAATGAACCTATCTACAAAACAGAAACAAACTCATGGGCAGAGAACAGACTTGTGGTTGCCAAGCAGGAGGGGGAGGGAGTGGGATGGACTGGGAGTTTGGGGTTAGTAGATGCAAACTGTTGCATTTGGAGTGAATAAGCAATGAGATCCTGCTGTATAGCTTAGAGAACTACATCCAATCCCTTGTGATGGAAAATAATGGAAGATATGAGAAAAAGAATGTATACACATACACACACACACATACATATATATAACTTGGGTGTCACTTTGCTGTACAGCAGAAATTGACAGGACACTGTCAATCAACTATAATAAACATTTTTTTTAATTTAAAAAAGATTTTTAAAAAGTCAAAAAAAAATTGGAAGAACTACTGGATAAGAAACTCAATCCAGGAGTTCCTGTTGTGGCTCAGTGGGTTGAGGACCTAATGTGGTCTCTGTGAGGATGCAGGTTTGATCCCTGGTCTCACTCAGTGGATGAAGGACCCGGCATTGCCACAAGCTGTGGCATAGTCCACAGATGTGGACTGGATCTGGGGTTGCTGTGGCACCTGCAGCTCCAATTTGACCCCTAGCCCGGGAACGTCCATATGCCGGGGTGCGGCCAGTCGTTGCACCTCTGGGTTTTTCTGTTACCACCTCTAGAGAGGAGATGCGCTACGACCTCCAAGTTATAAAAATCCTCCTGTCATCCCCACCCTTCTCTTTAGAGCCCAAACTTTGGACTTCAGCTGCAGCTCCTTCTGGGGGTGGGTGTTGCCATCAGAAGCCCTTTGGTGACCCTCGGTCACTTGTACTGGCATTGTCACTCTTGGGACATTTCCCTTAGACTTCTGCTGGTCTCTGTTAAACCATCATTTAGTTAACACTCCCGCAGTTACAGAGCAGAGGACAGAACCGGCAGCAGATGGTATCTGGAAGCATAAAGTGACAGACCTGGGAACATTCCTGGGTGAGAAGCTTCTATTTCCAGAGTCCTGCTCCTCACCCGGTTCCAGCTCCTTTATCTGGTGAAGTTCCACATCCTTTAAGGATCAAGTCCAATGTCACTTCTACCTCACTTGGGAGAGGTTCTTTCTCCTCTGGGCTCCTAATTTTTACCCACCACTGTCACATCTGTCATCACCTCCTATTGCATATTGATTTTTTGCCTGCTTGCTCACCTCTTTAGGAATATCCTTACAAGTGGCCACGATTGGTTCTTCTCTAGGGTAGCTTATTTCCAGGCTCTGTGAGCCTGTGTGTAAGGCCTGCCTTGGGTGATTATAACAAACAAATGCTGAAGCCCTTTTGGGTGCATCATTTCAATCTTTTAAAGATGATTTCTGGTGCTTCCCTCCTTGGGAACTTTCTACTTTCCTGTCACTTTGGTGATTCTTATCAGTGTTCCCTGGTAGACAATTAATGGTATGATTTTTTTGACCAATTAGCTCAGGAAGCTCAGACTTCAGCATCTTAAAAAAAAAAAAAAAATCCCCAAGTGGAGTTCCCGTCGAGGCTCAGTGGTTAACGAATTTGACTAGGAACCATGAGGTTGTGGGTTCGATCCCTGGCCTCGCTCAGTGGGTTAAGGATCCGGCGTTACTGTGAGCTGTGGTGTAGGTCGCAGATGTGGCTTGGATCCCACTTTGCTGTGGCTGTGGCGTAGGCTGGTGGCTACAACTCCGATTAGACCCTTAGCCTGGGAACCTCCATATGCCATGGGCGTGGCCCTAGAAAAGCCAAAAAAAAGAAAAAAAAAAAGAAAAAGAAAAAAGGAAAAAAAAAATCCCCAAGTGATGCTAACATACATTTAGGCTTAAGACCTGCTGCTCTGGAAGATGCAGAGCTGGTGCTGCCTGCAGATTCCTCCTGTCTTAGTCCTTAGGAACCAGCCCCAGAAAAGGCATCAGATAATAACCAGCTCAAGAATACAAATGTTCTATGCAGTTCTGGAATGCTATCACTTATTGACTCTATTCATTAAAAAAAAAAGGTGCATGCAAATCTAAAATCCCCACACAGAAAATGGAACTAATCCACAAATAAGTGCGTGCCTCATACACACCTACATACCAACAAGTAACACGAGAATCATAGGAACCTGCATGTGTAGGTTCTGGATTCATCTGGATTCATGCTGAACATTGCTAAGCATTGTGCCAGCTGCTTCACAGGCCCAGTATCTTTGACACTATCCTTGAAATTCATGATGGCATGAGGGTCATCACACATAAGCATTTTCTTTTTGTCCCTCTGAACAAAGTGAACATTGACCCGGATACAGGGAAGGATCCTAGCTGGGGTCACTCACATCGCTTGAATCATAACAAGAGAAAGACTTTTGCAGTCTCCGAACTTTTTTCAAGCAGAAGCAAGCAGCTGTTCCTGAGATAAAGCAGTGTGAGTTCTCATATACAGAGTTAGTGATGCATGGCATTGAGGGGAGAGGTGAGGGGGGAACTCAATCATTGCATCAAACTGCCGTTTTCAATTTTACAAAGAACTCTTGCATGTGTTCTTATTTGATAATAGCCTCACAGAATCAAAGGCTTTTCACCATAGCAACCTTAGTAGTTGGCCCTTTTTAACATTGAAGAAACTGAGGCTCAAATGCTTAAGTGACTCCCTTAGAGTGACAAAACTAGTTAAGTGGTAGGAGATGGGATTACTGAGTCCAGGGTCTACAGGTTTAGCTTTTGTTTTTTTAGGACATGCTTGCTTAAAGAAAGACAGCACTAGTGAGAGACAGTTTTACACAGAGGAAAGCAAAAATTGAGCCAACCACAGAAGCACCCTCTTTCAATTATACAGTGGTTAACACTTAAAATTACTTTCCCAGTATCCTAAATGACTGCCCTTACAAAGCAAATGCACTGCCTAAACCATGGCTGCATGCTTTTTCTTTACTTGGAAGGATCTCTCAGAGAGCATTACTAAAAATAACTTCATTATCTGTAATAGAAACTCATCTATCACCATTCTAATTAGAATGTGACTAAAGAAATCAGTAGTGAACAAAGGCGTTTTGGACATTTGGTGCCTATAATGATGGCTTTGAAGTTCCAGGGAAAAGTCAGTTTTCCAAATGTCTCCTCATTTATATCTCTCACTCGCCATTCTTCTCAGTTCTCAAAGAAACTGTTTTTAAATATATATAATAATGGTAATAGACATTTGCAGAAACTGGAAAAATAGAACAGCACAAAGAAGGAAAAAAAAACTTATATGCTCTCCTCTCAGAGAAAATCACTACTATTTTGATGTGCCTGAGCATTTTCTGCACAGATAAGCATTTCTGCCTACTTAGCACCATAGTGTATAAACTCTTTTGTTACCCACTTTCACACTTATTAGAATTATTTCCTCCATCAGGTAGATATTCTACAGTTTTTGGTGGTTGCACAGTATTCTACTTACTAAATTGCATTATTTATAAATTTTCCACTTCACTGAATAGTTACTGATTTTTATGAGCAACCGTGCTAAATAGCCTTGTATATTAATTTCTGCAAACCTGTCATATTGAAGAAAAATTCCCAGAAACAGATTTGCTGGGTCAAATCTTTAGGCAAAATTTAAGAATATACATCTTGGGAGTTCCCGTCGTGGCGCAGTGGTTAACGAATCCGACTAGGAAACATGAGGTTGTGGGTTCGGTCCCTGCCCTTGTTTAGTGGGTTAACGATCCGGCATTGCTGTGAGCTGTGGTGTAGGTTGCAGACGTGGCTCAGATCCCGCGTTGCTGTGGCTCTGGCATAGGCCAGTGGCTACAGCTCCGATTCGACCCCTAGCCTGGGAACCTCCATATGCCGCGGGAGCGGCCCAAAGAAATAGCAAAAAGACAAAAAAAAAAATATATATATATATATACATCTTGGAGTTTCCCTTGTGGCTCAGTGGGTTAAGGAACTGACATAGTCTCCTTGAGGATGTGGGTTCAATCCCTGGCCTCACTCAGCACAAGGTGCAGCGTAGATCACAGATGCAGCTCAGATCTGTCCTTGCTGTGGCTACGGTGGAGGCCAGCAGCTGCAGCTCTTATTCAACCCCTAGCCCAGGAACTTCCATTTGCTGCAGGTGTGGCCATAAAAGGGGGAAAAAAAAAGAATATACATCTTAATCGATTCTATCCCAAATCATCAACTTATACTTCTGCTGGAAATGGCTTTTGCTTTGCATCCTCCCAAAGCTTAGAATGAAAATCATGCTTTGACCAATTGATTATTGGAAAAGTATACTGCATTGAAAGTGGGCATTTCAAAAAATGTGCATTTCTTTGTCATTGTCTTTGGGGATCATTTAGCTTTCAGAATTATTCCAAGATAATGAGCAAGCCTGAAATTTAGCCAAAAATACTCTGGCTCCTCCTTGAATGGGGTGCTGTGAAAATCCACATATTATCTTGGCTGATAAGCTCTTTCTTAAGCTTGCAACACAAGAAGCTGTCCAATCTCTTAAAAGATTACATTTATCGCAAAGAAACATCAGAGGCTCTTGAGCGTGGGTGTGCATGCATGTAACCACACTGGGGTGGGGGGGGGGGGCGGGGGGAGGTGTTGAGTATCTCCTCACTCTTCAGAGTTAATCAGCTCTGATAAGAAACAATTTGTCAAAATGAAATATCCTGAGAAAACAATTTTACATGCACCAATGACCTGCCACAAAAATATATTTATAAAAAAAAATGCAACAATCCACTTTTACTTCATGAATAAATGCCCATTAAAACACTAGGCCACCGGAATGGCAATTCAAGGCAGACCCTTCTGACACTGGTTAGTTGACCATAAAGAGAAAGACAGAAAAAAAAAAAAAAGCATTAAATGGAGGTACAGACAACCCTTGTTAGTAAGTTAGAAACAGTTTTATTATTTATTTATTTTCTGTGGCTGCACCTGTGGTATATGCAAGTTCTTGGGTCAGGAACTGAATCCGAGCTGCAACTAAGCTGTAGTAAAGCTGGATCCTTTAACCCACTGTTCCAGGCTGGTACCCGCGCCTCTGCAGTGACCCGAGCTGCTGCAGTCGATTCTTAACCTGCTACAGCACAGTGGGAACTCCTAGAAGCAATTTTAGATTGCTGTTCTAGACTCCATGTTAATTTTTAAAAAACAGCTAGGATTGACTCTGACTTAGAACATACTAGATGTGCTAGAAAGGATAAAGGAAATAGATTCTAGCAATTGTTTAAAAAAAAAAAATGGAAAGGGAGTTCCCGTCGTGACACATTGGAAACGATTCTGACTGGTGTCCATGGGGATGAGGGTTTGATCCCTGGCCTCGATCAGTGGGTTGGGGATCTAGTGTTGCCATGAGCTGTGGTGTAGGTCACAGACGAGACTCGGATCTTATGTTGCTGTCGCATAGGCCAGCAGCTGTGGCTCGACCCCTAGCCTGGGAACCTCCGTATGCTGCAAGTATGGCCCTCAAAAGCGAAAATCAATCAATCAATCAATAAAATGGAAAGGTTCATTTGTGCCATATATCAAATTCCAGATTAAGTTATATCATATGGTAATTTTCTCTGACTTCACTTAATATGAGTCTCTAGTTCCATCCATGTTGCTGCAAATGACATTATTCTGTTCTTTTTTATGGGTCAGTAGTATTCCACCATATATATATATATATATATACACTTCTTAATCCATTCATCTGTTAATGGACATTTAGGTTGTTTCCATGGCTTGGCTATTGTAGATAGTGCTGCAATGAACAGAGGGGTGCATGTCTTTTTCAAGGAAAGTTTTGTCTGGATACATGCCCAAGAGTGGGATTGCTGGATCATAGAGTAGTTCTAATACATGGCACAAATGAACCTTTCTACAGAATAGAAACTCATGGACTTGCAGAACAGACCTGTGGTTGCCAAGGGAGAGGGTGAAGGAGCGGGATGGACTGGGAATCTGGGGTTAATAGATGCAAACTATTGCCTTTGGAATGGATAAGCAATGAGATCCTGCTGTATAGCACTGGGAACTATATCTAGTCACTTGTAATGGAGCATGATGGAGGGTAATGTGAGAAAAAGAATGTGTATGTATATATGTGTGACTGGGTCACTTTGCTGTACAGTAGAAAATTGACAGAACACTGTAAACCAACTATAATGGAAAAAATACAAATCATTAAAAAAAACCACCCCCAAAAACCTGACTGGACAATCCCACAAGGTGCATGGCCTAACTCACTGCCAAGTGGAAGGAACACGGTGGTTCTGGGAAATGTGAGCAAAAAAGGGAACAGAGGGTGGGAAAATTCTTCTGGGAGATGAAACTTTGTGAAATGCCCACATGATTCATGTTGTCCTCATTTCTCTGGCTGGGGCAGCGACATCTCAGCATCAGTGTAGTTCCATCCGTTAATCCCAGCACAGGCTGGGGCTTCAGTCCCAGGCTGAGCTCCATGCCAGCCCCACAGGACAGAAAGCAGGGAGCACTACCCTGAAGGAAGACTATTTCCTGAAATAGCAATTTGCTCTATGACTCCAAAGAAAACCTCATGAAGATTTTTTTTTTTTGGCTTGGCAACTCAAAACGGGTGTTTCTGCAGATCCCTGTGTGATAAACCTGGAACTGCAGGTTACCAATAGGCTGGTCCATAATGCCTTTAGGTTTGAAACTTGTTCTCCTGCTCATTTGAGACACCCATAAATTCCTGTTTTCTTGCAAACCTGGACCTGGACCTTAGAACATATTGAGAAGGCAAGCATTTCTTTTCTGTGAGGCAGCAGCTAACAGTAGTGGGATTCTTCAGTTTCTGAAAGTATAAAGGCAGAGGGAGGTCTTTTACACACCTTGCACAATCCAACAGTTTTCTGTATTAGCCGTCATGGCTGAAAACAATGTTCTGAGATTATCTAAGAGTTTTGTAATCAGCATAAGCCAGTTTCATACATTAGTGGAATGGAGCTTTGAACCTGTTGGATGAGGTAAAGTGAGACAGTGATGGATTAACCTCCAAATGTGAATTTTAAATTTGTCAATGCTATGAGCAGAGCCTGTGACTTGCTTGTGATCAGTGGAATATGGCAAAGGTTAAAGTCCCTCCCTTGATTATGCCATGTTATCTGAGACTCTATTTTGCCAGCAGACTCACTATAGACTCTCCATTTCTGGCTTTGAAGAAGTTGCCAAGGGTCCTACAACCACAAGATGACAGATTCTGCAAACAATCACAGCTTAGAAGTGGCTTCTTCCCCTGTCCAGCCTCCAAATGAGACCTCAGCCCAGCCGACACCTCGATAGACACCTTATAGAGCAGACCCAGGGAAACTGCCTGGACTCCTGACTCTCAGTGGCTGTGAGAAAACTGATGCATACTGTTTTAAGCTGTTCATTTGTGGTGGTGTGTTACGTGGCAATGAAAAACAGATACAGATGTTGGTTCTAGAAGTGGGGCACTGCTGTCACCGATACCCAAGTATGTGGGAGTGGTTTGGAACTTCTCAGAACACTGGGAGGAGGCTGGAAAAATTTTGAGACACATAAAAGAAGAGAAAGCTGAAAATGTGTAAATTCCTTGACAATGTATAGTTTTGGTTATTTTATTTTATTTTTTTTGGCTGCACCTGCAGCATATGGGAGTTCCTGGGCCAGGGATCGAATCTGAGCTGCAACCTATGCCACAGCTGGGGCAATGCTGGATCCTTAGCTCATTGCATTGGGCCAGGGACAGAACCTCCATTTCAGCAGCTATATGAGCCACTGTAGAGACAACCCTATCCTTAACCCAATGTGCCATAAGAGAACTCTCCAACATTTTTTCTTTTTATGGCCAACACCTGCGGCATATGGATATTCCCAGACTAAGGGTGGAATCAGAGCTGCAGCTGCTGGCCTACACCATAGCCACAGCAATACCGTATCTGAGCTGTATCTGCGACTTAGCACAGCTCATGGCAATGCCAGATCCTTAACCCACTGAGCAGGGCCAGGGATCTAACCTGTACCCTCTGAGACAACGTTGGGTCCTTAACCCGCCGAACCATAATGGGAACTATTTTTTTTTTTAATGGCCACACCCCTGCATATGGAAGTTCTTGGGCCACGGGTCAAACTGCATCTCGACAGCGACCTGAACCATTGCAGTTGGATTCTTAACTCACTGTGCCACAGCGGCAACTCCCACATTTTTTTTTTTTTTTTTTTTTTGGATTGGCTTCAAACACAATTAAAATGATGCTTCAGTTCTTAAAGGGAGTATTTAGTATTGACCATAAGGACAAACTGGTAACAACTTCGAGAGAAATGATTACAATCTGACTCCATCAATAAGGCTAAGATATCAAATCTAACAATTTCATTAAAAAAAAGGGTTTTTTTTGAAAAGTCTGGAAATGAGGTAGGAAATGCCGGTGGGCGCATTTCAGCGTTAGGTTGGCCACTGGTAACAGAAAGTCTAATTCTTAGGCTCTGGCCTGCAAGGAGCCTGCTGTGGATGATCGTGACCCTGCACGAGCACTAGCTCCTGTGCTAAGCTCTGGAGCTGAAGTGAGATGGAGGGTCTCTCTGGAACATTAAAAGCCCACGGAAACACTGGGCTGCTATCACAGCCCTTCTTCCAATAGAAAAACTAGAACTCTGAGGAGTTTCTGAGAATTCAGTGGAAACGAACCTGACTAGTATTCATGAGGACATGGGTTCAATCCCTGGCCTCGCTCAGTGGGTTAAGGATCCGGCATTGCTGTGAGCTGTGGTGTAGGTCACAGACATGGCTTGGATCTGGTGTGGCTGTGGCTATGGCTGTGGCTGTGGTGTAGGCCAGCAGCTGTACCTCTGATTCGACCCCTAGCCGGTGAACTTCCATGTGCCGCAGGTGCAGCCCTAAGAAAAAAAAAGAAAAAGAAAAACTCTGAAAATGAGATTCTGTGATACTAGCTGTACTTTTTAAGGCCTTCATAGGCAACTGACGATTTATCTTTGTGTACTTTGTTCCCTGTCTGTATGCACTTTTTCTCCTATATAAAAGACAGGCTCTCTCTACCCTGCAGATGAATGAGGCTTTTGATGTCATGCAAATGCTACCTCTGGGCTTCACACACACAGCACCCAAAGTACTTCACACAGAGGATTAGATATTTGAATGCGTTTACCATTTTTATTTTGCTATGCAGAAACATACATTCACCATGGGCTGTGGGATGCAGTTGACAGTATAATGGAGCATATATCTTTCTGAAGGCTATTTATAACTAAACACTAAATAGTTTAATTACAGTGGAAATTCTGTACAGTTTAAGGCTTGGCTCTGAACTAGATTGTAAATATGGACCAGATTCGGAAATAAAACACTTTTTTTTTTCAAGTAAAAGAGAAAAATCAATTAAAAAATACAAGGAAGAAGAAACGAAAGAAAACAATGCAACAGAAGTCCAACGGGTTTTCCTGGAGTGAAATTTCATAATATGGCCGACTAACAAAAATACAGGTTTTCTTTCCAAAATAATGATAATTTACATATTTAGGACTTGTTAGGGGACTCTGGGAAGCTTTCCAGATTGAACACAGACCAAAAGCGGATGACAGGGAGGAAATCACATTAATATGCTGAAATCAGTACTACCTTCTAATGAATTAAATTAGATTACACAAAGCGGGACTGTAAGCATTAAATATTTCCAGAGGATCAGAGAGTCATTACTGTTTCAGGGTGAGTGATAAACCAGATGAAACAAGTACAAGAATCAAGTTGTTTACTGCATAAACTCTGTTATTGGCACATCTAATCTTGGATAAACCTGACGTACCGGACCTACACAGCTTCTAGAAGTTTAGGGTCACCTTCACTGATCTGTAAACAAAAGACCTGTCACCTAAGAAGTCTCATTTTTGTTTAGACTTTCGTCATAATAAGCTACGAAAGGCATGGATTGTATTATGTGTTACATGAGATCACGGTTTATGTGGCTGGTTTATGCACGTGCAGGTGTAGCTGGAAACTTAGACGCTGTGTGAAAATTAAAAATGCTGCTGTTTTTGTAATTTTATTGTTGCTTCATGCAATATCAGTTTAGTGATGCTGATTCGGATTGCTTTATGATGGGAAGAGCTCTCTGCCAGTGTCTTTAGTAATGGTCAAGGTCAGTTCTTCTGGATTGAAATTGTCCACGGGCAGATACAAGTCAGTGAGTTAGAAGAGGGAACTCCATAGAGGTTCTGGTTTTTCCTAACGGTCTGCATTGCCTGGCTTCATGTGCAGGCTAGGTTACTCCTGTAGGGAAGAGATTTGGTCGGTTACTCAGCTGGAAACACCCGAGAGTTTCCCTCAGCTCGAGGCCATGGGAAAACAATCTTGCAAGGTGATGAAAAGCTCTTTTTGACCAGATACTGCAAAATAGCAGCGTATGTCCCTGAGAGGCTCTCTCTGAAATAACATCACCCAAGTGGCTGAACTCACTGAAGAGAATCTTTTTGTGGGGGGGAGGGGTACGACGACGACTTTCTATCTTCCAAATGGCATTATGAATTTGAATATGAGTGATTTTCATTTTGATTTTTCTTGGAGAGAGGCCCCTTGGTTCCTTAAACCAATTCTGGAGAACTTATTTATCCATATAGTGTTTAGGAGACTTTTATCACATAACCAAGGGTGCAAGTAGCCGCATTCAGCATTCAAAGCCCTCTAGGGTTATGCGTGGGTTAGTATGCCGGACAAGTCTGCACACACACAGAAGGTGCTGTCTGCTTGTGATGCTGGCCAGAGAGCAGCCGGAAAGACATGCGATTCCTGGAGGAAAGCGAGACCACAAGACTGCATTTCTGCCTCCTCCCGAGACACAATGCTACACTCAGGTGAAAAATCGTCCCAAAGAAGACAGGAAATAGATGACAACCACAATGAAAGCGAGTGCTCGGGCTTCCAATTGTAAAACAAAGCAAAAGCAAAGGCATCAACAGGCTAGAACCAAACACAACTGAAGAGGAGGCTTACGGCAGGAGACCGCTGCCATCACAAGAAGGGGGTCTATTTTAGTTCCCTCGTATTTGGAACGCACAAATTGCACCTCTCAGAACAAAACCATCTGAGTTCTGATTAAGCTACAGGGCAAGTGAAATCAAGTCTAGCCTTTCAAGTCTGGATAATGAGAAGAGCACAGGGCGCGGATTAAAGGGGATGCAAGCGGGGACCACGCAAACGGACGCGGCTTTCTCTTTATCCTCTAACTGGCAGGAGATATAAAAAGTCCACAGGATGGAGCCTCCAAATCGGAAACAAACCTGCACCCACAAACCAATGCTCCACCCTCTTGATACCCAGCCCTGCAAATGCCAGTGAGAGAAAAAAGGAGAGGGAGGAGGCAGGCGGAGGGTGAGAGGGAAGCCCCAGGCCACATGCCAGCCGAGGCCAAGCCTAAGAGAACCAGCGTCACCTCTTACCTGGGCTCAATCCTCTCCATCTTCCGGGGTGATCTCTGTCTCTTTATGGACCACTACTTTGGTCACTGACATGTCAGGGTGCTGCTCTTTGGCCTCTTTAATTGCCTGAGCCAGCGCCTAGCCCCGGGAAATCACAGAAGGGCAGAGACAAAAAGGAGGTGGAACATGCATGATCAGAGCAAGGCAGAGACTTAGGCGCTAGATCTATAAACACAGTCTACAAATGGGGCACAATGATTGCAAAAGGAATTACACGTTGCGTATCAGAAACTTAACTCAGAAAACTGTTGAGGCTACAGGCTGGACTAGAGGGACCGCTCGGGGAAAAGCAGGACCCACCAATGTTTCTGTCTCTCTGCCGGGGCATCTACCGTCTTTAACACACTACCTGGTCGTGGTCAATGTCTGCATCTCCTGTGATAACGATTCGCTTCTCGATTCTCGTCTCTGAAATGCCTCCTTTCACAGTCTGAAAGGAATAATCAAGCGTTATGACATTACCCTCACTGTTGACTGGGGGGAAATGGCAGAAAACGCTAGCACAGCTTCAAGTAACCTCACTCCTTCTTTCGGAATCCAAACGGAACCCTACAGCAGTTAGTCACAATTGCTAATTTCAGAAGGAAGGACAGAATAGGGTCCTCTGGGTTTGGCTGGCCAGGGCCTCTGGAACAGCCGCCCTATGTCCTATGTAAGCCCTGGAGTACGTATAAAGCAGAGGGTTATCTGGATGCACAGTCCTCACCAGCACGGTAACGGGAGCACAAATGCCCCACAAAGATAGCAGCCGTGAAAGCTCCAGGGCAGCTGCCCGGCATCCCAGAGTCACATGAGGATCTGCTTGTGCAGCCCAACCCGGAAGTTCTGAATGGCTACCGGCCTTTATAGGTTCCCACTCACTTACTTTGGTGATGTGGGTGGTGGTGGTGGTGCTGGTGGTTTCAGATGTGATCGTCTGGGCACTCATTAGCACCCCCGGCTCCAAATCAGCGCCAAGATCAACCTAAGCGGGAGGGAGGAGATGCCACACTTGAATGTTTATGTTACCTCTTCGGACATCCGATGCACGGGGTTCAGGGCATGAGAATGGTGATTTAATCATCTGCCCTCTCTGTGTGGCTCCACCAGCCTGGGAGCTGCCCCTCTGAGTGGGAACGAACCAAAGACGGCCACTGTTAACCATCATTAAAAAATTGGGGCTTCAGAAATGTGCGCAGAGGCCGCCTGAGCTAGTGTTTTGCCTTATCTACAGCTCAGGTAATAGGTTTCTGAGCTTCTTGCTCCATTTTGAGATACAAGATGACCTGCCTAAGTCACCTGCTCTTCCTGGATTGGTAAAAGAATTACAATTATGGCCTTGCTCTTGAGAGAGACAGTCTGGTTGCTGAGTCCTCTGAGGCTCACAAATTCAATGTCATACAGTTACACTGAAGTGCATTCAAGCGGGGAAACAAGGGCCAGGGCCCTGGCCTTCGTAGATTTCACAGTCTTACCTGTGATGATTCATATGTTATGGTTTTTGTTTCTGTGTGAACTACAGGCACCTCCTTGGTAGAAATTTCTAGCTTTATTCCTCCTGGTGAAACACTGCCAAAGCTGATGGTTTCTGTCTTCACAGTTGATGACTATACCAACGGGAAGCAGGCAGAGTGGCTGTTACAGTTTGCACCAACACATGCTTTTTGTTTTGTTTCTTCTCTCCCCTCTTGGTGGATATTATGTCAGCACAGGTTAGTATGAAATAAATGTTCACACATAACATGGGGGGGTAAGTTGGGGAATGAAGCACACGACAGATACGTGTCAGTCTCCACAACATTCTTCACGTGGAAGGTTCCAGGTAAAGGAAATGGTTTTGAAGGAAACTGACCAAAACCCACATTTTCACCTTCCCTCTCCTCTAGCTCATGAACTAATTTTAATGGATGGAAAGTCCTAAATGAGGCTTTTATTTCATAACTTCTTAGAGAGAAGGAACAAGTAATATGACACTGAACCACTGCCCCACTCAGAGACTTCAGGAATCTCAATAACAGAGACCAAAGATAAATCCTAGCATTTGGTGCTGGGGCAAGCCAGGTGTTGGTCCTTCTGGATAAGTAAACTGATCAGAAATAAATTTATTAAATTTCCTAATGTCTTGGCCGAGCATACATTTCCCAGATTTACTGCCAATGACTAATTACAATGAGAGTAGAGACCATTTCCTGGAACTACAGGTTATTAAGAATCATCATTCTATGTGTTTGCAAGGGGCCCCAGCGATGGAAACCAGCACAGATGCCCATAACTGCCATGCAAGAAGCCAAGACGAGGCCCATGCTGCTCTTGGAAAAGGTGGAAAATTAAACTGAGCCCCACCTTCGTCCTTAACTACCCTCCAGGGACTTCCTTCCACATGAAAAGTAACATTAACTGCTAGTTACCTCAAAATGAGGTTTTTGTTCCAGAGTTTCAGACACGTGGATGGCAGCACTCAGCCGCTCCTCCTCTGGCTCCTGGGAAGCAGTGGCCATCACTTCCTGCTCCAGGACAGCTCTGTCGGCCACCTCCCCCTTGTCCTCTTTCGCCCCCTCGGTCAGAGCAGAGCCTTCCTTCCCTTTCACGCCAGAAGCTTCGGCAGAGGCAGCCTGTGCTGCAGCATCCACACCATCTCCCGCAGTGGAAGAAGCATCTCCACTTGCATGCACGCTCATCACATGTCTTTCCTCCACCAACACCGTTTCCTGCACCACCGTCTCAGTGCTGAGTGGCTGGGGGCGCTGGGTCGTTTCTGTCTCTGTTTCACTGGACTCCGTCTTGGTTTCTGTTTTCTGTATAGTAAAAAAGGGTGGTATCAACGTGATTGTCCACAAAGCAAAGCCCAAAGATAAAACAAAACACCCACAAAAGAAGTCACTCACCAAATTGCCTCAAGCTTATAACCAGCAACACTTATAGAAAACAGAAATTAGCTTTCACTCCCCGCACCATAATCTTTGGTGCCTGCCCGCTGCCCCCCCTTCACCGCTTGAACCCGAGCTGCTTCTTTGGGATGTCGCCAAAGAAACAGAATGTGGTATAAGATGCAATTAAAAACCAAAACAAAGTGAAAGCATTGTAGCACATGCACATTGGTTTGGGCTGCTTCCTTAGACCTAATAGGTAACACAAAATGCTTTAAAACATTGAAAGCTATTGAAATTTCTCACTATTTCTTACAAGAGAACTAAAGACATAATGGATCTGTGGGCCAGCACAAAGCCGGGTAAGTGAAGACCCTTGGGTGTTTAAGGCAAAGCCACTTGGATACAAAACACACACACAAACACACCAAAAAGGCATTTAAAAAAAAGGCAGAGAGGCAGAGGCAGAGACACCAAGGATGGAAAGGAATGGCCACCTGCACCCAGCTTTGAGAAGTGGAAGTAACCCCTCCTATGAATTCTGTCGGTTTCCTCGCAGACTCTAATAAACTGAAGATTTCAGAGCCATCCATGAGCTTTTCACCAGAAGACTGTTTAGTCTGAGTGAACAAAGAAATGGAGAGTCAAGCACAGACATGGGGACACAAGAGGTACATAAACATTCACAGCTGGTTAGACATAACGGGGGCGCATGACCCAGGGTGAGGGAAGGCAGAATCCACGTAAGACTCGGAAACGGAAAAGAACGGAAATGAAAGAGCAAATCGGAGTGACCACGAGCTCCGGTTTGGTAAAGCGCAGAGAGTTACTGGGGTCAGGGCGGTGCTGGGTTAAGCAGATCCTTCTCCCCTGCACCGCAAGCCCCCGGCAGCACCCCCCACCTCGGGGATGAGCGCTGGAAATAAAACGGCAGGTGTCCCAATGCCCACGCTGGACCGCGGTGGTGACTCGAACGTGAAAACGAAAAAGCTCGGGTTGGCGGCTCTCAACAAAAGGCAAACAGCAAGAGAAACGGAAAGGCTCAGGGTGGAAGGGCTGCCTCGGCAAACGTCATGCTGGAATCGCAAACGGCGGCCCAAAGGCGGCACCGGTTACCACGACTTGGGATGCGGCCGCCTCGGTAACATAACGGGCGGTGGCGACGGTGACGGCCGGTTCCTGGGAGTACCTCCACTCGGACAGGCTCTTCCTGCGGGGACCGAAGGGCCCCACCTTCAAGGCCTCGGCCTCGGGCTCTGCTCTGAGCCGCGCGCTCTCTGGGCCCGCCTCCCTCCAGGGCTCAGCATCCTCGGGGCTTGGCCGCCGCGACTCGGCTTCCTTGATGGGAGTCAGGGACTCTGACAGCCTCCGTTTCGGCGTGTGGACCTCGGGCCCCCTCCTGGCCCTGTCCTCAGCGCTGGCTCCCAGGACCCCGAGCTCTGCCAGGACAAGGGGGGTCTTCATAGATTCAGCCAGTCCCAGCTCCAGGGGGGAGGGTGGCACCACCTTCTCCCCCTCCTTGGCTTTTCCGGTCATAGTGACAATTTTTCCCGACACAGTGTCGTAGGACCTTCCCAGGGTGTATATCTTCTGCCTGCTGTCTTCCTTCAAGTGCATTTCTCGGGCCAGGTCTTCGAAGCTCTGCACTTCGACGGCACTGGACCCTAACAGGTCGGCCGGGATGTCACCCGTTCTACTGCTCAGGGTCACCACTTTGTACGTCACAATCTTTTTGGAATCACCATCAACTACCTCAGTGGGTATTTTGTCTACAATAACCCAATCCTCTGTGCCCTATATTTGAGATACAAAAGCTAAATTAGAAAACCTGATGGTATCTCATTCCTAAAATAAAAAATGCTTTAAGACAATCAGGGTGAGCTACACTCAGGTCAGGGATGTGACAGCACAGGGCTGGTGTTGCTATTAATTACGGGGGCAATCACTTCTCACTTGAAATTTACTGACTCTAACCTTTCACTTGGAATACGGTCTGCATGGAGACGGGCAATTTCAGATTTCTTGAAATAGGCACATACTCTGGCGGTAAATTTTGCAAGATGTATATATTTGAACTTAGGTTAAACACCTGATCATTTTTATATTTCAAGATTAAATAACATTCCTCAAGCTGTTGCACAGGTTATTTAGCTTTACTTGTGTGGACACAGAAAGACGGCTTTCCAACACTGTACTTCATAACGGCTGTCCTCACCAAGAACTTGCCAGCATTTCCACAAATTTCTGTGAAAACCATTTTCCATGTTTGCAGATAATACTTCTTATGTGGTAGATGGAATGCACTAGAGCACTTATTACCCCAGAATGACTGAGGGCACCTGTGTTCCAGGCATTGTAATGAAATATCTCCCACTGTTCGGACACTGTTGGAGCCTCTCAGAAATAGGCCACAGTGGTCTGTACACTCTTCCGATCATATTTACAAGCGAAGTTGCATCATCGCAGGAATCTCTTTGCCACCTTCCTTAGTGTTAGTTCCAATGAGGTAGAAGAAATGGAAGTGAAGGAACTTCCGTATTTGGGAAACCTACCAGCATGTTAGCAGGTGACTAGTCTAATGGGTTACAGAGAGAAACCAAACCAGGGGCAGAGGAGCACATCGGTTTACATTTGTAACTCGGCTGTTTTCTACTTCCATGCTAATGGCCTGAAAACACAAATCTAGAAACAGGTGTGCCATAAGAAAAAGGATTACAGATTTATCTACAAGCTGGTGCTGGGTGAAAGGAAATAAATTGAAAAATAACCTCTAGGGTCGATGGGACAGTTTTCTGGAAAATGATTTGATGAGAGGTAAACACAGAGCCTGCAGAGTCTCCTTCCTGAATGTTCTTTATCACACTGGGCTAGTGGGAAAACCAATAAAAGTTCAGAACTTGCAAAAGTTACTAGAAATCACCAAAATCAGTATCACTCTATGGGTGAAAGAGATAGTAAAAAAGCCCAATAATATCATTAAAAAACATATAATCATAATGCTTCAATGACCACACGCAGACATAAATCACCTGGGCGCAAAAGCCGCAAAGAAATGATGGCTAACGGATAACTACAATAGTAAGAAATTTCCCTCCCCAGAATCTATGCAAAAATGATAATACTTACCTTAGTGGCAAACAAGGTAAATTTTAAAAGGAAAGGAAACACTACAGACTTTTTAGTGACACTGAAATCTGAAGAGCAATTCCCTTCTGGAAAATTCCTTTATTTTTGTTTTTTACCTGAGACTCAAAAACTGGTGAGCTTCCTTGCTGCAAATAGATAACTTTTTCAGAAATCTCTCTTTCTTCTTTGGTCTGTTTGAATAAAGGGGTTGGGTTGGAGAAGAGGAAGCAGACAGTTTCCAGAAAGGTAAGTTAGGAAGAGCGTTCTTTTACTGTGCTCTACATATAATAGTCATTTTTTTTTTTTTTTCTGAAGAAGTAAATTGTGTTTATTCATCTGGAAAATGGTCTGAAACCATCTCAGTGATTAACAATTATTTCCAAAGAGTAACAGGTTATTTACTGAACTGCTGGTATTTTTAGGTTTCAAACATTTTTCATTTCTACAAACACAGAACATGCAAGCGTGGTATAAATGCTTCTTGGCACTTGAACAGTGTCTATATGTCCGTTGCCTGCAACACTGTCAAAGTGACTATGACAATGGAAATGTTAGAGAGTTCCCACTGTGGCTCAGTGGTAACAAACCCAACTAATATCCATGAGGATGTGGGTTCAATCCCTGGCATTGCTCAGTGGGTTAAGGATCCGGTGTTCCTGTGAGCTGTGGTGTAAGTCACAGATGTGGCTCAGATCCTGCGGTGCTGTGGCTGTGGTGTAAGCCAGCAGCTGTAGTTCCGATCTGATTCAATCCCTAGCCTGGGAACTTCCACATGCTGTGGGTAAGGCCCTAAAAAGCAAAAAAAAAAAAGTAAAACTTAAAAAAAATTAGGAACAAATCCTCACTTCCATTTCTGAAAAATTCTTGATCAGAGTCACAGAGTCCCCAGCGGAGTGAGGATACAGTGAAAGGACAGACACACGGGTCACTGCATTAGCTACTAATTTGAAAAATCACTTTATGCCTAGATTGATTTTTTCTTTGGCCACGCCCACAGCACATGGAAGTTCCCGGGCCAGGGGTGGAACCTGCACCACAGCAGTGATTTGAACTGCTGCAGCGACAATGCTGAATCTTTAACCCACTGCACCACATGGGAACTCCCATGCCTCAATTGATTCCTTTATTCCACAAATAAACATAAAACATACGCAAGGTTATATAGCTTTATTTCAGCTTTTATAACATGGTGAATAATTCTGAAAAGTCAACTTCAAACTATCTTGGTGAAGAATTAATTATTTCAAGTCATACTTGTTTTTGACATATAAAATTAAGAAAAACCTTAAACATGTCATTTAGAGCTTTTTTCCCCTTTTATCTTGTTTTTAACTCCTTTCTTCAGTATTAAATTGGCAGAATTCAAGTAGCAATGCATTAGCTACTGAGTCTATCTCTGTGCACAGCATATAACTCCACAGAATAGTGAGAGAAAGGACATCTTGAAAAGAGTAATCTAAAAAAATTTACAAAGTTCAAAATTTCTACATGGATGGGACTTGAAAAATAAGTCCTTTTGCTAAGCAATATAATTTTATGAGTTGCTTAAATTCCTATGTATGTCTACAAAGCTAAGAGTAACTGTATTTAATCCTTTGTCTCCAAGAGGCTATAGGGGAGCATCTGGAATAATCTCTTGAAGGACGAGCTGACAGATTTTGAAGACATCATTCTCATATGGTCCTTTTTAAATAGGAACAAATAAGAGATTTCAAAGGAAAAAAAAAAAATCCCTGTCCTGCCCCATTCTGGAGAAAGATATTGGAAGCGACAGAATGTATCATGAAGAATCATTAGATGTGGATTTATTTTTTTAAACTTTCAATTATAGCCTCTTTTTCAAACAGAAATAAGAAACAGGAAGGAAAGGTCAAAATTATAGGTACTTCTCAGAATACCACTGCTAGGCTTCTAATTATAATCATTGAGCTAAATAGTTTTCCTAAGATGAAGACTTGAAAAAAAAAAAGAAAAAAAAAACCCAGCAGGAAAACAGTGGTTTTTCAGCTTGTCCTGTTATCTGACATTAATGAACTTTAAAAACATCTGTGTCTGTAATTAAAAATGTCAACACTGTCTGCATCCAGAACTGTGTATGTCCAATAACAGAAGAGGGGAACATAGGGAATAGACGTTAACATTAAATCCTATATATGTTCAACCCCTAACCCGTGAGTTTGGCTAAAGTGAAGTGAAGAGGTACCGACAAAGAAAAGCTGATAATCGAAACATGCACATGTACCAGAACAGAGTCAGGTACACCCTGACCCCTAATGCAGCTACTTAGACATGCAAGTCTGTGTCACAACTGGGACACAAGGCTCTACAGTGGCAGGCCAAATTATCAGAGGTGTTACTTGTTCAGATGATTAAGGGTTTCTACAGAGCTGTGGCTTTCATTTCTGCTGCCTGGGCCAGGGGTTCTCCAACTGAGCTGAGCATTAGAATTATGTAGAGAGCTTTTACATAACAGTAATGCATGGAGGACACCCCCAGCTAATTAAATCAGACTCTAATGTAGGACCCAGGCATCCGTACTTTAAACATTTCTTACAGGGGATTTTAATATGCACCTTGAGTTGTGCCCCAAGGTCTTAATGGAAAGTCACAGAAGTCAGATTCAGAGATTGGTCATAATTCGCACCATCCATGAATAGATGATCCATGGTAAATGGATTTTTGCCCAATTTAAGGCCTATCCAAGACCTGCACGGCAGAAGTAAAGCTGGGCAAGAAAGCAGACAAATGCATAAAGAGAGGTGATTCTACTTATTCATGACAGTTACGTAAATGTCACTGGGAACACTGAATGAGCGAATACTAAATAAGTGAATACTGAGTTAGTGAGTACTGAACCAGGACACCTAGAGGAAAGACGGGGTCGGGTTCCAGGGAGTCTCTGGTCATGAAATTTTCATCAACTGATCACTGCACAACTTTGTTTTGTATGTGTTTCTGTTTAAA
This sequence comes from Sus scrofa, assembly GCF_054392235.1. Classification (NCBI taxonomy): domain Eukaryota; kingdom Metazoa; phylum Chordata; class Mammalia; order Artiodactyla; family Suidae; genus Sus; species Sus scrofa. The sequence continues at coordinate 106,152,379 of NC_139388.1, read as the reverse complement.
GATTCCTTATTTAATATAGATCATTGATTCGTTAACATCAAACTCACAGTCAGAAGTACCACCCTGTGACTTATTCTTGAACAAAGCTTATCCAGCACACAACGATCCCTATGAGGCACATCAGAGCCTTCTTGTACATGGGAACACTAAACAGTATGTCAGCACTATGCCTGGGGGTCATTTTAAACAGTAAAATCATTGGCAAGAACACGGAAAAGCAAAAACGTGGCACTAAACAGGCTGTGAAAAGGACACCTGTTTACAGCAGGAGACCTGAAACGTGTTGCCTGTTCAACCTTATCCGGGAACGTGTGCCTTGAACAACTCGTTTCTGTTTTTTTTTTTTTTTTTAACCACTCTGCACCTCAATGCGAATTATTATGAATGCGCTGTTAACACTGATTTTTAGGGTCAGAGGAAATTTTGGTTGAGTAGGCGAGTTTGTGCAATATAGAATCCATGACCAGGGAGGACTGACTGTGCTAAGCTTACATACCAGTAAAATGCCCAGTCACCCTAAAAAAGGGGACAATCCTGTCACTGCGTTAAGTGCTAACAAATACTACACTGCGGACCTGAAAACCTACAGGATTCAAGTAACCATGAAGGACTATACCCCAAATAGGGATGAGGCCAATGTCGCAAAAGGCTGCCATGGGAAGCAGCTGTGGACAGATGCAACTGAAACCCTTCATATCCCATCCATCCATCCTATGTCTGGTGGGCCCTGTACATGGCTTTGTGTATTTTCCAAAGTTAACGAGGATTTGCTATCATCTGCTTCTTTGAAGCATCAATACTACTTGTCTGCTACCAACTCAAATATCTGAAACTTGAAAGCACTGGCAATAAAATTCCCAATTTATAGTAAAAATGTATAATATCCTTAGCATATAATCACCATTACTAGCTCTTTATAGTTTTAACTCCTAATTTCCCTCTAATTATTCATAAATTGGTAGCATTTTATAGAAAGAGATTTACTTAGGATTTGACCGTCATAGATAAAAATCAAGAAAAAAGATGGTCACATTAAAAATCAGTTTGTTAACATCTTTTTTTTTTTCCAAAACAACATTGTATCACTGAGATTGCCAAAAAAAAAAAAAAATCCAACTAAGCTTAGGGGATCAGTGAATTAAAGTTTTTTTCACCTTTCTGACACAAATAATATTATTTTCATTGAGATGTCACTTCAAAAATTAAACTATACATCTTCTTTTAGAAATAACTGGACCTCTTTCTAACCTGGCCAATTACTGACTGTTTAGAACTGTTTAATTAATTTTAAGTGGAACATATTAAAGGATAAGATCAAATTAATAATTTACTTAGAAAAAATACCTCCCCTCTAAAATGAAAATATTTTGTTTTTAAAAAAAACATGCCTTGTGCCTGCCTAGCTGGCTAGGAGGAGAAAATTACCTTTTGTGCTTTTCATACAACCAATGACAAAAGCCATGGTTTTAACAGAGTAAGGAACAAGAATTTTGAGCCTAGGAACTTGCTGGGTTGCTCTGGGGGTTGTCCCCAGGGCCCTGGAGAGGGCTGGATGGGAGCCACAAAGCCAGGGAAGTGTGCACAGCCTTGGCTGCCCAAAGGGGCCTCTCTTGCTTTGGGGAATTGAACCTCCTTAGAGCTGCTTTTTTCCAAGCTCCTCTGAGATCCAGGATTAAACAGCTTTGTTTTTAAGAAGTTCTTTCCGTCAGCAAGCCTTCCTCCAGTTTTCTTTCCCGGTGGCAGTAGAGCCCTGAGGTCCAGCCTCTGAATAACCGCTTAGCAGACACTTGAAAGCAGCACTAAGCCAGCCGCTGGTCCCCAGTCTAAATAACCAAACTGCTCTGCTCTTCTGCCAGAAGACGTTTTTCCTCTATCCCTTGATCCTTTAAAAACAAAACCAAACAACCCCCCCCGCCCCAAACAAACCTCCTTTCTTGAGTCTATTGCAGTTTCTCTGCACCAAAGTTAAAGGGCATTCATATCCAGGGCAAGTTCACTATATTCAAATCATCGCTTCTTCAAGTTATCAATGTTTTTTTGGGCTCATCAATGTTATTCTCGAAGAATTAGAGGATTTAATAAGTGAAAAAAACTTTTTTTTCTACTAGTCGAATGGCCTGTGCTTTAACAACCCTTGTTTATTATCACCACTGTTTAACTTCTCCAAGCAACTACCTAAACTTCCATTCAAAGTGGCCTCTACATCGCTTGCCCCCAGTGACAGTGAGGGGAGGGGGGAGGCTTGGCTTTTTTAGTGGCCATTCATTTTGTTTTTGAAACTTAAACTGCCACCTTCAGAGCCACTGTGTTCTTTCTTATTTCCCACCCTAGTAGAAAAAGGGTAAATCAAACTTGATCAGTTATAATAAAACTTATCTGACCATAACTAATAAGCGGCAGTCTTCTTAATGCAGGAACTATACTATCTAAACCAATCTGGAAAATCTGACATTTTTGTGTCTTGAAACTCAAACCATCTGAATGAAACTGGTATACTTTGGTCACAGGACTTTTCATTTATTCTGCATAAAAAAAGTCCCCTGTCAAAGTAATTCACATGGAGATATACTTTTTTAAAAGCGGCAATTGAAACAGTCAAGCACATGGTGATTGTGGTCACTTTAGATAAACAGCACTCAAGGCAAGTTTAGAAAATGATCAAAATGAGTGTAAGTGTATTCCTTTCACAGCCAGGACTTCAGCATCGAATACAGACTAGTGCTTAGAGGATTTTTCTCCCATAAAGGCCCAAGTTTTAATTTTCTAATGTTCTGTCTCCGCTTGCCGGACAAGTATCTCACAAAAAGGAATCTTGGTAAGAAAGAAGTTAATCAATACGATGCTAGAGAGATGCCGTTAAAAAAAATAGCTCTCTTGAAAGATAAAGCAAGATGATGTGTAATAGTCACCAGATTAGCACCTGGCATTGCAGGGCCCACACGATGGGATCCCTGAAGTAACCTCAGCTGAACCCTAGTCTCTGGCTGCACATTTAAAGAGAGCGTTCCTACATGGACGACTCTGAGTCAAAAAGACCTTCTGGCCTTCACTTTCCCTATTAAAAGTCAAATGAAAACTGATTATGAATCAAAATATAGCATGTTTATATATATATATATATATATATATATATATATAAATCAGTTAAAATAAACGTATATATATCAATGATAAATATAAATCTGATCAAAGACTGATTATACCAGTAAAAGCCTGGTGTACTCTTCCCAGAGTAAAACATGTCCAGAACCGTTATCAACTTCAGAACACCATCTAGTCAAACATTTAGACAACCTCCACAGGTCTCATCTTGCAACTGATGAGAAACATTCATGAGTTTTCTGGGCATTTCTTCAGCAGAAGGATATTCAGAAAAAGTTTAGTTAATTAATATAGGACGTCACTGTCTCCCAGCTGTGAGGTCGAGGTTTCCGGTTAGAACAAGCACATCTGCACAAGTTCCCTTGTTCCCCAAGGGACCCGTGGGAGTGACAACTCATTCCCCAGCCACCCAATCATTTTACTGGTTATACACAGACCCGGGGTGGGGGTGGGGGTGGGGGTGGGGGATTCTCTACTAGGAAGCCTGCCAAATTCTTTCCCCAGCTGCCTTCTCTGGAGAGGAGCAAGCCAGGGGAACAGAAGACAAGTGCAAACAACCCTCGGGCTGGATACCGACCTCTTCCGGTACAAGTGGCTCGATCATGGGCGCCTCCTCTGGCCTGGCGGCGAGTCGCACGGGGGAGGTGGAAAGCCTCTTTTCCCATTCGTTCGTGACGGCAGTGTCTGTGGAGGTTTCTAAAAAGGTTCTTTTCAGCTCACTAATATTGGTCTGATGTTTCATCAGGTCATCTTGCGTTTTATCTAGCTCCTATGTTCAGAACATAAAGAATCCGACAGTCAGAGTTTCACATGTGTTTTCCTCTTTGCGCCTTCTCTCTTTTTAAAAGCAAGGTCATACTCCATTAGTAGTCAAAATAAAAGAAGTCTGATCAGGGCTCATGGCACTATCACAAACACTTTGGTGAAAATGTGATATTTCCAAGGAAAGAGGAGGGAAAACAAAATCTGGTTCACGCAAGCATAAAAATCAAAAGTTTCAAAGGTAAACCGTGAAGAGTGTAATTCACATGTAACCAACCAGAGAATTAAAATAAATACACACACAGGAAAGGGGATCTTTATCTAGGAGAGAGGAAGGAATCAGAGGAAACTGAGACGTCAACGGCACTAATTGACAGGTGAGAACACACAGTTCATGCATCATGGAGCTACGGGCGCACGGGGAGGTCACTCAGAGAAAACCCACACACAAGCATGCACTGTATGTACCAATACCAACCTCTAACATAAGATTACTATGTTTGACATACACATTTTCACCCTTTATGCGCTTAATCAGACTATTCTGAAAAAAGTGGAGAAGAAAGGCAAGGTAAGGGGCATTGATAGTCACAGGAACAAGTGCCATCCTCCACACTGCACCAACACACGGTCACCGCCACGGAGCATGCTGGAAAATTCGAACACCGTAGACGGACAGTGACTTATCACACGCTGGTTTTTGCTTTTGTTTGATCTGTCATTTTCTACCTGGGCCTTGAGCTCTGCATCTTCCTCCTGGTCCGACTGCCAGCATCAGGAAAGAGTGGGAAATAAAGTCTTAACCATGCAATTGACTCTAAGATGGAAGAATGGGTTGATACAAGCCATCTAAACGGGGGCACTATTTTGCTCTTCTGTTAGAAGCCATTTCTTTCTTAGATGCAAACCACAACATTCTCACACACAAATTATGAAGCTTAATAGGAAGACAGAGTAAAAATAGATGCCTTGCTCAGTGGGTCTTTGGCTCTTTAAGCAGGATGAGTGTATACACATGCTTGGGAGGTGACTGCTAGGGTCTGAAGGGCTGTCCTTAATGGACACTAGCCAATGGTTCAGGAAGTGTGGGGAGCCCCATCAAAATTAAAATTCACAAGAATGGCTATGAATACCCAGTGATGAGAGCTCCCTTGGCGTGCATGATCCTCGCCATAATCCTTTGAAAGTAGTTATTATTAATTAATTCTCAGTTAATTCTCAATTCGTACACCAGAGAAGCGAGGCCCCAAGAACTTGACACAGAGGCTCCCACATTAAACAACTTTCTGGAACCTTGAACTTCCTGAATCCACATACTTAAAAACAAATTTGGGAGAGGAGAGGGCTGCTATGGGGTTATGTTAGGAAATTTAAAAAAATTAAACTATCACCAACACAAGAGGAAGTCCAGAGAGAAATTAAGGGTGAGAAGCAGGTGGCCTCCAGCAAATAAGTTAGTCTTTCTGGGTCTCCATGTGGATCAGACTGTCTAACCCGCACACCCCACCTTCCCCACCGTTACACTGGCTTCCAAAAGAAGAGAAGGGAAGTGTTTATACAAAGCATTGGAGGGCACACAGCTGATTCTAACCAAGCTGGCTGCATGCTGATTCTCTAGTGGTGGTGGGTTCATAGCCCTTCATCTTATTTTTAAGCTTCATAATCTACCCATGTTACACGTCTTCATTTGCATGCTTCAAACATTATATAACAAATTTTAAAACTGCCAGAGAAATTTAAACTAGTGTTATTATTAAAGTATTTTTCATTTATAGCACACATTGGGAAGTGTGCTATAAAGTTTACTAAGTGCACCAGTGGCTACATGTAACAAATTCTTACAATGTTAAGATGGGATTATTATATTTGGCGGAGAAAATGATTACTTTGTAATTAATTTACATGCCATTGCTTAAAAGAACTTGGATAATAGTTTTACAGTATTATCTTTAAGTTAAAAAAATGTTTTTCAAGCTTTGAATTGAACTCTGGCCTTTCCAAACGATGAAACAAACTGTGTTTTGCAGTATTTTCAATTAAGTGATATACAGATAGTACTTATAACATTCTTAGTTCTTCCTAAATACCCAACTGGAAAATATTATTATGATTGGATAATGTAAAAAAACAACCTAATGTAAATACTACCACAACATAAAAAATACATTCTGTTAGCACTTTAGGAAATGAATACCCTGACTACTCTTACCACAGATAAACAGTGAGTTTAGAGCAATTTTAATTAGTTACTGGTAGAGAAGATTTGAAAAACAACATAAGCCACACACATATTTAATGTACCCTATAGAGTTAAGGACAAATAATAATAATGCCTCTCCTGTCACTATTCAACATGATGATTTTCTTTTCTTCAATAAAGTACTAATGACAGTAATTTGCTAGTTTTATCTTCCTTGGAGAATTCATTTCTTTTGCGTGACCTAGACTACATCCAGCCTACAAAAAGTGAGGTGAGAGACATGTTATAATGGTAACAATATTTTGACCATTTGCGATTATAATGGTAACAATATTTTGACCATTTGCCATTTTAAAATGTATCTGTATCCAATCAATATGCTAATTAATTGTGACCCCCCCCATGGCTATTATACATAAACAGCCTCTCATTTGGGATAAAGGAATACCTTATTTATCTATTTATTTATTTATTTATTTTTGTCTTTCTAGGGCTGCACCCAGGGCATATGCAGGTTCCCAGGCCAGCAGTCAAATCGGAGATGCAGCTGCTGGCCTACACCACAGCCACAGCAACGCAGGATCCTTGCCGGGTCTGTGACCTATACCACACCTCATGGCAACACCAGATCCTTAACCCATTGAGCAAGGCCAGGGATCGAACCTGCATCCTCATGGATTCTACTCAGGTTCGATGAGAACTCCAGGAAATACATATTTTAAATATATGAATATTATGCATTTAACCAAGGGTTCTTAAAATGTGACCCTCAAACTGACAGAGTCAGTGTCACCTGGGACTTGTTAGAAATGCAAATTCTCAAGTCCTACCCCAGCCCTTCCTCTGAATGAGAGATGGGAGGATAGGACCCTCCAGATGACTATCAGGCCAGGGTTTGAGAACCAGTGGTCCAGGCAGTAGAATATATTTCATTCTTAGTGTTAAAGTTAGAATCTTGCTCCACTCTGAGAGCTAGGATGCAAAGTTCCTAAATGCAGAGCATCCCCATGGAGCATTTCCTTAGGCCACTAGCCCTCAGGTAGGGTACCAACCTCCGTGGCGGTGGTCTCACCATCGGCGGCCGTGTCTGTGCGCTCGCTGTCCGTCTATCCATCACGGAGGTGATCAGGTTCCAGGGGGAAGGCAGGAATAGAAAACAAACCATCAGGTCAGAGCAGGCATGGCCGGGTCCAACGGTTCATGCCCTTTTCCTGTGATCTGTGTCACACTACCTTCCCACAAGAATGCAGGTTCAAACAAAAGCCAAAGGAAGGCCAGAGCTGGGTTCCATCAGCAGAGCCACTCAGAGGAAGACCAGAGGCACAGGGCTGGCGCCAAGGGCAGGGATCGCGCTAGCCACGCTGACCCATCTGCTGCCATGTCAGTCTTTCCCCCCTTCCAGCTAAAACCCTGAGCAAGAGCTTCTAGAAATCTTTGATGGAAATAAAACAGATACTTAAACATATTTTAAAACTTCTAGTAATAGGTCACGTTTGAAAGGAAAATTAAAATGTCAATTTAAGTAAAAAGCTACTATAACAGTCACTGGACTTTCAGCCCCTCATTTATACCATTTTGGTAATTTACATCCATCTAAAGCATCAGGCTGTCTGCATTACCTTTTATTATAAAAAGCACATGCCAGTGGCTCACAGGCATACGTTTTATATATGAAAACCAACTCTATTTTCAAGTAGCACTGCTAACTGGACATTTTTAAGACTACATGTTATCTTGCCCCCTTCAATATAAAGAGGTTTATAAAAGTATATAAGTAAATATTTCATTCCAAAGTAAACATTCAAATGAAGCAAATAATAATAATAATAAACAAGGAGAGAGAGAGAGAGAGAGGGCGAGAGACATCTACTTGGAAACAAATAAAACAAAGCACAGCATTTGACAGAGCCTAGGTTTTCAAGGGAGAATTACAATAGTGATTTCAGGACTGATTTTTAATCTGCTTTATACGGCTTTCTGATTTAAAACAAAACTTTTTTTTTTTTCTTCTGGAGGAAAGCAGAGCTGTAGCCATTGAAATTGGGATATCTAAATGCCCTAGATGATATTAATTGACTCTCTCTCTATAACCATCGACTACTCATTACTAAAATTCTCTCCAGCAAAGCTGTGTCATTAATAATTGAAGATAAAAATCAAAACCGGGGGCTCTCGGTTGTTGTGAATCTGTCTCCTAAAATGATTCCTCACTCCAGAGAATAAGGATGATTAAAGGGGCGGGGGTGGTGGTTGGGACAGTGTTTGTTATGTCGGCATGACTCTGGCGAGGCTGATTTCTTGGCACGTCGCTCGCTGTCATGACCCAGCCACCTTGGCAACACCTGAGGATGGCTATTCATTTTCTTGTGAGCTGATCACTGCTGGGGCAATTGCATGGCTCCACCAACCGACAGTATGGGGAAAGGCCGGTCTGAATTAGCTAGAGAGAGGCGGGCTCTTGTTCAAGGGTGTGGAAGAACTCGAGCAGATCTTAGGCTTCAAGGACAACGAGGAATGACTTGTGCTCAGGGGGGCTAACTAGCTGTGTCAAAGCTTTCAAATGTTCTCGAAAGTATTTCCCTTCCTACCAAGATGATTTCCCCTGTGGCTTTAGAATTTGTTTCAGGAGCTTTCCGGGCTTCTGGGCACTAGAATTACTGTGATGGTTAAGACCGAGGGTCTTATGTCAGACTGACGTCAGCTCAAATCCTTGCTTTTGAACTCAGTGGCACACGGGGCAGGTTTCATATTTTAGTACTAATGCCTTCTTGTAACATGGGGGGAAATAACAGCCCTCACTGCATCAGGTAATGGACAGTAAGTGTTTATATAGGACATGACAGATACGGAGCTAAAAATGCCTATGATAATCGTCAATATTGAGAGCAGTGTATTTCCTGTTACTTTTCCTAGCTACACACGAATAGCAGCTTAGGTCACATCTAAATTCCCTCAAATTCCTATGGAACACCTAGTCAGTCAGTCATTCAATGAACATAGGGTCCAACCAAGAAACAGTTAATAAGTGACATAATAAAGGCAGAACGGAGTAGCTTTTACAGTTACTGCTATTTGGGTAATACACCATGACTAGGCAAAACTGCAAAATTGTGGACTACAGTAAAATGTGTTTACACAATTTAAAACGTTCAATCAGGTGATCCATCTTTTCCTCCAGATTTAATCCGTCTCCCTTTTGGGGGGATTATCAACAAATTCTTCACAAACTGACATACACCTTTGGTGAGGTAAGTTCATCTCATGTCTCTTGATAAGATGTTGGTGATTTGGTATTCTGCCCCTTCCTATGTATTTGACCAACATTCTGAAGTACGAAAGAAAAAAATGGCCAACAGCTCTGTAGTTTGAAATGATTACACCTCTCTACACCCAGTTTCCCTCTTGACAGGGGCTGGGATTAATTAAGCTACTAGCACACGTGACGAATGTAAGCAGTGATAATAAAATATTTAAAAAGACTCAGAGTCATTGGTGGTTTTGCAAAATGAAAGTGACAGAGCTGAACTGTGTGTTAGGAAGTCACCCAGTTGAGCTGCCAAAGTGTTTGAGGTCTAGGGAATAAAATAGGCCAGGCCAACAAAGAACGAATTTTTTTTTTTTAAACTGAATGGCCTACATAGGCGTTCTCCAGCTCAGCTTGAACCCGAGTGCACCGCTCTTAACACTTGGGGTTAAGAGACGACATTGAACAGATGGCCAAATGCAAAGTCATGTGTCAGGAGCGCTGTCGGGGTGACTGAGGCTGGCCAGGAGAGCGAGGAAGGCTGTGGCGGCCAAGGCTGGTTCACAGTCTCAGTGGTTCGCAGCGACAAGGAAGGTTACAAGTGGGAAGCTTCAGTCACGAGGCCACTAGCTTCCGGGGAGAAACTGCTGTGATTTGTTTTGCTGATGTAATGCAGACATGCCCAAGTTGAACATTAATTTTCATGCACTGATTACAACAAGATGTACACCCTGGATTAGGCACAAGATCTGTGTGGTTTGCTACATAAAAGTTTGGTTATTCAAAATTCAGAAAAACAGAGAATGGCAATTGTTTCCCCTTCTTTAGCTTGATGACTAAAGGGAAAACAGATGCCCAGGTTGGAAATCAGCTAATATTATATCAACAGTCTTTGGAGCTAAGACTGTGTTCTTAACGGTTGTCGGTTCTAGTTGGACATGATTTGATAATGCTGCCACTATGGAGAAATCATGCTATTCAAGCCTAGGATTTAGAGTGGTTTTCTCTTAAAATGTTCTCCATGTATGAAAATAGCTTTATAGATAGATAGATAGATTTGGAGCTAAGTTATATAGGATTTAAGAACCATGAAAACGGCTCTTGGGCAATAGCAAATTGAAAAGCCTCACCTTTTCTTTAAAACATCTGAGACCATTCCCATTTTTTTTCCTTCCGCTGCAAAGAAATGGTCACAATACCGCTAAATATAGACGCACCCCTCACAATGCTCCATACTCAGAGGCACAGCTCGAATGAGCATTTCTAGCTGAGAGGAGAAATGAATAGACCTTCCTTCCTTTTTTTAGTGTTGCTTTGACTGTGTGGTTTTCTTTTTTAACGCTAGGTGTGTGGGGTTTGTCTCCTGCCACAAACACCCTTGCTTTGTGGGAACAGAATTGCTGGAGGAGCCGGGGGCCTGCTGGCAGCTCCTGTGCTTTTCCCTGCAGTCTATTGAAGGCTGTACAAAGGGGAACTGCAGGGCTATTCACACGGCAATGGAGTGGTGGGAAAGGGGAGCAATTAAGAGAAAAACTACCAGCTACAATGTCACCTCGCCTGATGCTTGGGTGCGGGAGGGAATGGCGGGTGGCGAGCCTTTGTGGATGGAGGCTGAAGGCTCAAGTCCTCCCCTCCCTGAGCACTAGCCTGGCCAAGAGCCAGATGCCCGCCCAACTTCCCCAGCGTCACCAGTCTGTCCCAAATCAGTATGGATTTGGGGGCTCAGGCTAGCATTGGAAAAAATCGCCGCAACCCAATATATGCCTCAGCATTGCTTGTACTGCTAAAATTTCAGCCCCTTTAGATTTATACAGTGTATAAACCTAAAACAAGTCCCCAATTATCCTCGGAAACTGCTGTTTTCGACTACCATTCTTTCTGGTCCTCTATCTGGCCCTGCCAATGATTGATGTCACTGGGCATTTTAAACGGCTCAAACCTCCTTTCTGACCATGGGATCAGACTCTCCTCTGGGAGTGACCATGACAGTCTGGCAATGATGATCAAAGAGCAGTGGAGGCATTTCAGACTCTCCAGGGAGAGGAAGGAGGTATTTACAAGCTGGAAAAGCCCCTCGGGGGATGCTAATGCACCCAACCCCCCCGCCCCCCGCACCTGTAGCATCCTTTACCTGGCACCTGTGTATCATGACATCAGAATACATTTTGGTAACTCACCATTAATCTAGCTGAAATTTCTGTATGTGTCATCTATGTAATTTCCTTACGGTGACCGGACAGAGCCTTTAACTCAACCCTGAGTTTGTGCATCGCTAAAGGGTTTATTTGCGATTGACTTGTGGGTGGCAGCGCGGCTGCGGGCGGGCTCAGCCTGCCCCGTCCACATGGTGTTGTGCCTACCCCGGGGCCGGGTTGCACTCCCCACACACAAAACCTCTCCACAGATTGGCACAGACAATAAATGAGGCTCTGAAAGTAGGACCACTATCGCAGCAGCCTCTGACACTGTTTCGGACCGAAGCCCCGAACACGACAGGGACGTGTGTTCTATGCCGAGGTACACACCTCTTCCTCTGAACTGTCACTCGGGTCATTGTCTAGTGAGGCACTCAAGGAGGCCGCCTTGGGCTCCAGGTAGCAGAGGCACAGAGCCAGAGGGAAGGAGAGAGTGAGGGCATAGGGCACTGAGAAGGAGGCAGAGAGCAGGAAGAAGAAGATGAAGAGGAAGCAGGGCACGAGGGAGGGCGAACGGATGGGCAGGTAGTGCTGAAGGCTCTGGGGGAGCAGGCTGGTCTCGGACAGGCTGGGGAAGGACAGGTAGCCATCATCATCCAGAAGAGAAGGGAAGGACGCAGGGAGCTGCAAGGAGAAGGAAAACAGCGTGGCCCCCCTGCCCGCCTGCTGCTTGTAGCTAAAAGCTACATCTTGGTCCCTGAGGCGCGGCTTCCCTTGGCCGTCAGAGTCCGAGGTGGGCTCCCCACACAGGTGCCCGGGATCTCTGGACGGCTCGGCACCCGGCGGGGGGCGCTCCTTCTCCTTACACCTCCTGCGCAGCTCTGTGGGAGATGCAGGGGCACGGTGGGCTGATGGGGGGGACAGGGAACATGAGTCAGTGCCAAGCCCGGGTGACTGATGCGAGAGAGACAGAGAGAGACAGGAAACAGCAAACAGAGGTGCAAAAGGACAAAAAGAAAACTGCAATTAGTTAATTTTCTTACGGGTACCAACACAAAATCGTAAAACAAGAATTTCAGCACTAGGACCGTTCATGAATTTTAAAGTACTCAAGCTGCAATGCCCTGCCGCTCTAAGGGCCATCGTTTTCCCACTAGAATGCCAAACATAGCCTTTAAAAAAAGAAGCTATTTGTGGGAAATCCCAAAGTCTACATGTTTCACAGGATCCAAACATTTTTAGACAAACAACACTAGAAATTTTTAGGGTGCTGAGAGCAAACATAACTCCCTGAAAATGTAAAACCAAGACTTTCAATAACTTCTCTTGATCTGATCCAGTTAACAGATCGGTTATTAGAGTTCCGTTGGATTAAAATGACAATGAACCCAAATTTTGATTAGTTAAAGCAAAATCTGCAGCACCCTCTCCTTGGCTTGTCAGTTATAGCCAAAAGAGCTGCATTTCCAAATCATGGGAGTTTCTGGCCCCATTCCTACCTGATAAGCAGCGAGATGAAGGAATCCCACAATCAACACCAGGAGGATCCTTAACTCTCCAAGAAGAACTGAGCCACCTTGACCCGTGATGTACACGGAGCTTAGTAACTAAGTAGCTTCAACTGAGCTAGCAAAAAAGAACATGCTTTCCTACGATACAGTTTATAGCCATTTACTTTGTATTATTTGTGGTCCATAAACAACAGAAAAAGACAATTTCCCAGCCTTCTGGGTTTTCTCAGCAGACAAGCTATATGCTTATCACGCCTGGTTTGAGTCTTTAAGAGAACAATCTAGGCAGGCGTCCCCACAGAAGTGCCTCTGGGGATCAGAGCGCTGGACTCTGCAAAGCAAATGAGGCTCTTCACACCCTCCCTGGCCCCGCCGGCTCCCGGGGAGCAGTTTTCTCTGCAGGTGGTGGAGGGCTGCTGAGGGGCTGAGGGTCAGGGGCGAAGAAGCAGCAAGCAAACACCAGACAGAAGCTGGGCCCAGCAGAGGTTGCCACAGCCCAGAGCTCAAGACGAGGGCTCTCGGAGCCCAAGAAGACGGGACTTCTGCTGTGTGTGTGTGTATGTGTGTGTGTGTGTGCGCGTGCATGCGTGCAAGTGCATGTTTCTGCCTGGTGACTGGACAGCAAAGACATTACCCGGCCTGCTTTGTGGTTGTTATCCAATCCTGACTTGGTAAATCAAGAGACAGAGGGTAAGAAAATGCACAAATAAAGTTATATCATGGATCTATGACAATTTAGAAGTGACTCTTTTTTGGTATTAGTTGAGTGTGTCTTTTCCTAATACATTTGACGTTAAAGGTTGTGTCTTAAATAGGACTCTGCACAAGTCTCCTTGAACTGCGGGTAAGTACAAGGTACAAGCCACCTTCTGTCCGCAGGAGGCTGCCCGTCACTTGGGGTGACCACTGGCAGGAAAACAAACACACCCCCTCTCAGGGGAATCTAGGGACCAGACGCTTAAGAACTATTTTCAGTAATAAGACATCTTTACTTTGGCTACAAAATGAGTGCCCTCTTGGTTACTTTTTGATGATGGAGAGGAATGTAATTATGGCTTAACTTTTCTATGCTGCTGATTAAAGTGATTTTTATTTCTTTTTTCTGTTTTTCTTTTTAGGGCTGCACCTGCAGCATATGGAAGTTTCCAGGCTAGTGGTTAAATCGGAGCTATGGCTGCCAGCCTACGCTACAGCCACAGCAATGCCGGGTCCAAGCCACATCTGTGACCTACACCACAGCTTGTGGCAACACCAGATCTTAACCCACGGAGCGAGGCCAGGGATCCATCCTGCAACCTCACAAACACTATATTGGGTTCTTAACCCTCTGGGCCATGACAGGAACTCCTAAAGTGACTTTTAAAAGACAGCTCTGTACTGGGGGAGATGAGGGCAGGCATCCACCTCCTTCAGCCTGAAGCTTCCACCACTGACTCTCAGACGGCATCTGGGTCATGGTGCTGGCTGGCTTCTGAGAACCACGGTCCTTGCTATGCTCCCCCTGGCATAGGCGGCACACGGGGACGCTGGGGAGGGCTATAGCTCATGTACACACATTGCTGATCTTTAAAAATAAAATAAAGTGGGACTGGACTGTTTTTAGAGTGAATGACAAGCTGTTAACTTTTATGGGTCACTTAATCATAGTTTCAGATCCCTGAGAAGGGAGAGCTGGCAGGGCGACTTCCAGAAACCATGGGCCACACTTTTCAAGTCTACCATCTTCTTCTCAGGTCCCAATTAAAAGTCACCTTGGAGCTTCCATCATGGCTCAGCAGTTAGCGAACCCAACTGGCATCCATGAGGTTGCGGGTTCGATCCCTGCCTTCACTCAGTGGGTTAAGGATCTGGTGCTGCCGTGAGCTGTGGTGTAGGTTGCAGATGTGGCTCGGATTCGGAATTGCTGTGGCTCTGGCGTAGGCCTGTGGCTACAGCTCTGATTAGACCCCTAGCTCGGGAACCTCCATATGCCATGGGGGTGGCCCTAAAAAGACAAAAAAAAAAAAAATCCACCTTGACTTCACTGAAAAGGGGGAGCTTAAAGACAAAGTTCAGAAGAGAGCACCTTTTAAGGCAAAAGGGATCCAAACAGCCTTGCCATCATCCCTTATCCTGTTTTCACTGTTGTGTTTGGCAAATAAATAATCTTAGCCTGAAAAAGGACGGTGGACTGGGTCATGGGGAGAGTCTAACATTAACAGAATGATGACATGTTCGCCAATCTCCCCATTTAGAGGTCACTGTTAAATTCTTGTCAAAAGGAGCCTTTTTCTGTAGACCTCCAGCTGATGCTTTACCTCCGAGTCTGTCTTTGAAGAGTGCATGTGCGAAAGTGCCTTTCGGAGTTCCCGTCATGGCTCAGTGGTTAACGAATCCAACTAGGAACCATGACGTTGTGGGTTCGATCCCTGGCCTTGCTCAGTGGGTTAAGGATCCGGTGTTGCGGTGCACTGTGGTGTAGGTTGCAGACGCAGCTCGGATCCCACGTTGCTGTGGCTCTGGCATAGGCCGGTGGCTACAGCTCCAATTAGACCCCTAGCCTGGGAACCTCCATATGCCCCAGGAGCGGCCCAGGAAATGGAAAAAAGACACACACACACAAAGTGCCCCTTTGAATCAAGTCTACCTGTTCTAGCACAACCTGTAGGTTGCACAGCGTTTTTATTCTGCTATTTCCTTTCACTGTGCCCTGTACATGGCCAGACCCACTTTTGATTTTCCATTGTTATTATATATAAACCTCCCCATGTGTCTGACTTTCAGGGACCTGCTCTGCTAGGTACAAAAGCCCCAGTCAGAGGTAGGTTAGTCTACATAGGTCTTAACTTTTATTTTCCTGGAAAGCTGCTTTAGAGAGGTGGCTCTCCAGAAATAAATATAATATTTAAAAATAAATTGAGTTTTGGATGAAATGAAATGATCAAGTTCAAGGAATCAAACACCCTGGAAAATTGCTGCTAAGGTCACTCTCCATCTTCCCTTGCAACCTTCAGCTTTAATATCCCTTTTCCAAAGCATATCCACTTGCTGCTCTAATCATAAGGCTAAGAAAACAGTGTATAAAAACACAGGCTGCGGTCACCTAGTTACTTGTGGTCAGAAGAATGGCAAAGCAATTACTGCCTATCTGGACAAATACATAGTCCTTGGGTAGGAGCCTGGGGCCAGAAACAAAGAAAACAACTTCAGTGATGGTTCTGGAATGTGCGCCCAAACCGAAAAGTGTAATATACCATCCAACGTATTTTTAAGCTATTAATAAGACAGGACAGCTGTTGAAAGTCTTACACAGCACATAAGTTGTTCAATAAAAAATTTTCAAAGAGTTAAAGAGGGATCTTTTAGAGGATAAACACTGACACAGGAAAGAATAATTTAAAAACTGACAATATGAATGTGACCAGCGCTGAGCTATGAATTCGCCTGTTTTAGGTGCATGTTCCCAGGTCCCAGCCTCAGTGTAACTCAGAAGTTGTTTAAGGTCTATACGAGCTCTAGGAGCCACGGGGAGATGTACCTTTCCCTCGTGCCGTACGGTGGCGACAGGTGTGGCTTCCTCGGCCTTTTTCCGTCTCTCCTCCTCCTCGTCCCGCTCCTCCTCGGCCTTTTTCTCTGGAGTCACAGTGGTGATCAAGTTGGTCTGAGAGATGCCCTTTGTTGTGGCGTACTGGCCCGTACCAACCTCTGCAGCGGACACAGAATCCTTCATGTACATTTCATGGTTTTCATTCACTGATGCTAAAGGCAAATACAATTGAAGAAATAAAGTCCAAACATAGTTAAGTCAGAAGACAGATAACCACCACCAACGGTCCCATCATAGAAACAAATACCCCCACAAAATACCAGGTCAAAAGACAGGTCAGCACTGCAGATACGTTCATCTGAGCAATACCTTGGGCTTGTCCACGCTACTGATAATGGCGTTTAAACATGATTTCAATGCTCATTTCTTGAAGCCACTGCACTAATTTCCAGCCACTCTCAGGCTTTCTGGTGAGGATGTGTGAGGGTGGATGTGCGCGGGACCACGGGGTGGCGGTGTGGGGCATTGGGCTGCCCTGAGTCTGTTAGCTCACAGCATGACCAGCAGCAGGGCACCAGCATCAGACATTTAGGGGCAAGTCCCACAACTAACAGCACTTTCAGTGGACAGACAACTGCTCCAGTGCACCAGTGCACTTGACTTTTTTCTTTTTTTTTTTTTTTGCTATTTCTTTGGGCCGCTCCCGCGGCATATGGAGGTTCCCAGGCTAGGGGTCGAATTGGAGCTGTAGCCACCGGCCTATGCCAGAGCCACAGCAACGCGGGATCCGAGCCGTGTCTGCAACCTACACCACAGCTCACAGCAATGCCAGATCCTAAACCCACTGAGCAAGGCCAGGGACCGAACCCGAAACCTCATGGTTCCTAGTTGGATTCGTTAACCACTGCGCCACGACGGGAACTCCCAATGTGCACTTGACTTTAAACAAGTCTTTGGAAGTGCCCCTCATTAAGGACCACTGAGATGATTTTATTATTACTGTCACTGCTACTACTGCTATTACTATTACTAGTGGTTGAAAAGTCCACCAGTCCTACCATATAAAAGTAATTATATAAGTAATTATAAAGAGTAACCATCTTGGCAGAGAGCATAGAATTCAGGTGGCAAGTGTGTTCAGTGCCAAGTGCAGAAGTGTTTTAATACCTACTGCACCTTAAAAAGACTGCCACAACATGCATACATTCATTCATCTCTAGTATTTTGGGAAAACAAGACAGACATAGTAATGAAATTCATGCAAATACAAAGCAGGCAAACACGAGGTAGATTGCCCAGCCTTTTGTCCCAGATAAAATGTCTTAGTGAAACAGATGCTTACTTCAGCTAAATTTTTGAAGTTTGGTACTCATCCTTTTAGGTACCATGAAATTTAGTGAAATTTAGAAAGGCTGCTTTTCATATACGGAGCAGCTAGTCGCAGGAAAAATACAATCTGCTTGTAGATCTTCAGAAGTTTTCAACATAAATGTAAGAAAACAATTCTGAAATCCTTTTACTAGGAAACCATTTTACTAACATGCCTTCACTAAGATATTTTACATCTCTTCCCACTGATGGCAAAGCTCATATGAGACACAGTTTCCTAAAAGGCCAGTTAGGCTGCTTTATAGACGATTCCACCTTGCCCAAAGCAGTTCCTATTTCCACATGCAGCCATGGCCCCAGCGCGGCAGCACAGAAAACATATGAAAACGGGCAGGACCCCAACGGGAGAGATGGCACGTACGAACATCACTTTCGGGCAGGGAGAGACAGCACGGTATTAGTACACTGAGTTCACGACTGTCTTCTGTCTTCTCAGCAATCATTAGCACACAGAAGGTCACGAGGAAAACAACATTCACAAGCAATGTGCCCCCTTGGGTTCACATCACTGAACAAAGTGGATGACATTCAGGGAAAAAAGGTGTGATTCTGCACAAGTTCCTCTAACACTGACTTACAGGAGACACGCCTAGTTTACAGAAACTCTTTGAAGGACAAAGAAGAGCAGATGAGACAATGCCGGAGCACAGTGTCAACATTAATTCAGAAGACTCAATACAGTCCTAATCAACAGTTTTCCCCAAAGTTTGGCTCTCAGTTCGATATTCTAAATATGAGAAACTTAGAGAAGATAGAGAATGGTACTTGACTTTCCAGGCCAGCTCACAGAAGCCTAAAGGATAATCATCAATATATGGAGATCATTATAATTATGTCTGTAACAAGGGTGCTTTCACCTCCATCTGCAACATTTCACCTTTCATCTGTAACAAGAGCGTTTTCACCAGAGTCTTATATGCTCTTTGCAACAACCTTGTGAGAGGTGGTCCTGATCCTGTTTGACAGGTGATGACTGAAGTCGAGACCCAGAGACTGTAAATCATTTACCCACCGAGGTACAGACAGAGGGTCTGGGATGTTGGTGTGAATTTATCTACACCAGGTGAGTTTTCTTTCCACTTCATTAATTGATAATAATAATATAGCACTAATCACACAACTTTTGACAGCCTCTATAAATGGTTGATAAAGTATCCACCAGGACAATACCGTCTTTTAAATCAGGGGATTCAGGGAATAGCTGCCCCACCAACCGCATAGAGTTTAGAGAAAGGGAAGGAGCAGGTGGAGGAGGAGGTCAGGAGGAAGGTGGGCCCCAGGCACTTATTTATTTTTATTTATGTTTTTATTATTGAATCATAAACACATGCTAGAAACTTCTGTTTCTGTGTGCACAGGACAGGTCTCCTACAAAACATCTCATCACTGCTCTGGATCAGAAGACAGGGTCCTAAGTTAGTTAGTTAAGATCACAGTTGTCTCTTGGTACCTGCGGGGAATGGTTCCCGGACCCAGCAGATAACCCAAATCTGCAGATGCTCACGTCCAATGCAAAACGGTGTAGGAAGTACAGTGAATAGAGTCAGCTCTCCGTATCATGGGTTCCACATCCATGGATACAGAGGTTCCAATTTCCTACAACTGCCTGTTTTGCAGCAGAAAGCACATCTGCATGTAACTGTGGACAGCAAGAGAAAACTGCCAGACGGAACAGAAACCTGCTAAAAACTCATTCTTATGTCTCAAAAAGGTTATGTAAGCGATTCAGTGATTCTCTCCCTGTCGTACTCAAGACCGCTGACTTCACGGTGGAGAACATTTACACAGCAAATGTCCATCTGCTGCAGTAATTAACACCAACCAGGAGGCATTCACTTAAGAGTTCTTTGCTCTGTCATTGGAATGGCATCCTTCCTATCAGCTATCATTCACTGGCCAATAAAAGTAGCATTTTATTCATAAAATATTTTAGGAACACGTAATTTTAACTCCATTTTCTTTCGGAAACCAATTGTCTAAAACAAACCTGAGGATCACGTAAGATATGCTGGCAAGAGAACCACATAACTCCTAAGTATGCGATGCCTCTATTCAGAATGAAGGTGTCTCTTGCCAAATGCAGGGTGCAAGCTTATGAAAGCTAAGCCCATTCTCCAAGGACCATTCTTTTACACGATTTTATATAAAGCTACCAGTAACAGACATTAGATTCTCACAGGCACCTTTTCTTTGAGGGAGGGGGGTAAAACCTGTCATTCAGCCATAGACCCACAAGGGCTTCTCACTTCCTATCATCCGAGATGGCCCATGTCCACCAGAGGCTCGTGAGGGGCTCACACTATGGGGCACCTGCTAGAGGTCTTCATGCGTGGTACCTACCTCCATCCAAGCTGCGAGACATAGTGTAGCGTTTGCTGGATGAGCGCTCAAAGTAAGGGGCTGGACGATCTATCAAGGCACTGGCTCTTCTGGTCTGGGCTTGCGTTCTGCCACTATAACGAAACTTGGAACCCAAGGTGAGGAATTTCTTTGGAGGTGCTTCAGGTAACAACAGTCTAGAGAGAGCAGAGGAAAAACATCAGAAAAGACTACTAAGCCAAATACTAAGGGTTGTAACTTTTTGTTCTGAAAGGCAGAGTGCTCAGTGTCCTACAGGTTTAACACCCAAGATGCCAGTCAATGGATCTGATTTTAGAAGAAAAAAAATCAATTCACACAGTGCATATCAACCTGGGATGCTGTAGACAGGCTACAAGCAAAAGCAAAAACAGGAGTTAAACTGGACTAGGTGAACTTTCTCCTATGTAACTGGAGCATATACAGCTCCATAAGCTCAGAGCAATGAGCAATGGTGCTGGTGTGAAGAACAGTGGTAATTTCTTGTCGTTTTTTGGAGACACAAATCTGATGGCCTCAGTATTGCCTGTGAGTAAAGGAGTTGAGGGTATTGAGAAATTAGTCGAATAGGAGGCAATGGACTGGACATCTGGAGCGGACATCCTACAAAAATAATGGAAAGCCGCTAAAGATAAGAAAGGGGAGGGGAGGGAAATACATGTAAGACAAATTAAGGCAAATCCTCCACATTTAGCCAGCAGTTCTTTTAGGATTTATCCGGAAATCTGGTGGCAACGGACTTGAAGGAATAGAAAGGATCTCGTTTCTAGTTTTCTTTCTAAGTCTTTTTTTTCTTGAGAGATTCCGATTTTTCTAATTCCTCCTCAGGGAAAAACCCAAATGATCTCTACCTACCTGAAAAATGTATGGTGTTCTACACACACTTTCCATAAACGCTTGGCAGCGCGATGGTTTGGCAGCTTAAACCCAATGGTGCTTTCGAATTGTTCAAACTAAATTAAAGAAAAAAATATTGAAGAATAGAGCGACCTTTAGAATTGCAAATAAAAGCAAATACAAAAAAATCAAAATACCACTCACAATTTTTTCTTTACCCCCTAAATCAAGTGCTATATGCAGATTTCATGCTAGATACCTACATTCATTTAAAAATTCATTTAATTGGAGTTCCCGTCATGGCGCAGTGGTTAACGAATCCGACTAGGAACCATGAGGTTGCGGGTTCGGTCCCTGCCCTTGCTCAGTGGGTTAACGATCCGGCGTTGCTCTGAGCTGTGGTGTAGGTTGCAGACGCGGCTTGGATCCCGTGTTGCTGTGGCTCTGGTGTAGGCCAGTGGCTACAGCTCCGATTCGACCCCTAGCCTGGGAACCTCCATATGCCGTGGGAGCGGCCCAAAGAAATACCAAAAAGACAAAAAAAAAAAAAAAAAAAAATTCATTTAATTCATTTAATTCATTCATTAAAGAAAACCTCTTGATATCTATTTTCTTAAAATGCTGCAGGTAATGTAACCACATTATACATGCAGTAAATATTTCATGTATAAGGACGAATCTTATGAAAAGTAAATGCAAAAAAAAAAGGTTATTTGTATTTCTTCTGGAGATCAATTTGTTCTGATCTGACTTCTTTTTTTTTTTAGCCACACACATGGCAAATGGAAGTTCCCAGGCTGGGGGTAGAATTGGAGCTGCAGCTGTAGGCCTACACCACAGCCACAGCAACGCTAGATCCAAGCCACATCTGGGACCTATGCCACAGCTTGCGGCCACGCTGGATCCTTAACCCATGGAGCAGGACCACGAATTGAAACCTGTATCCTCACAGAGACAATGCTGGGTCTTAAATCTGCTAAGGCACAATGGAAACTCCTGGGTCTGATTTTTAGGGCTTATTTTCATGGTTTCTCTATGACGTCATGACTTCAACCAGAACACAAAGAAATGAATAGCATGTTTATAGTCTACAGCATTCTCAGAATGACCTTTTCTCCTTGTATCAGGTCTGGAAATATGTATATGTCCTAGGTTTTTGATGACCTGGTGTCAGATATTGATGATTTTATCTGTGTGTTCTAATATGGATTTTCATGTTAAAGGCTAACATCTCTCGATATTATAAACAGTTGTCCTTCAATAACGGAAGGGGATTGGTTCCAGGATCCCTGTGGATGCTCAAGTCCCATTTACAATATGGCACAGTGAATGCCTGTAAGCTACTCAATTCTCCAATATACTTTAAATCACCTCCAGATTACTCATAATACCTAATACAATGTAAATGCTATGGAAATGGAAGCCCGCATGCAGCAAATTCAAGTTTTGCTTTTTGGAACTTTCTGGACTTTCCTTTCCCAAATATTTTCAATACACAGTTGGTTGAATCTGCAGAAGCAGAACCTCAGGATGAGGCAGGCACATTACATAAGATCAGACACTGGGAGAACATATTTTCCTACTTTTCAGCACACAGGGGTCGAATGATACTTGATTAGCCATTGACTTCTCAAGGTGAAATATCTGACATCTTAAGTATATATACTACATATGTAATTTTTTTTGGCCACACCTGTGGAAATTCCCAGGCCAGGGATCAAACCCCCACTACAGCAGCAACCTGAGCTGCAGAAGTAACAACACTGGATTTTTAACCCGCTAAGCCAACAGAGGAACTCCCCTGAGAAATATATTTTAATATTATTAGGGCAGATACCCCAAATTTTTAAATTTTTCTTCAGCCAGA
This sequence comes from Sus scrofa, assembly GCF_054392235.1. Taxonomy (NCBI): domain Eukaryota; kingdom Metazoa; phylum Chordata; class Mammalia; order Artiodactyla; family Suidae; genus Sus; species Sus scrofa. The sequence goes on along the minus strand of NC_139388.1, from coordinate 106,129,448 downwards.
ATACATTAGGCCACAAGAGGGCAATCATCTTAAATAGTAAAGGCTTCCTGACAACAGACCAGTATATAAATGACTTTCAATAACTAAAGTCATTTACAAGGCTAGGAGCCAAGGGGAGGGGCCTATGGAGCGAGGCTTGTGAGCTTTCACTATTCTTGGCCTCCATTTCTTGTCTGTTGAGGGGAACTGGGCAGGGGGAGATGGGAAATACACCACGGGTGGCTCTAAATGCAGTTGTCCACCCCAGTGTCTCTCACACGGTGCGGGGGTGGTCATAAAACTCACCACCGTCCAACAGGCCCAGTCAACCGACAGCCAGAGACCTACAGATCTTGACTAAACCATCCTCCATGTATTCATCCTGCATCTGGCACTCACCACACACTGTGCTGAGGCCGGGGTTCTACAGCAGAGTCGGCTGGCGCTCTGCTGCAAGAAGCCAGGAAGCTGTTCTTAGCACAAGGACAAGAGGGGACCCAGCACTTTTTTTTTTTCTTCTTTAGGGCTGCACTCTAGGCATATGGAGGTTTCCAGGCTAGGGGTTGAATCGGAGCTGTACCTGCTGGCCTTTGCCACAGCCATAGCCAGGCCAGATCCGAGCTGCATCTGCGACCTACACTATAGCTCACGGCAACGTCGGATCCTTAACCCGCTGAGCGAGGCCAGGGATGGAACCCATGTCCCCATGGACGCCAGTCGGGTTCGCTAACTGCTGAGCCACGACGGGAACTCCAGAAAGCACCGAACCTTAACCACTAGGCCACCAGGAAATTTCTTCCAGACTCCTCAGAGCCTTTGTGCCACTAGTAATTTCTTCTGACTCTTCTCAATCTACAAATATAGTTGTTAGAAGGCGGGGGTGGGGGGGAACCCAACTTTCTTTGAGCTTCCTTCTGCCAGAGTCAGAATCCCATTTCTTTTGTCACTTTGCTAACCACCAGCAGGAGAAACCTCTGCTACTCCACCCCCTGCTTCACTGCAACCTGCCGGGGACCCTGACTCCTTCCTGACCTCTGAAGTGTCACAAGGGACCTGAGTGTCAAGTTCAGGGCACTTTTCGTGGTTCTCATCCGAGTGTCTTCTCTGGCACATCTGGGGCTGCTGGCTGTCACGCGTTCTCAATCTCCTCTTCCTTATCTATCATCCATGCTGTTTCTGGACCTTCTTTTCTTCTCTCACTGTTTCTCTTGATCTTCCTCTGTTCCTTCTCCTTCTACCCCTCCCTCAAAAAGTGGTGTTACCCAAAGTTTTTGTCTTAGGTCCCTCTTCCCCTCTAACTTTCTGTTTTTTTGAAAACTTCTTCCGCGCCTAAGGCCTTGCATAGAAGTATAAAGCTAATGGCCCTGTTCAAGTCCTGTAATTTCTTCCTCTGAAAGAATCCACCTCCAGACATCTGTCCGAGAGGAATTTCAACTTTTTTTTTCTGAATTTCTCTCCCTTTCCTAACAACAGCATGGCCACCCCTCACGCAGACCGGAGCCCGCCGATTAGCCTGGACTCTCTTCTTTCCTCTTTTGACTCCTCCCCCTCCCCCTGCATCCCATCTCCAGGACTTACTGCTTTGGTCCTGACACCTTGCTTCAGAGGTGCTCCTTCCATTCTATTCCCACAGCCTCTGCCCCAGTTCAGGTCTTCTCACATCACATTACCAAGGTGCCGAATTTCATTCCACCATATCCATCTAGCGTGTCACACCCCAGTTTAAAAGTCCCCAAGGCTCGCTACGGCCTCCCCAGGTACTGCTCCAACTCTCCCCCTGGCTTCTCCCACACTAAGCTCATCCACGTCCATGGAAGGTTCCCGCACTTGCATCATGATGCTGTAATTCCAAGTGTGCCAGTCTGTTTCTCTGCTAAACAGAAAGTCCCTAGAGGACGGCAACAAGGTCATGGTTATCCTTCTCTTTTCAATGCCCAACACAGTGCCCGGCAATAAAGAGATGCTCACTTTGTAAATGTGTAATAAACTGAATATATTGTGGTTTTAAGTTTAACAAGTAATCTTCAGGAAAGGTAAAAAATGACTAATTTCAGGTATTTACAGGAAAAGCTTCCAGATGATTTCAGTGTTCACAGACAGGTTTATTTTTTTATCCATGTGAAACACAATTGCTTGCTTTATAGTCTGATTTTTTAAACTTTTTTATATTGAGATATAGCTAGCATATATAACTTACATACTTCAGAGGCACGACATGATTCGATGTGTATTTTGTGACATGACCATCACGGTAAAGCTAGTTAATACCCATGACCACATAGAGTTACAAATTTTTTTTTTCTTGAGATAATTACGTTTTGTTTTGATGGCTGTACCCAGGGCACATAGAAGTTCGTGGGCCAGGGACTGAATCTGAGCCACAGGTGCAGCGATGCCCGATCCTTTAACCTACTGCGTAAGGCTGAGGATTGAGCCTGAACCTCCACAGTGACTCGAGCTACTGAAGTTGGATTCTTTTTTTTTTTTTTTTTTGTCTTTTTGCTATTTCTTTGGGCCACTCCCGCGGCATATGGAGGTTCCCAGGCTAGGGGCTGAATCAGAGCTGTAGCCCCCAGCCTACGCCAGAGCCACAGCAACGCAGGATCTGAGCCGCGTCTGTGACCTACACCACAGCTCACAGCAATGCCGGATCGTTAACCCACTGAGCAAGGGCAGGGACCGAACCCGCAACCTCATAGTTCCTAGTCAGATTCTTTAACCACTGTGCCACGACGGGAACTCCTGAAGTTGGATTCTTAATCTACTGCGCCATGGAGGGAACTCCACAATAAAAATTTTTAAGATCTACTCTTAGCAACTTCAAATATACAATACAGTATTTTTTACTTGTCACCATGCTGTACATTGTATCCCATATAGCGATTTTTTTTTTTTTTTTTTTTTTTTTTACATTGCATTTTCTGTCAGTGGAGAGGTTGACTTTGAAGACAGGAGATAATTCCACACCATACCAGAAAATGTTCAGAACCATAAATGAGCTGCAATCTCAGAGCTCTGCCTCCATGATATTAACCACTAAATGGCAATTGGACATATTAATTATCTATTACACAGACAACAGTATGTATCTACTACATATTATGTCAAACCACTAAAGAGGAGATAAACTGATCATGGATGCTTTTGCCCAGGAGCAAGGATTAGGTAACAATTTTGATTCTTTCACTAGTTTCTCTGATCGGAAAAAGGGGAGAAATGTATTTGGCTGTGGAACTTGCATAATTTACACCTGGTGTTGCTTGTCCAAATCTTTCTTATACCTTTATGCACATTATCTCTAAGCTATTCCCTTGAGGGCATTATCAGATGTGGAGGACAAAGAGAGGACATGGAGAAAGAACAACAGGACAGAAAGGAAAAGAAAGCTACTCTTTTTTTTTTGCCATTTCTTGGGCCGTGCCTGTGGCATATGGAGGGTTCCCAGGCTATAGCCGCTGGCCTACACCAGAGCCACAGCAATATGGGATCTGAGCCACATCTGCAACCTATACCACAGCTCACGGCAATGCAGGATCCTTAACCCACTGAGTAAGGCCAGGGATCAAACCCGCAACCTCATGGTTCCTAGTCGGATTTGTTAACCACTGCGCCATGAAGGGAACTCCAAGAAAGCTATTCTTTATTCACAAGGATGTTGAGCAACTAAAGGTTTCTTTTATACCAAAGCCTAAAAAAAATAAAACATTATTCATGAATCTTGATTTTTCCATTAAAATATGTAGAGAAAAACCTTTCAATGAACATATGCAGTGGGGGAAAAATTAGAACAAAACAATACAAAAGAAGAGAAAATTTCATTCATTAGTCTTTATTGGACATACCTATAATAAATTCTTAAGCATCTGGATCTAACTCACTACGTCCTGCCATGTTCAGAACCTGTGAATGGGTCCCTGAAATTTTTGTTTGCTCTTCGGTACCTTTTTTCCCAACGTATGGGGTCCACTTACCTCTCCCGGCCGGATCTTAATGTAAAAGTTGTTCCGTTTGTATGAGATTTTTAGAACCTTTGGCCAGGCAAATCTGTTGATCCGTAGCCGGTCACGATATATCAACAAACCACTCGCACACACGCCCAGCATGATGTCGACTCCTTCTGAATCCTGGAAAACAGCAGCAGGACCGCTGCATGAGCATCTCACCTATTTCCATTCACGGCCAGGCCCACTATTCAAGCCACGGTGTACAGAGTCTATAACTGGCTTTCTGTAGCTCTCATCTAAAGATGAAAAGCACCACAGCCATTTAAAACATAGTACCACTAAATAGGAGCCTTTGATGAAGGTATCCCCATGGAGATTTATTTGTTGGCATAAACTCTCCTCATCTGGACTTATGCTCATGACACTGGACATGGAGAACTCAGGTGAGGGTGTATTAATCATAGTATTGATCAGAGCCTCGGTTCTTACTGCTGTGTGCCAGGTACGGCTCCAGCTACTTTACATCTATTATTAACCTTCACTAGGATTATTTTGAGGTAGCTGCTATTATTATTATTATATTTTATGGCCCCACCTACGGTCTACGGAAGTTCCGGGCCAGGGACTGAATCTGAGCTGCAGCTGCAGCCACGATGGATCCTTTAACCCACTGCACCATAATGGGAACTGCAGTAGCCGCTATGATTCCTCCCACTTTACAGACAAAGAAACTGAGGCACAGAAAGGTTAGGTGTTCATCCCAGTTGAATAAGGGCAGCCTGGTTCCAGAGGTAGGACTTTTAACTAATATGTACACTAATGGGGAGGCCCTGTCCTTTCCTATGAATATTTTGGGATTTGTTCCTTTTAAAAAGAGCCTCGACTGTTTTATATACCATTATAAAATTTGAATAAAAAATAGTTTCATTAAAAGTATGAGCATACTTCCCAAAAGGCCTCCAACACACTCACTACCCAGGGGTAGCCACACTTAACGATTTGGTTCACATTCATAAATGCTGATGCATTTAATATATGTGTACAGTGTTTTTTTTTTGTTTTTTGTTTTTTTTTGGCCGCACCCATGGCACGCAGAACTTTCTGAACCAGGGCTCAAACCCGTTCCACAGCAGTGACCTGAGCTGCTGCAGTGACAGTGATCCTTAACCTGCTGTGCCACAGGAAAACTCCATGTGTATAGTTTTTTTTTAAAATAAGATTTTTATTTTTTCCATTATACTTGATTTATAGTGTTCCGTCAATTTCTACTGTACAGCAAAGAGACCCAGTCATACATACATATACATTATTTTTCTCACATCATCCTCCATCATATTCCATTACAAGTGACTAGATATTGTTCCCTGTGCTATGTGGCAGGACCTCATCACTTATCCACTCCAAATGCAACAGTCTGCATCATGCGTATGTTTTTTTAAACACAAATGGGACTGTGTTATAGTTGCAGCTTGCTTCTGCTATGTGCACATCCCGTCTTCAGGTCACTGCCTAGGAGGCGGGATGAGGGGTCCCAGAGGTCAGCAGAGACGTCACATAAAGCTCAGGAAACGAGCAGTCTATGCCTCCTCTGGGTTGTGTTTGGGTGAAATCAGGGTAAAGCGAACATCTGTGGGGTCTGAGTGGGTAAGGACAAAGGACAGGAGGCAGTGCTGAGTGTGGGGTGCAGGCTCCACCCCCGTGTTCACTGCGCTGGAAGGAGAGGGTGCCTGGAGGCGAGCTGAGCTGACAGTCGTGGTGGGGCTGAGCCGCTCTGAGTCACTGCAGCCCCAGCAAGGGGTGGCGGCAGCGGGGCATGAAAGAGTCCAAACTGGGTCTTCTGCCTCACCCATAAGGAGAAGAGGGTTGACCTCCTATATCCTGCGGGCGCGGAGCACAAGATGAACGTTTCCAGAACCAAAAATAAATATGTTGGTCCATCTCTAGGAAACGTGAAGTTGCAAATACAATCTAATTAATTTAAAATGAAATATTTTCCCCTGGAAGCGTATCGCTCTATTAGACACGAAATTACTCTATAGAAGTGGAAGGAATATTATAATATAATCAAATTTGAGGAAATTCGAACACCAGGATCTGCTCACTGTTCATCAAGTGCTTTCATCGGTAAGAGCGGATGAAGAGCGCTAACCTGAGGCTGGAAGTCGGGGCAGGATAGCCCCTGGGATCCAGCCAACCTGCTCCCAGGACGCCGAGGGACCCCTCAGGCCTGAGCAGAAAGGTCTGTGGGGATGGATGCTCCCTGTTTTACTTTCTTTGTGAAAAAGAACATAAGTGAAGGAAATATGCCTTTGGACATATACACCCTTTTCCATTATTATCTTTTTTTTTTTTTTTTTTTGGCTGCACCCGTGGCATGTAAGTGTCAGGGTCAAACCTGCGCTACAGCAGTAACCATGCTGGACCTTTCATCTGGTGAGCCATCAGGGACCTCATTTTTTTTTTTTTGCCTTATTATTTATTTTTAAGTCACCCCTTAGCGTCTTTGAACCATAAGAAGACAGAACCCCTTTATGGGGAGGATCAGGAAGGTTCCTTTGATCTCTCCTCTACCTGCCTCTTCTCTGTCATCATTACCAGCACAGCCCAAGCAACTGTGCTGCCCTAACGCCCACTCCTCTTCCTTCTTCCCCGGACCTGGGTGGGTGGAGAGCAGGCCGTTTGTCTTAGGAACCTCCCATGTGGCTCAGCACCTGCCTAGCCTGTGTTAAACCCCTAGGAGTTTGTTGGAAGAAAAGGAAAAGGAAGAAAGACAATGTCAGGAATAAGTGGGGTTTAAAACTGGATGACTGTTTCTATTTAATGGCACAGCAACCACCACAACCACATCCACAGGACACTTCTGATACCGCGTTTTCTGTCCAAGCCCAGAGCACTGAAGCAAGAGCCTGATAAATCTTTTGTATCGAAAGCTCTAACTGCAGTCTTTCTTGGGAACATGTGTTCACCTCTCGATAAAAACACATGAATGCTCCCTTCGGCAGGCAGCACTGAAGGAAGACCTGGCCTGTTCCAGCCTATCGTTATTAAAACAAACGAGTAGACTATTTCCTTCATTTAAAATCACTGTTGTAACTTTGCCATCCTTCATTCCCTTCTGGTCCATGGGATTTCCGATATGCATTTATATCTACATCTCAGAATCCTATACGAAATAAATGAGTCTGACATTCTATTCGGAGAGACCTTAAATGACAAACAAGCAGAGACAGTCTTCCTAAGGAAAAGACAAAGCGTTTAGAATAGGGTTTCTAAAACAAAGGCCCTTCATCTAATACAACTATTTGTTCCGCATACAGAGCGGTGCTGTCCAAGATCACAATCCAGAATTTCTCAATTGGTCCCAACGCTCGGGGCCTCTTATACTATCAATAGAAGAGAAGCATCTCACTTATCACCGGAAATTAGCTCTCATTTAATTCAGTAAATTTCCGTCTAGAAATGATGGAGGGCGGCTGCATGAGAAAATGAAGTTCGTAACCAAATCATTTGTAATACTTAGTATTCAGATGAAATCCTATAACCGGCTGCATCGGCACTTCCTTAATTCTCTTTCTTTTTTAATTGGCATAATTTCAAATCACATTACCGAATGAAAAAGCAGCCATCTATTTTAATGCAGGAGCTATAGCAATGTTAAGTGATTTCGTTTTCACCAATACGAACACTGATACACCCTGAGTTGCCCTTTCCCCTAAACAGAGGCCCTCATCTTTTATTTATGTATTTTTCCTGGGCGGTAAGTGAAGCGTCGTATGTGATGCAACTGAAAAATAGCTTGCGATTCACTCACATGTCCAGGCTACCTTCATTTCCTTCTTGGTACCTCATCTTTCAGCCACGTAGGGAAAACTCTTAAGAGAAAAACAATCTTAGTGTGTGTTCTGATTTTCTTTTAAAATCCTCATCCGACCTCATACCTGGCATCAACCAGAAAATGCTCTATTATCCGAGGGCAAAGTAAGTGAGAACATATAATAATTAACTGGCAAGTAAACAGAGCGCCACCTGCTGCTGTAATTACAGGCCAATGTCAATGAGCTGCCCCCACCCCAGCATCCTCGGCCTAAGCCCCAGCAGAGACTCAGATTTTCTTCTGCCTTCAGGCCTTAGAAGTGCTCGCACTGTGTGATGCACACAGTGACACAGACCCACTCGATCAAAGCTGCGTTCACTGGACATCAAGAGTGTTTTATCCAAACTCGCTGCAGATCCACTGGCTCCCCAAACGCTGCATCCACAGAACACACAGATCACAAGTTTCCCTCCCAGGGGTCCCCAGGTTGTTGAGATGTCTGCCTGAACAGAGCCGGCTGAAACTCTCTTCCCTCTTGGCCCCAACTTGACTACAGAAGACACTTGCTTGCCTGGAAGCCTGTGAACCACACGTTCTCATGAGGCCTGGTCTGTGAAATGGTGACCATGCTTCGTAAGCCAAGTAAGGGCCAATCCAACCCAGGAGCAATGGCGTCTTGTCAGCACAAGTCAGAAGCTGCCCTTGAACTTCACACACTGGCCCTTTCAGTGCCGCTCAAGTATCAGAATCATCCCTAAGATCCCAACACGTTTCATAGGTTTTGATGATACAGGTTTTCAGGAAAGCCTGCCTGTGCCTCCACAGCACTTTTACTCACAGCTGTTCTGATAACAGACTAACAGTCCACGTGTTCTCTCTCAATGTTGCAAAGTACAGACATTCTGGAGAAAGTGTGACATGGAGTAAAAGCTGCTGCGGTATCTTACAACCTTAACCCTCCCACAGTCCAATCCCAACTTCTCTCTTCCCGAGACTCTGGAACCAAGACACAGCCTAAAACACTCACCAACCCACTAGGCAAGCTCAGCCCAGCTGGCTAATTTTTTTTTTCCCCCAGGGCCGCACCCGCGGCATATGGAGGTTCCCAAGCCAGGAATGGAATTGGAGCTACAGCCTCCGGCCTATGCCAGAGCCACAGCCACGCAGGATCTGAGCCGCATCTGTGACCTACACCACAGCTCAAGGCAGCGCCGGATCCTTAACCCACTGATAGAGGCCAGGGATCAAACCAGAGTCCCTCAAGGATACTGGTGGGGATTCTGAACCTACTGAGCCACAATGGGAACTCCCCTGCTGGTAAATCTTAACAAATTCAAAATAACCATCTTATTTCAAGAAGCACCACTGACTACTTGTCATAGTACCTAAACCTGAGAAAGCTGTTTAAACTTCATGTGAATTCACTAAGTGCCAGGTGGGTGTCCACAATAAGAGTCACACACCCACAGAAAGTGGCACATAACATTTTTGACAACTGGGTCCTGGACCCTCTTGAATAAAAACAGATAGAAAGCCTGGAGGTTAAAAAGCAAATACCTTGGCATGATGTAAATCTACCCCATACATGGAAAGCTTTTTGGCATTTTCCAAGAAATGCATCTCTGCTTCTGCTGGCGTCATTCCTCTGATAAGAAAAAAAAAAAAATGCAAAGGATTACAATGCTGCTTTTCTTTTACCTGGTGGGACAGTAACATTGCCCACTTAGCTCCCTTGCTAAGTAACCAGCAAGTTCCCAGAGAGGCGACACCAGCTGTGCCCCGGGGGAGGTGGGGGACAGGGGGAGACTCAAGGGAATAAGGAAATGGCACAAGCGGACGTGAACATCCCAGGTGGGAGCATCCGACCCAGAGCTGTACTGGCATAGAACCCGACTCCGCTCAAGTCCATCCTCACAGCACTGACATGAGTCCCCGGAGATGCAGGTGAGGAGGGACGCCCACCCGCTGGGCACAGTTTAGACGGGATGCTCGGGGTGGGGTGGGGGGGCGCCAACCTGTGGCTCTTGTGCAGCTCGATGACTTTGTCCTCCAGCTCTTTCGTGTGGTTTGGTGCAAAGCGGAACTCGCTGACATAGTCGCTGCCGCACTCGTCAGGGTCGTAGTCTCCCAGTTCTGACTGGACAGTGTAGGAGCCCAGCAGGGCAAGGGTGACGAAGGAGCAGGGCAGCCTGCCGGACACGATGTCATCTCGCAGCTGGAGGCAGAGGTAGTACCTTCCAGGAGCCAAAGGAAGGGCAGAGAGCCAGTGTTAGGACGGGGAAAGGAAGCAGGCGGCCAGCAAGTGCTCCCTGGGGGACCATCCCCTGGGACACATTTTCTAGCATCTGAATTTGGATCTAGATACAAGGGGGAAAAACTTGGCTACAAAATACAATACTTCAGGACTTCTGGGGGCAAGTCGATGTTCATCACAGAACAGGGTCTCACTGATGAAGCACTGGAGTCAAGGAAACCTCCACATGCATTCCTTTAACATTAAGGTAACATTTAAAGTCAAATAAAATCTCTGCTGTGGGGGTGGCCACTATTAACATAAAAATAGTGTTCTTAAATGCAGTTATGAGCCTAAGGGAAGTCTCATTTCATCTAGATAAAAGGTCCAGCCACAGGACCACGACAAATTTCAGGGAACTCAACATTGTGCCATGATAAGGCCGCACCACTTCCTGCTCTCCTGCTGGCAGAGTCTCAGTGTAGTAAGCATACTTTCTCTGGTCTCAAGTTCTCATTTTTTTATTTAGAGAACTTTCAGAATTCAGCAGATATGAATACTTGACACTATCTTAAAATCTGAGAATCTTGTTGCTAAAAGTAATTTTTTTTTTTCTTTTCCAGCTCAGCATGTGGAAGTTCTCGGGCTAGAGATGGAATGAGACCTATGCCATAGCTGCAGCAATACCAGGTCCTTAACCCACCGCACCACAGTGGGAACTCCATAAGTAAACAGTTTTAAATTGGGGGAATATAAAATGTTTTCTGTATAATTTTACCGGTATCATACAAATATCTCCACGCATAGCTGAATCTTTTTTTCACTTTTCAGAGTTACATGTATAATAATAACTGCAGAAGATGCCAAGGTAAGTGTGAACACTAAGGAGTTTTCACAATACTCTTCCCGGCCCAGCATGTGAGTATAATATTAAAATACACTTTGTGCCTTTCATATAAGAAATGAACTATTAATCTGTTGAAGCTGAGGACTGTGCTAAAATCCTAAGGTCCCCCTAAAATGGTTTTAAGTTGATGATATGAGTAAACTCTACATAATCCAGATAGAAAAATTTCTACACATTTCACAGGCTCTACAAACATGATACGAATGGAAAAGAATCATGAACTAAATTCCAAGTCCAGGTGCATACAGGTTCTCTAACCATAAATTAGCCACAACTAAAGATTTCCTCGGAGTTCCCATTGTGGCTCAGAGGAAACAAATCTGACTAGTATGCAGGTTTGATCCCTGGCCTCACTCAGGAGGTTAAGGATCCGGCGTAGCAGTCAGCTGTGGTGTAGGTGGCAGACAAGGCTCGGATTTCACCTTGCTGTGGCTGTGGCATAGGCTGGCAGCTTCAGCTCCGATTCTACTCCTAGCCTGGAAACCTCCACATGCTGTGGGTGCGGCCCTAAAAAAATAAAAGCACTTCCTCAACTTTACTAAAACGTATCTTTATTATTATTTTGTCTTTTTGCCATTTCTTGGGTGCTCCCTGTGGCATATGGAAGTTCCCAGGCTAGGGGTCAAATTGGAGCTGTAGATGCCGGCCTACACCACAGCCACAGCAACTCGGGATCCGAGCCGCGTCTGCGACCTACACCACAGCTCATGGCAACACCAGATCCTCAACCCACTGAGCAAGGCCAGGGATCGAACCCGCAACCTCATGGTTCCTAGTCGGATTTGTTAACCACTGCACCATGACGGGAACTCCTGAAAATGTATCTTTAAATAAAACATTATAAATTGTTTTTTTTAAAACAATGCAAATACAAAAGAAATCCTCTGGAAGCAGTTTTTACCCTTTTCCTAACAGGTCTGCTGAAATTATTCTGAATTTTATCAAGTGACTGATGCTTTTTGAGTAATCTTTCTTGAAAAGCTTACCACGGATGTAAGGCCACATGGCACCACATCACTCTGACAGGCTATAAACTCACTACCACGCACAGTGAGAAATCCAGGGAATCCAAAGCTGAAAGCACTAGAAGAAGCCTGGGACACTTAGCAAAGCCAGGAGCTTCACGGAGAGGGTTTCCCACTCAAAAAGCTCAGTCACCAGGCCAGCATGTTAGACTCTTTTTCTTTGCTTTTGGGTTTTTTAATGGCCGTGCCTGTGAAATGTGGAAGTTCCCAGGCCAGGGATCGAACTCACGCCACAGCAGGGACTTGGAGCCATAGCAGTGACAATGCCGGATCCTCAACCCTCTGAGTCACCAGGGATATCCTCCAGATTCCTTTCTTAATGTCTTCTTTCCCCAAAATGAATTAATCACTTTTCTTGCACACGCACGGCACCGAAGGTAAACTCTTAAATGTGTCTGTGTTCATGTGTATGTGTGTGTGTGTGTGACTTTTAAAAACAGCCATCACGTATCAGATTGCTTACATAAAAGTCATAAACACTGAAGACATTTTTACTCCAAGTCTTAAAGCAGGCGCACTAAGAATTGCTGTATCACTTAAGGGCGAGTCCCATCCAATTTAGCTGCGGTGGGTGGGTGACAGCACCTCCACTCAGCATGCCTTCCCGCCAGGGTCAGAGAGAGGGAAGTATCAGCTTAGCACCAAAGATTCAACTGTGAACAGACAGGATTTGGCAAATCTTCTCATCAGACACCTGCTCTCATTCCACTGCCTTTTGTTTGCCATTTCGGCGTGGATGACTCTAAGGTCCCCAAATGCGAGCATGCTCTTCTCCGGGGAATTTAAGAGATGTACAACTCCCAAACGGCCTGCCTTTTACACAGCCCACTTTCAAATACCTGGTGATGTCTTCAGAGAGCTGGGCAGGGTCTGGTGGGTAAAACTTCACATTAAATGAAAAATGCCAAGCACCGCCTGCAGAGAGGAGAGAAAAATCAGAGTAAGATCGTAGACAATCCCTTTAGACTTGTTACACGAATTGACAGCTAGAACTGTCCTAACACCAAGCCTTAGCACCTAGGCAACTTTTTAATCATCAATGGAAAATAGGGAAGTCCCTGTTCAATGAAATCCACAGGTTTAAGTCTGAAACTTTATCTAGTTTCTAGTCTTCTCCCTAATCAAATCCTTTTACCGATGTTTCTAACTAGCAAGGAAATTGACTAAGCTTCCTCCCTTTCTCAGAGACGAAGGTTAAGCCTTGGGAAGAGGGAGTAAAGTAAAGGCTATGGATGCTCCTTCATCAGACAAGTCTGGAGTTGACTGGATCTATTGCTCTGAAGTTCTGGACAGCCCACATACCAACATTACAGGCATAATCCCATTTCCTTTGTCCTTTCTGCTTCGTTATTACAGGTCAAATCCCATAATAATACATGCCAAGGGACTGTTCACGGTATTTTTATTTTATGGAAAGGTATGTTATCCTATTAGGAAACGAGCTGCTCTATGGGCTTTGGAAAGTTTTCTTCTCTCGCGGGGAAATTTCTTTTCTTTGTTTTTGTCTTTTGAGGGCCGCGCCCGTGGCACATGGAGGTTCCCAGGCTAAGGGTATAATCAGAGCTGCTGCTGCTGGCCTACGCCAGAGCCACAGCAACGCCAGATCCGAGCCGTGTCTGCGACCTACACCACAGCTCATGGCCACGCCGGATCCTTAACCCACTGAGTGATGCCAGGGATCGAACCTGCATTCTCATGGATACTAGTCAGGTTCGTTACTGCTGAGCCACGACAGGAATTCCTGTAATTCTAGTTTACTCTTGACACTACTGTACACATTACACTTAGAGGTGCAGCTGGAAGGGAAACCACCTGGGGTGCCCTTTAGATAAAGGACTTAGCATAGGATCAGGTATTCCTAGGCGCTTAGTGTCATTTCGAAACCACTCAGAAAATACTCCTAAAACATAGGCTCTGGGAACTACAAGGCATAAAATATCTGTCAATCAAATATATTTTGTAGTGATTATGTTTCCTACTGTTCTCAAAGAAATCCTTTTGTTCTTCTAAAAATAGTCTGGTTTGGTTTTACCCTCCTACTGATTCCTGTTCACTTCCTGCTAAGACGGAATGCTTGCCAATGGTGAGGTTCATAATGAGAGCTGGCTTTCCCCCAAGCAAGTGGAATTAAAATTAATGGATTAGTTATGGGAAATGGATTTACTGCTCTTTTATAATTTTTATCCACTTCAAAGTGGATCCAATGAGTCGTTTAGCAATGTAATTAAACTCATAAGAAATTCAGGGAAAACACTCTAAGTTGGAAACTAAGAAGGGAGTTTGTGGTTAGTAGATGCAAACTAGCATTTGGAATGGATAAGCAATGAGACAATGCTGTGTGGTACAGGGAACTGTATCTAGTCACTTGTGATGGAACATGATGGAGGATAATGGGAGAAAAAGAATGTATACATATGTATGACTGGGTCACTTTGCTGTACAGCAGAAATTGATAGAACACTGTAAATCAACAATCATTTTAAAAAAAGGAAAAAATGAAGTAATAAAAATATAAGGAAGTTATTTCAATGCAAAAATCCTCATTACAGGAAAGGAGGTTTCACACAATGAGAGGGTGTGGGGGCTCAGCAGCATCTGAGGTGTCTGTTAAAAAGGCCAATCCGTAGGCTCCACCCAGAGGTTTTGATTCCAGAGGTTTGCAATACGGCCCAGGAACTTGTAGTTTTAACAAACGGGCTTGTGGTTCTCATTCAGCGGGGCTTGGGGAATCACGCTTTGAAAATCACTAATCCTAACAGAATCCACTTTCCTAAGGTTAGAACCCGAACAACTACGACGTCTTCCAGGACATTATTTTGAAACAGTGGGAAAATGAAAGGAAAATACAATTGACACCACAATCAAGGAAAGAAAGCCAGTTAAATGAGGCATAAAACTTAAAATTCATGAGAGAGGTAGAAACACATCTCCCAGTACAGAATTTCATGGGAACAAATCCCTGGGAGGGGCCGGCCATGCCATAAAGAGGCTCAAAAGCCCGCACCTGCTCAGAGGTGGGCCTGGATTAGAGACAGGAAGTCAAACAGCTCAGCTGCATTAAAAAGACATTGTATAAGGGTGGTAAAGGATTTTAAATTACAAATTTATGATAATTAGAAGCTTGTGATACTGAAGAGAATGATTTTTTTGAAAAAAATTCTAATTTTAGTCTCCTCTGCCTGCCAGATCCTAACATTTCTAAATATACTACATTTACAGCATAATTACTATAAACTTTGTATCACGAAACTGCCATATCATAAACATACTCTATGTCACAATATAGTATATTTAGAAATTTTATGATCGGCTAGGCATAAAAGATGACCAGAACAAGAGAATGACCACCAGGCTGGTAAAGATTACAAATTCATAAGAACAAACTCTGTAGGCTCAGAATTCTCTATTTCTTATGAATTCGTAATCTTTATCAGCCTAGCCTGGGGGTCATTCTCTTGATGATCTCATTTTAGAGCATACGGTGGTCGTAGCATAAAAAATAATGGAAATATCCTTTTATAGTGTATGTTTGGGAAGAGGAGGAGATTGTACAATAGTTACATTAGATCTGATAATATTTTCTGCCTTGGTACAACATGACTTTTGTGGAAAGAAGGTTTTTCGGTGCATGGGAAACAATAAGGAACATATAGATAAATACACCAAATTCCATTTCCAAAAAAATTCCAATTTTCCTTGTCTGCTCTCCTATCTGCATGATTGTCATTTAGTTTTTTTTTTTTTTATATTGTAATCACAAACACTGCCTCATCTACCCGAGGAAAATATCCTTTAAGCTGCGCTTTTTGATCGTCCCTTTAGCTTCGTATCTTAGAAAGGAAGGTAGGAGACAGGATAAATGGGGAAGTGAAGGGGAAAAAAAAAAGAATTCCATTAACAGTAGAAAAGAAAATTAACTGTTGATACAGCCTTTCTTGAAACAGTATGATGACTTAGCTGTGATCCTTTAATATATTTTCAAAGCGCTTTGTAATGTACCCAAGTACCAAACAGCATTGGATTAATTAAGTGCATACAAAGGACTTAAAGCACACAAAATGGGAAGATACAAATATTCAGTACATGTGCTTTTAAAAACTCCAGAAAAAATATTTTTACAACACAGTCATCATCTTCAAGTTTTTACTAGAATTCTGGATGAAATGAGAAGGGTTTTCACCTCCTTAGCCCAATTGTAGCTGTCCCTGGTTTCAGTCCCAATTTATATCAAACTACTTCACTATCAGGTTTCTGCTTAGTGACTACACCAACTTCCTCCCAAAAATATGGCAAAGATGTTTAAGTTGTATAAATAACCATCAGACTCTCTAATAGCTAGAGGTATTGTGAATTTTTTTCTTCTTCTGAGATATTACCTACTGTTAAACCATTTCAAACTGCTCACTACTAATTACTTTTTCTTAGCACTTAGGGTATTTCAAGATTTCAGCACCTTCCAAGGCACTAAGAAGGATGTACTTTCTTTTAAGAGTCAGCAGCTAGAAATTTCAATGGGAATGATGTTCTTATTAATAAACTGACCTTAAATTTAATCTTCAAATCGAATTAGTTGTTCAGGAAAAGTCATTTAGATTTTATTGATAAAATTAAACTGCCTGCGAAAAATTAACCAGTTATTTGAAGTTATGAAGATTATCCACGTTTTGGCATTTATCCATAGTAAAAAGCAAGAGCTAGAGAAAAGGATTAAACATTAAAATGAAAAAAAAAAATTCTTCTTTCTCAACGTCCTACACTGCAGTGCCACTTCTGGAGATATTTGCCATTAATACCTTTCATGTTCTCCCCAAATTTCTACCTATTTACATATGCATAACTCCTGTTCAACAAATATGATTTCTTTCTCTCACTAATGTCACACAAATGAGAGCCAAAACATATTTATTCTACCTTGTTCTATTTATTTATTTAATTTTTTGGTCTTTTTTTTTGGCATTTCTTGGGCTGCTCTCGAGGCATATGGAGGTTCCCAGGCTAGGGGTCGAATTGGAGCTGTAGCCTCCAGCCTACGCCACAGCCAGAGCAACACGAGATCTGAGCCTCGTCTGCAACCTGCACCACAGCTCATGGTAATGCCAGATCCTTAACCCACTGAGCACGGGCAGGGATCGAACCGAAACCTCATGGTTCCTAGTCGGATTCGTTAACCACTGCACCACAACGGGAACTCCTACCTCGTTCTATTTAATAGCTACCTAGGATTTTAAGGTATGGCTATTTCATGATAAAATTAATCATTTCTTTATAAATGGATATTAAGTTGCTTCGAGTTTTCTGTTATTGTCAATAGTATTATTTATAATGCCCTTTCCCACATGTACACATTACTTTCTTACACACATATGGACACATTTCTACAAGTAAAATTAGGGTCAGAGCATAATCATATTTTGAAAATTAATAAATACTGACACAAAGAGCCTTCTAAAAGGGTTATACTTCTACCAACTGTGTACAAAACCGCCAGTGGTAGGGATTACTAAACTTAAAATCTCTGCTAATCTGAATAGGTGAAAAAGGTATCATTTTAATTTGCATTCAATTATTAGTAAGACTTATTAGCATTTTATATAATACGTACTAGCTTTTATTTAAAATTTTGTGAGTTACTCATGCAATTGTTTCATCTATTAGGAAATACGCATTTCTTGTCTTTGAAGGCCAAGAAAAGAAGATGTCATCAGACAGTAAACTTCAGTCTGACTTATCCTTCCATTTCTCAACTATTAAATGACTCTTACTTTTAGCTTGACTGCTTGCCTTTTATACTTTTGTGGCAGTTAGGTTTAATATAACATAACGAGTTAGGAATTTTTAAATGATTGTCAACTGGAGCATTGCTTAATTAAATCTTCTCTCACATCTGTGTACAGGCAAGGAGCAAGTTCAAATGTTATGTCATTTCATCCCGAGTTGTGATAATTAATAATGGTTTCTGAACTAGACCAAGCTGCCAAAGATAAAATCTGAGCCTTTAACCTTTCAAAATACTGTATTCACACCAGCTGCGTGGGTGTGGGTTACCAATTCAGAAAACCCTACTCTTTGAAAATCTTTCCATTTCTAGACATGGTCATCCAAAAGAACTTACTTCGAATCTGTTTTTTAATTTCCTTAGCAGGGTCCAACCAATTCTGCAAAAGAAGGGAGAGTCTGAATCAGAGAAGAATAAAGATGACTTACTGTCAACCAGGTAGAGACAAGCACTGCACACATTTGAGAGGGAGGGGCTGCCGGACCCTCCCACCCCCCGACCCTGCTGCTGGGTCTTTCCTGCACTGGTGCCTCTTCAATAGTCCTAGGAGGGCCCAGGCCCAGGTCTAATGAGACGATGTGTGCTCAATTCAGGCCTGACAAAAATTCTCTTCCTTTGCAACTACTACCTTCAAGGATTCAAGCTGGCACAGAAACCGGGAGGAAAAATGGTGGATTCTATGCTCAAACAAGTTATAAGAATAAAGATACCACCATCTTTTGGTAACTGCAGGGGATTGGTTCCAAGACTCCAGAGGACACCAAAATCTGAGGATGCTCAGGTCCCTTATACAATGGCACGTGGTATAAGTCCCGTACACAAATGGTACAGTATCTGTATATAACCTAGGCAATCCCCTTACATATCTGAAATCATCTCTAGATGATTTATAACACCTAATACAATGCAAATGCTATGTACATAGTTGCTGGTGCACTGGCAAATTCAAGTTTGGCTTTTGGAACTTTCTGTAATTTTTGATCTGTTGATGGTTGAACCTGCAGATGCAGAATCCAAGAATAGAGAGAGTTGACTCTACGTGTAGCCTGACCACTGATGTGGTAGCCATGCAGTTCCATAAAGTGACTTCTGTGATCACAGGCTTCAAGGCACCTACTCAGAAAGCCTTCCTAACAAAAGAACACTTGTTTGAGACTTAACGATTGTCCTCATCAGAACACTCAGGTGTGTAATAATCTAGGCAGACATCATCCAGTGAATTCAGTAATGATTAAGTAGGATTCACTGCACAACAACAAAACGAGTAGCATTTATGAGCACAATTTCTGTGACTCAATTTCCAGCCGTGAGTCAATGGAAATAGTTTCTTCTTCCTTATGTTTCAGGCAGTTGGGGGGATTAGTGAGGTACCAGCCTGAGGAGACTGCATTACTCGGTCGGAAGAGTCTACAGATATATTACATTAAATGTTAAATGTCGACTGAATACATTAGACAAGCACCAGGTCTATAAGCGATCCATCTCTTATTTTGATCCAGCAAGAACATGAGAGCACAACAAGATGAATTAACAATAAAACGGCAGCCCGTGAACATGTTCTCTGTCTAAGTATCGATGTATTTGATTTTCATTGGCTCAAATCCACTGAAATATTCCCCCAAAGAACCATATAAAATGCTTTTCTGGAACCATAAATAAGTCAAGCATGAAAAACAGAAACACTGACTTACTGTTTCCAAAATAGTCAAGATTAAAGGAAGTTGTCAATTTCCTTTGAAGAAATAAGGTGCTGAACAGTTTTTAAAGCCTCAGAGTAGGAAATGTGGGGTTGCGAGGGGAGGCAGAGGAAAATGAATTAATTGCCAATTCAATTTCAGTTCACTTTCTTGCAGGAAAGAGCAGTTCAAGCCATAATATTTTGTAATGCTTTTTTAACCACTTACCTTCTGGTTTTCAGCATCTCGATATGTAAGCCCAAAGTAGTCTTTTTCTAGCAAATTCAGATGTTCGCATACTTTATCAAACAGCACTTGACCTCTAGAGCGTTTCTATGGAGAACAAAATGGAAAACAAGTCAGTACACACAAAAAAGTTCCCTCAATTGCCATGAGTAAAAAAATGGGGAAATCTAAAGCACTGTCTGCTCTAACTGTTCAGTAAGTGACAAGTAGGTGTGATCACTTCACCATCTCCTTTTCAACTAGAAAAAAGGCTCAGTTACATGGACCTAGGAGTTTCCCTGGTGGCGCAGTGGAAGACTCCACTGCAGGGGCTTGGGTTGCTGCAGAGGCGCAGGTTTGATCCCCAGCCCGGTGCAGTGGGTTAAAGGATCTGCTGTTGGCAGCAGTCATGGTGTAGGCCACAGCTGTGGCTCAGATTCAATTCCTGGCCTGAGAACTTCCATGCGCCCCAAGTGTGGCCACAAAATTAAAAAAAAAAAAAAAAGAAGAAGAAGAAGAAAAAAAAGTGGACCTAAACCTACAAAAGCCGGTGCCAACACACACACACACACCCACTCCTGTCAGTGAGTACATATAGGTGACCTGTGGATGATTTTTAAACGGCAATAGCTGGGGAAATGCCATACGTGGTGCTGGGAAGCCTCAAATATCCTATGAAATAGACAAATCCTGACTGGGAAAGTATTAAAGGGCCAACCACGGCTGTGTTTCAGAATATCCAAACTCCCTCCCCTAGATGATTAGATTCTGAGCCTCAGAATGCACCCCATTCCTTCTCTTCGGCAGACCTCCTCTTGAAACTTGCCATCCCAGTCTGTAGTTAGAAATCCTAGCTGTGGATCACTGTCCAAAGCCCATTAAACTTAATTAGCTTATTTTTTCTGCCACAAATTTCAATTCTGTATCAGTGTTTGACTTTCTCTTCATTTTTAAAGAAAAAATTCTTCCTATTAAACATAAAAATGTTGAGTTGAAAGATTTGTTATCATTTATAAATATAACGTGTAGATATAAAGGCTATATTTTTGGCCATAAAGCAGTCAGTGGGAGAAAGAAAAAAGGCAGTCATCTGGGGGAAAAAAAATCCATCAGCCTGATTTATGGTGATATATAGCATCGTATTTTCATCTAAGACTTCAAAGGTCTTTCAACTTGGCTTTGGAGCTTGAGATGGATTGACTGGCAACCATTAAGCCAAATTACTTTTTGTTTGTGCAGTACCAACATTTCACATCTTTTACATTCAGCATATTTGTCTTTAAGATTTAATGTAAGAACAGAGAAATATGAAAACTGATAAACGATGGGTATGCCAAAAGAGTAAGTATTCAGAAGACCCATAAGTAGTATGGATTACTGTGGAACCACAGATGTATTGGAAATTCATTACCCAGCCCCCTCAAGCATGACTATTTAGGAAAAAAGATAAATATAGGATAGAAAAGAAAAGCCTGAATTGTAGCTAGCTAAATAATCAATGATGTATTTGAAAAAAGTTAAATCATGTATGAAAATAAATTACATGTTAGCAAAGCTACATAATAGCATTGCTCAGTGGAGATGAATAAATAAATGACAATGAAATGCTGCTTGCTGGTTTAAATCTTTTATATGTAAATAACAGCATATTACTTTGGAATAATGCTTCACAAATTACAAAGTTTTCACACACAAAAAATTGGCTCTTCCGAGGCTTCCCCTGGTATTACCTCCAGTTTAGTGATGAGAACACAGAGGTGGGAGAGCTGTCATTATTTCACTCTTGCTTTGCTCTCTTTCTTTCTCTCTTCACCCCCTGCCCCCTTTCTCTCACTGACCTCAGAAGCAAATTTAACTTGAATCCACTTAGGATGACAGGAATCAAGGGAAAGTGATTTAAAGGTGGTTTCTCCAGCACCTTTTAAGAAAAGGGGCCCAAAGTCATTTTAGCTGCCTCAACAGACTGCATGTCAAGTGGCTTATATATTAATAAATTAATACTAAATGCAATACATGTCTGGTCTTTACCATGACATCTATTCACAAGTTGTTCAAATCACTGCAGTAAGGTTCTGCAAATAAAATCATGTAACCTATTACCATAGGTCTAATACACTGTAACTTTGGCAATGAAATGTAAAAATCTCAAGTAACAAGTACAAACACTGAATAATGATCTATAAAGATTTGTAAAAGTAAAATTTTTCCAATAGATTTCATTCTTGTCATTTTGTAAGACGACCTTGCAGTCCACCTGTTTGTAACCTTTTTAGTAAGATAGATGTCTGTGTGTGGAGGGGGGGAGAAGGCAGAGATTTAGAGGAGGTAGGTGAGAGAGAGGCAGTCTGAAGCGCTAACTCTGACGGTAGCTTTAGTGGATAACCGGGGTTTGACTCTTCATTACGGCCCTTGGAGTTGTGCAGCCCTTCCCGTTTTCCATCTGTAAAATGCATATGGTACCATCTGCTTCTTTGGAATGGCTGACTTTTTTTTAGCTTTTTTATAGGGCCGCTCCCACGGCATATGGAGGTTCCCAGGCTAGGGGTCGAATCGGAGCTACAGCTGTGGGCCTACAGCACAGCCACAGCAACTTGGGACCCGAGCCGCGTCTGCGACCTACACCACAGCTCATGGCAACGCCAGATCCTTAACCCACTAAGCAAGGCCAAGGATCGAACCCACAACCTCAAGGTTCCTAGTGAGATTCATTTCCGCTGAACCATGATGGGAACTCCAGGAATGGCTGACTTTATTTTTTATTTTTTTTTTTTTTAATTTTATTTTCCCACTGTACAGCAAGGGGGTCAGGTTATCCTTACATGTATACATTACAATTACAGTTTTTCCCCCACCATT
This sequence comes from Sus scrofa, assembly GCF_054392235.1. Classification (NCBI taxonomy): domain Eukaryota; kingdom Metazoa; phylum Chordata; class Mammalia; order Artiodactyla; family Suidae; genus Sus; species Sus scrofa. Next base: position 106,107,013 of record NC_139388.1, on the reverse strand, counting down.
TCTTCTGTTGCAACATGAGTATCTAGACATAGTTCTCAATGCTATTCAGCGGGATCTCCTTGTAAATCTATTCTACGTTGTGACTGATAAGCCCAAGCTCCCGATCCCTCCCACTCCCTCCCCCTCCCATCAGGCAACCACAAGTCTCTTCTCCAAGTCCATGATTGATTTTCTTTTCTGAGGAGATGTTCATTTGTGCTGGATATTAGATTCCAGTTATAAGTGATGTCATATGGTATTTGTCTTTGTCTTTCTGGCTCATTTCACTCAGTATGAGATTCTCTAGTTCCATCCATGTTGCTGCAAATGGCATGATGTCATCCTTTCTTATGGCTGAGTAGTATTCCATCGTGTATATATACCACATCTTCCGAATCCAATCCTCTGTCGATGGACATTTGGATTGTTTCCATGTCCTGGCTATTGTGAATAGTGCTGCAATGAACATGCGGGTGCATGTGTCTCTTTTAAGTAGAGCTTTGTCCGGATAGATGCCCAAGAGTGGGATTGCAGGGTCATATGGAAGTTCTATGTATAGATTTCTAAGGTATCTCCAAACTGTTCCCCATAGTGGCTGTACCAGTTTACATTCCCACCAGCTGTGCAGGAGGGTTCCCTTTTCTCCACAGCCCCTCCAGCACTTGTTATTTGTGGATTTATTAATGATGGCCATTCTGACTGGTGTGAGGTGGTATCTCATGGTAGTTTTGATTTGCATTTCTCTTATAATCAGCGATGTTGAGCATTTTTTCATGTGTTTGTTGGCCATCTGTATATCTTCCTTGGAGAAATGTCTATTCAGGTCTTTTGCCCATTTTTCCATTGATTGATTGGTTTTTTTGCTGTTGAGTTGTATAAGTTGCTTGTATATTCTAGAGATTAAGCCCTTGTCAGTTGCATCATTTGAAACTATTTTCTCCCATTCTGTAAGTTGTCTTTTTGTTTTCTTTTGGGTTTCCTTTGCTGTGCAAAAGCTTTTCAGTTTGATGAGGTCCCATGGGTTTATTTTTGCTCTAGTTTCTATTGCTTTGGGAGACTGACCTGAGAAAATATTCATGATGTTGATGTCAGAGAGTGTTTTGCCTATGTTTTCTTCTAGGAGTTTGATGGTGTCCTGTCGTATATTTAAGTCTTTCAGCCATTTGGAGTTTATTTTTGTGCATGGTGTGAGGGTGTGTTCTAGTTTCATTGCTTTGCATACAGCTGTCCAGGTTTCCCAGCAATGCTTGCTGAATAGACTTTCCTTTTCCCATTTGATGTTCTTGCCTCCCTTGTCAAAGATTAATTGACCATAGGTGTCAGGGTTAATTTCCAGATTCTCTATTCTGTTCCATTGGTCTGTCTGTCTGTTTTGATACCAGTACCACACTGTTTTGATGACTGTGGCTTTGTAGTATTTCTTGAAGTCTGGCAGAGTTATGCCTCCTGCTTGGTTTTTGTTTCTCAGGATTGCTTTGGCGATTCTGGGTCTTTTGTTGTTCCATATAAATGTTTGGATTGTTTGTTCTAGTTCTGTGAAAAATGTCATGGGTAATTTGATAGGGATTGCATTGAATCTGTAGATTGCTTTGGGTAGGATGGCCATTTTCACAATATTGATTTTTCTAATCCAGGAACATGGAATATCTTTCCATTTTTTTACATCTTCTTTGATTTCTTTGATTAAGGTTTTATAGTTCTCGGCATATAGGTCCTTTACCTCTCTGGTTAGGTGTATTCCGAGGTATTTGATTTTGTGAGGTACAATTTTAAAAGGTATCGTATTTTTGTATTCCTTTTCTAATGCTTCATTGCTGGTATACAGAAATGCAACTGACTTCTGAATGTTAATCTTATATCCTGCCACTTTGCTGAATTTATTAATCAGTTCAAGGAGTTTTGGGGTTGCGTCCTTAGGGTTTTCTAGGTATAGAATCATGTCATCTGCATACAGTGACAGTTTGATCTCTTCTCTTCCTATATGGATGCCTTTTATTTCTTTTGTTTGTCTAATTGCTGTGGCTAAGACTTCCAAAACTATGTTGAAGAGCAGTGGTGAGAGTGGGCATCCCTGTCTTGTTCCAGATTTGAGTGAGAAAGCTTTCAGTTTTTCCCCATTGAGGATTATATTTGCTGTGGGTTTATCATAAATGGCTTTGATTATATTCAGGAATGTTCCCTCTATACCCACTTTGGCGAGGGTCTTGATCATGAATGGATGTTGAACTTTGTCAAATGCTTTTTCTGCATCTATTGAGATGATCATATGATTTTTGACTTTTTTCTTGTTAATGTGGTGTATGATGTTGATTGATTTGCGTATGTTGAACCATCCTTGTGAACCTGGGATGAACCCAACCTGGTCATGGTGTATAATTTTTTTGATATGTTGTTGGATTCGGTTGGCTAAGATTTTGTTGAGAAGTTTTGCATCTATATTCATCAATGATATTGGGCGATGGTTTTCTTTTTTGGTGGTATCTCTGCCTGGTTTTGGAATGAGGGTGATGGTGGCCTCATAGAATGTCTTTGGGAGTATTCCTTCTTCTTCAACCTTTTGAAAGAGTTTAAGGAGGATGGGCACCAATTCCTCTTTATATGTTTGATAGAATTCACCTGTGAAGCCATCTGGTCCTGGGCTTTTATTTGTAGGGAGTGATTTTATGACCTCTTCAATTTCATTTCTAGTGATTGGTCTGTTCAGTTGGTCTGTTTCTGCTTGATTCAGTTTTGGCAGGCTGTAAGATTCTAGAAAATTGTCCATTTCTTCCAGATTGTCAAACTTATTGCCATATAGTTGTTCATAGTATTCTCTTATGGTTTTTTGTATTTCTGCTGTATCCGTTGTGATTTCTCCTTTTTCATTTATAATTTTGGTGATTTGGGTTCTTTCTCTCCTCTTTTTAGTGAGTCTGGCCAGGGGTTTATCAATTTTGTTCACCTTTTCAAAGAACCAGCTCTTGGTTTTATTAATTTTCTCTATTGTTTTTTGAGTCTCTATTTTATTGATTTCTTCTTTGATCTTTACAATTTCCTTCCTTCTGCTGACTTTAGGACTTCTTTGTTCTTCTTTTTCTAATTCATTTAGGTGGAGGGTTAAGTTGTCAATTTGGGATCTTTCTTCTTTTTTGAGAAAGGCCTGGATTGCTATAAATTTCCCTCTGAGCACTGCTTTCGCAGCATCCCATAGATTTTGAGAGGTTGTGTCTTCATTATCATTTGTTTCAAGATAGTTTTTAATTTCCTTCTTGATTTCCTCATTGACCCATTGGTTTTTTAGTAGCATGTTGTTTAGTCTCCATGGAGTAGGTTTTTTCTCTTTCCTTTTCCCATGGTTGATTTCTAATTTCATGGCATTGTGGTCAGAGAAGATACTTGAGATAATTTCTATGCTCCTAAATTTATTGAGATTCGCTTTATGTCCCAATATGTGGTCGATTCTTGAGAATGTTCCATGAGCATTTGAGAAGAATGTGTATTCTGATTTTTTTGGATGTAGTGTCCTGAAGATATCAATTAAGTCTAACTTTTCTATTGTTTCCTTTAGGATCTCTGTTGCTTTATTGGTTTTCTGTCTAGAGGATCTGTCCATTGATGTGAGGGGGGTATTTAGGTCTCCTACTATGATTGTATTCTCATCAATATCTCCCTTTATGTCTGTTAATATTTGTTGTATGTATCTGGGTGCTCCTATGTTTGGGGCATATATGTTGATGATAGTAACATCCTCTCCTTGGATGGATCCCTTAATCATTAAATAGTGTCCTTCTTTGTCTTTCTTTATGTCTTTTGTTTTAAAGTCTATTTTGTCTGATATGAGCGTTGCAACTCCTGCTTTTTTGTCATGTCTATTGGCATGAAATACTTTTCCCCAGCCTTTCACTTTCAATCTATATGTATCTTTTGTCCTAAGGTGAGTTTCTTGTAGGCAGCATATTGAAGGTTTTTGCCGTTTTATCCACTCAAGGAATGGCTGACTTTAAAATGAAACGAAGTATTCAAACTTGGTCCAGTGATGACCCATATCAAGCATCCCACAAACACCAGCTATTGTAGTCCAAGTGAATGAAAGGTGTCAGAACTCATTATGCATTTTGTTGTAGGTGGTGCCAACACATATCATTACTATTAGCATGCCTCACTCTTTTTTTTTAGGTTGTTTGTTTATGGTTGCACCCACAGCATATGGAAGTTCCCAGGCCAGGGACTGAAGATGAGCCATAGCTGAGACCTATGTCACAGCTGCAGCAACACCAGATCCTTTTAACCCACTGCAGTCAGGTTTGGTTTTTTTTTTTGCTATTTCTTGGGCTGCTGCCTTGGCATATGGAGGTTCCCAGGCTAGGGGTCGAATCGGAACTGTAGCCACCGGCCTACGCCACAGCCATAGCAACAAGGGATCCGAGCCGAGTCTGCGACCTACACCACAGCTCACGGCAACGCCAGATCCTTAACCCACTGAGCAAGGCCAGGGATCGAACCCGCAACCTCATGGTTCCTAGTCGGATTTGTTAACCACTGCACCACGATGGGAACTCCAGCAGTCAGGTTCTTAACCCACTGCTTCACAGTGGGAACTCCCCCTGCTCTTTCTTCAGATATCAATTATCTGCTTACCACCTAACTGCTTTAACTAGACCAACACACACAAACACACCAGTGTCTGACCAAGAACTTTCTCAATGAGTAAAAGCAAAACAAAACAAACACAAATAAACTTTCCTCTTCAAAGCCTTCTGCATCCTCTGACCTGCAGACCACAGAGCAGGAACTATTCTGGCCGAGTCGCAGGCCGCCTTGGGCATTATTTAATGAGCTGAGTTGTGGCTGCTGTGTTCTTCTTTTTGTCTAAGAGGTAGAAGCTCAGACCACCGTATGACTGGTTCTTAATTTTCTGGCTTCTCACAATCTGATTTCTATTAGTGACTCACAATTCTCTCTTGAATGGACCAGACTGTTTTCTCACTGATTATTTAAACATATTTGAAGACTATAAACAGTTCTTTGGACAATAACATAATGGTCCATTCTTTATACCGAAGGGACTTTTTATTTCTTTTGGCCTTAAGAACCAAGATGAGTACTGTCTAGAATCTACGATAGACGGGTACATGTAAACAGGAATGTTCCTTTCTGCTAAACATCACCACAGCCAGTGGCCAGCGGGATGACCCTGGACAGGCCGCTCATGTTACCTGGGCCTCTGCTTGGTGCTCCTCGAGTGAGGATGGAAGACTGCGTGGAGCAAGGTGTCACGGGTTTGAGGCTGTACCTGGGCCCCTTTGCTCTTGGCCAGCACCACCAATGGTCACAGCTTGTTGGAGCCCAGGTGCAGCTTCAATGCCCTTCCGTACACGTGATGGAAAGACACTGGCAGTGGATGGAGTCGGGATGGGACACACAATGGGACTATCTTTCAGGCTCAGACAGGATCCCCTCTGCGACCACTCACAACTCCCCCAAGTTCTCTTCTTGTTATGTTTACTTAATTATTTATTTTTATTTTTTGGCCTCAGCATGCTCAAGTTCCCAGGCCAGGGATCAAACCCATGCCACAGCAGTGACAATGCCAAGTCTTTATACAATGGCCACTGGGGAACTCCTCCTCCAAATTCTTGATTCTTCTACTTTTTTTTTTGTCTTTTTGCCATTTTTCTTGGGCCACTCCCATGGCATTTGGAGGTTCCCAGCCTAGGAGTTGAAATTGGAGCTGCAGCCGGTCTATGCTAGAGCCACAGCAACGCAGGATCCAAGCCTCATCCAAGACCTACACCATAGCTCACGGCAACGCCGGATCCTTAACCCACTAAGCAAGGCCAGGGATCGAACCCGCAACCTCATGGTTCCTAGTCGGATTCGTTAACCACTGAGCCACAATGGAAACTCCTGATTCTTCTTAGATGATTTTTTCTTCTAGCATATTATTCAACTTTTCAGGTCAATTACGTTGACATTGCGTTCATCTTTAGGTAATAACATCTAAAATCTGCCTGAAGCACAGCAGACATAGGAACTTTTATTTTATTTTTTTAGGGCTGCACCCATGGCATGTGGAAGTTTCCAGGCTAGGGGTTGAATTGGAGCCACAGCTGCCAGCCTATGCCACTGCCACAGCAACGGGGGGATCCAAGCCGCATCTGTGACCTATATCACAGCTCACAGCAACACCAGATCCTTAACCCACTGAGCAAGGCTGGGATTGAACCTGCAACCTCGTGACTCCTAGTTGGGTCTGTTAACCACTGAGCCATGAAGGGAACTTGCAGTCACTGGAGCTTTTGGAAAACTATGTTAAATATTTGGTTCCCAAAGATAAGATTTTCATTAAGTGATCAAATCTAGGTAACTTAATTGTCATTAGGTGTGTTCGTGTGTGTGTGTGTAGCCATGAGTCAAGAATTCAGTAGATTAAAATATGTTTTTTTTTGACAGAGATATTCTAAACCAATAGATCACTGACTTAACCAGAAAGGATGAACAGTTTTGTTTCTTGTGAGTTAAGTCATGTCTCTGGCTCAAATGCATCTGCAGTTGATATAACCATTCACTATTAACAGAAAAGTTGACTTTATTTTCCTGGAGTAACAAATCTGCCCTCTTTTTCCACTTAAAGACTGGATTTCTGTTTCTAATAAAGAAAATTAGAAATTGGTACAACCACTACAGAAAACACTATGAAGGTACCTCAGAAGACTAAATATAGAACTACCATACAACTCAGCAATCCCACTCTTGGGCATATATCCAGACAAAACTTTCCCTGAAAAAGACACATGCAACCACATGTTCATTGCAGCACTATTCACCATAGCCAAGATACAGAAACAACCTAAATGTCCATCAACAGATGAATGAGTTAAGAAGATGTGCATATATACACAATGGAATACTACTGACCCATAAAAAAGAACAAAATAATGCCATTTGCAGCAACATGGATGGAACTAGAGACTTTCATACTAAGTGAAGTAAGTCAGAAAAAGAAAGACAAATACCATATAATATCACTTATATTTGGAATCTAATAGAGGGCATAAATGAACCTTTCCACAGAAAAAAACTCGTGGTCTTGGAGAACAGACTTGTGGTTGGCAAGGGGGAGGGGGATGGAGTGGGATGGACTGGGAATCTGGGGTTAATAGATACAAACTATTACCTTTGGAATGAATAAGCAATGAGATCTTGCTGTATAGCACTGGGAACTATAGCTAGTCACTTGTGATTGAGCATGATGGAGGATAAGGAGAGAAAAAGAATGTATATATGTATGTGTGACTGGGTCACTTTGCTGTACAGTAGAAAACTGACAAAACTTTGTAAACCAACTGTAATGGAAAAAAAGAAAAAAAAAGAAAATTAGGATATTATGACCAACAGTCTGAAAGACTCTAAATATCCGAAGACTGCAAAATCTCCAAGCAACTTAAACAACTTTCATTCTTAACCACCCGAACTTGTTCTCTAATTTAATTAAGAAATTTTCCAAATTGACTCATGAAATTCTCGGGTGTTAAGAGTAATGTATGTCAAGAGAAAACCTTTAAGAGAGGGAATAGACAAGATACAGATTAGGATAAAATAGGTGCAAACACATATCTGATGAAGGATGTGTATCCAAAATACATTTTAAAAAGTCTTAAAATTCAATAATAAGAAAACAAATTAATAAATGGGCAAAAGATCTGAACAGATACCTTACCAAAGAAGAGATACAGATGTCAAATAAGCATGTGAAAAGGAGTTCATCATCATATGTCATTAGAGAATTGCAAATTAAAATGATGAGATATCACTATTAGAATGGCTAAAATCAAAACACAGATAGCACTAAGTGCTGACAAGGATGTGGAGCAACGAAACCTCTGGCTCCTTGCTGGTGGGAATGAAAAATGGTACAGCCCCTTGAGAAGAGAATCTAGCAGTTTCTTACAAAACGAAACACATTCCTACTATACGATCCAACCAGCTCACTCTCTGGGTAACGCTCAAAGGAGCCGAAACCTATGTCCACACAAAAACCTGCACATAGATGTTTACAGCAACTTTATTCACACCTGCCAAAACTGAGAAGTAACTAAGGTGACCTTCAGTAGGTGAATGGATAAACCGTGTTACCTGTGGTGGCCAGGGGTTAGCGAGGATGAACCCGGGGAGCACACAGGATTTTTGGGGCAGTGAAACTACTCTGCATGACATGATAATGGTGGATGGATATATATTACATGGTTATCAAAACCTATAGAATGTATCACACAAAGACTGAATCCTAATGCAAAAGTGGACTTCAGTTAATAATGTGCCAATATTGGTCCATCAATTGTAACAAATGTACCACACTAATGTTAAATGTTAGGATTTTTTTCCTTTTTTTTGGGCCACCCTGCGGCATACGGAGTTCCCAGACCAGGGATCAGATCTGAATTGCAGTCTCAACCTTAGCCGCAGCTTCAGCAATGCAGGTTCCTTAACCCACTGTGCCAGGCTGGGGAATCGAACCTGTGTCCCATCGCTCCCAAGATGCCGCCAATCCTGTTGTGCCACAGCGGGAATTCCATTTGTTTGTTTTTTCCTTTTTTTTGTAAGACGTTAAAAATAGGGAAAGAGGGAAGGAGAGGCGAGTGAGTATGACGGGTTATATATCTGAGAACTCTCTGAACTTTCTGCTCAATTTTTCTGTACACTGAAAACTGCTTCTAAAAAAGTTAATTAAAAAGAGAGAAACACTGACAAAAATACCTAATATCCTATTTTAAGTTGTTAATAAAACAGTTTAATACTTAAAAAGGTGAAACTCCAAATGATTCTATATTTATCATGAGTAGATAAAAACTTAAAAGTTTTATTAAGAGTAAACACTTCCAGGAGTTCCTGCCGTGGCGCAGCGGAAATAAATCCGACTGGGAACCAGGAGGTTGAGGGTTCTGTCCCTGGCCTCGCTCAGTGGGTTAAGGATCTGGTGTTGCCGTGAGCTGTGGTGTAGGTTACAGATGCAGCTCGGATCTGGCGTTGCTGTGGCCGTGGCCGTGGCTATGGCCAGCAGCTGTAGCTCCAATTAGACCCATACCCTGGGAACCTCTATATACCTTGAGCGCAGCCCTAAAAATTAAAAAAAAAAAAAAAGAGTAAACATTCCAGAAAAATCAGAAACTTTAGTCACAACATATACCAATGATAAAAGAAACTCTGCCATGCTCCTTGGTCCCACGCCCACATGCCCAGGAACCTCTAGTCTCAAGTGCCTGGGAGCTAAGCCAAGATGACCTGATGATACACACAAGCTGGGGGAGAGGACAAAGGGATTACTTATGAGCTACACTGCACAACCCAGTAATTCAAACTCTCAAGCTGAGCTTGAGAGGCTTTCTCTGGGATATGTTCATCATCCCCACTCACACAGTGAAATAAGCTTTCCTGCAGCACCAATGAAACTTCCCATGGGTCAAAGATAATTCAAGATTTTTACAGTGTTTGTACAACACTGGTTCTCGATGTATGGCTTATCAACCAGCATTAGCTGGGAGGTTTATGTGAAAATTTTTATTTTTACTTGTATTTGTCCACTTAGAGGAAAAACTTTAAAAAATTAATTTTAAAATGGTGTAGTATGGGGGAGTTCAAACACAACCCGAAGATGAGAGAACAGTGTAATGAAACCGTGAACGCTCACCTCCCAGCTGCCCTCTGCAGACAAAATCCAGAGTCCCACTCAACTCATCCCCCACCCCCGGTTATGCTGCAGTATCTCAGCAAGTAATGTGATTTCTGTATATCACAGTATATAACTCTGCTCTTAAAAAAAAAGTAATCTCTTGGAGTTCCCGTCGTGGCTCAGTGGTTAATGAATCCGACTAGGAACCATGAGGTTGCAGGTTTGATTCCTGGCCTTGCTCAGTGGGTTAAGGATCTGGCGTTGCCGTGAGCTGTGGTGTAGGTCGCAGATGCGGCTTGGATCCCGTGTTGCTGTGGCTCTGGTGTAGGCCAGTGGCTACGGCTCTGATTCAACCCCTAGCCTGGGAAACTCCATATGCCACGGAGTGGCCCAAGAAATGGCAAAAAGACAAAAAGACAAAACAACAACAACAACAAAAAACTCAAAAAATAAATAAATAAAATTAAAAAAAAGTAATCTCAATACTTTTATCATGTCTAAACAAAATTAGCCATCAGTCATTAATCTCACCAAAGATCTAGTCAGTACTTTAATTTTCCCAAAGATTTTTTTTTGTCTTTTGCCTTTTCTAGGGCCACTCCCATGGCATATGGAGGCTCAAGGGCTAGGGGTCCTATGCCAGAGCCACAGCAACGCCAGATTCAAGCTGCATCTGCGACCTACACCACAGCTCACGGCAACGCTGGATCCTTAACCCACTGAGTGAGGCCAGGGATCGAACCCGCAACCTCATGGTTCCTAGTCGGATTCGTTAACCACTGAGCCACGATGGGAACTCCAAGATTTTTTTTTTTCATTTCTTTGACAAATCCATACACAACTGGTGGACCTAGCTCTTAGGTCTTCCTGTATCTGCAGGTTCTCCACGACACCAGTTCTTTCCTTGAAATTATTTTGTCTACCACACCAGGTCATTTGCCTGTGGGGTTCCCTCAGTCTAGACTTTGCTGTTTGCATTTCCATGGTGTAGGTGAACATGTTTTCCCGTCTTCTGTACCTCCCATAAACTGAGAATGAAATCTAGATGCCTGATCAGATCCTTGTTCAACTGCCTTCCGTCAACGATGCTGTGTAACTTCATCATGGAGTGATGCTTGCCTTTACTGTGGTATTAGTGGTCACTAATGATCACTGTTCTACACTCACTCATCTGAGGTGGAAAGATGGGAACATTCTAATCCTAATCATGCCTCTCCCACTCGTTAGCTGGAGTATGTCTGTGAAGAGATACTGCTTTTTTGTCAAAATTATTTATCTGGCCACACGGTTTGATGATGGAAGCCAGGATCAGTGCTCATACCTTTTCCTTTATCCAGTTTCAAGATAACGACGTGGCTCTCTAGCATCACCCAAAAGTCACCCATTAGAATTTCTGTGTTACATTATTACTGTGAACTCATGGACGAGACCAGGTTTGCTGTGTTTCAGTCCATTACAGTGTTACCCATACTGATGCTCTACATGTCCCCAAGGGCCCTGCCTTGCCTTTTGCCTGTCAACTCTCATCCTTCATGATGCTTCTCCAGAGCTACTTTGTTGAAGCAATTCTTGTCCTTGAGCCAGATGTGGTTTCTCTCTCCTCTGGACATGATGGCACTTTATAGCCCTTTCCTTATCCTGCCTTACATCATAGCTGTCTCTCCGGGCCCTCATTTTATATCCTAACTAGAGAGACATGCTTGGCAGCATACTGTCTCCTATATTTATTTTTTATGAAGCCTCATTTTGGTCACTAAGAGATTAAAAAGGCAACATGATGAAACTTTACATAAAATTTGTCACACTAGTATATCATAACCAATATTGTAGAAGCAATATTTTAAACCAGTAGCTTTCTTTTTTTCTTTTTTTGGTCTTTTTGTCTTTTTAGGGCTGCACCCCCGGCATCTGGAGGTTCCCAGGCTAGGGGTCTAAACGGAGCTGTAGCCGCCAGCCTATGCCAGAGCCACAGCAATGCCAGAACTGAGCCGCAACTGTGACCTACACCACAGCTCATGGCAACGCTGGATCCTTAACCCACTGAGCAAGACAAGGGATCGAACCCGCAACCTCATGGTTCCTAGTCGGATTCATAAACCACTGAGCCACGACAGGAACTCCTAAACTAGTGGCTTTCAGTGTGGATCCTAGAAGCATGTAAAATGTGCCTATGTCCAGGAACCCAGCTCATGTCAAATAAATCAGAATTTCTAAGATTGGACCCGAGGCCTTTGCATGTTTTTAAGATCCCCTTTGCAAGCATGGTTGGAAGGTACACTTAAAAATTAAGTTTATAAGATGGCATAGTGGAAAGGAATCCCACTAAGAACCACGAGGTTGTGGTTTTGATCCCTGGCCTTGCTTACTGGGTTAAGGATTTGGTGTTGCCATTAGCTGTGGTGTAGGCCACAGACGCAGCTCGGATCCCAAGTTGCTGTGGCTGTGGTGGAGGCTGGCAGCTGTAGCTTTTATTTGACCCCTAGCCTGGAAACCTCCATATGCCGTGGGTGTGGCCCTAAAAAGACAAAAAAAAAAAAAAAGTTTATAACTTAAAGATTCTTAAACAGTAGGACTTTAAAGCAATTGCTGATTTTTTTTTGAGGAAATGTGTAACCTTTTCAGATTTAGTTTAGGCCCACACTAATTTCTTTTAGGCCCCTTGTACCAATACACATTGCTGCATTATGATAAGCTTTAATTACATACACACACATGCTTAAAATCTTAAGACATCCTTTTCAACAAATTTTCTTAAGGAATGTTAGGTTCTCAGGAAATGATAAATCAGCCAACTGTTAAAATGAAATAATACAAATGACAAAGATAAACCGCCAAACTATGAAACAAACCAACCAATGAACTTTCATTTAAAGCTGTGAACAGAATATACAAAACAGAAATGGGTTTTGGAGCTTGTTAAATATTTTTTAAAGGCATGGCATTTTCTCTTGGTAAAGCTAAAACACAGACTTTTACTCAAGCACCTGCTACCTTACTGGAAAATGCCCCAGGTAGGTTAATAAATGTCTTGATTTCCTCTTTTGTGAACCAGCAGAAGCATTCACATCTTCCCTATCAGGTTGGGGAGGTACCTGGGCGGAGCAAACACAGGACCCTGAACCCAGGGGAAAATGGGTAAAGAAGCTCTTGACTGACAGCTGACCTGGACGAGGAGTCATGTCTTGATTAAAACAACGCCTATGTGAGCAGGAAGCACAAACTGTCTGAAACCTTAGCACCAGACTTTAATAGAATTTGTTTTTTTCTCTCGGTCTCACAAAGCTATGCATCAGCCCGAGGAAAGGCTAAAAGCTGAAATTAGAGAAATTTGTAAAGTCAAGTATAATCTTTTCACCTTAGAAGACGGGCTGCAGTTATTTATCTGAAGCTGCACGATCATGAAGAAAATGAGGCAGAGCACGTGCGTATTCACAAAAGGTTGACAGGAGAGGCACAGAATCTTTTCTAGCTAGAAGTTACATACTTTGCTAGTTCCTTCTTTAAATTCACAATCAGCTTTTCAGAAAACCACAAAAGTTCTTTTAAACATGAAAAAGTTCATGAGTGATAATTCTGCCCCTGTCTCAAACTTAGCGAAGTTTGCAATGAAGATCTGGAGTGTCTACTAAAATATGACTAAGGAACTCCTTCCTGGGCTTGCTAAGTTTTTAAACAAAACAGTCATTTATTTCCAGGTCTCAACGGTCTATAGCGGTTAGAATTCATCTAGTATTATATTTATAATTAAAATGGATATTTTGGGACTTCCAACCTGCATCTGCAGATCTTTATCCCACTAGGTGGGGCCAGGGATAGAACCTGCATCCTCATGGATACTAGTTGGGTTCTTAACCCACTGAGCCACAATGGGAACTCTGAGGCTAAAATACTATTGAAGCCTCTTTTATCTGTCGTGAAATCATCCCATTTCTCCTGTGAAAAACAAATCTCACAAATCTCATTTTACAGGTCAAAGAGGGTAATGGTTGAAAATAGTATTACTATCAGTAAACTAAAGGTACATTTAATTATCATTTGCAAACACACAGAAAATGGTTTTTAACATGTATTGAGTATACTGGCACGTTTTGATATGTCCTAGGCCACAACCTGATAGTTACATATTAAGATAGCGATGGCGTGTAGCGCAGCTAAGATAAGAAGTGGGGGTTCAAATGGAGTAGAATCCACTTTGGTTTGACAGCTTCTCTTCACAAATACCTTTAGCACTTACACAAGAATCCCCTCCTGTACGTGAAACTCCTCTACCTTTTCAATTTCACTTTGTTTTTGGGTTTTTTGGGGGCTGTGCCCATGGCATGTGGAAATTCCTGGGCCAGGGATCGAACCAGTGCCACAGCAGTGACAGCACCGAATCCTTAACCCGCTGAGCCACTAGGGAACATCCCCTTCCATCTTTTTTAAAAAGAGGGCTTTTTACTTTTAGCCACCATCTGCTTCTACCTTCATTTGTTGTAGCTATTTCAGCCTCTATTTGAAATCCGACTCTTGTGCTCAGAGAAGGGTACTGCGTTAGATGACAGTCTGCCAGGTAAGCATGCTCCTCCTTGGCCAGCAAAAACACGGGGCTTGCTTTTTGAGAGGCTGGCTGCCGACTGTCAGACAACATTTCCTGGTGTTAATCTGCTAAGGATTCAGGTCAGTAAGCCAATGTATGCAGAATGAATGCAGAAAAGGCAGCTTTAGGAAGAGGAAGGTTTGAAAGAGACAGGCTTAAACGTGAATCATGTAAAATAACCACAGTGTCTAATGCAAAAGGACGGGGAACTCTGAGATGTTTTTTCCCTGGGAGAGAAAGTGCTTCATCTCTTTTCAAGGCAATTCTTGGGGGGGGGGGAGACAGAAAGAAATCAAACAAAAACCCAAATTGTGATTTATAATTTACTTGGTCAAATAAAGAGCTGTAGGCAATGAAAATGTTGACAGTGAAAGCACAACTTTCTATAATATCAAGTTAACGAGAATGAATTCACAGAACGGTCACGTTTCAATTCTATAAGGCACTGATGAGCAAAACAATAATAGTCAGTGCTTTAAATCAATAGGGTCTAAGTGAACCAGTGTCCTTTCCAGCAACTGTATAGGTCCATTAATAGGACAAGGCTGTGTATAAGCAGGCAGAGGAAGGATTTCAGGGATGTTATGTAAACTACTCATGTAATTGAAAAATGTAATTATATCATTTTCCCAGGGAAATGTGAGGTTTTAAACTAACTGCATAATCTATGAAAGACCTATAATGAAATATAAAAAAATGTCTCTTAAAAGACAGGATAGGTGATCACACTTGCAATGACACTTAGGATCGGTCTTGCTTATACTTAAAGGACAGCATATTTTCATTAGAATTGAAAACCCAGTGGATGGGGGAGGAAGTCTTTTCAACCATACACACTTTGCTTCTACGTAAACGTCCTCTGGCTTTGTCTGACACACCCAAGGTCCCATGTGGACCACTTGGGGTACGTCGGGGTCAACACGTCTGGATTGGTTTTGGAGCCTCCCCATCCCCCTCTAACAGGGCACCCTAGTTTAATGCCCCTGAGCTCGAAATCCTGAAAAGGCAGCACTAATCCTCTTTGCCCATCAGTTCCCGGGCCTGGGAGCAGGGGTGGGTGGAGGATGATCAGCCCTTCAAAGAAGCGGGGCCTCATTCTAGAACAGACAGGCCATCTCCTCATGTCAGAAGCTGGAGCAGCATGAGGTCCCCTCAGTGCAGCTATTCTGGGAGCTCATGCTCTCACGAGACTGTTAGTCTCCGTTGATGGCTGAATCTAAGATGGTGATTTCTTTGAGTTTTGTGGCTAACATTTTTTTTTTTTTTAAAGCATGAATTGCATTAGCATCTGGCAGTAAATAACAATTACAGAAAAACTGAAATGACAGGCAAACTGAATCAAGAAAGACAATACTTTTTTTTGTTTGTTTGTTTTTGCTTTTCAGGGCCACACCTGCGGCATGTGGAGGTTCCCAGGCTAGGGGTCAAATTGGAGCTGCAGCTGCTACGCAGAATCTGAGCTGCATCTGTGACTTATACCACAGCTCATAGTAACGCCAGATCCTTAACCGCCTGAGCAAGGCCAGGGATCGAACCGACATCCTCATGGATACTAGTTGAGCCACTGATGGGAATTTTGACACACTGTTTTTAAAAGTAGGGATAGCCTTTTGCCCTAACAAATGATCATGTGCTTTTATTGACAGAAAAGTTAAATCCATTCTATTTGGGCAAAAGGTAAAACAGGACACATTTGTTGAGATTATTCTGCTTGTTCTCATGCTCACAAGAATGCTGTGGTCTTCCCTGGATCATATGGGTCCTCAGGACTGAACTTGGGAGTCTGGGGCTGAGGAGTTTTCAGACATTCTTGGGACCCAGGTGCTGCCGCCTCCCTTCTCTACAGGCCAGTCGTGCCTGGGCAACAGCAAGTTCCCTGCATCTAGGATGCTGAAAGGTCACCCCAGAGATTCTATCAAATTTATTATTATTGTCTTTTTCAGGCTGTACGTGTGACACAAAGAAGTTTCCAGGCAAGGGGTCTAATCGGAGCTGCAGCTGCCAGCCTATATATCACAACCACAGCAATACCAGATCTAAGCTGCATCTGCAACCTACACCACAGCTCATGGCAATGCTGGATTCTTAACTCACTGAGCGAGGCCAGGGATGGAACCCTTGTCCTCATGGACGCTGGTTGAGTTCATTACTGCTGGGCCACAACAGGAACTCTCTCAAATTTATTTTAACCTCTATTTTTACATTAAAAAATCTTTGGGAGACTAAATGCATGTGGGAAGACCAGAATCTGGCCATCTGATTTAGGAGTGGGCAGGTGCACAGAGTCCCTGACGGTAGGAGGGGCGCTGCCTCTCCAGCCCTCAGCACAGTGTCTCCAGGCGCCTAGTGCCGTCACACAGCCTTCCTCCTGCCAGACAAAGTCTGCACGAGCCATCGTCACATCCTGGAATGTCCCACCCACCTACCCTTCATCTCAATCGTCCCTGCACAGGATCCCACCCTGGCCCCCAGGACCAGGTCCCAGAGAACATATTTTCACAGCTCTTGCAACTGCACATGGCAGGGCGGGGAGTTTGTGCTGTGATCTGAGTAACATTAACGCTGGCCTCCCAGGTATGCAGTTTGCACTCATGGCTGGATTCCCAGCACGTACCACTGTGCCCAGCAGAGAGCAAAAATATTGTTTCTTGCAATAGGAAATAAAATGAAGCTAAATAAATGCATCTGGGGTTGATTTACTATTTCAAACCTCTTCAAAAACTCCTGTCAGTCTTGAAATTTGTTGGGGACCAACTTATTTATATTTTTCTACCAGGTGGGTATAAACTGCCCTGGCCAGATCTAGAGCACTGATGTTGTTTTCCCTAATTTTTGGAAGACGACAATACTTCATTTCCACACATGGAAGACCTATTCGTTTTTGTTTGTTTTGATTTGGTTTTTTCAGCCGAGCTTGCAGCACGTGGAAGTTCCTGAGCCAGGACTGAACCCACAGCACAACAGTGACCCGAGCCACAGCAGTGACAATGCTGGATCCTTAACTGCTAGGCCACCAGGGAGCTCGTTTTTAAAATTCCACCTCAAATGGTGCGGGTCAACTCCTGATAAATTTGTCAACTTCTCCCAAAGGGCAAGTGGTCTTGAGGTGAGGCTTCAGACCATCATTTTCGTCTCATACACACTCTACTCTCCCGGCGAAACAGCAAACCTACAGTGGGGCCATGGTTTTTAAGAACCGTTCAGGAGTAAACTTCATAGGATCAGCCTAAACTCGTGGGCAGCAGAGGCCCTGAGGCTTCACCCTGCTTAGGAGGCCTGTCTCTGATGAGTGTGCAGAGCAGCTCCACACACAGGACAGGGATGTGTCCTGGATTCTCTTTTAAAAATGCTTGGGTAGGCAGGAAGGTTGCTCTCTCTCCTCCGTCTAACTACAGGAAGACAGAGAGAGCAACACGTCAGGGGCAGACTGGAGGGTTAACTGTTAAGTGTGCAACTGATCTGGCACCTGAAAACCTTTCCAAAACTGAAGCCGGGATTTCTGCAGCAGTCACGACATTTAACATTAATACAGTTAATAATCCTATAAAAGAAAATGAACTCATTCACACACATAGGCATGCATTTAGCTTTGAGATTAACTTCAAGAACATGGGGAAAATTAAAGTACTTTATCAAGTAGGGCGAGGGGTCCTGGGTATCCTTCGTCTCTATACTGGCCTGGACGCAAAGGTCACAGGTGCTGCTTTAACCTCGCCTGAGGGCACTTCTGGGCCATGTCCCTAAGAAGGCAGATGATGCGCTCTCTGTGAACGAGCCTGTCAAGCCCTCACCTCTTCTGAGAAGATGTCAAGAGCATCCCTAGTCCTGCTGTTAAAAAATACAGTCAGTTCTCCACCAAAGCGGCGACATAACAAGCTGCACACCTCGGATACCTAAGGGGGCGCATTTATGTCAAATGGGCAAACCCTGACTTGGTGCTTATGAAAAGTTTGCCTGATAGAAGCGACAACCATTGAGATTTTTCTGACAGCTACACAGGAACCCTCCCGGAAGACGCCGGCCCTGAGATGCAGGGGACACTTTGAAATAATCAAAACATACTTCTCGGGAACAACTGGGGTGTTTTTATGGTGTGGACATGGCCAGGCAAGGTTTCCTCCTCCATGTCTCTGAGAGCGCTCAGAACACGGGTTTTATGGCTTCATCTCTTCCTCACTTCTTCCTCTCATTTCCTCTTGCTTTTTGTCCACTAACTATTTTCTTCTCCAGTTAGGTGTTTTCCGTAAAACACCTTAAATCCTTGTTAGAACACGGTGGGGGTTTAAATAAGAGAAGCCTCGAGTTAAAATAAGATGTACTTTGGAAACAAAGTACCTTTACGATTTTGGTGGCTTTTTTTCCCTGTGATGACAAATTCTTGCCTCGTACTATTAAGGAAGCTCTGAAAGTCATGACGCTCCAGATAGTACTTATTTTTTAATTTTTTTTTAAAGGATTAACTGGAGGCATGAACTGAAGAACTTAGCTTGGGGCAATCGTGCAAAACCATCCCACGTGCTTTTCCAAGTTCAGTCTAGTGCCATTTCCCTAAAGCACGTGGAGGTTCTGCCGTGACTTCCCTTGCCGTCACCATGGCATCCATCAGAAATAACAAGTCTCTTTATTCCTTCCAGTTTCCCAAACTCCATCCTAGGAACCAGTTCCTTGTGCGGGCTGTACATCTGCAAATCATCACTCACCCCTCCAAAGGAGCAGTGGGGAGGATGGGGTTTACTCCTGAGCATAAAGAGGACTTCAGATCGGATTTTCTTTCACCCTTATTAGAATATGACGCTACACGGACATAACAGTTCCACACAGCCGTCTGTCACACTGAACCCATGTGTGACATGGCAAAGAGAGATGTCATGTGTGTTGACAAGAAGAAGCCTTCCCCCCGTCCGTCCTGATTAAAGCATTTCATGAATTAATCTCTAATCTGGCCATTTTAATCTGCCATTTGTAGAGACATCCTGGACTCAGGCTGCAGGAAACAGTCACTAGGCAACACTAACAAAATACATCAGTCTTGGCAGGGGAAGCAAGAGGAAGACATAGATTCTATTACTCCAGAAATAAAATATCCACAATAGCCGTCTGACTAGGGAAATCACACCAAGTTATAGAAAACAAATGTTCTTGATGGAAATGTGATGTGTTCCAACAAAAAGAGCCTGCAACCTGGAATCCATGACCTCTTCTAGAAGAGACAAATAAAAAGCTTCCAGTGCACTGGTTGGTCAACACCGTCTACAAAGCTGAAGAGGAAAAGAGACCCAAACCCTAGATGCCCTTCTGCCTTGGACCAGGAGGTGGTGGGGGGGACAGACCGGATGGGGAAGGCGGGTGGTACTTCCTGAGGGAACGGCAGGGCAGGACCACAGCCCCGAACTGGATAGGCATGGGGTTGTATTATTCTCATTCGAAATTTTAAAAATATAAGAGAACTTTCTAGATAACACCCCCCTCCCTTCATAGTCATGGTACCTTAAAGATCACAATTGCTCAATATGCTAATGCGAACCTAGTCCTAATAGTCTGAATTTGTTCTGAGCAAGAGGATCAGTCATTCCGTATAGAAAATGTAATGCTGTGGTTCTTATCACTTTGTGTAACTGAAATTCTAAGGTACAAAAGAGCGAAAAGCCAAATTAAAGAAATAAAAGGAGAAATAGGGAAGTTCCCGTTGTGGCTCAGTGGGCTAAGGACCTGATGTTGTCTCCGTGAGGATGTGGGTTTAATCCCTGGCTTTGCTCAGTGGCATTGCCACGAACTGCAGCGTAGGTCGCAGATGCAGCTCGGATCCAGTGTTGCTGTGGCATAGACCTGCCGCCGCAGCTCTAATTTGATCTCTGGCCCAGGAACTTCCATATGCCAAGGGTATGGCAACAAAAACAAATAAAATAAAATGAGAGTTGGCAATGGAATGGAGGGAGAATCGGTCACAATGAGTGACAATACGTGATTACTTCTCAGTGGCTGGTCCCCAGGACAGCTCTGGCCCCGTCTGAGTAGTGCTGAGCCTCAATGGCATTTAGAAGTGACACAGGGAATGCTTCTCTATGCAGAATTTGACCTGTTTGAAGGTGACCCTCTCGACCATTTTCTCCACTGTGATGTCCCTGTGCGGTCAGGCCCATCCAGTTCACAAGCTGGAGGATGCCCAAGAGGGGCAGGGGCTGGGTGTATGGAAGCATCTGAGGGAAGGGTTGGGGGGGACTGGACGAAGTCCTCCCCAGCCCCAACTTAAAGGGTCAATGCTCCCCAGTGTCCCCAGAGCTCTGTTGTTACTGCCCCGCCCTCCCCCTCATTCATGGATCATCTACGGAATCTCATTCACTCCTACATGTGAATTAGTGTAAATATAAGGGCTCCCACAAAGCCCACCAGCCTGACCGCTCTTCCAAGTGCCAAATGATACTCCACGCGATAGCAGATGATACTTTCATATTTCAGACACTGCAAATGCAACAGGTTTAAATTAGATTCACTAACTGTCTTACAGTCCCTCAATCCAGAAGTCTGGACATCACCATCAGGGACTGTCTTTTACCACCACCTGTATCCGTCCCCACACATCTGATTAATCAAGTCTGCTCACTTTTAGGCTCATTCTTTAAGGTCCACTCTCTTCCCTCTGTCCCACTTCCACCGCCTTGGTTTCTGGTCCCCAAGCGTCTCCCGTTTGGCTCGATGCCATGCAGCCAAACAGCATCCTTGTTTCAAGATTCCTGTTCTTCAGTTACGACTTCGCAGAAATACACTTTAAAATCACAACTGGCCAAATGGCTCTCCTGAGTAAAGCCCCTCTGGAGGGCCCTATTACCTGCTGTGATTTCCCATCTCCTGGGGCAAACGCCTTGTATGGATAGAGTACTGGATACAGTGGATTCCACTCTAATGGTTAGTTAGGTTATGTTTGCTGGTACAGCTGACCTCAAGATGGGAGGTAACCTGGGCAGGGCCAACCTCATCACCTGAGCCATTAAACGTGAGCCCCTTTTCTCCACCTGGCAACAGAAGGGGATGGGCAGAGAGACTCTAAGGTGGAGGGATCTAAGGCAAGAGAGGTTCTTTGATGCTGAGACAGAAGGTGGGGGGGGGGCTCACAGACCAGAGAGTGAAGCTGGTGGCCTTGAATGATCCTGGCTAACAGACAGCAGGACAGTGGGGACCTCAGTCCTACAACCAGGAAGAAGCTATTCTACCAATAGCACTGAGAGGCATGATGATGGATCTTTCCCTCATCCAGTCTCCAGATAAAGATGTGATCAGTGAATAGTATGATTTCTGCTCTGTAAGACTCAGAGGGGAGGACTGGCCGAGAAATGTGAGATGATAAATATGTGTTGTTTTAAATGTCTCTAAGTCTATGGTAATTTGTTACACAGCAACAGAAAACAGATACATGCAAACAATACCCAACCTTGGTAGCAAGCCAAACCCATCCGTCCTAATGGGACATTGCCCTTCCTTTCCAGCCTCATCTGCTCCCTCATCTTCTTCTCCGTGCTTGCTTTACACATCTCCTTATCTACTCAAATTCTAAAGAGAATTATGTAAATATCCTGACTGTAATGAGAAGTATTCTCAAAATTTAAAAGACAAATATCATATGATATCATTTATATGTGGCATCTAATACAAGCTATACAAAGGAATTTATTTATAAAACTGAAACCAACTCAGAGATTTTGAAATCAAACTTACAGTTACTAAAGTGGAAACCATGGGGGGAGGGATAAATTAGGGGGGTGGGATTAACACATACCCACTACTAAGTAGAAAAGAGATAATTAACAAGGACCTACTGTACAGTATGGGGAGATATACTCAATATTCTGTAATAACATAGATGGGAAAAAAGAATGGACACGTATGTGTGTGTGTATAACGGATTCACTTTGCTGTGCACCCGAAACTAATACAACACTATAAGTCAACTATACTCCAATAAAATTTTTAAAAAATCTTGTGATAAACCATATCAGAAAAGAATATGAAAATTCTTAATAATTAATCAACTATACATCCATAAAATAAAAAATTAAGTGATTTTGGGGAAAAAATATGAATCATGTAAGCACATGTAAACAATAAGGAAATGGCAAAGATGAAACTTCTTTTTCTTTTTTGGCCATCCCACAGCATATGGAGGTTCCCAGGGCAGGGATCATATCCGAGCTGCAGTTGCAACCTAAGTCACAGCTGCTGCAATACCAGATCCTTCAACCCACTGTGCTGGGCCGGGGATTGAACCTGCGTCCTGGCACTGCAGAGATACCTTTCGCCACAGGGGGAACTCCAGAGATGACACTTCTCATCCTCCTAGTATAAGCTCTTTGTTGACAACATTACAAAGAAAAAAAATTAATGATGATCTTATTAGGTCTGACAAGACACTGTCCTTCTCCAGAAAAAGAAATTATCACCAAGAAGGCTTTCTGAAATCTGAACTGACGTTCAGTACTATTAATAAACAATCTTGCCTTAAGTGTATTTTTCTAAGAGATATTAGCTAATGATAGTTGTATCTGTATGTTACATAAAATCAATCCACACAAATGTAGTGGAATACATATATTAAAAGATAAATAAAATAA
The DNA here is from genome assembly GCF_054392235.1 of Sus scrofa. Lineage (NCBI taxonomy): Eukaryota > Metazoa > Chordata > Mammalia > Artiodactyla > Suidae > Sus > Sus scrofa. The sequence goes on along the minus strand of NC_139388.1, from coordinate 106,084,203 downwards.
GTGACTGCCACTTGACTTAAATATCACTGCAGGAAAAGTCAGTCAGCATGTTCTAATAATTAATACCTATCTGCCAAAGAGCAGCTAGACATGTACTCACCCTTCCGAATAGCATGAACCACTGGTGAGGAGTCTTTGCTCAGAAGGAAGGATTAATAGCCAGCTAAAGACCTGGGGTCAGGCTTTTATACATCAGCCCTATTTCAAAACCTAGATCCTAGGAGTTCCCATTGTGGCTCAGTGGTTAACAAACCCAACTAGTATCCTTGAAGACTCGGGTTCGATCCCTGGCCTTGCTCAGTGGGTTAAGGATCTGGCATTGTTGTGAGCTGTGGTGTAGGTTGCAGATGAGGCTCAGATCCTGTGTTGTTGTGGTGTGGGCTGGTAGCTACAGCTCCTGCTGGACCCTAGCCCGGGAGCTTCCAACTGCTGGGGGTGTGGCCCTAAAAAAACACCAAAAAAATCCACCAAAAAAACCCCAAAACATAAACCTAGATCCTAAAGGAGGAAGAAGAATCCGGGAAATGTGCCTCAAATAGCCACTCCCAATTTCTTCAGTCAAGAAAATTCTCTCCCAGAGCAGAGGATCCATCTCAGCATGAAATGGAAGTGAGTTGAGTAGATTTCTAACTCGTTCCTATTGTATCCCTAGTTGTTTTAGTGAAACCCAGTGCATCACAGAACTCCTCAGATGCTAAGAGGCAAACAAATCCCCATCTTTTTGCAACAGAAGGAAAAATAGAGGATGACCTGCATTATTTTGCAAGACATCTAACATAAAACCAAATAGTATAGAAGCCTCTTCAAATATACTACTCAGAGTTTCTATGGAAGAAACTGGAACATACAGTTAAGTCAAGGCTTAGTGGAAGGAGAAAGAACGTGAAGGGACTTCTGAAGGGATTAAGCAAAAAGGAAAAGGGAGGCAAGTTTGTCAACCCCTTGTCTAGCAGACTCTCCTACACACCCCGAGGAGTTCATTAAATTACCGAAGCCAAGGACCACTGCCTCCTCACTCACCATAAAATGGGAGTCGGCTCAGAAGAGTGAGCACGGAAAGCCAGAAATGCAGTGTGTATAATTGTCTCCAGAACATATTCAGGCTTGTTAAACACCTCTGATTTCTGACACAACCACAACAGACCTTCAGCTGTATCTTCTGACCAATCTCAGCAAGTTCAAGCCAGGCAGCATGAGAAGTGCAAATTTCCTGTTTTCAAGGTCAGCTTCTTCGATCCTACCAAGCAATCCTTAAACCCAAGCATAGTTACTTCCTGTTCCTATTTCATAAGATCATTCAGCATTTCCCAAACTGCCAGATTAATGATTAGCTGATACAGAAACACTGGTAATATTCTCTCCAGGCTGAATGGAACCAATCTAGAAGTGCAAAGTCAAGATGAAATTCACTTTCTCAGACTTAAGAAATACTCTCCAGGACTTCCTGTTGTGGCTCAGTGGGTTAAGAACCTGACTAGTATCCATGAGGATGTGGGTTTGATCCCAGGCCTCACTCAGTGGGTTAAGGATCTGGTGTTGCTGTGGCTCCAATTCAACCCCTGGCCTGGGAACTGCCATATGTCACAGGTGCAGCTGTTAAAAAAAAAAAAAAAAAAAAAAGAAAGTACTTTCCACTTTCTAATATATTGTTAGGTGATACAAGAGCAAATCTCTAAATACTGTGGAGGCTATGATCCTGCGGGTTTGTTAAGACTTAACATTTTTAGAGCAGCTTTAGGTTCACAGCAAAACCAAAGGGAGGGTACAGAGTTCCCTCATATGCCCCTCCTCACAGAAACACACGTGCTCAGCCTTCCCATCATCAACACCCCCACCAGACGGCACATTTATTACCATCACTGAACTGACCACTGACCCAGCATAACACACCCTAAGTTCCTAATTGCATTACGGTTCCCTCTTGCTGTTGCACATGCTGTGGATTTGGACAAACGTATAACAACATCACCAGAGCACCAGACAGAGTGTTTTCCCTGCCTGAAACACCCTCTGCGCTCTCCCATCTCTTCCTCCCTCTTCCCACCCAACTCCTGGTCACCACTCATCTTTTTACTGTCTGCATAATTTTGCTTCTCCCAGAATATCACACAGTAGTTGGAATCACACAGCATGCAGCCTTTTCAGATTAGCTTCTTCCACTTATTAACATGCATTTAAGGTTCCACCATGTCTTTGTGGAGCTTGATAGCTCATTTCTTTACAGTGCTAAATACTATTCTACTTCCGGATTCTAACCCAGTTCACTCGCCTGTTTACCCACTGAAGGATCAAAGCAAATCTCTAAACAGCATGAAGCTAATGATTCCATTTTTATGTTAAAAGCCCACTACTCTCTAGACAGAGTGTTTTGTTCCTATTCTTACAGACACGGCCCAGAAGGATACGCCTAATGCTTTAAGATTAGGGACCTTTTCCAATCAACGAGCTACTGCAGGTCCAACGGGACTCCTGGCACCTGTAAATGCTGACCATCCACTCTCCTCCTCTCACAACCACCCAAGGATGAGGAAACACTTCAGGGGATGAATAACTTACAAATGGCAAACCAAGATGCCACCCAGGCTGATGGCACTATCACACGCTGCCTCCCACAGTTGAAATTCTTAGGCTCAAAACTCAATTCTTTAGCAAGTCAATTGAGACAAATCATTCCACTGCACAACAGCTCTCTAGTCAGATCTGCCGAGTGATACTTTGATAGATATTCAATGGTTAGGACACCTACACTTTATGAGTTTCATAAACACATTTTTAAAAGCCCAGGTATGAGTGGGCCTTTTCATGTAAAGACTTTGAAGGGATTCAAAGTAAAATGCGAGTTCAACACTTCCACCATTCAGTCTTGAATGGACCCTAATAGTTTGAGTCGTGCAGCAAAAATGACAGGGCAAGTGCCTTAACACAAGCCCCCAGCTGTCTAAGAAAGTTAAAATTTGACAAAGCTGAATCCAATTTTTAAATTAATTTAGAAGTTTTACGTGGTCCTCTGTTTACTGGAGCAATTACTGATACTCTGAGCATGTCTTCAGATACAGAATATTGGAGAGAATGAGAAAACATCAAAATATAAAGTCTTGGCAAGAATGATTAAAACCTTTGTCACGTACGGATAGCCCCAAAGGAGCTTGCATTTAAAGCTAAACACCCTATTCGTCTTGAAATTAGTGCCTAAACTAGCTAGAGTAATTTATTTACTGCCAGTAAATATTAGCCATGACATATGTGATACTAACAAAAAAAGCAGGAAAGGAAGCTATTCAATTTCACTAGGCAACATTTTAGCAGAGCTCGTCTCTGTATTTCACCATCAACTTCCCCATCTACTACCGAATTATTATTATTACCCGCCAACCAGCAAACCATACTGGACTGCAGTACTGCTGTGACAGTTTCCCCTTTTTCCTTTGCTATAAAAACACAATCATAGGAAGAGTATAACCACAAAAGGCATTCATGAATGCATTTAATATGTCCTTTTAAGTTACTACATTTTTCAAACGAAGAGCTCTGTTTTCACCTCTTTTCTCATGTCAATCAGACACTGGAGCATAAAGCGTACATGGCAGCCAAATCCTGAAACTAACTGCTGCCCGACTGTGTACACTTCCCTTTAAGACCAGGTCAACCGGTGTGTGGATGCTGTAAGCCCCATGCAAGCTGGTTCTTTGTAGCTATTTGTCCATCTAACAGGCCTTCAACATCATACTGTCCTCCAGGCTTCCTGAACCTCCCTGGGTATTTTGTTGGAATGTGTGTGTACACGTTTTGTGGGATGAACTAGAGTTTATGCTCTCCTCCAACCCTAGGACCTGTGAGTCTACCAGACTTTGGCTCTGTATTCAAAGAGGTCACAGGTGCTATTTATTGGCCTCGAAATTTGGAGACAAGGTCAAAGAACCTGCCTCTGAAATTGAGCAACAAAAAGGTGCTATCAAATTCCAGAGGTGATCAATCCATCGTTAAAGAAACTATGAAAAGATGTTCTAATTTTGTGGCTGAGACCAAATAGCCTTCTTCCTAAACTTTCTCCAGGGCCAAGATGTCGTCCGTGAAAAGAAAAGCATCAATTTAAATGCTAACTAAGGGGAGATGAGCTATAATCTTGAAAATTATAACCTGTCTTTCATGGGGGAAATGCTGTAATTATGAAATGAACTGGCAATTGGTCTGGAAAATTGGGGGGAGAGGGAAAATCACTGTGTGGTGAAAACTATTTCTCTCCAGAGGGATGGCCAGGGTCCTGGTTGAGAGTCACCTCTCCACTCTGAGCAGGACAGTGTGGTACCTGTACCAGGTGCTTCAAGTCATTCTACCTCAAGGCCAAGAGCTGAGTCGAGGCTGGAACTCCGTTCCCTACTCCACTCTGAAGTGCTTCTGCATGACACCTCTCCAGCTGTTTCCCCTTCTTGGTCAAGATAAAAAAAAAGTTGTTTCCAAGTTCCACTCTTCACAGAGTATCTTTTTTTTTTTTTTTTTTAATTGAAGTATAGTAGTGGATTTACAATGCTGTGTCAGTTTCAGGTGTACAGCAAAGTGAATTGGTTATACATACATCCTACATCCATTCTTTTTCAGATTCTTTTCCATTTTGAAAGGATATTGAATATAGTTCCCTGTGCTATACAGTGGGACCTTGTTGATCTATTTTATATACAGAACTGTGTATCTGTTAATCTCAAACTCTTAATTTATCCCTTCCCCCGCCTTTCCCCTCTGGTAACCATAAATCTATTTTCTATGTCTGTGAGTCTATTTCTATTTTGTAATTAAGTTTGTTTATATAATTTCTACTAGATTCCACATCTAAGTGATATCATGTGGTATCTGCCTTTCTCTGACTTTACTTTGCATGATAATCTCTAGGTCCATCATATTATTGCAAATGGCATTTCATTTTTTATGGCTGCATAATATTCCATTGTATGTGTGCACCATATCTTCTTAATCCATTCTTCTGTTGATGGACACTTAGGTTGTTTCCATGCCTTGGCTACTGTGAATACTGCTGCTGTGAACACTGAGTTGTGTGTGTCTCACAAAGTATCTTATTTCATGATGGTGCAGGCAAAAGCAAGGCCTTGGTGATCACTTTGAGAAATCAGGTTTAAGAAGTCTTGAGAAGAGACATCCTTTCCATGGAACCTATCTCTTGGATAAGATCTGCTCAAAATCACAACCTTTTGTTTCCAGAGAGGTCTAATTAATCTCCTAATTAATCCCCTTCAGGCCAGAGTCAAGCCACCAGCAGAGGGGTGGGAAGGAGATGGGGAGGAAGGAAAAAGAAGGAAAGAAGATAAGGTGAACAGAGCAAGGGGCTGGGGTGGCCTTGTTTCCTTCTTCTAACCCCAAAACTACATGCACAACTAATATAAGAATATAAAGTATAATGTGAAAGCTTAATCACTAAATTTAGAAAAACTGATCAATGTGATGTCAAAGCTTACAGAATTCAAAATAGATGATTTAAGAATTGAATGATTATTCAATCCTTTGAAAAGCAGAGCTTCCTCCTTCTTTTCCTCTTTTCTTCCTATGATTTCACAAGTCCATGCTGGTGGTAAATATTGTATTTCAGTTTCTTCCTTCTTCTGCTACAGACTTTGGACATTTTCATGCCTCCATCAAGAGTGCTCTGGAGCAGAGGGCAGATCTGGGCTCTAGCCCTTGCCAGCACTTTCCAGGCTGTGCGCCCTCAACTGCTCTGGGCCTTTTTCTTCCTCATGAAATGAAGCAGGAGACAAATTTCCCTCTGATGTCCCTTCCAGGTCTAAAACTGTGACTCTATCAGGAGGACAATGCCCCATCGAAGCTTAAAGTCTTTGTCTCATTTGGTTTTCAGTGCCTGGAACATAGCAGGTCCTCAAGAAATACTATATCAAAGCCTCAGCAAAATTAGGAAAACCTCTCAGCATCTTTTGCACACTGGATGGTGTTAGTTCTAGGGACTAGAATTGTCGTAAACCAGAAAAAAAAGAAGATGCATGAAGAAAAAATCACAATTAAAACTCAATGATGCACTCCCTTGTTAAAAACTGTTGCAGGCCCTTCAAGACAAATTGATCAATGTCTTCTGGAAAACACAAAGATTTTAATGAGATGCCTGGTGGAGACAATACCGTAAGAGATTTTTGGAAGCTGTAATAAAGGTCTATGTCTAGGAAGGAGGCTGAAAAAGCACACTGGTACAGACTGTCCTGTTCTGGGACCTGGGCCAGCTTAACCCTATGTGAAGGGGGGGCTGTGGCTGCTATATAAGGGATTGTCTGCCATCCACCAAGCTGGGAAATGAGGAGCGCTTTGGACTAAAGTATGGAAGAATTACCTTTGCTTCTGGTGCTAGGGCTGACCAGGAGTGGGCGTGAGCTGGCACCAAGCATGTGCCAACAGGATGATGCTGATGAGGACTCAGGAGCAAGGTTTCACTCTGTCACCTCTAAGAAGAGGACTTGGAGTAATAGGTATTCTTCCTCTCCCCAAACCCCAAGATCAGGAACAAGACAAGGACGCCCACTCTCATCACTTTCATTCAACATAGTTTTCTAAGTCCTAACCACAGCAATCAGAGAAGAAAAGATATAAAAAGAGTCCAAATTAAAAAAATAAAACTGTCAGTTTGTGGGTGATAGGATGCAACACACAGAAAATCTTAATGACACCACCAGAAACTATGAGAGCTCATCAATGAATTCAGTCAAGTTGCAACATACAAAATTAACATACAGAAACCTGTTGCATTTCTATACACTAACCCATATTCTTTGTTTTACATGCGCTTTCCCCAAACCTCAACTTAAGCCTAAACCCAGGTGCTTAGGGGACCTATTTCTGGAGAGGCAGCCATGAGAGAGAAAAAGAGAGAGAGAGAAAGGGAAGGACCCTCCCCATGAGCCCATGGGCAGGTATCAGTGGCTGACCCATCATTTCCTAAGGCCACAGACAGAGTAGAGGAATTGAAAAGATTTGTTTATAGAGCACGTGTGAAAACTCTCAGAGGTCACGTTGGGAAGATTCCGAAGAAGGCAAATTGCAAGCGAGTCAATTAGACATAAAAATATCAAGTATAACCTGACACTTTAATCACAGGATGATAAGGGTGAGGAAACCTGGACTCTTCTTAAGCCTGGAAGATCACTTTCTTCACAGAATAGAAACTGCACACCTACTATGTAAACGTAAACGTCAGCCACTGTGCTATACGAAGCACAAGGGTAAGTAAGACACTGCTGGCCGGGGCAGGGACGGCCACACACACATACACACACGCTTGGCTTACAGAGCTCCTGTACCTGAACTCGGGGCGTGGATGTTCATTTGATCAAATCAGCGCCCAAAGTGGTGCAAACACACGATGAGAGAGTGAAGAGGTAGGGGAACAGCAAAGTGAAAAAGCAAACCTAGGGTTTCGGCACCAGCTGTTAGAATGTAAACATGTGGGAAACAAATCTCCCATCAGGCCTTGACATCAGGTGTCAGTCGGGAGTGAATGCAAAAAAAATCCCCAGGGAGAAAAGAAGACCTTCTTCTTTTTTTTTTAAACTGAAGTATAATTGATATACAATGTTTTCTTGTTTCAGGTCAATAGGAGAGTGATTCAGTTACACACGCACACAGCACATATTATTCGTTTGTAATAATGCTAAGGGAAAAGAATCTGAAAAGGATTGTTATCTCTGACATACAATCACCCCGATGCGCGGAGGTACTCAAGTTCAAATTTACTCAGCTTTCAAAACACAACCCACAGTATAGGGGTTTTGCCTGGTGATATGCCAAAAGGTTTTACTGGTTTTATTTCTTGTTTTTAACCTCCATATTGTTAACAGTGTTCACTAGACCATGCCTACACTCATGAGGGTCTACTGGTTTGCTACTTTTTGAACATGAAAACCAAAGAGAAAAGATTGAACAATTTTAGCAAAAGAGTCTGTTTTTCTTAAATCTTAACGAAGCCAAATCTGAACGCCCTGGGAAGACTGAGCGCTGACCAGGTGAGGGAAGTAAGAAGGTGCGCGGTCACGGTCCTCATGTGTCCCTGTTTCCATGGTTGTACCAGAGAGTCATCGCGCAAGGAACCTGACTTAATTAAAGCCCGTCCACGGTCTCGAGTCCCCCGGGGGCACTGATCTCCAGGCAGGAAAGCTACCACTGCTAGAACAGGTCACTGGCTGCAGCCTGCGGCAGGTGGCTTCATGCGGCAAGACACACAGTTGAGCAGAGACCCACTGAGAGGTTAAATTGGAATTTTCATGATTACGCAGAATCAAAAGCTCTGCCTTTTCAGTTTCTGAATCAACAAGACTTTTACTGGTTTGAAAAAAATTCCTATTTTTACTTTTGTACAACTACGAGTTCTTGTAATCCATGAAAGGCGAGAGGTGCTCTATTCAACTTCCTGAATTACGGCAATTCTATGTGCTGTCCAGTCAAGAACTTCTAAAGAGATTACAAGGCATTTTAATCATGTATCCTCCAGAGCTGGGAAATTCAGACACTGAATTCGTTTTTTTTTTCCAGCCAAATCCCACTGGAGGGAATACATGAAACAGAAGCATGGTTTGGAAAATTAACTGACTCAAGGGCAAAACAGGGCATTTGGAAATCTTTTAAACAGTCCTTTCCTGACCAAGCACATTTAGATTTGACTGTGATAAATTCTCTTATCCTCTCTGGTTCCTTGGAAGCCTCTCTGAATGGCAGCAAGAAGTGCCTGTTGGAGTAAACTCCAGGGTTTACGGTGGTGACTGGATTCCGGCCTGGGGACCCTGAATAGGACTCAGCCTTGGAGCCCATCAGCCAGCAGGTCTCTGCAAAGGCCGAGCCTGGGGGTGTGGTGGGCAGGCTTTTAAGATTTCACTGCTGCAGTGAAGCAGCTTTTGGATCTGCCCCAGTCTGAATTCAAATGCCTCTCCAGCGTGGCTAAGCCAGGGGCATCTTCCCTTGGAGTTCTGGCCCCGAGTGGATGCACGTGGGGCTCCGAAGCACTCAGTTTCACTTGCTGGTGAATCTGCAACATGTGGGGCTCCGGGGTATAAGCCCAGGTCCCCGCCTCAGAGAAACTCTGGAAAGGTCCACCTCCCCCGCTTTGGCAATAATGCTCCAGAATCCTCTACCTGTCAGGCTTCTAGTGGAGAACTAATCAAACTACCCCTGAAAATGGCTTAAAAGGTAACTATGTGCAACAGCACATCTATATTATGAAATAGGGACTCCAATTTCAAATCAGATCTGAACTGTTATCCTAAAACAAAATCAGACTGGATGAGAATAAGAGGAAACATTTCTAAATGGATGGTCATCAGGTAATTCACTGTAGGCTAATCGCACTCAGATGAGTCCAAGAACCCAGAAGGCACGGGACTCAAATAAATTCATCTATTGCCTGTGAAAGGGATATTTTCTGTCTATTTTCTCTTTTAAAACGCATGTTCAAGAGATAGCAACAATCAGAGTTTCTGTTGTGCCTCAGTGATTAACGAATCCGACTAGGAACCATGAGGTTGCGGGTTCGATCCCTGCCCTCACTCAGTGGGTTAAGGATCCGGCATTGCCGAGAGCTGTGGTATAGGTTGCAGACTCGGCTCGGATCCCGCGTTGCTGTGGCTGTGGTGTAGGCCAGAAGCTAAAGCTCCGATTGGACCTCTAGCCTGGGAACCTCCATATGCCGAGGGAGCGGCCCTAGAAATGGCAAAAAGATAAAATGAAAAGAAATAGCAACAATGATGACAAACTGGCCACAAGTTTCTTGTGTTCCTTAATGGTTCAGTGAAAGGAACAAGAAGGAAACAGTAGTATTAGCAATTTCGATGGGGTGGGGGAGGGGGGAGGCTCAAACTACTTAAGGTTTTTTTCTTATACTTTACTCATTATAAGATGTTTTTACATTAATACTAATAATCAAGACTACGAGTTTGAAAAACGATTGAGGAAAAGGTCTCTCAAGTGTAAAATCACTGATTGCTACAATACACCAAGCCTATTGCTGGAGGGAAATTCGAAAAATTCAGCACAAAACCTGGGGGTGGGAATTGAGGACTTAATAGGTGTTCAGTCATTGCCCCCAGGGAGCAGAGGCCTCTCCCTCTTACTCTCCTGGGTCCCTGTAGCACTTCTGGGCCAGGGGAGAGGCTACCTCGTATTTTCAAAAGGAAAGAGAACTAGGCTGTTCTCTTCCAAGGGGTGTGTATGTGTGTGTTGGCGGGGGTCCTTTGTAGGCAACTATAATTTCTCATGCTAAAGTAACGGCAGAGCTGAGACTTGCTGATTTTGATGGCAAAATAACGAAGGCATTAAATAAGCCAAAGGGAAAACATCTAGGCATAGAGATTTAATTAAAATTAAATGTCTTTCTGATGCTTTATTCAATGCAAAACAAAATTATTCCCATGACTGTTTCCTGCATTCTGTTCTTCATGCACCTACAAGTGCACGTGATGGTAAGAGGAGCTGGGGAGGTGAGTCTGGCTTCATCAGTTCAGAGCTGCCTCTTCTCTCTGTTGAGTCTCAGAGCAGGAGGGGCATAGGGAGCGTTCAGGTCTGAGATGCATCTATGCTTTCTGCTGGAATCCTCATGGCAGAGTGCACATCACTGAGAGGTTGATGGCAATCATTTGTATTATTTTATTGGTTTTTTTTTTTTTTTTTTTTTTTTTTTTTTTTTTTTTAGTGCTGCACATGTGGAATATGGAAGTTCCCAGGCTAGGGGCTGAATTGGAGCTGCAGCTGCCGGCCTACAGCACAGCCACAGCAATGTGGGATCCAAGCCGAGTTTGCGACCTACACCACAGCTTACGGCAACGCCGGATGCCTGATCCACTGAGTGAGGTCAGGGGTCGAACCCATGTCCTCACAGATACTAGTTGGGTTCGTCACCCACAGAGTCACCCCGGGAACTCCACTTGACAGCAATCATTTAACACTTTCTTTTTTTTGTCTTTTTGCCATTTCTTGGGCCGCTCCTGTGGCATATGGTGGTTCCCAGGCTAGGGGTCGAATCGGAGCTATAGCTACCAGCCTATGCCAGAGCCACAGCAACGCAGGATCTGAGCCGCGTCTGAAACCTACACCACAGTTCAGGGCAACGCCAGATCGTTAACCCACTCAGCAACGGCAGGGATCGAACCCGCAACCTCATGGTTCCTAGTCGGATTCATTAACCACTGCGCCACGATGGGAACTCCCATTTAACACTTTCTTTTTCTGCTCATTTAACATCTCACTTCCTGTAACTTCTACCTTAGTTTTACCTTCTCTACATTGACCCAAAATGTTCTAACATTCATTTACAATCTTTCCAGATAACTGGAAGGAGCCGCCCTGTCTCCTCCACATCTTATTTTTTCCATATTCCACACATCCTATTTCTTGAATCAGTCCTCTTGGGAAGGTTTCAAACCACTCAGCATCCTCTAACTCTCTGCTGATCAGACTCAAGTCCAAGTTCATTATTCTTATTATCTTAAACAGCTACCGTTTATCAAGAATCTGCTATATCCCAGAGAGTGTCAAATAAATTATGTGCTTTAATCTTCTCAATAATGCCTTATTTCACTCTCCCTTTTTCTGTTAGGAAAATGAGGCTCAGAAAGTTTAAGAAATTCCTCGAAATCACACGGGCTACACACAGACAAGTCGTTTTTCACCCCTGCGTCCCCACACCCCAGTCTGGTGGTTGGGGAGTGAGCCTTGGACGTGTGAATTATACAAACTGGAGCCTTCCCACCTTCCACAAACCAGACACTGCACCTGATGGGCGCCCCCTGTGAGCAAGAACCTGCCTGACAGCCACACCGCACTGCTGCTTCCCGCTGGGTTTGTCATCAACTTAAAGCCAAAGATGAGTTTGACCCCAACTGTTATAAATCCGCTGCCCCAGCTCCAAACCCATTTCTATTTTTCACTTGACCTTTAAAAATAAAGCTTTATCTCCTTTCCTGTTAAATGCTATCTTGCTACTTAGCTTCCGTGTTCACCACGGCCGCTTCGGAAGAAACCTGGATTCTGACACAGGGGCTGTTATTCCCTTTGAAAGCTCTTAGCACTTGGAAAACTTGTTCAGGTGTGTGCCTATGTGCCTTCACCCCAAAACGTGGATAACAACGCAGCTTATTTTATGTATTTATTTTCTTTTTTGGCCGCCCTGCGGCATATGGAGTCACCAGGCCAGGGAGCAGGGATCATGTTCGAGCCATACTTGTGACCTACACGGCATCGGCAGCAATGCCAGATCCTAACCCACTGTGCCTAGCTGGGGAGCTAACCTTCATCTCAGCGCTCCAGTGGGAGCTCCACAACTCAGTTTAGACCAGAGTGACAGCTAAAGGACAACTTCCCTAGAACCAAGGTTTTCAATCTGTTTACCTAGTAGATCCTGTGACCCTTGCCAGCAAAGCTTTACTTCCCATAGTTTTAATCTTAAAAACAAGAGGCACTTTGAATTTGCTTTTTCAAGAAGCACCACACAGCCACCTTAAGAACCATGTCACCGATTTATATTCTGCTGGTGAGGATTCGTGTGTCCCAGGAAACTGGTGCTCTTAAGAAAATATCAAATTCGTAAAAATATTTCATTGCAAAGGAGAATGGCTGACGAACATCGCTGCGCCACTCAAAATGTTCGCGGTGACATTAAAAGTAACACCAAATGGTACCCAAAGTTAATTAGAAAATAAAAATGCTATACTGAAAAATAGATTAGCTGGAATGGATTCGGAGCACGGGGCAGAAATTAAGTTTAGCAAAATGAGCAGCATGACGCATCCTCAGTCAGCCCTGAGGTATTTATTCTCCCAACACGAAACACTATCAGTTTTCTTCTGGAGTTTTCTGAGAGCTGTGACTAGAGGACTGTCAGGAAACCCTATTTCTTTCACTATATACATACAATCAGTAGAAAGCCTCGCCTCAAAGTTAAGGATAAAAGCTTTTGCTGACCTAGATCAATTTTTCCAGAAGATGAATCCACAGTGGAAAAATTCAATCGTACCCAAGGTTACAGAAGAGCTTTAAGCAGCACAGTAAAACCTGGGTAGGGATACATTACTGTATCTCTCCATTTTCAGAAGAAACATCTCCATCAATAACTGAACACTCTGGGCTAAGAAATTAGCCCAAATCAAGGCCAGCAAAATGCAAGACATGGGTCTGTGCATGACAAGCCTTAGGTGGGGTCCTTGAAACACACACTTTACTCCCTAAATCAACCCACCAATATTTGTCAGGTTATAGAATGATGAAATCCTCTAAATTAATACATGATAGACTAAATCACTTTTGATCTAAGAGCCTATTTTCAAAAAATATCTTTTCTATGTTCCTGCAATCTGTAATAATTTAGTAACCCAACCCCACTCACATCCTAAATGACATCAACGTGAAACGGATCTGAATCTTCTGTTCCAAGAAAAGCACTGGTGCATGAGTGAATCACACAAAACGTAAGAAATGATAACGGAGGTTGTAGGCAGAGAAAGCAGAGATGAGGGAACTTGTAACGTGGCGAATCACGTGGCCTTGCTGCTGGCTGTGTCCTGAGAAAAGAGGACCCCAAATGCATGACCACACACAGACGCACGACCAGCAGAAGAGGGGGCTGGCAGAGGCATGCGGTGGGTGGGGCTGGCACAGAGGGATGTTCGGTGTCCCCTAGGACCAACGGCAGGGGCTTGAGGTGGAAGAACAGCTCTTTGAACGACCGTGTTAAACCTGCATAGCAGACCCGTTCCTGCAGCCTGCGTCCACGCCCTGCCAGTGTTCTCAGACACTCACCAAGCACCCATCTCCACTGCTCTTGACAGCCTGCGTTGCTCTCATTTGTGAACTTGGTCTTGCCAAACATCTCTGAAGAAGGTCACCCGACTGCCCCTTCTCTCAGAGGCATTTTTGTTTTCAGAGGAGCAAACTCACGGAAGCTGCAAGACCCACCACCATGTGCATGTTCCAAATTACTCATCCTCTAAGCACGAAAAGGACATTCACGGTTCCAATTACCCTACCATTTCTGTGTACAGAAATCTACAGCTCTGTTCCAATTAACCACTTGGCCATAAGTCATGCAAAGAGAAAAGGTAAAATTCATTTCAATGATAGCTCACAGCCAGAATATTAAAGAAAACTGGATTTTTAAGGCCTCCAAAAAAATGTTTTTCCTACCAGGGAAAGTATTAGAAATTTCTTTTTCTCGAGACAATCACATTTCCCTCTTGATTGTAACATTTTGGGGACTTTATAAGTATATGCAGTAATTTGATCCCATTAGAGACTTTGGAAATAATTTTGTACTTAGAAACTGGGTCTGAGTAATTTTCCAGAGTTCTGGAAAAGCAAAGCAGCATCTTGCAGGCTTTATACCAGTATGCCCTAGCTCTCGGTATCTGAGACAGAAAAGTTTTCGAATATACACTTGCCTCTACGTCACAGGTGTATTCCGATCCATCCAGAAGTATCACTTTGCACTGCATGCTTTTAGGCTTTTTGACAATCTTTAATGGAGAGCGAGATAGTTTACTGCTAGATGATTTCTGAGAAAGTTTATCGTCTTCGAATTGCTGATACTCAAGCTGTTTGGCAGCGGCGGCAGCAAACTCCCGTTCCTTGTCAGTGACCTGTGAAAAGCAAACAATGCACAGTCTTCACGGCAAGACAGGAAGGACATATTGCATCACTCAGGTCAGGCCCTAAGAGATCGCACTAGAAACAGGCTTCCCCATTTCGTAAAGGATGAGAGACGCCTGAATTAGGCTTTTAGGAATGGATACACACAGACAAATACCTAGAATGCTAACAGTTACACCTAAGTAACGTCTTTTTTTTTTTTTTCCCCTAGGGCCGCACCCACAGCACATGGACGCGGCATATGGACCCAGACTAGGGGTCTAATCAGAGCTGTAGCCGTCAGCCTACACCACAGCCACAGCAATGTGGGGATCCAAGCCACATCTGTGACCTATACCACAGCTCATGGCAACGCTGGATCCTTAACCCACTGAGCAAGGCCAGGGATCGAACCCGAAACCTCGTGGTTCCTAGTCAGATTTGTTAACCACTGAGCCACAACAGGAACTCCAACTTCTCCTGCTTAAAGGTTCCCATAGGACCTAACTTCATTGAGACTCAAGGACTTACATTAGAAGCACTGAATTATTAGCAAAGGCCATCAAGATTCCATGAGCAAGAGGATACAATAGGTTTCCAACTTTTCAAAAAGGCACTGGCTCTCAAAGTCAGAGAGCAGACTGGTGGTTAGCAGAGGGGGGAACGGAGGGAAGGGTAGATTAAAAATTGGAGATTAACAGATACAAACTTCTACATGTAAAATAAACAACAAAGACCTACTGGATAGCATAGGGAATTATATTCGAGATCTTATAATAACTATAATGGAAAAGAATCTGAAAAAAGAATATGTATATATATGTGTATACCTAACACATTATAAATTAACTATACTTCAACTGGAGGGAAAAAAGGCACTGGGAAGTATAAGTCTTGAAAATAAATAAATCAGAATTCTCTCGTGGTGCAGAGAGTTAAGGATCCGGCATTGTCAGTGCTGTGGCTCAGGTTCGATCCCTGGCCCAGGAATTTCTCTATGCCACAAGCGTGGCCAAAAAAAATTAAAAATTAAAAAAAACATTTAAGATTTAATCTAATGTATTCTGCTTTTCTCATTCACTGAATCCTCCCATATTCCATGACCCAGAACTGCCCTACAAACATACCAGGTATCTTATAAACTGTAAGGTCTAGAGAGCTTCAAGTATTAACCTTCTTAGTAATTTTACAATTGTTAAAATATTTGATTTAGCTCTCAATCAATTCAATGAAGCCAGCAGCACTGAAATTCATTACAAAGTAATCCCTTAAGTCTGCTTCCCCCCCTTCACTGTAATGAGCCAGTCTAAGAAGAGATCAAATCTGTCCAAAAGCTTTAATCTGCTTTCAAATCACAACAGTGCAGTCCAAGCTAGATTCAGAACTGCAGAGGATGGCCTAGGGGACAATAAAACTCTCTCTTGAGTCCTTGGAAATCTCCCTCGGCACTGCTCTTCAATGACTCTTTTTCTGTTCCTCTTCTTTCTACTCAAGGACCACCAATGCACATTCGACCCACTTCCACTGGTCTGCAAATACACTCTGGAAGTCCAAAGGAAGATATGATCCAAGATGCAGTTTGGGCCTCTTGAATAAGTATGAAATATCCTCTCTCGTGAATATACTACCAACCTGGTGGCTAAGGTACGTGAGCTGGAGCATAAGACCATATTGACAGCTTCAAATTTTCTTTTTTAATAGTCTCTTTAATTTTTTTTTATCTTTTGTCTTTATAAGGCCACAGCTGCAGCATATGGAGGTTCCCAGGCTAGGGGTCTAATCGGAGCTGTAGCCGACAGCCTACACCAGAGCCACAGCAATGCCAGGTCCGAGCTGCGTCTGTGACCTACACCACAGCTCATGGCAACGCCGGATCCTTAACCCACTGAGTGAGGCCAGGGATTGAACCCGCAACCTCATGGTTCCTAGTCGGATTCGTTTCCACTGCACTACAATGGGAACTCCAACAGCCTCTTTAATTTTACAACACTAACTGCAAAGCTATTTTTGCTGTGCTATTGACTTAAACAATGGGGGAGGGGGGCGGTGGTTGGGGCACTGGCCCTCCAAGCAGTGGAAATCTGAGTCTGACTTATAGTCAGCCCTCCATACCTGTGGCTCCACATCTGAGGATTCAATCGACCCCAGAGCATGCAGTACTGTAATATTTACTATTGAAAAAAACCTGCTGCTAAGTGGACCCTTGCAGTTCAAACCTGTGTTGTTCCAGGGTCAGCTGTATTTATTTTGGATTTTAGGAAAAGACTTCTGCTTTTTACAATGGCATTTTCTGTCTTGTTCTCCATCCACAAGATGACTAATAAAGTCCTTTCCTCCACTACCTTGCCCTTCTCAAGGTGATGTCTTGAGAAGTCTTCAGAATAAAAAGACACCAACTTTCAATGAAACTAGAACATACCCTCACACCACACACGAAAATAAACTCAAAATGGCTTAAAGACTTAAATATAAGACAAGACACCATCAAACCCCTGGAAGAGAACACAGGCAAAACATTCTCTGACATCAACCTTTCAAATGTTTTCTCAGGTCAGTCTCCCAAGGGAACAGAAATAAGAGCAAAAATAAACCAACAGGACCTAATCAAACTGACAAGCTTTTGCACAGCAAAGGAAACCCAAAAGAAAACAAAAAGACAACTTACAGAATGGGAGAAAATACTTTCAATTGATGCAACTGACAAGGGGTTAATCTCTAAAATATACCACTCAACAGCAAAAAAGGCAAAACTCAGTGGAAAAATGGCAAAAGACCTGAATAGACTGTTCTCCAAGGAAAATATACAGATGGCCAACAAGCACATGAAAAAATGCTCAACATTCCTGATTATTAGAGAAATGCATATCAAAACTACCATGAGATACCACCTCACACCAGTCAGAATGGCCATCATTAATAAGTCCACAAATAACAAATGCTGGAGGCGGTGTGGAGAAAAGGGAACCCTCCTGCTCTGCTGGTGGGAATGTAAGCTGGTACAACCACTACAGAGACCAGCATGGAGATATCTTAGAAATCTATACGTAGAACTTCCATATAACCCAGCAATCCCACTCTTGGGCATATATCCAGACAGAACCGTCCTTGAAAAAGACACATGCACCCGCATGTTCACTGTAGCACTATTCACAATAGACAAGACATGGAAACAACCCAAATGTCCATCTGTAGATGACTGGATTAAGAAGATGTGGTATATATTCACAATGGAATACTACTTGGCCATAAAAAAGAACAAACTGCAGCAACATGGATGGAACTAGAGACTCTCATACTGACTGAAGTAAGTCAGAAAGAAGAAAGACAAATACTGCATGATATCACTTGTATCTGGAATCTAACATACGACACAAATGAACCTTTCCACAGAAAAGAAAATCATGGACTTGGAGAACAGACTTGTGGTTGCTAAGGGGGAGGGGGAGGGAGTAGGATGGATTGGGAGCTTGGAGTTAACAGATGCAAACTATCGCCCTTGGAATGGATATGCAATGAGATCCTGCTGTGTAGCACTGGGAACTATGTCTTGTCATTTATGATGGAGCATGATAACGTGAGAAAAAAGAATGTATACATGGATGTATAACTGGGTCACCATACTATACAGTAGGAAAAAAAACTGTATTGGGAAATAACAATAAAAATTTTTTTTTTAAATTAAATAAATAAAAGACACCAATTTGCTGAGAGAAGAAACCAAGAACAAACTGAATAACCAACTTCAAAGGCCAAAACAGTTAATAAGGCAAACCTCAGCTAAAATGAGTAAATGAAAGAACCCCTACTCTGGCAACTTGGGGGCAACTTTTTTGACTCTTAGTCTTTCCATATCAAAGAATTAATACAGAGATAAACTCATTAATTTTGGCCTTAAACTTCATAAGGTAGTTTAAGAAGTTTGGTTAAGCTGGATAACTATAACATATATTTGTAAGAGTTTTATAATTTATATACAACTTTTGCCCTTTTAACTTGCATTTTCATCCCATCAGAGGCAAAGTCAACAGAAGCTACATTTTTACCTGGAATCAACTTTATGCATTTAGGGAATATGAAATTTTGTTTCTCCCCTACTAAAATAAAAGTCTGCATGAGACTAAGCTTACTGGTTGCTTGTATGTCAACACCAGAAGCATCTTAAACCACCACTGTTCAAAGGGAGGCCTCTTTTCTAGAACCCTTGAAACAGGAATCCATCACTGAGACGTTTATATAACTTTTAAAACAACTTTAACAATTCAAGAAGAGCAAACCAAATACCTCCAGCATAATGTCAATTGCAGTCACACCATGCACGACAATTTAAAAATATGGCTATCAGCCATTTTAGCAAATCTTCTATTTCATTTAATCCTCATAAAAGCTCTGGGGAAAAGAGCCCTTATTTGCACATGAGGAGAAAGGCACAATCTTAAGAAATTTTCTCAAGGTCACCAAACCAATAAACTGGAATCCAAACCCAGCCAAGGCCCACGCTTTAACTGTCACTAATGCCGAAGGGAACCTCACTGAATCACCAACATCACGGGACTCTGAGGGTGATTCCAAGAATTGGAGGGTGGGAGAATCTTCAGAAAATTATCTTTTCTCATCTCTTTGTTTTTTTTTTTTTTTAATGAAAAAGCTGAGGCCCAGAGGACATGATAGAGTTCTGAGACTCCAGAAATAAATAATCAGGAAAGAGGCAAAACTCAAGTCTCGTGACTCTGCATCTAGTCACCTTTCCCTCCAGTGGCTTAGTGTCGCTCCTCTTCACTTCCGAACAGCCGGGACTACAGAACCTCATGTCCATTTTATAGGCTGGGTCTAATACATCTGTTTAATCACATCCGGGTACAGAAACTCTTCCTTCTCTACAATTATCCCCCAGGTTTATGTTTATGTCATTTCAGGGTTAAGAAGAAAGAATAGAGAAAAATCCAGTCTCGTGATTTCAAATTTCTAGATTTTGAAAGATTTAAAAATAAACCATTACCATCATATAGCCACAGAAAAGAAAGATAAAGGAAAACCATGATGACAACAACAGCTCCTTAGATTCTGTTTGACAAGCTGAAGGATAACCCCCAGCTCCTCCATCACCAAAGATCTGAGATTAGACAGAGCATCTATTTATAGAGCATGAAAATGAATGCCACCCTTTATACAGTTTAAAAGCAGAACTTATACTCTGGGAAAAGAAGATCATGAGGCTGTATACATACACTTTAATGTTACAACAATGTGTTGTGTTTTCCAAAGATAAGCTGACTTCCTATCTCGTCTTTTAACATCTAGAAAAATCTACTGTGATACAAATACTTCCAACCTAGAAAAGGTCAATCATTTGCAGGGACTCCCAGATTTCCTTAACCCATATGAGTCAGTCCTCTAAAACTTGTCGACTCCAGGCCTCAGGTTTCCAGCCAAAGAAATTTAAACATGGATTCATTCAAGGCCTGGGTATAAATCATGCTTTATATTTTGTATGAAAACTTTTAAAAGGAATAACCACAATGTACGAGACAACTTAAACACATTTAGGTAATAGCACTGAAAATGTACCGGTACGTGGGAGTGGCAGAGACAGGTTTTGAGCACCCACTACAAGTAGCTGGCAACAGTTAGGGTCAGAGGGGCCCCTGAGAAAAATCTCAAGAGCTGGAACCTCTAGACTTGAAAAAACAATCATGATGAGAGCCACCAGTGTGGTGTCTAGCCTCCCTGTAAACCCAGATAAAACCACCGAAGTGCAATCCAGATTCCAGCGTGAGTTTAAGTGCTTTGATCAAAGGAAGGCGTTACCAAGCAAGGCGGTGGAATGCCATTCACTGATTGCCTTAAAATAGCCAAAGTTTCCATCTGCTAGGGCCGGAAGGGGCCAAAAGATGGCCTGTGGTGGTTCGCTCTAGTGCTAAGACACCACAGTCAGAGCAGAGCCTGGAAAGGCTCAGCAAACATGCTGCAAAGGGTTTTCTGGGGATGTTGGCAGGTTGGGCAGGGGGGTCCGGTCTCACCTCCTTCCTCACCGGCGTGCTGTGTGCTGCCGCCTCCTCGAACTGCTCCGGCGCTTGGGGCTGCTCCTCGGCGCCCGGCTCGGGGCCCGGCTGACCCCCCGCGTGCCCCTGCGGCCCCGCCGCCTCCTGGGGCTCAGCCTCCTGCTCCGGCTTGGATTCCGAGTCTGATCCTGATTCGGTCGTCATGGTCGATTGTTCTGCAAACAGAGAGAGCAGAGGTCCCATCGTTACCTCTCCCAGGGAAGGAAAGTAGGAGAAGACAGTGAAAAGGTGAGGAGAACCAGCACAGGGAAGATGGAGAAACGCTGGGAACAAAATGCAACCCCACTGCAGGTGCCTAACGGCCTTGTCAAACTCGCCATGAGGATGGTGCCCAGGGACGGTTCAAAAACCAACATTTAACGGGAAGTAAAAGTTGATCTGGAATCATCATGGGTTCTACCCCTGTTAGATTTCTGCCACAGGTGATGGGGAAATGACACTGCTGTCATAATAATTACTTAGATACATTCAATTTCAGAAAAGTGAATTTGCTGCTAAAGATATTTTCTAATTTCTGGGAAGGACGACCTAACAATAAATAGAAGCAGAAACTTTCTCATTCTCCTTCCTACTCTCTCTATCCAGGGGCCCTCCCCTGCCCTCCCAAACCCCTGAATCCAGCCATTCTTCCAGAAACAAATGCCTTTCCTGTGACTTCCCACAAGCTGCTGTCTCCTTCTGAATGAGCAACCACGGCACAACAGAGAAGCCTCTTCAGTGATGCGGGACCTGTCCACAATGGACCAACCCTGGCCACAGCCAGAGGGAGGCCAGGTAGATCCTCTGCCCCCACCAGCTTACTCTCAAAGGCTTCTTCCTGGCTCCCTCCTATCTCCCTAAGTGTGGAAAGACAAGTCTGTCTGTCTCATATCTTATCGGAAACGCAAACAAGGGCTCTTGATGCAAAATATCTCTTACAGACGTTCGAAAATATCCCTGCCATCCTTAGTTTACTTGTCAAGACACTTAAGTATTTAGTGCCTCAGTTTCCACATCTGTCAAATGAGACAACTGAACATGGTCACATCTAAAGAACTTATTTCCTCCCGTTACTTTTTCCCACTGCTAATAGACATGCCACTATATTTGAAGCTGTTTCTTGCTCTAAGTAGCAAGACAGCAGCTATACCCGTGGTTGCCACGTCATTTACAGTAATTTCTTGGCTTAGATAGGTGCTAAGTATCTCAAAACCAAATATGTCAGACAGTCACATCATTTCCATTCCTAATTCAAATTTTAAAAATATCACAAGTACTAGTGTAATACTTTGAACAAATGCTGTGAACCTGTATGAAATAATTATTCAAAATAAAAATTCATAGTAAAACTACCATTTTGTTTCCATCTTCAAGAGACACGAAATGTTGAATAATTTGAAGAGGGAAACATTACAAGTCCTAATCTATCTTATAAACCAAGTGCGGTATCCGAGCTTCCTATAAGGTTTACTTTGTACAATCACCAGCTTACACATTCTGTTGAATAAAAGACCCATCAATCTGGCATGTCCTCAGTTACCGAATGCATGTGTAAACACCACGTCCAAACACAAAGCCAGATTGGGACCCACATAAAACTAGTACATTTTCGTTTCTCTCTTACATTTTAGATTTTCATGCCAATCTTGAAGGTAAATATGATATTCTCTTTTTTACACTTGTACTGGAAAGAGTCAAGTCTACAGAAAAAAAAGTGGATGGGGAGGGAGAGGTGGTGGCATTGTGTAATTCAGAGCCTATAGCTGAATTCTACCTTGGGGGGGAATTAATTTTAATAAGCAATTCAATGCTCCCAACCCTCACTGGGTACTAAATATAAGTCAAGCACTGCTTGTGGATGAGAAGCAGAGATGAATATGTCGTAACTCCCACCCCACTTTTAAGGCGCTTGTAGTCTGTGGCTGAAATAGACTCTTTCCAGAATTCATTTTTTCCATCTTCCTTTTAGTAATTAAACTTTCAGTTTCAGCCAGTACTCCTCCACCCAGCTTGCGACCACTATGAATTGTGGCCTCGTGATTAAGTCTGGACCAATGAGACAATGGAGAACATGCATTCAATGTTTAGATCTTCTTCAAGAGGTGAAAGCCACTTGCCCTAGATTTCTCATTCCCATTGGCTGGAAAATATTCACTGATGTAGTCACCACAGACCCAGTCACGGAAGCCCCGAGCTGACCTGTCTGGTTTGGAGTCTCAGTGTATCAGCCTACACCTAACACCTAACCTAATGCACATCCTATAGATTAAAATTCCACCCCAACAGTCATGCTCACGTGGTTCCCATCTCACTAAAACAAAGGAGCCTTCCCTTGATCTCACATCCTCTGTCAACTACCGTATTTCTCTGCTTTCTACTTAAGACTTCTCAAAACTTTTGTTGACTCTTATTGTCAACACTTTCCTCACTTCCTCTTCCTCTGCAACCTCTCCAGCCTGACTCCACGGGGATGGCTCATGTGGCCAGGGCAGTGGACTATGCACTCTGGTCTGTTCTGGCCCCATCTGACCCCTCAGCAGCCCCAGCTCAGGTGATGAGACTTCCCTTGTCACAGGCTTCCTTCCCTCTCTTGGGATTCAGAGCACCACACCCTCCTGCTTTTGTCCTCTCTCTCTGGCTATTCCTTTCTCATTCACTTTTACACATTACTCCTTATCTAAGCCCCTAAATGTAGGAATGTCCCAGAAAACTCAGTTCTAGGCCCTCTTCTATTTTTTTTTTTTCCAGCACTCTAAACACTTCTTATGAGTCAACAGCGCATATGTTCAAATCTCCAGTCCAAACCTCTGTTCTCAGCTTTAAAACTAGTATCCAGCTGCCCACCTGCTACTGCTCACTGATAGTGAACAGGTACCTGTGGATTTTTCTCTCCCCTCCCGCATCTTTCCTGCCTCAATAGGGGGCAATACCATTCCTTCCAGCCAGAATTTCAGAGGTCATCCCCGACATTTTCCTTTCCCTTGCTTTCCTTATTAAAATACTACAGAAAGTTTTTCAAAATAATTTTGCAAATATATATAAAATACTTATGCTAAAAATATCTTTCCAAAATGTATGTCGAATTGGTCCCCAGCCACTATGCATGCTGTCATTTCTTTCCTGAACTCCTTCAACCACTTCCTTTTTACTGCTTCTATTTTCAGCCACATCTATTCCGTCTGAGCTTCATAAAACATACATCCAGTCACCTCACTCACTGTGGGAAACTCCTTAATAGCTTCCCAATGTGCTTGAAGTAAAATCTGAACTCTCAATTCCCATGGCCTTTAAGGACAAGATGAGGCCTCAGCACCCTATGGGCACCACTTGGGGGCATGACCTAGCCGTCCATCCCACTGTGATCCAGCCACCTGGTCTCCTTCCGGTGTCTAAACCACATCAAGGGTTTTTTTTCCCTGCCTCAAAGTTTTTTTTAGACACACTGCTCTGTTTACAGAGAACATTTTTTCCTCTGCTCGTCACGTGGCTGATTCCCCATTCATCAAGTGTTGGCTGAGAGAGGCTCTCCCTTTTCGCATAGTTATTCTAATTGTGCCTTATTGTTTATTCCCTACAATTCATCAAATTTTGTTATTATTCAATTATCCGCCAACCTCCTTCCCACACACTCAAGGGTGGTGATCATGTTTGTTTATACCCAAATATACTCAGTACCAACACAGAACCTAAAACATCGTTGGTATTTCAATAATAATGTGATCGATGGCTAAATAAAATTAACTTCATTTATTATATAACCATGCATTTCAAAGTGTAGTGACTCTTTCTTACACTCTTTAACCACTGAAAGATCTCTCTTAAGTGGGTGGATAAAGAGTAGATATTTCCATGTTTTATAAAAATGGAACTCAGTTACAACTATAAAACCAAAATCTCCTCTCAAGGTAAGACGCTATTGTTCTGTTCAGTTTAATGCTTTTATCAGTAGCTGTACAGGTTTTCCAAAAACACACAAAAAAAGTGTTTATTGGAGTTCCCATCATGGCGCAGTGTTTAACGAATCCGACTAGGAACCATGAGGTTGCAGGTTTGATCCCTGACCTTGCTCAGTGGGTTGACGGTCCGGCGTTGCCGTGAGCTGTGGTGTAGGTTGCAGACGCTGCTCGGATCTTGCATTGCTGTGGCTCTGGCGTAGGCTGGTAGCTACAGCTCTGATTAGACCCCTAGCCTGGGAACCTCCATATGCCGCAGGAGCGGCCCAAGAAATGGGGAAAAGACAAAAAAAAAAAAAAAAAAAGTGTTTATTTAGGTGGTTTAAAGAATCTCTATACGAGACTAACCAAAAAGCCATTAGATCATGAATTTACAAAGTAAAACACAAATGAATACTAGAAAAAGCATATTTTAAAAAGACGCTTAATTTTTCCTAGACAGGGAAGTTCTTGTACATAAACCATATTACTGAAAAAAAATTGGGATACCTTCAATATCTTCTATGAGTATCATATTTAGGATTCTCTGTTATTATGTGTGTTTCAGCAAATAATAGCTATAACTTAGTAATTCAATGTCAAAACTGTTACGGAAGCCAAAAACCAGAAACATATCTCAAAATATAAATGTTTCACTTTCAAATCATGTATAATCTTTGTAGATATAATACACGAAAATAACCAGTAGCAGATAACTTACCATATCTAATTGTGGATGGCTACCTTAATTTTTTTTAGTTTCCTACTTCCTCTTCCAAAAAACAAAGGGTTCAGACAAGAAACTGGTGACAGACTAAGTGAGAGGGCCATGGGGACGGGACAGTGAAAAGCAGGAAGTGGTATCTTCTTTCAGTTTAAGCCCACAAGCCTGCCACTTCTTTCACCATCTTCTCCCAACTTCCTTACCACTTTTTAAACCTAAGGACTTTTAACCTAAATGTAGTTGTGGTATATACATCTCCTATCAAGCAGTATTAGTACAGGATTCTTTCTAAACGTGACATTAGCCCCCAGATTCACTATCCATGAAAGAGATGGGCAAAATTAGTAAATGCATATCCCAATTTAGAGTTCCGTTGTTATTCTAGTCATGAAACCATTCAGTACCTGGCTTCTGTCTTTAATACCAAGATTTGTCCCTAAGGCAGAGAACCAGCTCTACAAAAGCTGAATAAAAATGCAAAATGGACAGAGTCTGGTAACCACCTATTAATTGTTCAAATGGTGAAATAACCTACCATTATTTTCTACCTTATGAATGCACCATATAATGCCTTACCTTTCATATAACACATAAATCACAGAACCTCAAACCTCAAAGAAAATTCTATGCCCTTGTCAAATATTTTCTAGGTTTATCATTTTTCCTGGCACTTTATGCATCATACAATGAATAAAAATCACTGTTTTTTGAATTAATTTTAATAAAATAAAATCTCCATTGCTGTTCAGAGATAGTAAAGTAATAAACCTTAAAAAGGTAAAGCTTTTTAATTCTGGAATCTCACTGGAATCAATATTTAATTACAAATATCTGAAAGGGCCTAAGTTTACATTATACCTATGAGTAAAGAGTACCAAGGGCCTCAATCAGTAAATTTGATTTGAAAACTTTACCAGTCTTCTTCCTGCTCACGTGCCAACATAAGCAAGCAATAAACTGATTTTTAAATGGTAAACATAAAATCATAAGAATCTAAACATGGTCCTTCTTACGTTAACTCTCTTTTCGTAATACTACAGTATACACTTCCAATCTTCTACCCAAATACCAAAACATTTTTGAAAATTAGATTTTCAGGATATTTACATTGCTTTGGCTCTTCTTTTTCTTATTCTCGATCCCTGCCTTCTTGGATGAACTTTGCCCCTTCAAACGGCACGTTTTCCATTCCAACTCACTAAACATTACTGTTTCCCAATGCGCCCTTCTCTTCTGATAGATGCACTGTGGACTAACTGTAATTGCCAAATACTTTGCAATTCCAAACAGATGCTTAGGCTTAGCTTTGACTTAAACTGTGCCCTTTCCTTATACTAAATTTACCTTGCTGTGTTTTGCTTAATAAGCTTAAAAAGATTTGGAATCCCAGAGACTCCAAATCTTAAAAATGCTGGGGTAAAGGACACTCATTACATGTGCTGGGATGATGGCAAGAGTCGTCTTTACCTTTTCAAGTAACTGCAATTGTATTTCATTATGCCTCCCTCAGGGATGTATTTATTAGGTGACTGCTAAAGAAATGGCAATCAGCTTCAAAGGAGGCAGCACACAGGTGCAGAGAAATCGGTCTCAATTCCCAATTCATTTCACCTATAAAAATGGCCACTGTCATGCATTTCAGGCTTTGTTCCTTTTCAGCTCTAATTTTGAACTCCATAGAAGGGAAACAGTCAGTTTATCCTTCTCTTTTCCACTTTAAGAAGCAGCATCTCTAAAATCTTGTGACCGATCAGCTCAGGTAGCTTCTGCATTCAAACTCACCTACCTACCTACCTACCAAACTCTTCTGCAGAGAAGAAAGCTCAGTGATACTTGATTAAAAGACACAAACTGAAGAGTTTAGGGCAGGAGAAGGCTTAACATAATAAATCTCTGTTCTTTATGTGTAAAACAGGATTCCTATGGAATAACAAAGCCCTTCATAAAGAAAAACCCTTCACACCATTTACCTGCCTACAGAGTTGTAGGACTAACAGGCAATTAAAAAAAAAGCACCATTTTTCCTTTTATATTCAAATATAAATTTACAGAATAGGGTCTAGTAGACCTATATATACACTTAGCGTAAGTATTTGTGACTACTGAATACTAGCCACTGGTCCACTAAAACCATCAACTTTGAGCAAATAAAAAAGACAGTAATATCCCCTGACCCTTCTACTGAATTCTTCCTATTTGCATTAAAAAAAAGAGAAAAAGCCCCAGTACCGTCCATTACACACACACACACACACACACACACACACCCCTGCTCTCAGCTGGCCCTGCATCCTACCCTTCTAACCACCCCATCACCCTTGCTACCCCCAGGGCGGCCCCACCTCTACCATCCCTTACATCCCATCCTCTCCGTGTCACCATGTCCTCCCTCTCACTCACCCTTGAGCGCACCCGTTACTCTAGCAAATCTTACTGAGGTTACCCACGGACCTCCCAGGGAGCCCATAAATCCATGTGACATCCCTTCTCATCTTTGCCTTCCATGTTTCTGAGACACTCCCGATTTTCCCCCTACCTCTGGCCTCGTTCCCATTTGTCCCTTGGCACCCGTTTTCTCACGCACTGTTTCTAAACTGCAGTTCTTCCGCATCAGAGCTCCTCCACTTGGTTTCCAACACAATGACACAGCCACAGCTCAGGTTCCTCATTGTCACCTCTGAGCTTCAGAGCCGCACATGCAACTCCACTTCCCACCTGGCTTCTCCATCCAAACCAGCGACCCCACCCCCGGCCTCTGAGTCCCAGAAACTGCTCCATTCCCATCTTTCCCCTTCTAGGAGGTGGGCTCCATCTGCCAGCTGCTCAGGCTAGGGATCAGGACCTTCCTCTCTCCTCACTCCTAACTTAATCCACTGTACACCTGTCGATGTCACCTCCAGCTGTATTCAAAGGAGACTGGAGAAAGTTCTAGACAGAGGTGACCAATTACAAAAGGAGAAGAGCGTGGAGACTCAGGGCACATTCCTGGTGAGGGCACATGGTCAGCAGTGGCTGGAACACCAGGGGTGTGCGGGGAGTGACGAGAGGTGATGAGACCTGCCAGGCAGAAGCCAGGCCCTGCAAGGCTAGCTGCTCTTCCCTAAAGAGACTGCAACTCCTTACACAGAGACCATTCTGGCCGTCACCAGGGTGACTGATATCAGTTCAGATTTAGACCAAAGCAACAGACCAGGGAGGCCCTGGTGGAAGAGCGGTGGACAAGCCCCTGCCTCAAAGCATAAAAGAGTCAAGTTCAGGACTGATTATTATAAAGTATCTTAGAAAGCATGAGAATAAGGAGTTGAAACTCTAAATGTTTGCGACCAGTGGCAGAAACAAATCTGACCTTTTTTTTTTTTTTTTTTTTTTTTAAATAAGCTTTTGGGCCATACTAAGTTCAAATCTTATAAGCCAATATCCCAACTCCTATGAAGCTGCCTAAGTTCATAGAAGCAGAAAGCTGGAATTTTGATGACAACGCAATGATTCAAAATTATTTTCAAGGTGACCAGGTAAACCTGCAAGGGGTAACCAAGATCCATCAGTCTGGAAACAGAGATTCCATAACAGCCCTCTGGCAGCTATAATTCAGTGTTTAGAATTTTTAAAACAAAACAAGATCCCTCCCCTCTCCCAAAAATAAGGCCACGGCCCCCGGCTTCAAGGAACATGCAAAGCTGACAGGTTACCTTGAGGAGCAAACCTACACAGCAGCCAGGGAGCAAGAAAAAAGCCCAGAGGAGAGGCCTTCAACAAGCCTGCGGAGCCAGGGCTCCCGGCAAATCATCCTGTGTTAGACAATAATTACCAACCTTCAGCTTTAGAGGTTGATGAAAAATCAGAGGCTACTTCAGGAAGACAAAAGGGAAACTGAAGGTAAATAAAAGCCCAGGAGAGGCACAGGATGGGGCAGGAGCCTGAGGGGGCAGAGGTGCAGGAACCAGCCTCAACGCTGCCGCCGCTGTGCGCTCTGTGACCACAATAGAATCTGGCATCCCTTTCTGTTCGAAGTATTTGAAATCCTAGGATTCCAGAGACCTGGAGACACTGTTGTATTCATGGCACGAAATCTAAGAACACCATGTCTTTTAAGACAGGGGAGGCAGACACTAATTCAGCTTCCTGAGCACCCCAGGGGATTACAGCTCCGAGAAGAGCCCTCACCAGCATCCGTGACAAAGCAGCCCCCACCACTGCACTGCCAGCTGGGGGCTTCTTCAACTGTTTAAGTCTATTAGTTTTCTTTCTTTTAGGGCCACAACTGTGACATATGGAAGTTTCCAGGTTAGGGGTCGAATCAGAGCTGCAGTCACTGGCCTACACCACAGCCACAGCAACACCAGATCTGAGCCGCATCTGGAAGCTACACCACGCTGGATCCCCGACCCACTGAATGAGGCCAGGATTGAACCTGCATCCTTACAGAGACAACATCGTCCCGTCCTTAACCCACTAAGCTACATGGGAACTCCTAAAGTTTAATTTACTGAAGCCACACTTTACCCAGATAATCTGCAAAGCTGAGGGAAACACTCTTAGTTTCCTTAACACACCTGAGAAACCTAAATTTTCAGTAAGCTTTTTGAGTTCTACGTGTGAGCAGAAAAATTAACAAAGAGTTTAGGAAATAAGATAGATGTGGTGATTATATAAAGGGCCCACCTATCAACATGTATCCATATTTCCAAATCCAATGGATGCCAAGCACCAGAATACAAAATTCCATATACCTTTGAAATGCCAGAGGATTTGGTTGCTTCCATGAGCCCCCTAAATAGGTTTCAATAAAACCAAGGAAGCAGCTGCTCCCCTTGTGGAGGAAGGGCACTTGTGTCAATAAAGGTCTTCGGCAGAGTTCAGTGCCCACGCTAAGAGGTAAGGCAGGGTTCCTGAGGGAACAAAGCCCCTCGTAAGTTCAGTCCAGGGAGAGAGTGGCAGAAGAACCCAAGCACGTTCTGTTCTCGTATGTGCGCATCATGACCATTTTGCTAAAAGCACAGAAAGGAGTTCCCAAACTCGGATTCCTGAAATCCAGACACGGGGGAAGGGTCCAAGACTTTGTTTTGTTGTTTCAGAGGAAAATGGACCTCCAGCCATGGCATGGCTGCACACTAACCACGTCTCTGCTTCTGGCTGGAAATGTATTAGTTAAGTTAGAAAGGCTGGTTGCCCCATGTCTTCATTTGTTATGACATTCCTAAATCAACTACAATTAAAAAATACAACCAGTGAATAAAACAAAAAGCAGACTCACAGATATAGGAAACAGACTCATGGTTACCAGTGGGAAGCAGGTACGGGCACAAACGGGCAGAGGATTAAGAGGTACAAACTATTCGGTACAAAATAAGCTACAAGGCTATATTGGATAACATGGGGCATATAACCAGTATTTTATAACTATAAATGGAATATCACCTTTAAAAATGATGAATCACTGTATTACACACCTGTAACTTACATAATATTGTACATCAGCTACACTTCAAAAAATTTTTTTAAAAATCTGAAAAAAAAATAAAGACATTCCTTCAACAGACATGCATTGAATAGCTGTCCTGAGGCCTGGATGCAGCAGATAAAGAACAACAGGCCTCTGCTCTAGTGGAACCTACCTCCTCACAGAAGAAGGAAAGAAGAAATGATGGCAGCTACAGGTGGAGGTCATTAGAGGATGGAACCTAAAGTGGGTGGGTGGCTGCTGACACTGGGGGGTAAGGGAGGGCTTCTCCAGGGAGGGGACGTTCCCATAGCAGGTCCGAGGGCTGGGAAACCACCTCCCAGGAAGATCAGTGCCCAGGCCCAAAGGATGAGATGAGCTTGGTGTGGTCCGGGAATGCCACGAAGGTAAAGGGGTGGGACCCAGGAGGTGCAGGGGAGAATGTCCACTACGAAGCAGAACTGGGTCTTGGTAAGCCAGTGTATGCAGCTGGGCTGTACTTTAAATACAACAGAGCATTTTAAGGGGAAGAATGAGAGGGTCTTATTGATGCTCTGAAGAGACCACTCTAGTTTGGGAGTTTTGAACCAGGGTGGGAGCAGGGCAGGAGGAGAGGAAAGAGGGGCAGGGGTGATTTCCATGCATCGGAAGCTCTGATCCAAGCCCTGCGCAGACAGGGAGGTACACTAGCTGGGAGGCACAATCTCATAAACACAGGGATCCGGGGGTGAAAAGATGACAAATCATGATTCTCCACTAGGCAGGGAGCACCCCCCCTGCCCTCCAAGGTCAAGCTTCAATCCTTCTTCTTGTGGGCGGTGCTGCTCATCTCTGATGAGGGGCATCTTCAGGGAACCATATGTCACCAGCAATCCTGTCTAAATAGTCAGGTGAGAAGCAGCGCCTGGCTGTGTTTATCATGAATGGCTTCTTCTGGTCTGACAGCTCCAGCCTTTCCAGAAAAGCAGACAGAAGAACATGAAAAGAGGTGGCCTCTGGGGTGTAGCTTGTGTTTCTAGACTTCATCATAGTACCGGGCTGATGGCTTAAGGGCGTCTGCAACTCCACACTCTATTCACACGTCACCTGGCAAAGCATTTGCATCTCCACAAGACTGTAACATGATTGTCACCCAGACACTGTCACGATCAGGAACTCAAATAGGTGCCGGGAGTCTACCCAGGAACTCACCTGGTGCTATTAAAGGCTTTCGCTTAGATGACAAAGCTGTCCACCCATGAATCGTATCTTAACCAGGCTGAACATAGAACCATCTCACAAAGCATAGGGCAGTGTCTCTGGCAACGTATTTACATGTTTGCACTTGGGCAATTTGTTTGAATGCATTATTCAGAGCACAGCAGAAGTACGTCTGAGAGCTGTTCCTGGGATAGGAAAGTGCCACACACATCTATTTCTCTTCAGGAGTAGCAGATGTAAATACTTGAATTCCATTTTCCGATAGCTCTGTTTACAGTTGTCTCCTAGTGCTGCTTATCATTGAAACAGTGTTCAGAACTGACTCTGACCTCAGGGTCCTCAGGCCAAGGCGCCCCCACAGTACCCTCGAGGTTTTAGGCAAAAACGTAAAAGGGAAATTTTAGAGCACCAAAGAAATACACAGAATGAGCAAAATGTCCAGCCCTTATGTCAAACTGAATCGTGGAAAAGTCGAGGAGAATTAGCTAACCACAGCAACGGGTCTCCCCATTTGCTCTGAAGCATAAATCCCTCTAAGGAAGAAACTGTCCCTAGGTTCTCCGTGTATAGATGGCAATTCAAACACAGCATATTTGCTTCTGAACTAACCTCTGTGCAGATATTACAAAACGCTGCCTTATGGCTTCTTCAAAGGAAAGTTTAATTTGTAAAATTCACTGGAGCCTCATGAGTGTGACAGTTGGAATAATTTCTCATCAACCCTGCGTGCTTTCCTTCACAGTGGTTTTTAATGAAGAGGATGTAGTGGTTGAGAAAGTAAAGGAAGCTGTTCACAGGGACCCAAGCTGCATGGTGCTAAGCCCTCCCTCCCACTCTTCCCTGACCCCCATGTGGTGGGTGTCACCCCACAAGACACATGGGGACAGGGAGGTCGGTGCATACTTGCCTGAGGTCATAAAACAGTAAGCACAGGGCCAACCATTAAATCTGAGGTTCCACCTCCACTAACTGAGCGCTTTCTTCCACACACATTCTGCACCTCGATACAGAAATAAAACCTACCCTGAACCTCCTGGTCCTATTTCAGAACTGGACCGCTTCTCCAAGTCACTGTCTTACCTAATCGTCTCTAACTTCCCAATGCTGACAGGCTACCTTACTCTTCCTCAACGTTAAGTCAAACATTAGTAAATTTAAACTTCTATATTTTGTTTCACAGACCCTACTACGTATCTTTATGTACTTATCTTTACACCTACTTTATCTTTTTATAGACACACATAAAACATCACAATGACCAGTTTCTCATCTAGTGCAAGCCCTTAGAATTCTATGCCAGGTGGCCCCTTATTTCTGGAAAGCAAACCAAATGGTCCCTGTTGCTTCCAGAGAAAATATGAATGGTACTGACTCTGCTTCCAGAGTCCCAACAATTTATAACTTTCCACGGATGGTGGGTGGCTGCAAGCCTTAAGTGGAGCCTAAATTTTAATCAGCTCCCAATTTGAAAGTGTTGTTACCGGACAGCCTCAGACTGGCAAGGCACCAGCAACAGACGTTTCAACTTATGACTGTCCAACTCCCCTCTCTGAAATTTTCAAAGGATTCAATGGCTAACATCAAAAGAGGAAAGAAAAGGAGACAGCACAAGTCCTCTGTTATCACTGGCCAGTTCTATCTCTGGGCAGAACTTATTAGTAAAAAGCTATTTTGGGCAGCTGACTGAAGGGGCATATTTCTCTGCTGCCCAGCATCTGACTGTGCATCTGTGAGGATGAGGTGTGGCCCACAGAGTGAGGACGTTAAAACAGAGTCAGACTCTGTTCCACTAGCCGCCACGACCGTGCGCTGCCTTGGTTCTTTCTGAAACGGGTCTCTCTCCCCATGGAACCAGTCATTTCTTGAAAGGTTTTGAATATGCAAACATTTAATTAGTCACCTTTAAAAATTTTTTTAATTTTTTAAAATTTGAAGTCTAGTGGGTTTACACTGTCCTGTTTGTTTCAGGCGTGCAGCAAAATGAGTCCAATATAGATATTCTTTTTTAGACTCATTGCCCTTATAGATTATTATAAGATACTGAGTATAGTTCCCTGTGCTGTACAGCAGGTCAGACCTGTTCATGTCACACCAGGGGAAACGCTGTGGCTAAAACTTCCGACCCTTGCACCTCGGCGAGGGGCAACATTCCCTCTGTTACCTGGGGGTACCTGGCAGAGAAGACAGGTTCAGCCTTCCCTCAGGCTTCTAGCAACACTTCAGGTTTTTCCACTACCTCAGGGATGAGGACAGCTGGGGCAGCAATGACTGTCCCAAACGAGAGCAGAGCCTGTGCCCTGAGACCTTGGAAAATGCTCACGAACAGATGCTGAAAAAACGAGTGAGCAGTGTGTGTGTTGGAGCCTTGTGAACACAAGAAGTGTACGGCTGGTCTCACTCCATCCGAGTGCCCTGCACACGCCTCTCAGAGGAGCTGCAGAACAGGGACCAGGCGGATCCACTTCATCTAATGACACCTTTCTCAAGGCTTTTATCTTTGGGCTTATTTCTAAGCACAGGCTTCATGTAGGCAACACAAATGAGTCCCCAGAAGGACACGTGTGTGGAAGAGAAGGAAAACGGGAAAGTAGGCCTAACCAGGACCTGGGATGGTGAGCTGCCTATATTTCCATCTTGCCTTTTATTATTATTATTATTATTCTTTTTAGGGCTGCATCTGCAGCATATGCAAGTTCCTGGGCTAGGGGTCAAATCAGAGTTGCAGCTGCAGGCCTAAAGCACAGCCACAGAATGCCAGATCCTTAACCCACTGAGTGAGGCCAGGGATCAAACCGACATCCTTACAGACACTACCGTCGGGTTCTTAACCCACTGAGCCACAATGGTGGCTCTCTCTATGTTGCCTTTTAAAGGCGTACAGGCGGTTGTGCTTTGAGAGTCACATGGCAGGCAGGAATACCGTTTGATTAAGTCAATTAAGACATATGGATAAAAAAAGCACTTCTACTGATAAGAAAAGGAAATCAAATATAAGAGGAAATTCTGGACATTCTTTTACTGTTTCCATTTAATACTTAGAAAATCATGCGAAGTAGCCATTACTGGAGGCCTCATAGTCACTGAGTCTCATGTAACAGGTTTCACTTTGTGGAAATTGTGTTTTTTACACATTGAAGGCTTGCAGTGACCCTGTATTGAGCAAATCTGTCAGACCCATTTTTTCCAACAGCATTTGCTCACTTGGAGTCCATGTCACATTTTGGTGATTCTAGCAACACTTCAGGTTTTTCCATCGTTCTTCTATTTGTTAGGGCAATGTGTGATCAATGATCTTTAGTGTCACTCTTATGACTTGCTGAAGGCTCAGATGATGGTTAGCATTTTTTAATAGCAAAATGTTTTTTAATTAAGTTGTGCACATTGCTTTTTTTGCCTTTTCTAGGGCCACTCCCACAGCATATGGAGGTCCCCAGGCTAGGGGTCTAATTGGAACTGTATCCGCCAGCCTACGCCAGAGCCACAGCAACGTGGGATCCGAGCGGCGTCTATGAGCTACACCACAGCTCACAGCAACGCCAGATCCATAACCCACTGAGCAAGGCCAGGGATGGAACCCATAGCCTCATGGTTCCTAGTCGGATTCGTTAACCACTGAGCTACGACGGGAACCCCGAGTTGTGCACATTGCTTTTTAAAGGCATAGTGCTATGGCACACTTAATAGGCTACAGTATAGTAGAAACATAACTTTTACAGGCACTGGGAAACCAAAAAACTCGCGTGGTGCTCTTTACTGGGGAGGGCTAGTACCGAACCAGCAATATCTCCGACGAGCCTGGGTAAGAATGAATGAAACAAATCAGCCTCATTAAACATAACGCAGTCTACAAATAACATCCTGGGAACTGAGCTCCAACTGAAGCCACTCCTAAACCTCTGATGCTCTGTGGTTAGTCACTGCAATGAACAGAAACGAATACAAGTTAAGAGCTCTCACCTCTTCCCCACACAGAAAATGCTAAACTGCCTCAGTTTCCCTTTTTAATTCTGACGTTTTCTGGAACATTTACACATTCCAAGGCCAGACTCCTAGAAGTCAGTTTCCCCCCCCAGTTCCCCATCATGAGTCTCTGCCACCCTGCAATTAATTAAGCGCTCACAACGGTTACAGGAGAGGAAACGGGAGCTCCTATGACTTTGGGGGGGGGTCCTTCTGCACTTCGGGGGTTTTAACATGCTGTTGAGTTTTTTCATCCTTCCATACAAATGTGAGGCCAACTATTTAATGATTCTGTTTTTAGCGTACACGTCAGCTTTTATCTCCATGCTGGTAGTTATGGGTGGAGACAACAAAGACTGTTCTTCAAAGATTTTCCAGGCACACAGACAAGCCGCTGGAGACCAGGCCCTCCTCCAGTTCTCTGAAGGGGTTGATAAGAGGATTCTTTACTCCAGGGCTGTTCCCTGGGTGCCGGCAGCACAGACAGGGTTCCCCATTCACACCTCAAATCCTTTGTAATTAAGGCTTGGGACACTGGCTCAGCCACATCTTCTTCCCTCCAGGCCGCCAGGTGACTCAGCAGATAAAAACGAAGCCGGGCTGCGGGGGTGGGGGGAGCTGAATTTCTCACACAATGTACTAAACATGCCTGAATGCCTACAGGTGTGATGGTCCATTTATATTCTCTTCTTCTAACTGGGAACTAAGCCCATAACCAAGCTCTTTCAGTTTGTAAATCCACACATTTCCAGTTCAGTGGGGATTACCTTAGAACCCGTACAGACAAAAATAAATGTGAGGAAAGACAGAAAGGCAGAAATTTGGTTCATCTTTAAAACTTTTTCCTTGGTTCTTTATGGTCTAGGTTTTTAGAGAAGGTTTAATCACAGCAAAACCTGCCTCACTTCAGACACTGATACTTTTTTAATTACCGCCCTTTTCACAATGAAATTGCTTTTGAATCCTTCGACTTGTCTGTTTGAAATGAAAGCAACATAGGTCTCTCTAGTCGGTGGCTTTATGGGGAGTTAAAGAAGCCACACTAATTCCTAACTTTAAAACTCAAATAGGCAAGGAAGGAGGTGTTTTCTCCCTCAGAGTAGACTTGGCCAGGGTCAAGGTTGTGAAGGTGAAAAAAGTCTCAAAATGGATACAAGAGCAAAGTGGCCCCCCCAAAAAGAGAAAATGACGTTGGTTCTAAAACAGTTACCAGGAAACTTCACTGGAAAGAGTCAGGCAGGTGTGATAGAAAGGGAGCTTTCCGGCCTCCCACTGAGATTCCTGACCTAGAGTGGGAAAAATGAAGGGATGGAGGAAGACAGATGAAACTGTTCTCTGAGGGCGGGGAGGTAAGGCTTTCTGATGTAAAGGGGAGGCTCTCAAAAGAACCCAGACATCTGGGGGGGGGGGGGTGGAGCCAATTACCAGCCCTGGAGAGGCGGTTTTCAGCATCCAGACACACCAAGAGAAGACACTGAAATGACAAACCCAAATGTTAAAGGAGATCATTTCTAGATGGTTGACTCTCCGCCTTTTTCAGATTTTGTGCAAAAGTGTTATTTTTATAACCAGAACATAACAAAGCACCAAAATTGCCTGCTTCTTAAAGATCTGTTTATCATGTCTTTAAAATGTTCCTTTAGGAGTTTCTGTGATGGCTCAGCACGTTAAGGACCCAACACTGTCTCCCTGAGGATGCAGGTTCGATCCCTGGCGGTGCTCACTGGGTTAAGGGTCTGGTTTTGTTGTGAGCTGTGGTGTAGGTCACAGATGTGGCTCAGATCCCAAGTTTCTTCAGCTATGGCTGTGGCTGTGGCCAGCAGCTGCAGCTCCAATTCAACCCCTAGCCTGGGAACTTCCATACGCCATAGGTGTGGCCCTAAAAAGAAAAAAAATTATTTTAGCTAGATGACTATCCTAATACAAGTTAGTTTTTTGTTAAGGGGGGGTGTTCGTTCTGGCATAATTTGTTTAACACTTCTGAAAATATGCCTATCTATCTTCCAATATGACTGTGCCGCCATTCAGTGAATAGAGCAACCAGTGAAGGTTTCTTCAGGTTGGTGTAGGATGGTACACAGACCACCTGGATCAGAATCACCTGGGCCTCTGGTACATTTCCAGAGTCCTCAGAATTAAGCGCAGGTGCAGAGCACCTGCCTCTCAAAGATTCCTGGGCTCTACCCCCCCCCCCCAACCAACTCAACCAGAATCCCCCGTGGCAGGTCTTAAACCTGGTTAATTTTTAAAAGCTACCCTTGGGATTCTAAAATGCAGACTGAATTGAGGATCGTGAAATAGCATTTCTGAGCTTTTAAAAAGCACCCAGGTGACTCTTACACTGTAGTTTGCTGATCAATGGCCCATCAGGAAATTTGCAGCCCCTCAAGTTACTGAGTGACTGCATCTGGAGACAGAAATGACAAGCAGATCGCAACGGGTCACTGGCTCTGGTCAAGGTCATCCATTTCTGCTTGCTTTGCTGACTGCCACAGAATCAGTGAGCAAACACTGTGTTTTGCGTTTCATGTATGGATATGCTATTGCGGTTTTGCTGGTTTATGCAAAAAGTATATACAGATCACATGTTTCTGAGTGTTAAGGTTTTCACTTTGATAACACACAACACTCATTCCAACTCCATTTCACAAGAGTCACGTTCCTCTGTCTCAGTCATGCTCAGTCGTCTTCCCAACAGAACATCAAGCAAGAACAGGTGCAGAGAGTCTTATCCCCTGTACTAATGGTGATTATTCCTGAAATGAGGTGGAGAATGTCTTACTTCCTTAACACTGAGTAAATCTTACTTCCTCTTCTTTCCCAAAGAAGCACCTCCCTTCAACTGCAAGGGGCTCCCAATAAGCAGAGGACAAGTGGAGCAGACAGGAGAGGGAGGAGGGAAAACCCTGCAAATGACAGTTAAAGGCTGCCTGCAGTTTTTGCCTTTATGAAATCTGGACACCTACCAGCCCTTGGCCTGTGCTTTCAATTCAATTCCACAAAAATCACTGAGCAGGGAACCGTTGAGTCAGGGTTTTGGTCGCCTAACAGAAAAGGGAACAGATCCATTCAAATCTTATCTTTCTAAAAAGGCTCTTGTGACCAAAAACCTCTTATTTACCCAATCCTGAATGTCAAGAAAACCAGACAGGGGCTGGGATTCTAGCTCTCACCTGCTAATTCTGTGTGCTGGGGTTCTTCATCTTTAAATGAGCTCCTGTCTACCCTAAAAGGTTACCATGAGGATGAGAGATGATGTATACGACACACCCCGTGTGCAGCAGAGGCTCAATACAGTAGAGTTATTTGTACTGTTGTTGTTTTTCTTATTAAGCTCTCAGAATGTTCTTAAGAAATTACACAGTGTGGACAATTCTTTAGTAGAACAGGAGGTGGGACAAAAGTCCAGATGTAAAAGAAGCTCTGATTTACTACGGGAGAAAGACACATCCAGGGCCTGGACCAGAAAAAGCATGGTCACTGTCACCTCCTGTGCTGACACTTCAGAAAGGTGGCATAATCAAGGCTGTTTCCTCAGCTGGTATGGATTCCTTCAAGGCCCCTCTGGACCAGGGCTGAGAGACGGTACTGCAAGACTCAGCCTCCTCTCAAGGCCACCTCTGAGGGTGGCCTTGAATCATGGAGCCTGCAGGGCAGTCTGGACACCAGGACTGAAGGAGGCCAGGCCACTGCACAACTTGAGTGTGGATGGGATTAAAAGTACAGTTAGCTTTGAACAACTCAGGGATGGGGAGGCACCACCCTTCAACCTCCACACCGTTGAAAATCTGAGTATAAGCACAGTCAGCCCTCCACACACCCGGTGCCTTGTGTGCATCCGTGGTCTTGCATCCACGGATTCAGCCAACCTCAATGGAAAGAGCAGTCGGTATTGTTGAGCGAGACCTGCATGTAAGGGGACCCTCGCATTTCCAACCCCTGTTGTTCAAGGGTGAGCAGTACTTTAGATGAATCCTGACCCAGGTTCACAGAGAATGCAGCTGCCCTGCAGCCACCTAAAGACACACCCCGTTCTGCATCAAATCAGAGAGGTGAGAGTGTATGTGACACCTGGAAAGGGGCTGTGAAGAATGGCCATCCACCCTACATCCTGATCTTCCCTGCCACATGGAGTCACTCCTGGTCCAAACTCAGGAGACCACGGAGCCACCAAAGGACATGCAGAACATCCGCGTGAGATGCAAGAGGCGCAGCTCTACGACCCGCCAGCGCGCATTCTTGGCATCAGCAGTTTGCTATGAGCTTCCTCTCTTTCAAGGGGAATTGACAATAAAAGGCAAAAAGGACATTATTATTGAAGATACTTTGAGAGACATTAATAAGTACAATTAATCACTTCTGCCTGTTGGGATGAGTCACTGATCTCCAACAAAGTGTTCAAACCTAACAGATTATGTCAAATTTTAGCTTTGTTGCTTAGATATTGTATTTTAGCTTTAGCTTTGTCCAGCTCTGTGAACTGGAACAAGTTACTCAAACTCTCTAAGCATCCATCTCTCTCCATTGTGAAATGTAGATAAAATACCTCTTATGATTGCTGGGTATTAAGTAAACTAATGCATACAGAGCAGCACTAACATAGTTCAACACACATAGGAAGCATCCAATAAATGGGCCAGTGGCACAGTTCCTGCTATTGCTATCTCCTGGCTAGAATTTATTTCAATACCAAGTGAGGGAAAGATCTGAATAATTTTTTTAAAAACCCACAGATGGTCTGGGCAGAGTTCCTTAAAACTTAGGAAATATTACCTCCTCCTTTAGAGCTTTACAGGATGGCCAGGTCTAATATATTCATAATTAATAAACTAAATTAAGGGACAGGTTCAACTCTCTGCTTGCGACTCTGTCAGAAAAATCACAGGCGCATCTATCATC
The DNA here is from genome assembly GCF_054392235.1 of Sus scrofa. Classification (NCBI taxonomy): domain Eukaryota; kingdom Metazoa; phylum Chordata; class Mammalia; order Artiodactyla; family Suidae; genus Sus; species Sus scrofa. The sequence goes on along the minus strand of NC_139388.1, from coordinate 106,043,400 downwards.
CCTGTGCACCTGTCACTTCCAGTAACGAGCTCACAGGAACCACACTGAAAGCCTGAGCCGGGGGAGATAATTATCTACCCAGGACTCTCAGGAGGAAGATAAGGAAAAAGAGTTCAAGCAAAGGTTGCAAGGGATAGCGATGCCCTTAGTTCACCAGGAAGACGAGGAAAATAAACGTTCTGGGGATCAAGGAGCCATAACTATGAAATCATAATTACTACAGCCTCATCCCTCTCTGGTTCTAAAAATATTTTGTCTTCTTCATTTAGCTTCCAAAAGGCATGAACAAACAAACAAAAACAAAAACCACACTCCACTTTCCAAGCTATGTTCTCCCCTGGTGATGGGGAGAAAGAGAACCATTAACTACAGGATGTTTTTTATTCACATTGTCCACAACGGAAGAAGACACACCTCCGCTAGAATGCCTTCTGTTTATTCTGAAATTTTCGCACTGTTTTCTGTCTCTGTCTTTCTCTTTGCTCCGTCTACTCCCTCATCCCCCATCACTGTGTATCTACTGCTTCTGGGTAATCACAGTTAATAACAATCACTGCTGTTTGATGTGTCCATTTCCTAAGTGGGATGGCAACACACAGACCAGTGAAGCGGAGATCACACATAAAAACCACACTGCGCTCAATCATGAGAACAAAGATGATATTTATCCTAACCAATGCCATCGGTCCTGGAGGGCTGAGCAGTCGCCTATGGAAGGGTCACGAAGACCAACCTAGAAGCAGCCAGATTTCAGAGTCCACTCAGGCACACACAACTGAACGGGAAAAAAAAGGGGCCGTGTTCCTAATCAGAGACCAGTGGTGCTGGGAAACTCTTCACAAATAGGCAAGCTGTTTTGCACCTGCTTGAGAGGATGACTGAACCCCGAGGGGAGCAAAACACCCAGGGGACCCCTGAGGAGGCTGTTCCAGAGGCAGAGGGGGCTTGGGTCCTCACCTGGCCCAACCCCCACTCCTGACCTTCCACCTAAGCATTCACTGCCTCGGAGGGAGGACTGGGTCCCGGAGGACCAGAGCAGCGTGTCCACCCCTGGGGACACTTGGTCACTGGGTCCAGCAGAGTCCGGGCTGCTGCAGGACGGCAGAAGAGAGTGAAGTGTGGCAGGAAGAAGGGGACGCATGAGGGAGTGGAGACCTCGGTCTTGCTAGTTGATGGTTTGCTGCTGTGGAATCCCACTGAACTGAAAGGAATCGAAGGCCATCGGCAAGTGCAGAGGGGAGGCCCCCAACCCAACCCGCTCATGCGGGAGGCACGGGCTCCCACAGAGCAACCGTGGAATCCGCCTCAGGCATACTGGAGGCAGTCCGCTTAACATTAGTATTGGAATATAACTTAATAAGGCAAAAAGGCTCAAAACGGACTTAAACAACTGCAAACACATTACAGGCATGGCAGTAAATATAAAAACGAAGACAGTATTTTTAGTAAAATTTAACCATGGAATCGCTTCTTCTCCAGGGTACTTCGGGCAAAATGCTACTAATGGAATTTGTGTGCTTTTGCTGTTGCTCCGCTTTGTTTCAGAGTTTTATAAGACAATTATTCAAATCATTCTCTTTATAAGTCATCCTTCATTCAGAACTATTCAGTCATTCAATCTATCATTAACATGTACATACTATATACTGAGTCCTGAAAATACGAGAGACTTCATATTTCATTTTTGATTTGGTCTACTTTTGTTTTTTTTTTTTACTATAGTATAGTTGATTTACAATATTGTGTTAGTTTCAGGTATATAGCACAGTGATTCAATTATGTATATATTTTCAGACGCTTTCCCCTTATTATAAGATATTGAGTATAGTTCCCAGTGCTGTAAGTCCTTGCTGTTTATCTGTTTTACATATATAGTAGTGTGCATATGTTAATCCCAACCTGTTAATTTATGTTCTCCCCACTTTCCCCCTTCGGTAACCATAAATTTGTTTTCTACGTCTGTGAGTCTCTTTCTATTCTTTTTCTTTTTAGAGCTGTACGTGCAGAATGTGGAAGTTCCCTGGGTAGGAGTTGAATCAAAGCTGTAGCTGAGGCCACAGCTTGTGGCAACGCCAGAACTTTAACCCACTGGGATCAAACCCACATCCTCACAGACACTATGATAGGTCTGCTGAGCCACAATGGAAACAACTCTGTTTTTTAAGTTCATTTTTATCCTTTTTTTAAAAATTCATATATAAGCTATATCATATGATTTTTGTCTTTTTTTCTATATGACTTATGTAATAATCTCTAGGCCCATCCATACTGCTCTAAATGGCATTATTTCCATTCTTCCTTATGGCTGAGAAACAGTCCAATACGTATACACACCACATCTTCTTTTTTTTTTTTTTTTTTGTTTTTTTTAGGGCACCACCCATGGCATATGGAGGTTCCCAGGGTAAGGGTCTGCCAGCCACAGCAACGTGGGATCCGAGTCAGGTCTGCAACCTACACCACAGCTCACGGCAACGCCAGATCCTTAACTCACTAAGCAAGGCCAGGGATCGAACCCATAACCTCACGGCTCCTGGTCAGATTCGTTGACCACTGAGCCAGGACGGGAACTCCTACACCACATCTTCTTTATTCATTCATCAATGGACAATGAGGTTGTTTTCATGTCTTGGCTATTGCAAATAGTGCTGCTATTAACATAGGCATGCACGTATCTTTTTGAATTACAGGTCTGTCCAAATATATGCTCAGGGGTGGGTTTGTTGGATCGTATGGTAGTTTTACATTTAGTCTTCTGAGGAACCTCTATACTGTTTTCCATAGTGGTTGTACCAATTTACATCCCTATCAACAGTATAGAAGGATTCTCTTTTCTCCACATCTTCTCCAGCATTTATTTCTAACTTTTTGACAATGGCTATTCTGACTGGAGTGACATGGTACCTCATTGTACTTCTGATTTGCATTTCTCTAATAGTGATGTTTAACACTGTTTCATGTTGATTTGTCTGTCTTCTGATTTTTATTTTTTATTTTTTGTCTTTTTGCCATTTCTTGGGCCGCTCCCGCAGCATATGGAGGTTCCCAGACTAGGGGTTGAATCAGAGCTATAGCTGCCGACCTACACCAGAGCCACAGCAACGCGGGATCCGAGCGGCATCTGCAACCTACACCACAGCTCACGGCAACGCCAGATCCTTAACCCACTGAGTAAGGCCAGGGATCGACCCCGCAACCTCATGGTTCCTAGTCAGATTCGTTAACCACTGAGCCACGACGGGAACTCCCTTCTTCTTCTGATTTTTAACACTAAATAACACATGTACACTGTCAGAGTTCCCGTTGTGGCTCAGTGGTAATGAACCCAACTAGTATCCATGAGGACACGGGTCCAATCCCTGACCCCACTCAGTGGATTAAGGATCCGGCATTGCCATGAGCTATGGTGTAGGTCACAGACGAGGCTAGGATCCTGTGTTGCTGCAGCTCTGATTAGACTCCTAGCCTGGGAACTTCTACCTGCTGTGGGTGCTGCCCTAAAAAGATGATAGATAAGATAGATAGATAGATAGATAGATAGATAGATAGATAGATAGAGAGTCATCATTAAAACAGCTAATTACATCAAGCGAGTACTTACAGCTGACCATCAACACAGTGTGTGTTCTGGGTACCCGCACTCCCAGAACACACACACTTACCCCATAATACAGATGCAGTATTTTAATACGGAAATCAGGAAGAGCTGGTATTGCCATATCAGTTTAAAAATAATACTTGAGGGTTTGTATTTCTAAAAGAGAACTCTTTTTCATCTCAGGAAAGCCATTCATGTAATATGATTCCATATATACCTTATGATTTTGTTATACAACTAGTACCGAGGACCCAGGGGACACTCGCATCCGTGGGCTATCTGGTCTACCAACAGGCCCCGCGTCACATAGTCTAAGGAGGGCTATGGTCTGACACCCTGTGCTCAGGAATGGTGAAGCGAGGACCCAGAGATCCCTACCTCCTGCCTGAGGGACCCAGGTGAAGCATCAGCCCTTACCAAAACCAAGCCCAGCGCCTCGCCTGTGCTCAGAGGCACTGCCCAGATTCCTGCAACTGCTCTGCCCTCGGCTGGTGTCCAGCCTGACCATGAGCTCTTCTTCAGCAGGAAGTAAGCAGTTTTTAGCTTTTTATTCCAGGGCTTAGGGCACAAATCACACATTTGTTTGGTAAATGTATAATGAAAATTAATCTACTGGATGTTTTATTTTAAAGCAGACTTCATCACCCTCAAACTTTTTCTGATAAAACATTCAATTTATATCAATATTTTTTACTTAAATGCCAACTCCATTCATCTATTCCCTTAGGATAGGAATAAAAAACTCACTGTACGCCTCAATCTCCTAAAAAGGAGAGTGATTACAATCCTTGTGTGTTGTCCCTTTAATCACATGGGCAACAATTTGGGTCCACAACCAGTCAGCATTTCAGAGGTTCTGAGATACCTGCTACACAGTGAAAGTACGAAGAACCGAGAAATCCATTTTGACCAAAGACCTTCACTCCTAATAAACCCAGGGGCAGACAGTGGACTGACATCCACATGGCCCCCAGTGCCTGCCTGCTGTGGACCTGTGGCTGAGTTTGGTGTGAATTAGGACTTCCATCATAATGGAAGGAGGCAAGAACAGAAAGCTGTGAAATTCAGGTGAATTAATTCAACTTTTCTCTAATATCTTCTCAGAAAAGCTGAGCTAAATAGACTACGAGATTGGTAAAGGAACTGAGTCCCACCTTTATTCATTTATTTATTTATTTATTTTTAAGACCACACCCGTGGCACATGGAAGTTCCCAGGTTAGGGATTGAATCGAAGCTACAGCTGCTGGTCTGCACCACAGCCACAGGAATGTGGGATCCGAGCTGCATCTGCGACCTGCACCATAGCTCACGGCAATGCTGGATCACTGACCCACTGAGCAAAGCCAGGGATCCAACCTGCATCCTCATGGATACTAGTCGGATTCATTTCCACTGTGCCATGCCTTTTAACAGATATGGGGGGGGGGTTGGTGTGTGTTTCCAATATTCATTTATTTACAAAGGTAATCAGAGGCTCCAATTTTAGCTTCTCCCATCTTTGAAGAGGGGAGACGTGGCTTTGGCCCAGATTTACAAGTCCCCCCCACCCCACAATGATTCTGATAAAATCAAGATACTTTTTAGTCAAATATATAATCTATATTTCACAATACTCCACAGAAGCTTTTCCTGGGTTTCTTTTCTCTATTTACCATATTAAAAACATTGACTACTTTTCAAAGTGGTGACTCCCATTGCTGACTTTTCAAGGGCCCTCAACATCCCTACCTTCCAGACACACACAGAACACCTCCTGGGTAGAAATGTATGCAGGAATAGGGCTGAAAAATTACACAGGGCCACCTGGCTAGAGGTGAAGACTGTATGGAAATTCACCGCTACCCAAATCATTTCCAAGAGTTTCCTGAATAAAGTAATATCTGAGAATAGCTTTCAATAAGACAAGGAGAACAGGTGCAGTGAGAACGTTCCTTTGGTCAAATTGTGCAAGACAAGAAAGGAGGTATGACTTTGGAAGAAGGCTTTTTTTTTTTTTTTTTGTCTCTTTTGTCTTTTGAGGGCGGCACCCGTGGCATGAGGAGGCTCCCAGGCTAGGGGCTGAATTGGAGCTATAACTGCCAGCCTACACCAAAGCCACAGCAATGCAGGATCCGAGCCAAATCTGCAAACTACACCACAGCTCACAGCAACACCGGATCCTTAACCCACTGAGCGAGGCCAGGGATCAAACACGGAACCTCATGGTTCTTAGTCCGATTCCTTTCCACTGCACCACAATGGGAACTCCTGTTAGAAGAACTTGAGGCTAAGACTGGATCCTATTGCTTGGTGGGTGTTGCTACAGCTAACTCTGTACACTGTGCTGTTTCTGGGGACAAAACGATACACAAGAAACACATCACTATCATTTCCCACCCTCAAAGACCTCAGAGGCCAGAGAGAACACAGACAAGCCCACAGCTCTAAACAGAGCTGAGAAATGCCACAGGGTGGCATGTCCTGGAGGCCACATGGGGAAGGGGCCGTCTGCCTCCAAGGGAAGACCAGGAATTCCTTTCCAGAGAAAGTGCAACCAGACACCCAAGAAGACTGCAAGGCCAGGAAAGTGTCTGGGTGAAGGTAGGGGCTGAGGATAAGACAGAGGAGGAAAAGGGCGGTCAGGGTCAGGTGGCTGGGAAACCAACTCCACCTGCAGTGGGAGCAGAGGAGGACAATTCTAAGGTTTAAGCCTTGGAGGAGTAAGGCCAGATGGGTGTGTTGGATACAGCACACAGGCTAGAGGTGGAGAGGGGAGTCGGGAGGAGACCTGGGGTTAGAAGACCAGTCAGGAACGCGAGCTGGTGACCCAGGCGAAAGAGGCGGGCCTGAGTACTGGAGCACCGCGGAAACGGAAAAAGTGGCAGACAGGGAGAGGTGGCGCTCCTTCTCACCTCCATCACTTACAACTCCCACCTCAAGCCTCTTCCCTCCACGGCCCACCCCTGGAACCTAAGTTTAAAAGGGCCTGGAGTTCCCGTCGTGGCTCAGTGGTTAATGAATCTGACTAGGAACCATGAGGTTGCAGGTTCGATCCCTGACCTAGCTCAGTGGGTTAAGGATCCGGCGTTGCCATGAGCTGTAGTATAGGTTGCAGACGTGGCTCGGATCTGGCATTGCTGCGGCTGTGGCAAAAGATGGCAGCTGTAGCTCCGATTAGACCCCTAGCCTGGGAACCTTCATATGCCACAAGAGTGGCCCTAGAAAAGGCAAAAAGACCGAAAAAAAAAAAAAAAAAAAAAAGGACCGGCTAAGCAAACACGGGTATAAGAGAACCTTCTAGTTCCCCGCGTCCAAACAGCACAGCTGGTTACACCACACCTACACAGACATGCTGGAGCCGCCAACAAGGGGACAGAGCATTCTCTACAGAGGAGGGGTCCACGGGCCACGGCGGGATGAGAGAAATTATACAGCATCAGGCACAGCTCTGGATATCTGCACCAGCAATGCATGCAGGGAGTCGAGCCCCCTCCCTGCTACCTCCTGTTCCCCTTCTTCTAGGCACACAGTAGGACTGCACACCCTTGTCAGTCTGGGTCCCTCAGTTACTATGAAAAGACCTCTTGCCAGACCACCGTGCACACATAGCTTGAGCAGGTGAATCTCTGCTCCTTGACAGCGCAGAGATCTGGGGTTGTTTGAGCAGCACGGCAGCGCCTACCCCAACGCGTGAGCGTGACCGCCGCACATCCAGGGTGATGAGAGAGGAGAATGCAGGGTACAGTGGTGCCGGCTTTCAAGGAAAAAGCAAAGGGTGGGATGACCAGATGAAACTGAAGGTGGCGGCCCAGAAAATGGAAGTCTTTTCCCTCATTCAAATATTTATGGAGCATTTCCTCTGTGATGAAGTCAAGGAACTACTCACACCATTCATTGGTCTCCATCTGTCATGAAGCCACTCCCCAACAGAGAGGGTATAAACCCTACCTTTCAGACCCCTTGGGTTCAGCTGGCTCCATGATTCATCAGCTGGGTAACTTTGGGGGAAATGACAGAACCTCTCTGAGTTTTAGTTTGGTAAACTGGGCTATGAATCATATCTGCTTATCTCACCAGCTTTACAAGAATTAAAAGAGATAATTCATATAATTTATACAGCCCGGCACATGTAAGTACACTCCAGATACTCAAACATCAGCCCATTATTTACCATTTATATTTCAGATTCCTAAACCCACGATGTATGGCATAGAGTCTTTGGAGTTATAATGGCTGATCCCAAGCAGAAAATCAAGATTATTTTAATGTATGATCCAAGAGGAATCTGATGATAAAAAAAGAAATATCGAAGCGAGAGTTATAATTTTAAATGCGAAACTTCCTTCAATAAAAAAGTAATAAAGACTTTGGTAATTCAGAGGCAAAAGCATAATGATCAGGTTACAAAAGAGGAAGAAAATGAACATTTCCCTTAGTACATCTTGTGTATTAAATTACAACTCTTCACAGCGACACGGCTGACATCAACCGTATGCAATGATTATTTCAGGATGAGGCACTGCTTCCTTCCTGCCCCAGTCAAACTGAAACAGAGCAGCAGCTGGTACAGTGTGGTCTCCACTGACTACACTGTGAGGTTCATGTTCCCTTTACAGGATAAAGCAACCAGAGAGCGTAAGCTGATGTTTCTTTTTTGCTATCTGAGGCCAATCACAAATGGCACAAATGGTTTTTGCACTTTTTTAAGAGGACTTTGACAACATCGCCAAAATAAGACATCGTTTTACATAAATGATAAAAGTATAGAGAGGGGAGTTCCCGTCGTGGCGCAGTGGTTAACGAATCCGACTAGGAACCATGAGGTGGCAGATTTGATCCCTCGCCTTGCTCAGTGGGTTAAGGATCCGGCACTGCCGTGAGCTGTGGTGTAGGTTGCAGACGTGGCTCGGATCCCGCGTTGCTGTGGCTGTGGCCTAGGCTGGTGGCTACAGCTCCGATTGGACCCCTAGCCTGGGAATCTTCATAATGCCGCGAGAGCAGCCCTATAAAAGGCAAAAAGACAAAAAAAAAAAAAAAAAAAACAAAAAAAAAAAAACAAAAACAAAGTACAGAGAGGAAAAGATCACTCTTGAAATAGATTTTCTTCCTCTATTTATGCACAAGCATTACCGTCCACATGCAAATAATTATTTCTTTTATTCCCAAAGTAGCTTTCTCCTCTTTAAAAGACAAACCTGGAGTTCCCCATCGTGGCGTAGTGGAAATGAATCCAACTAGAAACCATGAGGTTGCGGGTTTGATCCCTGGCCTCACTTAGTGGGTTAAGGATGGATCCGGTGTTGCCGTGAGCTGTGGGGTAGGTCATAGACGTGGTGCGGATCTGGCATGGCTGTGGCTATGGCGTAGGCCAGTGGCTATAGCTCCGATTAGACCCCCAGCCTGGGAACCTCCATGCTGTGGGTACAGCCCTAAAAAAAGCAAAAAAAAAAAAAAAAAAAAGACGAACCCGGCCTTATCTGCACCACATATTATTAATGTATGGATCCACTTGATTTTGAGCAAGGAATGTTCAAATATTAATGAAAGGTACAAAGAAACAATATCTTTTCAAATGAACCTCTTATGAAAAATGCTGAACCTGAGAAATGTATTCATTTCAAGGATTCATTAGTACTTTTCTGGTCTGACTCTGGTGCTGGTGGGTTGTTTTTTTTAACAGAGGGAACATTTCTCACACCATATGTTTCTGACAAGAAAGTGGCATTTCCTTGGTCCTAGAATCCCCGCGTGCAGGCAGGGCACAGCTGCACCCAGAATGTTCTGCTACTCCAAATTATAGGTCAAGATCGATAATTTCCGATGCTGTCAACAGATCCAGGAGAGTCAAGTGTCTCCAACACACAATGCTGAACAATCCAAGGGAGGTGTGTGTTCTCTTGCTCACGGGGTTAGGTTCTGAGCCAAAACCATTACAGGGACTGACCGCCCACCTATTACCACGAACACTAAGGAGCGTAATTTTCACAAGTGTCTAAGGCCAACATATGCTGGACAGGACACTTTATTTTGATTCTCTCTGCACTGTGGCTCCCTGGTGCCCAAGGCAAACAGCTGTCATCTACATGCAGGCCTTCTGCTAATGCTTTCTATAATTCCTCAGGGGCTTCCCAGCCTATAATTAGACGTTCCAGCTGCCACAGTTGAGGCTGCGGGGTAGAGACAGAGGGTTTGGCTTTAGAGCATCCCCTAAAAAGCCCTCTTCAAGATGGTGCTGCTGGAAGAACACGCCTTGGAATTTGGCCTGGGGAGCAAACAGGAATACTTCCACCACTTGCCATGAGCAGATCTGTCCTGCAAGTGGGGTTGGCTTGAAAATCCACTGAGTCAGCCACGTGGGTAGGGAATTGAGACTCCGCCTGGACAATGGGGAAGTAGAGAACCATCCGGGAAACTTCTTGATTCAAAGCTGCAGACAGCATCTGTATTGAACCCGTAACAACAGCCCTCTCGGCCTTTTATGTAATTCTCCTTTCCAGGCACCACCACCAGGATGAACCCAAACAGCGCAGCAAGCAAGAAGGAACCAAGAGAAGCAGGCAAAACGCCCACCCTGTTTCAAAATCTTCCAGGCCAACAGAGTGAGAAATGAGAATATACAAACAGTAAAAGAGGAAGCAAGCTTTAATTGGAGTAAGTCTTTCAAACAAAAAGACTTTTATTTTTTCAGGAAATGGAAACATTTTCAAAAACACAGAGAGCATCATCTACCATTCCTCCCATCCAGTCCAACAGTCATAGAAACAAAGGCACAGAAGCAGATTTTCCCAACAGAAAAGGACCTGCTGCCCTTACAGAGGGAGCTATGCACAGGGTCATCCTCCAACTCCCGAAATCACTGCCTCCCAACTAGAAAAATGATGATTATAATGAACCGAAACCCCAACACCCATAAGAAGTCAAATACCCCCAGGGCTAACAACTGATACAGGCAGGGTTCTCAGGGCAGTAAGACGCTTTTCACTAACAAACGCTCCTCTGGTCTGTGGACCACACTCGGAGCCCCAGGTCCTGGTCACACGATCTATGGCCTCTCTCCTCCTGGGTGACGGACTCCTGGCCACGACCGGGAACTGACCTGCCCACCAGGTTCTCCAACTTGAAAGAACAAGATAACAACGAAGATCGAAGATCGAGGGCTCATCCAGGTTGCGGACTTGTAAAATGCCAAAGGCAAAATGCAGAGGATACTTGAGGGAAATCCGAAGAACTGGATGTGAGGACCAGCTCTCCCACCCAACCGGGGACCCGCTGACGGCCTCTGCCCAGGGAAGGAGGCCTCCAGAACTCTATTGACCAGGGAGGGGATTTCTCAGGCCACAAGTCACGTGGTCAAGGAGAAGGTCCATGCTGGTTCCTGATGTCAGCAACTGTTTCCCACGTGACTGTCTCAATAAACTGAGTTGTTACCCTTCCAGTACCAAAAAGGGGCTTTAAAACCATCTTTGATAGAAATAACTCTCGGGGTCCTTACACTTCTGTGACTCCCTAAACCCAAAATGCTCAACACTGAACTTCCACAACCGCCCTTCCATGGCCTGTGGCCAGACCCCTGTCCTGGGTATGGATGGTGTGAATTTGGGGAATGTAAAGTCATTTTAAGATCTGCCTGAAAAAGTTTCCTTTTCTCCTTACTGGAGCCCCAGGATGACTCCACCGAGGACACAAGGTCAAGTTTTGGGGGGTATTTATTCAGAAGTGTTCCAGGCATCATCAAGCACCAATATGTATTCAAGTCCCTCCTCTTTAAACAAAACGGAACCACCTTGGACACAGGACTACAATGTGCTCTTTCCATCACCTGCACGGGGCACAGTCATCACTCTGTACTCCCCAAACACCTCTCCTGACCCCAGCTCCTGGTTTTTCCCTTCCTCTCTGACTGCTCTGGGGTCTGCAGACACTGGAAGGCCTCAGGGCTTAGTCCTCAGAGCTCAGCTCTCCCCGAACTGCACTCAGTGGACTGAACCAAGCTCACGGTGCTAGATATTGTCACCACGGTCCCTTATAATGAGCGCCTCCCTGGTCTCCCCCCACCCCAACCCCCCACTTCATTCCTTATGCATCTTCTAGAGTCCATCTCTTCAAATATCAGGTCAGGTCAGGAATTCCTCTGCTCAGAAGCTGCTGGCCACTCTTCATCACTCAGGGAAGCCAAAGCCCTGACACACGTGGCCCCACTTCCTCTCTGGCCTCTCCTCTATTCCTCCCCTGCTCTGTGCTCCCAGGCCATCCTCACCTCCCACTGTGTCCTGGGATCTCTCCCCCAGACGCCCATGGGCCCCCTGCGCCCCCACCCCCCAGATTTGCTCAAGCACATCTCTTCCCTAAAGCCTCCGCCAACGCGCTCTCTCAAATTCCAATCCGCCCTCCTGTGCCTCCTCTCCTCTGCTATATTTCGTCCCTGACACTTAACAGACCGTGACTGTCCTATAGTAATTTATTATTTTCTGCTTCTCATCTCTAGAGTACAATGTGCAGGACAGCCAGGTTTTTTCTTTTTTTGGCTGTACACCTTCTAAATCATCATATACTCCGTCTCCTTCTGTGAGGATTTTTATTTGCTTATTCCTATTGCTATCTTCAGTTCCCAAAATAATGCCTGACATTCGACAAGAACTCAGCAAGTATTTGTTGAACTAATGAATGAGCAACATGTTCTGAACAATGTATCTTAGAAATTTCTTTATCAAGTGGAGAAAATGATCTCCTTGTATCTAACACTGACTGGTTCCCCACACTAAGGATGTAAGAATCAATGCAATCAGTCCCCTCTGCATGGACATATAGGGTCTCTCCATTCTTTTGCTAACTAGAAATAATACAAACAGGAGTTCCCATTGTGGCTTAGTGGTAATGAACCTGACTAGTATCCATGCGGATTTGGGTTTGATTCCTGACCTTGCTTCGTGCGTTAAATATACAGCATTGCCATGAGCTATGGTGTAGGCCAGCAGATGCAGCTCCCATTCAGCCCCTAGCCTGGGAACTGCCACATGCCACAGGTGTGGCCCTTAAATAAATTAAATAAATAAATAAATAAATAATACAAACCTACACCCTATGTGGATACACAGCTGCACAATTACAGATTAAAAGGAGGATTAAAACGAAAAGAGTTGAGCTTTTTCATTTGGTACCAATATCTGAAACATTAACACTAGTAAGCAGAGGCTCACTACAGTGTCTGAACCCATTTGTTGGGTAAATTAGCAGGCAATGTGTTTGCTTGGCAAAGACTGCAGCTCTGATGTGTGTCAAGTGACAACCCGCAGTGAATTATTACAATAAAATTGTAGGGTTTATCAGAGAGAAAAATTGCAGGGACGACGACTCACGCTAGGCTTTGAGGAAGGAAAACAGGACTGAAATAACAACAAATTCTCAACAGTTGTTTTTAGTGAAAGTGCACAGCACGTTCCTAGCGAAGCCAGTCCATGTGGCAGTGGCATCGGGCAGGTCCCAGGGGCAGACGCGCATGCGCACAGGGATGACCTTGTGCCGCTTGTGACATGGCTCAGAACTCCCAGTAAAGTGGGGAGACTGACAATAACAAAACTCTTTCCTCTTCGGCCCTGTTCTCCCACCCATGCTCCATCCAATTCCTGACAGGTCCTGTCATTTCCCGTTTTTTTCCTTTTCAAAAATTGTCATTGAAAATAGTCACTTATCACTTGCAGCCGAGAACCTCGATTGAACAAATCCGGTGCCAAGTACTTTTAAGAGCAGGAACTGGTGCCTCTGAACTGTTCCCCCCTTTGCCAAGCGATGATGCTGAAGCCACCAGCTGTCCCACCACCTCGGGGTCCCTAATGAGGCTCTGCAGAGCAGCACGGGGACTTCCCACGTCAGAGGTCGCCTTGCTGAGTCTTCTTGCAGAGCAACTGCAGGACCTCTGCTGGACGTGACCCTGGGACCGTTTTACTTTCAACTGCAAGGTCCAGTGACGCAGGATAGTCCTTGCTCTTCTTTGGAAAGGATTTACCCGCCTTTCTCTGCACTGCAGTGGACTCCGATGGACAGTCTCTGATCCCTCCCTCCCTCCTGTGGTGACTTAGCCCCCAGCCCCCTCTTCTGTTTTCAGGGAAACACTGGAAGGGCGAGTATCAGCATCTGTGGGCTCCGCAAGCGTTACAAATGAGCACAACCCAACCTAAAGTGTCCTCGGGGATCAGAGCTGTAAACGTGGTTCAGTAATAGGACTGCTCTATCTTTTGAGGCAAGTCAAGGATACTGTCTGTAGTCCCGCTTCACGGCTGGGCATCAGGACACATTAATAACAATACATAGTAAGCTGACAATGTTCCAAAGGTGTCAAACCAGAGAGGCCCCCAAAAGAACATGCTTCAAATCAAGGAGAAAGGGATCAAGGGCAGACAAACTAGGCCAGCAGATTTATTTCTGAGTTGAATAAATTGGACATATTTCCGAGTCACAGAGTATTAATTGAGAAGAGGCAATCAAGCCGCCTGCCTCCTAACAGAGCACAGGAGCTGCTCAGGGCACTTAAGCACCTCCCCGGGAGTTAAACTGTTCTGGTTAGAAAAGCCCAAGTATAATTATGCATCTTCCATCTGAATATCATTTTGTTATTCAGTAAGAAAAGATAAATAATGGTTTCCAAGAATTTAAACAATGTTTCCATGATCAAAATGCTATTTAAAAAGAACTATCTTGGGAGTTCCCTTCACGGATCAGTGGTTAACGAACCCAACTAGGATCCATGAGGCTGCAGGTTCGATCCCTGGCCTTGCTCAGTGGGTTAAGGATCTGGTGTTGCCGAGAGCTGGGGTGTAGGTCACAGGTGTGGCTGGGATCCGGCATTGCTGTGGCTGTAGCGGAGGCCAGCAGCTGTAGCTCCAATTCGACACCTAGCCTGGGAACCTCCATATGCTGCAGGTACAGCCCTAAAAAGACAATAACTAACTAAATTAATTAAATAAAAAAGAAATATCTAAACACTGGTAATGTGAAATCGGATTAATAATAAAATAGGTCACGGAGTTCCCTCTGTGGCACAGTGGGTTGAGAACCTGACTAGTATCCATGAGGATATGGGTTCAATCCCTGGCCTCACTCAGTGGCTTAAGGATCCAGTGTTGCCACTCCTTTCAATGCTATGGTGTAGGTACAGATTTGGCTCGGAACTGGTGTGGCTGGGGCTGTGGTGTAGGCTTGCAGCTGCAGCTCCAATTCGACCCCTAGCCCAGGAACTTCCATATGCTGCCAGATGGCCATAAAAAGACACATGCACAAAAAAGGTCATAATACTTTAAACTAGTTTCTCCCCAACTATGCTACACAGAATAATGTTCTGACATATATTATTGAGGGAAACAAAATTAGAAAATGCTACATGAAATAATTTTGGTTTGATTTTCTTCCATGTAACATCAGCCATGCACCCCTCCACCATCCCCAAAATAAAAAGTATGAAGCTGCAACTTCCACTCAGGACTTACAGACAGGGGATAATACGTACCCAAGAATGGAATTGCAGGCTTAGAGAGAACAGAAGATTAGACTAGAATATAAGCTCCATGAGGGTAAAGAGTTTCTGGTTTTTAGTTCACTGCTAAGTAGAAAAGTGGCAAATAATAGGTGCTCAAGAAATGCTTGAATGAGTAAGTGAATGCATGCGACTCAACTGGCACACAAAATATCACTGTGACTATCTTGGTCACCAAATATTATGAAATACTGGCAACTATTCTCAACATTAGCCATAAAAAACATTTAATCATAGTCTATAATATTAACCATTAAAAAATTAATTTGGAGCAAGAATGCAATGAAATGTCATCTAACAGGGGACCTCGGGAGGTTTTTTACAAGTCAGAGTTATCTTTGTAGAACAGAAACACTAACTCCTTTCAATGCCAGATAGATGTTGATAGTTATAGTACATATAATACAATCAATGCATAGCTGTACCTACCAGTGGTATTCATCACCCAAAGTATACACAACAGATCCTCTTTCAGAGACTATACATTTCATCCTTTTGTAGCTTCAAAGATGCACATGTGCAGTCATAACTCTCTTATCACAGGGTGTTAAGTTCAAAGCCTTTTGAGCACACAGCTATCCCCTTAGTTTCTGACCCATGTCTGATTTCAACAAGTTGAAAACATGAATAACTAAAAGTGCTCTCATAAGTCATCCTAACTGGGACCAAAACGTCTTTTTTTTTTTTTGGTCTTTTTAGGGCCACACCCACAGCATCTGGAGGTCCCCAGGCTTTCCCAATTAAGGAAAGCAAAGCACACAGAGAGAGGTTAACTTTCCTCTGACCACATAGATAGTATTGGTTGGGCTCTTAACGACTATGTTATGATGCTAACAGCTGCTCTCCTACGACCCTTAATTAGCAAAAATTCACAAAATTTTCTGGCTATTTCCATCAGTCATTTGCAGCAAACACAGCCCCTGCAGAGACCTCAGGGGTTCCCCTGTGCTAACCCTCCTCTTGACATCATGCTTTCTGGGCCAAGCAATAAGATCACGTTCTCTAATCTCAACCACTCAGAAGTCAAAGCTCCCTTCCTCTGTCCAAACACAAGAGCCCAGGGGACGTCACATACCTGGGAATTGGGAGGGGCATGAAGCCAAGGCCTGGTCACCTGCCTATCATTTAGCCAGGGAGCAGGCGGCCCTGCTGACAGCCCCAAAGGATCACAAGAAAGGAGTATGGAGCAGTTCTCCAAAGCCACAGGGAGGAGGCGCCCGTCAGACTGAAAGAAGCCCTCAATGAACCTCAAGGGTGTGAAATCAATTGCCCGGCTTCTCTCAGTTCTTCACTTTTAATCATTTCCGAAGGAAACCCAGTTCTAACACAGATCTGCCATATTTCATTTCCACTTAAATACAAACCTGAGAGCAGCCAAGCTGCACAAGTTCCCCCCGTTCCGTGGCCCTTTCTTTTCTTTTTTTTTTTTTTAATTTTTTTGCCTTTTCTAGGGCCGCACCCGCAGCATATGGAGGTTCCCAGACTAGGGGTCGAATCAGAGCTGTAGCCGCTGGCCTATGCCAGAGCCACAGGAACGCGGGATCCGAGCCACATCTGCAATCTACACCATAGCTCATGGCAATGCCAGATCCTTAACACACTGAGCAAGGCCATGGATCGAACCCGCAACCTCATGGTTCCTAGTCAGATTTGTTAACCACTGCGCCACCACAGGAACTCCTCCAGGCCCTTTCTTACATTTGCTCCTTGCTGGGCCCAAGGCCTGGCAGCCCTGGGGCCGCTGCTCTGAGGGGTCAGGGGAGGGCCCAGACCACCAGTGCAACGGGGAATTTATCCAAGAGCAGGACCACGGCCTAGGAAACTTTCATGTGCCCCAGCACCATCTTATTTTGAAACCTGCTCTATCCAGTATTAGGAATATTAATAATAATCCTTACAATAGAATCCTGAGGTCAACTGCACTATAATTCCCTCCATGGAGATGCACTTGGCAGCACAGAAACTTCACATAAACCCAGTGAGGCTGGCAGAACCATCCATACTCTACAGGTGAAGAAATTGCAATTAAGAGACATCATGGAACTCACTGATGACGGCACTATGACGTCTGTGACTTATGACTAAACTGGGGTTTTCACGAAACATATGAAGATAATTTACTGCAGATCACAATTTTTCTTTTTTTTTTTTTTTTTTTTTTTTTTTTTTTTAAGGTCAGTACCCACAGCATATGGAGGCTCCCAGGCTAGGGATCTAATCCGAGCTACAGCTGCTGCTAGAGCTACCACAGCCACAGCAACACTAGATCTGAGCCATATCTTCGACCTACACCACAGTTCGTGGCAACGCCGGATCCTTAACCCACTGAGCAAGGCCAGGGATCAAACCTGCGTCCTCATGGAAAGTAGTCAGGTTCATACTGAGCCACAGTGGGAACTCCCAGGAGAATGATCTCAGAAGGCACAGGCCTCCTAGCTCCTCTGTTATCACAGAATCCCTCACCTGATAGACAGCCTCAATTCCACTCAGTCATCTTTCCTTTATCAGGCCGATGCATTAAAGTCAGTACGTGGTCCTTCATACATCTTTGAAGAGGATACCTTCTATAGGAGAAACAGTCAGTGCACATAGGGTCACACCCGAGGTATATGTAAGTTTCCAGGCTAGGGGTCAGATCAGAGCTGCAGCTGCTGGCCTACACCACAGCCACAGCAACACCAGATCAGAGCCACATCTGCAACGTACACTACAGCTCATGGCAATGCCACATCCTAATCCACTGAGCAAGGCCAGGGATCAAACCTATGTCCTCATGGCTACTGGGTGGGTTTATAACCCACTGAACCACAACAGGAACTCCCTAATGAACATTTAACGTTTATGAGCATGGTAATGATGCTGATATTTCACTGAAATATTTTTCCACCTCATCCTCTTTTCAGAAGCAGATAAAAGAACACCAAGAAACAAGACTGCATCGGGCAATTCCATTTCACTAGAAAGCCATAAAAACAATTATTTCCGTCATTACAGACTCTTCAAAAGGAGCTTTAGAACATCAAATCTGCTGATCTGGGCCTGAGATAGAATCCTGACTGGCCAGGCTGAGCAATAATGGCTTCAAATTGAATAATGGTTGTTATCAGACCTCCTAAAACCAGAGAAGCTACAGATAGATGGATCCCAAAAGGTGGGGCGCCTGCACATCTTGGTCAGAACTATTGGTGCAGGTCACGCACTGGAGCAATTTACAAGGAAAGACGATGGCACCTCAGGCCTCCGGGATCTTCAGTTATTAGAGAAAATCTAAGTGGATACCTTCTTTACCGCTCAATCAACACCCTTTGCCAACCAGACACATTCAACTCTTAACACTGATCCCAAAGGCTCATCCAAGAACAAGTCACCATTGACACCGAGAAGAAAGCATAACTAAAAACAACTTCATCAATGAAGAGAGACTATTCATTTTCACCAGTGCTTCCTGCCTACCTGGAGCTAAGGAGAAATTCCAGATCTCCACCCTCCTGAAGTTGAGACATGATACTCAGATTCAGAGAAAAGTTTAATTTTCTATAAAGAAACAGACATTAAGAATGGATAATGTGGTCCTACAGTACAGAGTGTGTGTGTGTGTGCACGCACGTGTCTCCGGGTCACTGTGCTGTACAGCTGAAATTGGCACAGAATTATAAATCAACCGTACTTTAAAACAAGACAAAAAACAAACAAGAAACAGAAAAGAGCAGCCATGAAAATTTTCTTATGGATAAGAAATTCTTCAAAACCAAGTTATAAATGATTTGGCCAGGAGGATAACCCACTGTCTACCCTTATACATCAGGATAATTTTCTAGAGAAGCCCGAGTGAAAAATTATCATTCATTTGTCTTTGATTAGAATGCACACCTAATCAAAACCTCACTTATCTCCTTGATGTTTACTGAAAGAGCTCAGGATTGAAAACCAACCATACTTTGATTTTCTCAGCACTGAATACAGAGAGTGAAAATTAGAAGCGCACACATTATTTTCCAAATTACAAGAAAATGGAATATTCATTGGTAAGGAAAGAAAAAAAAAAAAAAACACACCTGTTTACCTTAGACGGTGCTAAAAATGGAAAGGCAAGAAGAGGGCTGGCCACATCCCATGTCTGGGAAGGTGCTGACACTGTGAAGTGTTAATTCTGGGGGCGGGGGAAAGGTCAACTACACTCTAATGAGCATGAAGAATCCCAGGTCCTAATTAATTGAAAATGATTGGAACCTGTCACCCTGGGAAGCACGGCTGAACTCAGCGCTCAGCGAAGGCAGGTTTTGACCTGGCACACACACCACCTCCTGCGCATCCCAGCAAGACCCTCAGGCCACACAGACAAGCATTTCTCATCAGGGAGCCCATGTCTTAAGGTTATAACTAGCTATAATGCAACGTTAAATCATTTTGAACAAAACCACATCCACTAAATGAAGTGCTAAAGATGGATGGAGAACTCTCCTTTGTAAGTTTACGTTTTATTTTCAATGCTTCCTGAATTTAACTGTTTAGTGAGCAGCTATTATGTGTCTAGCACTGTTCTAAGAGGTGGGGGTCCACAGTGAACAAAACAGAGTCCTGTCCCCATGAATCTGATATTCTGGTTGGGGGTGGGGGGAGGCACGCAATGAACATAAATAAGTAAAATATGTAGTGATACAAAGAAATGTCAGTTGGGCAGGGGAACGGTGTTGGGTGGGCTGAGGGGTGGCAGGGAGAGAGGGGGGTTAGGTGCAAGGAGCACGCTGTGTGAATCTCTTAGGGGAGAAGGTCCCAGGCTCAGGGTCATGCTTCCCATGGTTCCAGGACCCTCTTCAGATACCAAAATCCACGCAAAGGCTCAAGTTCCGCCAATAAAAAGGCTAGTGTTTCCATACAACCCACTGCAATTCTCCCATAAACTTGAAATCATCCTTGGCTTACTTACAATACCTAAATGCAATGGAAACGCTCTGTAAATAGTTGCCGGGGGCAAATTCAAGTTCTGCTTTTTGGAACTTTCTGGGTTTTTTAATTTTTTAATATTTTTCAATACATTCTTGGTTGAATCCAGGGATACAGAACCAGAGGATACAGGGGCAGCTGTACCATGACCTGAAGTGGGATGCATGAGCCTGTCTAAAGCCGGGGGGAGGAAGCTGTGAACCATAGTTCTGTACCCGGTTTTCAAGCTTAAGGACTACACCGTGGGCTACACAGGCGCCTTGAGCATGGCTGGGTAAACAAAGCAAGCTGCAGAAGGACACACGGCACGATGTTTACAGCTACTTACACGGTGAGAACCACACCTCGCATAATTTAATATTACTGGGGGAGAGAATAAAAAGATGCTATGGTTTCGATAAACACAAATTCCACAAATTCCAAAGCACGGCTGCTTCTAAGAGGGAGGGAGGCACAAGTGTGAAGGAAAACTTGGGGAGATTACACAATGTGGGGTCACGTTTCATTAAAGTGAATGTTGGCTCTGGGGGTCATTCTATTGTGATCCAATCTTTCCATGTATCAGAAATTCTTCACACTATTTTTTTTTTCTTTTGTCTTTCCCAAGGCGTTCACACCACTTTTTAGAAAGAATCTTCAACCCCATCATCTGAGCATCCTCTGGTCTCATGACCACCTGAGGCTCAGCCTGACATGCGTCTGTGTAACAGACAAGGCAGCACCAGGACTTCCGTTCACACGAGAACACGAGAGTATCAGAGAACACGAGACTGTTTTACCACTGCCGGAATCGTTTCCGTTATGAGGAGAAAGGGGACAAATTAAGGGAATGAAAAAGCTGTCGTCGCTTGCCTGGCATTCCGAAACTACACATTAGCGCCTTTTAGGATCTACAGAAAAGGGCTGCATCTAAGAAAATAAGGCAAACCTCTCTTCAGTGCTTTAAACTAAGCTGCCTGTCACCGTTTTAAATACAGCCCTGCATTTACACAGGAGGGAGGTATTTTTAGCAAAGTCACCTTTGCTTCTCTACATACTTCTTTAAAAAAACGTGGATAAAAGGATCTCATATATTATAAATACGTACATATTTCATACCTCACTTACATGTGGGAGAGCAGTGGCGCGCCCCGCTTTTCCCTGGGTATCTATAAGTCCCTGCCGAGGGTGTCGCCTTCCCCATGACCAACTCTCCTCTCATGCCCCCCACCCACCCAGGTTCACTCCATCCTCAGGACCAAAGGAAAGTGAGGCAGCAGAAGAATGAGATGCCCATGAGGGAGGCTGGTCCGCCTTAAGCCCCTTGCCGCAAGGTCACCAACATCAGGCAGCTGAATCCAAGCGGTTTCCGGCACAGAAGGGCCCAGGTGCCCAGGAACTCTGGGTGCTGCTCCTTCCAGAATGCGGTTCCCAGTGTGCCCCCCTTCCCTCTTTCCACTCTCCCATCCTGCAGACTCCCGTCGTGTGCCCCCTCTCGGACCTCGCCTCCCACGGCCTTCACAGCCTCCTACTGCAATGAGTATGAGCCTTGATTTTTGAAGCTGGACCCCTCTGGCTCATGGCATCCTGTGGGAAGGCTCCCGGGCACCTCTTCCTGGATGTCCCACAGACCCTGCAGACCTCTGCGCCACCATCCCTGCCCCAAGATCCCCCCTCCCCCCAATCCAATCTTACTCCTCAGCCACGTGCCATTTCTTTCAACTATTTGAACCGATGAAGCCCCTGCCCCTTGGCCCATGTATCTTCAGGTCAGTCCCGGCACACCCCTCCCTAACCCACACTGGACCTTCTTCTGCACCATGTGCCCACTCTCAGCCACGGTTCAGGTCCCAGGTTAGATCTCACTCCCTCTCCTCCCAGGACCACACCCCAGCCTGGTGAGGTGAGCTTCCTGTGCTTCTTGGAGCCCCCGTGCCCCATCACAGCACCTCTCAGTGTGGACTGTGACTGCCAAGCAGGCAGTGACATCTCTGTACCCTGGACAAGAGGGAGCTCAGGCCAGTGCCCACTGTTCATTTGGCTTCCCGCTCTATTGCTGATAGCCGCACGGTGCTGGCACTTAGTCCTCAGGGCGTACTGCACTGTCAGGAGAAGGGATGAAGGTACAGAACGATGGGAGCAGAGATGCAAGAAATCAAAGAAGTTCCTTCCCCTAAATATGTGCCATCCTAACTCTCTAAAAACACTGTGATGATTATCACAAGCATCTTACAATTTGAAAAGGTATTTCACAGCAACCACACCACTGGATCAACACAGTAACTCACAGAGAACGTTGTTCTACACTTTAACGTATGAATTTATGTCCCTGAGTGGTCTAGTGACTTTTTAGTCAAATCATAAACAAATCCAAGCCTTTGGACGTGACTCTCGTGCGCCCATGAGAAGATGAGTTGGGGCGTAGCCAAGTTCTGGGTTCTGGTTAATGAGAGCTGCTGTCCGAATTGAGAAAACTGAAAATTTAATGTAGGTTGAGATCAGAGGCAGGTGCAGATTTCGTAAAATGATGCTTTTACAAATTTGGGGAAACTTCTTTAAGAAAAAGATGATAAAATTATGAATTTAAAATTAAGTACAAGTTTCATTAACTTACTGGTTACAGCTAAGTCCACATCTGAGTGGAATGGTACAAACGTCAAGGAGAAAGACGAGAGTGTACATTCTAAGAAAAATTTGTATCACAAGCAAGGTTAAGGTTCAGGAAAGAGGGCTGATGGGTGTCAAAGCTATTTGTTCCCCAGTTCACATAGGACCCTGGCAAGGTTCTGTACGAGGCCCAAGGACACACAGTTAATTGAAGGTGCCGTATGGGCTTGGTGCCACTAATAACCCAGCGTTGATACCACACTTACAGAGGAGGGGTGCAAACAAGGAAGGACTTAATAAAACGTTAAACATCCCCAAATGACAGTACCCGAAGTAGCCCTTTATACCCACTGACACTGTGACCTGGGCCTGCCTCCAGCATTCATCTACTTGAAACTGTTATTTATGTGTTTACTGCTGGTCCCCCAGCTTCAAATACAGGGTGCAGGAGAGCAGAGGCCTTGCTTGTCCTATTCATCACTATAACCGTAGTGCCAAGCAAAGTACCAGGTATGAAAGAAGCACTCCTTTAAGTATCTGTGGAATAAACAAACTGATAGATATTGACCAAGAAAGAAAACTTTACAAAGGCTCAAGGTGTCACATCATCAGCCTTTTCAGTTTAGATGTGTTGTTTGGTACATGCTGCTGAGTCTTTAAATATTCACTATCATTCTTGCCAAATGAGTATCCTGTCCGGAAAACAAACATAATTTCAAAGACGTCTGGCTGGTGGCCAAGCAGTTAAGAAGAAACACTGGCAGTGAGCTTGGGGAGGCAGCTGAGTCAGAAGACAGGGGTGGTTTGCTTTGTTTCACTCATTTTTTTAAGCTGGGTGACATGTGAACTGGACTCGTTTGGAAAAGAGAACTTGAATGGAAGCTGGTCGGAGTGGAGAAGACGTGGATCCATCCTGGGGGGCCAGTAAGACAGTCACTGAGACAGGGAGGTGGAAATCAGTTGCGGGGGGAAGGCGGGGGGGACGTCCATCATCTGACCAGCAACACAAGCTCTTCAGCACTAACAGGACCAGGGTAAGAGAGGTTACGATTCTAGCCAGGAGAAGCCTCAGGCAGGGAGATCACCAAGTTGAAATCCAACCCTTATACAAGAATATGTAGAACTAACAGGTATGGGAGTTTCCATAGGGGCTCAGTAGGTTACAAACCCAACTAAGATCCATGAGGACTCGGGTTCGATCCCTAGCCCCGCTCACTGGGTTAAGGAGCCAGCGTTGCCGTGAGCAGCAGTGTAGGTCGCAGACGTGTCTGGGATCTGGTGTTGCTGTGGCTGTGGTGTAGGTCGGCAGCTTCAGCTCTGACTAGACTCCTAGCCTGGGAACCTCCATATGCCTCGGGTGCAGGCCGAAAAAACAAACAAACAAAAAAGACAGAAATAACAGGTATGATGGTAAACCTATAAAACCAGTGACTGCTTCAGAGGACCATTTTTGCTAGAAACTGAGGAGAAAACGAAGTTATGAAATTTAGTGTACTAATATTCATATATCCCATCCTTGACCTTTGCAATATACTGTCTTAACGCTCTTAGAGGTGACTCCAGGATGCACGTCTGAAGGTACACGGAGAGAGAGAAAAAGCAATGTCTGCTGGGGGTGAGATTAGTCTTTGGGCTCGCTGGCTCTCTACCAGGACAGGGCCATGCTGTCAGGAAAGCTTCTTAAGACTCAGGCTGTGCTGCAGCTGTGGCTCCCAAGACTACGGGCACCCTCTCCAATTTAGCTTTGGAGCCTAAGAAACTGACGCAACTTAAATGTTTTGTTTTGTTGCCCCTATATCAAAGTTAAGAACCTCATAGTATCTTAAAAATGTATCTTTAAGACCCAAAAAACTCAGTATGATTTTGATTGGTAGAGTCACATTTGCTTATAGAAGCATCTCTTCTTCACTGATGTCACTGCATTTTTCTATTCTCAATCATAAGGAAAGAATACTAACTCCAACTGAAGATCTATTAAAGATATTTTCACGAGACATTCATTTCATACTCTTGACCGTTACGCTACGTGATTACTATCACGCCTATTTAACAGATAAGAAAACTAACCCTTAATCCTACGTTCTTAACCTTTCAAATTTTACATAATTTCCTAGGGCCAGAAAAGTGGTAAATGATGGACTGGCCATAAAGAAACCCAGACAAGGCTCCTTCCTCTATGCCAAGCATTCTCTGAACCATTAGTCCTGTCTACTGACAGTATTACCTTTCCAGATGTTTACCAGACAGTATCCAGTTAAGCTGGAAAGTCACAGAGAAAAGATTCCTTCAGATAACTATCTCCAAAGGTGGTCCAGGGACCACTGCATCAAAATCCACTGAAGCACCTGTTGGACACAGCAATGCCTGGCCCCAACACCAGGTCGGTTCAGTGAGAACTGCAGGTGGGTCCCCAGAGATTGCTTTTTAACAAACTCCCCAGGTGATTCTGCCACACATGACAATTTGAAAACCACTGCAGGCTAATTCTCTGCAAACTTCTACTGCTATTTGGAGTTTCCAATTTGACAAAATTCCGTCTTCTCATGGAGGGTCACCTTCTGCATTGTGGAGTCAGTGGAGGAAGGTTACAAAACGCCTCACTCCCCTTGAGGGTTTCCTCTCTGGAGTCTCACCATCCCTAACATGGGTCCCTGGGAACCAGCAAAGCAGGTAAACATGACCAGCTGAAATGAGAGATCATTACTCTGTGCCTGCTTGCACTCCACATGGCTCTAGATGTCTTCCAACATACAAGTCTCATTTCAACCCAGAGGCCGGCACCACCAATTCACAGCTGGGGGACCCTGCCAGAGAAACGGACAGACCTGTCTGAGTGACACAGCTGAAGGTTAGCCAACCTTTCAATCGATATTTTCTCGAACTCAATGCATTTCCTTTATTCTGTTCTCCCCAGGAATTACTGCTACCGAGCGTTTAAGAATTAAGGGAGGGAGTGCCCTGGCAGCCTAGTGGATTAAGGATCTGGCAGTGGCTGGGGTCACTGCTGTGAAGTGTGTTTGATCACCAGCCTGGGAGCCTCCATGTGTCAAGGATGTGGTCAAAAAAAAAAAAAAAAAAAAGATTTTGGGGAAAAAAACTTTCCAAATGTCTGGGGCAGACAAGTTAGTCAAGTTTATTTTTCTAACTGTATATTTAGAGTATTCCTCTTAAAGAGTAATTCCTCTTATGCGTACGTTAATAAAAGTCAACATCTAAGAGCACAAAATAATGGGTTCCATTGGAGGTGGCGTGGGGATCAAGAATCGTCTGTAAGGCAACTACCAAAAACGCCCTCTCTGTGACATAACTAAGACGAAAACTACATAAAAGCAGGCAGCTTACAGGCCCATCCTGAAGCTTCCAGAGTGTGTAAGGCAGGACCCAACAGAAGTACAGGTGCCACTCCAGACACAGCAGGGCCTGGCCTCAGAAGGCTGTTTTCCGTAACTATGTGGATGCAGGGAAAACAGGCCTGGATGGCAAGTAAACCATGTGCTTTTCAAACACATAAGAGGGGCCCACAGCCAGAGAATCTGCCAGGAGCTGGTGAGCAGAGTCTGACCTTTGCTAACCTCCTGCTGCCGAGGACAAAGGGAAACGTGTTTCTCTCTCTCCCACCTCCCAGACTACCCCGGACTCCAAAGCATCTGGACCCTGAGTTCAGGCTGCTTCGGGTAAAGGCTCTGGCATCCGCTGCCCCTGGGGGACGCGCAGGAGGCACATGGGATGGATGACAGTGGGCACCAGTCCTCTCAAGACAAGACGCTCTATCTCAGTCCCCATTAAGAAATCAGCAACTAGGAGTTCCCGTCGTGGCGCAGTGGTTAACGAATCTGACTAGGAACCATGAGGTTGCGGGTTCGATCCCTGGCCTTGCTCAGTGGGTTAAGGATCCGGCGTTGCCGTGAGCTGTGGCGTAGGTTGCAGACACGGCTCGGATCCCGCATTGCTGTGGCTCTGGCGTAGGCCAGTGGCTACAGCTCCGATTCGACCCCTAGCCTGGGAACCTCCATATGCCGCGGGAGCGGCCCAAAGAAATAGCAAAAAGACAAAAAAAAAAAAAAAAAAAAAAAAGAAAAAAAAAGGAAATCAGCAACTACATGGCTAACGGGTGGTTGTTTTAGTTAAAACTAAATACTCACGCCCAATATTGCCATGTACGCAATCATCATTAGAGACTTTAGTTTTGCTTAATGTCCTGTTTCATCACTGCTCTCTGACGTGTGTGCAGCAAGACAGGGATGAAGAGTGTAGGCAGTGAGCATCGGGAGGAGGAGGGCCTGGGTGACAAAGCTCCCAATCACCGGCGCCAAGGTCATGATGCAGGTATTGCACAGGACCCAAGAAAAATATTTCTTTCCCACAAAAATCATGATGCAGATAATGACGTGAATAGCTGAAAAGCTTCCTAGTACATACCGGGCAATAAAAAAGAAAAGGGCTCCATATTAGTATTTAAGTCAGAAGTCTATTCATGTCAAACATTATGAATCTGGCACTTGTGCAAAACAAAACCACTGCTGTTAACGAGGCATCTGCAAAGGAGCAGGTACTACGTTCAGGGCTAAGGCATGTGCTGTATCCTTTAATCCTCAGGCCCTTGAAATCTAAGCCTTGTGGCCATTTTTTAAATGATCAAATAAACGCAAGAAGTCAAGAGACTTGACCCTCGTCACAGAGCGATTACATAGCAAGGCTGGGAGCACAACCTAGGTCTGATTCCAAGACCCACCAGCATCTACTATGCATGGAGAGAGGTAGCTTGAGGAGGATGTTGCCAAAATATTAGCAGTAGCTCTCTTCAGAGATTTCTTTTGTTTTCCAATATTATTAGAAAACATTCTGAAGCCGGCACACGTTAACTTTAATATATGAAATAACAAAGATATTTTCATTGGAAGGATAAATAGGAATGAAAAGCATTCTCTCTTCCGCCTATCATATCAATTTTCACCCTAAACAGTCCAAAAGTAATATTTAATCTTCAACTAAATATGAACACAAAAATATATGAGAAGTTGCCAAAATATTAACCATTGAGAGGAAAAATCATTCAACTTCCGAAATTTTTCTGGATTAGTCCATTAACAAAAGACCATCTGCCTCCAGACCCTTGTTCTTCTGATACATCCTACTTTTATCACCAAACATTGTCTTTCCTACTCCACTACTTTCAATGGCTCCCCAATACCTAGCAGAGCCCAGAACATCCCTGAGACTCATATCCATGATCAGACCTCACCCTCTCCTTAGGCTGATCTCCCACTGCTCCCTGGTGTAAAGGCTACATTCCAGTTACATGTAGGTCTCTTGACTTTTGGAGTGTTCCATCTGGAATATCTTCTCAATGACTAATCTCTACCAAAGTCCAACCATCTTCCAAGGACCAAGACGGAAAAGCCAAAATGGAAAATCAAGTCCACTCAATAGATTTTTCCTACAAAGGGATGCACATAAGAAACCCAAGGACCAATACAAAGAATGGGCCATGTGAAAAAGCACCAAACATCATAAAGCAGTTTTAAAAATTTGCATAGCCAAGTGACAAACCATATTTCCAAAGACTCTTACCATTAATTGTAAGAGATAAAACGATGTGTGGCACTCCACCAATTAAGCAAGGACTCCAACGCTGGAATTTTTATTTTCTAGTTATCTAGAGAACACTTTTACATTTATTTAGGTATTCTGTGCATGGGGAAAGAGAAACAAAATACATTGGCCAAAGTATTCCGAAAGTGCTTTACATGGTCAGATTCCGACTCTTTTGAATTGCGTGCCACTCTGTTAGGGGGTCTAGGCTTTTACATGATACTGTCTATGTTTCCTCGTGGAGGACGCACCATTTGTTACAGCGCTGGGTTATTGTCTCCAAGATTTTCCTCCAATCAAGTGACAAGCCACTCTCAATTTGTGATGCACGCATCCAGCCAATGAATTAAGTTGCCAGCTTTCTCTCTGCCATATGGCTGAGAGCAACTGTAAGACGTAGCCCGAACGCAGAGGTGTGACAATGTGAAAAAAAAACAGGTTTGTTTTAGCAAGGATGAAATCTGGGGCTTGAATAAAACACACAAAGTCACTTGGGGAGAATGAAAACATTGTGTACATTAAAATAATGACCAAAGAAGAGATCTGTAAGAGAAGCCAGTTTTTCTCTTTTTAGTTCAACGTCAGGATCAATGTCGTGGCCCAGCCCTATTTCAGCTTCTGTCACACTGCAATCGGACCCCTCTCCTCCTCTTCTGAGTGTTTCCTCTCCACTGATGGCCTCTGTGGCACCAATAAGAGTCTCCAGGAAGGGAAGCAGGCTGCCTGCACATCTTAAAGAAGCCCTTCTTTTTTCTCATGGTACCTGCGGTGTTCTCTTCCCTGAGCAGGCAAAACCTCGAGAACCTGTCTAATTTGAGCTACAGACAGAGCCACAAACTTGTTATGAAGAGGACCGAGTCATTAAAAATAATGACGGCATACATGAGTCTGAAAAATCCCCTTTTTTAAATAAGTGGCCATGTTTTTTAAGCCTTTTCAAATATTTTTTGGTAGTGAAGCCTAAGTCACAAAAGGCTTCTTCTTTTTTTTTTTTTTTTTGTCTTTTTGCCATTTCTTGAGCCGCTCCTGCGGCATATGGAGGTTCCCAGGCTAGGGGTCAAATTGGAGCTGTAGCTGCCAGCCTACACCACAGCCACAGCAACTCGGGATCCGAGCCGCGTCTGCAACCTACACCACAGCTCACGGCAACGCCGGATCCTTAACCCACTGAGCAAGGCCAGGGATCGAACCCGCAACCTCATGGTTCCTAGTCGGATTCGTTAACCACTGAGCCACGACGGGAACTCCAAGGCTTCATTTTTTATTCAATTCCATAACTAACTACTCAACACTGAGTGTTTGGACCTGCACTGGTTTGGGGATTAAACTCCTAGAGAAATAAGTTCCTCCTCAAACCAAGCTCTTTCAACTCAGTGTAAGTGGAGAGAAAAAGCAGCACACGAGGCAGGCAAATATCACATCTGTTTTCTAGACTAAATACAAACCTTTCTGCTTTTCCCTTTTCTTTTTTTAACATTTGTAAGGAAGGGCTACAAGAACAATGTACCAAAATGTCAGCAATCTAAAAATTAAGTTGTCAGCTTTTTCTCCGTACCTCAAATTACCAAAGAATTAGTGCTTTGGTGCTAATAGAAGCTTACAGTTCTAAAGTGTGCAATTTAACCCATCACTGTAAAGTCTAAGAATGCAGTACAGAAGACATTTCAACAAAGTGAGCTGCAGACTGTGGTACCTAATTTCAACTTCTCCATTTGTGCCATTCTTGCCATCTCCTTGCCTTCCCTTTGCTTTGGAAATGTGTTCTGGAACAGCAACACAATTTGATGAGAACTGCCCAGAGCTCCCATATGCATAACACACTCACATGAAAAAAGGACAGTCATCTTACCAAGGAGGTGGAGAAAAAGCCGGGGCATCTAAGGCTGTCCTGTGGGTTTTCTCTTCCTTATGCTCACATCACACTGGATTCAGAAATCACCACACGAAATGTACATTACAGCTTCAGATTTCAGACTTCCTGTTGTAACCGATTCAACACTAACTTGGGTGAACCCTGCCTGTGATCATCTCTGCACTAGAATTCTCAGTTCGGATGAAAACGCTAAACTATAAAATCATTTGCAAATAAAGCAAAAACTTAAACAGAAATCAATTACCCCCAAATCACTGCAGATATCATCTACACTTCTGAAACCCCTCGCTTTTTCCATTTTTTCCAATCACCAACCACAAATGCATCCCTCAAAAATAAATTGGAAAGAATACTGCCTCCCCAGGAGACCATATCTTGATAGACACCACACACCTTTAAAAGACAACACTAATAACCTAAGTCAAGAATTTAAAAAGAATGCTATTTTGGTACAAAAAAGAGAGCAAGACATACACCGACTCCATGCATTAACATAAACTCATAATTTAAGTATAATTTTTAGATGCCCCTTTTAAAAACATCACAGTATTTTCTTCAATAGAAACAACAGTCAATGATTCAATGACTTCTACTGCACAAAAACCCTCTTTTCTTTCTTGATCTATAAAACACACTCTCCCATGCAGTCTTGCACCCACATCCAATGCTCCAAACAATACCTTATGGTGCAGTCCAACTTGAGAAAGGAGAGTCTCATGCATTTATCAGGCCAAGTTACAGCCAGCAAGATGCTTCAGACGTCTGATTTTGCCTGCCCCACCCTTGTTTCCTCTGAGCCATAGTGATGTCACAACACCAGGCAGGGCAGTGACTTCACTGCTCCAGCCTCCGCTTCTGAGCGCACAGTTCTTTGCAGCCAAGGCTAATCGAATGACAGTGAGCCCCCCAGGAGTGTCTGATGAATTCCCAACAAATTAGCAGCTAGGGAGCCTTTGGAAAGAAACAGATACTGCACTGGCACCACTAAATCAAGTGGTGCCAAAGATAAATTTGACTCATGGTTTTCCATAGGAAGTCTGTAACCCCTAATAAAGCTGCAGAGGAAAAGTGGGGTTGGATACTTGGAAAAGGCTAGAGATGAAAGATGCCCAGGCAGTCGAGTGCTTAAAAATTCTCTCTCTCCATTAGAGTCAAATTCTCACGGAAAAGAAACGTCTTTATTTTTCAGTCCACTCTTAGAGCTCTAGTTCACTGAAGAGTATGTGAATTCTAATTTTGTGTATTTTAAGGCTTTTGTAAAAAATCACTAACTTAAAAGATAACTCTTCATTTTACAACACACAAGAAAATACAGTGGACAGCCTGTCCCTGTCATACTTAATTCAATACACAGTAAACCCATAAAGGATTCACAAAATACTGACAATTTCACATCTCATGGTACATAAAGGGTTACCTCTCTTCTACTGGAGTGGCCCCTTAATGCCTTGGACCCACCAATGTTTCAAAATCAATGTATACATAAAATAAAACCAGATTAAGAAAAAAAATCCCAGATCTCCTATTTCAACATGATTCAAAGCTGGCCCAAGTCCAAGCACTGTACAGGAATTGACAGAAACTGCTTTTAACCTCAATCACATTCATGCAGAAGAAACACCTTAAAAATTAAATGTAAGTATTTCACTGAGACACTAACCTTTGACCTGTCTTCTCAATCCTTTACCTCCAAAGGAAGAGCAACTCTTCCCCTTACTGATAAATCACTCCCAAAACACGTTCTGTTTTGCCAAAATCATTTGCCTAAAGTGTATTAGCTACATAAACTGTATTGCAGTAACCAGTGCATCTGGCATTTTGCTTTTCTAAATCACCAGAAAATCATAATGCAAATGAGACTATTTAGTATTCAGCTATTTTATTTTCATTAACTGCCTCCTGAAATTAACAAATTAAAATCAGGCTTCTCAATGTAGGATTTATTTCCTCTCACAATAACTTTGTTACTCCAACTAAAGTTTTAAAAGTTTGATGCCAAAATTAACATGCATTAAAAAAAAACCCTGTCTGAACCCAGATATCAATCACCTCCCCTTCCCAAGAGTTCACTCAAGCCTAATGTGCTCTTTTCTTAATAAGGCTTTTCACCTTAATTGGTGCTGCGTTCAGAGACCCCAGATCATAAATGGAGTTTTATTGTTTCTGTTTCCTTGAGACTTTAAAAATCAGTGTAAAATTCAAAAAGAATGTCTTCAGCACTCGGTTTGATGATTCTTCTTCTAGGAAAATTAATGCTATCAGGAGATACTCCAACACACACCTGGCCGCCCCGTAAAGCCTAAAATGGGCCAAAAAAGGGGACCGGCAGAATTTCTGCAAAAGCAATTCCGCAAGACTAATGTAAAAAAAGCTGAGACACCGGCTTCAACACGTAACGCAAGCGCCGCGTTAGCAGGACTGCCTGGCCCTCTCAGGATTTCTCAGGCGGGCCTCCACGCGTAATGAAAACCACATGTTTTCTTTATCACTCGATTTGTTCTGCAACAATCACTTCCCAACTTTAACCCCAGCCTGGAACTGGAGGAGAGAGACCCCCTAGACAACTTTGGATCTGGAAATCTGAAAACCGAAAAGGCGAGAACGCTCTCGCGGCAAAGGAGCACAGAGACAATTTACTAGGTAACCACACCCACCGCATTGCAGAAGCCGTGAACTTGGCGGGGGTGTGGGGGGGGGAGGGGGAAGGGAAAGAGGGCGAGATAAGAGGGGAGATCTGAAAGATCCAAGAAAGCCGGCCTTCGCGGCAGGAGCAGGGAAACACCCGCCAGGAACTGACTGAGACCCCGACTCCCGCGGTCCCCAGCCCCGGTCTCCCCGCCCCCAGCCACCGCAGAGCCGCCCGCACACACGCCTCCCCAGGCAGCTCAGCCCCGCAGGCGCCAGGTGAGCAGCGCTGCCCGTCGCCCCTCGGCCCCGCAGGTGCCCCGGCCCCGCGCCACCGCTTTAGACCGCCGCCTCCCCCTTCTCCCCCGCCTCCCGGCTGCAGCCCCCGCCGCCGTCCGGGGGCCGCCGCCCCACTTCAGGGAAGCGGACAAGTTACATAAAAGCGGCCGGCAGCTCCCAAGCGGGGATGCTTTGTGCGAGCGCACCTTACCCGCCCCGCGCCGCGTCAGACCGCTCAGAGCACCGGGACCAGCCCGCCGCCGCCGCCGCCGCCGCGCGCCAAGCACCCCCCCCCCGCCCCGGGCGGCGCCGCAATGTCGCCCCCGCGCCCCACCCCCACCCCCCCGGAGGGGTCACTTAAAACATGGCGCCCGGGACCCGGCTGGAGAAAACGGACCCAGCGGGGTCCCGGGGAGCTAGTCACCCCTCTCGGCCAGGGCTCCAAGGCAAGAGGCCCCCAGGCCGGAGGCCCGATCGGGCTCCGCGCGCCCGGCCCCGCCGATGCTGCAGCGTGGCAGGCAGAGCGGGTACGTCCCCGGGAGCGAGGCGCGGCGCCCGGGCTCGGTCCAGCAGGGGTCCCCGCTGGGGTCCCACCGGGCGGGGGCGGGCGGCAGAGCGGCGCCAGAGCCACGCGTACGCCGCGCAGCCCCGCGCCTCGCCCCCGGCCTCCGGGCCGCCCCGCGCACCTCGCGAGCCCCAGACCCCTGGAATTCCCCCGACCTCCGCCCCGCTCCTCAGGCAGAAAAGTTACCTGGCTGGGCCGGGGGCCGGGCGCGCCGCGGCGTGGGCACTGGGCTCTGGCGCGCGTCCTCTTGGCGGTGCGCGGAGGCTCGGGCGTGGGGAGGGAGCCGCAGACGCGGGCCGCTTGCCGTGCTCCCCGCCCCCCTTTGCAGGAGACGCGGAGGCTCCGCGGGCTGCGGCGGGGCACACGCCCAGGGACTGCGCGCCCGGCCCGCCGCGGGGGAGGGGGCGCCGCGGGACTTTAGGACAGTAGCTGTGACTGCCTTCTCCACCCTGGCGCGGGGTCAAGCTTGGGCACGACGCCTCCTGACCGCTGCCAATCGCGTTAGCTTTTGGATTTCCACTGCGATTTTTGCCCGGCTCTCAATCCGTCCCCCACCCCCTCCCAGACACCCCAGGGAAGTGGGGGAGGGTGTTCCTTACCTTCAGGTGAGTTATTTATTGGCTTAGGAACCGCAGGGTGGTTTTTTTAAAAACACATCCCCCTCTCTTTTCGAAAAAGAAAAAAAATCGCATTGGCGGCGTTTTGCACAGGGTGGGTGCCCCAGAAATACCAAGTTAATGGAGAAAACCTGAATTAAAGCCTGAAGGAGGAGATTTCCTGCCTTTGGACAGCCTCTTCTCTCCCACCCCCCTCTTCCCCTCCTCCTCACCTCAAACTTGCAGTTACTGGTGGTCTCCTAGTTTCTCAGCTTAAAAGGGAAGTCATTATTGATAACGCTTCCCACTGAAATAGGGGCGGGGGGGGGCGGAGAACAAGGATTTACAGGCAAAAGAAATTATTCCTGATCGGTTCACAATATCAAAGCTCTAACCATGTAATCAAGGCACATTTATTAACATGTTTAGGGGCCTCTCCAAATACTCCTAGTCATCCCTCCAGGAGCTCATCGACTCACAGGGAGAGAGAAACGGATTTAGAGCATTGCATTTACTATCTGGTGCCAAAGATATGGTGCAGAGTAAATGGTTTGGGGGGATCTTCTGGACCTAGTCTGTCAATGAGGCCCCTGGAAGTGGGAGGACTTGGCTTGAGGTCCCAAGACAGGGAAGATAGATGGCAGCAGAAAAGGACAAGGGAACCATATGCAATATCCTGTAAGAAACCACCATGGAAAGGAAGAAAAAGGAGGGGGGGGGGGCATTTTTCAGGTTGTATAAGAGAGAAGGAAAATTGTGGTTGCTCTGTTTCTGTGGTGTTTATGAACCCAGACCCATATTCTATAGAAGATGTATAGCTTTGGGAAATTTTGAGGAAGAAAATGTGACTTAAGTCATGTTATAGGAAAAAATATTCTGATGACACTGTAAAGACTAGAAATCATGGGCAAATACCAGGGCTAATAGGAATTGATGATGGCATTGTCCCAAATACCCGAGATGACAAAGACCTGAACTGTCTTGCAAGTGACAGATCATGGTGACAGTCCAAATACTGGATGTGTCTGGCAACTACCTGCGTTAATTTCCTATCAGGACCACAAGAGTGTTAGAGACACATACCTCTGTACAGATGTGGCTGTGTGTTGCACAGAAGATCTGTGAATAAAGAAAGGATTTATTTTCCCTTTCTGTGCACACACTGAAGCACTTGCCTTTAAAAGTGGCCTTGACCAAACTATTGTTTACAACATACACTACATTGGCATTATCATTTGAGACACAGATGGTTTCATATTTTCATTCATTTGATTGCCATATTTTTTTTAATTGGAAGCAAACTGTTTTCTCCCTGATTCATGAATCTTAATCTTTCTGGTGAGAAGGAAAATCAGCAATAGTGTATGAATGTCTATTTTCTTGGAAGAAAATGTTTGAGTACTAAATATTTTTTAAAGTCCCTTGCTATTTATCCTCATATTGCATGGACTTAAAATAAGGACTAAAAACCATACTGCTTCATAGTCTAATAGTAAATCTGGGAATCAATTATTATGAAACCTTTTGGATTTCACCAAGGCTCTCTGCTCTTCTGTTTTGCTTTTCCTAGCACACATAGGAAAAAGAAAGGCCAAAGGAAAATTCATGTGCACCCCACAGCTAGCTCACCAGTAACTTGCCTGCATTTCTGTAGTGGATGCTCTTCCTTCTACCTTGTTAATATCATGCCAAAGCCACTGCTAGTCATCTGTCTCCCCTCAGTGCCTCACTGGGTACATTGCAAGCAAGCACTGAACATTTTTGCTAAATGAATGAGTGGACGTCAAATAATGAACTAAGTTGTCACTTGACTCTGAGGGTTCCATTTCCTCACATGTAAAACAGGACTCTTTCTGAAATTCCTTATGTTTCAAAAACGATTGTGTGCCATAAAATAGACGTTATCACATACATAGCCATATATATATATATACACACACATACATATAGCAATAATGAAAAACTTACTACTTAACTCTTATCAGGAAGTAAAATAGAGTTCTTCCACATGGAAAAAACGAGTAACAAAGTAGACGGCAAAGCCACGGTACCATTATAGTTGGATTTGCTTTCTCCCATAAGAGACTAATGTCACCCTGCATTCCTCTGTCAAAAATAAAGCCACTGTTGGAGTTCCCACCATGGCACAGTGGGTTAAGAATCCAATTACAGTGACTCAGGTCCCTGCAGAGGTGGGGGTTTGGTCCCTGGCCCAAACCGTGGATTGAAAGATCCGGCGTTACTGCAGCTGTGGCCCAGATTCAGTGCCTGGCCTGGGAACTTCCTTAGGCCGCAGGTGCAGCCAATAAATAAATAAAGCCACTGGACCCCCGGAGAATTTTTTTTTTTTTAATTCTCAGGGTAAGACCCCTCATGGTGCTTTCTCAGCGGGTTTCAGAAAAGTAGTTTTTGGGCCAAAGGAGTGCCTTTCACACAGTCCCAGAGTTAGTGCAGAGTTGATTTGCGAACTCAGATTCCGGATTTTCTGTGTTGACACAGGAAATACTGAAATAATCCATGAAATGTGGGGAAAGAGTCCACGACCCAGCCCAGGTCTCGGGTTGACCGCCAGGGTCTCTACCACCACAACTAAGGCTTACCCTACAAGGGGCTTCCTGAAATTGCTCTCTTGTAAACAAGGTACATCACTGAAGGCCAACTAGCCGTCCAGAATTCTAGCCATGGTATAGAGCACAGGGACACAGCTAACCGCAGATAAGACAGGTATCTAATTTTCATCCCAAGCTATAGCAGCAGGATTCCCCATGAACCTCCTTCCAACCACACATGTCAACAGCGTACCGACTCCTTGGTACCCACTGGTGCTCTGCTACCTGACAAGCCTCGCCAGTTCTGGCCCGAGAGCCATGGCAAGGGCAGAATTTGCAGGTTGTGCTGTAGCTCATCCGCAAGACTCCAGAAAGAGGTGATGGAGAGTTTGTCGAGTGAACCCACTGGTACATTGCCCTCCAGCACAAGGATTGGGAGGGTATTGAGACTTGAGCAAATCCTACAAATGTGGCCTCTTTAATAAGCATGTGACACTCATTCACTCTGTCTACAACCTCAGACCACCCTTCATTAAAGCGCTGGGATATTTTTAAAAAAATCTCTGTATTCTTCAGTTCTTTAAATAGACTGTTTCTCAATGTAAGTTGCCTTAGTAAAATGTTAACAACACTTGCAGTAACTAGTCAAGGCTTATTTTATGCTCAGGATAATGTCAGGCACCTGAATTGCATATCAAGTCCTTGAAATGAGGACACAAAGTCTTCAGCCACGGCGTTACCAGGGACCATAAATAAGGGAAATACAGGGATGAATGCATAATTCAAAAGCAACAAGCTTATTCTTCTGAAATAAAAATTCATTTGAGAGTTTCTAGGTTCTAAGAATAGTGTCAACTGAACAGCTCATCAAGGCTTCCAGATGCTTCCTTCATTCTGAGTTTGTATACATCATTTCAGGGGTCTGTATACATGCAGAGCACAGATGCAAAGTGAAATTTTAAAACGCCAGTAAGTACAAATGCAACACAAAATATACAAAAATACGTACATATGAGAGGAAACAAATTTAGACCTGCTAGCACATCATTTTAAAAGACATTCCTGTTCATTGGAAGTCCATATTTGTCTCCTGTCTTTGTACACTTGTAAAAATATTAGTCAAAAAGGCAGAGCTCTGGGAGTTCCTCTTGCGGCTCAGTGGTAACAAACCTGACTAGTATCCATGAGGATGCTGGTTCGATCCCTGGCCTTGATCAGTGGGTTAAGGATCTGGCATTGCTGTGAACTGTGGTGTAGGTTGCAGACGAGGCTCGGATCTGGTGTTGCCATGGCTGTGGTGTAGGCTGGCAGCTGCAGCTCTGATTCAACCCCTAGCCTGGGAACTTCCATATGCCGCAGGTGTGGCCATAAAAAGCAAAAAAAAAAAAAAAAAAGGACCAATACTATGTAAGTTTCATTGTATTTAAGTATACCCATGTTATTTTCTGATTTCTCCATTTGTAGTATTTTAGAAAGAAATCTCAACACTTTTAAATAGAATAACTACCTTCCTTCCTCCCTCCCTTCCTTCTTCCCTCCCTCCCTTCCTTTCCTCTCTCCCTCCCTTCTATCCTTCATTCCTTCCACCATGCTGTGCAGCAGCTTCATGTGGGATCTCAGTTCCTAGATGAGGATTTGAACCAGAGCCTCAGCTGTAAAAGTGCTCAAGTCCTAACCACTAGATAGACCACTACGGAACTTCCTAAATAGAATAACTTCTAACAAAATTTCTAGGGTTATCCTTATCCTCAGTTGGTTGTTTTTTGGTTTTGGGGGGGTTGTTTGGTTGTCTTTTTAGGGCCATACCCGTGGCATATGGAGGTTCCCAGGCTAGGGGTTGAATCAGAGCTACAGCTGCTGGCCTTTGCCACAGCCACAGCCACTGGGGATCCGAGCCTCGTCTGTGACCTACACCACAGCTCACAGCAAATGCTGGACCCTTAACCCCCTGAGCAAGGCCAGGGATCGAACCTGCATCCTCATGGATACTAGTCGGATTCGTTTCCACTGCGCCACAATGGGAACTTCCCTGATCCTCAGTTCTTAATAAAATGTAAATGCTCAGCAATTCTCTTATCCTTAAGTAAAAATGAAAATCCATTAAGAATATTTTATATTTGGGCATTTTGTATATATTAGCAAAATATAAATAACGGAAGTTGGTAATCAGTCATATTAGAAAATTAAACTCCCAGGGTGTTCACCATCTGAGACCATATTGATACCCCAAGCAGATGATCACTGTGGGATCTCAGTTCCTGGACAAGGGTGATGCCAAGACACTTAACGTTTTAATCACCTCCCCCAAAAGACCTAAAATAAATGCCAGCAAGCCTTTCAGTCACCTGTAAAGTTAAAAATAATCCTAACCAGCTATTATATTTCATTCTAATAGCACTCAACAAAAATTACTCAAGGAAGAAAAAAATGGTAATAAAACACAGTCAGATGTCTGGTTTTTTAACTTGTTGACTCTTGTCTCCAGGTTTATATACTCCTTTTTAGACAAAGGTGCCATAGTTAACTTTAAGAAATATGCAGCTATAACTACCCCAAGAAAAATGT
The DNA here is from genome assembly GCF_054392235.1 of Sus scrofa. Lineage (NCBI taxonomy): Eukaryota > Metazoa > Chordata > Mammalia > Artiodactyla > Suidae > Sus > Sus scrofa. The sequence goes on along the minus strand of NC_139388.1, from coordinate 106,004,120 downwards.
CAGCTTTGCTGCTCGATTTGATTCTTGTTTTCCAGGATTTTTATTTTCCATTTCCAGTTGCCTCCCTGTACCTGCACATTTAACGGTGTGGGTACAACCTGAAAATATGATTCCACTCTAGTCTACAGCTTCCAGGATGTTCTAGGAATCAATGAAAACGTCATTAGAATATCTGTGTGCCTTGAAATAAATCTAGTGCTTAATAGGTCAAAGCCATCTTAAAGAAAGCCTCTGCTTGCTATTGACTCTCTCCTGTTCAAGATGTTTATCAGGCACTTGTCAGAACATCCAAGGAGGGCTTCTCTGTGGGTGATACAAATCTTAGAAGGACGCCAGAGTTTCTCAATCTGGGTTGTTTGTGAAGAGTTTACGTTTTCTATTTCCGTGTCGACAATGGTCTTGGAAAGCAATAGAAGTACTCGCACCACTGAGATTCCCTCGGAGTGCTTGTTAAGAATGTAGATTCCTGGGTCCAGCCCCAGAAAACACCAACTAGGACCTGCGGGGTGGGGCCCAGAGAGCAGGCACTTTTTCATCTTTTTAGGGCCGCACCCACAGCATGTGGAGGTTCCCAGGCTAGGGATCGAATCAGAGTTATAGCCGCTGGCCTACACCAAAGCCACAGCAATCCTTAACCCACTGACCCAGGCTAGGGATCAAACCCAAGTCCTCATGGATACCAGTCAGGTTCATTTCCATTTGAGCCACGATGGGAACTCCGAGCAGGCACTTTGAACAAGCTCCCCAGGTGATCTGAAATCACACTCAGGTTGTAAGAACCACCAATCTGGGTGGCCATTGTACGATAATGACACAAGTGACAAAGTTGGTGTGCTCTTCACACAGGTGTTTCATAGAAGTTTGGACAGAGCAAAGTGAGAGGACAACATCATTCAGCGACACAGGTGAGCAGAACTGTAGGGAAGTGACACCACATCAGTCAGCCCACATTTTGCCCGAAGAGTTACTGCTTGGATCCTGTTTTTCTATGTGTCAACTTGTGACAGTTCATTAGCAGTAAGTATAGTAATAAATAACAATGAGAGATTGTTCCGTCCCCACTTCCAGCAATAATTGGATTTGATGCCCATTTAGCAAAGATCGCAGTAACATTACAACTCTGACCTTAATTTCCAAGTGCACAAAACATCTTTACAAAAATTGCCAAGGGGTGTCTCATTAAAATGGGAAATGGAGAGCTAATTGTTGGCAGTTTCGGTTCTCAGGTCGGAGATTTGACTCCCAAACCTAGCAAAGAGAATTTTGTTATTCATGCCCTCTGCTATGACATGCCTATGTGCAGACAGGGATCCTCTGTGCTGATCAGTAAAAGCTAGTGAATCAAATTAAGTAAACAAATTGACCAGAGGCTACATCTTTCTACCCTTAAACACAACATGAGAGATTTTATTTCAGAAAAAAAAAAAGATCATTAATCCCATGACTATGTTGTTAATTGCATAGGTCTTGTATTTTTCATATAAATTTGTAGGATTAGTTTGGTTTTATACTTGATGAGACTTAACAGCATGAGGAATTTATATCTAGTTTAGTATACATATATATTTAAGTAACAAAAATAGCAAACATGGAGGGGCTTCAGAAATATTTCCTTTCATTAAAGGGATGTTAAAGAATGAGATTTCAGCTCAATAAAAGATAAAAAATTCTAATACGGACGAGCTCTCTTATGCCCATTGAGCTTGCCAGCTAGAACGGTCATGGGCCCACCAGATGACATCTGTCAGTAACGCCCCCAGAAGAGATTTCTCTATCAGGTGGGCACTTGGGCAAGGTCATATTTAAAGACCTGTCCACCTCTGATATCAAACTCTTTTCCAAGTGTTTGCTACTCAGGAGCCAGGGCTTGCCAAATTCTTCACTGTTAAGGAAGCAACTCAAATGTTGACTTCAATAAGATACTGAGAGAGAGAGAGGGAGAGGGATATTTACATGTTGCAGAATAGCCTACAAAACTTTTCCATTGTAGGTTGAAATTAACATGCCATTGGTTCAGTCCCCTTTCTCCTTGAACCCGAGGACAATTTCTACCATCTTTCCCCTTCCTGTGGGTCCTCTCCAACCCATCAGCTCTAATGCACTTGTCCCACCCTTGCTCTCAGACCATTCTCTCTGAGTTAGGTTTTATGGGGTTGTGGGAAGTGGATGAGCATGCTGTTGTTTGAGTCAAGGTATAAAAATGCTACGTGAGAAACAATTATACTTCTAAACACTTCTTTCTGAAAAATTTCCAGGTGTTCCAGCACCAATTCTTAAATTATTCCACTGTTTAACAAAATCAAGCAGGCACACACGTGCCACATTACATACATGATCATGAATGTCATTATGGCTTGAGGAATGGAGTACTAAATGACGTCTTAAAATTGTTGGGTAGCCGTGAGCTAATTTCATTTTCTCTTGATATCAATATCCATTGAAATATTCCATCCGTTTTCTTTCTTATTGGACTAGAGCCATGGTTCTCAACCGTGTGGTGTACTGGAAGAATCCCTTAGGGGAGACTTAAAAAAATAACAACTGAAGTTTACTATCATGGCAGGGTGATAGATACATGTGGACTTCTCATTATAATTCTCCCTGCTTTGTATATATTTGAAATATTTCACAATAAAAAGTTAAACAAATTAAAAAATAACTAATGCTTGAGATCTACCCCCAAACCAATCAGCCCAGAATCTCTGGGAGTGAAGGCCAGGCATCAGTATTTTCTGGCATTCCCCAAGTGGTTTTTAAAGGTAGGCAGAGTTGGGAAGCAGGAGTAGGAGAAGACCAAAATGCAACATTAAACTGAATATGAAGAATTCCCCAAAAGAAAGACGCCAAAAAAAAAAAAATTGATAGCAGCCACCTATTTATATCTTCAAACAGAAGCTACTAGATTAAACATGCATGTACCCATTATCCACTATGAAGCTAGTTGTTTTTTGAACACATGTTCAGTATCCTTGGCAGTGCCTGCCTTCAGATTTGTTGATAGTCACACTCTTTTGGGGGAAACTCATTTCTGCAACTGGCTGCCCATTTCATAGTAATGTGTCAATAAAATGCTGGCATATTTAACAAAACACATAAAGAACTCATAACACTAAATATCATGACTGGAATTTCAACAACTCTTCAAACACCCCAAAGGAAAAATATCATTCATGGTTTTATTCCAAGTTCCCATGTGAAGTACAGATAATATACTTGAGCACTCATGAGTGCCTTAGGTGGTGGATGATGAAAGATTCCATCATGTAATCAGAGTGGTCTCATAAGGAATCATGTCTAAATAAATATAATCTTAACATTTTATGAATTAGAGGAAGCACTTTCCCCCAGGATTGTTTAGGCCCTGGGATTCTGCATCATGGTGCCCAGCCCATGGATCATTATTTTCACAAAAATCCAAAATTTACTGAGTATTTACCTTGTGCAAGGAACTGTTTTACAAGCTAATCCATGACAATATCTCATTTCACCATCACCAGAACCTTGTGAGATAGGTCCTATGCTCGCCTCTATTTGACAGAAGGGGGAAATGAAGCATAAGCAGGTTCAACAATGTGTCAAAGGTTACACAGCCATGACAAGTCAGCCATGACAAGTAGAGCCAGAATACAACCTTGGGTAGTTTGACTCCCAAGCTAGACCCAAAAGGCCAAATGTACATACACCCACACTGAGACATACTTGATTGAATCTCATGAAATCACGAATATTCAATTGTTTTTTTTTTTTTTTGGCTTTCGATATACTGCAAAGAGAAAACACTGCTTTAGCTATGAAGGCAGAGAAGCGTAGAGTTAAGTAATGACTATTTCTGCTACTACAGACATATTAGAAAACAGGAAATGTCCATTGAAAAGTCTCTAAGGAACACGAATATAGAAAGAATACTCCAGTTGTTTTTAGTCTATGAAGATACTAAAGGAACTTAAGGCAAATGCTAATAAAATATTATTTACTTTTCTTTAATAACTATTGTGTTCCCACACTGTTTTAAGTGCTTTATATCCCTATTATCTCTATTCCTCATAGTTCTATGAGGCAGGAACTCTTATGATTCATATTCTAGAGATGATAAAAACAGAGGCCACTGAGCAGCTAAGTAACTTGTCCTGGTCACACTTTGGGACTTTGGGAAGTCAGGGACCACACAATTTTATTTTGGAGCCTGTGCTCTTAACCACAATACTCAGTTGTTCCTACAGAATTCCGTATGTTCAGCTGGAATTTTTTCCTTTGAAAAGGAAATATCAAATTCAAAAAGCTGTACCACACATGGAATCCATGTAGAGATGGACCTATTTCATTAAGAAGAGAACTCCACTCAATTCGAATTTGAGAAAAACAGCCAAGAGGAATAATATTATCCATTGGTAAATCCTAATGGTTCTACCTTCAAAATATATCCATAATCCCATCATTTCCCACCACACCCACTGCTAGTCTTCTGGGGCAAACCATCATTATCCCTCTCCAGTTTCTTACAAGAATGTTACCACATCTCTCTTCTGCCTCCCTGGGACATTTGTTGTCATTCTCTAAACAGAAGATATTGTGATCCTAGTAAAACAAGTGAGATCACATCACTCATGTTCAACGCCCCCAAAGGCCTCTGGACCTGCATCCTCTGCCCTCACTGTTCTGGCCACTTCTCCCAAGCACAATCCCTGTCTTGTTCACCCTAGCCTCCTGACAGAGCCTCAGACAAGACAGGCACAGCCCACCTTGGGGTCCTCTCTCTGATATGCTGACATCACATCTCCTTCAAGACTGCTCATATGCCACCTCCTCAAAAAGCCCCTGCTGACCTGATTGAAAACTGACCTGGCTAGGCCAGCATTTCTACTGCAGCATACTACTCTACTTTAAAAAAATAACCACCGAGCATACCCATCATTTCCTTGCTATGCTTGCTGTCTCTTCTCTGACATTCTCAATGTGTGTCCCGCAAAGCCTGGAGTTCTGGGGTCCTCTTCCCTGGGTGTCCCAGCCACAAAGAACAGTGCCTGGCAAAGGGAGGGCTTTCAAAATGTGATTGTTGAATGAAAGAATGAAGAAAGCAGCAGGGATTATAAAATGAGACTATGGGGAGAAGAGTGATTAGAGGGATAGAAAGTACAGAATTACAGAGTGAGGCTGCCCAGGATTGGGATTAGACACCAGAAGGGAGAGATTCGAAAGGAAGAGACTAAATAGAAGAAGGGATGGATATGCGGTAAAAACATGTGCAGAGGTATATGCAACACACATCCCCCCTGCTCCCCCAACCCACTGGTGGAACTGATTTGGGCAGAATCTCCAACTACCCTAAAAGGCTTCCCATCCTCACCCCTGAACCAAGATGGATGACACCAGCAGGGCAAATCTCCCGCCATATCCGTGAAGAAAGTAAAGAATCCTGAAGCCACCCTCCCCAAATGCCACTTAACATCGGAGGATTTCAGGAGCCTTTGTCTCCTCAGGACCAAAGAAAATACAACAGGAGCCAAGGAGAAGCCTCTTCACTCATCTGCACAAACCAAGTCAATGACCATTGCAGTGGGAATTGTCCCACTCGCTGGAGCATAGTGTCCAGGCTTGGATTACTTTTTCATATCAATGGTTACTATGGTGATATTTATACAGATGTAGCCATGATTAGGCAGTGAATACTTTTAAGAGGTCGCTGGAGGAAAAGAAGGTGCAATCCACCTTCTGTCTTCACAAATCACTCTCATCCCACTTGCTCCCAATAAATGGCTCACTTCTTTTGATTTCACTTGGCAGGCCCACGAAAGAGTCTTTCGATTCTGTCATTTCCAGCTTAAAGCTGGTACTGTGTTTTTCCATTTGGTCTGCATTATGGTTTTATTCATTGATTCACGGCACCTTTTTAAAGGTCGCCGGATAATTCCTCCCTCTGCCAAAAAACATTTCCTAATCCTCAGTCTCTTCCTCTACCAGGGCACCCAAATTCTAAGGCCTCCCATCCCCTCCAGAAGAAGTGTCTGTGTAGTACCATTGCCAAGTTTATGCAACAGCCATACTTTAAACAAACTGTAGGAGATAGAGTCTCTCAAATGTTCCCTCCACCCCACATCATTAGAGTGCAACCTCTGGTGGGGGGAAGGTGGTACCTCTTTTACTTCCCAGTATGAGTAGGGTGGCACGTTAACCCTAAAAAAACACCCTGAAATAACTCGTAGCACCAGGTACTGCAGGGCTGAGTGGATGACTCCAGCATCTCCATGGGTTAGAAACCCGTGCTGGCTTCCTGGCCCCTTCCTCCCTCTCAGCCCCTTTACAAGCTCTATTACCAAAACTTTTGCATTTTACCTTAATCTGGATCTCTGTTCATCTCCCCTCCATACCCTCCATCCTCTAATAATCTCTTCTTGGGTCTTCAGTTTCCCAGACACTAGTGAGCTCTTAGAGACCTAGGGGGATGCTTCGAACTTCCTTGTCCCACTGTTCTTAAGGCAGGGACAGCACTTCCTATTGCAGCCCCCCCTCCTATTGCAGCCCACCTCCTGTTGCTGGACTCCTGAACCATGCCCCCTTCCTCTGCTCTGGTCAGACTGGCTCTCTCCCATCCCTTTTCCCCAAATTCCCTAACTGGGCGATATATTCTCATTAAGGGCTCCAGCATTGTCACCGCTGCAGTGAAGCACTGTGTGTGTGATTGTTTGGTGAACTGCCACCTCTCTTCACTAGATGCAGGTCCCAGGTGAGGACCAGGGCTGCTTCTGCTCACTGCTGCATCCCCATCATGCACACTGCCTGGCATGTGGGAGGCACTCAGTGGATACTTATGATAAATGAGTGTTGGGGGACTGAGACAGTACAGTCCACGAGGGTTGGTGCCTGCCTGCTTAAGTGGTGGCGAGGGGCTTACAACTTCTGGATACAAAGGAAAGGCAAATGCATAGACCCAGACTCAACGAGGCCTTTTGGATCTTGGACACTTAGGCAAGGCTCCCCATGGACACTCAAATAGTTGTCCATATCATTTGCAAACAGGGACTGGGAGGGAACTAAAACCTTGCCATTTACCCTGGCCATGTGGCAGGAGTAGGAACATTTGGTGCCTGAAGTGCTGCCCATACAGTGGCGAGGATGATGCAATTCTTCCTGGGCCCAGGGCATCAGGGTCTGGGCATCACCACTGACTCATGTTCGTGCTCTGCAGGTCAGAGAGCAATCCTGTTAGAGGAATTAAAGGGCAGGCAAGTAGGAGCCATTGGCACAGACATCGGGGATGGGCTGCAGGGAAGCCTGGTAGACAATGAGTCTCTGTCGGCCCTGACCCTACATGCTGGACAGATCATTGGCCCGGAGTCAGCCCACTGGCTCCTCCAGGCCCCAGAGCCTAACCTTGGCATGGGCCACTTTGCTTCATCTCTTTTTATCTACTTTCTCACTTCCAAGCTGCATGACTAATCTGCTTCAAGGCCCATTGAGAGGATTAAATGAAATAATGATGTCAAAAGCAACTTAGCTAGGGAGCTCTAAGTTTATATAAAGGTGAGCATTATAGGTAGTTCTGTGGGTGGCTCACAACAATACCTGCACTCACCCTGCCTCAGCCAGGGCAGCCCAGAGGCCCCTGAGGTCCCCTCCCTCTCTTCTCTCCTCGGTGGGCTCCAGGATGCAGCAGCTGAACAGGTGCCCTAGGAGACCTGCCTGCTTGACAAGGTGAAGATGGCCCTTGATCTTCGGGAGGTTTGCTGAACTCATAAAATCCACTCCACAGAGGAGCTGGGAAGAAGCAGCCAGGAGCCCTTAATAGCTAATCTGACTTGGTTATGTTGCCTGATGGAAACGGGTAAGTGCAGGAAATCACATCTGCTTGGAGATAAGAGCTTACATATTAACACGTGTGCTGGCCCTAAAAAGATTTTTTCCAGTCTTGCCATCATTGCTGAAAGCATTTTCAAAGCACTTATTTGAAAAATTCTCAAGAGCACAGATCTCAGTATTTGGGAGGCCCATCAAAAACCGCAAATACGTTGTTGAAGATGGATTTTTGTTTGTTTGGGTTTTTTTGCTTTTGAAGGAGACAAAATGATTTAGCATCAGACTAATGAATAAGGGACTCAACCGGGGTAAGAACCACTGGCCAGCAAAAAAAAAGAAAAAAGGAAAAGAAAGAAAGACACAAAACTTTCTTTAAACACATTCAACTGAGTTCTTAGAAGTTCAGTGTGCTAGTTTGGAAGAAAGTTCAAAATGCAGTTCCAAAAAGACTCTTGAGTAACTGAACCTTCTCCACTCACAAAAATAACTCTCATTTATTGAGAGCTTACTATCTGGTGCTTTATATACCCTCTATCACTTAGGGTTCAGAAAACCCCTGCATCTATATTACACTGTCTTACAGAAAGGAGGTTCAGTAGCTGCCCAAGGTCACAATCAGGTAAATGTTAGAGCTGCACTTATCTGCATAGAGGCTTTTACTCAAATATCTTGCTCCTCTTCAAGAAGACAGCATTCCTTTGAATGAATGCACTCCAAAGTAGTTGTTGGAGCTTGGGGTTAATAGATGCAGACTATTGCCTTTGGAATGGATGAGCAATGAGATCCTGCTGTGTAGCACTGGGAACGATGTCTAGTCACTTATGAAGGAGCCTGATAATGTGAGAAAAAAGATTGTATACATGTATGTGTAACTGGGTCACCATGCTATACAGTAGAAAATTGACAGAACACTGCAAATCAGCTATAATGGAAAAAATAAGAATCATTATATAAAAATTTAAAAAAAATTCTTTTAAATTATATAATGGTCAGGCTTCTTTTAATCAATGTAAAAACAGAACCCTGCAACAAATATGCAGGATGAATGCCATGTGGGGGTTAAACCACTTGGAACAGGGCTTTGCAAGTGTACAGAAATCCCCAGTGTCTGGGAAAAGCACTGTGAGACCCCCTCCAAATGGGAAGCAGAAAGGAGCCTAAGAAAAACCTGGAAATGGATACCAGACAACCATACGCGTAAGCATATACATATAGGTATATACATATGCATAAACATATACTATTATGCTTATGTGGAGAGTTAAGCTGGTAGCATGGAGCATAATTACATATTAGATTTAATTACACAGAAGCTGCACAGTCTAGGTGTTTAGAGCTGAGTTTAAACCTGGCTCTGGAATCTCCAGGCTGTGTAGTAATTATCCTTCAAGGCCTCAGTGTCTTAGTTGCATATCACATTTTTTCATGGAGTTGCTTGAGAATTAAATACATGGAGTTCCCATTGTGGCTCAGTGGATTAAGAACCTGATGTAGTTTCCATGAGGATGTGGGTTCGATTCCTGGCCTCGCTCAGTGGGTTAAAGAGCCGGCATTAACACAAGTTGCGGCGTGGGTCACAGATGCAGCTTAGATCCTGTGTTGCTGTGGCTGTGGCCTAGGCTTGCAGCTGCAGCTCTGATTCAACCCCCATCCTGGAACTTCCATAGGCCACAGGGCATATAAAGAAAAAAAAAAAAAATGTTAAAAAAAAAAAAAGAACTTCCTGCTGTGCTGCAGTCGGTTAAGTATCCAAATGCAGTGGCTTTAGGTCACTGCAGGAGGCACAGGCCAGATCACCAGCCTGGGAACTTCCATATGCAGTGGGGTGTGGCCAAAATAAAAAAGAATCAAATCTGTTAGGCTCTTCCAATTGTGCCTAGCACGTCGTCAGCACACTAGTGTTAGTTGTGATTATTTATGTAAGAATACAGTAATTTTCCCCAAGGGCTGTTAGCTGGGAGAGGGCACCAGAGGACATTCATATTCTACAAGTGTATTTAGACTTTGACAGTGCTGCTTTAATTCAATCAGACTCCATCAAGTCTGAGTTTTTTGAACTTCAGGAGTATTTTCTTTGCCAATATTACACAGTGTCTGAGATTAATTAAATGATAGCTGCTAAAGTGAAAAGTTTCCAGGACCTTTTCTGTAGAGTAGCTCAAAAAACTGGCATACACTCCTTATAAAGATGAATACACACTTTTTTTTTTTTTTTCTGTTGAGGACTTTGTGATCTTCAAACTACTTGGCTACAGTTTTATTTTTATGAAGTTGAGGCAGCCACTGTTTCTCTAAAGCTGCATATCTGCAGAATAGATGATGATTTTTTTCTACCATGGAATGTTCTTATCATTGTGTCTGGACTTTTTTTTTTTTTTTTTTTTTAATGGCCACACCTGCAGCATCTGGAAATTCCAGGGCCAGGGGTTGAATCCTAGCCTCAGCTTCTGCAGCACTGTGCCAGGCCAGGGTTTGAACCCGAACCTCTGCACAGCAACCCAAGCCACTGCAGCTGGATTCTTAACCCGCTGTGCCACAGTGGGAACTCCAAGTCTAGACTTTCAACAGCTCTAGTTTCAAATTAATGGAGAAGGAAATTTTCCCTGGTTTTCTAATTTAGAATACTGATGTTATGCATATAGAGAGACAGTTATGGGCAGCTGAATGTCTACCTTGACTACAGGAAGTCTTGCTGCCATCAGAGCCCTGCTTCTCTCCCCATCTTAAGACAACAGAAAAATGTTATACTGGGGCAATCTGTGAACTCCTAGCCAACTCAACCACCACCAGAGATAGGACCCCGAAGGCAAAGCTTTATAGCATCCATGCAATAAATGGCAATTTGGTGGAAGTGAACAACTACAGTTTATCCACTCTTCAAAGGCATCATGGCTGAAACAGGCTTCTGTCCAATTACCTGGGAAGCTAACCAGTAAACCAGTCTCCTATGGGAAAATGTCTTCTGGGTTCCAAATAATCTACAAATTACCACCAAGCCTGCCGCCTAGAATCATACCTCTGACCCTCCCTCAAATAGAAACCAATGACTCTTATCTAAGTTTCAGGAAGAAGCTGCAGAGGGGGAAAAAAACAAGAACCAGTTAGGTTAGAACCATCTAGGCCCAGGAAGGTGGAGGATTTGACTTCCAGCAGATCTAGAGCCTCATTATATGCTCATTGTAATGTATTAGCTAAATGACACATCTGCTAGCACCATGACAGTTGACAATGACCTTGGCAACAACGAGAAAAGCCCAAAAGAGCACTGAGTAGAAGAGATGTCTGAGTTCTGGGTCCAAACCACACCCGTTCTTGGATAATTCATGAATATTCCTCACACTCTGTCCAATTTCATCCCTTTTACCTAGATCCTTCTATATATTCAGTGTCTCCACCTGAATTGGGTGGAGAAGTTGATTTGCAAACCAGGTTCCTGCTTCTCCATTCCTTGGCTGTTGAATAAAACTTGTGCTGTTCTAGTCTCGGCATTGTTCCCCTTACTGGCTATGCAAATCTAATCAGAAAAGAAACTCTCTGATCCAGACAGGGGGATTCGGCCCAGGCTAGTGCCCTGGTGTGGATCTGGTTGAACAATGTGGTAATGAACTTAAGGATGTAAGCGTTTATAAATTCCCAGTTATCTGGTTTAATCTGAAACCTTCTTGCAGTTCATATCAATCATGCAACATTTACTGGGTTGCTTTTCTAGAAAAACCAATGCAGACTAAACAAAATTACTGATGGTTTAATTACTATCTCAGATTCTTTGAATGTGATCTAAATAAATAATTTCTCACCTACCCCATAGTCAGAAGTTTTTCTAGTATGACTAGAGAAAATCCATTATACTGCACCTATGCCATTGTCTATTGCATTTAAAATTTTGCTTTTATGCATGCTAAAGCACAAACATGTTGTTTAGTCTACTTCTATAGAAAGGCTATTTTATTTTTTCATCTTAGTTTGCTCTTTGGCTCAAATACTATGATACCATCTAGACGTGAAAATATATGCACCTCCAATGATGGTCCTTTCCTTACAAATCCTCCCCGAATATCTGTGCTGGATTAGGTTTTTTCTGTAACTCTGAGTTATAGAAATGCTGAAAATAATCTAAAGTGTTTGTATAAAAGGGAGATATAAAAATGGGAGATAGCACAAGAGCTAATTAAAGGGAAACCTACAATTAGATGGGTTCCCTTGATTAATGGCATTGGAACTGTCTGATGAGTGATGGGTGGGGGAATTTCACAGTCCACACTGATCTAGATTCGGTACCTTTAAGAATGAAGAACTCTCATGCCCACCTTAAAATGAACTTTTAAGAAAAACCTACCTCAGGGAAACGTTTAGAAAGACTAAAGCATTTTGGCAGCACAATCTGCCTGGTAAGAGTAACTTTTTAATTCCAACTTTTTCAAACTTAATTCACTCCATAGGAAGTGACAACCAGTTATTGAACTAAGTCAAAGCCTCAGGTAAAGTACAAGTTCATCTAAATAGGGGAATTAAACACACGGATCCTGAAAGTTCTAGAGAACACTGCAGGATGCCCTGCTGCACCATTCCAAATATCTACATTTGTTCGGGTACGTTGCTCAAGAAGGGGAACATTTGCACATTTATTGAAAGGGAATTGAATGGCAGCCATTGTTATGTGACTGGAATGCTACATTCCATACTTTACATAGTCATGTCTAAGACTTTACATTGGGGGAAAAGGACAAAGAACATATTATCTTCTATGGTTTTCTTATGGCCTTGAAGGCAAATCCTTCATAAGATATGTCACCCTTCTAAAAGGCTAGTGATGGACTGAATGAGATGTCCAGTGAGAAATTCAGTTTGCAAGTATGATATATAATTGTAATTAATTCAAAAAATTTGCTTCATTTGCTGAAACTGGAGCATCCTGTGGTGCCATTAAGTAAGGAAGTGCTGGAAAAAAACCTGGGGGCATATGGAAAGGACACAGGAGCCCATCTGAAGGAGCTCCTAATGGCCAAGACTGGGACAACTTGAGCAGAAAACTAAATAAGGACAGTATTGGATTATAACCCAAAGAATCAACTAACTATCCATGAGTTCATCCTGCTGTAAATCAATGATGGATAAATAGATGAAAGCAGGAGAAAGAACAATTCTTACAGAAGAATTCCAATAATAATTGTAGGATAAATGAAGGAAACGGAAAAATTAGAAAACCGCAGACCTTGGCATATACCCAAGTCAAACCATAATATGAAAGGATACATGCACCCTTGTGTTCATAGCAGCACTATTCACAACAGCCAAGACATGAAAGCAATCTACGTGTTCATCAACAGATGAATGGATAAGGAAGATGTGGCAGACACATACACACACCCACACACACACTGGAATATCACTCAGTTATAAAAAAGAATGAAGTAATGCCATTTGCATGGACCTAGAGATTATCATACTAAGTGAAGCTAAGTCAGAAAGAGAAAGACAAATACCATATGATATCACTTACATGTAGAATCTAAAACACAATTCAAATCAACGTACCTATGAAACAGAGACAGATTTACAGGTATAAAGAAGAGACTTGTGGTTGCCAAGGGGGAGTGGGGGTGTGGAGGGAAGGATTGGGAGTTGGGGATTAGCAGATGAAAAGTAGTATATATAGGATAGATAAACAACAAGGTCCTACTGTATAGCACAGGGAACTGTATTCAAGATCCTGTGACAAACCATAATGAAAAATAATATGAAAAAGAATATATAGGAGTTCCTATTGTGGCTCAGTGGTGATGAATCTGACAGGTGTCTATGAGGATGCAGGTTCGATCCCTGGCCCCACTCAGTGGGTTGAGGATCCAGTGCTGCCCTAAGCTGTGGTGTAGGTTGCAGATGTGGCTCAGACCCCATGTTGCCATGGCTGTGGTATATGCCTGCAACTACAGCTCTGCTTGGACCTCTAACTTGGGAACTCCCATATGCCAAGGGTGCAGCCCTAAAAAGGCAGGAAAAAAAAAAAGAGTATATATATATATATGTATAACTGAATCACTTTTCTGTACAGCAGAAATTAACACAACATTGTAATTCAACTATATGTCAATAACATTTTTTGAAAAAGAAAGTAAACCATAGGAATAATTGCTCCAGGCAGGATCCATTGATGAATGCTGAAATTAAGGGGTGAAAGTTTAAGTTGCATAGTTTCTTTTTCTTTTTTTCTTTTTTCTTTTGTCTTTTTTTTTTTTTTTTTTTTTTTTTTTGCCTTTTCTAGGGCTGCTCCCTCGGCATATGGAGGTTCCCAGGCTAGGGGTCTCATTGGAACTGGAGCCACCGGCCTACACCAGAGCCACAGCGACATGGGATCTGAGCCGCTTCTGTGACCCACACCACAGGTCACGGCAACACCGGATCCTTAACCCACCGAGCAAGGCCAGGGATGGAACCCGCAACCTCATGGTTCCCAGTCGGAGTCGTTAACCACTGAGCCACGACGAGAACGCCCTTAATCTCTTTTAGTCTTGTCTGTCATGACCTTGGCCCATTGAAAAATTAACTCATGGTATTTTGCAGGATGTCCCTTGATTTGGGTTTGTCTCATATTTTCGCACAAGTAGACCAAGGTGATACATTGGCGGGGGGGGGGGGGGTAGAGAATCTACATAGGTGATATGACGTTTCAGTGCATCACATTAAGGAGCCTATGACATCTATGTTAACTTATTATTCCTGACGATGTTAACTTTCATCACTTGGTTGAAGTGCTTCTGATTGTGAGGGTAACAGTAGTTAAGAAACATTTGTAGGGAGATACTATGAAACTATACAACTTAGGAGTTCCCGTCGTGGCTCAGTGGTTAACGACTCCGACTGGGAACCATGAGGTTGCGGGTTCCATCCCTGGCCTTGCTCGGTGGGTTAAGGAACCGGTGTTGCCGTGAGCTGTGGTGTGGGTCACAGAAGCGGCTCAGATCCCATGGTGCTGTGGCTCTGGTGTATGCCGGTGGCTCCAGTTCCAATGAGACCCCTAGCCTGGGAACCTCCATATGCCATAGGCACGGCCCTAGAAAAGGCAAAAAGACAAAAAAAAAAGAAAAAAAGAAAAAGAGAGAGATTAAGGAGGTCCCAATACGTCGACTAATGTGCCAGGTGGGATCCTGGAGCAGAAGGACATCAGTGGAAAACTGTGAAATCGGAACAGCCTGTAGTTTAGCTAACAGTGTTGTTCTCATATCTTATTGTTGATCAGTGTACTAGGTTTATGTCAGTTGTTACTCTTGGGGGTAGCTGGATGTGAGATGTACGAGTGCTCTGTACGATTTTTACAATGCTTCTATTCAGTCTAAAATTATTTCACAATAAAAGTTAAAATGTAAAAGATTTAAAAATTTTGCTTTATTGTTCTGCTTACCAATTGGGTTGTATCTTGAAGGGTGACCAGGAGTTAAACAATGAAAATAGGGAATCACAACTAACGTAGATCAAAGAATTAGTCCTACAACCCATTTCTATTCCTCGCTCAACCAGTTACAAGCTGTGCGACCTTGGGCAAGTCACTCAATCTCTCTAAGCCTCAGTTTCTTCATCGACAGAGGGGAGATGAGTCAGGGTACCTACTTCATGGAGCCAGAAAGATGACTGAGACAAGACATGCCTGGTGCATTGCAGGAACCCAATCAGTGTTTACCATGGTGATGGTGGTGACAGCGACAGTACTGTCTCTGGCCACCAGTTCAGCTCTTCTCTCCCCATGAAGGCCCTGACCTAGCCCATCCTGCACCTCAGCCACAGAAGTCCCCAAAGCCCCCATCTGTACACCACTACTCCAGGGCCTGCCCTTGATGCCTTTCCAGCCCTGTCTCTATGCAGTTTTGTTCAGATGTGTTTTGTGTATTTCTTTGTTTTGGCCATGCCCACAGCATGTGGAAGTTCCCAGGCCAGGGATCAAATCCAAGCCGCAGCTGCAGCCTGCTCCACAACTGCGGCAACGCTGGATCTTTAACCTGCTGCACCACAAGAGAATTTCCTGTCCAGATGTTTTTTATTGAGCACTTACTATGGGACTCAGTATTACACTGGGGCAGCAAGGACGAAGGCAAAAGAGAGTTGGTCTTTGCTTTGGGGAGAGAAACAGACGTGTTACTTGTCTGGTGGGAGAACAGACATGTGAACAGATCATTTCACTTAACCTGGGGATACTCAGATGGGGGTAAGCCAAGGTGTTATGAGAGCTCCCAGTCCAGCCTCAACTAAGTCTTACCAGATGTTTGTTTGTTTCTGCTTTTTAGGGCCGCACCTGAGGCATATAGAAGTTCCCAGTCTAGGGGTTAAATTGGAGCTGTATCTGCCGGCCACAGCAACACAGGATCTGAGCCGCTCCTGCAACCTACACCACAGCTCACAGCAACACCAGATTCTTAGCCCACTGAGCGAGGCCAGAGATCTAACCCACGTCCTCATGGATACTAGTCGGATTCATTTCTGCTGAGCCACAACGGGAACTCCCCTGAGTCTTACTATGTGAACAAGAGTTTAGACAGCCAAGAAAGATGGGATGAGGATGGGGAAAGGCAGAAGGAACAATTGAATTAGAAAAGGCTCAGGAGAGGTCCTGCTGTACAGCGCAGGGAACTATATCCAGTCTCTTGGGATAGACCATGATGGAAGATAATATAAGGGACTGTGTATACAGGTACGATGGGGTCACTTTGCTGTAGTGGAACAATACCATCAATCAACTGTAATAAAAAGAAAAAAACAAAAAAAAGAGAAAAGAAAAGGCTCAGGGTCCTTGAAATAGCCAGCAGTATGGGGAAGCCTGTGAGAAGAGAGAATGGGAAAAAATTGAACACAGGCAGGTAAGGCCGGGGTGATGGATGATTCTGTCCATCAAGGTAAGTCCTTGAATTTTACCCTTTGGGTGATGGGTGTCACCAGGGGAGCAACACGATTAGAGTCATAGTTTAGGGCTATGATTCTGAAGGCATTTGGAGAAAGGATTGTTGAGATGTAAGACCAGTTAGTGTCAGGGGCACCAAATAGAAGAGCCCTGCTTTCTTTTCAATAAGAAATAATAACTTAATTAATATTAATAATTGAATTGTTATTTTATTAAGTTATTGCTTGGGCAGTCAGTGTAAGGATGGAAAAAACAAGGTGATTGAAAAATATACAGGAGACACACAGTTTTCACTCAATGCACAAGCTCTGGCTGAATCACCTGACTATGAAAGGAGGGGTCTGGGATGAGTCTAGGTGCCTAACTTAGTGATGGTGCCATTTATAGATAAAGGTGATATGGGGTGAAGAAATGGTTGTTGGAGGAGACAAGAAATCGTGTTAGAGGAATGATAAATTCCATTGTGTACGTGTTGAACCTGAGTTGTATGTGAAGCATTGAGTTCATATTTCCAACCATCAGGAAGATGTCTGCTTGAGGATCAGAGGAGGTTAGGATCAGGGAGGAGTTAAGATCTTGAATTTGGGAGTTCCATCGTGGTGCAGTGGTTAACAAATCCGACTAGGAACCGCGAGGTTTCGGGTTCAATCCCTGGCCTTGCTCAGTGGGTTAAAGATCCGGCGTTGCTGTGAGCTGTGGTGTAGGTTGCTGACCCGGTTCGGATCCCATGTTGCTGTGGCTGTGGTGTAGGCCGGCAGCTGTAGCTCCAATTAGACCCCTAGCCTGGGAACCTCCATATGCTGCAGGAGCGGCTCTAGAAAAGGCAAAAAGACCAAGAAAACAAAAACAAAAAACCTTGAATTTGGATAAGATCATACAGAGGCAACAGGATGTACATCTTGGGCCAAAGATGGAACCCTTGGGACCACGCACAGGTTGGGGGGGGGGGGCGGTAAGAGAGAGGGTGGCCATGAAGGGGACCAGGAGGAAAGCATCAGAGAGAAAGACTGCACAGGGCTAGTTACATCATCCAGAAAAACAGGGACTGAGGCGAGTCCACCAGCTTTAAGTGACAAATGTCACAAGCGGCCTTGCCAGAGCAACTTCAGTTGACTTTGGGGGATAAATAATTCTGTGGATTGAAGAGAGAGGAATAAATGCAGACATTTAAATTTCAGTAAACTTTGCGAACAAGAATTGCTAACGTATTGATATCTTATAGGGGAAGATACAATCCATTTCCTTCTCTTGGTAACTCTAGACTGTGGCTACCCCATTACTGCCATTTTCGAGATAAGGAAGTCGATAAGATAAGGTGAGAGACAGATACCAGCAAGAAATGGATTGAGGAAAGGGGGTGATGAGGATGAAATAAACTTAAGCACAGTCATACCTCGAGGGGAAGGGACCACAGCAGAGAGAGGGTAGAATAAGGGAGCCAATGGATGGTCTCCTGGGCAAAGTCCTGGAGGAGAGGGATGGATGACACAGGTGGAGGCAGCATCCCTGAACTGAGGAGGACCCCTCATCCTCATCCTCAGAAAGGAGAGGAAGATGGGCTTAGTTATATATAAGTTTGCAAGTAGTGGGTAAGGAAGTCGAGGAAATGCAACTTTATCACCTCGTTTTTTTTGGCCATGCTCATGGCATACAGAAGTTTCCAGGCAAAGGATCAAATCCAAGCTGCAGCTGCAACCTATGCCACAGCTGTGGATTGAACACAGCCCTCTACTGTGCCATAGTAGGAACTCCTGTCACCTCAGTTTTTCATCGAAGGTCCCAAGGAAATAAAAACTCTCACTTCCTTTCCCAACTCCTGGACTTCTATTGAATTCCCTCCCGCCATTGAGACCCAATTCCCTGGGGTCTCTACCCCCTCTATCAAGCGGGGAAACCTCAGACAATGTGGGGTGGGATGGAAACAGGAGAATTCTACCTAAAAGGGCTTTTTGTTCAAATAATGGTAACACAGAAAAAGCAACTCAACACCATCAGAACTTTGCCTGAAAACAAGCCACCATGTAGCAAAATATTATCTACCATCATGCTCTTCCAACTGGAAGATGGATGCTTCTGAGAGCATGCCACATTATTTTTAAAGGAATATGCTGGCACTTATCTAGTTTTAAGGGACTCAATTTCCAGATTCTTAACCTCCAGATCCTAAAACTGGTCTGCCTGAGAAAGCACCTGCATTCTGAGGGTTTCCAGTCTCCCCTTCTAATTTGCAGCCCCCTTCTTCCTGTGAGACAATGCAAAGGCAAACCAGCCCCCATGCCCAAGCTAGACAATGCAATGTCCCAGGATAGTGACCCTGTAACCGGTCCTCAATGGAGTAGAGTCCCACCGACACCCCGAAGCTTCCCTTCTCCGACTATGGTTTGTACCAATTCCTCTGAATGGTTAAAAAAAAGAAAAAAAAAAAAGTCAGGTATGAGAGAAAGCAAAGGCTTTGTTGAAACATCAGGGTCTGTTTTTGCAACACTAGATGTGGAAATATGGATCTAGATTTCCCAGAGGTAGAAGCCACATTTGCTAGGGGCTCCCCTGGGTATATGCAGGCCCTGATGAGTGCAAAACATCTGTGGGTGACACTGATTATTTGTCAACAAGAAGAGAGACTAACGAAGCTCCAGTAACTTTCCCCAAGGCATCTTCCTAGCGCCCTATACACAAATACTCCTCAGGCTCTCTGATGGAGGAAGAACGCGAAACATTTTGCTCTTGAAGTCCATACTCTCAGGTCTCTGAATTTCCAGATTAAAGAGTTGTTTTTCTTTTTAGAGCTGCGCCTGTGGCCTATGGAAGTTCCTGGGCTAGGGATCGAATCTGAGCTGCAGCTGCTGGCCTACACCACAGACACAGCAACACAGGATCTAAGCCAAATCTGCAAACTACACTACAGCTAGAGGTAATGCCAGATCCTGAACCCACTGAGTGAGGCCAGGGATCGAACTCACATCCTCATGGAGACGATGTCAGGTTCTTAACCTGCTTAGCCACAAGGGGAACTCTAAGAACGTTGTTATTAAATACATTGTTGTGTGTTAACCACTTCTCCAGAGAGCCCTGGCATGGCCCCTCACCATGCTCTGAACTCAAGCTGAAAAATTTAAAAAGGAAAAATCAAGACTTCTGGTTATAAAAACCTAAACCATTCAAAAGATTGAGTTTCGTGTCTGTCATACCATCCCTTAAGGAACTTTTTCATAAATACACTTTTACAAACTGTATCTTGATTATTATCTGCAGATTGTGGGGACAATGTTTCCTTTCAATGGGACTGCAGAGTGTTTTAGGACAATTTTCAGTCATCGGGACTAGGCAATACTCAAAATTAGCCCTTTAGATCTAGCGGCAATCTAAAGGAAGAAATAATGAAACACAACAGTAACTGCAGCTCTGATAAGGGACCATTTTCAGTTTGACGGCTGCATCTTCCAGAGGATGGTCAGCTGTCTCCAAACAGTTTGAGCCAATTGGCGCTTACTGTATAAAGTTAAGCAAATGTTGACAACCAATCGCTCACCTTTTTCTTTGGAATCATTGTCACTGCTGTGTGCATGACCACAACAGCAATTAAAAGTCAGCAGGGCTGGGGAACAATTCGATTACAACGTTGCTGAGGTGTAAAATACAAAGCAGTCCTCAAATGAGAGACAGACCGCCAAGGGGAAGACCCCCAGCTGAGGAAGGAGAGGGATGAAAGGCCAGCATGTGCTTGGTCCCTTAGGGGTGGCTGTGTTTTACTACACAGTGCCTGACACTAGGTTAGGTGACTAACCCCAAGGTGTGTATTTCTCTTACCCAGAGGGTGAAAACCTTGCTTCTTTTCCTCCGTGTTTTTCCCAAGAGCAGACAGTTTTTGACAGCTAACTCTCAGTGCCCCTGAGTGGGGGATGTTTATCTGGTGTCCCTAGCTGGAATTCACAATATATTTCCCCAGGGCAACATTGTAGACATCATAGGTATAATTAAATCGTGGTATTTTTACAGCAAAGTTCAGCTCCACAGAGCACCCAGCTAGATGAACTTTACATAGAGCCAAAGACACACTCATTTAAAACTTGTAGTCAGTGCTGTTTTCTTTGACATGTTCGCTATTTATGACTCAGGCTCTCTAAAATGCACAATACTGAGTCGTTTGTCATGCTCAAAAACATTAGACTTTTAAAACTATGATCAGGAGTTCCTGTTGTGGCTCAGCGGTGACGAACCCAAGGAGGATCCACGAGGATGTGGGTTCAATCCCTGGCCTCATTCAGTGGGTTAAGGACCCAGCATTGCTGTGAGCTGTGGTGTAGGTCTCAGACACAGCTTGGATCCTGAGTTCCTGCGGCTGCAGTGTAGGCTGGCGGCTACAGCTCCGATTCCAACCCAGCCTGGTAACTTCCATATGCCAAGGGTGCAGCCCTAAAAAGACAAAATAAATGAATAAATAAAACTAGGAGTTCCCTTCATGGCTCAACCATTAAAGAAACCAACTAGGATCCATGAGGATGCAGGTTAGATTCCTGGCCTTGCTTAGTGAGTTAAGGATCCAGCATCGGTGTGAGCTGTGGTGTAGGTGGCAGACACGACTCAGATGTGAGGTGGCTGTGGCTGTGGCCAGCAGATACAGCTCTGATTCAACTCCTAGCTTGGGAACTTCCATGTGCCGTGTGATCGACCCTAAAAAGCAAAACAAACAAACAAACTATGATCGATTTTTGGATAATTCACTCTTTCACTGAAGTATATTCATTTACAATGTTGA
The DNA here is from genome assembly GCF_054392235.1 of Sus scrofa. Taxonomy (NCBI): domain Eukaryota; kingdom Metazoa; phylum Chordata; class Mammalia; order Artiodactyla; family Suidae; genus Sus; species Sus scrofa. The sequence continues at coordinate 105,982,686 of NC_139388.1, read as the reverse complement.
GTCAGTTTCAAGTGCATAACAACATAATTCAGCTATATCTACATTTCAGATTTGTTTCCATTATAGATTATTACAAGGTATTGAGTATAGTTCCTTGTTGTTTATCTATTTTATATACCGTAGTGTGTATACCTCAGTCCCTTCCTGTCCTTTCCACTTTGGTAACCATAAGTTTGTTTTCTACGAAGGTTAGTCTTTTTCTCTTTCGTAAAGAAGTTCATTTGTATCATTGTTTTGGATTCCACACATCATCATATGTGATGTCATATGATATTTATCTTTCTCTGACTTACTAATGAGTCTCTAAAAAGAGTATTATTGTTGGTTATGGGACAGCTCCTCCATCCTTATGAGGAGGATGTCCAGAGGTTGGGGGCCTACATCACAGCCACAGCAACACTGGCTCCGAGCCGCATCTGTGGCCTATACCAGGGCTCAGGGTAACACCGGAGCCTTAACCCACTGAGCAAGGGCAGGGATTGAACCCGCATCCTCATGGATCCTAGTCAGATTTGTTACCGCTGAGCCACAACAGCAACTCCCTGAAAGGTACCGCTTTTCAATCCTTCAAGAGCATTAGGAGTTAAACAGGCCTATGGGCAGCTGGTTTGCATACATGACCACCACTGGTCATATTTTGAACATAAAAAAAAAATGTATTTAAAATTCTAAATACGTGGTTCCCCAGCTTCAAGAATACAACGCATTCTTATGTGGGGAAATTTCCTTACTCACACAGGTTTTATTTCTCAGCTGTTGCCTGGCAACAGAGATGCCAAGAGAGGTCAAGAGGTGAGAGAGCAGACTGAAGTCATTATGGAAAGCAAGCTTATCAGCATTTTCCATCTAACTTGGTAATCCTTGAAATAAAATAGGTTTCATTGTATTGAGTGGTCTGTGTTTTTTTCTTATCAAATGCCAAGTTCTTAGAGGCTTTCCTCTCATCCTGAATCTAAGTCCAGTACGCATGGAGAATGTAAATTACGTGCATTGCTTTGACACGGACGTCTCTGTTACACTTTGAAGGGGAAAGTGGAAACCTTCCGGCCTTCTGCAGTCATGTACTATGAGAAAAGTGAACACTTTTGAAAGCATTCCAAGAGGTACCAGAGGAAAAAAGTATTCTTTAGAGAAAGGCATGCACATGTTCTGTAGGTTGGCTTGCCGCTATTTTGAAATGAGCAGCAATGTGATCAAAATTTAAGCATCATCTCTTGGAGTTGTTCCCCCTAACCTCTCAGCAGCCCATTCTGTACCAAACTAGGTAGGTCCCTGAGGATCCGTGGCTCATGGATAGTCAGTTGCACTTCAGCATGATGCATTTTAAGACTTCTTTTCCAGTGGGCATAATATAATGTGGCTTTAATGACATTTCATGCCTGGGCAATGTGATTGTTCCAGGATTTCTCGGCCAAATTTTTAACTTTTCCACAGGACTGCTCTAAAGGTAAGGCAATTCAAGTTAGAATAACATCCCACGTTGGTCTGACGTGGATCCAGAACTATTTCTGGAAGAGGATTTTTATCTCATGTGGTCGTCTCTTGTGTCATTCCCAAGGGAAGCCACAGTGACCATCCCTTCAAGGATGTGTCCTTAAACTTCACTACAGAAAGTTAACTCTGCCCTTCAGTAACTGAGCAGGACCTTCAGGGCCTTCCTTGGAACAGCCCCCCTACCGCTACCACCCCACCCCATCCCCCATGGCTCCATGTCTTGCACCTGCCTCTGGTCTGTAGAAAAACTTCAGCCTCGTAGGTCTTCCCCAAGTTCCAGAGAGTGAATTTAACCAGAGAAGTGAGAAAATGCAGAAAGAAAGGGAAACAGTCAAGCAAGACAAAATAAAATAGTTTAGCCATTCAACAAAGTCAAGGACCTTCGGTTCTTCCTCAAGAAGATACTATAGATAATATTCTGAGCCACGTCTTTGGAGCTGTGTTGCAGATACAGAAACTCCCACCAAGTAGAAGAAGTTAACTGTAGGCTGCCCACCAGCACATAAACACCAGGCCAGGTGGAACGAAGGTTGATGACGCTGACTTCCAATTATATCACCACCAACCAATCAGAAGAATGTCCCTGAGCTAATCACACACCCCACAACCTCCGTCCCTCGCCCTGTCCTTAAATTGCCCTGAAAGCCTTTGGGAAGTTCAGGTCTTTTGAGCACCAGCTGCCTGGACACCTTGCTTGGCATCTATAACAAACACCGCGATTTCCTTCCCTACAACCCAGTAAACTGGCTTTCTGCTCAGGCGAGCGGACCCAAGTCTGGTTCCGTGGCACTTCCTCCATCGACTCCCAAATACTTTGGTAACACTGCACTCCCAGTTTTAGTCAGAGATTACAAACCAAGATTCCATGTGGAATAATTATTACCAAAAGCCCTGTAGGGAGAAATTCACCCATGAATATAATCGCCTGAAAGATGTGGGGCTGCCAATTCCTCTCCATTTCCCAGATTTTGCTTTAGGACAGAACTGTATACTTGGAATCAGAGGTCCCTTTAGAACTGCTTCTGCTCAAGCAGGTGCATGCAGCATATAAATAAGCAGCTACAGATGAGATCCTACCAACAGCCATATGACCGTCATTTTCTCTGTTACAGGGTGCTGGTGATTCATTGTTCTTTCCGCTACCCTTAAAGAGCACCTATGGACTCTCCTCGTAGGTTTTAGGGTTAGAAAAACATGGATTTTTTATCTCACAGATATTTCTAATCTTTCATTGATCATGTTTTCCTCTTCACTTTCACTGCTAGGAACCTCAGACCCAATTCTACAACCTACCTCTCTCTACTGCACGGGGTGTGAAGGTCTATACCTCCCAGATTCACCTGGTCCTGGCTGTGTTTTTTCCTTCCAGTATCTTATTTTAACCCTGACTTTCCCAACCAATTATCCCGTCTGAATAATTGGGTACCTGACTCAAGTGCTTTAGAGCAACATGGGATATGAGTTTTAAAAATTAACAATAGGGAGTTCCCATTGCGGTGCAGTGGAAGCAAATCCAACTAGCATCCATAAGAATGCAGGTTCAATCCCCAGCCTCCCTGGCCTCGCTCAATGGGTCAGCGATCTGGTGTTGCCATGAGCTGCAGTGTAGGTTGCAGAAGTGGCTGGGATCCTGTGTTGCGGGGGCTGAGGTATAGGCTGGCAGCTGCAGCTCTGATTCAACCCCTAGCCTGGGAACTTTCATATGCCGCTAGTGTGGCCCAAAAAAGAAAAAAAAAAAATTAACAAACAAAGGAGACAGGTCAGGGGAGGGATGGACTGGGGTTTGGATTTAACATATGCACACTGTAGTATATGGAATGATTGGAACTGCTGTATAGCACAGGGAACTCTCCCCAATATTCTGTGAAAATCTATTTAGGAAAAAAATGCATGTGTGTACATGTAGAACTGAATTGCTTTGTTATACAGAAAAAATTATTACAACATTGTTAATCAACAATTCTTCAATGAAAAATTTTAAAAAATTAACCACAAACAAGAGTCACATGGGAGATAAAGAAGAAAGTCCTCTTCTTCCTGTTCTTAGACCCCCACTTTGGAATCCAAGGAGGATGAAGGATACCCCACCCATCCTCCCACTTACTGCTGCCCAGAGTCCTAACATCTGAAGTAGAAGGTGCCAAGAGAGTTCTGAGTAGCTGGGGTAGGCGGGCCTTGGGAGGGCTCCCAAGAAGCCAAGAGAGAAATCTCACTCTTAAGCAGCAAGGAATTGAAAGATGAGCCACAGTGGGAACTCCTAACATGAGATATGATTACTGTCATTAAAAAGTTAGTAGGTATTAGGCAACTTTTTCCCACAGCAAGTCTCTGGCTACAGGGTCACTTTGAAAGAACGTCAAGAAAATGCCAGTCAGGAATTTCTTACATTCAATCCAAAGCTGACATTTAAAATCCTGACACATCCAATTTGTATAACATAAGAATGTCAACTCCGCAATACATATTTATGAAGGAGTTCTGCCCACCTCCTGTATTCCCAGGTGTTCCCTACACATGCAATTCTAATAATTATCCCAAACCTGTTACTATATTTTCTGCTTCCACAAGTGAGAGAGAAACTGCATTTAAAGGAAACAAAACAACCCCCCCCCCCCCAAACCACACACCAAAACCCCACAGGGAAGGTAGAAATGTTGCTTTGGCTAAGTAGAATGGTTATTTTTCCAATCAAAAGTGGTTATATGATCTCCAGTAAATAGGGGTGGATATTTAATGTAGTGACTATGGGGAGGTAATATAACTGAATTCTCAAAAGCCACTGGGGCTGTAAATACAGCACAAATATGCCCAGGCAGATGGAATCTGCCCATATTGTGTATATATTCAGTGGGGGAAAAGAATTTTTGTCAGAATGGTTAGAAGCCTGTACCCATACATTGTTTGATCAATTTGTTTCAATGACTAGCAGAACCTCAATATTTCACATTCCCCTAGCAGACGTTTCCCACGTTGCTTTTCTAAATCGACGCCAGTCAGAAATCTACACTTATGAACACTGTAAACCAACTATAATGGAAAAAATAAAAATCATCAAAATTAAAAAAAAAAAAAATCACACAAAAAGAAAATAAGGCACAGAGTTGATTAACTTGCCCACAACACACAATTAGTAAATGGCAAAACCAGGACTTGAATGAAGGTAGCCTTGGTCCAGTGCCCGGCTCGGAACCACCACTCTGCGACCTCTAAGGCCAAGGAATGAACTTGAGTTCTCCCAAACCTTGGCACTGCATCAGTCTATTTCTGCAGGTGTTAAGGAGGCACTTAAAATAACAAAGAAGGAGAAGCAATAACCATCACCAACAAAATAGCTCATATTTCTTGAGCATTTCCTCAATGCCAAGTGCTGGGTTAAGCAATAATAATAACAACAACCTTCAGAGCAATGCTAGGAGGTAGTACCATTTCATCACCCGTTTATAGATAAGGAGCGTGTGTGTGAAGCCATTCATCTCAAAAGTGGGAGAGCCACATCTGCTTGCCCCCTCCTAAATGGTACCGCTACCTTTAAGATCAGGGGTCCCTGCAGAGAGTAAGGCGGCTTTGAGTTTAGAGGGAGGGGGTCCACGCAATTTCATCGACCATGGCTCCCTGGTAATGATCAGACAAAGGGTAAAATATAAAGAGGAGCAGGTCCAGGGGATGGTACAAATACTGGGCTGAAGAGTGGGGAGACGGGTGCTGATAAAAATCCCCAGGAACTGCCTGAGACCCAGACTTCAGGAAGGCCAGGAAGGCAGATGTTTCATGTAGGACAAAGCATGGAGGGAAGGAGATTGGTGCCCTGCTGAGGACTAGGACATGTGGCTGGGAGTTCCTGTTGTGGCTCAGTGGAAATAAATGAATCAGGTTAGTATCCATGAAGATGCCGGTTCAATCCCTGGCCTTGCTCAGTGGGTCGGGGATCTGGCATTGCCATGAGCTCTGGTGTCAGTCACAGATGTGGCTTGGATCCCATGTAGCTCCCATTCAACCTCTAGCCTGGGAACTTCCATATGCTCTGCGTGTGGCCCTAAAAAGCAAAAACAAACAAACAAACCAAAAACAATGTGGCTGAAGCTTTGTTTTGAGAGTGTGTTTATCTCCTCTCTACTGGAACACCTGAGGCTTTGGGTGGGTATTTCACTCTATCAAAACAAAAACATTAAAGAAACAGAAGGGAAAAAAAAAAAAGAAATCTACACTTATGTAGAAAGCAACCCTTTAGAACATTGTTCGCATAACACTTCTTTGTTACTTAAAAACAAATAATAAAACATTAAATATTTCTGTTTTTAAAAAAAATCAAGACTAGATTTGACAACTCAGGTAAAAATTTCCAGCTGTCAATGAGCGGGAAGTAGAATAAAAAGTGGGGAAAAGTTGCCTCATACCTACGACTTTTTAATGACATTAACAGTATCTCATGTTAGGAGTTCCTGCTGTGGCTCAGCGGGTTAAGAACCTGGCTAGTTTGATCAAACCTGCAGGTTTGATCCCTGGCCTCGTTCAGTGGGTTAAGGATCTGGCGTTGCCATGAGCTGTGGTATAGGTCACAGATGCAGCTCTGATTCGACCCCTAGTCTGGGAACTTCCATATGCTGGGGGTGTGGCCCCCCAAAAGCCCCCCCCGCCCCAAAATCTCATGTTAAAATGTTAAAATTACGTCAGTTAAGAGTGTGTCCTTCACAGCTAATACAGATATCCCTTTCAACACTAATTATTTTATTATGTGATTTACTCTGATTGTCTAATCATGACCCAAGAATGTACCATGGCTATGAACTTCTTGTTATTTTTTTTTAATGTAATTTACCAATTTTTCTTTTTCCTTTCTTTCTTCTTTTTTTTTTTTTTTTTGTCTTTCGTCCTTTTTTTAGGGCCGCACCCACGGCATCTGGAGGTTCCCAGGCTAGGGGTCGAAACGGAGCTGTAGCCACCGGCCTATGCCAGGGCCCCTGCAATGCCAGATCCGAGCCGCATCTGTGACCTACACCACAGCTCACGGCAACACCGGATCCTTCACCCACTGAGCGAGGCCAGCGATCGAACCCGCAACCTCATGGTTCCTAGTTGGATTCGTTTCCACTGCGCCACCACAGGAACTCCTAATTTACCAATATCTTAAGTATATTTCATTGGTGGTAAGATACCCATATTTTGTAACATATATACTATATATATTTATTTATATAAAATTTGACTCTTCATGTCCTCTCAGAGTCTCTATATCCAGAATTTAGGATGTTTTCCGTGACATCCAGCCACTCTGCCTAAGTAATCCTCTTCAGCCCGAAAAAAAAAGCCTACCATGTATTTCATCGCCCCAGACTTGAAACCACCTTCCCATTCCATCAATCCTCACCTCCAACCCATTTATTCCTCCTGACAACTACTTCTTGTATCTATCACTGCTCTTTTTATTCTCACACTGATTACTGAGATTTCAGCTGGATTATTTCCAATCTCTTGGCCCAGTCCCTAATCAACTACTCCACTCTGTTCCCCACTCTATTCTGATGAAATCTTTTCTACCATGGTTTTCAAGGTCACTGTAGCTGTTCAATAACCTCCCACAGCTCCTGTGCAGAAAAGAGCACAGCAGGCCTGAGATGCCAGGCTTAGAAAGGCCTGCTTGCAAGGCTGGCCCTTGGCTGGCATCTGGAAACTTGGCTTGGGGGAGAGTTCCTTTTGCTCACAGCTGAGAAGGGGGCTCACTGTGCTCAAACTGTTGGTACAAATGATATGGCTTGTGCCCAACACCTGCTTTCCTTCTGGGAGCCTGGAATTTTGACGGGTACTAACGAGGCGAAGGATGTCTATGGGACCAGCCCCCAGCAAAACTCCTGGGCACGGAGTCCCTAGCAAGCTCCCAGGCAGGCAGCATTTCCCACGTGCTTTCCGTGTGTGGCTGGAGGGATTAGACACATCTTGCCTGAATACATGGGCAGGGACCCTTGCAAGCTCGTGGCTGGTCTCCCCAGGACATCACCCATCCCGTTTGCCCTGTGCTGCTTCTGCTCTGTATCATTTTGCTGTAATTAATCTTACCTGTAAGCGCAGCTATGCTGACACTTGTGGGTCCCGCTAGCAAGTCACTGAATGGAGCTCTGGACATAACTTTGATCATTTCTAGCCTCTCCTGTCCAACTTGGAAAGCCTTTCCTAACCTGCCCTCATCATTACTTCTCTAAGCATGCCCACCAGATTCCCAAGCATGCCCACTACTTCAGTTAGACCACCACTAGTGCCACAGGGATGGCAACCGGCAGAGAGAAAGTTCTCATCCTGGAAGGAAGAGCCTGGTTTTGTAACCGAGCAGGGCCCTGTGGGGCTCCTGGGCACAAAAGCTCTTCTGTGACCCCCATTTCTTGTTTTGAGGAAATGAGCCTCCTTCAGCCTCCACGGCCAGCCCTGAGTTCCAAGGGGCAGGTTCAGACAGCTGCTGATCAGGCAAGGGAGGGGATGCAGAGACCAGGGAGGAACAGTCAAGCAACAACAGTACAGACTTGGGGGCAGGATCCTGGTTCCCTCTCAAGGAATAGACATAGGAATAGAGGCATCTCCTACACCTAAGAGAAAAGTTTTATTCCTTATGTTTCTTTTAGAAAAGAAACGAATACTTTAAAACTTCCTTGTCCTTCTCCCTGGCTTAATTGCACCCTAAACATAATCACCCGTAAACTAAAGATTAGGCACCCTGAACATAATTGCCTGTGGGTTAAAGATGATTAAAACCATGATGTTTTTTAGGAACTTTCCTAGTTTGTTCTAATCTCTGATCAATATGCCCTTTTCTCAAGTCCTGTTATTCTCCACAATAACCCAGAAGGCCACCATCGTGATCAGGCTGAGATCTCCTGACTCCAGCTTTGATGTCTAACATTCACCCAAAGAAAAAAGAATGCATGTTTGTCCCAATCCTGATTCCTATCTGAAAACCCGTTTTTCTCCTTTTTACTATAAAACTCCTTGAAATTCTTGGGGGGGGCACAGTCTTTAGGGCATTAGCCTGCCGTAACCTCCTTTGCCTGGTAAAGCAATAAAATCTATATTTTTCTCCTTCACCCAAAACTCTGTCTCTGCATTTCTATTCAGCACCTGTGGGCAGAGGCTGAGTTTTATCAACAGTTTCTGTTCCTAGGTCCTTCTCTTTCTTCTGCTATTTCCTGTTTCCTTCTAATTCAAACCTCTCTGGGTCTTATTATCCTTATATAAAACATGAATAAAACTACAGGTACCAGTAATATTCAGGTGCAAGATGTGCATTTTCTGTACAAGTAATTTCTTACCAATTTGCAAGTAAATACATTCTATCAAAGTTCATTGTAAAGCACAAGAGCTCTGTTAAGGGAGGCCTGTTTCCCCTGAAACTTCCATGAGAGGAAGTTAATTTTTGTATGGTTCTGCAATAGTTTCTGGGTTCACTGAAAAAAACAAAAAAGTGGGAGGATGATTTCAGAAGCAGGCATTCAAAGGAAAATATGCTACAAAATAGGGATACTTCTCAAAATATCACACCAAAATCTCCCAGGTAATAACATTGTTTTTGAAAGTTACTATCAGCAAAGAATTAAGAGAAATTAGCAACCCAGATGATGTCAGGAAAGAGGTTGGGGTTCCCGTTCCGCCAGAGCCTGTGTCACTCAGGATGAGGGGGTGACACAGACTGGAAACAGACCCTTAGGAACCATTAAGAATCCCCTTGATTAAACAGACAGATATTAAGATCAAAGGTTTCAACAAGAGAAGAGCCCACTAAGAAACCCCTCTGAGTTTATTACTGCTTCTGGATACTTACCTGGCTAATTAGTCACTTCTTAAACCAATTATTGTGGAAATTTATTTTTCCAAAGATTGACAAAAGACCAACAAAAACCACCTAGGGAGCTAGAAACAGGCTCCTGGCTTGACTGATGGGCAACTCCGCCCCTTGGAGGTGGAGGCATCAGCCCCATTTTAAGCAAGTTGTTTTGACAATTCCTTAGGAAGTAAATTTCAGTTACATATCACTACTCATCTGTGCAATTCTTGGCATAAAGGACAGGGAATTACAACTTGTGAATTGCAAAGCCTGAGCATAAGCACACTGCATTTTTGTCTTTGGAAGGCATTCGAAGTTTTCTCTTAACCATTTCCTCAGTTGGAGTTGCCATCACACCAGAAAGCTGTTTCCAGACTCTTTTAAGCGTGTGTCCTTAGAGCAAGGAATTTCTGACAAGTCGGGCTGGTGGTTACCAAGAAGGACAAAGGGAAAGGTGAGATGACATTGTAGCTAAAGCCCATCTGTTCTCATTTTCCTGCTAGAAGCTGAAAAGCAAAGCTTTCAAACCAGAGAAAAACTAGAGAACAATCAACACAGCAAGGTCATGAATGAACCAACATCTAAAAAGGCTTCACGCCCTAAAGAAGAATTTTCGCATTTGTCAGGTTGAATTTACATGCAGACTTGCTTGAATATTTATCCAAGTCGGAGTTACAATCCCTAAAAACAGCTATTTCTCACAAGCAGACATTCCTGTTAGGAAAACAAAAAACGTTACCTCCGAGTCCTAAGAGGGACTTTGAACACAGATAGAGGCAGATGAGAGAAGGCATGCTGCAGTGCCGCGCTCTCACAGCGATAGGCGCACTGCCATCCCGGCTTCTCTTCCTCTGGGAATAGTCTCAACAAAGCGCAAACAGATCCGGGGAGGTAAAAGCAGTTGTTTTACTATCACAGCCAGCTACCCTCCTTGAATTCACCGCTCCAGAAACCAGCCAGGAGCAGGAAGCAGTCACCGCACTGCACTGCATTTTACAGCATCCTTCAGACCTGCCTTCCTGGTTCGCACTGGAGCCTCTCCGCGTGACTATGCAACGCTCTGGAAAGTGCTGTGGAAGGAGCTTCCAGAAGCAGCGAACATCAAGTCACACAGGGCTTCCTACAACCACCAGATCCTAAGCATCATCACAGACCCTTTTGCTTGGTATCACATTGTCGGTTTAATTATGTAGATGAGCATTTTAAAAATCCTCAGGTTCCCCCACTGCCATAACAATACACATGTCAAACATCTACAGACGGGACTACTGAGATCGAAATGGGATAATTATCCTGATTTTTTTTCCCCTTCATTTTGCCAAGGACCCCCCTGGTGCTCTTCCCTTCCACTTTCCCCATATTTCTTCCAAGGGCGTCTGAGTTCATTTAATTGCTTTACACCCTAAAGCAAAAAAGTATTAATAGGGCTTACTGGCTATAAGCAGAGATTTTCCACTAAGTCAATGGGGAAAATTCCAAAAGGAGGCCCCGGGGCTGGGGGAGCAGGGAGGGAGAGGACCAAGTAGGGAGCAAAAATGAACACATTTTTGGATTGTCTCTTGTGCTTTAGGATGATCACCACATGTAAACATGATCCTAAAGTCAACACTGTGAGCACTGTATGATCATCCGCATTTTTACGAATACAGAAATGACCTCAAAATGATCGAGTCACTTGCCCAATATCCCTATAAACTGATAAGAAAATCACAACCCAAGAGAAAAGCAATCAAAAGATATGAAGAAACATTTCTGTAGATGCAAACTACCATATGTAGAATGAATAAGCAATGAGGTCCTACTGTACAGCACAGGGATCTATATCCTATCTCTTGGGCTAGACTATGATGGAAGATAATATAAGAAAGGGAATGTATATGTATGTACACATATGTTTGTGTGTGTGTGTGTGTGTGTGTGTGTGTGTGACTGTGTCACTTGGCTGTACATCAGAAACTGGCACAACATTGTAGATCAACTATACTTTAATAAAAAATAAATTAAAAAGAGATATTTCATGGCAGAACAAACACCTAATGCCAATAAGCATAAGGAGTACGCAGCATCATTAACAGAGAAAGTAAATTAAAACCCAAATGAGAAAACTAATTTTATATCCATTCAATTAGCAAAAATGAAAAAGGCTAACAATTCCAAGTGTTGAAGCACTGTCATTCCAATGAGAGTGAAAATCGGGCAGCCAGCTTTGAAAAACATTTTGGTCCCAACTCCCAAAGTTCAACATTCATACACCCCATGGTCCAGCAATTCCACTGCTGCCCAAGAGAAATTCTTGAACATGTGCATGAAGCGTCCCGTTCAACAACGTCAGAACAGCTCTCTCTACAACAGTAAAATCCTGAAAACACACAAGAGCCCCATCAACGAGTAAACGACGGAGTCTTTTACACATTCAAACACTAAACAATAGAATAAAACCAGTTTAGCACAGCAAATCACCAGGTAGAGGGATCTCTCCAGCAAAAAGATCATCTCAAAGGATTATGTGCACCATGATGTCCTTTTGAAAAAGTGAAAAACAATTACAATGAAAATTTCCTTTTCCAAATACTTATAACTACAGTAAGATCATCTGTAAAGGAAAGTAAAGGAGGAAAAAACACAAGACTCAGGATGAGGTCAACGCAGGCAGAGCTGGGATGAAATGGGGGAACAGCCCAATGGTTAGATGAAGGTTACTGTCAGATGCTGGCTTCGGCTTAGGGAGGTGGTCTCATTGGTCTTACTGCATTCCAAATAAAGGAGAAACACTGAGGAAAGTATATGGTTAACCAAGGATTACTAGCAGTCTAGTTTGTATATCTGAGTTCCTTAAAATACCCAAAGAAGCAAGAAAAAAACCCAACAAACAAAAATCAGACCCGGGTCATTCGGTGCTGCATTAAGGACTCAAATTCAGGTCCGGGGAACTGCAAAGGCCATATTGCCACTGGGGCAGGGGCCACGGCTCTGTTCTCAGCTAGAGACTCCCATTCACCCATGATGATGGAGTGACCTTCTCTCAGAACCAATCAACCTAATTTTTCAAGACAGTGTAAAAGGCAGGAAAGCTATCACCAGTCTAACAGATACTTCTGGGCAATAAATACACAGGCCACCCTAGGCTCCTGGACCTACTACACACTGTACTACCTACGTCACTGGCATGCGGGTGGAGGGGGACATCTCACTTCTGCAGCCTCAGCTTCGTCAGGATGCAAGGACAGGAGGTGATGATGAAGGTGATAATAACGGTGGCTAAAGCTTTTCCTTGCTTATAAGTCAGAGCATGACCAACATTTAAAAAAAAATTATTATAGTTGACTTACAATGTTGGGTCAATTTCTATACAGCAAAGTGACCTAGTCGTACATGTACCAACATTTTTTGCTAGGCTCCTTACTACAATTTATGAGGCATGACTTATTCTTTCCAATTTAAAGAAGAAGGGATTGAAAGAGGTCAGGAAATATCCCCAAGGCTGTACAGTTATGATGGAGGAGTCCTGAACCCAATTCTGTCCTATTCCATTGCCCAAGCTCTTCACAGCGAAGATATACACACGTCCACGTATGGACAGGTATATACCTGGCACAGATACAAACATCCATACATAAATAGATACATATGCATAGATGCACACACACATTTATACTCATGTATAGTTACACACTAGATATAGAGATACACGCTTATACATGTGTATTCACACATTCACATACACATATGCATAAATACACACCCACGCACAATCTGTCTTCAGACATACATATTCATACACACTTGTATACACACTCATAACAGCAGGTGCATGCTCGTAAACACATATGTATAGACGCACACACGGATACACACTCATGCACTCATATGTACAGACACAAACACACAAAATGTTGCCTTGCTTTCCCAGCATTGCTAGAGACTGATGAACTATTACCAAAAACTCCCTGGAGTTTCCGTCGTGGCTCAGTGGTTAACAAACCCAACTAGCATCCATGAGGATGCAGGTTCGATCCCTGGCCTCGTTCAGTGGGTTAAGGAACCAGCGTTGCTGTGAGCTGTGGTCTTGGTTGCAGACATGGCTCAGATCCTGTGTTGCTGTGGCTGTGGTGTAGACTGGTGCCTACAGCTCTGATTGGACCCCCAGCCTGGGAACCTCCATATGCCGTGAGTGTGGCCCTAGAAAGACAAAAGGACAAGAAACAAACAAACCAAAAAACTTGCCTGCTCTTTCCCTTCCCGTGCATGTCGCATGGGGTTGTCCTTATGAGAAGCAACTTGACCTAATGTCAATGTGGTTTACCTGGAGTGCCCACACCACGCCCTCCCTGGAGTCGGGGTCAGAATCCTCTTTTGTGTTTCACGTCTGCTCCCTGGCGTGGCTGTCCCTTCACACCAGCAGGCCCGGAGCCTCCGGTTGTATCTCACTTTCCGCTCCTTTGCAGGGTCAGGACCATCTCTGCTGGTGGCCTCACAGAGCAGAAGTGACTCAGTCCATATTTATAATCAGATCGCTTTATACCAGGGACAATCCACCAAGTGTTTTTGGTGTGACACAAGCTAACCAAAATTTCGTTTTATTGTTATTGATAGATAGGACTTGGAGTCTGAAAGGGAACCAGTGCTTAATGAATGGTAGCGATTATTATTATGAAAAACGAGACTCACTATCATCATCACTTAGAAAGAATCTAATCTTCCTAAATTTGGCTTTTGAGATCTTATTCTTGGAGGTTTTGCTTGGGGGTGTTTACCCTTACGGTGTCTAAATATGAAGTTCTCCAGTGAACTTCAGTTCAATTGCAAGAACATTATCTCAAATTGGATGATAAGAGCCAGGGGCTCCAGAGAATAATAAAAGAGTAAATAGGTTTACCCTTTCCAGTAAATTTCCAGTACCTTCCATTGATGTAAATAAGCAAGATGCATAGGAGAGTTGAAAGTAGGAAACAAAAAAACAAAAAACAAAAACTCGACAAACTCCGAATATCTGAGATATGTGAGCACCAGATATATTTACCCATGGGGGAAAGTGCACCCTTCCGCCCCACTTACGCCCACACACATTCCAGGATCTAGCTCTGGGACATCCCATCAAATGTCACTCAGACCTTCCAAACACAAACATTTAAGCCTTTACACAAAGGAACCTATCTATAAAACAGAAACAGACTCACAGATATAGAGAACAGACTTGTGGTTGCCAAGGCGGAGGAGGGAGAGGGTAGGAAGGACTGGGAGTTTGGGGTTAGTAGATGCAAACCATTACATTTAGAACGGATAAGCAATGACGTCCTACTGGGACAGACCATGATGGAAGATATGAGAAAAATAAAAAAATATATATATAGTATAAGGCGGTCACGCTGCTGTGCAGCAGAAATCAACATAACACTAAACCTACTATACTCTAATAAAAAATCAATTTTTTACTTTTTAAAAATATTTTTTGCTTTTTTTAGTGCCACACCCACAGCATATGGAGGTTCCTGGGCTAGGGGTCTAATCGGAGCTGTAGCCACTGGCCTACGCCACAGCCACAGCCACAGCCACACCAGATCTGAGCCACATCTGCGACCTACACCACAGCTCACGGCAACGCCAGATCCTTAACCCACTGAGCAAGGCCAGGGATTGAACCTCATGGTTCGTAGTCAGATTCATTAACCATCGAGCCACGATGGGAACTTCAAGATCAACTTTTTAAAAAGACTCAGATATTGTAGTTTTACCTTGCTAAAAAAAAAAAAAAAAAAAAAAAAAAAAGACAGACCTCATGTGCTAAGCCTCACTGCAGCAAACCAGGACTTAATTCCCAGCCTCACTACAGTTTTAGCTTCTCCCAGGAGTATAATCTTAAACCAGTCTGGGATTTCCTGCTTGGCAGTAGCAGGTACTGCAACCTGTCCCACCTTCCATCCCCAAAGGAAGGGAAGGAACCAGCTCTTTCCTTGTTCCTGCCCCTTTCTGCTTAGAAAATTCTCCCATTTTGTTCAGCTCCTCAGAGCTTTTTTCTGTTTGTCAGACAGGATGCCTCCAGATTCATGAATCATTGAATAAAGCCAATTAGATCTTCAAAATGCCTCTGCTGAATTTTTTTTTAAACAACCTATGCTTTTCACATAAAAAGCAGAAAAGGAAAAGCAGAAGAGAATAAAGATCTGGAAGCCTGGCTTTTATATCCGCCTAGAGAATGTTGCTTTACGGTGTCTCAGTGGAAAGTCCCCCATCGGATTCAAATCCAAAGACCATCAGGGTTTGCTCTCAAATTGAATTCCGGAGGCCCTGGGGCTCCGCAGTCACTACCACATCAGAGAGGAAGCACGTGAGAGGTGTAATGTCATCCCAGGCTAGAAAAAGTACTAAACCCAGAAGAAAAGAAGCCAACAGACTGGGGGTCTGGGATTCGCATCTGCACCCTGAGGTATATGGAATGATGGGCTGATGGGGACCTGCCATACAGCTCAGGGAACGCTACCTGGTGTTCTATGATCATCTAAGTGGGAAAAGAATCTCAAAGAGAATGGATGTGGGCACATGTCTGACTGAATCACCATTGGATAGCAGAAATGACACAGCCTTGTAAATCAACTATATGTCAACAAAGCTCAAAAGAAAGGAGTTCCCATGATGGCGCAGCGGAAACGAATCCGACCAGGAACCATGAGGTTGTGAGTTCGATCCCTGGCCTCACTCAGTAGGTTAAGGATCCGGCGTTGCCGTGAGCTGTGGTGTGGGTTGCAGACGTGGCTCAGATCTGGCATTGCTGTGGTTGTGGTGTAGGCTGGCAGCAACAGCTCTGATTAGACCCCTAGCCTGGGAATCTCCATATATCATGGGTGTGGCCCTAAAAAAAAAAAAAAAAAAAGGACAAAAAAAAAAAAAAACAAAACCACAAACAAACACAAAAACTTCAAAGAAGCCAATGAAGCTGCAACAACTTCACAAAAAGCGCCACCCCACAAAGACTAGAAAACAGAGGAACATGGGATCAGGGGAGCAGAGATCTTGGCCACTGCCTCTGGGCTGGTTAGAGATCAAGGCTTTCAGGAGATGTTTCCACAGAGAACAGGATCACATCTGGAGCCTACGATTTAATTTTTCCCAACATCAAACAGATGCTTACTTTCAAAATGCTAAACAGTATATGTTTAAGGAGATGCTAAAACTAATGTTTTCTAAATAACGACAAATGGGACTTCGTTGTTTTGTCTGTTTGCTTGTTTTAATGACAGCCAAAATGGTTTGACTGCGCGAATATTGTGCTGGAAAGGCACGAAGAAAGAAACTTTTCCAGCCCACATCTTAGGAAGAACTGAGACCCAGAGTGTTAGGTGACTGGCTTGTTGATTCTACACAAATAGTTTGGGACTGAGCTGGAAGGTGGACCTAAGTGACTTTCACTCTGAGTGTTTTAACCTCTCATAGAAACATAAATGTCCCTTGAAATGACAGGAGCTGTCCTGAAAAAGTGCAAACTAAAAGCAGTCCCCAGGATCCCTGAGGGATGTGAAATTTGGCAGCACTGATGCTGGAGTTTCCGAAGGGCTGGCAAAGGGTCTCCAGAGAGGTTGCCAGCCTCTCCCAGGAATTGGGAGCCACTACTGACGTCACAGCAGGGACCCAGAGCAGCAGAGAGGCTGGTGACAGATGCCACAGGGCAACTAAGAACACCATGCCGAGGACAGGCACCTGATACACTCCAGAAAAAAAAATGGTGAATAGAAAAGGAGAATCTGGGGAGTTCCCGTGGTGGCTCAGAGGGTTAAGGACCCAATGTTGTCTCCATGCTGAAGAGGCAGGTTTGACCCCTGGCCCCATTCAGTGCAATAAGGATCTGGTGGTGCCTCAAACTGTGGCATAGGTCCCAGATGTGTCTTGGATCTGGTGTTGCTGTTGCTGTTGCTGCTGCTGTGGCTGTGGCATAGCCCTGCAACTGCAGCTCCAATTCAACCCCCAGCCTGGGAACTTCCATAGGCTGCAAATGCAGCCTTAAAAAAAGTATATTTAAAAAAAAAAAAAAAAAAAAACCAGAAAAGGAAGATCTAGAAAGGTTAATTCCTGGGATTCAGGCAAAGAGATGAATCAGAGAATATTTTTTGACTCTTGAATCACTGTTGGACTGTGGGGCAGGGTGGCTAAGACCAACAAATCCTAAAACCATCATAGAAAACATACAGCAAGTTTCTGGACCACACGCCAGACCCTGGGTGAGGTACCCCTCACCCCCTCAAGGGTGGGCACTTCTAAACATCCACCAACCTTGCAATATAGGCCTGCATCTGCCTCCTGTATTAGTGAAGCCTGGGGACGATCAGAGACATTGTGGCTGAGTCTTGATTTCAGTCCTGGTCTACCGACTCAGGGGCCCAGCCCAGGGCCAGCTCATAAGTTATTAACGCACTAGAATCACGCTCTAAGTGGGTCATCCAGAATAACACAATTCAAAATCAACAGGCCTTATTTTTCTTCCTCTTTGTTTTCAGACTGTCATATGGACACAGCTGACTACAGGAAAAAAAAGCTGACTTCCAGAAAATTATGTCACAAGGAACTCATTTCCTCATTTCTAACATGTGCTTTTCTCTGAACATTTTCAACATCTCTGAAATCAGGATGTGAAAGTGACCCCTGTATGTAATATGATGGTATTTTCTCTGCAACCCCCAGATGTTACTAAAGTTTTTCTTTTTTCTTTTTCTTTTTGCTGTTTAGGGCCTCACTTGTAGCATGTGGAGGTTCCCAGGGTAGGGGTTGAATCGGAGCTACAGCTGCCAGCCTATGCCACAGCCACAGCCACGCCAGATCCAAGCCCCGTCTGCGACCTACACCACAGCTCACGGCAACACCGGATCCTTAACCCACTGAGCGAGGCCAGTGATCGAACCCGCAACCTCGTGGTTCCTAGTCGGATTCGTTTCTGCTTGTTATTAAATTGATGGGGTCATCATCCAGTACCTGAGAATCGAAGAGCTATGGTATTTTTAAAGAGGATAAATGTCTTTGAAAATTTCAGAGTAGGGACTTCCTGCTGTGGCACAGTGGAAGTGAATCCAATTAGGAGCCATGAAGCTGCTGGTTCGATCCCAGGCCTTGCTCAGTGGGTTAAGGATCTGGCCTTGCTGTGAGCTGTGGTGTAGATTGTAGATGCAGCTTGGATCTGATGTTGCTGTGGTGTAGGCTGGAAGCTAGCTGTAGCTCCGGTTTGACCCCTAGCCTGGGAATCTCCACATGCCCCGGGTGTGACCCTAAAAAGCAAAATAAATAAGAAAATGTCAGAGTAACCATTTTAAGTGACATGGTCCTAGAAAATAATTCTGACATGTTTACTCAATGTGCTTCTGACCTGGGCCATGCCTTGTGTGTAGGTTCTTTATCCATAAAACATTGGAAATGAGCATATGGCATAAACTGGTGAAAGCTGGGGCCTTTATTTCCCAGATTCAGTACACAGGACCAGCTAGGGCCTGTCAGCAGCAGATCCAAAATTCCTTGAGTGAATCTGCTTCGGGAGAATGTGAACTAAAGCGGGTGTGATCAGAAAGCCTTCACTTGGTGGTGTGAGGTGTATTTTGTTATTTTCTTGGTACTCGGTTTAACATTAGTAGATCATCTCATTTTTCCTGGGGAGACAGCCAGGTTGACCTTAGGCCTTTGCGGCATTTCATAGTTTTACAAAGTTATTTAAGCTCTCTGGATCATCTTTCCTCAGCTGTAAAATGAAATGAACAGCATCTACAGCATGGAGCTATGGTAAAAATCATGACCTGGCAGCAAAAATTATTCCAAACTTCTTTCTGAAATAAAATGAAGTAAACCGAACCAAGAGAAAGATGAAAAGATTATGGCATGTAATAGGTGTTCAATAAATCTAAGTCCCTGAATAATATTTTATGTTTCTTCCCATCTTACAGGGAGAATTCCACCATTCTAATTGATAAATATGTGAAAATAACTCCCAACCACCAATGGTGAGACATCCCTCAGTATCAAAGTATTTCATCTGCTTCAAAGTGAAGATCTATTGCAAATTAAAACCGAAGGCACACAACTTCAAAGAGAAGTCCGACTTGAATGGAAAAGAGAAAAAAAACCTGAATATAACGCTAAGTCTGGCATGAGATGATGACTCAGAAAATTGGACTTCAGGACTGTCCGTCAATGGCTGCCTTGTGTACAGAAGGAGCTGATTTCCTCCAAATTAATAGAATGATCCTTCTATGCTTTCAGGAATTGCCTGCAACTTGGCAAGAAAGAAGAGGCACACATCAAAATGGAGAAGAAAGAGGAAAATAAGCAAATGTGCTAGTGGCAGTGGTTGCATTTTGGTTTCGCTCTCTTTTGAGTTCCTAGCATTTCTTCTGCTTGGCATCTGCAGTTGGCAGTCACTGAAGTGGTTGCTGCCTGATGGATGTGGTGAGACGATTGCCAATAAATGATCATCTTTATTGGCAATAGTCTTCCCTTCACTTGTTCCTGCTATGCAAATAATATAGAACGAGCTGAAATATGTATCCCTGAAACAAGTAATGCGAGTACAGGTCTTCCTAAAGGATACATGATTCTATTGCCAACTACTCTTTTGAATGTGTTTACCCACGGATTTCCACAAAGGGAACCTCAAAACTCATGCTAATTTTTAAAAATGTGAATGTATTTATTTTTTATTAAAGTATAATTGACTTACAATGTTGTGCAAATTTCTGCTGTAAGCAAAGTGAACCTCTTTATATACATACATTCTTTTTTTTATACAATCTTCCATGATGGTTTGTCCGAAGAGATTGGATATAGTTCTCTGTGCTATTCAGCAGGACCTCATTGCTTATCCGCTCTAAAAGCAATAGTTTACTGCTAACTACCAACCCCGAATTCCTATTCCATCCCACTCCTTTCCCCTCCCACCTTGGCAACCACAAGTCTGTTCTCTGTGTCTTTGAGTTGTCTTCTTTTTTGTGGGTAGGTTCATTTGCGTCATGCTGATTATTCCTTGTTAGGGACCCAGGACCATTTTCCACTTTGCTCTGCTTGGGACTTGGGAGTGGGGGGTGGGGGAAGGGTCTACTCCTTGGACCTCCCTCGCTCAGGGAGCCTGACCCTGACCTCCCACTTGGGTTGGCTTTGACCTTAGGAGGATAAGAGACTGAAGCAGAGGACAGAGAGGCTGGTACTTTCCCAGCTTCCTCTCTGCTGCGGTGCCACATGCCTCCCAGGGGCACTATTCTTTTTATTTTTTATTTTTTTAAGTGGCCACACTTGCAGCATGTGGAAGTTCCTGGGCCAGGGATGTAGCTTCGATGTATGTCACAGCTGTGTCAATGCTGGATCCTTTAATGCCAGATCCTTAGCCAGCTAGGGATCAAACCAGAGCCTCCTGTAGGAAGCACCAGAGCCGCTGCATTCGGATTCTTAACCCACAGCACCCACAGTAGGAACTCCCTCCAAGGACCATTCCTGTTGGATGAGAATTTCTCTCCTCTACTTCAGCTCACTGAGAGCTCTGTTAACAGCTTCCTCCTCTCAGCATTTCAGCCTGAGGGCAGCAAAAGCCCCCCAGTTTACCCATCTGATTCTCAACGCCCTTTGTTGGCTTCTGTAAAATTCCCTGCCTTACACTCTCTGAAATTTGCAGCGGAGTGTATGTCCTGCCTCCCATGACGGTCTTGACTGATACATCCAAAATCACACTAATAGATAACTAAAACGAGTTCCTTATTTCAATAATGCAATTAGAGTAAAATTCTGCACTTTGGCATATGTCATTTAAAAAAAAAAGCCATTTATTTGCCCACCTCACATTAGACAGAGAGGCTGAAAGATTCGAGGGTCATATGGATCAAATATTTAAGAAATATCCATGAGTTGTATTAAGTTGTGTTTCTCTGCATGGCGTTGTATAAGATAAATAGGATTTCCTGTGTGGTCATTTAAGTGATTTCCAAAGATAATGATTTGGCAGTTTGGTCATTCAGGGTGCTCTGTGAAGCCTGATAATGTGACCCATTTACAGGCAGATGCTGGAAAAACAGTTGGTATTTGAACCCTTAGTGTCCCAGGTAATTACAGTCATCATTTTTTAAATCTCTTCAGAACCTTCACCGCCCTTTAGCCCTTCACCTGCTCAAGAAACAGAGCAAGACCTCAATTTGTTCAAATGTCGCGAGCAAATGGGAGTAACTTACAGATATTGGTTTAGGACATTTAAAAAAATTCAATAGGGAGTTCCCATCATGGCTCAGCAGAAATGAATCTGAATAGCATCCATGAGGACACAGGTTCCATCCCTGGCCTCACTCAGTGGGTTAAGGATCTGGCCTTGCTGTGAACTGTGGTATATGTCAGCAGCTGCAGCTCTGATTCAACCCCTCCCCTGGGAATATCTACATGCCTTGGGTGCAGCCTTAAAAAGACAAAAAAAAAAAAAAAAAATTGGATAGGTTTTAATGTACATCATGGAAATGAAATGTAACCCTAATCAGTCACTCTCCCTGTCAAAAATCAATTAGTAAGGAGAATAATTTTGTGCAACTTTGAGAAATAGTAATAGGAAGAAGCAGGAAGGGTAGAAATTAATCAAATGACAGTGGGCCTTATAGCTAGAAAAAGGCCATCCCAGGATAAGTGCCCAGAGCCGGGGGCCATGGACCACACACCACACACAGGCTTAACAGCCCTTCCGCCCTTTCCATTCTGTTTCCTCACACAACATCCACAGAAATGTTCACAGGACGGAAGAGCAACCAATGGGAGCTTAAAAGGTTGAGAGAGAGGGAAAGGGGGAGAGAATGAGAAGGAAAGCAGCTAGCGTTTATTTGACTCTCATAATTTATTAATGGCTTTAATGAAATGCAATAACTTTGGATGACATGAAAACAAGAAGATGAGAATAAAAACAGCTGCAATGATCACAATAAATGTCCCCATATTACGAAGGTAAGCCTCTTAGAAATACCTGCTTAAATTCCTTAAGATAATACCGAACCTCAACTTGAAAACAGGAAAATGCAGCTCACGCCAAGAAGCACTAAAATAACACACTTTGAACTGATACTCAGCTTTGCAGACAAGGAAGGCAAAAGGCATTTAAATAAAGTACCATCTGACGCTTACTGAGGTAGGAGATACAAATTAAAATAATAAATCTAATGTTGGCAGGAGTTGCTAGGAGTCCTATGAATCGCTGTAAATGAGTGCAATGAACTTGGAAAACAACCACGCAATCTTCAATCAGAGTCAGACTGGTGATCACAGCCTGGGACCCCCTAATTCCAACTTCAGAATTAGCATCCTCACGATGTAATCGAAAGGAAAAAAAAGTTGTATGTGCAAAGATGTCTTTAGTGTGTCTTCAGTAATGGGCAAGTCGTCTTTTTCCAACTATAAATAAGCTAAGAACGATCTGTTATTATGATAAAATAATTTAAACATTGAAATACATGAGCCAGACCCATCCTGGAAAAGTATCTATGAAGCAATCTTGAGTGAAAAAGTAAAATGAAAATGGGAGATCCGTTCATTTATTCAACAGATATTTGTTAAATGCCTACTACTTTCTCACACTCCTGACAGTTAAGCCTTCATCCCGCGCTCATTTGTCAAGAACGAACATTTCCATGCAAGTACATCAGCCAAGGTCACAACAAGGTCATAAAGGTTTTTGTGGTAAGCAAATACCAGGAGTCTGTTCCTCAAGGCAAGCCTCTGAGAGCTCAACATCGTGTTCACTAGAATTCAAGCAATAGAGTCCTATGCCTATAGGTGCTGGGAAGTTGAAAAGAAACAAAGTATCTAAATAAAATCTTGACACTTGCAAAGTGGAACTCAGTAGTAAATATGGAGACTAATTTTTGGATAAAATTTAATTTTTTTTGGCCGTGCTCACCACGTGTAGAAGTTCCTGGACCAGGGATCGAACCCTCACCAGAGCAGTGACAGAAGCTGTTGCAGTAACAATGCCAGATCCTTAACCCACTGTGTCACAGGGAAACTCTGGCAACTTTAATTTTTGAAGTAAAAAAAGGCTAGGGCCAATTATCAAAAGACGGATTTCTAGCCACTTCTTCATTCAAAAAAAAAAAAATGTATTACTCTGTAGATGAGAAAGTATATTTAGTTTGAGATAATGGGATATGTGAATAATTGTGTACTTATAAGGATGCAAGCATATTATGTTACTCTAAATAATTAAATGAGTAGAGAGATGATACTAGAGATTTATTATAGCTAAAGACATAAAAAGAGTTGATAATAAATTCTTCTTTCCATTGAGGAGAATTCAGAGCTGATATGATGGTGTCAGCTTATTACACGGTGTACTCTTATAAATGCAATTTATAAGAAACCGTTATAGGAAACCATTAAAACATTCAGCAATCCACAATCAGACTTCATTCCCTGTCAAACCTTCCAGCATCCTGGCAAAAAATTACTATAAACTTACTTGAGTCTCTTGTAAGGGATTAATAATGGTGTTTCATTGATAATAATACATATTGTTATTTATCTCCTAGTCAAGGTGATCATGACTTGATAACATAAAAATATAGCTATAAAGCAAGTCATATATATGTACTTGTAAAACATACAAGTATATGGAGCTCCATCAGGCACATTTAATTATGTTTAGACGATTTTTTTTTAACTCCGTGTAGTTTCACCCAAGCTTGTTATAAAAGGAAAATATGTGAAAAAAAACCCAATATAAACCATTCTATAGTTTGTATTCTCCCCAGTTTTCTCATATCTGTGTTTTAATTATCAATTTCCCAACTCAAGTTTTGCCAATATTTTCTTCCAACATTTTAGAAGAAAAGGGTATATCCCTCTGCATAATTTCACACACACTTTTTTGGACTTGCAGGGAGCTTTTTGGCTGCTACTGTTTTAAATGGGGACTCCTGCCAGAAGAGTGAGACTCTGACACTTTGAGAACATGAATCAGATTCACAGCTGGTAGTACAGGGATCCGGATAAAAACATAGAGGCCGTTTGAATATTTCAACTTCTTTTTTTGCTAGAATTTTTTTCACTGTAAAGTGAAGCAAAATGTGTTTGTCTTCCTCAGGGTGATTTTTGCTGTTTTTTTTTTTTTTTTTTTTTCCGTACATTTTCCTTTTATAACAAGTTTGATCTGGATTAAAAGAAGCAACTTGCAAACTATTATACATAGAAGAGATAAACAACAAGGTCTTACTGTACAGCACAAGGAACTCTATTCAATATCCTGTGATAAACCATGATGGAAAAGAATATAAAAAAGATTATGTGTGTATCTGAATCACTTTGTTGTACAGCAGAAATAACACAACACTGTAAATCCACAATACTTCAATTAAAAAAAAAGAAGAGGAGTTCCCATTGTGGCTCAGTGGTTAATGGATCTGACTAGGAGCCATGAGGTTGTGGGTTTGAGCCCTGGCCTTGCTCAGTGGGTGGAGGATCTGGCGTTGCCTTGAGCTGTGGTGTAGGTCACAGACATGGCTCAGATTCCACATTGCTGTGGCTGTGGCATGGGCTGGCGGCTGAAGCTCTGATTGGACCCCTAGCCTGGTTACCTCTATATGCCACAGGTGTGGCCCTAGAAAAGACAAAAAAAAAAAAAAGAAGAAGAAGAAGTGACTTGCAGTATCTATTATTTCCCACTGAGGGGAAAGGAGGGAGGGAGAACGGGGAGAAAGAAGGCCAGAGAGGTCAAGACAGAAGAGGAATGATGCAAAATGCTCTGTGGCTTTGGAGCTGCCTCTCCTCTGTTCCTTCCTATTTTTCTTGGGTTTACACAGCTTGCCCAGGAGGAGACCAAGATCTGCACTCCTGGTGGAGTGACAGGGGAGAGCAGTTCCCAAAGACATTGTTTGAGATGCCAGCACACCTTTGATTCTGAGAGTAATCAAAGAGTCCTCTCCTTCCCTCTGTTACCTGGGCCACTATACACCCATTAGGATGGCTAAATAAAAAGTACTGACAATACCAAGTGTGGACAAGGATGCAGAGCAACTGAAGATCTCATACACTGCTTGTAGGAATGCAAAATGGTGGAGACACTCTTCAGCAGTTTCCTACCAAGTTCTTACCATATGACCCAGCAATCCTATATTCCTGGGCATGTATCCTAGACAAGTGAAAACTTATGTACACACACACATACACACACACACACAAACAGATTATACACAAATGCTTTTTGCAGCTCTATTCATGGTCACCAAAAGCTGGAAATGATCTAAATACCCTTTGTGGGAGAATAGATAAACACACTGTGGCATATCCATACAATGATGTAATACACAGCAATAAAAAAGGAAACAACAATTGATGCATGCAACAAATTGGATGAACTGCAAAGGCATTACGCTAAGTGAAAGCAATCTTGTAAGTTACATAGAATGACAGATGACATTCTAGAAAACATAAAACGGATGTTAAAGAGATCAGTGGTCACCAGGGGTTAGGGGTTGGGGGAGGCTGTGACCAAACAGGGACGAACAAGAGTTTTTTATGGTGATAGAACTGTTCTGTATCCTGATTGTGGTGGTGGTTACATGAATGAAAAAAGTACACACAAAGAGGTAAACTTTATCATATAATAATTTAAAAAATAAAATAAAATTTAAATGGGTTTTAAAGAGAGAGAGAAAAGAGCCAAGTTTGGAATCAATAAAAAAAAATAAAAATAAAAACACCCTCTACCCATCTTTCTCTCTCCTTCCAATTTCATTTATGGACTGTAAACTCTCTCCAATGCCTCACTTTTCATGCTTAGGAGGAATGATGTCATTTTCTGGGGGTTAAAAAGTACAAGAAATAGTAGGAAAGTAAAATTTCAAATGATATTTGCAACGATTGCTAGATTTTTGAATATGGCGTTTTTTCTTTTGTCAAACTTCTGTGAGAATCTCACCTTTATTCCAATTTCTAAGTATAGGCTAAGAAAAAGAAATGTTATGAATGAAAGAAAAGTAAAATCAAACAAAAATTTTCAAAAGATTTCAATACATCATTTTCAGGGAAGAGAACATTCCACAAAATAGATGTGTGATGTAATCTTTTACTGCCACCCCTCCATTCCCAGAAAAATGACATAATTACCAAATAATCGCCATGTCAACTGTTGTCTGTGGGACACTCCAGATTCCTTTCCCATGAACAAATTACTGAGCAAAACATGGTCTAGACATAAACAAAAATGCTTTAAGCAATGGTGAACTTCTCCCAGTTAGCCCTCATTTTTGAAAAGAGAGAAAAACAAGCTAATTAACTATTCTAAGCAATTTACCTAAGAAGTCATGCCACCAAAAAACTCTAGAAAAATCGTTCCAGTCTTTAAAGGAGCATCCAGATAGACTGCCAAAAGGCCATCGCAAGAATGAACCTCCAGGAGTTCCTATTGTAGCTCAATGGGTTAAGGACCTGATGTAGTCTCTTTGAGGATGCAGCTTCAATCCCTGGCCTTGCTCAGTGGGTTAAGGATCCAGCATTGCCACAAGCTGCTGCATAGGCACAGATGCAGCTTGGGTCTGGTGTGGCTGTGGCGAAGAGCCCAGCTGCAGCTCCAATTCGACCCCTGGCCAAGGAATTTCTATATGTTACAGATTCAGCCATAAAAAGGAAGAAAAAAAAAGTAAAAAGAATGGTCCTCAAGTGGCTGGGGACTCTGGCAGGACTGGTAGGGGAGGCCCCTGGGGTTTCCTTCCCTTAGTCTTGAAGCAGGTACCTAGGAATGGGTTGGAGGAGGGGAGGTTGCACTGGCAACAAACAGGTAGCCATGCCCCCCAGAACAAAGGCAGAGGGGGAGGGGCATAAGGATGGGGAAGCGGGAAACACAGAACTGGGATAAGAGTGGCCAGTGATGTTCCCTACCTCGGGGGGTCACCCACTCCACATGGGTGTCATCAACCCCAGCTGTCCTTCACTACAGAGAACTTGGGGCCTGGAAAGTCATACCTCTGGGAACATGCTCCTGCTGTATATTATAGTCTCTGGATGTTTTCAAATCAATTGCCATTAGAAAGAAAAAAACCCACATCTTCCAGTTGTAGCTGTTGGCATCCTTCCATCGATCACATCATTGTCCAAGTGTGACAACCATGCAGGTCTCTTGATGACCAGGACATCTCAATTCTAATTGCACTTAAGTTTCACCAGGGCCCAGGCTGCAGAGATGGATTGACGAATAAGGCCCAGGCAGCAATATTTCTAACTCTCCAGTGGACTGTAATGATAAAAGCCGCTGACAACACCACAGACCTCGTACTGTTTGATTTTTTTAGCATAATATGGACATGGCTCCAATCCCTAACATATTTCTACTACATTCTAAACACCCGTTGCCCACTTTTCCTATATTGGTGCTGTCTTCATTAGGTAAGATCTTTGGATTACCTTTTTTTTTTTTTTCCTCTAGGGCCACACTCACGGCACATGGAAGTCCTGGACTAGGGGTAAAAGTGGAGCTGCAGCTGCTGGCTTGCGCCACAGCAACAGAACGCCAGAGCTGAGCCATGTCTGTGACCTACACCACAGCTCACAGCGACACTGGGTCCTTAACCCACTGAGCGAGGCCAGGGATCAGACCCGAAACCTCATGGATAATAGTCAGGTTTGTTATCACTGAGCCACAACGGGAACTCCCAGATTACTTTTAATGCACACAAAATAAGGCTATTGGACTTCCTATTCTGTTAGACTTAGTATTAACAGGTCTTTCTCTTAAGGCCTTGGATTGTAATAAAATGTACAAAAAGGGTAATAATTTGTATTTTCTATGGGAGTTCATTTAATTGGTGATTTCAACACAGGCTATTTAGCTTTTAATTATGTCATCCTGAATTCTGATCTTCTGCCTTCAGACAAAACAACAGGACCATTTTCCTTCACTCAACTTTTATAAAGTAGATCAAAACCAGCTCTTTAAATTGTGTGTTCCCTTCACAGGTAATTTAAACAGTCTCTGTCAGTAATGAAGTCCTAATACAGCCCGGCAGTGAATACCAAGGATGAAGATTCAATCAAATCAGAAAACACTTCTGCACTGCCCAATTTCTTCCAAAATTAAACAACCAAGAAATGATGTTGGGCTACACGAGGTCATCAAGACACAACTGTTGTAATTATCATTGGAAAGGCCTAATAAATGAGTAGAAAATGATCTTGCTTGCAAGAATTAATTAAAATCTTGTTAAAAGACCAAACGGCAATGCCTATGAGCCCCTGCTAAGTACACAGAATTAATGGAGTTGCACGAGGCACATTAAAAGTAAGCAAATTATTAGTTACAAGTTGAGATGCTTCAACATTTAGCTTCTTGAAAGCTGAAGTAAAAATATAGCTCAAAATTCTAAGATATGTCTTGTGCGTTATAACTGCTTTATTAGGAAAGCATTCCAATCTTTTAAGATCTAATTTCCTCAGTTGCAAGAAATTGTTTCCAAGCAAATTTTTGAAGCTAAAGCAGAGAACTGACAACTCTGCATGTTAACATAAATGAGGGAAGAAATGGACTCCACTGCATCTTTTTCTAGAGATTCTGTTTAGCCCTTGGAGAAAACTCAGGACCCATAGGTTCCTTGTGGAAAGCTTCTCCATTAATTGGGCCTCCTGGATGACCTCTGACCCCCATCTTCCCTCCTGTCATCCTCTCAACTGACAAATGGCTCATCTCCAAAGACCAACTCATATGCCATCTCTTTTGAGGATTTTCACCCCAAGTATTTTCTGGCAGAAGGAATCTGTGGCCCACTTGGTAGTTGTCTTGTTCCCTTTTGCAGATAACCGTGTGAATGCTCAGAGGGTAGGATATATCCCACCCCAGGACCTACGCAGCACCTTCCCCATCAGTAAGTGTTCAAACCTATTTGACAAGCAAATGGGAATTTAAGGAAATGTCCTCAAAGAGTCTCTCCTTTGGAGCCCCTGGAAATGTGTTTATTTTCCTTAACAATTTACTGAAAAATTTCTAAGTCAGTTCTTCCTAATCAAGTCTGTGAGGACCAGGGATGGCTGTTAGGGCATCTGTAGAACCCTTGCAATTGTGTATAAATTTAATCTTTATTCTAGTATGTGGCTCCCCCACCCCACCACACACCCTGGAGAATCTCTACAGCTCTTTTTGAGTCTTTAAGGTAACTGTAATCCAAGAATCAATTTTAAAAAATTGGTCACTGTTCTATATATATTTTCGTATACATATTTTTGTATTTTGTAGCTTCATGAAATGGAAGCTACAAATGTAATGAGCTACCTAGGGCAGTTGCCATCCATTGGATATTTATTAAAGAAAATCTCCATTCTGATTGCTCCAGAAACTATTTGCATGAGGGCCAAAATGAACCACGTGACTTGTAGAATCTTCTAGTGTTGAAACTAGAAGTGGCCTTAGAGATCAGCTAGTCCAGTGGCTTAAAAACTGTAGAATGCACAGAACCATCCAGAGAACATGTCAGAACACTGATTTCTGGGTATTGCTCCTACCATTTATGATTTGGTAGGTCTGGCATGGGCCCAGGAATGTATTTCTAACCACTTTCAGGTGATGTTGATGCTGTCTGTGGACCACACTTTGAGGGGCAATGATCTAATCTTATTGACTCCTGTATAAATGGGTAGATGGAGAAGCTAGGTGTGACCTTGACAAAGTAACACAGCCAAAGAGGAGACCTTGGTTCTCTCCACAGTCTGATTAGCAGAGTCCTCTTAGACAGGTCACATCTGAGTCCCTAAAACCTGAAGATGACCAGCACAGACACAAAAATGTCTTAGCTGGAGACATTCAAATGTGTTGGCATTACTAGTTTCACCTGAAACCTCAGCACATATAAAGAGAGAAGCATTTCTTATTCTGCTCATTCCAAGCAGAGAGTTAAGAGTTTTGTTGATGTTGTTTTTAGTCTTTCCTCTAAATAATAAATCTCGGTGGCACTTTTATTGCTGTGGCTAAATGTTCTTTGGAAGTGAAAACATTATGTCATCCTTCTGACAATGCAATGAGAAGGTTCTTTTCATGGGGTCACTTTCATAGTGTTCTAATGATGACATATTTCTCTATAAACCTTTTAAATAAGTTTTTTTTTTTCAATTATTTTAAGGAGTGTGTTTTCCAGCATCTGGAAAAATCCTCTCCAAGCCCTCTCCACAACCAAATAACACTATCAATAAAAGCAAGATCTACAAGATTTGGCTTCAACCAAGTTTTACCTTGTCTTGCACCATCCTAGACTGCTGAGAACTAGCATCAGAATACTGTTTGCTCCTAACCTCTCCCCAATGTTACCAGACCCTCCCCAAGTCTGCTTTGGTTTTTGCATATTGGTATTCCTCTTTTTAGGGTCCCTGACCCATATTCTGGACTTTCTGACTCAGGACATGCAGATTCATCTCTCTGTGATATGGCTTGGCTCTCTTAGGAACAGCTCTCACTGACCTGATTTGTCCTGACTACAACCCTTTTGTGTCATGTGTCAGACTGACAATCCTGTTTCCAAAGTGTTCTAGGAAAAAAATGAGCAAAGCACATTATAGATGAATTACTCAACATCACAACATCTTAACGTGCAGAAAAGCATTTGTAAAGCCCTCCCAAATTTTTTAAAAACTTTTTCAATTGCATGGTACTCATTCTCCACTGTTTATTTTATGAAAATTGAAATGATTCACTATTCTTTGAGTAATAAATTTCAGACTGAATGTGAATATAAAATATGAAACTCTATCTCAGTTATATTTTCTTCTGACCATAATCACCGTCCCCAGTTCTCTAGGGTGGTGGACTCAACTTAGGAAGTATATACAAACTCTGCAAATCAGCCTCATCCTGGATGGGAAGGATGTAAGACTGAATGGACCAAATAAGATGGATCCTACTCTATCCACAGTACCACTGTCTTCCACGGAGTTTTACTTCTAGACATTCCCAAGCTGAGCGTGGCTTCATTCCTGGGTTTCACACCACCTCAAACCAGGGGAACAGCAGCATTTTATTACTGATATCACAGCCATATCACAATCATCAATCTGAGTGCCTTCTCTGTACCAGATCCGATGGACACCCTGTTTCTTTATAACAGTTTTTTCAAAGGTTAAGTAATTACAAAGGGCTTCAGATCTGACAAGTGAAAGAAACAAGATTTGAAACTAGGTCTCCTCTTACTTAGACCAGCAGTTCTCAAAGTTAGTTCCAGGAACCCCTGGTGGGGGGGTTTCCTCAAAAAAAACCTTTCATGGGTCAGCAAGGGCAAAAGAATTATCTGAAAAGACTATTCAAATACTCCTCCCTTTTCCAACAGTATTTCTCCATGAAGCTGGATTTTCTTGCCAGATTTCAACTAAAACAATGTATCATTATAACAGCTTGAATGCAGAAGCAAAGGAAAATCCAGTTGTCTTCTATTAAATCAAACATTAAGGAGGAGTTCCAGTTGTGGCTCAGCAGTAATGAACCGACTAATATCCATAAGGATGTAGGTTTGATTCCCTGGCCTTGCTCAGTGGGTTAAAGATCTAGCATTGCCGTGAGCTGTGGTGTAGGTCGCAGATGTGGCTCAGATCCCACGGATCCCACGTTGCTGCGGCTGTGGCGTAGATTAGCGGCCACAGCTCCAATTTGACCCCTAGCCTGGGAACTTCAGGTGTCGCCCTAAAAAAAAGACAAAAAAAAAAAAAAAAAAAGAAAAGAAAAGAAAAGAAAAAAAAATTAAGGTTTTTTTTTTTTAATGTAAAACAATGTTACTCTTCTCACTTGATTGTTTTGCTTGGGAAAACATGCTTATTTTTCATAAAAATATGTCACCATGTTAACATGTAAAATGGCTTATGAATGTTATTTTGAAATGGATTCATACATATTTTAAAATATTAAATAATTTTGGCTTCTAAAATGGTAAATATGGCTGATCTGAACAAAAATTCTTTGTGGCTTCTCAATTTTTCAGAGGTCAAGGGGTATTCACCCCCCACAGTTTGAGAACCACTGCTCTTAGATAACACTCCTTCGCTTCATTGCACCACCACCTCTACAGAAGGAAAGTTCTCGTTGCTGGAGAAGGGGAGGTAGCAAAGAAGACCCCTTGCTTTTAGATTTGTTTATTTTTATTTTCAAAAATTAAATTATAGTTGATTTGCAATGTTGTAGCAGTTTCTGCTGTACAGCAAAATGACCTATATATATATATACACACACATTATTTTTCTCGTATTATCTTCCATCATGTTCTCTCCCAAGAGACTGGATATAGTTCCTGGGGCTGCCCAGTAGGACTCACTGCTTATCCATTCTAGATGTAATAGTTTGCATCTACTAACCCCAAACTCCCCATCCATTCCACTTCCTCCACTCCCCTTCCCCTTAGAAACCACAGGTCTGTTCTCCATAAGACCCCTTGCTTTTAGAAACCTGAATTCCTATTGCATCCATTATGTATACCAGGAACTTAACTAGTTACACGGGAATATATGGTCTTAGAAATGACACTTGTTCTCAGCCCCTTCAGCTAAATACAAAGTTTCTGGAGGTCACGATAGCATTAACTCCCCTGGAATCTAGGCCATATTGAGTCTTGAATAGAAATAGTGGTTAACTAGGAATATAAAAAAAGAGTTGGTGGCATGAAGATTTTATAACATAGGTCAGTCTAAGGATGCAGAGGAAAGACATCACATAATATGGAGAGACGGACTTGAGTTCTAATCCTGGCACAGTGGAGAAGTTATTTGATTTCTCTGAGCCTCAGTTTCCTTATCTGTAAAATAGATCTGAGTCCATAAGCCACAGGGTGTTAGGAAAAATAGGCGCATCATATATGTACAACACCCGTCAAAAGGCACACACGAAATATTACTCCCCTTGGAAGCATGACGGGTCAGTTCCAGGGCAAATGTTACACACCCAAAAGTCCCAATGTTCAGGGGGACATTTTTCTCAAGTGAATTTCTTAACCGTCTGTATCTCTTGGCTGTCGAAGTCGTCATCAAGGTAGGTCCTTTTCCTATCTGTTTCACTTCCGTCTAGCATTTAGTCCTTTAGAGACAAACAGAACTCACTGGCAATAGACAGAAACACTGGAAATTCCCCTCCATGAGAACAAAAAAGAAAGAAATTGAATACTGCACTACAGTGATAATTTCAAAGATGTAAAAAAATTACATTATCAACATTAGTACAACTCCACTTAGTGGTTGCTAAGTAAAAAAATCTAAGCTTTAAAGCTGGATGCAATATAAGCATTTTAAACATATGGAAAACTATTAAATAAAAATGTTGGTCTAAAATTTAAGTCCTTGTTTATATGTATATATATATAAAGCAATTTTAGGCAATAACTCTAGGTTTACTAACTGTAAAGACATCCCAAACTGTTTTATTTAAGATTCCTATCTTGTTACACCACCAGAAAATTGGATCTAAATTCATTTATCATAGGCAAAGAAAATGTTTACAGCCTAGAACTGTATTTATACACATCTGTAATGTAATTTTGCCTTTTAAAAAAAGTATAAAAGGAGTTCCCTTGAGGCACAGTGGGTTAAGGATCCTGTGTTGTCCCTGCAGCAGCTTGGATTGCTATTGTGGTATGGGTTCAATCCCTAGCCCAGGAATTCCACATGTTGCAGGTGTGGCAAAAAAAAAAAAAAAAAAAAAAAAAAAGGTATAAAAGTAAGAATTTGTGGAAAACCAGGGAATGAAAAAGAATGCGTCTATGTCCCCAAATTCCATGAAGCATTTGGAACCATGAAAGCATTATATGAAATACCACTGTCTTTAGTTTTGCATTCTTATCAGAAAGGAGTACATTCAGCTAATTTTTGTCTTTTCCTTTTATCCATAATCTTTTTTTAAACCTAAAACTTACACTAGGTGGAGCCCCATGTTCAAGATTTGGAGTGATTTTTTTTTTTAAGGGGGAAAAAAATGAGCAATTGAAAGCAAAACCCAAAAGGCACTTATATTTTCTCATTTTTTTTTTAGAATGTATCTTCAAAATCCACAGTACCATCAGAAAAGAATTTTTCTTTCTGATAATTAAAACCACGATAATGAATAGTAAATTAACACTGACTACAGAGAAGCACCAGGTGCAAAGCTGCCACTACAGAGTCAAGAGCTGTAAGGTTCTGAATTCCGTGCAAACATTACATTTATTTTGGGGAGGAGAGATACAGGGCAGAGAGGATAAATCTTTTCTGGATACTTGTGAAAATATTTGAGCCACGTTAATGTTCTCATGTGTCTAAAATGGGTACAGTACCCAGATGTGTCATGACATTCCAGTTAGAGGTACACTGTAGTGAGAAACAAATAAGACTCTTAAAAACATCAGAGCATGAGCAAAAGACAAAACATCAGGAATAATAGCACAGGGAGCTATATTCAATATCCTGTGATAAACTATAATGGAAAAGATTATGAAAAAGAATATATGCATATATCACAATCGCTGCGCTGTAGGGCAGAAATTAACACAACATTGTAAATCAACTCTCTTCAATAAAATAAATTAAAACAAAATAGGGATTTCCCATCGTGGGGCAGCGGAATCGAATCCGACTAGGAGCCATGAGGTTGCGGGTTTGATCCTTGGCCTCACTCAGTGGGTTAACGATCCGGTGTTGCCATGATCTGTGGTGTAGGTCGAAGATTCGGCTCAGATCTGGCATTGCTGTGGCCCTGGTATAGGCCGGTGGCTACAGCTCCAATTAGACCCCTAGCCTGGGAACCTCCGTATGCCTTGGGTTCGGCCCTAAAAAAAGAACAAAAGACAAAAACAAACGAACAAAAAACACCTTCAAACCTCTGAGTTGTCCATGATGCAAAAATATAGGAAGCCCTAATTGGACATTTTGGGATGTCTGGAAAGGAGGGGCTTCTGAACTGGAAAAAAAAAACAAAAACAAAAATCACAAAACGAAAAACACATGTTCAATCATGGGTTTTAACTTGCTGTTTAAAGGACTTGTTAAAAATAGGCTCTAACTACTCTTGAGCCTCTGGGTGGACTCAAGCTGGAGGAGATAAGACTTCTGAGATAACCTGCCAAACTTGGTCATCACTCAATGGTGCAGGATAAAAGCACCAGCATTGCCCCTCAACTATCTCCCGGAATGTTTGCTGGGTCAGCTCCCTGTCACTATCTAGAGTTTTTTTTCCAACCCAAAGTGCTCGAAATGCAAAGTTCACACCAGCAGCAAGGAGAACCCTTGCCCAATTCCCCAATACGTGTGCTGACAGAGCTGACATGACTCTTTCAGTTTACCAGGCAATAAAATGCTGTGGAGTCTTTATTTTATTTTTTTCAGATCTATATAAAATCGTGGGCCAGGCCAGAACTAATTCTGCTGACAGCTAAATTATGTAGCAGAGTAACCTCTGAACGAGTCCAAATCATTGACCTCACATAAATTCTTCCCCAGAAAGTCCAAGAAACAGGTTTAATCGCGGTCAGATAGGCATGGAGGCAGTGAGTCCTATCCCAAGAATCCAGCATCCAGCATCACCGGGGATTTATACCTGCTAAACCAAACATTTATAAAAAACAGAAAATTACAGTTCTTTGATGTTTGCATCACATGTTCCATTGGAGAGCTTGTTTTTTCCTTCATAAGCTACTTACTGAATTCAAATTATCCTACTACTGTCAATGACTTAATGGAAGCAAAACTAATAGGAGTAAAGAAGAATAGCATTTAAGGGTGGATAATCTTCTTTGATGACAGAGGTGGTTTAAAAAAAAAAAAAAAGAAGAGACACTCTCTGAGACTTGGGTTCCCAAGCCATTTGGTGGCTAAAAAAAAGACTGGATGAATTGGACAAATTATATTAGCCTCTTTCAATACCTTTAAAACGTACAGTTGTGATATAAAATCAGTCATTAAACTTTTTATATTTTCATACCAACTTTTCAAGTTGATGGAAAGCTGTTTGTCCTTCTGCTACAACATAATGGAATTTTCTGCTTAGTGTTTCAAATGGGAGGGAGGTAGCACCTGTCCTGTAGCACAGCAAAAAATACACTAATGCATTTCCCCAAACACTGCACTTTTCCCAACCTGCTTGCCAGCTTAGTAGCCAGTATTAATATTATGATAATGGAGCCTTATAGAGCTCATATTTGAATTGTCCCCTGAAAGATAGAGGTGAGCCAGGCACTTTGTAGTGACTTCTGGCATGATGGATCCAAGGCAGGTAACAACTTCAGAAGGGTTAGAAGAGGAGCATGGGTAACTGATGTTTTCAAATTTTTAAATATGGGACTTTAGGACGATTGGGGGTGGGGGGGGAAGGGAATGGTTGCTAGAGAAAGCTACAGACTTGAAGAGATTGTAGAATAACTCTGCCAAGCTAATAATCTCATTCTTTATATGCCAGAGAGGAAAGAACTTGATGAATCAATTGTTTTTCATTTTGCTGACACTCTGTACTGGTTCTGAGAACAAATTCTTTCTAAGCAAAGTAATGTTTAACTACTTTCTTATCGTCAACACTGCCTTATAAGCATAATTGAGAACTTTGCAACTCCAATTCAGTATGCTTCATTTTTTTTTTCCTTTTTCCTAAACCTTTGAGAGACATAATGTCTTATTCATCAGCCCCACTATCATCTCAGCAATTAAAGATAAGGTAGGGAAAACAAAGGAACTACATGGACACAGAAGTTATGAAAAGGAAGGGGAACCCTCCTTAAATGAAAGGGAGGTGAACAAAGGCACTTTCTTTTAAACACAGTGGGAACGAGGCATATCTTTGCTCTGCATGGGGCTCAGAGTCACTGGCCGGGACAAAGGCCCACAGTGAACCCGGGGAGGTGATTACAAGAGGACATCTCAAGGCAAGACCTATAGACGACTATAGATCCCAGCCCTGGAATTGAAATGTCGTCCCATGTTTGGGGACTTTTTCTCCCTGCAAGAACCAAGCCTGAGAGGTACAAGCATGATTTTATTTGTAGAGACTGGGCGTGGAATAGAGAAGAAAGAGTTATGGTTCTGATTTCATTGATGACTGTAGTTTTGACAAGAGTGCCCCTCCTTCCAATAAATAGAGGTCATCGGTTGCAGAAGATATAAAAGTTGGATGAGATATGATTTCAGGCAGAAAAGTAAAAGCTACCATTTCCTGGAAGAGTCAAACTCAAGTCTCTAGAGGTTCAAAGCTCAGCTCATACAACATCTTGTTCCGGAATGTCATTCTGCTTTGCGTTATGATTGATTGTCTAGATGGCATTACCTACCAGTGGTTTGAAATTATCTTGATATTTGATTTTTTTCTTTTTTTTGGGGGGGATATTTTTCTTCCAGTTTTATTGGAATGTAATTCATATACAGCACTGTATATGTTGAAGGTGTATAGAAATAATGATTTGACTTACATACATCATGAAATGAGTAGTGTAATGTGTTTAGTGCTAAACATCCATCAGATATTTTTTTTCCTTGAAACACTTTCTTTGGGGGGATCCTACACCAGCTACTACAGTGCTGTGTATCTTTCAGGGAGTCAATAAATGTTTACAGGATGAGTGGCAGAAGTTTAAATATTTGGAATAGTTACAAACAACGCATTTGCTGCTTTTAGGACTGGAAGGCTTAAAGCTTAAAGGGTCTTTAAAAAAATCGTATCTCCTTATTCAGCCAAAAACCCATTTTATGAAAACCATTTCTATTAATAGAGCAGATAGAAATGGCCCGCGTGTCTCATTTCCTCCTCTTATTCCCAATTTCCCAAAGTCATAGGCATTTTCTTGTCTTTGGTTAATTTTACAAAACATTCCTTTTTGTTGGATACTGTGAAATTCTGCCCAGGTCCCCTTACAGAAAGGAAGGGTACATAATCCTCCAGCTTCTAGAAGTGCAGCCAAAAGGCAGTCCTCAGGAGTCAGCCCTCTGTGGAGCTGCCTCCACTGAAGACAACTGCCTTGCCCAGGTCACACCCCTTTCCAGGGGGAATAAAAATGCTGGGGCCAACTTGGTGTAATTGGAAACAACCTGGAGGTCCTCCCTGCTAGGGGGCTCCCCATAGGGAGAGCCGACTGATACCTTTATGTGGATCACAGCTTCTTCCTCTGCCCAGTCCTGCTTTCTTCCTTGGCCTTGATCCCAGGAATTCTTGCTAATAAACACCTTGATTGCCAATGCCCATCTCACAGGAACAACCCATGACAGCCTAGCGGACTTTAGGCATTAGGCAGAAGGAATTGTTTAAATCTCAGTTCTTTCTGACTTTACAAAACAAAAGGGGGCATATATAGGTAAATCCATCACTCCCTTGCAACATGCAAAGATGTGTGAGGGAGACACACTCAGGGTGCCGTGGGAGTCTGATGGATTCTTAGACCCCGTGGGGCAGGAGAGGAGGATGTTTAACAGGACAGAATTCTTGCAGGAGTTCTGAGTAAATGACAAGCAGGAGTCACCAGATAAAGACAAGGGAAGGAGCTGGAAGCCAAAGGAAGAAAAAGAGAAAAATAACAGATACAGGAGAGTTGCTGGCATGCAAAAGGCAGCACCCACAGTGGGTACAGCAAGGGTGACAAGTGACACAAGCCTGGGGTCAAAAGCAAAGTGACAGATGCATCTGGTAGGTGCTAATAGGATCGGGGAGAACTTGCAGGTCATCCTAACAAGCTTTGCTCTTGACCTTTTTAGACCAAGACACAAGACTTTTCATATAACCTCTACTTCAGGTTTTTCCAGCTTCTCACCTCTACCAAAATGACTGGGGAATACAAAGCAAAAAGCAGCACAGACATTTCAGGATGAGGCTAGTGTGGATAAACACCTTTGTATAAACACTTAAGGACTGACATCAGCTACTATATAGAGAATCAATCATTTTATAAGAAAAATCCTCAGCATATAAAAATTTTCAAAATATCTTGTTTTATTTTGGAAAAAAGAACCTTGTCTTTTTTTCAGACCTCCATTACATGGAAAATATTAAAAAGTTAATAAACATGGGCTATTGAAGAGCAACTGTGTTATTTATTGTTATTGAAACAAATGAAATGTACAGGTTTTAACTTTTCATTTACATGGCTTATCCTCCTTCAAGATTTAGATCCTATCATCACTTGGCTGTTTGTCTGGTCATCAAAAACTACTATCCCTGGGGGTCAGAATGTTCACAGATCATTACACACAATACAATGTTGGAGCCCTCTTCACTAGCCTTGCCTGCCTTCTTACTGAGAAATTATTCATGAGAAGGATTACATAGACAGTGGATATAAAAATCACAGTTCACAAGCACTATAGAAACTCTTGACAAACAGAATTATCTGTATACCAGGAACCATTAGTTGACAAGATAAATGAGGAGGGCTGGTGATAGTACACAATTCCCAGTGCATAACCATTATGGCATACTCTCGTGCTAGATATTTAGACAGATATTCCCGGAGAGAGAGACTCACATACACAAGAAATAATATGGAAATTCAAAAAGATCCATGCACCCCAATGTTCAGTGCAACACTATTACAACAGCCAAGACATGGAAGCAACCTAAGTGTCCATCAACAGAGGACTGGATAAAGAAGATGTGAGATTATATCTATATCTATCTATATAATGGAATATTAGCCATAAAAAAGAATGAAATAATGCTATTTGCAGCAACATGGATAGACCTAGAGATTATCATCTAAGCGAAGTAAGTCAGAAAGAGAAAGACAAATTCCATATGACATCATTTATATGCAGTATCTAAAGAAAGAGATACAAATAAACTTCTTTCCAAAACGGGAAGAGACCCAAAGACATAGGGGAAAAAAACCAAAACAACTTACGGTTACCAAAAGGGAAATGGGGGTGGGCAGAAGGATAAATTAGGAGGTTAGGAAAACATACACACACCACTATATATAAAATAGATAAACAACAAGGACCTACTGTACAGCACAGGGAACTATACTCCATATTTTGTAATAACCTGTAAGGGAAAGAGAATATATATCTAAAAAAGAATATGTATATTCATATACATGTATATATATATGATTATATATATATATATATATATATATATATATATATAATCACTGTGCTATACACCTGAAACTAACACAATATTGTGAATCAACTATACTCCAATTTATTTATTTATTTTTAGAGTATTTTTTTTTTTTAGGATCCCAGG
Organism: Sus scrofa; assembly: GCF_054392235.1. NCBI lineage: Eukaryota > Metazoa > Chordata > Mammalia > Artiodactyla > Suidae > Sus > Sus scrofa. The sequence goes on along the minus strand of NC_139388.1, from coordinate 105,942,268 downwards.
CTAGGGGTCGAATTGGAGCTACAGCTGCTGGCCTATGCCACAGCCACAGCAACACCAGATCCCAGCCACGTCTGAGACCTATATCACAGCTCATGGCAATGCCAGATCTTTTAACCCACTGAGCAAGGTCAGGAATTGAACTAGCATCCTCATGGACACTAGTTGGTTTCGTTATCGCTGAGCCACAATGGGAAGGTCAACCACACTCCAATTTAAAAAAATAAATAATACGGGATAAAAGTGAGTGTAAACAATAATGCCATAGAGTTAAACTTGAATCCAGTGTATTTTATTTATTTTATTTTCTCTTTATGACCATACCTATGGCACATGAAGTTCCCAAGCTAGGAGTTGAATTTGAGCTGCAGCTACAGGCCTACACCACAGCAACAGCCACACCAGATCTAAGCTGCATCTGTCACCTGCACTGTAGCTCGTGCAATGCTGGATCCTTAACTCACCAAGTGAGGACAGGGATCAAACCTGCATCCTCATTGTTACTAACCAGGTTTTCTTTTTTTAGGGCCACACCTGTGGCTAGGGGTCCAATTGGACCTATAGCCACTGCCCTAGGCCCACAGCCACAGCAATGCCAGATACGAGCCTCTCCTTCGACCTATACCACAGCTCATGGCAATGCCAGATCCTTAACCCACTGATTGAGGCCATGGATTGAACCTGCATCCTCATGGATGCTAGTCAGATTCATTTCCACTGAGCCACAATGGGAACTCCACTAGTCAGGTTTTTAACTTGCTGAGGCACAACAGGAACTCCCTGTGTATTTTACTTCAAACAAAATAGATACCTTTTTTTTTTTTTTTTTTTTTTTTTTTTGTCTTTTCTAGGGCCTTACCCAGGGCATATGGAGGTTCCCAGGCTAGGGGTCAAACCGGAGCTACAGCTGCCAGCCTACACCACAGCCCCAGCAACACCAGATCCGAGCCTCGTCTGCGACCTACACCACAGCTCATGGCAATGCCACATCCTTAACCCACTGAGAGAGGCCAGGGATCAAACCCACAACGTCATGGTTCCTAATCGGATTCGTTAACCGCTGAGCCACGACGGGAACACCCAAAATAAATACTTTTTAAATCACAACACTCGAATGTACATTAACAGCCCCCTACTGGTGACATCCATGCAGAAGACTAGTGTTCACCAGGCTGTTGCAATACTGTGGTGGAGAAGCACAACCAGACACAAGATGGAACCACTGGGATGTTTAAAGTAAGAGGCATGGGCAGATTTATAGCTTGGATATGTTTCCCTGGAGTCAGATGGAGGATGGCATAAAGATGAGAAGAAGTGTCTGGCAAGCTGTTGCAAAACTCAGGTAAGATGTGACTGGATGTGCACACCTTGAGCAACTGGAAACCCCAGGCTTCTGACTCAAAAGGTCCGTGGCTTGGCTCCATTAACTCCTATCCTTGTCAATGGAGAACCTTGGGAGAGTCAAGCAAGGGGAGCTAGCTCGCCAAAATAACTTTCTTTTTCTTCTTTTTTAAACATTTATTTATTTATTTATTTTATTTTGTCATTTGTCTTTTTAAGGCTGCATCCAGAGCATATGGAGGTTCCCAAGCTAGGGGTCCAATCGGAGCTGTTGCCGCCAGCCTACACCAGAGCCACAGCAACGCCAGATCCGAGGCGAGTGTGCAACCTACACCACAGCTCACGGCAACGCGGGATCCTTAACCCAAGGAGTGATGCCAGGGATCGAGCCCGAAAGCTCACGGTTCCTAGTCAGATTTGTTTCCACTGCGCCGCAACAGGAACTCCTCTTCTTCTTTTTTTTTTTTTTTTTTTTAATGGCCATACCCACAGCATATGGAAGTTCCTGGGGCCAGGTATTCAATCCAAGCAGCTGTAATCTACGCTGCAACTGTGGCAGCGCCGGATCCTTTGACCCACTGTCCAGACTGGGGATTGAACCTGCATCTCTGCAATGATCTGAGCTGCTGCAGTCGGATTCTTAATCCACTGCACCGCAGCAGAAACTCTGATAACATTCTGCTTTTCATGTCTCTCTGATTTTGAGAAGGGCTTCATGACCCTGACTAATAAAGCAGAAAATTAGCTATTAGAGAAGTACCCGTGATTATATCTAGAAGCTCAATAACCCTCAAAAGCCAGAGTTGAAAATCTAAATGGAATTTGTAGGTACAAGGGTTTATGCCTTTGGAAAAAAGTTAGCCCCATTTGACTTCTTTCCTGCAAAACTAACAGTTCTATTATTTTAAAATAAGATGATTATACTGTCAGATGCAAAGACATCAACTCTTCTAGAAACAGAAATCACTTCCATAGGGCAAATCACCCAACTAATTAATCAGTCTTTTACTATAACCACTCCTGTCCCCCTCACCCCCTGCCATGACTCATGCAAGAGCTTTATGTAACTGCCAGATAAAAGACACCTTTGGTTGTACATGACAAAATATCATCTAAGAGGCACCAAAATTCTGTCTTTGAAGGTACAGAAGAGTCAAAATGTATATTAAAGTGGTTACAGGAAAAAGCATCTAAATGAAAGCGTTTTACGATGAGGGCCCTGGTGGCCTGCGGCAGGTCAAGCTGCACCTCAGTTTATTCATTCATAAAATCAGATGATTAAACAGTTTCTGTATCATGAGGTTGCTATGAAGAGTAAAGGAGACCCATGTGCAGCCCCAGTAAATGGAATCTGGTGCCTCGGAAAGAGGAAGCCATGAGGGTGACGCCGCTGCAAGGATAATAATGACATGTGACCCTGCACATCAGAAGAAGTAAACGGAGTGATAAGCCCATTAGCTACTTATTATTTTTTAATAATTCAATGAATTTTACTATATTTATTGTTGTACAACCATTATCACAACCTAATTTTAGAACATTTCCAACCCAAACCCTCTACAATTCTTTTTTTCCTTCTTTTTTTTTTAGGGGCCACACCCACAGCATATGGAGGTTCCCAGGCTAGAAGTGGAAGTGGAGCTGCAACTGCCAGCCTACACCACAGCCACAGCAACGCAGGATCCAAGCCACACGACCTACACCACAGCTCATGGCAATGCCAGATCCTTAACTCCCTGAGTGGGGCCGGGGATCGAACCCACATCCTGAAGGGTACTAGTTGGGTTCATTACCTGCTGAGGCACAACAGGAACTCCTAAAATTCTTTTTTAATGTATTTTAATTTTTTTTTAAATAAAATGATCTCATACTGACTAAACCAGTAACTCTTTAGGCTGCAGAACTAGCCTATCCCCTCCCTAGAAATGCAACAAAACCAAATGAAATAATCAAACGACCCACCTGTCAAAATCCTTAGTGGATGAGCAGGGGGCCTTAGAAAGTAAAGGAAAAAGAGAGGCTGGGGAGAACCCACACACGCTGCAAGGGGCTGGGGTGAGAAAGGGCAGGCAAGCACGCTGGCTTGTACTTTGCTGCTTTCAGGATCAGATTCTAAAGGTTCCTGGAGCAGCTCACAAATAACACCTCTCTCTGGAAAGCTTTCCCGGCCCCAGACCACAGATGTAGTTCACGATCAATTTAAAAGAAGCAGGTTCTGGTTACTGATTATTACTGGGAGGGAAAGTGAGATTTTCAGCTGGTGATTGTTTACAAGAAGGAAGACGATCGAAAGACCCGAGACACACAGAGGAAAACAAACAGTGTGAATCCCGAAAGGGATTTTTTTTTTGATGTTGAGCTAAAGCATCACAGCCTAACCCAAGAGGCAAAACAGCTGATTAGGTGGTAATTGTGTCGAATCAACTACTCACAGCTCTACAGATTAAACTCAAGTGACACATATTCCTAAGGATATTTATGGGTAACTGAATCATTGAAGATAAAGATTCCCAAATGACTTAGCCCAGAATAGAAAATCTTACAAACACCCATGCCAAATTTCATGCTAACATTCACCATAATTTTAGAAATTCCAGGAATAACAGATGGTAATGACAACCGTGTGTGCTCCCAGCAAGTGAAATCCTGCCACTTTACCTGGCTAAGACAGTGACGTGGCAGTTTGAAATTTATTGAGAGGGAGACCCAGGATGAAAATAGGATGGATGACCAAGGGAGTGATTCTCCTACGGAGGTGTACCCCAACGGATTCCTTTCTCCAGGAATCAGCCATGCAAAGTACTTTACACAACAGACAGAAGCTATTGGACCAGCTGCTTCTATAGTATCATGTTAATCAAAGGCTTTTTTTTTTGGAATCTTGCTTCCCACATGCTTGATAAATAGAGAGAAATGTATTTAAAAATCTATTGTTTTTTTTTGGGGGGGGTGTTCAAAATCTGCCTGTCATCTAATCTCTCTCCATTTTATAGGAAGAAATCCACCAGCAGACAGTAACCCTCTTTGCCCTCCCTGGTCCTGCAGGTGATCTTCCTGCTGAAGGCCCTGTACGGCCTTATTGCCCAGTTTTGGAAGAGCAATGCTAAGTTCAATATTGAACAGTTTTGCCACCTTGAGTTTCGAAACCATCTACAAAGGACCAATTAAAGTGGGAAGATTTCATGTCAAGATTTATGACTCATTTAACGTAAATATATCAACAAAGTACCATTTTCCAATTTCTTTTTTTTTTTTTTTTTTTAGGGCCCCACATGCAGCATATGGAGGTTCCCAGGTTAGGGGTCGAATCAGAGTTGCAGCTGCCAGCCTACGCCACTGCCACAGCAACGCCAGGTCTGAGCCTCCTCTGTAGCCTACACCACAGCTCATGGCAACGCCAGGTTCTTAACCCACTGAGTGAGGCCTGGGATCAAACCCTCATCCTCATGGGTACTACTCAGGCTCGTTACTTCTGAGCTACAAGAGGAACTCCCCCAAATTTCTTTATATTAGAAACATACCAGCATCACAAAGACAAACGCAATGACATCTACCCAAAGTGGGAATTATGAATATCTGAAGTGCATGATTTATCAAAACAACCGAATAAGAGCCTTAGAAAATTCAGTTTCCAACTATGTGGGATATTCACAAATTGCTTTGTTATAAAGAACCATTCTTCAAAATCATACAAACCATCCTCTCCCGCTCTCTGCCCACCCCCAAATAAAAAAGAAACCAAGAACACAACTTTAAACGTGATTCGCCCTGGTTTTACTTGAGTTTAGGTGCTGCTAATGCTGCACCTCAGCATCTATCCCTCGCTAATGCAGGAAGAGTGACAGAAGGTGCGTGGCAGTGCACGCACGTGGGTGCTGGATGCCACAGATATTTTCCCATCAAACAATGTCCTTTGGCAAACTTCTTTCCAAACAGAGAGAGAAATCAACAGCTTAAACTTTAATTTCAGGACTCACCCACATGGTCCATGTTGCACACGCAGAGATGACGTTTTTTTTTTCCAGATGATGGGGTGGGTCACGTGCCACGTTCCCAGAGGCAGCAAGAGGGAGGGTGAGCAAAAAGAAGAAGAAAACATAAATTAGGAACAATTCACCCCCATTCTGAGCAAGATAATAAGAGTTCTCTCCTTTCTAGAAACTGCCCGAGTGCCAAGACATGCGGGTTAAGGAGAAAGTTGCCATGCAAAGACAAAGTAGATAATTCAGGAGAGGTACAAAGGGACCTCTCATTAACATTTTAATTTAGCAGTTGCAAATAAGAGAAAACACTGCAAGCCACATTTGAATATGTAATAGATGGTTCCAGAAGGAGACTATGAAAGAGCTGTATGAAGGTATATGGACATAAATACAATTAAAGTAGTCTGGATTAGAATGGGGGTTAGTTTGAGATTGCTGCAAAGTACAGACTTGGGCTAACTCAAAATCATCATCAGAAAACCCAGTATAATTATTTATACATTCCAATAAGCATTTGACTAAAATAATTCTAATTATACACTTTCCAAGAAAATAAATTATAACCCAATCTAGATGTTCTACAGGTCAGAGCCATAAATTTATTTATTTATTTATTTGTTTTTGTCTTTTCTAGGGCTGCTCCCGCAGCATATGGAGGTTCCCGGGCTAGGGGTCAAATCGGAGCTGTAGCCACCGGCCTACACCAGAGCCACAGCAACTCAGGATCTGAACCACGTCTGTAACCTACACCACAGCTCACGGCAACACCAGATCCTTAACCCACTGAGCAAGGCCAGGGATCAAATCTGTGTCCTCATGGATGCTAGTCGGGTTCGTTAACCACAGAGCCAAGACGGAAACTCCCTATTTTCTGTGATTTTATGTTGTGAAATTTCTTCCCTAATAGAGCAACTACGATGGCTTGTATGATTGAAAAACAACATAGCCTACAAATTTTATGCCATGTAAAATATTTCTCTGGCCTGAATAGAAAAGATAATAATAATAATAATAACTTATTCAGGGGCGGGGGGTCCTTTCTTTGAAGAATTTAAACTAAATTTATGGCTCTGGAGTTCCCGTCATGGCGCAGTGGTTAACGAATCCGACTAGGAATCATGAGGTTGTGAGTTTGATCCCCGGCCTTGCTCAGTGGGTTAAGAATCCAGCATTGCATGAGCTATGGTGTAGGTCACTGGCATGGCTCAGATCTGGCATTGCTGTGGCGGTGGCACAGACCAGGAGCTGCAGCTCTGATTTGACCCCTAGCCTGTGAACATCCATATGCTGCATGTGCAGCCCTAAAAAGCAAAAATAAATAAATAAAACAGTGCATCTGTTATTAGCTTTCCATGTAAGCAGTCACTTTGGAAGACTAGATCGTGCCAAGCACACTAGAGGGATTATGTGATCCTTGGGTTCACTGGAGACTCCGGAACCTAACATCTGCCTTATGGATGTACATTCCTAATCCACTCCATCAAAAGCTATATTCTTCTATCAGCTCAGAGGAATTGAAAACAAGGTCTCAAAGAGATATTTGCACACCTGTGTACATATTATCATTGTACATGATGGCCAAATTTAGAAGCAACCCAAATGCCCATCAACACATAAATGGCTAAACAAAATGGGGTCCATACAAAGAACAAAAGGTATGAAATTCAGGCACTTGCCCACAACATGGATGAACATTGACGTTGCGCTTCATGAAACAGGCCACACACGAAAGGACAAATGGTGTGTGATTCCACATCTATAAGGTACCTAGAATCACGTTCATAGAGACAGAAAGTAGAATGGTGGCTGCCAGGGGCTGGGGGGTGGGGAGAGAAATGTGGAGTTGCAGTTCAATGGGAAGATGAAAAGAGTTCTGGGTGTTGGTTGCACACTACTGAACTTGAAGATGGTTAAGATGTTAAATTTTATGCTATGTGCATTTTGCCACAATTAGAAACAAACTGTCAGATGATTCTTGGAGCTATCTGGTCACTCGTAAAGACCCAATCTTCAAAGGAAAGAATGAATAAGAGTGTAAGTCACACTCAGCACAAAGGGTTAAAAACACTGCAGTGTAGCCAATAGGCCCATGAAAAGATGCTCAGCATTGCTAATTATTAGAGAAATGCAAATCAAAATTACAATGAGGTGCTACCTTACACCAGTCAGAAGAGCCATCATTAAAAAGTCTACCAAAAAGTCTACAAATACAAAATGCTAGAGAGGGTGTGGTGAAAACCTACAACTGTTGATGGGAATGTAAACTGGTGCAGCCGCTACGTAGAACTGTTTGAAGTTTTCTCAAAAAACATACATGTACTCTGTTATACAGTAGAAATTGACAGAACACTGAAAACCAACTATAATGGAAAAAATAAAAATCATTAAAAAAGAAAAAAAAAAAACCCTCAAAATAGAAGTACCATATGATCCAGCAATCCCACTCCTGGGCATATATCTGGACAAAACTATAATTCAAAAAGATACATGCAACCCTATGTGCATAGCAGTATTATTTACAATAGCCAAGACGTGAAAGCAACCTAAATGTCCATCAACAGATGAATGGATAAAGAGGATGTGGTATACATATAATGTAAAATGGAATATTACTCAGCCATAAAAAGAATGAAATAATGCCATTTGCAGCAACATAGATGGACCTAGAGATTTATACTAAGTCAGAAAGACAAATACCATATGATATCACTTATAAGTGGAATCTAAAATATGACACATATAAACCTATTTAGGAAACAGAGACAGACTGAGAGACATAGAAAGCAAACTGATGGTTACCAAAGGGGACAGGGGGTGAGGGAGGGATAAATTTAGTAGTTTGGGATTAGCAGATACAAACTACTATGCATAAAACAGATAAACAACAGGGTCCTACTGTATAGCACAGGGAGCTATATTCAATATCTTGTAACAAAATATAATGGAAAAGAAAAAAATTTTCAAGTTAAAGAACAAAAGCAGCCTAGCACAAATTCAAGAAACCTGGTCTTCCTCTCAGCAGATGGTCAGATGGGAGCAGGACTGGGAAGACGCCGTGACGGACATGGCTGCAAAGACCAGAGAGGAGCCAGCTGCCAGCACTGAGCCTTCTCCTCGTCTTCCAAGTTCACGGACACCTTGGAAAGCACCCATTGGAGATCTTCCTAACCTCCTTTGGATATTTTAAAAGTCTAATAACTTGGCTTGTGGCTAACATTTGGTTTAACCTATGCTCCCAGTCCTGGTAATGAACAATGAACTTTCTTCTAATTAAGAAGGTGCAAACTTCACTGGTCACGGCCAAAGCATACAGTGGATCCTCTCTGGTGTATTAAGTCTTTTCGTTTCCTGAAGAATCAGAAAAGGGAATACACTGGTGCATATATGAATCCCTGTCTTAGATGTTGGGTTACACATCTGCTCTCAATCACCTTCTGCCCAGTTTCTATCTCCCAGTGAACAGGGATTAACCCCACAGTGTGGGGAGGTGACCAGCACAGGGAAAGGACTTGGGGAATCCAAGGTGTGGGTTCAGTGGTCCTTTAGAGGACCTGGGGGATCTTCAACAAGTCGTTAAACATCTCTGCTTCCTTGAGTGGAATAGCAGAAGGGCTTTTCCGAGAGTTATGGTAGAGGGGAAATGAAACGAGGGTTGAAAAGACCTTTGGGAAACAGCAAGCAGGGTATGTTCAGAGTGGGCTTTGGAATGTCCCTGTTGTCTGCCTCTGTTGGATGAGGAACATGGAAATAAAAGGATATGTTACAGCCTTGACTCCAACTAACAGCCTATTTCCCATTATCCATCAGTCACCCTACTGGCTTATTTCCAACCAAAGAAAGGCACATGAGTCTAGCGTAGGTTTGTAAAGAGTGGTCCAAATGCCAGGAGGTCCGTATACCTCTTGCAGAAGGCCTGTATGACCAAAACAATTTTCCTAGTCAAATGAAGACATAATTTGCCTCTGCACTCTCATTCTCTCAGGAGTGTACAGTGGACGTTTCTAGAAGCTTCACGATGTGTGCTATCTCACCCTCAGTTTCTAAGATGGAAGCAGAAGCCTACATCAGAATCCACTCTCTTAAGCCAGACGTTAAATGGATTTGCAGTAACACTTAAAACATTTATGTTCACATGAGCATGGCATGGACCTTTGCTGCTATTTTTAAGTGAATTAAAAATAAGTACTAAAAAATTTCTTAGTTATAATTTCTAATGCAGACATTAATAAATATATCATATATAAACAAAATTCTTGGTGGTATTTGATCATTTTTACATTTTTAAGACTGTACAGAGGTGCTAAGACCAAAATATTTGTTTGTTTCTAGGGCAGAAATCAGGAGGACAAAGGAAGGATGCAGGAGGCCCCGTGTGGGATGCTGGTGTTTGCCTAAGAGCCCGGTCAAACTAATCCCCATGTGCAGAGGATGCAGTGACTGCCTCTTTCCTGTATGTGATTGTTGTACAGAATTATTCACCATTCAACTTACTTTGCCCCCCCCCATAATGATCCATCATCAGAAATGAATTCATACAGCTCCATCAAAAAGCTTCATCACCCTGTAATTAATCTCAAGGTTGCTCTCAAAAAGAGCAACTTCTGCTACATGGTTGGTGCAGCATCTGCATTGGGCTTACCTTTTAAAGGCCACTTTATGGCTCATGTGCAAGTGGGAAGTGTTTATAGACAAGCCCACGTTCCAGTGGCGCCAAAATCAGGGTCAGAGTTCTGGTGATGGTCTGTGGGTTGGGAGGAAACCAAGCATCTAGCTCTCCCATGCTTCTTGCAAAACCCCTCTCTGCTTGCCCTCCTGGGCTCTTTGGTATCTATCTGCTCAGACGTTGTTGCAAACTTTATCCATTCTCAAGTCCCCACTCCCCCGACCTCTTTGGAAAAAAACCTCACTTCTCTCTTTCCTGAGAAGCTGGGGGCAGGCAGCAGTGGGGTTAATATCCAGGACTATAAAATTTATGAGTTGTAACTTGAGTGTTGGCAAGATAAAAATAATTATCTTAATATGCAGTTTCCAGGAATAAATAGCAACCGAAAACGTGATTATGATTTTAATAACAAGAAAATAATTGCATGTTAGTAAAATCAACAAGAGATGACAGACCTCAGGCACATCAAGGTAGAGGAATGTGTGTGAAGGGGATGATGGAATGTGGCTGGGCAACAAGGCTGGTCACAACCACAGTTTTTTATCAAAGGACATTCTCCAGGGATGCCTGCTGGAACAGCATAACCAAGGGGACAGCCTGTCCCTTACAGGAAGGAACTGATAAGGCACTGAAACCTTCCATCAAGACTGAGTTGGTACAACATCAAGAGAGGAGGGTGGACCTTTAAAAATGCCAAAGACATCTGAGCCAAAAATGCAGAGCATTAAGCTTCTCAGTGTATCTAATTGAAACTTTCCTTTAAAGGTGCTTTTGTTTTTTTTCTTTCTTTCTTTTTTTTTTTTTTTTTTTTTTTTGAGGGGTGTGAAGCCAGAAGGGGAACAGTATGATTTCACAGAGATAGTCTATCAGTTCTTTTTTTTTTAATTAGAATAGAGTTGCTTTATAGTGTTGTGTCAACAAACAAAGCATTTCCACTAAGATTAGGAACAAGACAAGGATGTTCACTTTCACCACTATTATTCAATATAGTTGTGGAAGTCCTAGCCACAGCAATCAGAAAAGAAAAAGAAATAAAAATCTGACTTTTCTACATCAACTTGGTGAGTCACTTGCCCTGGGCACGATTTCACTTTGCTGTCTTACATTAACTACTGAGGGGTGGTAAAGGCCACAAAGAAAGGTACTTCCAGACCTTAGATCAGAATACTTGGAGCATAGTAGGTGCTCAGTGAGAGGCAGTTCCTTCTCTTGGTTCCTTCCCTTTTTCCTTTCCATCACAACTGGGCCATCCAAGAGCTGTTCGACTTTTAAATAACCATAATATACATGCAACAGAAAGAAACAGCAAGAGAGAGAATGTGTATATAAGCAAAGATGGATGCCTGCAATTAAGGAACAGGTAAAACAACAGAATCTCCATTCGTGATGATTTGGTTGAAACTCTCCTCCTGGCATCTGATGCTGGAGGTGGTAACTTGATCCATGGGGCTTCCAGAAACTCCTTCAACTTTAACATTTATCCAGAATCTGCCTGTGATTTCATTTACCCACTTACTCCCTTTTTCTCTAGGACGACCCTTTTCAGTACTTCAGTAGCCTTGGACCCCCTTCTGCCTGAGATGCCCTGACTCTATGCCCTCTGGTTCTCACCCAGTACCCCAACCCCTCATTCAAGTGCACCTCCTCATTTCTTTATCTGAGCCCCTGCCCTTCCCTGGTTCCATCTGTGGCTTCTTTTCCTTTCATCCCCATGGAAATCTCATGGGTTCCCAAAGAGGCTGACGGGTGTCATGGTCACCTGATGCCTTACGCAGAAATACCACACCAGGTCCCTTCCCCATTCTCTCAGTGTCAGTTTTCATACCTCCAGCTAGCACAAGCTCCCTAGGTTCTCTGTCTCAAGCTCACTCTGTGCAGGCCTGCCTCATGCTCTCTCTCTTCCCCCACTTTCCACCATCGGCTTTTGTCTGATCCTCCAAACCCTGTTTTTCCTTCAAATCCAGGGTGAACACAGCACTCCCCCTCCTTCAGAAAGCCTTCCCAGTCTTTCTGCCAGAATTAAATGCTCCTGCTCTGGTGTTTCCCCAAACCTGGGGTGATCACTTAAAAAGCTCACATAGGACAAAATCATGCCATTTGCAGCAACATGGATGGAACCAGAGACTCTCATACCAAGTGAAGTAAGTTAGAAGGAGAAAGACAAATACCACATGATATCACTTACATCTGGAATCTAATATACGTCACAAATGAACCTGTCTATAGAAAAGAAACAAATTCATGGACATAGAGAACAGACTTGCGGTTGCCAAGGGGGAGGGGAGGAGGAGGGAGTGGGATGGACTGGGAGTTTTGGGTTAGTAGATGCAAACTGCTATATTGGGAGTGGATAAGCAATGAGGTCCTGCTGTATAGCACAGGGAACTCTATCTGGTCACTTGTGATGGAACATGATGGAGGATAATGGGAAAAAAACAATGCATGTGTGTATATATATATGTGTGTGTGTGTATATATATATATATATATATATATATATGTATAACTGGGTCACTTTGCTATACAGCAGAAATTGACAGAACATTGCAAATCAACTATAATAAAAAAGTTTTTAAAAAACTGTTCTTAAAGTGGGAAATCAGTGTTCAAAATGGTAAAACCAGACACCCCAAATACCTATTCATTGTACCAAATAAAGAGCCATTTTAAGATTTTTAAAAAGTGCACATAGAACGTTTTTACTCTGCAACAATTTTAGACATGTAAATATACATGTGCGAGCTATGAGCATAATAAATACAACGAACACCTGTGAACCCATCACCTAATGGAGGAATGAGAACAGGAGACCATTGCCAATGTCTTACATCTGACATTCAGTCCTCTGCCCCCTCCCTACCCTGAGCCCCGCCACATGGGTTTTCCTAAAGAATACTGTTAAGCTTGGTATGGTTTTGAGCCTTATAAAAATTGTACTATACCATACACTCTTCTGCAGCTTTTAAAAAAATTATTAGTGATTCATCCATGTGGTTGGTAAAGCTATATGCTTCATTTTTGTGGCTTGTATAATATCTCATCTTGTGACTATGCCATTAGTTATTTATCTATTCTCCTGTCCACAGACATTTGTGATGTTTCCAATTTATTGCTATAAGGGATATTTTTGAAACGTTTCTTGGTGCATAGGTGGGACAGTTTCTCAATGCTATATAATTATGTGCAGAATTACTGTGTTGGAAAATTTATACACATTTACAAGATAATGCAAAGTTATTTTTCAATATTAATTTTATCAATTTATCTGCTTCTTTCCAGTGATGTATGATATTTGATATTTTCATAAAATTCCCTTTTGAAATTCATCTTTAGCACATTTTTATCATTTTTATTGGCATTTATATGTTTGTCTCCCTCTAAGATTACAAGAATCATATTTTATTCACATTTTTGTTCTCATGATCCACATCAGTACCTTGCTTATAAAAAAATAAGTGAAGATTGAGGTAAATACAACCTGTATTTCATCTGAGTTATAAGACAGTCTTTTTTTACTGAAATGTAGTTGGTTTATAATATTGTGCTAATTTCAGCTGTATAACAAAGTACTTCAGTTATACATATATATGTACAAATATATATTTCTGATTCTTTTCTATTATTAGGTTATTATAAGAAATTGAATATAATTCCCTGTGCTATATAGTAAATCCTTGTGTTGTGTATAAGCTACTTCATATATAGTGGTATCTGTAATCTCATACTCTTTGTTTATCCCTCCCCACACTTTCTCCTTTGGTAACTCTAAGTTTGTTTTCTAATCTGTGAGTCTTTTCTATTTTGCAAAGAAGTTCATTTGTATCCTATTTTAGATTCTACATACAAGTCATATGTTTAATATTTGTCTTCCTCTGTCTGGCTTACTTCACTCAACATAATAATCTCTAGATCTATCTATATTGCTGTAAATGACATTATTTCATTCCTTTTTAAGGCTAATTCCTTTGTGTGTGTATATATATATATGTGTATATATATACCACATCTTCTTTATCCATTCATCTGTCAATGAATGCTTAGGTTGTTTTCATGTCTTGGCTATGTGAATAGTGCTGCTATGAACAGTGGGGCGGGGGTGTATCTTTTCGAATTAGAGTTTGTTATCATCTTTTCCAGATATATGCCCAGGAGTGAGGTTTGTTGGGTTAGATGGTAACTCTATTTTCAGTTTTTTAAGGAACCTCCATACTGTTCTCCATAGTGGCTGCACCAATTTACATTCCCACCAACAGTGGGAGAGGCTTCCCTTTTCTCCACCCTCTCCAGCATTTATTGTTTGTAGACTTTCTGATGATGGCCATTCTGACTGGTGTGAGGTGATACCTCATTGTAGCTTGATTTACATTTCTTTTAAATTAGCGAGGTTGCACATCTATTCAATGTGCCTATTGGCCATCTGTAAGGTATTCTGCTTTTTAATGCAAACAGCACGGAAGGATTATGGGGTTGTCAACCCCTTGCACACACACACACACACACACACACACAAACTATGTTTAATTCAGGTAGATTTCATTTTCCTACTATTACCAGGTTAGGTCAGCAGAATTACGAAAATGGGAGTTTTTTACTTGAGAAAGAGAGAAGGCAATAAATATGGAACCAAGTATATAGTTTGGGAAGAAAGCCTAGCCACACACATAGAAGTGTGACTCAGGATGGTATGTGGATATTAGAAGCCAGAAAAAGATGCATGAAGGATACAGGAAAGGATGCTATAGAGGATGCTTTATGTGCTTAGGCTACCCATGCCATGAGGCACCACTGGCTTCCCGTTCTGAGTCCCACCAACAGCACTAATAGTTTCAAAATTTGCTCATGACATAGATTGAGTATAGTTGTTTCGACCAGCCTGGGAAACCTAACCATAATTTTCAACATCTTCTCTCCGGGCAAAGAATTCAAAATTTCAAACAAATACTGAACAAACGCATTTTTGGAAAAATGATTCATCTGTAAAATGGGGAATGCCTATCTTCATAAAATAGGCCTCTGCCTTTTATCAATCTCATCTTTTCACCCCCGAGGACCAGAAAAGCCAGAGGCTGAAGAAAAGAAGCATTTCCATGCTCTTATGAACAAAATACACAACAGCTATTAAACTTCTCTTTGATCATTGCTTGTCTTCTGCTTTGAAAAATAACACAGAAAAGGAGTGCCGAAACTTGCCAAAGTGTGAGGTTGGCAGGCATTTCTTACGGGGGGAGATGTAACTATTTGAAGGAATATCAGGGATTCAAAAGAAGAGAGGGCTCAGTGGGCAACATTGCTCTACCTGTTTCAAAGGGCGCAGGATTCCTGAAGCCGGGCTTCTCACCTGCCTTGAGTGCAGCTGAAAAATAAAAGGCCTCAGGGTGTTCAGAGGTCACTGACCTGGCCCTGCCCACATCTTTGATGCCGGCTTCCACATTATGTGCAAAAGGATGCTTTAGCAGGTCAATGCCAAAAAAGCAAATTTCTGAATTCGGCATGTCTCTTTGAGAACAGAGAAGAGTCAACACCAAGCGAGGAAGAACCACACCAGGAATGTCCAGCAAGCAACCCCGTGCGGGACCACTTCAGCCCATCATCCACTACAGCTGGGAAACCACCAGACGGTCAAGAGAAGAACGCCCAGGTAGAAGACACACGCTCACAGCTCTCTGATTGCTGGGTGTCAAGGGAAATTCAAAGCCCTTGAAGTCACAGGGAGAGGTGTCACAGAGGCAGAGGTCTTTAAACTGTTACCCTGATGAACTCAGCCACTTAACCTTTTTTAAAAATACACGAACAGATGGGCTCTGGTTTCTATCTTGCTTCACATTGCTAAATCAAGTCACCATGATTCTTTCCGTTTACTGAACACCTACTATGTGCTGTATGGAAAAGGACAGTCCCACAAAAATCGGGTCTTGGCTATCAAGAGAGTTCGGGGATTAAGAGGTAGAAACTTGCAGTTGAAAAATAAATGAGCCACAGGGGCAAAATGGAGAGCATGGGGAATATAGCCAATAACTATGTAATATCTTTGTCTGGTGGCAGATGGTAACCAGACTTACCATCATTTTCTAATGTATAGAAATGTGAATCACAGTGGGCCAGGAACAAACATGGAGTTGTAGGCTAACTATCCCTCAAAAACAAACAGACTTAGACAAAAGAGATCAGATGTGTGGTGACCTGAGCTGGAGGTGGAGGGAGAGGGGGCTGGAAGGTGGGCAAAAGGATCAGAGTTATGAAAAGAGTATTAGGATAAAATGTACCACATGAGAAACATAATAAACAGTGCTGTACATCATAGAGGACAGTTAAGGAAGTAAATCCTGAGCATTCTCATTACAAAGACGAAAACCTTTTTCTTTTCTTTTCTTTTGGATCTATATGAGACAATGGATGTTCAGTAAACGTATTGTGGCCATCATTTTATGTGGTTTGTAAGTCAAATCATTATGCTGCACACCTTAAACGTATATAGTGCCAAGTGTCCCAATTATATCTCAATAAAACTGGAAGAAAAAAAGCGTTTTGGTTTGTTTGTTGTTTCTGAGACGAGGTTTAGGGTGATGTTGAGAGGCAATGGGCAGAGAACGAGGAAGAGCACAGTTGTTTGAGTATTTCCTATGAGACGATGCAACTTGCTCTATTGAGTCCATGACACCCAGTACGCACTTTCATCTGCATCCAAGACAGTGATGGATGAGGACATGGTTATTTTCCTTGTTTTGTTTTTTCTATCCTCAACTCTCTTCCTCGACCTGATTAATATTATACTTTTGGTCGGAGCAATAATTTTATGGGTCGGACACTTTTTCCCAGATCAGCTCTTTTCCAGGCAATAAGGGAACTGCCCACCCATTGAAAACCATGGGTCTTCCAGCCCAGCTGTTCTTTGAAGCATCATACAAGCAGCTCACTGCTGAAGCCACTTGCCACATTCCAGCTCTGCCCAGGGGACCTCTCTCTTCCACTAGACTGACAGCCAGTTAGATGTAACCAACACTCCATTTTCTTCTGCCAAATGGAGTCCAGGAGAGAGCACCTTAAAAGATATGCTCGATTTTAGCCTGTGTTTCAATAAGTTTTCATGAGAACTGCACTAACAAATCATCTTGCTAGGCTTTGTAAAGATTACCCCAACGATCTCTTGAGATCATCCAAATCTAGGAGGAGAGGTGAAAGAAGAGGAAAATAAAATGAAATTCTGGGTAACATGGTTAAACAGTGAAAGCACTGAGCCAGTTCTGAAAAACAACACATTACTGGCATCAGGCTAATGTCATCAATTAATGTCATAAATTCTATACAGAGCACAGAAACAATACTGTGTTTCTAATAATAATAATGTTACTATTATTATTATTAAATAATTCTTTCATTTTGGTTTTATTTTTAATTTATTTTGTTGAAGTATATAGTTGGTTTACAATGTGTGTTCATTCCTACTATACAGCAAATTTAGTATTTTTCTATAGCGGACCCTATGCAAAGTGATTATTTTCATTTCCTTGTGCCAAAATGGTGTTTCAATAATGCTGATGTGTAAAACCTTTTGTGAGGTTTACATGATGTTACCATGTTTAAAAAACAAAAGGGAAGTTCCCATCATAGCTCAGTGGAAATGCTTCTGACTAGTATCTATGAGGATTCGGGTTTGATCCTTGATTTGCTCAGTGGGTGGGGATCTGGCATTGCCATGAGCTGCAGTGTGGATCCCAAATTGCTGTGGCTGTGGTGTAGGCTGGCAGCTGCAGCTCCAATTCAACCCTTAGCCTGGGAACCTCCATATGTTGCGGGTGCAACCCCACAAAAAAAAGACCAAAAACAAAAGGTTTTTAATCTATGATGATGCTTCAGGATTGTGGATTTGAAAGCTGAAGCAGCCCCATCTCCATCATAAAGATGAATAAATTGTCATCTAGGGAACTTAAATGCTGGTGAAGCCACAACCTGGAAAATTACATCCCTGCTTATTTTTCTTGAAACACACTTAGTTATCCTATCATCATATCTAGGGGAGAGCAAAGCTACCCTTATGACAAATACTAAGTGACATCACTGGAAAGATAAAGGTGTATTCCTACATTAGAAGTACAAGACACAAAACAAAACATCACCATACTCTTTCATTTAGTGAAAAGGTTTGACAACCGTGTTACGCGTACACTTAAGAAGCATTACTCACTGTTGCATGACCTAATTCATTCCCATCTTTAATGTGTTTTTCAAAGGAAGCAAATAGCCAAGAATAGCACAAGTTACTCATCCTTTAAAAGACAGTGTGGATGACCATGGCACACGAGAATCTCCTCCAGGATTGATCCATTTTGTGAGAGAAAATATCTAAGCCAGCCAACCTTTTAAGAATGGGATCGGGAAGAAGGAATACAGATGTACAGCTGGGTCACTTTGATGTACAGCCGAAATTGGTACCACACTGTAAATCAACTATTCTTTAATACTAATAAAGAATGAGATCCCTACATTTTTAGCCTTCGTTAAAAATTAAGCCGCCTCCTGGGAAAGAACCCAGGTCAAGGGAGAAGAGAATAAAGGTCCATGGTCAATGTAGGCTGCGGTGCAAGGTGCAAAAGCTACCTAAGCTGCCCATCTAGCTTCTTGATCCCTTATGCCATCCAACTTATTCTACCCATAGCCAACCTCCTCATACTACTCTATTGCTTAAACTCTTCCATGGATCTCTATTGCCTATGTGACAAATTCCAAGATTTCATAAGCTTACTAGTTGGATACACTTGTTCAAGCACTTACTATGTGCCAGGGATTTTATATGAAAACATGACAACTGTCACAAACTTGGGGTATGATACAGAGAATGCTTGGCTCCATCTCCATCCTAACACCCAGATGCTCACATCTGGGTCCCAAGTGACAGAGCCACTTCACCTCAATCACAGAACCCACCAAGTGGCACTGTTGTGTGGTGGTGTCTCCAAGGGGATGAACGCTGGATCTCACTGGGCCACGAGGATAACACAGCCAGCTGAGCCGTGATCCAGAATCTGCAGCCGATCCAAACCTCAGGAAAACATGTCACCTGCTAGCAACAAGGGTGATTCCCTGTTGGGTTCAGGTGCACTTAGGATCTTTGAGGTTAAACATTACATGGTGGCCAGAACCAGCCCAAGTGAAAATGGAGGGGTGCAGGCGGTGCACAGGGGAGTTTGTTTGCAAGCAAGGGAGAGAACCTCAGGGATTCCCAAGGTTAGGAGAAATCTGACTCCGTTTCAAATTGCCATGATTACAGGTGGTGGTTGCATTACAGTTATGAAGCTGTTTGGCCTGGAAACAAGGGTTGCTCTTGTATCCAGTGTAAATGAAACTACTCTTCCAAGAAAACAAATCAGCTGTGTCCATTTTAAAAAAATGAAGTGCAGCAGTTTTACCTAATTATCTTGGTAATTAAAGGATCAATGTGGATCACTTCAAGATCAAGGAGCCTAAATGAATTTGTCATGAGTTATTTTAGTGCACACAGAGATAAATGTCTATGACAGACACTCATTATTTTTCCAGCTTGCATGATGCAGACATAGAGGGGGTAGATCACAAAACAATCATTTCTTTTTGATTTTAAAATGCAGAAACAGGAGTCCCCATCGTGGCTCAGTGGTTAACGAATCCGACTGGGAACCATGAGGTTGCGGGTTCGATCCCTGGCCTTGCTCAGAGGGTTAAGGATCCAGTGTTGCCATGAGCTGTGGTGTAGGTCGCAGACACGGCTCGGATCCCACGTGGCTGTGGCTGTGGTGTAGGCTGGCGGCTACAGCTCCGATTAGACCCCTAGCCTGGGAACCTTCATATGCCATGGGTGCGGCCCTAAAAAGACAAAAAAAAAAAAAAAAAAAAAAAAAAAAAATGGGGGAGAAACATTTTGTGGTGGGATTATCAGGTTTATTTTCCTAATTGCATTTTACTTTCGTTACTTTTTAAGTTGAAAAGTGACTAAAAGAAAATTACATTTAAACATACCCAGGAATACAGTTTTGTTTTGTTTTGGCTGCGGCATGCAGTGCCTTGAAGTGGAATCTCAGTTCCCAGACCAAAGACTGAACCCAGGCCACAGTGAAAGTGCTGAATCCTAACCACTAGATCACCAGGGAATTCCCCAGTTTATTTTTTTAATGATTAAAAAATAGAGTCAAGACCAAAAGCTTGAAATATACATATTGAGAGTATAAGTTGATTGGTTAAATATGGATTTTCACACTGAATTGAGGTATTCATCATATAATGCAAAGGAATGGGTACGCTTGTTTGGGCAATGGGCTAAGACATCTGTAAGTGTATTTTCTAGTTCTTACAACTCTGCTAGCGGGGTGTTACTAGGCTAGGTTGGCAGAAGAGACATTGACTCAGAACACCTAGGTGTGTCCCTGGACATTTAGCTAGAAGCTGCTAGAACTGGCACTGGAGGGTAGCTGAGTGTCCCCCACTGGCACCAAAATCCTGACCTCAGGATCCACTTCCAAGGGAATCCGGAAAAAAAGACAACAGAGAGACTGATGTGTGTGTCTAGGTGGGGGTGGAAGCTGAGTTCACAGGAGCATGGGAGGTGGGTGAAGGTAGAACGCTTTCTAAAAATGACATTATTTAAAGAATTTCTAAGGATCCACAGTGAAAGTCATTGTTAAGACTTTGAGGAAAGTGTGTTTGAGGAATTGGCATGATCATGAAACACT
Organism: Sus scrofa; assembly: GCF_054392235.1. Classification (NCBI taxonomy): domain Eukaryota; kingdom Metazoa; phylum Chordata; class Mammalia; order Artiodactyla; family Suidae; genus Sus; species Sus scrofa. Next base: position 105,921,584 of record NC_139388.1, on the reverse strand, counting down.
GAGATACAGAGGGAAAACAGGTGAAGTGTGGCAGCTTGTACATATCCCCACTCCAGCATCCGCCCACGAAAAACCTTTGTGTTAGTCTTTGCCCCAAAAGGTACTTCTGTAAATTCCTTACACAGCAGGATGCAGACTGAACAGAACAGCCAGGTGCTCCTGCTCATTTTATGTCTTAGCTCCATGTGGATTCTGCTCTTTAGGGTTTGCAGGCTACATCTTTTTTAACATTCTCAATTTGTATGGATATTTTCTCATTCACAACCCACACTAAAAAGGGCATTGAAAGTTCAAAAAAAAAAAAAAAACCTATTTTAGGTGTAATTCAAAGGAGTCAAATCAGTCTACTTTAAAGCTTATCCAAATGGTCTTTGCTTCTGGTTTGAGGGTTTGGCTCTGCAGAATTTTGTGGCCATTGGGGAAAAAAAAAAGTTCTCTTTTGAAAGGTGAATATGAGTCTCTGATTAAAGATTTGCTTGTAATGAATGAGTTCTTGTGAATCTTCCACATAGGCTTTTATATCAAAGAGGTTACAGAGAGGGAGGGATCTGTATGGCAAAATGCCGATTAAAAAAAAAAAAACTATCAAATGGAAAAGAATATTTAAAAAGAGGGTACAGGAGTTCCCCTAACGGCTCAGTGGTTAACGAATCTGACTAGGAACCATGAGGTTGAGGGTTCGATCGATCCCTGGCCTTGCTCAGTGGGTTAAGGACCCAGCGTTGCCATGAACTGTGGTGTAGGTTGCAGACGTGGCTCAGATCCCGAGTTGCTGTGGCTCTGGTGTAGGCCGGTGGCTACAGCTCCGATTTGACCCCTAGCTTGGGAACCTCCATATGCTGAGGGAGCAGCCCTAGAAAAGGCAAAATAAATAAAAAGAGGACATATACATGTCAACCTGAACCACTTTGATGTACAGCAAAAATTAACACAACCTTGTAAATCAACAAGAGTTCAACAAAAAATGTTCAAAAACAATCAGACTAGTAATTGAAATATTGAGTCTCACTTACACAGTTTCGTTTTTTCACTTTCTCTGTGATAGAGGGAATGCGATCATTTCCATTAGCCAGTTTGGAACAGGGTCCTGCATAGGAATCACACATGTGGCCAAATACTTGTGCACAGTGGTTGCCTGAGATCTTTTCCATTTCATGATATATTTGTGTAACTTCTATAAACACCGTGTGTCACAACTGCTTTTGCACAGATACCACAACTCTTGATCACTTAGATCATCCAATTTCTCAGATTCCAGAAGAGGTCTGAGAGTGTAAGACCAACATTATGTAATGAAGTGTCTCATTCCAAACTGTTCAAAGCTTCAGCACCCGATTGTGCCCTATTTTCCTGGCTTGTTCATTCCTCGGGTGCAGTGGGCTGTTTATGTGAAGAGGATGGCTTTATCCTCTCAGATTTGAAGGCTCGTATACTTCAGACTGGAAGCATTTCTCTTGCTGGAACAGGGATGTTGGCAAGCTTTTGATAATAATTGGTTTTTCCACCTGTCCTCAAACAGCTTGTACACACAAGAGGATCGGCTTAGTCTTTTCATTCTTCTCCATCAGAAACATTCAAAGGACGACCCATGCTAATGAGCACATGCATGATTATATATTTGGGTAATACAGTAGACGTATTTTGTAAATCAAGGAGCCATGACAAGAAGCAGATGAAAAGCATTTTTTTTTTTTTTTTTTTGCTATTTCTTTGGGCTGCTCCCTCGGCATATGGAGGTTCCCAGGCTAGGGGTCCAATTGGAGCTGTAGCTGCCAGCCTACGCCAGAGCCACAGCAACGCAGGATCCGAGCCGCATCTGCAACCTACACCACAGCTCAAGGCAACGCCGGATCGTTAACCCACTGAGCAAGGGCAGGGACTGAACCCACAACCTCATGGTTCCCAGTCGGATTCGTTAACCACTGGGCCACGACGGGAACTCCATGAAAAGCATTCTGAAAGGAATTCTAGATCTGACCAAGAATTCGCCCATCTTTCTGGATGCGTTCAGCATTTATGGACACCCCGCCTGCGATACCTCAGGTTTCTTTTAGCCCAGTCACTGTCAGCTTGGCTTCCCCACATTCTAGTCTACTCTGGAAAGCTCTATCCACCTCACACGACTAGAAGCTCATTTCTCCAATGAAGAATGTTAATAATTATACAGATTCCTCCAGCTACCAAAGCGTAAGCTATTAATGTAATTAGACAAAAGGAGGCAGAGGGTGGCTTGTGACGCTTCCAGGTAATTGCTTCTTTTCCACTTTGTCTATAAAGACCCGATCAAGGGCTGGCTGCTTCTTCCTCCTACTAACTTAACTTGGGTTTGGACCATCCTTCTCCTTGGGCATCGCCCTTCCCAGGCATCAGGGCACAATCATTCACTCAATGAAAGATGACGGAGCCTCCACTCTGGGTACCACTCAGTGATGAATTCAAAGATGGATAACATCTCCATCAACAGGACCACACTACAGAACAAAGACCTGGTGAGGGCCACGTGAGAGGAAAAAGCAAAGACCTGCCGAGAGATGGGGAGGAAGAACTTCTGAGCACAATGGAGGAAAACCCTAGAAGGGACGTGGTATGTGAGTTGGGCCTTGAAAAATGATTTCAAGATGAAGATACAGTGAGGATGGGCATTTCGTTTGAAGGAAATGAATGAACAAAGGACAGGGAATTAAAACCTAAAGGTGTGCATCCAAAACTGTGACAGGTGCCCTGTGTTTCCTGCTGGGGCCAGTGGGAGATAACACTGTTCACGCAGGTACAGGAGAGTAAGCATGGGGCTAAAAACCAGATCAAAAGGAATGAGATCCTATCCTTTGGAAAATAAGAGAGACCTGAGTTTGGAGACAGGGCGTGATTATAATCAAATTCAACGGCAAAAGGATGGAGCTAGAAGTCCACAATAGCGGGATGGGATAAGAGTGGCTGGGATGATGACCACAGTGGTCCAAACAGGAGGTGACAAGAGCCTGGGGAAGGACAGTGGGAGTCACCACACAAGCACTGACCTTGCTGCAGGGTCTGTCCACTGGAGGGGGGTGGTAGGCAGTGCGAGAAGAGGAAGATTCTTTAAAAATGCAAATCAGGCTTCCTGCCTGGCCACTTAGGACAGGGACTGGCACAAGGGAGGAACTTGTGAAGTCGATGAATGAAATTTTTTTTTTTTTCCCCACTGTACAGCAAGGGGGTCAGGTTATCCTTACATGTATACATTACAATTACATTTTTTTCCCCACCCTTTCTTCTGTTGCAACATGAGTATCTAGACATAGTTCTCAATGCTATTCAGCAGGATCTCCTTGTAAATCTATTCTAAGTTGTGTGTCGATGAATGAAATTTTTAAACAGAGTCATCTGCGGTGCCTGTGGAACAGCTGGGTGAAAATATCTACTTGTCCATTGGAAACATGAGACTAGATGCCTAATGGAGGTTGAAGAGAAAGACCTGGTAATAATTCATCCAGCCAACCTGCACTCCTGGGTCTAGAAAACCGGGAGCTTGCTGCTATAGGAAAGCTAACCTACAAGCCAGACCAGATGTGAGGTGTTTGCAAGTCACTGATGCTCACCAGGAAACATTTCTTATCCCCATTTTACTGATGGGGACACTGAGGTTCAGAGCCATTACACAATGAGCTGGAGCAGCAATGAGGATGCTGCGTTCTGATTTCTGCCCTTGTTTTCCTGCTCTACTGAGACCTGACAGCTCTCTCCTCCTCCTGTTCCCAAGTTCCCAGTGTCAGTACCACCATGCATTCCTTCGCCCATTCCTATCATTTCTCCAGTTCAGAGCTGGGGTTCATTCCACTTGACTGAAATCTTCCTAATTGGCCCCAATTACATTCGGCGCCCTTCCCTCGCCCATCACTGCTCTTATCCTAGTTAGCTGCCCACTCTCTCGCTGCTGGGGATTCCAGGATATTGTCCCTTTAGCTCCAGGGTCTCAAATTCTGTCCACAATCCCACCAAGATACCAGCCTTTGGGCTATGTAGCCAGGGGCCCTTCACATGGCCCATCTAGCAGACCAGCTTTGTATAGCCCGTGTCAGCAGGACATCAACGGCGGCCAAACAAAAGCCTCAGGTGCTACTCAGCTCTCATCAGAACACCGTGATTTTGGCCTCTGCAGCAATTCAGCGGCAGCTTTGACTTCTCTATTGCCATTTCATGGACTCCCTGACAACGTAACAGATCAGAAACTTTCTAACATCCATTTCTATTTCTCTTATCTTTATTGTAAAGATCACAGGTCAATAGCTTTTCAAATCTCCAGGCCCTTTAGCAGCGCTCCATGGAAAGTCATATTTTCTGACCAATTGTGGGTCTTGCTGTTCCTGGCTAACTAGTTCTGAATTGGAAAATTCTGTGTTCCATGTGCTCGCTCTCACACCCTCCTTTGGAGGCACTTCGAGAACTCCAGAGTCATAAATGGATTCTCGCCCTGTGGCAGGTGAAAATGATTATTCTCCTTCCAGACGGGGAAGTGGCTGCCCGGAGTGGACTATGACTCATCCTGCTTCCTAGGTCTTTTTAATGAACCATCCACAGAAGTCTGACTTAATCCAACAGAAGTCATTCCCCATTTGAGTTTTTACACCTCCCCCGGCCCACCAAGATAGTGTGTTAATATCCCGTGTGATGCAAGCAGAGCTGGCAAGGCCAGGTGGGGAGAAGCATGAAGAATGAAGAATCCTAGGCTTCAAGAAGAGAAGAGAGAGGCTTGGAGACCACTTTTTTTTTTTTTTTTTTTTTTTTTTGTCTTTTCTAAAGCTGAACCTGCAGCATATTGAGATTCCCAGGCTAGGGGTCTAATGGGAGCTGTAGCCACTGGTCTATGCCACAGCCACAGCCAAGTGAGATCCGAGCTGCATCTGCGACCTACACCACAGTTCATGGCAATGCTGGATCCTTAACCCACTGAGCAAGGCCAGAGATTGAACCTGTAGCCTCATGGTTGCTATTCGGATTCATTAACCACTGAGCCACGATGGGAATTTCCTGAGACGACTCTTAAATAAAAGAATGGTGGGCCTATCGGGGAGAGGGAAGGCTGAGTGTTAGAGCCCAGGAGGTGGCACCAGAAGGAACAGATATGCTGGCTGAGGTTCAAGAAAGTTCTTATTAGTCTTATATAGTTATCCTCCGCCTCCTCCAAATCCAAACCACAGGACCACCTTCAGTCAAGGGGTCCTAGCTTCTGCCATTCAAAGCACTGAAATCCCTTAATTTTCTCACATGTCTATACAGCATAACCAAAATCATGTGTCCTTTTTGGCTCGCCAACTAGCACCTATGGGCGGAGGTCTTCTCATGGTCAACCTTGAGTTCCCCACATCTGAATAATGAATTCATCTAAAAGGGATAGTACCCTTGGACAGAGTTCCCACCATGGCTCAGCGGAAACAAATCTATCTAGGAACCATGAGGTTGTGGGTTTGATCCCTGGCCTTGCTCAGTGGGTTAAGGATCCAGTGTTGCCATGAGCTGTGGTGTAGGTCGCAGATGCGGCTAAGATCTGGCGTTGCTGAGGCTGTGGTGTAGGCCGGCAGTTACAGCTCCGATTAGACCCCAGCCTGGGAACCTCTATATGCCAAGAGTGAGGCCCTAAAAAGCAAAATAAATAAATAAATTTAAAAAAATAAAAATAGGAGTTCCCGTCGTGGCGCAGTGGTTAACGAATCTGACTAGGAACCATGAGGTTGCGTGTTCGATCCCTGCCCTTGCTCAGTGGGTTAAGGATCCGGCGTTGCCGTGAGCTGTGGTGTAGGTTGCAGACGCGGCTCGGATCCCGCGTTGCTGTGGCTCTGGCGTAGGCTGGTGGCTACAGCTCCGATTCAACCCCTAGCCTGGGAACCTCCATATGCCGTGGGAGCGGCCCAAGAAATAGCAACAATAACAACAACAACAAAAAAGACAAAAGACAAAAATAAATAAAAAAATAAAAATAAAAATAAAAAGGGACAGAACCACAGAGGGTTCTGAAATATACAGCTGTGATTCTGTTATTTTTAAATTTCCTTCCATCATAACTGCATTCTTAAAGCCATTTCACCAATCCCGAACAGTTTATACATATATGTAGTTTATATATATTTATACATATATGTAAACAATGTACAGTCTAGAGACGTTTGTTGAACTTCTGCTATCTAGCAGGCCCTGGGGAGAAAAGGATGAGAGAGACAGAGCCCTGCTTTCAGCAACTTACATGCCACTCAGGAGGATTCTTCCACTAAGGGCATGAGAGGTCATACAGTTATAAAATTTCAGTTTTATCTCCCTGTTCCTCAGAACAGGCAATGTTCTAGGAACCCTATTCAAAACTCCTACTTGGAAACTAGTGTTATAGGAGAGGATCTTTAACCCCTTGGTGTCACTTAAAGTCTGAATGCAACTGATTCAGCAAGGAAATGCCTGTGGCAGATAAGAGAAAGGAAAGAAGGTCTGCAAGGTCATCTGCAAACTAACTTGAAAGCTTCCCCTTGGTAAATTGAACATAGAGCGCTGTGCACTCAAATCCCTGCTCCTCCCTACCTCCATCCGTGGCTCAATTCCAGCTCGGGAAGGACAAACCTGGCCCCAGCCCTTCAGTAACCAGCATTAGGAGAAATGCACCCGGACCCTGCACTACCAGATTAGAGTCTGTTTCTAATCAAATGGAATTTAGATTTAAACCGGAATCAGATTTGGGATTTACAGTCGTTCCTACTCTCACTGGTTTCGTGGATTCCAGCCCTCTCACTGCCCAGTCTTAATCCGATGTATTTCGCGGGGGACGACACAGGAGCTGTCCGCGAACCTAGGCTGGGGACCCAGATTGTTGGTTGGAAGCCTCGCTCCCCTCGGGAAAGCGGCGCCAAGGGCCGGGAGCCGGACCTCTGGCCTCCATCAGCCTCGCCTTGTCTCGGGGATCTTTGGCGCTCCAGGGCGCAACCAGCCAGATCCCTAGTTCTCCCTTTCCACATCTTTTGGACACCGCCCTCGATCTCTGGAAGATTTCGCCCCCCAGGACCCTGGGCTTGGCCCGCGCAGAGGCTTCACTTCGGCAGAACGAAAAGCGAAACCCACCGCGGGTGGGCCGAGGGGGCGGCTGAACGCTCCGCGTGGCTGCTGCCCTGGAAATCCGCAGCGGCCTCGAGGGCTGCCACCACGCGGCGCGAACCCGGACCTCAACTTCCTGCACAAGTCCGGCGCCCCCCAGCCCGCCGCAGCCAGGACCTGCCCTTCCACACCTGCGCTGAGCTCTCCGACTCTCCCGGGCCGGGGAACCCTTCCAAAGCTGGTCCCCAGCCACCCGGCCAAATGCGCAGCGCGCCCTCCGCCTGTTCCTCATTCCTCCGCTTCCAAGCAGAACGCGCCAAAGGGAGTTCGAGTGCTCTGCGACCCCAACTTCGGCTTCCCGAGGGACACGGCGCCCTCCCTGGAGCGCGGCCTCACCTCCGCCAGCCTCTAACCCGGGTCCTTTCAGCCGAGCCGCTGGAAGATGAAATGCTCGGCGAGGGGCGCTCCTCTGGATTTTGGAAACCTGCCTCATTCGCCTTGGGAGCGCCTCGAACCCACACCCTCCGGCCAGATGACTTTCACCCTGGGACGTCCCTAGGTGCGGGGGAGGGCAGTGGGTTGGGAGCTGGAGCGGTCGTAGGAGAGGAGCCCGCGGCTCTGAGTTGCGGGCACTCAGCTGTTTGCCGCTCGTGGCTAGGGGCAGCTGGCCCTGTGGCTCCGTCGGGCCTGGGGAGCGGGCTTCTACGCCTCTGCCTCAGGCAGATCACACACGCGCGCGCACTCACACACACACACTCACTCAGCGACGCCAGCGGCCCCATGCCGCGAGCCGGGACGCGGAGGTCAGAGACACTGTCCACTTTACTGCAGGGGCTGAAACGGCCAGATGGAGATGGAAGCAGAGGCTCTCGCCTCTCCTCCGAGGTTTGCAACATCCTAGAAGGCCCCCAATTTCCCATAGCCAGCAAGGTCTGGCTTCTGAGATTCCGCTCCCCTGGGAGGCGGTTTAAACTGCAGGGGGCGGGGATGGTAGAGGGAGCACTGAAGATCGAGCCCGCGCCCCCCTTCGCCCTCCGCGCAGAGAACTGGCCCGCTCCACTCGCCTCTTGCCAACAGCCAGGCGTCCGGGGCCGGGAAGCCGGACCGCCGGGCGCTGCAGCTCCGGCAAGGGCAGGGAGGGGAGTGACAGCAGCAACCACTCCGCGCGTTGGCCAAGGCATGGAATCTCCGAATAGGCTACGCCGTGAGCGCGGAGGGGTGGAGGCGAGAGAGGTGGAGGAGGAGTTGCGGGGCCGAGAGGGATGACGTCCTCTGGCGCCCAGGGCTCGCGGGGACTGAAGATTTCTGGGCTCGCCCGGCCCGGCGCGCTCACTCCGGGGGTTCGCAGAGGGGCTGAGCCCGGCTCCCGCTGCGGCTCCGGAACCGCGCGCACTGGGGTGATCCCCGCCCGCTGCAACCAGGGTGCCAGACCTCCGGCTACCTTAAAGCCCTTCTCCGTCCCTCCCTTGCCGCGGGTGCCCATGAGGAGTCCCTGTGGATTCCAGGCGGGCTGGGGCAGACAACCCCCGGTGGGCCAGCCTCGCCCCTCGCATTCTCCCTACTCGACCTCGAGCCAAGGGCAGGCTCCCGCGCCCCGGCCCCTACCCACCGGGCGAGCCGGCATCCGGGCCTGCGCCCTGCTGCGAAGAGAGATGGGGCGGGGGGAAGAAAGGCACTCACCTGGGTCACCGGGAGCCTCCCCCTCCGGTCCCTCCCGGAGCCTTTTCGCGTCTCCCCAGCACAATCTTCCCCGAAGAAAAAAAGTAGCACAAGGGCAGAGGAGAGGTAGGGCTGCTCACAAGTCCCTGCGCAGAGGCTTTTTTCTTCGGATTCTCCCGGATACAATCTCAGCCTCCGCGGCGGGAAAGGGCTCCCAGAGGCTGGAAGGGGCCGCCAGACCCGGGCTCCCTCGCGGCGCCGGCGGTGGCACCTCCAAGTTGCCACCTGCAGCGCGCGCCGGGCGCCTGTGACAGCCCGCGCCTCTCGGCCCGCGCTGGCCCGCCCTCCCCGTCCGCTCATTGGCTGCGCCCCGCGCCGGGGCGGTCCCCGCGCTCGGCCCCGCCCCACTCCCTGCCCCCAGCCGCGGCGCGCTGTGAGCGGCTCCTGCCAGGCAGCCGCGGGCTTTAGAGCCGGAGAGTTGTGGTAGCTGTTCAGGCTTTTGCAAAAAAGTAGAGGAAGGATGGGGACACAAAGGAACACACGCACAATTTTGTGTCGGCTGGGGATTGGAGGAAAGAGAGAGGACATGAAAATGCCCTTCGTGTGCCTAAAGGGGACCTAGTAACTTGGTTTCTTTTGCTGTTATTAAATCTGTGCGGCCTCTGAAAAGAGTTCAAGGCACAGCGGCAAACGTGCCAGGGATGTGAGTCAGAAAGTAGTTGGAGGCTTTTCCGCTTAAGCTTCGCACGAGTTCATAAGAAGCACTGAAAAATGAAGTTCTGGACCCCGGGTCTTTTCTCACTCAACCTGCGCCAGTGCCGAGGAGGAGACCTCCGGCTCCAGGCCTGACGAGCCACCCACCTCCGCTGGTGCCCACCAGGCTGAAGGCCCAGCATGTCAGCCACGTGCTCGCTGGATTTTAAGCATCGGTGTCCAGGCCTTGAAACTCAAGCCTGTGCATACACCAGGCCTGCGCTGTGCACAACTTTTGGGTCCTTTAAGTAAACAATGGGCAAGTTATCTATTTTCTCCCCTCCTCCTACCGCTGCCTCCGCCATCTCCCAGGGCATTCGCGCTGCACTCTTCATCCTATCCCTTGGTAACTCCTTAAGTCCGGTTTTCTGGAAGACTCATTGAGTAAAGTCTACCGGAGAAGAAAAACATATAAAAAGAAGAAAATACTGGGAGTTCTTGGTGTGGCTCAGTGGGTTAAGAATCCAACTGGAGTGGCTCTGGTCTCTGTGGAGGCGTCGGTTCCATCCCAGCCAGCGCTGCCACAGTTGGTTAAATGGTCCATTGTTGCCACAGCTGCGGGTTAGGTCGCAGCTGTGGCTTGGATTTAATCCTCGCCAGGAAATTTACACTTGCGGTGGGTGTGGCCATAAAATTAAAAAAAAAAAAAAAGATGGAAATACCACTCTGGAAAGCTATCCAATCAGCCAGAAACGTCTCACTCCTGGGTGTGTCTACCGGAAAGAGGGACAGTGCCAAGTACCTATTAGTTTAATAACATTTCACAATTAACTCCTCACATAGCATATTTTATAGCCCATCAGGGACACGTCTACATTTTTGTGAGTGTAGGTGTGGCGTTGTTAAGCGTGACACGTGCTCACGGCAATCCTGTTTCACTGCGCTTTGTAGACTCCTCAGCAGAAGTGGGGAGAGGAAAGGGGCTTCACTAAAGGAATTCGGGGGACAGTTGCACTGGTCCAGAAGCCACTCCCCAGTCAACTCTTGCATAGTGACTTGGAATGCTGCTTTAGCGCGCCAGTGTCTTGCATCTTAGGATTTTGCTTAATGAGATTTAACATCTTGGGTCCACTCCGGAAAATAATAGCCAACTTTTTTATTTTCCTGCAGCCAAGTGCTAATGTTTACTTCAAGAAGAGTCAAGCCTGTACTTATCCATCTCCTTGAAACTTCTTGAAACAGGGAGACTAGAGTAGCACAGTTCAGAGGCAAAGCATCCAGGAGGCACTATATCAATATTTCAGGTTAAGTGCCTGCTAAATACATGGCACTTTGACCTGAACCAGGAGAAAGCTGAGTAGAATGAAGATGTGGCTGTCTCAACTTGAGTGTAGCAGTACTCAATACCTGGATTGATTAAGTACCTGATTAAGAGGTGCGGTGGGGGCGGGGCATAGGGATGTTAACCCTCCTGGGCACCTGATGTGCTCACCACCCGGGGAGACACAAACAACTCAACAAGATTTGTTTCCTTAATCATTGGGAAGGAGCTTAAAGATTCAGGTGGATGAGAAAGCATTATGTAGGAGAAAGGGGAAGAATGAGAAAATGTTAAATGAGAAAATTGAAGCCCCGGGGTTCCCGTTGTGGATCAGCAGAAACCAATCCGACTAGGAACCAGGAGGTTTCAGGTTCGATCCCTGGCCTTGCTCAGTGGGTTAAGGATTCAGTGTTGCCATGAGTTGTGGTGTAGGTCTCAGAAGTGGCTCAGATCAAGTGTTGCTGTGGCTGTGGCTCTGGTGTAGGCCAGCAGCTACAGCTCCAATTCGACCCCTAGCCTGGGAGCCTCCGTATGCCTTGGGTGCGGCCCTAAAAAGTAAAAAAAAAAAAAAAAAAAAAAAAAAAAAAAAAAAAAGAAGAAGAAGAAGAAAATTGGAGACTCTATGGACAGTGAGAGAAATCCATGGAAGCTCTTTGGTCCATTGAACATTCCGATGGCTCCAGATTCTGAAGGAGGAGATGAGAGAGAATCACTGAGATTTATTTATTTTTATTTTTTTAATGGTGACACCAGTGGCATAGGGAAGTTCCCAGGCCAGAGATTGAATCTGAGCCACAGCTGTGGCAAAGCCAGTGTCTTTAACCCACTGTGCTGCTCAGGTATCAAACCCACATCTCTGCAGCCACCAGAGTTGCTGCGGTCAGAGTCTTAACCCAACGTGCCACGATGGGAACTTCCAAGAATCACTGAGACCCAGAGGCAGGAATTATAGAAACTAAGAGTCCTAGAGTAGCTTAGAGAGTCAGCAGACATAGGGCAGCATCCAGGCTCCAGCCCTTCTGGGTGATGTGTTTGATTTACAAGTGGGCCACATTCTCTTCCTCTGTGTAAAGGGACTCAGGATGCCTGTGTGAAGGAACCTAGGGAAGGATTAACTGAGGTCATGCCTCTGTAAGACTGGGCACAATGTCTGCTTGTGGGAAGCATTCAGTAAATAGTAGCTATGGTTGTAAACTGTGTTTAAAAGGGGCTGAAAGGTCCCCTAATACTTTTTACAGTTGCTTCTGATAGACTATTCCTGGCAGGTGCTCACCTTGCTTGTGCTTTCCTTGCCATGAGAATCTCCCTAACCTCCCCTCCCCCTCCCCCTTCTGTTCCCTCTTCCACATTTAAGGATGACATGTGGAATGCTTTTTTTTTTTTTTTTTTACTGGTTGATTCTGTTCCTAACCATGGTGGGCATATAAATGTCTAAGCCCTGTTACATAAGAGAACTCTCTAAATGCTAAGACAAATAACAGATCCCCTGTGTGACTTCATTTGTCCAGACTAAAATGCCCTGTGCCTCCAGCCTTGCCTCACATGACTTGGTTTCACAATCTTTCACCATCTCTTACCTTCCAGACGGCCTCTGACCTCCTTAAAAAAGAACGCAGTGCTCCAGCCCCATCTGCCAGCAAAATTCCTTCTCAAGACACCGCAGTGAGTGTGGCCTGCACTGCAGTATGTATTTTGAATGGGAGATTGACTTCGTTGTTGCTGTTGTTGGATTTTTAGGCTCGTACTTGCAGCATATGGAGTTTCCCAGGCTAGGGGGTGAATTGGAGCTGTAGCTGCTGGTCTATACCACAGCCACAGCATTGGGGGATCTGAGCCTCATCTTCGACCTACACCACAGCTCACAGAAACGCCAGATCCTTAACCCACTGGGCGAGGCCAGGGATTGAACCTGCATCCCCCTAGATACTAGTCAGATTCGTTTCTGCTGAACCGTGATGGGAACTCTGGGAGACTGACTCGATGCCTCAAAAACCTTCCTCATATGTCACTGTTTGTTCATAACCTTGGGGCGCCTCCTGTCATCATTCAGTGTTTCCTTTCTATAAAAGGGTAGGATCAGGCTCACCAACGATGTGACTTGTTAATGATTTACTCTGAAATAATTCCAAATTTACAAATTTATAAAAATAGATACTCATGATCAATGTTCTTTCTCTGAACCATCTAAGAGCAGGTGTAGACATGATGCCTCATCACCCTTAAAAAACCTTTAAAAACGTACCTCCAGGGTATGTTTTTCCCCTGAACCAGGATTTGCTCCCACAGAAACATCATACAGCCAATCCATAGAACCCCTTTAGATTTCACCAGCTTTCCACCAAATGCCTCTTTTTCACTTTAGGTCCCAAAGCTAATCTAGGATCACACTTTACTGAAGTGACATGTCTGGTTCTTCTTTAATCTATCATTCTTCTGTCTTTCCCCATCTTTCAGGCCCTTGATAGCTGTAAAAACCACATGCCTTTCATTTTGTAGATTTCCCACATCTCACCCTGGGTCTCTCTGATGTTTCTTCATGTTTGACCCAGGTCATGCATTTTTATCAGGAATGTCAAAGGAATGACACTGGTCTAGACAGTTCATTCATCTAAGGAAACAGCCCACCGTTGTGATGTAAATCTTTGTCACCTGGGTTGGTAGAGCTGGACTCCTCCAGGATCAGTCAGCATCTTCCCCTCGGTAATTGGTAGTTTTTGTTGGGATATACTCCTAGGCTACTCCAATATCATCTCTTGTGTTGGGTACCATAACTGGTCCTCTGTGTGGGACCTTGCTCTCCTAAAGATCATCATCAGCCCCACAGCCTAAATAATATTTTTAAAATTTGCCATTATCATTCTACTTCCCTGCTCAATGGCTTCTAACTAGTCACAATAAAAAAATCCAAGTCCAAACAGATCTGCCTCTTGGGTCTCAACGCCTTCTTTTCCTCATGTCTTCTCTATGGAGGGGCTCGTCACCCTGGGCCCCTTCTCTAGGTGACTGGCTTTTGAGATACTCCTGAAACATGCATCCTCCTCCATTTACCTGAGACACTCTCCCCAGCTGTCCCTGCAGTTCCCAGCCCCCCTAGGTCTTTGCTCTTTTATTTTATTATTTTTTTATTTTTTTGTCTTTTTGCCTTTTCCAGGGCCACTTCCATGGCAAATGGAAGTTCCCAGGCTAGGGGTCTAATCCAGGCTGTAGCCCTGGCCTACGCCAGAGCCAGAGCAACGCAGGATCCGAGCCACATCTGCGACCTACACCACAGCTCACAGCAACGCCAAATCCTTAACCCACTGAGCAAGGCCAGGGATCGAACCTACAACCTCATGGTTCCTAGTCAGGTTCGTTAACCACTGCACCACAACGGAAACTCCCGGCCTTTGCTCTTTCAATGAAGTATCTTTCAGTGAAGTGACGCCTTCTCTGGGCACCATATTTAAAGTTACACTCCCTCCGCCCAACCCACCTTCTCTCCCTCACTGCTTGATTTTTCTCTATAACATGTATTACAATCAACAGACTATAGATTGTCTTTATTAATATTATTTGTAGTCTGCCCCTCCCCAGCCATGACTATAAACTACATGAAAAGAGGGATTTAGTCCCTTTTGTTGACTGCTACATCTTTAGTGCCAAACATCAGAACCTGGTTTACAAGAGACCCTCAATAAATAATTACTACACAGAATGGGCGAAATGACAGTAACACACAAACACATTTACAACTAACTGTACATATACTTGCACGCTAAGAGGTTGAGAGAACAAGAAGCCAAATTGTGTTAACTTGAAAGTTTTCATAGAGAGACCTTTCCAATTAAAGCAGAGTGTAGTGGAAGGTTATCAAGTATGTAAAGGTAGCAAAAGATTGTGTTTGCTGAATAGGAAGTGAAGCAGGTAATCTGGAAACAAAGCATTGTTAGGTATCAGTTGACCATTTAGTGGACCAAAAAGTGAAATTACATACCACCAGGCATCAAAATAAATATTCTACAAATATTTTCAAACATATTCTTTAAATAATGTAGTCTGTTAAGAGGATTTTGGACACTTCGCTCTCGTGAAACAAGACTCTTGGAGCAGAACTCGTTAAAGGGGTTCAGGATATTTCAAATTTAGCACTTTCTTTTTTTAAAGTGGCAACTCAGCTCACAAGGGAAATGAATCCCTTTCTTGTTCTATTAAAACTCCAGGTCCAGCTTGGGTCTTATCGGCCCAAAGTCCTTAGAAACCATTTATACAAAATGAAATGGAAACTCATACACATTGGACAAAATGTTTAGCATTGATTAGTCATCCAATTTTTTATGCACCTTATTCTGCACACTTTGGGGGGAGGAGCATAAATTAGGAGTTTGGATTAGCATATGCTAATTGGACATACACTATTGTATATGGAATGGATTGTCAACGGGGACCTGCTATAGCACAGGGAACTCTACTTAATATTCTGTAATAACTTTTATGGGAAAAGAATCTGAAAAAGAATGGCTACGTATATATGTGAAACTGAATCATGTTGTTGTACACCTGAAACTAATAAACATTGTAAACTATATTTATACACCAATATAAAATAAAAATTAAATAAAATTTAAATAACCAACAAGGACCTCCTATATAGGACAGGGAACTATACTCAGTGTTTTGAAATAGCGTATAAGGGACAAGAATCTAAAAAAGTATATGTATATATCAAACTGAATCACTTTGCTGTACACTTGAAACTCACACAACATTGTCAACCCACTGTACTTTAATTACATTTTTTTTTTTCAAAAAGAAGGCAGTATACATTTGAGAACTGTTCAGAGAGCAAGTTTGAGGCCAGAACTGCAATTAGGTAATGACTGCACTTGGGGACAACACTTAAGGTAACAGCGATTTCTATTTGGAAGTGCAAAAATAGGTCTTTTTATTTTCTCTAAATCTCCCAAAGTATTCAGGTAGATATCGCCGTGGGAGGCAGTGAATTGAATGAAATATGCGGCTCCAATAGAACAGTGAGGTCTTCTCACTTTTACAGGTCTCGGCACGTCCTTAACGGAGTGAGGTGGTGGGAAAGAGGGTTCTCTCTCTCAAAATTCTCTCATGAGCGTGAGCCTTCGAGATGAATTTCAGATCTGCAAAAACAGCTGTCTGGTTTATGCATTCCTTTGAAAGGAAGACCTTTCTGTGTTTTCTCCAAGGAGTCATTACTGCTGACACAACGGCTGGCAAAGTTCGTGGCTGGCGTCCTGGGTCTCCTGAGGCATAACCTGGAGGCTGGCCTTCTCAGCATAAATCTTTCCCCCTCCTGCCACCGTACTGCTGCTGAAAACTATCAAAACATTAGGCCAAATGTCCAGTGAAGTCGTGATTTCTTGAAATGCCTTCCAACTTCTTCCCCAATGCTACTTCTTTCCAGCAGTGGGATCTCAGGATGAACCTCTCTGAATCTCATTCTCCTTAGATAAACTGGGAACCGCTCAGAATGCCTCATCCAATAGGTAGAATTAAAGGAAATAATTTGATGAGAGAGCTTGGAAAACTAGAAAGACCACAAGAATGATAGTGTTGTCATCCTGGCTACCGTTCTCTTCCTCAAGCCCCTTGGATTGGATTAACAGTGGGGTTTTTTGTTTTTGCTTTTGTTTTTGTTTTATGTGGAAGTTACTGGCCTAGGGGTCTAATGGGAGCTAGAGCTGCCAGCCTACGCCACAGCCACAGCCACGGCCACATCAATGCCAGATCTGAGCCGCATCTGCAACCTACACCACAGCTCACAGCAAGGCCGGATTCTTAGCCCACTGAGTGAGGCCAGGGATCAAACCTGCATCCTCATGGATACTAGTCTGGTTCTTAACCTGCTGAGCTACAACAGGAAAAGCAGAAGTTTTAAGATGCTATTAGTGTGAAGCCTGTACTTTTTCTTTGTTTAGATTCCCCCTTCGTCCTAACCAGTTTTCCCCAAAGTGAAATCTTACTGTAATACTTAAAACCACTAAATCTTCAGTAATTCCTCCGTAACATGTAGGTTTGGCATGACATGAACTAGCCCCAGAACAATTTTCCTTTTTTAAAAAAAAATTAAAAATATCTACATAATAACAAAATTTTCATTAAGTTGCTGAGAGCAGAAAGTTCCAGAGTAAGCTCTGCCCTTTGCTGCAAAATATCAAACAGCAGTGATGGATCAATAAACCTTCCACATAACTGCAGATCATAAAGTCGTTGTAAAGATTTAGGACTTGGTGTTTCCTGGTTCTTTGCTTGATGCATGCCAGCCTGTGAAAAGAATACTCTAGATGCAGAAGCTATTTAGGTTATTTTCTAGTCTGGGGCAAAGCAGGCGATCTTAGCAATATGTTGGAGTTAATTATCTGAAAAGTGAATTCTGGGCCACATTTTACAAAGCAATAAGTTTTCGAAATACAATGTGAGGCTGATTTAAAGTTGGCAGCTGTTGGCATCTGTATCACCAAGCCAATGCTGAAAACTGGACTGAATGTTAATCTGATTTCTGCTTATTTTTTCTCTTTTGAAATCAGCCACTTTCTTGGCCATGAAGAGCCAGGTGCTGTAGCTGGTGTGATGTTTATTTTCACTAGATGAGATTTCGTATGATTTCACTCCTGGGCTCCTTCACTCTCTGGCTCTGGCCTAACCTCGGCTCTTAACCTTGTCAGTTATGTGGGTGGTGGGGCCCACCGCTGGGGAGGGGCTGGCACAGAGCTTTGCCAGACCAGAGATGCCCTGAGACATTGACAGAGATATCACTCAAGTATATCTAAAACATGAAGGGCTTCTTTGGACTGTAAGGAACAAGATTATGAATCATTCCTTAAGCAGATCCTGCTTGAGTGACACTTGAAAGGGTAGGATTTACTCCCGAGATTCAGTCTATCATCAGATTTTTTTTTTCTCTCTTTTTGCTTTTTTTTAGGGCTGCACCTGTGGTGTATGGAGGTTTCCGGGCTAGAGGTTGAATCAGAACTACATTTGCCAGCCTGTGCCATAGCCACAGCAATGCCAGATCTGAGCTGTGTCTGCAAACTACACCACGGCTCATGGCAAGGCCAGATCCCCGACCCACTGAATGAGGCCAGGGATCGAACCTGCACCCTCATGGATACCAGCCGGATTCATTTCCGCTGTGCCACCACGGGAACTCCGTCATCAGATATGAAGCAAACTTGTTAGCCTTCTGTTATTTCACAGGTGGTTGATCCATAAAAAGACAATACTGATTTAAAAAATATAATCCAGGATTTAAAATCTATAAGAGAAGAACATTTCTTCCAGTGTTTTGGCTTTTAAACCTGCCCATAGCAAGGATTCCTGGGAAGCTGTCAGTTATCTAGAGACCTGTCAGGTTTGCCCAGATCTGCCTCTAGATCGCCCGTTTAGCTGTTCACCTCTTCTAGGGCCCCAGCTTCCAAACCTTCCCTGGCCTGGGCTGTCAGGAGTTCCCGAGTGCTGGGCTGCATTTTTTCCCACCCTTGTTGCCTCTGGCACATTCTTCTCATACCAGCCACAGGGTTTCTGCCTTTGCTTAGTCCTTTTCACGGACCTTCTGTTCACCCCAAGTATCATTTGAAAATGCTGGAAGTAACCCAATCTGGGATGGTCTCCAGCCCACCCAGCACTGTGTGTCCTCCCCTGGAGGACCAAGGTCACGGAAGCTTGTCCACCTCCGGGTCCTTTCCTCTTTACTTGCCCATACCCCTCATTCATGCCTTGAGGCCTGAGTAAAGATGCACGTTCTCTGAGAGGAATTACACCTCTCCATTTATTTTATTTTATTTTATTTTATTTTATTATTTTATTTTATTTTATTTTATTTTGTCTTTTGGCCTTTTCTAGGGCTACTCCTGGAGCACATGGAGGTTCCCAGGCTAGGGATCTAATTGGAGCTGTAGCCGCCGGCCTACGCCACAGCCACAACTGCACCAAATCTGAGACATGTCTGTGACCTACACCACAGCTCATGGCAACACCGGATCCTTAACCCTCTGAGCGAGACCAGGGATGGAACCCAAAACCTCATGGTTCCTAGTCGGATTCATTAACCACTGAGCCATGACAGGAACTCTGCTCCTCTCCGTTTAAACTAGATTCCCCATAACCTTCTGTGCCCTTCCCCCAGTGCTTATCATCCAGGAGGGATTGAGCAATGTCTTTCTCAGACAGGACGGTAAATCCTGAGAGGGACAGGATTGGCTTGTCTTTTTCTCTTTGGCTACAACTTTTGCACTTAGCAAGGAGCTATCCTGTGTGGCTTCTCACTCAGCTCTGAGCCTGGGGTCCATCGCATCTCCGTCTTTCTGACCGAGTCTAAGTGACCTAACACCTTTGTGTGTCAACTTCCTAATCAGCAAAAAGGAGCCAATAAAGGACATACCCTGTTGGATTTATCAGTCGAATGTGGACACAGGCAGCTCCTTCCCACTGAGGGGAACTGTGAGGCTTCACCTAGTTTACATACACAAAGCGCTTAGAAAAATTCTGGGTGTGTGATACACAATGTCAGTTATTATTTCAGCAGGTGCTCACTGATATGTTTGCCAGAATGGATTCATTCAGACCACTTTGGCCATAGATTTCCTCCTCATTTTGGAGAATTCTTCCTTGATTTAAATTATGTAGTAAAATATAGACAAAATAAGATTCTCCTGGTTAACATAATTGAGAAGGACAACTTTCCTTTCATCAAAAAAGATATCACAACCTTCATCAAAAGCGCCAGAGCTGCCATATACATCAATTCCTACACTGTAATGGACATTTTTTTGGAAGCATTCTTTGCCTTTCCTTCATAACCCAAGCCTAAAATGGATCCCCCAGGATCCCAAATGTGGCAGCCTTTTCTCCCCCAGCTTTATTGAGATACAGTTGACATATAACATTGTGTAAATTTAAGGCGTATGAGGTGATAATTTGATACTTATTATGAAGGGTTTACCACAAAAAGATTATTGACATATCCTTCATCTCACGAAATCACCTTTTTGTTTTGTTGTTTTGGTGAGAGTTTTAAAGCTCTACTTTCACAGCAACTTTCAAGTGTACAATGCAGTATGTTAACTGTTGTCACCTTGCCGTAGCTTGGATCCTTGGAGCTTATTCATCTTATAATTGAAAGTTTCTACTCTTTGACCAGCATCTCCCATTTCCTCCACCCCTCAGCCCCTGGCAACCACCATTCTACTCTGTTTTGATCAGGGCAAACTTTTGGATTTCACATATAAGTGAGATCATGCAGTATTTGTCTCTCTCTGATTTGTTTCACTTAGCATGATGCCCCCAAGGTCCATCCATTTTGTTGAAAATGGCATGATTTTCATTTTTTATGGCTGAGTAGTAGTCCATTGCAGGTATATGTGGTGTAGATATATCTCTTTGATATACTGATTTCATTTCCTTTGAATATAGACCTAGAAGTAGAATTTCTGGATATGTTAGTTCTATTTTTAATTTTTTGAAAAGCCTCCATACTGTTTTCCACAGTGATGGGATTGATTTACATTTCCACTAACAGTGCACAAGGGTTTTCTTTCCTCCAAATCCCTGCCAGCAATTGTTATATCCCATCTTTTTGATAAATAGCCATTGTTACAGATGTGAGATGATATCTCAGGGTTTTAATTTACATTTCACTCCGCTGGTGGTTCGTGATGTTGGGCACTTTTTGTGGAGTAGTTTGCCTTTTGAATGTCTTCTTTGGGGAAATGTCTATTCATATTCTGTGCCCATTTTAAAAATTTTGCTATTAAGTTGTATTAGTTTATGTATTTTGCATATCAGCACCTTATCAGACAACATGATTTGCAAATATTTCCTTCCATTTATAGGTTGCTTTCTCATTTGGTTGATTGCTTCCTTTGCTGTGCAGAAGGTTTGTTTGCTTTATTCCACTTGTTGATTTTTACTTTTGTTGCCTTTGCAAATCCCCCAAAATATCATTGCTGAAATTGACGTCAAGGAGGGTTTTCCCTTTGTTTCCTTCTAGGAGTTTTATGGTTTCAGGTCTTACTTTCAAGTCCTTTATCTATTTTGAGTTAATTTTTGTGAGTGGCTTAAGGTAGGGATTTCAATTTTGTTCTTTTGCTTGTGAATATCCAGTTTTCCCAGAACCATTATTGCTGAGACAATCCTTTTCCTATCAAGTGTTCTTGGATCCCTTGTAAAATATTAGTTGACAATATACATGTCTGTTTATTTCTAGGCTCTCAATTCTGCTCCTTTGGTCTATGTGACTGTTTTGGTGCCAGTACCATACTGTTTTGATTATTACAACTTTATAACAAATTTTGATATCAAGAAGGAAAATTTGACATTTTTTTTGATGGAAAAATGGAAAAGGTTCTGGAAAAGCTCTTGTTAATTAATAAAGAAAGAAGAGGTATTTTGTTCTTTTTTTCAGATAACGTTATTGTCACTGCAGTGCATTTGTTAGAAACATCACCATTAAGAAAATCAATGACAGAGTTATTGGGTTCTTGGCTGATGTCAGGAAAACCCACCACAAGTAATATTAACTACTTATAATTTTGATATTTCTTTTTCTCTTTAAACAAATAAAGCCATTGTATGAATTAAGAGAAAAATAACAAATAACATTTATTTCTGTTCAAATCCTCTTCTCTGGAGTTGTAATGCCTCTTTTTAAGCTCAGTGCATTTTTAGGGTTATTTTACATAACAAGTCTATTACTCATTACAACATATTTATCATTTTATGGTTCACAAGGTTTAGAAAAACCATTGTGACCCTTATGCTAATGTAGCCTATTGTGTTGGAATGGCTTTTCTAATAATATACCTATGATTTGGATGCACAATTATTTACTTTAGAATTGAGCAAAATAATTGACTATTTTTTAAATGCCATTATACCATACATCCTGGAACAATTTTTTAAAAATTAAAAGCAAATGTATGTGTGTATAGACTTCTCATTAGACATTAAAGAAAAATGTCTTCTGGTTTATAATGCTAATAGTTTCCAAATTCTCTCAACACATGAATTAGTTGCCCGCTTTACTGAATTTTGAAAAGGCTTTTGTACATAAAATTATACCTTAATTTAGTGAGTCAAACCCATACCTATTTCCGTTAGATTGGAACATAATTAATGTCCTGAGTTGTTGGCTGGTTTATCCTTGACTAAATTTAGATGCGTAAAATCATTTTGTATTAATGGCCGCTTTATTTGCTTTTTGGTAAGTTCCATTTCTGATTTAAAATAAGCATATATATCTTTCCACACGTCCTACCTTCCATCCCCAGATCAGCCCACTACCAAATTGGCTATTTTATGTTTTTGACATGCTTGTGCTTGTATATATTTCTTAATATAAAAATAGAACCTGACTCAATAAACTGCTTGATAACCTGATTCTTTTCACTTAACAAGTATTGTGAACATCTTGCCACTCCATTAAGAAAGATTTTTTTTTTAAACTTATTTTTAGAAACTGTAGCCCTGGTTCTTAGATCGTATTTCTTGAGGGCTCAAGTGTTAGAATACTGACTCTGCAGATCAATATCTAGATATGAGTCCAAACTGTTCGAACAGCTGTGCAAGTGTTGCCATCAAACCCAGACATTAAGTTGCACTCTTCCATGTGGTAGGTTGTGCAAACAGCTCCCCAGCATGGCAAGGACAGTCCAGGGGGCAAAAGTCTGTTGTTCACAATTTGATGAATTTTTTTACAATAGCTACACCCCCCTGTGGCGATTAAAGTAATCTGTGTTCAAAGTACAGAGGTGTATCCATTTGACTGCCCCAGTGTGGCTCCCTGCCTGTGGACTTCAAACGTGTCAAATGGAGCTGGGCACCTCCTATTGGCCTCACCCTGGAAATGGTCTTGATTAAAGCAGCTCGGAGCAAGGCTGGAGTGGTTTTCCTTTACTACAGTTTTTCTTCTCTTCTTTCCTTGTTTCCCTTCCTTCCCTTCCTTCCCTTTCTTTCTTTTTGCTTTTTAGGGCCGCACCTGCAGCTAAGGGTCGAATCAGAGCTGTAGCGGCTGGCCTACGCCACAGCCACAGCAACACCAGATCCTTGACCCACCGAGCGAGGCCAGGGATCAAACCTGCTTCCTCATGGATACTAGTTAGGTTCATTACTGCTGAGTCACATCAGGAACTCTGAGCCCCCTCCTTTTTTATTGGGGTGTAATATACACAACACACAAGTTCCCCTCGTCACCATTCCTTCAGGTTCAGGCCAGTGGCAGGGAGGACGTTCACACTGCACAACCATTGCCTGAGCCCTTTGCAGTCAAGCAGCAAGACAGACTATCAGAGTTTCTTGGGGAGCCCAGCTTTGTCCAGCAGGGCTTGCTGAGAACATACGGCTAAGCAGCAATACCTGGAATTTCTGGACACTCGAAAGGTCATTCTACATAAAGCGTTCCTGATCTTTTCTTGAATGACTGCATATCTTTGAGTTTCTTAGCTATTACTTAGGAATACAGCTGACCCTTGAACAACACAGGTTTGAACTGCGGATCCAATTACACATGGATTTTTTTTTTCTTTACTAAATTTGAACTACTCTACTACATGATCTGTTGGTGGTTGTATCTGGGGATGTGGAACTGCTGATATGGAGAAACTGTGACTATGGAGGGGTCAGCTATAAAGGTATGTGACTTTTCACTTGGGGAGGAAGAGGGTTCGATCCCCTCAACCCCCATGTTGTTCAAGGGTCAACTCTGCAGAGCTTTGCAAAAGCTGTTGCTATTAAGCACATCTATCTACACCAGAAGATCGCTTTCTCAGAATCTGGCCCTTAAAAGTGGACACTTCAGGAGTTCCCATTGTAACACAACAGAATTGGCAGCATCTCTGCAGTGCCAAGGACACAGGTTCAGTCCCTGGCCCAGGAAAGTGGGTTAAAGGATCCAGTGTTGCCGTAGCTGTGGCATAGGTCACAACTACAGCTCAGACATGATCCCTTGCCTGGGAACTCCATATGCCATGGGGCAGCCAAAAAAAGGAAAAAAAAACCAAAAAACTAACAACAAAAAAAACAACTGTGTATACTTTATTCTTCCCAATTTTCAAAAGTTGTAAGGAATTAGCAGTGGACATCAAGGCTACTTTTCCATATTTTAATCAGATGATGGCAACCTGGGATGCTAACAAAACCACCTGACGTTGCATTGTTGTGTGATGTGCTCAAAGAATATCTAATCAGGCTTTTGCAAGACAGGCAGCATTGAGTGCCCTCCTGGACAGGATGGAACAGGTGGGCTGTCTGTAGAGGAGGCATTCGTCCACACTGGTCATTTGCAGGCAAGAGCCGCTGACAACAGACCTAGCATTCACCTCTGACCTTTCTGTACTGAGATGCTGCAGATGCCTGTGGATTGTGGAATGATCCCAAAGTGTGTGGATACACCCTTTCAGTTAAATCTTTCCCTTGACTTCCCCACCTCCTTCTGCTTACTGAGTTTTTGCTCTGAATGATTTCCTATCACAGAGAAACAACTGCTCTTTTGTTGTCATTGCTTCAGTTGCTATTATATGAGCCTGCAGGAAGTGTGCCCCAGCCTAATGTCCTTGGAGCATTTTTGGGAATCCCAGAACTCATACCACCTCTCCTCCTGTGATTCTCACCAGGTTCACCGCCTCCCCCGCCCCCCCGACCCCAGTAACAGGGGGCTTGCTTTCAGAATATTTTATGGGATGCCAATTTCAAATGAGCAAGTATTTCTTGGA
Organism: Sus scrofa; assembly: GCF_054392235.1. Classification (NCBI taxonomy): domain Eukaryota; kingdom Metazoa; phylum Chordata; class Mammalia; order Artiodactyla; family Suidae; genus Sus; species Sus scrofa. Next base: position 105,897,146 of record NC_139388.1, on the reverse strand, counting down.
CTAGCAACGCTCAGACTTTTCGGTTTTACGCTCTCTTGACATTTTTAAAAAACACTCGGGAACCCAAATAATTTTTTAAAAAAACTTAAAAAAATTGTTTTTAATGTCTGCACCTGTGGCATATGGAAGTTCCAGGGCTAGGGGTCAAATCATGCCTACACCACAGCCATGGAAACACAGGATCTGAGCTACATCTATGAAACTTGCAGCAATGCTGGATCCTTAACCCAATGAGCGAGGCCAGGGGTTGAACTCACAACCTCGTGGACACTATGCTGGGTTTTTAACCTGCTGACCCACAACAGGAACTCCCCAAAGAGCTTTTGTTTATGTGGGTTATATCAATATTTATCATCCTGGAAAATAAAAGTGAATAATTTATTTCAAGTTTTAGTCAGAAATAAGAGACATACATCACTGTGTAAGTTTGTGTTCAGCATGGTGGTTTGATTTACATATGTTGTGAAATGATCATCAAATAGGTTGATGATACCCATCAAATAGGTTGATAATACCCATATTCTCATATAGATGCAGTAAAAAGGAAAGAAAAAGGAAAACAGAAAACAGATTCCTCCTTATAATGAGAACTTTTGTTAGGATTGACTCTTTTTCTTTTTTCTTTTTTTTTTTTTTTTTTTTTTGCTTTTTAGGGCCGAACCCATGGCATATGGAGGTTCCCAGGCTAGGGGTCCAATCGAAGCTGTAGCCTCCAGCCTACGGCACAGCCACCGCCACAGCCACACCAGATCCGAGCCGTGTCTGCAACCTACACTACAGCTCAGGGCAACAACAGATCCTTAACCCACTTAGCGAGGCCAGGCATCGAACCTGCAACCTCATGGTTCCTAGTCAGGTTTGGTTCCACTGAACCATGACGGGAACTCCAGGATTGACTCTTTTTCTAACCTTCCTGTATCTTGTATGGATGTGTGAGCTCCACCCCCTAATACCCATTCATCTCGTGACTGGAAATTTGTACCTTCTGACCACTTTCCCCCAATTCTCTGTTTCCATCCTCTGACTTTGGTAACCACACAAATCTGATCTCTTTTTCTATGATTTTTTTTTTTAGTGTTTTTATTTGTTTTGTTTGTTTGTTTTAGATTCTGCATATAAATGAGATCATACAATATTTGTCTTTCTCTGACTTCTTTCACTTGGCCTAATGCCCTCAAGGTCCATCTATGCTGTCACGAATGATAGGATATCCTCATTTTTTATGGCTGAATAATACTCCATTACACACACACACACAAACACCCCCACACACACCTTCTTCATCCAGTCATCTGCTGACGGACACACAGGTTGTTTCCATGTCTTAGATGCTGTAAATGATGCAGCAGTGAACATAGAGTGCAGACATCTCTCTAGTGAGTGAGTGTTTTCCTGTCCTTTGGATATATTCTCAGAAGTGGAATTGCTAGATCATATGGTAGTTCTATTTTAATTTTTTAAGGATCCCCCATAATGTTTTTCATAGTGGATGCACCAATTTATGATTTTCAAAAAAATCAGAATACAAGCTGTTAGATGATACCATTTCATGCCACATAGCCTCCAGAAAACTCATTTGTCTTCTCTTGAGAGAATAAGAGTAAAAAAAGGCAATAATGTCTTGATTTTGTTGTGAAAGTTGTTTTAACTCCACAGTCCCACCTGAAAGTGTTTCAGGTAAGGCTCAGGGTTCCCAAGACCACACTTTGAGAACCTGGGATATATTCCCCCTTTTTCCCTTTCCTTTTTTGTTTTCAATGCTCTTTATACTCTTTAAAACACTGTTATTTCACAGCATCCAAAGGACATATTTTAGGGAGAGATACTTGGTAACGTTCTTCTTAACTCAGGATGTAGGTGGGAAAGGTGCTTGGAAAGGAAAATTTTTTAAAAAACCTTGAGATACTTTTCTCGTATTTAGATGAAGTCTATTTTTTCCCACCTCCTACATCTCACATAGTCCTCTGTCAAGACCAGAATCTTCAGTCAGAGTTAAGGAACTCTAGCATAGAAATAGCAGATAAAAATGCATATGCAACGCAACTCCTCTCCTACCACTCTGTTGAAGTTCAGTTCATGGGTTTTGTGGACATTTGAGCCCAGTGTCTGAAATGCCATCAAAATGAGGGCAAAATATTTCTCCCTTGGACACTCACTCTGCAGGGATTGGGGGGAGGTGTCGATGGCATTTCAGAAAAATGTCCTCAGAGCTGCTTGCGATGGGGGATTTCAGGAAGAAGCCACAGGGAACCAGAAGGGATCTAACTGTAACAGCAAAAGCAAACTCAAAGGAAGGGTGGTGTTTTTAGGAATTAGAGAGATGGGGGAAAGGGGAGGGGGAGGGAGGGGATCCATGTACACTGATTTATGTTTATTTTTTAAAATTTTTAATTTTTTTTGTATTTTTGTCTTTTTAGGGCCACTCCCGCAGCACATGGAGGTACCCAGGCTAGGGTCTAATCGGAGCTGTTGCTGCCGGCCTACACCACAGCCACAGCAACGCCTGATCCTTAACCCACTGAGCGAGCGATGCCAGGGATCAAATCCGCAACCTCATTGTTGCTAGTCAGATTCGTTAACCACTGAGCCATGATGGGAGCTCCTGATTTATGTTTACACACAGGGAGGATATAATAATCAGTAGCCACTCAATAATGCAGGCAAGAAGCAATCTAGTGAATGGAAAGTTTGAGTTTTGATGTCAACCTTTGACTGTCTTGACTCCTACTTACTATGTGCATGGGGGCAAGTGACACCATCCCTCTGAAAGTATTTTCCTCACCTGGAGAAGGGTATTCTGATACCTGCTTTGCTAGGTGATTTTTGCAAAGGTGAGATAATAGTTTCTGCACAAGGGGTGACTTAACAGGTGACAGCCTATTAAGATGGCTAGGAAGTGAAAAGTCACACCAATAATGATGATAATGTTGACTGTCTACTCTGTACCCCCCAGACCCCTATAAGTCTGAGTATAGGGGAACACCATAATTTCACTGCCACCTTGGTCCCCAACTTGGCCTTGACCACCTGAGATCAACCCCAATATTCTGCAGGCACGGCTGAGCCCCCTTCTTCTTACCGTGACATCAGGCTGGAGGATAACCAGGGAGGGAATCTTTGTTGGAATCTTTCTAAGACCAACTCTGCAGGGGCCAGGAGAGTGGCTCCTTCCTGGGCAGGCTCTGCTTCCCAAAGTCATGTGCAAAATCACAGGACTGGTTGGTAAGGTTCTTTCACCAAGGGGTCAACAAGAGCATCTATTGTTGCCACTGAAAATGAAACAGGGCAACCCCTGTGGCATTTTGCCCCCAGGAACGTGGAAGCCAGGTCTCACTCTGGAGTTTTGTCTTCCCTGGCAGTATTATTGTATATCTGAGTTAGGGTGTTAATCCTTCAGATGAGTCACTCATGTCAATGGCTAGACATTTTCTCATTATTTATTAAGAATGGTGTGACTTTCTACTTCCTACCCATTTTCCCTCCCTCTCTTTGAACCCTTTGCCGCTATCTAATTTGTCAGCATTGGCACATTCCACTTATGTGCTACTTTCACCATCTCTCAGGTAATTAACAAAGGTGTAAAACATGAAGGGAAGAACGGAAAGAAATTAGACATGTTTCAGGAGTTTTTAATTGTATGGGACTACATTTAAAGACGTGAAAACAACTTTTAAGATAAAGGAAAAAAGCACACCTCAGTCATAGGACGATTTCCAACCAAGGTTATTATTCTGAGCAATGATTAACCAACACTTCTATCAGAGGGAAGACCTGATTGTAAAACACTAGATTGTTCATTAGATGTTGGACAGGGTGCATGGTGTCAACTTTCATCTTGCTAGGTGCTTCAGGCAATGTCACCTATCTTCCGGGTAATGCAGGGACAAATACACAGGGTTCAGGGAGAGGCAGGGAAAGGTAACAAGTGTTGGCTTGAGTGCAGAGAAAAGGGAACCCTGCTGCACTGTTGGGGGGATGTACATTGGTGCAGCCACCATGGAAAACAGGATGGAGGTTCCTCAACAAATTAAAAATAGAACTCCAGTTCCCACCATGGCTCAGCAGTTAGGGGAAAAAAAAAAGAACTCCAGAATGATCCAGCAATTCTACTTCTAGGTATTTATCCGAGGAAATGAAATCACTACCTGGAAGAGATAGCTGCGTCCCCATGTTCATTGCAACATTGCTCACAATAGCCAAGACCTGGAAACAACCTAAATGTCCACTGATGGATAAATAGAGAAAGATGTGGTATACATACAACAGAATATTATTCAGTCATGAGAAAGGAAGAAAGAAATCTTGCCAACTGCAACAACTTGGATGAAACTTGAGGGCGTGGTGCTAAGTGAAATAACTCAGATAAAGACTAACACTGTATAATTTCACTTATATGTGAAATCTGAAAAAGCCAAACTCAGAGAAACAGAGAGTAGAGCAGTGGTTACCAGTAAGGCTGGGGGAGGGGTGGGTGTGGAAGAAATTCAGAGGTATTGGTCAAAGGGTACAAACTTTCAGTTATAAGATTAACAAATTCTGGGCATCTACTGGACTATATGATTATACCTAAAAATAGTATGTAATATACTTGAATGTTGCTAAGACAGTAGGTCTTAAATATTCCCACCACAAAAAAGAAATGGTAATTATGTGACAGGATGAAAGTGCCAGCTAATGCTAGGGTGGTAGTCATTTTGTAATATATAAATGTATCAGATCAACACATTTCACATCTTAAACTTACACAATATTATATATCAATTATATCTCAACAAAGCTGTGAGGAAAAAAGGAGAGTCAAGGAAGGTGAGACAGAAATAAAAATTCAGACAGTTCTCAATTCTCCAAGACTTGGTGAAATATTTTATTCTCTTTTTGGCTGCAAATTAGACTGTTCTTTTGGAAATGCTCAGTATCACAGGAAGTGGCCAAGTGACACTGGACATGTAAATTACCTGGCTTTCCCTTGAAGTTAGACAAACTTAAACCACTGCCATCTTATTTTATGCTGTGACCAGAAGCTATGCTCCAATCATAACCAGCAGCCTTGAAAGCTTAACATCAGCGGAGCGCATCGGGCATCCATAAACTTGTATTGATGAAGAATTGAGCACCTACTGTGTGATGTTCCATTTTTGCCACTGAAAAGAGAGTTGTTCTCCTTAAGAACATGCAACATATTTTTTAAGAATATAAAGTAGGGACACATGACAAACTGGATGAGGAGAGCTGGCAGCATCAGACAAGAGGTCACAGGAGTGGTCAGAACTGGGGATGGGAGAAGCTGCACAGCTAATTGTGGAAGCTGTGCCCTAGGGGATCTCAGGGTGATCTTTTGAGGTGAAGAGGGAAATACCAGAAACCCCTCCCCCACCCTTTTATTTTCCTTTTTCTCCTCCAACATCACATGGAATTCCTGGGCCAGGGCTCAGATCTGAGCCAAAGCTGCAGCAACACCCGATCCTTTAACCCACTGTGCCAGGCTGGGGATGGAACCTGGGTCCTGATGCTGCAGAGATGTCGTCACCCATCCCATTGCACCACAGCAGGAGCTCTCAGAATACCAGTTTTTAATGACTATTTTGCTATGCTTTGAAACGTACTTTTACAGTGTCCATACGGAAGTCCATGTGTAAACTTTCTAAATGTGGTGCATACATGGTCTACCCGGGGGAGCTTGTTCATGAACTTGAGAGACTTTTGCCAGCAGTGAGGGCTGAAAGACAGCAGGGAAGGAAGAGGTGTGGGTGGCTCAATACAAGGGGTGAGGAGGGGCAGGTTTTGATGGGCAGAAGAGAGAGGGGAGAGCATTCTAGCTCAGAAGACAATGGGAGCTGAAGAATGGAGCTGGGTGGCCATCAAATGTTCCTGAGACCCAGAGGAGACCGACCTATTTAGAAAGGGGAGAGGCATTAACAGACCAAGGTTTGCAGCCAGAGACAGCATGGGGAGTGCACCCCAAACCATTATCACAGGTGAGACCTCACAGGAGGACAAACAGAAAAGAGATTTGATGGGAGTTTTTGAACTTGGTTCTGACAGGTTGAAAGTCATGATGCAGGTAAACTCCCTGGGCCGCAGAATGAAGTCTGGCTGGAAGGAGAAGCATGAGGGAAGGATTTTCTGTAGAAATAATGGATGGAAAATGGAAGCAGATAGTATTCAAGGGATAAAGGACCAACATGAGTCACCTGTGCTTCTAAGTTAGGGTCTGAGACTGTCCTCAGGTTCAGGGCCCAGGAAGATCCAGCCAACAGAGAACAATAAGTGCTGAGCAAGCCAGACTCTGAGTCAGAGGCTCCTAGTTTTAAATGCATGCTTAGCAGCTTCCTCCAGCTATGTGACTATAGGCAGGTTACTTTAATCTTTTTAAGATGCTTTCTCACCTGTAAAGTGGGGATAAAAATAGTACCTAAGTTGCAGGATAACATGAGGACTAAATGGGACAATACATTCAACACCCTTTCAACATACTTAGTGCTCAGTTTAAAATTTTTTAATAAAAATCAATTGTAATTAAAACAGCAACAAAATAGAAATATCAATTGGATTAGGTGCTCTTTGAAAATAAACATTGAAGAAAAACGAAACAGATGATCATTTTCGATGGATTTAGTTTTCTGTTCTTTGATTTACTGGCACCAACCATGCCACGCCTTCAGAAAATGTTTCATTTCCATTCATGCTTTCTTGTTTGAAAATCCTGCCCACTCCCACCCCCACCATCCTCTTTGGGTTCCTACTGCACGAGTGGCAATGGCATTCACACCTAACAGGTTCTTGAGTGTCAGCATGACTTATTAAAACAGATTCTGGGGCTCGCCCAGAGTTTCTCATAAGATCCCAGGCAATCTTAAGATCCCAAGTTGCTGGCCTGGGCCACTCTTGGAGAATCACTGCTCTAGAAAAGAGTCCTGAAGTTTCCCTCCTAGGTATATAGGTTTGGGTTCTTGGCTTTGCAGGTCACTCCCTCATTCCATTAACTGACGAAAATTTGGTGGTGATGGTGTTTTACAAGGAAGGGAAATATTGTGTAATGCTTTTATTTCCTTGCTTTTAGCTTTGCTGCTGTTTCTTACGTGGAGAAGCAGAAAAAAAAAAAGAAAGAAATTCGTGTAAACTACCCCCCCCCCATGGGAGAGATACAACAAAGCTTTGTCTTCCCATCAGAAAGTAATTTTAGAGTTTTTCTTTGGTCACGTGGGAGGAAAATCACGCATCACCCAGCCCCTCTCTTCCTGTATCTTTTGGTGTGGGTACCTGGATATTTCTGCGTAATGAAGTTTAATTACAGTGGTTTCTTCAGCACTGACTTGAACTCATACCCTTGGGTCAAACACAAATTGTTTGTTTATAAGTCAAAACTTATGCTAAAAGATACAATCCTTAAAGATTTTTCGTTTCAGGAAGACTTTTTAAATTAGAAAAATTGTGATAAAATACACATAATAGAAAAGTTACCATCCTAAGCATTTTTCAGTGCAGAGTTCAGAGTATTAAGTATATTCATCTGTTATGCAACCAATCTCCAAAACTTTTGCATCTTCCCTACTGAAAATCTGTTCTTTTTAAATGAAAATTCTCTATTCCTCCCCTCCCCCTGACCCCCAGCCCCTGGCAACCACTATTCTCCTTTCTGACTCTATGTGTTGGAAACACTAGACATCTCACATAAGTGGAATCTTACAGTATTTGTGTGTGTGTGTGTCATTGCACGTAGTATAATATCCATGTTGTGCCGTATGTCAGAATCCCCTTCCTTTTGAAGGCTGAGTTTATCCATTTATCTGTTGATGGACATTTGGGTTATTTCTACATTTTGGCTACTGTGAACAACGCTACTATGGACATGGGTATGTACATATCTCTTTGAGACCCTGTTTTCAATTCTCTTGTATATACACCACACATTTGGAAGTTCTGAATCTTATGATAATTCCATTTTTAATTTGGGGGGAACTGCCACACTGTTTTCTGTATCAGCACCAATCGTCTCATAGTGCCACCAACAGTACATAAGGGCTCTGATTTCTCCACATCCTTGTCAACTCTTGGTATTTGTTTGTTTGTTTTTTGGATAGTAGCCATTCTAATGGGTGTGAGGACATACTGCATGGTTTTGATCTGCATTTTCCAAAGGATTAGTGATTTGGGCATCTTTTCATATATTTGCTGGCTATTTGTATATCTTTTCTGGAAAATTCAAGTCCTTTGCCCATTTTTATTTTTTATTTTTTATTTTTTTTGTTTTTTCTAGGGCTGCACCCACAGCATATGGAGGTTCCCAGGCTAGGGGTCTAATTGGAGTTGTAGCTGCCAGCCTATGCCACAGCCACAGCAACGCCAGATCCAAGCCGAGTCTGGAACCTACACCACAGCTCACAGCAATGCCAGATCTTTAACCCACTGAGCGAGGTCAGGGATCGAACCCGCAGCTTCATGGTTCCTAGTCAGATTCGTTAACCACTGCGCCAGGACGGGAACTCCCTGCCCATTTTTAAATTGCATTATTTGCTTTGTTGTTTTTTTGTTGTTGTCGTTCAATTGTACAAGTTTTTATATATCCTATATATTAATCCCTTATCAGAGATATATGATTTGTAAATATCTCCTCCCATTCTGTGGGCTGCCATTTTGCTCTGGGTTTTGTGACATTCTTCTGAACGCTAGCTTTTGTACCAGTTGGCAGTTGACTTGGCTAGATTTGAACCCCCAACTGTCTCCCATATGGTGGGCAGCAGCTGAAATCAATCTCGGCTCAACTCTTTCCATTTCCAGCTCTTTTTGTCTGTCCCATCCCCTGATTGCCCCATATCTGCTTCATTTAGAAGTCTGCCAAGAATGGACTCAGATGTTTGAATACAGATTTTTGTGTTCACACTCTGAGACTCCTTTCTTTCTAGGATTTCTCTCGTAACTTGCTGGCTTCTCTGTGCATTTCTAACTCTGTCTTCTGGCACTGAATCCAGTAAGGCTGTAGATTCGGGTTAGATCCCTGGTCTAGGAACTTCCGCATGCTGTGGGCATGGCCAACAAAACAAAAACAAAACAATAAGGCTATATGATAGATTTCTGCTGCCTAAAACACACAGAGATTGAGGGGTGTCCTCCAGAAAAAAAAAAAATCACACCCTTGCAAGTCTTACCCACTGCACTTGATCTTTCAAGGGTAGATTCCCTTCCAAGTTCTGCCTGCTTTGGGTGACTCCAAATAGGCCAGATAGTTGTTTTATTTTCTACGGGTCCATGCTTCATAACTGTTCTCTCTAGGAGGGTTAAGTTTGATCAGGCTACTTCACCAGGAACAGAATCTAGAATCCAGAATCTGTAAAACACTGGATGTAATAAAGAATTTTCTTGGCACAAGGATTGCACCTTGTAATTCATCTTAATGCTGTAAGGAGTGAGAATCCTGGCAGATATTTTCTTAGCCTACTAATCCTTTAACGTGACACAGAGAGACAATATATACTTTGTGGTCTCCTGGTATTATGCCCGCATCATAAGCTCACTTTATATCACCTTCCCTGTGATACTTTAAGCTAAATCTTCTATTTCCTGTGTTCGGGTGTGTGTGAGGGGTGACGGTGCCAAACTGCAACCCTTAAACATCTCTAAAAATTAAATCTCCTATTCTGCTTTCAGGGAAGTCTGCAGTGTAGGGAAGCTTAAGTCTCCTAAGGTTCCTAGTCCCCCTAATCTTTAAGCATCTTCAACAGCTTTTACACACGATTCATTTGAGATGGGAGAAGGAAAATGTATTTCTCTTAAAACAGCTGCTTCAAAAACCAATGAGACAACATGGAATTAAAAAGAAAATCTACATCGTATAGAACTTGTGGTGCACGTCTTGCAGCATTTCTCCAGGGTCCTGTTCAGAGAAACTGGGAGCCGTTTATAAAGAGATTTTAAGAATATATTGTGTATCCACACTGCAAGCAGAATCAGAAATTGGAAAATAGACATTGGAGAGCTAAGTGAAAAGATTTCATTCAGTTGATGTACTGAAAAGCTATATTAGGCTTTAAAAATGGTACCACACCTCACATTAGAACTTTAAGGAAGCCGATCTATGATGGTAAAAGAATTCCTACATTGTTATCTTGCACATACCAGCAAAGAGGCATGATTTATGCAAATAGAGTAAAATAGCATCTTATTACTTCCTCCATCACTTAATACCCATGTTAAAGGTTTAAAAATTCTCATTATTAAAGGCAATCTATATAGTATGTGTTTATAAAAGTCCAATGATTTCAACTAATATGCTCATCAAAATTATGTGGCATCTTTTTTCAAATGCACAGGCCTGATCCCCCCACCTCCACCCCGCCCAACTGCCAGGAATGTGGTTTCAGTAAAAGTCAAGTAGGAATTTGGACATCTGTTATTGGTGGTTTCTTTAATGTATTAAACTTTTTAAAATTAAGATTTTACATTTTTAGAATAGTTTTAGGTTCACAGCCAAGTTGAAGGGAAGGCACAGAGATTTCCCATATACCCCCTACCTGCACAGCCTCCCCCATTAGCAACAGCCACCACCGGCCTGGTGCCATTTTTACAGTTGATAAACCTACATTAACACATCATCACCCCAAAGTCCGCCTTCCATAGGGTTCACGTTAGTGTTGAATATTCCATGGGTTTGGAAGAATGTACAATGACATCTATCCAATATTATAGTATCATCCAGAGTATTTCCACTGTCCTAAAAATCCTCTGTGCCTCCCCTCTTCATTCCTCCCACCCACACCCTCTACCTGGCAGTCAGTGCTCTTTGGCTGTCTCTATAGTTTTGCCTTTTCTGGGATGTCATATAGTTGGCATCATTCAGCATGTAACCTTTGCAGATCGGCTTCTTTCACTTAATAATATGCATTTAAGATTCCTCCATGCTTTTTCATGGCTTGATAGCTCATTTCTTTTTTAGTGAGAAATAATATTTCATTGTCTGGATGGACCACAGTTTATCCATTCACCACCTGAAGGCCATCTTGGTTGTTTCCAAGTTTTAGCAGTTATGAAAAAAGTTGCTATAAATACCCACATGCAGGCTTTTGTACAGACAGAAGTTTTCCACTTCTTCGGGTAAATACCAAAGATTGAGATTGCTGGGTCATATGGTAAGAGTATGTTTAGTTTTGTAAGAAACCACCACAGTTTCTTCCAATGTGGCTGCACCGTTTTGCATTACCCCCAGCAGTGAGTGAGAGTTCCCATTGTTCAACATCCTTGTCAGCATTTGGTGTTATCAGTCTTCTAGATTTTGGCCACTCTTAATAGGTATCTAGTGGTATTCCATTTTAATTTGTATTTCCCTGATGACTTATGATGTGAACCCTTTTTTTCATATGACCATTTTCCATCTATATATGTTCTTTGGTGTAGTGTCTGTTAATGTCTTTATTTTTTAATTGAATTATTCATTTTCGTCTTTTCTAGGGCTGCGCCCATGGTACGTGGAGATTCCCAGGCTAGTAGTCGAATCAGAGCTATAGCCGCCAGCCTGAGCCAGAGCCACAGCAATGCCAGATCCGAGCAGCGTCTGCGACCTATACCACAGCTCATAGCAACGCCAGATCCTTAACCCACTGAGCAAGGCCAGGGATCGAATCTGCAACCTCATGGTTCCTAGTTGGATTCATTAACCACTTCGCCATGACGGGAACTCCAAGGATTGTTCCTTTTCTTATTGTTGAGTTTTAACTGTTCTTTGTATATTTTGGATAACAGTCCTTTTTCCAGATATGCCGTTTCGTATTTTCTTCCAGTCTGTGGTTTGTTTTCTCCTCTTCTGCTATTGTCTTGCACAGAGTAGAAGTTTTTTATTTGAATAAAGCCTAGCTTATCAATCATTTCTTTCATGAATCTTGCCTTTTGTATCATATCTAAAAAGTCATTGCCATACCCAAGGTCATCTTGGTTTTCCTATTTCTTATCTTACAGGAATTTATAGTTTCGTATTCTATATTGAAGTCTGTGATCCATTTGGAGTTAATTTTTGTGAAGAGTGTGAAGTCTGTGTCTAGATTCTTCTTCTATTTTTTTTCTTTTGTATGTGTATGTCCAGCACCATTTGTTGAAAAGACTATCTTTGCTCCATTTTCAAAGATCAGTTGACTATACATGGGGTTGGCCCCTGTATTTTTAAAAGGCCTCATAGGGGATTCAATGAATACTCTCTAGGTCCCCCAAGGAAAAATTTCACCAATAAGCACCATAATAAATGGTTGCTCACAAGTAAGGGGATAATAGAAAGAAGAATGTTTACTCTTTTACTGAAGTCAAACTTGGAATATTTCAGGACATGAAAGACAGATGCAGTAATACTATCTGGTATATATGGATGAAATTGAACCAATCTAGGAACATAAGCTTTGTGGGTTATTCGGGGTGTTATCTTTGAAAGAATGACATACGGCATATTAAAATATTCATCTGATGACAGAGAAAGGACCAAAAAAATCCAAACATGCATTTTCTTCTCCTTCAGACCCAGTAAATGAGAAGCAGATTTCAACCACAGACAGAATTTAATATGCACAGAGCTGCCTTCACTCCCTGGAGGCAAATCCAGTTTCTGGTTGAAATCATGTTACCATTGTGGCTGTTTCTGTCCTGCGTCTTGAGAGAGCTCTTGCCATGATGGCGGATGCCAACATAGATTTCTCAAGAGCTGGATCACCGTCAGACAAGAGCAGGGAAGGTAGAAAAGCCCTTGTGAAAAATGAAGACGAACGTCAACTCTTGACCTACTTCCCATATGTCTTTTCCTTCCAGACTCAGCATCTTCTTCTCAGTTTAAACATTCGTAGGCTCGTATTCTCCCTGGCTCTTATGTCTGAACATAAGAGCCAGCCAGCTATAGGAGTTGGTGAACTTAGTGACTCATTCCATAGTCAAGTGCAAACCAGGAAACAGAGAAGGAGAGTAATCTTCTTGGAATGATAATGATGCCTTAGTGTTAAAAAAATTTAATTCCTATGGCTCTAGTTACAGAGTTCCAGAACAAAGTCATCAACAGAAATGATCATGCCTGAAAAAACTCTTCTCCAAAGGCATCAAAAACTGAGAAGATCTTTTATATTCATTCACTGCTTCAGAAATGGGGGAATTAAGTTTTGAGTGTAGAGTAGTTGGGAAATATTCTAAAGCTGAGATTACTGAAAAGGTTGGAAATACAGATCAGTCTTGGAAACTTCATAAGTATGAAATGATATATAGCTTTCAAATATTTTATAACATCAGAAAAATCTTGCCTTACAGTTTTTTCTCAGCCTGCACATTTTCCCCAGCAATCTTAGATTTTCTAGTGTTAAGTATCTGATAAATTTGTTATCAGGGGAATAGAGTATAATTCTGAGAGATATTACATAAACTTCTATTAAAATCTCCTTACAACCTTTTAAAGTAGAACGAATATCTTTCAGGCCATAAGCCTGATTTCAATTGCATGCAGGTTAATAGTTCTGGGTAGACAATGTCTATGAAAAAAGGAGCTATTGTTGCTTGTTTGTAGTCAAAATGACATTAGCAATGTTATCAGAATATTTGTGCAGGCATTTCTAATTTTAAAACAGTAGCTATGAGATTCAGGGGAGCAGAACAATGTAATTTTAAACTGCTATATATGGTTCATTAAAAATGCATCCTTCTCCAGAATGTTAAACATGGTTAAGACTCTCTATATTGAACTCACTCTGTTTCAATGGACTATCAAGCACAATAGTAGAGGGTTTAGGTCACATTTTTTCATGGATTTGATCCCATAGCCCTTAGAGTGATAGATTGGGAAACGAATTTCACTGTTAGCTTTGCACTAATCATATATTATCTGCTTCCCATGACTCTTTCCCTTGACTTAAATTCTATGGCAATGACCCCTCGAGGCCTCATCATCTGGGATGGGCCCCAAATCTACTTCCAGAGATGTTTTTCATTAGCCTCAAAGGGACATGTTAGAAATTATTTTGGAGTGAGATCTAGCATATTGTATCCTGATTCACACCCTGAAGTGAGCTGGTTGAATACATGCTTAAAGCTGTACAATTTATGAATACGGTGAAATTGACAACACTCCCTGCCTCAAAGCATTCTCTCTCTGGAAGGAGAGAAGGTTTCTAGACCAGAGGGAATACAAATGGAAAAGTGAATCAAAATAAAGTGAAATCACCAGTTTACGTAGCTGCAAAAGCTACTAATGTAATCTTCTGAGAGCGTGTCTAGAACTGTGGGAGCGCGCATGCGCACGTGCTCCGGCAGTGCCGGTGAGGTCCTGTCCTTCCCAGGTCCCGTGCAGCCGGCCCAGATCCACAGCCAGTCTTGGCTGCATCTCCAAACGCCTCGGTGGGTCGGGTCGCGGGTGAGGGAGTTGGGGTGAGGGCATACACTGAGCCGTGACTTTTTCTAAGCCTCCTCAGAGTTCGCCCAGAGCCACTAAAGCGCAGCGATTATGATCCGGCCTCTGCCATCAGAATCCCAGCTTTAAAGCTCCACTCTGTTCTTTCTTGTGTCACCGGGGCAGCTTTCGCATCCTCCCCAGGACTGAGTTCCTCTGTCAGGGATGCAATTCTTTGGAGTTCCTACCCCCTAACTTAAGTGATTCCGGGCTACCTGTACCCCACTTTCCCCATTTGTGAAATAGTGTTAATAGGATTTACCTCCCAGGTCGTGTGAGTATTAATTGAGTTAAAAATACTGAAAACTTGTTAACTCTGTGTGGCACAAACTTAGTGCAACATCTAAGATGAGATGCTGTTATTAATGGTACGAGGGTTAAGTCAAATAAGGAATGTAAAGCAGACAGTAACACTCCAAGTATGAACTGCTCGAGCCTCTGCTTTGGCCTCTGGTTTCCATCCACCCCCTTATGGGTACTAACGCTCTGAGAACCACTGGTCCCTTCCTAGAGGTTCAACCCTGCCCAGATCCCCAGCTGGAGACCTAGAGCCACAGTGCTTTTGCTGCCTCCTGTGAACTTTGGGGCTGTCAGTCACCCCGAGACTTGTCCTTGGTCCCACTTTTCTTGTTCTTCTCCTTGTAGGCTGATGCCTAATTGTGTCAATGTTAAGTTTGCCATCCCTGTGTTTGAGCTTTGTGATTTGGCCAGCGCTGACCTCCTTAGCCAGGGGCACACAGGTAGTCCAACACGCCTGCCCAGGTAAAGCCAGCCCAGCCTCTTCCTCCACCAGCCCTCTGCCTCTTTTCCAGCGTGCCTTGCAGGCATGCTCCCCTGGAAAGTACAATTCCATCCATCAGTATAAGGCAACTCCACCATCTTAACCACTCTTTTTTTTTTTTTTTTTTGGTCTTTTAGGGCTGCACCCCTGGTACATGGAAGTTCCCAGGATAGGGATGGAATCAGAGCTGTAGCTGCTGGCCTACACCCCAGCCACATGGGATCCAAGCCACATCTGTGACCTACACCACAGCTTATAGCAACGCTAGATCCTCAACCCTCTAAGCAGGGCCAGGGATCCAACCCACATCCTCAGGGATACTAGTAGCATTCACTACGGCTGAACCACAACGGGAGCTCCCCATCTTAACCACTCATAAGAGTGCAGCTCAGTGGTATTAAGTGCATTCACACTGTTGTGCAAGCATCACTGTCATCCTTCTCCAAACTTTTCACTTTGCGAAACTGAAACCCTATATTCAATAAGCAATAACATCCTATTCCCTTCTCCCCTGAGCTCCTAGCAACCACTTTCTCTTTCTAGGAATCTGACTACTTGAGGTCCCTCATGTCAGTGGTATCTAGTATTGGTCCCTTTTTGGCTGGCTTATTTCACTGAGCATAATGTTTTCAAGGCTCATCCATGTTGTAGCAGGTGACAGAATTTCCTTCCTTTTACAAAGCTGAATAGTATTCCATTGTGTGCATTTACCATATTTTGTTTATCCATTCATCTTTGACAGACACTTGGGTTGCTTCCACCTCCTGACCATTAAGAATAACCCTGCTATGAGCACAGGTGCACAAATATCTCTTCAGACACTGCTTTTAATTCTCTTGGGTTTATAGGCAGCCTTTATGGTGCTTTGTTTATTATGCCTCACAGATACTGTTTTTTACAGACTGAAGGTTTGCAACAACCCCCCATCGAGCTAGTCCATCAGCGCCATTTCTCCACTTTGCCCACTTCGATCTGTGTGTCGTATTTTGGTGATTCTCAAAATATTTCAAACCCTCCACCAGCAAAAAATAAAATTATGACTTGCTGAAGGCTCAGATGATGGTTAACAGTTTAGCAATAAGGCATGTTAAAATTAAGGTATGTGCATTGTTTTTAGCCATAATGTTATCCTACACTTCATAGGCTACTGCAGTGTAAAATAACTTTCTATGCACTGGGAAAACAAAAGTTTATGTGACTCACTTTATTATGATGCTCACTTTGTTGCAATGGGCTGGAACGAACGTGCAATATCTCTGAGGTTTGCCTGTATACCCGGAAGTGGCAGGGCTGGATTATACAGTAATTCTATTTTGGATTTTTTTGAGGAATTGCCATTCAAGACAGGCCTTTTTTTCCCCATAAAGATGAATTTTTGTGTTCTTTTGTTTCATGTTTCACCTTGATGGGAGTGATACAACTTGGTGTTGCCCATCTACCATCTAGATTTCAGAGCTTAGATGCTAGGACTTGAGGTCAACTGACTCTATTAATTTTTGTGATCATTTCATGAGAGAAGAACTTTTGTTGTAGAAACGTAAATATGCTGAGGGAAATATTAAAAAGCTACATCGAGAAGAGCGGAGATGCTAGGACATCTGGAAATCATTAGCATCAATCAAGAAATCGTTGCCTTACAAATCTTGGTATGAGTATTTCTTGTCAGTTATAAAAACTAGCTATCTAGGAGGAGAAATGAAAAGGTAGTTTTGCTGAGTTAAGAGTAATTAGCTTAGACCCCCAAGGAGAGCAGATGTTGGCTTTCATTTTTTAAACACCAGACTGGGAAGTCTTGTATTATGGTATCAAATTATGATATCCCAGGCAAGGCACAGCTAACTTTGTTCTCAGGCTTATTTCAAAGTGGAAGCTTCACCACCTGGGGTCTCACAGTGACACATAGTCTAAATACTGTACTACATGGAACCATGTAGTAAAAGGAGGAGCAGAAACAAGAAGTCCTTGTTTTCAAGTTTTGAGGAAAAATAACAAATTGTCCATTAGGGATGAAGCCAGTTGACAACCAAAAAATCCACTTATTTCACTCCATCAGAAATTTATCAGAAATGCCATCATGGTGTTGAAATGATAGAAGGCACATGAAAGAAAGAGAGATTTGTTGCTTTCTTCCTTCTTAGTAGTTTCCACACCTAGAGGGGAATTTTAGGTTCATGTAGTGTCTGTTAACTCCCTGGATATTTTATTCTGTAGAAAAGGGAAAGTAGAGAATTCGATGTTTCCCTGTCTCTGTTGAACATAGATTTAAAAAATCTCAATGTCCAACTTCCGAAACAAGCTAATGGCTTTTCAAATGACTTTGTAAACTTTTGACCTTAGACAAGACTTTGAGAATTGATTTTTCATAAGAGAAATAAAAATGGAAAATGTTTCTGCTAAAGTCACTTGTAGTACTGTAGATCGTTAGCTTGTTTCGCTTTTCTATGGAGAAAGTTGGTGGTGAATAAGTTATGTTTCCAGCGTGGACCTAGATTCAGTTTTAAGTAGTTCACCAGATTTCTATCACCATGACTTACAACGTGATGCAGAATCTCAGATCTCAGCCCCAGAACATAGCTGGCCCAATTATCTGTCTTTGCAATTTCTGTTTTACAGAGAAACATCTACAGGATACTGGCAGTCACAGAGAGATTTCACAAAAGATTGCTACTTCACATTTTAATCCCCACAGAAGCAAACAGAGTATTTAGTAGCCCAAGTTAAGCTTACTGGAAAAATGTGTTTGGAAAAAAAAATGTATGTATACAAAAATATACACTCACACAGAGTATATTTGGTAAAAAATACCAAAAGGGTGGTTATTTCTATTTGTATAATTAGTGCTAGTTCTTATCAAGCATCAAAAAGGAAAGGTTTACAGTCTTTCATCGGTAGCTATTAAAGAGTTAAGATTGAAATGTGAAGGCTTAAAAGATATGCTTTAAAAATTTTTTACCCCTTCTTAAAAGTTGGAAGTTTAATCCTTTTATATCTTCAGTGCTTCCTGTAGGAGCCCTTCACATCATCGACTAATGGGAGTCTGGGGAGAATAGTCCATTTAAGAAAAATTACTGTAGTTGATTTACAATGTTGTGTTAATTTCTGCTGTACAGCAAAGAGATTCATCTTCTTTTTCACTATGGTTTATCACAGGACATTGAATACAGTTCCCTATACCATAGAGTAGGACCTTGTTGTTTATCCACCCTATATATGCTAGTTTGCATCTGCTAGTCCCAAACTCCATCCATCCCTCCCCTACCGCCTGTTTCCTTTGGCAACCGCAGATCTGTTCTCTAAGTCTGTGAGCCTCTTTCAGTTTTATACATATGTTCCTTTGTGTCACATAGTGTCCATCTTATAACTGCTCAGCAGATTGAAAGAACTTCAGTGACTTCTCCAGAAACTTAACCTCCACCCAGCTGAGCTTCACAGACCCCCAGGTTTCCTAAGAGGCTGGTTGACGGACCCAGACCTTTTAAAATTAGTTCCTGTGAGCCTGCTTTGTATGAAACACTATGCCAGATGCTGAGTCACATGAAGGATGGAGGAGGAACCATGCCTGCCCTCAGGGAGCCAGGGTGGACCGATGCAAAGCCAAGAACTACCACTGGTAAATCACATCCGTTGCCGAGTGCCTTCAAGGGAGAGTTGGGGTGCTCTGGGAGTTCAAAGCCAGGTGCATCCGGTGTGGAGAATGGATTGGAGAGGATGCCAGTGGGGAAGCCCGGAGGAGAAGGTCTGTGTGTTGCTCTAGCAGTGTGGGGATGCAAGTCTTTCAGGGCCACCTGTATTTTTAGGGGGAAACCAGTTGACCAAGTTGAATCTCCTGCAAACTTCCTCCCAAAGGTCACCAAAGTCACCCTAGACACCAATGTCTTAACCACTTTTACCTCCTTAATGTAGTTGAATGCTTAAGGTCTGTTCCCTTATTGGTAAAGCACTTGAAGCAAGTGCCTTAGAATCTCACACAAAATCAGATTTTGCTTGTCTCATGAGGCTTTTTTGTTATTTTGTTATTGTGGTAAAAAATGTATAACACAAACCTTTCCATTATGCCTTTTTTTGTTCTGTTTTGCTTTTTGCTTTTATAGGGCTGCCCCGTGGCGTATGGAAGTTCTCAGGCTAAGGGTTGAATCAGAGCTGCAGCTGGGGCCAATACCACAGCCACAGCAATGCGGGATCTGAGCCATGTCTGCCACCTATGCCACGGCTCACATTAATGCTGAATCCTTAAGCCACTGAGCAAGGCCAGGGATCGAACCCGTGTCCTCATGGATACTAGTCGGGTTCATTACCACTGAGCCACAATGGGAACTCCCATTATTACCATTTTAAAGTGAACAGTTCTGAAGTGGAAGTTCATTCTCATGGTTGATAACCAGTCTCCAGAGCTCTTCGTCCTGCTGAAAACTTAAATTGCACCCATTAAATAACGTCCCATCGCCTCCTTTCCCCAGCCCCTGGCGACCACCCTTCTACTTTCTGTCTCTATGAATTTGACGACTCTAGGTTCCTCTTGGAAGGGGACTCAGACATTTTTTGTCCTTTTGTGACTGGCTTCTTTCACTTAGTCTAATGTCCTCAAGGTTCATCCATGTCAAAGCAGGTCTCACAAGTTCCTTCTAAGATGAGTGGTATTTCAGCATTTGCATAGACCATACCTTCTTTATCTATTCATCCATCTATGGACACTTGGGTTGCTGCCAGCTCTTAGCTTCTTCTTCTTCTTCTTCTTTTTTTTTTTTTTTTTTTTTTTTTTTTGTCCTTTTGCCTTTTCTAGGGCTGTGACTGCGGCATATGGAGGTTCCCAGGCTAGGGGTCCAATTGGAGCCACAGCAACGCGGGATCTGAGCTGCATCTGCAACCTACGCCACAGCTCACGGCAATGCCAGATCCTTAACCCACTGAGAAAGGCCAGGGACCGAACTCGCAACCTCATGGTTCCTAGTTGGATTTGTTAACCACTGCACCACGATAGGAACTCTGCTGCCAGCTCTTAGCTATTATGAATAATGCTGCTATGAACATGAGTGAACTGGAGACTCTTTAAATAATCATAACCACAAGAGTTTTCACCTACACCTATAGAGCCAATGGATAAGATAGAAATAACTGTTGGGGAAAAGGTTCAGGAAAACTGAATGTGAGCTACACCTGTTTCTCCTATTCAATGTGTGACTTTGAGTCAGGCAAGTTCCTCTCTGGGCCTCAGTTCCTCACCTAGAAAAGCAGAGGGTAAGGCTCCATCTCCAGGGCCCACACATGATCCTAACCATCACTCAGAAGGAAGTCTACAGTTTTTAGCAAATTAAGCGTTGGATGAATACGGATGCCATGTAATGTCCTTATTAATTGGGCCATCTTTCAATGACGTCATGCCCATGTGTGGTTTTTTCCCCCCCTTAATCTTCTCATCCTGGGAGAGAAGGGGAAATTAAGGTCAGCAACTTTTCAAAGGAATTTGGAAGTGAAATAATGGGAGCTTTTTTCTATGTAGGAACCTCTGAAAAGAATGCTAAGTGCTCTCCTTTGCTTCCCCTTGTGATGTGACACATGTTTAAGAGGGTCTGTCTAATAGTAAAGCAATTTTCATTGGAATATAAGTGGAATCCTTTGTCTCTGTCAAATGCAATTTAGTGAAATGGCTACAAAAAGCCCAAATTTAGAGCATATTACAGTCCTAGTTAAAGACCCAGTGCAGATCCTCACGGCCTGTGAACTGTGTTAATGCCTCACCATTTGAGTGACTGTGAAATCCTAACCCCATCATCGCTAGTGACCCTGAAGCCTGGATCTACATTCTCTTTCACATGTTGTGAGGGAAATAGAGGGAACACCATCTTTTTCTGTGTCCACAGAGTCTCCTCTTTGTCCTTATAGATTCCTTTAGCGTTTATCCTTTGAAGGACACGGTCCATATGCTCATTTACCAAGAATCTAGCATGATATGGTCTTGTCAAAAACACCCTTCCCATACACACAGAGGGGGGCTGCCTTTCAAGAGAAAATATTCCAATAGTTGAAATTGTCTCATGCAAAGGCACAAAACATCAGGGATGCCAGACTTATTAGCTTTGTATGTTAATCTTTAATGTATAGAAGGTTTAGTTTTCCCAGATAAAATAGAGGAGGATCCCTGTGAATACTAGGTAAATAATGAATTCTTTTTTTAGTATACGTGTGTCCCAAATAGTGCATAGAGCTTAGCTATATTAAAAACTCAAATTGTTATTTATCTGAAATTCAAATTTAACTTGACATGGTGTATTTTAATTTGCTACATCTGGCAACTCTAGGCTGGGTCAAAAAGCATGGTCGATTTGTTCAGTTTCAAAAATGTCAGAACTCCTAAGAGAAGGGACTTTATTGTCCAAGAGCCTCTCACAAACATGCTCATTTCAATCATGCGTTAGTGACTGAGACACAAAACTGTAGCAGACCAGGACTTAGGTATGAATTTTAAAATAAAGGCTGTTTAAGAAGATAATTGAAAATAAAAATAAACATGCCCCCAACACTGAAAAAGTGCAATTAAGTGCCATGAAAATCAGGTAGAAGAATTATTCTAGACTCTATTTTCATGGAAATCTACATTTGTGGAGTAACTCAAACATAATAGCGGAAGACAGATGTTTCTCTTCTATTAGCCAGAGTTACATAACGAGAAAGAGGTTAGGATACATTTTTAATGGGGAAGATGGTTTTATTAGACGTAAAATTTTGTGGTAAGTGGAAGAGTTGAGGGACCAATAGCATTTTTACAAACCATTGATTTAAAGACTTTCGAAGCCACCTGATCACGTATCTCAGAAACAATTCAGAATAAGCTCAGAATATTCGCCTTGGTCCATGAACTAAGTGCCAGCATTTCCCCTCTACCTGCTGGCACGTCAGCTCTTAAAAACTTGACCAATCATGCCAGCTGACAATGGACTCTCAGCCACAGGACTGGCCCTCAGTCATTGGTGATAAGCCAGGACTAGACCAGACAATGTGAGATTTCTTGAGCCAAAAACTACAATTAAGTCAAAAAGGGACACATTCAACTGCACAGGCTGCATTACTGGAAAAAGGTAGACTCCCAACCTGGCACAGAAACAAGGCCCCCTGTCCCTTGGGAACGTCAGCTTTATGGATGGTGCGATGTTGATGGGAACAGGTCTTGATTTTTAAATGGTTATTGATCAGCTTTGTCCAAGAGGAGAACTAGCATCTATTTCAAGCCGGAAAAGATTCTGGTTCTTTTCTCCAGAATGAAAGGCAGAAGAAGGCTGAGCCGGTGAGGCACACCTTCCTACATGGCCATTCTCACCTGATATTAACCAAGGCTAATCCCCCAGCCTAGATTAGCTCCTGAATTGGAAACAGTATAATGAAAGAGGAGGACAATATATCTCTTGAGCATTCTGGGAAGGGTGTGTGTCTTCCTTTCTGGAAAGATGACAAAAGAGGAGGTGATTCACAATGACCTCTCTCAAGATCTAAGAATGGGGAAGGAACTTCCTCAACCTTGGAAGAGAAAATACAAGGAACTGTCCAAGCCACACACCTTGCCTCAGCCTTGACTATACTTCACTCTGAAGCCTCTCGTCTTAAGGTGTATCATCTCTATTCTCCTCCTGAGATTTTTCGCAGACACAGCCTGTCCTCTCCACCTGCCCTTGCCTTAGACCAGCCCTTCTCATTTCTTACATGAGCTTCATCATCAATGTCCTTTCCACTAGGATCCCCACTCTTGTGTACAGTTATCAAAAGTACAGTTCCCGTCGTGGCTCAGTGGTTAACAAATTTGACTAGGAACCATGAGGTTGCAGTTTCAATCCCTGGCCTTGCTCAGTGGGTTAAGGATCCGGTGTTCCCGTGAGCTGTGGTGTAGGTCACAGATGCAGCTCAGATCCCACGTTGCTGTGGCTCTGCCGTAGGCTGGCAGCTATAGCTCCGATTTGACCCCTAGCCTGGGAACCTCCATATGCCGTGGGTGCAGCCCTATAAAGACAAAAGACAAAAGACCAAAAAAAAAAAAAAAAAATTACCTTTCTCAACAAACTTGTGGTTACCAAGGGGTCAAGGAGAGGGATAAATTAGGAGTTTGAGATGAACATATACAAACTTCTATACATAAAATAGGTAACCTACAAGGACCTACTGTCAGGAACTATATTCAATGTCTTGTAACAATCTATAAGGGAAAAGAATCTGGAAAAGAATATATATATATATATATCTGAGTCTCTTTACTGGAAACCTGAAATGAACCCAGTGCTGTAAATCAACTATACTTCAAGTTAAAAAATAATGACATTTAAATTATTTACGTGGTCAGTAGACCCATTTTATCCACTATAGGTTCAAATTCCTCAACGTGACTGTAAGAGCACCTTCTTACCTTTGCATTGTCTTTCCCACCACCCTCATCCTTGAGCGCCATGCCCCAGGCATTCTAAACATGCCCCCAAATGTGTGGTGTTCTTGCAGGCACAAACCTCCCAGCCCTCTGCCCTCTCTGATGAACCAGTTCTTCAAAACCCAGATCAACCCCACAACTCCGGGAAGCACACAGTTAAAGATCTCCACCGCAGGTCCCTCAGGCTCTCGCATAGTTTAAAAACTATTTGTGGGAGTTCCCATTGTGGCTCAGCAGTAAGGAACCCGACTAGTATCCATGAGGATGCAGGTTCTATCCCTGGTCTCGCTCAGTGGGTTAAGGATTTGGCATTACTGGCTGTGGTGTAGGTGGGCAGCTGCAACTCCAATTGACCCCTAGCCTGGTGACTTCCACATGCCACACCTGTGGCCCTAAATGAAAACAAAAATAAAAAACAAAAACCCAAACTATTTGTGACCCACTGCACATCACAGGCCTTGGAAAACATTTGCCACAATCAAGACATAAGCCCTAACTGTTTCTTACATTTTTTTCTTTTAAATGCCAGCTGGGCCCTTTATGTATATATGCCTCTTTGATTCTTCTCTGCCTTCTCCCCAAGTCCTTCCTTCGCTGCATCCCCAGAACAAAGTGCCCCATGGTTCTTTCTGGAGCATCCTTAACATTTCAGCTCCACTGTCCTGGCAGAGAGGCTCCCACCCACGTTCTTCATCACTGGGGTGTGTGATCTGAGACCTGGAGTCAGAGGTGGGGGGGACACGGTATCCTTGGCCTTGAAGGGTTCCCATAACCTGTTACCCATCCTGGAAGGAGGTGAGCCGAAACGAAATTCCCCCAGACAAGCCAATGGGATGAGAACTAGGGAATTAGCTCCATCTGAAGCCTAGGTGGAGAATCAGACCAGTGGGTGGTCGCCACTGCCTTTTGGTCTCGTGGAGATTCAGGCATCGGAAGTATAAGAACCATTAAGGATGCTAACCCAGCATGGGTTCCTTTGGTGGAACCCATCGTGCTGGTAAACACTATTTTCTGCTGCATCTCAGTCACCATCAGAGATTTTGTCTTTACTGCACTCAGAGCTGCATGTAGGTCAGGCCCTGGGCCCCCCTAAACTTGTGAAATGAAAAAAAGACCTTACGTTACTTTTCTGCAAATTCTGCAAACTGTTTTAAAACCCAGGCTAAAGGACAAGGACATGCGTCCCCTTTCAGCACTGGGCCACCTGCTCTGCCAAGTTCAGAATGGAATGTAAAAGACGGTCCCCGCAGGGCTGTGCTGCGGAGGAAGCCAAAACCCATGTGGCGCATCTTTATGAGGTTTGCAGGCAGGCAAGCTTATGAGTCTGTGCGATGCAGCATTTTTAATGCCAGATTAACCAGAGCTTTGAGACACAAACAGGAAGGCCCGGGTCTCTGTGCGGCCTGGTCCTGGGGCTGGCAGGGCCAGGACCCAGGTACAAGGGGTGCTCTCTAGATGCACAGGGCACCCAGCTCAGGACTCCTGCCCCAGAAGGCAAATGGGAGAGGCGGGGAAGTCTCAGTACTCCTACCCTCCACCTCCCAGGGCCAACCTGCTCCCTCCCTGAAAAGTATCCCAGGGCCCAGAGAGTTTTATCTCGCTTCCACTTCTCAGGTATGTTGCCATCCTCATTTCTCAGGTATGTTCCACTTTTCACCCTTGGGGTTTGGCACAAGTGGAGGGCCTTCTGGGTTGCTGGGGGAGGAAGAGCTCTTATCCCAGATTTCCAGGGTGTTTATACCCAGACTGTGGTCTGGTGGCCATCAAGGCTTTGTTGCCAGATGCACAGAGCTGGGTTCCTAAGCAGGGGAAGCATTGCTTCCCGGGGGGGTTTCTGGGTTTCTTTAACTCTTATGATGATGATGATTATTTTCTTTTTATAGCTGCATGTAAGGCATATGGAAGTTCCCAAACTAGGGGTCATGTTGGAGCTACAGCTACAGCTGGCCTACACCACAACCACAGCAATGCCAGAAGAGAGCCACATCTGTGACCTATGCTACAGCCTGGAGCAACACCAGATCCTTAACCCACTGAGCAAGGCCAGGGATCAAGCTTGCATCTTCATGGACACTATGGCTGGTTCTTAAGCCTCTGAGCCACAACAGGAACTCCCCCCCCACCACGGTTTTTATGGCCAAACCCAAGTCCTGTGGAATTTCCCAGGCTTGGGATCAAACCTGTGCCATGGTAGTGGGTTGAGCTGCTGCAGTGACAACGCTGGATCCAGAGCTACAAGGAAACTCCTGGGCTTTCTCAGAGGAGTAGGTCCTGCCCCTGTGCTGGGCTTAGGGCTGCCTCACCTCTAGAGAATTGTTCATATATTTGACAATGTGGATTTTGTGAAGATTTAATTATACCAAGCAAAAATTTTGAGGATCCAGGGATAAGGATGGGGTACAGTGACTGATTACTTTTCACGAAAGATTTGTGCAAATGCGTGTATGGTGAGCAAAGAGAAATGGAAGGTCTTCAGTCAGCAAACTTTGGGCTGTGGGTGCTTCTGGAATGGGCCCTCCTCCAAGGGGGGTCTATGTGATGGTCAAGTCATGAACCTGGCGATTCTCACCTGATGGTGCTGCTTCGGGGCATCTTCTCTTTTCCCAGGCTTGGTATAGAGCTGCCAGGATCCCTGAGGAGCTGAGAGCCCAGTTACAGTAGTGTCCCCTCAACCTTGTCTGTCCCCGGGCTCCCTCCCTTCGGAGGCTCCCCCAAACCAGACAAACCTCCCGAGGTCCAGATTGGGTTGGTGAAGAGCGGATTTAATCCCTGAATTGCCTGATGTACTTTGCAGCTCCAAATGTCAGCTCTGCTCCCCTAAGAATAATGCACACTGATGATGCCACTCATGAGCTAGACTCATTCAGAACAGAAAGAAGTCAAGCGGTTTCTCTCTTAATTTCCAGCCACAGCTAGATGATTCCTTTCTTTTCTCTCTTAGCCCCGCATATTTGTGAGGATTAGTTGTGTCTTATTTTTTTTCCCCCTGAGAAATCAAGCATGGCCGTCTTGGCCCATATCCCCACATCAAGACCTTCCAAGAAACTCAAGGAAAGATACTTCTTGCTCTTGCTATTTTTCCTCTTCCAGTCCTCTTCGAATCTGTAAAGGGATTTCCAACCTTCACTGTAAATCTTTATTGACCAGGTCTGCCTGACTTCTGTGTGAAGAGGGGACTAGTCCACTGTACAGACACCACCTCTGTCGGAGAAAGGTCACTGTGGCCCCTGGCATCAGAGCTCTGAGCTTGCTGACCTGAAGGGTATGGTGGGCAGGTGAACAGGACTTGGTGTTCTGGTGTGTCCGCCTTCTGGATAAGCCACACTGATTTCTCCTATTTTTATGTTCTCTGGGAGGGACGGAATGCCGATTTCTCTATCGGTTCAGGTATCAGAGGCGGCACCACAGAGCACAGCTCTGGGCTTCACAGAGAGAGTAAGCAGAACCCAGCCTCCGGTCTGATGGGCTCTCCTCCCATATGGGATCAAACGCCCATGATCACTTATGGGTCTAAAGTGCTTCAGGCTTATCCGGTGTTGCTGTTGGCCACCCTGCGTTTACAGACTTGAAGGATAAGCACAGGCATGGGGGCAGGATGTGCTCAGGCACAGGGCCCTCAGTTCCAGACCCCAAAGCCCCTTTCCACTGCTTAGATACACCAGTCATATGAGGAAAAATAATGCTGAGTGAGATTCTCGCTTCAGCTCAATGAGCACTTGTAGGGTCTGGGGCTTGTAGAGGCAACAAGCTTTGTCCTTTAGGGACCCCCAGTTGGAGGGAGACAGTCAAGAGAAAAGGCTGTTAGGTTAGGAGACAGGTGCTACACCTGAATGAGGCAGGTGAGGGCAGGTGTGACATGAGCATATGAAGAGGGACAATAGGTGGGGGATGGGGTGGGGGGGGCAATACGTACTGGTGGACAGGTGGGCTCAGGACCAGGGTACAGACAGTGTGGGGGCTAGGAGACCTGCATGAGGCTTTTTCCATAGGTCAGAGTGGAGAATGGGGTGGGGGGGAAGAGGCGACCTGGATACATCACCCAAGTCCCTTTCAGCCAGGCTAATAACAGAGTCTGGATTTTGTTCTTTAGGCAGAAGGGATCCCTAGAGGCTTAAGCAGGGGACAGCTTGATTAGGATGAAGCTTTGGGACGATCCCTCCAGCCTCAAGGAAGAAATCTTCTCCTCTCATTGGCTCACAGCCCCTCGCAGCCTTGTAGGGCTATGCTTGGCACAGGTGTTTCAGAATCACTAATGACCTTCAAGGAAAAGAACCTGAAAAGGACTGTACATATATATGTGCATGTACAACTGATTCGCTTTGCTATATGCCTGAAATTAACACGACTTTGTAAATCAACTAGACTCTAATAAAAAAAATTTTTTTAATGTAAATAAAAAGTAACCTGGAGTCCCACAGAAGAAATGAGGCCTATGACCCACATTAGAGAAAAATTTTTTACTTTTTTTACCGTTAAAATATTAGAGTTCTTTTTTAAAATTAAATAATTTATGTGTGTCTCTCCTTGGGTCATGTGCTCCTTGGGTTACTCCCTCCCTCCCCAGCAAGATGAAAACACAATAAATATTTCAGAATGTTCTATATTAAGATGTCACAGCCTGAACACTGGTCTCCATCCTGGCCTGACCAGAGAGCTCAGCAGAGACCATCAGGGGCAGCTCTCTGCCTCCCTCCCATTCTCCCGCCCAGACCACTGAGAGGCTAAGTCAGTCCTAACAAAAGAAGCGTAGGATTTGACGTTATGAAGCCTTCTCTCTTCTTCTCTCCATCTGCAGCTTTGAACCTAAATACCAGCTTAGATTCAGAATTGTTGAGAGCATGCTTAGTAAATACCACAAGGCCCAGAATGTGGAGAATAAAGGGTCATAACATTACCTAGAGAGAGGTTTTATTTATTGTTATGATAGGATGGCTTTCTGATATAGGATGAGGAAGATTAGAATAAATGGAAAGCACTTGAAGAAGTAGGAAAATGTGATCTCAAAATTGTTTTGTAAATTATGATTGACCCTTGAACAACAAGAGTTTGAACTGCCCAGGTCCACTGATACATGGAGTTTTTTCTACAGTGGACACTGCCCTCCAAACCCAACTGCATATACAAGGGCTGCCAGTACAAGTTATTGGAGGGTTTCTGAATGGCAGGGAGGGTCAGCGTCCCTCACCTTACGTGGTTCAAGGGTCAACTGTACTTGTATTTTCCTCTCCCTGCAGCTTTTCTCAAACTTGCTGAAACTGGAAATGTGTTCACACGCATATACATACACAGGTCTGTCTAATTTCTCTCTCTCTCCCTTCTCTTCCCTCCCTCTCTCCCTCCCCCCTCTTTCTCTCTCCCTTTCCCTCTTTCTTTTTTCAAATTGTAATATCAAAATCAATTTCAAAATCTAAGAGCTTTATTTAATAATTGGTATAGATCGATCTAGATGCCTTTATCTGAAAGGGCTTATTAAACCTGATTAACATAAAAGTAGACAGCCAGCAAAAACATCAGTGTGGTTTGATAGACAGAACTCCAAATTATCAAT
The DNA here is from genome assembly GCF_054392235.1 of Sus scrofa. NCBI lineage: Eukaryota > Metazoa > Chordata > Mammalia > Artiodactyla > Suidae > Sus > Sus scrofa. The sequence goes on along the minus strand of NC_139388.1, from coordinate 105,868,015 downwards.
AGTACTGCAATGTGGCTACAAACTCGAGGTCCCCTAAGTGCTGGTTAAACCAATATGAATGTGACTCTCTGTGATTTCCTCTACACAGAGAAATGGGGAACATCTCTGAACCCCAAACCTTCTTGGCCAACCCAAGGTAGAAGTCTGGAATCACCACAATGTGTAGCTTGCAAGGCATGCCAGGGAGAAATGAGAAAGCAGTAAATGACTTAACAAAATTTTTGGATGTCTGTAGCTGTCTGAGTCTATGGCACATACACAGCTCAATCTTGGCCTGTTTGGGTGACTGCAGGAGGAACATTCTGGAATAGGAAGGAACATTCTCAGAGCATATTAACAGGAGCTTTTCAGCTTCCAAGTTTTCTAGTCACTTCTATTGGGGCTACCCTTCCTTTTTTACAAAGCACCTTTGTATTGAATTCCTATTTCTCAGTAGGGCTTGTTAAGATTTTTTTTTTTTTACTCTGTTGATTCTACAAGACTGTATTTTGAACCTTATTTCCTCCTGGAAAATGGCACTGGTATTATCTCATCTGGGTTGTCCAGGCAATTGTCACTGCCTAAAAATAAATAAGAGGGAAATTTGCATAGAAATAAGGGCGTAGAGGCAAAAATAATTGCAATTTTTCATCACCACAAATGAATCTGTTATTAGCATAGGATGAGGGAATAGGAATCATCACCCCTGATATTGAAAGGCATTGCCTGAAAAGCTAGCATGTTAGACGGTATAACATTTATGATAGAAAAATCTCTTAATAGTTCTGAATACGGACAATTTCAGAGTACATTTGGGAAAACACCCCGATATCTGTGTTTATTGTATAACGGTTCTGGAACTAAATAGAATTTGGTGCCAATATTTTTATTAATGAAGGATTAATCTGAACAAACAGCTATAGATGTTAAAAACTCTATTGGAAATCCTTTTCAATGGTTAAAGGCATTAGAGATGGTGCGTAAATTCACCACCCCCACCCCCCAACCCCTCCCCCCTCCGCCACCCCCATGGCAGATTTTCAAGAGTTCAGGTCATAGGGATGCACCAAGTCAAGTGTTAGTTACATCATCAGGGTCTTATTTGGCTTGGTGAGTACTCAGCCTTAGAGGCTGGAAGCAAACGGACTTGTCAGGAGCTCTGCCACCTCTCTATAAAGGACTATAACAGGAGTTCCGTCGTGGTGCAGTAGAAACGAATCCAACTAGGAACGATGAGTTTTCCGGTTCAATCCCTGGCCTTGCTCAATGGTTTAAGGATCTGGTGTTGCCGTGAGCTGTGGTGTAGGTCACAGACATGGCTCAGATCTGGTGTTGCTGTGGCTGTGGTATAGGCCAGCAGCTGTAGCTCCGATTAGACCCCTAATGGGAACCTTCACATGTGGCGGGTGTGGCCCTAAAAAGACAAAAGACTAAATAAATAAATAAATAAATAAAGGACTATAACAATGTCTCTATGAGGGGTTAGATATTGCTGGAAAAGAGGAAGTATGAGAACTCTCCAGTTCGGCACTTTTTCATAAAAATGCTCTGTTGCTTTACAACAGCTCTACAGCCTCCCTGGGTCTCTCTGAGCCCACTCCCACTCCCCTTTCACCTTTAAATACCTTGAAGCTTGGCTGTTCATAAATCGTTGAGCCACCTCTAGCAAAGTCAGAAATTGTATAAAGGATGGAGAAACTGTCTAGTTCTTCCAGGCATATGAGATTCTGAGTCTACTTGAGCAAATGAATTTTTTCAGCAGCATCATGTGTATATTCCAGGTTCACATTGTCTTACTATTTCCTTGCTACCCAAATTGTCTTCCACAGACCAACAACTCATTAGAAATGCAGACCCTTGGGCCCTACCTTGGACATGCTGAATCAAAACCTGCATTTTAATTGGATTCATATCATATGCATCTTAAAGTTGGAGAAGCCTCAGTCCTCTTGACCTTCTAGATTCTGCAGCTTCTCATTCTTGGCCACTAGAACTCATTTGCACTTTCAGGAGGATAGCAGTCAAACCTGACATCTCTTAACAGCCCGAGTTGTTTTCGGTCTCCCTGTTGCTTTCAGAGGCTATGTTCCCATTACTATGTTTGTGTGCCTCCTTCTTCAATGACAAAGGATTTGGCTACTCCTTGAGGTGTTAGATGGAGGTTCTGCTGCATCATATCGATCTCTCCTGTTCAGATGCATAATTAGCCATTAACATGTCATTATAATCAAGGTTTTCCCTGTGCTCTCCATGACTGTTGACTCATGAAGTTCCCAGACCTCTGAATGCTGTGAGTTGATTAATTTTGCTGTCTGATGTGAGGATGTAAGACACGGAGCCCAGAGTCTTGACAGGAAGTTGATGTTTGAAAATCTCATTGTTCTTCATATGAAATGAGATTTATCAAGAACCCCAGCAGGGGAGTTCCCGTCGTGGCTCAGTGCTTAACGAATCCGACTAGGAACCATGAGGTCTCGGGTTTGATCCCTGGCCTTGCTCAGTGGGTTAAGGATCCGGCATTGCCATGAGCTGTGGTGTAGGTCGCAGATGTGGCTCGGATCCCATATCACTGTGGCTGTGGCATAGGCTGGCAGCTATAGCTCTGATTAGACCCCTAGCCTGGGAACCTCCATATGCCGTGGGAGTGGCCCTAGAAAAGGCAAAAAGACAAAAAGACAAAAAGACAAAAAGACAAAAAAAAAAAAAAAAAAAAAAAAGAACCCCAGCAGAGAACCAAGTTAACAAAGCAGTTCCCTCTGGCTCCAGCAGGGAGGCACAAGGCTTGCAAATTAATGCTGATGCTAGGAAGTGCTCTATTGATATATGGGGATGTAACTCTTGAGTGTCATTCTTAGGGAAGAGGAAAAACACTGATGACTCAAAGGAGAGGAATATTCTGCTGGGATGTGTTCAGATGTGTACACTCAGGTATGAACAAGAGCTTCATTCAGTCTCCCATCCCCCAAGGAGGTCCTACCATCAGATCCTGAAAAGGGCAGAGCGGGTGACAGTAAGTAACTCGTGTAGGCAAGAGTCCAGTGATGGATTATTAAGGGCTGAGCCTCTGGGGTGGGAGACAGAGGGTCCTTCCAGACCTTTCCACACTGTGCACAGGCTTAGATGTCCTGCCTGTTCAGCCACAGCTGTTTTCAGCATCTCTCACTGTATGTAGCTCTGTCCTCATAGGGAGACCTAAACCCTCTGATTAAAAAAGAAATTTGCTCCTTGTTTTCTTGGAGGAGGACAATCTGTTCTGTTTGATGACTTGGCGCCACTGGCTTTGCAACTAGACTGTCCATTTCAAGTTGGCTTTTTTCCAGTGTATACCTCTTATTGCAAACTCAGACTCAAGATATTTTTCCCATTGAACAAAGGAACAAACTCATCTGGAATGATTTTGGGTCCTATCCACTGGGACAGTGCAGGGGCAAAAAGGGACTTAGGGCAAGTCAACTGGGTCCATTTCAGGTGTTAATGCTGGTGATTTCGGTCCTCATGTAAAATTGCTCGTGGCTTCCTGCAAAGTCTGATGAAACTGGGGAAGAGACTTGGTATCATGCATGGGTATGTGTAAGCCATAGAGGCTTAGAGAAAATGGGCCAGCCGAGGAGATTTGAGGGGCTGCGTGTAGGTGAGGGATATGCTGGCCTGATTGGTAAGTCAGTGAACACTTACAGTGTGAAAGTGTTGGTTAAGAAGAGAAACACCTTGATGCTTAGTTAGATCTCATTGACTAAATGTCAAAGGAGAGCTTTTGTTTTATTTTATTCCCCGCCCCTAATAGGCTTTCCGCTGCCCCATTTTCACTTCTGGAATGGCTCCTATGCAAATTTCCCTTTCCTCGGCCTCTCCACTTGGGCCTCTGTTACACATCCTTACCACTCTGTGGACTTCTTGTTGCATGTGGAGACCCTAGCGTATTCTGGAACTCTGCCTTGGGAAACAGAAATGTTTATTTTGAATTCCCATTTTACCACTAAGTGGCCATATGTTCTTAGATAATCTATTTTTTTTTGAGCTGTTTTCTCATCTGCAGAATGTGGATAATAATAGCATCTACTTTTTAGACTTCTTGGGTGAGTTAAAGTAATGTGTGCCGAATGCTTAGCAACAGGCCTGGCTCATAGCAATTGTTTGACCGACAAAATAATTGTTGGTGGGTCCTGCTTATGATTATGCTTTTGGGATTGTTATCACAAGGCTGATCAGCGCAGCCTTCAAAATGTATCTGGAAGCCAGCCATGGAAACCTGCCTCTCAGAACCCAAGCCACTATGGTCCCGGGCTCAGACTTCTGCAGTGTCTTTCTGACTGTGCTTCCTGCTTCCACCCTTTCTTAACTATTTCCCATACAAGAGCCAGAGCACTCTTAACATTTGCTTTTATCAGATCATCTGACTCCCCAGCTGAAAACTTCCACTGCAATTAGAAGAACGTCCATCCTTCCCCAAGACCTCAACCTCCTTGTCTCAGCTTCTCACCATCTCTCTTGTTTGCGGCTCAGCAGTTTGGCCCACCTGCCCCTTGGTTCTGTGCATTTCTGCCTTGGTGCATTGAGAACACATACTCTTCTATTTTGGGGAGAGCTAGCTCCATTCCTGCTCCAGGTATCTGCCTGCCTGCGTCTCCCTATTGAGTAATCAGCTCAAGGGCCACCCTCTCATCTTACTCAATAACAGGTTGAAATGTATGAAATTGCTAACATCCCTTGACTTATAAAATGGCGACTTGAACTGCTCTCTCTGCCTGCCACTCTTCCATCACCACAGTGTCCAGACAAGCTTTTATTCCGTGGTTTATTCTGTACCTGTGCTGTCTGCACATCACACATGCTCTTGTCCACATCAGGAATGCAAATAGATTCTATCTCATGCAACAGCTCTTATGAATGGGTCCCACCTGTTGACCCAATGTGTTGAGGATTCTGAGGTTGCATTCATTTAGACTTAGCAGAAAGAGTCCCATGATGGATTAGCAGCGGGATTGTCCCCAGACCCCTGCCACGCCCACTTTGAGGAATTGATTGGGGTGGGGACTTTTATCACTGCTGGCCAGGACAGGGTCTCGGTTCCCCCTTGCCCAATTACACGGTCCTCGTGCCTTCCTTTTCCTGTGAAGCTGCAATATCTTCTTACTCAGGCACTTTGAAGTCTACTTACTGGTATCCAGTGGCTTCTATGTAACTTAACTGGAAAATGTCCAATAGTATTTTAGTGCTTGTTGATTTTTCAGTTTATCTAAAGACCATAAAATATCCTAGGTCAGTCCCCAGATAATTTTCCTATGATACCCTACAATTCCTTTTAAATATTAGATACTCTGCAGGACTGTTTTTATTACAAAGAAGGGTGGGTCAGATAGGATACTAGGGAGATTTTTAAAAATTAGTAAGCTTCTAGAGGCAGCCATGGCTGCTTAATCATTTCCAGAAACTATCCTTAGGCTTCCTAGAATAAGAGGTTTAAGGTAGAGTCATGGAGAAAATATATTGCTTCATACTTCCTGTTAGCTAATTGTGTTCAGGTTCCATCAACTATGGAAAAATGATGCAAAGCATATGATTAGATTGCAACATGGAATCAGTGATTGAATCCAGTAGACACCCGATGAAATAGACCTGGCCTCATTCCTCACGCTCCAGTCGCAGATCTTTAGGATTTATTTCCCCGTTAACTATGACAGCTGTGTAGTAAGCAGGGTCCAGAGAAGGAGCTAGTCACGAATAGTCTGGAAACAGACTGTCTCCATCAGATCCCTGTGGTCCTTCTCCAGCCCCGTCACGTGCCTTCACTGTTCAACTCTGCTTCGCAAGAAATCATAACCTCTCACTCCATCCACGTGCTCACCTGGCGAAGCATTCAGTGCCATCCATTTCAAGGAAATGCAAGTCCTCTCTTTCTGGTCCCTCTGTAATATTCATTTGTTTAACTAGCTAGAGATTGAAGAAATTTCCCCAGGGGGGAAAATAAAATCTCTTTTTCCTTTGGGCTGCCTCTAAACGATATGTTTCATTTTCATCTACTTTATTCTGCTATCTTGTCACAGCTCTTCTTTTTCATAATTTAATGCCATCAAGGTTTTGTTTTGTTTTGTTTCTTTTCTTTTAGGGCCACGCTTGTGGCATATGGAATTTCCCAGGCTAGGGGTCTAATCAGAGCTACTGCTACTGGCCTATGCGAGAGCCACAGCCACACAGGATCCAAGCCACGTCTGCGACCTACACCACAGCTCAAGACAACACTGGATCCTTAACCCACTGAGAAGGGCCAGGGATCGAGCCCGCAACCTCATGGTTCCTAGTCGATTTTATTTGTGCCACTACTGGAACTCCCTGCCCTCAAGTTTTAATAAGGGTTTTGATGTTGTGTGTGTGTGTGTGTGTGTGTGTGTGTGTGTGTGTGTGTGCACGCGTGCATGTGCGCGCACGCAGAAGCATCGCGCTTTATGTAGATTACACGTTCCTGGAAACAAAGGAAAGAGTCCTTTCCATCACAAAACAGGTAAACCAGGTAGCAGGTTGCTATCTGCATGGAAGTTTCTTAGCTAAGAACTGCAGAGGGTAAGAAGTACAGAAGCTCCAGTGTGCTTTCAGGGCCTGATGGATATGACTGGGGAGGAGTCGGTCACAGCCCTGGGACTGAGCAGGAAAAATGGGAAAGGGGCTGGGTGTGCCTGATGGAAGCTTGGAAGCCTAGAAAGTCTTTCCCTGTCCTTAACTCACAAAAATCTACCCAATGCCTTGTCCTCTGATCACGTTCTTTACACAGCTCCACTTAGAACGTGCAAGAATTCCCAAATGGGCAACACTCAACCACAGTGGGGAAAAAATCGTAATAATGGAATCACACAGTGTATACTCTTTGCTGTAAAGCTTATTTCACACAGCACAATGTCTTTTTGAGATTCACGCACAGTGTTTCAAGAATCGGTAGAAACGCTGACTTTTTACGGTATAGCAGAATTTCAGCGAAAGAAATTACCAGGCTGTTTTTACTGCTCTTGTTAATGGACCCTTAATGGGCTGTTTTCAGTCTTGGGCTTTTCTGAATAAAGCTGCTATGAACATTCTTGTCTAAGTCTTCTGGAGAACACATATCTCATTTCTCTAGAAACGGAATGGCTGGGGCATAGGTGTCTGTTTAGTTTTATTTAAACAAAACAACACAACAAACAGCCAGAACTTTTCCTAAAGGTGACTGTATCATGTCGTATTCCCAACAAAAATGAATAATGAGGGTTTCAGTTATTCTATGCCCTCAACACACTTAGTTTTGACATTTAAAAAATATAATTATTTCAGGAGTTATAGGAATATCTTATGGTTGTCATTTTCATTTTCCTAATGACCAAGGATGTAAAACATCCTCTCATGTGCTTCTCCATCACTTAGGTACCTTCTTTGGCGAAAAGTCTCTTTAAATCTTTTGCATATTTTTCTTTTGATCTGGATAGGATATTTTCACTGAGCAGAATATTCTAGATGGGCAGCTACTTTTAGCTATGTCTGATCATGTTGTCTTTTTTCTGGCTTCCTTCATTTCCATTAAGAAGTGAGAGGTTTCTTTTATTTTTTGAAAATAATATGTCTTTTTTTCCTTCTAGATGTTTTGAAGTTTTCTTTGTCCATGTCTCTCTCTTTCCTTTTTGGCCCTTTAACTGAGATATGTCTTTGTATTTATTCTGAGGGTTCTTAGAGCTTCTTGAATTTGTACCTTGGTGTTTTTACAGTTTGGGAAACTTTTTGGCATATATATATATATATATATATATATATATATATATATATATAGGGTTTTTTTTTTTTTTTTTGCTTTTTTAGGCTGGGATCGAATCAGAGCTCAGCTGCTGGCCACAGCCACAGCAACGAGGGATCCAAGGCGAACCTGCGACTTACACCACAGCTCACAGAAACACTAGAGCCTTAACCCACTGAGCGAGCCTAGGGATCAAACCCCAGTCCTCATGGATACCAGTCAGATTTGTTTCCACTGCACCACCATGGGAACTCCCTGGCCAATTATCATTTTAGGTAGTCCTTCTGCCTCATTGAAAATGAAAATTGTGAGGAAAAAAAGACAATGAAAATTGTGGCTTCATCTCTTTCTTCCTGATGTTCTGTCAGTTTTGCTTGAAATAAGTCACAGGCTCCACATAGCATATGTGTGGCTAAGTATGTCCTATTTTCTTGTTCTAACCTTCTGCTTACCAACTGCCCTTTGTCTTTTTTGATGTCTCTGCTTTATATTCTCTTTTGTCAGGTATTAAGATTTCTTTTACTTCAAACTGACCTATTTCAACTTTCCCCATCATTTTTGTGTTACTTTATTTTAAGCATTCTCTTGCTAGAAAATCCATTGCACATTTTGTTTGTATTACACCCAACCCAAAATCTTTTGTCCTTTGATATGCAAGTTTAATGTGTTTATATTTATTAACTACTATAATATTAGGAATTGTTTCCTCATTTTTTTTTTCTTTCTAGGGCTGTACCCACAGCATATGGAGATTCCCAGGCTAGTGGTCTAATCAGAGCTATAGCTGCTGCCCACAGCCACAGCCACACCAAATCTGAGCCACATCTGCAAACTACACCACAGCTCACAGCAACACCAGATCCTTAACCCACTGAGCGAGGCCAGGGATCGAACCCGCAACCTCAAGATTCCTTGTCAGATTTGTTTCCCCTGTGCCACAGCAGGAACTCTGGGAATTCCAGGAATTGTTTCTGCCATTCTTTTTTGTGTACTCCATTTTCATTGTCTCTGTTTTGTTTCCGTTTTCCCTTTTCTGGTTTTCTTTTAGATAAGATTGAGTTTTCTTCTGATTTGTTTAATAGCAAAACATTCTTTTGCCCTTATGTGTCCTTAATCTAAAATCGTTCATGATTATGTACCCCTTATTGATTTTTTTGTGAGTTCAACCATATCTTTATTTCCCCACTAATTAGTAAGTATTTTAGAATATTTTTGTGTTCTTCTGGTCTCCAGAAGAGAGAATGGAGGGAGCTTATTCCACCAGCCCTCTCTTCCATCAAGGTACTATTATCTAGAATTCTAGCTGTGGGTGGTACTGGATATTCTGTCTTGTTTCTATGTTTTCTCTTTTTCCATCAACTCATCACTACTGAAATGGTGCCCTATTGGTACAGTGGCCTTGACCATAGCCACTGACTATAGCCAACACCTTGGAGAAGGTGCAGGTGTCTCAAGACATTTCTGGAAAAATCAAGAATAAAATCTTAGCTCTTTCCTCATTCCATTGTCTCACTGCTGCTTCCAGCCACCTGCCCTACACGTACATCAATTCAAAATAACCTTCACCATCCCAGGGCTTTTCACACTTTTTACAAGTTCCCGGAGTCCATACTTTCCTCTAGCTTCTGTAATTTCTCTAGAGTTGATCCTGGGAAGAAAGCCAGCTTCTGATGCATTATGAGTACAGAAATCTGACAGTCCATACTTCTACTACTCTGGGGAAGAAAGGCCTGAGTAGAGCAGAGCCTGCTTCTGATGTTTTAGGCTGGGAGGACTGCAGAGCAAATGCTGTCAGCAGGGCAGAGTCCCTGTCCTAGAACCCTGGTGGCCACAGCAATGGTGAAGTCCCCCCACTCTGGAGGACAGTAAGGAGACAGGAATGGAAGGGTGTTGACAGGTTGATTTTGTTCTTTTATATTTTACTGAATATGGAAGAAATCTCCCAAGAGTTCTCCTCCAAAACCTTGGGGGGGCCGTCAAATGAGGGCAAATGGTGGGTGTGGATGTACCGTCCCCCTTAAGTTCTGCAGCTCTGGAGGTGGGGGTGGTCAAGCCTGTGAGATGTGAATATTGTTCTAGCATTGGTACTAGCATATACTAATATGTTCTAATTCTTCTCTCTCTCCACTCCCTTTCTCCTTCCCTCCAACCTCCCCCAACTGGATTGCTGGCTTCAAGAAGTGCAGGATCCTTCACAGTCTTGTTAACTATGTCCCCAAGTCTGATCCAGTGCTTGGCACAGAAGCTCATGTGAGCAAGAAATGTTTGTTGAAATTGCACTAAAATTGAAGTTTTTCTTTACAAAATATATGCTCCTTCAAGTCATGTGTGAGAATGCCTGTTTTCCCAAACCTCTACCAACACTGGTTATTACCGTTCTTTGTAAATACTGCAAATTAAAGAATAACATCTCACTTTTATTTTTACTTTGCATTTTTCTAATTCCTGTTGCAATTGAATATTTATCACAGATTTAGTTTTCATTTGTGTCACTTCTATTGTTCATTTCTTTTGTCCATTTTCTATGACACTGTTCAATGTTTCTTATGGGTTTTAAGAGCTCTTTCTATAAAAATAGAAACACTTTATTATACATTTATATTCAAAGTTATGTTTTGTTCTCTGCTGACCAATTTTGTTTCTTAATAAAGTTAAGGTTTTTTACATCATCAAATCTGTCAAATATTTCTGTCATAGTTATGTCCCAAATATATTTTAAAAAGTTCTTTCTTCCTTTTATTTCTTCCCCACTCTTTGTCTCTGTTTCTCTTTCTTCTTTTTTTTTTCTTTTCTTTTTTTTAAACATTTAGCCATTGGAACTATTTTTACCTAAATAGCTAACCAATTATTCTGGCATCATTTTTCTTGGGCATCATTTCCACCATTAATTTGAAATGTGTTTTATTGTGTTCTAAATACAGCAAATTCAAACTCAAAAATTTTAATAAGGAAATTGAAGGGCAGGAAGAAAAACACGTGTCCCAAGTGATGGGGGCAGTGTTGGAGGTTGGACAGGCTGACTCCATGGCCTGCATTCTTTACTGAAATTAGAGAATGTGGTTAGAACAAACCAGTGTACAGTTTGTCATGAGAACTTTTTGGACAAGAATAAGTGAACTGATACAACGGCATTAACAGTACATAATGTTTGGCTCAACACATGAACTCCTGCTTTGTCCATCTTTTGAGCCAGTTGTGTGTTCTTTCTTGTGTGTGCTGCAGTGTGTGCAATTCTTCTGGCCACAGCAGTTGTATGTTGACTGGTTTCTAAATGTCTTGTCTGAAAGACACATTCATAGCTACAGGCACTGGTAGAACAAAGCATCTGAGTTTAGTATTTTAAGATTGAGAACAGTTTCAAAAAAAAAAAAAAAACTGAGTTGGTGACAATTAGTGTGGTGAAGGTTGTAATTTGTAATAGAAATGCGGGCTCCTGGGGCAACTCTGGATCTGCCCTGAAGGGAAAGGGCTTATGAATAGCTCAAGGGTCCTAGGAAGCCCTTGACACACACTCAGGTTAACCTAGAGCAGTTCAAAGTGGCTGCCTCCTAAAGATCACAGAGTTTGGAGTGACACACTTTCTGGTCAGAAAAGCCAGGAAAGAATACACAGAGGTAACTTCTGAGGATTTTGGTGGCCTGCTTGGCCACTTGACAAAAATCACGTGAATGACTGACTTGCCCTTCCAACAGCCCCAGACATGCCTCCTGCAAGAACCCAGGCTCTTCACTTGCTTGTGCAGGAGCCAGGCGTGAGACTGCCTGCCCCATGTGATTGACAGCCCTCACCCAGGATGGGGTATGCATTAGCATCACTGATGGACCAGCTCACAGATGAGGGACCATGTGATCAGAAGGCCAAAGGCAAAGTGCTCTCTCCCATGGGTGCATTAGCCCAGGGTGAAGGGCTACTCATCATTGAGCTCTTGGCCCCAGGGGGAATGATGTTTGGGGGAGCAGCTCTCCCCGGGCAGATGGTGTCACTAATACCCCCTAAAGGCTCTGGGACACCTGAGACCCAGGTTAGGAGGTCACCCCAGCAGGATGGTGTTCAGAGCTTGGGCGGTGGCCAGCAGAGACAAAGGAGCAGGGCAGTGGCACAGAGATGGAACAACAGCCCAGATGTCTGACTCTGGAACTTGCCCAGGGCTGCTGGCCCAGACATTCACACGGGTGCTCTGCTCTACTCTTCTCTAAAGCGGGCTCTGTGCTGGCCAACAAGTGCTGGCAAAGATCAGAGATCTGGAAGAATAGGGGGAGATCTGCTGGTCCCCACTTGGGGATCCAGAGAGGAGGGTCACTTGCAGACACCTCACAGGTGTGGGTGGCAAGATCTTGAAGCTCTGCTCTTTGTCACGTTAGCACCGTTGCTCTGCTCCAGCTGAGGAAGCTTCCCTCATGGTTGCCATGGATTTTCCCCTAGGAGGACCGTGCTCTGCCAGAGGGACCACTGCTGGTGTGAGAATGAAGCCTGCAAAACCATCCCAGAGCTTAAGGCTGAGCGGCCCTCCGATGTTCTGTGGACTCTTCTGTCCTCCCCTCAACATCTTAGTCCCTTCTGGGCTCTTGTTTCAGCGCTCCACCCTCTCTGAAACCTGCCCTGGCGTCTGTCCTGGCCTTTTCTTGCTGGGATGATGGAGTGATTTGAGGTGGGGAAGGTGGGGACTGGGAAGTGGGTAAAGGGGACCTCCCAGCCATCTGGGGCTTGGACTCAGCATGGTCCTGTCCCTCGGTCTCCCTCAGTCACTGGCAGGGCGCCCCCTGCCTCTCCTGAGGGAGCCCATGTTTGGGATCACATCTGATGTCAAGCAATAGGTCACACCTGGTAAGAGACAGGTTATCATTTCCTCAGAGAGAAACTAAGAGAAATTCAAATACCATATGATATCGCTTATATCTGGAATCTAATATATGCACAAATGAATCTTTCCACAGAAAACAAACTCATGGACATGGGGAACAGACTTGTGGTTGCCAAGAGGAGGGGGAGGGAGTGGGACGCACAGGGAATCTGGGGTTAATAGATGCAAACTATTGCCTTTGGAATGGATAAGCAATGAAATCCTGCTGTATAGCACTGGAACACTGGGAACTATATCTAGTCACTTATGATAGAGCATGATAATGTGAGAAAAAGAATGTATACATGTGTAAAATAAAATAAAAAAAAAGAAGAGAAACTGTAAATAGCCCAAAAGACAGTTAACCAAGAACATGGGCTTTGACTGCCAGCTACTGAGTCCTAAGCGAAGATGGAGCCTGGTTGAATCATGCAGTGTTTGGAGGGAGTAACCACTGCAGTGCAGCCCCCAACACACAGCTCTGCTGCTTGCCCTGGGGCAGCCCAGCCCCGGGGGAGCTCCTACCCAGGCCAGGTTTCCTCTTTACTTGTCCAGTCTGAAAGGTTCTTCTCCAGGAAGGTTCTGGAGCATGTAATTCTGACAGTGGCTGGCCGTGACTAAGGCACAGATACCCTTCCCTCCTTTGTTCTCTTATTCATACCATAAACAAGCCTTGTACCCTGTCAAGGCTGGTGTTTCTCAAACTTAACTGGGCATCAGAATCATCTGGATGGGCAGTCCCACTTCTGGGAACATATCCAAAGGAAACAGAATCTCTGTCTCAAATACATGCTGGTATCTGTATGTTCACCACAGGTCATTTACAGTAGCCAAGACCTCAGAACAGGCTAAGTGTCCAGGAATGGGATGAATGGGAAAAGAAGTTGTAGTGTATACACAATGGAATATTATTCAACCATGAAAAGGAGGAGATCCTGCCATTTGCAATAACAGGGATGGACCTTGACAGTATTATATTAAGTGGAACAAGTCAGGTGAAGAAGGACAAATACCACGTGACCTCACTTAAATGTGGAATCTAGAAAAAGCTGAACTCATAGATTCAGAGAACAGATTGACAGGTGCCAGAAGTGGGGGGTGGGGGTAAGTTTGGGAGGATGGGGTGGGGAATGAGTACGGGTGGTCAGAAGGTACAAACTTCCACTTATAAGATGAACAAGTCATGGAATGTGACGCACAGCATGGTAACTAGAGTTAACAATACTGTATTATATACTTGAAAGTTGCTAAGTTGTTAACATTTTCATCACGTGCACACACACAAAAATGGTAACTGTGATGTGATTGATGGATGTATAAACTAAACTGATTGTGGTAATGGCTTTGCAATACATGCAGAGAGCAAATCATTATACACACCTTAAACAATGTTAGATGTTAATTATATCTCAATAAAGCTGGAAACAGAAAGAAAGAAACCCATCATCTGAAGGCCTTGTTAACTCAGAGTTCTGGCCCCACCCAAGGGTTTCTGATACATTAAGTTGGGGGGGGGATTCGCATTTCCAACAAATTGCTGGTGGAGCTGCTGCAGGCCCGACGCCCATACTTTGGGAACCACTGATGTGGATGCTGAGTCCTGAAGACTTCAGTGTAGACTTGTCTTAGTTTGGTTTCTCTCAAGGGCTGAAAACTGAGGCCGAGCTTCCTGGGCAGGGAGCATATTTGGGAGGCAACCCCAGGAAGCCCTGGAAGTGAGAAAGGAAAGGGGGGGGGAGGATGCGGGTTGCCATAGGGATGCCTGTGACATCTGTCCAGGAGAAGAATCCTGGTGGGACTCACACGAGGCTGTGCAGAACTTGCTTCCAAGGGTTCTCCCAATGCTCAATGGCCTGGATGCAGCTCCCGCCAGAACCTGGTCCAGGGATTTATCTGCCTTGCACTTGTGGCCCAGGTGGTGCAGGCTCTGGCTCAGGGATGGGCCATCTGTAGGCAATGAGCTGGCACCCACATCCCTGTTGGTCAGGATGCTTGGAACCAGGAGGGCCCTGGAGGGGCGCTGGCCTTCTAGGAGCTTGTGTTCCACTGGGGGAAATAAATCATACACACAGAAATTATTCCAGACAGAGAACATGAACATTTCACAAGAAAGAGCCATGTTAAAAACATAGGGGACATAGGATCAGGTTTTGTTTTTTGTGCCCAAGCCTTTTAATTCTCTGGGAGAGAAAGCCACCTTCCTTTGGCTCCAGACCCTTCCACTGGAGACTGGCCACCATGGGAACAGGATACCTGTTTCCAAAATTAGGACAGAAACCATGGAGCCCTCCTGACACACCTCCCCCACAAACACACGTGCACCCAGATGTGCACACACATGGTTACTGGGCTTGGGGAGTTACTTCGCTCCAGCACCAGTCTCTGGGGCTGATCAGATTCTCCCAGCCCTGCCCTCCCCACAACCAGGGAACTAGCCTTTGAACGTCCCAGCTTCCCCCTTTCCCTGTGACCCTCCTTGAGGCAAACCTGGTCTGAGGTTGGGTGGGGCTGGGGAGCTCGGAAACTGATGCTACATGTTTCTTATTTTTCTTTTTATGGCTGTACCTGCAGCATATGGACATTCCTGGGCTAAGGATCAAATCAGAGCTGCAGTTTTGGCCTACGCTACAGCCACAGCCACACTGGATACTTAACCCACTGAGTAAGGCCAGGGATGGAACCTGCATCCTCATTCAGATTATGCCAGGTCCTTAACCCACTGAGCCCCACTGGGAACTCCTAATGTTAGGTTTCTAAATCTTAGGCTTCTGTAGCTTAGGGCTGCATGACTTCTAGACAAATTACTTGGCTGCTTAAACTTTAAATTTGTCACCGTAGAGTGGGGAGAATAACTGTCCCCTCTTTGTGGAGCTGTTGCAAGGATGAAATGCCTTGGACTTGCTCAGTGGTCACTAAATATCAGCCCCTAACAGCGAGCCTATCTTCCCAGAGCTGCTGCAAGGGTTAAATAACATCGGGCCTAAGAGGTGACCAGCAATTCCCAGCTCACAGGAGGCACTTGAGAATACTTAAAATTTAATGTTTGCTAAATTCAGCTGCATGATTCTGATCCTACAAGGTGCTGGCCCTCTTGGAGCTTACCCAGGTCCCATAAGCCAGGATTTGCTTCTGCCCGAGGCCCAAAGCATGTGAGCAGCGTTAGGTGGCCTCATGATGGTGGGCAGGGACCCCAGCACCCTCGCCACGGCCACTATCCTGCCTGCAGGTAGCAATGCCTTATTCATAAGAAACATGCTGTTACTTTATGAACACACATTAGATCACGGCTTATGGAATTAAATCAACATTCCACTGTCTTTGCGGACCATGACATTACTCACAATTTCATCTACTTGTTATATTAAATTTTCTATATTAAGAAAAGAGGCTTCTAATTTAATAGGGTCCACAAAAGTCAGTAATTCACAAACCTGTTTTCAAACTCTTTGAAGGCAGATGAAAGAACTGAAATGATGGGCTGGGAAAACCCTGCCAAGTCATAGTGCGGGGAATCCAAGGGCTGGAGGACGCCCAGCCAGCCCCACGCCCACCCCCAGCGGGTGATTCTGTCATTGGACTCCCTTGTGAAGCAAGGGCTCCTTGGGGTGGGGGGCGGGTGTCAGGATCCCGTTCCCTGAGTGACACAGGACCAGTTCCTCATGCTCTTAGGTGAAATACCAGCTGGACCAAAATCTGCACCTTCAAATATCTATGTTCCAATCCCTTTCCCAAACTCCATAGAGAGTTCCTGTAACCATGTTATAAAATCCAGAATGAGATGTTACTCTGTTCTTTCTGTATCTCATCATGAGGCAGAAAAAGCAATCACCATCTGCTGAACTGCAGGAGAGGTCAGCTATCAGAGGGGCATGAAATGCCCATGTGAGTGTCCATGCAGAGGGGATGGAGGCGGTGGGGGAGGTGTTTGGGCTTCTCTGCCTCCTGGAAATGGCTGCATCACTGGCCCGAGAGTTTGCTTAAGGAATTCACTGTCAAAGAAATTCTTGTCTGTTTTATTTTTCTTTTTAAGGCTCCACCTGTGGCATATGCAAGTTCCCAGGCTAGGGGCTGAATTAGAGCTGCAGGGGCTGGCCTACACCACAGCTACAGCATCTGAGGATCTGAGCCCCATCTTCGACCTATACCACAGCTCAGGGCAACCCCAGATCCTTAACCTACTAAGCAGGGCCAGGGACTGAACCTGCATCCTCATGGATACTAGTTGGGTTCTTAACCTGCTGAGCCACAATGGGAACTCCTCTCAAGTCTATTTTTAAGGTGAAATTTATAAATATGAAGTACACATATCTTAATGATCTAGCTTGATGCATTTCGTACCTGTCTTCACAGCCATCACTCAAATCCATATGTAGGCTATGTCTATCACCTCAGAAGCTTCTCTTAGATTCCTTCCCTTTTCAATACCACCAACTCCACCCTTGCAGCGAATCTTATTTCACCCTTTGTCAGTGAAGTTCTTGAACTTGGGGATGCTAGAGTATTCATTCTCTCATGTCTGGTTACCTTCATGGTTGTATGTAACAACAGTTGCTCCTTTATAAGAAGCAGTAGTTCTTTTTTATATATATAAAAAAAGGTGGGTAGTGTCCCTTCAGATGGATAAACCACAGCTGGTTCATCCATTCCCCACTCGACAGACACTTGGTCTGCTTTTAATTGTTGGCTATTATGAGTAAATCTGATGTGGACACTCTTGTACACGTCTTTTTTGGGGGGGACCATTCACACTCATTTCTCTTGAACATCTCTCCAGGACTGGTATTGCCGAGTCACAAGGCACATGCATGACTCACTTTCTCAGTTTTCCCAGTTACACCACTTTACACCCCACCAGCGATGCATGGACCATTCTGCTTGTTCCATGTCCTTGACAAGTCAAGTCCAGCTTCTTAAAAGCTCAGTCAACAGTCTATTTCCGACCTTTATTCCCCGTGCCTGTACAAATTGCTTGGCACTTCTGGAGCACCTCCTAGATGCCTATCAAATATTTTTATTTTAAATGTCACAACGACCCTACCCAGTGGGTGTTTTCTTTTACATTTAAGGAGAAAGAAAGC
This sequence comes from Sus scrofa, assembly GCF_054392235.1. Classification (NCBI taxonomy): domain Eukaryota; kingdom Metazoa; phylum Chordata; class Mammalia; order Artiodactyla; family Suidae; genus Sus; species Sus scrofa. The sequence goes on along the minus strand of NC_139388.1, from coordinate 105,850,365 downwards.
CAAACAATGACTCACTAAGGCTACTAGGGCAAAGCCCCAGGGTTCAGCCTGTACTTCCAGCCCACGGTTGTGGGGGGCAGTCAGGTCCTTAAAGCTCCTGTAACCTTCCCACTAAACTTGATGTTCTTGGGTGGGGCTGAGGCCTGAGGACTCCCCTGAGGCCACTGATTCAGAATTCATGTATAAAGTGGGTTGACCTCACTTCTCTCGGGAGTCAGGTATCAAATGAGGCAGCCTGTCTTGAAGACTTGGGAAGAAAGTGCCATCATTTACATTGAGAATGTCTTCTTTACCTGTGTGAACACAGATTTCAATTCCTAACATCTCACTGAAGTTGGTTTTGCCACTGTGGCTGAGAGAACTTAAAAAAAAAAGAGACGACTTAGCATAAAAACACGTGGAGAATTTCCAGCCTGGCACGTCCGCAGCCATAGGCTTCCCCAGTGCTGACAAGAACGGGCTGAGGGCTGTGGGCAGGTGGGTGAGGGAGGCTAATCCAGGTCTGCTAGTAGAGACTGCATTCAAGTTCTCCAGGGAAACAGAACCAACGAGAGGTCTATACGGAAGTTTATTGCAAGGAATCGGCTCGGCGATGACAGAGGCTGATAATCGACCATCTGCAGGCTGGGTTGGAACCTGGCAAAGCGGATGGTGCATCTGAAGGCCAGGGGACCAGGGGAGCGATGGTGTGAGTCCCTGACTGAGGGCAGCAGATGGACGTCCCAGCTCAGGCAGGTGGAGAAGGGAAGGATTCTCTCTTCCTCCACCTGTTTATTTCTGGGAGAGGATGTTGCCCACCTGATGGGGGAGGGTAATCTGCTCTTCAGAGTCCATGGATTCCAACGCTAATTCCAGCCAGAAATGCTTGCGCAGACATACCCGGAAACAATGATTAACCAGATACCTGGACATCCCTCTGCCCCATTCATTTGACCTGGAAATTAACCAGGTCTATTCATCGCAAAGAGAATCTGCAGCAGCGATGATGACCTGAGCAGGCAATGTTACCTACCCTTCATGAGCAGATAGAAAGATTATTTGGTTTTGGTCAGTAAAATATATGATATAGTTTATTTCTGTGTTGGGGGGAGGGGATGATCTGACTTTTCTTCATCAACAGAGCCTCTCATTTAATCTCCACCTTGGCCTTGGACAGGAGGGATTTTTATCTTCACTTTTCAGATGACAAAGTCAAGGCTCAGAGAGGTTAAATGACTTTCCCATGGTCACACAGCAGGGGAAGAATGGCAGTTTCACTGGGCTCTCCCTTACTTCAAGGCCAGAACTCAGTCTACTATACCACGCTGTCTCTCCAAAATGACATATTTGGTAACACATTTAGATAAATGTTATTTGCTTAAAAAAAAAAATCACAATGTTTTGAAAGCCAGAATTTCCCTTCATGTATACTATGGATCAATGTTGTCAAAAATTATGCTTGATACTCTCTGAACAACATTCATTATTTTTATGAGATGCTCTTCTCCACAGAATAAAATGAATCTATGGACTCAGGAACCTGGAAAACAGTATTAGCTTAATTAGAAAATAAATCAAACAGCTGTTCACTAAGAAGCTCAATGAAAAACAAAATCTCCATTTGCCTGGTCTCCATCTAATTAAGACCCTCAATTAATGAGACCCCCGTTATCCTCCTACTAGGAAATTACAAAGAGAAAATGGAAAGACTTATTTTTAAATTTCAGCTCCTAGTGTGGAGCAGAATTTGCCCACATCCAGCTTCTATCCTTCCGAAATCTGCATGAATAATCTTATCACGGGCACTCAGGTGGGCTGGCCAAAGATTTACTGCCCAACTTTCTGTCCTCGCAGGACGCGTCCCCGTGTTCACTCTTTCGTGCTTACGGAGGCAGGAGAAGGGAACAGCTTATTTGAGAAACGGTTTCAATCACAAGGATTGAAGCCGAAAGCATTTCTTACTTAACTCAGTTTCATAGAACATGGAATGAATCAAACTACTCCATTGCCCAAATATTTCTCTTCATCAAGGTTCTGCTGTGCTCCCAGACTTGCGTTTTATTAAAAAAAAAAAAAAAGTGTCATTCTGGTGACACTAACAAATGCAGAAGAAAAGCCTGAGCTGGACTGTGAGCCAGCGGCTCCGCTGGTCAGAGTGGAGGAGAGGCGGAGGCCAAGTGCAGCACCAAGTGGCCTCTCAGATTCTTTACTTGGTGTTTGCACTAATTGTTTGAAGCTGGGAAAACGTGTCCTCACATTTCTTTGTGGATTGCCATCAGAAACTCTCGCTTTGTCACTGAAGTGGGCACAGAGAGAGGCTGCCATTTCTCACGCGGGGAGGCTCATCCTGGGGGGAGCCCATCGTTAATATTTTGTTTCCAAGAGATTGGCATTGTGGTTTCTGCCATCACCCTTTGCATTTTCCAGTCTGAAGCACTAAATTTGCTCATTTCTAGTTTGCTAAGCAGAGGAGGTATTTTGGCTGAAATTCCCTGAGAAAGGAAAGCAGAAGGAAGGAAGTGGGAAATGGATGACTCTCCGGGGCCCAAAGCGAATATCATCTGGGGAATCCAGGCTTAGGGCGTGTGTGTGGTTCAGAGACCCACCAACAGGGCAGTGTCCTTGGAATAATTAAATGCATGGTGCATTATGCTTCTTTTGAAGAGAATTCTCACAGGGACGCAAGCATGTGGGAATATTTCATCTGATCTTTCTGGCCACATGGAATAATTTGGCAGGTCCTGAAAGGTGAGCTACTGAATTGGGACAAATCCAACAAAGCCATGAGTAAGAAATGCCTACTGTGCGCCAGGCTAGGCACTTGGTCTTGGACAACAGACAGCACAGGGTCCCAAACCTCAAGTGAACCGCCTAAAGCCACAGCGACGCCTGCTGGGCTGAGCCAGCCGGTCCTGCAGAGGTGGCCTTGCGGTGACTTCAGGACATCACACTAAGCTTGTTCACAAGCTCCTCATGGGGCAGTTACCAAGGATATGACAGGCAGAGGATGGGGCAAGGCCGTTTTACAGACGTGGGTAAAAACAAGCACTGGTTATCACCTGGGAATGCAGACTTGGCCCAGTGATAGAAGTACCGCCACTGTGACAGGCATGGCTCTGGGAGTCTTCAGTAGAATTAAGCATGCCCTTCAGATAATAATACTTTCTCACATTCCCCCCTCCGCCCCCACCCCATTTGCTCTTTTGAGTTCTGTGACCTTGAGCGAGTAACTGACCCTCTCCTCAAACCACCCCATCAAACTACCCTTCAATTTCCTTCCCTGTAGAAGAGGGATTTTATGACCCATCCCACGAACTTTGTGGAGGCACAGGTGAGGAGGTGAAGGGAGTCGGTCTGGCCCCAATGAGACCACGGTCACCATTGTTGCTGCGATTCCCCTGGCCTCACTTTTTCTTTTCACCCTCCCCTCAGAGTCCTCTAGCCCTGCTCTGATCTTGCTACAGCATGGCTCTGCTCACACCCCCACAGAGGTCCAAGCATGCACTGGCTCCCGGCTGACTGGTCTTTACCTAGACTCCTGCCTTCAGGTGGCATGTGCTGTGGGTGCCACCATCCATCTGCCCGGGGGACCTTGCTCACAGACTCACCGACCTGCATCTAGGCCCCCAAAGTGGGGTCCCAATCTAGATCTTCAATGACAGAGCCAAAAACTATTTTTTCCCATCCCACTGAAACTGTATTCAATGTGAATTAATCTAATCCTCATTCATTTGTTGCATTTTTCAAGTACTCAAGGAATAAGATTCTTCTCCATTCATTCATGTATTCATACATTCAATGAGTGCTTACACTGCAGCAGACATTACTCTAGGTATTGAAGATACAGAAATGACAAGACAGATGATGTTTGGTCCTCACGGAGATTACAAGAAATATGCAAGTATAGTGGTTTTAATTCGTGATGAGTGCTCTGAAGAACACTGAATGGGGTGACAGGCTAGAGGTTATCTGGGCTGGTCAGGGAAGGCTGAATGATGACCAGATGATGAGGAGACAGCCTCGTAAAGGTCAGGGACAAGAATGTTCCAGAGAGATGGTGGCGAATCTCATGGGACCGACGGGAAGACTGGAGGAGAGAGAAGCTCAGTGAGAGAAGCAGCAGCAAAGACTGTGGGGGCAGGTTGTTTAGAAGAATGTGGGACAATGCAAAACCTTTGGAGGGTTTCATTCTTTTGCTATTCTCTGCAAGGCCCGTGCCTTACATTCACTCCCTCATTTTCAATGACTGTATGATCAGCTCTAACCACTTTCAAGGTCCAATTCAAAGGCACGTTCCCCTGTCTTTATCTCTCTATTTCCCCATCTCTTGTTAAAAGCTCTCTTTTCACAACATGGATGGAGCTAGACATTATCATACAAAATGAAGTCAGAGAAAGACAAATATCACCTATCACTTATAGGTGGCACCTAAAATGTGATACAAATGGATTTATTTACAAAACAGCCTCACAGACATAGAAAACAAACTTATGGTGACGCAAGGGGGGAGTGTCAGTGGTTCAGGATTAGTAGATACATACTACCGTACGTAAAATAGATAAACAAGGTCCTACTTTATAGCACAGGAACCTATATTCAAGATCTTATAATAACCTATAATGGAATCTGAAAGCATGTGTATATAATTGAATCACTTTGCTGTACACCTGAAACTAACACAGCATTGCAAATCAACTCTACTTGAATCAAAATAAATACTTTTTAAAAAGTTGTGTTTTTTTTCCTCACTTTTAAACTCACAGGGTAATTTATCAGGCCCGAGGATTTGCATCTTTTTGCCTAGAGACAAACCTTCCCAGGACTCGGTGATTTCAATTCTATGAAACAAAATATGCTATCAAAAGATTTCCCAGCCTTAGGCATTTTTTCAGGGGTAGTAGTCAAAGCAGTCAGGCTATCTACCTATAACCTAAAAGTCATAGAGGACCAGCTTCAGAAAATCAGACAAACACATTTCTAAAAAATGGAACAAGCCATTTGCTGTTTTTGGTACAAAGAACCAGAACAAGAAAATTACTCAGTTTGGATAGTTCTTCTTAAAAACTGTTTTAGCCAGAGCTTTTCTCCACAAGCCTTTCTCCTTTCATACATTTCTGAGTATTCAGCCAAGTAATAAAGTTTAGCTAAGGAAATAAGAGCTGTATGTTTTTTGGTTGCTGTTTTTAACGACTTTTCTTTATGGCTATTTGAGTTAGGGTTCTTTTCTACAGACACACACACACACACACACACACACACACACACACACACAAATAAAGCAAAACTAAAAGAACTCAGTAACATGAAATCATCCTGGGCATTTCTGAGCCTGAATATAAAAGATTGCTTCATTTTTTTTTTAATATAGTTCGCTAGCTTTCTAATCTTAATTAATGACTGCAGAAAGCTTCAGAATTTGTTTAGTCGCATTATGCCTGGAGCTTGATTCTCCTACTCAAGCCTAGGGTTGCTATTATTTATTAATATTCATTGAACATCAGCAAGGCACTTAGATGCCACCGGGAGACTAGCATTAGCTGTGATCACTCTCCAGGGAATTCAGCCTCTGAATGCAACAGGCCTCAAACAGAGAAAGGAGCCTATTTCGGGAAAGCAAGGATGATGTCATCTCATGGGCTTGGGGGGCCATGGGTGCCAAACTGGCCCTGACACTTGTGGGGCTTGTATTGCCACGTAAGCAATTTGGTTTGGCTTGGTTTCAGTGGGACCGAGGGGGCTGGGGCCCAGAAGAAGAACCCTCAAAGTCAGGGTTACTGGGCGAACAGCTATTAGATCAGAGCAGAAAGTCTGGGAAGGGGAAGTTTTGTTTTTTTTAAATTTGTGTTTACTGAATTACAGTTTTCAGCAATATTTGCAGATCTTAAGTGTACAAGATCAATGAGTTTTGACGAATGCATACACACACGGAATGCGCATTCTTATCAAGGTATAGGATATTCCCACCTCCCCAGAAAGTTCCTCTCCTTCCCCAACTAGTCAGTCCCAACTCATCACCCCCTTACCCACTTCCAAGGATACCACTGTTCTGATTTCTGTCTCCATAACCAAGTTCTGCCTGCTCCTGAACTTCACATAAATGCAACCACAGTACATACTCTTTGAGGTCTGCCTTCTTTCACTCGGCATGGTTTTCAGCACCGTCTATGTCATGATAGGTATTGCTCTTTTGCAGTCTGAGCAGTATTCCTCTGTATTTCCCTACTGCACTTTAAAAATCCATTTTCTTTTTTTTTTTTTCTCTTCTCTTTTTAGGGTCGCACCTGCAGCATACGAAGTTCCCAAGCTAGAGCTGCAGCTGCTGGCCTATGCCCCAGCCACACCAGATCTGAGTGGCACCTGTGACCTACACTGCAGCTTGCTGCAACAGCAGATCCTGAACCCACTGGGCAAGGCCAGTAATCAAACCCATATGGATACTAGTCAGGTTCTTAACTGGCTGAGTTTTGGCCACCATCAGTAAAGCAGCTGTAAGGACTCTTGCAGGAGTCTTTTTTAGGAGATCTGATTTTATTTCTCTTGGGCCATCCCTGCGAGCAAAGTTGCTGGGTATAGTAGAGTTCTATGTTTGGTGTTATAAGAAACTGCCAAAGAGTTTCCCAAAGTGGTTGTATCACTTTATACCCCTGTCAATGATGTATAAAAATTCTCTGTATCTCTCCAAATTTGGCATTATTGGTCTTTTAAATTTTCATTCCCCTAATGATGGGTGATATTCATCAAGTGCTTGTTGGTCATTTCTCTGTCCAAGGTGGGGTTTTTTTTTGCCATTTTTTAATCAGTGTTTTTGCTTCTTAATATTAAGTTGTGATAGTTCTTTATATATTCTGTATACAAGTCCTTTGTCAGGTTTATCTAATAGGAATGTTTTCAGCTAGTTTGTGCTTTGTCTAGTCATTCTCTTCATGACTCTTGTTGAGTAGATGTTTTTATTTGTGATGAAGTCCAGTTTACCACTTTTTTGCATTGTTAGTATCTTTGGGGTCCTATGAAATAATTATTACTTCAAGGTCACAAAGAGTCCCTTCAATATTTTCTTCTAAAGAGTTGTAGATTTTGCTTTTGTGTCTAAGTCTAATTGATCTGGGGGTATGAATATTACAATTGTGAAGCAAGGGTCAAGGTTCACTTTGTCCCCCATATTGATTTCCAGTTGTTCTGACACCACTTGTGAAAAAGCTTTCCCTTCCCGCCAGATTTCTTTGGAGCCTGGTGAGGCCAGCCTTTGATTAGGAAGAAGCGATTGGTGACCTCAAAGGGAAAACAAATTGGGGAGTTTCTGGAGGGATGCCAAGGAAAGGCGAACAAAGAGCCTTAACAAGGAGGAGGAGAGTTTTAAGAGAAATTGGTAGAAGCCAGATCTTAGAGCCTAAAGCACAGGAAGCAGAAACAGCGGAGAGGGTAGGCATAGCTCACACATCTTGGCTAGGAAGAGAAAAGGTAAAAGAGGGCAGAAATTCAAACAGGCATGGTCAGGTCAAGCGATCAGAAGAATATTTATTATCAACAATGGGCTATGGAAATGTTACATTGGGAATTTAAAGGGCTCTGGCTAGAAAATGACTCAGATGACCTTTTTATAGAGACCTTGCCTCTTGCATAGAAGGCTCTCTGGCATTACACTGAAGCCAGGGGGCTTACCGGAAAACATACATTTATTGTGCAAATATCTATTCAGTATACAATATTTTCTTGGCAGAAGAACAGTATGGAGAAGTGAGTGGTCTGAGTTAAACATCTAGTCTGCCCAGCAGGCTGTGAGCAGAGCACTCAGGGGTTGCTGTGTCTGCGCCCTTGGGAAGAGGGTCTGCGTATTTCCTGTGGGCTAAGGGAAGAGGGAAACGACTCAGTACCCTTCACCGTTCCACACACTGGGCAGAAGAGATACCCACAGATAGCTATGGTCACCTGCTTTTCTACATAAAAGTCTTCCTTAAACATTTACATGCATGAGGAGTATGGTGCATCCATTATCTTCAAATCTTTAGCTGTGCTGTAGACTCTAGCTGTTCTCCTGATTCCACATGGGACACTTTTAAGGACATATTACAAATTGTTCCCCAGAGCAGCTACTAGCAAGAAGGAAGAACATTTTCTGACCATTGACTATAGGCCAGGCAGGACTGTTACATACAGTTGCACAGTCTGTGCACTGTACAACTCCATAATCCCAGAGGGTGCTATTCCAATCCTAAATTGGTCTTGGCGGTGTGATGGCCTTGGTATCAAGTGTTGCCCTGTGCTCTTTGTAAAAACAAGTTCCCTGAATCCTTGCATCCACCCTATGAGATGGGCATCACTTTGTCCATTCTGCAGATGAAAAAACTGAGGCTCAGAGATGTGAAGTGGCTTCTCTAAGGTCACTCAGCTGTAAGTAGAAGAGCTATAATGTGTAGACCTGCTGGCTCCAAAACTTAACATCTCAAGGGCCTTAAAATGTTGGCCTGATAAGGATCATCTTTAGAAGACAGGGACGTAGATTTTTGGGGATGTAACCAGCAGCCTTCAGGAAAGGAGTGGAATAAAAAGGGCCATGGGACTGGAAGAGAAAGGGCATGGAGGAGTAGGAACTACCAGCGTGGCTAGAAGGAGATGGAGAGAGATCTGGCTTGGCAGAGGCTGGAGGAGCAGATGGCCCCACGACCCAGGCACATCCACCCACATGGGTGAAAGAGCCAGTTACAAGGTATGCAAACTGGCCCAGCCGTGACTGGCTTGGGGAAAAGCCCAGGTGGGCTGATTCACTGAATCACAGGATCCTAAAGAGAGGCTGAAAGGGGTTGGCACATAGGTCCAAAACTGGAGCAGAAATGCCCAGTGCCTGTGGGGACCCTAGAGGTCCTCTTGGGAGGAAACCTGTCTCCAAGACAAAAATAACAGCTTGCAATTTACAAGTCCAATCCTGATTGTCACGTGTGCTGGCTGTGAGACCATACTAGAATTATCAAATCTCAGTTTCTCATCTGTAAAATGGGATTACAGTATCACCTGGGGAAAGTATGCTGATGGTTGAATGAGACAATGTAACTTGGGTGTGTAGTCAGTGTCTGGTAACTGTCAGTTACTCCATGGCTCAGGACCTGTATGATGAGACCACCTCAGTGAGAACAGTCCACTAAGGGGATCCTGGAAGTTCCCGGCTTGCTGGCCACTGGCTTGGCCCGAGCCGTGTCCTTCAGGTCCCGCCCCGGAAGCTCAGATGCTACTAACTCCACTGTGGGCTATTTATGCTCCTCTTTCCAGTTTCCTTTACCTGTTCCAGGACACCATGCACATCAGAAGGCATCCTACAGTGGCCACTGTGACAAGCAGAGCTGTGACATCTCAACTCCTGGTCTGAGCAATTCCAACTATGAGCTCCTGGAAGGAGGCAGCTGGGTCTCCTTTATATTTGCATCTTTAGACGCTTGGACCTGGAAGGCCCCCACCCCATAGATGTTGCCTGGATGGATGACCAGAGAGCACATCCTCTTGCCCAGGCCCTGCATTCCAGGTCTGGTGTGGACCCGGCTGGTGAGTTTCCACGGAGGTGGGCAAGGAGGCGCCAATGGCCAGAGCACTCCAGTGGGGGCAGGGAACCTGGACTGAGCAATTGGCTTCCAAAGCAGACTCTCGTGGCAAGAGGCCATCCCTGGTGGGTGCTTTGTGCTTGCATCAAAACCAGAAACTGGCTAAGCAGATGCCTGGCAATAGCAGGCTGCCTGATTTCAGATAGTGGCCATGCCCAGTGGGCACCTGGCACACGTGACCCCCTTGCACGTGAACCATTCTGCCAGGCACAGAATATACCTTCCCATTGCCCCCAGCTATAAAAGAACAGAGCTTCTGAATCATGATGGAAAGACAAATCCAGCAGGACGGCAACCCTCTCTCCTCATTAAACAAAATGAAACAGGCTGTGCTGTTCTATCTGAATTAGTCACTGGTCAGTGCAAGGTGACTGGTTAAACACTCAAGGGAAGAGGTCAGAGCCCCAAGGTTGAAGATTAAAAGTGGGGGGAGAGCCTCTCATCAGAAATGAGGTAGGAATGAAGAGCGCTCTCCAACTTCCAGTAAATGGGATGCTAAAATATTCAGCCATTTAGATATTGCCATGTCATCAATCCAATTAACCTCGCTTCATGCCACCCACTGCATGTGGGGATACTGACGTGTCACAAAGCACTATGAAATGAATGCCCTACTGCCAATGGTGATCCCAGATAAGAGAGGAAATGTGGCTCTTGGGGTCCCGAGTTGTGCAAAGAAGAGAAAGTCCGCTCTTGAGTTATGAAGACAGTGATAACCTCTGATTTGGTGGCAAACCAATATGATTTTCATTTTTATCAGCAACATAAATTTGTCCAAATCACCAGCATGGGGGACTCTGTATTCTGATTAACAGTGATAATGGGAAATATAGTATTCTACCTTTGAAATGACCCTGTTAGCAATGAAAGAAAATTGGTACACTCAAAAGTTTTCTTGAAGAAAGGTGATTTTTTGAATAATGTCCACTGAATCTTATTACGGTATTTTCAATTGCTTTATAAATAGAGAAACAGATGTTTTTCCCACAGCAACCCTGCTTTCTTGCAACTACATTTTTTTTTTTTTTTTTGCTGAAGGTAAGAATGTAAAGAAGTATAAAGTCTAAGTCAAGTGTATTATTAGTCCTACTTCTGCTGTGTTTGAACATTTCCAGAAGTTGATTTTATAAATATCTTACTATCAAAAAATATATGTATGTAGGAGGGGAATTACCAAAATATCCCAGTAACAATTAGGTCTTCAGTTTTATTTCAACTTATCTCTTCATCTATTTATATGTCAGGAACATTTCTCACAAAGCATTGCATTGGTCACTCTTCTACCAATATGACCGTGGTGGGAATTATTATTATTATATCTAATTTCAAGTTTCCATGGAAAGATTCTTTGCAATTTTGGCAAAATAGGACAGAATCCAGAAAAAAATCCATTTGGTATTTCTGTTTCAAATAAATGCCATTTAAACCTCAGTTTGTCGGCAATCCTCAACCAAAAGCAAAGTGAAAACTTAGAAAAATATTTCCTAAAGTCTATAGAGTTTAAATCTCTGCTTTGAAGGCAAAAAAAGGAAGTGGTTCCCATTTAAATGTTTCCCAAAGTCACTGGAAAATAAAAAACCTATTATATTTGTGTAACTTATTTCAGGCTTGGGAAGGAAATGACAGAGTTCAATCTTTTCTCATAAAATATTATCCCGTAACTTATAAACCTGACTATTACTGCTTGTGGAAAATGAGATATTTTCCTGACATGGCTTATAATTTAAGTATATGTGAGAGTCAAAATGATTTGAGCTCCTGAGATAAATCATTGCTGCTCTGGCTTTAGTAATAAAAGGAATTTATTGAATTAGGTGGTGGCCTGTGCCAGTGAGTTCAGCTTCGAAGAGCAGACATGCCAGGGTACGTTTATGGGTGGAGAAAGAAGCAAAGGAAGGAAATAATCTCTCCATGAGCAACCAGTGATGGAGAGGATGCTCAAGGGAAGAAGAGAGGGGGAGCAGCCAAAGGTGGGGCACAGTCAAGATGTTTCGTCGCTCAACTACTCATCCCAACAAAGGTCAACAATGCCAGCGCCTTGTGGGGCATGGGGTCTGTGGGCTCCCCGCCCTCTTCCCATCCCTCTGTTTATTTCCCATTCAACTGGGAGACCCTAGAGCCAGGAAACTTAACCGTGAAAGCCTGACATGTTGCAATATTCCAGAATAAATATGGACCTCGATAGCCATGATGGGGAGTTAGTGAAAGAGAGATTCCTGACCAATAGGAACTCACAATAGAGTCAGAGAGAGACTGCCGGGGAAGTAAGCCAGTAACACAAGGTCTGATGTGGCAAATGCCTGAGTGGTAAGACCTGGGTTCCTGGAGGGATGAAGAATGGGGAGGGGGTGGAGGAGAAAGCAGAAGTTAATCAATAGATGGGGGTCAGATGTCTGATACAAAATGTCATTACATGCGATGTAATGAGCGCATCAGGTGTGGGAGTAGCTGCTTAGGATAATAGACGGTGGATTCTAGGTAGTTTTCCTCCTTGTATCTATATGCTGCCCATCCTTCAAAACCTGGCCAAAGCTCTGTAAAACTTTGCCTGAATGTGGACAGAACAGCTGAGTGTGGATTGTGCCTGAGGGGTCAGACTTAGAGGGAACAGGAGAGAGGAGGGCCCTGCTTGCAAGAATTAAAGGAGGGTTTCTTAAGTTTATTGAAGCAGAGTTGATTTACAATATTGTGTTAATTTCTGCTGTACAGCAAAGTGACTCGGTTACGCATATATACTCTTTTTTGTATTCTTTTCCATTATGGTTCATCACAGGATATCAACTACAGTTCCCTGTGTGGGACCAGGTTGCTTATCCATGCTCTGTGTAATGATTGACGTCTGCGAATCCCAACTCCCAACCCACCCCTGCCCCACCCCCACGGCAACTGCAGGTCCGTTCGCTATGTCTGTGAGCCTGTTTCTTTTTCGAAGAAAATGGAAGGTTTCTAAGCAGAGGGAACCCAGAGGAGGCTCCAGCAGGATGTGGCTGGAGGCTGGAGGGGAGGGAGGAGGGGAAAGGAGGTTAGAAACTCTGGACAGATTTTGGAGGTTCGTGACCCCCTTTGTCATCTGGTTCGATTACATTCCTCGCTCAGGACCAGCTGTAATCTGTTGTCCCCTCCTTGGAGCTTCCAGACCCCCAGGCCAGGCCAGATGCCCCTCAGTACTCTGGGTCCCCTCTCCCTGCCCCCATCCCAGGGCCCAGCCACACTTTATTCCCTGGCTTCTCCCACTCCAGATGATACCCTGCACCTGGGGAGAGGGGCTGGGATGCTTTTCACCATCAAAGTCTCACCAACAAGGAGCTGTTGGGTGAGTGAATGGGCGGTGGACCCCTGGCAATTCTGAAAGAGGGAAGGGGTGGGACAGGAGCTGTGCTTCCTGAAGGTTTAGTGGTGGCAGGAGACGGGTCGTCGGGCAGGAAAATAACCTTGAAGGTGGATGTCCGTGAAGCAAGTCACGGCAAGAATGAGGGCTAAGCAGATATAGGCTTAGGGCTGATGCAGAGAACACAGCTAGTCGCTTCAGCAAAACTTGGTAGCTGACAGTCAAGCAAAAATAGGCTGGGGGAGTTCCTATCATGGCCGCAGTTAACAAACCCGACTAGTATCCATGAGGATGGGGGTTTGATCCCTGGCCTTGCTCAGTGGGCTAAGGATCCAGCATTGCCATGAGCTATGGTGCTGGTCACAGACACAGCTCAGATCCTGCATTGCTGTGGCTATGCTGTGCTGTGACTGTGTCTGACAGCTACAGCTCTGATTGGACCTGTAGCCTGGGAACCTCCTAAAAAGACAAAAAAAATAGGCCGGGGATCAGGCCCTATAGACAGTCTGACTGCAGCAGTGAGGGAGATGAAAAGAAAAAAAAAAAAAAAGCTCAGAGGAGCCCATATCCAGTGAGAGGAACTGGGAGGAGGAGAGGACTCAAGGCTGGAGGGGCAGCAGGGGGGCTGAACTGAGTCTGATAGATGCATTGGGAGGAGTGGGTGTTCCAGGTGGAGGGACAGGGACCACGTGTCCTGGAGGTCCTGCGGCAGAGCCTGGAGCCAGTGACAGCATGACGTCTCCAGCCCTTCCTCGAGGAAGCAGCCCAAAGTGTCCCCTGGCTTTAGACTCCTGCTCACCGCAAAAGGAAGCTGTCTTCCTAGTCAATAGAGAACGCAAGGCTCATTTATTGTTACAGGGAACAATAAATAACTGTAATTTCCAAAAGTTGTTTTCTCTTAAGGGATCTCACGTGGGCATTTCTAAACCGGTATTGTTGGTTTGCCTTGCGTTTTGCTGGGAAATGGTGCAGAGACAACCTATTGGGTTTATTTTTAGTTCTCACGGGGATGAATGACCATCCCCTGTGGTTTAACGATTATTTGAGTATCACTTTGGGTAGCAACCTGCAAAATCAATCTATGGTTAGCTATGTTGGACAGCTTAGCTGTTCAAAAGTGATCATTTTAACTTCTGTTTCACAAGGGGGAGGCAATGGGCAGACCCCTGGGTCGGGGAACTTGCCCCCAAGTCCAAGGTGTGGACATCTCAGCCGGACCAGGACTCTGGGAGGGGAAGATGACCTCTCCGCTCCTTCATTTATCCATCTGTGAAATGGGATGCTGCCTGCCCTCCTGCTCCCCTTGCAAAGAGAGCGCAATGGTGTCTAGATCCTAAAGGAGGGTTCTTTCTGTCTAGTCCCCAAAAAGAAGGGCTGCATGAACAGATTTAGAAAGCTGTCCAGGATAACTAGGGGTAAAAAAAAAAGTTGTAAAACAGTATACACACATATATAGATACACACTGTACAAACTGTGTGTAATATATATACACACAGATGCTATGATCCATTTTATAAAATAGTAATTATTATGTAGATATTCATATACACATAAAAACTGAAGCAAGTCCACATAAAACAGTAAGTGTGGTTATTTCTGGCATGTATGATTGCCAGGGACATTGCTTTTCATATGTTTTCTTACCATTTGTATCTTTACAAGCTTGCATTTCTCTCCAGATCAGAAAAAAATCTGATGCACACATTAAGTAGATCAATGAAGAAGTTTCTCGGCTTGTGGAAACCCATTTTGTTCCAGCAAAATCAATGGATACTCTTAAGCACAGGCTTCTTCATCTCTGGAAAAACTCTGACAAGGCTAAGGTTGCAAGACCTCAAACGGCCTTTACCCTGGATAATTTACTTTTAATGGTCCCATTTCTTAGCCTGGGGCTCCAATGCCAACTGGCCGTCAGAGTCACACTGCTGTCACCTCATGCCAGACGCCAGTGCACAACCAGTTTGTCAAAATTTTAAAGCCCTCTCAGATTTTTCTGATGGAAAAATGCTTCTTCACCAGGAATTGGCAAATATTTAGAAAAACACCTTACCTTGCCTAAAAAAGGCTAGAGAGCAAGTTTTCTTTTCTTTTTAATGCAAAGACATTTAAAAATTAAGTTTTGGCAAAATGCGTGTGTTTCTCCAGGAGCTACGAACCAGGGCAAATGGTTGGTACATATTAGGAAACCTGGGGCCTGCTTCTGGAGGGTTCTGTGGCTTTGATTAAGCTGACCCAAGCTCTGCTTTAGGCATTGTCTGGGTCTGTTGTTAGGTTGGGGAAAAATTATGGTGAGCAGGGTGAAATTAGTGCAGCTTTGTTTGCCAATTACTGCTGACCAAAGTGAATTCTGCCATGTGCTAACTAGGCTGTAATGTTTAAGAGGCTTAGGAGGACGGTAAAAACACATCCATAAATACCCTGGGCATATGGAGGGTGCGCCAGGAAGGAGCAACAGGAAACTCACTCTCAGAACCCCACTCCCAGTCTACTACGTTAGAGTGAATCTAGCTATTAACCTTGATCTGTGGTATTCCAAATTCCAGCATCTCTCTTATGCTTCCCTTCACTCACTTTGACTCAGAGAAACGCTGCCTCTTACTATGCTCACGTCCTTTGTTTGATGCTTTCTTGCTAGTTGAATAAGACATCTTGAGAATTTTTTTTTTAAATAAAAAAGCACTGGTAAAAGCTGGTGATTGCCACAAGAATCCCTGAGAGAAAAGCTCCATTTTATACTAGATTTGGTGTGAATATGACATTTTAAAAAATTAAAGTATAAAATTATAGTTGATTCGTAGTGTTGTGCCCATTTCTGCTGTACAGAAAAATGACCTAGTCATACATACATATATATTCCCTTTCTTATATTATCTTTCATCATAGTCTATCCCAACAGACTGGATCTAGTTCCCTGTGTGGTAACGCAGGGCCTTACTGTCTATTCTAAACAGTTTGCATATACTAACTACAAACTCCCCGTCCATCCCACTCCTCCCCCCTCCCACTTGGCAACCACAAGTCTGTTTTCCATGTCTGTGAGTCTGTTTCTGTTTTATAGACAGGCTCATTTATGTCACATTGTAGATTCTGCATCAAAGTGATATCATCTGGAATTTGCCTTTCTTTCTGAATGACTTCACACAGTAAGAACATGACATTTAAAAAAAGTAGATGGACATCTCTCACCGTCGCCCAATTCCTAACAAGGAGCACTGTCAGAGCTATGGGACTTTCTAGCACAGGGCCACCAACAGATCGGCCGTCTTGGTCCTGGCTGAAAGGGTGGCTTGATACAGAGGTGATTTGCGGCATGTCAGAGGTGCACACAGAAGGCAGTCAATGGGTCTACGGAGACAGCAGCTCGAAAAGCCACCCATCGCACAACTGGCGTTTATCTGGCTGGGAATGGAACCCCTTAATCTCTCAGCCAGCATTTCTTTGGCTGCGCCAAACCACCTACATCCCAGGGGCGCCACCTGCTACCCCCTCTCCCTGGAAGCAGTGGTCATTCAGCAAGGAGGTGGGAATTGCAGGCATCAAGGCAGAATTGCATGGGGAGATATCTGTGCCCGTAGACCTACTGGTGCGCTTCCAAGTCCCTGCCCTGGTGATTATTCTGCCTGTGTCGCTTCCCCTTGGAAAACCACTGCTTGCTTTTCAGCAGTGTTGGACTTGACATCATGTCTGTGGGTCTCCAGAGGGAGAAGGCACACTCGGTTCTCTTGGATTAATTGCTAAGAAGGTCCAGTGCTGTTCAGGTGGCCTTTCTCCTGTTTCAAGTGTACATTTTCACATCACCACCAGCCTTTGGTCAAGGCTGTGATGTATTGGAGCTCACCAGAGCCAAGCTGTGTGTCCTGCTCCAGTTCCAGTTCAGTAACTTCACACCAGTACCTTAAAATCGCGTGTGGAGAGGGTACTTAGATCATGCAACTTGGTGAAAGTGAAAAGCAGGGATTTTTTTTTTTTTTTCCTAGAAAGCCTATTTTCTAGCACATGGTTGGTCCCAAGGATGCATTTTTCTCCTGTAGCAAGAAACTGGATTCATTTGGTAAACCATGACCAATGTGCTCGATACACGGCAAGTGCACAACAGGTGTTTGTAAAGGAATGAAATGAATGAATGAGTCTATTCGAATATAGACAGTGCTCCATGCTGGTTTTTGAATCTCAACTGGGCCGAAACTATGCTAATTTTGGATTCTCCATCCCCTTTTTTTTCTTTTCCCTTTTTTTTCTCCATCCCTCTTAATCTTGTATTCAGTGTGGGCTCTCAAATGCCAGTTCAGGATGTGGGACCTTTCTACAGATGTCTTTCTAAGTGTCCCTTTTTCAGGCAAGGGAGAAATCGAACATTCTCTCTACTAAAATGAGGAGGCATGATTTAATTGTCACAAAATATAATTTTGACTTTTACCATACAATATGAAGGAAAGCATTTTTGTATATTACAGGTTATTTTTATTTTTAAAAGCAGAAGCAAATCCAAACTGGAGGAGATAAACTATCTGGCATAGTCTCCCTCATTAATATGCTGCCTCTCTGATTACTAGCTCCAAAAATTGTAAAGAATTGCTTTTAAAATGAATGTTCAAATTCAATATGATTGTGCCTTGCATCTTGTTCCAGTAAAGTCTCTTGTTGGTTTTGCTTGTCGGGAGCCAAGAAAAGCAGCAATTTTTGCTTTGGAAAATCCTGTGCATATTTATAGAGTGGCTCTAAGCTGCAGAGAATTTAAGAAGCTTAGAAGAATTTTGCAAAGTTTTAAAAGCAGGGAGCCACTGTAATACCACAAAGAGGAATACATTTGTGTCAAACTTGAAATTATCATTATTACTATTATTCTGTTGGACCTGGATCCCCTTGGCCTTTTGAATGTTCCTGAGGTAATTTGACACAGCGGTTTCTTCTTACTTGAGGTATTCCATTCAAGATCCTCTTGCACTCGTTTGCTGAAATGTCTCTTAATAAAGGATGAGAATTTTGGCTTGCCAAAATCAGTTTAGAAAAAAAAAAAAACTATTATAGACCAGATATCATCTCTCACAGAACTTTAACCTCAAAATTCGGCTGTTCTTGGTTGATTCTTACAAAGAGAGTATTGATTGAAGGAACCTGGAGATGAAAGCTTACATATATTATTCCATTTCTGTAAAGTTCAAAACCAGGTAAAACCAGCCTGGTGTTCAAAGTCCACAAGCAGTTACCCTTCAGGGACAGGGGCAGAAGTGACAGAGGATGCTTTCTGGAGTGCAGAGAATGCTGCCCTTGTTCTGGTTTCTCGTTACATAGATGCATTCACCTAAAAATATATCAAAATTTGAACTATGATATGGGTACATTTCTGTATATAACATATATCAAAACAGAGTTTACTGAAAAAAAAAAAAAAAAACTGCCTTTTTCCTGATCTGCTTTGAGATTCTAAAGCATTTCAAAGAGTGACTCTAAGTAGACATCCAAGAGGATGTCACTGCAGTGAGGCTGGAAGGGAAACAAAATCCCTGCGTAGAAAGACTTGGCTTCATCTAAGGGACTCCACCATCTGAGTCTCCAGAGGAAAAACTTAACACTGCACGTGGTTCAGCAGTTTTCCTCAAGGGACAATTTCACACTCCCCACGCAAGGGGTTGCTTGTGAATAAGAACCCAACATGGTCTCTCTGCTCTTTAGAAGGCAATTGGAAAAGAAGAAAGACATTTAGGGGTCACAGAGATGGCTCTGTGACAGTGGCCGAAGCTCCTGTTCTGGTGTCTTTTCACCCCATCCTCAAATCTGCTCAGGAAAGCTGAGCTAATTACAAGTGGCCTGCTAGCATTTAGTCAATAAATGGTTTGGCTCAGCAGACAGTTAATGCAATGCCAGATCAATAGGAACTCTGAAAATTATTTCTCCACTTCCTTGTAGGGCCAGGAGACGCCCATGAAGGACAGAACGTCAGCCTTCAGTCAAGGAGTCCTGGAATGTTCCGTTGTTCTAACAAGAAACATTGAGAGGAAGCAAATGTAAACAGTTCCAGGCTCCTTATTGATGTGATGTCAGATTTTCATTTTCAAATGGAATAGGCTCTAGAAGGTTTTGCAAAAGCCCCAGTCTTCCTAATCAAAGCACTTTTTTTTTTTTTTTCCTGGAGGGAGCCTTAGAAATGAGAACTAGGCTGTCATCAAGAGATATTAGCTGAAACTGCGGCTTTTAGAAGATGATAGGTCATTATCTTTCATAATCTTAACATAATAAAGGAAAAATTAAAAGAAGATTGAAAGGTAAGAAGAAACATTTTGGAGGAAAGACATTAAGATTTTGCTCTGCGTGACCTCCTAATAATTTATATGGAAGGCTATTTGGTTTCAAGTTTATGGCTATATTAGAGCGAACTGAAACTCCTCTCATTAGTTTTATGATCTAAAAGAAACCTTACAGCCTGATGTCCACCGTGACCTGGCTGCGTGGAACACAATGGCACAGATAGCAAATGGGGAATAATAGGCTTCCTAAAACGAATACTCCTTCCAGCCGGTTCGGAAATCCAGGTGCGGGGATACTGGCTGTTTCAATTTGTGAGAAGTGAGAGAAGTGTCAAATTCCAGAGCATCGGATTTCTTTCATTCCTCTGATTAACCTCACACTGGTAACTGAGGCCGATGTCTGTCGCCTTGCCATCTGAGAGCGCCTCTTCTGAATGTCAGAGGTGGAAAGACGTCTGTACCTCGGGAGCCGTTCATGCTCTACTTCCTCCTTGGAACCTCCTGCCTCCTGGCAGCCCAGTCGCATTTCCCCAGGGGGAAGCAATCTGGAGCCAGAGAGTGGGTTTTTTCCTTTTTCCTTCTATGTTTTTTAAAAGGAAAATAAAAGACTACAGAATCTCTCTCTGAAGATAAAAGTAAATTCAATTACGCTGTCATCAATCCAGGAAAAATTTAAGGACAGATCTATCATTTCATCCAAATTTTCCAGGCGTGCTTTTTTTTGTCCACCCCGCCCCCGCCCATAGCTTTTTGTTCCCACATTCTCTGTGTACAACCGTGATGGAATATTGGCTCATGGGGAAGTCATTTCTCAGCATTTCCCATGTTTGTTTTTTCCAAAATATTCAAGATAGTGGAACCGTATATTCCAGCATAGGAATGGTCTTTTGTGTCTGATAAATTTTCAGACATATGGAGTCACGTGACCACACCCTCGTCAGCACATCAAAGGTCTCTGTCATGGAAGCCAGCTGTCCCGTGAGAGGACTGACCCCCAGCTTCACCGTTGCCTGTCACCTCTCATGGCTTCCCAGCCTGTGTCCTCTGACCTCCGGCACTTGGGACAGGTCTCGATGATAGCCAAGTTTGTGTTCCTATACACAGGGCTTTTTCTGTGCCTCAATCACACTCTCTCATACTTCCCCTGGCTTGTTCATTCTTTTAAAAATTTTTTATAAAACTTAATTTTTCATTTACAGTTATTACAAAATAGTGGCTATGTCTCCTGTGTTATGCAATACATCCTTGAACCTGTCTTACACCCAATAGTTCATACCTCCTGCTTCCCCACCCCTATATTGCCCCTCCACCCCCTCCCCACTGATAACTTGTTTGCTCTCTACACTTGCAGGTCTGCTTCTTTTATATTATATTCAGTAATCTGTCCCATTTCTTTAGATTCCACATATCATACAGTATTTGTCTTTCTCTGATCTATTCTACTTCACATAATGCCCACCACGTCTATACATGCTGCTGCAAATAGCAAGATTTCATTTTTAGGGCTGAATAGTATTCCATTGTATATATGTACCACATCTTCTTTATGGACAGTCATCTCTTGATGGACACTTAGGTTGCTCCCATATCTTATCTATTGTATATAGTGATGCTATGAACATTGGGGTACATGTATCTTTTCAAATTAGTGTTTTTGTGGGGGGGTTTTGGATATATATCCAGGAGTAGAATTCTGAGTCACATGGCAGGTCTTCAGTTTTTTGAGAAACCTCTCTACCGTTTTCCTCAGTGGCTGCACCAATGTACATTTCCACCAAGAGTGTACAAGTGTTTCCTTTTCTCCACGTCCTCGCCAGCATTTGTAACTTGTGGTCTTTTTGATGATGGCCATTTTGACAGATGTGAGGTGATATCGCATTGTGGTTTTGATTTGCATCTCACTGATGATCAGTGATGCTGAGCCTCTTTTTGCATGCCTGTTGCCCACCTGTGTGTCCTCTCAACATCTCTCCATTACAGCAAAGACTGTTCCTGTGCACAGGCCTTTTTTCATGCCCCAATCACTCTCTCTCACACATCCTCCAGCTAGTTCTTGCTTAAGTCCAGTTCTCAGCTTTCATATCATATCCTTTTAAAGCCTGTCTGGCCCTCTTTCTGTGAAACTGAAGTCACGATTCCTGTTATCTTAGGAAATTCTTCCTTGGTTTTTCCTTTACAACTCTCACTCTTTTTTGTGCCTTTTTACTTAATTTAGTTTGTCTCTTTCCCAACCTAGCATGCAAGGACCATGTAGTCTCAGACCAAACCTCTTTGTCCACTGCCTTATCCAGGGCCTGGCCTGGTGCCCACGACATGGCAGATCCTTGGCAAATATTTGCAGACAGTTAATTTTCCTCTATCACCTATGTGAAGGCTGTACTTCCCGGACGAACCAACACCCTCAGAACACTATACCAGGAAGAGTGAGAGGCTGGCCAACAATCTTTTGATGCGCTTAAGCTGCTTTCTTCAAAATAACTTTTTGGATGAGTACATTTTAATAATAATTTTTCTAAGTGATTGGATATGGACTTTCGCCAAAGGTACCAAAACCTCTTTTACATCTTCTCTTTCAGGTAGGGCTAGTTCTGCTATGAATACTTTATTCATTCCCCTGTTGATTAGAATGGGGTTTTAAATTCATGAAATAATTTCTGATCAAGTAAGTAAAAGTAATGCATTTATACCACTTATGTCCCACCTGTTAACCGGCCTGGCCAGACAAGACTAAGACTTGTGTCTTCTGCACCAAATTTCCACCTTTCCTTCCTCGGTGGCTCCCTTCTTCTTTCCACTTCCCCCTGGTGTTCAGATCAGTTGGGTATTCTTCCTCTCTTAATATACAAATTAGTCTTTGAATGCATCACTCACGCCAAAGAATACAGAACTTGTTTGAAAATTGTCGTCCCTTCTAAGGATGTTTAGACTATGGGAATTAAAGAGACATCATGGATTACATATGCAACCTCCTCGTTTGTGCCCTGATTTGCATTTTCACATATAAATATGATATTGCTCCCTCCTGTGGCATCTTGCCCTTCCAGAATCCTCTGCCCAGCAGAGCAGGGTCCTGGGACCTGGCTCCCTGCTGGGCTGCATGCTGTGAACCCTTTGCCATGCTCTGCCAAGCTCACGCTTGCCTCTGCACTGGGTCCAGACCTTGCCTTTTTGTGCCTTGCTGCTCCCTGGCCCAGTCCAGTATGTCAACAGCCTGTGTACTTGTCTGTCTTTCCCCGGGACAGAGGATAGATTCTCATTTGGCCACCTGTACCCCCAGGCCAGCCCAGGTAGGGCTTCACACAGGATCAGTTCAAAATCAACCCAGTGAATGAAGGAAAATAAGGAGATGGAGGGCTAAGGGTAGAATTTTGGGACCAATCAGAAAAAAACATGTAATTATTTTGAGGCTGAGGTGTTGATTCCCCCACCCCAAACTGTACCTCCCGGGCAGCTGTGTAACTGCTCTGCTTTTGGTAACTTCACCTTGGTCTGGACAGTTTTTTTTTAGGAATATATGTCACACGTGCTTGGAGGACATTGACTAGGGTTAGTCCACTAATCAATCATTAAGTATAATTTTTATTATCTGCTGTACACTCCACTAAATAAGTAGTACTTATAGACTCAGGATAACTGTCTCTCTCCCCTGCCCCACCCACCCACCCACCCCAGAGACGGCCTCTGAAAGAATCACTTCATCTCCACTGTGCTTTCTGAATGAATCAGCCCAGTCAAGCCTGTCTCAGGGACTGGGAGCAAAGCTGGTTATGGTCCCCCTCTGCTGTCTTGAATGTATTCCCTGCTTCTATTGCTGTGCTTCCAGATCTTCTCCTATTGGACCTGAGTGAGCAAGTAGACGAGCTGGAAGAATGAGCAGAAGATGAATGTTTGCAATTTTGTTGCACTCATAGTCCAGTGATGAGGAAAGAGCATGGAGGTCCAGGAAGGCCTCTGAGTCAGGGGACCTGGTGACCACTGCAGCCCTGTGGCCTTCTGTGACCTTGGGCACAGCAGCTAAGCTGATCATAACAGGAGGATTAGGCCTGACTGACTCACAGGGTTCTTAGGGGTCATGGAGGAGATAGCACAGTGCCCATGATTAGATCTGGTTCATGGTATGTGCTCTGTCATCATTCAGTTCAACCCCCTAAAGGGGATCCTTTGGTGGCAGAAGCCATGAATTCCCAATTTAGCACAAAATTTTCCAGATTCCAGCAGACATTTGGCACTGGACTTATTTTCTCTAAGTTTCTTTTTTTCTTTCCCTTAACGGAGATAAAAATAGCTTTATACAAATTAAGCCTCCATTCACAAAACCTCAAAAACCTCCTGGAAAACCTATACCATGACCGCCCCCACCTGATGGGAGTGTGGGGTTTCTCCAGAATACCTTTCTAGAAGCTAGCTAAATTTCCATCTGTCAGATTTCAAACTGTATTCTCCTCAGGCAAGAATGTCAAGGGCTCCACCCACACCCACCCTCACACACACACATAAACACAGTTGGAGCTCTACCTAGGCTGCACTCTTCAGATTGCTGGCTCTACATTTGATTGATAGTTTGAATATGGAATTATAGATAGGAGGTGCCCTTCTCTTAGAATTTTAAAGGCATTGATCCTTTCTTCAAATAACACTGAGCATATTAATGATAATTTTCTGGAAGTTTTCTTCTGATCAGTACATTTCTTCCAAGTTTCTTTTTATTTGCTTATTTTTATTTTTATCTTTCATGTTATTAGATTTCCTCAAATGTCTGGGGATTCCTGGCTCTCTGTACTTATTTTAAAATGAACCATTAAAATGCTGGGTGGCTGGAGTTCCTGTCATGGCTCAGCAGTTAACGAATCTGACAAGGAACCATGATGTTGCAGGTTCCATCCCTGGCCTTGCTCAGTGGGTTAAGGATCCAGCGTTGCCATGAGCTGTGGTATAGGTCACAGATGCGGCTCAGATCTGGTGTTGCTGTGGCTCTGGTGTAGGCCAGCAGAAACAGCTCTGATTAAACCCCTAGCTGGGAACCTCTATCTACCACAGGTGCGGCCCTAGAAAAGACCAAAAGAAAAAAAAAAAAGAAAAAAGTGCAGGGTGGAGGCTCTTTTGTGTAGACAAGAAGGGTCAATCAGTAACATTTGTTGCAGGGACTATGTCATTTTGTTGAAGGACTCCTAAATCAGTGCCTGTAGGTGTTTTCATTGGCTGAGTTTATCCGATAGGAGTCCTGCCATCCCCTTCCTTATGGCATGAACCTGGCTGCCAGGATTCTGTTGTCAATGAGACAGGGGAAGTGTTAGGGGAGTGTCACATTCCCATATGTAGATTTTCACTTACTCTTTCTAGTTTTGGCATGGTGCTGTACCCTCAAGCTTGACTCTTCCTTGTGTTCTGAGCATCTAGAACATCTCTGGTTCAAGCTCTTCAGAGAGGAAAACTCCATATTCAGCAAGGACATGGTGGGGGCAGCAGCTTAGCCGGATGGTCCAGGAACAAAATCTGAAATTTGATGCTTAAAAAAAAAAAAACCTCATCCACCCCCACATTTACCTTCAGAATTTTTAGGTACCTACAATTTTTGAGCACTTCAGCAGGCCAATGTAATGAGTCAGCTTGCTCATTATTGATTTCTTCTCTGCTGGCTGAGTTCTTGGCCAATGGTCTTAAGTTGGAAAGCTCATGCCTTTCAACTTTCAAAAAATTTTAACCACTCTTCTCTACTGTCACCTTTGTATAAGCTTATCACCTCTTTCATTCAAAAATTGTTAAATATTCACAGTAATTACAATAGAGTTTTAGGAAGAAGTAGACCTAATGTACATTTCAACCTGCGATGTTTAATAGACTCATCCTCACTTGACTCAAAAAGGTTAAGAACTTACATAAAGCCATACAGGCAAGTATATGGCATGGCTGGAATTTTAACCTTATAGGAAGGAAATAAAAGGAAGAAGAAGGAAATCAGGACTGAGGTTTTACACAGTGTCTAGTTAGAGAATGATGGGTAATGGAGTGAGGAGTTGGTCATGGGAGGTTTTGCAATGAAACACGAAATAGAGGTGAAGGAACAGTGTGTAGTGTTCTTGGACAATGACTTCATTTGACTTCTCCTTTTTCCTCTTGTCTGTTCCTCTTTCCATCTTTTCTTTCATTTTCCTGTCCATCCCTCCATGAACATGTATGGAGAGACTCCTCCCATGTGTTAGGGTTGGGGCTAAATCTGGAGACATGGTTGTTCATAAGACAGAGTTATGCTGCCTGTCCTCAGGGTGCTTACAATTTAATGGGGCTAAACAACACTTACAGGGCAGCACACTCAGAGCAGAGGAGGGACAGACACCTAGTCTAATTTCGAGCAATGACACAGTGGGTTTTTGTCTTTTTAGGGCTGCATTTGCAACA
This sequence comes from Sus scrofa, assembly GCF_054392235.1. NCBI lineage: Eukaryota > Metazoa > Chordata > Mammalia > Artiodactyla > Suidae > Sus > Sus scrofa. The sequence continues at coordinate 105,824,829 of NC_139388.1, read as the reverse complement.
TATGGAGGTTCCAGGCTAGGGATCCAATCGGAGCTGTTGCTGCCGGCCTATGTCAGAGCCACAGCTATGCTAGATCCGAGCCACAACAGTGGGCTTTTCTGACCACTGCCAGAGTTCCTTGTCCTTGGACCTGTTTTTCCTTCATGTCAACATCATCTTTGCCATCACAGTCATCATTGTGAGCATCATAACTATTTATGGAAAGTCTACTATTTGCCTGGTACCTTTGTGGACACTGTATAGAGCTTATTTAATTCAATTCTCATAACAATTTAACAAGATATTATCAGCTTGAGAAAACTGATGTTTAAAGATTAAGTAGATCATCCAAAGTGACCTATCAGGAAGGCTTTCTGGTCTGCCCTCTTCCTCTGACTTTTTAGATGTGCTTCCCAAGTACCCAATAAAGGTCATCCTCATCGTGCTTAGCCATCATAAATTTAAACACTTTGAAATGTAGGTATCTTTCTAGACTGTGCACTCCCAGGAACAATTCATTTTTGTCTCTGTATGCCTAATGCCTAACTCAGTATCTGGCACAGGATGGAATAAATAATTATGGACACGAGGCAAAGACAGGACTTGAACCCAGATTCCTCTAATTGCAAAGCTCATGACTTTCCACTGTGCGACATTGTCCTCTAATTTACCTCTCCCTCGAAAGTAAAGGTTCACCTTTCTCTCATTCTTAGCTTCTGCCTCATAAATGCTGAGTCCCAGCTGACAATCACCTTCTGCCCTGAGAAATCTTGTGTTTGAACCAAGAAGCAGACATCTTTTTCAAAACCAAACAAATGCCTCTTTGAAAAAGCCCTCTTTGCCTTCAAGTGCAGTCACAGCAGAAATGTAAGCATCAAAGCAAACTTTTTGTTATAAATATTTATTACATTATGGACAGAGACTTAGGATTCCATCTGTTCTAGGGGATTTTCATTTTAGTAGAATCTTTGGAAACCAGATCCACAAATCATTGTCACTATTGGCCATGTATGGAAATATCTTGCTTAAACAGAACCCTATGTTCAAATGGCATCTGTTCTGAACCTTTAGTTTGTCTACACAGAGCTCCAGAAGGCAACACAGATAAGCGATGGTGTGAACCCAATTTATCAACAGTCAATCAAGAGGTTGCCTTTCCTGGAAAACTCCCACCAATTCACAGGAGCCTGAAACTCAGGTGAAAACAGCAGATGGAACCTGTGCTGGTAGGAAGACACTGCTGCCTCCTCCAGTTCTCTGCCAGGTTCTTTTTCTCTGCCAGATTTGTAAATGCTCTCTTTTGGAGGAAGAATCGCAGAGGAGCCGACCTGGAGTCTGGCAACACAGAGGGCTGGGTTATGTTCTGGCTGTGTGTTTGGAAACTGGATTATGTTCTGGCTGTGTGTTGGCAAGTATGAAGCATCTGGATCCTAAACCTCCATTTCCTCGTCTGTAGACTAAGACAAACAGGGTTGCAAAGCCTAAATAAAGAACACACGTAAAACATTAGTGCCCTTCAGGGCACAAGTGATTGGGCAAAGACTCTTCACTCCCCATGAAAGGGGATAAAGAATCACACGTGGAGATGCCATGAACTCCCACCCCACGTCCTGATTCAGTGTGAGGCCTGGGCCTGAGGGTCTTGAAAATATCCCAGGGAAACCAAGTGGAGGACCATTGGCTTCAATGAGGTGCGGAACCACTTTTCTCAATTGAGGAAAAATTTTTTTGGTTCCCCACCTGGGATTAAAGTGGATTATCAAATCTGTAACAGAGAAAAACAAATCTGACTCCATATTGGATCTGCTTCTATTACTTTAACCTTTGTAGTCTATTGATTTTGCTGCAGGTTAAGAATATTGCCTGTAGCCTGAAATACATAGGAGAACTCATTCTCAAGGCTCTGGATTTTAAAGGTATAACACTTTCCCATTCATGTCAAGATAAAAAGTAACAGAACAGAGAATAACTTTTGTCTTGTTAGAAGTTTACAGGAACATTGTCATCAGACCTATGTAGACAGCTGCAAGAACAAAGGATTCCTACAACACCAAGAAGTTTGCAACAACCATCCACAACCCCCTCCCCCCTTTTAGTATAAAAGAAGCCTGAATTCTAACTTGAGTAGGATGGTTCTTTGGGACATTAGTCCACCATCTTCTCAGTCAGCTGGCTTTCTGAATATTGTCACTATTCCTTGTTCCAAAACCTCCTCTCTCAATATATTGGCCTGTTGTGTGATGAGCAGTATGACCTTGACTGGGTAACAAGTTGAGGATGCAGCAAGCAGTCACTATTTATAAAGCATTTTAGAACAATTATGATTATTCTTTCCACATCCTTGATAGTGGATTTCTGAGCTGTACTTTCTCCTTGAGGACACAAATTTTAAAAAATTATCTCAGAACGTCAATGGCAGCAACAAGATTGGAATCCAGAACACTTATCATCTGTGATAGCTGAGCCTTATGGTCCTTATTCAAGCAGAATGATTTCAGACAATCTGAACAATGACTGTACTAAAAACTGTGTCAAATCAGGATCATAAATTGTTTTAAGAGAATGAGTTAGCCACAAGAAGCAAGTACCAATTTTATGGTCTGTATTTAAGAATAACCTGAAAATTTCATTTACCCGTTTATGGAAATTATGAAGAACTAATGCTCCAACTTTTTTTTTTTTTTTTTTTTTTGAGTGAGAATAGCGTCAAACACAGAGGTATGTACAAAGGAAAGAAAATTGTATCAAATACAGATTTCTAGGTTCAAAATAGGAAAATTCTAATAAATCTTGGTAAGTTTTAGACGTTTTTCTTTAACTGAGAGAGTTATCAAGTTGCTTTAGTAATGAGTGGGAAGCTCTCCACCCAAGCTGCTGATTTTATGCTGAACTCAATGGGAGTTTACTATTTCATGTCTTGTTGTCACAACTGCTTTATCTAAAAGACTCCAATTAGGAAAATCACAACAGACCAGTTATCTAGACATGCTCATCAGCTGGAAATTTTGTTTAAATGTAATTTGCTCCCCATTCTTCTGTCAAATAGAAGAAAAGCTTGGAGACAATGTACAACATTGTACAAAAATCATTTGCTAAAGGTTACGGAGGCTCAAAGAATCCAAATAATAAAAACTCTTCCTATAATACAATTATCTTTCCACCACTCCATTCTTCCTCAGTTCCACAGAAAGGAATAAAAAATACAGTGTCTAGCATTCTAGGTGCTCCGGCTATAATTTTTTGCCATGAAATATCATGAACTGTGTTATAATATAGAGGCCTTTAATTATAGTCCTTTAACACATTGCAACTCAATGATTTTTGCATTCAGCCTGTTTCAAACAGCTGAGCTTTAAAAACGTGGGTGTTTGTTCACCATTCATTATCCAGGGGCCTCTGCAGCTGCACAGATTCCCAAATACGGTTTTCCTATAGAGCCTGATGACTCCTCAGAAGCAAGATGGAACCAAGGAACAGCAGCAAAGAAAAACACCCAAGTGGAGAGGGAGTTAGCCCAGGCCTGAGAGGAAGCCTGGGAATAAGCCTGAAGGAAAGCAGGCAGTGAATGGGCTCTGGGCAATGGTTGAATGTCACGTGCCTTATTTCTTGTTTGGGTTCCTGGAGATTATGTGTAGTGTGGAACTTCAAGGCCTCTTCTCTTCAAGGAGATGGAACACAAAGCCTCCAGCCAGGCAAGAATGACTGGACCTTTATGGCCCCACCTGTCTCATTGTTATGCCCCCTCCCCCACCTTGAGCAAGGTGTCCAACTCCTTCCTGCCCCCTTCTAGGAAAGGTATGTGGCCCACTCCTCACCCTGCCCCCAACCAATCAGCAGGTCTGCTGGTATATCCTGAGACCTCTCCTCTCTCCCTGGGCTGAAAAAGACAGGACCATGTGCCTGGGGTTGGCTTGCCCTGTACATCAGGAAGTCGTCCTGTGGCTCTAGCAGCGTTATTCTTATCTCAATAAACTTATTTTGCTTTTCACCCCATGATGAGTCTGGAGAATTCTTTTTCCAACTCTCAAGCACAGACCACACCATGTAGGTTGGGGACTCAGAGGGTACAAGCTACAGAGTAACTGCCACCAATTCCAACACAGGTATGAATTGCCAGGTGAGGCCACAAATGACTCCAGCCACTTCTAGCTGCCCTGGTACTGCCCTCACCTCCTTTCTGACATAACACACCCAGTGTGGAGGCTACTCCCTGGGAAGCAGTGGGATGGGGTGCGGCGGGGGGGGGGGTTGCATTGTCCCCAGAAGGAGAGTCTTACCTGAGAGAAGCTCTCCCTGAGTTTCCCTGTTTTTTTTTTTTTTTTTTTCCTGAAATATATTCCCTCCCCTTGTCACAAAAACAAAACAATTCTCTCAACAATTTAAAAACACCTGGAGGAGGAGGTGGGTGGGCAGGAGAGGGGGGAGGAGGAAGAAGAGGAGGAGGAGGAAGAAGGAAGGAGAAATCCTATTAAAGCCCAGATAGCCCCTCGCCCTTGTTCTGGGTGAGAACAGCCTTTTTGCACATCAATTATCATTTCCTTAGAATACAACCCAGCAGGGAATTTCACTGCCTCGGGTGCTATGCATGCTTTAAATCTTTTTGATAAATATTACAAAATTACGCTCTAGAACATGATTTTATATTTGCATCAGAAGAACCAGAGTGGGAGTTCCCACTGTGGTGCAATGGGATCGGCAGAGTCTTGAGAGCTCTGGGACACAGGTTTGATCCCTGGCTGTTGCCCCAGCTGTGGCAGAGGTCATACTTGAGGGGCAGCCAAAAAAAAAAAAAAAAAAAAAGAGGAGTGACCATTTCCTTACCCATTTGCTTAAAGGAAATATTGTATTTAACTTGCTAATTTGACAGTTGGAAGTCATTTCATAGTTGTTAAGCTTCCCATTACTTTAACATTCCCCTTGAATTTCCTCCTCCCCTTTCCCTCTGCTGGGGGTTGGTCCTCAGGGAGATTCACCCACCATCCACCGCCCCTTTCTCTCAGGTTGACATTTTCATTCAGAAAGGTTGTTACTGCAGAATGAAGTAGAAACCAGAGGAAATTATTATAGAAAATTAAAACAGCCTACAAATGTAAAAGTCTGAAGACTAAGCTATTCCAACATGGCTTATCTTGGCGGAAGGAAATAAAAGCGTGGCAGAGCCTTGAGAAAGCTCTTAAAGCTTGTGCTCAGACGAAACACACTTTGTTTCTGCCTCCATTTCCTGGTCAAAGCAAGTGACACGATATCAATGGGGCAGAGATGTTTCATCCTCTTCCAGGGAGAGATCCATAGAGAGGAGTATATGGGAGAGGGGGATCAGGACTTTAAAATATACTATCCATCCACTATGTAGAATATAGCTGTCTCATCTTTTGTTCTTGCATATTTTCATACCATCGGGTAGATGAACTGAAAATGATGATGACACTGAACAGGGCCCTGTGGGGCTCCTGGGCGAAAAAAAGAGCCTTTCTGTGTCTCCCACTTCTTGTTTTTAGGAAAGGGGCCTCATTCAGCCTCCATGGCCTTTCCCAAGTTCCAAGAGGCAGGTTCAGACATTTGCAGATCAAGGAAGGGAGGCGAGGCAAAGACCAGGGAGGAGCCATCAAGAAACAATAGTACAGCCTTGGGGCAGGGTCCTGGTTCCCTCTCAAGGGATACACCTGATGACATAGGCATCTTATACAGCTCAGAGGAAAGTTACATTCCTTATGTGTCTTTTAGAAATGAACTTTTTTAAAAAAAAATTTTATTTTTTTTATGTCAGTTTTGCCTTTTCTAGGGCTGCTCCCGCCGCATATGGAGGTTCCCAGACTAGGAGTCTAATAGGAGCTGTAGCCACCGGCCTACTCCAGAGCCACGTCTGGAACTTACACCACAGCTCATGGCAACGCTGGATCCTTAGCCCACTGAGCAAGGCCAGGGATCGAGCCTGCAACCTCATGGTTCCTAGTCGGATTCGTTAACCACTGTGCCATGACGGGAACTCCTGGAAATGAACACTTTAATGTTGAACAGCTTGGAGCCCTTCCTTGTGCTTCTCCCTCGTTTCATTGCACCCTAAACACAAGAACCTGTAAGCTACAGGTTAGGCACCCTGAGCACAACTGCCTGTGGGCTAAAGATTATTAGCACATGATGTTTCAGGAAATATTCTAGTTTGTTCTAATCCTTGATCATCTGCCCTTTTCAAAAGTACTGTTATTCAAGACAATAACCCAGAAGCGCATCACCAGGATCATCCGGAGACCTCCATGCCGCCAGCTAAGATTCCCCCAAAGTAAGAAGAATGCACGTCTGCCCCAAACCTGATTCTTATCTGAAACCCTGTTTTTCTTCTTTCAGGCTATAAAACACCCTGCAACTCTTCCCTATGGGAGGGCCTGGTCTTGAAGGCATTAGCCTGCTGTGGCCTCCTTTGCCTGGCAAAGCAATAAAAAGTTTTTGTTTTTTTTTCTCTTTCCCCGCAAACCTCGGTCTCCACGTTTCTATTTGACACCTGTGGAGAGAAGGTGAGATTCATCAACAAAGCCTCTAATTTTATTCTTGGGGAAACTGGGACCCGGTAGGGTGAGGCAGCACCCACATTCCTGGGAGAACCCTGACTTGTCCACCATGGCCCCTTTGGGGGTTTTTTCCTTTTCACCCAAGCCCAGCCCTTCCGTTCATCTTCTGATGCTTTACGGCATCCTCTGATGACTTTCGCACTTGTGGGAGTTTTCTTAACGTAGATCTCTCTAGGGAAGAGAGAAATACACGCACATGCAAAGAAAACTCAGCCTTCTGTTTCTAGTCCAGAAAGTCTGTATTTAACACCTTCTACGGACCATTAATATCCCATTTCTTGGAAGAAAATTGAAGTGTTCAACGGGGTGGGTCTGTCTGTCACTCTCCTGCCTCTGCCTCCATTTAGTTTTCATGGAAAAAAGACCCTCTTAGGGAAGTAGCCTCCGGCCTCCTGTGTCAACCTCATCCTGTCCTCGTTTTAGAGTTAAATGAACAGAAATCCTGAAGAATTAAGAAGCCAGTGAGGACCAGACATTATACAACATTCAATGAATATCTGCATTGTCAAAAAGCATACCCAACATTTTTTGGATAATCTGACCTTCTCTTTGGAAGTGGGATGATATTTAAGGAAAAAAAAAAAAAAGGTGTGTGACTGGAAGTGGCTGAGACAAAGCTTGGAAATGCGAAGGAACCTCTTTAAAAATGCCCATGGGCAGCAAATGTGCAAAATAAGATTTTTTTCCCCCCTCTGGCAAAGTAAGGCTCTGATCCTGTATCCCTCATGCATATTTAACAGCAGTTGACTTCAATTGACTCCCTAAACCTTTAGCCCCTTTTAACTTACATCCAGTTTGCCAAAACCAAACTCAGACTTAAAACTCAAAGAACATAAGTGATAGCAAAATAGGCTGAAAAGGCAGGAATCGTGTAGTAACAATTCAGCAAGCAGTGAAAATCTGCGGCTACGATCACCGAGGGAAATCTTGAAGCAGTGGAAAGCCTATCCATCTTTTAGATATGCCTGCATCATGCCTCGTACCGCTTATGAAACACTGAACTATTTCTGAAGTTCCAGAGAAAGATAGACAAACCTGCCTTTATTTTATTAAATTTTCTGTTTGCGGTTTTATCTCTGTGTGATGTTTACCCTGAGAGAAATGTTACATCATTTTCAAGGAATACCCTTGGGAGGGTGGTTATTTTTGAGACCCGTAACACCCCCCAGTGGACTGTGGCGTCAGGCATTGCAGAATGTCAGCCTTGCAGTCCAGCAATCACTGTTAGCAAGCAACTGAGATAGGCAAGAGGTCAAAGGGAACATTCAGCCAGTTTTAAATGTTTCGAAGAAGGCTATTCCCTTGCTGAATATCCTGGTATGTATCAGCTAGGTGAGGAATAAATAAGAAAAATTTACTGTGGAGCAAGGGTTAAAGAAATTGCACAGAGTGGGAGTTCCTGTCGTAGCACAGCGGAAATGAATCCCTCTAGGAACCAGGAGGTTGCAGGTTCGATCCCTGGCCTCGCTCAGTGGCTTAAGGATCTGGCGTTGCTGTGAGCTGTGGTGTAGGTCACAGACGCGGCCTGGATCCTGAGTTGCTATGGCTGTTGTGTAGGCTGGCAGCTACAGCTCCAATTAGACCCCTAGCCTGGGAACCTCCGTATGCTGCATGTGTGGACCTAAAAAGCCAAAAGCCAAAAGCCAAAAAAAAAAAAAAAAATGGAAGAAAGACTCAAACTATGAAAAGAGAATTCTCAAGTAGAGGTAAAAATCACAGCTCTCATACCAATTAAAAAAATAATTGCACAGAGTGGATACAGAGGGATGCTGTGATGATGAATATGCTGGCTTGAAGTACTCAACACTGATGTCCTCGTAGACATTTTATTTATTTTTAATTTTTTAATGGCCACACCTGCAGCATATAGAAGTTCCCAGGCCAGCAATTGAATCTGAGACACAGCTGGGACCTATAGCACAGATGTAGCAATGTGGGTCCTTCAACCCACTGAGAAAGGTCAGGGATTGAACCCACATCCTCATGGACACTATGTCAGGTTCTTAACCCACTGAACCACAACGGGAACTCCTGTCCTTAACTTCTTTAGAAAGAACTAATTACTTTCTCTACTTACTCTTCTCTCTGATGAATAGATCATGTTATGTTTATTGCTTTTTTACTCCTGTAGCAAAATTTTATTTTTGAGCTAGTGCAACCGGTATGTTTTATTTCCCCTCTTTTCAATAGGGCTTTCCTAAAGAGATCACATATTTTGTTCTTATTAAATAGTTTTCCTGGTGGTCAGACTCTAGGGCATGGCCCCGGTTTTCCTCCCTACTGGTGTTCATGCCCACGTGCAGTCCTTGCTCCATGGGTCAAGATGGGACCCGTGACTTGTTTCTCAGCAATGAATTATGGCCAAGATGATGATATGTCACCTTCATGACTGTGTCACATAAGATCGTAATTTCCTTCTTGCCAGCAGGCTCTCTCCATTGACGCCTCCCTTGATGACCAGGGAAGCCAGGCCATGCAGAGAGACTTACGAGACAGGGAACTGCGGGTGACCCCTGCCTAACAGCCAGCAAGGAGCTGAAGTCCTCAGGCCAGTAGCCCACAAGGAGCTGAGTCCTGCCAACAACCATCCTAGCTTGGAAGCAGGTTCTTCCCAGTCCAGGTTCACACGAAACCCTGGCCCTGGCCCTTTATAGCCTAATGAGGTACCTTGACCAGAGGATGCGGCTCAGCTGAGTCCAGATTCCTGACCCACAGAAACTTTGAGAAAAGCCAGGAGTGTTGTTTTAAGCTGCCACATGTGTGGTAATATTGTTATGCAGAAGTAGATTAACGAACCCCTACTGAACTGTTGGATTATAACAGCAATCATTGAATGTAATTATAATGGTTTCTTATCAAGGATTGGATTCGTCCATCGTCAAAAGTATTTAAGAATTGATTTTTAATGGCCTTGTGCGCATCATCCTGCTACACTCCTAGCGCATGCGCATAACCCAGCCTTCTCGGAAAGGCAGTTCTTGGGAAGAATTCTAAATCGAGAAGACTGTGGCAGGGAATGAACAAAATTTTGTGGAGTAAAGCACCAAGACAATTGAAGATTGAAATATTACAATGGCTCTGTGACACAGAAGTGAGTAATTGTTCTTGGTTCTAAAAGTGTGACAGCTGGGTAGCTGGGTTTAATGGGCATCCAAACCATCCATGATTCTAAAAATGCCTCAGCCATAACCGTGGTCAATGTCTGGTATTGAACAGGGAACCCCTGGTTCAAAAATAATCCTTGGAACCACCATCCTTGATCTAACAGCTTGAATACATACTCACGTCCTAAGTGGCTAACTTCCTGCCATGCGGGGCTTAAGCACTCAGGGAAATAGATCTTAGGAAACTAAGTAGCAATAAGTCATATTTTTTCTCCCCTGTAAATGAGAAACAACATGCATGTGTAATCTAAATCGGGTGGGCCCAATCACTTTCTCCTACACTGGTGCAGAGCTGGGTCCCTCAAAGTCAGAGTCCCGTACTTCCAATATGAGGTCATGTTTAAAAGGAATGGAGTGATGCTTTAGATTTAGGATGTGGCTCATGACAATGTGGATTTACCTGCATATTGGGAATGGGCTACCAGAGGAGCTGGTGATAGAACGTGAGGGTGAGGAGGAAGCTTGAAAGCCTGACCCCACCCATCATGAGCTGGTGGAGCAGAAACAGTGGGGCCCATCTCTCAGACAATTGGCCAGTTTTATGAAGCAGCTTGACACTCACAAATCCAGGCAAGTAAAACCCTACTGGACAGGCCAGACTCACGGAGGTAAAAAGGGCTTTTCTCCTCTTCTCCTTTAGACTCTTGGAGGAAAAATACTTTAATAGAAGGGGAAAGAAGTTATGATAAAAGAACAACCTACAGAGCCACTCAAGGCCCTGTGGAAGTCTGAAAACTGAAACGTCCCCTTGTTAACAGGTGACAGGCAGAAGACTAAGCTGCTGGGGGCTTGACTTCCCTTGTAATCAAAGGTTGCAGAATAAAGTTTTCAGCAGCCAAGCTTTCTATGGAGTCATTTTTATGGGTTTGGGGTTATGTTTAACTGATGAATAGCTTCACATCTCCACTTAGCTTCATCTTTGTAAGGGAAAAATACCTAATTGTGTTTCCAACTCCCATTAATTTGGTCCATATCTAATTGGAAGGCTTTTTGTTCTGCCACAGAATCATTTACAGTAATAATCCATGGAGTCATCACGTCTGGACTATTAAAACTCACTCTACCTACTTCTGACAGCATGAAAATTGTAGTTGATTAATCCTGCGGTGCCATTCTAAATAAACTTCAAAGCTTGCTCTGATCAAATTCATTGCTTGCTGCATTGGTTTTCTGGTTAATTCTAGATTCAGCCAAGAGTTCCAAGGCTTGAGCTCTAGGTGGATGCTGGAACTGTCTCACCTCTGCTGTCTCTGTGAGAACAAGACTGGAAAGTTTGTTTACATGAGAGCCCTGCTGTACCCAGAATCTCACTATTAGATCCATCTGGGCTTCCAGCATCCTTGTTGCAAAAAGAAATCCCAACTGGCCATTGGTCCATGGCTTCTTGGCTGATGATAATCTAATTCTTTTCCAACAGCCAACTTGTTTTTGAAAGCATGTGCATCCCATGCAGAGTGTGTGTGTGTGTGTGTGTTGGGGGGTGAGGGGTAGCCTGATTACACTTTCAGATTATTAGAAGTGAATCTGTAGGAAAGTTATTTCATTTTAAAATTTATTTTATTGATGTATAGTTGGTTTATAATGCTGTGTTCATTTCTGCTGTACAGCAAAGGGATTCAGGTATACATATATACATATTCCATTCTTTTTCATATTCTTTTCCATTATGGTTTATCACGGGGAGTTGGATATAGTTCCCTGTGTTATAGAGTAGGACCTTGTTGTTTAATCCATCCTGTAAACAGGAATCTGCATCTGCTGACCCCAAACTCCCAATCCATCCCTCCCCCTTGGCAACCACAAGTCTGTTCTCTATCTGTGAGTCTGTTTCTGTTTTGGAGACAAGTTCATTTGCAGGAAAGTTATTTTAGATAGCTGGTGTGAGGCTTTGATTGGGTGTGTATGTGAGAAAACATAGGTTGTAAACTTTGGTTTTTCATGCTTGCAGTGGGCTGCAATTTTTTTAAAAAAGAATCCTTACATTGAATCTGTTTCTGGAACCACCATCCATGAGTCAAGAACCTGGGTTGGTAACACCTCCAGCTGGGAACCACCCCTGCCTGCAAGGAGCATCGTGTGTACTTGGCCATCCCCACATGACAAACGTGGAGTAATGGGTGGACCTTCCTTTCCATGCCCACTAACTGCCCTTAGTCCTCATCTTCTAGGGGAGAAGTTCCTCAGTGCTCAAACTCAAACCCTACAGCCAACTGTGAGAGCAGAAACAGGAAAACTCTTTCTCTCCCACCCGCTGGTAGGCAGGGTGTGGGCTTTTGACCTTAAACTTGGCCAGAGATACTAGGAATGTATAGTCAGCTGCTTGCAGGAATGGGGGGCAGGGGCGGTCAGAGGTGGCAGCAGCTTGCTGGCCACAGGTACCCCCTCCCTAGCCTCTAGAACTCCCTTAATTCAAAGCCATTTTCCAAGCTTGCCTCTCCCAGAATCTCTGAGCCCTGTGTATCCTTCCAACGAAGGCCCAAATTTTTGCGTTGATGTGTACCATTTTGTTCCAAAATACTTGTTATTAAAACAGCAGCTGGTGTTCTCATTGTGGCATAGTGGAAGCGAATCCGACTAGGAACCACGAGGTTGAGGGTTTGATCCCTGGCCCCGCTCGGTGGGTTAAGGATCTGGTGTGGCTATGGCGTAGGCCGGCAGCTACAGCTCCAATTAGACCCCTGGCCTGGGAACCTCCATATGCTGCAGGTGTGGCCCTAAAAAAAGACAAAAAAAAAAAAAAACCCAAAAAACAAAAACCCAGCAGTCCTCTCCTACACACACTTTTACTCATCACTGCCATGTGATTCATTTCATTTGGGGTTAAATTTTAAATGCTTATGTTATTAGGAGCATGAACAGTTAGTAATAGCTGCACAGGGTCTAGACTATGACTACCCTTCCCACATTCCACAACCCCCACCCCCCATCCAGAGTTAATGATGGCTTCATGGATTCCTTTGCCTGGTGTCGGATTATCCACCATGATTGCCAGACCTCTTCAGTAGGACCGGATATTTCTTTTCAAAGCCTTAAAACACGTTAGGGAATGCATGCATTTGATCTATCATCCCTCTTGCAGACGTACCTCCTCACTCCCTCTACTCCTTTTTTCTATTTCCTTCACCACTTGCTTTCCAGGCCTGATGTACAGGGTTCCTCTCTCTGGTATTGGGTCCCTGGTTCCTGACACCATTTTTTTTTTTCCTTCTTTCTTCATTGTTTGAGGACACAAATCCCCCCAGGAGCTTCCAGAGAAAGCACTTGTGAGGTAGTTTCTGACACTTTTTATTTCACAGTGTTGGATAGTTGGGTAGGGAATAGAAGTCCAGGTGGGGACAACTTTGCCTGTGATTTCAAAACATAGACTCCTTATCCTTTCTCTTCCAACTTGCTCTTAAGAGCAACGTGCCTTGTGTGCACATTTTCATGGCAATATGTTTTTGTGTGGGTCTTTTATCATATGCCATGCTGAGCAATGGCTGGTCCTTTCACTCTAGAAACACAAGAGCTTCAGTTTTGGGAAATATCCTTGAAGTCCTGTATCAGTAATCACCCCATCCCCTCCACTTCCGCTGTTCTCTCTTTCTGGAACTCTTATTTGCATATCAGACTTCCTGGATTTCTCTTCTATTGTTTTTTTATATCCTCTTTTGTCTTTTTTTTTTTTCCTTTGTAGGGCCACACTTGCAGCATACAGAAGTTCCCAGGCCAGGGGTTGAATCAGAGCTGCAGCCACTGGCTTATGCCATAGCCACAGCAATACCAGATCCGAGCTGCATCTTCGACCTACACAACTTTCACAGCAACGCCAGATCCTTAACCCACTGAGTAAGGCTAGGGATCCAATCTGCGTCCTTGTGGATGCTAGTCAGATTCCTTTCTGCTGCACCACAATGGGAACTTCCCATATTCTCTTTTAAAAAATCCATCTTCTAGGAAGTTAACTTTTCCTTTTACTAGTAAGCTTATAAAAATATTGAAATTTTGTTTGTAATTTCCAATAGCTCGTTTTAGTTTTCTCTATGTTATTTTTTAAGAGCACCCAGTTTGGGTGTTACAGATAAAACCTCTCTCTTATCCCTCTGAGGATATTAATCTTAGTGGGATTTTTTTTTTTTTGTCTTTTTTTAGGGCCACACCTGTGGCATATGGAGGTTCCCAGGCTAGGGGTCCAATCGGAGCTGTAGCCACTGGCCTACAGCACAGCAACGTGGGATCCGAGCTGCATCTGCAACCTACACCACAGCTCACAGCAATGCCGGATCCTTAACCCATTGATTGAGGCCAGGGATTAAACCCGTAACCTCATGGTTCCTAGGGGGATTCGCTAACGACTGAGCTGTGACAGGAACTCCAATTCTAGTAGGGGTTTTTTAACCTTTTTTTTTTTTTTATATTAGTATAGAATTTTTGTTTCAAGTTTTTGTTTGTTTTGTTTTGAATCTTGGTAATTTGCCTTAGGCTCCGTATTAGCTTGCTAGAGCAGCCATAACAAAGCCCCACAAACTGGAAGGCTTAGAATCACATAAATGTACGGTCTCCCAGTTCTGGAGGCTGGAAATCTGAAACCAAGGTGTTGGCAGAGCTTGCTCCTTCTGAGGACTGTGGGAGAAGGACCTGGTCCAGGCCTTTCTCCTTGGCTTGTTGATGGCTATCTCCCCTTGATCTATTGCATCCACTATCATTCTAAGTAAGGTCACATTCTGAAATACTCAGGACTTCAGCCTAGGAATTTGGGGGGGCGTATGATTCAACCTATAGCAGTGTCTTATTTCATGTTGGACCTTTCCTTAATCGTCTGGTACATGACAGGAGCAGCTGTCCTCTTGTGCATAAGAGCAGGGCCCTGGATTGAGTTGGAAGCCCCACATCGGTGTGTCCCACCTGGGCTGGTGTGTTACTGTTACCATCTGTTCTTGTGGGCTGATCAACAATAACTTTCCATCCTCTACTTGGAGGGACTAAGCCTGGACTCCCACATCCGGGGAGTTACTATGGGAGGAGGGTTGAGGTTTACCAGAATTCAATATGTAACCATTATTCATTACTTGCTTTTACTAAACTCTCCCACCCTCATCCCTATCTGCTGTCTAATCCAGAGATTTCTGTTTTGCCTTCTCCAAAGAGCAAATACCTGAGGGATGGTAAGGACCAGTTGTCTGACTCTTCAGAGCAGAAGGGACACTTGGTGGGGGGATTCCAATGACTACCCAACAGGGTTTAAGCCCCACCTTCACCCCACTTCCAGAGCTACTCTGTAACCAATTCCTGAGCCTTTGGGTCTTCTGGGGGTGCAGGCCAGTTTGTCTAACAGCTTCCCCCCCACCCTCCATAGAAGGAATTCTCTTTGCTTAGGCTTTCTGAGTCAGATGCCAGTAAACCGTCTTCTTTTCAGCTAAGATTTTTTTGATTTTATCTCTTTTCCCATTTTCATTGTCCTTGGATATTTATACCATGAAAGAAAAATCCCTTGCTGTCTTACTATGTAAAAGTATAGTAAGAATTTTAGGAGGGCGCACAGGTAAACACATGTATGCAATGTGCCCTGTTTAAATAGAAACTCCTTGAGCCTGCTTTGGGCTTAGAACAGCAAGAATTGATTTCTGGTGCTGTAACCAAGAATCAAGTCTGGTGAATGACAAGTGGGCAAAAATGAAGGGGCTTGAATGAGGGCTGAAGCCACTGCTCCATCTCCAGACCTTTCCACCCTGCGCTTTGGCTGGATTTTAGCTGAACCAGTTGCAGATGCCAGGCTGAGATCAGGCTGTTTCTTTTCTCTGTCTTCACTCCCTCTTCTGCGTCTGAACTAATTTTTCAATTTTCCCTTCTCACTCCCATCTGCCAGGTGAACAGTCAACCTTTCAAGGGTAGTTCAAGACTTACTCCATAAAAGCAGAAATGGCCCCACTACAACCTACCCCTCCCAACACACACCATATGCAGAATGTTTATTTTATTGTATTTTCTGCTAGCAGGTGTGTGCCCCTCCAGACACTGTGGAAACTGTTTTGTCTTCAGATGTCCCATGCCTGACATATAGCAGGTTTTAAATCATCTTTAGAACAGGTTTGTGAATTCATGAATCCACGGGAATCCACAGGAAGGGGAAGCATTCGAGAGGAATAGGTGCTAGTAGGCTTTCTAAATTTCAGAGCAGGAATTCCACAGGCAGAGCTTGTTAGCATGCAGCACTATACAGTTCCTGGACAGATGAGGCATTCTAGTTCCTCCTCAGCTTCAACTAGCATTTGAAGGCTGTTAAACTGCCTCCATTCCTCCAGACTGGTCTCCCTCCTAAAAGTTAAGGGCCATGGGAGCACAAGTTTTCCTGCCATCTTCTTCGTGACTCTGCAGATACAAGGGAACTGTCCAGAGTCTCTTGGACATCACCTGATAGTATCCATTTTGGCATCATTGCCAGAGAGAAATAGTGGTCATTTCCTTTAGAGGGTCCCTTGGATGATGGTAAATGTCATTGGACTAATGTCACTTCTCTGGGTCACAGATCTTTTATTTATTTTTTTGGTCTTTTTGCCTTTACTAGGGCTGCTCCCATGGCATACTGAGGTTCCCAGGCTAGGGGTTTAATTGGAGCTGTAGCCGCCGGCCTACGCCAGAGCCACAGCAACTCGGGATCCGAGCCGCATCTGTGACTTACACCACAGCTCACGGCAACGCTAGACCCTTACTTAACCTACTGAGCAAGGCCGGGGATGGAACCTGCAACCTCATGGTTCCTAGTCAGATTCGTTAACCACTGCTCCACAGCGGGAACTCCTCCCGGACCTTTTAGACCAGGGCCATGGTAGCCCCTGCAGACCTAGCCTGGATGGGCTGTGCCTGCCAGGGGCTGGGGAAGGGCGTGGGGAGCTTATCTATGAACTCCGATGGCCTCTTTCAGAAACTTCTGATGTTGATGAAAGACACTAGCTAGTTCCAGCTGTGATTAAGTCAGTGTGGTGTTCATATACCAAGCGCCCACCCCCCAATATCCTGACCCCCTGACGCTCACTATGCAAGCTGTCCATTGAGATAAAATAACAAATTCTCCATAATTAGTAAGGGTCCACTCACTACATGCCAGGCATCATACGCAATGATTCCTGTGATGATGTCATTTCACACTAACCATCCAGGGGGAAATGAGCCTAAACCCTGGTAAGTAACTCAGCCCAGGTGCTGCGGGTGGAGGAGAGGTTCCATTCCAGGAGCCCACTGCTCACGGGCGCCCTCTGCTGGCCACTGCTTGCTTGGGCACGGTCGTCTCCCTGGAAGTTCTTGCCCAGCCCCTCCTGATGTTCCCTTCTTGCTTTTCCTCCTCTCCAGAAGATTCGATTGAGAGAAGAAAATTATTCTCTGGGGACCAGAGAATTAAAAACAAGCTCCCACAAGCAGCTCAGTCATTAAAGGATCCATTTTCACATCGATCCCCTCCTGATGCTAATAGAGCTTTTCAAGAGGTTCCAGGACCCTTAGCGCTACCTAGCCTCTGTCCAAGCCCTCACAGTACCCAGTGGATGTGTCACCAGTTTCCATTTGGAAACCAGTATGTCAGGGGCTTAAAAAATCCCTGACACTCGGAGGTTAGCCGGCATGTTTTGATCCTTACGACCAGCCAGGATTATTTTTTTCCACTTTCTTGGCTGGACACGGATGCCTAGAGAACTGACTTGTCACTGCCTGGCTTTTACCTTTCTGCCTGGACAATAAATATAATCATGTCTTGTTCTTGATTTGAGCCAAGTCAGAAAGCAGTTAAGTGTCAGGGCCACCTTGTGGAAAAGCCACCCATCTCTGGGGACTTTGTCTTAGATGTCCCTGTTTGAGCAATTTACAGGGGCGCCATGCCTCTATCACTGACCCTAGTGTCGCCTTCATAAAACTGGACCCACGGGGGAAGGGGGGGATGAATGAGGACAGGTTAGGAACAAACAATGTGATGGTTCTGGGATAAAATATAACATCAGTACTTGAAAAAAAAATTGGCTCTAGTTTCGATCTGTCATAAAATGGTGCAGATGTGCAAAATCTGTTTACTTCTCTTATGAAAGGAAAAACCATTACTTTGCAGTTGAGTGTACAGGTTCAAAAGAAAGAAAAAAATATTAAAGAGCTATGAAATAGCACCCCCAGCCACACTTGCACTGTTGCTCTTAAACAATTAACACCTCGCTGGGCACCTAATTGAATAAAACAGAAATAATGGAAAAAATGACATTGTCCATAGAAGTCAAATGACTCCAGTGCATTAGTCATTTAAAACAGAAAGCTCTTCACCTTGGAAATCCATAAGTTCTTCTCTCGTTCAGCTTGGGTCTAAGAAAAGATTAGGATGCTGCAGAATTGTCTAACCTAGATTCAGGGATTCATGACATGATGCAGAAGGCAGACTTTCTCATTCTCACCGCCAAAGGGAAAACCATGGAGAACATGTCTGGAGAGAAGATTCAGTGGCATGTGTTCAAGTATCAGTATTTGCATCTGTTTTTATATGTCCATAAAAATTTTAAAACTTTTCACTCAGAAAAAAAAAGGATTTTAAATAGCTACTGTATTTATGTGCTTTATATTTTGCAAGATTGAATGAGTAAAATGTGGTTAGGGTTGGTCCAAAGCCCCACAACTAGTTAGTAGCTGAACTAGGGATAGTCTTCTGATGACCAGCCTTCTTCTCTTTTCACTTGCTATGCGAATTAGGCCAATTCCTTTCTTACTTCTGGTATTGTTTCCTATGACGATTGTCTGCTGTCTTTTTTTTTTTTTTTTTTTTTTGTCTTTTTGCCTTTTCTAGGGCCACTCCTGCAGCATATGGAGGTTCCCAGGCTAGTGGTCCAGTCGGAGCTGTAGCCGCCAGTCTACACCAGAGCCACAGCAACACTATATCCGAGTCATGTCTGCGACCTACACCACAGCTCACGGCAATGATGAACCCTTAATCCACTGAGCAACGCCAGGGATCAAACCCACAACCTCATGGTTTCTAGCCGGATTCGTTAACCACTGAGCCACGACGGGAACTCCTGCCTTTCCTCTATTTTTGAGCAGCAACACTTAACTTTTCCTGGGAGTCTTGAAACTGGAATCTGTTTACGCACTTCAACATTCTCCCCCTTATCAAAAAAAAAAAAAATCGCTAATCATCTATCTGCTCCCCTTTATGTTTTGCCTACTCCTGAGAGTAGAGAAAAGCAGCCCCTGTTCACCTTCTTTCTCCAGCACAATCCAACCTTGGGTGCACCCGGGGAGACTGGCCTGCTACCTGCTGGTGGCTGATGAAGCTGCACCTTGACCACTGGTCACAGGGAGCACCTAGCCAGCTTCTCCGCCATCTGCTGATCTTAACCCCACAGACAGAGAACGTTTTCAGTGAATAAGAAAACTGAGGAGTTCTTGGTGGTGGTGCAGTGGAAAGGAATTCGATTAGGAACCGTGAGATTGCAGGTTCCATCCCTGGCCTCGTTCAGGGGGTTAAGGATCCGGCATTGCCAGGAGCTGTGGTGTAGATTGCAGACACAGCTTGGATCCTGCGTTGCTGTGGCTCTGGCCTAGGCTGGTGGCTTCAGCTCCGATTAGACCCCTAGCCTTGGAATAATGTCCTATCTATACATAATCATTTTGTACAAGAGAGAATGAGACCAGCATGGTGTCTTTTTTGCCCCTCATACTGTGGAAACTCAATGAACATTCAATCATTACAAAAAGGCTGAAGTGCAATCCAAAGGTGAGCCGGATGCTGTGTCTACACTGGCGCCTCTAACAGTCTTGCTAGGCAGACAGAAGCACCCCTGACAATTCCCAGTAGAGAAAGCCTTCTTGGCCTTTCCTGCAGGTCAGATTTATGCAAAGAGGTGCAGAGGGAAGAGGTGGACAGTGGGCAAAACTTCTGCAAAATACCAATGGCCAGGGCTCAGCCCATGCCAATCAGAGCAGAGTTTCTCATGGGAGTGGGGGGACCTGGTGGGTATTTTTCAAAGGCTCCCCAGGGTGTGCTGATATTTAACCAAGACCGGAGACCATCCTGGTGTTCACACGGTGTCTGCCATGGGGACAGAGAGTGGAGGTGTCAGTGCAGCATGGATGTCCCAGCCCGGATGGGGTGTCATGTTGGAGAGGGTCTGTAAGGAGCCCTGGGGACAATGCCAAGAAGTGGACATGGACCAGGAAGCCAGGGAGAAGCAGGGAGCGACTGCAAGTCATGGGTCAGAAGCAAAGCCTCAGGTCTGAAGGCTGGACTGGGGACCTGCCGAGGGCCAGCGCTTATCCCAGGGCAGCTGGCAAGGCAGGATCAGTGCAGAAATTCAGTTGGCCTTGGAATTCAAGGTGTCCTGATAATACCTTGTGAGCAGGTGGAACTGGTCCCTGGGAGCCAGAGCGTGGGCTTGGCTCATGATGTGGTGACAACAAGCCCAGCTCTGTTTGCAGGTCAGGCTCTGTCGCT
Organism: Sus scrofa; assembly: GCF_054392235.1. Lineage (NCBI taxonomy): Eukaryota > Metazoa > Chordata > Mammalia > Artiodactyla > Suidae > Sus > Sus scrofa. The sequence goes on along the minus strand of NC_139388.1, from coordinate 105,804,682 downwards.
CAGGGATTCATGGGTGTCCCTTGTGAAATAAGAGATTTCCTCAGAATAGCACTTTTCCCCTTTTTAAAAAATTATCGTTTTATGATGTGCCAGTTTCTGCTGTACTGCAAAGTGACCCAGTCATACAAACATATACGATTTTTTCTTTCAAATCATCCCATCGTGTTCTATCCCAAGAGAGTGGATGTGGTTCCCTGTGCGGTACAGTAGGACCTCATTGCTTATTCATTTTAAATGCAATAGTTTTTTTTTTTGGGGGGGGGGGGTCTTTTTTGCCATTTCTTGGGCCGCTCCTGCAGCATATGGAGGTTCCCAGGCTAGGGGTCGAATCGGAGCTGTAGCCACTGGCCTACGCCAGAGCCACAGCAACACGGGATCCGAGCCACGTCTGCAACCTACACAACAGCTCATGGCAACACAGGATCGTTAACCCACTGAGCAAGGCCAGGGATCGAACCCGCAACCTCATGGTTCCTAGTTGGATTCATTAACCACTGTGCCACAACGGGAGCTCCTAAATGTAATAGTTTGCATCTACCAACCCCAAACTCCCCATCATCCCACTTTCTCCCCCACACCCCCTTGGCAACCACAAGTCTGTTCACCACATCTGTGAGTCTGTTTCTACAGAACAGCACTTTTAAGCCATGTGATGGAGTAGCAGGCAGGGAGTCTCCAGTTTTCCCATTAAGAGACTCTATAGGCTAAGGATTTGAGTAAAGCAAAGACTCTGCTTTGGTGGGTTATAGGGGGGCTGCAGAGTGGAGAAGGCTGAGGCTCCTAGTAGCCTGGGACCTACTTATAGAAGCCTCTCCATCACCCCCTCTAAAAGTTTACTTCCTTTGCCTGGTATCTTCAGCTTCTCTCTCCCATTAGCACTTGCCTTCGGACTATTTCCAAGTCATCTTCTCCAGGCAGTTGGTGCTTCTGGAGCGGGGGCTCCGATGTATGTGTCTTTGTGGGGCGTCACCATCAAATGCACAGAAGGCAACAGATTTGCTGGGGTGAAGCCTTTTCATTTCCACAAACCAGGTTATCAATACACCTGAAATTTCCATCCTAATTAAAAACTCACCTCTGACTAAGAGCCCATGAACAGGCAAAGTCTTATCAGATTCATTAACTGGGGTCATTCTGCTGTCAACTTTCATCGCTTGTCTGAGCTGAGGTTACCTTAGCTTTCTACTGTCAATACTACTCATCAGTGAAGGATAATGAGCTTGAATTTCATAGGTATGTGTCAACGGCATTTTCAATAATTGGGACTGTTAATATTTACACATCTTTTCTTCCTACAACAGGCCCGTGCTAGTAGATATTTTCTTCATGCTAATAGTTGCCATGAAGTGAAAGTTCCCAGGCTCAGTCCTGGTAGGAATCTTCTCCGCGTGTCCTTCTGAGGGGCACCTGACCTTGGGAATGCACAGGGCAGAGAGTGAGAGCCCAGAGCCCAGCTTTCCTTGGACAGCAGAGGAGTTTGGCAGGGGGTGAAAAAGCAACTCCAAGAGGAAAGTTCTGAGTTGCAATGTGAAGTGGGGGTGACACTCAGAGCCAGGGTCTGACACCCAGGGAGGGGACCGTGTCAGGAAGTTGGAGCCCTCCTGGAGAGGGTGACACCAGCATGCAGCTGCTGGCCTTTCCCTTTAGGGTCCGTGAGTGCATTCTTTCACAAACCTCTGCTTGTGGAGCTGCTTCTGCATGTCTGATTCCATGCTTGTTACAGGCCTATTTACAGCCCATGCCTGCATCTTAAGAAAAAGCAGCTTCCTCATTCCTGCTCCAGCTGTTCTGTGTTCCCTCTGATGTGTCTGTGACTTAGTGTGACCACCTGCTTACTATGTGTCTGTCCAGGGCTGGGGTGTCCTCTCCTTGTCACCTGCGACTCAGACTGGGGCCAAGGCTGCTCCTGGGCTCAGGACATGGTGGTCTCCTCATCCCACCCCCTGCTGAGCCCAGGGCTGCAGAAGCTCATTACCAATTTCAAGCCAGTGGGTTCTCATCGTCCTGGACTTTCTGAGGAGGATCCAGCTTTGTTTGACAAGGGAGCTCTGCCTGGTTTTTTCTAACCTCCCCGTGATCTTCCTGGGTCTACTGGCCTCTCCCACTCACTGCAGACTTCAAGCAGCAGCTGCTAAATGCCTGCAGTCAAATCCCTCACCTGCCAGATGCTCCCCGCCCCGCCCCACGGCCCTGCAGGCCTCCCTCCCTCGGCTGGGCACCTGTGAGCTCCGCCTCTTCCTCTTCCTGGGCCTCCCAGTCCATCACCCGCCGCCTCTCCCACCCATGCGGGGACCTTCCACAGGGGACCTCCAGCTTCTGGGTCCCCAGGGCTCTGGAGGTGTCTGTCTCATTTCCCGCTAAGTTCTCACCTTGAGCGGATCTGAGAAGGGAGGTGGGCAGGAGGGTGTAAGACGTTCAGCGTCTTTGTCCTCTCCAGCCACTGCTCGGGGATATCGTACCTGCCAGGCCTCCATAGCCCTGCTCCCCCAAAAGATGCACAAGGATGAAGACAGATGACATCACCACATCTGTCTGCTCAGAGGCCCCTTCTGCACAGCCCTGGTACCTATAAACTTCCAGAAAGAAAAACCTGCTTTCCTGGAAGCCAAGAGGATGCTATGACCAGTCCAGGTCTGTGGCTGCCTTGATTCTACCTGCATTCAGCATGGTCTCTGCTCTACCTGCTGCTTATGAAGCCCAAGGGTGGTGGTTTCAAAAACAAGTGCCACCTGCACACAAGACGTCAAAGACAGTGGGGATTTGGGGCTTGTTTTCCACTCAAAACACTTATTTTCTGGGTTGAAAATAGGGAAAGCCTATTTTTTCAAACTAGGCCATGTCATGCATAGTTCATTATGTGAATGCTGGAGGAGGAGGAGGGAGGAGGAGTTGGGTAACAGAAAAACAGATCATCTCTCATCAGCGCTCAAGAGTCGAAGACCTTTTTGGAGCAGGAAATAAAGTGACTTCTCTGCTGAGGACGTGATATTGAGAAGAAGTGTTTCCAGAACTCATCGAGTCAGGATGTCACTACCTCGGGCCTCCAGGTAGAATGTGAGTCCCCGGGAATCTGCTTTAGGATTCTGAAATCTGAGAGCCAGGGGCCCCCCTCTCCAAATTCCAGCACCTGCAGGTTTGTAAGGATGGATGGATGTTGCCTCAGTGGGCGTTTTTTGTACTCTTGAAACTTCTGATCCTTGGGTTTTGGTACCAATATTCAGACCCTGCACCTGCATGCTCTACCTGAGAAAATTGAATTCCTGGCCTCTTTGTGAGTTCTTCTCAATCTACTGTTTTCAGAAGAGATCTCAGGAAGTTCATTTATAGCAAAGATCTGATCCCTGCTGTGATGCTAATAAGCGGCCCGATTTTCTTACCTTTTAATAACGTCATCAGTGGAGACAAGAGGGCCTCCAAGGGATGTGGAGATGCATTTATCCTCTGTGGGCGAGGACACTCTTCTGCATAATTGACAGTAAATAAAACTCATGTCTAATTAAGAGCTTGATGTAGCTTAAAATAGAGCTCCTTTGCTTGGGAATTTAATGCCTTGAATCCTCATTTATCAGACCTCTGATTGGATCAGGACACAAACAGGTGCCCAATCAGTCAACGGCAGAGGGCGCTGGACTCGGAGGGGACCTCGAGGTTCAGGAAGGGAAGATGTGGAGGGGACAACTGTGGAGTCTCAGGCGCTTCTAGCACGTGCACAGGGACATGCAGCCAGAGGTGGGGCAGATGGGTTCTCAGGACAGAGAAGAAAAAGATTCAGAGGAGAAGCAGCCTCCCCAAGTTTCAGAGAATATGACAGAGATCGTAACTGGATAAGCAAGAGCTCAGTCATGAAGAAGGAAAAAAACAAAAAAAGCAAAGCTTGGTTTCAGAAACTACAGAGCAAGGTCAGGTGCAAAGGACAGCACATCCAGGAGTTCTTGCTGTGGTGCAAGGGGATGGGGGAGTCTTGGGAGTGCTGGGATGCAGGTTCCATCTCCTGGCCCCCACCATAGGTTAAGGATCTGATGTTGCTGCAGCCTAGGTCACAAGTGCAGCTGGGATTTGATCCCTAACCTGGGAACTCCATGTGCTGCTGGACAGCCGAAAAAGGAAGAAGAAAAAAAAAAGTGCATCCTAAGTACTGCCTACACCCGACACCACATCCAGCAGGCCAATTACAAGCAGTCTAATCAGTGACCTCGCTGAGTGACTGCCTCTACGGCAGCCCAAACCTTGCTCTCTAGCCCCAGGGCTCAGCCTGTTTCAGATGACCTGCACCCACCTCTGAACACTGGAACAAGGCTGCCTGCCTCTCCAATCCCATCTCTTAGAGGGTGCCTAGAGGAGTTTCCAAAGACTCTGAAACCCTGGCTCAACTCCCTTCTCAGCCCCCGGGGTTCTGCTCTCTCCACCCCTACCTTGGGCTCCACCTCCAGCCTCAGGAAGCTTTGTACCTACTTCTTGCTCCCAAGACCTTGCACAGGCAGCCGTCGAGGCCCAGAAGGGACCATCTCTTCCCGTGGGAACCCCTGCTGTGGTCCATTCCAGCCTCAGATAACTGTTCAGCCTTCCTTTCTTCCAGAAAGTCTTCCCCGACCCCTCACCTCTGAAGCAGGTGCCCTGGGATCATCCTACGAGCACAGCTAGCACATCCCAGTCCTGTTTCTCCCGCCACCAGGCCTGGAGCCATGCTACTCTCTGTGTTCTCCGTGTGAGCTCCAGCACTGGCTTCCCTGTCAGATAGGCAGGGTCTCAGGTCCCAGCACAGACTCTGACATCCGCCAGGTCACACAGGCCTTGAAGTCTGAGGAGCATGGCGCTGGCCTAGAAGCCCCCTCAAGAGCAGAAGTTTGCTTTTTTTTTTGGTCTTTTCTAGGGCCTCATCCATGGCATATGGAAGTCCCGAGGCTAGGGGTCGAATCAGAGCTGTAGCCACCAGCCTATGCCACAGGCACAGCCACGCATGATCTGAGCCACGTTTTTGACCTACACCACAGCTCACAACAACGCCGGATCCTTAACCCACTGAGGGAGGCCAGGGATTGAACTCTCAACCTCATGGTTCCTAGTCGGATCCGTTAACCGCTGAGCCACGACAGGAACTCTGAGGTTTGTGGGGTTTTTTTTGGTTCACTGTGGTCTTTGCTGAGGCTACAGGACCACCACGCAGGGCATGCTTCTCGCAGAGATTAATTAATTCAGGTGGAGCTGTTTCTGAAATCACCCTGAGGTTCTCACCTCCCCGGGGCTGAGAGCGGGGTTAGCCCCTGAAGTGGTAACTAAGGGAGTCCAAGTAGAGGCAGGAGCTCCGTCCAGCCCCACGTGGATGGTGGTACCATGGCTTAGTGGGTGGGGGGGTCCTGGTTTCTGCCTGGTGAGCTGAGTCACAGTGGACAAGTCCCTTAACGCTCTCTGGGTCTCATTTATTCATCTCTAAACCTGGCAGATGAACGTACCTGTCCTGCTGTTCTCCAAGTCGTAGGAGGATTGAGACCATGTATGCCGAGACACTTTGTAAACAGAAATCAATTACACTCGGGAGGGGCGGGTGAGGAATCTTTGTTTGATCGGCTCTTTGATCTCCCCCCCATATTTCTTTAAAAAAAAATTTTTTTAACTCAATGAATTTTATTACACTTATGTGCCCTTTGATCTTGAACTCCGGCCGGACCCACCCAGGCCCTGCACCTCAATCACTCTGCGGTGGGTGGAACCAGGGGTGGGGGCTGGGATGGGGACAGGCGATGATGGCCGGCCCTCCAGATCCCTGTCAAGGCCAAGGGCTTCTCCGGAGCCACGTGCCGGGTGCAGGGGTTTTGATGGTTCTGGCCCTGGCCTGGCCTCTCTCCGCATTGAATTTATTCCAGCCATTCCATAGGGATAATGAGCTGCGAGAAATCCCTCAGCCCGGTAATCCTGACCCCATTTAACAAATCTGATGATACTCAGCGTATCAGCTTGTTTGCTTTCTCTCCAGCAAACAGTCAAACATGATTAAGCGTTCTCCTCCTTTCCATATTAATAGCACACCCATATGAAGAATTTAGGAAACCCATTTCTGGAAATCTCATCCTTGATTTAAAATTTTCCAATGTTGCCATGAACAGTGGCACTCTGCCTTGCAGAAATGGCCTCCTGTCTGGAGGGCTGTGGGGAGATGCTTCTCCCTTTCTGGCATTTGCTTCCAGGGTGGACAGCGCCCTCCCCAAATGCCTTCTTTGGAGTTCCCATTGTGGCTCAGCGGGTTAAGAACCTGACTAGTGCCAATAAGGATGAGAGTTCCATCCCTGGCCTTGCTTAGTGGGTTAAAGATCCAGTGTGGCTGTGGCTGTGGCTGACAGTTGTGGCTCTGATTCGACCCCTAGCCAGCCAGGGAATTTCCATAGGCAGCAGGTACAGCCTAAAAAAAAAAAAAAAAAAAAAAAAAAGGCCTTCTCCCTCATCAGTCTTTTGTCTTTTCTAGCGCCGCTCCCGCAGCATATGGGGGTTCCCAGGCTGGGGATCCAATCAGAGCTATAGCTGCCGGCCTACGCCAGAGACACAGCAGCTTGGGATCCGAGCCGCGTCTGCAACCTACACCACAGCTCAGAGCAACGCTGGATCCTTAACCCACTGAGCAAGGCCAGGGATCGAACCTGCAACCTCATGGTTCCTAGTCGGATTCGTTAACCACTGAACCACGACAGGAACTCCCCCCATCAGTTTCTTAAGACCACAACTTCCATGTGCTTTTGTCTGTTCTCCCCTTACAGGGGAGAGAGGATTGAGCCTGGTAGTGATCTGAGTAAGACCCCTCCTCACACTAATGGACACCAAATGATTCCATCCCCTCCAGGAACCTGGAATATGAGGGTCTCATTCTTCGGATGGGATGGTTCCATTTCCTCTCACTTTTCTTCTGATTTTGCTCTGAGAACAGTTTGCCTTTAAAAGAACAGATAGAAATAGGAAATAGAAAATAGGGGTACCATTGAGGAGGTCTGGACCTCCCTGATGGCAGCTTGCAGGCTGACAGCCAGTCACCCAGTCACCCTGTCTTCCTCACCGATTCTAAAGCCCCCTCCTCACCTCTTAGGGAACGACCAGGATGGGAGCATGGCGACAGGCTCTGGAGACAGGTAGGGCAGGACCCTGGTCTTGGCTCCTTTGTAGATAAGCTGTCTTATTTTGAGCAAGAAGCATACCTAACCCTGTTTCTCCACCTGTCAAAAGGGGCATAGTAGTAATATTTGTATTGATCTGCTTCCTAAGGTTATTAGGAGGAATTTTGAATGATGCATACACAGCACTTAGCTCAGTGCCTAGAATACAGTACATGCCCAATGAAAGGGAGCTATCGTTCCATTGGTTGTTATTTTAAATAATAACAACAGCCTCCGCTCAAGAGTGGTGAAAAGAGGACAGCTCCTACCCAGGACCCATCCCTCTTGGTCCCTCCTGCAACCGGCTGGCAAGAAAGAGGGGAATTACCGAGAAATAGGACAGGGTTGCCTCTCCGAACTTAGGCTGTGTTTAAGGGACAAGGGGATGCACTTATTATCCCCAATTCTGTCTCTTACCACTCAGGCGAGTACCCCGTTTCTTAAAGCTCTAAAATTCAGGGATTTCCTAAACTCGTTTCAAGTTCTTTGTTTTCCTGTATTGGATGTAGTGAAAGGTGGTTGATTGGTAGAGTGCTCAGTGGGACAGATTTTGCAGGGGAGGAAATTAAGATCCAAACTGAAACGAAGCAACATGCTTAGGACTCAGCACTGGTTTTCTGGGTCCTGAGACGTTGTTTCTCCACATGGTCCCACCATCTCTCAAAATACGCAGGACGTCTGTGGGCTGTGATAGTCCATGCTCCTGCTTTACCAGAGTGACACTGACCTCTGTCCAGCAGTCCCTTGAGACACTCCTGCCCAGGCTGCAGAGCCAGGTCCCATGTTAGTTCTAGAACTCTCTCATCCCCAAATTCAGGGGGCCGGCCCCCAGCATGGAGTGATGGAACGTCATTCTATTTCTGAATCCTGCCCTTCGCATTCTAACTTTTTGGACCCAGATGGTCCATGACTCTTGCTCTGGGAATCATTCCAAATAATTTGGGTGCTTTCTTACAAAACACGAGGCAGTGAAAAAGGATGAAGGCGAGAAGAGGCAGAGGATCCTCTCTCTGCTCTGCAGTTGTGCTGATTCTGTCCTTGTCTCTTTCTAGATGAGTGATCCAGTGTGTGCCAGCCTGAGCTCCTGCCAGGGAGGCCGGGGGTGGGGGTGCGGTAGGGAAGGGGAGGTGTCCTCCGGGCGGTGGCCCAGAACTGTTCCTGTACCATTTCCCACTTTAATCCCTGCCACAGGCTCACAGATCCCTGTGCATCTGAACGTTTGCCTGGGAAACACCATATGCGTGAACTAAGTTTATAAAGCAGTATGTTTAAGAATACATTTCAAGATGCTATTTTTCAGCAGCCTGTGAATCACTGCAACTCATTGGCAAAATAAACGGTCTGCCAGAGGAAATGCATTCTTGATGAGCATGGAGAGATTGAACGTCGTAATACATGGGGCTTCTCCCTCTGGTTGGTCGTGAGCCATTCCTGCCAGGAGGGACAGGGACGGCAGCCACATGACTTATAGACGCAAACTCCTGGGAGATAAAATATGTCCCATGTATAAAATAGTGGATGCACTTGTGTTTTAAGAGCTGCATGGCATTCAGACAACGTGGACCTTATTCTGGTCTTTCACCAGAAGTAGGAAGATAAATTTTTTTTTTTTTCCTTTCAAGGGCTGCACCTGCGGCATATGGAGGTTCCCAGGCTAGGGATTGAATCAGAGCTGCAGTTGCCAGCCTACACCATAGCCACAGCAATGCAGGATTCGAGCCACATCTGCAAAATACACCACAGCTCATAGCTGGATCCTTAACCCACCGATCAAGGTCAGGGATCAAACATGCATCCGCATGGACACTATGTCATTCTTAACCCATTGAGCCACAACAGAAACTCCAATATAGTTTTTTAAAAGAGATATTATAGAGCTGCTCTGTTCTTTGGTCAATCAAAGAATCTGACCACCTGGCTAAAAAAAAAAATCGTGCCTGGGAAGATATTTCCCTGGGAAAAGTATTAAGTGAGCTGCTGGATGAGGATATGGGAGGTCCCTGATGCATCCTCGGTGGGTAGAGAGAATTCAAGTCAATAGTGAGATTTGCTAGCCATGGTACTTCTCAGAGGCATTGCTTTTTATCTTATTGGATTTTTCTGTCTTTTTGTGTCTCTGGGATTGTCAGCTGAATCTCTTCAACTCTCTGCTCAGCCTGAGATTTTTTTACATCTTTCTCTGGAGCAGGGAAGCCGGGCCGGCTAATGATGGTGAAAGACACATGTAAAAAGCAATCAGCACTGCTTCATCAGGAGCAAAGCCAGGATTTAGGTCATGCATTCCCGTGGATCAGAGCCCATGCAGCGACTTCCTCAGGGAGGGTCCCAAATGGTGCCTGGAAATCATCTCCTGAAAAGTAACACATCCCGGAAACGTGCACCGGGAATGGCTGGCGGCCCCAGGCAGATTGCAGCAGGACTAAGGAGCTGCCCGAATGCTCCTGTTTACTCGCTGTGGTAACGGCACAAATTCTAGCATGTTTCCTTACAGCAGTTCCAGACAGGGCTATGCCTCTGAAATCAATCCTGTTTGGGCCCCCAGGGACCAAACCCATCAAACCAACATCACTGAATGGCCAGTGTATAAATCCTGCATGAGACCTGAGTGGCAAGAGTGGGCTGGGAAATGGGGGTTTCAACAACATGGGCCCAGAAGGGAAATGAAGTACCAGGCATGGGCTCCAAAGCAAGCCCCAGGTCTGAGCTCAGAAGAATTCGGTTGCTGCTGGCTTTCCTGCTGACCCCCAGTTAAGGGGTCAGGCTCCAGTGGATAGGGTTCCATGCAGCCTAGAGGCTGGAAAGCAACTGGCTTTTGGGTTTGACTGGATACCAGCATGTGTGCCTTGCTGACCTGCAATGGGAATCAGGATTTTTTTTTTTTAAGTGTAAATGCTGAGGCAGCAGGAGCCAAATCTGATCTTTGATGCTCAAGGATCAGTCACAAATGATTTTATTAACTTTTTAAAGTTTTTGCTTCCTGCCCGGGCCATCAGTCTTCCTGCATGGCAGGCCCCTGGGCAGAGAGCACGGGCGGCAGAGGAAAGGCCTAGACAACTTCCTAGGCTACAGTTTCCTCCCAGCTTGGGGTTTGGAGGTTGGGTGAGACCCCCATGCATTGATTGACATCAAAGGCCTTGTTCTTACACACAATGTTGCAGCAGGACAGTAGGTATAGTTCCACACATGTCCACGTATGTACCATGTGACACAACATGTGTACAACATATCCGTGATACAGGGCTTGACACACACGGAGTGCTGGTGGTCTGTGGTGCTGTCCCTAAGGACAGGGACTGCCTGTCATTCATCTTCCTGTATCCCAGTTGCTAACAGTTCTTATCTCCAATGCATTACAGAGAGAACACCGACTTATAAGAAAGAAGCCCACTGTGATAGCCCCGAGCTAACTTTCTGCCAAAATACAGCCCCTGTGCACCAAAGTAATCGGTTAGCAATGGAAGGGACCTTTTGTGGGTTGAATGCAAATACGTGCACTAGTGACTTGCCTGCTGACATGGTATAATACAAAGCACACAGCACCTCCTGGGAAAGCCTCTTCCAAACAACCAGAGTTGAGTTAACCTTTGGCTCTAACTTACTTCACAGGAAATCCAGATTAGAGAAATGAGTTCAATAACACCAGAAAGAAACAAGCCTACAGAGCTAGACTTGGGATGTTCTGCCAGACAACTGGCCAATCTCTTAAATAAGAGACTTAAATATTCTTTTCAAAAACAGGAGAGTGATGGGGGGAATGTGTTCTAGATAGTGGAATACTCAAGAGACCTAACCACCATATGTAGTGTGTGTTCCTTCAGGTGGGACCAGGGTTTGGAGACAGAGAAAAGCAATAAAAGACATTGGGTCCAAGTGGTCAAAGGGAAGCCTGAACTGTACATTAATGATGCTATAGATTTACATGCAAAAAAAAAAAAAGCACTTGTTGGATCTGGATGGTAGCCGTTCATTGTACTAGTCTATTTTGCTGTATGTTTAAACACTTTATAATACAGCCTTTAAAAAATGTTTTTAGTTAATTGGCAAGGTTGTGATCATTTCTGCTGTGTAGCAAGGTGACCCAGTCATACATATACACATATCCATTCTCTCTCAGATTTTATACCCACATAGATGACCACGGAATACAGGGTAGTTTCTCTGTTCTACATAGCAGGTCCCTACTGGTCAATCATTTCAAATACCTCAGTGTGCATGAGCCAATCCCCAACCCCTATCCACCCCCCCCCACCTGTCCCCTTTGGTAATCATAGAAGTTTTTCAAAATCTGTGAGTCTGTTTCTGAATACAACCTTTTTTAAAAGAGTGAAATGTCTAACTAGTATCTTGTAGATGATAATTGATGGAGGACTCAGGGAAGGGAGTGTTAGGCAAGAAGTCTCATCTCCTAGAGAGAGCTGTGTTAAAAGGGCCACTTATACATCCTCTTCTGGGAATCGGAATTGATCCTCCAGTCTCATACCGGGCTGAGCCCCATGCTGTGGGGGATGCTGGTGCAGCCATTCAAGTCAAAGACCCTGGAGGCAGGACTTCTGCTGGTCAAACAGTGATGTCATGTGTCAAGGCAGTAAGAACTGAGAAGACAGAGGGAGTTCTCTTTTATAAGAGAATGAGAAGCTGAGACAGGAGCCTAGAACCAAAGGTTTGAGCAATGTGAGGTGAGATGCAAAGTAGAGTGCGATTGGGTGGAGGGAGGTACCAGGGGGCTGACACCAAACCAGATGGACAAAGTCATGCTCCAGAGCGCTTTGTGTCCTCCAGGAGCCAAAAGGAGGCATAAGGAGATAATCTGGCTTTGATAGGAGCGGCATGGGCCAGGCCAGAAGCTGGTCCAGTGTCAGGATGAGACCTGTGAGCATCTGCCCTTGACCACTCACTCAGTCCCACCCTGGCCTGGGGCTGGGCTCTTCTCCATGGGTCTTCCTCCCCCACCTCCACTGGTTGAGCAGCCTTCTGCTTTGGAAGAACCGGGATCCCCGTGTCCCATCTCCTCATGCCAACTACTCAGACCTGTCAACTGCCTTTTCCACGTCAACCTCAGGAAAACCATCTGAAACTCCTTTCTCTCCCCAGCCCAGGGGAAGGACCTTTGGGATCCAAGAAAGAGAAGTGGCAAGAAAAGACCCCTGAAGCAGCTGTAGCCTCTCTGCAAGCTGCTGACTGTGGGTCATACATCAACGTCTGGTCCTGCCCCATGTGGTGAGGACACAAAGGCTGTTCAGAGGACAGGTGGGGTGACTTGAGCCAAAGATCTGGGGTTCTCAAATAGTGGGAGGGGAGTGTCTTGAAGGTGAAGACCCTGCATTTCTCCTCCATCTTTTTTTTTTTTTTTTTGTCTTTTTGCCATTTCTTGGGCCGCTCCCACAGCATATGGAGGTTCCCAGGCTAGGGGTCGAATTGGAGCCACAGCAATGCGGGATTCAAGCCACATTGGCAACCTACACCACAGCTCATGGCAATGCCGGATCCTTAACCCACTGAGCAAGGCCAGGGATACGAACCCTCAACCTCGTGGTTCCCAGTCAGATTCGTTAACCACTGAGCCATGACGGGAACTCCCACCTCCATCCTAATTTTGTTTGGTTTCAGCCTCCTTCCTCATGGGTTTACCCCCCACCGCCTCAGCCAATGGTGACAGATACCAACTCTCTCCCAAGGATGTGTAACCATGTTGCAGCATTTTAGTGGGAGCTTAATTTGCTTCTGCATCACCGAGGAGGAGGCCTTCTCCAGGGGCACCTGCTCCAAGGTACTCCAAGGGCTCAGTGGCTAATAGCATTGTTTTAGGAAATATTCCTGCTTCAATTCTCATTCACCCTACATCAAAATAGCAATTATGAACACATTGGTGTAACTGCCAAGATATGAGCAGGAATCATTTATCACCTTATCGCCAAGCATCCACCCTGAGGACCTCAGGACACTGTGCAAATGGTTCCTTCCATTTTGATTAAGGCAAGCATGGCGGTGGGGATGAAGTGGGCAGGAAGGTGACCATTTGTGGCCTGGAAAGACAATGGAGCATCCCTAAAATAAGGTTGTAGGAAGAGGTTAAGAATCGTCATTGTGCTGAGTGGTTCTTTTTCCCCCCAAAGAGAATATTTACATCCATGAGATATCTGCCTCAAGATGCATTTAATTTCTGGCTAATTGAGTTAGATTACAAATCAAATCTGTTTAATGTAAACAGAAACCCAGTTAGACTTCAACCTTCCACCTGAGTTACTTGGCTAATTCAATTCCTAATTTCTCAGTCCATCTCTTTCTCGAGTCAGTCGCCTGTGGTCAGTTTAGTTCATGTCCTCCCAAGATGGAAGCCAGCCTGATGGATGACCCTACAACATCCAGCAACCCCAGATGCCCCAGTTTAGGGGATCCACATCTAAAAGCAATTCACACTAACTTGATCAGCATCATGGCTGATTCATGGCGAGAAATATTTGTTCAACAAAGATTCTTTCAATTTTGGAATGTGAATTCATTATCAAAATATCCTTTCCAATGTAGAAAGCCTTGATCCTCACATTTAAAAGACCTTGTGAATGAGCACTATCATTATCATTGGTGAAGTTCAGAGAGGCTAATGGGACCTGATCAGTGTCACAAAGCTAGTTAATGGGGAAGCTACAATCACAGATATGATGTCTTCTCACTCAAGATGCCATGGTTTGGGATTCTTCTTCTTAACAACATCACTAAAAAGATTGAATCCTACTAGGATTCATCGTAGATCTTAAGAGGATCTGGTTTTGTAGGTAATAATCTGAACCTAAATAATGGATAAAGAGAGCATCTGAAAGGTGGCTGGCATCCTCCTGGGTTCACGGGGATCTTGCCAAATCCATCTCAGGGTACACAACATGTGTGTGGAAAGAAGAGCACCTCTAGAAAAGGAATGTGCTCACCTCCATCCCTGAGTCTCCAAGGCCCTTGGCACCCTGACTGGACACGCTTGCCTTTGGTGTGTTCCTTGGTGTTCTCCATAGGTGCAGACCCCACAGCAAAAAGGCACACACAGCTGTCACCCATGGAACCCTCCTACAATGCCCTTTGCATACGACACGAGAGTGACTTTGCTGCCATCTATCCACATGATCCAAGCCCCTTGCCGAGCATCTCAAAAACTCTCCTTGGACACATTTTCCATCGCTCCATCTCAACGTGAAGTTTTCTAGCTGTTGCCTGATCATTGTTTGCCCTCTTCCTAGCTTCTCCAGTCCTTCCTACTGCAGGGTTTTCTTTCAAGGCTCCAGGGCTACTTTGAGTAAAAGTTTTCCCTCTACTCTCATACGATCTCCCCCTTCTGAACACCCATGGCTTTCTATCCATGTTGAGCTTGTTGCATTCTCACTTTTTCTGTTATTCATACAGAGATCTCATCACCTTTGTTGAACCATGCAATTGGCAGAGATGGGTTCAAATCTAAAACACTAGATTGGTCTTCCTTACTTGTAGCAAGCACCATGCCTTGCATAGAGTGCTGTGGTCGCTGAATAATGGTCCCCAGACTGGTTCTTGTCTTCACTCCCAGAACCAGTGGATGTAAGCTTATATGGCAAGAGGAGCTTTGTGATGAAATTAAGAGTCAGTCTTGAGATGAGGTTATCCTGGATGATCTGGATGGACCTGGTGTAATGACAACAGTCTATAAGATGGGGAGTCCAGCCAGAGAAGGTGATGTGAGGAAGGAGGTAGAGTGTGGAGGGCTGTATTTTGAAGACGGAGGAAGGTGCCGCAAGCAAAGGAATACAGGCAGCCCCTAGAAACAAAGAAGCCAGGAAACAGAGTCTCCCCTCTGAGACTTGAGGAAAAACATGCCTTACCGATCCCTTGACCTCAGCCCAGTGAAATGCTGAGTTCCAGGACTCAGCATTTATAAGAACATTTATAGGAATAAAGAATAAATATGTGTGGATTTAAGCCACCAAGTGCACAGGAATTTGTTGCAGGAAACAGTGTTTGAAGAAAAGTTTGTTGAGTGGAAAAAAAATAAATGAATGACTATGAATAAATGAATGAATGAATTCGAGAGGTTCTGAATGGAACCCCTGCTTTTATACTCGGTTTTCTTGCTTCTACAGAGTCTTCCGTTTCGAAGGACAAACTCTCATTTTCAGGGAAGAAGTTTTGTTCATTGTAAAGCTTACTTTCCTGTGACTGACATGCTCTCTTTTAACTTTAATTTGAAACTGAACTGAATAACATCCTTGACTTTGACATATCATAGTGATTTAAAAAGTCTCTTCCACTTCAGGATCAAAAACACGAAACAGGAACTCAAAAGGCTATTAGCGTGGTCTGCCCTCCACCTCTTGAGCACAGGGAGAGGCTAAATTAATCAAAATGGTAATGGTGCCACAAATCAATTACTATTTAGGGTTATTCCTACTAAACTTGACCATAAAACTCTTCACATCCACTAAACCACACTTTTTTTTTCCCCCCAAAAAATAAGCCATGCCTTGTAAGACACACACATCATGGGCTATTAGCCGAGAGGCGATCATCTCCCTAATTTTCTCAAACAGCATATATCATTCACACAGAGCCAGAGCATAATTTGAAGGAAATAGGCTATTTTCCTTTGCTTCAAATGAATTAGAGTGAGATAATGCTTTTTTTCTTATTCAACAAGATCAGCATTTAGCTCTTCAAAAAAGTCTTTCAGATCTAAATACTTTAATGTTTCTAAATTTTAACTCATTCTGATTCTTCTAACTATTTAGAAAGCCAAAGGTTTTTTTCAGATCTCCCAAATTAACAGAAATCAAGTCCATAAGCATCAGCAAAAGTAGGATGTTGCATGACCCTCCCAAAAAAACAAAAAACAACCCTCCAAGCCTCTAGGTCTGCACGCTGAAACAGCATCTCTCCATCAAACTTAAAAATTAAAAAATTTAAATTTCAATTAAATTTCAATCAAATATAGTTATTTTAGCAAAATGTCAGAGAGGCGAGTGAATACTTAGATGCAAGTTCTAAGTCAACTCTCCTTCACACATAAGATGTAATTTTACAATGGATTGGAGTAGGGTTTGACTTGCTACACTGATCTATTTTTTACCAACAGTTAGAAAACTCAGATGCTTTGGGGAAGTATAAATAAGGACATTCCAAATTACATTGTGTAATTTTTCACACTTTCTACTTGTGTCTATGTGCATATTTCATTGTCTTTCATATTATCTGCGAAGGTGTAACAGTTTTATGTCCTGTGTCTATTCAGAAACAGCTGTGTGGTGAAAAGTCACAGCAGTTTTATTAAGTAATGTTTGGAGAACTGAGGAAATCCAAGAGGCACAGAACCAACTCCTGTTTGATTCTTGCCCATAAACCTTTGGCTTATGCTCCTTGAGAAAGTTACTTATACTTGATCTGTACAAACAAACTATGGAATGCTGCTCATAGTAGTCTAAAGCAATGCCAGGCTAATTTGTCAAAATTAATAACAAAAAAATATCAGAGATACTTTACCCAATGAAAATGATCCTCCCTTAAGATCACAGGTTCACCCACAGCCTAAAAACACCAGAGCAAGCTCTGCATGACCAAGTGAAATCTGCTACCATCGTGGTGTGGACCTCTCAGTCCTGTCTGCCCTCAGGAAGTCCTCCTTTGCTTCAAAGAAACACTGTTAGCCCCATCAACACTCCAGAAAAGCCACACTGCCTCAAAAAAGATTGACCAACAACGCCAGCCCTCAGGAAATATTCCACGGCAGTGACAAGGCAAACACTGCCCAATTACGGAGAGTACAACTCCCTCAGGAGAAAGAAAACAACAGGCAAGGTGAAGAAGCTGAGAAACCACCCCCAGTCAAACCAACAGGAGAACTCCCCTAAAACAGTCAACAATGAAACAGATCTCGGCAGTCTGACAGACCTGGAGTTCAAAAGAGAAATAGTGAAAATACTGAAGGAATTAAGAGAAGATATGAACAGTAATGCAGATACCCTCAGAAAGGAACTAGAAAATATAAGGAGGAGCCAAGAAAAACTAGAACATTCATTTGCAGAGATGCAAACTGAACTAGGGGCAGTAAAAAACAGAATGAATAATGCAGAAGAACGAATCAGTGATATGGAAGATAGAATAATGGAAATCACTCAATCTGGTCAACAGACAGAAAACCGAATCAAAAAACTGGAAAGCAATATAAGAGACCTATGGGATAATATAAAGCGGGCCAATCTACGCATAATAGGAATTCCAGAAGGAGTAGAAAAAGATAAGGGGATGGAAAATATATTTGAAGAAATTATCGATGGAAACTTCCCAAATCTCAAGGATACTGGATTCAAGATACAAGAAGCACAGAGGGCCCCAAACAAACTGAACCCAAACAGACCCACACCAAGACACATCATAATAAAAATGGCAAAAGTTAGTGATAAAGAGAGGATCCTCAAGGCAGCAAGAGAAAAACAGAATGTTACCTACAAGGGAACCCCCATAAGAATATCAGCTGATTTCTCTACAGAAACACTACAGGCCAGGAGGGAATGGCAAGAGATATTTAAAGGGCTAAAAGGAAAAAATATGCAACCTAGAATACTCTATCCAGAAAGAATATCATTTAAAATAGAAGGGGAAATAAAAATTTTTCCCAACAAACAAAAACTTAAAGAATACAGCAACACAAAACCCAGGTTAAAGGAAATATTGAAAGGGCTTCTCTAAACCAAAAAGGAAGGAAAGGGAAGAAAAAAGGAAAAAAAAAAAAAAGAAGAAGAGGAAGAACTAGGACTGAGGAAACTGCAATCAGAGAGAAGTCACTCAAATAAGCCAGCACACAGATTTAATCATGAACATGCTTCAAACAAAATAAAATTAAAAAGAAAAAAATAAAAGTCATCAAAACCATAAAATGTGGGCAAGGGATGTCAGGAGGTAAATAACCCTTTTTGTTTATATGTATGTCTCTCTTCTTAATTTTAATATAGTAATGAAGTGTTTGAACTTACAGGACCATCAGGCTAAAACACACAATTACGGGAAGGGGTTAGCATACTTAAAAAACAGGGCAATCACAAGCCAAAACCAAATATTGCATTTGCAAAAAATGAAAAAAAAAATACACTCAAGCAGATAACAACAGGAGACCATCCAACCAAAAAAAAAAAAAAAGAAAGAAAGGAAGAATGGAGAACCATAGAATCAACTGGAACATGAGGTTCAAATGGCAATAAATAATCATCTATCAATTATCACCTTAAATGTCAATGGACTGAATGCCCCAATCAAAAGACACAGAGTGGCTGAGTGGATAAAAAGGCAAAAACCTTCAATATGCTGCCTACAAGAAACTCACCTTAGGACAAAAGATACATATAGATTGAAAGTGAAAGGGTGGGGAAAAGTATTTCACGCCAATAGACATGACAGAAAAGCAGGAGTCGCAACGCTCATATCAGACAAAATAGACTTTAAAACAAAAGACATAAAGACAGACAAAGAAGGACACTATTTAATGATTAAGGGATCCATCCAAGGAGAGGATGTTTCTATCGTCAACATATATGCCCCAAATACAGGAGCACCCAGATACATACAACAAATATTAACAGACATAAAGGGAGATATTGATGAGAATACAATCATAGTAGGAGACCTAAATACCCGCCTCACATCAATGGACAGATCCTCTAGACAGAAAACCAATAAAGCAACAGAGATCCTAAAGGAAACAATAGAAAAGTTAGACTTAATTGATATCTTCAGGACACTACATCCAAAAAAAGCAGAATACACATTCTTCTCAAATGCTCATGGAACATTCTCAAGAATCAACCACATATTGGGACACAAAGCGAATCTCAATAAATTTAGGAGCGTAGAAATTATCTCAAGTATCTTCTCTGACCACAATGCCATGAAATTAGAAATCAACCATGGGAAAAGCAGAGAGAAAAAACCTACTCCATGGAGACTCAACAACATGCTACTAAAAAACCAATGGGTCAATGAGGAAATCAAGAAGGAAATTAAAAACTACCTTGAAACAAATGATAATGAAGACACAACCTCTCAAAATCTATGGGATGCTGCGAAAGCAGTGCTCAGAGGGAAATTTATAGCAATCCAGGCCTTTCTCAAAAAAGAAGAAAGATCCCAAATTGACAACTTAACCCTCCACCTAAACGAATTAGAAAAAGAAGAACTAAAAAGTCCTAAAGTCAGCAGAAGGAAGGAAATGATAAAGATCAAAGAAGAAATCAATAAAATAGAGACTCAAAAAACAATAGAGAAAATTAATAAAACCAAGAGCTGGTTCTTTGAAAAGGTGAACAAAATTGACAAACCCCTGGCCAGACTCACTAAAAAGAGGAGAGAAAGAACCCAAATAACCAAAATTATAAATGAAAAAGGAGAAATCACAACGGATACAGCAGAAATACAAAAAACCATAAGAGAATACTATGAACAACTGTATGGCAACAAGTTTGACAATCTGGAAGAAATGGACAATTTTCTAGAATCTTACAGCTTGCCAAAACAGAATCAAGCACAAACAGACCAACTGAACAGACCAATCACTAGAAATGAAATTGAAGAGGTCATAAAATCACTCCCTACAAATAAAAGTCCAGGACCAGATGGCTTCACAGGTGAATTCTATCAAACATATAAAGAGGAATTGGTGCCCATCCTCCTTAAACTCTTTCAAAAAGGTTGAAGAAGGAATACTCCCAAAGACATTCTATGAGGCCACCATCACCCTCATTCCAAAACCAGAGATACCACCAAAAAAGAAAACTATCGCCCAATATCATTGATGAATATAGATGCAAAAATTCTCAACAAAATCTTAGCCAACCGAATCCAACAACGTATCAAAAAAATTATACACCATGACCAGGTTGGGTTCATCCCAGGTTCACAAGGATGGTTCAACATACGCAAATCAATCAGCATCATACACCACATTAGCAAAAAAAAGGTCAAAAATCATATGATCATCTCAATAGACGCAGAAAAAGCATTTGACAAAGTTCAACATCCATTCATGATCAAGACCCTCACCAAAGTGGGTATAGAGGGAACATTCCTGAATATAATCAAAGCCATTTATGATAAACCCACAGCAAATATAATCCTCAATGGGGAAAAACTGAAAGCCTTCTCACTCAAATCTGGAACAAGACAGGGATGCCCACTCTCACCACTGCTCTTCAACATCGTTTTGGAAGTCCTGGCCACAGCAATTAGACAAACAAAAGAAATAAAAGGCATCCATATAGGAGGAGAAGAGATCAAACTGTCACTGTATGCAGATGATATGATACTATACCTAGAAAACCCTAAGGACTCAACCCCAAAACTCCTTGAACTGATTAATAAATTCAGCAAAGTGGCAGGATATAATATTAACATTCAGAAGTCAGTTGCATTTCTGTATACCAGCAATGAAACACTAGAAAAGGAATACAAAAATATGATACCTTTTAAAATTGTACCTCACAAAAATCAAATACCTCGGAATACACCTGACCAAAGAGGTAAAGGACCTATATGCCGAGAACTATAAAACTTTAATCAAAGAAATCAAAGAAGATGTAAAGAAATGGAAAGATACTCCATGTTCCTGGATTGGAAAAATCAATATTGTGAAAATGGCCATCCTACCCAAAGCAATCTACAGATTCAATGCAATCCCTATCAAATTACCCATGACATTATTCACAGAACTAGAACAAACAATCCAAACATTTATATGGAACCACAAACGACCCAGAATCGCCAAAGCAATCCTGAGAAACAAAAACCAAGCAGGAGGCATAACTCTCCCAGACTTCAAGAAATACTACAAAGCCACAGTCATCAAAACAGTGTGGTACTGGTATCAAAACAGACAGACAGACCAATGGAACAGAATAGAGAATCCGGAAATTAACCCTGACACCTATGGTCAGTTAATCTTTGACAAGGGAGGCAAGAACATAAAATGGGAAAAGGAAAGTCTCTTCAGCAAGCATTGCTGGGAAACCTGGACAGCAACATGCAAAGCAATGAAACTAGAACACACCCTCACACCATGCACAAAAATAAACTCCAAATGGCTGAAAGACTTAAATATACGACAGGACACCATCAAACTCCTAGAAGAAAACATAGGCAAAACACTCTCTGCCATCAACATCATGACTATTTTCTCAGGGCAGTCTCCCAAAGCAATAGAAATTAGAGCAAAAATAAACCCATGGGACCTCATCAAACTGAAAAGCTTTTGCACAGCAAAGGAAACCCAAAAGAAAACAAAAAGACAACTTACAGAATGGGAGAAAATAGTTTCAAATGATGCAACTGACAAGGGCTTAATCTCTAGACTATATAAGCAACTTATACAACTCAACAGCAAAAAAACCAATCAATCAATGGAAAAATGGGCAAAAGACCTGAATAGACATTTCTCCAAAGAAGATACACAGATGGCCAGCAAACACATGAAAAAATGCTCAACATCGCTGATTATAAGAGAAATGCAAATCAAAACTACCATGAGATACCACCTCACACCAGTCAGAATGGCCATCATTAATAAATCCACAAATGGCAAGTGCTGGAGAGGCTGTGGAGAAAAGGGAACCCTCCTGCACTGTTGGTGGGAATGTAAACTGGTACAGCCACTTTGGAGAACAGTTTGGAGATACCTTAGAAATCTATACATAGAACTTCCATATGACCCTGCAATCCCACTCTTGGGCATCTATCCGGACAAAGCTCTACTTAAAAGAGACACATGCACCCGCATGTTCATTGCAGCACTATTCACAATAGCCAGGACATGGAAACAATCCAAATGTCCATCGACAGAGGATTGGATTCGGAAGATGTGGTATATATACACGATGGAATACTACTCAGCCATAAAAAAGGATGACATAATGCCATTTGCAGCAACATGGATGGAACTAGAGAATCTCATACTGAGTGAAATGAGCCAGAAAGACAAAGGCAAATACCATATGATATCACTTATAACTGGAATCTAATATCCAGCACAAATGAACATCTCCTCAGAAAAGAAAATCATGGACTTGGAGATGAGACTTGTGGTTGCCTGATGGGAGGGGGAGGGAGTGGGAGGGATCGGGAGCTTGGGCTTATCAGACACAACCTAGAATAGATTTACAAGGAGATCCTGATGAATAGCATTGAGAACTATGTCTACATACTCATGTCGCAACAGAAGAAAGGGTGGGGGAAAAAACTGTAACTGCAATGTATACATCTAAGGATAACCTGACCCCCTTGCTGTACAGTGGGAAAATAAAAAAAAAAAAAAAAAATCACAGGTTCAATGGTGTGGCCATGAGAGCAGAGGAAGAATAATACGCTTAATCTATTTTACTGGAAGCTCTAGAATTCTTTTATTTTTTTGTCTTTTTGCCATTTCTTGGGCTGCACCCACGGCATATGGAGGTTCCCAGGCTAGGGGTCAAATTAGAGCCGTAGCCACCAGCCTACACCAGAGCCACAGCAATGCCAAATCCAAGCTGTGTCTGCAACCTACACCACAGCTCACGGCAATGTCGGATCCTTAATCCACTGAGCAAGGCCAGGGATCAAACACTCAACCTCATGGTTCCTAGTTGGATTCATTTCCACTGCACCACAACGGGAACTCCGAAGATGCAATATATATGAAATCGTCATGTTTTAGGTAACTCAATATTCATTCAAAAAATATTTATTGAACACGTACAGCACCAGAAACGAAGTATCAGGTACTGGGAATATAGCTGTGGACAAGCAGACTTTGCCTCTGCTCTCATAGGTGTAATGTGAGTTGTTGCATCTCATGTTATTAGAACTCTCTTTTAACATCTATCACTACCACTAATGCTATAACACTGGTAGATGTTTAAAAGAAATTGCTATTATTTGTATAACCATCAATATCCTTTATGTTGGGATAATATCTGGGACATAGGCATTAAATGATTAATCTTGTGGAATTTTATGGTAGTATTATTTTTGTCTTTTGTCCTTTTTTTTTTTTAGGGCCACACCCGCGGCATATGGAGGTTCCCAGGCTAGGGGTCAAATCAGAGCTATAGCTGCCAGCATATGCCACAGCCACAGCAAGGCCAGATCTGAGCCGTGTCTGTGACCTACACCACAGCTCACAGCAACGCCGGATCCTTAACCCACTGAGTGAGGCCAGGGATCGAACCCGCAACCTCATGTTTCCTAGTTGGATTCGATTCCATTGCGCCTGAAGGGAACTCCCAGTATTATCATTTTTAATTATTACATTGACTGCCAAAACATCCATTTGTGATTTTGTAGACAGGCAACCACTCTTCGTCCCATAAGTTGGGCTGAGTTTTTACTTTTAATTGGACTTACATTGTACCTATTAGTCTGCTGCCTTGTGAGTCAGGACTAATCAGAACCATACATATGAAAAAGATAGAACAATCTGGAAGGAAATCAGATCTAAATAAGTGTGCACCTCTAAAGCCAATGCTCTTCCTACTGTACCCAACCCTTGTGTTCTATCACCGTCTTCTTTGCACAACCACATTCTTTAACGTGACTCAATAAGCAATTGATCGATAAGGCAGTGATGTCAGTTTAACACAGATGCCATGTTGGTAAATAGGCGACCTTTTCCAGTGAGGTCATGTTTTGACAGGCTCAGAAGCTAGTGTTCTTGCCATTAAGTCAAAGTCTTAGCAGTATTGAAGACCTTCAGGGAAAAAGCTGAGGTCAAGCAGACTTATATTCCTGAAGCTCTAGTTGCTTCAAGAATGCTGATATTTTCCAGGACGTCAGTTGTTCTGAGACTTTGGCTTCATTAGAATCACCTAGAAAACTTGTTAAGCCACAGATTGCTAGGCTCGTCCTCTTTCCCCACCCCAATCCACAGAGGTTTGTGATTCAGTGGGTCTGAAGTCTGGCTTACACTTCTAACCATCGTCTGCAGGAGGCTCATGCTGCTGGTTTGAGGACCATAGCTCGAGGGCCAGAGGACTGTGTCAAGCTTTCTGAGGAAGCTGCAGATGAAGAATTTACAAAGCCATTTTTTTTTCTTATGTCAACAAAAATGATGAGAGAAGACTACCTCCAGATGATGATTTGTGTTGATGACACTGGTCTCTATCAGAAGCAAGTATCTTCAAGGACCTGCATCTTGAGGGAGGAAACATGAGCCACAAGGTATAAAGGCTGTTCTGCCATTTGGACCATGAATCTAGATAAAAATGCCGGAAGATTTAATGGTGCTAGTGGTCGCTATCATTTTGTTAGCAAAGGCTGCTATCATTTTGTTTTTGTTACTTTTCCAATTACAGAATTATACAGGTTAACCCTATTTTTCCCCCATGAGCCCTGTGGCTTTTACTGCAATTTCTTAAAATGTTTTTTATTTTTTTGCTTTTTAGGGCCACACCCCCAGCATGCAGATGTTCCCAGGCTAGGGGTCGAATCAGAGCTGCATCTGTGACCTACACCACAGCTCATAGCAATGCCAGATCCTTAACCCACTGAGCAAGGTCAGGGATCGAACCTGCATCCTCATGGATCCTACTCAGGATCATTAACTGCTGAGCCACGAAGGGAACTCCTACTGTGCAATTTGGCAGACTCTAGAGTTTTAAGGACAAATACAGCATTCAAGTAGAATATAAGTAGATAATAAAGCAATGTGATAATTAATAATACAAAAGTAGTCTTAGAATATAGCCTTGTGAGACTTATAGAGAAATTCTAATCAAATCCAGTGATGGTGGCCTAAGAGAAAAGGATGGAGAAGAAAGGTGGCAAGTGTGGATGGATTGATGAAAGAAGTGGTCTTGGCCCGATGAATACTCCTGTAAGACTGAATTAAACCTTTTCCCTGAACATGTCAAAATATCTTCTCCAGCTGCTAAGCAAGACCAGCCCTCAGTGCTCAAGTTTGGGGATCACAGAATGTTAAATGGGGCCAGATACCTTCAGGTATTTTGCTGATAAAATAAAGCTCTTGATCTCTCCTGACATTAAACAGGCCAGCTCTCCTGGATCATATTTTGAACATTGTTCATCTCCCCAAATGCTTCCCTTTGGGGCTCTCTGTGTAACCCTCCAACCCATTTACATTCTGTTCACAAGAGACACCTGTTGGTTCTCC
Organism: Sus scrofa; assembly: GCF_054392235.1. Lineage (NCBI taxonomy): Eukaryota > Metazoa > Chordata > Mammalia > Artiodactyla > Suidae > Sus > Sus scrofa. The sequence continues at coordinate 105,779,410 of NC_139388.1, read as the reverse complement.
AGAAAAGTGCATTAGTTGAAGGTGCTCCTGGGAGGCTACGAGAGTGAAGGAAAGGGTGAGCACCAGTTGCAGAGAAGAAAGGAGCCTGCAGGAGAGGGTCCCATAAGCAAAAAGATTTGGGGTTTTTTCCCCCATGTCCTGACAAAAGTCTTGCCGTGCCTCTTCTTTTCCATTATGAGTGAAGCAAAAATGCAGCCTGCCCCCAAGGTTCAAGTTAGAGGAGAAAAAGAAATGGGGAGATGCTTGTCATTCCCAATCTGGGGGCTTGAATACCAGCTTTTCTAGGGGTTGGGGGCAGGTTTCCATGAAGCCAGCCTCTTCGGGGTCCTTAGCCCTTCCGTAGTTTGCGCTGTCACCTATACAGAGCTATATGGAGAACTTATCCTTGGACCAGGATGTGCAAGTATCGCTAATGTTTTAATCCTGTGTAAGCTTTCAGTAGCTGATTTGGCTAAATCAAGACTATGGGCAAACTTGCTAAAAACGTGTTCCTCAAATGAGCTAAGGTGGAGGAATTGGGAGGCAGAAATCTGGTGACATCAGAGCTGGTGTCTGCAAAGTCATAGAGCAGAATTTACAGTAATATAAACCAGAAATTGGGATCTTCGATGGTGAAGCCAGACTTTTTTCCCCTACTTCCAACAATGGCTGATGGAGAGGTTCTCCTGGGTTTAGAGAAAAAGAGTAGATGGAGTTGACTTAATTAAAATGTTCACTTGAAGAACGCCAGTTCCTGGAGCAAAGACAGCCAACAGGTCATTGGACACACATCAACTATGGGACAACTATCTGAATTAGCAGCTGACCTCGAGAAACCCAAGGTTATGTGATAGTTACAGATGCAGCCCCCATCTGCTGTAGTCTGAAACCTCCCTGAGGGTAGGCAACTTTTAAGCAACTAGAATGCAAGACAATCTACCTGCATTTTAAGCCTGTATAGTGTGTAATTATAACTCATGTTTCAGAAGGTATTTTGTACCTTGATAGAAATTGGAGCCTTTACTAGGAACACCAGCTACCAGGATACACAGCTTGCTTGCAAGCATCAGGGTGCATTGCCTTCCCTGGAGGGTTCCCCCGCTGCCCAGGTTTCTGATGGAGCAGGCCTGATTGAGGCCAGAACGTCTGCATCTCTAACAACTTGCCAGGTGATGTTGAAGAGCCTCCAGGACCATGCTCTAAAAATCACAGTTATATAGAAAAACAAAACAAAACTGGTGATGGGGTGGTGAAACCCTCACCAGGGGTTGTGGGATGGACATGGAGTCCCCTCTAATAAGCTATCAGGGTGACCAAGGTCAAGGCACTCGGTTTGAGTTGAGTGGATTTAATGGCTTCTTACAACTCATGTTGGAATTCTGGTGTGAAGATTACTAGCAAATAGAGAATTCTGCTTAATGGCCCTGGTGAATGGTATATTATCAGTTCTTCCTGAAACTCCTGATAGTAAATGTTTTCCCATAGAATATTTGAAGGAAAAAGAAAACCTAAGTTGTCACTATCGACTATTTCATAATCAGCAAACACTCAGCTTCTGAATGAACAGGTTGCATCTTAGAAGGAGCGGATTGTCTGGCCTGGATGGACCCCTGGGCCACACTCTGTCCCACAAACCAGTTGAGATCCTCTAGGGCCACACAGCTTGTGACTTTTTCATCTGACTTACCCTGAGCGGCTTTGATTCAAGACTATTGGTCTGGGGATTTTAAGGCACCAGGAAGGCTGATTATTTTCTTTTAAATTACACCACATGTTAAGTCACTAAGCAATAAGTTCTGGAAGATCATTTGCCAGAAGAAAGGGAACCAACATTTAAACCTTTCTGCAAGGAACAGAAAAACAGCATGTAACTGGGAAGAATCTAGAAAGCATCATTTACTGTGTTTTATGTTTGTTGATGAACTAGTCTCTATCTGAACGCTCCTATTTCTAAAATGTAAATCAGGGAGTTCCTGTCGTAGCTCAGTGGAAACGAATCTGACTAGCATCCATTAGAACGCAGGTTGGATCCTTGACCTTGCTGAGTGGGTTAAGGATCCAGTGTTGCTGTGAGCTGTGGTGTAGGCTGCAGATGTGGCTGGGATCTAGCATTGCTGTGGCATAGGCCAGCAGCTATAGCTCCTGATTCAACCCCTAAGCCCGGAAAAAAAGAAAAGTCAATCCTCTTCCTGATCTTGTTAGGATAGGATGGGGGTGGGTCAGTGACCCAGTTGAAATATTTGAGCTCTTTGAATGTTGTTGACATATGTATATAAGACATACGTGTGTAGTACATGTGTGAATGTTTATATATTTATGCAGATTTTAAATTTTAAATTTATGTAAATGTTTTAAAATGCAAATTTAGTATATTATAAAATATATAAATTTACCATTGTAACCATGTTTACGTGTATAGTTCAAGAGTATGAATTATAACCATGGTGGGTTGGCAACTACCACCACCATCCATCTCCCCAAACAGAAATTCTCCATCCATCAAAAAACCATTCCTCATTCCTGCCTCCCTCAGCCCCCGGCAACCACCAGTCTAGTGTCTCTAGGAATTTGACTGCTCTAAGTACTTCCTATGAGTGAAATCACACAACCTTTGTCCTTTTATGACTGGCCTCTTTCACTTGGCAGGATGGTCTCCAGGTTCAAGCGTGGTGTAGCATGTGTACTTGTGTAGGATTGTTAAGACTGCGTAGTATTCCATCGGATGGATGGATCACTTTTTGTTATCCATTCATCCTTTAATGGACATTTGCATTGTTTCTTCCTTTTGGCTGTTGTCAATAATGCCTCTACGAACATGGGTGTACAAATATTTGACTCGAGTGTTATTTTATTTGGGGGATGTTTAGCACTGGTACATGAGTCAGGAACATTAAAAACAGAAGATATTCTCAGGTTTCTTACCCATAAGCCATGTGTAATGTTAGTAACACATCTCCACTGGCCACTCCACCCTTGCCTCAGACTTCATCCACACTAATGGATGGCCTTTGGGGTTTATGTTGAGTCATTTGGACATCCTCCTAGAAAACCAGTGTGGAGTCTATTTTCAGCTGACCACCAACAAAGACGAGAATGGTGACCAGCCTCCCTTTACGGATGCTAATAGAGAAATGTATCAATTTAAAAGTGAGTACCCAGCCATTTCTCTGCTCTTTCCCACTCTAGTGGCATAATTTTCTCGGACAGATAAGCACTTATTTTAAGTTTAAAATCTGCTACAAAAGCAAAACCTTTTGATGGGAGAGAGCCATTATGTTTGCTGATAGGTATCATTTCTATAATTGTGACTATAATCCCAGCCTTATGTAAAAGTTCTGTCATTTCTGCAAAGTGATTTCATCTTAAAGGATACTCTAAATATTACATAATGCAGTGCATTTAGATGACGTGAGCAAAGTATAACTGGAACACACTTACGAGGGTGATCAAACCACAGGCTAAACATTCTTTTCCCCTAAATTACCTTTGTACTAAAAAAACCACTTAGGCTGATATGAAAAACACACATTTTCAATAAAGTAGAACCAATTATCTCAATTTTAAATAACATTCTATGCAAATTGATGCTTACTTACAATAATACAGGGAAACTCCCTGTCACCCAAAGGTCTCAATGCATTTTCCAATTTTAATGATTTCCTTAAGTATTAAAAAAGTTGATTTCTGAGTGTTATGACATTGCATAATTTGCCTTTTAAATGTCATATAAATTAGGAGTAAAGAATGGAGTATTAACTTTCAACAGTGCCTCATTTTTACAAACAGTTGAGAATTCACATATCATGTAGTTCAGAGTGGACAGTTCAACCGTTTTTAGTGTATTTAGTAGATACATGCAACCATCACCACAGCCAATTTTGGAACATTTTGATCACTTAGAAATCCCATACCCTTTAGCCATCACTTCTCTATACACACATCCCAAGCCCCTCAGACATAAGCAACCACTCATCTATTTTCTGACTCTATAGAGTTCCCTGTTCTGGACTTTCCTATGAATGAAATTCTATAGCGAGTGGTCTGTTGTGCCCGGCTTCTTTCACTTAGTATAGTGGTTTCCAGTTTCATTCAGGTTGTAGGATGTACCAATAGGATTCCTTCTTATGTCCAAACAAGACCCCACTGTATGAATAGATCATACTTGTTCACCCAGTTGTCTGTTGGACATTTGAGTTGTTTCCAGCTTTGGTTTATTAGAAATAAAGCTACTAAAAGCTTTGTGTAGAAGGTAGCTATGAAAAATTGGTTTCCTTGCGAAGTGGAAAGTTATTTTTCTCTTGCTGCTTTCAAAATTCTCTTTTGACTTTTTGCATATTTCCTACATGTGTCTGTCTGTGGATCTATTTTTAACCTAGTTTGAGTTTGTGGAACTTCCAAATGTGTAGTATTGTCTTTCAAATCAATTCAGGAAAGTTCTTAATCTTATTTCTTTGAATAGTTTTTCTCTCATTCTTCTCTTCTAATACTTTCCACATACGTGGCTGTGCTAATGGTGTCCCCCATTTCTGAGTTCTATTCCTTTTTTTTTTGCTCCATTCTTTTTTCTTCGTTCCTGGGCTTGCATAATCTCCAGCAGCCTATTTTCAAGTATGTTAATTCTTTCTTCGGCCAGTTCAAATCTACTGTTGAGCCTCTCCATTAAACTTTTATTTCGGTTTTTGTAATTTAACTCCAGAATTTAAAAATAATCTCTTTGATATTCTATTTGATGTGACATTGTCAAGTTTACTTCTTTAATCATGTTTTATTTTGGTCCTGTGAATTCTATAAACCAGCTCTACAGACTAGTCTGATCAACTTGTGGCTCCTTGGAATAGTTTGAAGTCAGTGTTTGGTATTACTTATGACCCGATGAAGGCTCCCAGCAGCTGTTTTATTCCCTGGTTCTCCCCTGCACACTGGTACCCTAGAGTGGACTGTATGCAGCAAGATAAACACAGAAATCTGGTTCAAGAGTTGGTTAGGCAGAGACAAGACTCCCCAACCACAGTCATGGAGATACCACAAGATCAAAGGCAATCGACGCTTCACTGTTTGATTGGTTCCCTGGAATTGTGACCTGAAGGACATGGAGCAAGCATAATGGAGGGTAACAAGGTGGCAGCCTGCAGGGATGGGGTCAGAGGGTGATGAGAGAAGCCCAGCAAGATACTTCAGTAGACCAGTGTTGCTCTGGGTCAGCAGGTGCAAGACTTGGTGGAATGAATTCACAGCTGTGTAGTAAAGCAGACAATGATGTGGCAAAAGAAAAACTGACAGAACCAAAAAGAGGAGAGGCCTCAAGTTATTTTGTGCCATTCCAATAACGGAGAGTCCGGTACGAGTATGTTGAAGTTTTGGGGATTTTCCTTGGGGATTTTAAGAGGAAAATGCATTTATTTTCATAAGCATTTTGTCAAGTCGTCAACATGCTTAATTTTTTAAAAAGCATCTTACATCCAGATATCCAGTTTTTAAAATTAAATATCCTTTACATTTATTGCCACCATCTACTTAATTTTCCCTTCTCCGGATATTATCTACAGTTTGTTATTTTAACTCACAGCCTCAACAAAACAGGGAAGAGGAAAGAAAAGCCATTTTAAATTTGTGGGAGATGTCAATAGGCTCAAAGGACAAATAGTTGACAACAGACTAAATATGCGGTAAACCCACACTGTTCATGAGGAAAACCCAGAATTATAGGAAAACTTGCTACAGACTTGCTACTTGAAATGTAAGTGGTTGAAGCCTTTAGCTTGTATCAGGAACTATATGTGTCTGAGAGGTTACCCTACTTTCGTGCTAAAAGTCTGTTGCAGGTTCACGGATGCTGCTGGAACACGTGAGGCTCAGCGTCACATCAGGAAGGACAGTTTTCATGTCAGCAATAGCAGCAAGCCGAGTATCAGGATTTTTGCTTTGGCTTCCAAGCCCCACTTTCCTCAGGGTGCTGAGGAGAGAGCCACGTGGCACTTGCAGTGGGTTGTGAGATTTTTGCTTTGGCTTCCAAGCCCCACTTTCCTCAGGGTGCTGAGGAGAGAGCCACGTGGCACCTGCAGTGGGTTGTGACATACGACAAGATTCTTGCGCTCAGGGAAGCTTAATCTTTTATAGTGAGCAGTAAGCATGCTTCGCTTGCTCCTAAGGGAGACACTATTTCCTTTTTTTTTTTTTTTTTTTGGTCTTTTTGCCTTTTCTAGGGCCACTCCACAGCATATGGAGGTTCCCAGTCTAGGGGTCTAATCAGAGCTGTAACCACCGGCCACAGCCACAGCCACAGCAATGCGGGATCCGAGTCGCGTCTGCAACCTATACCACAGCTCACAGCAACACCACATCCTCGACCCAGTGAGCAAGGCCAGGGATCAAACCCACAACCTCATGGTTCCTAGCCGGATTCGTTAACCACTGTGCCACGACGGGAACTCCAGGAGACACTATTTCATCTTGCAAGGCTTTCAGCAAACTTTCCTTGTGCTCTGGAAGGAAGACATACCGTTTTTTTTCTGTATCCGCTTTCTATATAACCATCCTTGAAAATAGTCTGGAACCAAGAGCAGGGCAGTCAGTATACTGCATGCAAGACAGAATCACAAGAGACCCACGAAGAACTATCTCCCAAAGAAAATCCAGTTTATAAATGTTTTCAATGTACATCGCAACTTTTTATAGGAGCGATACTGCCCCTAGTGGTTAGAATAATACTTCCAAGGATATTTTGAAGCATGGTTCTGGCTAACCGAAGCATTTCATGCGGGAAGTCTTCAATTGGAAAATACCTGCAAGTACAAGATCTGGGGCAGGAGGTGGTGATGGCAGAGTTAGAGATGGATCCGAGGCCACTGTGCCTCACTTGGTTTTGTATCCACCATGGCCGGTGTGTAGTAAATGGTAAACAACTTACTGCTTAGGGTATTATGGCTGGAGCAAAAACAAAAAGAGGTATTAGGAAGATTATCTCCAAATGTTAGATTTAAATTGGTCATTAGGTCCCATTTCATATCCTACTGCTACCATCCTTTGGTTATTACATACAAGACACTATGCTGAGACATAGATGGATTGTGTAGTATGTATGCATTTAGATTGGTGAATATATGTGTATTTATCCTAAATTTATACAAGTATTTCCACTTCAGAAGACTGTATTTGTATATATTCTAATGACCACCCCATACGTAGGTACTGTTATCTCCATTTTGCAGATGAAATAACTGAGCCCAAGAGCGGTTAAGTAACTGATTCTGCAAAAATGTCAACCACATGCCTGGGATTTGACCTCAGGTTTGTTTGACTCTATAAACTCATATTATTAAGCCCTGCCTCATTTCTACCTTTTTACCAAGAAGCATGAATTTAAGATGCCCTTTTGGCTTTCTCTAGCTTTGCTTTATCATTATCTTCATGATTCATTTATGCTTTTCTGGCACAGTTCTTATAGAGGCAGTCTTTTCCATTGACACAATAGATGGAAACTTCTAGATTCTTTTCCTCCTTTATGTCCTTCCTCTGTTGTGCATTTACTTACTCAGGGCTTTTAGTAGGACCCATAAGGACCAGAGGTCCTACAAAGAGCAGTTGCCTGGGGCCAAAAATCACATTCTCTCACACCAATTCCATTTCCCAACCTCTTTCCATCCATTCCACCTTAATGTTCTGCAACAGGTGTTTTGGCTGGATGGGGTCATTGCTGTAAGATTGATGATAGAATTCCCCATGCAGATAGATCTGAGGCAGAGCTGGAGGAAATCTCTTATCTCCATCACTCTGGGAGGCCAGCTTTGGTCTTAGATATGTCCAAAGCTGGCCTCCTTCACGAGGTGACTGCATTCTCACCTGGATGTCCAGGCTTTAAGTGGTCCTGCTGACCAGAGCAGAGCGCAGAATCGAGTTCTGGTACTACTGGGACCACTCTTAGACTGGCGACTCGGACAATAGTGACCACAGACTCTCAGCAGTTAGAATATGTTGTCTGAAAGACTTCTTGATTTCAATTTCAATATTTACTTAAAAGGAAAGCATATTATCAAAGGTGAAAACAGCTAAGGAATCATTTATGGGGAAGAAAAACATGAGATATGGATTATTGATTCTGAAAGGGTTGTCCTTGAATTTCTTCAGAGTTCACCAAGATGCCAATAAAATGTAGATTCTTAGGTTCACTGAATCAGGATATACCAGAGTGTCTGAGAACCTGCTCTGTTAACACCAATTCAAGAGATTCTTTTGCATGTGAAAGTTTGAGTTGCTGATTTAGGATGGTTTATTTTCAGATTTGTCACTGTAATTTAATGTGATATTTCAAGCTCTGTATTTGTATGTGCCTGTTTTGTTTAATAAGGGGAGACTCTCCCCTCTTTGAGTGACTAAGTGTACCCAAGGGAGGGTGGTTTTAAAATTATTCTAGGACCACACTTATACTTCCTTAACTCTTCTGCTTTATACTTTTAGTTTTTTTAAATAAGTGGCTGACACTCAGATTTCAACCTTAAATTTCTGCAAGTAATGTTGGATTTCACACTTCATTGGAGAAGGTGGTCAGTGCAAAATCTAATCTAATGGACGGCACATTAAATCTCAACAGATCCAGTTCAACATTATGTAAGGGGAGCTGGCATGGAGCCTAAGAAAACGCTTAGCCATCTTTGGTAAGAGAAAAGTTTGTACTGGAAATGTTGTAATGTCCTATGCTTATTCCAAGATGTCTTATTTATTACTACTCACTCATCTGCCATCATTGTTGTAATGTTTTAAACAAATTTTGTGTCTGAGGTAATGGAAGAGAGCATGGACTGGGGTGAGGGTTGGGGGATCGATTTAACTTTCATGATTGAATAGAGAATTTAATGGTTTAACTCTATGCCCTGCTTACTAAAAGGGAATGGCAAGAGGCCATCTGAATTTATGGAAAAGGACTCTGAGAACGTTGACTTTGACTTGAAAGAGGAAATGAAAAAGTTTAAGTTGAGAATTGGTTAGAGTTCTCTAGAGAAGTGACAGGCTCGAGGTGGAGGATGTGTTAGTTTTCTGGCAATGCCATGACAGAGAACCATACACCAAGGGGCTTAAACAGCAGAGGTTTGTCTCACAGTTCTGGAGGGTGAAGATTTAAGATCAAGGCTTTCTCAGGGCCAATGTTCAAGTTCTCTCTGAAGGTTCTAGATAAACATCTATTCCAGGCCACTCTCCAGCCTTCTGGCAATTCCTTGGCTTGAAGCAGATAACTCAGATTGGCATTTTCCCTGTGTTCCTCTCTGTGTCCATATTTGCCCTTTTTATGAGGGCACCAGTCATTGTATTAGGGCTAATCCTACTCATTTTAATTTACATCTGTTCCCCCCCCCCGATAAGGTCACATTGAGGTTAGGACTTCAGCATGTGGATTTTGGGGGAGACAAAATCCAACCCATCACAAGGTGTAAGAATCTGTGAAAGAGATTAAAAAAAAAAAAAAGGTGTGAGTAATATACTGTTGGTAAAAAAAAAAAAAAAACTTTCTACTTTCTCCAGTACTATGCTAGGATTTTCCCATCTCTGTAGGAAAAAGAAAAAAAAAAAACCAAACCAATATTAGAGTAGAAAGTTCCCAGCAGATCACAATTTTGTGGCCTGGAGTATAGAGGAAACTGGAGTTTCTAGAACTAAAGCAAGGTGCTCAGAGTCAAGCATTGCAGTAGAAAATCTAGAATTTGAATCTGGGTCTTAGTCCTCAGACTCTGACACCTTACAAGGAGCTGGGAGACTGAATAACTTTGCCCTTGAAACCAAACATTGGCTATCATTCTCTGCATGTTAAAGGCAAGGGCCAACCCTTTCCAGAAGCAAAATCGGGCATCTCTTAAGTTGCCCCTTTCTGGCATTCATTGCATGGACCACACAACACTCCAAGGGCCCCGACGGACATCTCCTGTTGCAGCCTGGATGGTACCCTGGGTTTTACACATCTCCCCTTTCTTCTCTTTTACAATTCCCCATCCTATTGTCTCCCAGTCCAGCTCAGCTCAGCTCCAAGATGGTGATGGAAAATGTGTTAACCTAACTTGTTTCTTTTTGGGCAATAGGTGGTATTTTAATGGTAAGCTAGATCCCCACTCTCCTTTTCTTCAGTCTTTGAGCCCCCCAAAAAAGGGGGGGCTCAGAGTCATTAGGAAAAAGCAGGCAGTCATCATAGAATCCTTCACATTGCAAAGAGTTGGTCACCGTGTTTTCTGTCTGTTCTTAAGACTTTGGCATCTTGGGTGGGTCTACAGTGAATTCAACACATTGAGGAGTAAAAAGGTCCTATTGCAACTGGTATGCTGTTCAGCTTCAGGGCTTGTCTTGAGCTGTTTGGAAAAACTCTGCAGTATCAGTTTTTTTCCCCCTCCCAAATTTCATCTTTTTCAGCCTATTCAAAGATAAGCTTGAAACAATGCTTTCATGCTGTTTCACTTTACTCCCTCTGTGCACAGGATTTCAAAAAGCTGAATATTAATCAGTCAAGTATCCTGGTTTGTCTCCGAAAAATATCCATTCCCCCAAACTGGTTATTACCTTCAGTTGCTTTTGAGGATGTATCACTCACTCTATCAAGCTTATAATTGGAAAATGGCATGAGATTAATTATGGAAATGCTCTTCCATTTCAATAGTCAATTAACAGGGAACTGTACAAAGACCACAAGTACATCGTTTTATAAGCATTACACCAGAAGTTTTATTTTCCTATATTTAGGATTAAGAGAATCCGATGAGCATTGTTTAAATGAATTTGACATTCAAGGGATGCATGGATTTACCTTGTCAAATTATAAATTCCTGCTTATCAAATTAACATTGATTTTCTTTATTATCCAGGACCAGAGACCTTTTCACATGAATGCCTGCCATAGTTGTTGCTAGGTTCAGGTCTAAGATTTCAGAAGGAGCATCAGCTCCTGTGGACCCCATTAGACGTATTCCTTCCCCATATCCATGGGGCTGTGTGCAACTCTTAAAGATCTATTATTCCCTTAAATGTGAAAATGGGTCTTTCTCTGCCGACCAACAGGGAATATGTGTTGGCACAGGCTTGTGAAATTGGTCCTGAAGGGTTCAATTTCAATAAAGTTTGGGACTTGTTTTGATATTATCACTGAAGGCTGTCAGAAACACAGATGCCAGGTGTGCAGTGAGGTGAGCTGGGACAAATGTCTAACATCCAAGTCCAGGACAGATTGTATTTCTTCCACCCGCGAGAACGCCTACACATAACAGTATCTTGATAAGAGGTCTCGCTCTACCTACTGTAGCCTCACCTGCCTGAGGGTTTGCAGTTAATTTGCCTCCTTCCTCTCAAGTTTGAAAGAATAGGAAAGGCAGAGGCTCTTACTGATTCCTCTACCCTCCTATCTTTCAGACCTTTGCTGGAGCAAAGGTCCGGCTTTGGAGTCTAAGAAACCAGGTCTTATACCTTTTGGCTCTGCTCCTATGTAATCATTTAGAATTTATGAACTTTTAGTTTTCTTATTTGTAAGCTGAGGACACTAAAACCTACCTCATAAAGCTGTTGTAATGATTAACTAAAATCCATGTGAGAGCACCTGTCATTCAGACCATGCTCAGTTGATGTTCTGTTCATCCTCTGGTTAAAATCTTGGGTGCTAGGTATTTTCTCTCTCTCTTCCTCACCCCAACCAGTCACAAGGGTATATATTCTAGTATACTCTGGTATTTTAGGATAATGGTTTGAAGGAGATTCTTTTCTAAATCAGAAAACTAATCCTTGCTGAGGCATTAATGAACTTGAACATTTTAAGAGTGTGTCCCCTCCCAGGTAACATGTTGTCATTTTCATTTAAGCTTTTAGGAGAGGTTTTAACCCCAATAAAGGACTCTGAGCTTAAAAAGTCAGAAGATTGGGGAACATGTAACATTTGAGGTCAGGTAGCTCTAAGTTTCAGACAGCTATCCGCCTGTGTGCTCAGTGGCTTATGTTAAACGTAGGTGATTTTTTTCTTAGAAAAAGATTATGCATGCAGGTTGTAGGCAAATTTGGAACAAGCTGTTTTAAAGGGACTCCTGTAGGCATGTGGATCAGCATGTGGAATCTAAGAGCTACTGCAAGGAGGCTGCCTTGTGAAGGCAGCTGGAGGACAGTTGTCACTTAGAGAAGCAGAGGGCTGAGGATCAATGCAGGGCAGAGGTATCCAGCAGCAAGCAGTAATCCCCTTGTGCTCCTTTCTGGGAAAACTTCTCTGTGGCTTCTCCTGGAAGCACAAGGGGTCCATCAGGCAGGGCAATCTGAGCAGCTTCTCATTTAAAATTTAAATTCAGGGCCCCCCATGAAGGTTGCTGAAACTTGGCCTCTGTACACCAGCACCAAATTGAGTCACAGGGACAGATTTTTGGGTGAAGTAGAAAATAGCTTGATTGCTGTACCAGGCAAAGGGGGCTGCAGTGAGCTAGTGCCTCCAAACTGTGTCCTCCCTGAAGGGGGTCATGAAGAGCCTTACAGCATTCAAGGAGCAGGGCGTGGTCAGCTCATAGACTTCAGATGGCTGGGTGGTTACGTAACTGGGAGTTAGCATCAACCACCTTCTGGTTCCAGCTGGTGTGGTGTCTATGAACTTGTGGGCAGCATACAGTTAACTTTTTCCACCTGGTGGGGGCTTTAGTGCCTGCAAGACAGCTCCAAGGACATGGCTCAGAAGATTATCTATAGTCCTTGAGGAAGAACTGAAAGGTCCTTGACTTTGTTAATGGCTAAACTATTATTTTGTCCTGCTTGACTGTTTTCCTTTCTGTATTTTTTCCACTTCTGAAAAATTCATTCTTTGACTAAAGTTCTTCTACAGACAGAGGACTTGGTGGGGGTCTATTCTGGGAAGGTCCCATAGAGTTCTGCTTGGTTAGTAACTTTCCTTTTTCTATTTTAGTCCCACCCACAGCATGCAGAAAGTTGCCAGGCCAGGAATTGAACCCATACCACTGCAGCAATGCCAGATCCTTAACTGCTAGGCTACCAGGGAACTCCTCTTACACAAAGTGGTTCCTAGTGCTGAGAACCTCACCATGTGTCTGCCTTCGTCATGAATTTTAAAGCCCTCTTCGCCCCTGGCTAGTTTGATTTTTGTAACCATTGCTTTTCCCTGGTAAACTGATGCCCACTCACCTTAGCTTTCATCTACTCATCTAGAAGATAACATTTGTCTTGGCCACATAGATACTGTGATGGAAGCAATGTAAAAATTTTCTTTCTCCGTGTTGTGGCTGTAGAGACTGGATAAAATTAAAAACTTCAGGGAGTCACATACAATCAGATTCCGAGCACTGATCCCAAAGCAGACAATGCTGATCCCCATTATTGCTCAGCTCAAGAGACCGAGATTGTAATGCTTAAAAGTGAGAATTTTTAGCTGTATACAAGTTTTGTCGCGATTATGGTTTTCCCAGCTTCAATTGTTTTAAGAAGTCCTTTAAGGAAATACATGTAGGTAAAACCCTTGGCTCCCCTTTCTTGGCCTGGCATTTGGATGCATGCTGACCAGGAATTCAACATCAGATTATCAGGGAGCTGTATACGTATGATGTGATCACAAATGATACAGTATGAAAAGAAACATCAGATACTTGATGCCACTAAATCTTTGGCTCCAAATGGCTTTCTTTACACCGCTCTCTTCGGCAGCAAGTCATCAATGGAATGTATGGAGGAAGACTTCAGCTTAGAGAAAATAATTAGACCAGATAAATTAGAGACCAAGGGGAGCTGCCCAGCAGAACACTGTTCCCTTGGCCATTAATGTAGTTTGCAAAGAGCTGCCCCAGTGGGCACTTCTTTGTGTTTTGGTTACTCTGCCTGAATCAATTGTCAAGGTCAATGGGATTAGCCAGCTAGGTAGCAAGATTGGGAGTACCTGGTACAGTAACAAAAAATCAAAGCAGATTTCTTAGTGGGACTCAAACTCCATTTTACTGGTGTCAAGAGGAGTTAGGATGTGATCAATGGATTCGATGAATAGGAGAAACATTAATGACCAATGAAGAATCGATTTTTCAGCTCTTTATCGTCTCGGGGCAGCTATGTGAGTGTAATCTGCTGTGTGCTTTACTAGAAAACATGAGCTTGGGGTTTTAGCAATATTCCTTTGGAGACAAAAATGCCAAGAAACAAATAGTGTGTGAAATTCTTGAAGCTTCTAGGCCCTTTGGCGTGTCAGTGATAACGGGTTCTGCAGAACTATTCTATTTTTAAGTTCTCTCGGCTAATTTTAATCAAGCCACCTTCAGAAACCTGGGCTTTTCTACTTGGGCTGTGGGATCATTCTGATGGCACAATGAGTGAAATTCAGCATCGGCAAGCGGGAGGCCCCATATGGATTCAGTACTGGTACACCCCAAACCTCAGCAGGCCTGATTACGGAAGAAAAATGACAAGTGTTTTCTGCTCACCTGTCCTTGCTTTCCACAGAGCAAACTTTAAGTCACATTCTTAGCTTTCTGTCACTTGAATAGGGAGAGGGGCTTTCAGGTGGAGGAGGGCTATGATTAAAGCTTGCCAAGGGCTGAGAACAGACATGCAGTAACTGTTGTGAGGTTTGTTGTTGTTGTGGGTTTTTTTTAAGTGGATCTGAGGATTTAGAGAAGATAGCATTAACTGGGGCAGAAAGAGGCTGCATGATATATTCAAGGGAAAGAAGGGGCATATGTTTGATAAAGAACAGTTTCCCACCATCCATAAAGGAATTTGGTGGACAGCTCTTTGCCATTACAAAGCATCAGGAAAAAAAGGCAGGTGGAACTGAACCATATTTAAGCAATAGATGAAATACATCACTACATGCAGAAAGAGAATTCTGGAATAAGTAAAGACCATTAAGCTGAGAAAAGGAAACCTTGCCTCTTTACTGGGCTCAGAGGCCAGGGCCTCATTCCAAAGACCTGTGGGCCCTCGTAGACACTGCAAACCAAGGTGTTGTTTTGGTTCCTGTTCAGTGCCCAGTGGGGCTCCCAGAGATTCTTGGGGGTGCTCCAGGATCAAAGTGGTATGAGATGATTGAGCTTCAAGTAGCAATAAGCTACTTTTCCTCCCTGGGAAACCTAGGATGGCCTCCCTTCTGATCAATCTCCACGTTGACAGCAATGGCGTGGGAGAGAAGTTAGCTCTGGAAAAAGACCCCTCAACTGCCTCCTGAAGTTTGCACAGCAGGGTGAGCTTTGCCTGGACCCACCGTCCTGATGACCTTAAGCACCTTCATTCAAACTGGTACAGATTCAAATTCATGCTCATCTGCATCTGTGTGATGCTGGACTCCTACTTTTCTTTCCATGGATTCACATGTATAGAGTATTTCAGAGTCTTTAAAATACCTATTTTAGAGTGTAGGTAAGATTCTTCAGGGGTTCATGTGAAACAAAGTGGGGCCGGGTATGTGGTTAGCCATCTCTTCAGGAACCAAGGCAACAGGCGAGCTGAGAAGCTGGCTGTGTGCATCATACACAGACTGGACAACCCCAAGTGCCCAGCTGGGGGACTGCAGAGGCTGAAACCACATAGCCCTCACCTGGCCCCCTGGCTGTACCACCTACTGGTGTTGCACACCCTGGAGGGGCATCGCTTTGCTCTTTGCCCACCGAGGGGGGTACAATTAATAAGTGCATGATATTTGGGGGGTGGGGGGGAGGCTGGCTGAGAAGCCCCTGATGTCAAAGGAAAAAAACCACCTCCTTCAAGATGAAATGATGCTCAAAAGCATCTCAGCCCCATGTGGGCTTATGAAGTTAACTGGATAATGATTTCCTCATTTAGAGAGGCTCGGGGCAGCTCCTGAGGGCCAGGGAGAGCTCGTGGCCCTTACTGTTGCCAGCAGAGGGTGGGAGGGCAATCATGTGAAAGAAAGATGCAAGGCTATTGAATCAATGCTGTAACAAAAGTTTACAGTAGGGGCTAATAGGGTCAGAGGGGTTAGAAACAGGAAGAGTAGAAAAGTGTGGGTCTCCTCCAAAGCCCTTTTCTTGAGTCTTCAAATCAGCAGTTAGGTGAGTAGGACATCCACCTGTTGCCAGTGAGCCTCTCCCTCCTGCAGCCCTTTCTCTGCCTTTCTCTTTGGGTGTTTCCCCTGACCCCAGGGACCAAGCGATGAACCCCTACAGTCTATAATCAAGCCCCAAAGGGTATCTATTGTGGGTCCCAATCTTTCAATGCCACCTAAGACAGATGGACTAATTAGACAAATGAGTTCATCCCATTGTTTTCGTGGGTAATCGTGGTCTGTTCCTTATGTCTCTGGGGTTACATGCATTTTCATGGGGGCCTCAAAACCTTAACTTAAGACATTCTTCTACTGCGGGGTGATGAGCCTGCAGGGAGGGTGTTTGGGAACAGTTGGTCCTTCTCGGACCGTCTGAAATCACAGCACCTATGGAGAAGCTTCCTCAAGCAAATGAGGTTCTAAAGCGTTTATCCCGAGCCAGAAGAAAAGTTTCAATTTAAAACTACAGGGCATACATTTATTAGCATAGTTTTTTGGGATTCCTCAAAAGAATTACTGAGAAGGCCTTTGATGTATCAAATATTAAGGCTTTGATGTATCAAATGCTCTGAGCCTGAAGGGCTTAGTTCTGATTAGGAAATTCTGGTCTCTGGTCTCTCTCTGGACTTTTGACGACTTGTGCATCCTTTCAGTCAATTGGCAACTGGCATCATCTGGGGAAGGTGGTATGTCTGTCCACTGAAGACAATTCAATCCCCATCCTGCCAAGGGGACGTGGGATGGGGCTGGCCAGGGAGGCTGGCTGATCTTGGGGATGTTCTATTATGGCTGGGTCTTTTCATGCATTTTTAAGGATGGGCACACTCCTTTCTGTGCACCCCCAGCTCCCTGCCCCCGCTGCCTACTGAACCTGTTGTCTCCCAGGAAGGAAGGAGAACCCTTCGGCCTTCAGGTATCTAATGTGTTTCACCTGGGCCCTGGGTGTGGCCCAGAGCAAAACTAAAGTGGGACTTTCACAAGTAAACTTAACAGGACATGATGGGCTGGCGACTTTCCCAGCTGAGTGGTGCACATGAAGGCATCTGGAGAAGGGCTGTGGGTAGGAAGCTGACCCCCCCAACACACACCCAGCTACCCTTTGCATCCTACCCATCTCGCTTCATCTCTGATCGGGAACAACTCTGCTAGAGTGTTGTTCAGTGGTCACGTCCTTAGTACTGTTCACTTGCCAGGCGAAGGTTGCCTGGGGCTCCAGGGAAGTGTCAGAGATACTGGTGACTGTGGCTCTGAGCCCTTCCCCCTCCTGGGGAGCCTCTCTGGGTCCTGCACCCTGCAGAGCCACCCACAGGGAGAGCAGAAGCAGAGGACTCCAGCTTCCCATGCAGGCTGCTACCCATGGGCCTCCCAACAGCTTGAAAGGAGGTCTTGGAGTTCCCGTCATGGCTCAGCAGTTAACAAACCCGACTAGGATCCATGAGGATTCGGGATGGATCCCTGGCCTTGCTCAGTGGGTTAAGGATCTGTGAGCTGTGGTGTAGGTTGCAGACATAGCTCAGATCTGCTGTGACTGTGGCGTAGGCTGGCAGTTACAGATCCAATTCGACCCCTAGCCTGGGAACCTGCATGTGTTGCGGGTGTGGCCCTAAAAAGAAAAATTTGCTAAAAGGAGCAAGTCTTTTGCTATCTGGGTACAGCAACTCCAACTTTGCTCGCCCATAACTGCTTACACTTGAGCGTGAACCCAAGAGCCACGCTCAGGTTTATGCTCATTAGATGCACGTGGAATGGTGTTTTCGCTAAATAACCACCTGCCCCCACTGAGCAGGAAGCCTTTTTTATCTCCTGTATCAGTGAACTCAGGTAGCTTCTACCAATGCTCAGGAAGCAGCGAGGTTGGAAAGAAAATACGCCTCAGAGAGAAGTTGGAACTCTGCTTGGTATTTTGGACTCATCTGGACAGTGGAAAATACAGACCTCCCTGTCGTGAAGATTAAACTTGAGTAGTATAAATGCTCAACAGGCTCCTGATCCACGGCGTGGACTTAATGCTGATGATGTTAACACCTGTCAGCTGGGGAGGAGGGCGACGCTCCAGCCTATCTGGGGAGGTGCCAAGCGAGGAGACTGTGCCCAGGCTGCAGGATGGGGGTGGCCAAGGTTTGAGGGCTGGTTCCAAACTTTAGGCAGAGAGCACTATATTTTCCTCTAGGCCTTGAAACAGACCAGAGATCATGAAGCCCATATCCCACTATCTAAGGCGGGGCGGGAGGTCTCCTCTGATTAACAGAATTGTGTGGAAAGCCTTTTGGGAATTGCTAGGGAGTGACGAAGCTTATTGAACAACAAGTTCTTATGCAACCACATGAGGACCTTGTCATCTCACACATTCCCCAGACCTTGTTGAAGGCAGTTGGATGACAGCTGATGTGTCTTTTGGGATGCCTTGCGCCATGCAGGCTAACCGCAGGCAGCCTTTAGATCCTTTTGCTCCAATGTCAGTTTGCTTAGGAGGCTGGATGGAACAGCCAAAAACCTGACTTTAATCACCAGATACTTTCACATAGGCAGATACAACTGACTAGAAACCATTTTCTTCTGGAAGTGGAGTGAAGTGTTTTACGGTTGGCTATAATATATAGGAAATTCCTCTCTGTAGTGAGCAGTGACCTTTTCTGACCTATAGTCCATATAGCATTAACCTCTGAAATTTGAACGTTTGACTGTGAATGTAGCTATTCTTCAAGCCCATGGACTCATGGCAGGTAGGCCGGCATATTACTCTGGTTCAATTCTCCAGTTTTTCCCCCAAGAAGCAACCACCCCCCCCCCACCGAGTTTGTCAGTGATTAAAATACAAGTGCATGTGCAGAGGCATACACACTTCTTCTCTTTATCAAGTGCTTTTCCTAAAGCATGACGCTGCCAATCTGGAGTCTGATCAAAGGAAAGTATTTGCCACCTGCAGCCAGGACAGGGCAGAATAGGCCATAGTGACAAGAGCCCTCAAATCTCAGTGGCTTAGACCACAAAGGCTTATTGTTCAAGCAGCCCCCAGGTGAGTGGCAGAGAGCAACACCCCTCAGCATTGCTCAAGAGCTGAGCGTTGGGGGGTTCCCATCTTAATGGGGAGTGTCTGCCAAGGTGCTGCTTACCTTTTTAGCATCAACACTCTTCACTGCTGCTCTCATCCCACTAGAAAGACCTGCACGTGGGCTGATTTGACGGGTCAAGGACTCCATTTCTTGACTACTAAGGAGGGAACTCTGATGTGAGCGAGCCCTAATGAGGCCTCAGGATTTTATGAGCATCCTGCGGGCACCTGCTCTGGGCTATCTACTACACGAGAGTTGCTGAGTCTGTTCAGTTCTTATGCTAGAGGACACAAACTACGAGGAAGGGGTGTGGAACAGAGAAGAGGGTTAGGCTTTCAGGCAGATAAGTTACAACAGGGCAGATGCCATCGTGCAAGTGACTTCAGGTATGGGAACAGACAAGATTGGAGAAAGAGGCTAATGAAGCAGGCAACATTTGAACCGGGTCTTGAATAGTATATATTACTTGAGAATGTATGATAGTCTTATTTGAAATAAAGCCTTTGTGAATGTTGAGGTCAGCTTTAGTTGTGTAAGTTTGAGAGATCCAGCATTCTGTTTCAGCTCAAGAAATAATTTCAACTTCTAAAGAATCAAGTCATTCACGAACATAGTGGTCTCGTCAGTGTGAGCTGAAACCGTGACCCAGAAGGACTGGCCGGGGACCAGGCAGGTGCCAACAGGTGTGCGCTAAGGTAGTCACATTCTTATACAATCAGGGCAGGAAAGTTTATAGGAACTTTGTGTTTTTCATGGAAAGACCGTCTAGGAGACAGGTTTTAGATGCCATGACTTTGCAATTGGAGATAGGCCAAAAACTTGTAGCAACAAAGAGAACACCAAAACAATCCCCGAAAATTGTCACTGAAGCGATAAAAGCCCATGACTTAATCACTCATTTACTAAACTTTCCCACTTAGGACAGTTAAGAGTCGAAGCTGCTACATTTTCCCTTCACTCCAGAAATTCCTTTTTGTCTTAGCAAGAGCCTCCACCCAGATTCAGAGAAACTTCAGTGGTGATTATTACAGGAATTTTCTGTGCCTCATGTAATTCTAGGCACATATTGACTCGTACCCAAACCACCCTTGCTAGAGTAGCCACCGGTATCTTTAACCTCCAAGCTAAATTATAAGGAGCGGCGGGTCACACAGGACCAAGTGCGGACTAGGGCTTGAACCCCGATAGTGTAACTTTCAAGCTTAAGTTCTTACTCATTCCACTACATCACTTTTATAGAATGAAAAGAGAAGTATAGAAAAGGTGTAAAAAAGCCTATAAAAAAACACTTCCCCCCTCATTAAAAACTAATAAGCCTGGTAGGTTGGTTTTAAAATTACTAGGCTGCAACTTTCTGCAGGTACTTAAGTCTTTATAAAACTTGTCTTCATTGAAGATAACATCTAATATTTAACTATCCTCAAACACTTCCCTTGCTCTGCCAGCACAAGGCTAAATAGATTCAGCTATGCGACGAGGACAGTTTGCTTGAAGTCCCTATGGCACCACGACTAAGAAGCCCAGACCAGGCAGCGCCCTTCCTATCACTGAACCAGGATTGCTTTTGCCCAACGCCCAACCTGATGCTGAAAGCCTAGAAGTTTGCAAGAGAGTTTAAGCACGAAACAACCCAGCACAGAGTCGAAAGGAGAGAGTTTTAGATGCGCCCAGAAAAAGAACCCGCTTGCAGGTATTTATGAGATGAGGTTGTGGGGGGCGGGGTGCAGGCGCGCAGAGCGCTGGGAAAGCAGGAAACGTGATGGAAAACAGGTGCAACATCGTCATTCTGCGCAGGCGCAGCTCAACCACAACCGGTGCACGTTCAAAAGCAAAGGCGCTTGGCACGTTCAAAAGCTGAGGGTGGGGTTTTCTGCCCTCTGACGTCGAAAGGTCACGGAGCAGGCACTCGCGCATGCCCAGTTGAGGGGGTTTCCTAGCGGCCCTTAACCGAACTCTGGTCCAACGAGATGCAGCTGACTCCAGGTTCCTGGAAAACAACTTTGGCAAACATCTGCTTGTTTAGGCTCCGTGCTGCTCGGAGGATGTGCGGGCTTTTTGCAGCAACAGTTAAAAGGAGCTTATTAGTGAAAGCAGGTGAAATGGATTTTATTAACGGTTACTCACGGTTTCATCCATAGAAGGAAGGCAAATGAGAAGGGATGCATGACTTTTGATAAGCTTGCCAGGTGGATCACCTATGTCTTTGTCGCCAATCCGCGGGTAGTTGGTTTAAATGCTACTCATATGTGCCCGAAGTCAAGATGTTTCCATCTAGGCTCCCTTTCTCTTGAACTCTGGAATAACTACATGTAAGAAGCTGCTACGCATATTGCTTTTCTAGGATAGTGTTTTTCCTTAAGCTATTAAGCTTTTTAAGAAGCCCCTCCTGACTAGCTGATGACAGAAACTTCAGATGAGTTAGAAGGGTGGCATTTTTTTTTCATGGGAGCTTCTGTTATACTTTTTCCTGTCTACATTTTAAAAACACTGGCCTTTGGATAGAATTGCCATCTTGGAACCTAGAGGCCCATTCAAGGGCACCCATTGCTCACATTTGCATTTGCAGAGGATCTGTTTCTGGGTGTCCTGGAGCCGCCACCACACACACGAACTACCACTACAAGTGTGCACCCCGCACATGGCAGTGTAGGTTGGGCTTTTCTGCAAATCCAGTGTCTCAAAAAAACAGATACTCAGAGCTGCCCTCAGACGAAATTGCTGAGAAGCGACAAGGCTCCAGTGAGAAGTCCCTGAACGGTGCTGATGTTGGTGCAAGTCAGTGGTGGATAAAAGGTGAGGGGGGATAAGGGAAAAATGTAGCAGTGGGATTCTCGGCGTGTCATCCAGGCTTAGGGGGAAATCCTCTGCTTTTACCAAGGGTATAAGGTGACGATGCATAAATCAGGATTTGTTATAATGAAGTCATTTTATGTGACACTTCTAAATGGAATGTATGAGCCTTTGACTTTTCAGTGTCTGACAGGGGATCTTTGAGTAAGTTTGGCCATTCAAATGATGGGTCATATGCCTTGATGGTGGGAATAAAGGCAGTGACAAAGCCCTGTGCCCCATTTCAGTGACTGTAAATCCCTCGTTTACCTCAAATTCTGGAGGGAGCTGTTTGTGAAACTAGCATAGGCGTCACAGGCAGCTAAGGCTTCAGATCCCACCTGATGGTCCTCAGGTTCTCCAGTGCAGCTTTGTGGAGAAGAATAATTATTTTGATTGAATCCTCATGGCTGAGCTCCTTTTCAGCTGCTTTGATTTATTCTTTTGAGTATAAATGAGTTTTCAACGAGAATTACAGAATGGGCAATACCAGAGGAAAAGAGTGCCAGTCAGATCTATGATTCAAGATGCTGTTCCAAATAGCTATTGAATTCCTTGAATTACTAGTGCTTGAAAGCTCCGGCCCCACTGCCCCCAACTCTCCTGTCCACCTCCCCTCCCCCAAACCCTGCATGGGCCTGCATGATTGCGATTAAGGGGGAAGTCTGGCATTAAAGAGAAGTTCCTGACTCTCATATCCTAAAGCCATAACCTCCTAGCATTAGGGTCCCAACTGGTCCACGTTTGTCTGGGATTTGGCTGGTTAGCATCCTGGAAAGTCCTCAGTTTGGGACAAATTGGAATGGTTGGCCCCTTTACTTAAAAGGTACTTAAAAGCACATCATCCCTAGGATCTCCAAAAGATTCTCTATTTGTCTTGTGGTCCAGAGTTCTTGTTACATCACGATTCTACAGGCAATTTTCTCCATCATCAGAATGGCACCTGGGAACATGTTTGGCTGAGGGAGTGGGTAAAGTAGGAGGCAGCAGGAAGATTAATGTCATATTGGAGTAGGGCTGCAGGGCTTCTTTTACACTGTAAATATTGTATGAAGTGCTGATGTAACCTTTACTGCAGCATGACATGGGATTTGGCTGTTTTTATGGCTCGTGATTAAAGTAACAAACAAGTCTCTCATTAGATTATTCGCCCTCCCTCACCCTAACAGACCTCTGCATTTCCAAGAATGCTGTTTTATTTATGCCATCAATCTAACTCAAGCACTAAAACACCTAAGTCGAAAGCTCAAAAATGTATCATCAGAAATGTTCTGTTTATTCTTTGCCCCAAATTAGTTATAATCTCAGATATTGACTTGAATAGGCACTGCAGGGGGAAAAGAAAAAAGAGTTGAGACTTGTAAATTCTGCCTGCTAGAAAGTATGATTATCCATATGTGGTAAAATTCATTGAAGTTCTGGTGAAATTGCATAAGAAAATAGATGGGTTTTTAATGCTTTTAGTTTGTTGCAGTTGCAGATAGCTAAATACAGTTGGCTAAAAAGCAAATTGAGCTCTAAGGAACAGAATTCAGTCTATCGGCTTTCTCCTTCTGGTGTATCCTAGTCAGTAATTTAATTATTCGTGAAACTTTTAAACTCAATTGACTCCCATGGAATTTATCCAAGCTGGAGGGTGTTTAGTGTTACACTCATTATATCTTTTGGGCCTGGTCCAGCAATTAGCAACTTGGCTTTCTGCAATCATAAAGAACTAAGTATGCCTGAAATGCCTGTGTGCGGTGTTCAGTGTCTTTAAATTATATCTATTTTTAAAATTCAGGACATTTTGTCTGCTTATTATGTGCAGGTACAGTAGGATGATCTGGTTCAAATTGAGGACAGTGTTTTTGGGGTCTCTTTTAGCTCTTTAGACAGATTTATTGGGTAGCAATTTAAAAATTCAACTGTGATGAGTAGGGCTTAAAATGAAAATGATCCAATATAAATAACAGTCAAAGGTGAGCCGTCATAAATTAGGGAGTCTGATGTTAAAAATAGGTGTAGGTCTGAAGTCTTGCTCCGGCAGCTAGATGCCATCTACTGGTTGTAATTACTGTTTGATCTCATTGGCCACCAATTCGATGCAGTGGGAGAATCATCCGGACCTATTGTTAAAATTCAAATAGCGTAATATGGCATGGTTATTTTGTGCAAATCAATCACTGAATAAGCATAGCCACCTTTGGAAATTTGAAAAACTACTGTGAACTTAAAGTCTTGTGTAGACTTTTTTTTTTTTTTAAATTGTGTGTTGCATGACCATCTGACTGCTATTGATTCTCCAGCCTAGCTTTTCTCCAGATGTATGATCATGTCCAGGCATCAGGATATAATTCTTTGGTCATTGTGCCTTAATACGTCTTGCAAAAGCAGTCGGATCCCAGCTGTTCTCCATGTAGAATGTGGCAGGTGCCAATGAAGACAGCTCAGGTGCTGTTGGCTTTCTCTGTATTTTAGGATGATTAGCACTGTGGCCGGCAGAGAGGAAGTTAAATGTATAAACCCATTGCTTGTGCTTTAGATCGGTAAGTTCAGACATCTGAGCATGGGAACTGTGCTTGTGTGCTAGGTAGGAATAAAAAGACAGTAGGAATAAAGGAGTTACCATTTCCTGGGACTCTTAAATTAGCAGGAAACACACACATAGAAAATTCTGCTAATGTTCTAGGACAGGCATTGCTGAACTACAGCCTGCAAACCAGATCCCACCTGCCCCCTGTTGTTGTAAATAAAGTTTTATTGGTACCCAGCAGTGCCCATATGTTTACACATTGTCTGAGGGTCCTGGTGCCCTGCTGGGTGGGGCTGAGTCATGGAGACAGACACTCCGTGGCCAGAAAAGCCTAAAATCTTTATTCTCTGGGCCTGTGCAAAAATGTTGCTGACTCCTGTTCTAGAAACGTAGACTCTTTACTTCATTAATGTTGTCTTTCATTTAAAAGTCAAAGTCAGCATCTTTGCTTCAATCAGCAGAAACTCTGCCACAGCCCTGGCTTGCCTGGTGAGAGCTGGTTCTGCCAGAAGATCAGGAGGCCCTGCTGCTCCTGCTGCAGTTCTCGCTGGCAGCTCCATGGGATCAGCCCAGGTGGGGGCCTCTGGGCTCCCAGTGACAACCCAGGGCTGCCCACCAGGGCCCAGTGCAAGGGGAGGACTTGTTCCTGAACAAGGTGGGGGGTGGGTTGGGAGGCACACGGGGCAGGGGTGGGCTTACTTATCCTTCACCTTCACCTTTCGGTGTCCAGTGTCTGAAATTCACGAAGGAATGTTGGTCATAAAACTGACCTTCGTGTCCATTGAGCTTGAACTACCCGAGGCTGTGGAGGGAGGGTTGTGTTTGCTATGGTTTCAGTGAATTGGCAGCAGCTTTGGGTCGTGCAGACTGTAACCACACAAAACAGCTTCATAGTGGCTGAGGATCAGAGGAGCCAGAAAGGGAAGAAGGCAGAAATACATGAAAAGCCAAAGCCAACTGGTTTTTTTTTTTTTTTTTTTTTTTTGGTCTAAAAGGCCGCACCTGAGGCACATGGAGGTTCCCAGGCTAGGGGTCTCATTGAAGCTACAACTGCTAGTCTACACCACAGCAACACTGGATCCAAGCCTGAGCTGGGACCTACACCACAGCTCATAGCAACGCCAGATCCTTAACCCACTGAGCGAGGCCAGGGATTGAACCCACAACCTCATGGTTCCTAGTAGGATTTGTTTCCGCTGAGCCACGACGGAAACTCCCCATTCATCTTTTAAAACAAAGAGCAGATGGGCCAATTGATAGGAATTGGGGGAAGTGATATTTCCATATACTACTCTAACGTGGAAAAGAGAATCAGGAAACCTCTAAAGGTGATTTTTCACGTGCCCCATTTATACCTGAGACCCTTCAATTTGTTAAAATTACCTACACTGGTGGTAACAATGGGAAAAATCGGATTTAGATAATTTCTTTGGAAGCATCAACATTTACCTTCTCTGGTAAAGAGAGGGAAAGCTATTATTTATCTCCAATGTCAGTGAAAATAGACGTTTTAGAACAGAATGTGTCACAGCTGAACTGGCTTTGCACACCAGCTGACTGTTTCCCGGCTGTGTGATACGGGGGTAAATTGCCTTTTGGGGTAAAAAAAATCTCTAAGTAGTCTCACATTCTCCCAGCTGTGTAACTCAGAAATCCTGTGCTTGGAACTGGTGTAAGGAAATAGGAGGTGATGGGAGCAAAACGGCCTGGTGACTATCCTTACCAGTAAAATGTGAGCGTGCTGACGAGTGTCCTAGGGGCCCTCACACAGTATGTAGTGCGTGCTGACGAGTGTCCTAGGGGCCCTCACACAGTATGTAGTTTCTTCATATTTTAATACAGATTTGATTAGGCTAGCCCAGTAGTTCCAACCTTGGCTGTAATAAGAATTACCTGGGAAATTGCAGGCGTGTATGCACACACGCACGCACACACCCACCCTCCAACTGCCTGCACTCAGCCTCACAACAGTCAAATCAGGATGCCTGTTGTGTAAAATCCAGGCATCAGTATCTTTGGCTCTGACTTTTCCATCTTTTTTCAAAAAACAGTTTCTATGCCTTTGTGGAATTCTCCTCCTCTTGCAGCATGTTGCCAACCTTTCCCACTCCATCTTTTGGCATCTTTTTTTTTTTTTTTTTTTTTTTTTTTAGTCTTTTCAGGGCTGCCCCCACGGCATATAGAGGTTCCTAGGCTATGGGTCGAATCAGAGCTGTAGTCGCAGGCCTACACCACAGCCACAGCAACACCAGATCCGAGCTGTGTCTGCGACCTACACCACAAGCTCACAGCAACGCCGGATCCTTAACCCACTGAGTGAGGCCAGGGATGGAACCTGCATCCTCATGGTTCCTAGTTGGATTTGTTTCCGCAGAGCCACAACGGGAACTCCCCCCCTTTTTCTTTTTCAATTTTAGTTCGAAATCATTTTAGATTCACAGAAAAGTTGGGAGAACAACACAGAGGGAGCCCACATCTCCTTCCTTCTGCTTCCTCTGCTGTTCACATCGTGTATACCCAGAGTGCGACTCTCAACATTAGGAAATTCACATTATTGTTGACTGAAATGCAGACCTTGTTGGGGCAGCACCAGACTTTTCAGGGATGTTCTGTTTCTGGTCCAGGGACCCAATCCAGGACCCCACCTTGTGTTTAATTTTCATGTCACCTGAATCTCCCCTGTCTGGGATGGTTCCTCAGTCTTTGTCTTTTATAACCTTGGACACCTTTGCAGGTACTGGTTTTTGTAAATTGTCCCTTGGGTTTGCCAGGTGATTTTTCATTAGATTAGGGTTATGCATTTTTAGCAAACACTTCAGAAGTGCTGTCCTTATCTCAGTGTATTATAGGTCTTCTATTGCTGGTGCTGTTAGCCTTGGTCACTTGGTAAAGGCAGTGTCTTCTGGGTTTCTCCACGGGAGGTTGTATCATTTTTCTCTTTGCAGTTTAAAAACCTGTTGGAGGGAAACATCGAAGTATGCAGATATCCTGCTTCTTCTCAAACTTTTGTCCCCTTACTCTAGCAACCATTGGTCAGTCTTGCCCGCAGCAGTTCTAACTGTGCTGTCAAAGGATAATTTTCTATTTCTCTGTATTTCTTCCACATGTATTAATTGGACTTCTATAAGAAAGCTGTTTCTTCCTTTATTTATGCAATTGCTTATTATGTCAGTATGGCTCATGAATATTAATTGTACCCTATGAATTATAATCTACCACTGTCATTATTTTGTGGCTTAAATTGTTCCAGCTCCGGCTGTCAGGAGCCTTTTCATGTTTGCGCTTTGCCTTTCGCAGCATCCCATCCTCTTTTGGGTACTTCTTTCCCCAAGATGCTCAGGTTTCACCTTGTGTGTGGCCTGCCCCACCCCTAGAGTCAGTCTGTTTTTCAAGTAGCCCGGATTCCTGCTCTTGGAGAATGGAACTTAAAAACCAAGCTCTGGGTTCTGAGTGTACTCACTGTTGCTGCAGTGCCCTTGCCTCCAGCTCCCTTCCCTGGGAATATGTGTCTGTTTGCTAACCCAGGTGTACCCATCTCTATTCATTTCCACCTTGGCCTGTTAGATACACACGTTCATATCCACATCTCCAACTCCAATCCAACATTCTCAGGTTCATGCTCACTTTCCTAATTTGTAACTTTTCCCTCTGACCCTAAGAAACCTGAAACCCTGCTCTCAGTATCTCTTTTTTCTACTTGTCTTCAGCCCTAGGACACATATGAAGTAGTTGCAGAATTGCTCACATGTGGAGAAGCAAATTTACTAAATGGAGTTGAGTGTTTGTGTTCCATTTGCTGTGGCTTCTTTTGTCAGAGTGATTTTAACGTCCCTGTGTGGTCAAGCCAATGCCTAGGCCACCTGGATCTCCTTCACATGACTCTTTCCTATTTTGACCATAGGTCATATTTTCTTGTCCCTTTGGTGTGTCTTACTGCCTTTTATTTAAACACTTTTTGTAAAAGAATGGTAACAAAATGGGAGTTCCCGTTGTGGCGCAGTGGAAATGATCCCGGCTAGTATCCATGAGGATGTGGGTTCGATCCCTGGCCTGGCTCTGTGGGGCAGGGATCCGGCATTGCTGTGAGCTGTGGTGTAGGTTGCAGATGCGACTCGGTTCTGGGTTGCTGTGGCTGTGGTGTAGGCTGGCAGCTGTAGCTCTAAGTCAACCCCTAGCTTGGGAACTTCCACGTGCTCCAGGTGCAGCCCTAAAAAGACAAAAAAATTAAAAAAAAAAAAAGGTAACAACAGAAGTTAATAACAGTGACCTCACAGGGACCAGCTGATTCAGTCTGATCTGTGATTGAGCTGGTCTCAGCCTTGTGGCAGCTTCCAGTCAGGCTCAGTTCATCACCAATTTCAAAAGCTTTAAATCAGGGAGTTCCCCAGTGGCCTAGGGGTTAAGGATTTGGCATTGTCCCTGCTGTGGCTCAGATTCGATCTCTGGCCCCGGAAACTTCCACATGCCACAGGCACGGACAAAACAGTAACAAAAATACCCCAAATGCTTTAAAGCAGGACGAAGACCTGTCCTGCTAAAGGGCCTGGGATGTGAGCACTGGTGAGATGTGTGGGAGGTTTTTTACTTGACTCCTGGGCTGTAGGCCGCTGTGCTCTGCTTTTCCCTCCCAGCTCTTCTGCATCCATGAGGAAAGTTCTGTCCCGCAGTCCCGCCCACTCCCGCCACTTTCTGGGCCCCTGGAGAGCCCTGCTGCCCGGCTCTGTGGAGGCCCCACATGCCTCAGAGGAACTTCCCCCCCCCCACCTTGCCATCTCCTTTGGTGGCACCTGCCTTGCACCTGGGGGAGCCAGTTCCTGCTTCCGGGAAATGCTCTCAGGTCTGATGCTGCCCCAGCCTTTGACATGCTCCCTGTGGTAGGCGGGATAATGGCCCCCAAAGAGTTCCACCACCTAATCGCCAGAGGCTGCAAACATGGAAATGGGAATCAAGTGGCAGATGGAATTAAAGTTGTCAGATGACAATAAGAAAGGAAGTTTACTCTGGATGATCCTGGTAAACCCAGTGTAATCACAAGGGTCCTTAAAAGTGGGGCAGGAAGGCAGAGAAGGAGATGTGATGATGGAAGTGGGGTCATAGAGAAATGTTGTGCTGGCCTTTTTTTTTTTTGTCTTTTTAGGGCCACACCTGCGGCATGTGGATGTTCCCAGGCTAGGGGTCTAATTGGAGCTGTAGCCCCTGGCCTACACCACAGCCACAGCAGATCTGAGCCATGTCTGCGACCTACACCACAGCTCATGGCAATGCTGGATCCTTAACCCACTGAGCAAGGCCAGGGATCGAACTTGAAACCTCATGATGCCTAGTTGGATTCATTTCCGCCGCGCCACAACGGGATCTCCTATGTGCTGGCTTTGAAGGTGGAGGAAGGGTACCACCAACGAGAGATGTGGGCAGCCAGGAGAAGCTGGAAAAGGCAGGGCATAGGCTGTGCCCTCGAGCTCCAGAAGGGAACACAGGCCCACCAACACCCGGGGTTTAGCTCACAGACCCTGCGAGTCAACTTTGGACCTACAGAGCTGTAAGATATGAGTTTGGGTTGTTCTAAGTGAATAACTTGTAATTTGTTCCTGGAGCAACAATAAAATGATAACACTACCCCCAAGCCATCTATGAGCACTTGTGGGGATGAGCTGCAGGTGGGGAAGGTCTTAGCCTGTGGTCTGAGCCCTTGGAGTTAGCATCCATCACATAAACCATCCCACTTGTCATTATTAAAAGTGCGTTAAGAGTTGGGCTGGCAGTGTGGGCTGAACTGCTTCCCTGCGTGATTCTGGTGTTGAAGTCCTAACCTCCCCCCCTCCCCCCACCCCCGACTTCAAAAGTCACTGTATTTGGAGAAGAGGTCTTTAAAGAGACAATTAAAGTAGAATAAGGTCTTTAAGGTGAGCCTTAGTCCAGTATGACTGGTGTCCCTATAACAGGACAACATTGGAACACGTTCTTGTGTGTGGAAGACCACGTGAGGACACAGGGGGAGACGGCAAGCCAAGGAACCAGGCCTCAGAGCAAACCAGCCCTGGGCCCTTGATCTTAGACTTCTCACCCCCAGAGGAATTCCTGTAGCTGTGGGGCTTCGTGAGGGTGGCCCGCAGGCTAACACAGCTGGTCTCTCCTAGCGCCTGTTTTCGGGACATCCCTCTGCGATGCATTGAAATTGCATGCAGATTTATACATTGTCAGAAGTCAGCTACTGAGCCTCTCATTGTTTCAGGCAGAGGGCCAGCTGTGTTCAGAAACCTGCACTCCTCACTCAGTTCGTGGATGACTGTTGGTGTCAGTAAGTTAGACCAGCGCAGGACGTTCTCACACTAAGCAGCAAAGAACAAAGCATTCAGGCATTGAAGCGGTTTCAAGGTCACTGACAAAGAGCTGGTTTAGACTTTTGTCCCATAAAGAGACTGAATTGGTCTTCGAGAGCCCACTCCTTAGCTTTGCCCATCTTGAGGCATTTCCCAAGCTTTCAGGTACTCACCCAGCCCCCAGGGCAGGCAAAGGTGGCACTTAGTGACCCTGCGGCCTCCAGCTGGACCACACGGATGACGGCAGATGTCCTCAGAGGGTGGCCGGCAAGCAGGAGCCAGGGCAGCACAGAGCTCAGCCACTCAGTCACATGGTTGTGAAGACTGGATGTGGCGCCCCCCGCCCCCCAGCCTGCCTCCGCCAGAGAGACGTGCAAGGGCCTGTCTGCTGCTCAGGGCACTTTGACCCCAGGTCACAGTTAGAAATGGAAACCTTTGCCATATGCCTCCCCCTTTTCTCTTCTCCTCTTTTATATCCCAAAATAACTTTGGATGTTCTATTGGTCTTTTGAGCTAGGATATAATATATTGATTCCTTTTATTTATTAATTATTATTATTATTTTTGTCTTTTTGCCTTTTCTAGGGCTGCACCCATGGCATATGGAGGTTCCCAGGCTAAGGGTCCAATGGGAGCTACAGCTGCCGGCCTATGCCACAGCCACAGTCACAGCCACGTGGAATCTGAGCCTTGTCTGTGACCTACACCGCAGCTCACGGCAACGCCAGATCCTTAACCCACTGAGCGAGGCCAGGGATCGAACCTGCAACCTCATGGTTCCTAGTAGGATTCTTTAACCACTGAGCCATGACGGGAACTCCCCTTTTCTTTTAAATCACATTTTTTTTTTACGTCATTGCAGTGACTTTTATCCCAGTTCGAGTTTCCCAGTCTCTTCTGTATCAAACATTTCAAATTTCTTGCGGTACTTCTAGAAAAAGTAACTTCTTGCAGATAGATTTCCCTGGGTTTACTTTTAAGACAACCCTATTGAAGTAGAGAGACCATCTCGGTCACCTGGTAGCCTCTGTAGCAATAATCACTATGTCATATTGTAAGGTGCCAGCAGCTGAGCGCTGTTGCGTTCTTACTACCTGAGATTTGCTTCAACTCTCTTGTCTCCTTTAACCCTCAAAGCAAACCCAGGAGGCACAGGAATTATTAGTACCTCCCACTTTTTAGCTGTAGAAACTGCGGTTTAGCAAAGCCTGGTCATGTGTGGTTTCAACTGCCCTAAGGTATGGTCTCTACCCAGCAGCATGGGCAGGATTGATTCTATTAGCCCAAAATTTCAGAGCCAGGCGTCATTTTAACTGGTGAATATGATACACCCTGAGCAGTTGTATAAAAATGTAATTATGCTAGTAGCATGAGGTTTGTTTGGGTTGGACTTACACTTGTTTCAGAACTAACCATGTTTGATTAGACTTTTATCGAATGGGTTTTTAGCTCATGGCATGTTCAGCTCCATGAAGCAAGGAAACCTTATCATACTGTTGTAGGATTCTCATATTGGGAGACAGGATACCAAGGCCTTTTTGTTAGGAAGCAGCATTTATTCATTCTGGCACTGGCTCAGCGGATTCATATCCAAAGGCTGAGCCCGGAAGGCAGCAGGTCTCAGCCTCATATATCCCCTTGGTTTTCCTGCTACATCTAAATTCGTTTGTCACCCTTATAAGGTGTTCTGTAATTTCTGAGTGGACAGTTATAGATATGCCTGGGCTCAGGGATACAGGTTATGCTACATTGTCGCAGAACTGTGCATGTGTGCACAGATGCTAGTGTTACATGTTGCCTTCCCTTTGTTCTGGGAGGACCCTCCCCCCTCCCCCCTCCCAATTATAATACTGGGGTACTGTTGTGTGGGTTAACACCTCCATTAGAAAAGTGTCCTCGGAAGGAAGAAGGATTTATAACCCCCACATTTAATTGGAATCAGGCTGAAGACTACAGCAGAGCTGTTATATGCTCTAGTTTGATGGAGACTTTATGGATATTTTGAGCCACAGGGCCTCTGCTTCCAGGAAGTGTATAGATAGGCCCACAATGCAGGTACCTTCAGAAGGCCCATGGCCAAGAACCTGACAACATCGCCCACTGGAGACTTTTTCCCTCCTTTTATCACTTGAATCTGCCCAATAGATCAGTGGCTCTGAGAGCAGTTAGCTACTGGCAGTGATCCATGACAAATTTCTACCAGTTCCTCGTTTCTTATAAAATAAGAACTGTGTACTTGGGACTGTCTCTGTTAGGCCCTTTGGCTATTGGGTCCTGTGTTCGGGACCCAGACTTTGCAGGAAGAATGACCGGAGCTGATGACTGTGAGTTACATCCCAGTTCTGCATTGCGGGAAGAAATATGTTCATATTCCTCTCCAGTTTTAAGTTCTGTTTTTGTGTCATGTTTGAATTCCTTTGATGTTTCTCTTAGAGTGAGGTTGTTTACAAGCTAAGTAAACCCGCCTCGACTTCTGGGTAATGACTCATACTTTAGTGTTTTCTTTCATTAATATCCATATGTAATGTCTGTGGTTCTCAACAAGGGGGCAGTTGTGCCCCCCAAGGGCACGTGGTAATGAAGTATTTGTGATTGACACCACATAGGGGATACTCCTGGCATCCAGTGGGGAGAGGCCGGGGCTGCTGCTAAATAGCCCACAATGCACAGAACCGCCACCCCCCCCCCACAACAGAATTATTTTGCCCAAAATATCAAGAGTGTTGAGGTTGGCTTAGGGAAAGAACTTGTAAAAGCATTAAGGTTTTTTTTTTTAAACTTATGCGTAATTTTAGATGACATTTATAGATTTCCATCATGCTTTAATATTCTTATTAAATGATGCTTGTCTACTTTTAAATTAGCATTAAATAATTTTTCCTATATTCCATATGAACAGAAAGATTTGTTCAGATGTATAAAAGAATATGATGACAGTCCCTTCAGAGCAGAAATCTTTAGTAAAACTCATCTGTGCTCCAGGCACGAGAAGCAGTGGAAATCTGGGTGCTGTCCCTGTGAAGAGTCCCTGTATCTTGCTCCTGGAAGCATAAAGCAAAATCACAGGGTACCAACAAAGACAGATTATTAGGAAGATACAGATGCCAAAGTGCATCTCAATCCAGTCGCAGAAGCCAGAGATGTCAGCCGGTGCTGCTGCTCTGTTTCCTGTAGCTGAGGATGACACAAAGCCAAATGACAGTATTGTTACCATTGAGATTGAAAAAAGGCTATTTATGAGTGAGATGTTAGTTTCCAGGGAGGTCTTCACCTTTGATGGAGAAACTCTTCTCCAAGCCAGTACTTGAGCTCCCACCAGTTCAACCAAACACTCTGAAGAAAGAAGGTGAGGGATTAGGGAAAGCCGAGCTGACAGGTGGCAATTTGTGAAGAGTTGAATCACTATCCATTATAGCTTATCAGCAGAAAGAGAAGAGGGAGGATGTGTTCCAGGGTTGGGCTCACCACTGAGAAGGTGCCCCCTCTAGAACACAGCCAGCACACCGCTGGGCGGCTTTCAGCGCCAGATACACATGCAAAGGGGAGAAATGTCGTTTGTTGGAAAGCCATCTGGATTATGAGTCATGCGTAGAAATCTGTTTGAAACAATGCAGTAAATAAGAGTCATGAACATTTGGGGTATTGGAAGGCATCAGTCATAGACTGTAGTCAACCAGAGGAAAGAATTGCTGATAACTAGATATGACCAATACATAGATACTAGTTGTAAGTATCTATAGAACCAGGTACTTGGCAACAAGACTCACCAGTTCAATATCTCCCTGTTTTAGTGCGTTTGAAATAAATGTAATATTTTCTGAGGTTGAGAAGAGTTTATCTAAACCACATACGCAATGTTCAGATAATCAAATGAGTAGCCTGCAGACCTGAAACTTGCTTCTTAGAGATTATATGGTTAAACATTAATGTTAACTTTCCAAAATTTCATAACTATCAAGGGAAATAGAAAAGTCAACCTGTCAGCCTTAATACATTATAATAACATGCAATATAAAGTAATATAACATAGATATGAATAGACGTGAATGGGAGTCATGGTAATTATTGCTTTGGGAGTTAAACTGATCTGTGAATTCAAATATGACATATCAGGTGCCTGTGAAGTCAGACTCTTAACAAAATTTCTGAGTGGAGATTTTTTTCATTGCTTTAAAAATCTGGTCTAAGTTTTCTTTAGTGTATTGAAGCTTATTAAACCAGATCCCTGGCAGAATGTCCAGACCAGCAGGTGGCACCAATAGGAAAACCAATGAGATTTTTCAGGGGAATTTTTAAATTATAGAGAGAGAGGAGTTCCCATCATGGCTCAGCAGGTTAAGAACCAGACTAGGATCCGTGAGGATGCATGTTCGATCCTGTCCTTGCTCAGTGGGTTAAGGATCCAGCATTGCTGAAAGCTGTGGTGTAGGTCACAGATGTGGCTCCTGTCTGGTGTTGCTGTGGCTGTGGTGTAGGCTGGCAGCTGCAGCTCTGGTTTGACCCCTAGACCAGAACCTTCCATCCTGCTGCAGGTGCAGCCCTAAACAGAAAAAAAAATGTGTATATATATATATGTATGTATGTGTATATGTGTGTATATATATGTATATATATAAAAGAAGGGGGAAATTCCAAAGTGAAGGTAAAATAGGTTAAAATTTTATATTTCTAGGGTATACATCAAAGCAAAGGAATGGATTGGGGAAAGGAATATAAGGCCTATGACATATCCTACTTTTCCTCTCATTTTGAATTATTATTGACTGTTGGACAAAAAAATTTTACAGGCTTTGAAGATTGTTTCTAACCCACAAATACAATGTCTCAAGTTTCCGTGAAAACCGTTATTTAGAGACGCTATCATAACAATTGTCCAAGTGGACAAGCCCCAAGCAGGTGACTCCTCATAGGAAACCAGTGGCACATTGATGGACTGACTTTTGCAAGGAGCCTTTTGTGGCTCAGAGAGAGTCTGGCTGCCCTCCTGGACACCTCTACTATTGGAGGGTTTTGTGTTGGAGCAAACAGTATTTAATATTTAATGAAGTCGTCTTCTGCTGATGTTTTACGGCAGATGTGCTCTCCTTAGTCAAACGTCAGAAGGAAAAATGTAGAGGCAAATGTATTAAAAATGATCATACATTCTCATGGCCTCTCCCTAGGTGTCCCTGATGGGTAATTACCTTCTGCACAAGATGGAAATGATATGGGCAAAAACGTTTTTGTACAAATTTACAAGAAATGATTTTACCATTGGCAAGAATCAAGCTCCAGACACATTATTTTTTGCTACTTCCAGCTTTTCTTTTCTTTTTTCCTTTTTATCCAGATGATTTTGGCATTATATACAGGACTTACAGAGGAACAATAAGAGTCTTTAATAATTCATATCTGAGAGGAGTGAAAAATAGAAGGGCACAGCTTATTATGAGGACATCAAATGGATAACTTATTCTAACACCTAGAAAAGGCTTCAAACCATTCTGGTTCCTACTGAAAAAGCCCATTCTTTTCTGTCTCAGACATTTCTGATGTTGGAGGGCCTGAGATTCTTGGATAAGAACCCCTTTAATTCCTAATGGCTTGTGTTCCTTTGGAGTTAAAGCAGAAGGTCTAGACATAATTTTGTCAGCTGAGCTGAGGAGAAAAGGGAGGGGAGGAGAGAGGAAGGAAAGAAGCTGGGAGAGTTGGAAAGGTCGTTTCCCCTTCATGCTGGATGCATTTTCTGATGTGAACTGGCAGCAGACTGTTGCCTCAGGATGCAGTGTTGTGAGCAGCACCAGCCCAACCTTGCTGAACAAACTTCATGTGTATGCTGCTTCCTCTGGACCAAATGTTGTCATTTGAATCTGAAGTGGCAGCTGCGTCAAAATAAGTTTGCATTATGTAGACCTAGTTCCAATTTTTAAAATGCTGATTCAAAACCCTATTCAAAGACCAGCAGCAATCAATTATATTTGTCAGTTTCTTTGAATATGGTGTGTGGTTTTCTTACCACACCAGGACCGGATTCCATGCCGTCACATGGTAGAAGCTGTGTTTTCCGAATCATTAATAGTAACTAGCACTTATTGGACTTCCAGCCCAGACCTGAGCTTGGGGAGGGGTGAGTTAGCTGAATTACCACTGGGTTTGGAATAGATTTAACAAACATGCTTGTTCAAGCATTGCTGAGCTTGAAAGCAAACAAGGGGCACTTTCAGTAGCCAAAACATGCAGATGAAAATAAAAACCCCAAACAAGAAAAATGTAACAGTGAACTGGAAACGGACTTGAACATAGGCAAACTTTCAAATCTGGACTTTCCCTGGGAGGCAAATGTCTACACCAGCAGCACATTTGGAAGTTAAGCCTGGGACCTACAATGAATGGAACAGACAGACTTGGAGATGTTAGGTATTCCCTAGGCAACTTCTCTCTGGAGAAAAGCATCCCAAGGGCGCAGAATATGTTGTCAAAGATAGTCAAGTTAAGTGAAATATAAATATAATCATCATATGCCCAAGGAAACAAATCACCATAAGTGAGAGGCAGTAAAACAATCTAGACACTCCACCTCCTGCACAAACATCTCAGATTATTGAAGTGGTCAGATTTGGAATAGGAAAGAATTGTGACAATAAAATATGGGTTAAAAAATAGGAACATGAAAGATATTCCATGCTCCTGGGTTGGAAAAAATTAATATCATAAAAATGGCCATACTATCCAAAGCAATCTACAGATTCAATGCAATCCCTATCAAAGTACCCATGACATTTTTCTCAGAACTGGAATAAACAATGCAAAAATTTATGTGGAACCATAAAAGACCCAGAATTGCCAAAGCAATCCTGAGGAACAAAAACCAGGCAGGAGGCATAACTCTCTCAAACTTCAGGCAATATTACAAAGCCACAGTAATCAAGACAGTGTGGTACAGGTACCAAAACAAACATATGACCAATGGGATGGAATAGATGACCCAGAAATAAACCTAGACACCTACAGTCAATCTTCAACAAAGGAGGCAAGAATATAAAATAGGAAAAAGACAGGTTTTTTTTGGCAAGGAGTGCTGAAAAACTGGACAGCTGCATGTAAATCAAACTGGAACACACACAATGCACAAAAAATAAACTCGAAGTGGCTTAAAGACTTAAACATAAGACGCCAAACTTCTAGAAGAGAACATAAATATTCTCTGACATCAGCCTTACAAATTTTTTTTCAGGTTCATGTCCCAAGGCAACAGAAATAAAAGTAAGAATAAACCAATGGAACCTAATCAAACTGACAGGCTTTTGCACAGCAGAGCATTAAAAAAAAAAAAAAGACAACTTACAGAATAAGAGAAAATACTTTCAAATGATGTAACTGACAAGGGCTTCATCTCTAAAATATACAAACAACCTATACAACTCAACAGCAAAAAAGCCAACAACCCAATTGAAAAATGGGCAAAAGGCCTGAATAGACATTTCTCCAAAGAAGATATACAGATGGCCAACAAGCACTTAAAAAAATGCTCAACATCACTGATTATTAGAGAAATGCAAATCAAAACTACTATGAGGTACCACCTCACAGCAGTCAGAATGGCCATCATTAATAAGTCCACAAATAACAAATGCTGGAGAGGGTGTGGAGAAAAGGAACCTCCCCTACACTGTTGGGAATGTAAATTGGTACAACCACTGTGAAAAACAGTAGGGAGGTACCTTAGAAAACTATGCATAGAACTACCATATGACCCAGCAATCCCACTCTTGGGCATGTATCTGGACAAAACTCTCCTTGAAAAAGACACATGCACCTGTACGTTCATTGCAGGGATATTCACAATAGCCAAGACACAGCAACAACTTAAATGTCCATTGACAGGTGAATGGATTAAGATTTGGTATATGTACACAATGTAATACTACTCAGCCATAAAAAGAACAAAATAATGTCATTTGCAGCAACATGAATGGAACTAGAGACTCTCATACTGAGTGAAATAAGTCAGAAAGAGAAAGACAAATACTGTATGATATCACTTATATCTGGACTCTAATGTATGGCACAGAGAACCTTTCCTCAGAAAAGAAACTCATGAACTTGGAGAACATAAACTTGTGGTTGCCATGGGGGAGAGGGAGGGATTGAGATGGACTGGGAATCTGGGGTAAGTAGATGCGGACGATTGCCTTTGGAATGGATAAGCAATGAGTTCCTGCTGTATAGCACTGGGAACTATATCTAGTAACTTGTGATGGAGCATGATGGAGGATAATGTGAGAAAAAGGATGTATATATGTATGTGTGACTGGGCCATTTTGCTGTATAGTAGAAAATTGATAGAACACTAAACCAGCTATAATAGAAAAAATAAAAATCATTTAAAAATAGGAACAATGGATTAACAAAAACAGCATGCAGATGAAATGAAAACTATAATTTTTGAAATTTAAATAACATATTTGCATAAGTGAGGAATTAATATTATTCTTGAATTTAAAAAGTAAGCCCTACACTTCCTGAAAAAAAAAGAAAAAAAAAGCCTCAAGTTGTCAGAATTAACCAGAATGTAGCCATAATAACACACACACACACACACACACACACACACACACACACACACACACACACACACACGTATAGAAGACAGAATGAGAAGGCTCACATAAATTTAGTCAGTGTTTGAGAAGAAAATGAGTAGAAGGAACAGAGAAGAAAAATAATTTGCAGAGATATCAGTAAATATAATAGAAGCAAAAGTCCAGGGACTAATATCTTCAAAATGCTGAAAAAAAGAACCCCTGCCAACTCAGAACTGTAAGCAGTATAAATTTTTCTTTAAAAAATTAAGGTGAATAAAGATGTATTTTCCTATGTACAGAAATAGAACTTACGAGCAGCAGAATTTTATCAAAGGGATTCCTAAAAGGTTTATTTCAAGAAGAAAGGAAAATCATCCCTGAAAAAAGTTCTGGTGGTTTTGGGAGAACTACTTAGTTTAAAAAAGTCAGTAGTAGTTAAATCTAAATAAATATTTTCTATATAAAATGAAAATACCTAAATTGTGGAATTAAATACTGAGCTAAAATACTGATTTTAAAAATACCATGCAGTTTGGAGGGAGATTAGAGCTGGTCTTCTAAAGCCCTGTTACTCAGGATGAAGGTTAATGCTTGGTAACATTTTGAGGATAAACAAAAAAGAGTGGAAACAATGAATCACAAACAGTATAGGGGGAAAAAAGAGTAAAAACAAAACAATTCTAAAGAAGGAAAAGGCAAAGGAGTTGAAAAAATAATAATTGAAAAGACAAATAGAAGACACACCAAGTAAGAAACTTGGGACAAGTTCAGGATGTCTGTTTCTGGCTACATGAAAGATCTGATACCTGGGATGATCTTCTAGAAGGAATGAGTAGAATGGTGGACAAAATGAAAACAAATTATTTAAATCCGTGGAATTTGGAATATGAGATGGTATAAGAAAACCACAGATTCCAAAAGCTGAGTGAAAGAGGAGCCCAGAAAGGATACACCATGGCCAGCTTTCACCCTGAGGGTTTCTGTGGGACCTTGAGAACTTGTTCCCTCCTCACATTGGCCACTGTGCAGGGTTTATGCATGAGATCCCAGCAGTGCATGAGGTGGGAGAACCTAATAGAGTGTGTGTTAATCTGTGATCCTTTAGAGTCACACCCTTGGTATGGAGATTAGTGTGAAATAAACCCATCACCCAGAAGAGGCCAGTGATGAAACAGGCCATCTTGTCCTTAGTACTGGGTGAAGAGATGAAATCTCCTCTGAGGAGTCTTGTCAGCTTATCTTCGTAAGGGCTTTGGTCCAAATCCATATTGCCCATGTGTTCCAAAGAGACTGTAGACAGACGGTTTAGAACAAGACACTGTCAGCAGTATACTTAAGCAAACAAATACTTTCTGGAAGCACAGAGCTGCAAATTAAACCTGACAGAATTCCTACCAACTGAGTTCTAAGGAAAGTAAACAGTGTTCCGTCTAAAGCAACACTTGTGGTTGAAAAACACAAGCTCAAGCTCAACCACCAAAGGGAAGAGACTCACAAAGACTTCAGGTATTGGAGCCACCATACCCAGATTATAAACTAAATTTAATATGCTTAAATAAAAGAGAAGACTGAAAGATGAACAGAGAACAGAACCTACCATGCAGATTAGAAAGAGAACTAAATAGAATTCTAGACCTGAAAGATGTCATGATTAAAAAGTTAAAACTTGGTCACATTAAACAAATTACACTGCTGAAAAACAATTAGCAAAGGAAAAGATAGTTCTAAAACACCATTCAGAATTCAGTACAAAATACCAAAGAGAGGTCATGAAATAAGGAGACTTCAGTGGTATTTAACATATTTAATCAAGATTTCAGAAAGAGAAAACAGGAGTTCCCATAGTGGCGCAGTGGTTAACGAATCCGACTAGGAACCATGAGGCTGCGGGTTCGGTCCCTGCCCTTGCTCAGTGGGTTAAGGATCTGGTGTTGCCCTGAGCTGTGATGCAGGTCGCAGATGCGGCTCGGATCCCGCGTGGCTGTGGCTCTGGCGTAGGCTGGTGGCTACAGCTCCGATTTGACCCCTAGCCTGGGAACCTCCATATGCCACGGGAGCGGCCCAAAGAAATAGCAAAAAGACAAAAAAAAAAAAAAAAAAAAATCAGAGACAAAATCGGAGGAGAGAATATCAGATCCAGGAAATCCAGTGAAAAACAAGATAAGATACATAATTTTACAAAGTGAACAAATGTCTAGCTGCTATATAATTAAATTTCAGAAAAGCAAAGAGACAGTTTTATAGAAGCCAGAGGGAAAGTGAAGAACTATAAAAACCTAACTCTTAGACTTTTGCTGACTTCTCAAGTAGAGCAGTAGAAGCCAGAAGACAGGGCAGTAATAGCTTTGGGTGCTGGGAACTGACCATCTGGAATTCTAGACTCAGAACATTTTTCAAGAATGAAGGCAAAATGAAGCACAAAATAAATTGATTGTTTCCCAAGTTTGTTAGCCAAAATCCTCACTAAATGAAATACTGAAAAGTACACTTTAGTAGATTTTTAAAATTCCAGACATACTCTGTTTACATCCAGAAGATAAGAATGCAAAGACTGGAGTTCCCATCGTGGCGCAGTGGTTAACGAATCCGACTAGGAACCATGAGGTTGTGGGTTCGGTCCCTGCCCTTGCTCAGTGGGTTAAGGATCCGGCGTTGCCGTGAGCTGTGGTGTAGGTTGCAGACGCGGCTCGGATCCCGCGTTGCTGTGGCTCTGGCGTGGGCTGGTGGCTACAGCTCCGATTAGACCCCTGGCCTGGGAACCTCCATATGCCGCTGGAGCGGCCCAAGAAATAGCAAAAAAAAAAAAAAAAAAAAAAAAAGGAAAAATTGAACAGTGCAATTAAATCTTTTAAAAATATGACTGCAGGGAGAAAACAGATATATGTCAGAGATTTAACAAATCCCTCCCAGAAATTAATAGTTCGAGCAGACAAATATGAGTAATGACATAAAAGGTTGAAACAGTGCAAAAAACAAATTTAGATGTGTGCAGTACTGCATGCAACCGTGGAAGAATGCAAAGCCTTCCAAACACATGGGAACATTTTAAAAAATTGATCATCTGTGAAGCCATAAAGCTATTTCAGCTAAAACAAAGGATTGCTGTCACAGAAACTATATTCTCTGACCAAAATGCAGCTAAGTTAAGAATAAATGCAGGGTTTCCCATTGTGGTACAGTGGAAACAATCCAACTAGGAACCATGAGGTTGCGGGTTCAATCCCTGGCCTCGCTCAATGGGTTAAGGATCTGGTGGTGCTGTGAACTGTGATGTAGCTCACACACGCAGCTCAGATCTGGCAATGTTGTGGCTGTGGCATAGGCCGGCTGCTGTAGGGCCAATTTGACCCCTAGCCTGGGAACCTCCATCTGAAGTGGGTGTGGCCCTAAAAAGACAAAAGAAAAAAAAAAGAATAAATGCAAAACTAAAAGTATTCAATATGTTTGGAAATATTTAACACTTTAAAATAACTCCTGGGTTAAGGGAGAAGCAAAATCCTATGTGTCAAAAATTGGGAAATGCTGTGATATTAACAGGGAAATTTATAACCCTTAATGCTTTCATTTAAAAGAAAAAAGATTTAAAATTGACAGTAAACCTCCAACATTAGAAACACAAACAAAAACAACAGATTAATCCCCAAGGAAATCTAATGAAAGAAGATAATCATCAAGATAAAAGCAAACATTAATGAAATAGGAAATAATTGTAAGAGAATTGATGCTCAAAATAGTTCTTTGAAAAGATGAATGAAACAGACAAGCTTCTGCAGAGGTTAATCAAGGAGGGAGAAGATAAGATATTAGGATGAAAGGTAGACTTAACTATGGATACTTCAGAGAGTAGGTAAGAATAGGTAATGACCAACTTTAAGCCCATTACTTTGAAAATTTAGATGGAATGGATTAACTTTAAAAATACAACTTACCACACTACTCTAGAAGACAGAAAATCTGAATATTCTTATAATCACTAATACAGTTGAATGGGCTTTGACAAATTGGGCTATATTAAAATTAAGAACTTATGTTTATGAAAATACATCAAAAAGTAAGTGAAAATACCAGCCATATACATAATAAATTTGCCGCATATATAATAGACCCCAAAAGATTATCCAGAATGCTTTGTTTCTGCCTAAAGAGATGGGCTACAGACATGAACAAGCCCTCCCCCAGGGAGGAAATACAGGAGATCATAGGCCAATGACAAGATACTCAACCTTATTATTAATTAGGAAGATCAGAATTCATATTCCAGTATTATTTTATTTCTCAGTCTTCAGAGTGTCAAAAAATTTGTAAGTCAAAGACCAAGTATTACGAGTACATTTAGCAAAAGGAACTTTCATCAATTGTAATGGGTGTGAACACCTGTATAGCCATTTTGGAAAACAGCATGGGGTTGCCGGAGAAACATATGTACACATACAGGACCACAATTCCACTCCTAGAAAATCCTGCCCACATGCAGCAGGAGGCATTGTCATAGAAGCATTGATTGTACTAGCATCAATGAGTGAATGGATATATAAACAAGGCACAAATACAGAAGGTGATGTAAATGTCATCTGCACAATGGGCAGATAAATTTGGTATGGTTGCAAGAAGGTTGTATGTATACAGCAGAAACTGCACAAACTATAGCCGCATACAACACCATGTGTGGTCTTTCAAACATAATGGTGTGTGCTTATAAGAAACAAGATACACAGAGAAATCAATCCCATGTGATTGTATTTTTATAA
Source organism: Sus scrofa (assembly GCF_054392235.1). Taxonomy (NCBI): domain Eukaryota; kingdom Metazoa; phylum Chordata; class Mammalia; order Artiodactyla; family Suidae; genus Sus; species Sus scrofa. The sequence goes on along the minus strand of NC_139388.1, from coordinate 105,735,408 downwards.
GGTCCACAAAATACAACTACACAATATGTTGAAGAAGCGTACATGCATAGGCAATAAAACTAGAAGACAAGCAAAGTAATGGGTAAAACAGAAAAAACGTTACTTTAGGGAGGTGGCAGAAGTATTGCAATTGGAAGTGGGACTGTCTGGAGTAATGAAAATTCAGTTTCTTTTCTTTCTTTTTTTTTTTTTTTTTGAACAAGGGAAATAGTACACAAATTTGGCAGTGTGGCTTATAATTTCTTAAAATGGAACAGTTGACATAGACATCAAATTAGCATTTGAATGTTGATATTGAACCACATGCCACTTGATTTCTACAAAGGTATTTAATGCAACATTCTGTTTTTTAAAGATAAACTTATCAGAATCATACACTATTCTTTAAAATGGATTCCTCTCTATAACTGATAGTTTATGATTTTAAATTCTGACTAGTTTCAGTGATGGTGATAGAAAGTTCAAAGTGAGTATGTCTTAAAGCTGTTGTTATTTAAGAAAATGTATTGTGTTTAAATATCTTTATATTTTCTGCAGCATTAGTAAGTCTTCATAAAGTTGCTGAAAGTACTTACGTGTTTATATGCCTTTGACATGATTTTTTAAGCAAAAAGCCATAGACAAAATTAGAATAAAGTACAGTACTCAAGACTGGTATAGCATAATTATGAGGCAATGGTCTGTTCATGAAATTTAGATAGAGCAAGACCCTTTGAGCTTATGCATTACAAGTATTTTTTTTATTGTTACTCAATGATTTATTACAATGATAGTTGTACAATGATCATCACAACCCAATTTTATAGCATTTCCATCCCACAACCCCAGGGCATCCCCCCAACCCCCCAAAACTGTCTCCTTTGGAAACCATAAGTTTTTCAAAGTCTGTGAGTATCTGCCTGCGAAGAAGTTCATTCTGTCCTTTTTTCTGATTCCACATGTAAGTGATAGCATCATTTGATGTTGGTATCTCATTGTCTGACTGACTTCACTTAGCATGATAATTTCTAGGTCCATCCATGTTGCTGAAAATGCTGTTATTTCTTTCCTTTTGATGGCTGAGTAATATTCCATTGTGTATATATGCACCACATTTTCTTGATCCACTTCTCTGTTGATGGACATTTAGGTTGTTTCCATGTCTTGGCTATTGCAAATAGTGCTGCAGTGAACATTAGAGTACATGTGTCTTTTCGAGCCATGGTTTTCTCTGGATAGATGCCCAGGAGTGGGATTGCTAGATCAAATGGTAGTCCTAGTTTTAGTTTTCTGAGGAATCTCCATACAGTTTTCCACAGTGGTTGCACCAATTTACAATCCTACCAACAGTATGGCAGGGTTCCTTTTTCTTTGTTCTTTTTTTTTTTTTTTTGGTCTTTTTTGCTATTTCTTGGGCCGCTCCCTCGGCATATGGAGGTTCCCAGGCTAGGGGTCGAATCGGAGCTGTAGCCACTGGCCTACGCCAGAGCCACAGCAACGTGGGACCCGAGCCGCGTCTGCAACCTACACCACAGCTCACGGCAACACCGGATCCTTAACCCACTGAGCAAGGGCAGGGACCGAACCCGCAACCTCATGGTTCCTAGTCGGATTCGTTAACCACTGCGCCACGACGGGAACTCCAGGGTTCCTTTTTCTGCACACCCTCTCTAGCACTTATTGTTTGTAGATTTTTTGATGATGGCCATTCTGGCTGGTGCAAGGTGGGACCTCATAGTGGTTTTGATTTGCATTTCTCTAATGATGAGTGATGTTGAATATCTTTTCATGTGTTTTTTGGCCATCTGTATGTCTTCTTTGGAGAACTGTCTGTTTAGATCGTCTGCCCATTTTTTGATGGGGTTGTTTGTTTTTTTGGTATTGAGAGGTAGTAGGAGGTGATTATAAATTTTGGAGATTAATCCCTGGTCAGTCGATTCATTTGCAAGTATCTTCTTCCATTCGGTGGGATGTCTTTTCGTTTTGTTTAGGGTTTCCTTTGCTGTGCAGAAACCTTTAAGTTTAATTAAGTCCCATCTGTTTATTTTTGTTTTTATTGTCATTACTCTAAGAAGCGGAGCTGAGAAGATGTTGCTGTCGTTTATGCTGGAGAGTGTTTGGCCTGTGTTTTCCTCTAAGAGCTTTATAATGTATGGTCTTATATCTAGGTCTTTAATCTATCTTGAGTTTATTTTTGTGTATGGTGTTAGGGAGTGTTCTAATTTCATTCTTTTATATGTGGCTGTCTAGTTTTCCCAGCACCATTTATTGAACAGACTGCCTTTTCTCCATTGTATGTTCTTGCCTCCTTTGTCATAGATTAGCTGGCTGTAGGTGTGTGGGTTTAATTTTTGGTTTTCCTCCTGTTCCATTGATCTATATTTCTGTCTTTGTGCCAGTAGCATACTGTTTTGATGATTATTGATTTGCAGTATAATCTTAAGTCAGGGATCCTGATTCCTCCAGCTTCATTTTTCTTTTTCAGGATATCTTTGGCTATTATGGGTCTTTTGTGCTTCCAAACAAACTTTAAAATATTTTGTTCAAGTTCTCTGAAAAATGTCCTTGGTACTTTGATAGGGATTGCCTTGAATCTGTAGATTACCTTGAGTAGTATAGTCATTTTGGTAATATTGACTCTTCCATTCCAAGAGCATGGTATGTCTTCCCATCTATTTGTATCACCTTTGATTTCTTTCATCAGTGTCTTAAAGTTTTCAGAGTTCAGGTCTTTTGTCTCTTTAGGTAGGTTTACTCCTAGGTATTTCATTCTTTTTGATGTGATGGTAAATGGGATTGCTTCCCTAATTTCTCTTTCTGATCTTTCATTATTAGTATATAGAAATGCAGTTTGATTTCTGTGTATTAATTTTGTATCCTGTGACTTTGCCAAATTCATTAATGAGTTCTAACAGTTTTCTGGTAGAGACTTTAGGATTCTCTAAATATAGTATCATGTCATCTGCAAATAGGGATAGTTTTACTTCTTTGTTTCCAATTTGGATTCCTTTTATTTCTTTTACTTCTCTGGTTGCTGTGGCTAGGACTTCCAAAACTATGTTGAATAGTATCGGTGAGCGTGGACATCCTTGTATTCTTCCTGATCTCAGCAGGAATTCTTTCAGCTTTTCACCATTGAGAATAATGTTAGCTGTGGGTTTGTCATACATGGCCTTTATCATGTTGAGGTAGGTTCCCTCTATACCCACTTTATGAAGGGTTTTTATCAGAAATGGGTGTTGGATTTTATCCAAGGCTTTTTCTGAGTCTGTTGAGAGGATCATATGGTTTTTATTCTTCAGATTGTTAATGTGGTGTATCACACTGATGGATTTGCGGATATTGAAGAACCATTGCATCCCTGGGATAAATCCCACTTGATCATGATGTACAATCCTTTTAATGTATTGTTGGATTTGGTTTGCTAGTATTTTGAGGATTTTTGCATTGATGTTCATCAGTGAAATTGGCCTGTAGTTTTCTTTTTTTGTGGTATCTTTTTCTGGTTTTGGTATCAGGGTGATGGTGGCCTCATAGAGTGAGTTTGGGGGTGTCTCTTTCTCTGCGATTTTTTGGAACAATTTCATAAGGGTAGGTGTTAGCTCTTCTCTAAATGTTTGATAGAATTCGCCTGTGAAGCTGTCTGGTCCTGGACTTTTATTTGTTGGAAGCTTTTTAATCACAGTTTCAATTTCAGTACTTGTGATTGGTTTGTTCATCTTTTCTATTTCATCTTGGTTTAGTCTTGGAAGATTGTACTTTTCTAAGAATTTGTCCATTTCATCTAGGTGTTCTGTTTTATTGGTGTATAGTTGCATGTAGTAGTCTCTTATGATTCTTTGTATTTCTGTGATGTCCGTTGTTACTTCTCCTTTTTCATTTCTAATTTTATTGATTTGAGCCTTCTCTCTTTTTTTCTTGATAAGTCTGGCTAAGGGTTTATCAATTTTGTTTATCTTTTCAAAGAACCGGCTTTTCGTTTCATTGATGTTTTTCTATGGTTTTCTTTGTTTCTATTTCATTGACTTCTGCTCTGATCTTTATGATTCTTTCCTTCTACTAACTTGAGGTCTTGTCTGTTCTTCTCTATCGAGCTGCTTTAGATGTAAAGTTAGCTTGTTTATTTGAGCTTTTTCTTGTTTCCTGAGGTGGGCTTGTATTGCTATAAACTTCCCTCTTAGAACTGCTTTTGCTATCCCATAGGTTTTGAGTGTTGTATCTTTGTTGTCATTTGCTTCTAGGTATTTTTTAATTTCCTCTTTGATTTCTTCAGTAATCCATTGGTTGTTTAGTAGCATGTTGTTTAGTCTCCATGTGTTTGTGTTTTTTGCAGTTTTTTTCTTATTGTTGATGTCTAGTCGTATAGTGTTGTGGTCAGAAAAGTACTTGATATGATTTCAATTTTCTTAAAGTTACCAAGGTTGGATTTGTAGCCCAAGATGTGATTAATCTTAAGGAATGTTCCATTTTCACTTGAGAAGAATGTGTATTCTGTTGCTTTTGGATGGAATGTCGTATAATTATCTATTAAGTCCATCTGGTCTAATTCTTCATTCAGGCTTGTGTCTCCTTACTGATTTTCTGTCTGAATGATCTGTCCATTGCTGTAAGTGGGGTGCTAATGTCCCCCACTATTATTGTGTTATTGTCGATTTGTCCTTTTAAAGTTGTTAGCAGTTGCTTTATGTATTGTGGTGAACCCATGTTGGGTGCGTGGATATTTAAAATTGTTATATCTTCTTGGATTGATCCTTTGATCATTATGTAGTGACCTTCCTTGTCCCTTAAAATATTCTTCATTTTAAAGTCTATTTTGTCTGATATGAGTATTGCTACTCCAGCTTTCTTTTGATTCCTGTTTGCATGGAGTATTTTCTTCCATCCTCTCACTTTCAATTTGTATGTGTCCCTTGAAGTGAAATGGGTCTCTTGAAGACAGCATATATATGGGTCTTGTTTTTGTATCCATTCAGCCAGTCTATGTCTTTTGGTTGGTGCATTTAGTCCATTAACATTTAAGGTAATTATTAAAATATGTTCTTATTGCCATTTTATTAATTGCTCTGGATTTGTTTTTGTTGCTCTTTTTTCTTCCCTTCTTCTCTTGTTCCCTCCTCTTGTGGTTTGATGACTATCTTTAGGGTTGTATTTAAATTGATTTTTATTTGTTTGTGTATCAGTTGTAGATTTTTGATTTGCAGTTATTCTGAAGTTTTGATATGAGTCTATATATAGAGAGACTATATATATAGAGTCTCATATATATATGAGATTGTCTTAAGTTGTTGGTCTCTTAATTGCAGGTGCATCTCTTAATTACAAGTGCATCTCCAGTGTCCTGCATTTGTACCCTCCTCTTCTCACGATTTCTGATTTTGGTGGCATAATTGTGCGTGGATGATTTCGTATCTTTACTGTATATATACCTTTACTGGTGAGCCTTGTCACTTATGGTATTTTTGTTTCTCGTTGTGGCCTTTTCTTTTCTGCCTAGAGAAGTTCCTTTAGTATTTGTTGTAAAGCTTGTTTAGTGTTGCTGAATTCTCTTAGCTTATCTGTGAAGCTTTTGATTTCTCCCTCAAATCTGATGAGAGCCTTGCTGGGTAAAGTAATCTTGGTTTGAGTTTTTTTTTCCTTTCATCACGTTAAGTATATCATGGCACTCCCTTCTGGCCTACAAAGTTTCTGCTGAAAAATCTGCCAATAACCTTATCAGAGTTCCCTTGTATGTTATTTGTTTCTTTTCCCTAGCTGCTTTTGATATTTTCTCTTTGTCTTTAATTTTGGTCAGTTTGAGTAATATGTGTTTTGGGGTGTTCCTCTTTGGGTTTATTTTATATGGTACTCGTGCTTCCTGGATTTGAGTGAGTGTTTCCTTTCCCATGTTAGGGAAGTTTTTGGCTATTATCTCTTGGAATATTTTTTCTGTCCTCTTCTTTCTCTCTTCTCCTTCTGGCACCCCTATAATATGGATGTTGGTGCATTTAACGTTGTCCCAGAGTTCTCCGAGACTCTCTTCATTTGTTTTTCATCTTTTTTCCTCTTTTCTGTTCTGCATCCATGATTTCCACTAATCTGTCCTCCACCTCGCTTATTTGTTCTTCTGCCTCCTTTATTCTGCTGTTGGCTGCTTCTAGTGAATTTTTTATTTCATTTGTTGTATTTTGCATCTCTTCTTGTTTAAGTTTTATATCTTGTATCTCTTCACTCAGTGTTTCCTGTAAATTATCTATCTTTGCCTCCAGTTTTTTTCCAATGTCTTGCATCATCTTCAGCATCAACAATCTAAAGTCTTTTTCCTGGAGGCTGAGAATCTCCTGATCACTTAGCTGTTTTTCTGGGGTTTTTTCTTTCTCCCTCATCTGCGTTATAGTTCTCTGTCTTTTCATTTTTATAGGTTTTTGATGTGGTGACCTTTTTACAGGAGTTGTAGCCTCTCTTACTTCTGGTTGTGGCTGAAGTTGGTATGGGGGCTTGCTGTAGGCTTCCTGATGGGAGGAACTGATGCCTGCCCACTGGTAGGTGGAGCTGATTTCTATTCCTCTGGTGGGTGGAGCTTTGTCTCTGGGTGAGATTGGAGGGGGCTGTGTGCCTGGGGCACCTTTAGACAACCTGTTTACTGATGGGTGGGGTTATGATCCCACCTTAATTGTTGTTTGGTCTGGGGCTTCTAAGCGCTAATGGGTGGGGCCAGATTTTCCCAAAATGGCCACCTCCAGCAAGAGGCACACTAATGAATATTCCCAAGAGCTTTGCTTCCTATGTCCTTCCCCCACAGCAAGCCACATTCACCCCTGTTTTCCCAGGAGGTCCTCCCAGAACTGCAGTCAGGTTTGACCCAGATTCCTATGGAGGCTGCTTTGCCCTAGGACCCAGTGCACGTGAAAGTCTGTGTGCGCCTTTTAAGAATGGGGTCTCCATTTCCTCCAGTTCTGTGGTGCTCCTTTGCACAAGCCCCACTGGCCTTCAATGCCAGATGTTCTGGGGGCTCTTTCTCTCAATGCCAGATCCCCACACGTGGAAGTTGATGTGGGGCTCAGAACTCTCCTACAGGTGAGTCTCTGTGAAACAGTTACTTTCCAGTCTGTGGGGCTTCCCACCCAGGAGGTATCAGGTTGCTTGTATAACGTAATTGCCCCCTCTACCTCTTGGTGTGACTTCTTTGTCTTCTGGAGTAGGATATCTTTTTGAAAGTTTCAGGTCCATTTGATTGAAGATTGCTCAGTATTTTGTTATAAATTTTATTGTTTTTAGGAGACAAGTTGAGCTTGAGTCCTTCTATTCTGCCATCTTAATCCCACCTCCCATTGCAAGTATTTTTTTAACTATCAGTGGGTTTCTTTGTTGTTGTTCAGTAATGTACCATATATTTTTTTCTTTTCATATTTTGACCTCCTTCACCCATTTCTCCTATACCCACCCCCTCCTTGGGTAATCACCAATCTGTTCTCGGTATCTGTGAGTTTTTTTTTTTAAGGCTCCCATGTAAGAGAGATAATATGATATTTGCCTTTCTCTGTCTGGCTCATTACACTCAGTGTAATGCTGTTGAAGGCCATCTGTGTTGCCACAAATGGCATGATTTCATTCTTTTTTATGGCTGAGTCATTTTCCACTGTGTGTGTGTGTGTGTGTGTGTGTGTTGTGTATGTATGTACATACACATATAGTATCTTCTTTATCCGTTCATCCATTGATGGATACTTAGGTTGTTTCCATAGCTTGACTATTGTAAATAATGTTGCAGAAAACACAGGGGTGTAGATATCTTTTTAAGTTAGTGGTTATTTAAAAAATTTTTGTCTTCAGGAAAATACCCAGAAGTAGAATTGCTAGGTTATGCGGTAGTTCTGTTTTTAACTTTTTGAGACCCTTCATATTGTTTTCCGTAGTAGCTATACCAATTTACATCCCCACCAACAGTTCAAGAGAGTTCTCTTTTTTCATCTCCTAGACAACACTTATTTCTCATCTTTTCGATAGTAGACATTCTAACAGATGTGACATACTATCTTGTGGTTTTGAATTGTATTTCCCTAGTGATTATTGATGCATCTTTTCATGTACCTCTTGGCCATCTGTATGTCTTCTTTGGAAAAATGTCTTTTCAGATCTCATCATACAACTTGAGTTGTATGAGTTCTTTGCATATTTTGAATATCAATCCCTTATCAGATACATGCTTCACAAATGTTTTATCCATTCAGTAGGTTGCCTTTTCAATTTGTGGATAGTTTCCCTTGCTGTGCAGAAGCTGTTTAGTTTAATGTAGTCCCACTTGTTGATTTTTGCTTTCACTGCTTTTGCTTTGGGTGTAAATTAAAAAATATCATTGCTAAGGCCAATGTTAAGGAACTTATGCCTGTGTTTTCTTCTGGGAGTTTTATGGTTTACATCTTACATTTAAGACTTTTAATCCATTTTGAGTAATTTTGTGTGTGGTGTAAGATAGTGGTCCAGTTTCATTCTTCTGCATGTGGCTGTTCAGTTTTTCTAACACCATTTATTGGAGATACTATCTTTTCCCCTTTAGTAAAGTTTCCTTTTTGTAAGTTTTTTTTTTTTTTGTCTTTTTGCTATTTCTTGGGCCACTCCAGCAGCATATGGAGGTTCCCAGGCTAGGGGTCCAATCAGAGCTGTTGCCACCGGCCTACGCCAGAGCCACAGCAACACAGGATCTGAGCAGCGTCTGCAACCTACACCACAGCTCACGGCAACGCCGGATCGTTAACCCACTGAGCAAGGGCAGGGACCAAACCCACAACCTCATGGTTCCTAGTCGGATTTGTTAACCACTGTGCCACGACGGGAACTCCTCCTTTTTGTAAGTTAATTGACCATATTTGCATGGGTTTATTTCTGGGGTCTCTGTTTTGTTCCATTGATCTGTGTATCCGGTTTATGCTAATACCATACCGTTTTAATCACTGTTACTTTGTAATATAGTCTGAAGTAAGGAAGAATTCTGCATTCAGCTCTGTTTTTCTTTCTCAAGATTGATTTTGCTGTCAGAGTATTTTGTGGTTCCATACAAATTTTTAGGATAATTTGCTCATTTGAAAAATGCAATTGATAGATATTTTGACAGGGATTGCATTGTATCTGTAGATTTCTTTGGGTAGTATGGACATCTTAATAATATTGATTCTTCTAATCCCCAATAGAATATTTTTCCATTTTGTGTGTGTCTTTTTCAATTCCTTTCATTAGTCTCTTGCAGTTTTCACTATACAGATCTTTTACCTCCTTGGTTAAATTTATTCCTAAGTATTTTAATTTTTGTTGCAATTGTAAGTGGAATTGTCTTCTTTCTGGTACTTCATTATTGGTATATAGAAACAAAAAAAAATTTGTATATTGATTTTGTATCCTGTACGTTTACCAAAAAACTTTTTTATTTCTCATAGTTTTTTGATGGAGTCTTCACAGTTTTTAATATACACTGTCAGGATCTTCCTGCAGCCAAGGGATAGTCTATGGTCCAAAAAGAATGGGGAGGAGATGGGTGATGGGAGGTGCCTCCCATCCAAATGTACTCAATGCAGAGGTTCCCCACCTTTTAGTGGGTGTACACTCTTAAAATTACCAAGGAGTAATTATTCAGGAGTACACTCTTAAAATTACGAAGACTCTTTTGGGGTGTGTGTGTATGTGTATGTTTATACTATATTAGAAATTAAAGCTGAGAAATTGCTTAACACAAGAATATACAAGCACATGTTTCTGTTAGCCTTCCACTGAGGGTGTGGTAGAACATCTTTGGAGAAAAGTTGGGTGATAGATGTAAGACCATTAAAATGCATACCCTTTGATCCAGAAATTCATGCAGGGTCCGAGCATAGGAGTAAGAAGACAGTCTATAACCACGGGAATGTGTGTGTTTTTGTGAGTGTTACACAAAACAATTTATGGTCCACAAAGGCAACAACAAATATGATGACAATGACAACAGAGTAAAATGTTTATGTTTTACTCTGTTGGTTCATGGTTCCAGAACTTAGACAAATTTTCAGTCTTCTGTAACATCAATACCCTTACCTATAGAATGAGAATAATTATGATACCTACTTTCTAGTGGTGTTGTGAACATAAAATGATATTAGCCCAGTCAAGTACACCACGTAGTTCCTGGCATACAGTAAGTGCTCAATAAATGTAACATTTTTTTTACTGCTATTGCATGTGAAATACCATTCAATTATATAAGCAATTAAATAGTATAGAATTAAGTTGATTTATATTCATAGTATACTAAGTAAAAGGTTAATAAGACAGCATTATACAAACTATTTCTGTTTTTGTAAAAAAATACAATCTATACACAAGTCATTCACATTAAGGAGTGCATGTTATTTGTGAATTTTTTTTTCTTTTGTGTATCTCTGTCTTCTAATTTTTCTTCAAAGGCTAGGACACCAGTGGTAAAATGTTTTCCTTGGGAACTGTACTGTGTCCTGCCTGACACCAGAGGGCGCAGATGCTTGTGAGTTTCTTCTGGTGCCAATTTGAGGGTGGAGCCCACTGTGAGCTGTCCAGGGGCTGAAGAGGGCAGGAACCTAAACCCAGAAAAATGAAAGATTCCTAGCTTCCTGTCAAAAAACAAATACCTGCACATTAGAATTCACTGATTCTAGGATCCCTCTCTGGGCAATTTCTATCAGACTCTCTGGGGGTGGATCAAGATAAAAGAAAAAAAATTTTTTTAATTCCCACAGTGTGTAACAAGTAAGGCGAAACCCTGATGTGTAAGGAAACTGAAAGCTTGGAGAGCCTGGGGCTCTCTGGGCCTGGAGGGGACATGCTGGTCCTCCACACAGACCACAGACAACCCTGCTTCCTGCAGAGGCTCCATGTGCCAGGTTCTTCCTAAAGCAGAGGCTTCCTTGTTCTTGTCCACAGCCCCACATCCCTGTTGGCAGGTGCTGGGACCTTGTCTACCCTTCCCAGGGAACAACGGCTGCTTCGCTTCCACCTTCCGCTAACTTCGGGTCTTCTGGCCGATCCTAGCTCACAATTACACAGAGCAGTATAGTCTAGACAAAGAGATCCAGTGTAACCGAGCTGATGCAGGTGAAAAAACACCAGAGTCCACCTGCCATGGACTTGCCGTCCAATACACACCTTTGGTCATGTTTATCTTCCCAGGAAAGACCTAAGGAAGTCATGCGCCTGTCTGACGGGACACATTCATGTCTCATTCCACCAAACATACCAAGCCCCCAGGATGCTGGTTCTGGTGAAATGGGCTCAACTGGCCACAGGGTAGAGTGCTTAACCATTTGAAAAAAACGAGGAACTCAAAGCTGAAGCCCAGGCTTGGTTTAAAGGTGAGGGTCCGAGTCTGCCTGCAGAGCTTTCAATGCGAAAGGGTTTTCAGTCCGCGTATTCTCCTTGGCACTGGGCCCTGAGGTTCTCCAAAGTGTTACAAGAGGCCTGTGGCTCTGAGGTTCTCCAGAGTATTAGAAGAGGCCTCTGACAAGCACATCTTAACCGCTTTAGCAGTACACATCTATTATCAAAGGTCAGATGTGACCCTTGATTTTGAGGGCTCACAGCTGAGGTTAATGACACCTGGGGACATAGCGAATCCCTGAGGGAGGGGGTAGCAAACACCTGTCTGGTGATGGCAAGTGTGCCCTGGCCCACAGAGCCGAAGGACTTAAACCAATGTGTTCATGAAAATGAAATTTTAAATCACATGCACCAGGCCTTTCAAAACCCAAGGCAAATAACACCATAGCCTAGTATGGAAGAACCGTCAACCTGTAACATGTAGGTGTTTATTTAGAGATGGATTCTTCTCTGTTTCTTGGTCCCAGCACCTACTTGCCCAGAACAACACGGACTCAGATCTGCTTGTGTAAATTAATCTCTGCATCTGCACTAGCGCACTCACCTTCCAACAGCAGGCTTACCCGCTGATGGGGATGGACTGCGTACCCTCTGCCAGGCGATACAAGATGTGGCATCACATGTGGACACGCACTGGCATTAGGAAGCAGTCGGCTTTGCTCCCTTCTTCCCGTCTTTCTGTTTCTCACAGTCACACCCACTGACTTTGTCAGCTCAAGCTGGTGGCGTCCACTTCAAACAAGAATGGAAAAGAGGTTCGGTGTGTGGATGGGAATGGAAGGAACGTTTTACCACAGCCTGGGGTTTGAGTTACTTCATTTTAGTTTTTGTCTTTTTAGGGCCACACCCTCGATGTATGGAAATTCCCAGGCTAGGAGTCAAATCAGAGCTGCAGCTGCCGGCCTCCACCACAGCCATAGCAACTCGGGATCCAGGCTGCATCCCCCAGCTCAGGGCAATGCTGGATACTTAACCCACTGAACAAGGCCAGGGATCGAACCTGCATCCTCACAGAGACAACTTGGATCTTAGCTTGCTAAGCCACGATGGAAACTTCCAGAGTTACTTCCTTTTTGTTTCCACACATAGAAGGACCTACCATCTGAGACATTCCTAAGTCACACAGTTTGGGATATTTGTGGAAGAGTGTTTTTTTATGGCAGCTCTTTATTATTTCAACAGGCATTTCTTCCCCAGCAATTATTCATTTTCAGGTTTTTCCTTCATTGTGCCCTTGCCCCAAATATCAGAGCTGCAGTGATCATTACAAAATAACAGGAAATCTCAGTATCTCCAAATACTGGATGCATTTCTGGTTTGAAAATGGCCTCAATGCCCAGGCTCCAACAACCCAGCTTTTCTCCAGCTCGGTGGGGCTGTTTGTGATGGTGGTAATGTCAGCTGGGAGGTGTTGCTGACACCATTATTTCTTGAAAGAGACTGAAGGAGCTGGCATCTTTATGTTCAGAAAGCATCCCATTTTGTCATCTTGGTTCTTTGATGTTGCCAGGCATCACTGAACTGTGAGAAGCTGAGAGGAAATTCATATTCCACAGAAAATATACTTTGCTCAGTAAAGCAGGAACATGATATTGGCGTAGAACTTTCTGCTTTACAGAACTGGACCTGTGACGTGGCCAATAGAGAAAACCACCAGGAAGACTCTGCCAAGATATTTCATCCCACGACAAAACCCTTTCATTGCTTCCCTTATAATACAGGTCCTCCTGAGTTTCTTTGTCATTGAAAAAGACACTGATTTGGGAAACTGGGGCCAGGTTGCATGAGTTAAGTGATGCTAATGCAGTTACAGCATTGCCTTCACAGGCCTGATGAATTGCTGCCAGATTTTAATTGGAACCTACACACAAAAAAGACTTGTCTGATGCCTATAAATAACCACAACACAGCGGAAATGTAGCAGCTATAGAAATAGTTACAGCAAGTAAGAACTTCCTCTGGAAAGCTGCAAAGTCTTCTTTTCCTTTTTTCTTCTTTTCTCCTCACCCCTCATCAGCTCTTCCTGTTGCTTCCTTATACCTAGAATTCCCTCCTACTCTGTTTGCATCGCTGTCCCTGCACTATTTGCTCACTTCTGTTTTTCTTCCATACTGGGCTATGGTGTTATTTGCCTTGGGTTTTGAAAGGCCTGGTGCATGTGATTTAAAATTTCATTTTCATGAACACATTGGTTTAAGTCCTTCGGCTCTGTGGGCCAGGGCACACTTGCCATCACCAGACAGGTGTTTGCTACCCCCTCCCTCAGGGATTCGCTATGTCCCCAGGTGTCATTAACCTCAGCTGTGAGCCCTCAAAATCAAGGGTCACATCTGACCTTTGATAATAGATGTGTACTGCTAAAGCGGTTAAGATGTGCTTGTCAGAGGCCTCTTCTAATACTCTGGAGAACCTCAGAGCCACAGGCCTCTTGTAACACTTTGGAGAACCTCAGGGCCCAGTGCCAAGGAGAATACGCGGACTGAAAACCCTTTCGCATTGAAAGCTCTGCAGGCAGACTCGGACCCTCACCTTTAAACCAAGCCTGGGCTTCAGCTTTGAGTTCCTCGTTTTTTTCAAATGGTTAAGCACTCTACCCTGTGGCCAGTTGAGCCCATTTCACCAGAACCAGCATCCTGGGGGCTTGGTATGTTTGGTGGAATGAGACATGAATGTGTCCCGTCAGACAGGCGCATGACTTCCTTAGGTCTTTCCTGGGAAGATAAACATGACCAAAGGTGTGTATTGGACGGCAAGTCCATGGCAGGTGGACTCTGGTGTTTTTTCACCTGCATCAGCTCGGTTACACTGGATCTCTTTGTCTAGACTATACTGCTCTGTGTAATTGTGAGCTAGGATCGGCCAGAAGACCCGAAGTTAGCGGAAGGTGGAAGCGAAGCAGCCGTTGTTCCCTGGGAAGGGTAGACGAGGTTCCAGCAGATGCAGAGGTGCCAGGGGTCCATCTCACCTTTGCTCTCCTCCACCCTGTGTCCAGCTCTTCCTATCTGATGGCCACTTGGGACAGCAGCAGCTCCAGGCTCACCCCCAGATGCTTGGTGGTGGGCCTGCAAGGGAGGTGGGACCCAGGAGCCCTGCCTAATTCAGATGCTTTGCCAAACTAGATGAAGGACTTTTGAGTAGTGAGTGACTGAGAGTAGGGTGCCCGTTGCAAGAAACCCTGATAGTTGCTGATGATTGTAATGCCAGTCACAAGAGTTGGTATTTACTGATCACCAACTACATCCCAGACAGGGGATCTTACATCCCCTGTACCATTTGCTTCTCACGGAAGCCTTCTAGGGTAGGTCAGTTGTCCAGTTTTGCAGGTGAGAAAACTTGGGAGGTTAGCTCAGAGCTGAAGGCATGTTCTTCACAACTACGGTATGTGTATCACCTCTCCACCTGTCACACATTAAAATTACTTACTTACCTATCAGTCCCTGCCCCTTGAGTATGAGATTATAAGGTCAAGAAGTGCATCCTGGAGTTGCTGTTGTGGCACAGTGGATATGAATCCCACTAGTATGCATGAGGATGCAGGTTTGATCCCTGCCCTTGCTCAGTGGGTTGGGGATCCGGCCTTACCTTGAGCTGAATGTAGGTTGCAGACGTGGCTCGGATCCCCAGTTGCTGTGGCTGTGGTGTAGGCTGGTGGCTACAGCTCTGATTCAACCCCTAGCCTGGGAACTTACATGTGCCACAGGTGTGGCTCAGAAAGCCAAAAAAAAAAAAAAGTGCATCCTTTTCGTATTTTCGTTGTTAAACACAAGGTCTGAAAACTAGAAGGTCTGTGATAAATGTTTGCTGAGTAAGTGGGCAAATCAAAGGGATTGGGGGTGGGAGATGCGGTGGGCATGGCTACACCTGGTCAGGAAAAACAGGCAGTGACCCCGGCAACGGACTTTTGTTCACATCGTCAAGATGTGAGCCTAGCCATGTAAGAGAATCCAGAAAGAATAAAGAGTGGACTTATGCTGTTGCTGGGCATAGTCGTGATAGAAGGAGACCTGTATTATCTCGACTGCCTCACATCTTGACCAGGGGATGGGGGCAGCCGGGGGCGAAAAAGCATCTAAAGCCTTGAACCATTGCGGTTATTTTTATTTTAGGAAGCACATACATCTGCTCAACAGTAGGGGGAGCAAGATGCAGGGAGATCTAAAATTGTGGCTCACCAAACAAAACATGTGATGCTCTGAGTCACCTAGGGATAAAAGCATGAGAAAGTGATTTTTGCACAAAGCATCTGAATATGGGGTGTTGATATATTTTCAAGACCGACTCCTCTGTTTAAAACGTTTTTGGAATTGCTCACCAGAGCGCGAGCATTCTAGCACAAGACGGTTAGGGGAACATAGATCAAGGATCAGTGTAGGTGTTCAATAAGAATAAAACAGGATAGATCATTTTTAACATAAATCAAACGGTTCGTCCTTTAACAGTGCTAAAATTCTCACCACGTTTATGCCAATTAGACCCAGGCTTGGGCGCTTTATTGTGGACTATGGAAAACCATCCTTGACGTGAAAATTAATGATGCTATTTAAATGAACCGCCCAAGGCATAAAGTAGTGTGAGAAGATCAAATTTGCATTGCTCTTGCCGTGTTTTGCTTAGGATTATGTTCTGCCTTGAAATTCGAGGAGAAGTTCATAGACTGGTTCTAGGAAGAATAAACCAGAGAGAAGCAAGTTCACCTAGAGGGTATCCTCCCCACCAGTGACTGTTCATGGTGTTACACTCTGAATTCTTTGCACTCTCTCTGCAGCAAATTGTCCCTTAAAATAGGCCCAACTGGCATCAGAACAAACGCAAGCTCTTCCAAGATTATTTTGACCATCTCTGAATTTTCTAATGAGAGTCTAGGGTAAAAAAAAAAAAAAAAAAAAAAAAAAAAAAAAAAAAAAAAATCCTGTCTATTCAAACTAACTTAGTTGCATAATGAATGAGTCCCATTTTATTTTAATTTAATTATGCAAATTTGGCCTGAAATCAATTCTGGTGCCTGGAAAATTGACATTTGTTTGTTTTGTTTTACTTTCAGGGCTTTTTCCTAGTTTCATTAAGCCCACTTGGCAAGGCCCAGAGCTTCTTAGATATTCAGGTCTTCACTTAATGCTCATGATGTTGACTGTGGTTTGCGTAATGAGTATACAAACTACCTGATAGGAAATTGAAACATAATATACAAAGTGGCCATGAGACTCACAGATCCACTTCGCTACTATAAATATGAGTGCTTTTCTTCTAGGCATGGGCTATGACAGGATCCGAGGACACAGGAAGTAAGTTTGGGTATTTGGTGATTTTCTGAAGGTCGATCTGTGCCATAAGAACTGCTCTCTGCTCGAAGCAAGCATTTTCTTCCTTGTGTTCACAGACTTCAAGATAAAGCAGTAGTTGCAAAAATGACCTTGCTGCATGCTGCAGTGGGACCACTGGTGGACACCTCTGAGGTCTCCTTGTATTTGTCACTTCCAGGAGTCCTCCCACTGGATACTTCCATCGTGAATCCTAATTTTCCTCTTAGCATCCTGATCCCCAGTCTATAATTCCTGCCCAAGACCCAGATATCAACCTTGGGCACTCATATCAGTTTTAGGATATTTTGGTAAAAATGCTCCAAACTTGAAGAGGCCCTCTGTCTCATCTTCTCAGCCATCTCCCCTTCTTCTGCCTTGAAGATTGATTGCATGGATCACTTATAAATCAAAGGATACAATGACTGGATTATTCATTCTGAGGCCCGGTTTAATATTTTATCACTGTCTTTGTTCCATGAATTAAGCATGCTAAACAATATTGGGACAAGGAAAGGCATTTAGATATAGCTCTGCATTGCTGTTGAAGTTGATCTTCTTAATGTGGGTAAATGAAAGTAGAGATGAATGCGGCAAGACTGTGACACTGCTAAACCTCATCATTTTCAGGGGATGGAAAAGGCTTTGCTTTCAACCACCGGCTCCAGGGCTCAGCATCCCCAACAGCCTCTTAGAATTGGAACTTAACAATTTCCTTCTAAATGACTGTGGGAGCATGGCTAAATAATTATACATCTCAACCATTGTGTAAACTGGTTTAATTAACATTTTTTCAGGCATGTCACATTTATACAATCACCAAATAATTTTCTAAAATTATGCTGCAGTAGAAGTTGCCACACATCAACTTGGATTATTTTTACTCATGGCCCTAATCATGTCTGAAAGAAGTTTTTTTATATCATTTAAATTTTTTTTTTTTACTATTACTTGGTACTTTCATTGAAGATGATTCATCCATACAGGCTAGCCAGATGCTCTGTTCAATTTATTTGTAAGTGTTATGTTTAATTGTTGTTGACTTAATCAAAGCTGGCATTTTTTTTTCAAGCAGTTATAGCTTATTAAATTTCTTTTTCATTCACTTTGTAATAAAATAAATCTTGGAAAACATGGCCCCTAAATTTAAACTTAGAATATATCATAAAAATAAAAGACAGTTTTAGGTCCAAAATCCATGGGATTAAGAAAGGAGAAGGTTGCAAACATGCACTTTGTGTTTAAGTATTTGGGCAGCATGTGTTTCAAGAAGATGTCATTCAATTTACTCTCTATTTGAGAAGATATTTAAAAAACTGGGCACAATTACTATATTTTAGTAAAGTACTTAGATTATTCTTTGGGCTTCTTTAAGCCTATGATGATTATTGTTATATAAGTTATTATTATTATGACTATTATTATAAATGCATTCATTTTTTTTTCTTAAATAGCAATCCCAAGCAAGACCAATAAATCAAGAAATGTTCTGAGGCATAAGGCTGAAGTGAGACTAGGAATGCAGATGGAAGGAATTGTACAATCTAACGTCAAGCACTGAAGTCATATTTTGTGCTCCAAACACAATGAATGGAGTGATTATATAAGCAGAAGGATTAGCATTTAAGTCACCAAACTAGTCTTTTGAATTTTCTTGTTCTATCAAGAATTCCCTTTTCTTCCTGACATCATTTATCATGCCATATTAGCTATAGCATCTTATTTTACCAGTCTTTCCACATTTTAAATCTCTCACCAATGGAAAGATGTACTTAGCAGCTCTGATAATAAAACTGGAATCAAGAATATCTGTTGAACTTGCGCTATAATGGAAAGCGCTTTTGCAAAATTCTCACTTTCATGGATTAGAAAACAAATATACACATATTTTATGTCTCTCCCTTGACTGTTTATGCACTGAAAGATTTTGAAGTAATCAAAATGTGTGACATTCAAAAAGACTAATGCTATTTTTTTTTTACTTTATTTGAATACTTGTACTGAAAAAAGTAAAGTTTTTTTCCTGTCTTTTAGTTTGCAGTTTTGTGTGTAAATGAAGTTTTTAGGCTACATTTATACAGTGCCATTATCCCGGCCGAAACCTGCAATGACTGGCTACCTAGACATTTATGAGCATAAAGAATACTCAGAATAGAATACTCATAAAGAATACTTACCTCGGTCTTAATTGCAACAGAACAACCAGGCCTTAAATACTCTTTCCTTTTGCCATGAACATGGATGTGAAAAAAAAAAGAATGCGTTGCTTTACTAACAAAGATAAATTATTTTTGCTCTGCTATAAATGGTGTTGCAAATTAATGTAGAAATATACTCAGTTATCCCATCTAGATTCTGCAAAAATGTCCTGAGGCCTTGATATAATAGCCTTGAGGTCATGCTGTTTCTGATCCTCAAAGCCCATGATCCACAGCACGATCCCCCCTGCTGGAAACACACCAGGTGTGTTCCCTACCTGGTCCCATGACTTTATAGCACACCCGGAGAAGTGATTTCCAGAACTCGAACATTTAAAGTAAATGGTAATTTTAAAGCAATCTGTGAGTCAGCAAAAATAGTTCTTGCTCATAAAGACATCTTGGGTCCGAGGAGAATATGCTTAGTTTCATGTACTGATGCTTCACATGTAGGAAGTCCTCCTGGTCAAGGTCAGTTGTAAATGGGGATAGTTAAGTATCTGATAGTAGAGAACATATATTTTGAGTACTTGAATGCCCGGATCATTTTAATCTGGATTCCAAAAATGCCTCTGCCACTTGTAAAAGGAGAAATCAATCCATCTATACGTCTATCTGTCTATTTCCCATAGATACATAGTTTTATGGTTGTTTGGGGGGTTTTGTTGTGGTTTTTTGGGCCACATCTGAGGCACATGAAGTTCCCAGGCCAGGGATGGAACCCGTGCCACAGCAGCGACAACACCGGATCCTTAACCTCCTGAGCCACTGGGAAACTCGCTTTTTTGGGGGTTTTTTAAAACAAACACCTCACTCTGTCTGCCATGGTGGGGTTATTCAGGAAGAGACGTATTGTGTTATGGCATGTTGTGATGATCCAGCTTGTTAAATTGTGTTTTTCTTCCATGCTGGTTCCCCTCAGGCTGCTTAGCCCGTTGGACCCACCTTTCTCACTTTTTTTTTTTTTTTTTTTTTTACCCAGCTGACATTTTCTTCATTTCTTAAGATTCAGCCACATAACTCTCATAATTCTCATAATTCTTACTCTGTATTGAAATGATTGGTTCTGTGCCTCTATCAATAACACCACTGCAAAGCCCATGGTCTGGGATTCTGTGTGCTTTGTAGCTGAATCCCCCCTCACCTTGCACAGTGCCTACCTGCCACCTGGTTAAAACGGGCAGTTAAAAATCTGAATTGATCTGAAAATGAATTAAGTATTTTACCCAAAGGACAGCAGCTTCAGCTAAACCTGTTTATTCCTAAGGGTGAAGTTATTTTCTTTTAAGCCTTAAGCTGTATTAAATGGAGTGAGGCTATTGTCACATAAAACAAAGCAATAGCCAAAGTCCTGCCCTGAGACAAAGTATTTTTTTGGCTTGTTTTGCTTTCATTGAACCCCTTATAATAACTTATGTACTTTCTCCCTTTGAAATGATAGGCATAGTTTAGAGGTATTTGAGTTTCTCAACATTCTTTGGGAGTTCCCGTTGTGGCTCAGTGGGTTAAGAACCTGAGTAGTATCCATGAAGATGTGAGTTGCATCCCTGGCCTCACTTAGTGGGTTAAGGGTCCAGCCTTGTTGCAAGCTGCAGTGTAGGTCGAACATGTGGCTTGGATCTCATGTTGCCATGGCCCTGGTGTAGGCTGGCAGCTCTGATTCCACCCCTAGCCTGGGAATTTGCATATGCTGCAAGTGCTGCCCTAAGAAGAAAAAAAAAATGAAATTCTTTGTAAATTGGCCAGTAGATTTCTCTTCTCCCATTTTTAACTTACTAGATGTTCAGGAGTTCCTAGTATCAGGTGGGTTAGTGCCAATAATGCAACGTTATGTTTAATTTCTAAAATATTAGAAAATGTACAAATCAGTGCTCAGCCATGCATTTGCTAAAGTACTATTTTCTAGGGAATCAAAGTTACCCCAATGTTTCATTTTAAGATGCTTGTCTGCAGGCAAATGATCTGCAAAAGGGTAACCAAGTGCTCATTTGTAAAACAAAAAGCTTTTCTGCCTTTCTCTTTTGGCAGGATTCGGTCTCATCCACATTTGGGCCTACCCCCTTCTTTCCTCCATTGCGACTGGTGGTTGATCTTCTCACCCTGAGCAGGACTGCGTCACAGCCTGGGATCAGAACCACAGGTAAAGTGGCACAGGTGATGTAGCAGGCTCGATGCTGCAGGTGAATCTGCTTAAGCTTTTTCAGTCCTTTGACGGCAACATCATGAGCAGAAAAAAGAAATTGCTATTTTAGTGATGGACCAGCCCTACATCGTGTTGGTCACACAGGGCCATCTCACAGGCTGGTGCAGTTGATGGGCGAGGTCTGGGAGCCAGCTGAAACTTGAATGGGTACGTTTGAGAAGTTGGAAAGGGAAGGAACTTGGCTCAGGGATGCAGACTAAATTCCCAGGATGGGGGTCATCTGCAATTCCTTCTGTGATCATGCCCAGAGGGACCTCCCCGCCCCCCCCTCGCCCTCCCACCGCCTGCCCCTTTTTGCTATCATCGAGAAATGGACAGCACACACAATATAAGCTGCTCCCCTCGTCTTTGGAGGCAGCAGGTGGCTGTTTGACTATCGTTGTTAGTGCAATTGGACTCCCCAATCTGTGGTGCCTTAAAATATATAATTTTCATATCCATTTAAGGAAGTCATTCCTTTTGAACACCTAAAAGATGATTTCCCCAGAGAGAGAGAGGGTGGAGGAGGGAGCCTTAGAATGTGTTTCCGAGTTTGTCCTTCAAAAATTTAGTCTAAGTATGCACCCAATGATTTTCAGTCCGAAATAGGTAAATAAATAAAACAATGGTCACCAATGATTTTTAGTCCTAAATAAAATAAATGAATAATACAATGGTCTGGGTCCAGAGAAAAAAGACTCCACAAAGATCAATCCTGTTCTTTATGTGACTGTAAAATGTGATATATAGATATAGATAGATACAGAAAGATAATATCTTGACAAAAATACTATTCTGATAAAAATACAAATTCATATACTTAGTTTGTTCTGATTTAGTGTCTTTGGCAGGGTTTGCTTTTTTTTTAAGTTCTCTAACTCAAAAAAATTTTTTTTTCAAAATGCATCTTTTAAAAAGCACAGAAAATGACTAAAGAAAAGCTTGTATAGAAAAAACTTTTGTGGAGACAGTTTAAAAGCCCACTGCTCTCGTAGACAGGGGCTGGGATCTGGGGGATCAGGGTGGCTAGCCTGGTCTTTCTGATGCAACCAGCCTCATAAAAAACATGGAAGAAATGGAATAATCATGGCCAAGTGCAGCAAAGTAAGCCGTTTGTGTCTTCATTCTTTGTTGTATGATGCCGGGACCATGAGAAACATGCATCCAGCTCTTCTTCTTGTTCTGGTGGGCTAATAGGGGCCTTGTAGGAGTCTCAGTCCTTACTTTTCATGTTCTTTTTTCTAATATACCCAAATTATAGAGACTTTTCAGTACAGTAAGTTTGTGGTTGTCCCTAACAACTGAGAAGTAAATTTAGCCTACTAATTGCTTTTCTCTATTTTGCCTTAATAATAGTAGTTAACATGTACCGAAGGTTTATCTGTGCCAGTAGTGGTTCTAAGTTCGTTAAGTATATTAGTTTATGTAGCCCTCATTTAAATCATGAATTCCATGAGTCAGATGCTCTTTCTTATCTCCAGGTAATGGATGTGAAAACCCAGGTATGGTGTTTCAAAACCCCTTCAAATCGACTTGCTATGTTGCCTTACACTCTAGATTTTAAAGCTAATGTGATCCTGTTAATAAAAAGGAGGGCCATATAAAATGATTCTATTTAGCAGTTGATTTTTTTTTTTTTTTTTTTTTTTTTTTTTTTGGCCATGCCCACAACATGTAGAAGTTCTTGGGCCAGGGATGGAACCCGAGCCACAGCAGTGACAACACTGGATCCTTAAACCACGAGATCACCAGGGAACTCTTGGTTAATTTTAAGTAAAATTGTTAAACTTTTGATAACATCCTCTCTGTGCCAAGCTTGTTGTAAGCACTCTATACAGGTGTGAATTCGCTTAATCTTTGCATCAGTCCCATGGGGCAGGTGTCATTATTATTCCCATTGTATAGGAAAGGAAATCGAGACACAGAGACATAGAGTAGCTTGTCCATGGTCACCCAATTAGTATGATAGAAATTCAGATGTGGGGCAATGCAGATGCCAGTTAGTGCAATTATTTTAACATTCTAGTCCTGCCACTGCTATTTGCCTTCTAACAAATTATTCCGTCTTTCTAATTCTTAGTGACCTCATGTATCAATAAAGGAGGGGGGGGCTGATTCCATGATCTAAGTTCACTTCAGCAAACCCTGCAAAGTCACAAAGCATATGACCTTAATTAGATCTGTCTGAAGACCTAAGGGCACACTCCAGCCTTGAACTGGCTGAGCCTTCTAACACGTCTCTGGACATCCCGAAGAAGAGTTTCTGGAAGGGAATGAAGCTGGATGCTAAAAATGTAGGATATCCATTGACGACATCCAGAAATGCCAGCTTCACCTCAGCATCTTTGTAGAGGTACAGCTAATCCTGAACGCTCTGTGTAAATCCTGGCTCCACCATTCAACAGCTGTGTAACCTGGGTGAGACCTCTCCACCATCCTGACCTCAGTGTCTTTCTCTCTAAAGTGGGGATAATAATAACACTACCTGGAGAGAGTTGAGTGAGCAGCAGTGGGGATGATTTGTCCAGTGCATGCGGAACAGAACATGGTCCAGAGTAAGAAGTAGGGAACAGGGAGCATTATTACTGCAGAAGAGCCCTGCTTCCATGAAAGGGAAGGATTGTGGAGTTCTCATTGTGGCTTAGTGGTAACAAACCTGACTAGTACCCATGAGGATGCAGGTTCAATCCCAGGCCCTGCTCAGTGGGTTAAGGATCCGGTGTTGCCATGAGCTGTGGCGTAGGTCGCAGATGCAGCTCAGATCCCCAGTTGCCATGGCTTGACCTGACCCCTAGCCTGGGAACTTGCATATGCTGCATGTTTGCCCTTAATAAAAAAAGGCGGGGTGGGGGGAAGGATTGTGAATTGCTTTGGTCATGGTTGCGGAAGATTCCTTCTGAGGTCTGATGAAAGCCCAGCTCTTCCCAAGATCTGGAAAACTGGGCTCATCCTTTATCTTCAGGTTAAAAAAAAATCCAGTTTAATTGCTCCGTGGTTAAGATAAATGTGACTTGATACTGAGCTAAATGAATGTGCTGAAGTTACTTAATTTCAGAGGGCCTGTGTTCAGGAAATCAATGAGTTTTTGAATTTTTTTATTTAATCTGATTAACATAAGGAGGCAATCTGTTAAGTTGATTAACTTAACAGTTGGTGGGACTGAATTGTCTAAAGTTTGTAAGATATAAGTATTCTGCCCATTCCTCTCTAGTTAAACTAAGAGGCGGTGGCTTTATATTTTGCTAAATGTCTTACAGTGCATTTTCCGAGGTCTGCAAACAGCATTTAGAGCACTAGGGCCTGCTTTTTCTTTTTAAACAACTCATCAAATTCTCTGTCAGTATCTAAATCACTCAGTATGTACGGGAATGGAGAAGAAAAACTGGAAATTCTAAAATACGTATGTGTGATAAAACAGTTGAGACTGGTGAAATTTAACACTACCTGGACATAGGATTATGTTTGTCACTCTTACGAGTGGCAACTCACTTTTGCTCTATGCAAGAGTCAAATGAATTAATCCACAGCTTTAAAGTGTGTTATTACCTTAATGCAGATTCAATCTGAGAATAAACGAGGTCCTTTAAAAACTGATTACACAATGTTGGGCTAAATGGTAGTTATGAAGTAGTATATTTACCTGGCCAAGCTGTATGTACAAATACTGTATGATTATATCCAGGACAAAAACAAAAACAAAAACAAAAACAAAAAAAAAACACCCTGAAATGAAGCAAAGCTTTCAGAGCTGAAGGCAATCATAAAGATTATTTCATCCGCCCAAGGCCCAGAGGGATTAAGTGATTTGCCTCCATTTATGCAGACTGTAAGTGGATATTGCAGATTTTAGCCCAGGCTTTCTTGAACTCAGGTGGAGGGAAAGCCCAGGGTTCTAAGGCACGCATCCAGGTAATATGATAATAATAATAATTATGATAACCACTGTATTTGAGTATCGCTCTAAACGACTTGGCTCTGCTGGTATAACCCCTTGTTCTGCCCCTCACAGCTCTATGAGGTATGTCTAGCTATAGACTTGACCACTGAGATTCAGCATCTGTGACTTGTTCTAGGTCACAGATGCCAAAAGCGGGGGCTGGGAGGGGGGTTCCAGTGTCACCCCTGAATCAGCCCTTTTTCTACTGGACCCACTGCTTCACCCATGGAGATGAGCATGGCCGTATCTCTGACTGACTTTCCCTTGAAAATCAGTATTTTAACCTCCTGCAATGATAGCCTCAGCTGTGTATGGAACAGCCAAACATAGTACATTCCCAAGATGTTCAGCTCATACTCCAGGGAAGAGGGCTTCAGAAGGGTCCACTAGTTACTGCATTTGTCTAATGGTCTTGGAAATGAATGAATTGACTTTGAATACAATTAAGTGTAAAAGATCCACCACATTACTGAAACATTACCTGTTAGCCTAGGCAGGCCAGGGATTCAAGATCATGAACTTAAAAGCAAAAACCAAAGCGTCGACTCCAAGAAGATGAAAATGAAATATTAAACCTGGTGCTCTGTAAATTAATATGTAGAGGTAAACAAGACTACTGCAGAAAATTACTGTTTAATGTTTCATTCCATTTGAAAGAAAAACTCCCCAATGTTCAATTCTACCCTCTATTTAAAAGTTAAAAATATGCTGGAAATTGATTGAGGATGGTGCTGAGCACCTCCAGGGAAGGCAGCTAGAATCACAGTAGCCGTGCGATAGCAAAATATTTTAGATTTACCAGCTGAACTGTTCAATGTTTTACATGTGTTAGAAGTATTAGTTTCAAGGCAAAATGAGGCAATGTTATGTGTAACTGTTTGTTTGGAAACCTCTTTTATTAGAAAAAGATTTTTCATATTAATGCTATTTTCAATACAGGTGTGATAATACTCCATGAAGTATCGTGTACTTGATACAGTGAATTTAGGAGTAACAGTCCATCTAGAGGCTGGCCCCCTCGGTCTCCATTAGGTACTCTCATAGCAAAATGTAAATACCCTTTTAAAAAATAAAGAGGCCTTTGGGCAGTCGGATGAGCAGAGTGGGGGTAGGGTAAGGAAAATGCTCTTTCCGGACAAACTCATGCTTTTGGCTTTGACTTCATATAGTAATATCAGTTCTCAGAGAACCGAGACAAACCCTTCTATGCTTTGCAAAAGCATAGGAGGAAAAAAGCTTGTCATTCACAAGCAGCTATGGACGAAACTAGCGGCAGAATACAGGTTGGGGCAACTAGGGATCCAAAAAAAAAGTTGGAGTAAAGTGCACAGTTACTGTCAAAAATATATTATTTTGATCCTAAGAAAATTAAGAGAATTTTATCTAATGAACTAGATTGCTGACCTTTTAATACATTTGGTTTCAGAGAACATACAATCACCATCGGACATATAAGACTAGTTTGCTTTTTTTTAAAAAAAAAAATTGCTTGGAGTTATCTACAGGAATCTCATGAACGCAATTCAAGGCAAACGTTCTGCAGCTCTTTGGGTAGTGAACGATTGATTTCCTCGGGTAAACCCACCAGGACATAGGGAACTGTTAAGTTCACTGCTTCGAGCGGGCCTTTCCCCTGTCTTCTCACTCTTTCCCTTCTGCTCCCTCTTTCCCTAAATGCCAGTACTTTCCAGTTCTCCGTCCTCGACCCCAGTGGCGTGAGACCGGGAAATCATGAAGAGTTTCTCCTTGTTTGTAAAGTGCCTCTGCCCGGGCTGGGGGGCCTCGGCCGCGGGGGGTTCCCGGCTGGGATCCTCCGGGGGGCTCTCCTCCGCACCCGGGGCGGTGGCGGCCTCACCGGCTGGACTGTCACCGGCTACCGTGTACACGACCGACTCCAGGGAGGTGCCGGCCTCCCGCAGGGGGGTGTAGCCCTTATTGCTGCAGGATGGCCCATCCGACTGGGAGCTCGGCGAGTCCAGGCCGGCGGGCGGCGAGCGCTCCCGCCGCGGAGAGGGCGAGGGGGAGGCGGCTTGGGCAGGAAGGCTCAGGTCTAGGTCCGCGCTGCGCGAGGTGGGCGGAGGCTCGGGGGACCGAGGCGCCCGGTAGTCCGGGAGCCCGCTGGTGCTGCGGCGCCGCAGGGCCGCGTACCTGCCGGTCCTGGGCAGGCGGCCGCCCTGCCCCCTGGTGGTGCGCGCGGCCGCCGCTCCCCCGGGCTCCTCCGGCTCGGGGGGCGCCCGGCGCGCGCCGCCCGGGGCGCAGCGGAGGTCGGTCAAGCTCAGGTCGAGCTCGCCCCGCGGGATCTCCCGGGAGCCGCGCTCCCCGGGCGGCCGCTGCCAGCCGCAGCTCGCGCCCTCCGCGTCCCCATCCCCGTCGCGCTCCCCGGGTAGGGGCAGCAGCGCGAAGGCGCTCAACGAAGAGCCCACGAGGGAGCTGGCGGTGCTCTGGCGTCCCCAGCTCCCGGGGGGGCTGCAGGGCGCCGGGCTGCTGCTGCTGCTGGCGGCCGCGGTGGCGGCAGCGGCGGTCTCCGCGGCAGCGGTCCGGCGACGGCCGGCCACGCCCGAGCGCTCGCGGTAGATGCTGTACACGGCCTCCGCCAGGCTCGGGGGCTCCCGCGGGCAGCGCGGGGAGGAGGCCAGGTCCGGCGGGGACGCGGCGCCCCGGGCCCCACCTCCCCCTCCCAGCGCCGCGGGGTGGGGCCACGCGCCCCTGGCCAGCAAGGCCGCCGCCCCGAAGGCGTCCCCGGCAGCTCCGCAGCCTCCGGGCTTCAGCTCCAGGCCCCGCGACTGCACGTAGCCGAGGAAGCCATTGAGCGGCGCGGCCCCGGGGGGCGCCGAGGCGGGGGCAGAGGACGAAGAGGAGGCGGCGGCGGCCGCGGCGGCGGCCGCGGCTGCAGCCAGGTCTTTGGCGCGGAGGCTGTGCACGTCGATGACGGTGGAGTAGAGGTCCCGCAGGTTGATGATCTTGGTCTTCTTGTCCCGATTCTCATGGAGCACAGCGTTGGCGCAGATGAAGAGGAAGATGCCGATGCCCATGATGAGGGGCCCGAAGACCTTGAGCTTGTCAGAGTGCAGGTAGCCGGAGAAGACTCGGAAGAAGAAACCCACAGACGTGGAGGAGGACGAAGAAGGGGCGGGGGACCGCGCTGGAGGCGTGCTCCTGGACGCGCCCACCGAACTGGAGTTGACGCCCTCCGGAGTCCCCAGGTGGTTCCCGGACTGTTTTTTGCTGCCACTGCTGCTTCTGTTGGTCATCGTGGGGACGCGGTGGCCGCTGCCCGTGGGTGGCAGCTGCTTAACCCCGTCCTTATTGGCCCCGTTGGCCTTGGGCCAGTAGCCCACCACCGCCATGGCTATGCCCACCAGCAGCACCAGAATACCACAGAGGGCAATGAGCCCGGAGATGGAGCACAGCTTCAGCTTGCCTTTCACCACCACCACGTCGTTCTTGCGCCTCTTCTTGGCTTTCCGCTTGCGTTTGGGGACCTGGCTCGGGGGGCGGAGGGGATCTTGCTTTCTGGCGGAAATCCTCAACAGGCCGCCCGTGGCGATCATGGCGAGCGGGTGGAGTGCGGGGCTAGCCCCTGTGGAGGCCTGTGCGGGGTGGGGGGGGGCACCGGCTGCCCACTAGCTGCTCTGCCACCTCCTCCTGCTGCAAAGCAGAGGAAGACAGTGAGAGGGTATAGGCTTGGCTGCAGCAACATCCCACGCGCTGCCATTGTCCCGCTCCCGGATACCAGCTCGTGTGCGCCCCCCTCCCCCCTCCATTACCCGCTAACCCGAGTGCGGTACGTGGGGGCCAAGGGGTGCGGTAAATGGCTTAGGGAAGAGTCATTGTTGTAATAATAAATACTGTTGCAGTAATTCATAGGAGATGATAAAACACTTTGAGAAAACGCCTTGCTGCCTGCCTGCTCTCCCCCCATCCCCCACACACGTTGTAGGTAATGCGCCAGCATAGCTCACTTAAAACCCTCCTGGCTGGCAGCCAACAGAGTTGTGACCATTAGTAAAAACTGCATGTGGGGACTCAAAGTAGTGGGTGAGGGCTTTCCCAGGGGAGCTGCCAAGTCTCTTAACTGAGCAGAGGGATCTGTCAGCGTGGGGTCCAAACTCCCTAAAACAGGCACAAAAGTTACCATTTTATAAAGACAAAAGGAAATCATTCCCCTGGGTGGAAAGTAAAAGTCACATCCTGGCAGCCGGCTTATTTACCCGAGGTAATTAACATGGAGTTCAAGGCTGGGAGAACACCACAGAGAGAGGTCAGTACTGTGGCAGTGGAACTCCCTCCACCAACTTGTCCCCAGGCTCTCGCTGTTCTTACAGCTCAAGGCAGGCAGATCCCTCTCACAGCCGGTTCCTCATTTCTTTTCTGCAACATCTGGACAGCTTCTTGGGGTGGAATATTTAGTTTTAGGTAACTGGTTATGTAACTGCGCTCTTCCTTCTGGCGTCCTCGCCTCAGAGGAACTCCCTTAAAGGTGTCATGTGCTAGATCTCAGCAGGGAATCTGAGAGGTCCCCTAGAATCTCCAAGAGAAAGTCCCCCCCCCCCCTCAGGTGGGGAAATTAACAGTCTTAAAAGAAAAAAGCAGAACTCTGCCATGATGGCCTCTGACCCCTTATTAATGTGCTAGCATCTCTCTAAAGAATCCGAGTATTTGCATAAGTAGGCAATTAACTAGGTACAGCAGTGTACATAATAATGATGATTTGTAGAATGACATTTCCCCAAGTGAGAGCTGTTTTCATCTTTGTCTCATGAGGTCATTTTTAGGAAAGGAGGGTGGCAAGAATGCATAGACTATCCTATAGGAAGTTTAGTTGTTTATAAGAAAGTCTTGGTAGGTAAAAATGCACAGCTGCATCTCTGTGGATGTCTGTTAGCTTCTAAAAATTTCAATCCTGCTGGATCCCCAGAGTAAAACATTTTCTGTTCCACTGGTTGTGTTCCCTCCTATAATGGAGATGCTAAAAGTAAGGGCATTGTATGAGTTTGAAAGGCTTAGATATCACTCACAAGCCTTTGGGTAGTTTATCTTTTATAGAATAATTCATGTTTTGGAATAAATTACCCTTTGAAAATGTGGGATTACTTAGGTAGAATTTTGCTTTTGATTGGTGCCTGGTGAAGAGCTTTGGCCCGTGATTCCCTCCATTATACAGGCAGCATCATTTCTCCACTGGTGGAAAAGAAAATGGTAATCAGCTATTAAAGATATTTGCAAATCAGTATCTCCTTGGAACTTAGTTGGCTTTGAGTAGAGAGAAATGCTAGGTAGGTTAGAGAGGGGTTAGAGAGAATACATCTATAAACCTTTTTAATTTGGATTTAAGAAGGTACTGCAGCAGTAAGTACAGATTGAAAAAATAAGAGTAGTTTACTGTCCATTTTCATGCCATCATAAACACATTTATTATGTAGTTGTAACATAGAGACTGCTGGTTTAAGTGATCCCTAGACTCCAGCATCTTTAATGTAATAATCTGGAGATCTGTGATTATTTTAAGAAGGATATAGGAGCCAGACATTTTAGAAGCAAACCCAGCCCCAGTTGGCAGGGTGGCTCTCCTGGAGGACAGAAGGGCTAACATTTTGTTGGGCATTGACACTGATGCTGAACGTCTTGAGGGAAGAAGGTACACATATGTATTTCCCTTCATCAGGCAGCTTTGGCTCTGGGTAGAATGTGAGGAAGATCAGAATGGATTTCAGCAATCGTTTACAGAAGATCTTTAAAATTAGTTTAATAGCTGGTAATTAACTCCCTAGTTCATTATTCCTTCAGCCCTGTTGAAGTCTGAACTCCTTTGTAATGTATCTCCATCGGATGTGAAATGCCGACAAAGGTCAGATGGCAAGGAAGACCCACCTCTGAGGTTTTCTTCATACATA
Source organism: Sus scrofa (assembly GCF_054392235.1). Classification (NCBI taxonomy): domain Eukaryota; kingdom Metazoa; phylum Chordata; class Mammalia; order Artiodactyla; family Suidae; genus Sus; species Sus scrofa. The sequence goes on along the minus strand of NC_139388.1, from coordinate 105,704,569 downwards.
ATGAAGGAAAACAAACTTGGCATTCGAGGTTGGCTGCCCTAGCAATTTACTGCCTGGTGCTGGTCTTTCGGTGGTTAAGGAATGGAGGATGGGGGAAGCAAAGGAGGGATGTCTAAAAATACAACTGCTTCCAAGAGACATTCAAGTTCTCGGCTCATGATGGATTAAGCCCCACTCGGCGTCTGAGGCTCAGCGCCCACTGGCTGGGAGTGCCCTGCCCTGCCGGGACTCCACCCTGGTCCTGCACCCCTGGCCCCCTCCTTTGGTAGGGCAGCGAGCCCCCTGCCCTTCTTTTAGGTCTGCTTATTTATGTTGGAGTCACATGAGTGCAGCAGCTGGGAGTCCGCCTCTGGAAAGAAGACAGGCTGGAGCGAAGTGAGGGCAATCCTGAACTCGCTTTTATCTGGGCAGCGCATGCTGTGTGGCCCGCCCAGGAAAATGACTCTCCCGATCACCCGCCCCGGGGACCCGGGCACATGCAGGAGGGCTGGGGAGGGGCCGCTCGGGGACCGGGGACAGACAGAATTGATCAAAATGGCAGCACTGGAAGCAAACAATATCGCTCACTTACCCGGAAAGACTGGGGCAGCTCGGGGCCGGCGAACGGGCGCTCAGGCGACACAAAGGAACCATGGAGAAACTTTTTCAGCCCGAGCCGACGGCAGAGCGCAGGGACAGCGCCTCGGGGCCCTCCATCTGAGCGCGGATCAGCAGCCCAGCGGGGGCGAGCGCCCGCCCCGGGTTCGCAGCCCCCTCCGGTGCCGGGGCGGGAGCCATTTCCAAGAGTTTCCAAGAAGTGTCAGGTCCTCCGCATCCCTCATACTGCCTGGAGCCGCTCTCCCCGCCGCCGCGGCCCCTGCCCCTTGCCTTGTCCTCCCGCGTCGCTCCCGGCCGGCCCAGCGCCTCTTTGTGTGGCTGCGGCGCGCCGGGCTCCACCGGGTGGAGTTGAGCCCGCGGCGGCGGCGGCGGCGGCGGCGGCGGCTGCACGCGCGGCTCGGGGCGGCCGGACCCGCGGCTGTTGCTAAGAGACCGGAGCCATGACACAGGGAAATTGCTGCAGGATGGCAGTCGGTACCCGGCCCGACTCAGCTGCTCAGGGGCGCACCCGCCCCCCGCCCCATCCCCCGCCTCCTCCCCCCCCTCCGCCCGGCCGTCTCCCTACCCCCCCGCCCCGGCTCCCCCCACTTCCTCTCCAGCGCGCGCGCGTCCCTTCGGAAGAACCGCTCCCCCGAGGACCAAGAGGCTCAAGGGGAGGCGGAGGAGGGGGCTGGAGCCGGGCCGGGGGCGAGAGCCGGGAGGGCAGGGCGCGGGGCTGCCCGGGCCTCGGCCTTCCCGCCCCCCGGGCGCCTCGGGACCGCCGCCTGCCCCGGCCGGGAGCTTTGTTCTTTCTCCCCAACTACCTGTCTGAGCAGCGGGCCGGAGGGGGCCGAAGGAAAGGGCCCCCGCTCCGGGAGGGGCTCCCCATCAGCATCCGAGGGGCGCGCTCGGGGAGAATGGGGTAGCGCCGCGCCTCCCTGTCTGCCTCCCTCCCTGCCTTTCCTCTTCTGTCTTCTCTTTTGTTGCCTCTACTCTTGGACACGACACAGCCTTTGCTGTACCCCCTCCCACTTGGGAGTTTGCAGTGTGGACGCACAGCGAACACAGTAAGTTGTCCCCCGGCGAACTCCGCGGACCCAGTGGAGCCGCCCCCGCCAAGCTGCGCGCCCCGCGGGGCCGGTGGAACCGCTGTCAGCTGTCCTCGAGCTCCAGCCACGCTGGGCTTTGTGGCCGGCCTCCCGGGACCAAGGAGGCTCCCCCAGACGCGGGCAGCTGGGACTCATCCGAGATTAGAATCAGCTCCGAGGCTTATTCCTTGGCAGCCCCTTCTGCTCGGACCCGTGCGGTAATCAGTAAGCATTAAAAGGAAAACTATTAATTCTCCAGGAATCAGGGCTAAAATCAAAGGGGGGAGGTGGGGGTAGGGAGGCTGTCCAAACTCTCTACGTCATTTTTTAAAAGCGAGAGGGAGAGAGAAATCCTGGTTCCCAGCTCATCCCTGCCCTCTCAACTGTAAAGTAAAAATGACAGGGAAAAGAGAATTGCAAAGTGGAATTTCCCCACGGAGAACTGAGAAGAAAGTAGGAAAGATTTCAATTATCTATTGAAATGGGGCGGCCAGGATGCAGGGAGAAAACAGCAGAAGAGCTGATGAAGCAGGTGCTGGCTGAACTTTGGGGTCCAGACAGATATTTTGGTGGCGATGGTTGGGGAGGCTGTTGTAGATTCTGAATTTCGCTGTAAAGTGTCCACAGAACCCACCCAGGAGGGCTTTGCTGCCCACAGTTCCCATTACAAGATCGTTGGTCAAGGTACTCAGTATTTACTTGGGTTTAAAGCTAGAGCTTGCATTTTGCAAAAAGAATGATAAAGACCAAACATTTCCCGGTTTAAAGAGAGAAATGTGGCCAGCGGCAGGCATATGAGGTGGGGCTGGAGACAGTGGGGAGAAGGGAGGGGATGGAGGAGAGACGGTTCATCAAAGGAAGCCCTGCACCTGTGTCTTTGAAAGGTGGCCTCTGACCCCCTTTTCAAGCAAATAATGAAGCTGGATAATGATGGGGTGTTCGGAACCCACCTCCTTCTCCCTCTCAGTTCCTGCTCAGAGTCAGAATGCTGGACAACAAGCCCTAATGAAGGGAAAGTTTTCAATCCTTTGCTTTCAGTCTGTTTCCTTTTAGAGAAATCACTGCAAAGGAGAAACCACTAGGTCTAACAGTCATTTTGAAGGTTTTTTTTTTTTTTTTTTTGGTTTGTTTGTTTTGCTTTTGTTTGGCTCTGAGTATCTAGACTTCTTGAATCCCAGTTATAACCTGGTGTTTTGCACCAAGATTGGATCTGAGATCTCATTTCATTACCCAGCTGGCTGCCTGGGGCCAGGTGGCAACTCCCAGCCTCATGGGCCTCTTTTGCTGAGCTGTGTAAACTGGGACCATACTGCAGAACTTCATCGAGCACTGAGGTGGATTAAGCCATTAATAGTTTCAAATTTCTGCCTAATTTCTAGCCATCATTTGCACAGTTAAAACTCCTATGAGGGATTTTGGAAAAGAGGACAGTCCTCTTCCAGACAAACAGGGCCTTGGGACATATTTTTCTCATGTTGATGACTGCAATAAAATTTATGGTTGATTATTCAAAGGCTTCCTTCCAAACTGCATTCTTTGGAACTTTGAACTGTTTCATTTCACCTGAGTGTTCGCATCTGCAGGAGTTTTTCTTTGTGTGTAGCTCAGGGTGTCAGAAGAAAATCAGAACACATTTGTTTCCAGTGGATCCTTTATCTCTTCTGTAATAATATAACATCAACATACCTTCCCACGGATTTCCAAGTGACATGGTTATTTGTAAAGGAGCAGCGGTGCTCCTGGCCCTTCTGGAGTTATTTCCTAATTTCACTGGCCGTTCAATTTGGATGATTTCTGAAGTCGCGGGACACCCCTTTTCACCCTGCTGAAAGCTGAAGGGCTACGGCTACCAAATCATAATAATCCACCAGGATCTCAAGAACTCGGGGTTCAGCAGGTCAGTCAGAACATACGGTAGCCGGAGAGTAACGAAGGCCTTGGGAGAAAAGAAGACGGAAAAGATGAGCTTAGTTGAGTTGGATTAAACTCTGACCTGAAACCTTTCATCTGCTCTTTCTTGAAAACAATCCTTATGTAATTTATTCCCTTTCATAAGTTATTCACCATCCATTTCCTTCCCCTGACTGTTTCATTAACCTGGCCTGGCTGGCCTGCTTGTGCTCCTGGGCTGCTCAGGGGGAGACCCGGGGGTGGCCAGCCTGCCACCCCCCACGCGGCCCCACTTGGTCTCCAGGAACTTGCAGTGGGAAAGGCTTTGCTGTGTCAGCAGCCTGGCAGTTCCCACCTCTCCCCATGCCCTGTTCTCTCTCAGACTGTTGGGGCTGCAGAAACAGAGGTAATTTAGAATCGTGTATTCTGGAACCAGTTTATATCATCCACAAGCTCCTCATAATTTAATCAAATAAGTGAGTGATGTCATCTTCCCTGCCTCAGTCTCCCCATCTGTAGTGGGGATCCTAACACACTCTACCTCATAGCATTGTGGTGAGGATGAAACCGGGGTAGTGCACATGCACCAGTGCTCAGTGCGTGGTAAACTCTTGATACATTTAGTGACCATCCTTGCAGTCGGAACATCGTCTCCCAGCTTGTTACCCTCACTCTCTGGTTCTATTCATACTGCCAGGCATCTACATGGTAGGGACCTGCACTTAATTGCTCTGAAATGGGGCTGCAGGATCAGCTGATGAGATTCCGTGCTGCCTGCCCATATGGCGCACACCCCGGGCCACTCCAGAGGCCCGCTCTCAGGAGTGAGAACACTCTCTATTGCTGCCTCGCTAATTGTACAGTGACCAGGGCCTTTAATTTCTGTTAGTGGGAGAACCCAGATTTCACACTCCTGTCACTCTAGGGTGAAATTAGGGGTTTGGAGTTCCTGTTGTGGCTCAGAGGTTAGCAAACCTGACTAGTATCCATGAGGACACGGGTTCGATCCCTGCCCTTGCTCAGCGGGTTAAGGATCCAGTGTGGTGTAGATTGCAGACACGGCTCAGATCCCGTGTTGCTGTGGCTCTGGCATAGGCCGGCAGCTACAGCTCCATAGGCTGGCGGCTACAGCTCCGATTAGACCCCTAGCCTGGGAACCTTCCTATGCCATGGGTGCGGCCCTGAAAAGACAAAAAGACAAAAAAAAAAAAAAAAAAAAAAGAAAAGAAAAAAAAAGAAATTAGGAGTTTGTAAAAACACAACTAAGAGGGCACTCTTCAGACTGGAAGTTTGAGAATCTTCACAGAAAGAACTCGAAAGCAGAAGAAGGAAACCACTATCCCAAGTGAGACAGGAGACTCCAAATATCTCACTCCTCCCCTCTCCTTGTTCTTTCTTTGTACTCCTGCCAGTAAAAAAACAACAGGACAAACCAAAGCGTGACCAAAGGGAACAGTAAAGCAAGCACTAGATTTAGCAAATAAAGTCTTGCATGGGACCTATGCTCAAAAGCTGTCTCTGGTTTATCAGACCTTCCGATTCCACCGGGCACTGTCTTTGATCCATATCCCACCATTATGTACCTTGGTAGCCTCCCAGTTTTTTCATGGCTCACACAAAGGATAAGAGAGCCTGATGAAGTAGAAAATACGGAATGCAGCTGTGGATTAAAGCCCCATTAGATTTCTTTGGGGACAGAGTAGGCAAGAAAAGAAAACACCCAGCAGAGCCTGGATGGAGCAATAGAACTCAAAGCCCATGGAGTGCAAGCCTTGGTTTCTCACAGTTTAAAGGTTACATGGTTTGCGTTTCCAGCCCTTCCCTGTGCAACGCTGCTGTGCCAGAGGGACCTGTGCCTGCCTCGGCCTCCACTCCCTGGAGCTCCACAGATGAACCTCCAAGAGAAAGAACTCAGCATCACTTTCGAGAACTTCTGTTTGGCAATGAAGGGTAAACTCGGCTGTGTCAGGGTTCCCGTCCAGCTTTTCTCTTGTGTTTCTGAAAGATGGTAGGGTTCAAGCCCAAGTGCTGCCACCACAGAGGAAAGGAAATGATGAACCACCTAAAGAGCCTTCCTGACAACCCATCAGACAGGGGCATCTAGCTCCATCCAGACAAATGGTGGGCAACAAAGACAGCCTTCACTTTCTGCCTTCAGACCCATTCAATCTTAATTTTGCAAATCACCAAGCTCTAGAGACCTAGCTGGGATTGTTTTCTTTAATAAGTGGGTTCATTTTTGTACATTCCATTTCCCCCATGGCCTGCATTTTCTTCCAGTTTCCATGTACACCATCAAAGCTGGATTGTGTGCCTTGTACAATAATGAGGTATGAAATGAGAAAACCAGGGTGTGTTGGCAGGCCTGAGAGCAGATCAAAGCCAGGCTGGGAAAGGGCTCTGCAGAGCGGAATGGCCAAGAAGAGACCCACTGCTAAAATGTTCCAGAAAAGCACCCCAAATGTCCACACTGTCACCGCTCCTGTTATTTCCTATAATCCACAGGCACCATGGATAGAAGACTTGTCCTACTGACAACTAATAGAAACTCACATGTCCTAGCTCCCTGCACAATTAATTGCATGTTAGCTGCTATGAGTTCCCAGAGGGAAAGGAGAAACACACAGATGAGGAACTCATTTTCAAAAGCAAAGAAACAGAGTGCAAGTGACATGTCTCTGATTTATCCACTAAGCATTTTTTCAAGTGCCTCTTGCATGCCCAGCTCTTTGATTCTTGCCCTTATTCACTCAACAGATATATACTGAGCACCTACTATCTTATAGTTACTATTCTAGGCATGGGGTAGAGAGGAACAGTGTAAACGAAGTCCCTCTCTGTGGTGGGGGGAGGTGGGTAATAAACAAGTCAGGAAACAAGAGGGAAAATTTCAAAACCTGAGACGTCTTACAAAGAAATTGAAAGAGGGTGATTGGTCAGAGGGTACAGGGAGAGAGACTAATTTAGGTTGGGTGTTCAAGAAAGGCCTCGCCAAGGAGTGGCATTTGCACTGAGAAATGAAGGCTGAAAAGGAGGCAACCATTTGAGAGTATTCAGGGAAAGCAAAGATTAGGCAACATGGCCCTATTAACCTATAATTTAGTTAGAATCATCAAAAAATAATTAGTGACCAATGCAAAGCAAGAGGGATGATCTCTAAGTGCTAGAGGACTTTAGAAGAAAAACACCATTGGGGAGAAAAAGCTAGTTAAGGATACTTCCTTGACCTGGAATAGATTTGGGAAAGTGGAGTGAAGGCATAGAACTGAGCATGTGAGCAGTATTGATGTGAACTTAATCTCTCCGATGGGTACCAGGCAGCCCAGGGAGCAGGGGCCAAGCATGCTATTGACAGAGATAAGATGCTTAGGATAGAAAGGGACCTTCAGATACTCTTCTGTGGTCTGTGGACCAGCAGCATCAGCTTCACCTGGGAGCTCATTGGAAATGCAGCATCTTGGGCTGTATCCTAGATCCGTGGAATCAGAATCTGCATTTTAACAAGATGTCCAGATGACTTGGGTGCACAGTGGCCTCAGAACTGCTGCTCCAGCCCAGGCCTCTCATTGGAGGTGTGAGGAAAGACAGTTCACGCATCTGTGCATGAAGGAAAGAGAATTTTGCTTTTAACTCTTTGTTTCCAGTAGTGCACCCAAAGGCACACAGCATTTGTGGCCAAGTGTGTGTTTCTTAACAGCTCAGCTTTTTAGCTCAAATGGAGAGGAAATGAAAATGTGGTGGCTTTTGCATCCCTACGCATCCGTCTAGGAAACCAGTTTGGCGGAAATGAAGTGAATCCAGCTTTCTGAAAGATCAAGTTTACTCTACCCTGGGATGACTCCTTTGGATTCAGATCATTTACATTCAAGTAACTCTGCCTCTTCTAGTTATGTGATGTTACACATGTTTTTAGATACCTAAGGGTCTGGCTGTACTTGTATTGCCCGGCTCCTGTCTTTCAAGGTAGCTGTGGGGGAGCAAAGAGATGGTCGGGGCAGTTGGGGAGGTGGGTGTGGGGAAGAGGCCCTCTGGTCTCCAGCATTTCCACCACCCCCAAAGCACCCCTACACGAATGTCTAGAGGTAGAAACTGAGTCCTTGCCATGGAGATGGACCCCATCCCATCCTGTCACTAAGCCTACTCTGTATGGACATGGGGGAGCTGTCTCCATGGGGGTTGCTTGGGGTACAGGCGCTGAGGCCTTGCAGCGTTATTCAGCTGTCAGTGTTGTGATGCTGGCAAGGAACCCTGACAGAGGGATCATCGGGTGCTGGGCAGATGGAGGCCAAAAGCCACTATGGGGTTCGGGTGGGATCCAGTAGCCAGGGAGAGCTTCCCCAGCGTGTTCTGCGGTCCCTGGTGAGTCCCAGCTAGGTGAAGGGGGCCCCACACTCTCACCTTATCTTCTGAGCTTCCACACTCCTGCAATAATTGTGTTATGAAGGAGGCCTGGGTTCCCACAGTCTCACGCTTGGGCCATTGCAACCATCGTGTGGCTCCCAAAGTTTCTCTGCTGTTGAGGAATCTGGGTGCTGGGGGCCCCCGTAATGTCACACTGTTTGGGAATCTCCATTGCTGAGTTCCTGAACATGGAACTGTAGAATCTTAATGTTTGGGACTGATGAGCGTTAGAACTCAAATGACCCCAAGGAGGAAATAAGCTCTCATTTAAAGGGGGTGCGACCCAGTTTTTTTTTTTTTAATTAACACCTCCCTTTTAGATGATCCCATTGTAACAACTGTAATACATTTATATCCTTTCAGAGTATAAAGTCAGAGCAAAAGACACAACTGCCTACCTCCAAATGACCATCCCAAAGCACATAGATGTCTAACACATGACACCAAGAAATCAGCATCAAGAGAGTATTTTTATTCAATGAAACTCTTCTGATCTTATCAGAACCACAAAGATGTGTTACATGATTAAAATGGAATCAAAGTAACATTCATATACATTTTTTTTCTGAAGGAAAAAAGCACACAGCATTTTCCACACTAAATTTAGTTTTGAATTTCTCTAAAATCTGACTGACGGCAGTCTCAGCTGGCTTCTTTATCCCGAAGAAGACGGAAACCTTCATTACGTCAGGAAAGCATCACAAGTATTTATTTTCTAGTGAGAAAGATGCCAACGTGACTTCCTGACAGGCGAAGCAAAGCGATTACACAGCTCTTTCAGAGGTGCACTGTTGGTATGGTATATTGGAAAATGATATGCAGAAAAAGCAGAGATAATGCTTCCAAATAGTTCAGGTTTTTATTATTCTCCAAAAGGCACTTCCTCCAAGGATTAGGGTTTGGCTACAGAAAGGTCTGTAGAGCTCTGAATATTTATGGCAAACCGTTGAAGAGCTTAATACATTCAGCTCGCCAATGGGAAGTGGTGTTACAGATTTCCTGCCAGTTCCTCCCAGTCACATAACTTCTGGCTTTTGATGACATTAATATTAATGCAGTGATGGAAAACTTGTACTTCCTGGGAATTTGATGTCAATCAGTGTGACAGCTCTGCTTTTTTGTCCAAGGAAATGATGGTTTTCCCATTTACAGAGATAAGTACATTGTGATCAAGACTGAGATTTCAGGAGTTCCTGTTGTGGCTCAGTGGTTAACGAATCCGACTAGGAACCATGAGGTTGCGGGTTTGATCCCTGGCCTTGCTCAGTGAGTTAAGGATCTGGTGTTGCCGTGAGCTGTGGTGTAGGTCACAGACGTGGCTTGGATCTTGTGTTGCTGTGGCTCTGGCATAGGCCAGCGGCTACAGCTCCGATTCGACCCCTAGCCTGAGAACCTCCATATGCTGTGGGAGCAGCCCCAGAAAAGCCAAAAGAAAAAAAAAAAAAAGGCTATTTCATAACCTATCAGAGGAGAATTAGAAAAGATGGTCATTTCCAGCAGTCACAAAGAGCTTCCCCATCAGAATATATATTTAATGGCTTCCTTTCAAAGTCCCCCAACTCAGAGACCATTGACAGCTTCCCTTGTGCACAGTAAAAGAATGTCTCTAGGATTCTGCGAAGGTGAAGGGCACAGGTGAGCAGGCAGGCAGGGCAGGACTAGGAGTTACGCTTCTCAACGCAGAGGAAGTTACAGCTCCAAGGATTCCATCAGTGGAGCTAGCTCTCTGCTTTTCTGTGTCCATCTCTGCTCGCAAGCATGTAAAGACATCAAAAAGTCAGCTAGTCTTTCCATCTCTGAGCAAGACAGGGAGAGTGCTAAACCATGTCAAAATGATAATTTTTGTACCTTTTCTTGGGTGATCCTTCACCTCTCTGTGTGAGGTGGAAACTAACAATGTCCTATTTATTTAAAGGATGTGGCAAGTCAAACTAGATAATTTGATTCCCTCTTTGCTTTTGCTGCCATAAAAATCTCAAGGGCACATTGCATAACCTCTTGGACACAATACATATTAATGCAGTATTTAAATGATGAATGTTGAATAGTTGGTACTGAATGATGTGATTTGAAGAAAGCACCTGATGGCTTTTAAAGATTCCTCCCTGTCTTCTGGCCCCTGGTAGTCTCATGTAAAGCTGTGGAAACTGGGGAGAGGTTGTTTCTGTAATGTTCTCTAGGCCAGTGTTCTGGAAACACCGGTTGTAGTAAAATTACAGTGTCCCCAAACAGAAACCAGAGGGTGTGGTTTTATACTGCTCTGGCCTTTGCCCTCACTTGGATTGGATTCTCAAACTTCTTCAGGAGATGGGATGTTTGAAAATTTCAGAGCCGTCCTTGGAACCTTCTGAGATACCAAGTCAAATAAATTCATGTGTGATTTTCAGGTGCATCACAAACCATCTACTATTAGATTCTTACATCAAACTATAGTAGGCATCAAATATTTAAGGAATCCTTTTGGAAGGAAACCTTAAGACTGTGCACCTTTGTCTGATAACAGTTTTTCCCCTAAAAATTTGAAAAGAGTACCATCATTTATTTGAGCCATGGGACACTTTGGCCTAGTTACAAACACCAGTGTTCTCTAGGAATATGATTTTTAAAACATGGGCTTAGCTGTCATGACAGTGAGATAACTAAGAATCTGTGTCTTCAGCTATTATTTTTGCTTTGGCCACTTAGCACAGTGACCCCCAGGACCACCCTGCAAACACGTAGGTACCTCTATCTTATTCTTCTGTTCTGGTCTCCTTCAGCAACACTGCTTTTCAGGTTTCTCTAGCTCATTAACTACCTTGTTTCTCTGGACAATACCCTAGAGGTATCCGTTGGCACGTTTCCCCAGTTGCATCTATTTTTTCCCCAGTGCGTTGTCTTTATCCTGGCAAATCCTTTGCTCTCATTTCTCTATCCTTTCTTGTGTCTGTGACACCTGCCTCCTTTGTTCTGTCACACTGTTAGTTAGGGTAGTGTTTACTCCCTTCGCCTGATCATTAGTGAAACTCCCAGAAGGTTCAGGATCACCAAGGGGATGTCTCTTCTGGTTATTGGTACACAAAACCTCCCGGTCCTCAGAGGAACAAGTTCCTGGGGGGCATGGGTTGTTTGAAGACTGAGAAAGGGTGTAATCTACTCTGCGTCCATCTTCCACGAAACATCTCTCTCTGTAAATCAGGTACTAAGCTCACGTCGAATGCTAATGCCTCTCTCCACTGCCGTCTGCAGGATTGCATTGGGGTGTTCACTCCAGAGAGGAGCTAATGCTTTGTCATCACAGCACTGCACAAGTAGGAGGCGGATGGTGGGGGATGAACTGTTTGTACAGCCCTTCAGGAGACTTTCCGAGGGTCTTTCTTCCACCCCCGGCTCTTGTGGGGCCTTTGGGCCGAGGTTCTCAGCTTCCGGAAGGAAGCCTTTCTTCAGCCCCCTTTTCTTCCTGTCGGCAGCCCCCAGTGACACTTTTACCTTCTCCTCTTTGTCGGGATCCACTGCCATCCATCCATCCATACATCCATCCTCCTGAGGATTTTTCTCTCCCCAAACTCATTCTCAGAATGGGGTGTTGCACCACCATATTTGAGAGTCTTGCTGTCAATCACCTGGGCCACGAGCCTGTTTAATCTAAATAATACACCTGGAGAATTTACACAGATTTACAGAATCTTACAAACTGATGAGACTGTAGGTGGAAGTCTCCTTGGGTTTGTTGCAGGTGTTTTATTTCTGGGAGTGTGGTTCGCCCACCTGCTCCTCCTGGCCTGTCCTTAGTGAAGGCTGCAGAAGTCCATTCTTTTTTTTTTTTTTTAAGTTTTATTGAAGTATAGTTGGTTTACAACATTGTGTTAATTTCTGCCATACAGCAAAGTGACTCAGTTTTATATATAATATATATATTATGTATATATAATATGTATATTCTTTTTTACATTCTCTTCCATGATGTTTTGTCACAGGATGTTGGCTCTAGTTCCCTGAACGCGACAGCAGGTCCATTCTTTGTCTCAGCCTCTCTTCCCAGCACTGTGGACCTGATGAGTCAGGCCAGAGCCTTAGGTGCAGGCTGGTCTAAAAATCTGTGTCCTTGGCATCTCGGAGACCTTCTGCATCGGAAAGGTGGTCCTGTCCTTTGCCTGGACCGCGGATTCCTCCTCTTCTACTTCTCACTCACTTACTCACTACTGTCTCTGCTCTGCGCCTGTGTCAGCTGTTTTAAGATTTCAGGCAAACTGTCCCCTCCTTCAACCAGAAAGTAAGCTCAGTGAGAGTGGCTACTGGGTCTTGGTGCACTGCTGTGTCCCTAACACCAAAGAAAGTGACTGGGAGTACCAGTCTCGTGTACCTTCCATGTATCAGACAGTGAGTGGATCTGTGGGCAAAAGGGAAGTGTACAAAAATGACATGGAAGGATTAGACAGCACCCCATTAGCCAGGGCACCTACATAGGTACAAAAAGTGGAAGGAGGGTCTAATACTTGAACAACTGCAGGAACACACCATGTTTCTGTATGTAGAGACTCAGTACTGTAAAGATGCCACATATTCTCCTAGTATAATGCCATTCCAGTAAAAATCTGTCTGGGTTGTTCTTTTTAACATATGAACATTATTCTAGAGACATGGAAACATATTTCCAGAGTTCCCGTCATGGCTCGGCGGAAACAAATCTGACTAGCATCCATGAGGACACAGGTTCGAGCCCTGATCTCGCTCAGTGGGTTAAGGATCCAGCATTGCCATGAGCTGTGGTGTAGGTCACAGACACAGCTCAGATTCCAGGTTGCTGTGGCTGTGGCGTAGACCGGCAGCTACAGCTCCGACTTGACCCCTAGCCCGGGAACCTCCATGTGCCAAGGGTGTGGCTAAAAAAAAAAAAAAAAGGAAACATATTTCCACTTAAAACTTGTATGTTGATAACATCTGTAGCAGCATTATTCATAGTAGCTAAAAAGCTTGTCAATGGAAAAGGCCCATCAGCTCGTCAGTGGAAAAGGTGGTGCCTCCATAGAGTGGGTGGTGCTCAGCAGTAGAAAGGCAGGAAGTCGTTTGCTGACAGGCTGCAACACTGATGCTGCAGAAACATCCTGCTCAGCGAAAGGAACCAGATGCAAAAGATCAGATATTGGAATCTATCACTCTGTGTATATGAAAAGTCTAGGGAAACAAATCTGTGGAGACAGAAGGTAGATTTGTGGCTTTCTAGGGCTGCAGGTGGAATGGAGGAATGATTGCAAATAGGTTCGAGGTTTCTTTTGAGGGTGATAGAAATGTTGCACAATTCTGTAAATATACTTAAAAACACCTAAAATGGAGGAATTTTTATGTAAATTATGTCTCCATAAAGCAAAATGGAAATTCTGAAGTTTTTATGTAAGAGTAGGGAGGTATGAGGAGCCAAGGCACTTTTGAAAGGGAAAAAAAAAAAAAAAAAAAAAAGCAGTAACGGGACACTAATTATTTCCTTTGGGAAAAGTTTTAGAAGAAAAATTTCTGGATTAAAGGATATACGCAAAATGAATGATAACAGTAATTGAATACCATGCATACCTATTGATAATAAATAAACAAGCATGCCTCAAAACTTCACACCTTAAATAAGAGGTAATTTAAAATAGTGGCTCAGTTTCAATCCCTGGCCTGAGAACTTCCATATGCCATGGGTGTGGCCATAACATCAAAAAATAAAATAAACATATTAGAGTAGAAAGTAAAATGGAAAATTATAAAATGTTTAGAAGAAAACAAGAAAAAAAAAACCTGTGGGACATATTTGGGCTTGGCGAAGGGCTTTTAAACATGCATAATCCATACCAGAAAACAAAAATCAATAAATTGGACCTCATCAAAATTAAACTCTTTTGCTCTGTGAAAGGCCGGTCCTGCTAAGAGTATGTAAAATAAGGTATAGGCTGAGAGAAAATATTTGTAAACTATGCATCTGACAGAGGACTCATATCTATAATATATAAAGAACTCTCAGTACTCAATAGTTAAAAAAACAAATAATCCACTTGGAAAATTGGCACTAGACATGAACAGATATTTTATCAGAGAGGAAGTTTGGCTGACAAATAAGCCCACAAAAAGATGTTCATTATCACTAGCTGTTAGGAAAATGCTAATGAAGAATATGATGAGCTATCACTACTTTTCTACTAGAAAAACTGAAATTTTAAAAAAGAGAGAACGACAATATCAGATGCTTGTGATGGTGAGGAGAATCGGGGTCTCCATACACTGCTTCTATGACTGTCAAATAGGATAGTCACTCTTAAAATTATTTAGTAGCTTTGTCTTTTTGGTTTTTTTTTTTTTTTTTCCATTTCTTGGGCCACTCCCTTGGCACATGGAGGTTCCCAGGCTAGGGGTCGAATCGGAGCTGTAGCCGCCAGCCTATGCCAGAGCCACAGCAATGCGAGATCCGAGCCGTATCTGTGATCTACACCACAGCTCATGGCAACGCCGGATCCCTAACCCACTGAGCAAGGCCAGGGATCGAACCCGAAACCTCATGGTTCCTGGTCAGATTTGTTAACCACTGCGCAACGGCAGGAACTCCAAAATTATTTAGTAGCTTAAAAAAAAAAAAAACTTATATACTCTTACCATAGGACCCAGCATTCATAAGTCTGGGCATTTATCCCAGAGAAATAAAAACTTATATCCACACAAAATCCTATACTTGATTGTTTACAGCAGCTTTATATTTAATGTCCAAAGATTGGGAACAACAAAATGTCCCTCACTAGGTGCCTGGCCTATAGACCTGTACATCCACACCATGGCCGAAACCGCTCAGCAATGAAAAGGAACAAACTTCATACCTGCAACAACTTGAATGGGTCTCCAGGGCATGATGCTGAGAGAAAAAGGCCAATCTCAAGAAGTTCCTATTGTGTAATCCATTTCTGCAACGCTCTCTAAATGCCAGTATTGTAGAGATGGAAAGCAGATTGGTGGCTGTCAAGGGTTATGGATGGTGGTGGGGAGGGAGGGGGCTGCGTGTAACTATAAGTGGTAGAACAGCAGAGACCTTGTGGTGATGGATTAAGTTTTGCTACTTCATTGCATTAATGCAACTCTCTATATACATTACACCAATGTCACAATCCTGGTTTGGTATTGTACTAGAGTTATGTAGGACATAACCCCTGGGAAATACCCAGTGGAAGGTACATGAGACCTCTCTGAACTATCTTTGCAACTTCCTGTGAATCTATAATTATTTTAAAATAAAAAGTTTAGAAAATTGGTAAAGGAAAAAAGATGTGCAGATACAAATGCGTCATAAAATTATAATTAGAATAAATGATTAAAGTTCTAATTAAAAGAATATAAACAATTTAAAATACATAGATGGATAAATCAATGAAAGATTTGTAACATGTCAAAAATGATATTTTTGTGAGAAGGTCAAGAATTTTAATAAATTCCTCTAGGTTAGCTATTAAGTTAAAAAAATGAAAAGTCAGGTCCCTGCTTTTCACTGTACTCCAGAATGAATTCCAGATGGATTAAACATTTAAAAGTAAAAAAAATTAGACCATTAAAAAAGTAAAGAAGGAGTTCCCATTGTGGTGCAGTGGAAATAAATCTTTCTGGTATACACAAGGATGTGGATTTGATCCCTGGCCTCGCTCGGTGGGTCAGGGATCTGACGTTGCGCTGAGCTGTGGTGTGGGTTGCAGAAGCAGCTTGGATCCCTAGTTCCTATGGCTGTGGTGTGGGCTGGCAGCTGTACCTCCAGTTCAACCCCTAGCCTGGGAACTTCCATATGCCACAGGTGTGGCCAAAAAAAAAAAAAAAAAAAAAGCTAAAGTGATTGAATATGTATTATATTGAATATGTATTATATCACAGGGTGGTGAGACTCCTTCTAACCAGGAATCAAGGGGCAAAGTCATAAAGAAAAAAATTGACAGTTTGCGCTACATAAAAGTTTTAACATTTCAATTAATGAATATCAGAAAGAAAATTCAAAATGGTCACCAAAGAGTTGTTATCCTTGACATGTAAAAATGTTTCCAGCATCTAAAAAAGATCTTAGTTAGAATAAGGGATAAAAAGAGCTCCCGTGTGGCACAGTGGAAACAAATTCAACTAGTATCCCTGAGGATGTGGTTTCGATCTTTGGCCCCACTCAGTGGGTTAAGGATCCAGCGTTGCCATGAGCTGTGGTGTAGGTCACAGATGCGGCTTGTATCTGGTGTGGCTGTGGCTGTGGCATAGGCTGGCAGCTATAGCTCAGATTCGACCCCTAGCCTGGGAACTTCCATGTGCCACAGGTGAGGCCCTAAAAAAAAAAAAAAAAAGAATAAGGGATAAAGGTTAAAAACAGGCAGTTTATAAAATCAGAAATTCAATATCACAGAAAAAGGATGATTACTTTCACAAGTAAAAAAAGCAAGTTTAAGAATATAATTTTAATCTTACAATTAATAATTAATTGTATTTTAGTACAATTGTCCTTTTTTCTAAAAGAAAATATTCACTGTTGCTAAGACTTTAGGAAAATATGGTTTTTTGGTGTGTGTGTAATGTACTCTGCATACTCTGACACATTTCACTTTTAGGGATTTAACCTACTACTGATGATAATAAGACCAACAAATAGCTGTCGTCCATGTGGCACTTACCACATGCAGGCACTTTTCTAATCGCTATACATGTTTTAACTTGTCTCATCCTCACAACACTGAGGTGGGTTTTGAAGGTGGGAAAAACTGGGGTTGGTAGAGACGGAGTCATTTCCTCAAGGTCACACAGCGATGATGAGGTAGAGGCAGGATTTGATCGGGGGAAAATTTGAACCGGCAGTCAAGCTCTAGACAACATGTTATTAACCACTGAACTGTACACCCTTTATTCCTATGGAAATAATTAGAGATATATGCAAAGATGCATGCACATGGATGTCCGACACTATTTTCTTTACAATGGTGAAACCTAGAACACTATTGAAAAGTAAAAAACTGGTTAGCTCATTAAGAGGCCGCATCTACCCCTTGCATTGAAAATCAGCATCTGGGAGTTCCCATTGTGGCTCAGTGGTTAATGAATCCAACTAGGAACCAAGAGGTTGCGGGTTCGATCCCTGACCCTGCTCAGTGGGTTAAGCCACGTTGCTGTGGCTCTGGCGTAGGCCAGTGGCTACAGCTCCAATTCGACCCCTAGCCTGGGAACCTCCATATGCTGTGGGAGCAGCCCAAGAAATGCCAAAAAGACAAAAAATTAACATCTGTTAGAAATGATGCTGTCGAGTTGGGCTGGCAAGCTTTTTCTGTCAAGGGCCAGGTAGTGAGGACGTTGGCCTTGCTGACCATATGGTGGCTGTCAGTTCTCCAGTCTGCTTTTGCAGTACAGACAGCGTGGGGACCAGTGAGTGGGCCTGTGCTGCCATGAGACTCAGGATGATGTCTGAGAAAGCTTTTATGTCATTGATGAAGGGACACCTACAAGCCTGGGGATGCTATCCAGACTGCTCAGAATGCAGAGCTGAAAAAGAGCCTCAGTTCTCAGTACATCCCTGAGTCAGTGCCTTGGTCCCACCCTGTACATGAGAAATGAGCCCCCTCTTATGATTAAGCCATTAATTTATTTGGATTTTTGTAACATGCATCCAAAAGCCTTCCTTAACTCATCCAAAGTGAAAGGGAAACTAAACGTTTACAGTTTTGCTTCAGATGAGCCCTGACTTCTGAAAAGTCTAGTTTTTGATTTGATGGAGCCCAGAATGAGGGACAGTATGGAGAAACACATAAAAATGGTACGGCACTCATCCTGTCAGTGAAGGGACTTCATGAGGAATTTTTTTTCACTTCTTTCTTTGGGTATTTTTCTTAGGAAACATTTCCAAAGTGATCATGGATGCCTTTTGTTTTTACAGTAAAAAAGAAAACATAATAATAATAAGAACAGTGCTTGTAAAGGAATTCTTGAACTTCAAGATATGAAATGTCAAACCAAATTACAAATGAAGGAATGGACACAGTGATAGGACTGGAGAACAGATGAGTGGTTTCCAGAGGTTAGAGATGGTGAGGAGTGGAGGTGGGTGTGGTTAAAAGAAGTAACATAAAGGAACCTCATGGTGATGGTGGAGTTAAGTATCTTGATTGTTGTGGTGGTTGCATGAAACCACAGACGTGACAGAACTCACAGCCATGCGCTCGCACTCACACACACACACACACACACACACACACACACACACACACACACACTTAACTGGTGAACTCTATGGACTGTACCAACATTACTTTCCTGACTCTGATATTGTTATATGGTGATGCAAGACATTGACATTGGGAGAAGCTAGATGAAGGGTTCATAGGATCTCTCTATATATTTCTTTGCAACTTCCTGTGAGTTTGTAATTACTTCAAAATAAAAAGGATTTTAAAAACCAAAAAAAAAAAAAAAAAAGAATGAAGAAGAAATGGAGGTACATGAAACTTTGTAGTTTAGCCAAAGTCATTTTGGGATTCTGAAGCTAGGAATGAGGCAAAGCTTACTTATCCTGTGCATAGAACTTATTCCTGAGTTCTAGCAAAAAGCATTTTTCTAGAAGTAAGTTCTAGCTAGTGTCACTATTACCCCTTGAAAGCAAGTTAGGAAGCAGATTAGGCTAAAAGTATCACTTATCTGTCAATGGTCAGTGCTTTGCTTGTCTAGGCTCAGGGCTAGGAGGTTCTCAGAACTATGCTGCATCTGATGTTAATTGTCCTTACTTTCTAAAAGCCACCTGGATTATTTCTGGGAATAGACAGAGTTACTTTTTCTTTTAAAAATTTAAAATTCTTGGCTTCATAGTGAAAGGCTAGAAAAAAATATATCACTGTACAAACAATCTGAGTACCACATAGGATGGCATGGAAGTTAGAAATAACATTCAACTGTGTAATCTATTAAGGTAAAGTTTTGAGACAGTGATGATTTCATCTCTATATACATTTTATTTAAGTATTTTATAGTCCTCTTGATTCTATGGAATCCTATACAAGGTTTGTTTTCTTTTAATCATAGGTGTTTTTTCCTGTTGATTCCTTCTATGATTTGGCATTCGTCAAGCCAGTGGTCCTCCTATAACTGTGATTTTAAAGGAGATGCAAAGCTGAGTACTTGCCTTAGGACACTTTGCCTAAATTTTCCCCCTCCTCCTCCCTTTTCTGTCTCTTTCAAAAGTGCCTCCAATCAGTCTACCAACATGGCACACCTACTTGGGTGTGCATGTCTTTCCTTCAATCTATTGCACTGAAGTTAGGCTCCAGGAAGATTCTTGAGAAGGAACATGATTCTCTGGTTCCCAAAGCACAAAATACATTAAGTTCCTTGCTTGTCTTGGGTAAAAACTTTAAAGTAGGAGAATACAGGGATCCCCTCTAACATCTATAGCCTTCCTGGCTTTACCCCATGATTCTAAAATAGGAAAGGTAATAACTTAAAATCCTCTCTCTCATCCACTTGGGTATGGCCCCTTATGACTTCCTTGGTGTCATCCAACAAACTTAACTGATCAATTAACTGATATTAATGCGAAAACATCTGTACGTGGCTCCTGACAGACTTCCTAGAGTCCTCCTGGAGATAGCATCCCTGCCCCTCCTCCTTCAGATATCAAGCCCCAAGTCACTCAGCTAGTCAAGGGTGAGCAGAGGTGGGGTCAGGTGGGTAGGGAACTTATTTTAAATGTTGGCAGACACATCCTGGCCAGTGGGTCTAAAGAGCTATTTGAATTTTCAGCAAAAAAATGCAGTATTCGGAAGGGTGCCAGATGGATGATGAGGTGGTCCTCGGAGCCACAGGAGCGATACTGCATGAATAATAGGTGCTCTATTATTCCTCCTCTTTCTGTCAGCAGAAACATCACTTGTTAGGACAATACAATCAAGTAAGAATTCTCAGCATTTGTCAACTGCAGAGACCTCACACATCTAGGTTGATTTTCAAGACAACTCTGCCAATGGACTTTTATTAATTATTTCCATTGTACCCATGGAGAAATCGAGGCAGCATTTTGCAGAAAAAAAGATGAGTCACAGAGTGAGAATTAACCCAGGCAACAGTCTCTATATTTCTTCCCTCTGAGTTGGCTACAAAAATACCGTTTATGAATTGTGTGAAATGATTATAGCACCGAGACCACCAGTTCAGTCAGCACACAGCACCTATGGTGTAGCCCCGTTGATTTTTCACTGACTGGAGGCAGCTCTGAGGCAGCAATTGGAAAGGTGAAAAGTCACCACTTCCATTACGCATCTCTAGGGCTACCTGCTGAAAGCAAAACGACTGAAAGCTTCTTCTTCTGGCTTTGCTTGGAAATTCTCCCTCCTCCCAGGCTCTGAGCCTTCGCCAGAGGAGCTCTTCCTTCTCTGCTTAGGAATCTCAGAGCAGACATGGGCATGCCATGTTTCCTGAATGAGTTGCCTAAGATCCAAAAGGTTATTTTAAATAAAAATATACACCCAAACTCATTAAAATAATGGCAGAGAAAAGTAGGGCAGAAGGCAATGACTGATGATGGAGAATGGCTGTTACCATGGCAATAACAGTGGGCGGGGCTAATTCTGGCCCTTCAATGTTTGCTTTAAACCTTTGGTTCTCTCATGCTGGGGGGCATCAGAATTGCCTGGAGGACTTGTTAGAACACAGGGATCTGGCCCCACCTCTAACGTGCTACTGTAGTTAAGTCTGGAGTGGGACCTTAAAATTTGCATTTCTGATAAGTTTCCAGGTCTAGCCTGAGGGCCAGGTCTGTTTCGCCACCTGTTTGGGGAGGGCCTGCAAGCTAATAATTGGTTCTTAGACGTGAACCATAGCAATTGATTACATGAGAGGAGACACTGACTTTGAATCCTAATTCAGCAAAACACTGTCTCCTGCAAAAAGAATTACATTCTTTTTGCTAGTAGATCTGTATTACCAAAAAGGTATACTCAATATTATAGTCTGAATTTCATCAAGAAAACTGGGAAATTTTTATTTCCTCCCTTGTTACATAAGTACCCACATAATATCCTCAATTTTGCCTCTTGGCCCACAAAGCTTAAAATATTTGCTCTCCAGCACTTTACAGAAAATGTCGCAGATCCACGGTCTAATAGATGCTGTGGATCTGGGGATGACTTTGAGAACCACTGCTCTACACTGATTAGCTGACTGCCCCTTCTGTCCCCTGCTCAGCTGGTCTGTCCTGTCCCACGGTGTCCGGAGACACACTCCTCAGTGTTTATTGTTCCACGCCAGGCAGGGAGTCTGCAGAATCCAACACAGTGTGGCAGATGCCTCAGCATTTCTTTAGAAAAGTAGAGAAAAGGGATTTGAGAAAATATAGTGGTTACTTCTCCACAAAATTTTAAGGGAGGAGAAGTTTGTTTTGGAGGCTGTCCCAGCCTCTTCCCCCGAGATTTGTCTCCTTGACATCCCAAGAGTTTGGTACCCTGGGGGGTTTCTGATGGTTCAACATCTCTAACCTCAGCTCTCCACGTGCACCTCCCCCTCCCCTACACCCACCCCAACCCACACCTGCAGCTCTGTCATCCCCTCCCTAGCTAAGTGCTGGGTACATTGTGTGAAGAGAAAGCCTTCCGAATTTATGAATCTGTGATTCACCTCAAATATTGGGGGCACGTATGCTTGCTCCCTTTGTTGTTTCATATGAAATTGTATGTTGCAATATTATTTGGAAATTATCGCCCTGAAAACTGTCCATGTCTTAAAAAAAAACTGTTGACCTTTTCTTGCCTCCACTGTCCATGTCTGCTGTCAGTAGCAGATTCTCGGTATTAAAAACTGCTGAAGGTGAAGTTTTCTTTTGCAGCTTGTCTTGGAGGAGAACCACCTGGCTTCTGCCTGGGTACTGGAAATTGGAATATTCTCACTCAGAAAAGCTCTGCCATCTTGGTTCTTCTAGCCAATGACTAAGTCAGCCCAGGTCTTCTTCCAGCCTCTTCCCGGGGCTCAGACTGCAGAAGCCCCAGGGAAGCAGAGCAATTGCACAACAGGATGGAGGTGGCTTCTGCTGTTGTGTTTAGCATGTGCCATGGCAGAAAATTACTCGCTGCTTTTCCTTTTTAAATTCAGACCCATGACTTGGAAGCTCCTGGCTATTATGAAGGCTGGGTGAGAGCAAGCAAGGGCAGCGGTTAAGAGTTCTAGAGTCAGAGGACCTAAATCTGAGATCTCACTTTGTCACTAACCCTGTGAGCTTGGGCACAAGGCACGGCTGCTCTTCACAGCAGCTCCTCATCTGTGCAATGGTGTGATAATCACAGCTGCTCAGAGGTGACGGTCAGGATCAAAATAGGTAACGTGCAGGGTTTGTAGACAGCACCTGGCACGTGGCTTAGAGGGCTCCATAAATTGCAGCTTTGGTGTAGGTTTATGTAAGGAGCTGTATTAATCAGAGTTGATCATTTATGCATCTGTGTCCCCCACTAAACCCATCCATCAAGCCATTGACTTGATGAATATTTTTGAAGCTCTGTTATAATCCAGGCACTCACTTGGCTTCTGGGTGTAAGCAGGCCAGCTGAAGCCCCCGCCCTCTCAGAGCTACATTTTAGTGGATGGTGGGTTCTCAGAGATGGAGATCCCACCCCCGTATCTCCATCTAGAGCCCAGCATAGCACTTAACCCAGAAAAGATGCTTTAAAAGTGTTTATTAATGATTGACTGCCTGGGTAATTGACACTTCTGAAAAATAAAAAGTCACCTGTGGTTAGGCCTCCTGCCAGCTTGTCCTGGGAGTGGGCCACCCCTTGGAGCAGCCTGTTTGAGACGTGCTGTTGGACAGAGATCAGAGCTGGGCATCCTCGGAGCCCTGGCTCAGCCTTGCTCTGGGGGCCGTGCCAGGGACTCTCTGCCTAGCAAGCACAGAGGGGAAGTGATGGCCCCTGGAGGCATGGCCGTCATTCAGACAACGGTCTTCATGTTAATTGCAGGATGTAATTCTGAACTGAATTCCAAGTGGCAGCCACACACAGACTATTTTCCTGCATAACTTGATGCTCTTTTCCTTGCCATGGTGCATCGGACTAACTATTCGGCTGTCACTGAGTCCTGGGAAAGGAAATGCTGTGTGAGGCTGCCTTGCATGGTGAAAGGGAGAGAAAGCTTTCAGATTATGGAGCAGTTAATTAAAGAACAATCATGAAAATGTTCCTGATAATTCACATCAAGCAGCTACTCCTGCTCCCTTATTATTTCGGATAATATTCATGATTATTGTTTAATTTGTTTTTAATATGGATATACAGTTTTATGTAATCCTTTCGTAATTGTGAAGCAGTGAGAGGTCCAGGTGCTCTGAAATACTTCTTTATTCGATTATCCAATTTTTAGAAGAATCCTGTTATGTAATTAACTGAGATTATGAACACAGACATACACAATCTGTCTCTTAATTGCATGTAAATATAACCATAAACATATCTGATGGAATTTTTAAGCTTCACAGCAAAAGCTACGTTGCCATCTCTGTGTGAGTCTAGGCTAATGGGTCCATGGTCCCTCTTAGGGGAAATCCACTAACAGTCAATAAATATATCTTGGGCAGTTACCTTACACAAAGTAAGGAATTGGAATTTGGGGACCAGGTATCCAAAATATTTATAAAGGTTTGTCCTTGATCTCTAGGCACTTTTAATTTGGTTTGGAAAATAAGATGATGGCATAGAATGAAAACTAATAATATAAGGCGATACATGTTGAATGGCAAATGAAAAAATAAAAAATAATTGCTGTAGAAGTTCACAGGAGAAGGAGGTCTCCAAGGGTCACAGTGGTTGTGAAAGCTTTGCCCCCTTTATCTTGTCCACTTCCTGAAAGTTTGCACCATGAAATAGGACAGCAGGTTGAATATATTCCTTTGCTACTCAAAAGTGTAAGTTGAGAGCCAGCAGCTTTAGCTACATCTGCAAGTTGGTCAGAAATGCAGAATCTGAGCACTGCCCCCGACTCTGAATCAGAATCTGCCTTTTAACAAGAACCCCTGGGGATTCACAGAACATAAGGTTCTTAAGGATATAACTTGCAGATCGATAAATAATTTTCTTTTTACCTGAGGGAAAATTAGACTCATGTTTACTAATCTCAATCTCACCCCCCTAAAAAAAAAGAAATGGAAGGAAATCATTCATTCAGCAAATCTCTGTATAACTTCTGTGTGCTAGATACTTGGTATTTGTTCAGGTTACACTCTAAGTATACATAGGTACCCCCAGATAGTTTGGGGTATCCATTAATTCTGGTGATGGCGAAAGGCTCCAAGGTCTAAAAACCAAATATTTTCTTTTTTTTTTTTGTCTTTTTGCTATTTCTTGGGCCGCTCCCGCGGCATATGGAGGTTCCCAGGCTAGGGGTTGAATCGGAGCTGTAGCCACTGGCCTACGCCAGAGCCACAGCAACTCGGGATCCGAGCCTCGTCTGCAACCTACACCACAGCTCACGGCAACGCCGGATCCTTAACCCACTGAGCAAGGGCAGGGACCGAACCCGCAACCTCATGGTTCCTAGTCGGATTTGTTAACCACTGCGCCATGACGGGAACTCCCCAAATATTTTCTTAACCCTCAGGGATATTCTCTCACCAACTAGCAAAGCTGGGTCACCCCAAGAAGTAGGGTAAGGTAAGTTAGTTAGAAACTCCTGCGGGCAAAGAGTGGTGCCTGAGGAAGGAGGGACCCTAACACAGGAGACGGTGCTATAGCAAACACCACTTTGTATTGGGTTTCCTCCTGTGCTAAAGACTATATCCAATGGCCTGCTTGACATTTCAACGTCTGTGTCGAACAGGCATCTCAGTGATAAACATCCAAAGAGAATCCTTAATGTTCTCTCACAAACCTGTTTTCCCTCTGATCTTCCTCTTTTTGATAAATGGCACTACCATCCATCCAGTTAATCAGCCAAAAAGAAGGCGAAATGATGCTGAAGACTTCAGTTTTCCTACCCACAGCATTGAATCCATGAGTACTGCCTGTCGATTCCGTCTTCAGGACATGACCTGGGATGCATCCCCTTCATTCATCCTCATGGGCACCATCTTGTCTAGGGGACTGTGCTGGTCACCTAAGTGGTCTTCCTGTTTCTAGCCTTGTCTTAATCCAATCTAATCTCCACACAGTAAACCGCACAGTCTTAGGAAAATGTCAGTCTCTTGATACCGTTCAATTGCATGCAACATGGATTCCTTCTCTGTCTTCAAATAGAATGGAAACCAACAGGCCCTCTTTGATCAGGGCCCTGTGGCTCCTCCCCCACCTCCACCGTCCACTCTGCTTCAGCCAAACTGACTTCTTCCTTTTTCTTTCAATGTGCTCGGCTCTGTTCTACCTCAGGATCTTTGCATTTGCTTCTCTGCCTAGAACAGCCTGCCCAACTCTTCACATGGTTGCTTCCTGCTCTGTCAGAGCCCAGAATAACTGTCCTGCCGTAGAGAGAGAGGCTCTCCCTGAAGTTCAACTTGTCAGCAGCACCAGCCTGTTTTTTTTATTTTATGGTCCTAATGACAATCTCCAATCACATTTTTAACTTTTTTTGTTTTGTTTATTTGAGTCCACCTCTCCCGACAAAAATATAAACCCAGGAAGGGCAGAGACCTCACCTCTCTTGTCCATCTCTATTTCTCTAGACACAAAGGTGTGAAAAGATGAAAGTGTAGGTTCTAGATGTGTGTGAGTGGATTTTTGTTGTCTCTCAGAGTGAATCTGCAATACTTCTTTATTGTCCAACTTTCAGAAGAATCTCATTATTCAGCTGACACAGATTAGTAGTAGCACAGCTGCCCACATTCTAGCTGTGCACACATGTATGTGTAACATGGAGCCAGGTACATTTTGCATGTAGGAGGCAGGGGCTGCAAGCCAGCCCACCATCTAAAGGAAGGAGCACAGGCCAGCACCCAGTTCTGTCTGCAGTGCAGTCAAGGGTTTGCTTCTGGGATCCACTCCAAACAGCATTGTGGCCACTCGTATGCAGACAACAAGCCTCCCTGAATGGAACACTAAGGATGGACTAGAGGTACGAAAGCACAGTCTCTGTACCTGACAGCAAGTGGAGGTGAGCCCCCAGCCATGACAGGAAGTAGAGGTTCATCTCTAGCCCTGACTGGATGTGGAGGTGAGTCCTTATATCCTGACTTAAACACAAGAGAAATAAACCTAGTTTCCTTAAGTGGTTTGGATTTTTAGCTCCCCTTGAGCCCTAAGAAATTTGGTAATTAAAAATAAACAGCTGCCTGTTCCCGTGTCCAACCCGATATGAAAGAGACTCACATTTGGCAAGCGTGTTGGGCAGAATAATGCCCCCTGCCCCCCAAGATCTGCATATCCCTAATTCCCTCTATGACCTGTGACTGTGTTACCTCACAGGGCAGATGTGGTAAAGGACACTGAGATGGGGAGATTATATTCTGGATTATCTGAATGAGCCCAGTGTCTTCACAGTGGTCCTTAAAAGGGTCAGAGAAGGAGAAGTGATGACAAAAGCAGAGTGTGAGAGGCAGAGATTTGAAGATGCTTCCCTGCTGTCTTTAAAGATGGAAGGAAGCCGTGAGCCAAGGAAAGTGGCATCTTCTAGAAGCTGGAAGGGCAAGGCAACAGATCATCCTCTAGAGCCTCCAGAAGGATCCGGACCTGCTGACACCTTGACCTGAGTCCAGGGAGACCCCTTTCAGACTTCTGGTCTCCAGAACTGTGGGATACAGTGGGGTCCTTCTAAGCCAAGAAGCTTATAGTCATTTGCAGCTGCAGCAATAGGAAATGAATTCATGGGAGTGGCTGGTAAAGATGCATCCCTTCTTCATTTTCTTTTTCATTTATAAAGAAAAACCCATGTTCCCAAGCCTTCCACCTGGTCCTACCAGAGATCATAAAAACTCAAAGCACTTTAACGCAAAATAGAGCCGCCTCATCCCTCACTTGGAATCCCTCACTCTTGACGTCACACACAATCCCCACAGCTTTACCACCTAGCTGTCCAGCCTGCAGCAGGTTTAAAATAACAAATGAGGAATTACTGGAGCAAAAATGACGACAGTTACGTGTGTGACGATGGATGGCCCAGCTGTGAGAGAAAAGATAGAAAACGCACAAAAAGGCCACAAGAGGCAGACTATTGAGTAGTAAAGGATGCTGAGGAAGGTAACAGGTCCTATAGGAACTACTCACTGATGTCACAAGCTGTTACTCATCGTTTGAATCGTGACCCTGGAATGTGGAGAAAAGGTTAAGTCACACCCAAAGATGCCTCCCTCTATGTAGGGAAGTATGCCCTTCATTTAAAAGAGCTATCCATCAGAATCAGTCGAAGTAAAACTGCTTTGATGCTTCAAGGTAGCCAGTTCTCTGGAAAGGACTTTTCTCTAAAGATACTGAACAGTGTGCTATTTGAAGAGGCATCTCCTCTTCTCATAAAAATGATCGTCTGACATTTGTTTTCTAGGAGATAATGAAGGACCTCTCTAGGGGACCTGATTCCTGTATCCTTTCTGGAAAACAGCGTGAAGTGATGGATGGACTTTGGAGCCTGGTTCGAAAAGGCTGCTTCTGCCTTCTTTCCATCCCTGGAGAATAGCTGTCGGTTGAAAGAGGAATTCTCAGCAAGCTTTGGAGCAAAGTGCTTACAATACAATTAGACCAAGTCACCGTTGACATTTAAACATTCTTCACTTTTAACCACCCTGTAAGCATTCACTAATTAAGCTTCATCAGGCACTGAGGTGAAAGAATTACCTCCAGTAGTCTGCAGATGAAAACAGTCCATGTGGTACTTCTCAAATTTCTCCTCATGGTGCAGAGGTGGGGGTGTATGTGTGTCTCCCTCAGGCCCTCTGCAGTGTTTTAAGGCAGGGGTTCTCAAGAAGAACCTGGCTGTGCTGAAAGGAGACTGTGTTTCCATGTATGCAACCCCAAGCGTCCCATGGAGACTAGCTGTTGCCTTGCATGTGGTCTCATCATGGTGCCCACATGGGCACAGAGACCTTGGCACCTGCCCCCCAGGCTGCCTGCCTCTCTCTCCAGCTGCCCCACTCTAGGCCACACCCCATCATTTCTCACCTGGACAAGAGTGGGCGCCTCCTGACCGACCTCCTGCTTTCCCCCGGCCCCCGCAGCCTCTCTCCTCCTGGCAGCTAGAGCCATCTTGTAAAATCTGAGATCAGATCAATGCCACCTCCCTACTTGGGTTGTTCCGAGATCCATATGGCACTCATGATCAAGGCCAGCCTTCTTACCCGGACTTCAAAGCCCTCCTGTGTCTGGGCCTGGCGGCCTCTTGAAAGCCGACCCCTGCTCGTTATGCTGGTCTCTTTTTCTGCTTTGAACATCGCAGGCCCCTTCTCACCTCCAGACCTCTACACTTGCTGCTGCTCTGATCTTCCCACAACAGCTTCTTCCTGTCTCAGCTCAGATGCCACCTCCTCAGAGAAGCTTCTCCTAACAATCCTGTCTGCAGTGACTAGGGTTCCGATATGAGCCCCACTGTAATCTGCAAATGCACGTCAATCTGACAGTGTTGCTAAAGGCACCAAGGTCCTTGGGCATCTTTTCCCAAGTTACAGTGGTCCATGAAAGTGTCTGACATTCAGATTTGGTCCTGATACTTGGAAAGTTGTAAAAAGGATAAATTCCAGTATGAGAGAGAGAAAAAAAAAAAGCTATGAAGTGGGGAAACTTAATTCTCTTTAAAAAGATACTCGATACTAAAAATGATGTCACCAGCATATCCTGAGATAGTTATTAAACATATCTAGAATAGTTCTCAAAACTAATTACATCCTGACTTTAATGCTATAGATATAAGTACCTTGTGCAGAGCCAGGCATTGATTAATGGCAGTTCCTTGCCTCTCAGCGATGGGAGAACTTGTTTTCCTAAGCTTCTCAAAGCCACACCAGAGTCTATCTTTATTCAGAAGGAGTTGAGAAAGCTTCATGGCAACACAATCAGAGCCTATAAAGAAGAGAAAATTCTTATTGGTCTTACTACAGGCAATTTACTTATCAGTCAAATCATGAAAGAGAACATTTATCCTTCTATAACATTTCCATTTGGGGAGCAAATAAGTTTATTTGTCATGTCAGTCAAATGTGAGACTGAAGCCTCATATGCTGCAAAAATATCTGATGGCCTCTGACATAAAGTGAAAAAGATGCAGAATATTTAAAAGATTTAAACATCTCCAGATTTATGGAACATGCGTATTTTGTGATGGGACAATGATGCGTATAGCCACATCATCTCTCTGAGGAGGTAAGTCCCTGTAACACATGATGCTGTTGTCTGTGGAGCATCCCTGTGCATTTGGGAGCAGGACCTGGAGAGGGCGGAACTGCTCTGCACGCCTGCAGGAAGAGTTGGGGAAGAATTTAGAGGGCCGTCCAGGAAGTTCAGGGGTGGGAATAAGAAGAGGGATCTGGGTAAATCAGAGAAGGTGGGGAGAAGCCTCCTGGTTGGAGATGGTGGACAAAATGTGGCCAAAAAGAAATGTAAGGACATGTACTGTGGGATGCTCTGTCATCTGAATATGCTGAATACATGATCTTTTCTCCCAATCCTCCAACCTTCAGTTCAGCTGGCTTTGTATGATAGGGGGTGTGTGTGTGTGTGTGTGTGTGTGTGTGTGTGTGTGTGTGTGTGTGTGTGTGTGTGTGTGTGTGTGTGTGTGTGTGGTGGGGGGAGAAGCTGAATTTCATACCTATTTATGTAAGACAAGTGAAAGATTGGCCATGAGATCATAAGCCTTTCAGGAATTCACAGGTTTTTTGGTGTCTCGCTTCCACAGGGAGTTTAGTCTGATCTGAAGTAGCCCCTAAGAGTCTGGGAAAACCACAGTGCTGTCTGGGTTATGACTCCTTAGAAGCTTCCAGGGGCGTGTAGGTGGGAAGAAGTGGGGAAGGACTATTTTAGTGACTTCTTATAATGAAAGTTGTTGGTGCTTCGCTGAGGATGACATTTCCTGGGAAGCCAAGCTTTTCTCTTTACTGTTTTAACATGACATTAGTTGGAGGACAGATCTCAATGCTGTAAATCAACACTGGAACCCTTTTCGTTATGGTTTTACTAAATTCCTACCTGGGCACATGTTCGGGTATAATAGAAACATAAATTTAGTTTCACTGAAGAAAATCCTCTAAGGTGTGATAAGATAATGGGTTCACAAACATTTGAGAAATAACATTTGAGAAGTGCTGAGCAGAGAGGTGTTAGTTACACTGTCTTTGAGGAAGTTACTGGAATTTTCGGTGCCACGCCATACTCCAAGTTTGGCAGCGACAACAGTTATGAGGTCATCATATGTTTTTTGTTTTTTAAAATAGTTGACTTACAATGTTGACTTACAATGTTCCTTCAATTTCTGCTATACAGCAAAGTGACCCAGCCAAGTATACATTCTTTTTTTTTTTTCTTTCATACTGTCTCCCATTGTGTTCTAACCCAAGAGACTGGACACAGTTCCCTGTGAGGTATAGCAGGACCTCATTACTTACCCATTCTAAATGTAATAGTTTGCATCTACCAACCCCCAACTTCCTCTCTCTCTTGGCAAACACAAGTCTGCTCTCCCTGTCTGTGATCTGTTTCTGTTTTGTAGATAAGATAGTTTGTGCCATATTTTAGATTCCACATACAAGTGATATCATATGGTATTTGTCTTTCTCTTTCTGATGAAGTCATCATATTTTAAATTTGATGCAATTTATTCCACACAGCCCATTTTTATTTAAGTGGGAAAAGTAGTTTTGAAGTAATCTAGTTAAAGACTCTTCCCTGGGGCAACACCTGAAAATATTAGGACTCAGGTGGATGAGAAGTGGGAGAGGGACTTTATTTGGCTTTAGTCTGAATTTCTATTCTGTGAGTTATTGTGGTTCTTTATTAAGCCAGCCTGTTGGCTTGAGGCTTGTAATATCTCCAGTTCTCAATGACTTTATTTCATATACATTTCATATATTTAAAATGTGCCCTTTGAACACATTATTATGAAATGTTATATGAAAATGTCAATCTCCCAATAAAAAGAAAAGAAGGTTTCAGCTTTGTGTCTGGGAAGATGACTCAGTGACTTGGAGAGAAATCTGCTGCTGTGCAAACAAATATAGTTATGAAAGGACAGGCTGCCATCATATCTCCTCTCCCCTAGGAAGAAACCTTCCTATTTCCTATAGGATACAGTGACAACTTTATGAATCTGTGCAATGTTCTGGAAAAAGGCAGAAATATGCAGCCAGCAGGTTTTCTTTAAAAGGGACCACTGCTTATGTGGAGAAGGAAGCTGCCATGTTGGTTGGAGTTTGAAATGAGTCATCATCATCTGTCAACACTGAAAATCAGAGGATGCTGTTGCTTTATCACTTTCTGAACTATGCAGCTAGCTAGGTAGCGTGTAAGTGGTAATGGGGAAACTTCTTTAAGGGGAAGGGAATGGAGACAGTGAAGGGACTTCCATGGCTCCCCTGGCCCCTTTCCCCTCCCCCAGTTAGTTCCATTTTCCCTGAGCACTCGGATGTCCTCGACAGTCACCCCACCATACACACACTTTTACTCAGCCTAGGAAACCCCAAGCCAAAGAATTCCTAAAAGTTCTCTTCCCGTTGAAACTGGGTCCAGCACCCATGGAGCCTTGGGTTATGTCACGTGATTACAAAGAATGTCAAACCCCTTCCAAGCCAATTGCCTCTCTCCACTGGAGTAGGTCACTGACTTCTCAGGAACAATCTGCCTTTGGCTGGATAGCACACAACAGCCACCAATGAATCAGCTTGTCCATGGTTTGCAAAGGACAATGCTGAAGGTCATTGGGCTTGGAATTGACCCTTCTGCCGGCTTCATCACCCTCACTCACCGTGATCACTCAGGATCCTACTTCTGTCATCTCAAAGACTTCACGGGCTCTAAAAGGGACCACTGCTTGTGTGGAGAATGAGGCCTGCATGTTTTTTGACATCGAAAGGAACCATCATTATCTATCAACACTGAACGTTAAGGGATGTTGCTGCTTGACTGAACCTGGCAGTACAATAAAAATGAAAAAAGAAGCAAGTTATTTGCATCACTGGAATATGGTTAATGTTGTCAACATATGCTTTTTTAGAAGGTTGCTGCAAATCAATGCTTCTTGGTGTCATATATTTATAAGGATGATTTGTATTTATCGAAAACCTACCATATGTCAGATATGCTGCTTGGCATTTGGTATGCTTGATTGTACAAG
Source organism: Sus scrofa (assembly GCF_054392235.1). Lineage (NCBI taxonomy): Eukaryota > Metazoa > Chordata > Mammalia > Artiodactyla > Suidae > Sus > Sus scrofa. Next base: position 105,672,401 of record NC_139388.1, on the reverse strand, counting down.
ATCATGGCTTCCTTCCTAAGGATTTATATGTTGCTTTCACTTGAACAGATGAGAAAACTGTAGCTCAGGGAAGTTGGGTCAGGCCACTAGTAGATCCTCACGCAGACAGTTTTGCTCCGTAATCCACTATTTCCATAAGATGCTCCCCACTTTTAAGATGAGGAATGCTGATGAAAAACTGTGAACAGTCATTTACCACCAGTCAGGGGGTGAGGTTGGGGTAGTATTTTGTTTTGCTGTAGATAAAGAATTGGCTTAATAAGAAATAAAAAGTAGAGGAAAATATTTGCTTCTCCAGATGGAAAAATGTTACGAGTTTATATTTAATAGTTTTATAAGTGACTTGGATCAGAGGGTACACAGTGAGATCTCCAGAATTAAAGATGGAAGTGAAATGTCAAACTGACAGGGATAAACCATAGTAAAATCTCATGAGGTTTCATGAGTGGGTAGAGAAATAGCAAATGAGCTCTAGCGTGGGCAAGTGTAAGGCAATATATTCAGGGAAAATAATATAAACTTTGCTTATGATACCTCTTGGTTTCCGTATAAGAAAAGAAGCTTATATCAGTATAAAATATTATAAAATATGTAATATTTCATATTTTAGTAATCAGGGGAAATGGCAGTAACTAGGCGGAGGGGAAAGACATGAGAGAAGTGGGCCAGGGGAGCCAAGGGGAGTCCCCTCACTGTCTCCATGGAAACATATATGTTTTTGATCTGTTATTTTTAAATATATTTTACTGAAGTAGTTGATTTACAATGTGTTAATTTCTGTTGTACAGCAAAGTGATTCAGTTATACATATATACTTTTTTAATATTCTTTTCCATTATGGTTTATCACAGGATACTGAATATAATTCTCTGTGCTATACAGTAGGACCTGGCTGTTTCTCATTCTATATATACTAGTTTGCATCTGCTAATCCCAAACTTCCAATCCATCCCTCCCCCCCTGCTTGGCAACCACCAGTCTGTTCTCTATGTCTGTGTTGACTGTTATTTTTTGACCTTCATAGGGAAACAGGGAGAAAACTCAATTGTTAATAATATCATTTTATAGGGAAAAGAAAGACCTAGGTAGCCACAGGGACTTCCCAAGGTTGCTCTGGTAGTTAATAAATAAACTCTAACTAGAAACCATTACTGCAGAACCCCAGCCCACGCCCTTCCTCCTCCTTGGCTACTTCTGTAGGATCACAAAGCCAGTAATGTCAGATTGCCAGACTATCATCAGGAGACATCCTCTTATCCCTACCATATCAAGGTCAAGAGCTCTGGTTTTGGACTCAGATATACCTGGATTCTATATGCATTTCACTACTTGCTAGAATATGTGTCACAGAAGAGATTATTTAAACTCTAAAGAGTGTTAATTTTTCTTGTATGAAATGGAGATACAGAATAGCACCAACCTCATAGAAGCGTTTTAAGAATTAAATAAGAGAGGGGATGAAAATGCTAGCACAATGCCTGGCATATAAGTGTTTAATGAATGTTTTATTGTCATCGGTGGACAGGAAGGTGCAGTGAACTCATGCTTTGAGCTCCTCTGTGCTCTCCAAGCACATAGCAATGATTGTTGAAAAAAGAAAAAGGTGAGTAATCACAGCTTCCTAAACATTCAGCATAAACCTCCCTGAGATCAGAAATGCTACAACAATGCAAACAGTGGTTAGACTAGAGACGTGGGCCTGCTGAGTTCTCTGGGATAGGGTGGGGGGCAGGCTGGACCAGGGGCAGGGGGTGCTCCTGCAGGAGAGAGAAGACCACAGCCTTCCACCCAGGTGGGCTGGCACCAGGTTTAGCTCCTGATGCCTGGGGCTGGAGTGGTTCTAAGCTGTCCCTTCTGAGAGGAAGTTGTGGAAAACTGCTGCCAACAAATTTGGGCTTTGAGAGAGTTGTAGACCAGGGACAGCAGAGAAACAGGGGCAAAGAGGAGCCTCGGGCAAGCTTGCGGACTGACACTGACACCACAGACAAGAGGTCTGAAAAACAATATAAGACCTAACTCTGGGCAGTGGGTGCAGGCAGGTGGATGAGGGAAACCCCACCCCCAGCCTATGGACAGGGAGTCTGGAGCACAGAGGAAGGGCAAAGTAGACATAGAACAAATAGCCACATCAATCACCTCAAAATGATCTGCAAGTCTATTGGTTTTAAAGAGTTTTTGGTTTGTAAAATGCATAAAGATGTTTAAAGCTAAGAAAGTAAACAAAATCAATAATGAATATGAATTAAGTCCAGGAGTTAAAAATAGTCTATCCACCTGAGAAACACATTAACAGGTATGTTTAGAATGCTCAAAGAGATAAGCATGGGAAGAATATTCAGAAAAAGAGCAAAAATTTGTGAAACAAAACTGAACCAGAAATAAAACAAGGTCATGTAGAAATGACTAAGAATCAAATGGAAACTTTGGAAATAAACAATGTTGTTATTGGAAGTAAAAACGTAATCAACAGTTTAAACAATATACTGGACATAAAGAAAGACTTACCCTAGCATGCAGCCCAGAAAGACCAAAGTCAAAATATGGAAGAGAAGTTCAGATGCATAGTGGATGGGCTCACAGAGTTAATGGTGAGGAGCTTTCCAGAAATGAAGCAAGATGTATGTCCTCAGATTGAAGGTACTTAGCAAATGAGAACAAAGGTAAACGGAAATAAATCTATGACTTGTCATCAGAGTGTAAACACTGACTATCAGAAACAAGAAAATTGTGGAAATCACCAGGAAGAAAAGACAGCTTATTGGCATAGGCATGGCAATAAGACAACTCTCATCAGCAAGAGATGCCAGAAAACACTGGACTCCAGTACTGATGGAAATAATTTTCAGCCTTGAATTTTATACCTATCTAGACTATCATTGAAGATTGAAGGCAAAACAGAGATATTTCAGATGCATAAAGACATAGATCCTCACTGTTGAAGGTTCTGTCTCATCAAGAAGAAGGTAAACCTGAAGGGAAGACATGAGATAGGGAGAAAAAACAATAATACATACAGGAGTTAATAGAATATGTCACTAAATGTTATTAAAAATAGATTATAAAATACAAATAAATATTAGGAGTTATGATTTTATCTAAGGAAAAGCTCTCTGCATAGATAAATATGCTACATTTATAGTTTGGTGTATACATTATATATTTTAAAAATAATATAATCTTTAGTTTCCAAACTTTCTGTAGGAGGCAAAAGCTGGGCAGATAGAAAATCATATCCAGTAGCAATAGGAAGAGGAAATGAAGCATACAAAAGAGATGATAAAAGAAAACACAGGATGAGATGTAGCTATTAATTCAAATATTAGTGATAACAATTATTATTATATCTATACATTAGTTTAAGACAGAGGCGGTTGGAATGAATACAACACAAAATCCAGTTGTATGCTACTTTAAAAAGTCATAAATTAAACAGTGATAACACATACATTGAAGATAAAGACAAGAAAAAGGATAAATCAGGTAGATATTTACTAACCAAATTTTGAAAGATAATTAGTATAGCAATATTAATATGTGGCAAAGTAGAATTTAAGAGAAAAAACACTAACAGGAATAAAAGAGCAAAATATATATAATCAGATAAGAAGCTATAACAATTGTGAACTTTGTAATACAGAGATTAGGGCTAAAAGAAAGACAGGATTAGCATTTGTAAAATTATGTCCATTGGCTTTATTTTTATTCAATTCAATAAATTGTATAAGCCTTAGCTAAGTGCTCCCCTGAAATTTCAAAGGCTAGACTCACCAAGAATTTGTTTTTTTTAAGTGAAGGGTGTTAAAATTTGGCTGATATGGTCCATCTTGGGTGAAAAAAAATAAATATGGTTAGAAAAGTTTAGTTAGGTAAATGAAATACAGAGCTAAATTTGTTATTTAGGGTGGTTTTTTTTTTTTTTTTTTTTTTTTGTACATCTTTAACACAAAATGTTAGGATTTAAGAGAGCAACTGAGCACTGCCATAAAATACCTCTTTGTGTCAGAAACAGAACATTGTTCTGGATCTTTTTTCTGACACAAGATTGACATTCCTTCTATCATTCAATGTATGTGGGATAAAAGTATGTAAACTGCAGAAACTCCATTCAGGGTGACTCCTTGGTATTGTTATTAATGCCCATTAATAATTCATGCAGAGCTGCTCCATCCTGACTCTCCCTTTTGAGAGACTGAGTTCTGAAAATCCAACAAGTTCTGGGTCAAGAATATCTGGTCTGATGTTCTGTAACAGAGGTCATTGGAAATAGAGATTAGAACGAGCCCTTGAGTGCAGTGCTCTCCCCTCCCCCTGCTCAGCCCATGGCCTCTTTGGCCTGAAAGGGAAGAAGTTCTATTAGGCACCTCACTAGGCTCACACTCCAAACCTGGAAGCTCGTTCATAGTTTTTAATCATTGCTGGGCATGAGTCCAAGCAGTGAGGTGTCCATGACCTTTTAGAGTAGGCATTTTCATTAATTAACTACTGAAAGGTTGATCCTTTCCCAATACATATAAATATTGAATCCTCATGTTGTATACCTGAAGCTAATGCAACGTTCCATGTCAATTATATCCTAATAAAAGTAAATAAATAACACTGCATTGCACACACAGACACAAATAGCATTTTTAAAAAGAAAATAGTTGACACCAGAAGTGACAAAAATTGTGCTCTGTAAAATTTCCTTTGATGTAAAAAATTTCCAGGGATATAGCATATTTTACATTAAATTCTTTGGGCTTCTTTGAAAAAGGGATCTTCTACACATACACTAACAGTAATTATTTTTGAAATCTAGTCTTTATTTTTACACTCCTGAGAGAGATTTTTCTTAAGATTTAAAAAAAAAAAAAAAAAAAAAAGGAGCAGAGGAGGATCAGTTGATCAGAATGCATAGGAACCCTTCCCAGGCCCCCATCCATCGTTCCTCTCCGTAGGTACAGGTTTTGGCAGGTTTGGGATGGGGACGGGAGGGGGTGGGCGGGGTTTGAGATGGGGAGCAGGTTGCAGGTGCACACCTGTTCACCCACTTACACTGTGTGCAACACACACACTAGAAGGCGACTGCTTTAAACAAACTGAATTGACCTGCAACAAGTTCTCAATTGTTTTAAGCTTGTTCACCATTTTGTGGGTCACTAGACCCGAGTATGTTAGCTCATCTCAGTTGGGCCTCAGGGGAACAAGGCACAGAAGAGGGTTCTAATGTTCTAATGGCGTGTCAGATGCAAAAGGATGTGGGCCAAGCAGAGGAGAAATCTTCAGATGAATGACCTAAGTGCAAATGCTGGCACATTCCTTGTTCTGTGCTTATCAGAATAAAATCTTATGCTTCGAAGGTGCCAGTGGATGACCTCCAAGGCCTTAACCATCTATAATTGTGCTGTTCTGGCTCTCCTGGTACTCACATTATCCCGGTGGGGTAATGAAATTTGAGATGTCTTTGTAACTATAATACTCCATGAGGGAATGCTTTATTAGCTAGCTGACTGGCTTTATGTTTGCATTCCATATATATATATTTTTTTTTTTTTTTTCTTTCTGTAATACTTGAAAAATAATTCTTGGTGCTTTGTGCAACTTTTCTGAGTCTCAGCCTTATGTTTCTGAAAGAAAAAATAATACATAAGAGCCCCACCTTCCTCTGAAGCTTGTAGACCTGCTTTCTGGTCCTCCACAAGGGGATAGATAGCCTTCGAATCAGTGGTGCCCTGGAGCTGAGCAGTGCTGGGTCCAAGAGCTGATTTTGTCCATCTCCTTCCAGTTCTGCATCCAGTGACATGGTTGGCTGATTGAAATCCGCCACGATGAGAGTGCTTACACCATGGCAGTTGGCACACACTACAGATGAGGGCTTTCTTCCCCCTGAAGCCGAGGTGAAGATTTGCCAGATTTCCACAGCTCAGGATCCTCTTAGACCAGAGCTCATTTTCCTTAAGACAACCTTCCTAAACCTGAGGCAGGGTCCTCCTAGAAACGTCTCTGCTTGGAAATTTGACTGGAAAGTAATGGCAACAATTGCCCCCCGTGGCTTATAGGCATTTGTGTGTCTCTTACTGTAAGACTGAGTACGAAGGCTTTTCTTCCAAGGTTAATAGGAACATGGCTAGCCATTCAAATATCTTTTTAAAAAATCCCAACAAAAATGTGTCCTTTTGCTGAAGTTCTTGATTCTCTCCAATTGTAAAATAGTGGCTGCTCACTGTATCAGAGTACAAAAATTTCTTGCCAAACATGCTTTTCCTGTCAGTCAAGGAATTAAACATTTAATGAGTATTTACCATATGTAAGATGCAGGGAGAGGCAATATACTGGATGTGGAGAATAATTGTATAGCCTCAAATTATCATCTTCTGGAAGTATGTAATTAGAAAGAGATAAGGCAGGTACATGTGGAAAGTCATGGAAGAGAATTTCTAAAACACGTATAATTTGAATGTATCCAATGAGTGTTCATCTTAAGGTCAATCTCAGTATGTTGTTACATCATTACACACACAATACATACACACACAATACATACATGTGCACTTTAGGGTCGCACCTGCAGCATATGAAGGTTCCTAGGCTAGGGGTCGAATCAGAGTTGAAGCCACCAGTCTATACCACAGCCACAGCCATGCCAGATCCGAGCCATGTCTGCGACCTACACCACAGCTGACAGCAACGCTGGATCCTTAACCCACTGAGCAGGGCCAGGGATTGAACGAGCATCCTCATGGATGCTAGTCAGATTCATTTCCTCTGAGCCACGACGGGAACTCCTGAAGATTCCTATTAAAGGTTTCCAAAGGGTGTGTACCGGGAGACAAAGGTACATCATAAAGCAAAACATTCTAAAAATCCTCTTTGAATACTTTTTCTCTTCATCCAAGTTATTACTCCCAGAGCATCCGTCTGTGTCTCCTCTTCTCTTTCCTCCTCTGCCATTAAATCTTCTCTCAGGTCACTGTGTGGCTTTTATGCTCTCATCTCCCCGAGTACTTGTGAGAGTTTGGCAAAACAAGGATCTTTGGGGGACTTGCCCTCCATAGAAGAGAAAGGAGGAAGGGGTGTAAATGCATAGGATTTCTCGGGCTTTGGCCACAAATAAAAAGGCAACAATTCAACAAAGATCATAAGGAATATTTGAAGTCAGAGGTAAGGAGGTGGGAGTTTTACATTCAGAGGTAGATGAAAAGATAAAAAGACCATTTTGGGGATGGGAAAGCTTTAAGAAAGAGAGAGTAGTAGGTGAGAAAGAGGTCTCAAAATGCAGAGAAGGGGCTCTAGGAGTGCTCACTGCTTCCCTCATCTATGTTACCTGTAAGCACTGAGGCAGGTCACCTGGTCACCCTTGGGGAGGATGGAGTCAGTATTCCAGGTGTTTGCAGGCAGCCCTCTTTGGGTTTTTATCTTATGCACTTCTACTCTTCAAAATGACCCCAAGCCCACGACCCTTTCTCCTGTCCCCAAAAAAGTCACCTGAGCATCACATAGACCGAGTGAAGGGCAGGAAGATTCCAGGACCTCTCCAAGTTGGTACAGAAGTAGGCTCATACCTCAGACCTTTGGAGCCTGACTGGGGCTCTGACTGCTGATGTATTTAGTGAAAGCATTTTTTCCAAATAAAGATGGCAGTGTATTTGAAGAAGAGAGAAGCGTGGGTTTCCCTTGCTGGGCACAGTGTTATATGTGAACCTCAGTAACTAGCCTGAGAGTGATGGCACCAGCCGGCTGTTCAGGTCACAAAAACTTTTTTTTCCCCCAGTTTTGGACCAACCAACTAGGGAAAGTTTTCAGAACAATTTCTCCTCTTCTTGTTGATGTGGACTCACATGACTTTGGTATAAAGAGGCAATTTGGCAGTGGCCTCAATTGTCAGCAACTTTGCCAAGTTCCCGGCTTGACAGTTTTCAGCCTCCTCTTCCCAGCCAGGTTGACAGGTTCCGAAATCTCACTCCACCGGTATGAATCAGTCTTAAGACCTCAAGTTACCTCCGTGATTCTCTTCCCTTCCCTTGTCTTTGTGATGACAGAGCGACAGGCTTGGGACCCGGGGAAGCCAAAGCACTACGGAGGCTCTGTATGAAGTCGTTAAAATTCACAGCAACCTGATTTCCTTCATCTTCAGGCCTGAGCATCTGTAATAATCTAAATAGCTTCTTTCCTGCTAACCATCAGCTAATAAGTACGCCCACTCTCTGACAGCATCAAAGCCGCTCAAATCATTCAGCTGAATCTCGCCAGGGCATCAGGGATATTTGGCTCATCTGGATTCTGGATGGTTTTTCCATCAGCAGCAGCAGCTCCTTCTGGCCACATGACCTTGAGTGAGTTACTTAACACCTTCCTGAACCTGAGTTTTATCACCTTCTAATCGAGCCAAGGTTTCATCTCATATCTTCCCAGGCTGTTCTGAACATCCGATTAGCTAATGCCTAAGCCATCCCTTGGAAACTAGAAAGCTCTACAGTATATTAATAACTTAGATCTTCTTGGCTGATGAGAAAAGCAAGACCACAGTGAATACAGGCTGGCCCCGAGAGCTGGCCTCGAAGGTTAATTCTTAGCTAGATTCTGTAGCATTTTTTTAGGATGGGTAATGTGCAAAAGCAGTAGGGGTTTTCATAAGACAATTTTTCATTTTCTCCTGGTTTCTATGATGTTGCCCCCAAATTCAAGTCGTCTTGTCAACATGGCATATATTATTATGCTTTCTTTGACATAGATACATTCTGGAGAAAAACACAGGGATAAACCATTCCCCATATCCACTAGTATTTTTCTTTTTCTTTTTTTGGTGGGGAATTTTTTAAATTTTTGAAGTTTTTTTTTAAGTGATTTTTATTTTTTCCATTATAGTTGGTTCATAGTGTCCTGCCAATTTTCTGCTATACAGCAGTGACCCAGACACACATACACATACACGGTCCTCCTCTCATACCATCCTCCAGCATGCGCCATCTCAAGCGACTAGACATAGTTCCCAGTGCTATACACGAGATCTCATCACTTATCCATTCCAAATGCAATAGTCTGCATCTGTTAACCCCAGATCCACTAGCATTTTTCCAAAACATAATCTTCAGCCCCACTGAACTCATGTTTCACATGATCTACATGATGCTATATAAGACACATGACCCAGAAAGAACACACCATGAGAACACAAACATTTTTTTTTTTTTTTTGTCTTTCTAGGGCCACACCTGCGGCATATGGAGTACCCAGGCTAGGGGTCTAATCAGAGCTGTAGCCGCGGGCCTACGCCAGAGCCACAGCAAGGTGGGATCTGAGCTGTGTCTGCAATCTACACCACAGCTCACAGCAACGCCGGATCCTTAACCCACTGAGTGAGGCCAGGGATCGAACCTGCAACCTCATGGTTCCTAGTCGGGTTCGTTAACCACTGTGCCACGATGGGAAGTCCAGAACACACACATTTTGAAGTAACTCAAGACGCCTACTGCAGCTCTTCCTTGGTTTCTCTTTTCTCAATTCCCACCTGGGTGCCTCTTCTCCTTCTGCGCCCTCTCTCCTTATTCTGCATCCCACAAGGTTCAGGGTAGAGCCAGCCACAGCAGACTCTCCTTGGAGGGCAGGTGGAGGGGGTGAGCCTGTTGGGAGTACCAGCACTGTCCTCAGGGGGCGAGGGGATGTTGGGGACCCCCATACACTCAGCATTTTGACTCAACACATAACAGTGTAGCAAGAATTCAGGCTTGAATCCCTTGAGGATTTAGACATGTCTGGGGCTGGAGTCCCAAGCAGGGCAAAACTGCTAATGGTCTCTGTGAGGAGCCAAGGAGAACTCTGGAGGAGAAGAGAGGTAGAGGGAAAGAGCAGTCTTGCAGGATGTGTTAACTGAGGTCATAGGCAGGCTCGGGGGAGGTGATTCTAAACAGGGCAGGATGATGGTATCAGCTTCTGCACTGTCTGCCAGAAGCATAACTGATGGTGTGGGGTTAGTGGTGGTAGAGAATGCAGGTGGTGGGGGGAAAGGGCTGGTGTCCCAGCAGACTCAACAGAACTCACTGGGAACAGCCAGGTCACGGGGGGTTGAGGTCCCCACGTGGCTCCTTGTGTCAGGTCTCTGGCCTTCCCATCCCTGTTTTTCTTATGAGCATCTCTGTGTCATGTGACATCACCGTGAGCACCTCCACAGGCTCCATTTCTCTTTCAGGCCCACCCTGGGTTCATGGCACATGGTTCATCAGCACATTCGAGTGTCAGTGCTTAAAACAATTAGATAATTTTTCAAAGGAGACATAGGTTAGAAACCATGTGAAACTGTTACGTCAGCAGGTACAACCCAGATCTGGTCTGGCCGAGGCTCTGCTCTTGTTTGATTTGTGGGTCCTTCTGGTCCTCCTTTAGCACAGATAATCTAGAAGGCGCCCTTTAGCCTCAGAGCATCTTCCTGTGTCACCGCACGATAGGTGCTTATTAGGCTCAGGGCAGAAAGTGGTCTGCATATTGTTTAGCAAAAGGTAAAGATCCAGTGGGAAGGCATGTGTACTTAGTAGTGGGACGTTGGCTCAGACACTGGACGAGACTGGCTGGAATGGGGGAGGAAGGCTCTAGGATGAGGGATGGGGGTCTTAGGGTTCAGGTACAAGCAGGTGGACTAGGGTATTGATGGGGTCTCTGGACTTAATAAGGAGATTGGAGAAAGCACTCAGCAGGCTTTTGGTGTGGTGGCACATCCTGCTGGGCCATCACAGCTTGGCCCTGGCACTTATTCCCACAGTCCTACCCATGGAGTTGGATCTTAGGTGCTGGGGAGCCAAAGGTGTGTGCTGTGTGCTGTGTGTGCCCTGACTGGGCAGCCATGTGTATTTCCATTAGCACAGTATTACTAATTAACATTCAATGGGGAAAATTTGGAAGATAGAGGAAAATATATAGAAAAAACGTAAATAACCCATGAAACCTTTACTCATAGGTAAAATGGTCTTCACATTTTGCCAGATTCCTTTTCTGTCTTTTCCTACAGATAAAAATATTAGTAAATTGCAAAATGCAATTTTGTACCCTACCTTTCTCTTCCCTTTATATGACAGAAAACATATATAGTTGCTTAGCTTTTTTTTTTTGTCTTTTTTTGTCATTTAGGGCTGCACCGGTGGCATATGGAGGTTCCCAGGATAGGGGTCGAATCAGAGCTGTGGCTGCTGGCCTACACCACAGCCACAGCAACACATGATCTGAGCCACGTCTACGACCTACACAATAGCTCATGGCAACGCCAGATCCTTAACCCACTGAGCGAGGCCAGGGATCGAACCTGTGTCCTCATGGATGCTAGTCAGGTTCGTTAACCACTGAGCCATGACAGGAACTCCTACTTAGCAGTTTTTGGCATAGATTTATAATTAACTTGAACGTTCTTGCTCTATTGTACATTTAGTTTTTACCAGTATTTTTTTTATACATAATTTTTAAACAAGGCCATTTACAAGAATCTTCAAAGACATTTGAGGAGTTTGGCATTAGGATGGGGACAATAAAGAGCCTTGGAAATGTCTTCAGTAGGAGAGGGAAGTGATCAAAATCTTAAGGTCACTTGGGAGCAAAGTGGGAGAGGTAATCGTGGTGGGAAAATCTGTCCTTTCACTAAGGACATGCAGTGAGGGTGGAGGGGACAGCTCCAAGGTTATTTAAGGGGCAACATGGGTGGGATTTGGTCACTGGGGAAAGCAGACGGACACAGAGAGCTCCTGAGTTTTGCCAACATGTCCACCCAGCTGGGCAGGTGGTGGTGACAGCCAGGCTGGAAAGGGGCTGCTGGAGGTACACAGAGAGCAGGGGCAGTGTGTGTTCAGTCTAGTTTTGCAAATGCCGAATCCTAAGAAGAAATAACATTGGGAGCAAAGTGAGATCTCCCATTTGTAGGTCTGGAGGAACCACAGGCTGAGGACAGTAGATTCGGGACTCACTGATGTACTGAGATGGAGTGAGGAGCGGGTGGGCCAGGTCATTAGTGGCCTTGGACCCCAACCTGGAAATAGGGCTAAATGTCACCAAGATAGAGAATGATTGTACTTGCATGCACTGTCCCCAGGGAGGAAATGTCTCATAAGTCAGTAGGGAAGAGGAAGCAAACCCCTCAAAGACCAACAGATAATTGACAACCTGAAGCGAAAGTCTGCACAACTGTAGGGTTTGGGGCTCCTCTACATGTTGAACAATTATTTAGAGGATATTGTGTTTGAAGGGGAACCCACGACCCGCGTTCCTGCATCACAAGCCTTGGACCCGGCCTGCTGTCCAGGTCAACCAGATGGCCCAGTGAGACTAGCAGGTCAGAGAGGTGGGAAGGCCAGAAGACACAGGCAGAGGAAGAGACAGACACCTTCTTAGGCAGTAGGCACAAGGGGGTGGCCAGGAGAGTCAGAGTGTGTGAAGGTATGAAAGCAAGGGCTTAGTTAACAGGCAAAAAGATGACAAAGGATGTGCCTTGGGTCTCAGCTCAGGTGGCTTACTGGTCATCTTTGGTACCACAGATTCTGCAGCCCGAAGGGGAAGATGCCATACTGCTAGGTGTCAACACCTGTGACTGTGGTCGGGAAGGAAAGACAGGGAGTCCCACACATCTTCCAAGAGCTTGGCTTTCTAGAGAGAATGGAGTGTCATGTCCACCATCCTCAGGCCACCAGGCATCTGCATCATTTTACACGTGTTTCTGAGGCCAAATATGGTGTTGCCTTATTGGAACATGTATCTATTACTAGTGATACTGAATATTTTCTCTTATGATTATATGTAATCTATGTCCTTTGCCCAGTATTGTTTTATTAATCATCGTCTTATTCATTTTGTGTTTATATATCATAACCTCTTCATGGTTATAGTTGAAGCAAAGAGATTTTCCCAGCGTTCATTTTATTACTGCACTTATAAAAATGTTTTCTGTTTTTTTCACGCTCTAAAGTCTCAGCAAAGTATTGAGTTTTAAGAGGAAAGTGCCGGCAGCCATTTGAGCTCTTCAGCGTGTTGGGATTATCGCAGTCAGTGTGCCCCATGTGTGCCCACTGGGTTTGCAGGAACACTGTGGAGGCACCAGGCAGGCTCAGCAGACCAGCCTTCCCCTGGCAGGAAGGAAGCCTCGCTGAGGTCCCACAAGCTTTGGCCTTCTGATGCCTCGTGGACTCTGGCTGGGGGGTAGGATGAGGCTTGATGAGGCCAGAGAGGAGCACAGGTGAGGCAGGCTCCGTGGCTCAGGTGCCAGGGAATCCCTAACACCACGGGCCACACACTTGCTGCCCGGACCCACGACTGACCTCATGGTCAGCCCTTCAAAGACCAGCTTGCCCTTGGCTTTCTGTCTTTAACGTGGTGCTGAGGAAGAAGCCTGCTCTGTGGTTCTGAGAGCCACAGGAGCCAGAGGCTAAGCTCATGAACTCATTGTGGGAGGGAAGCAGAGGGTGACAGACGCAGCGTTGTTGCCACTAAATGTCTGGGGACACTCTTGTTCGCGGTGGAGGCATCCAAGCCGGCTCTGTCCACTGAGTCACCCCGTCATTTAGAAACTGCTAACTGGGCCCCATCCTGTACAGCCACTGTCACTGCTGTGGAGTTAGAGATGCGGTTTAATCTGGGAAAGTGCCCTGCAGTCTGTGCTGGGATGATCCGTCAGGGAGGGGCCCTGGGATGAGCCGGCACAGGCGAGTGCGGAGCCGAGATGTGGCTCACGCCAGCACCTGGTCACCTGGAAATGGATGTGTCACCCTGGGGCCCAGCAACAGGCCTAGCACATCCTGAATGCTCCAGCAGTATTTGTGGAAGGCAGGCGTGGACCTGGATATAACCAGCAGGGCCAGGTCATTAGGAGAAATGTGAAGTGCACGACAGGCATGTGTGGCAAATGGGGGCATTTTTCTCAGTGTTTCCAGCATGTCTTTGTTGCTGTGATTCTAGCACGGTGGTTGGCAGACCGGCCCATGTGCCTGGAATACCTGAGTTCAGATCCCCCTTGTACCTGTGTGACCTTGAGCAGGTGAAATAATCTGCCCTTGACAGTTTCCCCTTCTGCAAGATGAAGACTTTAAAAGTACCTGCTGTGAGACAGTGAGATAGCAAAGGAGCTTCCTTGTGTGAGAAACAGGAAGTGGATGAGTGGAAAGTGCTGCTGTATTATTATCGTTGTTGTTATTCTGAGTAGCAGCGGCAGCTGATCTCGGCTCATGCTCCTTCCTAAGCCTCCAAGAGAAGGCAGATGGTGCTGTAAACCCCAGGAGGTATCCACACGGCCAGCCCTTTCCCCAGAGCTCCGTCTCAGGCCCCGGGGGTAGACGGTGGCTCCGTTCCACCCACAGGCTTTGGACCAGAAGTTCTGCTGTTTTTGTTTTCCTGCAGGGACAGGGGCGGTGGCTGGGTTGCCCTCACCGCAGTGCGGTGATGACGCAGGGCTCTGAGAAGGGGCTGAGCAGAGGAGTTCAGTGTCCAGAGAAGGATCCGGGCCAGCTTTCTGTCTGCAGGAGAAGGGATGTGGGGGAGGGGGAGAGCTGAGTGCCCTCCACCTTTGCACCCCTGGCCTTGGCTTCTCGGACCCGTGCTTGGTCGGGCTGGCGCACTTCAGCGCGGTCCTGCTGTGGACATCTGGGCCACGTAACTTTAAAACAAGTGTTTCCTCTAGACAAGGTGACAGTATTTTTTGTCACCTGGTTTTCCCCTGTCTTCCCGGAAGCTTGGGGGGGAGGGCTGCACGAAGAGAAAAGAGCATTGTTCTCAAGCCAGCTTCCCCAAGAAGGGCCTTGAAGGAACAGAATGGAAAGGAGAACCAGAATGATTGCCTCTTTTGTTTACTCTTTACTAAAGTAAAAAGAACCTTGAAACCGTGGTCTGGACTTATTCCACACGACTTCTTCCTTGCCACATGGAAATATGTTGCCTCAAGACTGTTTTCTGGGCCAGCGGCTTCGGGCTGTCCAGTCTCTGGCAGCAGGGAACCCTTGTCATTCCTGGAAATAAGCTGAGTCGGCCCCGGGTTCACCTGATTTTCCTTTTCCCAGGGTGACCGTGTCAAAGTCCTGGCCCTGTGTCCAAAGCGACGGTTCAGGGCAGAGCTGCCCGGGAGAACTTTCTGCAGCGCTGGAAGTGTCCTGGGACCCATACTGAACCCACCCTGTCCACCTGCCCTGTGGCTCATGAGCTCCAAAAGTGTGGCCACGGTGACTGACAAACTGAAAGGGTTTTTAAAATTTTTTTTATTTTAGAGATAATGGATGTCTCACATGGCATTGGTTTCAGGTCCAAGGAGCTGCATTATTTAATGTAAATCTAACTAATTAAATTTAAATAGCCACACGTGGCGGGTGCTGCTGCCCTGGATGCCTGGAGCAGTGCCACAAACAGTGTCCAGCAGCCCTGATTGACCGCGCCAGTCAACAGAGGGCAGAGGGAAGGAGGCCAAAGGTCTAGACATGGAGGAGCAGTTTTCTCCTCCACAGCAGCTGCTCACATGGCAACTCCGGTTTCTGCATATTGGGGATGACCTGGGGCTCTGGGGCCAGGCTCCTGGCCCAGGTCCTTTAGAGGAGTGAGTCCTGAATCAGAGGACAGAAGACACAGGGCCGCCCTGAGGGGAGGACAGTGCAGGAGAAGGAGGGAAACTGGGATCTGAAGACCTGAGCTGATGGCCAAGGGCAGGGTGACAGCTCCAAGGTTCGGGGGTTCCGGTCCTCGGAATGCAAGGATGAGGTGGCGAGCAAATGCATCAGAGAGCCCCTGACACTCAGGGAGGTGAGGACAAGGCGCAGGATGGGCCCTGCACCCGGGCCACAGAGGGCCGGCCTGGCTGTCAGGAGTCACAAACCCCTACTCAGTGTGTGTAGGACTGTGGGTCAGGTAGCATTCTTCCCATTTCCTGAATGGATCAGCTGAGATGGAGCCTGACTGAGACTCGAAGTTCTCCTGGCTCCTGCCTGACCCTCTGCTGTCCTTGTCAGGTCTTCTCTGCCAGGTCTGGGACACAGGGCTCCTCCAGGCATGTTCCTGAGCCCTTTCTCCCCATCCTCCACCCTCTCTGGGAGCCCGCCAGGTCCACTGCAGCCTCAACCTCTCCCAGTCAAGGAAAAACAAAATTACCCTAGAGAGCGGACGAAGAAGGAATCCAGAGGCATTAATGTGAACATTGCTAATTTACCGATTAGAAGACTAGGACGCGATGATTCCAAGAGAGGGTCTTCCTTCAGCCAATAAAATAAACCACGAACTGGCCCAACAAAGAAAATGGGAGAAAACACCAAGATAGA
Organism: Sus scrofa; assembly: GCF_054392235.1. Lineage (NCBI taxonomy): Eukaryota > Metazoa > Chordata > Mammalia > Artiodactyla > Suidae > Sus > Sus scrofa. The sequence continues at coordinate 105,656,163 of NC_139388.1, read as the reverse complement.
AATGATGAAATATTTCAAGAGACCACTTTGCTTAAAGCTGTGCTGACCCCTCTGTAAAGCTAAATGAAAAATAAATTTTTTTAGGAAAATATTTACTACCAATGTTTATACCACAGAGAATCTATATCTAGGGTTACCAGATTTAGCAAATAGAAATAGTTAAATTTGAATTTTGGATAAATGAGAGTTTTTGTATGTCTCTGTAATATTTGGGACATACTTATGGTAAAAAAAATTATTGGTGGTTTTTCAAAAATTCAAATTTGACTGGATGTCCTGCATTTTATCTGGCAGTTCTACTAAAATGGATAAATTACCATGGAGAAATACGAGAAACTTATCAAAGGCTAAACAAGCAATAAGATACGATATTTTCAGGTGAATCATATGAATTGAATTCAAGGGATAAACTCTGTTCCAACTGTTCCAAAGCATTAAAAAAGAGTAAAAGCTCCTAAGTTATTTTTATAAAGTTGCAACACACTGAAACCAAACCTGACAATAATGGTTTTCAAAAAGGGGGCAAATCTGTTAGGAATATCCATGATAAAAATCTCAAATGTGATATTAATGAATACAGGGAATGGTACTTTTTAATTTTTTTTTATTTTTTTTGTCTTTTTGCTATTTCTTGGGCCGCTCCCGCGGCATATGGAGGTTCCCAGGCTAGGGGTCTAATCAAAGCTATAGCTGCCGGCCTACGCCACAACCACAGCAATGCAGGATCTGAGCCACGTCTTCAACCTACACCACAGCTCACGGCAACGCCAGATCCTTAACCCACTGAGCAAGGGCAGGGACTGAACCTGAAACCTCATGGTTCCTAGTCGGATTTGTTAACCACTGCACCACGACGGGAACTCCATGATACTCTTTTAAAAAGTTGACAGACATCTAAAAAAGTAACTGAAAAAAATTATCTAAAGTTATTTTAATAAGCTTTTTGTATTTTTCCTCAGCTTTAATGTGACTATAATGTACATAATTCTTAGCTGTGAGTCATTATAATAATCAGTTATTATATAGAGACTATCATTAGCGTAGATTATTATTTCAACGATAGATGTTACTTTCTGGAATCATCTCAAATTTAAACTTGTTTTGAAAGTACAGGTCAATGCAATTAGGAGAAAAATATGAAGCATCCCTATTTCCGCTGAGGATACAATATTATTACTATTTTCAGAAAATGTAGTTGTTTACATAGAAAATGAAAAGAATCAATTCAGGGAAATTCTATTAGCAACAGATAATAATTCAGTTAGGTGGACTGCTTTCAAAATTAATATCCACATTCAGCAGCATTTCAGTAAATAAGCAGTATTTAGTGATAAAATATAATAAAGCAAACTATCTTATTTATAATAGCATGAAAAGAAGCTAGAACACATAGGTATAAACTTAAGAAATGTATAAGGCCTATATATCTTAAAAACTGTAATACTTTCTTGAAGGACATAAAAAACTAAAATTGAATAAATAAAAAGACCTATCTCATTCTTGGCTAGGAAGATTTTATACTGTAAATATATCAGTTTACCCTAAATTGATCCATAAATCCAAAGTAATCCTCATCAAAAATACCAACAGTACCTTGTATAACTTGGCATCATATTATTAAAATTATCTGGAAGCATAAATTTGTGGAAACTATTTGGGGAAGAAGCTGTTAATAATGTTTCTCTCCAGACAGTGGAAATGAAGGGTACGAAGCTGAGCCAGAGTTTGGGGGTTTATTTCATGACCATCTATGCTATCGAACTTTTCAGTAGGTGCACATGTTACTTACATGATGAAAATGGTAGTTTATTTTATTTTTTATTTTTTATTTTGTCTTTTTAGGGTTGCACCTGCAGCATATGGTGGTTCCCAGGCTAGGAGTTGAATTGGAGTTGTAGCTGCCAGCCTACACTATAGCTACAGCAACATGGGCTCCAAGCCACGTGTGCAACCTACACCACAGCTCATAGCAATGCTGGATCCTTAACCCACTGAGTGAGGCCATGGACCCACCTTTGTGCTCATGGATGCTAGTCAGATTTGTTTCGGAGACACGGATTTTTTCGGAACTCCAAAAAATGGTATTTTATTTTATTATTTTATTACTTAATGAATTTATTAAATTTATAGTTGTACAATGATCATCACAACACAATTTTATAGCATTTCCATCCCAAATCCCCAGTCCATCCTCCCCACCTCCCAACCTGTCTCCTTTGGAAACCATAAGTTTTTCAAAGACTCTGAATCAGCATCTGTTCTGCAAAGAAGTTCATTCTGTCCTTTTTTAGATTCCACATGTAAGTGATAACATTTGATGTTGGTGACTTGCTGTCTGAGTGACTTCACTTAGCTCGGTAATTTCTAGGTCCATCCATGTTGCTGAAAATGCCATTATTTCTTTCCTTTTAATGGCTGAGGAATATTCCATTGTGTATATGTACCACATCTTCTTGATCCACTCCTCTGTCGATGGACATTTAGGTTGTTTCCATGTCTTGGCTGTTGCAAATAGTGCTGCAATGAACATCGGAGTACATGTGTCTTTTCAAGCCCTGGTTTTCTCTGGATAGATGCCCAAGAGTAGGATTGCTGGATCAAATGGTAGTTATATTTTTAGTAAAAAATGGTAGTTTATTTTAAAAGAATATTTCCCCTGATGTAGAGATGCTAAGCCCCACTGTTCATTAGCACCACAAAGGGAGCCTTAACACAATGCCAGTGTTCAGACCTCACAACCAGATATGGGTTCAGCTGGTCTGGGGTGGGGCTCAGGCATCTGGATTTTTTAAAAAAGCTCCCAGGGGTTCTCCTGTGTAGCCAGGGCTGAGAACTGCTGCTGTGGTACCCATGGTGGTTTGCAAACTGTGATCACAACTCATGGTCATGGGAGCAATTTAATAGATTGGGACCAGAAATTAAAAAACAACAACAACAAAGCCATAGGAGTTTCCCTTGCGGCTCAGCAGGTTAAGAACCTGGCTAGTAGCATGAGGATGCGGGTTCAATCCCTGGCCTCAGTCAGTGGCTTAAGGATCCAGCGTTGCTGTGAGCTGTTGTGTAGGTTGCAGATGTGGCTTGGATCTGACACTGCTGTGCCTGTGGCCTAGGCTGACAGCTGCAGCCCCAATTTGACCCTTAGCTTGGGAACAGGTGTGGCCCTAAAAAAAAAAAAATAAGTAAAATAAACCTACAGTTGACAGAATCATTCATGCATGCATGTGTGTGTGTGTTTACTTACTGGGTTGTGATCTAAGAGATCTCTCTTTCTGTGAGATGTGAAATGTCTTAAAAATCCGAAAGCCACTGCCTCATGTCATTCAAACATTTCAGACCTTTGGAAACACTTTATCAGAGTTGGTGTGAACTATTAAAGGCTTCAAAGTTTAAAACTTATATTCTAATTCTCTCTCATTTCTTCATTCATTGATTACAATTCAAAGATCAAAAATGCCATCTGTAATTATTTGTGCTTAGGTGATAAGCACAGAGTCTGACTTAAGTAGATGCTCAAAAATGTATAACAAATGAAAGAATGAATGATTAAATGAATTATTAGGTAATGCTTTGCCTAGTCTTTCCAAGAATTATTTCTACAAACTTGTTTCTCTTCTCCCTTCCCAAGCTCCTAGCTAATTACTCTGGGGAGAATAAACCAAGAATGCTTGGATGGACACCCCAAGTTCAACATAACAGCCAAGGAAGGGCTTCCCTTGTTGACATATGCATCCATGCGAGGGTGGTGCTTGGTTTGCACTGGGTCACACTGATCACGCCAATTCTGGTCACATCCATATTATCACAGTCATGGCTGGACCCACTGGTAGGACATAAGATACTCATGAAAGACAGAACCAGGAAGAATGCGGCCGAAACGGGTTAGCCTTCCTCAAAGCAAGTCACATCACGGACAGTTCCCAGACCGCGGTTGAGGGCTTCAGAAAACACTCCAGTTCTCTCCATAACCACCCTCACGTTGTGAAGAAAGGTACCGTGAGACACCTGAGAAAGGTATCAAGTGACCCCGGTCTCAGCCCTGAGCAAAGTGCTGCAGGAAACCCCAGAAAGGATCAGAGTTGCTTAAACTCTGCAGTAGGGATTGGATGTGAGGAAGCAATTCAGACCGGGCGGAAATGAGCCAGACAGGAGTCTGCAAACCAAACAGCGAGAAGACAGGAAACACAATAGAAACCTCAATTCTAATTTGCCCCATGCCTCTTCATTAGGTGTTTGTCTTGTGGGACATTTACAAACCATCAGCAAAATGACCATCCCTGGGAACTCTGCTCCCGAACGGTGGGCCTCCTGTGCTCATTCCAGGTGTCCTCTCTGCTGCCTAACTGATGGCTTTCTGGGCTGTTTCCTTCTTGGGTCCCATAGGTCACGTTTCTTTGGGAGGTGACAGGGAACAGGGTAAATATATCTACAGCATCAATAACTTTTGGCTGAAACAAGCCATTGATCAGAGTGGCAGCCACTGGCTTCTAAAGGCCTATTCAGAGATAACGAGAGGGCGTTCTACTCAAGCGAACAGCTGTGAAGGTACAGACAGCGGTGATGAAGATCAGAAAAAAAGCACAATTCATAGTAGAGGCAAAACTTGAACATGTCCAAGTTAAAAATCTACGAAAACAGACTAAAAGGAGGGGGATTTAATCCAGGAAAGAGAAGACTAAGGGGTGATTTTATTGGAACCTTCAAAAATAAATGAACAGTGATTTTATAGGAACTGGAGACACCAGCTCTTTATATCTTAAGCTGAAGTTTGAATAATCGATATTAGAGCTGAAAAAGTACACCTTTATTTCTCCTTAATCTAATCACTGTTTCTTGACTGCTTCTTGTATACTACACCAGTTGTTAAATACTGAATTGTGTTGACACGGTGTGTGTAAGGCTTTGGGCAAGGACTGAGAAGGGTGGAAAATTTTACAGGACGTAATCTTTTCTTTAAGGGGCTTCCTGAAGGAGGGCGTGAAGCAGACTGTATGTGTAACTGATATACTAGGAGTGTTGGAAATGGGCTAGTGGAGGTGCCTACAGCCACACGACCCAGCTGCGCAAATCACATGCTCTTTATGACTTGACTTTCAGATCCTCACTAAAGTTGAGAAAGCTCTGAAGTTGCTTCTGAAGATGGGTATGTGTAATGAGCTACTGTTTCCAGAGAAATGGAAAATGGGGGCTAAATGGAATTGTGGGAACAGATACTTTTGACCAGTTTTGATACCAGTAAAAAATTGAGTGTGGAACTTTGAGCTTAAGGTTTTGCAATCAGCGAGTTCTGTATTTCTTTATTGTTTCCTTCTGAAGGCAGATATTACCATTGTCTGCACAGAATGTAGATTGAATGCAGCCCGTGTGGGCTAATAGTGGTCACCAGTTTCAGAGGACTCTATGTCACACAGCTACCCAGACATGGACAAACTGGTCTTAACGATTGCCTCCTTCCAACTCAGATCTGAATACACTGTTTCATTAGACTTTTTAGCTTAAGAGAACTTTCCTAGAATGAACTCAATAAATCCCGCTTTCCCTAAAACATGCGTTTTCTAAGGCTGATCAGTTTTCAAATTAACATGCACCAAAACAATTACTTTGAAAGTGGGGGCATTGAAAACAGTTGTTAATTCAGGACCTGCTCTGAGAATGTTGTGTTGACTCATAAAAGGTCAAGTCCTTCCACCTTCTTTCAGACCCATTTCATTAAGATGTTATCCTTTTTAGTTCAGCACTGCACTAAATAATCACAGTATTAACCTTCAGCTACCCTGCGGGAAGGCTGTAACAATTAAGTATTAGTTGGATAATTTTTGGGGGTGTGTGTGTGGCAGGACTCCCAAGCACAGCAATGTAAAAACATTCATATTTAAAATTCTTATGTATGCATAATAAATATTAGAACACCACTGAGCTAAAATTAATGAGTCTGTATTTAAAGCATGGCCGTATTTAAAATTACCTGCCTGATGACAATTTTACCTAATCACATTAGAAGTATCTCTGATTGCTTCTTGTTAATTGCTATTTATTCGAATCTGGAGGGGAAAAGGTCCAGACATTTCCGGGTAACAGATTACTTAATTGCTAACATCAAACAGGTACTCAAAATAATATTCCTACCCTTGAGCCAGCCAGTCAGCAATGTGTTCTAAGGGGCAGCTGTGGTGGAAGATTGTTCTGGGTGCTGTGGGGAGACAGGAGGCCATCTCTGCAGTTTACAGAAGCAGAGAAAGAAAGGCCTAGAAAGAACAGCAGTATTTTGCAGGTGTCTGTCCTGTGAATCCCACATGTACCTGAGGGCCAGGGGAGTCCACCCAGCCATAGCACCTGACCCTATTGCCCTTGAGATCTGCAGTCCAGCAAGCAAGGTCATGTTTCCATCACAGAAGACCCAAGACTTCTCTCCTAGTCATCTTCTTATTTGTATGCTTATGGTTCGTTGTCTGTCTCCACCCACTTGAATTTAAGCACCATGAAAGGAGAGATTTTTATTTGTCTGCAGATACATTCCAAATGCTTATAACACCTGGCACATAGTGGGCTCTCAGTGAATATTTGTTGAATGAATAAATTTAATAATTTCCACAGTGGACGAAGATAGGGACATCTGTTCAAGTGCATTTGTTGACTCATTTGAAGAATGTTTCCGAGTCAGTATAGATGTCTGGCTGTGATATTTTCCTTCTACTCTTAGACTTCACTTCCAAAGGCATGGGGGTAAATCGAAAGGCCCAGGAAGGACAACCCCAAGTTCAAAGTGATAGGGCTCATGAAAAACACAGCTATTCTTGAGAAAAATGAAAAGGGAAGAAAGTAATCTGGGTTGTTCTGGAGGAAAACTTTGTAGATTTTGAAAAATGAAAGGGAAAAATTATCACCAATACCAAATAACCCATCTGAGTGAGCTTCCTTTAATAAACTAAATGGCTTGATTTTCTTCATTGGAGCGACCAGGCCAAGTGAAATTCGAACTGCTGCTTCTTGGAAAAAAAACCAAACCAAACAAAATCTTGGCTGCCTTCTGAGGCAAACTGTTCATGCAGATCCTGAATGCACATCACAGACCAGTTTACAGAGGAGCAGCTGCACTGGTAGAAGCTCCCGTCACCCCTGCTTGTCCATTCCCACCACTAAATTGCCCATCTTGGGGAATCAGATCCTGTAAACACTCTATTTCTTTATTTTTTTAAAAAAATATAAACAGAGCTAATGTTAGCCAGGAGTTCTTGAGATATTTTTTTCCTATTAAAATACCTTCACGGCCCCAGAACTGCACAGTAAAAAACTGACTCCATTTCCAAACCGCCCCGTGCATGTTTAATCCAATTGCCATCGGCTACCGTTCAAGGATTGTGAAATATCCATTGTGGGCACATTCTGGCTTTAACCTGGGATTTCTCACCACTCTGTGCACATCAGGAATCAATTTGCCTTGATGCCCAGATTCCTCAATCAAAGGGAACACAATCTGATTTCAAACCGACGTAAATGAGAAATGGACGGGTGTTGGCTTGTAGGTGAAACCGCATAGAACAGCTAAGACAGATTCCCATGAAATAGAACCGCTTGGGGAAAAGCTCTCAATATTTAAACTGAGTCTATTTCTCTCACCGTTGGCTTTCCAGTTCCCTTTTTAATGGCGTTCTGACTTTTCTTTTCACTCCATCCTCCTTTCTGCTGACTTTTCTCCATCTCTGTTCCCTTGTATGGCTACCATCAGCAGGCAGTGATCCTAACACAGCAGCTTTGTTCCTAAAGGCTCTGAGGCCCCAAGGGAGGGTCACGCTGTGGACGTGCCTGCAGTCCTCTGTGCCCATCACGCAGGAGCTGAGGCTTTACTGCTGCCTCGAAGGACTTCCCCACGCACCCCAGCCCGGGCATCCAGGAGGGGCAAGCGGGCGTTATATTGACCATAGGACTCAATAGCCCTCACCTGCCCAGCGGGATCTATGGGGCAAAGACCTGGAAGCAGCGAGTGTCACTGAGAAACCACTAGTTCTCCAAATGGTTCACCAGTGGCTACTTAATTCTTGAATTGTATTTGACCAGTTTTCACTCTGTCTTCCCAGGAGTATTTTCAGGATTTGAGCTGGCCTAGCCCCCTGTGACAGCTAGACACCCAAGGGCAGAGACAGATGGAGACAGAGTGCATAACAAAGCCAGGTTTTTCTTTTTTTCTTTTTCTTTTTTTTGTCTTTTATCTTTTTAGGGCCACACCCACAGCATATGGAGGTTCCCAGGCTAGGGGTTGAATTGGAACTGTGACCACTGGCCTACACCACAGCCACAGCAACGCCAGATCCAAGCCCTGTCTTCGACCTACACCACAGCTCACGGCAAAGCCGGATCTTTAACCCACTGAGCAAGGCCAGGGAATGAACCCACATCTTCTTAGATACTAGTCAGATCTGTTAACCGTTGATCTACAATGGGAACTCCTAATCTTTTTTAATTTTTTAAATTTATTGATTTATTTTTTGGCTGCACCTGTGGCATGTGGCATTTCCTGGGCCAGGGATCTAACCCAAAATGCAGCTGTGACCTATGCCACAGCTGTGGCAACACCAGGTCCTTAACCTGCTTTGCCACAGGGAAATTTCCAACAAAAACATAGTTTTAAAGAAAGATTTCTTGTGAATATATTATTCATTAATATACTTATTCATAGAATATATAAGGATTCTGAATATTCAAAAATCTATTAACAAATAGATTCTTCATGAATACATTTATAAGGAGAAAGTTTTTAAGAATTTATTTATAAGGAAATATATTCATGAAGAATATACTCTTGAATATTAAGAATATATTCATAGGAACACTCTGTATTCAGGAATGTATTTTTATGCCTTGGGAGTTGGAGAGATAAACTGAATATTTTTTAAAATGATGCAAAGCAAAGTGTAAGGCAATCAAAACTCGGTATTTCAAAAGACACTGAAGCCTGGGCCTGACTCCAAGGCCCAAGGACTTCCCCCTTTACGCCCCTGCTTCCAACCTCACTCAACAGATGGGGAGTCCACAGACAAGGGTGGCTCAAGTATGGAACCCCAGGGGTGTCCAGGAGTTAGCAGTCAGACCAGGAAGGGTGCCACAGCTCAGAGCCCTGGGCTAAGGATGAGCCACCCTCCTGCGCTGTCACCCTTGCTGTCTCTTTAGGACGCAGGTGACATGAGGTTAGCATCTAATCACAGAGGGAGGAAGGGAAGAAGGGTTCAGAGCTAATCAAGGACAGATTTTTCTTAGACTGTGGGATGTAGCAAGTGACACATACTTTTGCAAAAATGACCTGAAATTCTAGGCATTCCAAGACTGTGGCCTCAGAAGTCCTAATCTCCCTTAGGATTCTTGCTAGTGATCCAATTTCTAGTACTATTATGTGTACTTATGACGTGTTATATGAATGGTCCTGGAGGAACTCTTCTCTGGTCTGTTCGCTGCAACAGTCAGAGCTGAGGCAGGACAGTCAGGAGCCCTGCACGGGCCTGGACCTCTGTGTTGCTGGCGCCGGGTCAGCCATCAGATCTGCCAAACATAAAACCACGGCCTCTTTAAAAGGTCCAGATCCAACATGGACATGACCCTGGGAACACGCCTGGAGTGGGTGTGGCCATTCTGCTAAGAGATGCAGGTGAGGCCTATCAGGTGAGGCATTTCCCCCTGCCCCCGACTCCTTGGCCCAGGTCGGTGTCTGCCCCAGTGGGGTCCTGATCATGAGCATGGAGTTGTGAATCTTCAGAGCTGGACCCAGTTTGATCTTTATCACCTGGACAATGTCTTTCTGTGGCAGGAGCAGGAAGGCTTTGCCATCAATCTGCTGCAAGTCAATCCATAAGCACAAGTCAGCATTTCCTGCTGTTAAAATCTTCTGCCCCCCAGGGACCCCTGGGTGCTGAGCTGTGCGTCAGGAACATGATGGCTTCCCAGAGCTTGGGGATGGAGGACAATGGCATCTTAGTCCAACCACTGCCAGCTCTAAGTTTTCCCCAGAACTCTGACACTTAGTTAAATTTAAAAGGTGTTCATTCTGTTAAATATGAATTCAATGTACATTAACTGTTCAAGGCTAAATTTCTGTGGTTACATTTAAAAATTTGGGGGGAGTTCCCTTCATGGCTCAGTTGAAAAGAATCCTACTTGTATCAGTGAGAATGTGGGTTTGTTGATCCCTGGCCTCACTCGGTGAGTCAGGGATCTGGTGTTGCTGTGGCTGTGGCTATGGCAGGCAGCTCCAGCTGTGATTTGACTCCTAGACTGGAAACTTACATATGCTGCAGATGTGGTGCTAAAAAGAAAAAAAAATTTTTTTTCAGACTGAATTTTTAAAAATTTATTTATTTATTGTTTATCTTTTTGCCTTTTCTAGGGCCACTTCCTATGGCATATGGAGGTTCCCAGGCTAGGGGTCGAATCAGAGCTGTAGCCACCAGCCTATGCCAGAGCCACAGCAATGCCAGATCTGAGCTGCATCTTCCACCTACACCACAGCTCACAGCAACTCCAGATCTTTAACCCACTGAGCAAGGCCAGGGATCGAACCCACAACCTCATGGTTCCTAGTTGGATTTGTTAACCACTGAGCCATGATGGGAACTCCTGAATTTTTTTTTTTATATATTACTCAATGAATTTATTATATTTATAGTTGTACAATGATCATCACAACCCAATTTTATAGCATTTCCATCCTAACCCCCCAGCACATTACCCCACCCTCAACCTGTCTCCTTTGGAAACCATAAGTTTTTCAAAGTCTGTGATACTGATGACTCAAAGAAGTTCATTCTGTCCTTTTTTCAGATTCCACAGGTAAGTGATAGCATTTGATGTTGGTGACTTGCTGTCTGACTGACTTCACGTAGCATGATAATTTCTAGGTCCATCCATGTTGCTGAAAATGCCATTATTTCTTTCCTTTTGATGGCCAAGTAATATTCCATTGTGTACATATACCACATCTTCTTGATCCACTCCTCTGTCGATGGACATTTGGGTTGTTTCCATGTCTGGGCTATTGCAAATAGTGCTACAGTGAACACTGGAGTACATGTGTCTTTTCAAGCAATGGTTTTCTCTGGATAGATGCCCAGGAGTGGGATTGCTAGATCAAATGGTAGTCCTAGTTTTAGTTTTCTGAGGAATCGCCATACAGTTTTCCACAGTGGTTGCACCAATTTACAATCCCACCGACAGTGTACTAGGGTTCCTTTTTCTCCACACCCTCTCCAGCGGTTATTGTTTGTAGACTGATGATGGCCATTCTGGCTGGTGTAAGGTGGGACCTCATAGTGGTTTTGATTTGCATTTCTCTAATGATGAGTGATGTTGAACATCTTTTCATGTGTTTTTTGGCCATCTGTATGTCTTCTTTGGAAAACTGTCTGTTTAGACCTTCTGCCCATTTTTTGATGGGGTTGTTTGTTTTTTGGTATTGAGAGGTAGGAGGTGATTATAAATTTTGGAGATTAATCCCTGGTCAGTCGATTCATTTGCAAGTATCTTCTCCCATTCTGTGGGCTGTCTTTTCATTTTGTTTAGGGTTTCCTTTGCTGTGCAGAAACTTTTAAGTTTAGTTAAGTCCCATTTGTTTATTTTTGTTTTTATTGTCATTACTCTAAGAGGTGGATCTGAGAAGATGTTGCTGTCATTTATGCTGGAGAGTGTTTGGCCTATGTTTTCCTCTAAGAGTTTTATAGTATCTGGTCTCATATCTAGGTCTTTAATCCATTTGGAGTTTATTTTTGTGTATGGCGTTAGGGAGTGTTTCAGTTTCATTCTTTTACATGTGGCTGTCCATTTTTACCAGCACCACTTATTGAACAGGCTGTCTTTTCTCCACTGTATATTCTTGCCTCCTTTGTCATAGATTAGTTGACTGCAGGTGCATGGGTTTAATTCTGGGCTTTCTATCCTGTTCCACTGATCTATGGACTGGATTTTATTAAGGGTCTTAGAAAATAACCCACTTTCATCTACCAAGTGAATCTCCTGGAATGTTTCCCATGAGAACGGAGTGCAATGAGGACACGTCAAAGTTGTTTGTCACAGTTCAATACTGCAGACTGGAGACTCCAGAAGCAGCAAAAGGAAATAAATGACAATGTCGTCTAGGATGGGGGACCAGGCAGTCATCAAAATTCATGTCTTAATGAAACAGTTAATGTTTTGGGAAATTTTTCATGGACTGTTAAGCAACAGAACATATGATGATATAGAAAGATCTGTTTTAGTTTGTAAAATTAAACTTGCCTGACTGCTGTATTACATAGTATAAAGTGATATAGACTCTATCATGTTGTATAAAGTATTTTAACACATAGTTAAAATACTTGAAGTCTTTGCACTAAATGTGAAGGGAAGTTATCTTTGGCTGGTGGTTTGGTTTGTTTTTTGTTTTCTCCTTTTTACTTTCTTGTATTTAAATTTTTTTTCTATAGCAGATATCACTTAAAGCAGAAATACATTCAAAATAGATGTTCTACTTATTACGTTTTAAAACACTGTGGTCTGAAATGTCATAGCTTTCCTGAGGTCACGTGATGGCCAGTGGCCACTGGGCAGGAGCCCCAGGGTGGTTTCAGAGTCTGAGTCCCCGGGGCTGTGGTGTGTCCCATGGCCATGCCATCTGTTTAGACAGGTGGGCTCAGAAGGGGTCCTGGTCCCAGAACCAAGGAGACAGAATGAAAGGCTGGCAAAGATTACGGCTTCCATGAACTTACCCCACTGGCTCTAACCCTTGTAAACTGACAACATAACCCCCAGTGTCTGTGACGTCCCGCGGAAGGTGGGGTCTCAGGGCCCCCGGGTGGGGTGTTAGAAGAGTTTTAAAAGTTTCCATTTGTGCTATATTGTCTGATGAAGACTCATCCATCTAGAGCGTGGACATGGAGATGGAGCTTTTACTAAGCTGCTTCTCTGTGCCTGGTCCTCCCAGCAAGCCTGCAGGCAGATAAGGAAATCTACAATTTCAAGCGGAGAGACTCGCTGAGGCCACATGGCTTCTAAGGGTCAGTGGTGGGGTGATGCACCCTGGGCTCTATGTGCTGCCAGTCATCAAGCCCCTGCTCAAAACCGGGGCTGGGCTGTAAACACACTAATCCTATCCTTACAGGTCCCCTCATACAAGTCAGTGGTTACAGAGTGGGCAGTAGAGATGTGATCTTAGGGCTGAGCTGGAGCAGCTGGATGTGCAAGGAGATTGTGCATAAGGCAGGTTTGGGTGCTGCCAGACACAGAGGGCACCCATGTGTGTGAGGCTGGGCTCAGGTGGGCCAGTGAGCCCCACGTTCCAAGGGCAGTTCCAGACCAAAGCCGCAATGGCTCTGGTGCTGAACTCCCTGGAAACAGAGGGCTTGTCAGCTCTGAGGGTCCCAGGACGCAGCATTCAGAGAGTACCTTCCCAGCACCACGCATGCCCTGACAGCCTCAGAGGGGTCCCTGTGCCTGCAGTTTTCTTGGAGGGTTCTAGAACAACAGTGGTGGAGGGTTCTAGAGCAATGGTGGGGGCCCTGGAAGCAGATGGATGCGGGCTGGAATCCTTTCCACGCCACACCCCAGCTTACCCATCGGCCATCTGCCCTGTCCTCCAAGTCACTGCAAGGACCCAAGGATGACAATTCTCAAGTCAGGGCCCAGAACAGACAGCAACTTCCGTAAGCAGTTCAAACGAGAGGAGTGTGGAAGCAGAAGCTCCACAGAAGGATTGTGTGGCTTCTATGTCCCCTGAGCAGGGGCTGGGCAGGGCACGACAAGCCAGTGCTCCTCCCCAAGGCAGGTCCTCCCTGCCCCCAGCTGAAGTCACAGTGCAGGGGCCCAGCCCCGGTAGCCCCTGTCATGAGCAGCTGCAGAGCTGAGGCTGCAGCCTCCAGTGACAAAGCACAGCTCATGTCAGTGACACAGACAGAGGCTGCCCCGCTGGGCCCCCTCTGGCCTGGACCGCTTTCTCTTGCCTCCCCAAACCACTCTTGTTTACGCTGAAGTCAATGGGAACAAAACACTTCTGGGCTTGGAAGTAGAGAAATACATATAATTTTTATATTTCCTACCTCTTTCTTGAAGCACTTGGCATGTTCTTCGTAGCCCAGCAGAGACTGTACAAACTCAGCCACCTACAGCGCAAGATGAAAAGCCTGATTTAAAACATGCACCTGAAATAATACTTTGGGTTGTAGTCATTCAACATTTAAGTAAAATATATTTCAAATCCCCCAAAGTCCTGGGATTTAAATAGTGACTATTGTGTCACATTAGCACTCGCCAGCTCGGAAATGACACTAGCTCCTTCTCTCTTTTCTGGCCTTTTGTTTCCAGACTGGCTTACGAAGGGTTGCAGTTATGACAGTGCCGATGACAGCTTCCATCTGTGTGGTGCCCTGGCATTCGGGAACCTTCCATCATCTGACTGGCCTGTGGCATCAGGGAGGGGAGGGGGCAGTGGCCTGTGCAAGGCAGCCATGACGGGGACGGTCAGGAGGAGAGGCCCTGCCCATCTGCCTTTCCAGACTTGAGGTGGGTTCCGTCTCCCTGCCCCGAGCCCCCAGCACCCCACCCAGGGCCTGGCCAACAACAGGGACTCAGAAACACTCTGCCCAGGGCACTGCCGTGGAAGTGATGCTGAAGCTGAAGGCCAAAGGGGTTTAATAACTTTGTCAAGGTCATGCATGGCTGTAAGTGCCCTGGAGCAGCAGTTCAGCCCCTTTGCATCCTGGACAACACACAGGAACCACCTGGAGAGCTTTGAACAGGATCTAGAGCCAAACTTATCCTGAAGAGATTCCAAACCAATCTAGCTGGGTCCCGCCCAGTGCTGGGCATAGATCAGAATCCCAGGCTGATCCTAAAGTGCAGTCAGGGCCAAGGAGCCTGGGCCAGGGAAGGCCTGGGGGGTGATCTGGATAGGCTGGGCTGGGCTGGGCTAGGAGGGTGGCCCCTGGGAGGCAAGGCTGCAGCCCCGCCTCAGTGGGAAGCTCTAAGGGCTAGATGCTCCCCCAGCGGCAGAGCCAAGAGCTGGAGGCAGGAGGTGCTGCAGGTAAAATCCTAAGGCTCTGCCACAGGCTGGGTGTGGGGCAGAAGGACTCAGAGTGGAGTGTAGGAACAGAATGCTCTAGGGTAGCTTCCCCACCCCAGGGCTACTCATATGCTGGGCCTGATCCCTCTTGCTGTGGGGCCACCCTGTGAACTGTAGGATGTTGAGCAGCATCCCTGGCCCCTACCCACTGAGTGCCAAAAGCACCCGCAACCCACACAATTGTGACATCAAAGAGTGAGTCCAGATACTGCCCTGGGTAAGAGCACTGCACAAAGAGGACTCTTCTGGGCAGCACTCACAGGAAGTGGGGGCTGGGGGACACAGCAGGAAATCAAAAATGGAAAACTGGGGCTAGGAATCAGCTACAGGCACGCGTCGATTGCATCTCAATCACTGGCTCCTGGGAAGCCAGGCCTGCATAGGGCCCTGGACTCCCCCAGGCCCAAGCAGGTGTTCCAGAGATGGCCTATTGTCAGCACATACTCCAAGAGCCACTGTTCTTGAAAAAGGGCTGTGTGCTACTCACACAGTTTTCAGGGCTTAAAATGTCCTTTCCTGGGCAAACAAATACAAAGAGGATCACATTCCCTGTTCTCAGTATCTTGAGCCAAGAAATCACCATCCATGTCCGAGGTAGACTGGATTTTTAAGCCAAAGAGTAGGCAGAGCTGCACCGCCCGGCAGGGTGGCCTGTGGCCGGCCGGCACCACCTGGCACTGTCCCTTACTGTCCCCTCTCCCGCTGTCCTTTACTGTCTTCTTCAGACAGCTTTGCCATGTGTCTCAAATTCTGTCTTTTGGGAAAGAGATCCTGGTTCTGCTTAACCTGCCTTTTTCCAAAGTAAAGAACAATTTCCATGAATTCCACTGAGGCAGACTTTTCTGGTCCGAATTTTAAAATAGCCAAAGGGACAAGATGGCGGAGGAGTAGGAAGACACGCTCGCCCTCTCCCACAAACACAACAAAAAAAGCACATCTACAGAATAAATGACTCGCACAGAACAGCAACCAATCGCTGGCAGAGGAACCTAAACTCCAATAACGGCAAGAAATTCGTGACATTATTGGGCAGAACAGGAGAAAAGAGGAGAGTGAGAGAAGGCGAATCCGAGCGAGATGGGGGCTCCCGAAAGGGAACTGCGGAGGAGAAAGGGATCCCGCACCCTGGAAAGTCACCTACCGGGCGAAAGATCAAACGAACCGGAGGAATCTCCAGATGCAGAGAAGAGTGTAGCAGTAAGTTGGAGTACGGAAAAGCCGATCAAGAACCCAACGGACCATCTGAACTACGGGCAGAGTCACCAAAAATTGAGACGCCTGGGTGGGGGCTGGGCACCGAGACCTCGCCTCTGAAGGTTAGTCCCCGAGAGGGGGCCGGGGGACGCCTGGGTGGGGGCTGGGCACCGAGACCTCGCTGCCGAAGGTTAATCCCTGAGAAAGGGCCGGGGGACGCCTGGGAGGGGCTGGGCACCGAGACCTCGCTGCCGAAGGTTAATTCCTGAGAAAGGGCCGGGGGACGCCTGGGAGGGGCTGGGCACCGAGACCTCGAGACCTCGCTGCCGAAGGTTAATTCCTGAGAAAGGGCCAGGGGACGCCTGGGAGGGGGGCTGGGCACCGAGACCTCGGCTCCAGAGATTAGTCCCCGGGCTAGGGGGGCGGGGCAGAGCGGAAACTGCTTGGGAGGTCTAGAAACCAGTTGACAGGGCAGAGACTGCCTGGGAGACTAGAAAACAAAGCTGTCGCAGAGGAAGGGAGCAATACTCCAGGAGTGGGGAAGGGGAAAGCAACATCAGAGGGAATCTGGGAGAAGAGCCTGGTCTGCGCCCGTGCTGGGGAGGGGAGAGAAGAAGGGGTGGGTCCCCATAGAATACCCCCCACGCCACAGCAAGCTTACAGGCCCGCTAGCTAGCTGAAAACTCTGCTTCCCAGTGCATCCCCTCCCCCCACCCCCGCCACGCCCTACGCTCTCACGGACCTGGGGCTGCCTGCCATCCAGGAGGGCTGGCCTCAACAATTGCCTGAAGCCTACCACCGCAGGGGCTGTCCCTGCACAGGCCTGCTTGCCCTTTGGAGGGGCTACACTTCCGCAGAGCAGCACCAAACAGCACCAGCCCCCGAGAAAAGGCCTGCAGCCTAGAAAAGCTAGAACAAGCTTAGCCAGGCTGTGAATAGATCGGCCTAATTCTCGGACGGTTTTTCTGAGTCGGGTTGCCCCGGGGAGGAGCCTCTTCGGTTTCCAACGGCCCTGCTACCCGCCCAAGCCCCCAGGGGATGCTCTAGTGGACCAGCTGCATAGGACTGCCAGCTCCAGGCAGGACCCCCTGCAGCCCAGAAAAGCTGCAACAAGCTCAGCCAGACTGTGAAAAGATCCGCCTACATTCTCAGGCTGTCCTTCTGAGTTGGGCTGCCCTAGGGAAGAGCCTCTCAGGTTCTCAGTGCCCCAGATAGCTGCTCCAGCCCCCAGGGGGTGATGCACCCCTAAAAAGCAGCTGCCCAACACCGCCAACCCCCTGCAAGAACCCCACAGCCTAAAAACACCAGAGCAAGCTCTGCATGGCCAAGTGAAATCTGCTACCATCACGGTGTGGACCTCTCAGTCCTGTCTGCCCTCAGGAAGTCCTCCTTTGCTTCAAAGAAACACTGTTAGCCCCATCAACACTCCAGAAAAGCCACACTGCCTCAAAAAAGATTGACCAACAACGCCAGCCCTCAGGAAATATTCCACGGCAGTGACAAGGCAAACACTGCCCGATCACGGAGAGTACAACTCCCTCAGGAGAAAGAAAACAACAAGCAAGATGAAGAAGCTGAGAAACCACTCCCAGTCAAACCAACAGGAGAACTCCCCTAAAACAGTCAACAATGAAACAGATCTCGGCAGTCTGACAGACCTGGAGTTCAAAAGAGAAATAGTGAAAATACTGAAGGAATTAAGAGAAGATATGAACAGTAATGCAGATACCCTCAGAAAGGAACTAGAAAATATAAGGAGGAGCCAAGAAAAACTAGAACATTCATTTGCAGAGATGCAAACTGAACTAGGGGCAGTAAAAACCAGAATGAATAATGCAGAAGAACGAATCAGTGATATGGAAGATAGAATAATGGAAATCACTCAATCTGGTCAACAGACAGAAAACCGAATCAAAAAACTGGAAAGCAATATAAGAGACCTATGGGATAATATAAAGCGGGCCAATCTACGCATAATAGGAATTCCAGAAGGAGTAGAAAAAGATAAGGGAATGGAAAATATATTTGAAGAAATTATCGATGGAAACTTCCCAAATCTAAAGGATACTGGATTCAAGATACAAGAAGCACAGAGGGCCCCAAACAAACTGAACCCAAACAGACCCACACCAAGACACATCATAATAAAAATGGCAAAAGTTAGTGATAAAGAGAGGATCCTCAAGGCAGCAAGAGAAAACCAGAATGTTACCTACAAGGGAACCCCCATAAGAATATCAGCTGATTTCTCTACAGAAACACTACAGGCCAGGAGGGAATGGCAAGAGATATTTAAAGTGCTCAAAGGAAAAAATATGCAACCTAGAATACTCTATCCAGCAAGAATATCATTTAAAATAGAAGGGGAAATAAAAATTTTTCCCAACAAACAAAAACTTAAAGAATACAGCAACACAAAACCCAGGTTAAAGGAAATATTGAAAGGGCTTCTCTAAACCAAAAAGAAAGGAAGGAAAGGGAAGAAAAAAGAAAAGAAAAAAAAAAAAAGAAGAAGAAGAAGAAGAGGAAGAACTAGGACTGAGGAAACTGCAATCAGAGAGAAGTCACTCAAATAAGCCAGCATACAGATTTAATCATGAACATGCTTCAAACAAAATAAAATTAAAAAGAAAAAAATAAAAAAGAGTCATCAAAACCATAAAATGTGGGCAAGGGATGTCAGGAGGTAAATAACCCTTTTTGTTTATATGTATGTCTCTCTTCTTAATTTTAATATAGTAATGAGGTGTTTGAACTTACAGGACCATCAGGCTAAAACACACAATTACGGGAAGGGGTTAGCATACTTAAAAAACAGGGCAATCACAAGCCAAAACCAAATATTGCATTTGCAAAAAATGAAAAAAAAAACCACTCAAGCAGATAATAACAGGAGACCATCCAACCAAAAAAAAAAAAAAAAAAAAAAAATGGAGAACCATAGAATCAACTGGAACATGAGGTTCAAATGGCAATAAATAATCATCTATCAATTATCACCTTAAATGTCAATGGACTGAATGCCCCAATCAAAAGACACAGAGTGGCTGAGTGGATAAAAAGGCAAAAACCTTCAATATGCTGCCTACAAGAAACTCACCTTAGGACAAAAGATACATATAGATTGAAAGTGAAAGGGTGGGGAAAAATATTTCACGCCAATAGACATGACAGAAAAGCAGGAGTCGCAACGCTCATATCAGACAAAATAGACTTTAAAACAAAAGGCATAAAGAAAGACAAAGAAGGACACTATTTAATGATTAAGGGATCCATCCAAGGAGAGGATGTTACTATTGTCAACATATATGCCCCAAATACAGGAGGACCCAGATACACACAACAAATATTAACAGACATAAAGGGAGATATTGATGAGAATACAATCATAGTAGGAGACCTAAATTCCCCCCTCACATCAATGGACAGATCCTCTAGACAGAAAACCAATAAAGCAACAGAGATCCTAAAGGAAACAATAGAAAAGTTAGACTTAATTGATATCTTCAGGACACTACATCCAAAAAAAGCAGAATACACATTCTTCTCAAATGCTCATGGAACATTCTCAAGAATCAACCACATATTGGGACACAAAGCGAATCTCAATAAATTTAGGAGCGTAGAAATTATCTCAAGTATCTTCTCTGACCACAATGCCATGAAATTAGAAATCAACCATGGGAAAAGCAGAGAGAAAAAACCTACTCCATGGAGACTCAACAACATGCTACTAAAAAACCAATGGGTCAATGAGGAAATCAAGAAGGAAATTAAAAACTACCTTGAAACAAATGATAATGAAGACACAACCTCTCAAAATCTATGGGATGCTGCGAAAGCAGTGCTCAGAGGGAAATTTATAGCAATCCAGGCCTTTCTCAAAAAAGAAGAAAGATCCCAAATTGACAACTTAACCCTCCACCTAAACGAATTAGAAAAAGAAGAACAAAAAAGTCCTAAAGTCAGCAGAAGGAAGGAAATGATAAAGATCAAAGAAGAAATCAATAAAATAGAGACTCAAAAAACAATAGAGAAAATTAATAAAACCAAGAGCTGGTTCTTTGAAAAGGTGAACAAAATTGACAAAGCCCTGGCCAGACTCACTAAAAAGAGGAGAGAAAGAACCCAAATCACCAAAATTATAAATGAAAAAGGAGAAATCACAACGGATACAGCAGAAATACAAAAAACCATAAGAGAATACTATGAACAACTGTATGGCAACAAGTTTGACAATCTGGAAGAAATGGACAATTTTCTAGAATCTTACAGCTTGCCAAAACTGAATCAAGCAGAAACAGACCAACTGAACAGACCGATCACTAGAAATGAAATTGAAGAGGTCATAAAATCACTCCCTACAAATAAAAGTCCAGGACCAGATGGCTTCACAGGTGAATTTTATCAAACATATAAAGAGGAATTGGTGCCCATCCTCCTTAAACTCTTTCAAAAGGTTGAAGAAGAAGGAATACTCCCAAAGATATTCTATGAGGCCACCATCACCCTCATTCCAAAACCAGGCAGAGATACCACCAAAAAAGAAAACTATCGGCCAATATCATTGATGAATATAGATGCAAAAATTCTCAACAAAATCTTAGCCAACCGAATCCAACAACGTATCAAAAAAATTATACACCATGACCAGGTTGGGTTCATCCCAGGTTCACAAGGATGGTTCAACATACGCAAATCAATCAGCATCATACACCACATTAACAAAAAAAAGGTCAAAAATCATATGATCATCTCAATAGACGCAGAAAAAGCATTTGACAAAGTTCAACATCCATTCATGATCAAGACCCTCGCCAAAGTGGGTATAGAGGGAACATTCCTGAATATAATCAAAGCCATTTATGATAAACCCACAGCAAATATAATCCTCAATGGGGAAAAACTGAAAGCCTTCTCACTCAAATCTGGAACAAGACAGGGATGCCCACTCTCACCACTGCTCTTCAACATAGTTTTGGAAGTCTTAGCCACAGCAATTAGACAAACAAAAGAAATAAAAGGCATCCATATAGGAAGAGAAGAGATCAAACTGTCACTGTATGCAGATGATATGATACTATACATAGAAAACCCTAAGGACTCAACCCCAAAACTCCTTGAACTGATTAATAAATTCAGCAAAGTGGCAGGATATAAGATTAACATTCAGAAGTCAGTTGCATTTCTGTATACCAGCAATGAAACATTAGAAAAGGAATACAAAAAAATGATACCTTTTAAAATTGTACCTCACAAAATCAAATACCTCGGAATACACCTGACCAAGGAGGTAAAGGACCTATATGCCGAGAACTATAAAACTTTAATCAAAGAAATCAAAGAAGATGTAAAGAAATGGAAAGATATTCCATGTTCCTGGATTGGAAAAATCAATATTGTGAAAATGGCCATCCTACCCAAAGCAATCTACAGATTCAATGCAATCCCTATCAAATTACCCATGACATTATTCACAGAACTAGAACAAACAATCCAAACATTTATATGGAACCACAAACGACCCAGAATCGCCAAAGCAATCCTGAGAAACAAAAACCAAGCAGGAGGCATAACTCTCCCAGACTTCAAGAAATACTACAAAGCCACAGTCATCAAAACAGTGTGGTACTGGTATCAAAACAGACAGACAGACCAATGGAACAGAATAGAGAATCCGGAAATTAACCCTGACACCTATGGTCAGTTAATCTTTGACAAGGGAGGCAAGAACATAAAATGGGAAAAGGAAAGTCTCTTCAGCAAGCATTGCTGGGAAACCTGGACAGCAACATGCAAAGCAATGAAACTAGAACACACCCTCACACCATGCACAAAAATAAACTCCAAATGGCTGAAAGACTTAAATATACGACAGGACACCATCAAACTCCTAGAAGAAAACATAGGCAAAACACTCTCTGCCATCAACATCATGAATATTTTCTCAGGGCAGTCTCCCAAAGCAATAGAAATTAGAGCAAAAATAAACCCATGGGACCTCATCAAACTGAAAAGCTTTTGCACAGCAAAGGAAACCTAAAAGAAAACAAAAAGACAACTTACAGAATGGGAGAAAATAGTTTCAAATGATGCAACTGACAAGGGCTTAATCTCTAGAATATACAAGCAACTTATACAACTCAACAGCAAAAAAGCCAATCAATCAATGGAAAAATGGGCAAAAGACCTGAATAGACATTTCTCCAAGGAAGATATACAGATGGCCAACAAACACATGAAAAAATGCTCAACATCGCTGATTATAAGAGAAATGCAAATCAAAACTACCATGAGATACCACCTCACACCAGTCAGAATGGCCATCATTAATAAATCCACAAATAACAAGTGCTGGAGGGGCTGTGGAGAAAAGGGAACCCTCCTGCACTGCTGGTGGAAATGTAAACTGGTACAGCCACTATGGAGAACAGTTTGGAGATACCTTAGAAATCTATACATAGAACTTCCATATGACCCTGCAATCCCACTCTTGGGCATCTATCCGGACAAAGCTCTACTTAAAAGAGACACATGCACCCGCATGTTCATTGCAGCCCTATTCACAATAGCCAGGACATGGAAACAATCCAAATGTCCATCAACAGAGGATTGGATTCGGAAGAGGTGGTATATATACACAATGGAATACTACTCAGCCATAAAAAAGGATGACATAATGCCATTTGCAGCAACATGGATGGAACTAGAGAATCTCATACTGAGTGAAATGAGCCAGAAAGACAAAGACAAATACCATATGATATCACTTATTACTGGAATCTAATATCCAGCACAAATGAACATCTCCTCAGAAAAGAAAATCATGGACTTGGAGAAGAGACTTGTGGTTGCCTGATGGGAGGGGGAGGGAGTGGGAGGGATCAAGAGCTTGGGCTTATCAGACACAACCTAGAATAGATTTATAAGGAGATCCTGCTGAATAGCATTGAGAACTATGTCTACATACTCATGTCGCAACAGAAGAAAGGGTGGGGGAAAAAACTGTAACTGCAATGTATACATCTAAGGATGACCTGACCCCCTTGCTGTACAGTGGGAAAATAATAAATATAAAATAAAATAAAATAAAATAGCCAAAGGCCAGGATCATTATTTGGTATCATTACACACTACTGCCAGTCAGGATTCATTCCCCTGAGAATAATCCTGTCTTGAGCCCATGTGCTGTAGACTTGCTTAGTGCACAGCAGTGAGCCTCAAAGACCACAGATCGGTACCAGAAAGGTCCCCTCTGCGCTCCCCTCAGCACATTCTTTCTTCTTCAAGCTGTGGTCAGTGCAGGGGATGCTTCAGATGGAGCCAGCTCCCTGGAGGGGAACTGCTGCTGTTGCCTCCAGCCAGGATGGCAGTGTAGACTGTCTGCTTTCCCGAGGTGATGGCAGCCCTGCTGGAGCCCAGGATGGCCGACTTTGGCCTTGTGGGGCGCAACACACCTGGGTGGGGGCTGAGTTGGGGAGGGTTCCCCAAATTCCCCAGAGCACAGTGTCCCACAGATGACACCCAGGCTTTGCTTTTTTTTTTTTTTTTGTCTTTTTGTGATTTCTTGGGCCGCTCCTGCGGCATATGTAGGTTCCCAGGCTAGGGGTCCAGTAGGAGCTGTAGCCACCAGCTACAGCAACGCAGGATCCGAGACACGTCTGCAACCTACACCATAGCTCACGGCAACGCACTGAGCAAGGCCAAGGATCAAACCCGCAACCTCATGGTTCCTAGCTGGATTTGTTAACCACTGAGCCACGACGGGAACTCCACCCAGGCTTTGCTTTGGAAGGACACAGAATAAGTTAGTTCTGGGCACGACATAGCAGCTTGGAAAGACTAAGAAAAATGAGAGCATGTGGGGTCTGAGCTGAGTCCATACTTCACCCCATGCACCTCCTGGGGGACCTCCTTTTCCTGGCTTCCCTGTGGAGCCCAGTGTCCCTCAGTGGGGCTGCTGCCCCCTTAAATCTCTCCAGTGGCCGATGCTCCCCATTCGGCTGAGCCAGTGCTGCGGGCTTAACTGTCCTGGCTCCAGGTCCACTGGGGACCATTTTTCCAGCCTGGGTCTCATTTCCTAACAGTGGAATTTGTCATTTGCCCCTTTCCAGGGCCTCGTTGTATAACTATGCTTAGTTAGCAGTATCCTCAAGTTTTCCAAACACTCCCCCCCATGTAAAGATTGCTTTTAAAGCAACGCCATATTTTAGAAATGATGGACATTTAGGGTGCCCTTGGATGATTTCCAGGTGCTGTGTTAAAAGGCATTTTCAAATGTAAGAAATAAAAGTACCCCTATGGGCATCAAGCAACCCCGGGTTGCACCTGTGGCTGTGATGTGCATATGTCACATCCTGCCTGTGTGTGTCCACGGACACCTGGCAGGAGGGGCTGCAGAAAGTTCACCACCCAACTTATTCACCCACTTGCACATTTGTCACACGCCTGCCCTGGCAAGATACTTGCTATAAAGATGTAAAAAGATATAAAGACAACTTAGTCCCTCCTCTTTCATGCATGTTCCCTTCTCTGGAGCGTTTCCATGACCAGAGTAGGATACATGGCCCACGGCCGGGGTGAGTGTACACTCTCGCATTTCCCACACCAGTCTCACAAAGCAGTGCCTTCCCTACAATGACATGCATTCACCATGCTTGTCTCTCCCTTTAGGACCACTAAATCGAATTCATGGCCTGCGTGTGCTGTGGAAAAGTGCTTTGGCAGAAACAACCACAGCCACAGAGGAGTTAAAAGCCAGCCCCCACCTCTAGGCAACGTGACAAAGGCCCAGGCAGCTATGCCATGCGGCCCAGGCCAGGATGGAGACAAGCGGGATGGTCCTTGTGCTGTATCTTCTGCCAGAGATAACCACTCGCCTTTTCACTGGATGGCACAAAACACAAGGACCCACAAGTTGTTTTCAAAATGCTCTATCCCTGGCCACTGAACTCTGGCTCCAGTGTGCCGCCCAATGGGAACAAAGCAGAGAACATGCCCTTTCGCTGACCCTGAACTGCCTCAGATCCTCGCTACCCTGCTTGGAACAGTCACAAAGCCCATACTCTGAACAGTCAAAGATTCTCCTTGAGAACCGATTCTGGTGCCAGGAAATCTGATACAAAGGTGAGGACATAGAAGGAAATTTAGGATGTGGTCCTTATCCTCAAGGGCATCTAATTAGGGAGATGTGAAGATGAGGGGATATCAACGCTAGGGAACCACCCGGACTGCTCTCTCTGGGATGTGTCGCTGAGGGCGGGCAGGTGTGGTTAGGAAGCACTGCATGAAGATGGCCTCTTCCATGGCTACTTTGTTTTTAATCTAGAAAATGTTTAAGGCCTCTTCCAGCAGTAAGAGTCTGGGAGCCCATGGGTCCAATACAGAGACCTCATCCATCAAATTCCGGTGCCCTCGGAGCCTCTTCCTCCCGAGACCCAGCACATCCTGAGGGTGTGTTGGACCAGCTGCTTCCATTTAACCACCCTCCACTCTGTTCTGGGTCAGACTTGACACCTGTCAGATCAGAGCCTCCCCCCCCCCCCCCAATTTCCTATTTACCACCTTATGCTCCTAAATAGTGATTCCTGCTCTTCTGGGATGCTGCTCCTCTC
Organism: Sus scrofa; assembly: GCF_054392235.1. NCBI lineage: Eukaryota > Metazoa > Chordata > Mammalia > Artiodactyla > Suidae > Sus > Sus scrofa. The sequence goes on along the minus strand of NC_139388.1, from coordinate 105,630,285 downwards.
ACCCCCCAAGAAGTTAATAAAAATCCTGGTCCTCCTCTTAGGGGAAAAAAGACACACTGTACACAATTTTCCAAATCCCCTGAAGCCCACGTGCCAGCTGGGAACCCTGTGTCCTGGGCACTCACTGCCAGCCTCTACCTAACACTTCTTCCTAGGCCTCCCCCTGTTCCTTGCCCCTCTTCAGGGTACCCCTCCAGCTGGCTCCCTACACTTCCTGGCTGTGGACGCTCTCCAGAGAAGATACCTCAGTGAGGCCCCGTCTGGCATTTCTGCCTGCCCCTGGTGTAACTGTGGAGACTAACTCAGAAGGTCCCAGAACACATTCACCTTATTGTCCTCCTGCCCCCATACTGGGTCCTGTCCCCAAAGTTCCATTTTTTTTTTTTGACTTTTTTTTGGCGGGGGGGGGGGGGGGGCCCGCACCTGTGGCATATGGTGGTTGCCAGGCTAGGGGTCGAATCAGAGCTACAGCTGCCAGCCTACACCACAGCCACAGCAACATGGGATCCAAGTCTGATCTGGGACCTACACCATAGCTCAGAGCAATGCCGGATCCTTAACCCATTGAGTGAGGTCAGGGATCGAACCTGCAACCTCACAGTTCCTAGTCGGATTTGTTTCCACTGCGCCATGATGGGAACTCTTAAAATTACGTTTTTCTGATGGCACCACTACTTTTCCTTTCTTTCAGGAGAAATCTGCAGGTCCTGTATTTCTTGAATATCATTATCCTAATTAAGCACCACACTGTGGAGCGCCAAGATTATAAATGGCATCACGTTGGCTCCTCTCACCTCTTCATCTGTGGCCATCATGAGCTGCTGCTTTGTCTGCTGAGGTCTGGCGGCCCTGGATATTGGCGCCTGCCGGCCCAGGCCCTTTCTCATGCTCACCCTCATTGAGCGTCTTTGCATTTTCATCTCCCCAAAGCACCAGCTTCAGCACGTGCCTTTCAGCCTCGGGACCTAAGAGCTGACACTGCCTCCTGACCAACTCACAGGCCAGTGCTTGGCCTCAGGCCTGGCCCACCCTCCTCCAGGACACCTTCCCCCAGCCAAGTTGGCAGCTGCTGGGGAGGTGAGACGTCAGCTCAGGACTGGCCTGACTGTGTGGCTTAAGAGGTTCCTTAGTCTCTGGGTGCCTCCATTTCCCCACCTATAAAATGGGCAAACTAAGAGTACGCACCTCACTATCATTACATTAACATTGTTCACGGTCATTATTAATGTCAGTAACAGACACGCTGCAAATCTGTCATCCTGGCACACGTCACACTCGCCCCCAGTCTGGTTTTCCTCCCCGGCACAGTTGCCCTTTTCTCCTTTGCTTGGATACATTCTACTTTTGTTTCAACATCTAGCCCATGATGCTTCTGTCAGTCAACATTCATTCAACAAACACTGGGTTATGTACTCAGTGCCAGGTGCAGTGAGAGGTTGCAGGACAGAGGCCAAGTGTGTGAAGTAAGGTCTCTGCTCATCTGCTCAGGGTTCAGGGTCAGCCAAGCAAGTGACCAACCTCAGCCACAGACCAGAGACACTGAGGGCCCAGAGGGGACCAGGGACCAGCCTGGGGCTCCTGCTGAGGAGAGCATGCCAGGGGCCAGGGTGGGGCTGCTGGGGCTGGACGGAGGATGTGGGGCAGCCACAATGACTGTGCATGTGTGACAACACTCGAGGGCCCAGGGTGGGAGGCGGGGCGGGATAGCCAAGCAGGTCCTAAGGGCTTATCTGGGGCCCTGGGTTCTGTGCAGGTGGTGAAGGCACACCCAGAGCTGCCCTGCTGTGCCCACTCCCTCTCAGCTGGGACTCAGCCACTCTGCACAAAAGCCTGGGTTGGATTTCTGAGCAGGACAGTGACGGGCCAGGGCCCTACAGAGCAGGACCAGAGAGGGAAGAGAGGCGTCTGTCCATCCAACTTAAAAGGTGCAGAAATGAGATGGATGGAGGGTCAGGGGAGAGACTGCTTGGAGCCTGGGGTGGCTGTTCCAAGGGCAAAGCCATCTGTGGTTAGATTACAGGCATGATAGGTTTTAACTCAGTTGGCTTTGTATACCGGTAAAAGCTCACAGACAGGGTCGGAGTGGGCTCCCCATAGCCTCTAGAGAGCAGGCTCACATTTAGGTACCACCCTCCCACCCCAGACACCTGCAGGTCCAGTCAACTCTCTGTTCCCAGGCCCCTGGGCTCTGGAAAGAGAGGGGCCAGGCAGGCAGGCAGGGTGTGCTAGGCCCCGTCCAGGCAAAGAGTGCTGGGCAGGGGGTCCTGGCAGGTGCACTTTGTGAGCTACCTGGGTGGAGGGGGGTGCCAACCAGCCTGACCTCCAACCTCTGCATGGCCATTGCTGTCTGCTCCTGGACCAGAGCTGGAAAGGTAGCCTCAACCAGATGGAGTCAAGTGGATTGCAGGAAGCACTAGGTGAATTTTTGGTGACTAATTTAACTCCAGCTCTACTCCATTTCATCCTCAGGGTGACTTGGGGTTTTCTTTCATTTTTTAAAAAATTAATGAAGGCCTGATGAGTGAAAACAACACTCCCTCAAAAGGAATGTCAAAGGATGTGTTGCTTTAAGGATGAAGCATTTCCGTGGCTTCACAGGAAGCAACGGGACTTACTTGATCCTTGTTCAAAATCAGTCCTGTGAGGCACCTTTATATTAAAATCAAATCTGGATTAGAAGAGTCAATATTATCAAAATGACTATACTACCCAAGGCAATCTACAGATTCAATGCAATCCCTATCAAAGTACCAAGGACATTCTTCACAAAACTTGAACAAAATATTTTAAAGTTTGTTTGGGAGCACAAAAGACCCAGAATAGCCAAAGACATCCTGAAAAAGAAAAATGGAGCTGGAGGAATCAGGCTCCCTGACTTCAGACTATACTACAAAGCTACAGTCATCAAAGCTATATAGTACTGGCACAAAGACAGACATATAGATCAGTGGAACAGGATAGAAAGACCAGAATTAAACCCATGCACCTGCAGTCAACTAATCTATGACAAAGGAGGCAAGAATATACAGTGGAGAAAAGACAGCCTGTTCAATAAGTGGTGCTGGTAAAAATGGACAGCCACATGTAAAAGAATGAAACTGGAACACTCCCTAACGCCATACACAAAAATAAACTCCAAATGGATTAAAGACCTAGATATGAGACCAGATACTATAAAACTCTTAGAGGAAAACATAGGCCAAACACTCTCCAGCATAAATGACAGCAACATCTTCTCAGATCCACCTCTTAGAGTAATGACAATAAAAACAAAAATAAACAAATGGGACTTAACTAAACTTAAAAGTTTCTGCACAGCAAAGGAAACCCTAAACAAAATGAAAAGACAGCCCACAGAATGGGAGAAGATACTTGCAAATGAATCGACCGACCAGGGATTAATCTCCAAAATTCATAATCACCTCCTACCTCTCAATACCAAAAAACAAACAACCCCATCAAAAAATGGGCAGAAGGTCTAAACAGACAGTTTTCCAAAGAAGACATACAGATGGCCAAAAAACACATGAAAAGATGTTCAACATCACTCATCATTAGAGAAATGCAAATCAAAACCACTATGAGGTCCCACCTTACACCAGCCAGAATGGCCATCATCAGTCTACAAACAATAACCGCTGGAGAGGGTGTGGAGAAAAAGGAACCCTAGTACACTGTCGGTGGGATTGTAAATTGGTGCAACCACTGTGGAAAACTGTATGGCGATTCCTCAGAAAACTAAAACTAGGACTACCATTTGATCTAGCAATCCCACTCCTGGGCATCTATCCAGAGAAAACCATTGCTTGAAAAGACACATGTACTCCAGTGTTCACTGTAGCACTATTTGCAATAGCCCAGACATGGAAACAACCCAAATGTCCATCGACAGAGGAGTGGATCAAGAAGATGTGGTATATGTACACAATGGAATATTACTTGGCCATCAAAAGGAAAGAAATAATGGCATTTTCAGCAACATGGATGGACCTAGAAATTATCATGCTACGTGAAGTCAGTCAGACAGCAAGTCACCAACATCAAATGCTATCACTTACCTGTGGAATCTGAAAAAAGGACAGAATGAACTTCTTTGAGTCATCAGTATCACAGACTTTGAAAAACTTATGGTTTCCAAAGGAGACAGGTTGGGGGGTGGGGGGATGCATTGAGGGTTTGTGATGGAAATGTTATAAAATTGGGTTGTGATGATTGCTATACACTTATAAATGTAATAAAATTCATTAATTAAAAACAATAATAATAAAATTACCATAACAAAAACTAAACTAAACTAGACTAAAATAAAATTTGTTCCCCGCTCTGGCTCTGTCTGGCGTCCTGTGCACTCTTGTGATCTGGTTTATTTTAAAAATAAACATGAGGTCGACCTGATCACCTGTGGCTGCAGATGGATAAAGGGTAGCCCAGGGCTGCCCCAGTGTGAGAGCACGGGATCCTGGGCCTGGGGTGCCAGGCGGAGGAGCCCCTGGGGCGCAGAGCATCTTGGGGGTGGTGCTCGCCCATGGCTGCAGGACACAAACCTAGAGGCTCACACCTTCCTGTTTCCTCAAAGCAAATCTGTGATGTGGGGCTGGAGGCCTGGGCCCCTCCACCTAAATCAGCCCTGCTGGGGTGGGGGTGGGGAGGCAGTGGATATGGTGCTGGAGGAGGCTGCAGAGGGCAGGGCCTCCTAAGGTCCTCAGTCTCATGACTAGTCGTCCCCTATGCGTGGATCCAGAGTTTGACACAGGCACCTAGGAGAAATCCCTGCAGCGGGGGCAGGTCCATCCCAGGCCCTGGGCAGTCACTCGCCTCATCCACAGTACACTGGGCCACCTGACCCACAGGGACATTGGCCACACCCGGGAGCAGATTGCCGTGCTGCTCACAGCCCAGGGGAAGGTCCTAGAAAGGCTGGGCCGACAAGGACATGAAGATCGACTGGTGTGCTCGTGCTGCACCTGCTTGACTGAATGCTCTGTAAGGGAGGCGGGCGGGGAGGCCGCCCAGGGCTGTTATACACGCTGCAAATGCTGGCCAGACAGTGTCACTGCCGGAGGAGTCCCTGGGTGCTGTGACACTGCTGCCTTGCTTCAAAGCAACGGCGTGAGAAACAGATGTTACTAAGGCCCCGAGACTGGTATTTGCTAAGCACCTTTGAAGAAATCTCTGTGATGCACTGATGCCAATGAGGAGCCAGCCTGTCACTGCCACTGGCCTCTCCCTTCTGAGTCAGGAGTTAGAGTGAACACACAGCCCGGCTGGATGCAAATTTCAGTGGGCGGTCCCACAGGCCACCCGGGATGTGCACACAGCCCTGCTCCTTCCTGGAGCTGCTGCATCTGTCACAACAGGCCCTGGCCCACGTCTGGTTTCCTGGAGAGCCTGGGTGGCAGCTGCTGCTCTAGGTCCCTGCAGGACATGAAGGCCTTGCCAGGCTAGGGGAAGAGGCAGCAGAGAGCTGACTGCCCTGGCCCAGGCACTCCTGATGGGGCCTCCCTTGGGGGCCACAGTCCTAGGCTCGAGGGACACTGGCTGCTGTGACCAAGGAGGAAGACTCCAGTGCCGCCCACACTTTCTCCCCAGCCTTTCTGAGCAAGGTTTCCACCTTCAAGAGGGACTTGACTTCTGCTATAGCCTGACATTTAGAGGGAGCCAAGGATCTCAGTTCCCTAATAACTGCTTAAGAGGTGCGCGTGGACAAGGAGCAAGAACACTGAAGCCATTCCAGAGCAAACTCTCACCTTCATAGTGACCACTTTTAGGATACTTTCGACACACATAAAGCCATTGATATTTTAAAAGACTCTGAAGGACCGCAGAAGGAAATGTTTGAAGCCCTCCCAGAGCCCACCTTTCCTGATGCAAACGGCAGGCTAAGCGAGGAGTAGCCACATCTCGATGATGGTTTATGATGATGGTTTGTGTTTTACTAATGATGTCTGAAGAGCTATTATGCAAATATTCCAGCCCCAAATTATGACCATTGTCAGTGGGTGAGGCCGACCTGCCCTTTGCACACTCGTACAGTCACCCACCAGTCCGGGATCAGAGAGGACTCACTGCCAGGAAGCCTGGCCATTTCTGCTGAACGCTGAGCACGGATGTCCCCACGATGTCCCCATGTGTGCCATCTACACAGATAAGGAGACAGCAAAATTGCCACCTTCTCCCCAGTTCTTATGCTCCAGTTGCAGGCAGCAGCAAATTCTTCTCTAAATGCTGACTGTCCAACACTGACCTTTTTAGTATGTAAATAGGTTACCTCCTCGGTGCGGTTCAGCCAGTGGCGCGTGAGGCTGCTGGTTCTGAAGGGATGGCTCACATCTTCACAGCACCGGCAGGTTTACAAATGTGAATGCTCTTTAATGAAGTTGTCAGGCTGGATGGGAGTACACGCAGAACTGGCCCTGGAAACCCAGCGTGGAGGCAACATGGAGCAAGAACCTCCCAGGAAGCCAGGAGTCAAAGCCCAGGGCTCTTAGGGACTAAGACCTGAGCCAGAGCTGGGCTTTTACTCTGCAAAGGAATCGCTGCCTCAATCCGTTGGTTGCTGTTGCTGAAAGCGCATGGGCTTAAAAAACAAATCACATATGGATCTCAAACCCATGCCCTATGTGAACCACTCATGTGTTGTTTCTGAAACAGACAGGACTCTGAAGAGACACAGAGACGAGTCTCGTGCTTTGGAGGAATGCAGGTGTCCAGGGAGGGTGATCATGTTCCTGTGACTCAGAAAGAAAGGCTGAAGGCCTTCGAAGTAGGAAAAAACCCATTGTGTTCCCAGGCAAAAACATGTTCCAGAGCCCAGTTCTGGAAGCAGATGGCCCTGGGTGCCGAGGCATGGACCTGGAAATAAACCCTACGTGTGGTGGGCAGCGTTGAATGGCACCAGCCTCCTCTGTCCACTGCCCGGCTCCCGGCCCTGGAGGATGAGGACAGGGACTCAGTGTGTTTCAGTAGCAAGAGGGCCCTGTGGCCACCACTCCAGGGAGAGAGCCCAGCTTGGACCCAGGTGGCTTTATGCTCTCAGCTGCTTTTGAATTTGGTTTGTGGCCCCATCAAATCAGTCTATTTGGAGGGAGGTGGAGGCTAGATGTGCAGGTGGAGCAGAGTTCACGGGGAGGGGGCTCCAGAGGCCCGAGGTCTGTAGCTACTTGCTGGGTTGGATCCCCTCCTGGGGTGGGGGTAGGGGTGAGGGTCCTGCCTGTGCACCTGCAACCCTCCATTTGGAGGCTTGGGGGGCCTGTCAGGACTACTCACGTGCTGACCTTGGATGGCATGGTTACTGTTACCAGTGTTACAACATGGGGTGGGAAGTGGGGAGCCGAGTTTTCCTGCTCCAAAGACATGATTTAGGTTAGGGAGGGAGGCCCTGAGCAGGGAGCCTGCTGTCCATCCCTAAGCCAGGGCTGGACCTGAGACACCTCCCATGCAGGCTGGAGAGGGGAGACTCCAGAGCAGAGGCCACGCTAAATTCCGAGGACAGCTTTATTCCAAATTAACCCAAGGCAGGACCAAGTCCCCAGGGGCAGCACAAGAGAGAGCAGATGCATTTTGGAGAGTGTCATCGTGGTGGTTCTGCCTTCTTTGTACTGCTTCCCAGGTCTGATTTCTTCCACAGCTAATGGTTTTGGGGGGAGACCTTTAGGTCTAGCTGAGACAGGACTGGGGTATCCAGGGAAGGGCAGGTCCCCCTCAACCCCATGAGATCCTTCGCGCCTATGTATCAAGGTTTTTCTTTTTTTTTTTTTTGTCTTTGTGTCTTTTTAGGGCCGAACCTACGACATATGGAGGTTCCCAGGCTAGGGGTCTAATCGGAGCTGTAGCCGCCCGCCTACGCCTACGCCACAGCCACTGCCACTGGGGATCAGAGCCGCATCTGCAACCTACACCATAACTCAAGGCAATGCCAATTCCTTAACCTGCTTAGTGAGGCCAGGTATCGAACCCGCAACCTCATGGTTCCTAGTTGGATTTGTTTCCGCTGCACCACGACGGGAACTCCAAGGTTTTTCTTCTTTAAAATGGGATAATTATAGATCTCATGCCTCACTGAGCTGCTGGGATTAGAACGGCTCCTGCACATAAGTGTTCAGTGCACAGTCAATATTACGCGATAGCTGTCCCCCCCTTATTGACGGGGGTGCATTTCAAGACCCCTAGACTTGAAACCAAGGATAGTGCCAAATTCTATATAGATTATGTTCCTTTCCTGTACAAACGTGCCTATAAGTTTAACTTATAAATTAGGCACAATCAGAGATCAGCAATAATAACTAGTAGTAAGATACAGCAATCATGAAACACATACTATAATAATAAAAGTTTTGGAAATGCAGTCTCCCTCTCTCTCAAAATAGCCTGTACAAATTGAAAGCCTCTCCCATCTTAACGGAGCACTTACCATGCACTTGGCTGTCACTGCTGCAGTTTGAGGCCGCGAAAGCAAAACTACCATTCATTTCTTTTCCTTCTTCACAATTTTGGAGATAGGAGATTTGTTCTTACCAGAGGTCTTAGCAATCTCAGCATATGATTTTTTTTTTTTTCTTCAAGTTGAGGACTTTGACTTTTTCACTTAAAGGAAGTGCTTTGTTTTCTTTCCGCAGATCAGATGTGGCTTCTCTTTGGCTTCAGATTTGGAAGCTGAAGTTCAGGTCAGCACTCAAGATCTCCAGGGCCCTATTCAGTGGCCCTGGAATGACACTGCAGCGTCCCTGAAGTCATCCTTGGAGTCCCGGGGAGTGGGGACCCACATGCTGTGGCCAGAGTAGGGCAGGTATCCATCTGCCACTGACAGTGCTGTGAACGAACGCTGAGTTGCCAGCTTTGGAATTACGTGGCTCCTGACAGGCTCTAGAATGTGGTGTGATGTGTATTATTTAAATTCTGTGCAAAAAATCAGACTTTTTAGCATTTCCACGGAAAATTTTGCATACCTCTCTTATTGAATATGAATACACTGGTTTTAGCTTTTTACCAAGCCCAGCACCATTCGTGTCACTAGGTTGTTGTTGAGAAATGAAAGAGCATGAGCCTGTGATGAAGATGTGCACTGTCCTTAGAAGCCATTCTTGTAACATCAAAAGGATCAGCTTGTTCTATCTTGGGGCACTGGGAATAAACAGAGGCTTCTAGATTAGAAAAGGAAGCCCACCAAGAGAGGGCAACATTGGCCAACGGGGACTTGCTGTGTGGCACGGAGAACTTTACCCAATATTCTGTGATTATCTTTGTGGGACGAGAACCTGAAAGAGAACAGGTGTGTGTCTACATACGACAGGGTCACTTTGTTGGACAGCAGAAATGATCACAACCTTGTAAATGACCTTCACACCAATAAAACAAACAAACAAAAGAACTTGAGATAACAGAACAATGAAAAAAGAAAAGGAAAGAAGAGTTCTCCTAACTGGTAACTCACACGTGTCCCCCACCAGGCCCAGCGTCCAGCCCGGGGAGCCCCGACAGCCAAGGGACACTGGATGCTTCCAGCTGTTTCCTCCTCACAGCAACGACTCCTACCCAGCTCCCCAGAAAGGCAGCCAAGAAGAGTCAGCCTGCAGAAAGAGCCCTACAGCTGCAGGCTCTGACATTTTAATTCATCAAAATGCCTTTTGCATCAGAAAATGAAATGTATGTGTGTTCCCAGCTTGGCCTCTAACATGGATGTGAGCGACGATAAATAAGGCTACGCCTTCACTTAAGACGCGCTGCCACTTCCAGAGAACAGCCGGCAATGCTTGTCACCTCAGTGCTCTGCCATTTGCAGAACAGTTTGGTTGGAAGAATTTTGGTGCTACCGTTTTTCTTTTACTGGGTATTTCTTCAGGGTTGTATGCCTGAAAAAATATAGTGGAGTGTTTAATGATTTCTGTCCCGGTGCTTGGAGAGACTGCAGTGCTTTCGGATGCCCACGGCCACTCCGGGATCCCAGGAGGCCGTGGCCAGAGCAGCAGGACTCAGCAGAGGGTCTGAGTCCATCCAGCTGCGTCTGGAGAGGAGAGAATGAACAGTTGGGCCCCCAGAAGCGCTAAGTCACTACCTTTCCGGCAGAGGCAGTGACCTTCTTGGAACCCAGCTGACTCCTTGATGACACCCAGGTCTCCATGGTAAGTGCTCTCCGCCTTTGAACGGAGGTCCCCAGCCAGTGGCTGGCCGTCTTCTCCAAGTCCACGGGCAGCCAGCCGGGCCAGCCTTGGATGGTGTGTGACTCAGGGGCTGCCTGTGGGGTGAGATGACCAAACAGACCCACGAGGCCTGGTGATTCCAGATTCCAGAGTCTTCAGAGACTGACGGATTTTAATTCATCTGAAAACTACATGAAAGCGGGTCCCTGGTTTCCTCTCTGCCCCTCTCCTCATCCTTCCCACCTCTGCTCTTCCCCCACAGAGGAAAACCATCATCTCTGGAAATGCTCTGTACAGATACGGCCGTCTCCTCACAAAGGCTCACACCCCAAACCTGACGCAAGTGAGTCAACATCGGGAACTAGAAGCCGGGCCCTGAGTTATTTTTAATCCCGCTAAACACAGAGGCCATTGCACACGCACCCTCTTCAGGGAAGGGGCAGCAATTCCACCTGCTTACTGATCCAAAGAGGAGGAAATAAAAAATACAACTGCAGCTGGTCCCCACACCCAGTTCTGTGACTCGTCTCACCTGCTGTAAGATCTGAGATGGCCCCACCTTCCCCAGTTTACTGGGCCACTCCATCTGTAGGGCGTTTCTCTCCCCAAGTGACGTCTGCAGGGCAGCAGGGAGGGTCAGATGGGCTCCGCACTTGGCAGCCCCTTCTTCGCCCCCCCCATCACCTGTTTAAGGTCTTTGAACTTGGTGTGCGTGGAGCCGTCACTCCTGTGCTGCAGGACTCTGTCAGACCCCCCTCATTTCCATCTGTTCCTCAAAACTGAGGTGACAAACAGAACAGAGGAGCCCCAACAACTTTCTGGGCCTGCGTGGTCCTCCCAGACATTTCGAATGCAGAGAATCACAGGTGGGAGAAAGGCCCTGCATGGCCCACACCTGTCTGTACCTGTGCCCTGTCCAACACAGACACCACCTGCCCTGCCAGGCTTCGGCTGCCTGAGCAGTGGGAACTCAGTGCAAACCCAGAGGTGCTGTGAGTACAAACTATGGCCTGGATTTTGATGACTCTATACAAAAGTAAAGACTGTAAAATATTTCCTCAATAACTATTTACATCTTGATCTACATGCTGAAATGGTATTTTGGATATATTTGGTTAAATTTCATTACCATTTTCCAGGCAGTCATGGAGAGGCCAGGCCTCCTTGGAGGTCTTACTTTTGGGTTTTGCCATTCTGCTCAGAACCCATTAACCACCCTCCACCGCCACGATCCCTCGTTCTGTGAACAGCAGTGCCCAGCTCACGTCCGCCACCCCAGACCTCCCTCCCCTGTGTTCCTCCTGCAGGCCCCTCTCGGCCACCCTATCAGGCAGCATCTGGCTCTTACCCTGCCTCTCTGCTGCCCCCTCAGCAGCACCCGTGCTGTGTCCACCCCGTGCTAGACACCGAGTCTCAGTGTCTTCCCTGCACGTCTCTGTCCCTCTACCCAGCCCCACCCTTGGAATGAAGCCCCCTCTCCCCACCATGGGGGCTGCCCCCATGTCTGGGGCCCCAGGGGCTTCTCCTGCTGCCCCTGCTGGCCTCCTAGCTTCCCAGCCTGGCTGCCTTCACCCACAGAGGCGCTTCTAAGGGTTTGTTGCCAACACAGCTGAGCCCAGGTAGAGTAAGTCATTGAACAAGCAGGGGAAGTGGCAAGAAATGCACGCTTCCTAGAGCAGGATGCTGCCCCCACCACGGGAGGGAATTGGCCCTGTTGCTTCTACTCGAGGGCAGGGCTTTGGTCCCTTCCTTTGATCTTTTGCAGCAAACGCTCTTCTAAGGGGCCTTGAATTCTAGAGTCAGTCCATCGGTTCTGGGTTCCGTGCTCACAGCTCTCTCGCAGCCCAGGGCGGGTGAGTCCTGCCTCCTCATGGGATCCCATCGGACCCTCACCACCTGTCGCCCTACATGGAAGCTGTCTGTTTACTCTGCAGCGTCCATCAGCAGAGCATCAATTCAAGGACCATCATTTCCGATTCAGCCTTGCATCCCCATGGGGTAGCACAGACCTGACATGTGATACCAAGGGGTACAGATGCTTCACACGGGATGGGACTGCTGAGCTGTCTGAGGACTCTCACTGCAGAGACAAATAGTGCTGTGGCAAATGCTAACTTGCTCTGTGCCAGGAAATGAGTTTCCATCCTGCAGGCTCTCGTTTGCCAAATATACTCATTACTGAAAAGGCTGGAAACGAACTCCTCAACTTGATATTTAAGAAGCAGATATTGCTTGGTTTCATTTTAACAAAAATGCAGAAAAAACATATTAACTTTTGATATGTTAGTCATCTAATAAAGGACTTTAGTGCAGCATATTTTTTTGATGGCTAAAGGGTGACCTTTTAGTTTAATACCTGCTTCACACAGCTTGAGACATCATTAATTAAGGTCTTTTGATTGAATACTACAACCCAGTCACCCAGCATGTCTTTTTTTTTTTTTAAATCCTCTGAAAGACTGCTTCCTTCACTTGCAAAGGTGAGAGCATAATTGAATGAACACGGATGTCAGCCTGACCAGGAACTGGAGTTGCTCTTCTCAAAGCCGGCCTCCCTTTCCTGGGACCTCCCTGCCTCCTCCAATAGCAGTTATAGAATTACAAGCCAGGTCAGGTTGGAACTGACATATGGAAAGGCCCTGCCATCTTTACGGACATGAGAGTGTGACACCGACAAAAATGCTTCTGTGCGGGAAGAAATGTTCACTCCAGCGGTGGATGGGAGCACATCGAAAGGCAAATGGATTTGGATGCAGAGCCCTCTGAGCTTCGGGTGGCATGTGGGCCCTGTTGCCACATGGGCAGCACAGCGAAACCAGTGCCAAAGCCCAGGCTGGTCTGCCAGCCAGGCTCTTAATGTGCACAGTCCTGATCCACCTGGAGGCTGGGGGGCAGCGAAGTAATATAAGCACAAACCTTCAAAGCTCACATGGCAGCCTCTGTGCTACTTCTGGAACACACCAGCATGGCGCCTGGTACATGGGAAGTGTTCCACAGCTGACAGCTGACAAGTGACAAGGCAGGTGTCAGTGGTGGGAAGGAGCAGAAGCACGGAAAGCTGATGCCCCCACCACAGACATGCCACAAGTGATGCCCTGCTGGACCTGCCTCCTTGTTCCCTGTACCACCCTCTTCTCAATCACTGGACACACTGTCCAGGCAAGGGGTCTGTGGGTGCTCAAGCTGATCAGAGAACCAGGTCAAACTTAAGGACTCCACAGTTTCCTAGGCTCACGGTGATGCCACTTGCCCAGGGCACAGCTGTGTGCCTGCCAGCAGGACAGCTCCATCAGCATGACCAAGGACACACTGGAATGAACCCAGGTTCCAGGACGAGCGGGCATCAGAGAGCTTTGCCAGCCCCAGTCCAGACTTGGGGCCAGCTGGGGACCAAGGAAAAAAGCTTGTACTCTTTATTTTTATTTACCTCCCCCCCCATGACTTCTCAGGGGCGGTGATGAGCCCTGTTACAGACAGTGCAATGGTCTGAGACATCGACTTGGCAGGAGGGATGCCGCAGGCAGGGCTACGTGCTGACCTCAGCGCCCTCACACTGGTGCCGTTTTTTTCCCTCCCATCCTTCGAGAGTGGGTTCTTTCTGTCACTGCCTTTACATTTCTATCCCAAGATGGAGGCAGAGGTGGCACTTGGGGGACAGAGTTGACCCTTTTTTAATAAAGAAAGCCTCTGTGTTGTGAGACTGAGCCGCATCTGTCTCCAGGCACATCTTGGGAAATACTGCCAGATTTATCTCAAATGCACATGCTTCCAGGGATTCTATCCAGGACCCAAGTGGACCTGATCAGAGCAGCTCTGGGGGCTTTGGAAAGACCGGGATGGGTGCTCAGCCTGCCAGGAAGTGAAAGGCAGTCCAGCCCATCCCTTCTCTGGCAGGAGCTGAGCATGGACGCTCTTGATGGTGCCAAAGGCTCGCTCATGGAGGTGCTGACTGTCACAGAGAGAACTAGAGGTAGCAGCCCAGGGGCCTAGCAGTCCCTGATCTGCGTGTCCCAGGAGCCTCCGTGCTCCGCCGCCTGCGGACCAGCTGCTCCCGCCCCAAAGTGGCCCAGGAGGCTGCTCTGGCCCAGGAGGCTGCTCCAGCCCAGGGCAGCTCTGGAGGGTCCTGCAGGGTCTGCTCTGGGAGAGAGGACCAGCGGGAGCTAGGCTGCCCTCATGGACTAAAACTGCACCCCCACTCCCACATGTCTATCACATCTCTTACTTGTGATCCTTTTGTTAAAAACAGAGAAATACATTTTTTGGGTATTTTTTGTCTTTTTAGGGCTGCACCCGTGGCATATGGAGGTTCCCAGGCTAGGGGTCGAATCGGTGCTACAGCTGCCGGGCCTACGCCATAGCCACAGCAATGTGGGATCCGAGCTGCGTCTGTGACCTACACCACAGCCCATGGCAGCGCTGGATCCTTAACCAGTGCTGGATCCTTAGCAAGCCAGGGATTGAACCTGCAACCAACCTCATGGTTCCTAGTCGGATTTGTTTTTCCGCTGTGCCACAACAGGAATTCCCAGAAATTTGTATAACACATTTCACTTTTCACATCTGATTTGGGGGCAAATTCAAGGCAGAAGTGGCTTAGGGATATTTTCTTATTTTTACAAGTTGTGCATATTCCTAATGTTTACCCTGCTTTCAAGGAAGCAAGCTTTAAGGATGCACCCAGGAGAGGCTGCGGGAGGTGGGGCAGGGGGCTTGATCCTTGTCCCCCCACCCCAGAGTCTGTGCCCGCATAAGACCTCCCACGTGTTTTGCATTCTGAGGAGCCCCTCCTGCAATTCCCCTGCACATGCAGGTCAGATGGGGAGCTCACACACCTTTCAGACCCTTAGGGACCTCGGAGCTCCTGGTCTCATCTCATCTACTAGTTGTTACAGGAGCACAGGGGGCTGGGGAGATGGGAAGGGGTACGGGTAATATTAAGGTTTGTCATAATTTGGTATTTTATAGACTTCAGTCTTTTAAAATTATTAGAATTTTAAGAAAAACGTTATACCAACACTTAAGACAGTCTACTTTTTCTGGAGCTAAAACATACTCTTCCTCTTGTGATTCCTGGCTTGTCAGAAACTCGGTTCTAAACCATTCAAAGGCTGTTCAGCTCAGTTGTCTATCTTCTCTCCCCAAACACACATCCCTCGAAGGCCTGGATGCCAATCTGCACAGATAACATATCCTACCTTTTCCAGCATATTAGCATTCAAGAAAACAGAGAAGAAAGCTTTTACTGTTCTCAGGGTGTGTGCGTGTGCGTGTGCGTGTGTGTGTGTTGGAAAAAAAGGGAAAGGAAAAGAAACCCTCCAACCTTTTAAGAGGCTGGAATAAGTATGTGGCACAAGTTAAAAACAAATAATGAGGCGGAGAGATAAGGAAGGAATCTGAGTGGCCACGACACTCCTCACTTCATCCCTTTTCTAAAAAGCAAGGGTCCTGTAGATGGAGACACTCTGCCTACTTGAGCAGACCTGCTGGGCCACCCCCCGTGACTGCCACCCAGCCCTCCCACGTGTGTTCCATGTGCCCAGATACCGGCCTCAAGCCATCTCTTATTTTGCCAAGTAGGTGGGTTCTGTGTGCAGAACCGACGTCCCAGACCTCCGAGCTGTGGGCACAGGCAGAGGCTGTTTTTGACGCTATGTTAGCACAGGAGGCAAGAACGTTCATTACTCTGAAGCAGGGTCTCTGTCTCCTGAAATGAACACCCTTAAATTAGAATTCTGTGCAGAAACCCAGAACCAGAGCCACCAGCAGAACTAGTCAGGAACCGGGCCACACCCAGCACACAGCCCAGCACATGCTTTGAGAAACCAGATGGAAAAAATATGCTCTCCACTGTTTTAAAAACTAACCAAGATAAATGAAAGCTCAGAAGAACTATGTTTATGGTCCTACTGTGTGTACGGTACACATCTGATCTAGATGCTAACTTTACACATTCATAAGATCTTGCAAAAATGACAATCTTAATTTTTTTTTTAAGTTTTTTAAGAAGGTACATTCTTAAAAAGTACAAGAGATTGGATCAAAGCTGTGACATCTATCACATGTCTATGGAGAGAGTTCAGGATGCGACAAGAGCTGGTATGCTTTTTCCTGGAATTAAGTCATTGACTGTTGTATCCCATTTATGTGATTATAACAAAAGATACACATCATATGTTTTATGAGTATTAGTAAAAGTACCTACTAAGCAACTATTTCCAGGTTAACTTCTAAGTAACTACTCTAAACCTTTCGCATCAGAAATTCAGCAAGAAAAGGTGACAGACTTCGTTAGAGGAGCCTGGAGTTGCTTGTACCAAAGGGAGACAGTCTGATGTAATTAAGGTTCATTTCCTACATGAAAGGGACCCTGTAGTGACAAGCGAAGCCTCCTTCTCAAGTGATATTGTATACAAAACCCTGCTTTACACCTCTGCTGAAAATAACTGCATTTGGGATCAATTTTCTCTGCAAGGCTACCTTCCACTTGAAGATACTTGGGAGTCAAGAGAATGAGGTTATGCCTAGAGGATTGAAAGCAGATGGATTATTCAGTCACAGGATCGCTGGATCACTGTGAATGCACTGGAGCAAGGAAGGTGGTAACATCAACAGACGCTTAAAACACCCAAATCCTAGGAGTTCCCACTGTGGCGCAGCGGGTTAAGGATCCAACTGCAGTGGAGCCTGGGCTTGCTGCGGAGGTGCTGGGTCAATCCCCAGCCCAGTGCAGTGGGTTAACAATCTAGTATTGCTGCAGCTGTGGTGCAGGTCACAGCTGTGGCTCAGATTCAATCCCTGGCCTGGGAACTTCCAGATGCTGCAGGGGTGACCATATGCAAATTAAAAAAACCCCAAAACCCAAACCAACCAAATCCTACTCTTATTATCCACTATAAAAGGCAAGCTGCTAAGATTTGTGTGTTTGTGTGGTTGGGTTTGGATTGAAAAAGCCTGCAGTGTTAGAAATGAAGAGAATTATAGGAGAGCCCGTGTGTGGAGAGGACTGGCCCAGGTGAACCGTCAACACAGCCTCCAAACCCCTCCTGTAGTAACGGGTAATATTTAGAAACATTCTGCAGAGCTTCTAATAAACCATCTGAAAGAGAAAGCAGGGAGAACCAGATTGGATGGTGGCAGAATAGAAGCAACAGTAATAACGAAATGTTCCTGGAATAAATGAAAAACAGCAAGTTTCTGAGGCCCAACGACACCCCCCTGCCCTGACTCCCCAGTACACTGTGAGGTACAGAGAAGGTGACCGCCCCTCTGTGTCCAGGTGTCTCCATGCCAGTGTCCTCACGACAGAGACTCTCAGGCACACGGCAGGGCTGCACTGGGTCCAAGTCTGTTCTAACCTGAACAGGGGCATCATTGCAAACTCTGCTTAGGCCGAGCACATTGACTAGGACACAGTAGTGTCACTGACTAGGACACATGGTGTCACACTTTGAGGACTGCAGGGCTAAAGAACTGGGGCTCCAAGCCTGCAGGATGACAGCGCTGCGGGGCTCCATCCCCCAGCTCAGGTCCGCTGCGCCCACGTTCATACACCATCCCAGCCAAGAAGAGCTGCTCTTCACTCAATGTCCTGGCCTCCTCTTTTCAGTGGTTTCCACCGTGTCATCCAAAGTGGAGGATGAGGAGGAAGGAAGGTAAGTCAGAAAATGTGAACCATCACTATGCAACTGCAACAAAGCCAGGCATCCCCCACATAACAGACTACTGGGGGAAAAGTACCTTTCAAAAGTGCCTTTTCAGACTTTGAACAGGACGGGGAGACTTCCAGGTAGCGCTCCCCAACCCCCATCCTTACACATTATTCTTTCAAAGGCTGGCTGTTGTTGCTTACGTTCCCATGTTTTTCTTGGAGAGCAAATTAACTGATATGCTAAAACAATTTGCATTTTGTTTCTGATTTTTTTTTTTTTTTTTTTTTTTTTTGCACTTTGGCTTTCCAGAATCATGGGTAATGATCTAATGTCTTTAGGAGAATTTTTCTCAGGAAAACAAAATTTATAGGTGTAGATAATTAGTCCAAATGATATTGGTCAATTCTAGGTAGGGAAAAGGGAAATTGTTGCTTGGACATCCAACTCTGCTTCTTTAGTAACTAGGAGAATCTAATTCTCAACTTTTCCTTTTCCGGGATCTTCAGACAACAGGGATACAGGAAGGAGGAGCGATTTAACGAAAGCTTTTACCTGCTGGCTGAAACTAAGCAGCCTAGTTATAAACTGCTCTGAAATTTAAGTAAAAAGCTCTTAGCTACTCAAAGTTCAAATGAGAGACCTGGGCAGAGACGAGTGAAGATACAGAGGAGAAACACAAGCTGGGAAGGAGAAACTTAATGGACTGAATCTAAGGCAATAATGGGACAGATGATACTGGGGGGTCAGTGGGGAAGGGAAGATGGATCTGGTTAAGGCTGGACAGGAGACAGCATCCCAGGTGAAGAATGTGGTATCAAATACTGGGTGAAAGGCTCGGCTCGTGATTCTGCACCCACCTGCTACAATCCAGTTCATCATTCTGCACCCACCTGGTACGATACATCCCATTCCCCTTTGCCTCCCCAAGCTGACCCCACCCAGCTCTCATGCAGCCCATACCACGTGTCAGGCACTGTTTTAAGGCACACAGAGGGGACGGGATTGGCCTCAGACGCCTGCTAGGAAGTGGCAGAGTTAGGATTCACTGCTGGGCTGTCTGGCTTCCTGGTCTGTGCTCTTGACCTTCTACACTGCTTTCCTCGGGGAACTGAAGGGTATTGACGTTGAGGAGGGATACTCTCAATACACAGGCAAAAACTGGTCTGGAAGTGAAGTTTAGGAAGAATCCAAAGAAGTTATTTGCCTGCATGGGAGGTAGGAGGGAGGCCTTGAAGTGTAGTATCTATGGGGGTCAAGTTTAGAGCACAGACTAGGGTAGAGGACATAGAGTTTGAGAGAGCAGATTAAGGAGTAAAGGGTTGGTGGGGTAGCACACCTGCACCAGGAGACAGGCTAATTCAATGGATGGAACCCGAGATTGGGGTCAGAGCAGGACTCTGTGTAGGAGTGACAGGAAGCATGCCCACCGAATGCGGGGCCAGCCAGCAGCTGGGAGTGCATCACGTAGTCTCAGCTTAGGTCTGTCTGGCCGGTAAGAATGGCCTGGTGAAGGAGAGCAGCCGATTCACCAGAGTGGTGTGGGTGGGACAGCTGGTTCCCAGGAGAGCAACGTAAGAGGCTGAAGTGGATGCAAGCCCTTGACCTGCTCCGACCACGGATTAGTAAACACACACGAATGAAAAGACCTTTCCCCGGCAGACCCCTCCCTGGTTATGGGGCAGCTCCTGGGCTGCAGTGGCTGAACTCCACGGGCTTGGAGATGCGGGGGGTTCCAGCTGTGCAGGTTGCCTGGCGATCTGTCCCCAGTCACAGGGTGGGCCAGACACGGGTTGGGGGACACACAGCCAGCATCTGACTCCCCCCCCACCCCCAGCTCTTTTTTCACCTCTAGAGGTTTCCGTGTCTGTGTTCACCTGCAGCGTCAGAGATGAGGTGACCCTTAACAAACACTCCCTGGGTTCTCTGGTGGGAAGCTTCATCTCTTTTCCTCACCTCTGGTGGCTGTAAAGTTTTTTTTTCCCTTTCTAAACTTTACAATGTGCCCTTAAGGGGAGACTTCAAATAGGCACTGGTGAATTCTGCTAAGAGCAAAATGAGCCAGAGGGCGCCTGTCCTCTGTCAGGGCTGCTGGGTGTGGCCTGGCTGCTGTGACTCTTGGACAAAGTCAAGGACTCGGGCGATAGGCCACTCTGCGAGTCCGCTGTACACACTCCGTCTAGACGTGTGAGCTCCCACTGGGAAATGGAGCGAGTCACTAACCAACACGGGATGGTTATGTTAGAAACTGCCCTCTTTTCCTGTTCACCACCTTCCCTTCCGGCCAGGAAGCAGGTGACTCTCAGGTGAGAGGATAGGTGGGCAGGCTAGCCCCTGTGTCTAGTGCCCTTGCTGAGACCTGAGAGTCTGGCTGTTGGGCTCTGGGTAACATGCTTTGCTGGCCCTTGCAGGGAAGCCACTGCAGTGGATGGGTGGGGGCTCTGAGTGGCCCCCACGCTGCCCCCTCCTTTCCCTGTCTTTCTTGACTTCCCCAGGGAGAAACAAGGGCTCTGCAGAGAGAGGAGGAGGGGAGGGGGCGGGGGGCACTGAGGTTCCTCTCCAATGGGCATCTTTCTCCAAAGCAGAATGAAAGTAAAGCCTTAATGCATCCCCATTCATCTTAACCCTTCTCCACGGCCCTCTCTCAGTCAGGCGCTGACTGTCTACACCTGGGAGTGGGGGAGGGTGTCAACACCGGAAGCACATTATTGCTTAGCTGCATGGCCAAGCCAAACAAGGGGTTTTATGTCAGTCCTTCCTGGGTGTCCACCCATGGTGGGCAGCACAGACAAGCGAGACCCCAACCTCAGCCTGGCATTGGTAATTCCAACCTCTCCTCCACCTTTAATGACCATCACAGAAAATAACCTTATTTGATATGTGTCTCCCAATGTCTCCCAGCTCACACTGCCTTTTGGTAAAAGTTCAGAAAGCAAAACAGAAACTACTAAAAACAGGTTAGTGGAAAGGTGAGAAACAGAAACTGAAGTAATTCTAAAACAGTGTATGATTTGAGGATTTAGCCAAGTGAGCTGATAAACTAGGCCATTCAAATATATTGCACCAATATTTTCTCTGGCAAGAGACTGCTTGCTGGATTTGCATTCTGTTTCACTTTAGGACTTAATTCCTTGTTAACAAAAAAAAAAGAGGAAAATTTTCCATTAGCTGTATTTTACTTGGATCCAGATCCAAAGCCTGGTCAGTGCGTATTACAATATATAATTAAGTGTAATTACATTAAAATATTAAACCACCGTCAGCTATTAGAAATAATGAAATTTCTTGCATAAAGTCATCGCATGAATTACTCTGGTGATTGTCAGACTCCCTAATCAAGAGAATCCGCCTGAAACTGCAGGGATTTTGCTTGCCAGAACTCTGCAGCGCATCAGCAAATCTCTGGGCTGGGGTGGGGCGGGGGTGGGGGGATGGTTTCTGTTAAAGCTGCAGCATTAGAGGAAGTTAGCCACTAATGACATCCTCGGATGAATACCTTTGTGGCATACACAGCTGAATTTCAACAGTAATAAATACTATTTTAAAGTAATTAAAGCACTCATAGAATTTTAGGCCTACATGGTAATAGACGATAAAATAGACGCAATGCCACGATTGTCGGAGGGGCCCTGTATGATATATTCACAGGGCTCACTGATAGTCTCCAATGTTTTGTTTTTGTAATAGGGAATGTGAATTATATTTAGCTCAAGTCAGCATTTGAATTTAAATCCTTAAAAAAGAAATCTAGTTTCTATACACCCTTTTAAAGCAATCTTGCTCACCGTACTCGTTTGCCTGGCCAACTCTTTCTGTAGATGAGGAACATGGGTGGTTGGCTGTTTGACAAAATTATTGTACATCTTGAATCACTAACGTCCAGAGCAATGAGGCTTTGATGTATGTATGGATGTGTATGTATATATGTACCTTCATATATATGTAGGCATTATAGTTAGATATTTTTTCTCTCACTTTGGCAAATTTCACTTTTTTTTTTTTTTTGGCAATAAAGGTAGGTCAGTGGTTCTCAAGTCAGATTCGAATCACCAGGGGAGGTTTTTAAATCTGGTGATGCCTGAACCAATTAAGTCAGGCTTTCTGGGATGCAGATGAGGAGGGGGCGCTGGCACCTTTACAAGCTCCTGTCACCAGGGCTGAGACTCGCTAGTCTAGGGCCGTGTCAGTCCTCACCACCAGGCCTGTTCTCTCCTGCAGGGGCTGCTTCTGTATGGAGACCTTGAAGGTCACGATAACAGGGTCACCTCTGAGTAGCCCCAGCTCCTGTTTGGCTTCTCAGACTGCACAATCCAGGGGGCCAAGCAGGCCCAATGAAGGGGTGGTAAGGTGGGTGTGGGGGCTGGTATGCGGAGTCCTCCCTAGTAGGAGAGGACCCCCAGATCCAGCTTGTTGTGCCATCAGGAAAGCAGTCTGAGGGCTGACCAATTTTCTTTTCTTTTTTTTTTTTTTTTTTTTTTTTTTTTTGTCTTTTTGCTATTTCTTGGGCCGCTCCCACGGCATATGGAGGTTCCCAGGCTAGAGGTCCAATCGGAGCCGTGGCCACAGGCCTACACCAGAGCCACAGCAATGCAGGATCCGAGCCGCGTCTGCAACCTACACCACAGCTCACGGCAACGCTGGATCGTTAACCCACTGAGCAAGGGCAGGGACCGAACCCGCAACCTCATGGTTCCTAGTCGGATTCGTTAACCACTGCGCCACGACGGGAACTCCATATATTTATTTTTTGGTCCCACACACAGCATGTGGACGTTCCCAGGCTGGGGACTGAACCCACGCCACTGCATTGACAACGTGGAATCCTTAACCACTAGGCCACCAGGGAACTCCCCCAATTTTCAAGAGAAGCCAGAAGTCTGGGTTTTTATGTGAAAATATCTTGATTTTTATTTTGTCTTTTTTTTTTTAGGGCTGCACCCAAGGCGTACGGAAGTTATAAGGCTAGGGGTGGAATCAGAGCTGCAGCTGCCGGCCTACACCCCAGCCACAGCAATGCAAGATCTGAGCCATGTCTTCACCTACACCACAGCTCATGGCAACACCAGATCCTTAACCCACTGAGATTGAACCCACATCCTTAGGGACACTAGTCAGGCTCATTACCACTGAGCCACAACTGGGAACTCCCTCTTGATTTTTATTTTTATTTTATTTCATTTCATTTTATTTATTTATTTTTCTTTAAAGGCTGCACCCACAGCACATGGAAGTTCCCAGGCTAGGGGTCTAATCTGAGCTAGAGCTACCGGCCTATGCCACAGCCACAGCTATGCCAGATCTGAGCCACGTCTTCAACCTACACCACAGCTCACAGCAACGCTGGATCCTTCACCCACTGAGCGAGGCCAGGTATCAAACCCGCAACCTTATGGTTCCTAGTCGGATTCATTTCCGCTACGCCACAACAGGAACTCCTCCCTCTTGATTTTTAAATGCTTGCAATGAATTAAAAATTTATGAAAACTCTGTATTGGCCACCCAAGCATGTGTATGGCCAAATACAGCCTACAAATACCAATTTACAATCTTTGAGCAAGCACAAATACCTTGAATGCAAGGATAACTGGATAAATATTTGCAGAAGGAGACACGACCAGTGTCTGGAAAGTTGTCATTTTTTTGAACAGTAGAGATAAATCTGTATTTGCTTACGTGTCATTTAGCTGTGCTCTCCAGAATCAACAGTGTAACTTATATTAACAAGCCCTCGAAAAGAGTCTGCTCCATGAAGGACAATTTAAACCACAGACGTAGGACCACCGTAAAGTGAGCATACAAACAACCCATGCAACCCACCCGCCTGGCTTGACTCTGAGTCTTGGGGCTCCTGAGCGCTGCCCTGCGATGCTATGTCCCAGGATCTTGCTGAGCTGAGATTCTATTCTTACCACCAGTTCCCAGGAGATGCACACGTGAGGGGTGTTGGGACCAGACCTCGAGAAGCAAAGCCTTAAAAGTCCCAGGCTGGCCATCATCCCAGTACCTCTCCAGACAGTGACTGGTTCTCCTGAAGGTGGCACCCTGTCTTTTTTCACCCTGCCTGGCACCTATCAGGAGCTCAGTAAATAGTTGCTGAGGGCGCAGTGAACCAATCAGCTTGGCACCTTCCTAGTACTCAGCAGGTGGGGGTGGCAGGACGAGGACACAACAGCGGACGGGTGGCAGTGAGGTCAGCTAACCGGGAGCCCTCAGAGGTGGCGCCTGAAAGATATAGGGAGGCTCAGGGTGGGGCTTCTGAGAGTCACTGGAAGGTTTGGGTTTATCCCTTTGGCTGCAGGGAGCCAGAAGAGGCTTAAAGCAGGGAAGTAAGGCAATCACCTGAGGATTTTAAGAAGATTATCACGATAGTGATGTGATGTACGGTTCTGGGAGGAGACCCTCCAGGACCCTTGCGCAGAAACTAGGGTTAGGACTTGGGAAGGTTACTGTCCTGCTGGCTGCTGGCCCTCAAATTTCCACTCCTGCTACAGGAAGTGTACCTCCTAAGTTGGCAACTGCCTTGTAACTCTGCTCTTGCTTAAGTGCCTGGTTACAGATTCCTGAGAACCTTTGACCTGAAGGAATCTGTGTCTCCTCACAAGGAATGAACCCTAAGAAAACAACAATACGAACCGAAGGCAAAGCTCAGTGGTCATGAACTCCCACAGGAGACTGCAGGACACAAAAACCAGCTTGTAGAAGAGAAAGCCTCTGGCCGTTAATAAGACTAAACAGCCTCTCCTCCACACAAATGAAATGTAGTCACAAAACCAGAATTATCTCTTTCCCTGTGATAAAGGGCTGCTATTAAGAAAATGAACAGGTCCTAATCCCTACATCCCATCATTATTAATTCTGCTTATGTGCACGGACAGGAATTTATCACATTATTAAATAGAAAGGAACTAAGGCAGGGCCATGCACAATATAAGCCAGAGCCTAGACACCTTGTACAGAAGCGAAACCCTGCAGAGGGAGAAAGAGCTGATCCATCGTTGAGTCAGCCCTGCACACGATCCCATTCTTTCCTTGCTGAAATAAAGCATCCCTACCTGTTTTCCCACGGCAGTGCATAGTTCTCCTGTAGCAATTGTTTTCTTTTGCCCAAAGCACACTGTTGTGGAAAGAGCAGGCAAGGATTTCAGAGTCAGACAGATCTGGGTTCCAATTCCAGCTATTCCGGGGTGAAGCTGGGTGACCTTGGCACGTTACTTAACCTTTCTGGACCTCATATTTCCTCCTCAGAAAACATTATCACATCTGAGATAGACATGGGTTCAGCCTGGAGAGTAATTACACACTCTGGGTCCTGAAAGTCCAAGAGGCACCTCGAGAATTCCTTTCTGTTTTCAGTATGTTTCACTTTTTTAATGAATGAAGGTGGGCTACCCTTCTGTTCCAGGGCTCACCTGTGGTCCTTTTACACGATGGGGTGGTGAAGGATGCGGTTAAATGAGATAAAATACATGGTATCTAGGATGGCATGAATAGAATTTTCTTCTTATCCATCTCCCTACCTCTCTGGCCTCATCTCCAGTGCCCATCTGTCCGTCTTGCCCCAGTTCCAGCCACAACATGGGTCTTGCTCCTTGCCCCTGCTGCTCTCCTCCAGGAACGCCTCCCCACCTCTCTTCACTTGGCTGATGCTTAGGGGATCAGATGCAATGGCCCTTTCAAGCAGCCCCTTCTGACTCCAGAGTACCATTTGAATTTCTTCCCCTGTACATGACACTCACTTTTTCCAATACCACATTCTTACCCCTTTTCTTCTTTTCTATGATCACATTCTGTACTTAAATATGTGTATGTTTGTCTGTATTTCCTATTATGTACACCTAGCACTTAGCCTGGTGCTTTGCACAGTGTAGGGGCTTAATAAATACAGGTTAAGTAGGGTACATGAGAATAGACTTTTTTTTTGAGAGCAGAATCTCTCTCTAATCTGGTTCCTGAGATGTACAGGGCTTTGCAGTTAACAGGCATGCAAAGGTCCTGTGGTCTGACTTTAAATAACTCTCCACAAGTCCCACTGTAGGGTAGTCACTTGATACTTGGCTCTTTTGTCTAAACGAGAGCTGCCTGTTCTATTTACCAGTTTACTTATTCTCATATTCATATTCTTCCACGTGTAGAGTAGGGAAAGAGGAAGATATTAGAGGTAAAACAAATAAAAATTCATAGCCAACAGTGTCAAAAAATTTTAAATGAATTTAAAATAGCAAGGAATTTTTAAAATGTCCTTTCTTTAGCTATCCCACCTTTAAACTCTGTAGTAAAATTATATTTTATCAGCTTTAGCCACATCAGAATTTGGGGAACTACTTCTGGACTGGAAGCCTGCTGGCTGCAAGGTCATCTGCAAACATCACCCCGGCTGTCCTGGTGCAGGGCTGACTCAGTTGGGCATCCTCGGTAGATCCTCCCATAGTGATGACCAGGACCTTCTTCTACCCCAATCCTCTTCCACTCTCTACTCCAGGGGCCTCTCCTGCACAGCCCTGGGTTCTAGATTTTCATAAGCAATGCATTTATTCACTCAATGCCACGCAAGGCGCTTGGAGGACAAAAAAGAACAGTGCTCATTTTTCACTCTCACGGAACTTGGGCCAGCAGAAATGGCAGATGTGAAGAACTGGCTGCACCAATGCAACCAATGACAAGAGTCAGGTCCTGACTCAGGAGTCAGGACAAAGAGGGAGTGATGGTGGATCATGGGAGTGATGCTGGGGTTGGGTCTGAAGGTGAACAGACACTGGCAGCCGGAGGGGCTTGGAGTCCAGGCAAGGACCACACATGCTCTCTTACTGAGACACGGAAGCCTGTGGGGTACATGAGGGGCCACTGCAGTGACGTGGTGACAGCCAGCCCTCCCATGGGGAAGATGCAGGCAGCAGGCTGGACAGAAGGGTTGACACAGGCCACGAGGACCCCAGGCCACACAAGCATGTGAAGGCTTCCCTGAGGCTTCCAGGAGCTATGGCAGAATTAATGCATGGTGAGCCCTATCTGATGTAGGTTCTAGAGCAAGCACTCGGAGCAGAGGATGGGCTGGTGGAGCATGAAGCTGAGAGCACCTGTGCGTGTCAGGTGTCCACTGCGGCTGAAAGTTCTGAGAAAGGTGGCTCCGGGGCCTTGTGGTCTTGTTCTGTATCCTGGGCTTGTGTCACAGGTGTTTTAGGGTGTCTGTGACCCACAAGAACAAGTCCATTGATGGTCCTGTTTCCACACAGCACTGCTCCCATCTAAACCTCTCCCTGGAGGCTTCCAGGTCCCAAATGGAATGAATGTTCCAGGGAAACCCAGGGATAAGCCCCGCCTGGGGAGACCGAGCAGACGGCAGTGCTCCCAGAAATAACCAACAAACCTTAGAACATTTCACTTGATTTGAAAGAAAAGCCCACATTGTGGGCACTGAGGCAGCCTTTGGTATCTCACCATTTATCTGCAAGTTATTTTTTTCTCATACTTTGACAATGGGCAAGAATCTGGACAAGCTTTTTTAGAGCACGTTGATATTTTTGTCTTTTTAAAATTTTGCTGTCTTTTTAGGGCTGCACTGACGGCATATGGAAGTTCCCAGGCTAGGGGTTGAATCCAAGCCGCATCTGCTGGCCTGCGCCACAGACACAGCAACGCTGGATCTGAGTCGTATCTGCAACTTACGCTGCAGCTTGCAGCAATGCTGAATCCTTAACCCACTGAGAGAGGCCAAGGATTAAACCTACATCCTCAGGGAGACTACATCAGGTCCTTAACCTGCTGAGCCACATCAGGAACTCCTGTGTCTATTTTTGTTTTTACCATTTTCTTACGATTAGACATAATCAGAGATGTTAATTTACACCAAATGAACTTAGCCATTTGTAGCTCACCAAAGAAAATAGTTCCACTGAGAAAGCCTTCAAACAAAAATTTTATAAAACTACCCATTATAATAATAATCATTATGCAATGCCTGTGGTTATTTCAATCTGTGTAGTAAAAGTAATGAAAAAGTGGAATTGTGATTACAGCTATTATTTTCTACAAGGACACAACTTGAATAAATACTGGTTTTTGCCCTAGTAGCTTTATTCAGATAGCACAAGAATGGGATTTGCAACAATTCAAAAAACTCATATGACTTCTAACTGAATAGTTTTTATGGTAATTAAAAAAAAAAACAAACACGTTTTTGCACTAAGAAGTTCTAGACTCTTACCTGCTAGTAAAGTTAAATGAATGAATGAATGAGTCAGCAGCTATAAGGAGCCATGGCCCTAAGTGAAATCAGCAGGGCCTGTAAGTGCCTAGAGCAGTGGGGACACGGACAGAGTCCCTGGGCCCAGCACCCTGGGTCCTGCTTCTGTCTCTTTTTCTCCTGGGAGCAAAAAGGCCCCACTACCCTGCCCACTCCCAGGCTCTGGGGCCCTGGGCTCTAGGTGAAGCTGGGGGCCTGAGCCTGTGTCCTGTCGGTGGCCTTGGCTGGGCGCGTGTCCATCCTGTTTACTGCTTAGCACAGGAGGCGCTCAGAAGAGATCTTTGGTGTCTCTCAGGCACCTCAGAAAATACTCTCCTTATCGACACCAGACAATTACATGGCACTTATTATGTGCCTATCACTCATTGTTCTAAGTGAAAAATTGTTTTCTGAATATCAACTTTCAAAATTATCAACCCCACAGCAGGGGAGGAAACGGCGGCAGGGAGGGGTGGGGTCAGCTGCCCAAGATTCCAAAGTTGATGAATGGGATCTGAGTTGGGGCTGACCCCTTAGAGGGGAGGAGACCTGGGATTTTCTGTGATGCAGGAGGAGGTTTCCAGCCGACTATCTCCAGCCACAGCATCTCCTCCCCTCCCCCACCATGAGGTAAATGGCTCCACGGAGTGTGGCTGTGAGTGCTAGCTGGGCATTCCTTAGGTTGAAGTTAAATTGCCTCCTTACAATTCTGTCCATTAGTCCCCGTTCTGCTCTCTGGAATTGCCTTGAAATAGTCCATTTTCTCTTGCACATAAAAAATCATGATCTTATGGTACATTTAGATGTCATACTTTTATCTGCCTTTACAAACAGTCCACAATTCAGGTTTTTTCCCCAAATGGAGGTAGGGCTCCCTTTCATCATTCCGATTGAGTGAGACTTTGTTTTTGGCAGAGGAGGGTGCAGCCAGAATGGTGGGTGTTTCAAAAGCATGTTTAAGGCTAATTTTCAAAATGGTTGGAAAAGAGCCCCATACAGAACACTGGCCAGAAGAGATGGCTGCCTCCAGGAGGGCTCTGGGCTTGATGCATGGGTCTGACAGTCACCATCTGTGCTTCCTGCAGGGGCGGCCACACCACACAGGGATGTGCAAGGTAAAGATACAATCAAGTACTTTAAAATAAAACAGCAGTGGGCTCAGCGGATTTGATTAAATTTGAACTTCCCACCATTGTGTATTCCACCAGCCTTCCCATCACGGGGCCTGAAGGCTGGAGGCCAAGCCTGAAACATGCTTTTTAAAAATTTCAACGTATTACAGAGGGGCTCTTTCTGAAAAGTTGTTTACAAGATGGCCTTTCTTATTTGTGCAAATAAGATACACAGCAACCCAGAATTCAGCCAAGGAAGGGGAAGGAAATACATTCTTTGACAACCTAGGCGTGTACTAGGTGTGCATCTACGGATGGTCTACACGCGTGTCCACATGTGTGTCTAACCTGGCTCTTCTCGTTTTCACTGAGGTTTGACTAATCACCTCGCCTGTGTCCTGAGGCTGCACCTTCCACTTCTGCAGACACAGAAAGGAGCCGAGAGCTGAGGGAAGACTCGAAAGACAGCCTTGGATGCTGTACGAATGAGAGCAGAGGCCGAGACAGGCCCATGTGAGGACGGGGCTGTGGCTGGTGTGGAGGGGCCATGCACTAACTCTGTTTAGCCTAAGGAACACTGTTTCAGCTACTTAGAACTGTGGCTCCCATTAAAGGGAAGTGGAGATTCCTGTTTATCCCACAGGTCTGGTCTAAACAGCAGGAGAAGCATGGCCTGCAGATATGGCAGCCGTGGCAGCTCCTCAGGCCCAGGCTGGGGTCTGGGTGCACACGTGCGCCCTCCATCTCTCATCCCAAACGCGGAGGCCGGAGGAAGCTTGTCTAGGGGACAGGGCTGGGCCTGGCCGTGCCCCTCAGCTGGGGGTGAACATAAGTGGGATTATGAAGTGTACGTTTTAAGACCAGTGACTAAATCTGGAAAGCAGGCCGGGGGCAACCGAGTGCTGAGGGGTGCAGACCCTGGTGGCAGGAATTATCTTTATAAGGAGCAGGACTTGGGCACCACTGACACTAAATCGATGGTGCTTTTATTTTTTATTTTTTTGTCTTTTTGCCTTTTCTGGGGCCACTCCCACAGCATATGGAGGTTCCCAGGCCAGGGGTCTAATCAGAGCTATAGCAGCCAGCCTATGCTACAGCCACAGCGATGCCAGATCCAAGCCACGTCTGCAACCTACACCACAGCTCATGGCAATGCCGGATCCTTAACCCACTGAGCAAGGCCAGGGATCGAACCCGCAACCTCATGGTTCCTAGTTGGATTCGTTAACCACTGAGCCACGACGGGAACTCTGATGGTGCTTTTAAATCACCAATATTGCAAACAGCTCTGAGTCATTTTACTTCCCCCCCCTGATTTCAGCTCATTTGAGTACCTGGTATTCAGGGATGTAAAGGATGGGGAGAAAAACTGATTTAGGTGAGGGGCTGTTTAGAAATATAAGGACCACCAGATTTTTTTTTCCCCCGGTCGTGTTTTCCTTTCTTAAAATAAATTCATCTCTTCCCACAAAAGAAAAATAAATCAAACGAAAAGCACAGATACAGAACAGCTGCAGAAAAACCTTGGTGTCTTCTCGCTCAGGGGGCCGCCACGACCCCAACCTCAGCCTGCTTGAGTCTCCACCCCATCCCTGCCCTAAGCTCTTCT
Source organism: Sus scrofa (assembly GCF_054392235.1). Classification (NCBI taxonomy): domain Eukaryota; kingdom Metazoa; phylum Chordata; class Mammalia; order Artiodactyla; family Suidae; genus Sus; species Sus scrofa. Next base: position 105,599,563 of record NC_139388.1, on the reverse strand, counting down.
GTGTAGTCAAAGGCCAGGTCCAGTTGGTGCTGCTGCCTCAGTGATTTTTCTGTCAAATAAAAGATGAGTGAAGAGGGTCAGGAGATTCTGTGAGGGGGAGAGGCTCTGAGCACAGGCAGCAAGCTCACAGGAGCAGATAGGCTGAGAGGAGGGAACCAGGCTGGAAGAGGGGGTGTGCGGAAGTGGGAGGGAGGGGTCATGGGATCTGCCAGCAGCTCAAACAAGGTTCTGCCAGGGGCCAGTCTACCCCTCCTGTCTGCCTGGCTCAGGCAAGAGGGAGAAACCTTCAGCTGAGAGACCTGTCCCCATCCCGTCACTCTGCAGGTACATGCCAATAGCTATTCCAGGAAAATTCAACCCACTTGATAAGGACTGATCTAAAATAAAGAGAAAGGAATCAGTATGCTGCTGGGCAGAGATGCCATGAGAAAAACGTGGAGGAAACCACAGACTCTATGAGAGATGAAAATGCACCCAGGAAAAACGTCACCGAAGAAATGAACAGGGGGATCGGATGTTTTGATGTGCATTTAGAAACACAAAACAAAGCTTAACGAAGACATTCTCCCTATGAATGAAGAACTCAGAGTAGAGATGCAGTGATTCAAGGAAGAGATGGCAGGTTAACCAGAAGAGAGGCAGAACTCCAAACACGAGTTGAAGGAAAAATAAAACCGTGAGAGAAATGAAGCTAAAACTGGAGGGAGCAGAAAGGGAGCAGAAATCTTGTACAACAGAAAGCAAGGGACAGGAAAGAGAAAATGAGAAATGCTAGCAGAATAAAATTGAAACAGAATTGTTAAGATAGGATTAGGGAAGGAAATCCAGGAAATGCATACCTAGAATCTCTGGGGCAAAAAAACAAAAAACAAACAAACAAACAAACAAAACAATGAAACAAAACAAATGCATAATAAAAGTTACCCTTTCCTGAACATTTTGAATCTCTATGCTTAAATATACTTGAGTCTATATACAGAAAGGGTCACCATGTGCCAGATCAGGTGAATGAAAACCCAATGCCAAGACGTAGCTTAGTAAAGTTATCGCAATTTAAAGACAAACACTCACTTGGGCAGCCAGGAAAGCCTCCACTATCTCCTCAGACCTTCAAAACAGAGCCCAGGAATGTCGGGGAAGATGGTGAGTAGGAAGTGCCAGGAATCCGTTTCCCCTCTAGACAGCAATTGCACTGGCAGAATCTGTCTGATGTGACTATTTTGGAATTCTGGAGTCTATCTGGAGGCTTGCTGCTCCAAGGGGAGGACTTGGATGGTAAATGATGGTTAATTTTGGTCAACTTGGGCTTTTAGTGCAGCAGTGGTGACCCGTTCCCACCCCCGGCCCAGCAGCAGGTGGCGGTGCCCACATTCCTGAAGCAGCTCGCATGTGACTTGCAGGAGCCAGGGTGGGCAAATAAGGACCTTGCTCTCTAATATCAGGGCTCTGTGTTCTGGTCACTATGGCTGCTTCTGGTTGTGGGGCTATAGGCACAGAGGCGGCTGCTGCTGGTGCAACCCCCACTGGCCAAAGTGGCTTTCAGGGTATTTAAAGGGAGAGTGCCTTTAAACTTTTTTCCCTCCCCAGCCCCCGCCAATCCTCCTTTCTTTCCTCTCTGGGATTCAGGTATTTAAGGATTAGAGCTTTCAAAACAACTGCATACAAGGGAGAATTTAGAAAGTCATTCCACATGCCCAGAGAATGATGTGGCTCAGAAGAAAAACTAATAAAACCTTAAGTTTATACCTCAGGCTGATCTCTGGTACATAAATATGACAATTAAAAACAAAAATCAAACCAAAATAGCAAACCCTGGGTGAGGGGAACAATCTGATTATTAATAGAGATGCCATATTATAAGATTCAAACATCCAGTTCCCAATAATAACAACAAAAATATCACAAGGAATTCAAAGAAATAGGAAAGGACAATGGAAAGGAAAGGACAGAAACTGTCCCTAAGGAATAGTCTAGTTAAGTCTGCCCTCTTGACCAGATGAAATAACTGTCTCAAAGAAGCTCAAAGAGCTACAGGAAGATGTGAACAAAGTAAAAAAAACAAAACAAAAAAAACCAATGTATGAACAAAATGAAAATATCAATGAAGAGATAGAAATCATAAAAAAAAAACTAAAAAGATATTCTGGAGACGAAAAGTATAACTGAAATGAAAAATTCACTGAAGTGATTCAAAACCAGATTTAAGCAGGTAGTAGGAAGAGTAAACTTGAAGACAGGACAATAGAAATGATCAGGTTCTGAGGAACAGAAAGAAAAAAAGACTGAAGAGAAGTGAACAAAGTCTAAGAGACTTATGGGACAGCCTCAAGTGGACCAATAAACACGATGGGAGGACCCCAGAAAAAAAGGGGGGGGGAAGAGGGAGGGAGGGTGGCAGAGAGGAAGGAATATTTGGAGAAATAATGGCTGAAAGCTCCCAAATTTTAGGAAAGATATGGGTCTACAAATTCAAGAGGCTCAATGAACTCCAAGTAGCATAAAGTCTAAAAGACCCACACTGAGACATATTATAATCAAACTGTTGGAAGACAAAGAGAGAATCTCAAAAGCACCAAGAGGAAAGGAACTCATAACATACAAGAAGATACCAGAGGATTTCTCAGCAAAACCTTCCAGGCCAGAAGGCAGTGGGATAATATATTTAAAGTGCTGAAAGAAAAAAACTGTCAACCAAGAATTTTTCATCTGGCAAAACTGTCTTTCAAAACTTAGGAAGAAATTAAGACATTCACTGACAAAAAAAAAAAAAAAAAAAAGCCAAGGGGATTCATTACCACTACACCTGCCCTACAAGGAGTGTTAAGGGGAATCCTTCAAGTTAAAATGAAAGGATGCCAGGCAATAACTCAAAGCCATGTGGAAATACAAAGTTCCCTGAAAATGATACATAGATAGGAACAAATATTAAAATAAGTAGTGTTGTTATTTTGTTCTACATGAGTTAAAAGACTAATGCATCAAAAACAACTATTACTCCTTATTTTTGGACACAGCACAGAAAGATGTAATTTGTAATATCAACAACTGAAAGGTGGTGAGAATAGGCTGTAGAGGACCAGGGTTTCTGCATCCCAATGAAATTCAGCTGTTATAAATTCAAATTCGAATGTTATGACTTTAGGATGTTAAATGCAATCCCCATGTAACCGAAAGAAAATGAAAAGTGAATTAAAACATTTCACCACACACAAAAAAATCAACAAAACACAAAAGAAGATAATAATGCAGTGGATGAGGGACAAAGTCCTATAAGGTATTATATAGAAAACACATAGTCAATGGCAGATGTAAATCCCTTGTTATCAGTAATTACTTTAAATGTAAAATTAAACTCTCCAATCAAAAAGTAGAGATTGACAGAATGAATAAAAATTAAAATCCAACTATAGGCTGTCTACAAGAGAGTCACTTTAGATCCAAAGACATAAACAGCATGAAAGTGAAAACTAACCAAAAGTTGCCAAAGAGAGTGGGGTTGCTACATAAATACCTGAAAAAAGAGACTTTAAATTAAAAAAAAAAAGGTTAAAGAGAAAAAGAACATTATATACTAAATTATATATAAACATTTACATACCTAATAATAGACCCTCAAAATATACAAAGCAAAAACTGACAGATGTAAAAGATAGACAGTATTAAAATAATAGCTAGAGACTTCAATATTCAACTTTCAACAACAGAACAACCAGACAGGAAGGTAACTAAGGAAATGGACTCCAATGACACAATAAATCAACTAGGTCTAATAGATACATACAGAACACCATACCCAAGAGCAGAATACACATCCTCTTCAGGTGCACCTGGGACGCTCCCTAAGACAGAGCACAGATTTGTGGCTTAACATATAAAGCCACAAATCAAGTCTCAACAGACTTTAAAAGACAGGAAGCATACAAAGAATCTTTGTTGACTATAATAGGATAAAGCTGGAAATCGATAGCAGCAGAAAACCTGGAAAATCCATAAATATGTGGGAAATTAATGCACTCTTAATCAATGAGTCAAAAAGGAAATCACAAGGAAAATTAGAAAATAAAAGTATTTCCTTCTTAAAGATAAAATTTAAATGAAAACACAACATACCAAAATGTATGGGATTCAGTGAAAGCAGTGCTAAGAGGAAAGTTTATGGCTGTAAATGCCTGTATTTAAAAAAAGAAGAAAGAACTCAAATCAACAATTTGACTTTACAACTTAAGAAACTAGAAAAAGAAAAACAAACTAAAAGTGAGCAGAAGGACAGAAATAAAGATTAGAATGGAGACTAATAAAATAGAGGAGAGAAAAACAATCAAGTCAATGAAACAGTTTTTTAAAAAATTAACGAAATTGAAAAGATTGAGAAAGAGAAGACTCTACTGACTGAAACTGGAAATGAAAGTGGGGACATTACTATGAACTCTACAGAAATAAAAAGGATTATAAGAGAGTACTATGAATAGTTGTATACACACAAACTGATAACACAGACGAAGGGAAAAAAGTTCTTAGAAATACAAAACCTACCAAGACTGAATCATGAAGAAATGGAGAATTGAAAAGATCTATAACTGATAAGGATACTGAATCCGTAATCAAAAACACCTTGACAAAAAAAGCCCGACCATATGGCTTCATTAGTGAATTCTACCAAACACTGAAAAGAACTTACATAAATGCTTCTCAAACTTTTCCAAAAAAAAACTGAAGGGCAGAGAATATTTCCTAGCCCATAGGAAGACATCTAAATTGGGAAGGCAGAAGTAATATTATCTCTCTCTGTTCATCAATACATGAACTTAAGTATCCACTGAAGGATAAGAGAATAAAAAAAAAAATGTGGTATATATGTACAGTAGAAATTTATTTAGCCTTAGAGAGGAATGAAATTCTGATACATACTACAACATGGGTAAATCTTGAAGACATTATGCTGAGTGAAATAAGCCAGACACAAAAGGATAAATATTGTATGACTCTATTTATATAAAATACCTTAAATGGTCAAATACAAAGAGAGAGAAAGTAGAACAGTGGTGACCTGGGGCTTGGGGGAGGGGGGCTGGGAGTTACTGCAGATGGATGGTGGTGATGGTCATACAACAATGTGAATATATTCAATACCACTGAACTGTGTGCGTAAAAACAGTAAATTTTATGTTATGTATATTTTACCATAATAAAATGAAAAATACTAGAAGACAGTGGAGTTGCGTTACAACATAGTCAAGGAAAAGAAAGTATAAAAAAGGATTTTATGTCTAAGTTGTGCCTCAGATACATAGGCTCTGGATAGTTTTGAACAGGCAAGAACACAGGGAATGTTTTCCTTTAGTCTCTTTGTCTTTATTTTTTTTGGGGGGGGGCTGCACCTGTGGCATATGGAGGTCCCCAGGCTAGAGGTCTCAAATCAGAGCTGTAGCTGCTGGCCTACACCACAGCCACAGCAACCCGAGATCCAAGCCGCGTCTGTGACCTACAACACAGCTCATGGCAAAGCTGGATCCTCAACACACTGAGTGAGGCAGGGATCGAATCCATGTCCTCATGGATACTAGTCGGGTTAGCTACCGCTAAGCCACGATGGAAACTTCTCCCTTTAGTCTTTTTAAAGAGATCACGAGAAGAGAAAAAGCACACTACAGGGACTGGTGCTGAGCTGTGCATATGCTCAACTGTGGACTAAACAACAAGGAGAGGAGAAGGAGGTGGAGTGGCCTAAGCTCAGGCGCTCTGAGGATGGAAAACAGGAGAGAAGGGGAATGAGGTAAGAGGGAGAGGATGTTCTCTGGCTGCTTGACATGTAAGGTCTGTGCATCAAAGCTCATCACCAAAGCCCATAGATCAAGTAATAGAAGTACTCACATCTTTAAAAGTACGGAAGTATCAGGTAAGATAATATTACTGATGAAAATCTGGTGTGAAAGGGAGGAGAAAACATTACTGTTTTCATTAACTACAGTAGGAAGTAGGTATTTTTTTTCTCTTTGAAGAGAAAGCCAGCCAAATGTTTTACACAAATTTACAATTATGACGGTGACCATCTGAACAAAAATCATTGTTAAATTTCAGAAGAATACATGGAAAATGTCAGAGCAATCAGATCATATATAAAAAGACTTGAAAATGATAATAAAGAAATAAGAGGAGTTCCTGCTGTGGCACAGTGGGTTAAGAATCCAACTGCAGTGGCTGGGATCATTGCAGAGGTACAGGTTCAATCCCTGGCCCAGCACAGTGGGTTAAAGGATCTGGCATTGCTGCAGCTGAGGTTCAGGTTCAATCTCTGGCCTGGGAAATTCCATATGCCTTGAGTGAGGCCATAAAAAAACAAAAAATAAAAGAAATAATCAATGAAATTTTTAAAAAAACTACCTTGGTTAAACTCTATGTAGGTACATTTGAACAGCAGATTAAATTAATAATTTTCTAGAAAAATACAATTTACCAACATCGCTCTCAGAGGAAATATAAAATGTAAACAGATATGTTCTTCTTTAATAGAAGAGATAGAAAAGAGTATTAAACACCACCCTCACCCTTTACTCCCGGCAAAAGCTCCAGGTCACTGAGATGTATGTATAAAAAGGTCCCAGTGGTTTCACAGGAGATTCCCACCAAATCATTTGTGAGCATAAGATTGCAGTGCTATTTAATCCTGTTCCAGAGCACAGGAAAGGGGAAAACTTCCAAACTTGTTTTATGAAGCAAGTATCACTTTGACACCCAAATCTGACAAAGATTGCTTATGCAGACACATCAATGAAAACTATAGATCATTCTTGTTTGTCAATATCAAAGCCAAAATCCCAAATAAATTACTAGCATGTAAAATTACATATCATGACAATATATGGTTTATTCCAAAAGCGCAAGGACCATTTAGTAACAGGAAATTTCTTCACATCGGAAAGTCTCAGGAGGAAACGTGTATGAGCAGCTATCTCTCCAGGTTTTTAAAGGAATTTACCAAAAATCAACAATCATTATTGATAAAAACATTTAATTAAGAAACTGATTGCTGTGTTCCTTAATATGGAAAAAGAACTCTATTTTAGTCCAAAAATCATCTTCATGCTTATCAGGGAAGCACTAGAGACATTTCAAACAAATTTCTGAACAAAGGGATGCCCCAAATCAGCACCATTATTCATTATGGACTTCCTTGTCCCACTTGGGCCTATGCCAGCAAAATGAGACAAGAGAAAGATGTGAGAGAGGTAATGTCTGGGGAAATTGACATGGTCATTACTGCAGATGATGGTAAACCCAGAGAACCGTGAGAATCAAGGGACAGACTCCAAAAACACAAGAAAATTTAGTACATTATGGGAGTACAAAAGTCAAAGACTGAAACCACCAAAGCCTTCCTGTGCATAGAAAATCACCAGCTAGAAGATACAATGGAAGAGCCCATTTACTTTAATCAAATTCCGATGAAAACACTTAAGAAATGCGCAAGACTTGCATGAGGAAAATATTTGGTATTGAGAATATTTGGAAAAATGTTGGTATTGAGAAATGGGTATCCTCAAAAGTTAACGGAAAGCATGTAAATCAGTATATTGTGTATACAGGGTTATTAAAATGACAAATGCACATCCCCTGTTCATCAGCCTTTCCACTTTTGGAAATTTATCCTACAGACCTATTAACACATGTGCAGAATGATCTATATACATGGATATTCATGGCAGCATCGTTTGTAACAACGAAAGCCTGGAGACGTCTACATGTCCACAATGGAGGGCCAGTTATGGCACGGGGACTGACTGTGGGGCTGTAACACTGCTCTCTAGACTCTCAGAAAAGGCTCCCCAAGTGCAAACAGGGACACCCCTAGGATATATCTCTGGATGAAAAATATTCAAGTGAGGAGTTCCCTTTGTGCCTCAGCAGGTTAAGGACCATCGGGTTGTCTCCCTGAGGATGTGGGTTTGATCCTTGGCCTCGCTCAGTGGGTTAAGGATCTGCTGTTGCCGCAAGCTGAGGCATAAGTCATAGATGCAGCTCGGATCTGGCGTTGTTGAGGCTGTGGCACAGGCTGGCAGCTGAAGCTCCAATTCAACCCCTAGCCTGGGAACTTCCATATACTGTGGGTGTGACCATAAAAAATTTAAAAATTAAAAATATTCAAGCGAGGACATGCATAGACATGATGCACTATGTTATAAAAAGGAGGCGAGGATAAGAAAACATATTTATATTTGCTGGTGCATGCACAGAGAAGCTCCAGAAGAACACACCAAAGACTAATAACGGTTGAGGGGGAGTCCTGTGCAGATAGTGGCTGGGGAAGTTCACTCTGTACTTTTTTATATATTTTAAGATTTTTATACCATGTGAATATACTACCTAGTCAAGAATTCAAAATGGAAAAGAAGGACTAAGATAGTTATGTTTTGTGACTTGCTTTACCATAGTACCTATAAGATATGGTTCTTCCCTTATCCTATTTCTTTTTTTTTTTTCTTTTGCTTTTTAGGGCTGCACCCCTGCATATGAAGTTTCCCAGTGAATCAAAGCTACAGCTGCCAGCCTACCTCAGAGCCACAGCTACACAGGATCCGAGCTGTGTCTGCAACCTACACCACAGCTCACTGCAACCCGATGAGTGAGGCCAGGGATTGAATCCACAACCTCATGGTTCCTAGTCAGATTCGTTTCCGCTGCGCCATTTAGGAAAAGAGCATAAGCACACAGGGTCCTTCTTTTATCTCAGTGGCTGAGTGGTCAGGGGCTCTATCCTTGCAGTCTGATGACAGGGACCTGCCTCTGCAGTACCCAGGTCTCTGTACCGACTCACCCTCTGGAACCACCCGCCCCTCTTCCTCACTGGAAGGCTGTGGCCTTGCCCAGGTGTGGTTTCTGCCATAACGGGGGCGTGAGGAGGGTTCCTCTGCATCTGACCCAGAGATGTGTGTGGCTCCTGGATAAGGAGAGGATCTAAGATGGTGCAAATGTCTCTCCAGACACTCGGATTCTGTGCAAATTCTCCAGGTAGGCACTGTTACCGTCAGGCCAATGCATTTAGAAACCTGAACTTAAGTCCAAGGTCAGCAGTTAGTCTGTGTGTTCTCTGATTGACACGAACCATTTCAGACAAGTAAACCTCTCCTATTTCTACAGACTTTCCTTTGTTTGTTTGTTTGTTTGAACATATCTCTATTAAATTAAGGTTAAATGCAAAGAAAATGTTTTATACAAAATGCTGGGGGAAATCAGTTAAAATATTCATCCTAAGGGTTAAATCTAGGTTTGGAGGCAGAACAGTTACAGGGCTTCTATCAGTGACAGGACAGCTGCATGAGTCACGGCAGGGAGATGGGCAAACTACAGGCCAAGGGTGAAGCTCTTGCAGTCAAGGCCAAGGACAGCTCTCCAGGAGGCCCTCCATCCACTGGGCCTCTCCGACTCACATCACAAGCTTGGGTTTCCAAAGTACAGACGAGGCAGGGTTTTAGAAGCCAATTTAAGTATGATATGTAAAGATTCTTCACCCATCCCCCATCTTTAACATTTAAATTGATTTAACTTCTATTCTTCATCAAAACTAAGAACAAGGTTGCCCACCATCTCTTACATGAGTCAGCTATGAGCCTAAGAATTTCAGTTAGTTCCTCAGTCATGTTTAATCAGGAAGTTTTAGAGTGCAGTCAAGGCCTCCGTGAGAGTCCTGATTTCCGGCTCTGCAGAGTCGGCATTGATTCTCCAGCCTCATCATGATTTCCACAACTCTTTTACATTCTAGTTATGACTATTCAAGCAAGGGTTCTTTCTGGTTTTTTTTTTTTTTTTTTTTTTTTTTTGAAAATGGTAAATTGAAAGCAATACACTTCTGATTAAGAAGAACCTACTTTCTCTTTATAAGACAGGCATTAAAATTTAAAAGCCAGAACAAGAAATAAGTGCTAATGAAAATGTCAGCAAGTGAGAGTTTAGGTTTTAAAATGTTACTAATCTAATAAGAAACACAGGCTGGATGTGAAGGGTCCAGTGCCTTATGCCTTTGAAACACCCTTCAAATGTCACATAAAAATCATCCGTGATTCATTTGTATCAGTGATGACAAATCACTAAAAAAAAAAAAAAAAAAAAAAAAAAAAAAAAAAAAAAAAAAAAAGTCAAATCTGAATAAGTCCAATAGGAAAGCAGCCAGCAGCCTGTCTAAAGCTGGTTGAGTGGGTTCTCCAGCCACAGCCGCCTGGTTGAAGCCTGAATACTGCACAGTTTCTCTTGTAAGACAGATCTGCTTTCAATCTGTGTTTCTTCAATTTTTATCAGCGTTGGCCTAGATTTCCAAAGCTGAGCGAAGATGGAAATATTCTCTTCCCCCTTTAACCCATCTGTCTCCTTTTATTTACGTAATAGAGTATTTTTTCCCCTGAATAATGCTAACTTTTTTTTAAAGCCAAAATGAAAGTAAAATAAAGGGAAATGAAGGATCTTCTCTTGGGACTTAGGGCCTCCTGAGGAGTCTAGATTTCATGAATGCTGGCAGGAGGGGAGGCCCTACCAGCACCAAGGCCATTTCTCCAAGGAGCCACCAGCTTAGGCTCTCACTTCTCAGGTAACTAGTGACTCTCCCAAAGACAGAATGAAGGAATGTTCCTGAAAGCCTGCTGATGCTGGCCTCCTCATTCCAAAGGGAGGACAAGTATGTTGCTAAGTGCCAGCACGGGAAGTGTGTACAGCTATGCGGGCTTTGTTGGTGTTACTGACGCCAACAGAAGAATTTATCAAGTTAATGGTGTCTCATTGAGGGAATGGAAAAGCATATTATCAGTAAGAAATGACTGCTAAAGAAGACTTAATTACTACTATATGTGTTTTTAATGTTGGCTGAAAATACACAGGAAGACAAGCTAAGTGGCATGTGACAAGTCCTCATTTAGCCTGTCAGCCCTAATAGCATATTTAGGAAGACACACAAAAAATTAAAGAGATCAAGCAGATTTCCCTCGTCATCCCAAATAATTACAGTATTTGCTGGTGAGGTCAAGGTTTTGGCAGGCAGATCCTGACAAAGATAGTTCTATCAAATGAAAATTAGGAGTGGGACCAATGACAAGCCAGTGTGCAGAGGAACTGATTTGGCTGTATTCTGATATTTCCATTCTCATATTTCCACTTCACCAAGGACTTTTTACTTCCTACTCAATCTATTCAAACTCCCCTCCCCTCCCCACGTATCTACCCTTTTGAGGCGGCGACACAGCAAATCCTAGGGTCTGCCTGCCTCACCTCCAATGAGCAAGTGCTTACAGCTCCTGATACAGGGGCTGAGTAGAAACACAACAGCAAGTGCTGTTATTCTAGGCAATAACCCAGAAGACCGCCACTAGGATCACGCTGAGATCACCTGACACCGGCTTCGATGACTAAGATTCCCCCAAAGAAAGAAGAATGCATGTTTGCCCTGATCCTGATTCCTATCTGAAAACCTGTTTCTCTCCTTTTTGCTATAAAACTCCCCAGAATTCTTCCCAAAGGGGGGCAAAGTCCTGAAGGCATTAGCCTGCCGTGGCCTCCTTTGCCTGGCAAAGCAATAAAGCTATCTTTTTCTCCTTCACCCAAAATTCTGTCTCTGCATTTCTGTTAGGCACCTGTGGACAGAGGCTGAGTTTTGGCACCTTTGGGAGCCGCCAGCAAGCAGACAGTTTTTTTCCGATGTGCCAAGTCTCCAGCACCTGTGATAAGTGCAAGGGAGGTACGGGTGGCCTCAGTTTTCTGCAGATCAGGGAGGCCTTCCTGGTGGAGATGGTGGCCTGCTGAGAACTGAAGTGGGGGCAGGGCCTCAGGCAGAGAGGCCTCCATGCAGAGCAGGGGGGTGGAGGCTGGAAGGCAGAGGAGTTGAGGTGCCCAGGGCCCCTGCACCCCCGGGCAGGGCTGAGGCACAGGGTGAGGGCAGGCAGACGGCCCCAGGGACCACTACAGGCCCCTAGGCATCTGGTATCGGGTGAGCATATGCTCTGCAGGGTCCTGTCCTGCCCATGTGAGAAAGTGGGCAAAAAGAAAGAAGGTAACACTACACACACTGGATGTCCTCAACAGAAGGCTGAGGTTTTTTCCCCTTGGAAAAATATTTCAAAAGCTGATGTTGAAAGAAACATGTAAAATGGACTTAAGGCAGTTTAAATTCAAAGGGACAGCTCTGGACCTGCTGGTGATGGGGATACTTCTGGCAAGGGACAGTGAGACGCTAGCCCTGCAGCAGCCCTGGGAAGAGGGAGACAACCTATTCTGGACCCTGGCACTGAGTCCCAGGGTGGCAACCATGGAAGTTTGTCAACTTTTGCTAGATTTTACCCTGAAACTGAAAATGATGAGTACACCCTGTGTGACAAAACACTGTCCATTTAGCACATTTCCTGAATTGTGTAGGAACTGAACTAAGGGCAGGAACTCAGAAGGGAAGACAATGCGGGACGATGTGGTGCTGCCCAGTATCACCTGAGCAGGAACCCCAAACCTTCTGGGGGCACAGGAGGGAGCAATGGATGCTGGAGTGGTGTGCAGAAGGCAGCTGAAAGCAGAGGCTGAGGGCTGAGATGATGGAAACACCCCGTCTTGCACCCCAGGCCAGCCCTACTGCATCTCAGTCTCTGGGAAGGGGGGGCTGGGAACAGGATTTTCTTCCTGATGTTCCAGGGGTTTTCTCATGCACATCAGGAATTAAGAGCCTCCGTTTTAAGAGATGAGTAGATGAAAAAAGGGAATGCGGTAGAGGTGATGTCATGAGGCTAGGACTTGACGAGGGTGGTGCATTGAGACCTGGATGCAGAGGGAGAGGGGGCTGGGCAGCTGGACCCCAGCCTGGTTGTGCCAACCCTTGGCTGCTGGGCACAGGGCAGTGATTCCGACCTTAGCTACAGGTTCAAATGGCCCATGGGAGTGAAAAATGTACATGTGTATGGCTTCATTTACAGAATTTCCAAATTATCTCCTGGGTGAGGCCTAAGCATGTGTATTTAAATAAAAAGGTTACACAGGTATAGAGAGGGGTAAGGACCACTGCATGGGGCTATGCAGAGCCATGGGGAGTTCCAAAGCAAAGAAGCACACCTGGATCTTCTTCCCATCAAATAGAAGGCTGATACGCAACAGTGGTAGATTCTAGAAAGGCTAGGTTACCACTGACTATTTACTACAGAATTTAGTGGCATCTACTACATCTAAAAGTGAGAAGAGAAAATTCCTGTTTGGGGAGCACGCAATGTAATTCATAAAAAGTGCTGAAACAGGAAAAAGCCCCACCATTTCCTCCCCGCCCTGAATTCTGAGGGCAAATTAGAATTTGTATTTCCTGTAAACAAACCACATCTAAGTACCTACCCAGGAACACTGATTCTTAGCTAACTGGCTAATCCTTTAGGGAACCTTAAACCACTGATAAGTCTGTGCTCTGAAAGAGTGAAGGTTTGGAAAATATCTCAGAGCAAAGGTTCTGATTAGCAATGCTGAAGAGGGAGGGTTGAAGGATTCCAGCAAAGTTGCCTAAAGCTGCACAAGTTAATTAATGATTTAACCTTTGCTCAGGGATCCCTAACCAACCAAATCAACTTTTTGGCATTCTGAAAGTGATGCAGAAGTGGGTGGTAGAAATTTCATATTATCTCTTAGGATTAAAGTATTGAGATATTTTGAGATATTTTAATTCTTCTTCTCTCTCTCTTTTTTTTTTTTTTTTTTTTTTTTTGGCTATGCCCAAAACATATGAAATTTCCTGGGCTAGGGATTGAACCTCGCACCCAGCAGTGACCTGAGCCACTGCAGTGGCAAAGCCGGATCCTTAACCTGCTGCACCACAAGAGAACTCCATCAAGTGCTCAGATACCATAGATCACCAACAACATGAAGACACGGCTCTTCTCCCAAGGAAATGAAAACTAACACATGGCTAGTACCTATACAGCGTTTGATCAGAACAATATTTCATAGCATGTCTTCAAATACATTGCACAGATAGCACAGATTTTATACTTTTAAAATGTCCCTAAATATCGCGGGCTGGGGAAGCTGAGGTCCAGGGAAGGGCAGCTTATTGTGTAATATTATGCAGAATCAAACTTGTGGACGAATAAAGATGCTCGGTGCTAGTAAACCTCTACAAGAAGGCGGCAGTGCAAACAGTCCCCTCGGGTTGTATTAAAAGGCGGTTTCTAGTATAAAGGCTGCCCCTTTGGTTTTTAATAATTTATTATGGTTTAATGGAGGTACATGATAAATTATATATTAGGCCATAGTTCAGAAACTTCCCTCATGTAGACCCAGGCTGAAGCTGTAATTTTAGTCACATTCAAGAAATAGATTCTTTTTTCCTCATTTGTCTTCAGGTGCATTGATTTAAGAAGCATTGAATAAACACATTCACATTGATTCCAGCTGCAGAACAGCTGGTCTCTGCTGGGCACTCCTAGGTGCCATGCTTGGCATTTGTCATCCATTTAACTCTCCCTACAGTTTTGTCATGTGAGGTGTTACCTTCACTTTTCTAGGGAAGGAAATTAAGGTTCAGGGAAGATAGGTCATTTATCTGAGATGAAAAGGCTAATCAGCGGCAGAGCCAAGTCCAAAGCCGGGCCACCTTAAGTTGGCTCCTTCCACTTTTTATTTATTATTATTTTATTTTATTTTATTTTTTAGGGCCGCACCTGTGGTATATGGAGGTTCCCAGGCTAGGGGTCGAATTGGAACTGTAGCCGCTGGCCTATGCCACAGCCACAGCAATGTGGGATCCAAGCTGCATCTGTGACCTAAACCACAGCTCATGGCAATGTCAGATCCTTAACCCACTGAGCGAGGCCAGGGATTGAACCCGCATCCTCATGGATGCTAGTCAGGTTCATTAACCGCTGAGTTATGATGGGAACTCCCTCCTTTCACTTTTAAAAGACAAATTCAAGTCTTCCGACAAAGTCAGCCACTCCCCCAGTTGTGCTAATCTGGATGGCTTGCGTGTTTCTGGGACTCTATCTATTATGTAGTAATCATTTACAGATTTTTCTTCTTCACAAAATTATGAGCTCCTTGAAAGCAGGATGCCCATCTTCCTGACCATCTCTGAAAGCCTGGGAACTGATTCATGCACTCAACTGTCTGCTAATCACTCTGTGAGGACTGGATCCGGGAATGAACAAGATGACCTGGTCCTTGAACCCTGGAGCTCACATTCCAGGGGAGATGGACATTAGGTCAGCTGTGGAGTATGATAAACGCTACAATGGCAAAGGTGCTGGATTACTGAGTTTATGAGACTAAAGACTCTATCCTACTGGGGGAAGGAGAAGGGAGCTGGTTCCCTTTAGCGGTGACAGTGACTGAAGAAGGAAGATGTCTTGGTTGAGGTGAGAGGTTGATTCTGACTTAGTCAGGGGTGGGTGGGGGGGAGAAGGTTCTGGGAGGGGGGAACAATCTGTGCAAAGGCAGGAGGCAAGAGGAAAGAGGAGAAGGAGGGCAGTGGAGAAGGATAGGGCTGCATATGGACAAGGACCAGACTGGGAAAGTCCTTGACAGCTTATTATTCTAAGGTTACTGGATTCAAGCACTGAGTGATAAGATTAGGTTTGAGTTACTTTAACTACAAAGGGGAGAATGAACTACACAGAGGAGGAAGCAGAGGCAGGAAGCCCAGATAAGAACAGTCTCCTAGTCAAGATGAGAGGCTCTGGGCCTGTACAAGGGCAGTGGCAGCAAAGATGGAGAGAAGGCTCTGGATGCAGAATCAGCAGGTTCAGTTTCTAACTAGATAGAGGTGATGAGTGATGGAGAGGGGTCAAGGTTTCCAGCCTGGGTAACTGGAGAGACAGTGAGTGTTTTTCTGATTTAGGGTGGAAGACAGGATGATGAGCTTAGCTAAGGACTAGTTCTATGTCTGGAGTGGATGTGTGTACACCCAGAGGGAGGTCCAGAGTGGGAAGTTATCAGCTCTAAGACTGAGGGAGAGAAGAGAGCTCCCTGGAGCAGTATCTGAAGTCAGATAAAGGCAGACAGCACAGAACCCCAGAAGGAAGATGGGAACAGAGAGAAGAAAGTCCAGGAGAGCACCATGACCAGGAAGCCAAGGTACAGCTTCTCAAGAGGGTGGGAGTGATCCCACAGGGCCGAATTTTCCCCCACAGTCAGGCAGATGAAGCCCTGGAGATGGTCAGTGTCTTTGCAGTGTGAGGTCAGGTGCACAGGGAAGAGGGCAGGGCTGGGGCCTTGGAGGGGGCAGAAGCCAGGCCGCTGTGGGAGAGGACGTAGCTCGAGGGCTCGGCAAGGCAAGGCCCATCTTGACCCCAGATCCCCTCACTGATATCCAGACCATGAAAAAACTGTGGTTTCCCCTTTACAATGTGTTTCCCATAGTTGTGGGGACGCTAACAGGTGTGTCTGCAGGGTCGAGTGCTGCCTGCTGAACAGACTCAGAAAAGGACAATGGAAAGGGAGTGGAGCAGACACAGAACCAGGACTGTCGATCACTGGTGTGAAAAGACACCATTGGTGGTGGTGGTGGGGGGATATCATGGCCTTTTCTGACCTGCAGTGGGAGCCTCCTGCCTTCAGAGCCCTCCCCAGGCTGAAGTGACTGAATAGAGATGTTGAGAGCATTTCTGGGCCATGAACAAAGGGGAGAATGCTGGTCTCAGAGTGTCTGTGGAATCTTACTCATTGTAGACGCCTGGCAGTGAGCTGAGAGTTAGAGCCGCCACGTGGTCCCCCTTTCCTGTGTGTTTTGATCCTGTCCCTCAGCTTCCTTGGCCTGATCCCCCGCCACCACCACTGCCCTTGAAATTATGCTCCCAGACATTCCCCTCCTTCGGGTAGACGTTTCTCTCAGATTTTGTAGGAAATTAAGATTCAGCATGTCCAACTAGCCTTATTGTTTTCACCATAAAATCTATCTCCTTTAATATTTCCTATGTTTTGTGAGTAATATCACCATACCGTACACCTGGCTGCTAGAGTTCTCAAGGTCAAGGTACCTGCTCTATTTCTTTATCCCCACATTACACTGGCCACATGTCCCTTCAAGTCATAGCATTAAGGGGTCCAGTCCCCAAATTCTCTGACTTCTCATCTTCACTTCCTCTTGCCTGGACCATGGGAAAGGTTGCCCTTGGGTATGTGGTCTCGTTTTGCTCCCATCCATTAATCCTCCACAAGGTTTGTAAATTCATTGCTCAAAACCACAAATCTGATCATGTGCCTCCCGTACGAGTTTATAAACTTTCAGTGAGCCCCGGCTATCAGCGGCTTACAGTTGAAGCTCTTTAGCTTCGCTCGAAAGGCCTCTGCAAATCTACCTTTACTTCATCCCAACCATGTGCAGGGTGCATGCTACCGACGTGCCTGAGTGATCACGTCTAGTTCCAGGAGCATCTTATGAGTTAGGTACCATGATGTTCTGTTGCTCCGTAGACATTAAGGAAGAAGGAGCTTGGTTAAGTGACCTGGTTTGGGATCACGAGGCTACGATGAGCCAGGAGTCCAAATCACAGTTGGTGCACTTCACCCTCTGTTGGGACAGCACAGCTCCTGCCTCCGTCATGTCTAGCCTGGTAACCATGCCCTCAGGCTTGCATCACACCCTGATAAAACCAGGGTGTGGGATGCCACAAGGACTCGGTGAGGTCACAGGTGCCTGGAGCTGGACGGGCTTCACGCAGGCAAGGCCCCACCCCAGGCACTGGTCCTGGGGTTCCCAGCACAGGTCCGGCTGTACTGACGCTTTATGAGGACTCATTTCTGAGGCTACACAGGCTGACTTAGACCAGAGTGGCTGCCCTGATTAGCTTCGGGGATGATGATAAAAACTGTAAAAATGAGAAGAGAGGAGAAGATGTTCTTCGCATTTGACTGCACTGAATCTAGCTATGCAGAGAGATGAAAGCAAGCTCCATTTCTTATAGTCCCTCAATGTCAAGTGGAAAAGGAAGTAAAAACCTACACAAAATGAATCCGCTTCTCTTTCCTTTTGGTAAAATGGAGACGATCCCAGGGAAATGTAGATAGAAATGACTGGTTTTCTGCGAAAGAATTTAGCTTTTTCAGAAATGAGAAAATAAGTCAATTAGGATTAAAGAAATCAACATGCAACAAGTATTTAAGAAGCACCACTTTTTGTCAAACCTGGCACTTTTTGCCAGGACCCTGTGGGAAATACTTAAAAATAAAAACAAAATAAAGTGGGGGGTTGACCTGTTAGAATTGCTTGGAAGAAGTATTAAAAGTAATTTTAACTGAAAACGAGTTTCATATAAAATGATAATAACAAACTGTGTGCCCAGAACATCTCCCAGGTCCTCAGTCTCAGGGGGATATGATCCGTTCTCATTCACCAGGTGGAAAATGAGGCTCAGATCACTTAAGGCACTTGCCCAAGCTTGGATAATTTAAAAGTGGCAGATTTATGATTTGAATCCAAGTTGTTTCCTTTCCTACACAAAGCCAATGCAAAAACATCATCACTATGCTTTTTAAAGGTCGGCTACTCTCATTTTAAAAACTTAACCAGGGTGGCTTATTCATATCGTATTTCCTACATTGGAAAAAGTCACGTCGAGTTTCCAAATAAATGTACCTCTACTTTATGCAACTGAAAAACTGGCCGCGAAGCCACATTTTCTTCAGAGAGTGCTACATACCACAGATTGACAGGAACAAAATTCATTTCCTCATTTACATAAAATCGATAATTGTTCTATTTCTTTTTAAAGTTGCTCTAAGTTCTCCCCCTTTATTTCTTCCTTCCTCCCTTCCTTCCTTTTTTCCTTTCTTTCTTTTTTTAGGGCTACCCACAGCATATGGAAAGTCCCAGGCTAGGGGTTGAATTGGAGCGAGGCTGGGGATGGAACCCGCATCCTCATGGATGCTAGTCAGGTTCTTAACCTGCTGAGCCACAGTGGTAACTCCCAAGTTCTCCTTATTTCTTATTTGACAGTACACTTTTCAATGTTCACAACCACCCTGATTTGATTATTTTAAAGTTCAGATGGTCGTTTGTGGAATTCCTTAAAATGGGGCCTGTCTATGCATCTTCATATGGGATTAGTAATCACGGCACAGCTTGGGGTGTCCTAATTTTCCCTCCACTACCATCCCCTCACAAACATTAACCGAGAGGCCGGCAATTTCCAAGCATGTTTATATTATAAAAACAGCATTTACATCTACATAAATAGCTTTCCTGGGCACAAAATACAAAATGAATCTATCACTGTTATTTCCTATTATATTCCAGGATATTGCCTTGCTAAATCGCAGTCCCTAAAACCCACAGGGAAAAAATAACACAAACCGCCTACCTTTTCCACTGCAAGGTACACGGGCTGAAACATGCCGTTACATAAATATGCCTCTGCTAATTAATTAGAGCTGGCCATATTCATTTTTCTAAAGTAAGAAATGAAACCAAATAGTGTAATTTACTTTTTTTTTGTCCTGCTCTAGTTAAAATTAAAAAAGGCCAGAATAAACTCAGCTGAAGAATGTTGCTTACAATTCTTTTTTTCTAATTTTTCAAATCAATGGGTATTAAAAAAACCCCAACACCCTCATATTCAGTGTGTTGTTGGTTTTACATGATAGGGCGGCTAATTAAAACTACTGCACATCCTGGCACATTCCAGTATTCAGTTTATGATTGTGAAAAGGTCACATACTTGAAAATAAAGTTGGGTACGCCTCCCGTATTTAGCTCAATAATCACAGAGCGTGTTTAAAAATAATTTCCAGTTCTCTCTTCCAAGCAGCTTCTTTTCGTTTCCCTGTTTTCTCGTGACTGCTCATCAATCCACCTCTCTTCCTTGAGATGGTCAGACTTACTCAGGCCCTCCAAATGTCTTGGCAACCTGACAGTTTTGTGCAGGGCATTAGAAAACAAGAATTCACGTTTGATTCTTGTAAAAACAAAACAAAATTCTAGAAAAATACAATTCCAGAACTAGGATACTTAGCTAAGATCCACACAGTATCAGTGGCATTGATCTTCCAGGTAAATGTGACAAAGAAAGAGACTTTTAAGCCGCTGCTCCTTGGTTAAGGAGAGAATGTCCTGGCCTCTAGTTGGATGGTCTCTGGATGCATTCGGGGCATCTGTTGGTCCCATCTCCCATCCCAAACCACCCCACCCCCAACACAACCGGAGCTTCATCTGATCTTTTCAAAATGAATCATAACCTCAGGACAAGCCTCCATCTTTTCATGCTATTGATGTCTGGTTAACCCATCAGGGTCAGCACATCCTCCAGTTTCTCCCACGTTTAGAAACACTCACTGCTTCATGCTTCCAAGCCTTTACCATATGTCGTTTCAAACTGCTCCTCGGTTTCAGGACTTCTGCTCCGTATCTTAAAATGTTGGTGGATACTCTGCCTCCTGTCTGTCCAAGGTCTGGTAGGCTAACGTTTGTTGGTTATGCAGCATCACTTACGTGATGTCAGTCCAAGATAAACAAGGACTCAGGGACTTCGCAGACTCAGCACGAGGTTGCTCACTTCTTACATGTGGCATTGCCTTCTCATGACCCTTTAATAGTCTTATACAGGGATGTAAAAACAGGCCATCATTATAAAAGTATAGCTAGAACTGGAGACAATTACTAGTACTTGACTAGAGGAAAGGAAACAACTTGTTATACATAATTCAAAGGAAATCTTGGTGAGCCTGCCCTCTGCCTATTGTTTCAAACAGGGTTTACTTTCCTGTTAGAACACTCCCTAACACCATACACAAAAGTAAACTCAAAATGGATTAAAGACCTAAATATAAGACCGGATACTATAAAACTCTTAGAGGAAAACAGGCTGAACACTCTCCAACATAAACTGCAGCAATATCTTTTGAGATCCACCCCCTAGAAAAATGAACATAAAAGCAAAAGTAAACAAATAGGACCTAATTAAACTTAAAAGTTTTTGCTTAGCAAAGGAAATCATAAAATAGTCAAAAAGACAACTTGCAGAATGGGAGAAAAATCTTTGCAAATGAAGCAACTTACAAGAGATTAATCTCCAAAGTATAAAGACAACTCATTTAGCTCAATATAAAACAAACAAACAAACAAAACAAAAACAGGCAACACAATCAAAAAGTGGGCAGAAGATCTAAATCGACATTTCTCCAAAGAAGACAGAGGGCCAAAACACACATGAAAAGATGCTCAACATCACCAATTATTAGAGAAAAACAAGTCAAAACTACAATGAGGTATCACCTCACAGCAGTCAGAATGGTCATCATCAAAAATCTACAAACAGGAGTTCCTATTGTGGCTCAGTGGTTAACAAATCCGACTAGGAACCATGAGGTTGCACGTTCGATCCCTGGCCTTGCTCAGTGGGTTAAGGATCCGGCATTGCCATGAGCTGTGGTGTAGGTTGCAGACGTGGCTC
Source organism: Sus scrofa (assembly GCF_054392235.1). Taxonomy (NCBI): domain Eukaryota; kingdom Metazoa; phylum Chordata; class Mammalia; order Artiodactyla; family Suidae; genus Sus; species Sus scrofa. The sequence goes on along the minus strand of NC_139388.1, from coordinate 105,578,180 downwards.
AGATCTGATGTTGCTGTGGCTCTGGCATAGGCCGGCGGCTGCAGCTCCAACTGAACCCCTAGCCTGGGAACTTCCATATGCTGCAGGTGCAGCCCTAAAATAGCAAAAAAAAAAAAAAAAAAAAAAAAAAAAAGCCCCCCCCCCCCCCAAAAAAATCTACAAACAATAAAATGCTGGAGAGGGTGTGGAGAAAAAGGAACCCCCCTACACTGTTGGTGGGAATGCAAATTGGTACAACCTCTATGGAGAACAGTATGGAGGTTCCTCAAAAACTAAATATAGAACTACCATATGATCCAGCAATCTCACTCCTGGGCATCTATCCAGAGAAAACTGTAATTCAAAAAGATATATGTAAGTTGCCTTTTTTGTTTTCTCTTTGGTTTCCTTTCCTGTGCAAAAGCTTGTCAGTTTGATTAGGTCCCATTGGTTTATTTTTGCTTTTATTTCTGTTGCTTTGGGAGACTGACCTTAGAAAACACTTGTAAGGTTGATGTCAGAGAATGTTTTGCCTATGTTTTCTTCCAGGGGTTTGATGGTGTCCTGTCTTACACTTAAGTCTTTGAGCCATTTTGAGTTTATTTTTGTGCATGGTGTGAGGCTGTAGTCTAGTTGCCAATGGGGAGAGGGAGGGAGTGGGATGGACTGGGAGCTTGGGGTTAATAGATGCAGACTATTGCCTTTGGAATGGATTAGCAATGAGATCCTGCTGTGTAGCACTGGGAACTATGTCTAGTCACTTATGATGGAGCATGATAATGTGAGAAAAAAGAACGTATACATGAATGTGTAACTGGGTCACCATGCTGTACAGTAGAAAAAAAAATAATGGGGAAATTAAAAAAATTAAAAAATAAAAATAGCATAGCAGAAAATTGGTGTAAAAAAAAAGATATATGTATCCCAATGTTCACTGCAGCATTATATACAATAGACAAGACATGGAAGCAAACTAAATTTCTATTGACAGAGGAGTGGATAAAAAAGATGTGGTACATCTATACAATGGAATATTAGCCATAGAAAGAATGAGATAATGCCATTTTCAGCAACAAAGACATTGTCATATTAAGTGAAGTAAATCAAAGACAAACATCGTATGATATCATTTATATGTGGAATCTAAAAAAAGGATAAAAATGAACTTATTTGCACTGCAGAAACAGACTTTGACAACAAACTTATGGTTACCAAAGGGGACAGGCTAGGGGGAGGGATGGCATATGCACACTGCAGTATATAGAATGGATGGTCAATGGGGACCTACCGTATAGCTCAGGGAACTCTACCTGATCTTCTGTGATACCCTAAATGGGAAAATAATCTGAAAAAGCATGGCTGTGTGTACATGGATCACTGGATCACTTTGTTGTGCAGCAGACATTATTACAACATGGTAAATCAACTCTACTTCAATAAAACTTAAAAAAACCATTTTATACATCTTTACAATGTTTTTCAATGTCAGCATCTTATCTCTAGGAGGTCTACTTTTATTTCTATTATTTAACATTTCCAATTTGCAATGACTTTAGCAAGAGGTAAGAGTCAATCCTCCCCACTTTCTGAGAAGGTGGCAGAGGAAAAATGGCAAGGAGGCAGCCTGATGGGTTCATGCTAAGCTATGGGCAGCAGCTGATTCAAAGCCTATGATTGTGGGTTCTGACCCCAGCTGCTCCTTCCATCTGCTGAAGCAGCAGGAGAGAAGTTCTGAAGACCAACCATTTCCTTATCTAAAATGCCATGTTGGGTTCACAATAATCACCGTGAGTAACAGTATCAGCACAAAGGGCTACGTGAGGCCTCGGAATAATGCTGCAGGGTGTGATAACAAAATAAATATAGGGTTGACTATCTAATATTAATGACTACTTTAAATTAAGATTAATTATTAATTAAAATTAAAATTAATTAATTGAAGATTTAGTAATTCACAATCCCCAAACTGAAAATATCAAAGCAGAGAGGTTAAACGATTTGCCAGGCTTATGCAACAAGCTGATTTCTGAGCTAAATGAAATCCATAGCTTCTTGCATCCATTTTCCTCATCCTCTGTTAAATTTAACTGCAATGAAACTGAGCTTATCAATACTTCATTAAGCAGGATCTTCACTGCTCTGCACACCCCCTAGGGCACAGCTAAGGTTTCCACTAGTGACCAGGGAACACCACACACTACAGATGCCCAGAGGGAGATCTCGAAAGGAAGCACACTCTGGTTCCTCCCAAGATGCCCCACTGCCAGACACGGAGACCGCTTGATACAGCAGTAACCCTCCATATACTCTAAACTGGGTACCCGAAAGCTTCTGTGTGTTCCACAGAATTTACAAGGAAACCAAAAAAGTGAAAGTTTAAATCACAGAAGCCATGACCAGCTCCTACCCCACTGTTCCTTAGTACCAAACAAACAGGAAGAATGAATTACTATAATTTCGTTTAGTAAGTAAGAACTAATCCAACAAAATTAAGATGAGAGTAGAGGTGGGATCCCGTGATGGCAGTAATGTGATCCTTGTTGGTCCCAAGGAGACAGGGGTCTGTGGTCTCAGAGAATTCCCTTCCCACCTGCCAGGTCTACTCTTTGAAAGCTGCTAAGCTATTCAGTCCAGTGGAAGTCAGAAAACAGCTTTTAATAGGTAACATGGTAATTACTGGCAGATGACACATTTATTTACCTGGAAAACAATTACATGAAAAAATACACAGAAGAAGAGGATTTGACACAGCAGCAGAGTCAAAATTTCTGTACCAAAATTGATGGCTTTTATATAGAAACAACACTAGCTCCAGGGTATCAAGAAAAAAGTGATTCCATTTACTGAAGCAACAAAAATGATGAAAGGCTTAGGAATAAGCTTCATTAAAGGGTATAATTTCTACAGGAAGGAAATTAAAAATGCCATCAAGGGACAGGAAAATCTGAGTATGAGAAAGGCTTATTATGTTTAACCTCACAAAGGGACAAATTCAAAGTTAAGAATTTGTTTAGATTTTAAAACCTACTATAAGTTCAGATTTTAAAACTTACTATAAAGCTGCGGCAATTAAAACAATGTGGTACTAACACAGGGAACAGAGAAGAAGATCAAGGGGAATAAACTAACATGCATAAGGGAATTTAATACATGATAAAAGGGAGATTTCAAGTTGGGGGGGAAAGGATGGACCGTTCAGTCAGCAGAACGCAGAGAACTGGATGCAGGGCTACAATAAAGTAAGTTGCATCTTCACCTCTCACCTTCCACAGATACAAATGCCAAAGGGAGCCATACTTCCAAGTGAAAACAATGAAGCAATAAAGGGACAAGAAACCGTGGTAGATTTCTTTTTTAAGGACAGAAGAGCTCAAGTGTGATAAATCTAGACACCACAAAGGAAAAGGCTGATATATTTGAATGCAAAAAAATATATAAAAAGCCATAAAAAGTCTATTAGCAATTCCAAAGACAAATGTAAACCAAGAAAAAAGTGCTTAAGTTTTGTGATACATAAAAGAGGCTTATTTCCCTAACCATACACACACAGAACCACAGTTCAATAGAACAATGGGAACCGATTTAAACGAGTTTTAATAGAAAACTGAATACAAATAGCTCTTGAAATATGGAAAGATGCTCGCTCTCAGTTTTATGTGCACCTATCTTTTTAATTTTAACCAGTTCTACTAGTTTAGACGAAAAAGTTTCCAAATAGAATAGGTGGAAAGAGAGGCCCTGTACACACTGCTGGTGGGGCTATACTGTGAGTGCTGTGGAGAAGAATCTGGCATTGTCGAAAACGCATGACCCATGGACCAGCTACTCCCCTTCCCGAATCCACCCTGTAGATTCCTGCAGTGTGAAATGATGAATGGGGAACACTCTTGAGCACTCCGCACAGCAAACCTTGAAAGCCACCTGGCCGGCCATGGACAAAGTGGCATCCATCTGCGTGGTGAGAGAGGGGCGGCCCTGTGCCCCACGCAATATGGGACGCCTTTGCCAAACTATATTGCTCAGTGAACGGAGAGGGGTGTCTAAGCATGTGCAAGGCTAGTCGCTGTTGTGAGACACAGGCACACACACACACACCCCTAGGAAGGAGAGAACAGCCCTGGTGAGAAATGCAGAAGTCTGAGTGGGTCAAGCCTGGGTGGGAGCTGGGGCTGCAGGCAGGGTGGGGAGGTTTGTATTTCCACTGGGAACTCCTCATATCTTTTGAATTCTGTGCCAAGCACATGGACGACCTATTAAAAAATCAGTAACACACACTTTGACCTCCTAAAAATTCTGGCTTGTATAGTCTGGTAGCTAATAAAAAGCTAAGTCTGGGAGAATTAGACCTTTCAAGTAAAAGAAGCAAGAACACACACGTGTAGATTTTCTGACCATTTACTAAGTATTAAATTTCATTGTTTTACTAAACAAATGAAGTATTAGACTTGTTTTAATAAAGAAGAGGCTTTCATGGGAAAAAGGTAACAGAGATTTGCTTTTTAAGCAGCTACCCTTCTCAGACTCATGTGTGATTCTTTTAACAGCAGTTGGCAGTATTGCAAGTTCATTGCAGAAAAGAGAGGGAGACGGGAGAAAAGAAAAATTATCTTTTCAATTCCAAAGTATCCAGGGTGATGAAGTTTAGTCAATAGTTTTATCTGAGCAGTCCCAGTACATCTGCTTTTAGCCTCTACTTCAACTTTTCCAAATGAAAAAACTATTTCAAAATTTCATTTATGTACTGCTACCTCAATTTCTATTTCATTAATTTCCTAAGAGTTTTCTGGCTTGAAAATTTCACTGCATTTCAAACTCCTTATAATAATGATGTAAAACATTTTAAAACAGGCATATGGACAAGGAAAATACTGTGACTGCGCTGTATAAATCATAAACAGCCAGGCAGCTAAATTAAACCCAATGGTGTTTTTCCCTTTATAAATACAGTAAGTGCATTGTTGTGAAAATACTCAAAGTGCTAACAAACTCATTATTTCCACATCTCATCTTTATTGTTACCTAGCTGCTTCCATGCGTTTCAGTTTTATGGCTGCTCTTTCACTAGACAGACCCATAAAAATACTTAATAAGTCCAACTGTTATTTGTTAGGAGGCTGGAGTCTGTGATCATTGAGAAAAGCCTCATGGGACAGAGTTCCAAGCCAGGCTTTTTTCCTGACTTACATTTTTCCCTGGATGGGAGTATAATGACCATTAAGCATTATTTTAGTCTCTATTTCAAAGGGGCCTTTGCAAGCTGGTCTGCCTGCCAAGAAGCACATTGGGTTCCTGAGAAGACAACTCCCTTCCTTCACCTGGTTTGGTTTCAGACAGGCGGAGTGAATGCAGGAAATGCTGCTTCTCTGGGCTGCTCCAACTTTAGAGCCATTTACAGCTTGCTGGCAGGAACCATCCATCCTTTGCCTCTGGAGAAATTCACAGAGGCCAGAAGCAACTCATTCTCGGGGTAGAGAAATTGGTTGGGATAGTTACCACGCTCCATGTGGAGATCTGTGCGGGGCCTCTCCCTTGGAGGTGCGATGCAAGACTAGAAGCTTGATTTCTACAAGTTCCCGGTTAAGTTATCTTGCTTGCATTATGCAGACGGAGAAGTGGTAGACCACAGACCTGGAACTCCAGCCACCTGCAACTACAAAGCAGACCTCGGCCTCTGCTAAGGATTATGGTTTAGGAGAGTCTGTTCTGTGCGTGATGACGGCTTTGATCGCTCTGGGGAGGCTCGTGATAAACATTAAGGAACACGTGGTTCTCTAGTGATCCAAGGGTAGCTCTCACCTCCACTGCACCCCTGACTCTCCAGGCTCTCAGATGGTTTATAGTAAACATATAAAAGTGTCGGTCTGATATAGAACAGGGAAATCAAGGTAAGCAGAGGCTCCGAGGAGAACTTGGCCCCGGGAAGAAAGAAGTCGATGGAGAACTTGGAAATAAGCCTAAGAGGCTAGAATGACTCTAGGCTGGAGAAAGGCCACTTGGGAACACGTTAGGACACGTGGAGAAAGAAGGAGCTGGACGTATCCATAATGTACTGGTTCAGGGACTTAGAAGGACAAGGAACTGCTTCTGTCTCCAGGGCCACCAGTGGGCTTCACTCACCCTGGGTTGGTGGCTGAGGTCAATCACACCGTGACAAAGGTAAAACACCTAAAACCATTATGTGTGACCCAGATCCTAAGGCGCTGCCCTGGTGGCCCTTACAGCACCGGTGATTCTACAGATAATCACGCAGGGGTGAAGGGAATTACTGTCGCAGAGAGACACTGCCACCAGGAAGGTTTGAACATGGACATCTGCTACACAGATTACACTGCCTACTTTTACTATGTTCACACCAGACAGATACATAGATATGGATCTGTAGATATATAGATGAATAGATACAGATATGTAGATATGTAGATGTCAGTTTTAGCAGAATGAGCATCATCTAAAAAAACCCCACTGCACCCTGCAGCTGATTCAGTGTCAACTCTCACTGGGGACAAAGAGGGAGGGCTGATGATGACCCCCTTAGCTCAGGGGGTGCCAGGGACTGGCTCCACACCTGGGGAGGCCAACCCCAAACTCTGCCCAGACTGACTTCAAGTCTCATGTCAGACTTGGGCAAAGGGACTTGAGATCAGAGCAAGTAACTCTGCTGCTCAGCTCGTTGTGAGCAACGAGGTTCCACAGAAAGAGCATCGTATCCACAGGTGGCTTCTCCAGGGGAAGAGACTCATCTGCATAACAAGGAAAAGCAGGGGTTTCCAGGATGGAAAAATGCATTTTTGAAATGATTTAAACTATCTCGGTTTTGTTCCATCATCACCTCCTCCCCGTTTCTTAATACCAACCATAGAATTACTTCACCTCCTTGCTATAGTCACGCGTGCTTTCTCTCCCCCAACCCTCAACCAGTGTTCTGGCGATTTATGTTTCTACTGTACTCTATTTTTGTCTTAGTAAATGAATGTAAGTGTGCAAGGGTATATGGTATTATACCAAGCTCCATTAAAGAAAAACCTATGTAAATTCTTCAGCATTAATACACTATTTTTCTAATCTTGTTATAATGGAATCAAGGGACTGGATTTCATTGTAATGAAATTTTGCTGTATTGAGTATTTCTGCCCCCATGAGACTTAACCAATATCAATACAGATAAAAATAAGTTCCTTAAACATATTTTTATCAGAGATACTAGAAAATAATTCTAGAGGATACTAGAAATCAATTTCTAGGGTCAGTTTTTAACTATTCACCTGACTCAGTCCTCTAGTAAGAAACAGAAACATGGAGGGGGGATGGGCGCATTTTACACAAGGGATGGGAGCTGGGGGGCACTCATGTTGAAGGGGCATCTAACAGAAAGAAATCAATAGTAACAACAAAAATGACAACATCTTACTGAATAAGTAAACTAGTCAAGAGAGAGCTTTTGATCAAACAGTAAATAATGGGGAATTCTAGCACCCATTTTTGCCTGCTCTTGTCAAGTAGGTGTTATGAACACTGTCCTCCCAGAGTTCACATATCGAGGCCCTAAGCATTCAGACAGAGGTGGGGGCTTTGGGAGGTAATGAGAGTCAGAGGGGGTGGTGAGGGTGGTGGGGCTGGATTAGTGCCCTTATTCCAAGAGAGCGCAGAGCAGAGCTCTCTCTTTCCCTCCCCACCCCCACTGGCCTTTTCTCCAGGCTCACAAAGGAGAGGCCATGTGATTACACAGCAAGACCGTGGCCCCCTCCGAGCCAAAGGAAGAAGCCTCAGAATAAAATGCACCATCCTGGCACTGTGAGCCAGGGCTTCCAGCCTCCAGGATTATGAAAAAGAAACATCTGTTGTTCAAGCCACTCAGTCCACAGTATTTTGTTAGGGCAGCCCGAGTGGACTAGGACAGCAGGTAGCTAAGATCAAAGGGACGAAAATACCAAAAGAAAAAAAAGGAAATCTCTCTCTTGCTTTTGAAAATAGTCTGCTCCACCCACATGTGAATGCCAGGGTCGGCTCTTCATCTGCCTGCTTGCTGCCTAATGACTTCTTTTTCCCCTTTCTGAATGTCTGCTGAAAGAAACCCTTCACTCCTGGGTTATCCTTCTCATTTAAACCTGTGCAAATAAAGGGGTGAAAAAAGGGTGCCTGAGATCCTTTCTTTCAGACCTTTCTTTAATTTGGAGGTTTGCAGAATCTCTTAGTTGACTAATTTTTTTTTTTTTTAACTAAGTTTTACCCAAAGTTTCTTAATACATCACACACACACACACCCTCCTGTTTCCTGTCTTTTGAGTCTGGAGACTAATGGTGACGCTTGACAGTGACAGTTCTAGTTATTCCAAAGTCTATTTGATGCTGATAACCTCCTGCATTTATATATATATAAAAAAGAGTCAAGTATCTCTGAGAATGAAACCAGTGCTTGGCTGACCAATGAAGTTGTGTCAGTATCTAGAACTTGAATTAATGTAGATTATGACACTGCTGGTTGAAATACTCAAAGTAATAGTTATTACTTAGTGAAGAGATCATTAAATAAAATTAATAAGAATTGGCTTAAGTCAATATGATTATTAGGAATGTCAGGACATGAGGAAGTAATTAATGACACACTTTAAAAAATCATTTTCACATATTAAACTTTTCATTTTCTTTCCTTTAAGTTGTAAGAGCACTACTTATACAGTAAAGAAACACGAGCAACTTCAGGAAAGCCAGAAGAACATAGAAAGAAATTACACTTAGAATTTCACTGCTCAGAAACAGACCTGCAAGATATTCTGGCTTACGGTTCAGACTTTTTCTTCTGCAAATTATACAATAAACTTAAAAAAAAAAAAAAAAAAAAAAAAAAAAAAAGCCCCACAACACAGTAAGTCACATTAAAGATTTCCTCTAACCCAGTGGTTCTCACCCAGAGGAAGTTTTGTCCCCCTCCTCTGGTGACACTTGGAAGGTCCAGAGTCATTTTGGTTGTGACATCTGGAAGGTGAGGGGTGGCCACTGCTGTGGATCTAGTGAGTGGGAGTAGTGCGATATAGTTATCTGCCCCAGTGTCAGTGGTGCCCAGGTGAGAAGAAAGCCTGCCTTGACTCCCCCAGGCTGGGGCACCTGCCCTGAGTCTGTCCACCCAAACACCAGCAGGACCCAGGCCCACCTGTTGAGCGTGGGTGAGAGACAAGAAAATAAGCCTAAGTGAGCGACCTCATCCGCACATCTCTTCCAAAGCCAGGAACCTTCCCTGTGGCCTGAGTCAGTGCCTGGAACTCGCACGCTGCATCCCTTAGGTCTGAGTGAGACGTCCCCTCCTCAGAAACTTCATCTTGGTCCTCAATTACATCAAATCCTCTTAATAAATAGGCTCTTAAAAGCCTCACATAAACTCTTCTTTATAGCACTTGCCAGAGGTACAGGTGGATATTTAAAGGATCTGGCCCTGGGTAATCTGGCAATCTGTCTTCCCAGCCAGGATGCTATGTGGGGACAGGGCTCGTCCCCGGCTTGGGTGAGGAGTGCAGCCCAGGCCAGCCCAATGCTTGCTAAGCTGAAGGAAGTCAATAAATGAATGATCCAGTGCTTGTGCTCTTGACCACAGTGCACACAGAGATCTAGCTTTTTGACACACAGTAACTGCTCCACAAAACTGCACGGCAGTTTCTCTGTGGTTGCTGTTACCTTGTAGGAAAAACTCTTCAATTAACCAGAGAGCTGCCTTGGGCCCCCTGGGGGTTCTGGGAGCTTATGAAAACCTTTACTGGGGAGATGTTAGTTCAACTCACAGGCAAATCTACTGTCAAGACTTAAACCGAAAAAAAAAAAAATTAGGTAATTGGGGAAGCAAGGCCAGTTCTGTGACCTTTGGGGCAAAAGTTACTCATCTGATGAATCTCTTTGGAATGAGAAGAAGCCCAGGCAAAGTGCTTCTCTCTTTCCCCACAGCCCTTTTCTTAACTACAGAGAAACTGCAGTGCAGAGTGAGAATGACGTAACGGCTGACTGGCACCAGCAGCCCCCACACTGCGTCTTTCCCACGAGGGAGCAGGCGGGGCAGTGCCTTGATAAGCAGTTGGGCAGCAGAGGCTGGGGTCTCCCACTGGTGTTAAATCTTCAGGAGAAACACTTCCTGGGTGCCCCATTAAGGCAGAAAGAGAGATGGATTATCCAGCTCCGCCTGGTGGTTTGTGGTCAAGGTATGAGCACAGACTCCACTGAAGGACGTGTAAATTTTCATCAATGGGTAATGAATCAGCAAAGTGTTCTCACTGCTCCAGAGAACTCATGCCATGTGTCAGTATTAATGTATTTTTACTGCCCTCTTACAGGAGTTTTTCTTAAAGCAGTCATCTTAGTACTTACATTCCAAACACAAATCAGAATCTCACCTCCTCCAAGAGTCACCTGAAATCAAAAGCAGGCCCTCGCTCGCTGGAGCTCTTGAGAAAACGTCCATATTTAACTTTGATTCAACGAGACTAAATTACACAATAATGAACCTACTAAAGGGTCCTTTTACTCTAAGATCAGCCATTCAACAAATATCTTATGGAGCAATTACTGTGTGTCCAGCACCGTGAGTTTCAAACAGTCAACCAAACTGTAGCTGGATCAAAGGAAAGAAATACAGAGCAAATCGTTTTTTTATCTAACAAGCTCTGGAAAATTCTGGTCATGGGAAGTGAGATAAAAGAACTTGTTGCTCTGCCCGTTGAACTCACATCTCAAAGGGTTCTGTGCCTTCCTCTCCATTATCCCGATTACTTCTTGGAGAAGGAGAGAGCGAAAACAACAATAGGAACTTCTCAACTTACTAAAGTCACTTCAGAGAAGTAATTCTGCACAGTAAGCCCAGTTTGTAATTGCACCTATGCAATTCTACCATGTTCTGTACTTGTTCATTTTTTGTTTTTATCAGTCAAGATAGGAGCTAGCAAAATGCTGCTGAAAACCATAGGCAGGAATTCAGGAAGGCAGTACAGGCAGTATTCTGAGTACTGAAAATCACTATCTACAACACTCATGCTACTCAACTGGGCACAATAATTATTAAGGGGCCAAACTTTTAGGAAATCATTAAGAAGCACAGGATTTTATTCAATAAGTGCTGCAAAAAGTGATAACATATTTGGAGGTCAAAATATGAGCTTTAAGTTAATTCTCTGTATCTCTTCCTTTAGATAAAGAACTCTGTATAATCTAACTTCTCATCAAATCCTGTTTTCCCAATATTTCCTCAAAGCATGTCAGAGAAATTCCTTAGGGCCATATAAAATCTTGGCTATTCTAGTCCTAGCATCTTCCTTTAGGTAGAAACTGTATGAAAACTAGTTAGTCTCATCATTCAGAAAAGCAATTAACCTTGTAGACTTCAAAATGATGAAAATATTGTCACTGCGCAATTCTTACAATTTAAGAGCCAATTTCCTCAGTCTTTCTAAATGTTGATACTCTCCATTATTAATATCTGTGCATATTAATTTCTAAAGTATCTAATTTTAAACAACTCCACAAAGTCGATGCCTAACATTTTCCAAAATGCAAATGTGACCTGAGTCCAGCGAGCCCAGCAGTGCTGAGATTTGCTATTTGAATAAAACCCATGTTGCCCCCAGCAGTTCCGTGGGCTACTGCTGTGAAGAGCACAGCCTCTGGGTTTTAATGGAGGTTACTGTTTTTTTTTTTTTTTTTTTTTTCCTCTAAAGGCAGTAACATGGGTCTGAAATGAGTTCTGGAGAGACAGTTAAGGACGATTTTTTTCTCCCAGTAAGTAATCTGGTCATAATGGGGAAAAAATTTTAAGCAAAATTTGCTGCAGAACTCATAGTGATTCATTCTTAAATTCTCAGAAATTTTCTCAACATGGGACCTAGTAAAGAATTGGCATGTGAGGTCCACATGGCTGGTAACTCCCTCGGTGTCACTCCAGGCTGTGATACTTGTTTTCCTCCAGCCTCGGGTCTCTGGAGGAGGAAGATGTGAAAGGTGGTGGTGGCAGCTGCTCTGAGGGTCTGTCTGGCTGTGAGGGCCCCTGATGTTGGCCCGACTTCAACAAACATGAGTCAACAGGACACACAGGGGCATCTAATTTGTTAGGCTGCCAGCTCAGGAGGATCCTGATCAAAGCCTGGGGACCCCAGGACCAGGATAATGCCATCAAGGCCAACAAAGCCTATGTCATCCACATCTTCATTTAAGAACTGGGTAGAAATCCATTTTCTTGGTAGGGTAGACTCCGTGGATGAATTCAGCCACTTCTTAAAAATTTCAGTAGTGGACTGAATTTACTCCTGTGATTTTGATGGAGAGGTGGACACTTGTCTTGGAGAGTAGCCTACCTTCCCATATTTTGCTGGAACCCTGAAGGACATGGTACCCACACTGGTGAAAGGTGTCCCAAAGGTGTCACACTGTCTGGAGGACCCTGGCATTATAAGTACCTGGTTTTTCAGCAATGGCTTGCACTCTATTTCATTAAAAATTCCTGGCTTTGCAGGATAAGTGTTCATCGCGGGGGCTGTTGGAAGTGGCAGCTGTGGCTGCAGAAGCAGATGTCACAGAGACACCTGAGGCATCCTGTGATACTTCCCACCAGTGAGCTACTACTCTGCCCTGTTAAACATCCATGCAGGTCTGGCCACCAGCTCTGTGCGTGATTACCAATGGTGCCCCCAAGGCCTCTAGACCAACCTCGTTCAATTACAAAATGTCTGTCTTGGAGTCCTCTGCAAAGCAATCGGAGGTGGTTCCAAGGCTTAGTTTAAAAAAAAAAAAAAAAAACCCTTAAGTCAATTTCATAAGCATTTTTGCTCTGATGTTTTCATTTAAAAATTATGGATGTAGGTTGATACTGAGAGCACATTATCGGTTAGGAATTCCCAGTAACTGGCACGATCACCTTGCCAGACAACTTAAAGTGATATTAAAACAACAGCTCAGGAGTTTAGGAAGTCTCTGGAGTACTTTCTGAATCATAAAACAATAAAATATGTTCAGCATATTTTCAGTATCAAATTAATTGCCATTTTCAGAATGTGGCAGGCAGTTGACACAGAGCTAACTTTCAGTTAATCAATATATTGGATCCCTATAACTGTGAATCAGGGCCTACTCCCTGCCAGAGGCTGGTCACAATGGACAGCAGGACTTGCTGTACCTCCCATACCTCTTGTGGAATAATAAGCGTCACTGTCCAGGCATTTAAAGTAAATGACAAAAAAGGCTGAATATCCTTGTTTGACCTTTGCAGTGGGAAGGACAGTTAGTTCCAAAACTCATGTATTTTTTCCCATCTAACCTTCAGAGGGAAAAGAGAGACTCTTAATTTCAGTTTTGCAAATAGCTGACTCTTTTTTACTTTGCCAAAGTAAAGAATTTTCTCTTTCAAGATTCAGTGAGTAAGTAGGCTCATGGGCATAAAGCATTCTGACATTGCTCATTTTTAAAGAAAGAACAAGTCAACATACTGGAAAATGTACCACGATGACCCACAGTTGGGCCTGCAAATCCAAGGCCATGATCCCACCCTACAGCATCGACAGCTCAGGGAACCTTCTGCAGCTCAGGGACTCCCAGTAGAAAGTTCGGTCAACATATACTCCTCCTCAACAGATTCAGTGTTTGGAAGAACAAGTCCAATGTCTGAACACGTGACCATCATCCTGTCCTTGTTAATGACATCTTGGTATTTTCAAATGGTGTATGGAGATTTTGTATCTATTTCCAGTGAGTGTTAGCTCTTTAAACCACATCATGCTAAGAGAATTAAGACAATTTGTAATTGACTTATGTGTGTTAGTGAAACAATTGCTTGCATAGCTGAAATACAAATTTGATAAGGCAATCAATACTCTACAGAGAAGGGGGCAAGCAACTGAATTCCAGAAATGCTACAAAATGCATTCAGTACTGAGTGTCCCCTGCAGGACTGGCACAAGGCCAGGTCCAGAGGATACAAAAACAAGCAAGAAGATTCCTGGCCTCTGCGACATTTGTGGTCTTGAGCGCACATAAACAACATGTACAATCAGGGCAGATGAACTCAGTATTACTCAAGAAGTGACTGTCAGAGGACAAACAAATGCTGGCGCATGCCCTGCTGTCCAGGTGAGTCAGGCTCTGTGCTGCACTGGGTGATGCCTGGACTGGTGCTGGCCCTTGTCCGCTTCCATTCTGCTGCTCCCCTGCCTGAGAGACAAAGGCTCCTGTGCTCGGTGGGTCTGTCCCACCCTGAGCCCCAGCCTCTTTCCCATGGGTGGAGGACTCTAGAAAATCCATCTTCACAGCAGCCCCCTCTCAGCGTGGGAGGGAACTGAGGGACCTGCTCTCTCTGATCCTGCCTCTTACAGCACAGTCTGCAGCCCACTGGTCCTGCTAGGTTCACACTGGGAGGCAGAGCAGGGAGGTGGCCCAGGGTGCAGGCTGTGCGGGAAGATGGCTTCAAAGCCCGGCTCCATCATCCTTAGCTGGGGAACCCACTGCTGTACCCCCTTTTCCCCCATCTGGAAAGCAGGAACTGCCACACAGGATGAAGACCATTCCATCAGACAATCCCAGCACATGGCTTAGGACAATTTAACTCCTGGAAGCACCCAGCAAACATCCTTCCTTCCTCCCTGGGGGCCTCTGTCCCGGCCCTTCCATGATGTCAAATTTACTTCTGCTCAGACATGGGTCCTGGCTCACCTTCGCAGAGACGCCCTCCCTGACCTCTGGCCCCTCTTCCCTGGCACTTATCTGCCGGTGGCTCTTACTCGGCTGGGGCTCCAGAACAACCAAGCCCCGCTCTGCTCTCCTCCACCGTGGCCTCCCCAGGCCTGGAGTCATGCTGGGTGCAGAAGAGGTATGTGCTGAATGACCAGGTGAACAAAGAAAGGGTTCTGGCTCCATGGACATGGGAAAAGGCTCTGTGGAAAGGCCTAGGGCCCTGCGGGGTGGGGGTAGCGCCAGGCAGGTGGGCTCAGCGTCTTCCTTCCCAGCAGCTGGGATTTTGTCTGTTTACGTCTGGGTTTCCCCAGACCCCATGGAAGACACTAAAATACACTTTAAAAAAGGTCTGTTTTCCACACTCTTTCCCAGGACTTAGACCTCGGGCCGCAGGAAGGACGGGATCCTCCATGCCATCTGCTGCAGAGGAGGGCACTCATGCTGCAGGGGCTTTGCCCCCAGGCACAGTGTGGGGACTGTTTTGCTGATGCAGCTTCTCCAAGGAAATCTCCAGAGGTGTTCAAAGAGGTTTTGCCTTTGGCAGAAGGGAGCCCTCAAAGAAAATGTCTAACCCTTTGGCCTTCATTCCAGGATTTATTTCTCTTGATGAATGACCCCAGTATTCTCTTCACTTCACCCACATCTACTGCCTGTACCCACGGGCTGACCGGGGTCTGGACACTGGATTTGGGTGGAGGTTCCGAGCAGCTCCATCCAGACTGCAGTCAGCACCGAGACTACGCTTGAGCAGGTATACTGGAAAGTCAGCTTTCTTTGATAGTGTGCTCGAAACGCAGAAGTCGGGGGTGGGGGTGATGTAGAAAGGTTTTTTTTTTTTTTTTGGTGCTTTTGCCATTTCTTGATTTCTTGGGCCGCTCCCGTGGCATATGGAGGTTCCCAGGCTAGGGGTCCAATCGGAACCGTACCCACCAACCTACACCACAGCCACAGCAACATGGGATCTAAGCTGCGTCTTCGACCTACACCACAACTCACGGCAACGCCGGATCTTTAACCCACTGAGCAAGGCCAGGGGTAGAACCCGCAACCTCGTGGTTCCTAGTCGGATTCGTTAACCACTGCGCCACGACGGGAACTCCTCAGGAAACATTCTTAATCTTAAGGCTAAATAGTGAATCAACATGCAAACAAGAATTACTTTGAAATTTCTTTTTTTTTTTTTAAATTTATTTATTTTCCCACTGTACAGCAAGGGGGTCAGGTTATCCTTAGATGTATACATTGCAGTTACAGTTTTTTCCCCCACCCTTTCTTCTGTTGCGACATGAGTATCTAGACATAGTTCTCATGCTATTCAGCAGGATCTCCTTGTAAATCTATTCTAGGTTGTGTCTGATAAGCCCAGGCTCCCGATCCCTCCCACTCCCTCCCACTCCCATCAGGCAACCACAAGTCTCTTCTCCAAGTCCATGATTTTCTTTTCTGAGGAGATGTTCATTTGTGCTGGATATTAGATTCCAGTTATAAGTGATATCATATGGTATTTGTCTTTGTCTTTCTGGCTCATTTCACTCAGTATGAGATTCTCTAGTTCCATCCATGTTGCTGCAAATGGCATTATATCATCCTTTTTTATGGCTGAGTAGTATTCCATTGTGTATATATACCACATCTTCCGAATCCAATCATCTGTCGATGGACATTTGGGTTGTTTCCATGTCCTGGCTATTGTGAATAGGGCTGCAATGAACATGCGGGTGCAAGTGTCTCTTTTAGGTAGAGTTTTGTCCGGATAGATGCCCAAGAGTGGGATTGCAGGGTCATATGGAAGTTCTATGTATAGATTTCTAAGGTATCTCCAAACTTTGAAATTTCTTATTCCCCAATCCCTAGGTTCACAGAAGTGAAAAAAATCTTACGATGCAAACATCAGGAAGGCACAAACACTGCCCACCCCACAACTGAGCTGAATGCAACCCATCACTTGACTGGTGTCCCATGGAAGGTGCCTGATGCCACCGAAACAGCTAGTGACCCAACCAGATGCCCAGCCCCTCAGGGAAGGGTCTTGTCAACATCAGGTATCCATGGGGGACGGGGTAACTGGACCCGGCTCTCAGCCTCCTCTCTGTATCAGCTATGAACACGATTACTTCTGCAAGTGATCAGAAGGCAGCGTCTGAAGCAGGCCTGCCAGCTGGGCTGAGACGACCTCAGGTTCCAGGACAGCAGTGGTTTCCTCTGGTTTGTGATAAAGCAAGGCTTTAGGCAGTTATGTCCATATTTCTTTCAAATAAAAAGGATGTGGGCTGTAAAATTCAATACTGGGAAGACAGCAATTCTGTCATCTCCAAGGAGAAATTTCTGGCCAAGCAGAAAGGCGGTCTTCTTAAGAAAAGAAAGACTGTCATTAAATAGAATGTCAGAGACACAGAAACGGCTTTTGACTTCAGACTTGAATGTCAATCTATCCAACCCAAAGTAAAATCCCCAAAGCAGATGCAGAAGAAGTTTGCTTTTATGTATCAAGGAGCCCTTGCAATGGTCTGAGAGGAAGCAAAAGTCTATGGCGTCTAAAGCACACCCATCCCTGGGGGCCTAGTGGGGAGTTTAAATCTAAGGTGTTATTAATCCACTCTGATGAAGTTACAGAGAAATGTCTGAATATTGGTCACGCCTTCAACTACATTGTGCTTTATCTTTAATGCCCTTCCATATTAATTCCCTCTTTTCATCCACTCAACCACCACTTTGAGTAAAGAAATGTTCTCCGCCATGGAGCTCCCGTCATGGCGCAGTAGAAACGAATCTGACTAGGAACCTTGAGGTTTCAGGTTCGATCCCTGGCTTCGCTCTGTGGGTTAGGGATCTGGCATTGCCATGAGCTGTGGTGTAGGTTGCAGACGTGGCTCAGATCCCGCATGGCTGTGGCTATAGCTCCGAATGGACCCCTAGCCTGGGAACCTCCACATGCCAAAGGGGCAGCCCTAAAAAACAAACAAACAAAAATGTTCTCCACCTGACAGGCAAGAAAACCAAGGCTCACAGTCTAAAGGGCTCAGCCCACCAGGCAGCGCATGTGGGGTCCCCCCACCTCCTGACCAGACCTGCAGCCAAGCCACCGTCTTAGCTCCGTGTGCACATCATGACCACAGCCTTCTGTGGGGCGAGAGCTTCCGATTTGCCAGAGAAACGTGAGCTGTATCTCTGTCCTTCATCTGTGTGACCTTGAACAAGTCACCCAGCTTGCTCTCTGTCTCCTCAGCAGGAATAGGAGCAACCATGTGAATCTGCTTTATGACATGGGAAGTGCCTGGTGACCGAGTCATCACCATCACCAGGAGGGTGAGCATATTAAGCAAACAGCTAGTATCTGATGCCAACACTACAAAATGTTTTAAGGAAGAGTGTCTTTTCAAAGTTACGTAGTAAAAACTATGCAAAGTATGTTAATGAAAACCCATAGCCACTGGGAAACATTTTTTTAAAGCCTCATCTTTCTAAAGACAAATAAGAGAAAAAAATTCATCAGAGTGGCTATACCAAGAATAACTCAGGAATCTTATCTTTTTTATAATTTAATTTCTAGTTTCCTTAAATATTTGTTATTTTATTACTTATTTTATAATTATTTTATAATCTGATTTTTTTAGACACCGGAACCATTAAAGTCTTGGCAGTCAAGATTTGAAGGAAAATGGCATCATCTAAAATTACTCAAAAAGAGGAGTTCCTGTCGTGGCACAGCAGAAATGAATCTGACTAGGAACCATGAGGTTTAGGGTTTGATCCCTGGCCTTGCTCAGTGGGTTAAGGATCCGACGTTGCCTTCAGCTGTGATGTAGGTCACAGACGCGGCTTAGATCCTGCGTGGCTGTGGCTGTGGCATAGGCTTGCAGCTGTAGCTCAGACTAGAACCCTAGCCTGGGAACCTCCATATGTCATGGGTGCAGCCCTAAAAAGACAAAAAACAAAAAACAAAAAACAAAAAGCAAAAAAAAAAACAAAACCCAAAATTACTCAAAAAGAGAAAACAAATTGATGAAGAAACATAGGAAAACAGCAAGTGAGGGACAACCATGTAAATAGCAGAAGAAACTGTTTTCTTTGCTAATAAATAAAGTCTATGGCACAAATGATACATGATGTACCCCCACAAGGCAACAGTAACTATGGTAACAAGGAAAGAGGCAATGCACCCAGAGTGACTCAACCAAATACCTAACTGACAAACTAAAAATATTTCAGGTATATTTTCATGTGGTACCAGAGTATTTTATACTCTTATTCATGTAAAATTACTCAGTTTACTAGCCACCCCTTTGATTTATAAAGAGATTAAGTTTTCTTTTATCTCCCAAGTTACATAATAGATGAGCATGACTTTGACAGAAACAACCCAAGTGCACTGGGCTCAGCAAAAACATTCACCTTCTACTTGGCAATGATGACTTTTAGGTCCAAAGAATTTCCCTTAAGAAATCTCACACGATTACTGTCCCTTCCCATACTAAGAATCATGCAAATATATTCAAGACATCAAATTCTGATTCTCTATTTAGACATAAGGCTCTTGGAATTACTATTTGAAGTCTTCTCCCTCTGCAATAATGGAATGTCAAAATAGAAGTGCTGTCTGGGTAGAGAAATCCAGGACAATGTTTGGCTAATGGCCTTTTAAGAAAAGGAATTTTACTGCCTCATTCCCTCTACCGCTCCAGCATCTTGTCTTTTGCCTTTGTGTCTTTTTAGGGCCGCACCCGAAGCACATGGAGGTTCCCAGGCTAGGGGTCTAATCAGAGCTACAGCTGCCAGCCTATACCACAGCCACGGCAACGTCAGATCCGAGCAGCATCTGCGACCTACACCACAGCTCACAGCAATGCCGGATCCTTAACCCACTGAGCAAGGCCAGGGATCGAACCTGCAACCTCATAGTTCCTAGCCAGACTCATTTATGCTGCGCCAGAAGGGAACTCTTGCTCCAGCATCTTGAATCTTCCCTCCTGTCTAACCTTTCTGTCGCACCCTTTAGATCATTTTGGGTTATACATCCCAAAATCTGAAAATATTTTCTCATAAAACAGGCATGTTCCCTCTAAGAAGACTGTGTATGAAGGCAGTGTTTTCCAAGTCTTCGGCACCTCTCGTGAAGGCTTTTAAAGGCGTCTCACAGCCTCTACCTGATGGAGAGGCACAGGGCCTTTCTCTCTTTGAGCTTGGACACATGTGCGAGGTCAAGGCTCTTCTCTGTAGTCTGGAGGGTATTTCCCTTTAGCCCTGAAATGAGTGACAAGGAAGACCAGCCCGGTGACACCTGGGCCAAGTGATGAGTAAAGGAGAGAAATGCTTTGCTGCGGGGATGTCTACCCTCCACGTAATTCTCACATGTTCACAGACTCTGAGAAGGGAGACGGCCACATCCCTCAAATCTGGCCTGGGGAAGATGAAGTTATCATCTAGCATCTGGCCTGGGATAATGGGTGGAGAATCTAAGAATCTAGGACTCCCATGATGGCCCAGGAGAAAACGTGTGTTGTGAGGCTGGAACATGAAGCTCTAATTCTGGTCCAGAAATTCTCTGCACATCCACTTGGCCCCAGCTTTGAACTGAGAACAAGGTGAGGACCTAGATGTGTGTCTGATCACTGATGCGGACACAGTGCGAGGGACTGACTGTGCCTGCAGGCGGGGCGACCTGGAGAGGAAAAGCTTCGTGCTGATATAAGCAGATGCGGAAGAGGATGTGTCAGAGGCAGGTTCCAGTCCCGGAGGGTTATTTCTGGAATACTCTGAGGAAGCTTATGGCGTGGCTGCCCACACTGCACCAGACTTGGGGCTGTGGGATTCAGTCTCCAGAGCTGTCAGCCCCTCAGGCCTTTAACTAAAAATAAGCATCTTCTTATTAAAGCAGATTTATTTTTACTAGACTTTTTTTTTTTTTACTCTTGCACTATAACTTTCTCTACATTTGAATTTTCAGAATATTTTGTCAATAATGCTTATAATTCTTCAAAATCCATAAACTATAAACTGCCTTGATTCCAGCAAGAAAACTGGTTTTCTCATTTGCATGTTTTTCTGGAACTTTCAGAGCAAACAGAAAAAAAAAAAAGAGTTTGCTCTGAAAAGAAGGATGAAGAGAATTTTAGGAAAGAGAATATATAATATACTAAAAACCAAACTTAAAAAAAGAAAGAAAAAAAAAGCTCATATCCCTGAAAGGAGGCCAGAGGCCCCAGACCGCACGCACTTCCCAGAATTTTCCTCCTGCTTGAGCCTCACTGGCTGACACTGGCCTCCAGCAGGCCTGTGGCTGTAGGTGTTTCACAGCATCTGGCAGGGAAAGGAACTAATTACTTGCTTCTCAGCACCTCCGAATCTCTATCTCAACACTCCGAATCTCAGCCAGTCTCCAACTTGGGATACAGCACTCTGTTGTCATTTTAAGCAAAGGAAAGGTAATGATTTTCCTCCTTAGTGAGCAATTTTGCTACGTTCCATCCTATCTTGGAAGCTGTTATTTCTATTTGGACTGACACCCAAAGAAGCAGCCAGTGCCTACAGGAGGGTCTTATCAAGAGCTGGTGCAGCAGCTACTCTTCATAAGCTCCGGGACACCATTCACACTGCCTTCCATCCCCACGGGTGTTATGAGAGCTGCTGCCATTTCTCCACACTAAATCAAGAACATTCATTATGTATTCTTACTAGGCCATCAGTTTCCTTTTACTTACCTCTCAGAATATCCTCCTTGGGTCAACTGTGGTGCCAAACTTCTGCCTTTAGAACCATCTTTGAGCCCAACACAGATAATTCCCTTCCTTTGGCCTAACTCTCCAATCGGTCCTTCCCACTACACGCTCTCATTACCACACCAGATATTAATATCAGGACAAAGATACAAGTACTTACAATCAGCTTTTTTTAAGAAAAAAATTAAATATTTATTATCTCCTTGCTCTTATTTTCTCCAGTCCCTCCTGACTCTGACTTTTTGATGATACCTCAGAACTGACTTTCCTTTCTGAGTTCAGATGCCTCTAGAAGAGGGTGGCACCCACAGTTCTATGTATGAAGGTGGTCTTGGACCACACACCTTATATTATTGATGACAGAGCCTTTAAATTTCAAATACACAGCAGAACTTCCTATTTGAACATTGTATTCAAACGAGTATGAAAAAAGATGGACTATTTTTAAATGTCATTGAAATAATTCAGAAAAACAACAATAACAACAATATTACCTTAATCTTCATCAAAACAATTCCATATAGAGTACAGCTTTAAATGTTAAAAATATAAGGCCATAGATTTCCTATCCCAATGCATGAGTAAATATCTATATGACTTTGATGCTGGAATAAGAATGAAATAAAAACTAGAAACCACGAAAGCAAAAACTGATGACTCAGATCACACAAAAACATATTTTTAGCTTTAAAAAATGAAAATAAAAAGCATCTGAGGTAGGAGCACAGGATGGAGCATGTACAAAAATGAGTGGTAAGATATGTAACAGACAGTGAATTGGTATCCATAGCAAATGAAGCCAACTTCAAGTCTATAGTAATAACATAAGCAATAATCAAATGGACAAAGGACAGGCTAAACCATTAACAGAAAAAAACAACTGACATGGAAAAATAAGCATCTTAATATAATATCACTTATATGTGGAATTAAAAACAGGATACAAATGAACTTATCTGCAAAACAGAAACAGACTTATATACTTTGAAAAAAAAAAAAAAACTTATGGTTACCAAAGGGGACAGGTGGGGGGCGCGATAGATAGACTGGGGGTTTGGGATTGGTATCTGCACACTATGGACTATGGAATGATTGGCCAGTGGGGACCTGCTGTACAGCACAGAGAAGGCTACCCAATGTGCTGTGATAATCTACGTGGGAAGAGAATCTAAAAAAGAATGGATATGTGTACATGCAGAACTGAATCACTTTGTTGCACAGCAGAAATTATCACTACACTGTAAATCAACGATACTTCAAGAACACTAAAACATTTTAAAAAAGAAAAATAGAAATTTCATAAATAAAGAAAAATGCTTAAAAGGATAAGGCTTTTCTTCTATCAATTGGCAAGGTAAGAGGGATGATGTGGCCATTATTTGCAAGGGTAGAGTGAAGTAATCACTCTTAAATGTTACTGTTAAAAGGGTAAGGGACTTCTCGAGGGAAACCACAAAGGTTGGAAGATCATGGGATGTCACCTTTAAAGTCTGGAAAAAAAAAATTCAACTATCCAGCCAGAATTCCACAACCAGCAAAAAATATTCTTCAAAAGTTAAGGCAAAAGAAAAGTATGCCTGGACAAAGAAAAACTTACTTTGTAAAAAGCATAGCTGGAAGGAACATGAAAGGAAATGTAAAAGAGAATTTTTCAGACAGAGTAAAAATGATCCTACAAAAAGATGTGTATTTTACTAGGTACAGTATCTACTAAAATTAAAAATGCATAGCCAACAAGCTAATACAGGAAAAATGGTATAATAAAATAAATTCTTGGTGGTTAATAAAAAGTAAAGCAAGAACTATAAGAATGAAAACAAAATGGTTGAGAAAAACAGAAAGCAATTATTAAAATGATAGAAGCCCAACTTAATAGCAATACCATTACAAATGTATCAAATACTCCAATAAAAAAGACTATTATCATCAGATTAAATATCAAAGTAAAGATCATATACTGCTTAACGACAGACATACTGAAGATGGTCACGTGATTTAGGAAGAACAGGAAAGGAAAGGAAGGGTTCTTTTGTAAATAAATGATGCTGGGTCAACTGCATATTAATACACAAAGTAAACCTTGGTGCCTCTGTTTTATCAAATATAAAAAATAATGTCTAGGTGAACTGCAGATCTAAATGTGAAAAAAAGAACAAAGATTCTAGGATAAAAAGTAACAGAATACAGTCATGAACATGCAATTTGCAGATGTTTTAAATGTAAAGAGCCAACCACAATAGAAAAGACTGATGGATGGTATTAAAATGTGGAATTTCTATTCCTCATAAGGCACCACTGAGAGAGTGAAAGGCACATCACAGGCTGGAGAAGATTCCTGAGCACACTGACCCAACAACAGACTCACATACAGATACAAAGAACTCTTGCACTGCCATAAGAAAAATACAGCCTAACAGAAATATGGGAAAGCTACTTCACAAACGAGGATATTCAAATAGCCAACAAACATGAAAATGTGTTCAAGTTTGTTAGGCCTCAGGGAAACGCAAAATTACAAGCATTATTACATAATACTGTGAACCCAAAAGAATAGCTAAAATTAAAGTCACTGACAAAAACTAATGGTTAGCAAAGGTGTAAAGAACCTGCAATTTCCAAACTGTGCTGAGAGGAATGTACTGGGACATCAATGATGCCAGCTCCTGCAGCTGAACTTATGCAAACCCAGTCACCCAGGACATCCGCTATTAGGTGTACACCCTATGGAAATGCACACGCTATCTACTAAATCACATACTAGAATGTTCCCATAGCACCACTGGTAAGAAGGCAAAACTGAAATCAATGCACCTTAAATAAATATACTGTACTATCGTCATAAAATTGAACAAAATGAAATAATGAGTATAAGCAAATCATGACTTGAGTGGATCTCATGACATAACATAGCAAAAGAAATTAGATATAAAAGAATACGTGTTGTGTGATTTCACCTATAAAATGTTCAAAATAGGGACAAAGCAACTGATGGTGACAGAAATCAGAAGAGTGACCATCCTGACAGGAGGTGGTGAGTTTCCATCAGCTTCTATTCTCAATCCAAGATTCCGTGGGTGCGATCTCTGGTATAGTGACTATGATTTTTACTTAAAAAATTAAAGAATCTAGCAGATGTACACACGCTGACTTACGAAGATAGTCATGATACATTGGCAAGAAGTAAAGGCAAACGGTAGATGCCCAAATAAAATATGATTCTATACTGGTAAAGAAAACAACAAGGTGAACCGCTATAGCCAAAATAAACTCATGGAGGATTTATTAACAATGTTTATTTCATATTTTTTGCTTTATGAACTTTTTGGATTTTGTATTTCATTATTTTTATTTTGGATGCACCCATGGCATGCAGAAGTACCCAGACCACGGACTGAACCCACACCCGTAGCAGCAACCTGGACTGCTGCAGCGACAATGCCAAATGCTTAACCTGCTGCAAACAAGAGAACTCCTGCAAACCTTTAGATTAGAAGACTAATTTCAATTTACTTCTGTTAATTGTACTACCAAACAGCCTTCAAGATAATTATGTTTTCCTCAACTTCTTTATACCATTATAAAAGTTTATGTCATCCAATGTAATCGTTATATAGTTTTATGGAGAAGGAAAAAAACACTGAATCTCTGAGAGATATATCAGAAAAGAACGGGCTGCCTTTAAAATATTTTTTATTGCATCTATCAAGCATATCAGTTGCGAATAAAATGATTTAGAAGATAAAAATGTTTCCAAGTAAATATTGAAAACATGCCAAGGATATGAAAAAGAGAAGCTTCATGTACTCATGTACACATGTGCACACAATCCCTAAAAATCAAAGGCAAATTATTTTCCCTCGTGGGAGAAATGGAGAACAAATTTTAACCCATTTTCCATGAAAAAAAGGAAAATCTAATGAATGAAAGAAGGTGTCTGTGGCCAGAGGCCCCACCCCCCGCAAAAAAAGAAAAAAAATAACGGTAAGGCTTTAGAAATTGTGCTCAGATTTATAGGCTTACAAAAAATAAAAGGGAAACATTAAATAATCATTTAATGTCGCTGTAAAAACATATTTATTCTCATTATTTTGTCTCATCCAGGTTAGAGCCAGAGAAAATGAGCTTAATTATAATAACGAGGATTAGCTCACCGTGAGGAAGAACCACTTTGGGTGACAAAAGGCTAGAGAGAGCGCAGGTGCTTAGCAAATCCTGCTGGCCTGGGTCCCTGAAGGTGCCTTCTCACAGGACAGCACTGCCGCCCAGGCGACCCCATGCTCTGCACCAGCCGGAGGGCTCCCAGTCAGTGCTGTCCCGGGTCTGTTAACACGCAGCTTGTTTGGGAGGAAATCAATGTTGAAATCAAAGAGCACAGTAAATGCACTGGTAAATACGCACATACGGTTACGAACGTTTTATAAATCACGCAGAAAAGCACAAGTGCTTGCTGAACAAGTTAGATTTCACCTTTCATATTATGCAACTGCATTTTTTGCTAGGGATATTTTTATAAGGATGACCCCCACTGCTATTTTTACTACGTGAACTACAAAACTGACTGTGGATCTGTTTTAACAGGACCTTAGACATAATTACTCTGCAGGAATAGTTTTCAAAGTGTCAAAATATGAATTAAGACACAGACACTTTTTTAGGGCAGTTCCAAACCTGTTGTTTATAGAAGGGAGGCTTGGTAAAATGGAGTAGAACATCTGTATGGAGGAGTTTGCGAAACAGCAGTTATTTATTTTATTGTATTTAAAATAATGTTCTTATCCAGTTAGAGTACACAGAAATTCTTCTGTCTAGGGAGACACCCTTGGATGCACAGTTAAAGCAGAGGACCTGAACCTCCTTCCACTTTCTGAGGAAAAGACCCCCCCCCTCCCCCTTTGCAGAAGGGATAAAATCAAGAGCCCTTCCAGCTACCAAAGAAGCCCAGGTCCTGCCTGAAATGAGTCCGTGGAAGTCACAGACCCTTTGGACCCTTGTACCCTGTTGGTGGGAATGTAAACTAATGCAGTCACTATGGAAAACAGTATGGAGAGTCCTCAAAAACCTAAAAATGGAACTGCCGCATGACCCAGCAATTCCACTCCTGGGCATATATCCAAAATAAATAAATAATAAATAAACAAAATAAACAAACAATAGTTGAAAAGATACATGCACTCTGATGTTCATTGCATTATTACGTACAATTAGCAAGATATGGAAGCAACCTCAGTGACTGTTGACCAATGAATGGACAAAGAAGCAGTGGTATATATGTATATAATGGAGTTCTACTCAGCCATAAAAAAGAATGAGGAGTTCCTACTGTGGTGCAGTGGGTTAAGAAATGCAGAGGCTTGGGTCACTGCAGAGGTGCGGGTGCGATCCCCAGCCTGGCACACTGGGTTAAAGGATCTGGCATTGCTGCAGCTGCAGCATAGGTCACAGCTGTGGCTTGGATTGATTCAATCCCTGGTTGGGGAACTTCCATATGCATTGCGTACAGCCATTTGAAAAAAAAAAAAAAAAAGGAATGAAATTTTGCCATTTGCAGCAACATAAATGGACTTGGAGGACATTATGCCAAGTGAAATATGTCAGACAGAGAAAAACAAATACTGTATGATATCACTTACATGTGGTAACTAAAAAACAAAACAAACTAATGAATATAACAAACAAGCAGCAGCTCACAGCTATAGAGAACAAACTAGTGGTTACCAGTGGGGAGTGGGAAGGGGCAGGGGCAACAGAGTGGTAGAGGATTAAGAGGTATAAACTATTTGACATAAAATAAGCCACAAGGATATACTGTACAGCATGAAGACTACAACCAATCTTTTATAATAACTATAAACAGAGTATAACATTTAAAAATTGTGAATCACTATATTGCACACCTGTAACATAATATTGGACAGCAACTATACTTCAATGAAATAAAAAAAAAAAAAAACAGAGTTCCTATCATGGCTCAGCTGAAATGAATCCGACTAGCATCCATTAGGATGCAGGTTTGATCCCTGGTCTCGCTCAGTGGGTTAAGGATTAGGCGTTGCCATGAGCTGTGGTGTAGGTTTCAGACATGGCTCAGATCCCCGGTGGCTGTGGCTGTGGCTAGCAGCTGCAGCTCCAATTTGACCCCTAGCCTGGGAACTTTCATATGCCGAAAGTGTGGCCCTAAAAGAAAGCAAAAAAGGAAAAAAAAAGTCATAGCTCTTTTGCTCGATGACTGCAAAGCACACTCTTAAGAAAACCTGAACATGTAATTGTACTGGAGATGAAATTTGGTGCTACTATACTATGCTAATTTGTTGCACTTTGAGCCCAATCAGGAGAAAACTCACTAATTTTCTTCTCCTTTGGAAGATAAATAGATCTACTACCATGTTCTAGAATATACGGATGTAGAGAACTACTATGGCTGAAGGTATAAGAATACGAATTACCAACACTTTCATCCAACCACAAAGTACTGCACCAAATGAACACACCAAGGGGACGTGTATTCCTCAGCTTGCTACAATATAATCTCAAAACTACAGGTGAAATTCTGTCTACGCTGAGCCTGAATTGCAAAGAAACATAATGAAATGAAAACACACATTTCTTTTTCCTATACTCTGATAACCCCTCAGCTTGTTCAGGACCCTACTCACCTGTCATCCTGCAGTCCCCCGATTTATCAGATCGCAAGATGACACTTCTGGTTCCCGCCCCCGCACGCCCCGTGCTGAATACACAGATTCCACCCCGAGACATGTGTTTCCAGGGTTTAGATTTGTCTTGTCATCAGTGTGGGCCACAGAGGCCGACCATCAGGGTCTAATGCTTCCCCTTTAAAAAGGAGGAAAGGAAGGTGGGAGCAAGGAAGCAGGGCTAGGACTGAAACCCAAGTCTCCTGGCCCTGGTGGCTTCTCCCACCCTCCCTTCCTGCAATGGGAATGCCCACCAAACCCACAGAGAAGACATTCTTCCCAACAAGAAGCAGAGTCTGTGGGGCTGTTTTGTTTTGTTTTTTTGGCTAGTGGTTTTGTTTTTACCCCTGAAGAGATTATCCCAGTCAATATCGTCTTTGCCTCTGATTTTCAAACACTATGTCTGCTGTACCAGTCTGAGCAAAGAAGAGAAATAAAACCTGGATGCATTGTCCTGTGAGGTACGAGTACACACCACGACAGCGACACAAACGTACACAGAGAGCACAGCGTAAACAACGGTGAATCAGCAGGTATTTGGTTGCACGGAGCCTTCCTTTCTATTTAAGATGTAAAAATACACTTTTGCTCAAAAACTCCAACTTTGAAACCTGAAACTTAAAAGCCCTCAACTCCCCCTGCTCCAGTTCTGTTACAGCGAAAGTTTCTAAAACTCTCTGGAGAGTAACTTCTTCAGATTCTGAGGAGGCGCTATTAGGGACGGTGGATGATGGTGTGGTAGGTGGTAAATAATAATTGCTGGTGATGATTTTTGTGCTTATTTGAATCAGAAGATTATAGACATTGTGCTCAAATAACTGTACAAAGTAATTTAGTTACACTGTTGAATGTCAGAGAATTAATTAACTTTAAAAATGCTCCTTTATGCAGTAAGGACTAATTTTATAACTCTTTCATCACAAAACTTTATTAAAACTTGAGGCTCATAGTTAGTTATGAATATGGAAGGTACTAAAATGAAACTTTTCCCGTGTCGCTAATTATCCAGTAACTAACTTGAAGTGGTCAGAACGAACTTGAGCTGGTTGATTAATTTATCTGTAATAGTTAAGATTTTCACGAAAATTATAAGACCTTGCTTTGCACATATGTTTTCTGCTCGCACTTGGGACAACAGCCTCTCATTCCATCCTCACCGATAAGCCTGTAAGGTAGGCATGAAAGCAGTGTCTCAATTTCTGTTATAGATGAATGGAATCTAAAACCGTCCACAGAAACCTAAGTGACTGGTACATAATTTGAGGTAATTTTATCTACATGTTGACATATAGATGTCATGACATAAACATGTTTGTCATGATAACATATTCTATTTAGCAGATACTTGTTAACCCTTTAGACTTTTCTGGTATTAAAAAAAGCAAGTCCCTTATAAGGAATTTCTATTGAAATTGCATCTTTGGACCTTAAAAGAAGCTGCAACACAGCCACGGTGGGGCATACCAGCCCTGGGTGGTTAGTCGCCTGTGTGTATGCAGAGTTCAGGCCATTCAGAGGAGGCAACTCTGGTCCGGTCTTAGCCTCCATGCCCTGGCTTTGAGGATCAGAGTGCCTACATTTACACTCTACAGGTCTCAGCTTCCCAACCTGCAACATGGAGACAGTACTTGCCTTGCAGGGTTTGTTCAGAACAATCAGTGAAAACAATATATTATAAAATAGTCTACAAACTCATGGACATGCATTACGATCTGTGGGCTCTTTTCATAATATTTGTATTAATTCAATCTGTTTAATTTTCATTTTATATACATAATGTGTGTGTATATATATACACACATACATACATATATATAATCAGGATTTATCTTCATTCTTGTAGGAAAGGATATTAGTGGTAGAAAGACAGCTTAACCCTGAGCAGCAAACCTCTGGGGCAGAAGGCTGGGCAGCAGGGATATTAGAGGCAGAGCAAGTACACAGGATAGTCACTGTGCAAAAAATAAGAAGGGGAAAAATCCTTTAGCTCTGCTTTCATATTTTTGGCAAATAGTTGGGTATTTCCCTCCTAACTGAACAAATTTTGTAAAACTGAGTTGATTTTCAAACCATCTGAAAGTCTCCCCCTGCAATACACATTGATGAAGATCGTGATTCTATCTCAGAAAATGAAAAAATAGAAGCCAGTATGCCTTACATAACCTTGATGAGGATTTTAAAAAGCAATTTAAAAATAAATCAAATAAATTTACTGAGTGGCTTTTGAAGAAAAAAAAATGCCAGGCACGGCAATTAATCACAAATATATCTAGGTAAAGTTCTTGCCTTCAAAATTATTACATCACTAGGGAGATACAGCAAGTCAAACCCTGTAAACTGTTCAGCCTCGGTTACATCTCCTGAGTGAGGTGGGGGCCTTCCAAGGACTCCCCCTGACTCTTCACTTCCCTTAACCGCATTTCATTCTCACAAACACTCTCTAAGGTAGGTGTGGGGCACTTGTTAGGAATCAAGTAACTGACACGTTCTCTGACCTTTTTCCTAGGTTTCTTCTACTTTTAAGGAGGCAAATCAGTGGCTACTGCTTCTGTGCTCAGTAAATAGATAGGCCTGAACCAGATAAGTAACATGAAGGAGGTAACGTTAATCTTACAGGTATGTATTGAAAGAGACAGAGAGGTGAGACTTCCCGTCGTGGCTCAGTGGAAACGAATCCTACTAGTATTCATGAGGATGCGGGTTCAATCCCTGGCCTCCCTCAGTGGGTCGGGGATCTGGCATTGCTGTGAGCTGTGGTGTAGATCACAGATGTGGCTCGGATCGTGGGTTACTGTGGCTGTGGCGTGAGCTGGCAGCTGTACCTCCAATTTGACCCGTAGCCTGGGAACTTTGATAAGCCGCGGTGAGGCCCTTAAAAAAAAAAAAAGAAAGAAAGAAAGAAAAGAAAACAACAGAAAGATTATGTAGCTTGCCCAAAGTCTCACAGCAAGTACAAAAGCCAGAAACTGAATTTAACTCGGGTGAGTCTACTTGTTCTGGAACATGAGTTGGCAAACTACAGTCCACATCGCAAGTCCTGCCACTGCCTGCTTTGCTAAGTGAAGGTTTATTAGAACAGCCATGCTTGTTGGTTTCCTTACTGTGTACACCTGCTGTCATGCTTGAAGGGTCAAGCTGAGCAACTGCAGCAGAGACCTTACTGCTGGCAGAGCCTAGAATACTCACTATCGGGCCCTTTACAGAAAAGGTTTGCAGACCCCTGTTCTAGAAGGAAATGGTCCGAGAGGCCATGTGACTGTTTCACATGGCTCTCTTTCCCCCAAATTTCCCTAACAATGGCATCTAGTTACTACTTATAATAGGACTTGGAAGGGAAATATTGGCCTCTGATGTCTTTTTAATTTTTGACAAACTGTCTGAGCCCATTCAACATTCCTTGAGCTTTTCCTACACACAGGCCTTGTATTCAGCTGAGTTGATGTCTGCCACTGAGACACATAACCTCACTGAGGATACATAACTACCTGCCAACCATCACACAGAGCAGATGCAGGAAAGGGTAGCAATGAAGAGAGGAAGGAACCGCCTTGGCGTCACCGGGTGGGAGGGGCTTTCCGCTGTAAAGGTCAGAGAGGCTAGAGAATGTCTTCAGGAGGAGATGAGCCCGAACCAGGGCAAGTTCTTCCTAGGTGGAGCACAGAGAGAGACAGGGCGAAGGCGCGGACACGCGGGGCGGGGGCGGGAGGGAATGAGCACCAGGGCGTGGGCCGTGAGGAGCGGAGCAGAGCCGAACCGAGCCGGCGGGGCAGGCTCTGCCACCCGGCTTTCCACAGACGCACCTCCCCATGTGTTGCTACGGTCTATGGGCATGTATTCACAGTCAAGAGAATGCATCGAAGGCCTGCAAGACTCTTAGCAATCGAAAGAAGAACGCACACTATTTTAGTGTATAAATAAAACAGTGATTAAGCTTTTAAAACCACATCAGAAAGCATCAATAAATGATATAGTCCATATGAAAATGTCTACTGAGGCATTATTTACAAGAGGAAAAACACTGGAAATGACCAGAATACCTGTCAACAGGGGAATGAGTTAAATAAGTTTTGTCTACACTATGGAATATGATACAATTAGTAAAAAGAATGCACTGAGACACTTGTGTTGATAAGGCAGGTTATTCATGACAGGTTGTCCAATAAATAAAACATTTTTAAAGCCAATATATATTTTATTGTCAGACTTTCTTTGAGCCAACAAACACTGTCTTCGCATGGCTTTCCATAAGGATTAAGGTAAGTTTGTTTTCTTCTGAGGGTAGACTTAGTTTCTTTGGTCTGTATGACTTTTCCATATAAAAATGAAAGTCCAGGGAGTTCCTATTGTGGCACAGTGGAAACAAATCCAAATAGAATCCATGAGGATGTGGGTTTGATCCCTGGTCTCTTTCAGTGGGTTAAGACTCTGGCGTTGCTATGAGCTGTGATGTAGTTCCCAGACATAGCTTGGATTCCTCATTGCTGTGGCTGTGGTGCAGGCCGACAGCTACAGCTTTGATTTGACCCCCTAGCTGGGAACTTGCATATGTCATGGTGCAGCCCTAAAAAACAAAACAAAACAAAACAGTCCAAGACCAGTTTATTCTTCTTCTAGTCATAAATGCTGGTTTACTTCCAGGCACCTTATTCAGACCTCCATTATAAACTTGGGATCAGATATGGGTGTATGGTGTTAAAGCCTCGGCATTTAATGCCCAGGGGCCTTAAAGGGCCTTAAGGGGCCCCTCAGGTGTTAACCTTCAGGACCACAGCATCTTTGCTCCATGACTCCACACAGTAATCTGTCCAGAGTGATACAAGCTCACCTTCAGAGAAACATTAACACGAAGGTGATCTAATTCCAAAAAAACAGTGAATGTGCATCTGTACATCTGTATGTAAGGTAAACGCAGAAAAAGTGTAGAAGAGAGCGTGTCAGTCTATTCACACACGTAACCTCAGGAGGCAGCTCGGCACTGAGGAGTGGATGGTGAGACATTATTCTTAAAAACTTCTATATCACCTGAATCATTCCAGTGGGAATTTATATTTTTATAAGCCCATAAATAATACTCTTTGATAGGAAAATGTCTGGGTATCATCTAATTTTTAATTTTTTTCTTATTAATCTGTATTTTCTAATTTTCCTATGACACACAAGCATTGCTTTTAGTTACGGGGGGAAATCACATTAAATGCCTCAAGTTTACTGTTTACAATGACTGGGAAGTAACTATTTTTAAGCCAGATTAAGAAAGTAGATGAGAAAAAAAAGGCCTGCTGGTGCTTGGGCAACAAAGTTTTGTTTTCTGGGCTGCGGGAACATGGATATTTCCTTGATGCACAAAACCACAGGCACTTTAGCACACACTGTTCTCAGCATTTAATTACTAAGGGCCTGAGCCAAGGCAGGATCCCAGAAACCCAGGGATCCACAATAAATTACAAAATGCCTTATGAGAAAAGCCCAGAGAAGTATTTTTAAAGATCTTTTAAAGGCACAGACTGGTAATTTGGTCACACTGGAGCAAGACTGTAAACGCGTTTAGGAAACGTGGGCTGCAGTGCAGGTGCTGGAGGGAGAGAGGCCAGAGATGGAGGGCCTTACATCCCATCACAGGTGCTGTCCCTACCGCTGAACTGATCCTGACAGACTGGTTTCAGGTTCAATTTGCAGAATATCCAACAGAACCCTTTATTTTCTCTTAATGGCCTGGATCTGCTTAAGGTTTCCAGGAACTAAAGGTAGGAAACTGCTGAACCCAACAGAGTTCCCCTTTCACTGCTTGTCTCTTGTCAAAATCTGTGCCTCTCTCTTCCATTTGGTTTACTTCTGTTTTCACTCCTTCATCTCCTCTCCCTGAAAATGTGCTCCCCATGGGGATGGGACTCTGCTCACCTCCTTATCCTGAGCCCCTAACGCACCCCTGGGCTGCAGCAGACAGGCACGCGTACTCTCTGGATGGAGGAATGCTGGTACCATGAGGGAACTGGTCCCCCTGCCCGGGCTGCGGGGACCAGGCGTCCTGCCACTTCCTAGCTGGGATGGTTTTCTTACCACTAAGTGGAAGCTGAATAAGGACAAGATTTTAGTCTATCTTGTTCACTGCCAAATCACTAGAGTGTGGAATAGTGCCTTTCAAAGAATTGTTCAATGGATAAATGTTGAATAAATGAATGACTCTGGTCAGGGTCCTGAATTCTGTGAGCCGAGTGTCACTCGGACATTCGCATGTCCTGCACCAGTTCTGTCCTGACCTGCTCCTAATGCCTGGGTAGAAGGAGGTATGGACAGGTGAGTGGAGCAATGACCCGGGGGTCAGAGGCTCACTGTCACCATGACTGACAGTGTCAATAAGGGGCTAAATTCTCAAGGCTGATATCCTTATTTCTCTGCTGCAGAAGTTGAGTCAGATAATTTCCTGAGTCATTTCCCACTGTAAAGCTAAAGGACTGTCATGCTTGGCTGGAGGGTCCTCAGGTGCAGCTGGAGGTGTGGAGAGGGAGGGGGCTCGTCCAGACGGCCGGGGCTTCCTGCTGGACCACAGTCCTCAGGCCCAAAAGGACCCGGGATGTCTTGGGGTTTGCAGCACTGCTCACTTGACTAAGGGGTTTACTTTAGTTCAGAATAAGCAAACAAAGGGCTAAATGTCCATGTTTCGTGCAAAGATGTGTGGTACACACACAACCAGAACCGGGCCAAATTTTGAGACTTTCAAATCGACAAGTTTTATAAAAATGGAAGAAAGATGTAGAAGAATCATTTCGATAGTTTCTAGGCCCCATCATACATCTGTGTCTGTCTGCACCCATAATCTATGTTCAAAATCTAAGCTTCAAATAGTATGTTCACTTTAGAGGAGACTCAGGAGAGAACAGATGTGCACATTTGAACTGATCAGCTAAGAACCGATAATGTGAACACTAATGAAGAGAACTAAAAGTACAATGAAAACTGGTTCTCACTCCTTGGCAGCCTCCAGTCTTTTTGAGAAAATAAGGCACACACACATACACATACATAGAAAAAGGGCACAAAGTGACACCTGTGGGACAGACACCAAACACACGGAGCACTAAGAACAAGGAAGGGGCCTCCTTCCCATTGATCCACACCCCCAGCCAGCACAGACCCAGCACAGGGTGGCTGCTCCATCTCTACCTCATTTGCTGAGTATCTGCTAAGTAACTGGCATTGAACCAGACCTTAGCAACAAGGATACTGAAAAGCGAGTTCTGAGATCGAGAAGACCATTCGGGCTGAACTTCTGTAGCAAGCTTCAGGACAGATGTGGCGTGGAGAAGGGAGAAGATGCAGTAGGAGTAAAGGAGGCAGAAGAACGGAAACAGAGGCGCAGGTGCAGGCGCGAAAAGACGACTGTGGACGGTGACGGGAGTGAGAGGGATGCTGAGCATACCTGACTAAAGCAGAGAGTTACCCGTGAAGGAGCAAGAGAAAAGGCTGAGGGACTGAAGAAACCCCACTGAAGGACTTGGAAGGTTCATACAGGACATGAGCAGGAAGGTTCATACACGTCTTAACAAAGGGCCTCATTGCAGGTATTTATGCTGCAGGAACTAGAGTCCTGAAAGCAAGCTAGTTGGCTCACTGTAGAGCACTGATTATGAGGATCGTTAAGGAACTCTCTGATTACCATTTTTCCCCAGTCATTTTTACTGTCAAAAGAGGCCTTTGGGAAGTGTGTAAAATTTATAATATGGCAGATATTAGGAAAAACAAAGTGAGCTTTATTAGGCATTTTCTTAATACCAATGATTGACTGTGACAGCGATTTTGACTAAGGATGGTTCTGCAGATTGTGTGAATTAGAAGATGTTAAGCACTGCTTTGGGGATGCAGATGAAGTTATTAAAGAATACTGAAGTGGAAAGGCGCGGCCTGGAAAAAAGGTTCTACTCAGGCGTCGGGAAGCAGCTAGCACCCAGTCTAGGGCAGAGGGGCAGCTGCACTGCAGGTAATTTTCTTTATGATGAAACTGTGTAATGAGTATAATTTTACTCTCCTGTTGCAGATAGAAGCCTTTAGTACGTATCACAAAGAAATGTGCCCAAGGTGGAAAACTGAGTATTATATACAGTATAATTATATAAACACTGGGGAAAACATGGTTAAGACTCTTCCCCTTGAGTAGCTCTGTTTTCATAAAATAAGAAACAAATGCTTCACAAAATGACCCCTAGAATCCTAAATAGAAGCAGAAAGTCCAAATATAAACTCAGCCTGGGATTTTCAGAGCCTTCAGCTGCCATTCTCTTGCCAGCCTGATGTGATGGGAACAAGTGTGGGATTTAATGTCAGGCAGTTCTGGATTCAGATCCCACCTTTTCTCCTATTTATCTGTGTGATCTTGGACACTCTGCCTCACCCCTCTTACCCTTCAGGTGACTACATTATAAAATCAGACTAAGAATATTTACCACACACACTGAGTTGTAGGGATGAAATAAAGCTAACAAGACTATGTGTGTATGGTATTCAGCTTTGCAGCACAAGCTAAGCGTGTGATATTAATATTAGTATTATTGTTGATAAATCTACTGTTATTATCATCAGTTTGCTGAACTAAGAATACCTGGATTTAATCAGGAGACTATGTCCTGGATGAGCTGCTAGGACGGACCTCTGCTTCCTCACCTATAAACAGCAATATCATAATGGCAATAAGGTCTGTCTTGCCTATATCACAAGATTATAGGAAGCTCGAAAAGTAATGTATCTGCAAACTATAAACTGTTAAACAAAATTAAAGGTCTTTTCCATCCTAGAGTATATACCCAGATGAAAGACACTCAAGCCTAAGGTCATCTGCCTCCATTTAATGCAACTTGAATATAACATTACTTATGCTGTTAGCACCTAAGAAGGGAATATATATTCAGCATATAGCTTTTCAGCAATGGCAGCCTATTGTGAATCTGACTCTAAAGTTGTATGAACATGCAATCTTACTACTGTAAAGATGAATCTTATGAACACTTAGTAGTATATAATCCATAGGAATTCATTATTTGACCCTCTACTAAGAAAATATGAACATAGACTATTTCCACTGCTAAATCATGAAGACTTAAAACTAACAATAACTCCCTCTTTAAAGATTAACATGAGAACAAACAGGCTTTGTAAACATAAACACAAAACTGGGATGCAGTTCAGGAGAAGACAAAGTTCCTGAAATTGCTGGGTAGCATCTAACTGATTTTAGAAGATCAAGAGTTAATTTTAGGGAGTTCCCGTCGTGGCGCAGTGGTTAACGAATCCGACTAGGAACCATGAGGTTGCGGGTTCGATCCCTGCCCTTGCTCAGTGGGTTAACGATCCGGCGTTGCCGTGAGCTGTGGTGTAGGTTGCAGACGCGGCTCGGATCCCGCGTTGCTGTGGCTCTGGCGTAGGTCGGTGGCTACAGCTCCGATTCAACCCCTAGCCTGGGAACCTCCATATGCCGCAGGAGCGGCCCAAGAAATAGCAACAATAACAACAACAACAACAACAACAAAAAAAAAAAAAGAAAGAAAAAAAAAAGACAGAAAAAAAAAGAGTTAATTTTACATTTTGCACTGGAACTGCAAGAAGTCCGGAGAGTCTGAGGTGACAGTGTTGTTTGCATAAGCAACTCCAGAAGGCCTGTCCAGAACTCGGTATGGTGGATGCACTGGTTTGCCAGCAGAAACTGTAGCTCTGCCCATCGCTAATTTTACCTCCATCCTTGGACATGCGCCAAGTAAAAATTATTTTTCCACAACATGTAGAAGAGGAGAGATGGAACATAAACATTCTCCTCCACCTGCATGTGGTAGCTTGCGATTTTAAGAGAAAGGATCTGGGTTCAAGGAGAGACAGCCTCAGGAGACCACGAGTAAACTATGAAGAGTGAAAACACGTTTTATCTGCTCACCATTAGCCTACATAGTCCTCCTTGTCGATTTCCTTGTTCTCTTTTTCCCTCCAGCTGGAACTCCGGACCATGAACAGGAGGTCATAGAGAAGGGGCAGGTCAATGTGGACACGACTGCTAACACTATTTATCCAAACATCACTATGAGAGTGGCTTCAAAAAGGGGGGGGGGTGCAGATTAGAGTGCAAGAATGGCTCTGGTCTTGGGATGTGGAAGAAAAAGAAGTCTTAAGATGATGTGGTACACATATTCAATGGAATAATATTCAGCCATAAAAAGGACAAAACAATTCCAATTTGTAGCAACATGGACACAACTAGAGATGCTCATATTGAGTGAGGTAAGTTAGAAAGAGAAAGACAGATACCATATGATATCACTCACATGTGGAATGTAACATATGGCACAAATGAACCTACCCACAAAACAGAAACAGATCATAGACACAGACAACAAATTTGTGGTTGCCAAGGGGGAGGAGGGAGTAAGTGGGATGGACGGGAGTTTGGGGTTAGTAGATGCAAACTATTACCTTTGGAGTGGATAAGCAATGAGGTCCTGCTGTACCTGCTGTACCTCAGAAGGAAATTATGTCCTGTCTCTTGGGATAGACCATGATGGAAGATGGTGTGAGAAAGGAATGTGTACATATATGTATGACTGGGTCACAATGCTGTATGGCAGAAATTGACACAACACTGTAAATCAACTATACCCTAATTTGAAAAAAAAGGAAAACAACTTTTTTTTAAAGAATTCAAGACTTGCTCGGTGAACCTCCCCCTCCCCCCAGACACAGCTCTGTGCGTCTGTAAAACAGGATTTGAGAAAATAGGACCACGTTGCTTGGCTATCAACGAACACGCTCTACTTTTTCCTCTCTGTAGTAATTATGTTTATCTGATATATTTCAGTGCAAAACCCCTTCAAAACAGTAAAGCACAGAACAATGCATTGAAAGGAGTAAATCCAAATCCGTAAGAGGAGTTGACAGAAGCCATGTATCTATGCCAAAGAGAAAGGCTTGGCTAACCTCTGAGGGAACACGACGGAGTAATTGTTTTTTAAAGCAGTTCAAAGATCTGTTTAGCCTTTCTGACTTCTGATATTGAGGATGAATGTCTAAAATGTTTACAAGAGAGACTGAGTTTTTTATTTCAGAAAAAAAAAAAGGTAACAACAGAAAGGGTAAGGGCAGATGGATGTGCTGGTCTGTGTAATAAATACTTTTCCTTGGAAAACAATTTAAAAAAAAAATGAGGAAAAAAAACTTCTCCCTCCATTAGGAAATAGAAAGGCTGTTCAAGCTCTCAGCGACTTGAAGTTGTAAAAGGTGTGGGTGTGAAAAGCAGTAAAGAAAAGCTAGACCCTGTGCAGTGTCAGCAAGAGGAGTGGGTGTAGAACAAAGGATAAAAACGCAAGCTACCGATGCAGCAGAGGAGCGTGAGGGACCGGAGGAAGCGGCTGGTGCGGTTGGGGGCGGGGGGCCGTATGCGGTTACCGGCACAGCGACTACACCGAAAATCACTCACTTAACAAAAATGAAATGCCACCCAAATGGCCTATGAAAAGTGCAAAACCCACAGTCCGGGATCTAAAATCCACAGGAAAAGTGTGTCCTATGAGTAGGACTCCCCAGTGAACAGGTCTGAGGCATAACGGAGCATCCTCGCTGGGGTGAAATGCGTGAAAGGACAGAAAGGGCTGGTGTCCTTCAGCCTTGAACACGAGCGCCCTTGACCACAGCAGGGGCTGGAAAACACCCCCTTCTGGACTCTCTGGGGAGCGTTTCATGGCTCCATTGCTGTCTGGTCTCCAGTTATTTACTTAGTATTAGATTCTCCTGTGTTTACCAATCCCAGCATGGAGAATAAAAGATTTTACTTAAAAATGTTTAGATTATTTACTCATTTAGGTTAAAAAAAATCAAATAAGTTTCAGCTTCTTAAAAAATGATTATATGTAAATAAATTTGAGAACTGGGAGGTCTGTGGCATGGTGGGTTAAAAATGCGACTGCAGTAGCAATTGTGGCTGTGGAGGTGCAGGTTCCCAGCCCAGCTCAGTGGGTTAAAGGATCCTTCCGTGTGGGTTGCAGCTGCAGCTCAGATTCAATCCCTGGCCTGGGAACTTCCATATGTGGCTGGTGTGGCCTTATGGCGGCACTTTTTTTTGTAAAAAAATTGAGAACTTAATCTTAAGGTCATAATTTTAAGTTTAGCAACAAAAGCAAGATGTGTTATAAGTGAATCAAAATGGAAACTTCTCAGTGTAAAAGGAAATCCTTTGGGAGGAATTTGGGGATTAAAGATGATAAGACACGTGCCAGGAAAGAGAGGGAGGGGACCCTGACACCTTAGGTGATGCAAAGACTTGACCACGTGCTAGAGAGGTGCCCCCTGCGGGAGGACCCCAAAGACATAGGGAGTCACAGACTCTTACAGGTGGGATTTGCTTTCTATTGCTTACATGTACTATCTAAGCTCAGAGGTAAACTCTGATTTTTGAGGATGAAGAAAAAAATATGGGTTTTTTTGTTTTTTTTTTTGTCTTTTTAGGGCTGCACCTGAGGCATATGGAGTTCCCAGGCTAGGAGTCATATCAGAGCTGCAGCTGCCGGCCCACACCACAGCTCACAGCAATGCTGGATCCTTAACCCACTGAGGGAGGCCAGGGATCGAACCCCCATGCTCATTGGTACTAGTTGGGTTTGTTATCCTTGAGTTACGATGGGAACTCCAAGAAAAAATATTTTTAAAAGCACATCAAGGCTTAGATGAATTCTATGAGCCAGTGATCATAATAATATCCAGAAATAAAAAAAAACACATTGAAGAAACATAAGGAACCATTACTCCTAACAAATTTGTTCTTTTCTACTCTCTGGTCAATGTTTTTAAGTTTCTTACCTGGACGGACTATTCACATTTTCATGCTTTCCGCTGAAGTTCAAACTACAGAAGTTTTTTGATTTTGAATATGCAGAGTCTGACTCCAAGTTTGCCTGTGTTTGTTCTCTCAGATGATCGTGAAGCATTGCCTCCTTTTTCAAGTTCATGTCTGAATATGGGCAGCCAAAAGCACGGGTCAGCATAAAAAGGAGAGCACAGGCATCGGTCTGTGAGGACACGTCAGGGCTGCACTGTCACTGAATCAGATGTACAACCACGACTGAAAAGATGAACAGAGACATCCTTTCACTGAACACTGAACACATGCAGGTAAGTTTCTTTTCACACTGCCCTCTGACATCTCAGCTTCGGACGACGAACGCTGGTCAGCAGGTATTACAGATACAGTCATCAGCACAACTTAAAAACCTTGAAAATCTAAGAATAACATAAAGATGCATATCCAGTGGAGCAAGGAAAATAGCATGTCAACACCTGGCTCAGTTTGTATCCTCCCAAATTTATACCCTGATTTGACCACGTCTTTCACAAAATGCTGTGGTAACTAAACATATTTACTAGTATCGGAGAATACGATGCTTTTATTTCTTAACATTCGTGTATCCAGAAATACTGTATCTAGATTTCTGCCTAGTTCTCCTGAAACCTACTAGGAAGACCACCTCCCCACCTGCCTTAATTCATGTGTGTGTTGTCAGGAGAAGAAGGAAGAGACAGCAGGAACTATCAGGTTGACCCATATAAAGCTGCAGTTCTTAAAAGTCAGAGACAGTCAAATGTTGGGAATTTGATACAGTTCAACCGAATAATTTATAAAATATGTCAGGCCCAAGTTCATTAGCAAGATAGATAAATAGAAGGTAAAGGCTAAATAAGCAAAAAAGAGCCAGGCAGTGGCAGACAAACTTTAGGAGAGATTTTTGGACAGAAATACCTAAAACTGAGATCTTGGTAGCCCTCGTCATATATTTTATCTATCGAGAGATTAAAAATGACTGCAATTAAAGATACTAGTTTTGCTTTTCAGAATACTGAAGTATAATTTTTAACATCTGAGGATAAATGGAAAAATAAAACTCTATCAGTGTATATTTTTCCTTAAAAACTGTCTGCACTCCTTTCAGGAGCCATGTCCTT
This sequence comes from Sus scrofa, assembly GCF_054392235.1. Lineage (NCBI taxonomy): Eukaryota > Metazoa > Chordata > Mammalia > Artiodactyla > Suidae > Sus > Sus scrofa. The sequence continues at coordinate 105,536,137 of NC_139388.1, read as the reverse complement.
AGCTGGTTGTGATGAGGTAGGGGTTGGAGCAGCAAATCCCGGCAAGTCCTGTTGGCCCTGGAATCCTCCTTCCTTCCCCCACATAGGGGCCCCTGATCCCACAGCCTGGTGCTGTTTCCATATCCCCAGACCAATCCTGACCTGAGCAAGTCGCAGAACCCAGTGGTTCATTCTAAAGTCCAAAGGGCCCCATCCCGATACCTGGGCTCATGCCTCAGCCTCCTGGGCTCTGCGTCCTTGACCTTAGCATTTGCCCCGGTCCTTGTTTCTAAAAGCCTTGTCTGCTGTTGTGACTAGAACGAGGGGCCCTGCTGGGATGGAGCCCCATGTTCCTACTTTGTTCTTGGTGGCCCCTCCCCTGACAAGCCCTCTGCCTCCAAATCCAACCCAGAAAGAAGGCCCCTCCCCTGATAGTAGCTGGTAGCGCGGAGCCATCCTCTATGCTCTGCTCTGCCCACTGACCAGGACCCCTGCCTTCCTTGTCATTCTTCTTCCCATTCGTTTCTTTTGGATTCTTGCCAGGTGGCTCCTAACCACGTGGGAAGATCAGATGATGCCCCTGATTTCCACACCCCTTGGACTCCAGGTCCTGCACATCCAGGACCAGGGTGTGAGATTTCCTCTTCTCATACCCAAGCATCAAATCTGGTACGTGCCTCTCTCAGACTACCCTGTTCAGCTGAAAATAATGGGCCAATGTTCTGTCAAATCTTGGGAGATGGACAGTTTGGACCAGGAGGTTATAACTAAGCTGGGAGCTTCCCATCTGGACTGTACCTACATCCTCAGGGCGGCCAGGAGGGTGGCCAGAGTCCCAGGCGGTTCTTCCAGCCTGAGCCGCCTCCTCCGGGCCCTGAATTCCTTGCCTTCCCAAATACTCATGATCATTCTGTGACACGACATTTAAAGGGTCGGAAGACATTACAAATTTAAGCAAAAGAGCAAAGATGAACTAGCCTCTTGAGTGCTATACTCAAAACATAAATAGAAAACCAGAGGTCAGCAGGATTTCAGGGAGAGTGTCAAGTCGCTGGACAACCTATTTGCTGACCTGGAAAGATGAAGTCATCTGGAAAAGACAAGCAGCTTCCAGGAGGAGCCCTGATCTAGGAACCTGCCATCACATAGCCCAGGAATCAGATCCTGGATCCTGTTGGACTGAAAGAGCTCCTCCCTGATGCAACTAAGCCAGCCTTCCTGTATTTCAGTCTCAATTCTGGCCAATTACGTTTTTTCTTTCTAAGGCCTAGATGAGACAATGGTTCTGAGCTGGGAGGTTACATTCTAAAGTCTCTTCCTTTATCTTCAAAACACAAGGATTTACTTGTGGGAGTGAGTGGAGCCCTCGTACTGGAAGCATCCACGGAATAGACTGTCCAAGGGTTTGCCTCTCACAGCAGAGGCGGTGAGAGAGCCCTCATGCTGCCCCATCAGAGGATGAGAGGCTGAGATGCCAGAGAAGGGGTCCATCAGGAAGCAGGAGGGGATGAGATAAGTCAACACTGCCGGCCGAGGCCCTGCTGGGACCAGACCCCCATCCTGCTGCCAGGTGCCACGTGGTCCCTGTCACACGGGAAGAGCAGCACCCACCTCCCACCCCATGCCACTCCCCAGCAGATGGAAGACTGTCTGCCCTCACTGCTGTTTAACTTAGTACATGGGTAGCATGTGGGTACAGCAGACCAAAGTTAAATGAACATCTTTTATTTTTAAGAAAATATTGATTTCTTGGCCAATGGCATTGAAAGGCATAACAAATACTGATATGCAGGTTACTAAAATTATTGAACACCTGTAATAACTTTTTACAGAAACTTTTAAGAGCTAACATAGGACTTAAATTGTTATGATTTTACTTCTATGAAGGTTATGTGCAAGTACAATGATACATATATACATATATAGATCAGGAATACAGACCAGGAAGGTTCCAAGAATCATTATGCTTCATAATATCTGCTTAGGATATAAAGTGATTTCTTTTATACTGTTCTTAAATATAGAGGTGAGCAAAACCTAGTCGCTATATATAAGATTCTAAGGTCTCAGAGTAGTCAATTTTCTTTAAAATCCTGAGGCTTTAAAATGAGTTTACACAAACTCTACTACAGGTAAATTTTCTCTGATTCTGACTAATTTTTATGCATAAAATAGCTGTTATTAAGTGTTATTAAAATACTATAAAATTTAATGCACACAGATAAATGTATGAATATTAAGAACAAAAGCTTCATAAGTAGAGTTTAAAAAAAATTGTACAACTCAGAGTTCAAAGAGCTGGATGAAATAAATTTGGTTCTAAAAATATTTTTCTCATGGAGTTTCCTTGTGGTACAGCAGTTAAGGATCTGGCATTGTTCCTTCAGTGGCCTGGGTCACTGCTGTGACCTGATGTGCTGTTGAGCTTGGTTTGCTTATATTTTTGTTGAGGATTTTTGCATCTATTTTCATTAGGGATATTGGTCTATACATTTCTTTTCTTGTATTCTCCTTGTCTGGCTTTGGTATTAGGGTAATGCTGGCTTTGTAAAAGGAGTTTGGAAGTGTTTTTGCCCCTTAATTTTTTGGCAGAAGTTTGAGAAGGACTGGCGTTAACTCTTCTTTAAATGTTTCAGTAGGATTCATCACTGAAGCCACCTGGTCTGGGGCTTTTCTTTGCTATGATGTTTTAAAATTACTCTTCCACACTTTTACTCTTTATTGGTATGTTCATATTTTATATTTCGTCATGATTTAGTCTTGGTAGGTTTCTAGGAATTCATGTATTTCCTTCAGGTGAATTTCCTGTGTTTTCTTTTTCCTATGATCCTGGACTGGTTGTTGTTTCCATTTTGTCATTTGTTTCAAACATGTAGTAATTACCTGTGGAAGCATTTTTACTATGGCTTCTTTACAATTCTTGTGAGATAATTCTAACACCTGTATCATCTTGATGTTGACATTAGCAACATGAAAATATAAAAATGCATCAAGAGTGAAGGCTAAAGTGTGTGTGTATGTGTGTGTGTGCTGTTTCCTCTAAAGTGTTTTCATGTATGGTCACTAGAAACTTCCAAGCTATAAAATATTCTTAAGGAATGTGATAGTATACTAGGTACCATGCTAATGGCCTTTTAAAATTTTATGCTCGGAGTTCCTATCGTGGAGCAGTGGTTAACGAATCTGACTAGGATCCATGAGGTTGTGGGTTCGGTCCCTGCCCTTGCTCAGTGGGTTAAGGATCCGGGCGTTGCTGTGAGCTGTGGTGTAGGCTGCAGACGTGGCTCAGATCCCGCGTTGCTGTGGCTGTGGCATAAGCCTACAGCTACAGCTCCGATTCAACCCCTAGCCTGGGAACCTCCATATGCCGTGGGTGCAGCCCTAGAAAAGCCAAAAAAAAAAAAATTATGCAGCAGAATGTACTAAGTAATTTATATAATCTATACATGGAGAAGATCCAATAGATAGAATTGCAACTGAAAAAATTCTAACAGTGTTATCAACATAGTTAACATTAAGCAGTAAATTAAAGTGATTGACATGCTACATTATTAATTCAAACAAAACAATTTTAGTGCTAAGTATGTGTTTCTATCCTTACAATGAACATTTCTGTTACTACATGCCAGTCATTTTCATTCTTTCAATTTTAATATTTTGGTTGAGTGTTATGAAAATGTCAAGATTATTTTGTATAGCTTAAACTGTCAAATACATTTTTTAAATTGGGATATCCTAGTTTGAAATACATTTAATTTAAAGACCTTTCCGCAAAGGGCTTTACAATGCTTTTTTTCTCCTTTTATAAATATGCATTGTTTTAAAACAAAATTTCACTTAGAAGTGAAAATATTTTTCAGGAGAACAAAGCATCCTTTCGACAGCCTTAGCTTAGTCATCTTAAACACTCAAAGATGTAAGAGGATTTACAGGAGCCCTACTGGCCCTCCCTGTCCTGTAAGCAAAGCGTTAAGGAGTTTTTTGGAGAATTATGGAAGATACCTTTTGGTCTCTACTGAAGAGATGAACTTTTGTTATTCCACGGTCTGTAAACAAAATCTCTTCTGTAGGTTCAAATACATATAGGCAGGCTCCATAGTACAGAAGCTGATTGCCAGTTCTCTCTCCTCTAAGTTAGTTAACACACCAAAGGCAAATGTGTACTATAATTTATGGCGTGTGAAGCAATACCATCCTGATTAGAAATAAGAACCAACATTAGGAATCCAATTAAGTCTTGAAGGGAGCTGTTTAAAAACAGTTGTTTTTTAAAAAATAAACAATACAGATATTAAATACGGAGGGTAGCAATGTAATTGCTGATAAAAATGAACATTTCTTTCAAAAAAATATGATCAATACCACTTTCTACCATAAGCTATTCTAAAATATTGTTTAAGTAAGTTTTAACAATTTATTATCAAGAATCAACATGTAAAACATTTTATATTTTATAATAAATAATATATAAATAAAAATTTTCTAAAATAGTTTATAAAAGATGAACAGACTAACCTAACATATATATTAGGTTATATATATGAATATATATGAATGTTTTTAATATATGAATATATGTGAATATTTTTATTTTAATATACATGAATGTTTTTATTTCTATTAAATTCAGGTATTAAAATTATCAAAAAATTTAAAGAAGAGATTTCATCAAAACACAACCTGATTAGTCTAATATTCATAAGAATATCTATAACAGATTATAGTGCTATAGTTTATTTTTTTTTTTTAGGGCCACATCTATAGCATGGGGAAGTTCCCAGGATAGGGGTCTAATCGGAGCTACAGCTGCCAGCCTACACCATAGCTACAGCAATGCTGGATCCTTAACCCACTGACTGAGGTCAGGGATTGAACCCATATCCTTATGGATACTAGTTGGGTTCATTACCACTGAGCCACAAAGGGAACTCCCAGTTTTATAGTTTTTACTGTGTTATACTCTGATTTAAGCTCTCTTTATATGTTAACTCAACTCCCACCAATATCCCTTGAAATAGGTAGCTTTATTACTTGCATTTTATAGATGAAGAAACTGATGCACAGAGAGATCTTAAATAATGTAAAGCCACAGAGCTAGGAAGCTGTAGAGATGGGATTGAAACCCGGGGAGCCTTGTGCCAGGATCTGGGCTTTTACCTACCTTGCAAAACTGCCTCCGGGATTAGATTTTTCTCTGACTACATTAAGTATAAGCAAAAATGACAGAATTCCTGAAATTGTTGCCTTGTACATAGTAGGTGCTTTGCCAAGTGGATGCTGATGATGTTAATCTATTTATATAACATCTTTGGCACTATAGATTATGCAGAGAAAAGTAGGGAAATTAGAATACTTTGAGAGAATTTAAACTGTTCAGTGTTTTTTTTTTTTTTTTTTTCTGATTTCATTCCAAAATTTAGTTGCTTCAAGAATAGAACATGTGGTAAAAAAGGAAGTCTTTAGAAACAAAGACCCATTCTCTGCATGGACTAAAGTGTAATGTGAAGAACTGGCCATCTGGATAATTTTTAATTGGGACAAGCTGTAATTTATAAAACCGTGACCAAGAAGAAGAAAATAGAGAAGAGACAGGCTTGACTTTCTGCCAGAAAGAGATTTGAAACTCCATGTTTTTAAATGAGAATTTAAATATTCATAGCTACATACACACAAATGAACATCACATCTGCACAGACAAATACAACATTCCACCTAACCTGGCTATACAAGCATGCAAGCAGCACCCTGTGTGAGTGGCAGGAGGCAGAGCTGCTGCCATTGCATTCCATCCACAAACATTTACAGGACACCAGTGTTTGCACAGCACTGTACTAGGCACTAGGGAACCCTGAGTATGGTAGACAGCCTACTTCAAGGGTCTTTGATTGGAGGGGCAAATGAAGTAAAAATCTAAAAGGCAAAAGGAGTGTAAATTACATTGCGATTTATTGTTATTATGCATAGTACCTGTTTAATAATGATATAACCATAACAGTAGAAATATATATGTATTAAACATTTAATGTGTATCCAGGCACTGTAAGTGCATTTCACATTATATGCATTATTTCATTAAATACATAAAATCTCGGAAGGGACCATTTTCATCAAATTGTTTTTGCTCTTGCTGTTGTTTCTTCATTTAGGTCCTAGGAGGGCACAGGGCCCAGGTTCCTGAAATAGGACTGGATCACAGGATCATGAGAGGAGACCAACGGAGCTGGGCAGCAGGGCTGTGGAGACACTTCCTCACAACGGGGGCCCTGGGGGAGTTCCAGCTGCTCAGAGATGCAGTAGGTTCTTTTTTTTTCTTTTTCTTTTTCTTTTCTTTTTTTTTTTTTTTTTTTGTCTTTTTGCTATTTCCTGGGCCCGCTCACACGGCATATGGAGGTTCCCAGGCTAGGGGTCGAATTGGAGCTGTAGCCGCCAGCCTATGCCAGAGCCACAGCAACGCTGGATCCGAGCCACGTCTGCAACCTACACCACAGCTCACGGCAACGCCGGATCCTTAACCCACTGAGCAAGGGTAGGGACTGAACCCGAAACCTCATGGTTCCTAGTCGGATTCGTTAACCACTGCGCCACCACGGGAACTCTGCAGCAGGTTCTTGAATAGGGAAAGAAAAGTCAAAGGTCTGGAAAGTCATCCTGCCCCCTCTTGGGGCCAGCCTGAGGGAGGGGGTGCGGAAGGCAGGCTGGAGGGTCTGCATGAGAGTGGCAGGAGCAGGAGAAGCTGGTTCTGCCGCATCTAGAGAAAACCAGCCAGTGGGAGTTGGAGACTTCCTCAGTCTGGGAGTCAAAGGCAGAACGTAAGCTTGTGAGAGTGATGCTAGAGGTAGGGATCCACAGGACTGAGGGATCCTTCTGGACTCCTCTGCAGATGAGCAGAGCAGACAGCGTGGAGTGGGGAGTCGGGCAGGATGACTGGGGTGCCTCCTGCAGAATCTGTGGCCTGAGCCCAGGGCGGATGCGTCAGCCTCAGCACAGCCGGCCACTGGCTGCTGCTCCCTCTGTGCACCTGTGCTCCTCAGTGCTGCCCGCAAAGCGCCAAGGGCTTCGCCTGCCACTCAATTCACCTTGTTTATTTTCCCCAGGTGACAAGTTCTTGAGTCACAGGATTAACCACCAAGCTTCATAATCTCAGGACAAGGACAAGGACAAGTTTGAGGTGTGCACAGACTTCATTCACAACACATGCCAAAGCTGGAAGCCTCGGCCCTCCGCGTTGGCCCTTGCCGAGCCTGGCACCCCAGGAGCATCCTGTGTGGTCCCTGGCCTCCAGCTGCAGCAGACTGAGGGACAGTTTTCCCAACATCCTTGCAATGGTGTGAGGAAGCGTGATTTCATGCTGGAGTGAATTCATCAGATGAGGCTAGTGTGGTGATTATGGTGGGGTGGGGGGAGGGACTCCAGGTAGGACATGGGGTAGGGGGGTACATAGTATTTGAAAAGGCAGAAGAGGTTTTCTTTTGCCTTTAATTTTGTTTATTACCATCTTTAAAAACTTGCTTATACAAAAATGGTTGCAGTAGAAATGTTCCAGCTGTATGTGCTTGTTGGCAAATCTGTCTAGATTAGTCGGTGTTTTAAGCTCTCTGGATGCGTTAGTTTTGCCATCTAAGAAGCTGGAACCAAGTCCAATTTGGAATAGCGTAGATTATCCTGGCCCATAGACTGCTCTTCCGTGTGGTTCTGTAGAACTGGATCTCACAGCTAGAGGCTCCTAGAAGTAGGAGAAACAGAGTCTGTCTCAGGGCACATGGGCTGGTCCAGGGCACAGAGCAGGGCTGGGTTGGCTGTCTCCCTTTCCTCCCCTTCCTGGGGGTCAGCCTTCCATTCCAGCCTGCCTTCTGTTTTTGGTATACTGAAGCTAGCAAGGGGCTATGAGTTTGCGTAGATGTATGCACTTGGGGAAAGTTGAAGGCGGAGATGTTCTGGAGGAAGAAAACTAGTGGAGGTGAACTGAGGGTTCTTTTTAGCATAAAACATGACCTCTTCTCAGTAGTATTATATGCCAGCTTCTCTCTGATAAAGGCTCCATTCTGTTTAGACCAGTGGTGGGCCGCTTTCTAAAGCAACACTTGACAGGAAAGATGGAAAGATGAAATTAACCCATGACTTTATCCTCAAAGTGGCTGTTCTCTGGAACAGTTTCTTTGAAACTTCAGGAGCTCGAAATGTTCACTCTGTTGGATTTTTGAAAATTGTTTAAATCTCTATTGAGTCATTACGTTTTATCTGCATGACAGTGAAATCCTACCAGTCTTCACAGACTTCAATTTCTGCTCCATGCTTTCCACCCGCATGCAAGGTTTACTTATCTATTTAGACCATGAAAATGACTAGGAATTTTCCTACCTTAGGGCCTGAACAAGGTTTTCCTTGTCCTCATTTTTGCTTGTAAACTCTCTACTAAAGTTTGTTTTTAGAAAACTTACAGTATATACTTTACACATTGGAAACTTTCTAATAGAGAATGTCAGTAGATGTTTTCCCACTGCAAACCACCAAATGCTTTTTTCTATTTCCTTCTGGTTGTACTTTTTACACCAGGTGTGCAGGCAGGGTGCCAGTGTGTCCGTGCAACAGAGGGGTTTGGGCTCCATCACAGTCGCTGTCCCTGGGCTTGGGTTTCGCTGTGCGGGTGACCCACCTCCCACTGGCCTCCCCTCTGCAGGTCCTTTCTGAATGATTAATCAGTACTATTCCAGAGCCTCTTTGGGATCAAAATCCTTCTGAGAATGTGCTGAACATGCTCCATTTATGCCCTGACCCCTAGCCTTTCAAAATATAATCTTTTGGTTTTAGAGCAAATGAACATTATCTCTGATATGTCAGATCAGCACATTTATGGTCAGTCGCTAGACACATACCCCGCGGCCTGCCTGACCGCATCTTTAGAAGCAGCCCAGTGGAGTGTGCCACATTCTAGAGCCTGTAAGGAAAGTACATGGGCTGTTGATATTGGATAACTCTCTCTCCACAAGGCAAAGGAGGCCCATATTTTGAAATCTTTACTCCATACAGAATTCTGAATCAAATTAAGAAAAAAATTTTTTTCTGAATCTCGAGCAGTGCTTAAAATACAGTAAGAATGTACATTATATTTAAAATATGAGACACATACTCTTATTTTTTGAGACTTAAGGAAGGATATAGTACCTGGGATGTCATAGATATACAGAAAAAAATCACTTTTGGAGAGCAAGTCTCCTCTCAAAGGAATTCATATTTAAATTAATGAGAAGTAATCTTTAGGATGAATGATTGATAAAATAGCTCCTATTTGGGTCTTAGTACATTTAGAAGTAATCAAGTCACATAGTGAATTAGGGGGAGAAATCACCCTGCAATGTCTGAGATGCTCATGGTAAATGATGAATTTTTCCATTAGTGTTAATGAACCGAGTCTGGTTAACTCCCCAGCACATCGCAAGAACGGAGCTCAAATCATCCGTCTTTCATAGTTAATGCAATTTGTTTGTATACTGCATCTTTCACTCATGTTTCCCCAAAAGCAATTTCAGGAAAGATAAAATCATGAGAAAATGCTTTACAAAACTGGAAATACCAATAACAAAACAAAGGAGGTGGACAGGAGTCTTTGGAGGAACAGAGGTTATTCTCTTGTGTTTTATGTTATGGCTGAGTTTTATCTGATTAGACTTAAAGGCTAACATGTTCACGCACTGAAATGGGAACTGCTTCCTCTGTTTTCAGAAACTGTGATGGAAGAGAACAATGGCTCAAAAAAGAAAGTGTATTGCAAACAGTTCAAAATGCTATACTGTATTTCCACAAAAACCGACGGAGCTTTGTTGCATTTAAAGTAAAGCTATGACACAGATATAATTGGAGGGAAGTGTGAAAAAAAGCAAATGAAAACTGAGGAGTAACAACTTGTATTTATGGAATACCTTGCTTCCAAAATGCTGGAGGAAGCACAAGTAAGTAGGTGACGCTGGCTCTCAAAGGCTCCTCGGAGTCCCCTGATGGCTATTTTTCCTTGTGTAGTAAACACAGATGAGAGGAACAGAAAGGGATTTCTCAAAGACATTCACTGATTCACCTGCTTCAAGAGCATTAAACCACTGCCTTCCTCTGAGCCTGGAGCAGTTTTCTTGTCCTGTCCTACCAACCATGGACAGCTCAAAGACAACCTGAATTTACTGTCATGATGATTTTTTTCCCAAACCAGATATTTAATGCCTCTATAATGGTAAACATGAAACGAGGTGTTCTAATTAGCTCCAGTGTACACTTAGACAAAGAATGGGGGATCCCACCATCTGAAACATATTTTCATCACCTCTGTAATAGTCATGAGCTACCTACTTGGAGATCAAGACCAAACTAAAATGCAAATCCTGCCCCCACCTTCTCTCTTTCTTCCTTCCAGAAATATTAATTGAGTACCTATTATACACTAAGAACTGTTTTAGTCATGGGAGATGCAGTGAACAGAGCACACTGCGTGCACACGTACACAGATACACACCCCACACATACACACACATTCAAGGTAAATACGTATTTCCCATGAAGGTACAAAAGGCGGAGGAGGGAGGCGCCAAGAAACCACTGCTCTTCCATTCCTGCTCCCTGGCCCCACCCCCTGCTCCTCCTCCCACTGACCCACAGGTGCACTTGGCTGACTCCACTCACTTGACTGTGAACACGACCTCCGCCGGGAAGCTCTCTGGGATTGCTCCTCCACAAATTAATCTCTCCCGCCCCTGAAAACCTAGCTACTTATCTGTGCTTCATTATTTTTTACTTTGTACTAAATCACCTGTATTCATACATTTCACCATCTTTTCAACCTCATTAGACAACAAGGTCCTTGAGAGTCTGACACTCCCTTTATCACTTCTTGCGGCTTCCACCACAGTGCCTGGGACACAGCAGTATTTCAACCAATGTTTCTGGAATAAGGAATTAGTGCATTAAACCACAGTCTGAAAGTTTATGTCCCCACATCCTCCAGTTCATATGCTGAAACCCTAATGTGCAACGTGATGGTGCAGGAGGCGGGGCCTTTGGAGGTGCTCAGGCTCTGGAAGTGGCTCTCATGAGGGGAATGAGGCTCTTAGCAAAGAGGCTTCCCAGATCCCTGGCCTGTTCCACCACATGAGGACACAGTCGGAGGATGCCGGCCTGAGGCAGGTACACAGGTCTCACCAGAACACGACCCTGCTCTCCAGCTCCAATCCCTTCCCTTGATCACCTCTGCTCTTCTTTACAGCTTTTCCAGCTGCGCAGGGATCCCTGTAAAACACGACTTGCATCAGGCTGGGTCCACTGTGTGGGCCTTGCTTCTTCACTCGGCATGATGATGTTTGTGAGATACATGCAAGTCACTGTGTCTGGCTGTGGTTTATGCACTGTCTCTGCTGCACAGTGGTTCTTCTCTCCATGGATGTGCTAAGCGTGCTTAGGTCTTATGGGGAGGATGCTGTTGGAAGGGAGGAGACCAGACGAGGGCTGGTGAGAGGGACTGATATAGAAGGACGGGTAATGGGGGTGAGAGCTCAGGGGTAGGGACCTTCAGGAGAAGGGCCCCTCTGTTCCCCGTGGATGGAAGGAGCCATGCTGGCCAGTTAGGACTTTCTCAGTGAGTGCGATGCGGAGGCCTGTCTGAAGAAGAGAGCAGAGGTGGGGAAGCAGAGGAGAGGGGCCCAGAAAATCCACGAGACAGCTGCCATGAGGGAAATCCGCCCACTTCCCCGGGATTGCTGGGCCTGAGGGAGGCTGACTCCCGCCCAGTGTCCCTTGGGGCAGAAGGCCCTCAGCAGCGCCGCATCCTTGGTTTAACAGCAGGAGACGGAGGTAGGACTCGGTGTATGGTCAGGATCATAGTGGCCCACATTCAAACTCTGGCTCTGCCACTGGCTGGTAACCAGGAAGATGCCAGCCATCCAAAATCACCACAGATTTCTCACCATGGAATGAAGGTCATGTCTGTTGTAAAATGTGTGCTGTGATAATGAAATTCAGCCTCATAGATCAAAATCTTGGCACACAATGGAAACCCAATACTGCAGTGTCATTATGAAAACGTCTCAGTGGATGATTAACAGTTAAAACCACATTGACGTGGTTAGAAAAGACGTATTCTATTTGTGTATTTATTTATTTTTATTTTTTGGCTGCATCATGCCCGGGGCACGTGGAAGTCCTCAGGCCAGGGAAGGAGCCTGAGCCACAGCAGTGACGACATGGGATCCTCAATCGCTAGGCCACCAGGGAACTTCGAAAGGATGCATTCTTAATGCCACATCCTGGACCAGCTGGAGACTGGGGAATAAATTCAGGGGGAGAATGTCTAATTTCTGTATTAGTAGCACAAGAAGGAAGAGCTAGCCCTTATTTTCACATCAGAAACACTAGTGACAGGTGCCAGTCAGCATCCAGCCCAGGCACCCAAGGAAAGGCAACAACAGACCTTTCCTGTTGAATGGCTGAATGCTGAACGGCTCAAACCCGAATGCAGGCTGAAACGTCTAGACTCATAACCTCCTACCTGAGAAGCTGAGGAGGCCCACGGCCAGGACAGGCTGGAGAGGTTTAGGACCACAGTGGCAATGGCTCCAGTCACATCATCAGCCTCATCTATCCCCCCATGGCCCCCATTATCACCACCCAATTCCAGGCTCTAGACATGTGAGATTAAAATTAAGTGCTGTCTCACACAGGTACATACCCGCAAGCGCATTCATGCACACATGTGTACACACACACACACACATACGGGTTCTGTGCTCTAGCTGTCCCCTCTTGCTGGAGTACCCCTTCTCCCTCCTCTGATTGGCTAATCCTCACTCACCCCTCAGGACTCAGGAAGGGATCTTTCCTGGGAAACTTTTCTTGAAATGCTTAGACTAGCTCCAGAGACCCTCATACGACCACCCATACACGGCTCCCCAAACAGACCTTTCTCACGCCATTTACCTAACATCACAGATTCCTCTCCTTCCCTCAGCCGTGAGCTAGAAACAGACAGATCCTACCCAGCACAATGCTGGACACATAAAGGGCATTCAGTAAAGGCTCCTTCAATGAACAGGTAAGAACGATGAGGAAAGAAAACCACCTAAGCCATTCCAGGGGATATATTTCTGTTAAAGACTTTGCTTTTTATTGAAGATAAATGCAAAATTCTGTTTTATTTTTAAGTCATAAATTTCCACAGTGTTTTTCTTTGAAGTATCTAGCTACTCCATTCTGAAGAAATCCTTACACGTTTCATTGGCCAATTACGTACCTTATTTTAAAATACTGTTTAGGGACACCACGATGGCTGATAATGACAGCGTCTTCCTTCTTTGGGGGTTATGCCACCAAGAGCAGCTCTCTGATCAGTTGGCACCCATGTTCCCACCAAGGCACAGACACACTTAAATGTACCCAGCACTGTCTTGTGACGCTGGCACAGTCTGTCTTGTTCCCAGGACAGTGTCCTTCCCTTCAGAGAGCTCCCTTTACAAGGCTGATCTCTGTGTCCCCAGAGTGGCAGACTGTGCCTGTCGCCGACTTTCCACCACTTGCTAATGATATTAATTGCATTACATGGAAGCTAAAGAAAGCGAGAGCATTGATGTCCTTTGCCACCAGCTGCTAGCTGCATCTTTTAAGATGTGATAGCTAGGGACACTGCTGAAATCCTTAGCACATCTCTCTGGAAACAAGAATTTGGACCTGTTTGGAGCTACAGTTTGTGGATGGCGGGGGATGGGAGCTGGAGGCAGGCAGGGCATGAAGGCTGCCTGAAAGCCTTGGTGATGCGCCTGGGCTCAGGACAGGACACCAGTTTGCTGCCTAAACCTGGGTCTTCTTTCTCTTTTAAAAGGTTCTTCCATGCGTGTGAATTAACAGCAAGGAGTCTTAGACAAATGCATGGGCGGCTGGGCTGAGAGGAGGAGGCGGAGGGTCCCGCAAGTGTATACACAGGTCACTGCAGGAAACACTCAGACAGTGGTACCTGCTACTTCACTCCTCCTAAGAGTGCGGCATCTCTTTACAGTCAGGTTTAAACAGCACACTAGCCCAGCCAATTACCCACTGACAGAAGACTCCACAGTTCATTCACATGTGGGGAGGTGTGGGTGTCCCACCCTTAATTTTAATTCATGGTTCTTCATGAAATATAAGTCTTACTGGAAGGAGTTCAAGGTCACATTCACTATCCTCTGCAGGACCTGTGGTCTCACAGAAGCCACTTCTCCACCAAAGTTAAGTCAAAGGAAGCAAAACAGTCACCAGCGGAACAACATACCGTAGCACACAGAGCAGACAAGCAGGTCTCCTAACTCCTAACTCAGGGAAATTTCCACTTTTTACTCTGTTCTGTTTGTTAATTGTTAATCTGTGAGAGAGGCATGCAAAGCAGAACAAAAGTGAAAATGGGAGCTGCGGGCTGTGAACCCCCAAGGAGAGATGCAAATACCTGTTGGTGAAGGGGGCGCTGGAGGTAGGCCACCTGCCCTTGAGTTGGTCAGAGCCCAGGGCTGCTGTCACTGCCTCTGGAAATGTCAGATTTCCAATGGAGAGAGCAAAAGTGATGGGAGGGCTTCTCTGGCTGGGGATCATGTCGCATTGGTGCTAGGTCCACCAAACCCAGCGGGTCAGCATGTAGAAACCTGGGGAAATGACGGCTAGGAGGGGCTACCTCGGTGTCTTTGGAGTAATTGTGAACTTTTCTCTCCTGAGAGGCTTTTCACACAGAAGGCCCGGATGATCAGTTGTTTCCACAGACTGCGCAAGGCTTGCAAGGAGCACCGGTAGGAGAAACAGACCACCGCCCCAGTAGCCTCTCCATCCCCTCCTCTGGGCAGCCCCCAGGGGTATCACAGTCCTGGAGTTTCTAGGGTAGAATATTTTGCCCGTTTCTGACCCTTAGATTAATGGAATTATGCAGTGTTGGCTCTTTGTGTTTTGCTCAAAGGTTTCAGTCATCCTTAGTCCACAGGCCTCGTCTGTGTGTAGCTGGTCTGTCCTTTCTCCTCCCTGCTAAGTGTCTTCTGTCCTCTGTGTAAACTTGCCACCAGCCACCACCCCTTCTGCTGGGCCCTGGGGAAGATGCAGATTTGAGCATTTATCAATGATGCAGCTACAAGCCTTTGGCTCATGTCTTTCACACATTGCCGTGGGGCATTTAACCAGGAATGGAATTGCTGTATCCTTTGAAATTAATTTTGCTATTTACTACATAATTGATGCTTACAACCTTCTGGAGGCTTCCAAGACCAAAGTCCATTTATTACCTGCAGAAAGATTTGTTCTCCTTCACATTTGCGCCTTTTGCAGCATGTGTTACTACAACGGAAGTCAAGGCCATTGAGTCTATTTCAAGTCATCAGCGCCACCATTTGTAGATACCTGGCACCACAATACTTACCTTGGGTTTTTGCTCTGGCCTTTCTAATGCAATCCTGAACCAACCCCAACACATCCCTGAGCTCGCTAAAGGAATTTGGAAAATAATAACAGCTAGTTCTTATATACAGGCAATATACCGCCCCATCTGGCTCCATATAAAGACAGGCAAGTGAATATGAAATCTGACATATGTGGGCAGTGACCCATAACAGCAGAACCTGGAGTATGGTGTGTATTTATTATTTCATCAAAATGAGAATAATCAAGACAAAGGGATGATTAAAATCATCCTACCCAACTTAGTATTTCCAGAACTGAAGGTTTTATTTTGGATTTCTGATGACTAAGCTCCTTCCTGACCCTTCATGTTTCATAAAGAGGTTTCAACAGCTTTACATGCCAAGTGGCAAAGGCATTCAGGGAGCTTATATTCCTCTTTATTTTCCATAACAAACTATGAGTAACAACTAGAGTTGTCTTCAAATAACTGTGTGTGTGTGTGTGTGTGTGTGTGTGTGTGTGTGTGTGTGTGTGTGTGTATTTTGGGGCTGAGAATCAAAAGTTGACTGTTTGAAAGGGAACCTGGACATCATTTTGTGTTGCCATTGTCTCAAGAGAGAAAACGTTTCTTAAGCATCTCCTTAACAGCCAACTGTCTGGATGGAGCAGGTTTATGTGTAGTTTTGTAACCATTCCCCCCTCCCCTTGACCTTAAATCTTCCTGATCTTCACCTACCATGTCTGGTTCCACTCTGGGTCTGGGAGCAGGGGAAAGAGCAACAGACAGGCCATCTGCAGACATTTAGTGTAAAATCTGTCTCCTCCTTCTTGTGTTGTGATGCAAACTGTCAAAGACTCACTTTTTTCGTGTATAAAATAGGGATAAGAAAACCTACCTCATAGGGCTGCTCTGAGTGTTAAGTAAAATCGTGTATGTGGAGACATCCTGCAGGTGGTTATACAATAGGCAAATATAATGTCCTATATGATTGTTATTCTCTTGTGCAACAGACTCCTTCCAAAGGAAGAATGTCCATGTTCAAGTTTTGTATCAAACACAGTCATCAGGTGGAAATCTGGAGGCACAAAGGCTCCAACCTGTTCCTAGAGCACACAGTCAGGCGATGCCCCATTTCCCAGGGAAGGGTGGGGGCTATGAAGGGAACGGGGGGAGGGGGGTGATGAAGAGAGAAGGTGGCGGCAGGCAGAGGAAGCAGAGATCCTACATCCCTGAACAGAAATTCTGGAGAGAGGAATCCAGTCAGAATATAAAGAAAACTCTAAGAAATACTTGGAGAAAAAAATGAGCTGATATGAAAGAGGACTTTGGTTTGAAAACCGCTAGAGGACACGTGTGACAGGTGAACTTGGCGGAAAGAAAAAGTATCTCAACATATGCAGGGGATTTGACATTTCATCTGTACATATGCAGGGATATAAAGGTATCCTACAGAACCTTGACAGAAAGGGTGGGCCACCCCTGAAGGACCATCACTGGGGCAGGATCAGACTCTGCCAACCCCGAAGCCACAACTGGAGGATGACAGATAGCAGCATCACCGAAATCTGAGAGAAGGTTCTGGGCTAAAACCTCCATCTCCTCTCCTGGGGAAGGCACAGACTCTGATGTGCAAAGATTGTAAATATAGCACGGAGGCACTAGTGACGTATTAAAACAAACTGAAAAGAACTATGTGGGAACAGAATAAAAGACGTTAAGAAATGAGAAGGAACTGGTAGCTGGAAAAAAGTGATGCCACCACCAGAACCAGTGAAATGTGTAGAAATAAAACCATATGGTTTTAAAAATTGCAAAGTTTGCCCACTTTTTCACCCAAGAGTTGATCACGTTGCTTAAAAACTGGAAAGAAAGAAAAGAATAAAGTATATAACCTAAAGTTCATTTACTATAAGAGGGTATGTTGGATTGGGGAAAAAAGAAAAGCCTTTAGTATCTCAAGTTTCACAAAAGAAAGCCAAAGATTAGTGTTGCAATGACTTTCATAGTTAAGTAAATGTAAATTTAAGAATGCATTTGAGAAACTTTAGCCATTAGAATAATAAAGCCTTCCTTCTAAAACAAGTTTTCAACAAACTAACTTTCTAAAGAGGAGGGAAGGAAGGTCCCTTCCCTGCCCTACCTACATCATAAAAAACATTTAAGGCAAAAACCAAGTTGTTACATTCACATTTATACAATAATTGTAACAATAACTGCAAATAGGTCAAACTCTGTTACCATCAAGAAAAGATGGGATTTTATTTTTAAGATATTTATATGTTCTTCACAAAAAGCACACCTAAATAAAATGACATAGAAGCCTAGATGTAATATAGCAGGCAAAG
Organism: Sus scrofa; assembly: GCF_054392235.1. Classification (NCBI taxonomy): domain Eukaryota; kingdom Metazoa; phylum Chordata; class Mammalia; order Artiodactyla; family Suidae; genus Sus; species Sus scrofa. Next base: position 105,518,434 of record NC_139388.1, on the reverse strand, counting down.
ATTTTCTAAACACTCAAAACAATTCTGTTTGGCACTATTGACAGTGAGGCAATGTAAATTAAAGGTCAAGGAAAAATAAGGACAAAGAGTCATTTCTAACTTACAGAGACACAACAGTCATGAAATTCAGTACCAAGTACTGTCTGATTAACATGTCAGAGGGATTTTTAACAACAGGAGAAATGACTTGACATGTTATTAAAAAACAAATGACAAAAAATTTGATTATTCTGCTTGATTCCATTCATAGAAAAAAAATATATGGAGCGAAAGGCTAAAAAATGAAACATGGTAAGGATAGTTTCCATAATATTGGCAGTCTATGTAGTTTGAAATTTTGTAATTAATAAAATCCTTAAAATGTCAAATAATATAGTACCTTTGGAAATCAATGCCCCAGTTGCTATAAAACTAAGATTTATAAAACTGAGTTCAGTTAGGTCAGACATATGCATTAACCTTCAAGAATTTTATAGTAATGGATAGATGTGATTTAAAGACCCACGTCTGATCTTTTGTTACATTATCAATGCTTTTACTAAACTGGATAATTAATTATGTCATTTTGAGAATGAAGTGTTATCTAAACTCAGGTACTCTTTTTCCTTTTACTATTAAAGTAAAATACATCTGCAAGTTTATTTTAAAATTTTCACCCAGTTCAATTTCATTATGTGGTGAACAAAGTCAAAGAAAATGACAGGCCAAGTGACAGAGGAATCAGATAAATGTGAACACATGTCATTAACGTACTCTCTTGGCAGGATAAATGTTTTAACTGAAGGTGACAATAAAATAGGGAAAAGACTCAGAACCCAGCAAAAATATGACAAAAGGGGGCAGAGGGGACCCAGGGGGCAGGTACTTTCCCTGGAAAACAGCCGTGTGGCTCACCTGCAGAAAAACAGGTTCAGACGGGGTGATGAGAAGGGGGGGCTCCGGGAGGGCCACCTGCTGCAGGCCCTGATGTGTCTGACGCAGCAGAGAAGGGCTTCGCAGGTGAGGGGTCACTGAGCAGGAGCTGGGCCTGCTCAGAGCAGGGTTAAGAGGGGAGAGGCCTGATGCCTTGTGACGAGGCCAGGGAGTGTTCACCCCAAACCCGCCCGAGAGGCAGAAGGATGAGGGGGAAATGTCATCCTTGACCAGGAAACTCTCCATCTAAGAACATCATGTCAGGAGATAAGAGGCACCAGGAGATCCACAGGCCTCAATTAAAAGGAAGACCAACGACTTAGGACAAAATATCACACAAAAAGTCAGAGCCATGGAATAAGAAACCCAAGAGTGGGCCCCCAATTCCTTGGATAAGGGAGCCCCTCCTCTCTGAGGGCCACACGACTGTCTCCTGTCCCGGCCTGGATTAATTATTGCTGCAGTGTCATTTTGTTTCAGAAAACCAACTCCTGGATACTTCCAGCCATTTGTGGGCTTTCTGTGTTCCAGTCCATCTATTTCAACCTCTAGTTTGCTCTTTTTGGTAATTTTCCCACTGGAAGTTTTGGATAGTTTATTTTCACTCTTCCTTGTTGTGTCGGGTGTACGTTTCCCTCTGAACACACACAGTGACGTCCCAAACTTTCTCCCTGTAGTGTCCTCGGCACATTCCACCTGGGTTTTCTGACCTGTGGGTCTGGGTGTCCTTTGACCCTCTGATTGCTTCAGCTGTATTTATGGATGCTTTTGCAGGTCTTCAAGGTAACTTCTTGTTTTATTGCACTTGATCAGAGAATGGATCTTATCTGTTTTGGTTTTCCAAATTTATTAAGTTGGCTGTGGCCTAATGGTTGCATTTTGAAAAGCTCTTTTAAGAAGGTTTATTCTTTTTTTTTTTTTTTTTTTTTTGTCTTTCTGCGATTTCTTGGGCCGCTCCCGGGACATATGGAGGTTCCCATGCTAGGGGTCAAATTGGAGCTGTAGCCGCCGGCTTACACCACAGCCACAGCAACGCAGGATCCGAGCCACATCTGCAACCTACACCACAGCTCAAGGCAATGCCGGATCCTTAACCCTCTGAGCAAGGCCAGGGATAGAACCCACAACCTCATGGTTCCTAGTCGGATTCGTTAACCACTGCGTCACGACGGGAACTCCAAGAAGGTTTATTCTTTTTACAGTTTGAAATACATCTTCTGGCCAATTTTCTTTTTTAAATTGTGGTATTCAGAGTCTATATATCTGTATCTGCTTTGCGTATTTAATCTACCATAGTCTCAAATTGATGAGTTAAAGTCTCCTACTATTATTGTTTTTTCTGCTTATATTTCCTATAGCTAAGATTTCAATCATATGATACTGTATCATAAAGTACATTAAGACTTTTGCCTGTTTTCATAACCTTTTCTATGGTACAGACCTCCCATTTACAGACGAGGACATTGAAGCTAAGAACAGCCTGGTAATCTGCCCCACATTTTATAGCAAATGCCAGGTCTGGACGTCCAGCTAGGCCAGGCTGAAACCTTGGACATTAACTGACACACACCCCACACAGGTAGGGACAGATATGCAAAGAAAAAACTGCCTGAAACAGTTTCCATCTTTATTCCTAAGCTGGCCAAACAGTTCCAGATAAACCACACGTACAGGTTGAGTTGTGTCAGAAGCTTCTATGGGGAGCACCTGCACATCTTAGGTTTACCCGACCCCTCGCTTCTGAGCAGCAGGCGCTCCTTCTCCATCTGTGCCCTCTGTGGGGTGACACTGCCAGGCGGCCCTGCACCCCCGTGGAGCATGGGGCAGCAGGTCCTTAGGTCGGCACCACACCTGGCTCTGGGTAAGGAAGGATCACTGGTTCCTGAATAAATGACCTTTGTGTGTTTTGTGGTACAGAAGTAGACCAAGTCTTCCAGAATCTACATTCTGTTCATTTAGGAAAAAAACAACATATCTAATCCTGGACCCTGGCTTTAAAGTAGGTTTATATTTCATAGTCCCAATATTGTCATCTTTAAATATTTCTGTGTTAACAAACACACCTACTTCTTTTTATTCACTATGTAAATTCATTCAAATAAAATGGAAATTGTGTGATAATTTTGTGCCAAAAGTCTTATTTTCATACAGATAAGAACTGATGCAATTTCTTTCAAATAATGGTTTATGCGGCTTCTACACGAACTCCAAACAGCAGTGAATATTATTTTTAACCCCTTGACTATTTACATGGAATTGAAAATAAACCTGTCAGAAATCCATCTAAAAAGGACACCATGGGGTCCATCTGATCTCTTACAGTGATATGTTATTTTCAAACATCTTCAGCGATATCTTAATGTCACTGTTCTTGTCAGCTGTTCAAAACAAGATGCTGACAACTTATTTTAAGAATATTGTTGACTTCCTTTCACACCAAAACTTCAATATCAGAATGAGAAATTCTGACATAAAATGGTAAAAACAACATTCACTACTTGCAGGCGTTTCACTGCCTGGGAGTGTTTTCTAGAAGAGCAGCCGAACTAGCCTCCTGCTTAAAGCAGCTCTACACTCTGAGCCTTCCTGAAGGCTTTGGAAGCAGAAGTCAATGGAGTTGTTTTATATGAAACTGGAGGGAGTTTCTTGTTTTATTTTTTCTTCTTAAAAAAAAAATGTAAGAATATCTTCTTACAAATCTTCTGGACCAGACTGTAAAAAGCAAACTGTAGAATGATGACCCTTTGGTAAAGGTATATATTTATCACAAGTTAAAAAACACTTTCATTTTAGGTCATTTAATTTAAATTCTTTGGAAAACTCAAGCTAGACATGATTATAATGGCACATCTAGGATTCTGGAAGAATGCAGCAACATTTCAAAATTCTCAACTCTTGCTTTGACATATAAGAAGCAAAGTGTATAGTGATAACCTTGAGTGTATTACAGCAAATTTCTAGCACATGTAAAGGTATGTGTAATATTCTTAACAGATACCACCCAAGATACATACAGAAGAACAGTATCTTCACCTTTTACAGTTACGTAAACTTTAGACTACAATAACAGAAACAACATGAAAACAAAACCCAGAGGTTATGAATGACAGGAAAAGAGTTTTTACCCAGTTAATCACAAGATGATTTAAATAAATTCTTAAGTTATGCACACAGTCATATGAGTAAACTGAATAACTTGGTAAATGACATTCAGAATGTGATGACCTAGAATAAATTAAAAATAGATTTGGTTGTTTAAAAAGAAATCAATGTATTAACTGAAAATGGAAACAGTCAGTCAGTGAGTAACCAGCACCTTAAAGCTAAAATGGGTCAAGACAAAGTCACTGAAGATGGTTAAAGCAGGAGACATGCAGCCCTGGGAAGAGCTGACTTCCCTCGCCCGTGACCTTGACTCTCCATCAACCGCCTTGAGGTCAACACTATTCCCTGAAGAAGTTCACCTGCATTCCTTGAACACAGAAAGTGTTCAATACGAGCGTTCCACAGGTAAGTCAATTTATTTACTGGATGGTCTAAAAGCCTTATAAATTCTATTCAAAAATGCAAGTTCAAGGATGACCCAATTGTCTAATTTTCATCCTTTCCATTGTAGAGACGCACTCATTGCTTTTTATTTTTCTTTTATGAGACAAAGGAATCACTAAGCTTTTGAAGATGTTCCCCTTGCTCACAGGAGCCCTGCTCTGCCTGGGCAAAGAGAGGAGCCACAGCCCAGGCACAGCACTGTCACCAGGAGGCCCCAGGAGCTCTGGAGATTAAATATCTCCTGCCTTCTGGTTCCCTAAAAATATTCCATCCTTCATCAAAAAAAGACCACAAATAACAAATGTTGGGGGAGGTGTGGAGAAGAGGGAACCCCTGTACACTCCTGGTGGGAATGTAAACTGCTACAGCCACTATGGAAAACAGTAGGGAGATTTCCCAATAAACTAAAAACAGAACTACCATATGAGCCAGCAATCTCACTCCTGGGCATACATCCCCAAAAGTGAAAACACTTATTTGAAACAATACATGCTGCCCAATGTTCACAGCAGTGTTATTTACAATAGCCAAGACCTGGAAGCAACTTAAGTGTCCATCAACAGAGGAATAGATAAAGAAGATGTGGTACATATATGCAAGAGAATATTACACAGCTATAAAAAGAATGAAATTTTGCCATTTGCAGCAACATGGGTGGACTTGGAAAGTAACATGCTAAATGAAATAAGTCAGAGAAAGACAAATACAGTATAATATAACTCATATGTGGAATCTAAAAAATACAACAAACTAGTGAATATAACACAAAAGAAGTAGACTCACAGACAGATAGCAAGCTAGTGGCTACCAGTGGAGAAAGGGGAGTGGGGAGGAGCAAGATAGGGATAGGAGGTTAAGAAGCACAGACTATTATGTATAAACTAAATAAGCTACAAGGATATACTGTATAGAACATGGAATATAGCCAGTATTTATAACAACTAGAAATGGAAGATAACCTTTAAAAATTGCGAATCACTATGTGGTACACCTGTAGCTTATAATACTGTCCTTCAACTGTATCTTAATTTTAAAAAGTAATTTTTTTAGAAAGTCCCATTCTTCTCACTATAACATGTGCTCAGTATTTCATTTTTCCCCTTAGCTTCACAGAATCCCTTTTTTAAAAATGCTTCTCTAGTTCTTCTAGTTTTGATTCTTTTTTTTTTTTTCCTTTCATGGCCATACCTGAGGCATATATTAAGTTTCCAGGCCAGGGGTTGAATCAGAACTTCATCTGTGACCTATGCCAGATCCTTAATTCACTGAGGGAGGCCAGAGATCAAACCTGCATCCTCATGGAGACAACATCAGGTCCTTAACCCACTGAGCCACGACAGGAAGTCCTAGTTTCTTCTGAAGTTCTTAGGCCATTAAAGGCTACTTGACGGAGAAAACTACATCAGATAGTCTCACATCATTCATAATTAGGTACAATAAGCAAGAACAGCAATTCAACGTTTGTGCCACACCAGATGAGAAAAGTTCAGGGAAGCTGATGGAACACTGTGCAGTGTGCCAACTATGACTTTCAGAATCCAAGCAAAGCGAATACCTGCCCAAGAATAGTGTGGGGGAAGCCACTGCCGTGAAGGGAGGAGAAGCTGTGAGCAGCTCCTCGGGGTCCCAGGAGCTGCCAGGGTGAGGCCCCAGGGCCACGCACAGGAGGGAAACTTCAGAGAGCATTAAGGGACAGAGCAACGGCCATGACATAGTCTGGCTAACGCTGGAGATAATTCATGCTTTGAAGGAGGCACCAGGATGGTTAGTTATTTCACCCGGAAATACCTGGCACTCAAAATTCTGCCACGAGAAGGCAGAACACAGAGAGCTGTCTCAGGGTGTTCTGAAGGAACTTCCCGGGCCATCCAGTATGGCAGCCGCTCGCCATAAGTGGCTGCTGAGCATTTGAGATGTGGCTGGTGTGACTGAGAAACTGAATTTTTCATTGTGTTTAATTTGAATTGATTTTGATATAAACAGACCCATATGACTACCAGTACCATGGTGGACTTCACAGCTCTAGATTTTTAAACACAGCACACGAGAGGAGCCCAAGGAAGATTATTCAGAGCCATACACCCCAGGAATGTCTGGAACCGATTCTATCAGCTCCAGCAGGTTCCTCACTTCATGTGGACCCATCTGATGGCAGCACCGCTCTGCTCTCTCTCCTGCTTGTGTGCCCTTTGCTCTCTTCCCCCTCCTGTGCACAGAGCCCAGACCTCCTGCCAGGTCCACCCCAAGCTCACAACCTGCAAGCCCTCCATCTGCCCAAATAACCAACATGTCTGCATGCCTTCATGTTCTTTTTATGGATACCATGTTAAGTTCTTTTCTTTTAAGTGTTAACAATATATTTACACATAAAACATACTCACTGTTGGGAGTTCCCGTCATGGCACAGCATAAACGAACCCGCCTAGGAACCATGAGGTTGCAGGTTCGATCCCTGGCCTTGCTCAGTGGGTTAAGGATCTGGTGTTCCCGTGAGCTGTGGTGTGGGTCGCAGATGCAGCTCAGATCCTGCATTGCTGTGGCTGTGGTGTAGACTGGTGGCTACAGCTCCGATTAGACCCCTAGCCTGGGAACCTCCATAAGCCGCGGGTACGGCCCTAAAAAGACAAAAAAAAAAAAAAAAAGAAAAACCCAAAACAAACAAACAAAAAAAACCCAACAAAAAAACAAAAAAACTTATTCACTGTTTATGTTTATACACATAAACATGGCACTGTTAGGGAGTGTTCATCACTATTTTTTATAGTGACACTTCCTTGGATTCATTTAGAACTACTGTTTGAAGCACTGGTTTCCAGAATGGCAACCACCTGATACAACAACAAGGACCTCTAGGTGAATCTCTTTTATTAAAACAAACATTTCCTTTTATTCATATATTATATGATTTATCCTTTTCTCCTCATATTTATCTATGCGTTTGTTATATATATATATATATATATATATATATATATATATCTGTGTATTTGGACACATTTGATGTCATCTGTTCAGTTTTAACTGACATATTCTGCAACTAGATCACTGATACGAATACCTATATGTTATTTTACCAATGGGTGGGGACAGAAAAAGCAGTAAGGACTTATGCAGTAAGGACTTATACACTTATTTGTACTTATTTTTCATTACCAGCATGATCTCTCTATATTATTACCAACTATTTAGAACAGACATATTCTGCAACATAATTTCACTGTTATTATTTTCTATCATGTCACAGAATTATCTCATCTCCAAATAAACAAGAAATGGAGAAAAATGAATAGGGGCAAGGTGAAAACCAGAGGGGAAAAGGCAAGAGGTTCTGGAACTTCTGTAGAGGAAAGTAAGGTTGGTGTGGAAAGGATTCAGGGCGGGGGTCGGGGGGGTGGGCACTGGCTGGGAGGGCAAGTGTATTAGGAAAAGTGTCAATGGGCCCTACTGTACAGCACAGGGAGCTGTGTATGACTGGGTCATTTTGCTGTGCAACAGAAATTGAAGAAACATTGTAAATTTTTTTAAAAAGGGAAAGTGTCAGAGAGCAGAGACTCCTGGGAGCCAAGAGGTCTGGGCATGGCCTCAGCCTTGGGAGGCTAAGAAGGCTCCAGAAGGTGGGGTGGGCAGACACTGGAAATGTCAGGAGGGGCCTTGGGGACAGAGGAGGGAGGGTGAGGGGACAGCACCTGGCTCCCAGAGCGATGACGCTCTGATGCTTCCTCCAGCTGCTGATCGGCAGAATGTTTTAGTTCATCTCTGAAATAATTTAAATAAGGAAAAGTTTTACCTGTAATGTCCAGAATACCACGGACCATGTGTGTGGCCTATGCCTCGGCACCCTGGAGTGGGACAAGTAGCGTGACCTGGGGGGACTTGCACATCCTTTGCTCCTTCGGGAAGTAAAAGAACATACCTTGAAAATTCCCTCAGTAAAGAACCAGAAAGACCAAACTATGCAAATGATATTCACCACGACTTTACAAATTAAAACCGAATCTTCATCTAAAGCACCCATTGGGTACTTGTGATGTTTTATAAAATGATTTAGCATAAAGTATCAGTGTGGTAATAGATTACATGCACAGCAGCTAATGTCAGAGGCTGAGCAAAATGAATAGGCATTGACAAAATTGTTAAAAACCAGACAGGAAGATGAGACTTATTTCAGAAAATTAAACTGGCAAAGGGCAACACAGCCATGAGCTGAGAACGTGAGTGTGGGTGAGGACAGGTCTGTGGTTCCCCATGAGACCCCTACTCAGCCACAGCAAAGGCTGGACAGACACTCAACTAGCAAATGGGGCACAGAGAAGACAGTGAACGTGGCTCTGCCCGTGTGGCTCAAGTGTGTCCAAGCAGCAGAAGGGCAGACAGCCTGACCTGTTCTGTGCTGCACTGCGCTATATACACTGCATGGTACTATGCTATACAGACTATACCACACGATTCTGCACCATACTGTACACACAGCACACCACACTCCCCTGTATTACACGATCCTACACTGTACATGCTACACTTGACTTTTTTGAGTACTATGTTTTATTTATTTAAGTTTTTTATTAGAGTTGATTTACATTATGCTTCCTCTCTATACTATACCATACAATACTGTGTATACTATACAATTGCATACATACTATTTTATACTAAATATACATTACTATATATACTCTATTTTTTATACTGTAATACTATATTTACTGTACGATAATATACCATATAACCACTCCAGCCAGAGATGAATTCTGTCAAGTCCAAGAGGAACTGTAAAGATTATCAGGATTAAAACCTCCTCAGTCTGTTTCATGATTTTTCTCAGACTAGTTTCCCCCTCCCCTATCCTTCCTCCCCACTTCCCTCCACAGACGCATGCTCTGGAATGTTTTATGGAATGCTCTATCCCATACTGTCCAACTGCTCTGGGCCTGATTTTAGGACGACCTCCGCCTTCTTGGCCCTCCCACTCCCTAGACGTCCATCTCCTGCCCCAGCTCCTCTCCCTTCACCTCCATACTTTCTCCATCCCCTGCTCTAATTCTGTCCGCCTGTTGGGTGAGTGCCCTGTGCCCTTCAGGCTTCTCCCTGTCACTGCCTCACACCCCGTGTGCCCAGAACAGGCAGAGAGGTCAGGGCCCTCTTCCTCTGGTGCCTCCTCCAGACTGAGTTTCCTCTGTGTCCTTCAGATTCTGGTTCCTGAGGTTGAGGCTCTATCACCACCTGCCTTCTCGTGGACTGCCAGCATCTGTCACCTCGTGTCACTCAGGATGACTTTGGCAGCCAGCTTGTGAGGTTCTGCTGGGTCCCTGTTCCAGCCATCAACAGAGGTGGCCGCGGTACCCATGTGGCGGTCCCATTCCACAGGCTGCCCTCACAGGTCACGGACCGACTCATCCCCAGAGACCCCTGCCCTAGATCCATCTGGGCCACATGCACAAAGAACACCCTCTGGACCTTGTCATCACCCCAATGGCACTGCTGCCAAAACCACTAAGCAAAGGGCCCATCTGGCTACAAAATCGTGCTGGAGTCAGACTGCTTGCTCAGGAGGCCCAACTGCTGACAATGTTTTCAACATCACTGGAGTTTCCAGGCCACTAATTTCCCTTTTTTTCCCACCCTCAGTCTCCTCTCATCATGACTCCCTTCCTTCCTCTAAGATTCTATCAACCAGTATTTGACCCTCTACTGCGAGCAACATAAGCTCCTTTGCCTCTCTGACCTTTTATCACATCTGCTTGTGAAAAACAAACAAACAAACAAACAAACAAACAAACAAAAAACAGGGACCAACCATGAATCAATTGTACTATTCTGCTGCTCTGTGTTTTGCATAACTAACTTCTCCTGGGGAAAATCACACAGCAGTGTGGATCAGGTGTTACCAAAACTACTGTCCCCAGTGTCACCTGAGCTATCCAGACTCTTCCGACCTCCGCTCAGCCCCATCCTCTGCGACTCAGAGGCTGGCCCGCCCACTGCATCACTCAGAAAGCAGGAGCAAGCTTGTCTGTGCGCCTTCACACCCCCCACCCCCTCCCATCGCTAGCACTCTGCCCTCCTCATTTACCATCCTCAGTTTGCCGCTCACCTACCTCCGGTTCCTTGGGAGCTTCAGGCTCAGATGGTCTAATCCCTCCTTGACTGCTGAAGCCTTTCTATCAACATTTAAGACTACTCCAGTTGCCCTGTTATGAAAAGAAACAGGACAAAACAGAAAACAAAAGCCTAAAACTCTACTTGGAACCCGCATCCCCTTAGCTGCTGTTCATTCTCCCCCCTTCACAGCCAAGCCCCTCAGGAGGTTACCCCTAGGTGCTCACACCCCACTTCTCACACCACAGCAGCCTCTCCTCTGACGTCACACAGGACCTCCCTGATCACAGTGGACCCTCCTTCTTGGCCTGTTACTGTGCCCTGGCTTTGGGGACGTCACACTCTGGCCTTATGCACATGAACGTTCTCTTCTTTGCCAACTTCTAATCCTCCAGTGAACCTTAAAATGTCACAGAACCCCGAGGTCTGTTCCTGGGCCATCCCTTCCTTCAGTAACCAACTGTATACTCTAGAGGCTCCAGGCCACAGCCCAGATTCTCTTTAAGTTCCACATCAATGCATCTGACTTTTCACCCAACATCTCCCTGGGCATCTCTTAAAGGCATTTCAAACTCAACATGTTCAAAACCTAGGTCATCACCTTGGTCCAAGGTTCTTTTCCTCTAGAGACCTTCTTTCACCTCCATGAATCACCCTAATGCTTGGAAGCCCCTGGTCCTCATTTCACTCCACCCCAACTTTCAACCAATTCTCAATCTCTTAAACATTTATATCACCTGCCAACTTATTCCCATCACTACTGCACGGCCTAATCCAGGCCATCACCACCTCCTCCTTGAAGGACCTCAGGACTGTCCTTCACTCAGTCCAATTGTCCATCTTGCAACCAGAATGACATTTTCAAAACAACCTCACCCTATCACTTTCCTCTTAGCACCTTTCCATGGCTTCTCACTGTTCCAGGGGTTAAGTCCCCAGTCCTCAGCCTGGCCCACCTGATCCCACTGCATCTGCTTCTCCAGATCCATCCTACTTGATTTTGCTCCTTATTCAATATTCTGCATCTGCACTGGCTTCTTCCTGCCTGTTCCTAGAACCCAACAGGTCCTTTCATGGCTCCGAGTGCTTGCCTGCCAGAATGAGCTTCCTACCTCTCAACCTGAATAACTCCTGCTTATTTTCAGGTCACAGCTTTTATTTCACTTCCTCGGGCTAACTTCCAAGAGCAGGTCAGGTTCCTATTTTTGATAGCATTTGATTCGACCACAAATTAAATGATTATCTGTTTAGCGTCTCTCTCTCTTAGAACAGTGAGTTGCAAGCCTGAGTACTGCAGTGTTGTGTTAGCACTGCCTGGTCAGACACGTAGCTGGTGCTCAGGAAATGCTCACTGAATGAAAGGATGAGTTCCCACAGCTCTTACCTAAGATGCTCAGAGTCTAGGAAGGAAGTTTACATAGAAACCATAAATGTGCATTACAGTGCGATTCCATTGCAAAAATGTACTGACTTGGGGGGGGGTCCCCAATGTGTAGTGATATTAGAACAAATATTTATACCTCAAATACATTTTCATTAAATGTACTGGACAGTAGGAAAGTATGTCTTAGATACTTATTACACCCTCACAACTTTGTAAAGCATCTCGAGGAATAAACAGAAATAAGAGCTGCCCTATCACAAGGTAGTTCTTGGAAAGAGCTTTGAAAAAGAAAGCAATTTTTAGACAAATCTGAGGAATGAAAGTTTAAGGAGTGTAAACAAGTCTCTAATTAAGAAGTATGCTTGTATCAGTCAGTAAAGAAAAGAAAAAAAAAAATCTATGAGAGGAAATACACCAGAGTATAAAGAGACTTCTCCAAACCGCGCCTTACAATACACTCCCAAGGCCGCCAGCACACAGACCTGGAACCTTAAACCCATCAACAAGCCAGCCAGCCAGTTTTCCCCAGCAGCCAGCCCAGACGCGGCCCGTGTGGACAACACCCCAGCAACTTCCCAGCCAATGCCACCCGGGGTTCTGGTCAGGACGGTCTTAATGCTCTTGATTCAATTATGGTTTGAAGTGATATTTTAAATATTCATCCATGCATATTTATCTCCAGGCCCTGAGGGCTGTCGTATTTCTCTCCTTGTAGGATCTCTAAGGATAGGCATGACCTCGACTCTCAGAGAAGAATTATTACATTACGAACCGCAGCAGGGGTATAACACAGAAGTCTTCGAAAGGAACGTGCAATAAAAATGCCCAGAATCTAACACTTCTCTTGGTAATTTTTTTCTGATGAAGTTTAATAGGTTGACTCAATAGTAAATTAGACAGAGAACCATTGGCTGGGGAAGAAATCCCTGTAAATTCTGTAATGGTTCAGATTAATGCCTTTAGGATAAAGAGAACCTATGATAAAAGCAATGTTTTTCTCCAGAAAAATAACTGCATTTTTGCCAAGACTATCTTACTTGTAACTTGGATAGTTAGAGAATTAGGTCTCAAGAAAACACTGTTCTCAGCTTTAAAGTGCTGCAGAGAGACTGCCCTTGACCATATCGTCCGCTCCTGCCTTCTTTTTACCCCTTTGCCTAAAATGATCCCCCTAGTCCATCGGCTCATCACCTGCCAGGAAGCAAGGGGAGCGAGGACAGTTGCCTTGCCCAGCTTGTTAACCAGTGCATCGCCCCACGTGCTACAACAGTGATGCTGCATAAGTGTGTCTTATGAATGAATAGATACCCATAAAGACGAGCACCTCTAGGCCTGATGCTGGTATGTTCTGACCATCATGCTGTGAGGGAATCACAGTTCATTCTCATTTCAGAGTTTAGACTGTTTAAAATCGATCTTCAGGACTTCCCTGGTGGGCCAGTAGGTTAAGGATCCAGCGTTGTTACCACTGTGGCGCAGGTTTGATCCCTCGCCCAGGAACTTCCACATGCCACGGGCGCAGCCAAAGAAAATCATGAAATAAAATGAAATAAAATCAATCTTCAGTCTGCTAAGCACTGGGAGCTACTTGCTAACCAGCAGCATGAAATCTCCTAATTTATTCCAAGTCTTCTATGAAAATTTTACTCAGGCGGGAGTACATCTAATGGTAGAGCTGTTTCTGCAAGGACACGGAAAATATCTTTGTGGACCGGAAGTGAGCTGGGCAATGAACAGTACTGGTGCTAACACAACACTATGGCAAAGTGCTCTCATGCCCCGTTCTCATGGAGTCCAAGGTTCCCCTGAGCTGCCTAAGCAGACATGGCACTGCCCACCCAGTACCCACTCCCGGGTTCCTCCTGGCTGAGGACCCCTGATTAGGCTCAGAGCAGCAATGCACCCAGCTAACAACGCTGGCCTTCCAGCCTCTCTGACATCCCGACGTGGCCATGCCACACTGCCCCAGGTGACACGACCTCAGGGGAAGGCAGCGGAGGACATCCATGAATGCTTTCTTCGCCTACTTTTCGGTGACGCTGGTGAGGCTTTGCCCATTTCCTCTTGATCTTCATGGAATGTAGATACAAGGGCTCGTTAGGTGACAAGCACAAGGACAGAATCAAAAGTGTGGAAGAGGACAGAGAGTAAAGGAAGATGGAGCCTGGACCAGAACATGCCAGGGTGGATGGACCCCACCGGTGTTGGTCATGTGGGAAAAGTAACCCTGTCTTCGCTGAAGCCATGGTAAAGAGATTCTCATGTTACTTGCAGTGATGACTCCCTAGGACAAAACAGCAATTTTATTTTGTTTTTCCTCTTGTGGGATTAAGCAATTGTTCTAAAACAAAAACAAGAGTTGCATGTGGACATTAGACCCACTGTCATGTAAAGATGAGGTCAGATATCAGGTGCAAAATCAAGAACAAAAAGAGAGTGCACTCATCTCTGGAAAATAAGAAACGGAACTGTCCCTTCTTTCAAAACGGCCCAAATTGGCAACGGCGAGGGATGTGTTCTAGAAAGTTTATTATCCCACCTGGAATGGGCAGGAGGCTGAGATCACCTCCCTCCTGAGCAGGAAGCAGTTTCCTCTCGGAATTGTTGTTTTATTGGCTCCAGGTGACCCACGGCAGAAGGGCAATAGTGACGCTGATTAAAGCAAATTAAGATGACACAGTCATATAAACACGCATGTGAGCTCCAGACTGATGCTGGCCAGCATCACAGGAAAGGATTGAGCAGCCACATTCTTGCCTTATTTCAATAGTAATTACTCACTGCTGAAAAAGTATACACTTCATCCTGACTCACTTAGCAAGTCTCTTATAGAAAAATGCTATTAGCACCGGGTGGTGTATGTTAAAGTAAAACAGCTTCAAACATCACTGATAACAGACAGGTAAGATACCGTATTTCTTCTTAATTTTGAAATAAAAATAACCACTGAGGTTATTTATTCATTTAAAGAGATACTGAGTGTCCATTAGATGCCAGATTGGACTGTGGGAGCCAGAAATAGGGCAGCAAACTAAAGAGGAGACCTGCCCCCTTGGAGCTTACCTTCTGGTGCCAAAGACAGAATAAATCAGCAACAGATTAGAACAGTGTGATGTCAGAGAGTGATGGTGTCAGGAAGATGCAGAAGGTGGACTGAGGAAGAGAAAGTGACGGGGTGGGAGCGAGGATGCTCCTCTAAGGCAGAGTCATCAAGGCAGTGGTCCTGATGTTTGAACAGGATCCCACATGGAGTGAAGGCAGGGGCCAGCCTAGGGCAACAGCGGGAAGGTCAGTGTGGCTGGACAACCGACAGGGTCCGAGAGATGGGGTGGGCAGGGGCCACAGTGAGGGTCTCGCTATTCACTGGCTTTGATGGTGAATGCTGTTAAGTCCTGAGTGGGGAGCGAATCAGTGAGAACAGAACTTACTGCAGCCCTGGTCTCTGAGAAGCACTAACGCCTCCGCTTGGAACTCATGAAGGGCTTGCAGCAGGCTCTGCCCTGTGGCTGGGCGTCCACACGTGGTGTGAAAGCCGTGGCCAGGATATGGAGATATTTTTAACTGATGGTGATTAAGGGGTGTCTGGAACCCTGAAGCAGAAGCCTAGTGATCTGCAACTTTCTGAGCTCTGGGTTTTACCCCTAGAGCCCAACCCCTAAATGAACAGGACTCAAAGGATGCCATTTGGGTGCTGGGATGCAGGAGAGGCGCTGGGTGAATACAGTGCATGCTCACACCGAGTTTCCCTCTTGCAAGCTGCATTCACAGCTGGGAGCAACGTGGAGGAAAATTATTTTAAGCACATCCTTTGCAGAGATGCTGTGGTGAGCTCGTGTCCATGGACAAGGGGAAAGGCCTGGGGCTGAGCTCCAGAGGCACAACTCACAGAGACAGAAAGGAGGAGGTGGAAGTTAGAGGAAACCAGGAGCCCAGGAGGCCGGGAACCCGGGGAGGCACCAGCCACGGGGGAGGCCATGAGCAGGGCTGTGATGACCAGCAGTGGGCAGACACCAACAAGCCCCAATGACCTTCAAGGAAGAATGGAAGAGAAAGGAGGGGAAGACAAAGCCATCGACCACTTTTGTGAGGAGTTTTAATATGAAAGGTGATATAAAAGTGGGTTGTGGTCAAGATGGCATTTTCCTTATCGTCTTAGATTGAGTGATGCTAGGGATGTTCCCGCAGAGGAGACCTGATAATGTGCAAAGAGAGGGTATGATTGCGGGATAAGGTCCTTCAGCCATGGGGGGACAGGCGGCCAGGGAGTCCCACCGGCCAACAGGTTCCTCGGGTGGGAGGCGGTGCATGGGATGGGGGACGGAGGCTCAGGGTGGGACCAGCTTTTCCTCCGAGAGCTTCGATTTTCTCAGCCAAGGAGGCAGGGAGGTCATCAGCTGAGATTAAGAGCGGGGCAAGGAGAGCAACGGATTACATCCAGGACTAAAAACAAAAAATAAAGCTAGTTCTTAAAGTGTTCTGCAAGTGTTTGAGCTTCAAATAATTAAGCCTTCACTGTCCTTATTTTGGATTGGAAACTTCTAAGTTAGTGTCCTGTTTGTTTGTTGTTGTTGTTGTTGTTGTTGTTTTCCCATCCCACCTGCCTGGGAAATTTATATTACAGTTTGCTACAAAGATTTAATGAAATAATTACCCCACATGTTGGAGCATACAAATAATAAGCATATCTTTTCAAACTGAAATTATAGGTTAATCACACCTCTTCTCAATGTTCTAATGAAATTAGGGACAACAAATACCCATTGTGCTATAATAATGAGTTTCTCAAAAGGAAGAATAAAATAGTGAAAGCAACTCCTTCATTGCCTGTAGTGGGTTTCAGGCTGTCAGATTCATGATAAATTAATGAAACAGAACAATAATTTTGTGAAATGGGAATGTAATAAAATCATTTTTTAAAAAATGATTCTAAAAATGTGAATATTATATTCACTGGCTGATCTAGAAAACCCTTTAAAGTATAACAGCAGCACCATTAGGAGAGGAAGGTAAACCAGCCACCTACCTAAGGCCCAGAAACAATGCAGATGTGAGGCAGAGTCAGGAAGGACCAGAGGACTCGACAGTAATTGAACTGGTTCTACCTCACAGGGTGCCCTTTGGTAAGAAGAGGCAGAGCATGGCCACCGCAAACCTGACAGAGCTACTGAGCAGCCAAGGTGGAAAGTGAAACATGTCACAGGGTCGAGGCATGAGGAAGTGTGAATGGGTTTCCCTGACATGGGACTGTGAGGGCATTAAGGTGGGAGGGGAGAAATACAGATTTAACCTAGGTGCCTCTCACCCAAACGTTTTAAGGTAAAGAATTTGTACCATCAATTTATACCACAGCTAATTAAATACACAAGATTTAGCTCTTTTTATATTACTGGATGGCAAGGGCCATCGCCAGATGCCAACCTGCCATGAAACCCGTTTTTAACCTTTCTGAAAATCAGGAAAATGGCACTCGTAATTTATGGAATGGAAAACCGAGAGGGGTCCACATAGATCATGCGGAATCACAGGATTTCAGGAGTAGAAATGCCTTTAGAGATGACTGGTACACAGAAAAATCAGTTTACGTGTAACTAAAGTGAATTAAACCTGCTTTTAACTGATAACCTTACTGTGACACGGCAACCACTTCACCTCTCGCACACCTGCCGACCATCCACTCACGGACAGAAGGCTAACCCCCCGTGCTGGGCCTACCCAGACACACGTTTCACTAACTGTGACTACACACCTTTTCAGCCTTATTTGCTGAATTTAGAAGCTAATGCTAGAATAAGCTGTAACTCTGCTGTGTTGCTGCATTTTCCCTGGCTGCCTGGCATTGCCTACCTTTGATCAGGGGTATTATATGAAAAAGTCCCCTCCCATTCTAATGACTTCCATTACTAAACCAGTCCATGGACATGAAAGAGAGGAGACTGCCTTCAAAGAAAATGATGGAGGCTGTTCCCGTCAATCTAAAGACACAATCTGCACATTAAAGAACGAAATCTTGCAAAACCGTGTGTCTTTGACGCCGTTTTACAGTTCCTCAGGACGCAAAAGCTTGTAACATGCAGGGAAACAGTCAAGTAAACCAGCAAGGAGAATGCGGATGATTCACAGGCATAGTGTCCGGAAGGAGAGGGTCGGGACGGCAGAAGGACAAGTGGCATGCTGCCAGCAGCTGTGTCCTAGTCCCCAACGCTTTCAGCTGTTTGGAGATGACAGAAATAACAGTGCAAAGAGAAAATGTCCGTGAAGTAATGATGCCAGTCAAATCAGGGGTATCCGAGGGAATGTCGGGCAGACCAGGTACTCTGCCCTCTCGCAATCACAGCGATCTCACGTAGTGAAATGAAACTTAGAATTCTGATATTTACTGTCTGGCTTAAAATGAATATCGAGCATGGGTGAAAAGGAACGTATGAGTCAAAAGCTCTTAGTTACCAAATATTCTATACATTTTCAGTTCTGCAAATGCGTCACTTGCAGCGTTCATTCAATTTTCGGCTTATAGATATTTTCAACTTCTTGATTCTTAGCTACTTAAAATACAGAGTGAAATGAAAAACAAAACCCATATAATCTCCATACAACTTCTTCCATAATGTAAATATATAATGTTTATTTTACATGAAAGATGATGTGATTCTATATTCATCCCATGGAGTCCTTTATAGATATATCTACTTATAAAATAAAATGGACAAGTATTTTTTCCTCTTTCTAGGAAAGACAAATGAGCAAAGCATCTCCAAGATGCTAACAGTACTAGGCTTGTCTTGAAAGCCCTCGTGCAGCTGCTGCTCCCCCACCTCCAAGCCCCACTCCACGGCTGAGTTTGAGAGACAACCTCGACGTGGAAGGAGGAATTTCAGTCTCTCTGCACTGCGTCCTGGTGTCCTCACAGCCCTGCAATGTCCCGAGCGACCGCCCTGGAGGGCCTCTGTGGCGCCGTCTCTCCCTCCAAGCTTCGTCACATGGTCACCAGTGCACAACTACATCCCAAGGGACTTCCAAGCCTTGGCACAGTGCTCAGTGTAGAGGAGATGCCAGGTGAAGCTTCATTCAGTGACAACAGGGGCTCCCCCCAAGAAAGGCAACCTCCCTCATGTAGTATTTGCAGGCAGTTCATCACCCAAGGTTCCCATCAATCATGCCTGAAGGGGACAGAGAGGCAAGAGGGTAATAACAGCACCCAGTCCCTTTGAAGGCGTCACAGTCTCCTTGAATAGGGTGAAAACTCTTGAGAAGTTCTGAGAGTCAGACACCCCTGTACTGACACCCACAAATCTGGCCTCAGGGACTTGTAAACTGAGGCAGAGTAAGAACCTGTCTCAGGCCCCATCAAGCCACTGAGTTACTCCGTGACTTCTAGGAGTTAGTGTGCCTTTGTTTGCAATGTCAGTGGCGCGGCCCAGAGCTGTACCTTGTTTAGACAATCCTCACAGTGTCTGTAATGAGCCACCAAGGCCACCTGGTCACACGCCCTCAGCCGTGAGCAGCGTGTGTCTGCACAGGGCTCAGAGCTGCCTGGGGCACCTGAGGGCGAGTTTTAGAACAAAGCCAGTGAATCCTGCTCTCACTCTCTCAAGGTGGGGCACATGGGGGCGATCACTTCAACAAGGAACACTTAAAACAGTAATATCATTACGACTGTAAGTACATTTCGAAATGTATTATTTTTCCTTGATAAGTCTATCACGTAAATCTGTAATTAGGGACTTCTAAAATAGCTAACTTTTTTTTTAACACAATATGCTGTAATTGTCTATTAAGTCAACGAGTACTTAGGGACTCTTAAAACTGCTGATTACTTGCTTGCTGTATTTTGGAAGAACAAGTACTACAGATTCCTTACGAAATTCTCCTTAAAACAGAATGAAATTGGAAGTGGGCTGTTACCTGGCTAAGTTAACAATCTTCATTTTTGCCCTCAGAAAGAAACCTTTCCATCATCCCATTTATCATTCCAGACTGGGGTTATAATTGCATCAACTCTTCTTTTATAATCTAAGTGAATTTCTGAATCTGACAGAATAAAACTAATTCCTGATTAGAAATTAGGGCCCAAATGTTTCTAATCTGAAAGGTCCCAAAGAGAGCTTTATTAATCATTCATTGGTTAGTGTAGATTTAAGTTGTTTATCTCACTTAACAGGATAAACAATGTACTAGGCCATATGGTGTATTTACAAGCCATTCTGTTATATGTCTGTTGCGTAATGAACTAAATGGGATAAAAATGAGCTCTCTCTCTTATCAGTTATGTTCTATTATGCTTATTTATGCTTAACAGTTCAATAAACCAGCAATGTTCTCAAAGTTCTTAATATAAGTTTTAAAGGTTATAGATATTCTTATTGTAGTTTGTACTACTATTAGTATACACTTTAACTTCATAATACTGTTTCATTAATTTACTTTGTAATCAAGCATCACAATTACTTCCAAATATAAAGCAAACAGAAGCTAAAGAAAGAACAATGACAAAAGTATTTAGACATGGAAGCCAGCTAGGAAATCTCCTTTTTTCTGCCTGTCAGCTTTTATTTATCGAAGATCCCTTGTTAGTTATGGAGCGGGTGTTTGGCCCATGTGTCTCCTCTGAGGCCTGACTAGACTGAAGTCAGAGCTGCTGCTCAGGAATTCACCTCATAAAGGTTGCAGCACAAGCCCGATCTGGTCTCTCTAATGCATGTTGTTTTGGCAAAGGAGATAACCAACTCTTAGATAGACAGATACACATAGAAATATTTATCAGAAGCCAGACACTGGAGAAATAGTCACAAATACACCACATGGCTGACAGTTCCATGGGGACTGGTGACAAAGAGCAAGGAAACAGAGTCAACACATAGTAACATGGGAAAGGAGAGAGATGGTGGGTCTCTAGATCATGTTGCCGCCAGGAAGGCCTTTCTCACAAAGGACCATTCAAGATGCACTCTAACAGGGGAGAAAGAGTCACCTCCTAGAAGAGCAGACAGACCATTCTGGACAGAGAAGACAGCATATACAAAGGCCCAGGGGTGGAAAGAATCTGCATTCAAGAAATTAAAAGAATGGAGAGAGGGGAGCAGAGAGAGGGGAAAGGAAGACCAGGAGGTCAGTGTGTGCTCACTTTCCCTCTTTTTCTTGCATCTCCCCTTCTGGTCTCGTCTCGCCTCCTCCTCAGGCTGGCACTGGAGAGAAGGCATTTACTTATGACTCAACAGGGAGGCTGGTGCAAGGGCCAGCTATTTGCCCCCTCTGGTGCACTGAGGAGCGGCTGGGCATCTCTAGGAAGATCCCACATGGCAGAGGTGGCCAAGTGAATGAGCCCAAGGCTGCACCTCTGCCTCAGCACAACCTTTGTGGGGCCCAGAAGTTCTTCCATCCTCAGAGAGAAGACATAGGTCTCTGAAAGGGCTGGTAGGGAGCAGAGGCCTGGAGTCAAGATACAAAAGCCCCAAAGCTGTGTAAAGAGAGAGCTGAGGACTAGAGAAAACTAGCTGGACCACTTGGGAGCAGTATTTTGAGGCAAGAGCCCAGCGGAGTCCCCCAGGCCCAAGAAGGCTCCTCCTTATCGAAGGTAAGGCCCACCCGGCCTCTCCCTAGAAGCAGCTGCACACCCCGTGAGCACCTAATCTTCGAGAGTGACATACAGTGTCTGCCGGCTCTCTAGGCACATGGCTGTGATGCAACAACACCTAGCTCTGCTTTTCACCCTTCTGCCACCACACCTCACACCTCGCTGCTGATGCTGCAAAACAGAGGATGCCGCCCCTTTCTGGAAACTCACACTCAGCACTGTGGAGGCCTCTGCAAGGCTGGACCCTCACGCCAGCAGGGTCACCCACCCTCCCATCTGAGGAGGGGACAACGAGGAGAGGAGACTCACCTGACTATAAAGGCACACACTGCAGCATCGGCCAAGTTGGGAAGAACATTCTGACCAGAGCCAGAGACCCACCTTTGTGTCTAATGAGGTGGGCAAACCACTGCGTCTTCACGTGGGTGAATGACGCCTGGGAGCCCAGGAGCTCAGTGGATTCTGGCAGTTCCACGTTCTGCCTCCACCCCTGTGGTGACTCCCAAGGATTAAGCACTCTCTCTAGGTTGGCTAGAACGTTTCAAGAATATGGATCAGATCCTCGCTCCTACGCTGCTGAGTTCTGGATCCTCGCTAAGAGCGAGGTTCCATCCTCTCGAGCTGGGATCCTCAGCATTCAGGCATGGGTGCAGAGGCCAGCCTCACTGGAACTGAGGTCACCTGCTGAAAGGTGCTCCCCTGGAGGGCTGGTGGCCCCTGTGTCACCCCTCCCATCCAGCTCCTGTCATAGCATGCCGGTTCTCTGTCATTTCAGAAAAAAACAGTTTACATCCTGGTGAGAAAAATCTATTAGTTACCAAGGGGCACATCCAAATCTGTATTTAAGTAAAAAATGATCCTTTTGCCCCAGCTATATCTGCCTTATCAGAGGCCCTTGGACCTGTCATATTTCTATTATTAAATATATTATATAATAATAATTTCTATTATTAAATATCTTATTATATCTTACTATATATATTATTGCCATTCACTACCTTAAAATATTAACAAAAAAATTCCACACCATCAAATGTTTCATTCTGTTTAACTCTGATTTCTGAAAGATTAAAACAGGGGCTGAGGGGCAGGGAGGGTGAAATAAGTATAAATGAGTGACATTTATAAACTGTAGGAAGTCAGGAAAATGACACGCAGATCAGACAGACACTCACGGAGGGCCCCTGCGCAGGGCGGGGCCATCCTGGTCCACAAGGGAAGGAGCAAGGGGTCTGGGAGGGGACAGGGGGTGTCCAGGCAGGGCTGGAGCTCCTGGCCAGGTGGCTGATGGGCACATTCCACTCTGGACTTGTCTACAGACGTGTCCTGACGAGCACCTGCAAGAGCTGTGAACGGTCCATGACGCAGAGGAGAATGATACACAGGGCCTGCTCTGGGAACCTACAGCTGAAAGGAGACCCCGCTCATTCACATAGCCCCCCAGCCTGGACCAGCAGCATAAGGAGCCCCAGCCAGCGCTGGAGGGAAAGCAAGTCTAGGAGGCAGGGGGCGCACTACAGGAGCAAATAAGCACCTCATCCCAACCAGCCCTGGGGGCTGCACTGACAAACTATGGCTGAGGGCCAGAGGATGCAGGAGGCTTGTCTGTGGACAGCAGAGAGGGCAGCTCTGGGAGGGAAGCTCTGGGAGGGGGCAGCTGAACAAGGCTTGGGACCATGTAGGGGCATGAAGTTACAAGCTAAGGGAACAGCAGCAGCAGCAGAGGCATGATGTGGGCTGCAGATGGCGCCAAGGCCAGGGCAGCAGGGCTGGCTGAAGAGGGACATGAATAAAAACCCTGCCAGGAGCTCCAAGGGAGGGCCTGGGGTGGGGGGTTCCAGGGGAAGGGGTGCTTGGGAGGGGGGCTCCAGGGGAGAGGGCTCGAGGGAGGGTGTGCACTTTGGAATGGACTCTGTGTGAGAGGGCATGCCACTGGAGGGTACATTCTGGGCAAGAAAGACAGTGACAAGAAAAATGTAACTAACATAACAGAACAGAGGACAAAATACTGTGAGATGAAGAGACAGTTGAGCTCTCCAAGGACGTCAGCCAAAGCTTTGGAGAGGAGGTGACTGCTTACTGCAAAGAACAGATGTCCTGCCCAAATGTGGCAGCATGGACACAGGGCACCAGGAATGCAGGCTCCACCCCGAGGCTGAGGAGCAGCAGTGTAGATGAAGAGAGAGGGCGTGGTGGTCCAGAGGGACCTGCCCCTGCAGACATGGCGTGGGGGTAAAGGAGTGGCAAGCTGTGCCCACAGGGAATCCTCAAGAGGGAACGGCTCACATTCCTTTCGTTTGGCCAACAGAAAGCTGCTGAATAGCTAGTGAGAAACATTGTATTGCACCGGTCGTAGGCTAGTGGGATTTCTACTAAGAAATACATACTGAGTCCTTAGCCCTGTCCTGGGATAGAGATCCTAAAACCCTGGGAACTACCCATGTCTTTTGTTACATTAATGAGGTGACTTCTGGAAGCACCAAGAATGGGGGCTGGTTACCAGGGGAACCAAACCTCTGATCAGAAGGTTGGAGTTTCCAGTCCTACCCCCTGACCTCTGACCCCAGGGAGGTGAGAAGCCCTGGAGGTTGAGTTCAACCACAATGGCCAATGATTTAACCAGTTCTGCCTCTGTAAGGAAGCCTCCATAAAACCCCAAAATGGGAATTCTGGTTGTGGCTCAGTGGTAATGAACCTGACTAGGATCCGTGAGGACATGGGTTTGGTCCCTGGCCTCGCTTAGTAGGTTCAGGATCGGGTGTTGTCTCGAGCTGCAGTGTAGGTCGCAGACATGGCTTGGATCCTGCGTTGCTGTGGCTGTGGTGTAGGCCAGCAGCTGTAGCTCTGATTCGACCTGGGAACCTCCATATGCCACAGGCGTGGCCCTAAGAAGGCAAAACCAAACCAAACAAAACAAAACGACCAAAAGGATGGCCAGGTTGGTGACTATGCGGACACCTGGAAGTGTAAGGCAGAGCCCAGAGAGGGTGTAGGAACTCCAGCCCTTTCTGGTCTCCTGTGCTAAGCACCTCTTCCGTGGGCCTCCCTGACTCAGAGCTTTTTATGATAAACTGGCATGCTAGTAAGTAATATGTTTCTCTGAGTTTTGTGAGCCACTCTAGCAAATTATTCACACCTCAGGAGATGGTGAGGGAAATGTCCAGACCTGTGGCCGGTCCCTCAGAAGCATATGTGACAACCTGGACTTGTGACTGGGGTGGGGGAGGGGGAGGAGGGAGCCGTCTGTAGGGCCAGCCCCTAACTGTGGAACTTGATGCACCCCCCCCATAAACAGTGTCAGAATGGCACTGAGTTGTAGGACAGCCAGCTGGTGTCAGAGAGGTACCTGGTGTTGGGAAAACCCACACACACGTGGAAACTGGGCGCGAAATGTGTCCAGTTTTTTATTTTAAAGAACCGCAAAGTTCTTTAGTTCTTAGCTTCCTGGGGCTTCTAAGGCCTGCTGACCGTAAGTGTAAGGCAGTAATTCTAAATGTTTCAAACTGTCCTACATGTTATTCACAATTCACTCAGAGATCAGCAACCTCTTCAAGGACGGTGCAAGTCTAACAAGTACCTGGGAAACAACTGTACCGGTTGTTTTTAGGAAATAAAGTCAACTCCCAATTTTCTGGCTCAGTGAAGAGAAACGGTGGCAGGGAAGCAAATGTATCTAAGTGTGCCCGCGCCCTCACCCGCCGCTTCTTCCTGCAGGGCACTGAGCCCCACCAGAGGAGGCTGTTAAGGGGGGGAAGGTTTTTAATCTCACAAGTCCCCCAGTCCCAGGGGCGAGGTAACGCGCCCACAGGCAAGGCCTACAGAGCAGGAGGGACGTTTAAACCTAAGTGTCTCTAACTCCAAAGCCCATCTTCTTGCTCCTCAACACGACCAACATCCAAAGCAAAACAGTATCAGGCATCCCACTGCCTGGTGGTGTGGGTCATTTGTGGATAAACAATTAATCATATAGTAACAGAAACGAGGTCCATTTTGACAAATTCAGCATCAAATGTGATTACAGTTTCCAAGTGCTCTGACTAAAAAGATAGCCAAAAGGTAAGCCTGTAGCTGTCTGAAGTGAGCACAAGCTTTTGCTTTTGAGATTTTTTTTTTTCATCATTTTAAGGACATTCAGGAAACACAAAGCACAATAGAAAGATCTTGATGCCTTGCTTGGTGATAAGTATTTCATTTTGACTCTATGTCTAGAAAAAGCCGACCACGCAGGACTGTACATGAGATAAAGAGGCAAACTGTGCTCTGGAAACATGAGAAAGGCACTTGGACTCTGGACGCAGATGTAGTGCCGGGGTCCCAGTGGGCAGGGCAGCCAGGAAACCACCGTCACCCCGCCTACATGCTGGCGCCCATCCCAGCTGGATGGGGACACTCAAGTGTCACTCTGAAAAAGCTTTTCCCAGTTATCTTTTCCAGAACTCAGACTCAGCCTCTGTGACTGAATATTATGAATTATCAAATACTATGGTCTTGGCCAAAATACACTGCACAGACATTCCTACAGAAGCTTGGAGCTACAGCAGGTCCTATGTCTTGGCTCAGGTTCTGCGATGAGTATAAATATATTGATTAAATGGCATCAGAAAAAAGATACAGGCTAACTTATAAGAATAAAATTTTAAGTAATGCTAATAAAATCTGTGTGAAAACTAGCAAATTCTAATTGTGCTTACTTGTGGCATTTCCATCTTGAAAGGGGGCACCACTCTCTCTCCACTGGTCTGTGTGTCCCTGTGCTCTCTGAATCCAAGTCAACACCATTCTAAGAGGCCTGGCTGGACCAGCCCATGCCATTCGGCTCTGTCCTCAAAATGGCAATAGCAGTCTGCATAGTTTGTACTCATTCACAGGCAGCTATGTGATTTTATTCTATTGCATACACGTATAAACCACAGCTCGCTCAAAGATAAATTGGGAGATCACTTAAGAAAAAAACTATATATATATATATACATATATTCACACACACACACACACACACACACACACACATATAGTGCCTTTGTTTCCAAGGCATTTATTATAATTCTGAGCTACAAATCTGTTGTAAAGGGTCAAAAGAAAATATTCATAAAGAAAAACAGATGAGAAGAAAGATTTTAAACCATCTCATATTTTCTTTGATTGCTCTTATTTTCACAGAATACCCCAGTAGACAACCTGCTGTGATACCTTTTGTAAAAATTCTTCACAGTAAATCAAAAAAATAGATAAAGTTCAAGTCGGGTTCTGTCTCCAAAAAATGGTAGGGTGGGTTGGATGATCTTCCAGCCTTTTTTCCAAGCCCTGAACTTTCAGTAGTCTCTGCAATGTTTGAGCAGTAAAGCTATCATATTACATGTAATAAAGTACTGAAGGCAACTGTTGAATCACATAAACATAACAAAAGTAAAACAACACGGTACAAAAAATACCTGGAAGTTAAAACATCTGAAAACGCCTTAAAATATCTGAAAATTAATGTTGGTAAGATGACTTTGTTGGTATAGGAGAAAATGCTGTGTGTGGGTATAGAGATCTACTTACAAAATGTTAATTACTTTGATCTGATTATCAAAGTTATTGGACATACAAATTTAGTTTGCATTATCTGACTAAATAAGATCAACACTAACTTAAAATAGCATGGGCAATACAAGATAGTTTGATGTGCTTTTTTGGTACAAATACACCCATAAGAGATAGGAGGAGAGTCAGAAGCTACATGTATCTACAGGTATCCGTGGCTATGTATCCATACTGCAGGCAAGTGCTCCAACCAGCACCCCGCCATGCAGGCAGCCTACACAGCTATGGGGTGTGGTTTTCTGTGAATGAAGCTAAGAAAGTACAAAAAGGTGACATATGTCTTCAGAGGCTCATGAGACCAAGTTCGAGGCACTATGAGTTATTCTGTTTGGCATAAACGAAGTAATTCTGTTCTTGGTGGAAAATGGTGGAAGGGTAAGGTATGAGGTGAGCAGCGGACAGACTGTGGAGGCCTGTGTTCGTGCAAGGGGATCTCAACTCTATGAGACTGGGAAAAGGTTAGATCTGGGTTCTATACGGACTGTTACAGGAAAGAAATGAGAAGAGACTGTTATGAAGCTGTTGCAAGATCAAGGCAAGACCCTCAAACTTTGTTTTGCTGGAGGACCTAGACCAACTATTTGTCTCTATTTTCCAGTGGAAAAAGATTCTGAGATAAATAAATAACAAAATAAATTTCGGCGTAGGCCAGTGTGTGTGTGTGTGAGTGTGTGTGTATTTTTGCTTTAAAGATGATATATATTGAACCAGACTATGAGCATGTCTTTGGTATCTAAAAATTAATAAGACTAATGATGCAGATACAACTACTTACAAACCACAGAGTTAACCAGCAGACTATGATAAACTATATTAATAATTATTAATCCAAACAAACACATTCACAAAAAAAGTAAGCACGGCAGAAATAAAATATCATAACCAGTGAAGACATCTGACTCCCCCAAACTACTGGGATTCCAATTACCCTAAGTGCAAGTACACAAAACAGGAATTATGTAATACTGCCAGGAACACAGGAAGGTCAAACTGAAGACAAAATTAAATTAAATTATTTGGGAAACCCTAATAACCTATTCATTTTAGCATGATTTCCAACTTTGTAATCCTTAATAATTCACATAATTTTACATGAAAAGGAAAATCTATAGACTGTTACATCATTGCCTAACCGCAGCTAACACATGCTGAGCACATGCTATGGGCCAGGCTATGCACACATTTATCTCAATTCTTCATTATAAATTATGAGACAGACACACTCATATCTTCTCCAATTTCTAAGTGAGGAAACAGACACAGAGAGTCACATAGCTAAGCAAGCAGTAAAACTGAGATTCACATCTAAGCATTCTGGCTCCAGACGTCATACTTTGAACCACTAGGGAACACTGCTGCTAGAACCAGAATGTTTAGATGGGAAGGATCTGTGTGACGCACTAACCAGCACCTGCAGCACACTCTGCAGATCACCTGTAACTATGATGGAAACTCAAGTGCAATGGCATTGAGACGGGGAGGAGAGGGTCAGAGACTCGGTCTGGAGAAATTAGCAAGAAGAGTCAGCAAGATGATGACTGGCTGAGTGTGGGGTGAGGGAGGGAGAGAGAGGGAGCAGAGTCTAGAAGGACTGCATAGGAAGCAGGAACTTTGGACACAAGTAACAGCTACAGTAGAAGGGCACATTCTTGGCTTGGGATGAAACTGAGGTTCTGTCAACCCACAGAGCTCAAGATGCTTCTGAGACATTTGGGTCGAGAAGCCCTGTAGGCAGCCTGACCAAGGGCCGGCAATAAGTGAGGCAGAGTGAAAGCAGCTGTCTCTACTGGAACCGCTGATCCATGCCTATTTCCCTTGAAATCAGCCCTACCTGAGAAAGTTACCAGGGTGAGGGACAGAAGTGTGTGTGCTGGTGTGTGGGAAGGGGGGTTAACATAACGTGAGAGCCACTTCCGTGGCACGAGGGCACGGGAAACCAGGGAGGACAAAAAGTGAGATCAGGAAAAACCACAAAGCAAAGGTGCAGACACTTCCCCCGGCACAGAAAAGACTTGTTCTCCCTGCTGCATAGTCTCTGCGTGCAGACCCTCTGCATACTAACGCACTGTACATTATCACACAGGATCCGGGTGCAGTCTCGAAAGAACCTAGCACAACGTAAAGCTGTTTGTCAGGTTATTAAGTTAGTCATTCTCTGCACCGCCATAAGAAGTTAAGGCATTCTTTCAACACTGCAGTTAGTCCTTTTAGATCTAAGGTTCAAGCATCATTGGGCTGGTTCACCCTCATTAACAGGAAAGCACACTGGCTTCGCCCCAAGAAGCCAAAGGGAGGGCAAAGTGAGGGAACAAAAACACAAGAATGGAAAGTGCTGCAAAGTGTCTGGAACTAGCTATTAGTCCTGTCAGCCTAATCTGAGGAGAGGAACCCTGCAGACAAAAGAATAAAATATTTTGGTTTGAGGTTCATTAGAATTTAGAGTGGTTAATTTCCTCCTTAACCTTAAGTACATAGAAAGACAGATGTGATGATGACACTCAATATAACACAAACCTGTCCTTTTACTCAATGTTTATAACTAAAAATTTTAAACTGCTTACATTTAAAATATTTCGGGTTTTCTAAAACTTTTTGAAATCTATCTAAGAAACAACCTTGTTAAGACTGGGTGTTTTAAAAAAAAACATGCTTCAGCCAAAGCCAATGGCCAAAATTATATGGATTTAGAACTGGCTCAGTTTTCCAAACTAAAATGTGGAAAATAAAGATTCTTCTAGTCAACATTATTTAAACAATTCCTTAATGACTATAACTTTTCATTTATACAAAACGTGTCTTTTGAGGGTAAATTGTGAATGATTGGCTTTCAGTATAGCTACAGGGCTAATTAATCAATTCACCTATCTGATATTGAGCTTTAAAGTACTTCTAATGACATGAAAAACAGCACTAAGTTAGATTCAGGCCAAGTATTTAGAAAGCAGCAACACAAAGAGCAGATACTCACAATATGGCTCTTCTAGGGGATGCCCTGTGACAGCACTCTACCCGACTGGGTGGATATCAGGGCTCTCTGCATCCATCCAGTAGTCATATTTGTTTTTTTTTGTTTTTGTTTTTGTTTCTTGTCTTTTTGCCTTTTCTAGGCCTGCTCCCGTGGCATATGGAGGTTCCCAGGCTAGGGGTGTAATCAGAGCTGTAGCTGCGGGCCTACACCAGAGCCACAGCAAAGCAGGATCCGAGCCGCGTCTGTGACCTACACCACAGCTCACGGCAACGCCAGATCCTTAACCCACTGAGCAAGGCCAGGGATCAAAACTGCAACCTCATGGTTCCTAGTCGGATTCCTTAACCACTGCGCCACGACAGGAAGTCCCAGTAGTCATATTTGTGATCCCAGCCATCAAAATGCACCTGCCGAAAATTAGTATTTGGAAATCAGTATTTCACTAAGTCTGTATCAAAATATTAGAAAACAGATCTCTGAAATTGAGATTAAAATTGTTACAATCTCACATTACAGCTGAAACAATATTTAAAATGTTCTATGAAACAACCTTATAACCTAGCCAGCAAAGGCTATGTGCCAATTTTTCCAAGAAATTAAAGAAGCTGTTGCATTAAAAAAATCTGTCAAGGATTGATTAGAATTTAAAGGGATAAGACCAATCCAATCCATTTTCCCAACTAGGAAATTCTATAATGTTAAGAGAACATTTCCTATCCTATAGCCACTGCAAGAACAATGATAATGACATCCTTGATAATGACAGTCACCACCTGGCACCAGTATAAGCCTTATACTGTGAGAAATGCATGGATTAAGGTAAAAGCAAGCAATACACTTCGAAATCCTTACAAATGAGGAGAGACAGAGCCATGGGAACAATGGAAGCAAAGAAAGCAGATGGAGTGGCTACTGAGGTGGAAGGATTAAGAGCTTTCTTAGTAGCTATTACAGGACAAAGTGGAAGCTGTCAGGGAACCTGAGGACAGGACAAGGTCCAGCCCAGTCCAACAAGCCTACTGGCTGGCACTGTTTTACATTGCCCTACCCCCCCCCCTCCACAGCACTGTTTTACAACAAACCTACCACACACACACACACACACACACACACACACACACACGCATGCACAGAGCACTGTTTTACATCTCACCTACTACACAATTCACACATATACAGACAGCTCTGAGAATAATTAAAACAAAGCCCAATTTCTGAAACAAAAAACAATTACTTATTTCTGAAACTTAGCAAACTCCATATTCTAGAAGTTTCACATCAAGATGAAAGAATCAAATTTATCCATGAAGACAAAAAAAAAGTAAGAATGACAGTGTTTTGTTATTATATAACTCTGTTGATTCTCCTAGATATTTTTTTGTTTCTAACAATAAAGGGAAAAATCTTTTCTATACAAAAAAAAACCTCATAATTTTTTGAAAACCATACTTTGTATGAAAAGAGTAAGATGGCTAGCATTATAATAAATATAAGTTTATTATGCAGGGCATAGGACAAAAAAAAAAAGAAAGTAAAACTGTATAGAGTAAGTGCCAAATAAAATCCCAACATCTTTTTCTCAAGATCCATCTTTCTAAGGGAGTGGCTCTCAAAGTGTGGCTCCCAGACCAGCAGCATCAGTATCACCTGGACACGAGTTAGAAATGCAAACTGTTCAGCCCCAACTCAATCCTACTGAATCAGAGCTCTAAAGGGGGAGGCTTAACAATCTGTGTATAAATGGGTCCTCCAGATGCATCTGACACACTCTAAGGTTAGAGGACCAATAACCTTAGGAATAACTTTCAAAACAAAACTTCTACCATACTTAGGCTTCTGCACATGACAGAATACCTTTCACAGTAACAATAACTATAATACTGGATGAGACGCATGAAGTGATGATTTTAGACAAACTACAGGCAGCACAAAAATGTAACCCCTAAGTGCACCAAGATGAGCTCTGAACATTAGTCTGGAGACCATTTCCTCATAGCAGCACACAGGGGAGAGCTGTGCCGAGGAGACACAGATTGCAGTTCAGAGCTTAGGAAGGAGCTGGAAACGGGAGGGCAAAGCCTGGAGATGACAGAATCATAAGAGGGGGACACCAGAACTCTAAGTGAGTCATTCACAAGACCTTGGCTAAGGGCTGGACTTTACATACATATGCATAGGGAGATGTAGTGAAGCTAAGCAGAGACCAGCTGATACAGAGCTGAGAGTAAGACAGAAATACTAGAGGACACACATCACTGGGGGAATAGAGACACCAGAGTGGAGAGAGCTCAGTAACACCTTGAGAATTTGACTTGAGACACCAAAATGGTCACACTGTTAGAGTAAGAACCATGTTCTAGAATACAGGCTGCTCTGGACCAGCCCTAAAAAAGGCTAAAATCAAGCCTCAACAAGATTAAGAAGAATCATCAGTAATTAACTGTCTGACAAAACAGACTATTCTTAAAGGAAGAAAAAAAAAACCTCCCAACTCTGTACACTGTATCATCCATAATGTCCAATATAGAATAAAATTTTGTTAGACACACAAATAAGCAGGTAAATGTGAGCCATGCTCAATATTTCAAAAGCAGTCAATAGAAAGAGACCCTGAGATGATCCAGATATTGGAATCAGCAGGGACTTTAAATTAACTTTCAAAATACGTTCAAGGATTTAAAGGAAAAATGGTCTTGATGAGGAAACAGACAGGGAATCTTGGTAGGGAAATGGAAGGTATAAAAGAGAAACAAACAGAAGTTGTACAGTTGAAAAGCAAAATACCTGAAATAAAAATTTTCTGGATGGGCTTAATGATTGGAGATGGCAGAGAAGAATGGTGAGTGAACATGGAAACAGACTAATAGAAATTATTAATCTCAAGTACACACAAAAGATTTACAAATGAATAAAGCACAGGTACTTGTGAGATAATATCAACTGGTCAGACATACATGTATTTGGTGTTCAGAAGAAGAGGAGATAAAATGGAACACAAATAATGAGCAAATAAGACAAAAACTAAAAGAATAACGTCAAAAAAATCTCCCTATTTTGGCCAAAAATGCCAATTTACAAGCTTAAGAAGAATGGCAAAATACAAACATAATAAATACAAAGGAAATAAAAACTAGGAAAATCATAGTCAAACTACTGAAGATGAAAGACAAAGGAAAACATCTCGAAGGCAGCCGGAGAAGCACAACATATTACATATAGAGAAACCGTGATGAGAGTGTTGCCATCTTCTCATCAGAGACCACAGAGACAAGAAGACAATGACATGACAACATCAGGGCACTGAGATGGAAAAAACCTGTCAACCTAAGGTTTTAAATCTTATAAAAATATCCTTCAAAAAGGAGTAAAATAAGGGGATAGTCAGATAAACCAAAACTGAAAAAGTCATCACCTACACATCTGTGTTACAAGAAATTCTACAGGAATGAATAGATTCAGGGAACTGAATCTAATTTCTTGAGCTAGAATATGATAGAAGATAGTATGAGAAAAAGAATGTATACATATGTATGACTGGGTCACTATGCTGTACAGCAGGAATTGGCACAACACTGTAAAGCAACTATAATAAAAATAAATTAAAAATAAGGATAGACAGGTATATTATTGGGACAGAATAGTGTGTGTGTGTGTGTGTGTGTGTGTGTGTGTGTATACACATAATTGCTTTTCAATAAATATGACAACGGTGTTCAATGAGAAAAGGCCAGTCTTTCCAACAAATAGTACTGGGCCCACTGGAAATCCACTTGTGAGAAAAAAATGAGCCATTGGACATCTACCTCACATTCCATGTACAAATCAATCTGAAATGGATTTGGACCTAAAAGCTCAAACTATCAAACTCAAGAAGATCAAACTTAAGATAAAATCTTCATAATACTGAGATATTCAAGGATTTCTTAACATACAGACAGCACTACCCATAAAACATATTGATAAATTTAATTTTCATCATAATAAAAATTTTACATTCTTCAAAATCATCATTAATAAAAAGGAACACTAAGCCAGAGACATTTGCAATACATTTATCTTAGAAAAGACTTGACCGCCCAATAAATAATGGGTAAAAAGACTTGAAAACTCTTTGAAAAGATAAGGTTCATGAATGGCCAGCAAGAAAATTTTAAAAACCCTCACATCTCTATTAGAAAGAGCAACCAAAATGACCAACTATTACACACCCATTTGAACAACTTACATAACTGATAGCACCAATTACTGGTGAGGCTGTGGAGCTCCCAGAACATCCGGACAATGTCAGCAAGGCTGTAAGACTGCACAATCACTTTTGAAAATGCTTTGCAACCATTAAATTGCAAATTTAAATATGTGTCTACTCTGTGATTCCCAGAAATTCCACCCCAGGGATGAAAATACAAAGCGGTGTAAACAAATGTTCCTTGCAGTTTCATTCATAACAGCCAAAAGCTGAAAAAAATTGCCCAACAGGTGAATATCCATTTACAAACCAGTGTGCTATGTGAATAAAATGAATATTAGTCACCAATAAAGAATGGACTGTGCACACATATGAACATGCATCAGTCAAAGAGATGCCATGCTGAGCAGTGAGGATGGGTGTGGGAGATGCACCTGCACGCCTCCACTGACGCAAAGTTTGACAAGAGTCACAGAAAGCAGATCCCTGGCTGTCTGGGAGGGCATGGGGAGCAGTGCTAAGTGCCAAGGAGCACAGAGTAACCTTCTGCGGTACTAGAAGCATTTCAAATCTTGACTGGGGTGATTATACATTTCTCAAACTCATCAAAATCCGCACCTAAAATCTGTATATTTTATCATTTGTAAACTATATCTTAAATAGAGTTATTAATGTTTAAAATATCCTACATCAGCTGCTGTCATGCAGGGCTGGCTGTTCTGATCTTGTACTACATTTATTTCTGGTGATGTTTTAGAACTCTGGACAAAGCCAAACTGCACACTGCCAGGACTGGGCAACTGAACGGTCCAGCTGTGAAAGGGCAAAATTGGTGTTTCTTTCCAGAATGAGGCCTGATTTACCAACAAAGAGAAGTTTATGTACATGAGTATAATGTGGTGGGGAAGAAAGAGAACAATTTCTCAGTCTTTAATATTTCAGCCTACCCCATCTCAGTATCCTTCTCTTTTAATTTTACAATGCGACTGTTTATGTTTCAAAAGCAAGGGAACGCCCCCAAACACAAACAAGATAGGTCAAGGGCTCCAACAAGGTCCTGCATGAAAAAGCAGGGCTTTTTAGTTCAGCTGTTGTGCCTGAACCTACTATAGAATTTAGGTCTAAAATGGAAAAAGCTAAAAGACAGTATCTTTAAAAACATTTTTTAACTCAGAAATGATGTTCTTATGTACTCTATTCAACATTTCTCCCTTATACTCATTAAGGCTGTGTATAACAGCCTTGGAAAGGATAATTTCATATTTCTTTACAAAGGAAAGAGTGGAAATTCAAACTAGCCCTTCCTAATCCAAAGATATGATGCCCCTGCCCCACAAGGGCCATCTAAACTTGGAAAATATAACCAAAATATGCATTCATATGTGACTTTATGAAAGATATTTTCATATCCTTTGATCTTCATAACTCTGGAGGAAAATCCAATTTTAAGAATTCTAACCAGATGGCATGTTAATACAGGATACTGGCATTTTAAGGATATTTACGAAGCGTCTTTTTGTAAGGCAAAGAATCATTTTGAAAACCAAATCATCTCCGGCTCTGTATTTCGTACACTTACGATATTCTACATACTTGGGTTTGCATAAAGCTAGGTAAATATATAGACCCTTCTTGCTCAGATTCTGCTAAACTGGAAAACAAAGGTCAGAAAATCACATTGACTACTGTCTCAAGTCCTTATCCTTGCACAGATAGTGATGCTTCCTGACGGTATTGCCACTGTTTGCATTTGTTATTGACGGTTGATAAAATAACTTGGACATTTAAGAACCAGATGTGCACAGAAAAAACCAAGCACAAGTCCTTCATGTACATGCAGAGCTATCCATCGTCTGGACTGAACTTCTTCCTGTTTTGCCTCATCATTTACTGTCGCCAGTACTGCCCCCAGATCAGGGACTTTCTGTCAACCCTGGAGCTTTGTCCCCACACCTCCACGATTCCTAGCACATTGGCTTACACATCGTCAGACCTCAGAACCGTCAGCTGAGTCAGAAGCAGGGGGGGTAATTACTGCTCCTCACTGCTCCTTTGGGCAGCTGGAAAATAGGCTGTCATTTATCCATTGAAGAACCAGTGGAGCTAAATTTAATGCTCAATCATAACAATTTTATTAGCCTAATTGATTATTATACGTGTTTGCTCCTGCTATATGGTTTAAAAATTTTTAATTTCCATTTTAACAGGCTTATTGGATATATGTATTTTATTGTCAGAGGCCTCAAGTCTCTTTCAAAGGCTTACGGTGAATGAATTATAAGCATGTATATTTATGATGTGAACTTACTGAGAAAGCTTCAAATGAATACATTTTTAGTTAGTGAGACTTAGCCTTAAATTTCATTCTTGAAAGAAGAACTGGGTTCTCATATATTATCCCAACACCCCTTACTCCTAACTACTGGTGCTGAGACCACAATAAATCTTACTTCCAATGATGAGAGACCCAGGGCTCTGCTCTGGGTCACATGGGGGACACGGAGAGAGACTGAGGCTGGAGTCTGTTCGCTGCAGGATGAGAATGCTCGTCTCCTTCCTTCACAAGATACCTCCATAATCTAAGAGCAAGCACATCCCCTAAGGCAAGGGGACTCACTTTTGTTGTGTGTTGACATATTCCAGGCATAGCTGTAAATGTATATATTCTCACTTAATGACCATGACACTTTGTTTTCACAGATGATGAAAAGGAACATTTTAGGAAGTCTGCAGAGACCACACAGCCAGTAAATGGCAAAACCAGACTTAGCTGAGAACAGTTTATGGAAAGAACCATCCAAGAATAAAAATTATGAGTTTCTTTGGGATCACTCTACCTAAGACTCTACTGTAGCGGAGGTGAATCACCTTTTTAAAATAGAAAAAGGCATTTTCATAACAAAGACAAGGCACCATGGTGACACATGCGCTGCAGCCCAGGACCACCCATACTGTGCACATGACACGAATTCCACAGTGAGTCAATCTACTTATATGTCCATCCAGGTGAGAACTGGGGGGGCAGGGCGGGGGAGATGAAGGAACAGGGATTACAACAGAAAGTGGATATACTTTAAAAAATCACCCTCATTGTATATTACTATCTCTTACATAGGAAGCTACTAGGAAATGTGGGGATTAAGAAATGTGCCCTGTGTTTCCAAGTCACTGACTGTGATCTGAAGATGCCGACTCCCCTGGGCAGTCTGGGACCTGGCAGCCCCTATGTCCCTTCCCACTCTGGGAAAATTATCTCAGTGCCCTTCCCTGCTATCCTTCTCCTAAGCTCATCTGCTCTTTCACAAACACAACTGTTTCATCTCCTGTTTAGTTCATTCCCATAATAAGAAGATACTTATAATAAGATAACAAGAAAAAAAAAATAACTTTTACTTTTTCAAGGCTACTTCCCAATTCATCTTGAGCGGGTTTTCAAAATTTAATAAGCAAAGTATCAGCTGTTTCCTGCCCCTCCACAGGAATTTGGGAATGGATGTCAGGAATGATGGCTGGAAATTACATTTTTTTTTTTTTCTAGGGCCACTCCCATGGCATATGGAGATTCCCAGGCTAGGGGTCTAATCAGAGCTGCAGCTGCCGGCCTACACCACAGCCGCAGCAACGCAGGATCCGAGCTGCATCTGGAACCTATACAACAGCTCATGGCAACGTGGATCCTCAAACTGATAAGCAAGGCCAGGGATCAAGCCTGCAACCTCATGGTTGGTTCCTAGTCAGATTCATTTCCAGTGCCATAACAGGAACTCCTGGAAATTACATTTGCTAAACGATGCATTGTAGATTATTCTGCTGAAGACAATTTTTGGATAAAACTTTCTGAAATGCCTTTTTATGGTATTACCATGGCAACAATTTGTTAATCAACCGAACTTGCCATCAAATTCACAGTTATATCCAATGCAATCAAAATAACTATTTTTTTTAAAAAAAGTATAGACATTTAAAATTTTTGGAAGACTGTGAGTCCAAGAGAAATCTGGCTGAAGGCCTAACGCAGAGGACATTGGACTCCAAATGTTTCCATTTGTAAAATATGTCTAAATAAGTTTCCACGCCTCTATTTCTACGGTTACTGTTACAAGAAATACAATTAGTTTTTCCCATGAGACATATTTTTCCCATAAGATTCCTGCAAGAAATAATAAACATGCCAAATTTCTAACAGAATCCCTGGGGCTTTACTCCTTGTTAAGAAATCTTTAAATATTTCATCAGAGTTGGGCATAAAGCAGCCACACTCAAGGCCCTGGGGCCACAGATCTGTGGTGATGGCTTAGGAAGAAAAACCCCCTTCAAAAGCAGTGTGAGGACACACCATTTCAAAATCAGTTTATGGTTATACATATTATGGGCATAAATATTTTCAGAGCTTTGCTGTAAGATTTATAAAGTTCTAAGTACTCAGGCGGTGCCCGTTGCTGCTCCTTGTTCACATAAAGGCTGTTCCCTCTGCTCCCCCTCCCCACCAGGCTACCGCCTTCCCCTCCACTCGGGACACCAACCCTCAGTGGACACTGTCCCAACATGAGCCCTCCATCTGTCCTGACGCTAGGGGTGTCCACTTTGGATCCCATCTCAAGTCGTCGAGGTTTTTCTACTAAACCGCACATTTCAGGCTACCCACTGGATATTTCAGGTTTGGTTCCAGACCATCATAATAAAGTGAATATTGCAATAAATCGAGCCACATCAATTTTGGGGTCTCCCAGTGTGTATAAAAACTTATGTATGCACTATACTATAGTCTATTAAGGGTACAAGAGCACAACATCTTAAAAAAAAATGTACGCTGGACCCTTGAACAACATGGGTTTGAACTGTGTGGGTCCCCTTTTACGTATTCTTCATGAAACAGGATCCCATGTGGTCCTGGACCTGTGATCAGAGCTCCGCCCTTCAGTGAGCCTGGGCCTTTGGACAGTGACCTTTGCCATGGTCCCCTCCCACAGGTGGGTCGGGATGGCCAGACCCCAAGTCAGTGAGGCTCTGACGATGCCCCACATGGTGGGCTCTGCTTAACTAGTTTCCCTGAGGGATGCTTTGTTAAGAAGGGCAGAATGCTCTGATATATTTCAAAACAGTTGGCTTTCCCTGCCCCTGCTAGGTGTGTGACGAGAACTTTCTCCCATGTTTACTGTGGTTGAGCTCCTGGTCAGCCTAGGTTCTGCTCCTACAGGTAAAGCTCACAATGCTGTGCTTGGGCTCCCGTGGCTGGGGTCCCTGGAGTTCTGAACTCTTGAGTCCTCCTCTTGGAGCCGATTTATCAATTACAGCACAGGTTCTCTGGCACAGCACTGGCTCCCAGGCGGGTTTCTGCTTCTTCTACTCCTGTAAGCCACAGCGTCCTTTATTCACCTGTCTGTCTGTCCAGTCTTGGGGGCAGTGGTCTGCCCTGTGTTCTCCTTTGCTTTTGGATCCCAGAAGAGCTTCTGATTTTTCAGTCTGTTCACCTATTTACTTGCTGTTAGAGCAGAGGGACGATGTCCAAGCTCCTTTCATGCCAAATTGGAAACTGAAGTTTCTTCTAGCTTTTTTTTGGTCACTGGTACCAGATAATACCTGGAACTTATTTGTTGAAGCGTCTTAACACTCAATGTGTAGGATAAATGACAAACAAGTGAATGTATAAATTCAAATATGCCCATTCAAATTATGTAAATATTATCAAACAGATATATCTAAAGATCCCATTTAAGTTAAACCAAAACCTCTTCCATTTATTTTACGGACCTGCCTTGTGAGCTACCAACATTTCTGCTTGTCAAGTAATATGTGAGAGTGCTTAAGATTCCTTCTTAGGACACAAGAGTGGACACGAGCCTCTGGTTTATGAGGACTCATGTGTTGGGGAGAAACAAAAACTTTGATCTAAAACTGTGATCTCGGAGTTCCCATCATGGTTCAGTGGTTAACAAACCCGACTAGCATCCATGAGGACTCAGGTTCAATCCCTGGCCTCGCTCAGTGGATTAAGGGTCTGGTGTTGCCATGAGCTGTGGTGTGGGTCGCACACGCGGCTCGGATCCTGCCTTGCTGTGGCTGTGGCATAGGCCGGTGGCTACAGCTCTGATTAGAGCCCTAGCCTGGGAACCTCCACATGCTGTGGGTGCGGCCCTAAAAAGACAAATTAATTAAATAAATAAATAAAATAAAACTGTGATCTATCTTGTGAGGATGGATGGAGTGATAGATGGGTGGATATGCAGAGGATGCCAGGTGGTGGGGGTGGGGAGCCCCACCTGCAGAGAGCGAACTCCACACCAAGTCAAGAACTTGCAAAACAAGCCTATGTTTAGGGTCACACCAAAACAATTGGCTAAAATAAATCCAAGTGGTTGCTCTACAGAAGGGAAATGTGGGAGGAAGAGGTCTCGGGACTAGTGTTTATTCACAAAACTTGGAGAATTGCTTTTTGCACTTTGTATACGTGTAACTTTGATAAAAATAAAGTCCTTAATGTGGACAATCTCATTTATGTCTGTGCCATTGCTACATAAGGAACTCAAGAAAAGCAACAGAGCTTTAATTTTTGTTTCTTTTGATTTATTTTTGTTGAGTGGGTAACATAAAGAATTCTATTTTGATTTTATTAAATTTGAAATGTCTGCAGGATATTCAAGTGAAAATATCTTGAAGACAAATGAAAATTAGTTCCTGAATCTTGGTTGAGAAAAGTATATCAGACCCTCTGGAGTTGTACATACAGAGGTGACAGGTGATGCCACAGGTGTGGACGTGCTGCTGACGGAGAATGAGGGTGAGGCGTGGACAGAGAATAGTCAGGTTGGGATGGAATATTCTCTCTTCTTCACCTAGATTCACATCGTACCAAGAAAGCTGACCATTATCAATGGCATCAGTGGCCTCTGTCTGCTGGTTTCTGGTTGGGTCTTGGCCACTGAGGAATGTCAGCAGTGTGAAAAGACAGGCAGAGGGAAGCGTGGGTGCTTGTTCCCAGGCCTCCTCCAAGCTGGTGGTGGCTCTTCCTACCTGAGGCTGAGCCTGGGGGCCCAGCCCTCCTCCCCGCTCTCTCAGCCCTGTCCAGACGCTGGGGACTGCTTGGCTCGAGTCTGCATGAGATGCCTTCTGCCTCCAGCAGGACCCAGACTCACAGAAATCCTGTGGGATCCTGGCCACAGAAGGCAGAGAAGGGAGAAGCATCAGAAGATGGAAACTGAAGACAGGATGGTGATGAGGGAACTGGGGAGGGTGGATTCAGAAGGTGGGGTCAGCTGTGCCATGGCCGCAGGATACACGGGGAGACCCTAAAAGCCTCTGGCGGGCGACAGCAGCTGCAGCAGATGACAGGCCTCAGGTAGGCAGTGAGAAGGTGTTTTCAATCCTGGTAGTACCCCAGGGATGGCAGTGGGCCTGTCTCAGCAAGGACGTGGTCATGACTGCAAAGCCGGGTCCCAAGATGGGGACACCCCTCAGGAAGTGACTGGACACGGCCATGAAGCAGCAGGCTGAAGTGGGACAATGACACAGGCTCAGGAAAGAGAAGCAGTGGCTTTCTCTGAGGTACGTGTGACCACGAGGGGCAAAGCTGGAGGGAGAAGCGGAGGGTGACCACAGGCAGCTTCCAGACGCTCAGGCCACCAGGGGCCTGAGGCCAGAGGCTGGCGATCTGAGCTGAGAGGGGGGCGAGGGGGCAGAGCAGCCCAGAGAGGGGGCGCAGAGTGCAAACCGGCAGAGGCTGTTCTTTCCTTGTGGTGTTGTCCTGTGGCAGCCAGAGGCCTGGAGGAGGGCAGGCTGCAGGGAGACACACAGCACCTGGGAGGCTGAGAGCCCTCCCAGGGGGACACCACTGCTTGGACGGGGAGGTGGGGGAATCAGGCGGCCCAGAGGGATGGGAGGGAGGGCGGGGACTGGGGTCCAGGTGAGGCTGCAGAGCAGGAAGCTACAGGAACAGCCAAGCCACTAGAAGGCCCTGCTCAGAAACTGTGACTCCAGAGTTTAGAATCTTCTGGAAGGGGCCATCGGTGTGATGTCACAGCCCCAAACAGAGAGATGAGGACATGCACCAAATGCTGGCATCAACAACTCTGCCTTCTCTGCTTCAACCTGCATTACCAATGATGTGGGTGAAAGCAGTAGTTCATTTAGAAAACTGATATTACCGCCCATTCATGCTCAGAGTGAATGCCTGTAAGACCCAGATGCTTGTTTTTAGCAAGTATGTTTGAGAAATATATTTGAGGTGTCATATTTTTAATGGTTTGTTTGGTTTCTTTAAAAAAATAACTTGTATTTCATGCCAACATTACTCAATTCAAAGGTTTTTCTCTAAAAATTGAAATCATAATAGATGTAGATCTTGACGCTGTTTCAACGTTAATATCTATTTTTAGTAGGTTTCATTCACATACTAATTACATTCATGTCCTATGAAGTACCAGGTCATTCAAATAAAGGTATATTTCTTCTAAAGAACAAGGAGACTGAGGTCAAAATTGTGTTATTGTCGTTGACCACTGCGCCACGTCAGGAACTCCAAATACCAATATTTTAAACCCAGACAAGATCAGTAATACTGATTTTCATTTTGCTTTGTTGTGGCTTGGCCTGGCCCTAAAGTAAGTGGAAGAGGAAGCTAGAGAAAGCCAATGTTATCTTTGTAACTAGAGGGATTCTGCTTTGACAAGCTGGGCATCTTCTGGAAGCAGGGATTTATCACATGTTAACAGTGTGAAGTCTGTGCTTGGGAGCAGCAGAGACAAGTTTACGGAGAGAGTCCAGTGACAGGCTCTAGTCCTGGTCTGCCACTCACCAGCTGTGCAACCTTGCGCAAGTCACTTGACCTTTCCTGAGGCTATTTCCTGATCCATAAAAGAATATTGGAGGAAAAATTAAGTTTTTGTAATATTTCTGGAACCCACTATATCAATGAAAGATGTCTACATTAAAATAGACGACTTGGTCAAAAGAAAAAATTGTGTTATTGTACAATTTGTGCAACCTGCCCATATTTACATGTTCCTTACCCTCTGGAACAGGTAATCCACCAGGTGACTGCCGTGGCCTCTCCTTTATTCATGTATAACTGAGTAAATAGCTCAGTCAGAACAATGCCTCCTGAAAACAGATTAAATTTCTAGAGAAAATAAATAACGTTCAAACCAGTGAATAATTTTCAAGCCATGGAGGAGAATGAATGTTTGTAATTAACACATTTGCCCATGTTTTCTTATATCTTTGTTCATAATTTGATATCAGAAATCTAAATTATTTCTGTTGAAAATATATTAGTTTCCCCCAGGGTTCTTGGGACAGAAAAATAAACTATTCACAACCTGGCTCTTGCCCTCTTAAACCTTACAGGCCACACAGCCTAACGTGATGTGAATTAAAAAAAACTATCATACAGGAGTTCCCGTCGTGGCGCAGTGGTTAACGAATCCGACTAGGAACCATGAGGTTGCGGGTTCAGTCCCTGCCCTTGCTCAGTGGGTTAACGATCCAGCGTTGCCGTGAGCTATGGTGTAGGTTGCAGACTCGGCTCGGATCCCGCGTTGCTGTGGCTCTGGCGTAGGCCAGAGACTACAGCTCCGATTCGACCCCTAGCCTGGGAACCTCCATATGCCGCGGGAGCGGCCCAAGAAATGGCAAAAAGACCAAAAAAAAAAAAAAACTATCATACAAAAATCTAATATCTTAAGCTAGTTTTCTTCTATTTCATTTTAGATAAAGACCAAAAAAAAAAAAAAAAAATCAATGTCCAGACAGAAACTATTTCTCGTGTTTTAAGGTACATAACCTCCTGAGCCTTTATGCCCTTCTATTTATTCCCTTTCTCCCACTTTTCCTACCTTGAAAGCTTTGGGTCTAAAATCTGAAGTCGGCAGCTGTGGACCTCCTCACAGATCCAAGACCAGTCCTGCTAACCTTCACACAGATCATACTTAATCATTAATTATTATGTTTTAAATTATGTGTAAATTATACAGAAATACATGTTAATATAGCTGTACACATAGTTATATGCATGCAT
Source organism: Sus scrofa (assembly GCF_054392235.1). Lineage (NCBI taxonomy): Eukaryota > Metazoa > Chordata > Mammalia > Artiodactyla > Suidae > Sus > Sus scrofa. The sequence goes on along the minus strand of NC_139388.1, from coordinate 105,474,170 downwards.
TTATGTGCACATATCTATCACAAACATGTATTTTTTAAATATTTATTTTATGTATGTAAAATAATTACTAGTGAAAGCTTAACTTATTACTTAAAACTGTAATGGATGTGTTAGGGAGTTCTGCTTCTGGTCAGCATGGTGAACACTCGGACAATTAAAAGGTCAATTAGAAGTAATACAACCAGAAAATATCTAGAAACTTACTACAAAACCATAAAAACACAGTTCTTAATGAACTGTGGGTACAAAAAAGTATAAATGACCTAAAAACCAGACAAGGCAGGCCCTACCTAAGTGAGCAGAGACCATCAGAGGGTCTCAGCTACCCAGACGGCAGGGTTCTGCCAGGGGAGGTGTGGGGAGGGGAAGGGCCGGCCGGATGCACCGCATCTGGAGGAACCCAACCCAGACCTGGCCCCGGCTCCCTCCCTGCTGGAGCTGCTGAGCGCTGCCCAGGGCACAGGCACACACAGGCAGGGAGGCTGTGGGGAGGGGCCAGCGGTCCAGCGCTCACCCGCCCGCCCCCTGGCCCACTCCGCTCACACTTTTCTCCCACACCTGTACCAGGTCGCACTGTAACCAGGATGGGCCCAGAGCACATGGGGAGGGTGTCAGCATGGCGGGGGCCCGTGTCCATGTCTCCTTCCTCCACGATGACCCTAATTAGTCCCTAGCCTAAAGCCCTTCAGACAGAACCTTGGAATCCTAACTTGACTCCGAATACACATATTTCTGGTGCCTAAAACACGGGTCTTGGGCACAGGTAATCGCTAGCAAAGTCACATCATTTATGAAGCATCAGTTTGCTCCTACAGGGCCATCTGTCCAAAAGACGGTTTCCAGTGCCTTTTCAGTACAAAACACTGATCCCCTCCTCCAGGTGAAACAAGCGCCGACAGAAGCGCAAAGCCCGGACTCTCTGAGCATCTAAGGTCTCAGGAACATGCCCAAGGTGTCCCAAGAGGGTGGACAGATGGCTCTGACCTTTGGCCTGAGATCTGGAGGCTGACAGACAGCTGCCAAGGGCAGAGGTGAGGGGCACTCCTGTGCCTATAAGGAGTTTTACCAATGGTGAGCTGCCTTCCTTGGGACTCAGTGAGACTCAGCCCAGAGTGAACAGCTGGCCACTCAGAGGACCCTAAATCCTGGTGCAGTGACGGACCAGGGGGCCGGCTTATGATCCCTTCCCCACCCTCTCTGAGGCTTTTCTGGTGGAGGAAGAGGACTGTGGCCATGGGGCTGCTGTGCGGCAGGGGGAGACTCGAGGATGGAAATGCTGGGAGACGTGCCACGGCTCAGAGGAGGAAAGGTAAACACCCACTGTGAGAAGGGGGTCTGGGGCAGAGATGGAGAGAAATCAGGAGGGAAGGGCATGAGAAGGCAGGAGAAAGACTGGCCATGCTGCTTGAGGCCCTGGATGCAGCCACGCCTGCTGCCTGTCTACACCCGGCCTCCTGTCAGCGAGCCCAGAACTCCTGCCCTGCTTTTCACTTGTGCTAGGTTAAGCCCTGGATTTCTCAGGACCTGCAGCAGAAGAACCTTGATAAATATGCCTTAAGGAATTCCTTCAAAATCAGAAGTTCCGGAGTTCCCGTCGTGGCGCAGTGGTTAACGAATCCGACTAGGAACCATGAGGTTGCGGGTTCGGTCCCTGCCCTTGCTCAGTGGGTTAACGATCCAGCGTTGCCGTGAGCTGTGGTGTAGGTTGCAGACGCGGCTCGGATCCTGCGTTGCTGTGGCTCTGGCGTAGGCCAGTGGCTACAGCTCCGATTAGACCCCTAGCCTGGGAACCTCCATATGCCGCGGGAGCGGCCCAAAGAAGTAGCAAAAAAAAAAAAAAAAAAAAAATCAGAAGTTCCACCCCAAAGGCTCTGAGTAACTTACAGACAAAGCGGAAGAACTGAGCCTAAGAGAGCTGTGGGCAGTTATGGTTGGTACCGAAGGTCCTGGTGCTCCCACCACCCTGGGTGGTACTGACCAGGCCTCTGCTGGGTTCTGAGGGGCAGACACCAGCCTTCCCAGGCCACCTTGGGGTCTAGGGAGCATCAGCCCCATGCAGGTGGACGGCTTCGCCCCCGCCGCATCTTCACTGCCTCTGAACCCAGCCTGCTTCCCCCATCCTTTCCCCTCTCTCAATGCCACACTGACTGTCAAGCTCACCTAAGCCTGCCATCTTCCCCTCTTCTCCCTTTGTGGTACTTTGTTGCCAATGGAAGATCACACTCTTCATAGGAGACGTATCTTCACAGGGGAGATGTGGAAAACGAACTTGAACGTAACACAGTCCCTCCTCTGCAGGAAGATGCTCACACCCACCACTCGCAAGGTGGTCGCCCCAGCTCCTTCTGTAGGTTCATCTCCCTATCCGCTCCGCTGATTTATTCCCTGCTTATAGTAAGATTTCTGATATGCATCAGGGAGAGATGAAACACTATGTCAAAAACTAGGACTTCCACACAACTCCCAATACAACATTTATTCTAAACCTTATTGAGACTTCCAGTCTTTTGCATTATTTCCGCTGCTCGTATCAGTACCCTGACCACTGGCTGTATAGTACATATTTTTAAAGAAGTGAATAACGTTAGTTTCCCCTGTGTTTTTCCTCCTGTGTCCCTTGGTCTACTTCTCCCTTTCAGCCACTTGCTCTGAGCCTCAGCAAATTCACTGCCACTCCAAAAAGCCGAAACTTTAAAATTCTACAAATCAAAGTGAAAAAGAAATGACTCTGTATTAAATGAAGGTTTTCTCAGACTTTTCAAAGTGGACAGGCCCTGAAAGTGACAAAGAGCTTAAATGCGACAGTGGGCTGTAGTCCCTGACCTGCAGACTCGGTCTTTATCTGGTGAAGCAATGGCTAGCTCCAAGGGCACTCACAGTCCTGAAAACAATTCCAGGGTATAAACGAGCCAGTGTACATATTCGAACAAGTTTTCTGATTTCACCTACTGTTCAATCAGTTTTTCTCCTCTCCTCTGAATTAGATTTTGATTTCCAAAAAATAAAGAAAAATCTCTTCAACATTCTAAGCTTGTGACCTTTGCAGGTCCTTAAAGAGACAGCAGCAGCCTGCCCAGACACACATGGACAGGGAGGATGTAAGGATAGGGTGCAGAGGGTTTCACATCCAGAGCAGGAGTGCTGGTGTCCCAGGGTGCTCACAGCCCTCATGCTCTAAAAAAGGGCTTCTCCAGGTGGACGTGCACTGGCCACCAACTCTGTGTGGGCCACCAAATGCCCCAAGGCTGCACCATCCACTATTACAGCCACTCCCCACACATGGCTCTTTGCATTTAAATTAACTAAACTCTAATTAAAAATTCGGTTCCTTGGCCACACCACAATTCACCTGCTCAGCAGACACACATGGTGAGTAGCTGCCGCACGGAAGAGCAGAGAGAGAATGTCTCTATCACCACAGAACGTTCCACTGGACAGCACTGCCCCACAACGTGACTACTGCACAGCACCGACCAGGGTGAACACAGACACAACTCACCACCCGACAAGTGGGCGGTGTGGCCTTGAACAGGGACACTGAGCCCTACCCCCAAGAGATGGCGGGAGTAGCAGGATCAAGGGGTGGTTTCAGGGGTGGGGGGATCTGGGGGCAGTTTCAGCCATGTTATCCACAGCCCCAAGCAAAGGGGAGTCTCCATCACCTTATTCTTAAATACATGTCATTTCCAAAGGCAGTAGAAATAGAAGCATTGCATTGTGCTTCATCAGAAGGGAGTCGCCGGTCTAGCACTGCTGTGGCTCACAGGTGATGAAGGATGGATGATGAAAAGTGATGAGAGCACATCTGGAGCTCTCACTGAAACACCCAGGGCAGCTCCAGAGCCTCAGGGTGCTGGGCAGGAAGATGCCAGGCAACGCCAACAGAGCGGATGGCATACCTGCAGGGGGCGCTGTCCCAGAAGGCAGCAGTGGAACCTCAAGGACAGCAAGGGGAAGTGAAGAAGGCATCAGGGAGCACAGCACAGAGACCAGGCCACAAGTTTCTTGAGCACAGCACAAAGTCCTGGAGTGCAATCTGTATATTCATTCAGGAGTCTTGGATGCAAGTGGGAAATGATCAGTGCATGAGAAGATATGATGATAGTTTGTATAAGACATATCAGCTTGGGGCTTGGAGGTTGGTATTTATTGAGATGAGCCATACTAATACCCTGCTGGAGGGCCACTGTGGGCACAGACTCAGAGGAACTTGCCTTGGTGCCCAGGAAGCAAAGAGATTAACTTGGGTTTCCAGATGGAGAAGCTTGGGCCAAGTGAAGTGGGCCACCCCCAAAAAGCCATGTGGACCCTCTATGCTGCTCACAATTTTTGAAGCTGAAGTTACGTTTGTTTTAAGAAGAGGTTATTATTACTAGGCAATCACTAGCAACCATTACCGTTCAGGATTCCAACCATTTGTTACCCATTATGCATCCATTACTATTCCACGGTCCTACTGTTTGTTATGTGTTATTAGCATAATGGCCCCATAATGGGCTATGCTTCTCTGACTCTGTTATAACTGCCATGATTCACTATGTCAATATTCCAACGGAAAAAGCATCAGATACAATGAAATAATGCATGATTTCAGTTATTCGAATATCATTCTTAGCCATGCTTCTAGCTACCATGTGGCCTATTAAGAGTGTATTACTAATAGAGCAGCACCAATTAAAACCCAATGTTCCATGGGTGTTATAAATAATTACTCTTTTATGTGTGATTATGGAGAGGACATCTAGTTAAAGCCAAGGGTTAATGCACATTTGGTTTGATAAGGAATAAGCAATAAGCAATCTTTACTAAGGGTAATTTACTGCCTGTAAGCAACCCATCAATACCTTTTTATTTATAACCCTCATTCATTCACCCATTCATTCATTCATTCACTCAGCAAGTGTTTATTTGACAGGTGTGAAAGGAATGTCAGGAACCATTCCTTCCTGGCACAGGGATAACCAGGGGACTTGGAAAGTCAAGCGGGAAGGGCACTTCCTCCATGAGCTTTTGCTCCAGTAGGAAAGCATGACAGAGAAATTATGTATGTATGTATCACTGGGTCACTTTGTTATACAGCAGAAATGATCACAACCTTGTAAATTAACTATGCTTCAATACAACTTTTTTTAAAAAGAATGTAAGGGAAAAAAAAAAGGATTAGATTACTCAATGTGTAATCTAATGTGGGATAACCATAAATCCTGGATGGAAACGGAACTCACATCAGAGGAGAGTGGGCGATTCGGTTGAAGCCAGGACAATTCTCCCTTCAATAGGCAGAAATGCAGAACCTAGGGAACAGGGACACAAATACCCAGGAGGAGGCCCAGGATTGGAAGGATAGGAATAGCCCTCTAAAAAGCAGCAGTCAAAAAAGACCTGCCCAATTGCTGGATGGCAGACCCATTCCCTGCTCCCCACATGGCAGCTCTGAGAGTGCAACAGCCACTTGGCCTCCCCAGTGCCTCTGCTCACAGGTCCAAACAGACCTTGTACAGCCTTCCTGCCGGGGGGACGTCCATTAAAATATATACACATGACCTGTGTGTAAATACATACATACATGTACACACACACACATACACACACACACACACACAATTTAAAACATTAAATCTGAAGACTCCCTTGTCTCCACATGAGAGTAAATAAATGCATTTGGTGCTTGGAAATGTGAATCAAACAAGCCATGTCATATACCTCCTCTAGGAGGAGAAAAACTGCTCTTCTTGAGCCACCATCTATCCCCCAGCATCTGTGCTCACAGTGCTCACTGCATTTGCAGTGGACTTACACCACACTTGACAGTTTGTGCCAGGCACTGTCTATTAAACTGTGATTTAACCTCTCTCCTAACTAGACTGTAACGGTAGGTTCCCAGTCTTCCCCTCATCCTAGACCCCCAGCTCCTGGGTGCTTGGGGAGTAACAGCTGTGGATTGCATGGCAGGCCTGGCCTCCTCTACTTGTTTTAGCGAGTATCTGAACTTTCTCAGAGGCTACGGCAGCAGGTAGAATAATGGCTCACAGCGATGTCCACACCCTGACCCCTAAAACTGTGACAATGATACTGACATGGATGGCAAGAGGGATTCTGCAGGTGTGATGGCATTAAGGGCTTTGAGGTGGCAGAGAGGACCTGGGCCCAAGGTAAGCACAATGGTCCTTGTTCACGGGAGGCAGAAAGGGCAGAGAGCCTTGAAGATGTACACTGTTACCTGAAATCTGGAGAAAAGCACTGAGCGCCAAGGAACTGGAAAAGGCAGGGTAAAGGATACTTGCCCAGAGCCTCCAAAGGGCAGACAGCCTCGCTGACACCTTGATTCTGGCCCAGGGACACAGAAACGGAACAGGACACACCTGTGTTATTTTAAGCCCCTAAGTTTGTGGTGTGATTTGTTACAGCGGCAGTGGGAAGATAATAAGCTCCATTTTGGAAATACATTAGCCGGAGTAGGACTCTGCCACCTCCTCATAGAAGGATCGAGGTTCCCAGAGTCTATTGTCCTTTCTTAGATCACTAGAAGGGGCACAGATTCTGTCACAAGGGGGAAAATGTAGTCTCCCTCTTGCCCAATCAGTTTATTCTGGAGAGTTTTCGTTCACTTATTTATTTCTGATAGATATTCTTCCCGGGGTAAAAATAGAGTGCCTGTAAAGCAGAACGTGAGAAAGGAGATGATGTGCAGCATAATCAGCGAAGAATCAGGATGAGGCGGGGCCTGTGGACGTCAAGACCGCAGCTGGTCCGAACGGGGCCCCTTCTGCTCGGGAGAACAGCAGAGAGTGGGAACCTCTCTCCAAAGCCAGGGCAACCCCCCCCCCCACACACACACACACACTCTCTCATCTGCTCTGAAGGCAGACAGGCCCCCAGACAGCCCTTCTGCTGAGGTCTGGGAGGGCAGCCTTCAGTATCACGGCAGGCGAGTGAGGGAATCCAAAGCTCTGAAAGAAGTGACAGAGGACAGAGAAGGGAGGACCTTTTACTAACCTAGTCAAAAGTCCGCTGACCCTTGAAACACAAATATCCCCCCGCATTTATGTGCACAGGGACAAGTACTTTGCAGGAGAGAAATTCACAGCATTCCTCAGACACTCAAAGCAACGCAGAACCCGAAAATAAGGGTTCAGAACAACTCGTGCTCCATCATCTTTTATTTAAGAGTTTCCACACAGACAGTATTCTGAACAGAAACTGTGAAATGTTCTATTTCTATTCTATGGAGCTCATGACTAAGCCTACGCCTCTAGCCAAATAATCACATGTCAGGATCTCATGAGACCCTGCGGGTCAGGCTGGTGGGATGTGCTGGGGGAAGGTCAGCCGGAAGGCGCCGGCAGGGGCTCTGGGTGGGGTGGCTGGCTCCCCGCCACGTGTTCTTCACAGTGTGCTGTCGGGCAGGTTTCTGTTCTGGATACACTGACTTTCATAAAAGTGTTCAAGGTAAGTCTCTACCTACATGTCTCGGAGAAAACAACGCTCGTGGCAGAGAAGCCGTCTCTGGGGAAGAACAGACGTCATTTGGGGGTTGACTACATACACTCTGAAAACCAAGTGGAATGGCTGGTAATCAACTGATACGAGGAAACAGGCATTTCTTTTAAGTCTGGAAGGTACTGATTCTGTGGCAGGTCTTATCTCTCAGATGTCTTTTTAGTGACCATCTAAAATTAAATTGAAAATTAAATAGCGAGCTGGTTGAGCTCACAAATCAAATATTCGAAAACTTAAGGCAAGGATATAAAACTGCTTATAAAGGTAACAACAGCCCAATAAGTCCATCTCACAGTCTAATACATACAGTGTGACTATTAAGTCAGGAGTTGGCAAATTATAGCCCATGGGCCAAACAGGGTCCTACCACCTGTTTCGTGTACTCAGTTGTTAAAAATGGTTTTTATCTTTTTAAACGGCTGGAAAAAAAATCAAAAGAATATTTCACGACATGTGAGATTATTTGGAATTCTGACTCCAGTGTCCACAAATCAAGTTTTATAGGGACCCAGCCTGCTGACCCACTGACACACAGTTTAAGGCCACATATGTGCTAAACCACAGAGCCAGCAGCTGCCACAGAGACCCGGGGCCTGTTCTGAGTTACTCTCTGGCCCTTTACAGATAAAGATGCTGCCTGAAGGTTAAGGGTTTGGGTTGTAGCCCTGGGAGGCCTGGTTCCCATCTGCTCTACCGCTAAGGAGCCCTGCGTGACCAGGGACAAGTTGCTGGGCTGCCTGCGCTTGCTTCCTCCCCACCTCTCCTGTGGGGTTGCTGTGTGGACGGGGACAGGAGGAAGGGGGACAGCACGCAGGCAGCAGCATGTGGCACCATCACGGCGAGCCATCACAGGCATCATTATTGTTGTTGGTTGTTACCGTAATTGTACAAACACACCTTTACCGGGCAGAGCATTCTATCGGCTCCAACTTTCCTGGAAATCATGGTTGACACTAATTTATAGTTTCACCTACTCTGAAAATTATCTTTTCATTAATTGATCATAATAGTTTTTAAAACCGTCCCAGTCTCCTTCCCAAATGAAGACAGACATCCGTCACTGTGGCACGGTAATGACCATTAATTAGAAGTTTAGCTCAAAGGATAGTCATTTTTAATGTCAGTACCTTGTTCTAGCCTCATATTTCAAAGCCATTTTCAAAAATGCATCCGGGTTGGAGACTCTGGCAAGTAAGATGACATATTCCAGATTCTGCTTTCTCCTTGACAGATAATTAAACTAGGACATATGGGGGTCAAGCAACTTTCTCAAAGCGCTGGCAACCCTTAATTTAAGTGAACATTCACTGGCTTGTATTTGGATGTGTGCCTTGCAGGGAAAGCACCTACAGGTTTTTTCAAACAAAGGCACTGAATGTATTGATCTCACCTAAAATTCAAAATAGTTTCAAGTCATACTCACAGACACTTACCATGACAATTTCTCTTGGTCATGATGCTCTTATTTCATTTAGAAATGCCACAAATACATCCAGTTAATGCATTAAATATGAAAAGACTTGCTGAAGAGACTCAATTTATTAATGATTCAGTAGAACTTCCTAAAACATCTATTTGGAAGTCATTTATAATTCATTTCACAGCTTAGCTGTGGTTCCCACAGGGCAAATATTTATCAAATATTACTCTGTTTTAAGTCCTCCCTTTACATTTATTTGCAGAATACCTTTTTTCCCCCCCAAACAAGGGCTAAGCTTCCTAAAAGCATCCATCTGTCTATTGTAATTTAATGTGCAATTCCTGATAAGGCAACAGTAATGGTCTTTCAGATATACCAGAGTACAAACAAAAGAGTAATTATTAAACACAATAGGCTGGCTGTGTGAAGAAGTGAAGTGAAGAAGATACACACTGGGTCCATCATAAATATTTATGCGAGAGGAACCATGGTAATTAATGACCACAGTAATCAACACAAGGGGGAAAGAGCATCGTAAAACCTGCCATTGAAGAAAAACTTCAGAACTCACCTACCAACAAACCATACACAACCAAATGAAAATTTCAGTATGAAAATCAGAATACCTGGCCTGACTCGTACCAGCGGATGTAGAATATCCTGAATCAGACTGCCACTGTCCCCCTTCCCAACACTGGCAATCATAGTGTCTCTTGCCCATGGCTCATCCCAGCCACAGGGTAAGGACTACAATGAGAGCAACTGGCCTTGGACTTGGAAACATCCGAGTGTAAACCCAGTGCTTCCGCTACAAGCTGTGAAACCTTGGCCCAATGAGGTTCATAGTAAAAATGAACTATCACATGCCTAGAAGGCTGTTGTGTAAGGACTTACTGTGGTGACACTTTCACAACATACACAAGTGGAGAAAGTCATACTGTACACCTGAAGCTAACACAATGCTGTATATGCCAATGTACACAATAAAAAATTCAAGAGTTGTTGTGACGATACTGATGCGATATATAATATCCTTCACTAGCTCTCTGGAATAAAACCTACATTTGGTAACTGGGGCTCCTCACTCCACCATCACTGTGTCTGTGACCTCTGACCCTGACACCACCACCTCCACTACTGTTACTGCTTCCGCTACAGCAACCTCTAAGCAGCAATCACTGCACCTGCTCCCCATGGCCAGGTATCTTCTGTGGTCACCTGTAACGACTCAGATTCTTTGGATCGAAACACATAAGGCCCAGGGGGATAGCCAAAATTTTAAAATAAATAAAATAGACAATAACAAATGTTGGTGAGGATGTGGAGAACTGGAACCTTTGTATGCTGCTGATGAGAACGAAAAATGGTGCAGCCGCTTTGCAGGACAAAGTTAAACAAAGAATTACCTTATGACCCAGCTACTCTTCACCTAGATATATACCTAGGAGAAATGAAAACATACGTCCACACAAAAATGCACCCACATGCTCAGAGTAGCGTTGTTTCAAATAGCCAAAAAGTGGAAACAAGCCAAATGTCAAGAATGTCTAAAGTGATGAATGAACAAAAATGTGATACATCTGTACCATGGACTACCACTCAGAAATGAAATGGAATAAAGTACTGCCACATGCCTCAACAGTAAGTGAAAGAAGCCAGACATAGAATGGCACATACTGTATCATTTCACTTATGTGAAATGTTCAGAACAGGAAAATCCAGAAACAAGGAGCAGGGTTATGAGGGGCTAAGGGGGAGGTATAGATCCAAAGTGATTGCTAATGGGTACCAGCCTTCCTTTTGGGGGGATTAAAATGTTGTAAACTTAGCGGTGATGGTTGCACAACTGTGGGAATACACTCAAAATCATGGTGCATGAATTATACCTCCAAAAACCTTTTACAACAATAGCATTAATCAAGCGTGGAAGGGCAAGGACACATTTGAGGAGTGGCAGAGAGCGAGGAAGCTAGTTCTTGCTAGATCTGCTGCTTGCTGCTAGGGCCACTCGAGCCTCAATAGGATGGACAATACAGGCTCAGTACAGAGGACAAAGAAGAGGGGGTTGGGGTGAACTCCACTCCCCACCGAGACCCCTGCTCTCCCTCTGTGAAGCGGGCTGTTTATGACGACACGTAAAACATAAGATAAGAGCAGGAGTGGGAAGTCTAAAGCTCTAGAGCTGAAAGCTCATTTGAAAGCCAGCCTTTAAAGCCTGGGTCCCAATGTACTCGTTTGTCCCCTGGACCAGTGACTTAACCTCTCTGGGTTTCAGTTTCCTCATCTTTAAAATGGGTACAATCACCCTTTAGGCTGCAAGGATACACTAATGCATGTAAAGCTGTTGTGTGCTTTATGCGCATTTCTACACTTGTGTCTGACATCGTCACATCATCATTGTGAGCACGGTGCTTGCTGTCCCACAGGCTGGCTCTGCTCCCAGCAGCCCAACCTACCTACAGCACAGTCACCTAAGTTCCTGTCAGCCTCCCCAGGGAATTCCCATTAAGTTCTTGCTTTGTTCACCTGGGAGATGGGCTTGAGGCCTCTCCCTCTGCTGACGGCCATCACTTCCATGACCCTTTGTTAGCACAGAAAATCGAGGCCCCAGGGCATCTTCCCCACCAATAACCACAGAGGCCTCCACTGAAGCCCTAGAAAGAGCTGGGCAGAGTTTTGGGGGTTTTACATACACTAGTTCATCTAGTTGCTCAGAGCCAGCCTGGGAGGCAGGCACTGTCGCCTGCACCACTCTCCAGACGAGGAAAGTCAAATTTTAAGTTAAGTAACAATCAAGAGTCTAACACAGGTAAGGAAGGGCCAGGGCTGGAGTCAGGATGTACACTGGATGCCACTCACTCCTCCACCCTCTCACTCTTCCTCCCACTGACTCCTCCGCCCACTCACTCTTCCTCCCACTGACTCCTCCACCCACTCAGTCATCATCCCACTCACACCTCTGCCCACTCACTCCTCCACCCACTCCTCCGCCCACTCACTCCTCCGCCTACTCACTCCTCTGCCCACTCTCTCCTTCACACATATAGGAAGGATCTATTAAGTGCCAGTGATGAAAATAGTCTTTGAAAGAGCCTACCCGTAAAAGAGAAAATGACAGAATGAATGTGGTCAACATGTTCACAGAGGAACAGAGGAATGTACTGCCAAGAGGAGATCAAGAAACCATCAACTTCTTTCCCAGCTGACAAAGACAGCCCCACCTACTACCATCGATCTCATGAAACAGGAATTCAGAGAAAAACTTGACCCTCGTTTTCAATGTCCTGTATTCCTTGGGAACTCCGATGCATGGAATTTTAAGCCATGCCTCTGAATCTTCTCTACAATTTGTTTCTTTCAGATTTCCTTGCCGGCTCCCAGACGAGCCTTCTCTCCTCTACCTCAGGAGGCAGGACCAGCGTTTGCCCACCTGGGCACCCACCTGGGAAGGATGCAAGTGGAAGGGCCATGGAGTGAGCTGCTGCAGCAGGTCAGAAGCTGTGTGGGAGACTCAAGTTCTCCACAGCCCAAAGACATGTATGTTATTCCAGGACTGACATTTCCTGGCAGGCTGAAGGGTGTATGGAAACAATTCATTGCCCATTTTATAAAGCTCCATTTCATAACTTAATTTAGTCCTAAAATCCTAAAAGGATTTCCATTATGCCCACAACCACAGAGGTAATAACACTTAGGGTTCTAATACTGTGGAAATTACCCGATACTTTTCAACTCTTTTTTTTTTTTTCCTCCTCTAAAAAAGAATAAGTCAATTCCCATGAAAGAAAAAACAAGGAAAAGAGATATATCTTTTTTTGGAAGGATCAGCTAAATCACAGAGATTTTAAAAGTCCAGTGCAGGAGTTCCCATCGTGGCTCAGTGGTTAACGAATCTGACTAGGAACCATGAGGTTGCAGGTTTGATCCCTGGCCTTGCTCAGTGGGTTAAGGATCCGGTGTTGCCATGAGCTGCTGCATCGGTCGCAGACGAGGCTCAGATCCCGCATTGCTGTGGCTCTGGCATAGGCTGGTGGCTACAGCTCCAATTAGACCCCTAGCCTGGGAACCTCTGTATGCCACGGGAGTGGCCCCAGAAAAGGCAAAAAGACAAAAAAATAAAAATAAAAGTCCAGTGCAGAGATGGTAGACAAAGAGATGTACTAAATTTACTTTAGGAGCTAAAGGTTTTCAAATGATATTTTAAGGTAATACTAATCCAATATGATACACAATAAGCTGGCAAATGCATTCACTTAGATCCTGCTGTATGCATCTCACGAATCCCAAGAAAATAATCTGTCAATTAAAATTCTAATTAACATTTGATGCACTATTAAGACTGAGCTTTTCCTATAAGTTCAATAATTTTATAATGAAAATTAAACAGGACTTCATAGAAAGAAACCTGATGCTCATTTTCAATAACAAGATATTACTGAATTTCTAAAGTAATGGTGATACCCAAAAATCGGTCCCACAGGAAGTGCCATAAGAGTAAACAATAAAATGCCATAAATAATAATTTAAGCAATATGCTTAAAATTAAATTTAAAATAAAATGTTAATAACAATATATGTGGGAGAAAATACATATGACTTATTATTCCTGAATAATGTTTTTGTTTGGCAGAAGCAAAAAGAACCCTGCCAATATCTGCTCTTGATAATCCATAGCCAAACCAAATACTCATCTCTATGTTTAACTAAAATATACATACTGAATATTCTCTATAAGGTGAATTTGAAATTGTTTCCAAATTAGGCATACAGCAAATAAGATTTCTTTTAAATTATACCAAACTGTATAGTGAACTTAATTACACCTTTCTTAAAAATGCCTATAAATATTCGTTAACTTCAATCTTCTTGTTCATATGAAAATAAACCATGTCTGGGCAGAAAATAATTCCTGGACTGTTATATGTTGTAGTAGATTTACTGAATTCCACAGATGCTTTCAGCTCTCTGAACAAAAAAATGAAAAGCTTTTACTTAAGGATAATTTAATTTTGAGGATGCATATATTTAAAAAAAAAAAAAGATGTCACAAGGATAGTATAGAAATCTGTGAGTTGAAGTTTCACTTCAAAATCTAACTTTTTGTTTGAATAGTAGAGAATAAAAATGTTGATTGTTCTTGTTGAGGTGTTTAATGACAGCAAGAAAAATATGATAATACCAACAAAAAGAAGCTTAAAAAAAAAAGAAACAAAATTTATGAAGTCTAAGCAGCAGGTCCAAATAGACGTGTGTAAGAACAAGTCTGGAACTGAGTCATATGGGATCCACAGCACCCCTTCACACACACACACACGCCAGTGGGACGTCTCTCTACTGGCCAGGCGTGACTGGCGGTCAGGCAGGTCCAAGTTCAATTCTCCTTCTGTGACAAGAAATCAGAGCTCAAGGCCAGCCTCACAGGAGATGTAGGAAAATGCCCATAATAAGGTACTAATCTAAAAGTGTACCTTTATTCTTTGGTCAACAACATCTATAATCAAAGCAATACGAATTAACCTGCGGTTGGTTTCGCGTATCCACAACTGCAAGTTTCACGTTTGTGAGAAAACCACGTGGCAACTGCTGTAGCAGTCACAAGAGCAACAAGTCACGTGGAATCCAACAATTCGGATGCTGCTATTCCTCTTCTAATGTTACATCGGATCTTTAACACAACTGGAATTTAGTTTTAAGAACAGAGCTTTATGTATTTTTGTAATCTAGTTTTGTAAAAACCTATAGGAGGAAAAAATATTTTGGTAAATTTCAAGATAGCTAAAAGATTAAATCATAAATTTTTTAATGATCACAAAGTTAAAAAAAGGGTCTATTATAATTTATCTATTGGTTCAGAGGGTTTTTCCTAAAATTAATCTTATAAATTAAGGAACTGTTGACAACTATCACTGGCCCGGTTTGGGAGTCTGTGACCCTGGAGATAAAACTAACCAATAAATAGAAAGGATAAGCATGATCATTCATATCTAAATTTTTAAAATCAATAAAAATCTGCCATGATTATAAAGGTTAAACTGTATTAAAATCATACCACAATGTAATTTAAAGCCATAACCTACGCTTTCGTTACTTCACCTGTTACATAGGCATGTTAAACTGTATTAATTTAAGGCTTCTTCCAACTCCTAAAATGCTGGGAACCAGGAGTTTATGAAGACAGACTCTCAGGTAACATTAAAAAGATGGAGTGGGGAAAATGCACTGGGACTCACCAAATCATTCAAAGTAAGGAAATTTACCAGAAGTCACTGTCAGACGATTCTGACCGTGTTTAAGCAGGAGCACACACTTTCATTTTGAAAGCTATCGTACATGAAAGTGTTCAGTTGACTTCCTTGAAAATCAAAGTGTGTTGAATTTCTCAAGTCTAGAAATGGAAGTAGGAAAATAAAACTTTGGGTAATACATGCCTTAAAAAACAGTTAACTCTTTCTCCAATACCTGGTTTGTCCCTCTCCAGCGTTTGTGGAAGCGTATTTTATTTCTAAAGTACATTATATTATCTTATACATGGAGAATATTGACTATAATTTGGTCTCTGATCCTTGAACATCTTTCTCTTCCCCCAAGGTTACCGTTCTGATAACAAAGGTAATTGTTTCATATTGCACATGCCAAAGACATACAGCTTGAGGTGAACCCATAATAACCCTGTGACAGAGCCTGGAGGTAGCCTTTTTAACTACATCTTTCCATGGTTTTATTTTCTGTAATTTTCTTCTTGGAGAAGTAAAATGAAGTTTTGACATAAAGCAAGAGAGAAGATGAGACTGGTATTTCTGCTTACAGAATTTTTGCAACTCCTAAAACTCTTTCTAGCACTCCAGAACTTCTAGGCCTCTTAATCTAATTATACCTCTTCCTCCAAATTCAACCTATTATAATCAAATGTCTTAGAAAATGAAACAGCATGTTGTTTGAAACCACTTTTGGTCTTAAGGAAACTTGTAGTGAATCAAATCATATGGAGAAGCTCACTCTACAAAATTCTGATAGAAGAGGTGTCAGGGACATGGAGAACACAGAGCTGAAAGGGAACAGAGCTTGCAAACCACCAGGTTAGAACGTAAATATCTCTACGTTATCAATGCACTTTCCTTCACAAAGTAACTTACACCTGGCTTAATCCTAGAATAAATTTATAAATTTGAACTCTACAAATTTGTATGCTAGCAAATTGCTAAAAGCAATGTTCCTTCAAAATGGGTAAAACGGTTATTCACCTATTTTATTATGGCGTCATCTCCAGTCAAACAGACTCTGAGACTGGTAGCTCCACTTCCACTCTGTGGACTCAGAGAACCGGAAATGAAGGTCTCAGCCATCAGAAGCTGCTGGGACTTTCAGCAGCACTTCAAGGAGGGAAAGAATCCTCCATCTTTGTGCCGAGAAATAACAGTGAGTCACCTTCTTTCCATTTTTAACTAAAAGTAAGGAAAATTGGTCATGAAAATAACATTTAAATTTACAAGAAAAAAAACCCAGAATAATTTAAAATTGCCAATTGGGAGTTCGCATCGTGGCTCATTGGTTAAAGAATCTGACTAGGAACCATGGGTTTGCGGGTTCGATCCCTGTCCTTGCTCAGTGGGTTAAGGATCTGGCGTTGCCGTGAGCTGTGGTGTAGGTCACACACATGGCTTCAACACTGAGTTGCCGTGGCTGTGGTGGAGGCCGGCTAGCTGTAGCTCTGAATTTGACCCCTAGCCTGGAACCTCCATATGCCAGGGGTGCGGCCCTAAAAAGACAAAAGACAAAAAATAAATAAATAAATAAATAAAATAAAATTGCCAATTGAAGGCACAACTCCACACTGACCATGTTTAAAAATTGGGGGTGTTTATGGATGCAAACTGTTTTAAAAACTCTGGCAGAAACTGCATTAAGTTGAGCAGCTTCCAGATATTCTGTCCAGGAAAATTTTTCTGGATCAGGATAACCTCAAGAAATATGTAAGTATCAAAAGATTACTCACTGATATTTTGATTCCCATATACTATAAGACATTTGGCAATCATAATACCTACTGCTAACTAAATGCTCCCCACTTTATAGTCCCTATTAAGAACTGAAGTCTATGATAACCTCTGACAGGGCTGTTTTACCCTCACTCATTCACTGGTTCAGGCATTCGCTCCACAAAGTTAAGCAGGTTGACCAAGGTCAAATGGTGGTGTGAGTACTCGGCAGAGCCAGTTCTCCCCCAGAAGTCTGAAAAGACTCACAATCACTATCTGACCTCAAACCATGAATCAATAATCTTTCCAATTCCTCCAGTAATTCTGCATTGATTAGGATTTTATTCTCATAACTAAATGTTTGTAAATTACAATTCCCAAGTTTGCTATTTATCATTGCAATTTAAAAATATATATTGGTGGGAGTTGTTGTGGTGGCTCAGCGGAAATGAATCTGACTAGCATCCATGAGGATGCAGGTTGGATCCTGGGGCCATGCTCAGTGGGTTAAGGATCCGGTGTTGCTGTGAGCTGTGGTATAGGTTGCAGATGCGGCTCATATCTGATGTTGCAGTGGCTGTAGTGTAGGCCAGCAGCTGTAGCTCTGATTCATCCCCTAGCCTGTGAACCTCCATGTGCTGTGGGTGTGGCCCTAAAAAGACTATATATATATATATATATAAAGACATATACATATGTATATATATGTATAACATGGTATGAAGCACTCTATGTTTATAAAATTTCTAATTGGGTTTCTTGTTTCTCTTTATGCTTGTGTTATTTTACCCCAATTACATTTTCTAGAGGTCTGTCTACATTATTGTGCTGTTTCCTTTTTCTTTTCAAGAAATGAGTACTTAGATTCATTCATCAAATCTATTGTTTTCTTTTTTCTTTTCTAATTATTTTGTTTGCTACTTTTATTCTTACTTATTTCCTCATACCTCCCTTAGGTTTGTTTTATACTTATTTTGCCAAATTGAGTAATAAACATAATTAATTTATTCTCTTTTTTTTTTACAAAAAGAATATAAGGATTTAAGACTATGAATTTACCACTGCAGTCCCTGAATACAGCTTTAGACATCTAGGTATATTTTTAGAAAATATTTATCTTCCTTTTACTTTCTAAAAAATAAGTCTAATTATAATCATTAAGCTCTTCTCTTCTCCTCATGAACCTCCAGACTCCCCTCCCTTCCTTTAAGCTGTTCTTCAAGTGTTACATTCCCTGTAAGTCCTTCCCTGAATCCCCAGGAATACATGTGCCCTTCCCCACACATCTCCTGCCTATTTTTCTCCATAGACTCACGGCCTAACAGACTCATATTTTGCACATTTGTTCTTTCTTTTGCTCCTCAGAACACGACTGCCTTATGATAGGAATTAATTCACTTCACTGTCATTTTCTCTGAGCCTGGAACAGTGCCGAGCCTGTCGTTGCTGCTCAGTAACTATTTGGGGAGTATCTGTTAAAGGAATGAAATTAGAAGTTTGCCTTAATAGTGTGGTGGCCAAGAGTGGCAGAAGTATGGTCTGGCCGCCAAACACTGAATGGAGCCTAACAGAGTTCTGCTAGTGCTGCTGGGACTCAGAGGCACCATTAGAACAGGATGAAGCTCCTGATCATCGCCGGTTATGCTTCCAAGCAGCCCTGAAGCGTGGAGGGGCCATCTGATTCCTGGCATCTGTACAAGGCAAATATGACACTCCCTCACTGTTCTATAAAAAAGGCCAAGTCAAGTCTGAGATTGGCTACGGCTTGTGCTAAAACAGCATCCCTGATTATTTTTCCCAGGAACAACAGTCTAAATGGAAACGTGAATCTGCCACTGGATCCTTATGTCTAAAGAACTCAGATCATGAACAAATAGCACAAGTCCTTATGATCCTGACCTTCTGGTCTGAGTAACCTGTCCCCTGAGACTCAGAGAAGCCAAAACAACCATGATTACACCAGTGGCCAATTCAGGGACCAAAAGTCACAGGTGTCCTAGAACAAGCCATTTTTAAGTAATGGATTATTAACAGTCCTGTGTAATAACCAGCAATAAAAAGGGATCTGCTAGGAGTCTTATCGAGAAGATTCAATTAAGAACAGACAGAATATTGATCATAAACACACATGCTGGAAGGACTTAAGAGGACCCTCATCTAACTCTTAATGTTACTAATGAGGAAAGCGAGAACTGGTATTTTAAGTGACATGTCTAAGGCAAGACAACTAATAATAAAGTCAAAGCTAGAGCCCATGTCTCCTGACTTGCAATTGACAGAAATCAAGACTTCAAAAAGCTGCTCAAGACCCAGGGATGCTCTGTAGGCTGCTGGGCACCAAGGCCAGGAGAGAGCACCGGCACCAGCCAGGAATGAAGCCCTGACTGGGTTCTGCCAACATTTTAAAAAGACTAAATTTTCTAAGAAAGTCCCTCAGACACAACTTTACCTAATTCAGGTAGATTCAGGTAATCTACCTATAGGAAACAGCACAATGCCATTTAAAATATAGTAATTCTTTGTCTGCCTAAGACAAGTTAATGGCTAATGTTTTTTTAAAATAAGTTTTATTTAAGTATATTTATTTTACAAGGTTGTGATAATTTCTGCTGTACAACAAAGCGATTCAGTCATACATATACACACATCCATTCTTCTTCAGATTCTTTTCTCACATAGATGATCCCAGCATTTCCTACTTAAGCAAAGCGAGTTTGGGACAGGAGGAACCTAGAGTTCTTGGTGGTGTGTCCTGTTGGTGCCACAGCCCTTGACACTTTGAATAACAAATCAAAGCTGATGCTGATGTCAGTGGCCTTTCAGCCACCTGAGAGGCAAGGTCTGACAAACCGCCCCCCCACCCCGCCCCCCCAGATCAATTACCTCTCCTTGGGCTTTAATGCAAGCAGGTCTTTTGGTGTCTGCCAAAGGCCAGCAGAATCCATTTCAGGTATGCAGGCACTCTGGGGCTTTAATAAAGTGCAGTCATTTTTTTTTTCTTTTCTTTTCTTTTTTTGGTTAATGTTGCAATTAAATAAAAGATTTATGTATACTGTAAATTTTGTTGTTGTAATTTCAGCTTTACAAATTATAAAGTAAACTCAAATACTGATTTAGTACCAGAACATAATTTGCTAAAAGATTCCTACGTGAGCCTCATACATCTAGAATATTTGCTAACAAGTGTATGTCCAAACAACTTATTCTAGAGATCCTAAAGCAATCAACTGCTGCTATTTGTACAAAGTATATTTCATTACCTCCCAAAATATCAATTATCATAGCTTTATTTCTGAAAATACACTTGCATTTAGCATTCATTCACAAGTTTGGAGGCTAGACTTCCAACTTAAAAATGTAGAAATGAGTACATACATTTAGCTCTGTTTCCTTCTAAATGCCAACAAAGTGTCAATGAAGTTATCTTAAAATGAATGCTTATCAAAAGAGAAAATACCGAATTAATTTTGATACAACACACCATGGAATATTATGTAGCCTTTATAAAGAATTATAACCATAACAAATGAGTTGGAAGAGATCTACTGTGAGACACAGTTGAGGAAGATAAAAAGATGGAAAAAGATGTACATAATATATTTCCATCTTTATACCGCAAACAATAATTTTAAAAATGACATGGGTCATGAATATCTGAGTGTTTGAGTGTGTATGTGTGCATGCATTTGCAATTATATGGGCATTAGCAAAATATATAGAGCATAGAGTATCTAATTGTTCATTTCCCACTTGAGAAAAGAACTGAACTGCATTCCCTATACTCCTATGCATTTAAATGCAATTATGCAACTGAGTTCTGGTCAGTGCATGTGGGTAGAAAGGATGTAACAAGCCACTTCTGAGCCTGGCCCCTAAAGCCCACTCATGTGAGACCATCAGTTCTCTTACTATTCTCTGATCTAATTGAAAGATTCTCAAGGACCTGGAGGAATCCCTGTTCCCAAGTAATTAAATGGAGCATAACTTAGCCCCATCAACCATGGCTGTACTATGACAGAAGCAAGAAATCAAATTTTAATGTGTTAAGACACTGAAATTTATGGAGTGGTTTGATATGCGAGGGACCACATGGTAATTAACATGGAGGGACTACCACCAATTACTATTTACTTGGGGGTGGGGAGTAACTATCTTGGGTGGAAGGAGAAATGAATGTAAAAAGACAGTGTTTGTTATGCAAAAAAAATTAATAAAACTAATACAAGAACAAAAGGCACAATAAGAACAGTTAAAAAGCCAAAAGCAGATGAGAAATGTCAAAAGAAAAAATTCCTGGAAGTGTGAAAAGGAAATAAGCGAATGAAAACTGATTTAACATTCATTTATTGAGAAAGCTAAAAAAGAAATCTGCTACAGGGAAATGCCAGTAAAGAATAAGTTAATTTACATTAGAGAACCTTGGAAAGCTTCAGGAATTGCAGGCAGCAGGCACAGTGTGGGGCTAACAACAGGGCTGAGTTGGAAGTCCTAATAGAAACTGTTAGAGCCACCAGGTCACTTACTTTGCCCCAACAACTAGGCAACTATCTCTCTCACATTAAAGAAAAAGGCTGGAAGTTTCCGTCTCCGGATAGGCTGAGAAGGTATAAAATTCAGGGTCTTTGGCAACAATGAAACCTACTTACAGAACAAGGACATCCCCCACCTGCTCCCAGTACCTGACTCTCAAAGATCTGGCAGCCCTTCACTCCAGCCTTCAACACCTCCCCAAACACACACATACACACCAGTCAGAAGAGAGGAGCCTTTCCTGTAGAAACTGGCCCAAGAGTTGTAGCTATCCTGACATTTGAGGATGCCCAAATAAAAGATTCTGGTTAATACCTGAGCACCCTACAGGGATGTTCACAATTTCACAGGCTCCAGCAGGGCTCAGAAATTTTACTCTGCCTTTCATGATCTCATTCTTAAAAATGAAAAGACAACTAAGAGTCATCATAGACTAAAAGACCACAATAAACAGATATTAAACAACTAAATATAATAATAATGAAACAGGAATTTTGAAATAACATCAGTAGATTTAATCCAGAAAGTTTAAAAACCAGATGAACCTCTAATTAATATCCTTAGAGCAGTAAAAGAAGACCTGTGAAATGAGAACGCTATTAGAAAATAAAGGAGTTCCCATTGTGGCACAGAGGAAAAGAACCCGACTAGTATCCATGAGGAAGGAGGCAGGTTCAATCCCTGGCCTCACTCAGTGGGTTAGGGATCTGGCATTGCCATGAGCTGTGGTGTAGGTTGCAGACTTGGCTTGGATCTAGCATTGCTGTAGCTGTGGCATAGGCTTGCAGCTGCAGCTCCGACTGGACCCCTAGCCTTGGAACTTCCATATGCCATGAGTGTGGCCCTAAAAAGCAGGAAAAAAAAAGGAAAGAAAGGAGAGAGTTCCATTCATGGAATGGAGAATAAAGAAAACCACATAGGACTGTTATTCACTCCCTAACAATGCAAAAAGCTGGATTATCTGAAAAATCATAAATTTTCTTGAGGGTCTAAAACAGCTAAAGCACCAAGGCAACAAAGTAAGTAAAAATCCAAAGAGGGACAAGCTCCTCCAAGGACAGTCGAGAAATATCAAACATTTTACCTGTCATATCACAAAGCACTGGAGGAAGAGTAATCCATCCAAGTGAGTAAAAAGACATCAGCTAACATTTTATTAAGTTCTTAAGCTAACGAGGGGCCAGCATGTCAGCCTGGAACAGCCATAGGATTCACCAAATGTTCACTAGAGAGACCACAGTAAGGCAGAAGGCTGGGAAGAGCTCTCCCCAGAGCACTATAGATGGAAAGGCTGAGGTAGCCAGAGGGAAAATAAAAATGACACTTAGAGAACAAAGATAAGAATTAAAACATACTTCTAAACAAAAACTATGCCAGCTAGAAGACAATGGAGTGACAGCTTTTAAATAATGAAAATTAAAAATATGTCAACCTAGGATTCTATATCCAGCAAAAACATCTTTAAAATATTAAGGCAAAATATAAGCCTTTTCAGGCAAACAAACAGCTGAGATAATGCATTTCCAACAAACTTGTGCTATAAGAAACTCTAAAGAAAATTCCTCAGGGAGAAGGAACATAAAAGAAATGGAAAAGGAGATGTTACAACTGATTCCACAGAAACACAAAGCTCATAAGAGACAACTATGAACAATTATACACCAAAAACCTAGAAGAAATGTACAACCTACAAGACTGAATCATGAAGAAATGGAAAATCTGAACAGACCAATTACTAGTAAGATGATTGAATCAGTAATTTAAAACCTCCCAACAAACAAAATTGCAGGACCAGATGGCTTCACTAGTGAAATTTATCAAACATTCA
Organism: Sus scrofa; assembly: GCF_054392235.1. Lineage (NCBI taxonomy): Eukaryota > Metazoa > Chordata > Mammalia > Artiodactyla > Suidae > Sus > Sus scrofa. The sequence goes on along the minus strand of NC_139388.1, from coordinate 105,450,916 downwards.
GAGAAGAATTAATACCTATCCTTCTTGAACTCTTCCAAAAAGTAAAAAAAGAAGCCATTCCAAGTTTATTTTATGAGGCCAGTGTTACCCTGATACCAAAACCAGATAAGAACATCACAAGAACAAAAATTACAGTCAATATCCCTGATGAACACAGACACAAAAAACCTCAACAAAATATTAGCAAACAATACATTAAAAGGGTTATACACCATGAGTGGGATTTATTCCAGGAACGCAAGGATAGTTCAATATCTATAATCAATATGATAATACATTAACAAAATGAAGGATAAAAATCATATGATCATTCTAATTGAAAGAATTTGACAAAATTTGATATCCATTTATGATAAAAACTCTCAACAATATGGGTATAAAGGGAAAGTACCTCAACATAATAAGGGCCATATATGACAACCCCACAGTAAATATCACATTCAAAGGTGAAAAGCTAAAAGCTCTCCTCTAAGATCAAGGAAGCCCAATCTCACAACTTTGACTCAGCATTGTACTGAATCTCTTGAAGCAATTAGGCAAGAAAAATAACTAAAGGGCATCTAAATTAGAAAGAAATAAGTAAAACTGTCAGTGGAGTTCCTATTGTGGCACAGCAGAAGTGAATCTAAGAACCATGAGGCTTTGGGTTCGATTCCATTACTTTTTCTAGTTCTAAAATAACAAATGGAAGACATCCTTTTAAAGAAATAGTTATATAGGTTTATTATTATAGAGTATGGAAATGTTTTTAAGCATTTGATAAATACTTCTAAATTACCACCCATGTAGTATTTTCTTCCAAAAACAATATTAGAAAATACAGACATTAAAAAGGAAAAAAAACAATGAACAAGACCAGACCACTCAAAACAAAGGCACCGATTTTCTGTGAAGACTTTTTAAATTCTTTTGTTTGTTTGTTTGCTATTGAGTTGTATGAATTCCTTATATTTTTATTGATGGTTTTCTTTGCAGAGATTTTTAGTTTGATATAGTCTCACTCGTTTGTTTGCTTTTGCTGCTTTTGCTTTTTTGGTATCAAATCTGAAAAATCATCACCAAGACAAATGACAAGGAGCTTACTGCCTATGTTTTCTTCCAGGAGTTTTAAGGTTTCAAGTCTTACATTCAATGCTTTAGTCCATTTTGAGTTAGTTTTTGTGTATGGTGCAGGATAGTGGTCCAGTCATTCTTTTGTATGTGGCTGTCTAGGTTTCCCATCACCACTTATTGAAGACACTGTCTTGGAGTTCCTGTCATGGCTCAGTGGTTCACAAATCCGACTAGGAACCATGAGGTTGCAGGTTTGATCCCTGGCCTCGCTCAGTGGGTTAAGGATCCGGTGTTGCCGTGAGCTGTGGTGTAGGTCACAGACACGGCTTGGATCCCACGTGGCTATGGCTGTGGCATAGGTCGGCAGCTATAGCTCTGATTAGACCCCTAGTCTGGGAACCTCCATGCGCTGGCCATGGGTACAGTCCTAAAAAGCAAAAAACAAAACAAAACAAAACAAAACAAACCTGTCAGTATTTACAGATGAAAAATTATAAAATTACATAGAAAACCCTAAAGACATAATCAAAAACTGTTCAAACTAATAACAGTTAAGTTGTAGCATACAAAATCAATATACAAAAATCCATTGTGTTTATACACTATTAATGAACCATCAAAAAGAGATACTAAGAAAACAACCCCATTTACAATTGCTTCAAAGAGAATACCTAGGAATAAACTTAATAAATTTAAAGGAGGTGAAAGACCTATACACTGAAAAATTACAAGACATTGATAAAAGAAAGTAAAGAAGATACAAAATAATGGAAAGATATTAATTAATATTAAAAAAATTAATATTAAAATGTCCTGTCCCAAAGCAGTCTACAGATTCAATGTAATCTATTAAATTTCCAGTGATATTTGTCAAAGAGATAGAACAAAAAAATCCTAAGACTGTTTTTGGAAACACAAAGGCCTGACACAGCCAAAGCAATCTTGAAATGGAACAAAGCAGGAGTCACTACACTTCCTGTTCTCCACTATAATACAAAGCTACAGTAATCAAAACTGTATGGTATTGGCATAAAAACAGATTTATAGATCAATGGAATGGAATAGAGAGCAGAATAAACTCATACATATATGTTTAATTAATTTATAACAAAGGATCAAAGAGTATACAATGGAGAAAGACAGTGTCTTCATTTTATTTATTAATTTTTAAATTTTTTTATTTTTGTCTTTTTCAAGGGCTGCACCCACTGCATATGGTTCCCAGGCTAGGGGTCTAATCAGAGCTATAGCTGCCGACCTATGCCACAGCCATAGCCACGTGGGATCCAAGCCGTGTCTGTGACCTACACCACAGCTCACGGCAACACCGGATCCTTAACCCACTGAGCGAGGCCAGGGATCAAACCTGCAACCTCATGGTTCCTAGTCGGATTTGTGAACCACTGAGCCATGACAGGAACTCCAAGACAGTGTCTTCAATAAGTGGTGATGGGAAACCTAGACAGCCACATACAAAAGAATGACTGGACCACTATCCTGCACCATACACAAAAACTAACTCAAAATGGACTAAAGCATTGAATGTAAGACTTGAAACCTTAAAACTCCTGGAAGAAAACATAGGCAGTAAGCTCCTTGTCATTTGTCTTGGTGATGATTTTTCAGATTTGATACCAAAAAAGCAAAAGCAGCAAAAGCAAACAAACGAGTGAGACTATATCAAACTAAAAATCTCTGCAAAGAAAACCATCAATAAAAATATAAGGAATTCATACAACTCAATAGCAAACAAACAAACAAAAGAATTTAAAAAGTCTTCACAGAAAATCGGTGCCTTTGTTTTGAGTGGTCTGGTCTTGTTCATTGTTTTTTTTCCTTTTTAATGTCTGTATTTTCTAATATTGTTTTTGGAAGAAAATACTACATGGGTGGTAATTTAGAAGTATTTATCAAATGCTTAAAAACATTTCCATACTCTATAATAATAAACCTATATAACTATTTCTTTAAAAGGATGTCTTCCATTTGTTATTTTAGAACTAGAAAAAGTAATGTACAATACAAAAACAAGTAAATAAACTGTGCTATACTCATAATACAGACAGTTATGCAGTCACAAAGAACCAGGTTCTCAAGGACTATTTAAAAAATAACATGTTCAAATTATATCTTCAGTAAATGGATGAAAAGGCTACAAAAACAATGTAAACAATAAGATGACAATTTCAATGTTTAAATCATATATAGTCAAACTAAAAAAAAGACAATTGAAAAATAAATAACAGAATAATCATGATCAGCTCTACTAATTAATTTATATTTTAATCAATGATTTAAACAATTTCAATGTTTAAATCATATACAGTCAAATTTTAATAAGATGAAAAATAACAGAATAATAATGATCTGCTCTATTAATTAATTTATATTTTAATTAATTTATTATTATGTTCCATATTTTACAAACTTTTTTACATTTTTATGATAACAAAAATAATTAACTTTTATCTTAAAGATGTTTGACGTAGAAGTCCACAGCTTCACCTCACTGGTGATGATGTATAAAAATCCAATGAAAAAATGACGAGCAGAGTTTAGCTGACTGAATGCTCTTTACAGAGAAAGAGAACGCCATCATTTTACAGTGTCTCTATAAACTGTGTACGGATTTCAGTTTCTGTGAAAAGCCTTGGGGAAATGGTGATGTGATTTGCAATCAAGTGAAGAAAAAGAAAAAGGCCGATGATATATCAGATGCCACTTGGCAGGACCGCCTACTGATGGAATCAAGGTAACATCTTACTCTGGCAGAAAAATGCCTACCTGAGGCGCAGACACAGTGATATAAAACAGTATTGCACACTGCAGCCAGTGGCCACAAAAAATGTTCTGCAGTTAGCAAAACATGCAATATTCATTTTTTTCTGCTTTGGGAGGCTTTTTGCTCTTGCATTAAAATGCACTTACTGTAGAACATGATACTTACAAGAAAAAGAGAGTCTTGCTAGGTCAGGGAGCTGATTTATTTCCCTGGCCCATTAACACCCAAAGCCCTGGTGACCACCAGAAACTGAATGAAGAGCTCCGATGTGTGTTCTTGGTCAGACACCAGGTGAATCAAGTAAGTGGCGATTCCAGCTCCATCCACAGAGCCCTGTTCAAGGCCCACACCCCTTATTGTCATGTACGATGAGTCTCCCTAGTGGTCCCCCCACTGCTGCTTTCTGATCTGGCTTAGGACTGCCAGATAAACATTTAACCGGAGTTATGTCAGGGGTTTGACTATAAAGTCCTCATGCTGGCTTTTAAAGATCTTCTATGCAATGGTTCAATCTACCTATCCTACCAACTCCTTATGAATATTTCAAAACTAGAATGAAACCCATTTTGGACTCCTGATTTCCAGAATTGTAAGACAGTAAAACTGTATTGTTTTAAGCCACTAAATTCGTGGTAATTTGTTACAGAGCACTATGCCATCATATCTTTTTTTTCTGTGAGGCACTTCTTTCTCTTCCTGGCTCGGTGTTACCTCTAACTAACATCATTGCTGCCATCTAGAACAGTATTTATAACCTCACCAAACAGCCCCTGTTGACTGTCAGATCCCGAGGTCAAGGAGGCTGCTCACTGACCTTTCCATCCCACCCTCTCCCAACTCAAGTCCCACAGAATGACAGGAACAGATTATAAAAGTTGAAAAAATAAATAAATCACAGGGGAGCATATGTCAACTAATACAGAGGGAATAAGGACACTGGAAAAATCAGCATTTGGCAAACATCACACTAATAACTAATCCATCTAGTGAACACCAATAGATGTTGAAAACTAGTAGGTGAAAGTTCCATGAGGAACAGAGAATTTACATAATCTCAACATCACTCTTCAGCAAATTTGTATTATCTACAAAAGGAAAGAGTAGTTTTACAGTGGAGAGGCTTGACACACACCACTTAATCAAGTGACCAAGGGCAACATCAACAGCAAAGGGACCATTGAATTGTGCACCAGTTGAGTGGCTGCAGTGAAAACACAGCCTGGACACTCCTCCCCAGGTGCCCAACCTGCGTCTGCAACATTAGACAAACCTAAGAAGCATGCTACAAAATTACCAGCTTGTACTCTGCAAGGGTGAAGTTCATAAGAGTCAAGGAAAGACAGAAGAACTGCTGTAGAATGAAGGTCACTAAAGAGACAAGAAAAGTAAGCAGAACATGTAATTCCAGATTAGTTCTGTTCCTCTGTTTGCTTATTGTCTTTTCATAAAGGATATTATTGAGTGACTGGCAAGATGTTCATCTTGGCAACTTAATCTCAAATGGTTGACAAAGGAGGGGGAATCTTTTGCTATTGTGACTCTTCTGAATCTTTTAGATTATCTCATATTTTAAATAAAGTCAAAACATTTACAAGGCAAATTACTAATCAGTGTGAGCCTAATGTTCTAAGTTACTTCTTACCGCCTCTCCCCCCCTCTCCCAGACTCCTACCTTACAGCCCAGCACACTGCTCCTAACATTCGAAATTCTTAAGTTTGCCTCAAACTTCCTGCCATCTTGCTTTTGTGCCTACTGTTCCTTCTACAGAGTATTCTCTTCCTGCCCATTTCTCAGTCAAGGTTTTGTATGTCCTTCAAAGACTAATGCAAACACTGCTTCCCATGTGAAGACATCCACATACAAGGTTAGAATTTACACCTCCCTCTCCTGTGTTCCCAGTGCTCTGTGGTAAGTCTTCCTTCCATCACAAACAGAAGCCCACATGTAGGACTTGGAGCAGGGTGGTGAAGGAGAAAGGGCAAAGGAGTTCTTGAAGCCTACTAACAGGGTGTGCTACCAACCCCCAACACACCACCTGAGAGGTCCAGGGCCAGTTTCCCAATCTCTCTCAACCTCAGTTCTTCAACAATGAAACTGAAGTAAATGACAAAAGCTTTGCAAAGTTGCCATGTGACTAGATAAATGTGATGTCATATTGGACATTCAAGAAAAATGAGGTCCAAAAATGAGATTCCACTTCATAATCAGTATGATGCTATAAATAAGAACACAGACGGTGAGTACTATCAAAGATGTGGAGAAGATGGAACCCTCACCCACTGCTAGTGAGAATGGGAAACAGTGCATTTCCTGTGGTGAAGAGTCAGTAAGTAATTACTCACTCATTACTCAGTAAGACAAAAGTAGAATATGACCCAGCAGTTTTACTCCTAAGTATATTCTCAAGAGAACTGAAAATATGTTTAAGCAAAAACTTGTGTGCAAATGTTCACAATAGCATTATTCAAAACAGTCAAAGAGTAAAAGCAAACCAAATGCCCATCAACTGATGAATGAATAAGCAAACCAGTTTATATACACAGTGAAATATTATTTGAAATTAAAAAAGAAGTAATGTACTGATAACGTGCTATAACACAGATGAAAGTTTAAAATCATTATGCTCGGTGAAAGAAGCCAGACACAAAAAGCCACATACCATATGATTCTATTTACATGAAATATTCAGAACAGGCAAGGCTGAAAGTAGATTAATGGTTTCCAAGTGCTAAGGAGGTGGAAGGGTTGGGGGACAACAGCTAAATGGCTCAGGGTTTCTTTTAAATCATTCTGAAACTGATTTTGGTAATGGCTACATAATTCTGTAAGTATATCTAAAAACCACAGAATTTTATATTATAAATGGATGAATTATACCATGTGTGAATTATATCTCAATAAAGTTTTTACGAAAACATAAATAGATCTCTTCCTTCAGGGCAAGCATCGTGTTTTATTCTTTCTCTCTCTTTTTTTTCCTTTTTAGGGCCATGCCTTTGGCATATGGAAGTTCTCAGGCCAGGGGTTGAATCAGAGATGCAGGGGCCGGCCCACACCACAGCCACAGCAACTCCAGGTCTGAGCTGCATCTGTGACCTATGCAGCAGCTTGTAGATTTTTAACCCACTGAGCGAGGCCAGGGATGGAACCTGCTTCCTCAGGGACACTATGTCTGGTTCTTAACCTGCTGAGCCACAATGAGAACTCCGTGTGTTTTATTCTCTCTTTTCTGTAAATTCACTGTGGACATATCTGCTAAACTGACCTGGAATTTAGTTGCAGTCCGAGCTTCAGATGAGAACAGCAATGCGCATCTGGAGAGGCACGCAATGCAGGGCTGTTGGGTTTGGGCTGGCAGTGGCGGGCATGCATCCGCTGTCAGTCCCAGGAGCCCTGACCACTATCCTGGTTCTGCAGGGCTTCCTGTCCACCTGCCCAGATTGAGCAGGATGCTGGATCCTGGCATCGACTACAGAACAGACTTTCTATAGAAGACTGCTGAAAAGATGGTCTTTGTGTCACTGTTTTAACTGGTAAAGGAGATGCTCCAACTTTATATAAAGTACTGGACATTTCATATACAAAGCAATCAGAATTACTATTAAAATAGCAATGCCATTCAAAAGAACTGAAAAAAATATATAACTTTTAGCTGACAATCTATTAATGTTCTTTAACTTTTAACTTTACAGAGTTGGCTAGATGATGTGCCTTCTAAAACTATGTAACATCTGTCTTTTTTTTCCTTTTCTTTTTTTTTTTTTTTAGGGCTGCACCTGTGGCATATGGAATTCCCAGGCTAGGGGTCCAATTGGAGCTGTAGCCGCCAGCCTACACCAGAGTCACAGCAACGCGGGAGCCAAGCCATGTCTGTAACCTACACCACAGCTCATGGCGACATCAGATCCTCAACCCACTGAGCAAGGCCAGGGATCTAACCCTCATCCTCATGGATGCCAGTCAGGTTTGTTAACCACTGAACCACGATAGGAACTCCCAAATGCAATATCTGAATCATCACGGTTTTCTATGAGTCTATCTAACACCTTTTTTTGTCATTTTGTGACTTCAACTAAAATCCCAGAAGAGTGCTTCTTCTCAAGGAATAGAAGACCCTGCCTATTTTTCAGTTCTTCTAGAAAGATACTGAGTAGAATATGTAACACTTTAGATTAAATTTATAACAGCAAAAAAGCACCTCTGCATTTTACAGGTTACATGTTTCAAAAACTGATCTTCTTTTCTTTCTTTTCCTGAAGAGGTTCTTTTATCTGGAATCAACAAGAATCTGAGTGCACACCAGGGGCAACTGTACAGATCAGAACATGCTGCTCTACTTTCCAGAGCCATAATTGCTCTCAGAAGTACAATTACACAAACACACACACACACACACCAGCTGTGGCAAATATAGCAAGTGCCTTTTTTCTAATATAATTACAACCATAAAATAAAATTTAATGTAAAAATCTATAGGCATAAATGGTGTATAAAATATAAATTCACTTTAAATGAAATAACTAGAGCTAACAAATTGTGGACCCAAATTACTAACAGAAACAAATCATTCGAACAATGATAACTTCTTGTCTTTCACTATATTTAAATTCTAAATATATATACATATAATATATGACAGATAACATACATAATGTATACAGCATATGTATATATTTCAAGTAGCCCTTGCTTCAGCCTTGTCGCAGGGAGAGAAGATGAAGATCACATGGGTTGGTGGTTTTGCTTTTAATTTTTTTTCCTTTTTAGGGCTGCATCTGCGGCATATGGAAGTTCTCAGGCTAGGGGTTGAATCGGAGATGCAGGGGCTGGCCTATATCACAGCCACAGCAACGCCAGGTCTGAGCTGCATCTGCAACCCATGCAGCATCTTGTAGATCTTTAACCCACTGAGCAAGACCAGGGATGGAACCTGCATCCTCATGGACACTATGTCAGGTTCTTAACCTACTGAGCCACAATGGGAACTCCTTTTTAATTTTTTTTTTTATTTTTTTGTTTTTCCTTTACCATCTCATGTGTAATTCCCATCTGTGAACTATCTGGGTGCACAGTATCTATTACCTGCCTCAGGGCTCCTTCTACAACCAGGCCTCAAGCCTATCCTCTCTTGTGCTATTAATAGGGACTCACATCTTTGTGCAGTTGTGTTTTTTCACAAAGCAAAAGGCCAGCATGATTATAACTCATCATGAGCTTTAAGTAATTTTGTTTATTGCCTTTGCCCAATTTCTACTCACAGTTCCTCTGCATATATTTTCATTACACTCCACTCTGTTGGTCATACCTCAATTATTGAAAGGCTGATCTACTTGAAGTTTCATCTGACATATCAGCAAATCAAATGGGAAGCTTCCTTGGATTCAATGAAAGCCACAATCAGGGCCTACCAGACAAAGAGGTGATAAGAAAACTACACACCAATATCCCTTAGGCATGTAGATACAAAAATCCTCAAAACAACAGTAGCAAACTGAACTCAGCAACACATTAAAAGTATTATACACCATGAAACAAAGGAGGAAAACTTCCACATGATCTTCCTGGTAGATGCAGAAAAAGCACTGGACAAAATTCAACATCCTTTCATGATAAAAACACTCAGAAATCTAGGAATAAGAAGGAAGCTTTCTTAACATAATACAGGGAATTTATGAAAAACCAAAAGCTAGCATCATACTCAATAATGAGAGACTGAAATCTTTCTACTCTAAGATTAGGAAAAAGACAAGAATACCCACTTTTGCCACTACATTCAACATTGTACTAGAAGTCCCAACCAGAAAAATTAGGCAAGAAACAAAATTAAAGACACTCAAATTAGAAATATGAATATTTTGAAATGTCATTCTTTTGACAGACTACACAATGCTATATGAAAAAAAATCCCATAGACTCCACACAGAAAAGTTATAAGAGCTAATAAACTCATCAAAGCTGCAGGGTTTAAAATCATTTGCATTTTTCTATGCCAGAAACAAAAAATTGCAAAAATAAATAATTTCATTTACAATAGTATCAAAAGAAATAAAATATCTAGGAATAAATTGAACTAAGGAGGCAAAAGACTTGTACACTGAAAATAAAAAAACACTGCTGCCATAAATCAAAGAAGACCTAAGTAAATGAAAAGACATCCCATGTTCATGGGTTAGAAAACTTAATATTGTTAAGATGGTGATACTCCTTAAAGCAATCTACATTCAAAGTAACCCTTATCAAAATTCCAAAGTAATTTCTCCAAAAATGGAAAAGCCAATCTTCAAATTCATAAAGAACTGCAAGGGGCCAAAAACAGTCAAAATAATCTTGAAAAAGAAGAACAAAGTTGGAGGTCTCACACTTCTAGATTTTAAAACTGACTACAAATCTACAATGATGAAAATAGTGTGATACACAGTAGCTAATACAATATGACAGGAAAAGGAAACAAAAGACATACTGACTGGGAAGAAAAAATAAAACTTTGTTCAAAGGTGTGTAGAATACCCAAAAGCATTGACAAAAAACCCCTAGAATCAAAAAGCAATTATAGCCAGGTTGCAGGATACAAGGTTAGTATATAAAAATCAACTGCTTTCCTACTACCAGCAATCAATAAGTGAAATTTAAAAAGTAAAAACGCAATACAATATACATTAGCACCCAAAATAATAAAATCTAACAAAACATGTATAAGCTCTATATGAGGAAAACTACAAAATGTTGCTGAAATAAATCAAAGAACTAAATAGGGAGTTCCCATTGTGGTGCAAGAGAAATGAATCCAACTAGTACCCATGAGGATGTGGGTTTGATCCCTGGCCTCGCTCAGTAGGTTAACAATCCAGTATTACCATGAGCTGTGGTAGGCTGCAGATGTGGCTCAGATCCCATGTTGCCGTGGCTGTGGTGTAGGCCAGTAGCGGTTGTTCCGATTCGGCCACCCTTAGCCTGAGAACTTCCATATGCTGAGGGTGTGGCACTTAAAAAAAAGAAAAGAAAAGAAACAAAACAAGACAAAAAAGCAAAGAACTAAATAAATGGAGAGAGATTCCATTTCTGTAATGAGGAAACAAGTAACAAGAAAGAGTCCTTTTTCAGTGTTTAGCTGAACCCCTAAGTTGGCTTGGTGAAGGGGTCTTATAAGTCTGGGCTCCCATTGTTGAGTTAATTCTCACTTCTTAGGGTTTCTGCATTTCTTACATTTAACTCCAAAGTTAAGTATATTTTAAAAATCTATGGTCAGTTAAAGAATTAACATTAGTTATAAGTTAAATTACAGAGGTGGAACGAGGTAGTTTTAAATGTCAGTTCACAATGATTGTACTCATTTCATTGGGTAAAAAAAAAATTGCCATTTTTTTAAACAGCTGCCTAATAGGTCTTTATAAACACAGCCCATTTTCATTATGGGGAAAGATGTGCATATTTCAGACAACTGGGTCATATGGGTCGTCAACAGAATCTTGCAGTCTCTTCATCGCACACTTTGTACTGAAATGTAATTTGCATAAACAAAAATAAGAATAGGCATTGCCACTCACACAGAGATGACTTCAAGGAAAACCCAGCCGGCTGGCCTGCTCACACTGTGGTGCTGTCAGAGCCCTTTCTTGCTCCCAACATCAACTAACTGGCTGGACATAAGGACTATTCCCATCACACCTGCAAACACAGCATTCTCTCTTAGACCCTACATCAACTCCAGAGAAAGAATCAAAGAGTAATGTTCATTCTGGATATTAGGAGTGGCCATGGGAAATATACTCCATAGCTAAAATATTTTAGAGCTTAAGAGAATTAGAAGTAATTTTAGTACTGTATTTTGTAATCTGAGTGACCAAATTCCTTTTACATAACTCTCTTGAAATTTAAAAGCATCTCTTTATAAGTGTTTGCCTGGGACCTGAATAGCCAGTTATATCCCCAAAGGGTGAACATTTTAATAAACCTGTCTACCCCTTCCAGTGGCAAGAGAAAACAGTAACAGGCCAGTGCAAATTTTAATAGGACAGATCAGACCCCATATGCCTACAAATTCCTCCCTCTCCTTTTCCAGGAACCCAGACTATACCACTTAAGACATGTGAAGCAATTAACCCAGGTTCTGCTTCCTAGTTCAAAGAGGAAAACAGCCCCATACCCTGCCAGGCACGTGCAGAACCACAGCCTCAGGCGGGACTTGACCACTGTTTAGCATATACTCTGAAGAAGTGCCACAGAAATTGTTTTTGCTATGACCTCTTCCATACTTCAACTTGTCACCCAGAAAATCCTTTTAACTCATGCAATGTTAGTTTAATAGCATCGTAAGCATACATCTTCTCTGCTCCCCACAGGCTTTCAAATAATTCACTCCATTTTTTCTGAATCTTCCCTTTTAAAAATGTGACAGTTTGAGTTCAACATCTTTCAGGAAAAAAAATACTGCAAGTTCTTAACTTCCTGTTCACAGAGACTCTTCCCTTACAAACTAGACACAATGGGGTGACGTGCCCTGAACTGGTCACATTATTTCAGAGGAGGCCTCATTAGGCAACCTCGCAGAGATGGAGAAAAACTTTCTCAGGCCCTTTAATTCAACAGTTCACGAGGAAAAGAGGTAGTGAAAAGTCTGCCACTAAATCCCTGATGTTTGTTACTATAAGAACAGCAAGAACAGTGACAGTCATGGGACGAACAGAAATTCTTAACACCAATCACAAACACACGAACATACAACACACATCACTGTCTTACCAGTCATGGAAACTATCATCCCAATTGTGGAAATCCACTAGCAAGCGGTCTCCAAACAAGATCTGCCACGGTTGCCACACACACCAAGGAGGGGTTCTTCTTGTCGACGGGTTCCAGCTTCACTGCAATCCGAAAGTCTTCAGGCACTGGCCCGTGCTAATAGCACCACAGTGCAGAGGCACAAAGAGAAACAGGACACCAAACAGGACTGAGCCACTGTCGAAAGCTCTGTGATGTTCAGCATCAGGAAAGTCTACAAGAGTTTAACCCAAACCCTCTGGAACGTAGCCAGCCAGGACCAGTGTTCCAACAGGCAAGTGCACATTCATAAACAAAAAACCTAGGAAATGAGCGTTTACTTTGTGCTTTTCTCTTTTGTTGTGCAGGTAGGTTTTATTTCTCATATCATCCTCATTTTCCCTTCTCAGTTCTGAGAGTAATTTGGATTCATTTTAAAATGCAGTGTTTACTGAACACAGCAGTATCTAATACTTTTCTCTGCTCCCTGTAGGCTTTCATTGTATGGTGTATTTCCAAACACCACTCTTTGGAAAAGTTGTAAAGAGAGGCTTACATTGATCAAAGTTGAAATTAGTAGCTCGCTCATTATTTAAGGAACACATGAACTAATCCATGAATGCATTACAGATGAAAAAAACTGAATGCTTTTTAAAGTATCTGCACATATTTTTTAGTATTTAAAAATATTAAGGACTGTGATTTACATGACAATGATAAAACCCCATTTTGCATATAGCTATGATTAGCCAGTCCTGGGAATTAGAAAAATACACATAATATATGGGGACAAAAAAGGGTTTTTCCCTAGTTTTTTATTATCTATCCTGAAACCTGATTGTTGGTTTCTTTCAGCACATTTTAAAAGCATTTTCACATTTCCGTAGCCTTCCTTCCTTGATACAATTCTTGTGAAACACTGAGCGGTTGCAGAACACTGATTTTAAGGGTGGGACACGGAGCCTAGAGGTGTATGTGATTGTCCTCATGGAGACACAGCCAGCAGGTGGCCATGCCTCCCTGACCCCAAGCTTCCGCCCCCTCCCTGGTACATAGGGGGCCTATTAATCTGTCCTGAATACGTGTCAGGTTGCTGGGACACACGGGGCCTGAGTGTGCACCACCCAAATCCTCACGCACTCTTTGAATCTGGGTGAAACAACACCCTCGCTTTCATTACACATAAATGCAACTGGACCAGGTACATCCAAAGTCTACCTGGGGCATCAGCAGGCCTCATAGCAACAAAACCAAGTTTTAACAACTAACTCATTAGAAGCAAATGGAAAAACAATCTAAAAGGCGTTTTAAATTTTAGCAAGCTTTAAATGTAAAGTTTTCTACTCTTTCCATCTAATGAAAGTATTTGATTTTATGCTTAAAGGAAAAAAAAATATTATGTCCATAGGAAACTGACAAATTTAGTGGGAAAAGTCATAGGGAGCTAAGGATTGTTAAAAGATTAAAATACAATAGAATACATAGTGAACTTAACAAATTTAAGCTGAAGTAAAAATTGGCTTTATACCAAAGAAAAAAATACTATAGAATTTCTGTTTCTGAATAATCTCTTGGGAGCACTGTGTAATTTGCAGGCCTTCAAGTAATCCATCCGAACAAACTTATCTTTTCTATAACCTAAAAAAGTACTGATTACTCAAAATATCCACAAGATGTAACCATGTACATAACTATATCATTCCATTTGTATTCAGTCTTATGCCATAAATTCAATGTCCTGACAGACACAAAAGATGCAAAGTAAAATCTCTAAACTGCTCCAGTGTTTGGAATGTCCAGATCCCAAATGGTTGATTGTGATCTCCCAGCATGCGTGTCATTCCCTACAAACTCTAAAACCCATTACAATATGGGGTCGGTCCCTGGAACTGATGGGCATCCATTTCCCATCAAGGTTTCCAAGATGAGCAGAGAGAGGACACAAAAGCTCCGGAGTCCCCTGTGCCTCCTGGAGAAGGTCACAGACCATCATGGCCCCCACGGTGAGCAGCCCAGGAGGCCAGACCCTAGGATGAAGGACAGAAGCGACCCCAGGCCACCTGGCAGCTCTAGCTCTCTGCTCCAGGTCTTCACAGGCTTCCCAATAAAAGAAGCCTCTCCCTCCCTAAAGTGGCTCGCATGAGGCTGCCCCCACACAAGGGGCTCCATACATGTTCTAGATTGACTGCTACATTGGGAACGGAAGTCAGACTCCTAGCACAGCCTCCAAGGCTCTGCCTCTGACTGCATCCCTGTCCCTGGTCCCCCTGCTCCGATGCCTTCACTTGCCTGTAATCCCCACTTGTACCACACAGGCCGGTTGTGCTCTGACAGCTGCTCACCCCATCCGGGTGTCTATCTAGCATCACGTCCCACATTCCTACTGAAAGGGCAGCCCTGTGACCCCTCAGCCCCTTGCCCTGTTGCTATGGGACACGATACCTTTATCTTTGTTTATATGACACCTGCCCTCTCAAATGAAAGCCCCATGAGGACAGAGACACCTGCACACAGTAAGGGCCTCATAAACACCCAAAGAGTGGGTGAGCCTTAGGGCTGTTCCTGGCCTCTCCAAAACCCAGTATTTTGGGGACTGTGTATGAGTCTCAGGGAAGGATCCCAGAAGAACGCTGAGCTGGTTCCTAAGAATAAAATGATTATAAGGTGACTATAGAAGTTGCCACAGTCACCCAGGAGTCTAACATCCAAGCAGGAGACCTTATTTATACAAAAGTTTGCTGGTCAAGGAAATGGGTCCACGGGCACCTTAGCCCCTGTCTTCTCACCGTGCTAGCAGACAGCAAATAAGAAAAGTTCCAGTCACAGATGCCAGGCCCACGTTCCCTTGCACATAAGAAATGATAAGGATGAGATTTTAAATTCCCATCCAAAGAAAACTGGGTTATTTTCTCCTTCATAGTTCCCTGTTCTCTGTGGTTTCCAAACAAATGACATTGGGTGAATCAAGTTTCTTAACTGTAGAGCACCATTAAGTGAAATATCTTATTTCAACCATAATTTTTTTTTTTTTTTTGGTCTTTTTAGGACCATACCTGCAGCATATGGAGGTTCCCAGGCTAGGGGTTGAATCGGAGCTGTAGCCATCAGCCTACGCCAGAACCACAGCAATGCCAGATCCGAGCCGCGTCTGCGACCTACACCACAGCTCACGACAACGCTGGATCCTTAACCCACTGGGTAAGACCAGGGTTCGAACCTGCAACCTCATGGTTCCTAGTTGGATTTGTTAACCACTGTGCCATGACAGAAGCTCCTTATTTCAACCATAATTTAAACACTAGTTTCTTTATTCCTTATTAAGTTTAATAAACATTACGTAAAATAAAATGCTCTCCAAAGATTTTGCCCTACATACCTTAAATATTTTACTTAAGTGGTTCGTCATTGATGCTTTTCTTTAAAGACATTTAGTAGTTCTAGGAATAGTATCCTTATCATTGTACTGCTTTCTGTATACTAAACTTTCATTCTGGAAATCAAGTCACACCAGGCTCTCTTGTTAGTATTTCATAAAATGTTGTTAAAATGACCCTGACTGTCTCTTCCTCCTGGCCTACCTTCAGGGATGTGCAGTTCATGTTTGCTCCTTTCACTCCACCTTACTGGATGGATGTCAGAGGAACTGGCATTGGTCCAAAAATCATAGCAGCTTAAACAATCATCAGACAGTAACCACACACCTGAAAAACAGAATGTTCACCATTGTTCATTCAGAATCATGCATTTTACCAGGTCACAAAATTAACAATAATATTCCTTTATTTTGTCAGCATCATCAGTATATACGAACCAGTCCTTCTATCCAAATGTGCTTATATTGGGGAATGAATTTATAGATGACATCTGGAAAGCACGAAATGCTAACAAAAGAGACACTATTTTTTAAGTACTAAGAATTTTTCTGCAAAAAAAACTTTATCCTTTTACTCAGTCTAGGAATCTGAGGTCAATTTACATATCTATTAAACAAGCTTCTTTTTTTTATTCAATCCCTATCAAATATTCCTTTCAGAAACCCGATCTCCTGATGTTTGGCTTGATTCCTATCTCAAGACAGAGCAAACACCAAAGTACAGAGCAAAAACCAAAACGGGTACAGCCTTATTTCAACTCTGTCATATGGATCCGGCATACTCAATAAAGAAAATAGTAAATCGGTCAAGAAATACATCTCCTCGACATGCTATACAAACTTAACAGCTATAATCAATCAGTAGATTAAGGGAATAGTGTTTTCTGTGTTTGATGTTTCTCAAAATACTAAGGTCTTTTATCAATTCAATAATAAAAAAGCATAGTAAATATCACATTTTATAAGCCATTTACTTTTATCAATGCCTCTTCACCCTATATAATTTTCATAAAAGTCATATTTATATGAATATGATTCATAAGCAAGGGTATTTTTCATATACATTTCTCTTTAGTTCAGAAAAAACTTGAATAATTCTCTTTTAACAGACAAAAGCAACATTGTGGGATGCACTGATTTTTACCAACCTCAGGTGAAACTATTTACCAATTAAGAGTAATTGCTAGTGATGAGAGACTCAGAAAATTAATCTTCAGAGAAGGAAAAAAAATTCATTAAAAAACAAATTTCACCCATCACTGAATAAAATAAATCCATACTGTACTGGAACTTGTTTATAACACAGTACTGAAATTCATCATTCTCTAGAAAATTCTCTCACTGTGCAATTAGCCCAAAACAATAACACCATCTCTTACGTCAGCTACAGAGAGCATGCAACATACAGATGGATGTGGGGGAGGGGTCAATGCCTTCTAATCTCATCCCAACCTGAAAACCATTTTTGTGCTTTGGAAAGGACTAATCCTAGGGAGTTTCATGATATAATATTAGCCACTGAAATAACTTTAAAACGTGAAATTAAAACACCCGGTGTGGCTAAGCATACAATCATCCTGGTCTGGAAGCTCAGTAATACGGCTAAAGAAAGAGGGCTGTTCTCATGCAGCTTGATCAGTTGTACGTGCTTTGAAACAGTTCGTCCACCAAACTCTAGATCCTGTGAACCCCCATATACATTCCTTTTGCCCATTTTCCCTTCACAAGTTGAAGGAGCTTGCCCTGTACTCTGGAAGCGATCCTTGCTGATTACAATGCTTACTTTCTCCCAGTTAACATCTTGTGTCTTCACTTTGTTTATGACAACTTTGCTTTGGAAAATTTTATTTTTTTGTTTTTACTTTTTTGTCTTTTGTCTATTTTAGGGCCGCACCCACGGTGTACGGAGGTTCCCAGGCTAGGGTTAAATTGGAGCTACAGCTGCCAGCCTACACCACAGCCACAGCCACGTGGGATCCGAGCTGCATCTGCGACCTACACCACAGTTCATGGCAATGCCGGATCCTTAACCCACTGAACGAGGCCAGGGATGGAACCTGTGTCCTCATGGATACTAGTTGAGTTCGTTAACCACTGAGCCATGACAGAACTCCGAGAATTTTATTTTAATGTAATAAAATATATCAGTTATTTCCTGTACAGTTTACAGATCTAGCCTCTGAATCCCTTGCAACACTGAAGTCACATGGATATTCTCCTAGTGTAATTTTAAAACTTTTGTTCTTCATATTTAAATCTACAATACACTTGAAGTTGATTTTTTTTTCCTATGGTGTGACATAGTGCTCTATTTTTTCATATGAAAAAAAATTATTCAAAACAACTTTTTGAGGAATCACCTGGTGGCTCAGCAGGTTAAGGATCCAGCAGTTGTCACTACAGCACTTCAGGTCACTGGTGTGATGTGAGTTCAATCCCTGGCCCAGGAACTTCCACATGCCACAGGTGTGGCCAAAAAAAAACCCAAAGCTTTATGAATAGTCCATACTTACACTGATCTGCAAAGTTTCCTCTATCATGTCATGTTTCTACATGTCTATGGGTCTATTTCTGGACTTTTCATTCTATTCATTGGCATATTTGTTCATATCACATTGTCTTAATTGCTATAATGAGTCTTTCTATCTGGAAAGTAAATTTTATCATATTGCTTTTCTAAATCAGTAACTTGTTCCCTCTCCATTTAATCAAATCATTTTGTTCATCCAAGATATATTTATAATTTTAACATAAACTCTAATATTTATTCCTATATACCTTTTATTTTTATTGATATTGTAAATGGAATTTATTTCATAATAGATTTTCTCATTCATTCCCATTCATTATTATTTTATTCAA
This sequence comes from Sus scrofa, assembly GCF_054392235.1. Lineage (NCBI taxonomy): Eukaryota > Metazoa > Chordata > Mammalia > Artiodactyla > Suidae > Sus > Sus scrofa. Next base: position 105,432,088 of record NC_139388.1, on the reverse strand, counting down.
TATTGGTCTTGTTCTCATAGACTTGCTGAATGACTATTAGTTTTGAGCACAGTTTTGAGATGATACATACAGCATTACCAGTTAATTTATTCTTAAGTGAGAACAAACTTATAAGTATACCAATGGTAAACGATGATCAAAATATTGTTCTACTAGCTATAGAGCTATTTTATATATATATATATATATATATATATATATATAAATTTTTTTTTTTTAATGGAACACCCTTGGCATAAGGAAGTTCTTGGGCCAGGGATTAAATCCAAGCTGCAGCTTCAGCCTGCGCTGCAGCTGTGACAACACTGGATCCTTTAACCCACTGCCCTGGGCCAGGGATCGAACCTTCACTTCCACAGGGACGCAGGCTGCTGCAGTTGGATTCTTAATCATTGCACCACAGTGGGAACTCCAGAGCTGCTTTTTAATCAGTAAGTTTATTACTACTGATGACTGCTTAATACATAAATGCCTATTTTTAGGTAAAATTTACTCTTCTGAAAAGAATCTTTTTGTTTGGAAATAACGTCAAGCTTAAAGAATAGTTGAAAGAACAAAATTGCACAGAGAACACAGACAACCTTTGCCTAGGTTTATTTATTATTAACATTCCATGGCATTTCCTTTATTATTTCTGTTCGTCCCTCTCTCCTACGTGTTTGTGTGTGAACAGCTATAGATGAATAGGTATACATATATGTGTACATATGATTTTTTAATCATTTGGGGGATCTTTACCTCTAAATATTAATTTTACGGTAAGAGTACTTACTTTCCCTAAGAATAAGAACATTCTCTTACATAAAAATAGCTTAATTATCACCTTCTCTAAATTTTACATTATTCAGTACTTTCAACTAATCTTCTACTCCTATTCCAATTTTTCCAACTGATTCAACAATGCTGTTCCTAACATTTCCCCCCTCCAGAACAGGATTCAGTTTAAGGTCAGATAGTCAGTTTAATTGACATGTCTCTCTAGTCTCCCTTAATCTGGAACATTTTCCCTTGCAGTTCTTTATCTATTATAACATTGACTTCTTTAAGAACACAGTCTTTTCCTTCCTTTGTTAAAAAATATAAAGTTCCTCGTTTTGGGTGCATCTGATGTTTCCCCATGATTAGAGTCCCGTTATGCATTTTTAGCCACCACGCGACAGGCGTGACCACATCACTTCTCAGGACATCACTTCTGCCACCACATGATGCCATGTGGTCCACAGGTGATATTAATTTTGATCACACAATTAGAGTAGTCTCCAACTCCCTCACTAAAGTCACATTCAAAACGCACATATACACAGATATTTTTGCACACACACACACACACACACACACACACACATATATAACATGATAAACCAAAAGTTGAAACAGATCCATCTAACTCCAGTCCATCTCCAAAGGGCTTGCTCTTTATCAGTCTGTATTTGTATTTCTCCTTTAACAAAGTCAACTTATTTAATCATGTACTAAATCCAACAGCATATCTACTACAGCCTCAGAACTCTTTCACTCACTCAACTATAATAAACAAACCTACAAAGAGTTCAGGATTTGTTTGCAATTTTCTCTCCCTGCTCTGCCATCCTAGATATAATAAATAGTTAAAAACTGTATTCATAAACTACTCAGATTCATTCTTTTTTTCCTCTCTTTTTTAAGATTTTTTTCCACTATAGTTGATTTACAGTATTCTGTCAATTCCTACTGTACAGTAAAGTGACCCAGTCATACACACACACACACACACACACACACATATATATATGTTCTTTTTCTCATGTTATCCTCCATCATGTTCCATCACAGTGACTAGATGCAGTTATGGTACCTACCGGAAAAACAGTTGAGCTCATTTGTTCCTATTTTCTTTCAGTTCTTAATAATATCTTTTGATTTTTAACATGCAGAATATGAACATGCTTCCAAAAGTTAAAGCTATACCTAAAGGTACTGAGAGAAGTGCCCTTCCCTCCCGTATCCTGCCCACGCCATGCTACCGCTTACAGGTAACCAGCCTCCCTCTTTCTTTCTTTATCCTTCCCAGGGTTGTTCTTGTAAAGATAAGCAATTCTGTTTTTTTTTTTTTTTTTTCTTATTTTTCCCTTTTTCCTTACACTGAAGCTAGCATATAACACAGGCTGTTCTGCACTTGGCTTTGCTCACTTCCCAGCGCCCCCTGGAAACCACCCCATGTCAGGTCACAGCCACTGCCCACATTCTCTTTTCCAGCTGCACCCTCCTCCACTGTGTGCAGGTGACTTCGCTGATTCAACCTTCTTCCACGTGGGTGCATGCCTTTTTTGTAAGAACACGAAATTCTTCTACAGTCTTTATGGACTGCTTTATAAAATGTCGTTAAAAACTTTCTTATATTCAGAGATCATATTAGAAGCTTCCAAGGAAAAACGTGTAAGATGACAAAACCCAAAAATGAAATGGCAAGAGTGAGTGATTTCTCAGGAATATTTTATGTCTACAGAAATAAATGTCATGTGTGTATTTAACTCTCCCAGCCTTCTTCTCACTTCTACTCTGTTTTCCAGCAGATTGTATTTAACAAGTTTTCTGTGACTCCCTCCTGTTCACTGCTTTGAAATCTCTCAGTTAACTTCAAAAGCACCACATTCTCTCTCTCTCTCTCTCTCTCTCTCTCTCTCTCTCTCTCTCTCTCTCTCTCTCTCTCTCTCTCTCTCTCACACACACACACACACACACATACACACACGAATAAGAAAGCAAAGGGGAAGGAGAGACCAGGGAAGAGTATGATAATAAAGCCGAAAGGGAATCTAAGAGGCTGCAGAAGATGAGAGGGCATTTTTCATGTTTTAACAAAACTGAACGATGCAAAATTGGGGATGGGGAGGAACCGGTACGACCTCAAATGGGAAAGATCAATTCAAGACCCTGGCACTGAGTCACTGCCGAGAGTTGGGCCAATCAACATCACCCTTGTCAACACTTCAAATGGTTTCTGAGCTGAACAGTCGGGAGCTTTATGCGACGTGGTGAGGAATGCTATACAGCTAAAGCAGCCCCAGCATTCTTCAGAGAGTTTCAAATAAAAATCAAACACTCACTTTAACAATCTGAAGGGCAACATCTAGTGAGAAGGATCACTGGCTGCCATTGATCTCTTTTCTCTGTAACGGTTTATTCAAAGCAGATAAAGATTTTTTCTTTCCAAAAATCTTAAGTTTTATGAATATAATTGATAGCTGTGCTTATAAAATTATATTTTATGAGGAAAAGAGGGAACTGGAGTCACACAAAGTAAACAATAAGCCCATTAAATTTAGTCATAAAAAAGGGTCAGGTCTGTGGACTCGAAAACCACCTTTATGGATAAATAACCTCAAGCCCAGGGAGGTGAAGAGACGTCCATAAGGTCACACCAGTTTTGTGGCAGCAGAACTAAGAACATAAGTCTTCTGAAGGCCTGCCAACAGTTCATTCCACTAGGGGACAGAGGTGGCAACAAAAGGCAAAACAAAACCTGGCTTGGGGCCAAGGAAGGCTTCAAGGACATTTCCCAGGAAGCACCATGAGCTCCTGGGTACAGAAGTGAAGCTGTTCTGTTTTGTCATTTTCTTCTCTCAGAACAGTTGCAAAATGATGCTTTCTAGTATGAAATAGATGCATCTGGCCACTAATGTTGAAGAAGAAGGATTATTCACAGTTCCATACTGCTCTCAAAAGTAGGTACAGAAGATACACTATTATTTAGAAATAAAATGGGTCAGAAAACAAACAAAAACACACCACCATGCCTAGAGAAAAGAGGACAGGCCACTGGCAAACTCCTTTATGCAACGCCGTGCCATAGGGCACCTGTTTTCAAGGATGTGTGCCAGCAGGTCTTGGCCCCATGGGAGGACAGAGCCACCAGGTCAGCGGGAGAAGCTCTGGGCAGCTGGAGGACAGCCTGAGAACATCCAGGCTATCACCAGCACCCAACCCAAGAGCAGACAGGATCTTGTAGTGATGGTTCGGGCCATGACACAGACTGCACGTGGCTGCGGCATCCGGGAAATGCATGCCCCACACAAGACTGCCAACACGCGGAGCAGGTATCTCCATCTAAATATCCAAAGAGAGTCTACCTTAGTCACAGGCAAGAGCTGGCAGCCAACAGTGCTTCCCTGAGTTTCACTCACTACCGAAAGGAACGGGAGAAACTGGGCATTGATGGAATCACAGCCACTGAGGCTCATGTTTGCAGCAAGGTGTGTATGCAAAGGCCTGGGCCAGGGCCAGCCTCCATGAGACAGCTGTCAAAGGGAAATAGGTTCCTAGGGAACTGTACAGCAGGTGGTAGAAACAAAAGTTCTTATAACACCAGAGACCACTGCCATGAGTTCAGCGTCCTTAAATGGTTTATCTCAGCAACATCTTCAAACTCTCAAATCATTTCAATGTGTCTGTCCAGGGCTGAAACGTCACAATTAACTATAAAATATAAAAACTAATATAAACACTGAATATAAATAATAACATAAATATAAAAAGTGAGCCATCAAGAAGCCCTATGTAGGGAAATTGTGATATACTCAGCTGGATCACAGAGAATTTAGCTTTTCGTCAACACTTGACAATTTTTTTATCAATGGGGTAGTGTAAAAAAATCACTCGAATATTACAGAAGGGAACATGGAAATGATTTTCTTGAGACAAAGAGAATCAAAGAGAAAGTGAGAAATGCACTGGTAGCTGTCTCTCAAGTTGAGAGACCCGACTGGCCAGGTTGTGAGTGTGATGTGTCAACATGGCATTTAATAAAACGGAGTGAGTCTGGGTTTATGTTTATGTTTTCTCTGAACATCCAGGACAATCCATATCTGTCTGAAGAACCACCAAACACTTGCCATCACAGCCAGCAACCTGTACTGGGGAGTCACAGCTTTCTCATTAAGAGAAATGAAGGAAGAAGGAGAAGGGCTGTCCTTCGTCAAGTGCTATACAGACACCTTTTATGCAAGAAGCAAACTTGCAAGATTAGAAATAGAAAAGACACCTACTGACAATCGAGCATTTGCCATGTACCATGCACAGCATCTAACTGCACTAACCCCATGTCCCACAGGAGGAAACAGAGGCATCAAAGAGGTTCACAAATTGCCCCACTTGCACAGCTAGTCAGTAAAACCCCCGAATTCGAATTTGAACCCTGGTCTGCGTGCTTGCCTACAGAGTTATGTTTCCTGGAACACTGCAGCAGCCTGAACAAGTGACAACAAGGACCTCAACCACCACAGAGCAAGAGCTGGGAGTGGAGCGCAGGGTTCAGACCCACACCCATGTAGGACTTAAAATGGGCACCAACTGCGGCTGGCTTGATGCACAGCATGAGGAAGGCAAGGAATTGAAACTGACTCCCACATTTCAGGCTTGAAAGAAATTTGCAGATTTTCCAAAATGTGATCATGTTTACTTAAAAAATGTTATCAGTATCTACTGAAACCTTCAAGGACTTGATGAACAGCTCATCAAAACTATGTTTCTGTATTTACTTTCCGATCCCAACTCTCAGATGCGTGACTGCAGCTTCATCCTTCTCTGGGGCATTTTATAGTAAATCTTTCCAAGTAAAAGTCCATTCACAGAGACACTGGCACTCTATGAAAGGTTATGAAATGCCTTCCTTGCTTTTTTTCTCAGGAAACTATGATCCTCACCTGAGTTAGGCATGAAAATTATCAAGAATATCAGAGCCACTTTGGACTTCCTCTGAAAAATCACAGAGAAATTGGAGAAAATCACACAATGCACACACTCACATACACACACACACATTTTTTGTTGTTTGGTACTCTTGGTTCATGCCGTTATTCTTAATGATGGGGTAAGGGTGGGGTTCACAGTGTATTCAAAGATTCTGGAAACCTTTCGATTTTTTTTTTTGTAAAATTTTGTGTGCCAATAGATAGAAGCACTTCTCTAAGGAGACTATCAGTAGCTCACATTAAATGTTCAAGAGGATCGAAGACCTGAAAAAAAAAAAAAGACTAAGAGCCACATGGCTGTCCTTTATGGGACTCTGCCATTAATCCACCCACGGACTAAACAGCCTACTTAGGAGACATCAATAAGCAGAACAGCAGTTCCTGCAGCTGCTCCTCACGGAGACACAGGTCAGACAGCCAGGCATGTTTTAAATTCTGCAAAGTGACAGCCATTTTTGCCATCTATTTGTTAGGCTAATGGAGAAAAATCATCACCTACATAATTAAACATAACTGGCTACAAAGCTTCAGTTAAGACGGCAGTGAAGAATGGCTGATTGTGTATTTTTAAACTCTCATTTTAGAGACTATGGCCTTGTTATTGAACACTTGTCACAGATTAATTCTGAGTCCCAAACTGCTGTGATGATTATACCAGGAGTCGTTCTACAAATAGAGGACACAGAAACCATGGGTTTCACAGAAAAAAATGCACTTTAATAAGTTGGTAAATGTAATTCCTACAGTTCCTTTGTGAATCTATTCTACTATAATCTCAGATACAGAAATTCTCATTCCCCTGGGTTCCACTGACCTATTGACAGGAAGTTTGGTGCACGTGCACATGTGTGTGTGCGCGTGCATATGCATGTGCGTGTGCGTGTGCGTGTGTGTGTGTTATATATCCAGTGACCCTAACCTAACCACTGACTGAATTATGGTCTCAGAAACAGAAAGAAAGCACAGACCAGAGCGGGTGAAATATTGCTGAATTTAGGCAGCTTTAGACTAACAAAGATATTTATGAACAAAGAAAAAGAACCCACACAGCATAAAATAAGGAACTACACAGAAAGAATTCTTGAAAGTAACTCCTAAAGTTGTGTGACAATTCATTGGCCGTAACTGACTGGACTCCATAAATCCTCTGAGCCTAATGTCTAAAATAATAAATCCACATATTTTTTCCCGAATGAGTAAACTCTCCCAGGGAAGAGGCGAAGATACTTCTAATTACAGATTTCCTTTTACTGCAGGAGAAGAGCCTTGGGACAGTCCACCCTTGACTCTAAATGCCACCACTTTCTTCTTTTAATTCCCTTTCTCTGAACAGGACATTGGGCCTCCAGCTGGAAGAGCTGATCTGTGCTTCTGGCTCCATGGCTTCAGATCCTCGGAAGGGCTTCACAGCCCTGGATCTTAGTCCACACTGTTTCAGAGAGGTTCTAAGAGAAGAAAAGGCTCTGAGCCACAAGAGCAGGATGAAGCCTCAGTTTTGCCCCAGAACAGAGACAGAACATGAACAGAGACTCGCTCTGCTCCTTTGAGTCAGAGCGGCCGGTCTGCTTCCATGCCTGCATGTGGAAAGGCCACACTGCACAGTTGCCCCCTGCCCCCACATGCCTGGTGTTTGAAACCCTGACCAAGCATCTGAATAAAACTGATTTCAATACACGTTTTGATTTTTGGCAGGGACACACACGAGTCTGATTCCTAAGACACTGCATCCTTCATGGCCAGTCTTGTTACATCACACGTTCTGACTCTCCTACATCTTCGTGGCTTCTAGCTGCCTTGAGATCCTGGATGGTGGTCCCATCCAAGCACAGCCATCAGGTCTCAAGCCTGGCCTATGTCCTTGGGTTGAACCTCCCATCTGGAAGGTCAAAGCAATGCCTCCACTGGCTCCTGGTCTGACCAACATTCTGACCTGGAGTGAGCACCACAGTAAGGGCATGGAATGGGCACAGGGTGAGATGAAATGGGGGCTGCAGGGACACTGCACTGCCCCGGTCAAAGCCAGCCAGCCCTCAGTGAGAGCATCCACACTTGGAAGCAAGACAAGGTTTCCAGAAGCCAATTCAGCAGGGACTGGGGAGAGCACACTGGGAACAAGCACTGTGCTCTGTCAGCTGGGGACTTACATGCTTAGTGGGACAGACCCTGAGTCTTGTCACGTGGCAGCAGTGGGGGCACCAGGACCTACACAGAACTTGAACCTGTCTCAGGAGTTCCCGCTGTGGCTCAATGAGTTACAAACCCGATTAGTTTCCATGAGGATGTGGGTTCCATCCCTGGCCTCGCTGGGTTAAGGATCTGGTGTTGCGGTGAGCTGTGGTGCCGGTCACAAATGCGGCTCAGATCCCACGTGGCTGTGGCTGTGGCATAGGCCAGCACTGCAGCTCTGATGCAACCGCTAGCCTGGGAACTTCCATGTGCAGCACTGTGTCCCTTGGGGGAAAAAAAAAAAACCTTGTCCCACTGTGGACCTCCATCTGCACACAAGGGCCCCAGGAAGCTCCCATCCTGCAGTCCACCAGGTCCCGCCCTGAGGTTCTAAGTCAGAAGGTTTCAGGAACACACACGTAAGTGTTTTCCAAAGCTCTCTGGAGTGACAACTGGGTTGAGAACCAATAAAAAGATATTCGGCCCTTCTTAAATGTCAGACACCAGCACTTGCTCCTCTTTCTTTCCGCACTGGTGACACCTCTTCTCCCCTGTTCTAGCACCATGTCCAAGATTCTAACCACTGGCCTTTTCATATACTAAAATGTACTAAAAGTAACTCAACAGATACCATAAAAAGTGAAGCAAATAAAAAGTCTTAGCTTCTTACTCCTGGTTAAAATGCAATATAATGATGCAATCTGAGGCAGCTTTTAAATCAGATGGCCCCTGGCATGATGAAAGCACAGACTGAGAAGAGAAAGAGCCCAGGAAGGTCTGGTACCCTGGGTGCAGATGGTTCCTGAAGCTGCCAGCCTCTGGTGCCAGGAGTCCCAGGGTGGAGCAAGTCCACCTGGGCACAGCTGGGGAGGTCCTGGCATAGGAGAAGGAGGTCCTGACACAGGATCCCTCCAATGTGCTTCCCGACCCACACCTCCAAGCAGCACATCAAAACAGATACCTGGCACCTGATCCTTGGGCGGACATAGGCCAGGAATGTCTGCTACGAGGAAGCAAGATCCATGCTTATTTGTTATGTGTGTGTTACATCCTATGTCCTTCATTGCACAGTAACCCAAGGAGGCAGGAATGGTGATGCCCACTACTTTACAGATGAGGACACAGCCTAGATGGCCTGGCCAAGGTCACAGAGCTGGGAGGAGGCAAGGCTGGGTGTCCACCCAGGCAGACCAGTCCCACAGCACACATGGAATCACTAAGGCTTGGATCGGCTCTGTTTTGTCATTTTCCAGCAAAGCCTTCAACTCAAATAAGCTGGTGTTTCATCTAGGCAAAAGACTGCATTCAGTGGATTCCCTGAAGTGTCAATTCCTTGCAAAAATATGACCTGCAGAGGCTCACCTTGGAAAACAGCTCCATGGGTGCTGCTGCAGCCGCCTCCTCTTTCAAGAACTGCTCCCAAGACCAGGGGTCCTGTGCAGCCACTGCAGGGCCTGGAAGGAAAACACAGTGACTTTCCTTGAGACAGTCAGTGACAGAAAAATGATGTCATTGAAAACAAATCCAAAAAACAGCCTAAGTCCTTAAACTGATCATCAGAAGGCCCATTAACCAGTAGGAAGGAGCCTTATCACTGTGAGTATTCGGTGAAGTCATGTAACCCCTCACCCCCAGCTGTTTCTAGGGCAGAACAGCCTTAGGAACACGTTTGGGCTCAGCCTGCTGGTGACACTCAGAACACATGCCCCCAGCTCCTCTTAAAGGAGAGGGAACAGGCACAGGTTTTCTAGAAGATGCTTTGGCTAATTTTAAGGTGACGGACCCAAAAAAAAAATGTTTACAATCTCCTTCACTTCTGTATGTCTTCTTCCTGGTGTGAATGAATGTCAATTGGTACAACCTGTCCAAAGGCCATGTGGGAACTTGTCAAAAGCCTTAAAAAATTATTTGCATACTTGGTACCAGCAATTCTCCTTCTAGGAATTTGTCTTAAATACATTAAGGTGATGTGCCCAAGAGTTCATCCTAGAATTCTTCATAACGGGGAGACACTGGGAACAAACTCAAGGTCCACCAAGAGGCTGACTGAATGCTCTGCAGATGAGCCATTGTAATGACAGGCCATAAACTGACACTGCAGAAGGCTGTTCAATGGCAGAGAACAGCTAGGTTAATAAAAAGCAGTTTAGGAAGTAAAATGACCCTTTTTGGGGGTAAAACACATAACGGAAATAAAAAAGACTAAAATCAGGAATCTTAATCGAGGTCATCTTCAGGTGCCAGGATTATAAATAATTTCTTTCCAATTTTCTTTGTACTTTAATTTTCTGCATTTTTAGATGAATAGATATCCTTTGTAATTCAAGAAAAATATCATTTTAAATAATAAAAATCTGACAAAGAGGATTAATAATTGCTTGAGGTTTACATTCTATGTTCTAGTAATTCCTCCTCGAGGACGAACAGCTAAGGAAATAGTCATGATAAAAGTTGACGGGGAAAATGTACATTGCGACATTATCACAGCAGAAATGCAAAGTCATAGTAACATGGGAGAAAGGTTAAATAAGTGATGTTTATATCTACATATAAACATATACACATATATCCATATACCATTATGAAGTTGTCAAAAACTGTACTGTTTAAGTAACAGAACATCTTGAGAACTTTCTGGATTAAGTCAAAGTCAAAGTAAGGACACAAACAGTATCTATTTCATGAGTCTGAATTTTAAAACGCATATTATTACGTACATTAAAACATTCATTTTCAACATATGTATAAAGCCCCTTCTCCAGGACAGGCACTATGCGTATATGTGTATCCACACATACAAACACACACCCAGAGGAAAGAAACTGGAGAGAAACAGATAAATATTAACAGTGGTTATATGTGGGTGGTGTGATTAATGTAAATATTCTGTCCTTACTTGTTACTTTCTACAGTTTAAAAATTCTTTACAAGCATTATTATAACCATACACACACACCTGCACAAACACACAGTCATATACAAACATCCTTGGAGAAGATTGGTCAAGAAGTGCTATGTGAGCCTTAATTTTAACATGTCTCTTGCTGTAAAATGTTCCTAAAGAAGGTACAGATGGTAAAAGGTCAGATTCACAAATATACTGGTGGTGACAGGTGGCAAGGTACATCTCGAAGTCAAACATTTGAAACCTCTTAAGACAATAAAGGAACTTGATGGAATAACAAACACAAAACCCCATCAAGTTGTGCAGGAAGAATTAGGGTAGGCTTTTAATCATTTAAAAAAATATTTTCTAGAGTTCCCTGGTGGCCTAGCAGTTAAGGACTTGGCATTGTCACTTGTTGTGGCTCAGGTTTAGCCCAGGAACTTCCACATGCTGTGGGTAGTCTATAAAAAATTAAAATAAAATAAAATAAAATTTTCTGAGTGCCTCTTAATGTGCAAAGAAACATGCTGTTTGCTGGAATAAAATTATGACCAGTCCCCTGTCCAGTAAATAATAAATAAATAAATAATAGGCACTATTTTTCCCCTGATATTCATATATACAATTGACCTGCATTTTTAAGCTCAGATTATAAGGAAAAAATTCATATCAATTTATAGTTTAAATAAGACAGAGCATGTGCATTTATATTTATTATTTATCAATCACAACACACTGACATGTTCTTGCTAAGAAATACACTTACTAAAAGTATATGAATTTTAAAAAACACTTTAAATAAGGCTAAGAGAATTGTCATCAGGGGATTTTCTGCCTCTGTTTGGAAACAGTGTGACCTCTCGGTGTGAATTCCTCCAAGGAGCTTACAGTCTGCTGGCCCATCTCAGCTCCATTTCTACCCCAACAGTACTGTGTTTTGCTAAACAGAGAAGGCAACTTGACAAACCCTGAAGATTCTCTGGTAAGATTATTCAACATCCCTATTTTCACATAAGCATTTTACTACATTACAATTATAAGCTTTACCAAAAAACATTACAGCAGTGTTGGCTCTAAGGCAAATGTAAATATCTCATTTTCTACCACAGCTGCACTGTTAAAAATATTTGCGTGTGAGGAGTGACATCACCACAATGGTGACACAGGTCGTTTCAGACTTCACTCCGCTCCCATTCCAGACCAAGACACACTGGGAGACCCTCCACCTGGTGCATGAGGCTGAAGGCGCCCTGCAGCCCAGGGACCCAGACAGATGCAAGGAAGGGGAGGGAAGGGGCTGCAGGGCTGCTGACCACACCCCTCTCCCACAGGCCTCCCCAGCCTCGGCTTCTCCAGTGGAAAGAGGACCCGAGGGGACACCCACCCCTGCATTACAGGTCACTAGGTGGGAGCCACAATTCTGATTCCACCCCAGGGGGACTGCAGGGGAACCTGGGGGCTCCACGCTGGGGACTGATGGAAAGGGGGAGGGGCTTGCAGCATGCACAGGGATCTTGCAAATGGAGTGCACACCTGCATCATCCAGGTGGCAATTCCAGCCAGTGGCTCTGCTCAACTGCAGAGCCAAAACAGGGCACCTTCTGACCAGGGAACTCAAGGGGAGCAGAGCTGCCTCAGTTGATCCTCAAACAAAGAGTTCTATCGGGCCCACTGGGGTTTGCACAAGCCCAGGCTGTGTGCTATATCCCAGCCCTACCCCGTGGAGACAGCCTTTCAGACCTACCAACCAGAAGGGTGGGAAGAGTTTGGAAGAAGGGTGGCCTAGTGGCACCTGAGCCAGGAGGAGGGGGCAGAGTCGATGGTCTGCAGAGCAAAGCCAGTGGCCTGCCCAGCCAGGGAACTCGGAGTGCAGGTCAGCTCGAGAGAGAACAACAAACATAGAGCTTTGCCGGCTATGGAGCTGCTTCTCTCTCTGTACCCGGGCGGGGGCTCGAACTCACAGTCCTGCTCATCACCGACAACAGCCTGTCTGGCCAGGGAGCCCAGCCAGAGCACACAGGAGGCTGTGAAGATCGGTCCACAGCCCTCAGCACATCAGCGCCTGAAGAGACAGCACAGCCTGGGCTTTCTCTGTCTGCAGAGCAGAACTGGTGGCCTCACCTGAACAGGAATTTGGTGCCCACTCAGCCCCTGATTTGCCCCCTGAATAGTGAACTATTCAGGCCTGGGTCCCATCTGCAGTCCTGCTGGGGAGGGAGGCTAACTCATGCCCCATCCACCACTGGATACGCACCCCTGACCGTACAATGAGACTGACCCCCAGAGTCCAGGCAACTATGGAGCCACCCTCCAGCCCTACCTGCTGGGAACCAGCCATCCTGTCCTGCCAACTGCCCCTGGCCAGGCCAGCACCCCAGCTTCCACCCCCATTGCTTATTTAGATTTAAACATAAGCTCCCAAAAGATGGGATCTTGTTGATTATGTTCATCACTGCATCCCTGGAGCGATAATCACGTCTGGCCATAAATATTTCTTTAATGAATTAAAGGGAAGAAAGAAGGCAGAAGAGTGCTGTGTTTGGCTTCAAAAATGAATTCAAAGATACCTATTTAGGGAGTTCCCATTGTGGCACAGTGGAAACAAATCCAACCAGTAACCATGAGGTTGAGGGGTTGATCCCCGGCCTTGCTCAGCAGGTTAAGGAGCCAACATTGCCGTGAGCTGTGGTGTAGGTCACTGACATGGCTCAGATCTGGCGTTACTGTGGCTGTGGTGTAGGCTGACAGCTATAGCTTTGATTCGACCCCTAGCCTGGGAACCTCCATATGCCACAGGTACAGACCTACAAAGCAAAAAAAAAAAAAAAAAAAAAAAAAAAAATTCCCTATTTTGACCAAGTCATTTCTTAATTTCCAAGAGAGAAAGCCAATTATGAGACAGCACTGCTTCAGGCACTGAATTATTTTATTTGTATGTACTTTTCTCAGCATAGTACAGATATGACATTCTTATACAACATTAGATACACATGCAGGTTTGTAAACCCTAAATTTAACTATGCACACCAGCTACAGCAGAATGTTCCAGTTATTACTCTTCTGTCAAACATTACTAATACACAAAATATATTTGATTACATACTATCAGTCACTTAAACAGACCAATATATGCCAGGTACCAAATTGGGTGGTTTGTGTGTGTGTGTGTAATGTGTATGCTTCCACTTACTCTTTACAACATGGAATATTAGATTTACAATCTTATAATTCTTAGAAACTGAGGCTTACAGAGGTCAAACATAAGGAGAGTTTGGATTTAAACGAAATTTCTAGCCCACACACTCCTGCTATATAATACTTCTTTCCTGCAACCCCAAGTCCAGGCCCACATGAGCCATCAACAGAAGAGGTGGGTGAGAAGAATTGTCCTTGACCCAGCCAGTACTGCCAGCAGACCTCTGGCGGAGGGGTCAGCTATGCACGTGATGGTCCAAGGAGGGCTGTGCTTCCAGGGAGAATTCAGCTTTGGACGGAACAGTGGAGGATAGGGGTCAATCCTGAGAAGAAGGAATCGAAGAATATGGCCAAAGAAAGGAGCTGAACAGAACACAAGCCAAGAGCAGGCAGGGGCAGTGCGTGGACGGGCTGGAGGCCAGTGGTGTGCTGCAAGTGTTTTAGAAAGCACATGTGCACCAGAACCAAGCCAAGGCCTCAAAGACAGCAGACACCACAAGGCAGGGGGTGAGCTCCTAGAAGCGCCCCTCTCACAATGTGCTCTCCATGTCTGATGGGACTGGGCAGCAACGTCACCCTTGGAAAAGGGGTTGGCACACTGAGTATGATGTACTCTAGACCAGATGCCCCTTCAACCTGAGAGATTTTTTCAGATTCTATAAACCACAATTGTGACCTACTCTATCATTTCAGAACTGGAGCTCTGAATAGTTCAATTTAATTAAATTAATATAAAAAGCCCTTTACTCCTTTATTTCAATTCTTTACATGAAGAGTCCTCCATATGTGTGTGCTAGCGTTTTTTGTTCTCAGCTCTTCTTATAAAAACCCATAACATAAAAAGCATAGCCTGCTATTTAAATATGGAAAGAAGCCCTAGTTGTCATCTAGGTCTGTGGTTTTTTTCAAACATTATATTTCTATCTTGTAATAACCCATTACAGAAAAGAATCTACTGAATTGCTTTGTTGTACACCTGAATCATTGTAAATCATTGTACTTCAATACAAAAAAAGAAAAAAAACATAACAGTATATTGTTACTTGAAGGCGATTTAACATATTTAATTATATTGGTGATTTTTAAATCTCTCTTCCTCATTTAAAAAGTGATTCATACTAGGAGTTCCCATTGTGGCTCAGCAGGTTAAGGACTCAAACTTGTCTCCGTGAGGATGTGGGTCTGATCTCTGGCCTAGGTCAGTGGGTTAAGGACCTGGTGTTGCCACAAGCTGCAGGCAAAGGTTGAAGATGCAGCCTGGGTCCCACATTGCCATAGGCCTCAGGTGCAGCTCCGATTCAACCCCTAGTCCAGAAATTTCTATATGCCACAGATGTGGCCATAAAAAAATTTTTTTTAAAGTGATGCATGCTGATTTTAAGTTAATTGCAAAAAAAAAATAACCTGTCAATGAATAAAGTTATATGTTAAATTGCTTTGAGGATTAAATGTATGTTAAATTTAACCATATGTTATAGAATCAAAAATAGATAAAAACTGCTTTCAAAAATAATAGCAAAAAAATTAAAATGTTTTATCAATTTTGGAGGCTATAAAATTTCTCTCTAGTATGACTCCATTTTTACTTACAAAAATAGTTTTTAGGATTCCCAACATTAGAAAGCCCACAGTACAGTTACTCTACCCAATACTCTGGCCACTCGGTGTCACATTTGTCCCCCTCCAAGAGCATAGGCTGAAAAGCCACTAACAGATGAACCCTCACTTGGCAAAAAGAACATCTAATTCTAGGAAACTGCACAATATTTATTAGTGATTTTCTGAACTAAAATTAAAAGCAGCAGGAGGTGAAGAATGAACCAACTGTCGTTCTTAAAGATGGAACCATGCGGGACTTCCCATCGTGGCTCAGTGGTTAACGAATCTGACTAGGAACCATGAGGTTGTGGGTTCGATCCCTGGCCTTGTTCAGTGGTTTAAGGATCCGGCATTGCCGTGAGCTGTGGTATAGGTCACAGATGCAGCTCGGATCTGGCGTTGCTGTGGCTGTAGTGTAGGCCAGGGACTATAGCCCCAATTCGACCCCTAGCCTGGGAACTTTCATATGCTGTGGGTGCAGCCCTAAAAAGACAAAAAAAAAAAAAAAAAAAAAAAAGAAGTTCTAAAACAATGTGAGGACTCAACAAGGACCACTAATTTGAGGAACTGGAGAGACTTATGTAGCCTTTACTTGAGACTTTGAACTCAGAGACTGACTACAGATGTCAGAAAAGCTGGGGCCTGAAGCTGGAGAAGAGCTGGAATCAAAGACAGGTGGTGGGATGAGCCTCAGGGTGGTTTCTGCAAGAAAATAAGGGAAGGGCTCTGGTCCAAGAAAGCCTGGGGATGAAAAGGAGGAAGGTTGGAGCACAGTCTGTGATGAGGACAAGGTCACAGGCAGGCAGGTGGAAAATGTAAGCTTCAGGAGTAACGGGCTCCAAGAGCTCTCAGACTACGGTGACGGAGGAGTCATGCAGGACAAAACAGAGAAGAGCAGTGCAAATACAGTCAATAATCTGTAATAACTTTGTATGGGGACAGGGTTACTAGATGTATTGGGGTGATCATTTCATATGAAGTGTCAAATCACTAGCAGCTCACCAGAAACTAAAAGTAATAGTGTACGTCAACTGTATTTCAATACGACAAAGTAAAACCCCCCCAAAACCAATGCAAGCCTGGTGTGCTCATTGCTTGAACAAACAGGGTCTTCTGTGATGCAAACCCTATGTTAGGTGCTAGTGATTTAAAAAAGAGTAAGATACGGTTTTTCCCCTTCAGGAGCTTATAGCTTAGCTTAATGGGGAACCAGGTAACTACTATACATGAGGAAAATGCAACTGCAGAGCCAAGAGCTAAGGGCCATGAGAACACAGTGGACACAACAATCAACACCATCCTCAGGGCATTATTCACTACATTTTCATTTTTCATTCAACAAACATTAACCAAATGCTTAAGATATGCTAGAAGCTTATAAGACAAGAAACAAACAAAAATCCCTAACTTTACCCACGGTAAATTCTAGTGTGTGAAGACAGATAACAAATAAGTAAAGTATTTATTGTTAGATGGCAATAAGCGTTAAAAAGAAAATAAAGCAGAGAAAGGGATTGTTTAGGCAATATTACCAGGAGAGGCTCAGTAATTTTAAGATACGGTGACTTGTCACTAGAAAGAAGGGACACAAGAAGACAATGGAGTGACATCTTTAATGAAATGTAACCATAAAATTGCGAAGTAAGAATTACACATCTAATGAAACATTCTCCAAAAAGGGTGAAACATTTCATATTCATTAAAACTGATTTCAATATGTCTACATTTCGCTTATAAAATACTTTCCATTCTTGACTGAGTTCTTCCTCATTCCCAGAGAATTCATTTTGTCTCCTGAAGACATTCTTATAGTCTTTTTTAACATTTAAGTTTCAATCTACGAGGGCATAATTTTTACATAGATAGATGGTTGGTGTGGTGAGTACAACCTATTAAATAATCGATGGTTTGTTCTCCTAAACTGACTACCCATATATACTGTGTTTATTAGCCTATACGCCTAACACACTACGTTCTCACAGCTCTTTCTGGTTTCTCTCGTCTGTTCCACAGATTCTTGGTCTGATACTATACCACCAGGATGTTTAGGATTTCAGTATACAATAACTCTATCTAATTTAAATTAAAACCAATTGGGCCTTTATTTTGGAATTGAGTTAACTATTAATTTGGGGGAAGTTGACATTTTTGTGGTCTATATTTCCATTTGTTCAGATATTCATTTATATCCACCAATAGAAGTTTCTAGTTTTCTTAACAAGGTCCTTCACATTTCTTGTTCAACTTATTCTAAATATTTTATATTTTATTGCTTTTATGGGGAAAATTTTTCCCTTTTCAATTTCTAGGTGCTAATGTCTGACATACAGAAAAAGCTAATGACTTTTTATACTTATCCTCTATCAAACCACCTCAACTTTCTTAGATTAATTCTAGTGGTTTATAATCAGGTTCTCTCTTGGGTTTTCTAGGTATACACTCACACTATCTGCAAAAAATATACAGCTATACAGCTTTATCTTTTTCCAAAGTTTATACCACTCATTTAATTCTGTTTTTTATTTCCTTCACTAAAATCTCCAAGACAATACTGAATAGCAATGATGATAGTGAGCATCTCTACTGCCTGACTTCACTTTACATGTTTTTGATGTTTAGCCTTTAATACATTTGTTATTACATTTTGGTAAATAATTTTTATTATAATCAATGCTATTTTACTTATGAATTTTTTTAGGAATGGCAGACCTCTAGGTCTGTCACTAGAGGAGAATGAATGAATGAAA
The DNA here is from genome assembly GCF_054392235.1 of Sus scrofa. Lineage (NCBI taxonomy): Eukaryota > Metazoa > Chordata > Mammalia > Artiodactyla > Suidae > Sus > Sus scrofa. The sequence continues at coordinate 105,413,765 of NC_139388.1, read as the reverse complement.
ATTTTGCCAAAAGCCTTTTCAGTGTTAAAGATCACCGTATGACTTTTGCCTTTTAATCTTTTGATGTATGAATCATGTTTACAGATTTTATAATACTGAACTCTATTTCATCACTGAATTTCACATTACTGGATAGATACCCTCCTTGTTAATAGGATATCATTTTTCTAATACATTTCTGGATTATATTTAAAATTTCATGCTTGTATTTTATGTGATATGCATTTGCAGTTGAGAGTTTTGGGGTTGTCCTATATTCCTCAGATTTCACATGCTGGCTTCATAAAAAATAATTTTATTATACATCTTAGAAGAGTCTGAATATCATTGGAATTATCAGTTCTTTTAAAAGTTGAACAATAGTTCAGCTGAGATCCTGGATGGACCTCCTCTTACAGTCTCTTCTACTCTATGACCTATTCAAATATTCAACTTTTCTTGGGTGCATTTTGATAATCATCAGTTTGTTAGGAAATCATCTAGTTCCTCCAGAGTTCCAAATGTGTTGCTATAGAAATGCCTGTATTTTTCTCCCTTGCTTTTTTTTTTTTCCTTAAAAAAAGTCTTCCACATCTTTAGTATTCCTTTCTCATTTAGTAATTAAGGTTAAGATGTACATGGCTCAGTGGTTAACAAATCCGACTAGGAACCATGAGGTTTCGAGTTCAATCCCTGGCCTTGCTCAGTGGGTTAAGGATCCGGCATTGCCATGAGCTGTGGTGTAGGTTGCAGACATGGCTCAGATCTGGCGGTGCTGTGGCTCTGGCGTAGGCTGACGACTCCAGCTCTGATTAGACCCCTAGCATGGGAACCTCCATATGCCACGGGAGTGGCCCAAGAAATGCAAAAAGACAAAAAAAAAAAGTGTACATGGAACATGCTTGTTTTAGACTCAAGAGCATGAGTAAATGCTGACAGCATTAACGAGACCAAGAGCAAAGAGAAAAGGAGATGGGGGAGTGTGAGAACATGGTGAAGGACAAGCAAGGGGAGCCCACTTCTGGTGTGGAGCTACGAACGTGCATTGAGGTGCAAACGACTGGGGTACCATCCAGATAACACAAGTCATCAGGAGAAAACGTGCAAAATGAGAGGAGCATCACAGCTGAAACACAGCTGGAATCTCAACACTCCAATGCAAGGTAGAGGGTAGAGGGTAAAACCAATGGAAGAGACAACAGCCAGGAAAGACTGAAGTATCAGGACACAAGGAGAGGGCAGGTAAAGCAGGAGGAGGAGGAGAGGGGACAGCAGGGGAGAGGAGGATGCTGGTCACCACCTCAACTGAGATAGAATCAGACCTGCGACACAGACACAGGGATGAGAACAAGGAGAAGCTTCCAAATAGGTGAAGGGTCACCTGATCAAGGGTTTGAGTGCAGATCGGGATTCCTGAGGGGGCCAGGTCTGTCACTAGAGGAGAATGAAGAGCTAAGGAAGCTCCGAGTTCTCACGGGAATACATAGTGACGGGGAGGTGTACCATGAGAAGATGTTTGCGTCAGATTCCCCTGTGTTAAATGATTTCCTCTTTGACACCTAGTAGATGTGAGGCCAGCAGGTCTACGAAAATAACTTTCATCACCAAGACACCATCAAGAAGACCTTTATAATGATGGGTTGATATTAAATACTCCCCCATGAGTACCATGCTATAAGTCATCAAATTAACATCCGTCTCTCCAAGATGGTAATATCTTTCTCATAAAGTGACTGACTATGTATTTCCCTTGACTTTTTCTTCTATGTATTCTAGAGACATCTAACGTAATCCGGTAAATATAACAGAGCTTTGGTTGTTATGGCCACTTCATTAATTTAATTAATCCTGTCGATCAGAATTTAGGCTTTCCCGTCTTCAAGATATCCCCTGCTGGGCTTCAAATAATGGACACACTTAAAATATTATTCAAGACTGTGTTTTCTCCTGACACTGAAAGGGTTTACAATAAATTACTTCCCAAATCATATCTTATCCTCATGGTTGCTAACCTTTCAAAACACTAAGCACTTGCAGTGAATATAAGTTTAAAATCCATGAAAGAAGACTGAATTTCAGTTCACTGGCATACCATTTGGGGCCAAAGAGAATATTTTATTAGTTGGAAGATAAATTAGCACTATTTAAAGGAAGTTTTTAATGTGAAAACATCTAGAAGAGTTTCCTGAAAAGCATCTTGCGAGCAGCAGAGAAAACTGCACTTGCTTCCAGTGGCTCTTTTCCACCAAGCTCCTCAGGGCTCTCTTAGAATGAGAGCCCCTCATCCCATAACTGCAGATCTCATGAGTGAAAAACCCTCAAGTAAAGGAGCTCAATGACAGCACTGTTGCCTTAGCAACAGGTACAAGACAACTCCCATTTCCTGCAAGGAAGTCCAAAGTGGTTCTGCAATTTAGAACTTGTGGAGGCAGAATAATGGCCCCCAAAGATATCCATATCCTAATGCCCAGAACCTGTGAATATGTTCTGTTACAGGGCAAGAGTGGTTTTGCTGATGAGATTAAGGGTCTCGAGATGGGGAGAATGATTATCTTGGTTTTTCCATGTGGGTCCAATATAATCACAGGGGTCCCTAAAGGTGGAGAAGTTTTCTGGCTGTGGTCAGAGATGTGACTCTCACAGGAAAATCACAGAGATGCTCCTTTGCTGGCTTTGAAGACACAGGAAGGGGCCATGAGCCAAGGAGTGAACGCAGGGAACACTAGATGCTAGACAAGGCAAGGAATAGACCCTTCCCTGGAGCCTCTGGAAGGGACGCAGTGCCCACTCATCACTGACTTTAGCCCAATGGGAACTATGTCAGACTTCTAACCCCAAGCATTGGAACATGATAAACTTCTGCTGTTGGAAACTGTTAAGTCAAGGTTATGGAACCGTAATCAGGAATAACTGATATTTAACAAACTGTTCAAACTCACTGCCAAAGTTTCTAAACACTCAACAACTGTGACAAAGGATCAAATAATCATATTTAACGAGCCTGAAAAATAAGAAGGAATCCACAAACGATAAGTTAGCTTAGGACAATGAGTATCACCTAGCAGGTACCATAGTCTCTCATGTGAACTGAGGTTCACCATATACAATACAGAAACTAGGAAAGAACTTTAAAATGTATCAATAGCTAGTATCTTCCTGTCTCTTGACGCTGGTGCTGGGGGAGCTAATTTATAACAGCACATGCCTACAAACTCCTTTCATTATCCCAACATTTTTTTTTTTTTGGTACAGAAAGCTTATGATGTTAGCTCCAAAATAATTTTTAATATAGTCATAAACCTTCAGAACTGAGAGGTATCTAATAAGTCAGCCAATCGTTTTAAATATGAAAGAAGTGATTTCCCCAAGGTTTAGTTTTGGCATAAACGTCTTATTTCATGGATCCAACGCTCTGATAAGCCATAAACGTGCACTAATTTAAATAACTAGTTTCAGTTCCCAAGTATCCTTTCTATGCTTTAAAAATCATCAGTAAAATATAGTTTCTTTGTCAAATTACATCCTGAATTACTGAATTTAGATTTGCTTTTATAAAAAATTAATTATGGCAACAACTCAGAGAAAAAATCATTGTTCCTAGGATCCTAAACCCTAAGAAGACAACTAGAGATAATTAAAATTGGAAAGAAAAAGACAAACCATGGGCTTATCTTACTGTGTGTTGAAAAGTAGAATACTTTTCAACAATAGTGAAGTTAAAATAGCCGTGTCATAAACTTCCAAACCCTGGCTTCATATATAGCTTTATTCTTAATTGGGAAAAAAAAAAGTTTCTACTTCAAAATCTTTATCGGGAGACAGATCCATTCTGGGTGGAAAGTCTAGTCCTGAGTGCTGTGCAGGGCCCACCTTGGACCTGTGCTGGCCTCTCCTGCTCCCTATGGTGGATAGGGGTCCTCAGTCTTCTGCTCCACCTGTTCCCTGAAGAGCTCCCCCTGCACACAGAGGTTCACCCCCACCTACACACGTGGGAATTCCTCACACCCCTCTCACCAGGCCATTGGAACATTCCACTGACCCTTGGTCTCCACAACTGTCCCTCATGAGTGACCCCCATGCTCCCAAGGTCAGAGAGTGGCATCCCCACTGGATCTGGGGAGGCCTCCCCAAGCCCCCCCCCCGGGGGGGGGCACTTACCAAACCTGCCACAGGGAACTGGGGAATCTTCCCTGCCTCCAACAGTTTAGCAGTGTGTCTGGTCTGGCCGTCTCCTGGAGGCATAGTGCTCTCTCCATCCTGCCCACCCTCCCCAGGGAGAGCCCAAGTCCTGCCCACACAACACACCATCACTCTCCTGCCCCAGCATCCCAGTCCCTTTGTTAACTGCAGCACCACGTCCATGCAGCTCAGTGCTGGTCCTGCCCCTGTATCCGCCCCCCCACACACCAGCTTCCCATCTCGCCAACTGCTTTCTCTGGTCACTTCTTCAGTAAACACGTAGGAGAACCTACTGTGTGCTGGGCTCCAGCTCCATGGACAACAGTGGGTAAAAACAGATACAAGGCTTCACTCACAAGATTTAAAACCTAGTGGGAAGAAAAATCAAATAATCCAAAATATAATTATAATCCACTCTAAACACCTTCACAGAATACAGGTCCTTGACAGCATGGAACAGAGAGCCCAGCCTGGTCTGGGAGATCAGGGGAAGACTTCCCAATAAAAGGCTCTAACGCCTAAACCTGAGGTTCAGCAGCCATGAGCAATATCGGTGTAGGACAATCAGGCCAAAGAAGGTCCCAGAGGGACAGGTGAGGAGCACAGTGGGTGTACAGTGCTGGGCAATCCATGAAACCAGGTCATCACCATCAGGGCACAGGGTGAGAGGGCACACAGCAGGGATGAGGCCGAGGAGATGCTGTGGTCCTGGATCTGCCCGCATCCTGTGTCGCCCAGGCAACAGGAAGTGTTTGGAAGGTTTCAAACAAAGCAAGGCAGAGGCATGGGTGAGATGAGGTGGATCAGGTCACCTCAAGAATGGGGACCTGGGGACACCAGCAGGGATGTCCTGGTAGGGGATGACTGCATGGTTTTAGGTGGATTTCCCCTGGGTATCACAACACAACTCTGGGCTTTGCTTTGAAAGGCAGTGACAGGTGGGGGTGTGTAGCAGGGGGGTGGTCGGGGAGAAGAATAAGGATCCCCAGTTAGAAAAGATGAAAAGAGAAGACAGACTGGAGAAACAGCGGCAAAGCAGAAGCCACAGCCCAGCTACAGACAGCTCACTGGGTGATGTGGCACCTGATGGTCAGGCCAGTGGCCCAGCTGGCAAGGGACTTCACCCTCCAAGACGGCTGGGCACAGGCTCTGACAGGATGAAAATGATTTTAAATCAAATATAAGATCGCTTTATCCCCAGAAAATGGACACATTCATCAAGTTTTCTGAGAAGTTTGTCTACTTTTATAACCCCATATACTTTTAAGATCTGCTCAAACTGCTGAATACCAAATCCATGCCTTATTGTGTTTCCAGACTCTGCATTTCCATCAGAACAGTCACAAAACATTGGCAAAAGTCTTTTGTTTTTACTTGAAGTGCTTTTCCAAAAAATTATTTTCTACACAAAGCTACATTTCAAAGGGGCTTTGCAGGAAAGTCTGGGGAGAACCGTGCTGTGCTACTTCAGTTACATAAGGGAGGAAAAGCCAAATGACTTTTTAAAGGTTTAAATTTCGTATCTGTCTACTCCTTAAAGAAAAAAAAAAAAAGTTCTCCCTTAAGTGGGATAAAGACAGTTTTTTTTAAAGTGCTCCACCTAACGCTAATTCTCTAGTAAATAATGCTAAAACAGTCCTTTAGGGATCTCCTCAGCACAATGTGAGCACCTACATAAGAAGAACCTAAAATTACTAAAAACTAACACCTAAATTCCCAATTTACACTCTTCAAGAAAAATACCATTTGTTGAGTATTTACCAAAAGCTAAACACATTTAAACATCTTCTCATTTACTCCTGACATTTTTATTGGGTTAGAGGTATTACCTATTATTCCCATTTTAGAAGCAGGAAAACTGAGGCTTAGAGACGTTCAACACCTTGAGGGAAGTTACACAGCCCTGAGGCGGGGTGGGGTGGGGGGTGGGTGCTAAGTTGGGGAGGGATCGGGGGGGGGGGGCAGCAATGAGACGGTTAACAGGAGAGATGAGCAAATAATCCACAGGAGCCACACTTCACACTGTCAAAACTGAGAGTCAAACACGTAAAAGCAGAAAACTATAGCAAATCCTATAGGATCATAGATTTCATATACAGAGGTAGACTGACATATATAAAGTTGAGCAGAGATATAAAGCATGTGTATGTATACCTTCATGGCATATAAATCTGTATGTGTGTAGATGTGTGTGTGTAAACATACAGCTATTACTCAAGGAGCAACAGAAAAATATCAGAAAGACACCAAAACCAACCTGCAGGAGCTCCTACTGCCAAACTGAGGTCAATTTGAGCACCAAAATAATGACAAAAATTGATTGCAATCCAATGAATAAAATAAAGAGCCATAAGTCCATATTAAAATAAGTAAAAAAATAGAAAGTTTGGTGAAAAATAGAATATTTACAGCATTTAATTACCTCTCTATATAAAACACTTACTATTTCCAAAAAAAAAAAATCCTAACTACAGCTGAGAAACCTGTCAGACACCATTTAACCAAGAGATCAAAATCATCAGAAATGAGACAAATCAAAATCACGTGCATCTGAGAGGACCCACAAGAAGAAAAAGTGCCATTTCTGGGATACTCCCCAGAAATGCCGAGCCTGAATCTAACCATGAGGTGATGGCAAACCAACCCCAAATGAGGGGCATTTGTACACTAACTGGCCTGTGACCTCCACCGTGTCAAGGTCCAGCCAGTTTAGGGAAGGCTGAGGAACTGGCCAGACTGGAGGATGAACAGCTAAACACAAGGCCTGCTCTGAGCTGGACCCCTTCACAGTCAAGGGCACCATTGGGACTGTGGTAAAAGCTGAATGGGGTCTGCAGCTTGCATGGCAGGAGTGTCTGGCTTTGAATGGCTGCGTCCCAGCTGTGCTGGGTGTGGCCGTGTTTGTAGGAAACACATATCCAAGTATTTGAGGGTAGCGAGGTATCAGGATGGCAAATTGCTCTCTAATTTAGGGGAAAAAAATTCTTTAAACCACATTTGCATATTTTCCATGGGTTTGATATAGTTTCCAAAAAAAAGTTTAAAGTATTTAAGAAAAGAACGTTTTCACTCTACAGTGTTAAGGGAGCATAGGAAGATAAAATAGTCATTAAAAGCAGTTATGTCTGCAAATAAGCCCCAAAGTCCAAATAAAATTTCACATGAAACAGTTTAAGTTCAGCTGAATACTGAAATGCCCCTAAAGAAGCAGCTCTAATCTCAGTAGCAAAAAGTAATTATGCTGAACAAAAATCAAATATGCTTTAAAAGAGCAAAACACATTAGTGGAAAGAATCCTTTGGTTCAATCTCAAAACAGAACAGCAGTCTCTGGTTGCAGGGTCCAGAGGAGGGGAGGATGGGGTGCTCCCCTCAGGCAGGAGATGGCGGTTGAACACCCACAGGCTCGCCCACCTTCCACCTTGGCGAGGCCTCCCAGCTTGAAGGCTTCAGCTGTCTCCACTGGAACTAAGTGCTGCTCTATAACATTTTCTTCTGCTGAATCGATCTAAAACTCAGGGTACTCAGTCCCCTTTCCAGAGTTCACGATTCTAATTACACATTAGGGATCTCTAAAGACAGGTGCAGAGGCCCCTCTGCAGGACGGGCTGAGAGCACAGATAATCCTAATGCTTCTCTAGTGAAGCAGAAGTTTTGTATGATGACTGTTTTCTTACAGTATTAAAGAATTCCTAGAAGTAGAGGTTGTTTGTTTTTAGGGCTGTACCTGAGCCATATGGAAGTTCCCAGGCTAGGGGGTGCATCAGAGCTGAAGCTGCCAGCCTATACCACAGCCACAGCAACACCAGATCTGAGCTCCATCTTCGACCTACACCACAGCTCACAGCAAAGCAGGATCCTTAACCCAATGAGTTAGGCCAGGGATTGAACCCAAGTCCTCAAGGATACTAGTCAGGTTTATTACCACTGAGGCATGATGGGAACAGAGAATTTTTTCAATACATACAATTGACAAAGTTTATTATCAAGAAACATTAGTAGGTTTTTAAAAAGACTATTTTGGTTTTACAATAACTGAAAGACGACAAGCCATTACAGGACATATACAAAGATAATTAAAATAGTAAATATTATCTAAATTAAAAGACTATGTACAAAAATAAACTGAAAATGGTTTAAAGACCTAAATACAAGACATGATATCATAAAACTCCTAAAAGAGAACACAGGAAAACACCCTTGGACCTAAATTGTAGCAATATTTTCTTAGACCAGTCTTCCAAGAGACAACCTACAGAATGGCAGAAAATATTTGCAAATGATGTGACCAATGACAAGGGGTTAATATTCAAAGCATACAAACAGCTCAACATAATGCAGTATCGAAAAACCTAATGCAATCAAAATATGGGCAGAAGATTTAATAGACATTTCTCCAAAGAAGATAGACAGATGGCCAATAGGCATACGAAAAGATGCTCAACATCACGAATCATTAGAGAAATGCGATTCAAAACTACAATGAGGTATCACCTCACACCAGTCAGAATGACTATCATCAAAGAGTCTACAAATAACAAATGCTGGAGAAGGTGTAGAGTAAAGGGATTCCTCATACACCATTGGTGGGAATATAAATTGGTGCAACCACTATAGAAAACTGTATGGAGATTCCTCAAAAACTAAAAATAGAATTGCCATATAATCACTCCTGGGCAATCCCACTCCTGGGCATATATCCGGACAAAATTATAATTTGAAAAAATACAGGCACCCCTATGTTCATTCCAGTATTACTGCAATAGCCAAGACATGGAAATATCTCAAATGTCCATCAATAGATGAATGGATTAAGAAGGTGTGGTACATATACACAATGCAATATTGCTCAACCATAAAAAAAAAAAAAAAATGAAATGCCATTTGCACCAAGATGGATGGACCTAGAAATTATCATACTAAGTGAAATAAGTCAGAAAGAGAAAGACAAATTCCATATATCATTTATATGTTGAATCCAAAATACGACACAAATGAACTTATCTACAAGACAGAAACAGACTCATAAACATAGTGAATAGATTTGTGCTTGCCCAGAGGAAGAAGGGTGGGGAAGGAATGGATTGGGGGTTTGGGGTTAACAGATGCAAAATTATTATATATGTGTATAAATGAATCACTTTGCTATACACCAGAAATAAACACAACACTGAAAATCAACTATATTCCAATAAAATTTCTAAAAGTGAAAACGAAAAATAAATCAACTAAACCTAAATAAAATAAATTTTTAAAAATTAAAAAAAAAATAAAAAATAGAGTTACCAAATGATCCAGCAATCCCACTCCTGGGCATATATTCAGAAAAGATGAAAACTTTAATTTGAAAAGATACATGTTACCCAGTGTTCACAGAAACCAAGACATGGAAGCAAACCAAGTGCCTATCAACAGACAATTAGCTTAAGATGTGGTAAATGTATATGTTGTGTGGAGATATATATATAGTTACCAAAGGGGAAAGGGGGAAGAGAAATTAGGCATATGGGATTAGCAGATGCAAACTATTATACATAAAATAAACAACAAAGATTTACCTTATAATACTCGGAACTATGTTCAATATTCTGCAATAACCTCTATTGGAAAAGAATCTGGAAAAATAAGTACGTATAACTGAATCACTTTGCTGTACACCTAAAATTAACACAATATTGTAAATAAACTATACTTCAATTAAAAGCATAAATAAAAAAGCAAAGAAATGAAAGAGTCCAACATGGTGCATACAAACTGTCTTTATAAGACAGGCTTTATGAACATGACCCTTGCCCTATCGTGTTTTATACAGTCTCATCCATTGAAAGCATCCGCTGACTGATGTCAGGAAGAAAACAAATGTGCTCCCTTTCTTTGCGAGAGCAAATACGTACACTGTGCTAACTCACCCAGAAGTGGAGGGCTTTTGCAACTTAATCAGTTAAAGTCAAAGACTGATTCATTTGTAAGCCAGTATGGAGAATAAAGAATTTCAAAACACATACTGAGAACCACTTGTTGCAGAGCAGTATTTCTGTTGCAGGGCATGTAGACGCTTCAATTATTGATGTTTTCCCCCAAAGCTCATGACTTGGAAAGAAGTCCCCTGCTTCCCCTCTAGTGACAGTTGCACCACTCGATTAAATGCAGTCCCTCAGGTTCAAACACTCACTTGCTCAAACATTCGTGTACTTACTGACTGACAATGCCATCAGCAGATAAGAATCTTCTAAATTAAAACTGATTTGGTTTTCACCTTCCTGAGGCTGATACCCAGCCTTAGGTAGAGAACCGCTGTGGTGGAAATGAACTGATCTCTCACAACACTTAAAAAAAGGCAGACATTAGTTCCACTGACAGAAAATTATTTTGCAAGAAAGCTCCTCTGCCAGTTCACCCAGGACATAAACAAGTGTCTCTAACAGAGGAGTCCAGGGAAAATGCTCAAGGCCATCTCTGTATCTTTCAGAATCACTTAATGAGCCAAACTGCCCAGCAAACTGCTCCCTGGAAGTTAGCACTTTTGGAAGTTTGTGTTCATTCTTCTTCAGGTCATTTAACTAATTAATTCTTCAGAGTTTTAGTAAATCATTCCTTCAGCATACTAAACAATAGTTCCTACTAGCTGAATTTGATCTGATTAAATACCTTTTTTAAAGATGCCTAACTTATGTGAGAGATACACCATTGCATACAAAATTAAAAAAAAAAAAAAAAGCCCTAGGATACGCTGAGAGAAAATAGAAGGGGGAGAAAAATACAAAATAAGGCAAGTAGAGAAGATGATGAGCTTTGAAGGAGCCCACTATTTGCGCAAGGCCAAGGAAGAATCCTCCAGGCAGAAGGAATGATTCTACAGACAACAGGGTCTAGACTGCACGTTCTGTTCAAACGAACAATTGAACCATGGGGGGTGGAGGCAGGTGATGAGCAAGTGCCAGGTGGCAAGAGGCTTCTCATGATACTCTCCAGAACGGGCACAGGGCACTGTCCTAATAGGACTTCAGGTCCACTTCAGTCAGCTTAGAGAGATATCAAAGACTAAACAACAGAAGTGACCAGAGGCAGCTCTAGGTTGGAGGATGTCACTTGAAAAATCAAGTTCCCTTGTGGCTCAGTGGTTAACGAACCCGACTAGTATCCATGAGAACATAGGTTCCATCCCTGGCCTCGCTTAGTGGGTTAAGGATCCGGTGTTGCTGTGGCTGTGGTGTAGGCCAGCAGCTACAGCTCTCATTCAACCTAGCCTGGACATCTCCATATGCCGCACTGCGGCCCTAAAAAGACGAAGGAAAAAAAAAAGAAAAAAAGAAAAATCAAGAATGAGCAGAGAAAAGTGGGTGCTTGTGCAGCCTGGTTTGAGGGTTAGGAAGAGGAGGAGTCCAGGATCTGCACTGAGCACAGGACCACAGGAGGAGGGACTGCGACAGGTGAGGTAGATGAGCGTCAGCAGACAGAGGAGGGTTCCATTCTAATGTCTAAGGGAAATCCAAGGAGTAAGGAGAGTACAGCATGAAGGCTCCCATTGATCTGGGAAGTCCTTGGTTCCATTCAGTCCACACAGTGTGGACCCTCCCAGTTCTTGGACACAGGATGAGGGGATGGCAAGAGAGAAAACACTGGCGCACTCAAGAAACCAGCATGCTACTGGCCACTGGCCATGAGAGAACAAGATGAGAGGCTTTATAGTAAAAGAAATCTACGTGCAATGATAATGCAAAGTGATTCTGGACTGGATCTTAGAACAGAGAACAGACAATTAGTAGAAAAACCAGGGACATCTGAATGAAGTCCACAGTGTAGCAAACAGCGATGTATCAATACTAATTTCTTTCTTTTTTTTTCTTTTTTTTTTTTGCCTCTACTAACCCCAAACTCCCAGTCCACCCCACTCCCTCCCTCTTCCCCACGGCAACCACAAGTCTATTCTCCAAGTCCATGAGTTTGTTTCTTTTCTGTAGAAAGGTTCATTAATTTCTTAATTCTGACAAGTGTCCTGATGTCATGTAAGATACTAACGTTAGGAGACAGTGGGTGAGGCACATACAGGACTACCCTGTATCATGTTTGCAACTTTCCTCGAAATCTAAAGTTAATCTAAAATTTAAAAATTACTTACAAAAAAGAAATAAATCTAAGAAGAGACATTCCCACAATACCATCCATTCCACAAATTAAAGTGTTTCGTGTTCAAGAGATTCTGAATTTATTTTTTAATATTTGTCCGACTCTAAAATGATGACTAATTGTGAAAAACACTTGAACAGCATAGAAAATATACTTTTTATCTCATAACTTGAGAGATAATCATTCTTTACATCTTTCTATTTATAGAGACAAGAATTTTTTCAACCATTATTGACACTAATCCCCTGGGGGCTTTTCCCTTGATACTGTGTCATAAACTTTCCCTTCTATGTAATTTAAAGTTCTTCGAAAGCATTTACGTGACTACACAATTATTTACACACAATTATACCACAGTGTTTTACCTATTCCACATTTATTGGACATTTAGATTATTTCCAACTTTTCTCCATTTATAAATAGTACCATGAGTATCATATGCACAAATTAAACGGTCAAGCTTATTTCATTAATTCCCAAAAATAGAGTCCCTGTGTAGAAGGAAACATTGACCTAACACTTGATAAATACTATCAATTTATCCCCCTAAAATGATAACGACAACTATACTTCCAGTAGCAATGTTCTAGAACCAGCCTCCCTGACCCACCTGCAAGGGGTATTAGCACTTTTTTTTTCTTTCTTTTTTTTTAATGGAAGCTCCTGGGCCAGGGATTGAACTCATGCCTCTGTGGCAGCCTGAGTAGCTGCAATTGGATTCTTAACCCACTGCACCACAGAGGGAACTCCAGCACTTTTTTGATTATTGTTAATTTGGTAGGTTAAACAAAAACTCTCATCACTTTTAAATGTGTCTCTGTTTGCTTTCTAGTGAGATGGAATGTATTTAAACATATTTGCTTTTTAGCCATTTTTATGTCCTCTTCCACAAATTACCTCTTCATGCCTTTTGCCTATTTTGCACTAACATTTTAATGCATCTGATTATTTGTTCTAATTCCTTTATCTATTTTGGAACGTCTGCAAGTTGTAGTTGTGGTGAATACTTACTAGTTTGTTATTTCTGTTTTAAGTTTGCTTATTATGATATTCTTTGGTTCCAGAGTTTCATTTGGATGTGTATACATCTCATATTCTTTTATAGTTTCTTCTACAGTTTTTATGTGTTTAGACTCACTCACAGCCCTAACATTCAACAAAAGAAATATGAGCATCAGTTTAAAAGAGCACTTAAAATTAAGATGGGAAAAAGCCAGATCACTTGTCCAACTGAAGAAATCAGTTGTTCTTATTTTCAAGATTTCAAATGTAGGGGTCTTGGATTACATAGTGAATGACAAAATTAATTCCATAACTTCAATCTTACATAGTTATTAAAAATAATACTTACTGAGACAAGTCTTCTCTTAGGAGTGTCTAAGATAACTGGTAAATTTTTTGAATAAAATAGGAATAATATAGCTGAGAGTTTCCAAAAGAACCAAAAAATTAACCTCACAGCACAACTATGTCAAGAAAAGTCTAGTTCAGCCAGTTGCCAAGGACACACAGAGCCATATGAGACACCCTGAATCCCATTACTGGCAGCTACTTCTCCCACCCTATTTCTAAGCAAGATTCCAGTTTTCTCTACCCTTGTCTTAGTAGCTACAGAGAAGGGGGAATGACTGAGTAGAAAGACCACAGGTAAAGTAGAAAGCACACAGGCTTTAGAACTTGCTAGATGTGGGTTCAAATCCTGGGTCCACCACTAACTAGTTAAGTTTACCCTAAGAAAGTCAAATGATCTCTCAAAGCTTCATCATCTGTAATACAGAGGTCAGTGTCAGTGACAGAGGTCAGGCATTCAACAAATTATTTTGTAGTGATTTTCAAAGAAATACCATGCTTGTCATAAAATCATTACCTAAGAATTAAATGTTTATTTTTCAATATAATTTTCACCATTTGTAGCATCTGTACACATAAATCAAATCTTATCTATCTCATAAATATTTAGCTATGCGCTACAGCCAAGGAAAACAGCAACGACACCAAAATCAGATCTGGAGAAGAATAAGTCATAGGGGGACACTTTTGGGGAATGGCCATTAGCTATAAATTCAGTCTGATGACAGAAGAACAGCACAAATCTGCTTTCTAAGAAAACTGAAAAACTATTTAAGATAAACATAATTGGCTACAATGAAAAATATAAATACTAAATTTATTAAAAAAAAAAACTTAGTTTGGGGGACTGAACATTTTTAATTTGTTGGCCTAAGTCTGCTTTTCTTTTTCTAGAATAAATGCTTCAACCGTGGAGTAAGAGAATCTAAAACAATTTACATTAGTGTGAAAATATAGCTGCAGGGGAGAAACAACACCACAATAAATCACAACCGCTCTCTGAGAAGAAAAAAATTGTTTAAAGAAATCCTGCTGTTAGGGCCAGGTACAGTCCAAATTTATTTCCAGAATTCCAGTGTTGCATAACTGAAGTGTATTTCAATGAAGCTGAACATCAAGCCACATAATTGTCAAATTACTATATTCCATTTTGCTTTTTCAGCAAAGAACATGATGGGACTTGGGGTGAGAGCAAAAGAAGAAAGGAAATTTAAAGCAGTATATTTTGCTTTTAGGAGAAAACAACTTTTGTTTTAAACATCATTTGGGTACAAGATCACAGACTTTCAATATTTTATCCCAAGTCTAATCATTATAAAACAGTCTTTAAAAACCTCATTACTTGTTAGGCACTTTTAAAAGGCACTTTCAGTTGTTTCCATTATTAGAGGGAAAAAAAAAACTTATTCAACAAATACTTATGGTACTTTAACTGTTCATTAAAGGAAAATCATAAAATTTACATGCTTCCTTTCCCCATTCAGAATAGCACAAATGTTGGTAGACATTCAACCACATTTTACAGAAATTTTAACAACAGCTGCCTGCCTGTACAGAAATATCATTATAAATTTATTTATATATATAAATTATATATATATATATCCATATATATATGGAATACATTTTCCAGGGAAATAGCAACTGCATTTGTTTATTTAAATTTAAAGCATCAGAGAATTAGTTAATATTAAAAAGCTGTTATCTAAAACCTAGAGATGTATTAATAACCACTATGAGGGATATGCATCTTGGAGCAAATGTACAACCTCCTCTAAAATACGACGTCAATAGAAAAGTGTGAATGTGATCATTAGGAGATTAAACCAATCTGGGAAAAGTCTTAGTGATGAATTATAAATAAACTAAGTAGCATTGCTTATTTTCTGGTTCACACACAGGGCAAGTTTATAAATCGGAAGTTGCTTTACTTAAAGCTTTTTAAAAAGACAAATATATGAGATGAGAACTTCAGACTTTTTCTTGAGGTACCAATTAGAACATCTTTGGTGACACTGATAAAGTCTGCAGTAGACTATGTGACACACTGTCAACAAGTGATACTACTATTATAGGTTTAAATTAATAAATCTAAACCAGCTAAAGCTATCTAATGAAATGCCAATGAAACATAATTCATTATAAACTAAAACTGTAAAGGGTGGTGAAAATTATTGTGACTCAAAGGGCTCACCCCATCTCTGGGCTTCTTTACTTCTTCAGCTTGCTCCTTGAACACAGAAAATGTGGTTTAGACCATATTTCTGGATAATTGCTTGGACCGTGAAAACTAACTTTTCTGTCTGCAGGAAGTCAAGCACTGAGCATGCAGGGGACAATCTATCAGCAGCCAGTGCCCTCTAGGTGGGCACGGCACCATCCAATCAGATGTGGGAGGAACCCTTTATT
Source organism: Sus scrofa (assembly GCF_054392235.1). Classification (NCBI taxonomy): domain Eukaryota; kingdom Metazoa; phylum Chordata; class Mammalia; order Artiodactyla; family Suidae; genus Sus; species Sus scrofa. The sequence continues at coordinate 105,397,722 of NC_139388.1, read as the reverse complement.
ACTGTCTTAATTCTTTGTTGGCTAAAATATGCAGAAAGTAAGGTTCGAGAAGTGACAAGGACGACTCCCAGTGGGAGCCCTGGTCTGCCAGTCACAGGAGAGGCAGGCTAAGGGAGGCAGGACCCAGGCCCCAGCCAAAGCCCTCCACCCTCCCTCACTTCCAGCCCATGGGCATCCACCGCAGCTTAGAGGCTTGGTTAAGATAACATCCAAGGGAGTGCCCATCGTGGCTGAGTGGTTAACAAATCCGACTAGGAACCATGAGATTGCGGGTTCATTCCCTGGCCTTGCTCAGTGGGTTAAGGATCCAGCATTGCCGTGAGCTGTGGTGTAGGTTGCAGATGCTGCTTGGATCCCAAGTCGCTGTGGCTCTGGTGTGGGCTGGCATCTACAGCTCCAATTAGACCCCTAGCCTGGGAACGTCCATATGCCACGGGAGCGGCCCTAGAAAAGGCAAAAAGACAAAAAGACAAAAAAAAAAAAGACTAAAGATAACATCCAAGTTTAGCCACACCAGCCATCATGGAATGGACAAATGCCTTCAAAGGTTCCTGCAAAGAAACCACAAACACCCCTGAGAAGGCAGACCTTTTCTCCCCAGAGCAAGCAGCTCCTCGGCCCGGGCTCAGAGCAAGCCCTGGAGGAAAAGACCACTCAACAATGACTCGGAGAATGGTTTCTCTCTTGAAAGATACTCAAAGAGCATTGGTTCAGATATGTGTCTTTTCTACACAACTTTGTGGCCATAAACAATGGATGCCTCCTATAAAAACTCAATAATTTTACACTTAAAAAATGGGGGACAGAGTTAGTTTCCCAATTTTCTTATCTTTCAAATTAAGAGTTTCAGAGGGATTTCAACTCACTTTTGGAAATATACATATGTAAAACTTTTGATTAGTTTCCAAGAAAAACTGATTGCCATCAAAGAAGATGAAAATTGAGCAGCTGAATTACACAAAACCTTTGTGTAAATGCAGGATGATGGTGATAAAGGAGTATCAGGATTTAGTGGGCTTATCTAGCAATCACTCCTTCAGTTTATTTCCATATCTCTTGGGACGTATCTTCTTAAGCCAGGACAGGGTGACTGACAGTCCCAGTTTGCCTGGGACTGAGCTGGTGGCAGCATTGAAATCCCATACCTGGAGGACAATTCCAGACAAACCAGGAGAGCTGGTCATCCCAGCTATGACCACCACTAAAACTAAACCTAAAAAGCAGACTTCAAACACAAAGATTTGAATCAAACACAAACCTTGAACAAAGCTTTCAAAAAAGAATCAGGCATATTAATACTTTAATGAGAGCAAACTCGTTTTTAATTATAAAAATAAACAATATTAATTTCATTTTTATATTGTACAATTGGGTCCCTTTTAGTCAATAGCTTTAAGGTGTAAAATGCAATTTGTATAGTAATAAATCATAAAATTTTGAATAAACAAATAATCCACTATATTGAGATATGTGATTAAAGTTTCTTTATTGAGGAGGTGATCAAACCAACAAGCTTGCAGATGACTACATGGGGCTGCCTTTTGCTTATACAGTCATATAGAATTGACTGTGATAGATTCCTTGAAATGCCTTAGCTTACACATTATTTATTTGATTTTTTTGAGTTCATCGGTTCAAGGTAAAGACAAATAGAGAAACATTTAATACAGTGAAAACTTCTCCACCAGTTCCCCCTCATCTGGCCACCTCATAAGACATCCTACCCAGTAATCATCATTACTAGATTCCGAAATATTCTTGCAAAGTTTTCTTTACAAAAATGCCAAAAAATGAACACATATTCTCTTGCTCTTGGGCACAAAAGACTGCACATCATAATCCTGTTTTGTACCTTTTTTCCCCCTTAAAATACCTTGGAGATCTTTATCAGGTTGTGAGAACATGCCCCTTCTGTTTGCAGTTTCACAGTATTATACTGAATGGTTATCTCTTGATTTATTTTACTGATTCCATACTTATGGGTTTCTAGGTTGTCTTCAATCTTTTTTCCAATCACATAATCTGCAGTGAAAAACCAGTCCATGGGGAACTGTACACACACATGGGGACATGTATGGAGTAACTTCTCAGAAGTGGACCAGCTGGCTCAAAGGAGACTCACTCGTGTCTTCCTGCCAAGTCCAGCCCCACATGAGCCCCACACTGCAGCCTCACAAGCCTCGGGTCAGGCTTGGTCTCCCAAAACCTTGCCAACAGGGTGTTTTATCAAATTTTTAGATTTTTGCCAAGATGATGATGAAAAAAACAATAGCTCACTATAGTGCTATTTGCACTTGTTCCATTATGAAGAAGTTGAAGATCACTTTGTGTATTTAAAAGCCATTTGCATTTCCTTTTCTGTGACATAGCTCTTTACATCCTTGACCCATTTTTCTGCTGGAATGATTACTCATCTTTTGGGCTGAATCAGCTAGGAAGATTAGTCCTTTGTCTACAATATGAAAGGCATAATTTATTGTTTCCCAGTTAGTCATTTCTCTTTTTCACTTTTCTTACAGTATTTTTAATGTGCAAAGATTTTTGTTGTTTATTTTGAAAAATGAAATCACCACCCTTTTCTCTTATGGTTGCTAGAGTTGAGTAATAGTTACAAAATCCTTCTCCACTCCCACACTATAAAAACTTTCTTCTTTGTTTATGTCTATTACACTTACAGTTTATTTCTTACACTTAAATCTTTCACAAATTTGAATTTGTGCCGGGACAAGGCATGAAGTTAAGACACAATATTTTTGCCCAGGTGGCTATCACCTGTCCCGAGAGCACTTATGGGCTGGCCTCCTTCCCCCATCATCCTAAGACGTGTGTTCTATACATTAACCCCCAGGTGTCTTTGCCTCCTCTGTTTCTTTAGATTTACCTGTCCATCCAAGTACCAAAGCCACATGCTTCACTTATTACAGCCTGCTATTTTAATATGCTTCCGAGGCTAGTGTTTCACACCCAGTAAGAGGGTTCTGTTCTTTATAGGTTTGGGAGTCAGGCAGCTGAGGGTTCCCCCCCCCTGCTCCTCCCCTCACTGGCTGTGTGACCCTGGGCAAGTGATATAACCTCTCTGAGTTTCAGTTTCCCAATTTGTGACTTAGAGATAATCATAACTTCTTTACTGAATCATTTTGAGGATTAGAGACACACAGGTTAAATAAAGCCTTACTAAGCAAATGGTAGACTTTCAATTAATGGAGGCTATCAGCAGTATTTTGCCAGATTTAAAATTGCCAAAAATGTATCAAGACTTTAAGTTAACCTGCTATTTGTTTTCTCACTGAAGAAGCATAGCTCGGTTGAACAGCTCTCTGAAGAAAGAAGAATTCTGAGGGGAGAGTTAAGAGGAATCTTAAAAGTCTGAGACACTACTTATTTAAAGAACATTCATCAAACAATTATTGTGCTGGAAACAGCTGAATTTTAGTGTTTGAGCACCGACTGCCCTTTGTCAGGAGTCCACCAGCTGTTAACAGCTGACTGAGGACAAAGTGAAAGCTGGGTCCCCCACTGTTCCCTCTCCCCTACCCCATTCTGCATGTGCCCCTCCCCAACGGGGCTCAGTGGCCTTGGCCTTCCCTGCCTTGTGTCACATTTCTGCTCTCCAGACGCCCCACCCTGCCCACCATCCGCCTTGCTCGGCCCCGGGTGTCCAGGCCACTCAGTCTCACACACAGCAACCACGGGCTCCACATCTGCATCTCCCTCCATCCAGTCCCAGGTGTGCAGACCCCAAGTCCACGTCTTCTGGACGCCCTTCAGGCTCCTGAAACCCCATCATCACAAGGTCAGTTCCTCACTCTCACTCTAACCCTCTTCTCATCCCCTGCTTGGGTCCTGAGCTCACTCTGCAGCCTCTGGCGCCCACACCTGGGTCGTGCTGTCTGGCCCACTCTCCCTCCTCTCCCAGCCAATCACCTCGTGGTGGGGAGATTCATAGATGACCCCAGTGAGCCAGCCCCGTGTGTCTCTCCCGTCACTTGCCTCTAGACCACAGACCATGGCAAAGGTGATGGTCACTCCCCCAACTGTATTACAATGGATGACTCCACCTCAGCCACATGAACAAGGCAGCCTCCTGCTGGCCTGAGAGAGTGGGCGGCTGTGTTGTGCAAGGGCCTCATGGCACTTTGGGGCTCCCTGGAGCTGAGGCTGGCCTCTGCTGGACAGTCAGCAAGAAAGCAGGAACCTCAGTCCTACAGCCACAAGGAGATGAGTTTTGCCAACAACCATGTGAGCTCGGAAGAGGTAGAACTCGGCCAGGCCAACCACTTCATTTTACCCTTTGAAACCCTGAGCAAAGAAACTATTTAAGCCATGCCTGGACATGTGACCTCCAGGCAATGCAAGGTAACAGTACACGGCTATAAGCCACTAAGTCTGGGGTGATTAGTTATCATCAATAGAAAACTAATACATGCCTATTTATCCCTTAGGAGTTAGCTTGGGAAGCTTTCTTTGATCCCTCTTCTCCTCCCTGCTCCCATTCTGCCCATGTTAAGATGGGTAACCGTCTGAAGCCCGGGAACACCTTACCTAAATCTCTACGACTGGGCCAACCTCACTGCATGACCACCATCTGTTTTATGGGGTTCATCTGCTTTGTTCAGCTTTCAGAAGGCAGACAGGGTCTTAACCAACTTTCCTCCCAAAACTTAGCTTGGCACCTAGTACAGCTTAACGAATATTTTCCAACTGAAGGCATGAATGCCAGGTTCAAGAACAGTACCTTTGTGCCTGGCAGATTTCACATCCAGTTATCATAGATATCGCTGTGCAATTAATAAAGCTGCATCCTTACAAAACATCCAATAACCCAGAGCTCCTCAAACTTTAACATACATATGAATCATCTGGAAGTCTTGTTAAAATGCAGATCTGGACTCCAGGGATCTGGGGAGGGCCTGAGAGTATGAGTTTTCAACAGGCCCCCAGTCGATGCCTCTGCTGAAGGCCTGTGGGCCTCACAGGGTGCTGCAAGGCCACAGCCACCAGATTGGAGTCGGGGTGTGGAGGAGGAGATCCACTCCTATCCACGTTTGTCCCACTGCATGTGAAACCTTGAACTGAATCAGGTCTAATTTTCTATGGTGGCTCTCTACCCCAATTTCATCCCTCTTTATCCACTCAATACACAGGAAATTTACACAGTTCAAGACAATGCAAGTCTCTTCTGATAAAGGTTCTGCTGCAAAACTGAAATGGTAACAAGAAACAGTATATTCAAGGGTTGATTATGCAAGCACAACAGCTACTGAAGCCTTTTTATAATCACTGTATCATTCAAATATAAAAAGAAATATATAAATCGCTGTCTGTCACTCAGTTAGTGGATTAGGATGTTTGGTTCACACTTCTTCATTTGCTATTGAAATTCTGCCTAGATAGAAGAAACATATTCCCTATTAAAACAACACTACCTTTTGCTTCCAAGTTAAATTCCCCAAGCTCCTTATGTCCTGTGTTTTGCAGATAGGGAAAGGTTACAGAAATGTAGACAAACATGAAAGATCATAATGTGGTATTATAGAAAAAGTTTACATTTCTCGTATGACCTCATTTCTAGGGCAACTTTTTGAAAATAAAAATGATTTAATATCATATGATAGAGCCCGAAAAATGCTGAATTGGGGTCAGGTAACCTAAGACCAAATCCCCACTCCACCTGCAAACTGCTCAGTAACTGTGAGAAAGTGAAATGTGTTCTCGGGACCCTATTTCTTTTGTCTGTAAAATAAAGCAAATGAACTCAGTGTTCTCCAAAGCTCCGGATGGCCTGGACATTCTTTGTTTCTGTCTGGGCTAATTAATTATTTCATAAAGGTAATAAATCTACACTGCTATTAATGAATAGAGTTCATTTATTTTAAAAAAGGGGGAAAATGAACACTTTTTCTTATCCTCCCAACCAGAACACGTCAGGAAACCAGTATGAACTGAGAAAACTAAAACCATTACTGTACCTTCTCAGGTTTCAAACTTTAGTTCTGAAAACTGAAAATAAAGCTTTAGGAAAAGGAAAACATTTCTCTGAAAAACAGGAAGTAATAATTTAAGGAACATAAAATAAGCCTTCGCTATGGTGCATTTCCATTAGCTGACATAAAATCCATCGTTTTGGAAGACAGGATTACGAGGTGGGAAAACAACCAGAAAGGCTTGACATTCTGTTCCCTCCTGATGGTCCTGGATGCATCATATACCTTTATGACACGTTACTGTAATGTGTTCTGATTAATCAGTGCCTAAGTTCTGTGTCTCAGAATTCCAATCGAGGAAGCAAAATGAAAGGATTTTCACCCACTCATCAGTGTCTGGCAATTTCCAGTCATCGGCTTGGTCCCTTCCTTTCTCTCACTGTCACACAGGCCCCATTAGCACAGGGACTTTCAAAAATGCTGTCTTCTCTTCCCTAACACTGAAGGGTGATACCTACTAGTTTCCTGAACTATGGAAAATATTAAAATCCTGTGTAATGTAGCTCCATAATAAACTACTACTTGAATTTCACCCATTGAATCAAGTCTACTTTTCAAAGTTCTTTTGCTCTGAGCCCATGTGGAGCACAAACTGAAGATAACTGAAATTACCTTTCAGACAAAGGTTTAGAACAGGATGGTTACCCACTGCTCTCCTGTAACTCAGATACAGACACAGAGAGGCAAATGCCCTCACTTTGTTCAAATACGTCAGAATGAAATATCCTGGCAAATTTGTATGAATCATGATTTTTATTTTCTGTATTTTGTGATTGACCTCTGGGGACCTTGTGGACAGGGGAGCCAGTTTCCTCTCAATGTGAGCCAGTTCCTGGAGATAGCAGACCACCTGACTTGGGTTGTGCCTTGGATACACAGACAACTCACTCCTGAGTGCTCAGCCCACTCCCCACTCCTTACCAGACACCAGCGCCTTGCCCCAAACCATCTCCAGGTCTGGGACTGGACAAACTGGCCAATCCTAAACCTGTTATGCTTGGTTCCCCTGCCTCTCCCACTCATTTCCTAGAAAACCACAATAAGGCTTCTGTCCATGTTTCCCCTCCCCCCATCACCCTGACCGGCTCTGGCACTTCCCCATGTGGCCCTGCATGGCATGATGGGCCCTCCACAGGGGAAATGTGAATCAGAGACCACTTTCAATGGCAGTCATCTCTTGATCTGTTTGCCTAGCCATACTTGATCTGTTCGCCTGGCAACAACAACAACAAAATCGCAGGTATATGTTAAACCAGAATATGCTAAGACTTATTCAAAACCGGGGAAAGATCTAAAACACTTCTATTAACATCTCCTTTCTATGGCTCCTCCATACATAAATGGATTCTACTGGCTGATGCAAACTGATCTGTCATGTGTGGGGCAACACAGTGGTGAAAAATTAGATACTACTCAAACATAAGAACCTGAAATAAACCTCCCCTAAACATTTTATATCTATTTAAGAATATTACAAAAAAGAGGTCATTGCACTCAGCCAAGCTGGAGCCAAGCACGCCGCCCTCCTGCTGGCGCATCAGGTACAGTGGCCACAATATCAAGTCCCACACACCCTGCTCTTCCAGCAGAACTTTCTCAGCTTGCCGACCCAGATGCCCCCCACTCATCTTACTATCTCCTATGGCCCCAAACTTAGACGTATTGATGTTAAAAGGCCCTTAACAATCTTCCAATCTAAGATTTGTGTTCTACAGACAAAGAAACTGAGCCCCAGTCTGGTGAAAGATTTGTCCTTGGTCACAGAGCTCCTTATCACCAGAGCCAGAGATGAAGATCCAAATATCCTGACCCCCATACCAGAACTCAAGCTACAAAACTGCTCAGTCAGACAAGTCATTAAAGCCATGATAATCCTGCCGTGTGTCACATGGGCTAGACAATCCCTGCTGTGACCTTTCAACTTCCTTCTCTTCCAGGTGAGTTGCCTAGGGAACTTCCAGATTTTGAGCAAATAATTTGTATCCCTTCATTGTGCATTTTACCAGGTTGGATTTAAGAGCCATTTGTTACAACAGCATTAAATATACATCAGATATTTTTATTTTTAAGTAAATTAAGTAAAACACTAAATATGTTAGATGAACATCTTAGATGGCCTGGATCCTTCAAGGATAGCTCTAGCCCCAGGACTGCACTGGTCTCTGAAACATGCCTTAGATTTCAGTCACACTATTTTACTTTACACAAGTTAGTTCTCTTTTATTCAGCAACACTCTAAGATGCTTAAGAGTAAATAATACCCCATATTTTCATTTCTCAAAGTTCGTAACTCACTAATTAGATACAGATTCACAGATTTTTAAGAGCTGCAGAAAGAATGAAAACTAACATTTATTCAGCATATTTTATATACACAGACAACATATTTCATTCTTGTATAGCCAAATAAAAAATTCCTTTTTTTATTTGACTGACTTGCATTTTTATGAGGGAATTTGAAATTTTACAGCCTACATATGGTTTGGGGTTTTATGCCCAGAACACCCACATCCATACCAAACAGCTATGAAATCACCTTGAAAAAAATGCTTTGTTTTTCCAGTTTCCCTGTGGTCACACATTGCCAGTCAGTCCTAGGGGTGGTGGGTGGAACAGGCTACCGGAGGCACCCACAATGATACTCACTTTGTGTGGGATGTTGTGAAAAGCATAACGTGAGAAAGACCCTAACGGGGCAGGGAAACCCTTCCTAAAATCTGTGGCAGCAGCACAGAGACCAGCCTGGCCCTCAGCTCATCCACAGGCAGAACTGAGGACAGAGAGATGAAGACCAAGAAGAAGAGGCAACTCCTGGAAGGTGCTGGAGGGGGTATACTCTGGGGGACCTCTTTGGAGGGTGATAGGAAAGGGTTATCAAAATTTTATAAGCACAAACTCTTTTTACCTTTTTTTTTTCTTTTCTTTTCTTTCTTTCTTTTTTTTTTTTTTTTTTTTTTAGAGCTGCTCCCACAGCATATGGAAGTTCCCAGGCTAGGGGTCAAATCGGCCTACACCACAGCCATAGCAATGCCAGATCTGAGCCACATCTGCAACCTACACCACAAATCATAGCAATGCTGCATCCTTGACCACTGAGTGAGGCCAGGGATCAAACCCACATCCTCATGGATACTGGTTGTGTTCGTAATTGGCTGAGCCACAACAGGAACTCCAGCACAAACTCTTTAGCACAAGGATTCTACTGTGATTTTATCTGTGAATCAAATGTAAAAGCATAACAAGATACACAAATATTGGTTGGAACTTGGTCTGTAATGACAAAAAATAAAAACCCCTGAATGTTTACAGTAGAGCATGGTTGAAATAAGTTAAATTCACAGAGTGGAACACTATGCAGTACTGAAAACAAGGAGAAGATGTGCATCTCCAACATATGCATGCTTAAGTGTAAAAATGCAACGTATAGAACGAGAGCTAGGGTCTGAGCCCATGTGGGCTATGTGTATGTATTATGTATATCTGTACACATGCATACAGGATTTGAGTTTTTTAGCTTTCTTTCTTTTGTTTTGTTTTGTTTGTTGATTCCTATACAGATATAAAAGAAAATATAAACAGTGGTCATACCTTTCTGAAAAGATTAGGGGTTTAGCATATGTATATGTGGGTACAGTAGAGAATTTACTTCTTATGTTAATACTGATCTTTCTTAACCAGGTTTCTGTATATTGAAAAATATAAATGAATATTTCAAAAATTCTACAAGGCAATACATAGAAAATAATAGTCTAGAATGATGTTCATTGACACATATTAATATCAGCTTCTAATAATTATGACATAGCCAAGAAATTACAATCTCAGAAGCAGATGTTTAGAAAGCACTCAATTGTTCACTAGTTTGATGTTTTATGTGCTTAATCTGCCAATGCTATTTTGCTTGGCTGGCTGGAAATGTGACATTAAAAGCAGAAGGGTAATATAGAAAGGAAAGGATGTCACTTATAATTCCAGCAAAATTCAAACATGATTTTAGAGACTGAACCTCTTTCCACAGTGAAGGCAGCCACAGGTGTGATCCTGCTAAGTGTGTTAAACCATCAAACTTAACTAATGAAAAGGGACACTGTAACCAGCAATGAGCTTCAAACGGACGTGCAATGTGGAACTCATCCTGCGTGCACACATTTCCAACCACCTTCTGTGAACAGCCTTTAAAACAATTAAATGTTCTAAACACTTCAGACCTTAGGTGAGTAAGAGAGCCTTTTGAAATATCACTTTCTTACTATTGATCAAACAAGCTCATTTGCATGGACATGTTATTAAATACCAGGAACATCATTCAAGAGATGTTTTCAAAAACCCAACCATGCAGGGCACCAAGCTCAAACAGCACCTGTGCAGTAAGTGCTGAGCACCCCTGGGGTTCACAAAAGAGACAAGCCCAGTGTGGGATGGAAATAATGGTAAAAGCACCGGCATTAAGTTGGAAACCCAGTTGGGCTAGAGGAGAAAACTGGGATTTGTGCCAATACAGACAAGACAAAAGGTAAAATATTCATGTTGTAGGGCAAGATAACAAGTACTAAGATGGGGGAACAGAAATTTTAGCAGCTTAAAGGGAAATGATACTGAGAAAAGGTAGAAAATATATTTGGATAGGAGAAGTGGCCTCAAATGACACTAAACTATTTTTAAATGTGCAGCAGATAACATTGATTAACTACAATATATTAGTAGATAAGATGTGTCTAGCTTTTTCCCTGGGACAATGGTCCTCAAACATGAATGTGTGTCAGAATACCCTGGAGGGTTCGGTAAAATGCAGAGTCCCCACTCCACAACCCCAACCCCCAGAGCATCTGACTCAGCAGGTCTGGAGTGGGACCAAAGAATCTGCATTTCTAACAAACTCCCAGGGGATCCTGACACTGCTGGTCCAGAGATCACAATGAAAGAGCCCCTCTGCAAGAATAACTCTGAACCTGTCAAATACCCTATCCTCATCAAAGGAACATCCTATCCCCTCAGAGGACACGACACAGCAAACCCGAAAATGCTGGGAAGAATGACATCCTCACATACTCCAGACAGGTCCAGGCCTTCCCAAGTCTGGTCCATGCAGCTGCTTAGACAGCAATCCTCTGGGATACAGTTAGCACCCTCAACACTGGTCTAGGAGATGAACCAGTCTGGACCTAAGGGGGAACAGGCCCTCAGCCCCACTTTAACCACCCAATTCCCAGCAGGGCTGATGCTGAGGAAGCAGTTGGGCAACCTGACATAGATCTATACTGAACACCTCAAAACCTACCTCAGACTATATCATCACTGGTCATTGTCCACTTAATGCCTAGAGGCCATCAAACCACAGCATCCTGGCAACAAACTAATGTGACACTGCGGCACTTCACCAACTGTGTAATGTGTGAATGCATAACCAAATTCACATGAAGATCCCAAAATCCACACCCAAATAAATGACGGGAGCCCATGAGAACACTCTAATGGCCTCCCATCCCCATAACCATCACCATGGAGGTCTCCAAGTCATTCTGCCCACCTTGACATGTGTAGGAATACAAGGAAAAGTCATAAGGAAAAAGGCCAGGTACCTAGAGGCATGATGCATTGTATACCCTCCAGCTGTCAAGATGTTACTGTGCAGTATTTCTTAGATGTAAGTAACGTTTAATGAGTAAAATCTGAGAAAAGCAGGTTATTCTCCATCATGAGGTCCATCCAATGAACTTCCCCCAAAGGACAGGGAGTCTGCCTCCAGATGACCTTTGGTCTCAAGACTCAAGTCCTTTCTGGCTCTCCAGCCTGCCAACCCATCCTGTAGATTTCAGGCTGGTCAGCCCCCATGACTGCATGAGTCAATTCCTTAAAGTAATTCTCTCTCTACCTAAATACATATACACATGTAATTCATCATCATCAAGTAGGGACAGAGATTGGGACAGAGCTGTCAACTACTCCTATTGGTTCTGTTCCTCTTGAGAACCCTGACAGTTCACAACCTCTGTCCCTAACTTGAAAATTATCCATTATCTCCACCTTTGTAAAAGAAAAGGCCTCCTTTCACCTTTAAAATGAAGATTACTTTTTTAAATGTACTGGATTGGGCGAGAGGGAGTGGGATGGACCAGGAGGGAGTTTGGGGGTCAGTAGATACAAATGATTACATTTAGGATGGATAAGCAATGAGGTACTATTGAACAGCACAGGGAATTATAGCCAATCTCTTGGGATAGAACATGATGGAAGATAATTTGAGAAAAATAATGTGTGTGTGTGTCTATTGCATAGACTGAGTCACTTTGCTGTACAGCAGAAATTGACACAACACTGTAAATCAATTTTAATAAAAAATTTTTAAAGTACTGGACTTAATAACACATATATTTTATTCCAGTCTACCTAAAATTCAATCAGAAGCCACTAGTTTCAAGTGACTAAAAAAAGAACCTCTGCTGCCCTTGCAGGAGCGATGCCCCCACACTGTGAACCCCCGCGAGCACAAACTACAAGGGCTGAGGATCTGCATCTTACCAGGCAGCCTTCCAGATTCAGTGCTCTTTGGAATCCATACTCAGCTTCCTCTTCCTTTTGGGCTGTTTCACTGCCACATCAGCATTCTTCAGCAGTGTTTTTCTGCAACACAGTGCCACATAAGAAGTTGAGGAAATTATAAAACCAAACAAAAATAACCATGATTTCAGTTATACTTCCTATAATTGTTTGCCATAAATACTTTGCTAAATGAGCTGACAAAAAATTTTCACTGTTGATTTGAGAGCTCCTAGTATAATAATAAATTAACAGGGAAGAAAGGGAGATGAGCTTTCCACCTCATCTAGAATTTCTATCACAAAAAAAAAAAAAAAAACAGGTATTACGAAATGTTTGAGTTTTATCTTAGCCGACCTAAGGGATTAGGATTCCCTGCAACTTCTGCATCCAGCTCTGTACTAGCATGGTCTGACTCCACAGGTGTCATGACACATGCACAGCACAGCAACCGGTCACACAGCACTAGGTAAGAGGTCCCAGTCACACACAGCACAGGACAGCAACCTGCTACAGAGCAAAGAAGAAAACTTTTCACAACTCAACTTACTATGACCATTCTTTGGTACATTAAAAAGTAGTAGTAGACATTTGTAATAAATTATTTGGAATTAGTTTTTTATTTATTTATTTTTTATTTTCCCACTGTACAGCAAGGGGGTCAGGTTATCCTTACATGTATACATTACAATTACATTTTTTCCCCCACCCTTTCTTCTGTTGCAATATGAGTATCTAGACAACAGTCACACCTGTAGCATATGGAAGTCCCCAGGCCAAAGACAGAATCCGAGCCACAGCTATGACCTACACCTCAGAAATGCCAGATTCTTTAACCCACTGCACCCAGCTGGGGATTGAACCTACACCTCTGCAGAGACTCCAGCTGAAGCAGTTGGATTCCTGTCTCACTGTACCACAGTGGGAACTCCTGGAATTAGTTTTTTGATAGAGCAGGTTAACCATTCTGGAGAACTAACCAGTAGTATTATACGAATCCCACTAGAGATATAATTCAAAAGGTAATTCACTTTTTTTTTGTTTGTTTGTTTGTTTGTTTGTTTTTTGTCTTTTGTCTTTTTTGTTGTTGTTTTGTTGTTGTTGTTGTTGCTATTTCTTGGGCCGCTCCCGCGGCATATGGAGGTTCCCAGGCTAGGGGTTGAATCGGAGCTGTAGCCACCGGCCTACGCCAGAGCCACAGCAACGCGGGATCCGAGCCGCGTCTGCAACCTACACCACAGCTCACGGCAACGCCGGATCGTTAACCCACTGAGCAAGGGCAGGGACCGAACCCGCAACCTCATGGTTCCTAGTCGGATTCGTTAACCACTGCGCCACAACGGGAACTCCAGGTAATTCACTTTGAATAATTTTAACTACAGTTTACAAGTAATTTTTTAAAAGTTTAATGGATCCAAATCACCTACACTCCCCAGAGTTTTAGAATCATATATCCAGCTTATGCAACATTTCCACCCCAAATACTCCAAATGTAACATATTCATCACTGAGCTCATCATTGCCCCTCTCATCACCTCCCAGTTGCACACTCTTCCCAACTGCACTAATGATATGAGTTGCCAACCACTTGTCCACATCTGCCCCTTGCAGTTGCTCAGACTGTGCACTGCACAAGAACATCAAGCCAAACTGAAGCCATTTGGCTACAGGGGATTTTCTCCCCACTGTCAAAGTGATCTGTCTTTGCTAATACCCAGTAACGATCTCAGTAACTCCAGTTTGTTTAAAAAAAAATCAAGCCTAAGGGCTCTGCGCACACCATTCCTCCTGCCACAGGGGTTTCCATCTGCAGAGAAGAAAATATATCTTTTCCTAATTCAAAGAAAAGACACCTCTGGGCTGACAGCAGCCTGCCGTGACTTGGCCTAGGCCAGAGACTGAGGAGTTAGCACCCTTCGTCCTTTCCTTCCCACCCCACACTCTCACCAGGTTTTGCTGGTTTTTAGTCTATTCAGCATGTCTTAGATTCATTCTTCTACTCCTACTAACCCTGACCCGTGCCTCCAACCTCATGCGCCATCCACACCCAGGTCTTGGCTCTCTGGAGAAAGACGTGCCCCACACTTTTGCTGGTCCTCAGCCTCAGAACTGCCCTTCCTTCGTCACCCTCTCTAATTCATACTCATACTGCATGACTTAACTGGAAGACTTAGCATCACTGAGGAAAGCCTTCCTTGCTCACCTCTTGCTCCCTAAGGAGCACCTGTGTCTTGCCTAAAGTGTGCTTGCCTCCACTATGGCACTCAACAGTTTAGACACTTTATGCTTTCCCTTTGCAGACATTCCCCCTTACGAGGCTGAAAGCATCCTGATAACCAGCCCTGGGGAGGACTGATCCCTGTTCTCCACTGTCTCCTCGGTGCCCCGATCCCCAAAGACTCTGCACATGTGTCCGCTGCCCTAAACCGTAAGCACATCTCTGAATTACAGAGAAGACTCAAGTTCAGGGGTATGGTTCTCGATCCACACAATCCTTTCAGAATGCTGTTTGTCTGGGGCAAGCATGTCCTCAAATTCAGTACCTCCTTGCCCTTCCTCCTTCCCATACAAAGAAAAAACCCAAACGAACAATCCAAAAACACTTCCTCATACATGCTTGCTTCTGGTCAGATAATATTTAGGTCCTCAAGGCAGGCACTTTCCTGCTAAATTCAATAACATTGCATCCATTTTGTAGGATGGAACTACAATTTATCATGCCTCGCTCCCGGTAATACTTTCAACATCTATGCAAATGAACAGTTTAGACTTGTTGCCTTTAGCAAAGTATTGCTGCACAAGCCATAAGCGCACACAAGGCTGGCTTGCACATGACTAATAACACCCCATGGCTTGTCAAACTGAAGCCATCTGGCTACAGGGGATTTTCTCCCCACTGTCAATGTGATCTGTCTTGCTAATACCTGGTAATTATCTCAATAACTCCAGTTTGTTTAAAAAAATATCAAGAAAGCCTAAATTTCTATCAGTACATAACTAGGGAAAAAATGAAAAATTTTTGATGCTGAGAAGATGTTTCAAAATACCATTCGGTAACAATTAAATTCCTTTTAGATTTAGAATTAATAAAGCAAAAATAAAGTGTACCTAACAGCCCATGTGAGGTTTTGCTGCCAGACACAAAAAAGAAATCGAATGGAAATTCCATCAAATGAAATAGAAAGTAGATGGGGATATGCAGCTAGATGGTATCCAACAGATGGATCCACAGACAGAGAGAGAGGTGGGACAGGCTGACACATGGGAAGACAGACAGACAGATGGGGGAGAGGTTTGATGCAATCCCTCCAACTGTCAGTTCACAGAAGTATTCTATGCAACTGAACAGAACACTTATGACATAAACTGAACCTGTTATCTCTGGCAGAGTATCAAACCAGAAGCCTTATTGTGACTGTCCACAATCCAGTCTACTCTCAGGGCCCCCAGTGTCATTGCAGCCACATACCTTCTTGCCAAGTTTTGAAGAAATAAACAAATTTTAAAGCCAAGGAAGAATAATGTCAGATTCTAAAACACATTAAAGAAAACATTGTCTAGAAGAAGTCAAGGTGAACAACAACTGGGCAGGGCTGTGCCCCAGTGTCCTCTGCTATAACAGATGGGTTATTTTATGTGACTTTAATTAAAGAAAATTCTAAAGAGTATTTCATATTTGAACAAAAAGACAGGTGAGTATAAAGAATGGTTTGTACTTCTATAAAGAATTTGGAAATAGTGCACTGATTTTTCAAATTAATCCTCCTAATGATTTTGATTTCCCTTCATGGTTCATAGAATTTTTTGTCTGCATGTTGCCAAATGTTTGTCTTACTGACCTCCTAATTAAGGAGACAAATTAGATTGTTATTTAGAAAGCATAGGAACAATTTTAATACTTCAAGTTAAAAGAGTCTCTAAACAACAAAAATGATGCACAGTCTGCCTATGTCCAGCTGCTATTTGAAAATTCTTTCAAAAATGTTTATTGAGCATCTACTATCATCAGAACAGTCACAGGTTCTTATAGAACATAAGGAAGAGTCATAGACATTCTAGAGGGAGAGGGAGCCAAAGCAGCCACATGCCCTGTGAACCCAGCACAGTCCTGCCTCCGCGGCCCGCCGCCCACCCCCCACCCCCACCCCCCCCCCCCGCCAATCTGGGCACTGCCTTTCATGTGCCCAAACATTCCCATTTAAATAGTAAATCATATGGTCACATATGGTCACTGCATGCATAAGAAACATACACAAATTCACAAGAAAGACAATGCATGCCATTAAAGAATGACAAACAGATGTTCCCAGGAGTTCAAGTACCTCCAATACAGATTAGAAAATGCATAGTGGAAGAACATTCCCACTGCTTCTAGGACACTGCATGAAATTTAGAGTGAATTTATGGGAGTTCCCTGGTGGCCTTTCAGTTAAAGGATCTTGCATTGTCACTACTGTAGAAGGGTCACTGCTGTGGTGTGGGTTCTATCCCTGGCCCAGGAATTTCTGCATGCTGCAGGCACAGCCAAAAAAAACTAAAAATTTTTTAAAAAATGAATTTAGCACCAAAATATCCAATATGAATGCCAATCACTGACTGCACTGATTTCCCACTATTCCAAAGACGTAACCAGGATGAAATGTATTCATCCAGTTGATACCCAATGCCAATTACACATAGTAGTGGGTGTTTGAATGACTACATTTTGACAACTTCAGCATGAACTGCTGTGCCCCCTGACTGTACTGACAGTAATAGCTACCCTGACCTGAGCACTCACAGAACCTGGCACAGCACTAACTCTTCTACACAGAGATTTTCAATTAATTCTTATTAATTCCCACTTACAACAATGCAACTTTTTTTTTTTTTAACCATTATTACCTCCATTTCACAGGTGAAGAGGCACTGCCCATGGTTACATAATAAACAAGTATGCAGTACAATTCTAAAGCCCCTCCTTTAAACACCAGGCTATGCTGCAGCTTTTTTTTTTTTTTTTTTTTTTTTTGTCTTTTTGCCTTTTCTAGGACCGCTCCTGCGGCATATGGAGGTTCCCAGGCTAGGGGTCGAATCAGAGCTGTAGCCATCGGCCTACGCCAGAGCCACAGCAACATGGGATCCAAGCCACGTCTGCAACCTACACCACAGCTCACGGCAACGCCGGATCTTTAACCCACTAAGCAAGGGCAGGGATCGAACCCGCAACCTCATGGTTCCTAGTCAGATTCGTTAATCATTGCACCACGACGGGAACTCCTATGCTGCAGCTTGTAGAGTGTCTTATAAACGTAGTTATCTGGGACTTAACCATTTGAGTACAACAGCCAAATGCTTGCCACTAAGAGGATCTAAGAAATGGGTAGGGAAGCCCCTCACACAAAGCTCATCCTGCATCAGGGCAGCCATCTACTTTCAACATTTTTAAAAATGTTTCCTTTATCATCTATGTTGGAATTTTAATGAATTAACACTATCATTTATTAAACTGTGCACTCATATGTCTTACACAGTGCTTTATGAAAACAGCACAGGAAATAATCTACAATTTACACGTAATTTTGAAAATGTTTAATGGGCCCAAATCACCTACAGTCACCAGTGTTTTAGAATCATACATCCAACGTTTGATCCTTTTAGCATTATGTAATGTTCTTCTTTGTCTCTTGGGACAGTTTTGACTTAGAGTCTATCTTGTCTGATATAAGTAGAGCTACCCCTGCTGTTTGGTCACTATTTATATGAGATGTCTTTGTCCATCCCTCCCCTTTCCTCACTCTGCACCCCTGACTCCCCATAACAGAGGAGACATCCTCACCCTGACCATGGCTCCACCTGGAAAAATGCGCTTGGCCAATGGCTTGCTTTGGCAATGGGAACATGCAGTGTGAGCTGAGGCTTACAGTGTGCTTGTGCATTTAGTCCTGAGCTCACTGCACTGCCTTGCTTACCCTCAGCTCCCTCAGAGTGGGCCCCAGGAAGAACACAGGCAGGACCTCCAAGCCTGACTTAGCCTGCAGCCAAGCCCAGCGCACCACACCTGAAGCCTTGGATGAACCCCCAACCCCGACAAGCAGTCCAGCCCCAGTCAGCCCACTCACAACTCACCTAAGACCTGTAACTGTGCAAACAGATATGTGCCATTGTAAGACACTGAGTTTGGAGGAGGCTTGAGAGGCACTATTTTGGGTAGCAATAGTAGCCAGATATAAAAATCCATGCAGAGAAAAAGAGGGCCAAATTATTAGTAAGAATTTCACACAGAAATTTATAAAAAGCTGATCAACTTTGTTAGTGATCAGGGAAATACAGACTAAAACCACAATGAGATACCAAGTCACAGCCTTTGGAATGATAAAAGTTAAGAACCCTGACAATGCTAAACTCTGGCAAGGTTAAGGAGTCCCGGGAACTCTCACTTTCCGCAGCATGAGATTAACTGTGGTGACGGAGAACAATTTGGCGTAAACTTGAAAGCTGTAGATGCTCCAGCAAACCCCATGAGCCCAGGCCTCCAGCAATTACACTCCATTAGGAGACAAGTGCATGCTAATGGGGGGGAGGTGCAGGGCCTGGAAACAATCTAAATGTCTATGGGAATCTGAAAAATTAACCTATGTTACAGTTACACAATATAACATTAAACAGTGAAAATGAGCCAACTGCAACTACACTTAGAAGAACATAAATATGAACAATAATCTGAGTGAACAAAGGGAACCAGGAGCCTGTGTGCATTTTTTAAGCAGAAAACCACGCAAAAGCACTCACGATGTGTCTTAGAGATATACTCTCAAGTGGGAAATTATTTTGAAGAAGCAAAGAAATGATAAACATAAAATTCAGCACAGCGGTTGGACAGGAAAATTCAGAGTATTGTTTTCATTCTTAAGTTGGATGTCAGCTTCATGTACCTTTTTTTCAGTTATGCTTCATCACTCATTTAGAAAATTTGTCGATATATATATATATATATATATTCTAGGATTGTTTTGAGTCTTTTGCAATGGTATGCTCTGGCCATCCAGCATAAGAAGAAGAAAGCTGAGTGAAAGAATGGTCCCAGCATTCTCTTTTCACTTAGCGGTCCATTTTTCCTGATTCTAGATCCCTTTTCTTATAAGCAGACTCACTGCTTTTCTCTTATATTTAGGGGGAAAACACCTCCCTAGGCCCTTTCTGAGAGTGAACTACATGCAGCTGGCAAGGAGCCCACACTGCCTTCCCACTCAGCAGACCACACTGTCCTCCAGGAAGGGGGAGTCCGTGACCGACAGGCACTGACCTCCTCCACGCTCCCTGACCCACTGGAAGCTGAACCCCAGAGGCTTGAGGTTCACCAAGTGAAACCTGAGCAGGGCCTAAAGATGGCGCTGCAAATCACAAGCAAGGGAAACTGAGTCTGGATTTCTGAAGCAAAAGGTATTGGCTGGAAGAATATCCAGGGCTCAGAGATTTGACACCTACGGCAGAATCAAAAAGAAACATGAAAAAATGCATATTAAAAATAAATATTCTCTCACACCCATGAATGCAACTGGCAAAGAGAAGTCTTATCAAGTGTTGGAGACAGCGTGAAACAGCAGGAACCATCACAAGTTGCTGAATTGTGGGCTGGTCCAAAGACCGGCTAGGTTCAGCTGCTCCTAGATATACAGAAAAAAATCCAGCACATGTGTAAAAGTAACACACTTATTGTAGCATTGTCTGTAATAACAAAAAATTGGTAACACTGCAAATACTCCTCAATAGGAAATAGATAAGTAAATTGTAATATATTCAAAACTGGAACCCAATACAGCATTTACTACAGATGAGCTAAAATTATATACACTCCATCAGAGATAAATCTCTAAAATACTTTTGAACAAAAAGACCAAATTGCAGGACATCACAGACCCACTGTGTAACATCTGCTGCCAGATCCGTCAACAACTATGCAAAATATAAAAACATAACTGAGAACGATTCAAAACTACAGCACTGTAGTTACTTTTCAGGAGAGGGGAAAATAAACAGGCCTTGGGGACAGGAGGCTTCAACTGTAATTACAATGCTTTCATTTCTTTTAAAAAATGGAAGTTAGAGTTCCCATCATGGTACAATGGAAACGAATCCAACTAGGAACCATGAGGTTGTGGGTTTGATCCCTGGCCTCGCTCAGTGGGTTAAGGATTTGGCATTGCCTTGAGCTGTGGTGTAGGTTGCAGATGCGGCTCAGATCCTGCATTGTTGTGGCTGTAGTGTAGGCCAGTAGCTATAGCTCCAATTCGACCCCTAGCCTGGGAACCTCCATACGCCGAGGGTGCGGCCCTTAAAAAAAAGGCGGAAAAAAAAAAAAAAAAGAAAGCAAATATGACAAACTATTGTGATTACTGAATCTGGATGGCCAGGAGAGAGCTGTTCATTTTCTTATTCTCTGACCACATTATTTGAAATATCTATAATGAAACATCACCATTCAGGCATAGTTGTATAGGAGGAATTTTACATGTCCTCATACCTACTTCCATACGGCTTTCACTTGCCCATGAAGATGATCACCAGGTACCTAAGTTTTACCTCCCTCAGTATCAACCATTTGCACAGAACCTCACATGACATGTGGGACACAGAACAGATGGCAAATATTACCATCTCTGCAGCTGCTGTTTATCATCGTAGCCCTTCCTACGTGCCTGGCATGGCTGGTGGCCTCCCCACAGCCCTTTAGAGTTAACTAGCCCCAGGTGACACAGCCGGTCAGTGCAAAGCTGGAATCTGTCTCACTCCCAAAGTTAACACCTTAAATAACAGCTCCATTTCCAAAAACATGGAGATGCTTGCTCCGGCTACAACATGGAGGCAGAGCATGCATCGCACGTATAAGAGTAACATTAATATATATTTTTGATTGGGAGATAAAGGGAAATGTGTAAATAAATTACTTGTGTGAGCTCATATGGCTAGCTGGTAGCAGAGCACATCTGGTTCTAACCAGAACCCAAGATTTAGGCACCACTTTGTATCTTATTAAGGAGAAAAGGTTATAATCATTACAGAGAGTTTCCCACAAATGCCACTCCGAAGGCTTGCCCAAATTAAATTCCTAATATCACACCACTAAGCACGTTCAAATAACCCCCTTCCAGCACCAGCTTCAACAGGCTGGCACTTAAATCATGACAATGGTGCTGCTGCCTAGAAGGACATGCCCCATCAAATGACGTGAAAATACATTATTGGCAGAAATAAATCAAACTGTTTGGCTCCTAGAGCATGTCTCTAGCATGAGCATTTCAAGATGGCATTCGGTATTCATGAATTCTGTTTATCAGAACTATCATCCGGCAAACTGGCCCCTGGTCCTACAGGAACTCCCTCTAACCTGGTATGAGGACAAGTCACTCAACCACAAGTTCTGGCTCCATCTCCCCTGCCCACAGGCTAGGACTGCAGCACTCTCTTTTCTCATGGAAAAATGACAGACTGTTTGAGACACATTCTTTTTTTAATTGAAGTATAACATACACATAGGAAAATGCTTAAAAGAGAAGCTCAATAAATTTTCACACCCTTGATGCACCCAATTGGGTAACTAGCACCCAATTCAAAAAACAGGATACTCCAAGCCTATCCTCTTCAGTCACTACCCACCGAGGATAACCTTGACCACTACCCCAACTTCTGTCTCTTTTATCATCTCTGCAAAAGGACTCACAGTCTCTTCTGCTGAGAACATGTGTCTTAAGAGTTACCGTGGTGCCACATGGAGAAGCAGATGGCTTGCTCACTGCAGAGTAAGTGGACTATGTCAGGACATATTTCTCTGTTTTGTTGCTGATGGGCATTTGGGTAATTTCCAGGTACGGGGTATTAGAAATAGTGCTACTTAAACATCTAGAGCACGTCTCCTGCTGAAATGCATATTCAGACACTTCTGGGTTGGGGTAGAACTGAATACTTATATACATTATTTTCCCATTGCTATTGTAACAAATTACTATAGACTCAGTCCCTTAAAACAACACAAACTTATTACAGCTGTGGAGGTCAAAAACCCTAAATGGGTTTCACTAGGTTACAATCAAGGTGTCAACAGGGCTTTGTTCCTTTCTGGAGGCTCCAGGGTAGAACACCCTCCCTTTTTTTTTTTTTTTTTTTTTTTTTCCACTTTTTCCAGTTTCTAAGGCCCACCCACATGCCTTGGCTTAAAGCCCCTTTCTCCATCCTCAAAGCCAATAGTGACCAGGCAAGCCTTTGTGACAACACGTCACTCTGACTCTGAATCTTCTGCTTCCTCTTCCACATTCAAAGGGCCCATGCAATGGAGTAACCCAGAATCATTAGCAATCTTAATTCCATCCGCAATCTTATCTCCCTTGCCTTGTCACACACATTTTCACAGGCTTTAGGAGTTAGAAAGTGAACATCTTTGAGGGTCTTTATCCTGCTTCCCAAAGTATGCATATATTTTGAAAATGTTTTTAGCTTGTAAGTATTATATTTGGTTATGACATTACGGCAAGCTCAAATTCTTCTTTTATATAAATCAGACCTAGCTTCTACTGTCGGGCTTGTAATTCTTTAACTAGAAAAATCTTTTTGCAGTTATTAAGCATAAAAATTAAAATTTTTAAAAATTAATATTATATATATGAAAATTATACAATTTTCATTATGTGAAAGACAATATTCTATGGGCTACAGAAATACAAAATGAATAGACAACTTTTGGTGAAGATGGTCTATGGAGCAGGTGAAGGGAAAAAAAGAAATACCTGAAAAACATTAAAAAATATATTTGTGTTACACAAATGAGCTCTGGGTTATTCAAAAGAGGAAAACTTCAGATGCCAGAAACAAAGGTAAAACTGAGGAAATGAAATCATATATACACATTACGGCTTTGCTTTTCATTCCCAACTGGGGACAGGAACTGAAACCGTAAGCTGCAGGCATGGTTTTGAGCTAGAAATTGTCTCTGTCTACAGGGCTAAGAGCCAGGAAAATGTGGCCCTGTCTTTAATGAGAGACTGATGAAACTTCACTCACTGGGTTAGGCAGCAGGACAGAGAAGGCCACCCTCACTACAACACTGGTGGAAAAATCACCACTGAGAAATGAGAAACCCAAACCTGTACTGGGTGTGGGGCTCCACTGTCCCCTCGGGAGCCTGCAGAAAGCTCCAAGCAGGGACAGCAACATGCCAACCACGCGGACATGCTGAGAACTCATATGAAACTCCTATCAAAGATGAGCTCAGACTGAAAGTGCAGAACACACGGGACAGCCACAAGAACATGCAAGAGCAACAAGCAAAAAAGGAACACCCCAAAGTCTGCACAATAGGAAAAACCTAGGACAAAAGTGAGAGTGCGTAAACTCTTAAAGAAATAAACGAATACAGACTCTTTAAGACAAGAACAGAACATTGTTCAGGGGGAAAAAACAGATTTGAAAAAGAAATATCAAATCTAGAAATGAAATACATCATATGGAATGAAAACCTCAGTGGATAGGTTATGTAAGCATATTTTTGGACGTGAAAACCAGGAAACTGAAATCCAGAGCTGAAACAATCACCCAAAATAAAGCACAGGAAAGCAAGTGCTAAAAATTATGAAAGAGAAGAGACAGAAAGGGTAATTTAGGAAGCACTGACATACATCTAAAGAGAGATGTAGAAGGAGAGACTTAAAAAAAAAAAAAATTAAAGAGACAAAATGTCTA
This sequence comes from Sus scrofa, assembly GCF_054392235.1. Lineage (NCBI taxonomy): Eukaryota > Metazoa > Chordata > Mammalia > Artiodactyla > Suidae > Sus > Sus scrofa. Next base: position 105,373,489 of record NC_139388.1, on the reverse strand, counting down.
AAAAGCGAGATTCAGCATAGCCCCCGCTCTCCAGAGCCCACAGTCCAGTAGAAAAGTCCATGGCCATTGTGCTTGGAGCTAAAAAGGAGCATCATCAAGGACCCCTGACTCCCAGAAGAATTCTTAGAGCCGAGACACCAACTGCCATGTGATACTCTGCCTCTCGAATGAGCTGAGTGAGTGAGCCATCAGCCTCTTGACCCGCAGGCTTGACTGACCTAGTCTGAAGTGGGGGTTACACGTTACCCTACAAGCCTGACAGGGTCAGAGCTGGGATTAGAGGTCAGTTTTCATGGACCTATTTCCAGGTTCACTACTGTGCTGTTTACTCTCCCTTCTAGTTCCGATAAGCCAAACAGCCTACACGTGCTGAAGACCACGCAGTTTCGGCTTCAAGCCCCGGTACGAGAATCCACCAGCTTAGCCAGCCCAACATGTTTCTTCTTTGTCCAAATACTTGACTTTTACTTTGAGAGCCTCATTCTGAGTCCACATTGTTCCAGGGTAGGCAATAACACAGGGAAGGCCAAGTTGATGAAATCCACCCTCTTGGTCACCATAACTGCCTCAGGACATATATACAAACCAAGAAAAGTCAGAGATTCAATTCCAGGACTCTGGAAATAATGAGCAAAAAGAGCCTTGTCTCTGAAATTATAATTAGTACAAGTAAGTCTGGAGCTATGAGGCTACCAAGTAAAAAGAGCGTTACTGAGACCAAAGCTAACAGAAGACAGCAAAGCCAAGCACCAAGAGTGACAAGCCCCTGGATCCAGCCATACCTGATCCAACCCCAAGCCAGGATGTCTTAGTTTTATGCACTAATGAAGTCCCTTTTGTGCTTAATCCAGATTGAGTTGGATTTCTGTCATTTGCAACTAAGAGTCAAGACTAATAAAAATTTTAGAAGCAGGGAAGCAGCATTGGCAGCAGAAACAGAAAGAGGACAGCTGCTCTCTAAATAGTTCCCCAATTTAAAGAACTAAGAAAGATTTGGATTGCAATCCCAACATTACCCTAACTCATTAACCCTATTGTACTCTCTCAGTCCAATCTGGAATTTCTAAGGTCTTAGAGTTCTTCCAAATACCTTAAAAGACATCACAAAGGTATAAATAATTTCAAAACAAAATAATTTTAATGATTTGGAATTTAAGAAAATATGACATTTTTAATTTTAGGAAAATTAAGAGTGACACAAAAGTATCAATCAAAGCTTTATAAGATTAGGGATCAATAATGATAATGAATGGGTTTTGGAAGATGCAGAGGCAATAACAGGTAAGATTTTGGTGCCAAAAAAGCAATAACTGTTATGAATAAGAGATTAGCATGTAGGGGGAAGAAAAGGGTGGTGTGGGGAGTGATGCCCATGCATGTGTTTATAAGACTTTGAGTATAACTCCAGGCTGATGAGAAGAGACTATGAAAACTTCTCAGGCAAGTCAGTGGAAATAAGACTTTTTCCGTGTCATACACTTTCAGAGTCTCTTGTACCTCTTGATGTTCCTAGTCACTCAATAATGTTAAAATGATCTTTCCCATGACCCCTGAATATCAAATATTAATGTCAAACAGTGTCATCCTTTCTCTCCATTCTGTCAGAAGGCAGGTATATCTGTGGCTGAAAGTACAGAACATATCATTTATACAGTCACCAAATATTTAGTGGTCATAATAGATGCCGATGTAGGCCATATATGATTGATAACAAAGCATATTTTGTGCATTTTAATGCACCTGAAATCAGAATGGTCTTGCAGTGCTGCCAGCCAGGTAACAATTCTTATGTAATTATCACTGCCTGTCCACGCACAGACTTGGCTGTGCCTCCTGGTGGCTGGAGAGAACAACTGGAACTCTTTAAAGGTCATACATGGTCAAGAAACAATTTGCAGATCCTTTGAAGAGGAATAGGAGTTCTAGTATCAGATAAATCATGTGATGATATTATTAAAATGTGCAGAATATATGTCAATGGCTTAGAAGAAAATCCCAGAGACAGTACTGAAACATTCTTTTAAGAAATGATTCAACATTAAGACTCTTGAGGGTCCAAGGTGATGTGCAGAAAAACTGAGAGGATTATGACTGAGTCAAAAGTGACCCTGAAGATGATTAAGCTTCAGAAAAGCCCAATCCAATTTATTAAGCTAATATATTCCTTTTTGAAAATGTACAGGAGTAATAAATAATAAAAATATATGCTTAAGTATAAAAGAGTTCTTTCAATAAAACGCAAACTCTTAGTGATAAGAAAACACTATATAACTGATTTGGCATTTCTTTTCCTTACCACTGGCCCTTAAGGCAATGGAGCAGCTTACAATCAATTAGCATCTTATATTAGATGAAATGCAATAGTTTCTATAAAAAAGTCATACACAGCAAATCTACTTTCTAGTCTGTTGAAAGTATGGCTTGTTCTGGGGTAAGGAGATTTATTTGTGATTAACAAAAAGATATGAGCTGATTTCCTTACAATATGGCTTATGGAATTTTACCTTTCCATTGACGTATGTCTTGGTATCTTTGATCTGCCAAAGTTGTACCCAAGGTTAAAGACCATCTCATTTATTTCTGAAATGCCCCTTTGTGTATGGTCAAATTCACTGAAAGGAAATAAATAACATCAACAACACTTTTTTAAAAAGCATGTGCTGATACCTCTCCTGAACCAAAGAGGTTTAACTCTGTCTCTCCACAATCTCTCTTTCTAAGATATTAAGACTCTCAGAAATCAATTGATCTCTTCAAGATAAAAATAATATGCTCTCTCAGCACATGAATTATATAGGTTTTACAGTTTTGTGACTGCTCGAAAACCAAGAGGAGTTTACAAACTAAAATAACACGTTTCTTTATTCTAATGAAATAAAGACCCCCTATCAAATATGAGTTATTCTTCCAAAGGCCATGTGTAGTCAATCTCTAATTCCTAATATTTCATATTCACTTATTAAATCAAATTTAGTAGCTAAAGGCTTAAATTAAACTTATAGGTCAGACCTATGATGTCATGTATCTCTAAAAGCCATTTAGTTTCGCAAATAAACATTTGTTGAGGATTCCAAGTGGAACGAAATGTTTTACGACAGACTAATACTTCCTCAAGTAACAGTGGGAAAAGCTAAATAATATACTAAACTGAAAAAGGCATCAGAGATATATGAAGGTAACAAGCATTAGAAAGGCTGAAATTACAGAAAATAAAAAAGGAAAAAAAGAAGGACAGAAGGAGAGAGGGAAGAAGGAAGGAAGGGAAGGAGGGAGAGAGGGACGAAAGAAAGGGCAGAAGGGAGAAAAGAAAGAAAAGAAAAGAAAAGAAAAATGCTTGGAGAGAGGAGCTGTTAACCTGAATCAACTGTCCTGGTTATATTTATACACAGGAAGAACCATGATGGAGTTCATGTGTCTTGCTAGACTGCAAGAACCAAAAGCCCTCAAACACATATCTGTTTCACTCGATTTGCAGCGAGCAAGGTGAAAAGTGAAGAAGCTGAGCTATAAGGATTTGTAAGCAATGCAGAGTTTTCTACAGTCTCACAGTCCTGCAAAGATCAGAATGAAAGACTCAACAAGAAGAGGTAAACACAAAAGATTCTCAGTTAAAGTCCTGGAGGGAAATGTGTGTGGAATAAGGACCAACTAGAGATAAGCTGAGACATAGGGAAATATATCCCAACTTTAATTCAGCAAGATTAAGGTCATCAAACCCCAATTTTTCTGCCTTGCAGAGCAAAGAATAAACCCTCTCTAGAGGAAGATAATATCAGCTTTGAACATTTAGAGTCTTCACGACTTTTTACATATAATGCCTGGTGTTCAACCAATAATTACTGCACATGTAAGAGATAAGATAATATGACCAAAAACCAGAATAGACCCATAGGTGATACAGATGTTGGAGATAATAACCAAGGAGCTTAAAATAACTATGATGAACATGTTCAAGAATACTAAGGAAAAGGTGTGAAAATAGATGAAAATACAGAGAATGTCACCAGATATTTGGAGTATATAAAAAGAACCAAATGGCAATTCTAGAACTGGACAATATAACATATAAAACCCATTGAGAGACACTGCAGATTGACACTGCAATAATCTGGATGAAAAATCAACAGAAAAATATCCAACCAAAGCAACAGAGAGGAAGAATGAGAAGCCAGGCAAAGGGCATGAAACACATGTAGGACACAGTGAAAGGGTATAAAATGTAACTGGAATCTCAAACAGGAAGAGTAAAAGAACAATTGAAAAACAATGTTTGAAGAGAAAATTGCCAAAATTTTCCAAAACTGATGAAAAACATAAAACTACAGTGTCTCAAAGATTTGTGAATCCTAAGACCTAACAACAACATTCCTAGAGCAGAAATGCAAATAAATATTAAGCGAAAGACAAATATAGGAACTTTCATAATACACTTCCAATGACACAATATCCATCCACAGTAGAGTGGAACCATCATGGGACAGTCATCCAAGAGAATGAACAAGGAACGTATAGCAATGAGAATGAACAAATTATAACTAACACATCAACACAGGTGAACCTCACAAATGTAATGTTGGCTGAATGAAGCCAGAGTCAAGAATACATAGCACACGGTTCTATTCATGTGATGTTCAGTAACAGGCAGAACTAACCAAAAGCACAGGAAGTCAACACAGGTGTTACCCTTGGAAGATAACATCTGGGAGATGTGAGACAGGGCTGCTGAGGTACAGGTAAAGTATAAACAGCTACTGAAATGGTTAAAATGAACCAAAAAGGAAACCAAGTGCTAGGTTAGGTGTGGAGCAATCCGGATTTTCATTTCCACCAGGGAGTGTGTAAATTAGTACACCTACTTTTAGAAAACCATCTGGAAGTAACTACCAAGACTGAACATACACATCCTGTGACCTAGCAGTTCTGCTCCTCGGCAGATACATATCCAACAGAAATGAGTATATTCACCCAAGGACATGTTGAAGAGTGCCCACAGCAGCACTGGTCTTAATATCCCAAAGTGGAAGCAATCAAAATGCCCATTTATAGGAGAATGAATAAATAAATTGTGGTATATCCCTACAATAGAATACTACAGAACATTTTTTAAACTACTACTCTATAGAATGAGATGGATGAATCTCACAGACAATAGGCTAAGCAAATGAAGCCAGCCATGAAAGAGTATATACTGTCTGATTTGACTGATAGAAGCTCAAGAACAGGCAAAACTAACTAATGGAGAATAATCCTCACTGGTGAGAGGAAGCACCAGGGGAGGAAGAAGCAGGGGCATGAAAGAAGCTTCTGGGGTCCTAGTGGCGTTCTGCTCCTTCATCTGGACACTGGTGATCATGTGTTTGCTTTATAGAGATCTATTCTGTGTTTTTACAACATATATTTTGGACATTTTATAGTTCAATTAAAAGTTTACTTGAAAGTGCACTGATTCAGCAAAGAGTCCCAAGAAAACTAGAGATTCCACACGCAAACGAATGAAGCTTGTCCCTTACCTTATACCATATACAAAAATTAGTTCGAAATAGTTAAAAGACCTAAATGTAACAACTAAAATTATGGGTGAAAAGCTTCACGACATTGGCTTGACAACAACAGGCAGAAAATGTAGACAAACTGGACTATCAAAATTGAAAAAAAATCTGTGTATCAAAAGACACTATCAAGAGAGTGAAGAGACAACCTATGGGATGAGAGAAAATACTTACAAATCATATGTACAATAGGAAATTAATATCAAGAATATGTAAAGAACTCATAAAACTCAGCAACAACGAAAAAATCGTAAAGGACTGGAATAGACATTTCTCCAAAGAATGTATACTAATGGCCAATAAGCATATGAAAAGATGTTCTATATCTCTTACCACTAGGGAAATACAAATAAAAACTACAATGAGATACTGTTCCATAGCCAATAGGATGATTATTATTAAAAAATATCTAGTCACTTGTGATGGAACACGATGGCGGATAATGTGAGAAAAAGAATGTGTGTGTGCGTGTGTGTGTATATATATGTGTGTGTGTGTGTGTGTATATATATATATGGCTGGGTCACTTTGCTATACAGCAGAAATTGTCGGAACAATGTAAATCAATTATAATAGAAAAGAATAAAAACCTTAAAAAAGTACAGAATACAGTTAAGTGTTGGCAAGAGAAAATGGAATCCTGTTCACTGCTGGGAGGAATGTAAAATGGTGCAGCCACTGTGGAAAACAGTACAACAGTTCCTTAAAATTTTAAATATAGAATTCCTTATAATCCATTTCTAGGCATACACTCAAAAGAAATGAAAGTAGAGACCCGAACAAATTTGTATACAAATCTTCACAACAACCATGAAATGGAAACAACCCCAAATATCCACTGACAGACAAACAAAACGTGGTCTATACATACAATGGAAAGTCACTCAAGCTTAAAACTGGACTAAAATTCTGGCACATGCTACAAGACGGATGAACCTTTAAAACATTACACTAAGTAAAACAAACCACACCCAAAAGGACAGATACTGCACAATTCCACTTATATGAAGTATCTACAATCATAAAATTTATAAGGACAGAAAGTAGAATTGTGGTTACTAGGGGCTGAGGGAGGAAGTAATAGCGAGTACAGAGCTTCAGTTTGGAATAATGAAGAAGTTCTGGAGGTGGATGGTGGTGATGACGGCACAACCATGTGAACGTACTTAGTGCCACTAAATTAAACACTTAAAATGACTAATTTTATGTTACGTATATTTTACCAGAATTTTTTTTTCTTTTCATTTCTAGGGCCGCTCTTGCGGTATATCGAGGTTCCTAGGCTAGGGGTCAAATCAGAGCTGAAGCCACCGGCCTACACCATAGCTACAGCAACTCGGGATCCGAGCCATGTCCGCAACCTACACCACAGCTCACGGCAACGCTGGCTCCTTAACCCACTGAGCAAGGCCAGAGATCAAACCTGCAACCTCATGGTTCCTAGTCAGATTTGTTAACCACTGTGCCACAACGGGAACTCCAATTTTACCAGAATTTTTTAAAGTTTTGTTTGTTCTAAGTTTCTTGAGAAGCTATTCTCTTTCATTCACTGTACTAACTGATGGAACTGTAAGTGAATTTTTAAGTGGACTTAAAATTTTCCACTCTTCACCCTTCCCATTCTTCATAAATACCCACAATGGGGGGTACTCTAAGCATTTTCTTCCAAATCTCTTAAAATCAGGAGCACCTGCCTAGTAGTAGCTCATAAATGAAGATCACGCCCCTTCTAAGTAATCCTATCCTCTTATCCAAATCATATCAGCTCAACATGACAGGTCCAATCGGTTTAGACCTATTACTTCACGCATTCATGTACGATAGTCCACCCCACAAACAGGGGATCAATTAATTTTACATATCATTATTCAAATAATATTCATCTATTAAACATTTATTCAAATGGTATTATTCTAAAGATTCGTCAAGTACCTATTATGATAAAAAGGAGAAGGTAAATGTTCTCACATTAGCTAAGAAAACTTCCACAACACATGCTCTATCTTCTGATCTGGAAAAAGAGAGTGGTTGATAAAATTAGTATGAATTCTATTGTAACCATTTGTCATCTGCAGCTCCCTAACACCCGGGAGATTTTCTGTTACAAGTCCTTCCTCCTCCAAGGCAGAGGCCAGAGAACCTCGAACGACAGACTCCTCTGAAAGGAGGATACAGGCAGTGACTTTGCTTCTGGGGCAGAAATGCGCAGGGAAGCAACATCATGGACAATAAGATGTTTCCATCTGTTCCTATGTGCTGAAGACTGAAAGGGAAGATGATATGGCTGTTAGCCTCATAGCAGGAAGAGACTGAAAACAGACTTTTCAGGTAGTACTTGAATCCGTTGAAATCATTTTCTTTCTCAGGTTTCATTTTCTCCTAAATACCTCCTGGGACCTTCCAGAATAAACCAAATAAACACAATCACAGTTTATCATTGAACTAGAACTAAAACATGTCAATTATAACTTACTACAAATACAATTTAATGCACTACCTTTCTAAACAGGCACACTGTGTTCCACAAGCTTTCCGCGTATTTTGCCTCTAATAAACACATCCTTGAAAAACTAGGACGGAAAATCCACTGGCTTGCTGCCATGGACATAACTCATACTGTAAATATGAACCAACAAGAATGACTGTCCATGAGGCAGCTCGAAAATATCAGCTTTCAAAAGAACGCGATTAAAGCGAAAAAGCTGCGGGTATGTGTTCCCACTAATCATGTATGTATTCTACTCATTTTTTTTCAATAAGCGTTCTTATTATGCAATTTTGACATTATGCGTGATGAGGCAAGAATTCTAGGACTTCACTTAAGCAGATGTAATAAAATAAAAGGTACAGAAACATGAATGACGTGGGTTTTTTAATTTTGTCAAGAGCACACTAAGCAAGTTTCTCAAAATATATCTAATAAATTAACTCTTTATTCACTCAAAATGTTTTTAATAGCACTGTGATTTGGCAAGGACATTTGTGGAGCGGGGGGTCTCTAAGCCTGAAAGCCAAAATGCTGGGTAAGAATAACCTTCTTCCTTTTTTGTCTACAGAGCACCTAAGGGCTCAAGTAAAACAGATGCCATGGTAGAGGAGCTTACCAATTAGGAACAATCCACCAGGTAGAAACAGCTATCTGAATGTAAAAGGGCTGAGAAATGGAATAGTTCTAAAGAATTATTATTTCATTACATTCAAGAATACAGGGCTAGCTTTAACAAATTAATCCCAATGACTTAAAAATCTATCAACTGTATGCCAGTCAGCCTCCTGCAATATTAAAACGCCATCAACTTACATCATTTATTACTAAACAGTGAGCTAAGCAAAGATAATAAGCTTTATCATCCCCATATTATCTGAATTTGAATTATTTTTCATTTTGCTTTCTTTTTTTTCCTCTTTTTATGGCCACGCCTACAGCATATGGAAGTTTTCAGGCTAGGGGTCGAATCGGAGTCACAGCTGCCAACCTATGCCACAGCCACACCAGATATGAGTCGCATCTTCAACCTACGCTGCAGCTTGTGGCAATGCTGGATCCTTAACCCACTGAGCGAGGCCAGGGATTGAAACCTGCATCCTCAAGACACTATGTTGGGTTCTTAACCCACTGAGCCACAATAGGAACTCTGAATTATTTTTCTTAATCCAACTTTACTAAGATGGAAGTGGTGAAACCTCACTCCAGAACTCTGTGTATGCAAAGTGATTCACCAGTATTTGTCTGGGTCATCCCAGTGGCGCTGGCCATGCCCACTTTCTGGGGCCGCAATCAAAGGCCAGGTGAGCAAGCAGCCGACTTGGGACCTCCTGATTCCTCCACCGTTCTGTAGCTGGCTTGCGGTCCTCAAAAAGCATTCTTTCTACCTCTCTCTCATGCCATCTGCTCTAAGCTCTCTTTCTAGTTACTAATAAAAGCCATAAGAGCCATCTGGACTTCCTTGTCTATATATTTTAAATCTAAAATAGTTCTGTGTCTGCTCGGGACCTGGTTCAAGATGACAATGACGCTCCAAAGAATGCCTGGGGAGGCAGAGGGCACTGCTCCCACTCAGGAGGAGGCCAGAGCCAACCTGGGAGAGGCAGCCAGCATCCTCCAAACCCCGCATGTGCTACAACTTAAATATCTGCTACAGATTCTATGGACAGATATCGTTTCTGATTTTCTAGATCATTCTAAATATATGTGACTTTTGCTGTACCCCATTCGAAGCAATTTGAATTCAACTAATCTTGTCAAATTAATTCTCCCTTGAAACTTCATTTTAGCTTAAGTCTACCCAAAAAATTGTAACTAGGAAACACTGTTTATCTTAAATTCAAATGTTGATGAGAGGCTGGGGTCTTTGACACTACTTTATCTTTTGTTACTTTCTCACCAGATCCTGGAACATTATGTGAAATTTCTAAGTCTGTATTGAGCAGAACTTCGTAAGAGAAAATTTAGCATGAAAAACCACCAAACGAGGTTTCCTGAACAGTGAGATAAATAGGACCTTCTTTCCATTCTGCAGCTCATTTAACTTTGGTATCTTCTCTGCTAACCCATCTATCCCCACCACCCTCAACCATGAATGATTCTAATTCCAGGTGGTGACAATTTGAGAGAAAAAAAGATTGCTCTTCTTCTAATATGAATGCAGGAGTCCTCCAAATGCTGATTGCCTGATTGTAAATTGCCCTTATCCAAGCTTCATACACATAAGCAATTGTGAAAATTCCCTTCAACTATTGGGCCCCCATTATCACAATCAGGTCTTTTGAAAAAAAATCATTAGAGAAAAGTCAACCCACAGGCATAAAGGACAGAGACGCAGGATCTTCTGGGCACTTGATGGGTGAAGCAGTTGCCCAGCATTACAGGTTATGTAAGATGCATGAACTGCGGTACAGCCTCCAGAACAGAACGGTGCGCCTCCATCCATCAACAGTTCTGTCCTCCGGCTGACGTCATCTAGTGCTTCAGCTCAGAGCATAACCTCAGCTCCCTGTTCTCTCACTGTTCATGGGAAGACACAGAGCTGCAGCCACTAAAAAACTTCCTCAACGAAGCTGTGGGTAGATAAAGATGAAGAAGGGCACATTTCACAGAGGGTGTTTGTCCTTCACAGCCTCACCTACCTCTTCCCACCATCAAGGTAGAGAAAAGAATCTCACTATAAAACATGCAGCTTTAAGGCAGGGACTGCACTGCTCTGGGAGTTATGGCTCCATTTGTGAAATAAATGGGTTAGATGAACCTGGAAGATGATCTTAAGCCCTCTTGGAGGTCTAATTGACACTTCTGTAACTCTACTTTGGGCCGTTTCTTTAATCTTCTACCCCAACCAACCATGTAAAGACGGTGCACACCACTGACAATACTCCATAAGTAGAATCCCAAGCTCAGAAAAGCTGACACACATCCACGTGTTGGGAAAGCTGTCCCAGGGGAGGAGAGCTCCAGATGCAGAATGAGAAGCCCCTTCCAGTTCTGGCTCCACCACTTACTCAGACTCACCTTCAGCAAGACAGCCACTCTCTAACTGGTAATCACGTTTTTTACAAACTAGAAATGATTCTATATCTATCACCATCATAGAAAAATGTAAGAACCAAGGGAGAATTAAGTCAATCATGGAATCCTAATCTGTTATTTCTAAGATTTGCTTAAAATATAATCGACCATTTACTAATTCTAAAGAATTTTACAAAATATTTTCCAGACCTCATATAATCTGCAAGGTCTCTGCTTTACAGCTGGGAAAACTGAGTACAAGGAACTTAGGTTATAGGGCTAGTTGAGGGCACAGCCAGAATTCAAACCAAACTATCTCCAAAAGCCCACGCCCGTAACATTACACTCTGCAACCTCACATTTGATGAGCAAACAAGGCTGAGGAACCCTGAGCACTAAATCTCTTCTCTTGATGAGTTTAAACAAAAAGTAGTGAAATGTGCAACTGAAAGAAAAGTTTTAACTTCAAACGGTATTTCTAATCTTAGTTGAAAATAAGACCCTTTTCTCCCCCAGAGCGTCTATTAAATGAATTTATGTTTGACGGAAACACAATTTATGAAACACTGATCCAAATCAATCCAACCTTTTCATTTCACAGAAAGAGAAACTGAAGGCCGAACAAATCAGAGACAAGGGCACAGAGGTGGCTGGTGACAGGTTCTGGCCGAGGACACTGGACGTGTGCCCCACTGCCTAGTTTAGAGTTCCCTTTAAGAGGTAAGGCATTAATAATGCTACCACAGTTTTAAAGCAGATTGTTCCAAAACCAACAACGTTTTAAAACACAGTGTGAAAAGAAGGGTGACCCAAATAGAAAGAACGCTGCAGAAATCAAGGAGGAGAAAGTCACGTCCCTATATCACATCAGCTCCTCTCGTTTCCCAGACCAGCTGCCTGCCTGCTGCCCTCAAGGAAAATCCAAGAATTTGTAAGCTCTTACCTGGCTTAAGTTTCAAAAAGCCTTTCTGCAGTGTAAGTTCACAATTTCTACACTCACCAAACTCGACTTTTCAAATACCCAGACTGACCTTTATCACAGAAAGCAGATGAGACAGCAGTGCCCAGGGAAGTCAGGGGCCGAGGGATACTGCAGTGCTTTCTGGAGGCTTCTGCTAGAGGAGGCTTCATACAAAAGCACCAGAGGCAGGATGGTAACAGTAAACTGTGGGCTCAAACGGCAATGATCATTTCTGGGCTGTAAGATACTCAGGTTGAAGGTCCTGGTAGGATTTCAGGTTATCCAAGTGCCTTGCAAAGTAAAGCACTTTGGTCTTTCCAGATTTATTGATTAAAATCTAACATCTGCATTTTGTGCTAGTTAGCTTCATAGCCCAGTCCTACAACTTAAAAAGCTAATTTAATCAGCTGTTTAGGACATTCTGGAATTGTTTTAAAATATAAAATTGGGTCATTTCTTTAATTCTCAGGTCAACATGTGATGATACCTCATAACTTCAAATAATTCCTTGGTCTATATCTGAGGTGAAATAAAGGTTCACCGAGATTTTTTTTCTTTTGCACATACACAGCCCTTCAAAACGAGAAGCCATGACATACTGGGCGGGGGCCGGGGGGAATTATTTTTACAAAGCATTCTAAATAAATTGTTTGGCCTAGGGAACTGCAAGAGGAATTTTACAATGAATCGATTTTTATCTCAGAAAACATTCCCAGAGAAGAGGAAAGAGAGCCTATGTTGAAGCACTAGACCAGTGCAGATCCCATAAAACAAGAGAGCTTAAGAGGGTTTTACGGGTTTATTTTTCCATCAAAGAGACTGGGCCTTCTCTGCATCCCAGTCTCCAAGTTCGTTTGTCCACGTGTGGCAAATGGAAGACAGCAAACACAGCAGCATAGTGGGAAACGTGAAGTGGAAAATGGCAAGCTTGCCTTTTTTCCTCTGTTTGTGTTTTGTAATTACCTAACTATGAGTTGACAATTCAGAGCCACCATATGACATACTACTAACAAATGACAAGGGAAAGGTAATTCTCTGTCTTACAAATGCAAGACTTAATATAGAAACAGAACTCGCTAAGGGGAATTGTTCAAAAAGCCAAATCAGGCAGGAGGTGAAATCGGTCACTCCTCCTGAGGTTTTCACTTTTCCAGGATCTTGTATATCAAACAGTCCTAAACTTTACAGAAGCTAATCAATGCTGAAAGGGGGGTTATCCCTTTAATGACATAAAGAGTAACCTGAGAAATCCAGTTTACTGGATGGCATTAGATGATGACAGTGACTAAATCATAATAACTTAACGTGTATGTGTGGGGTGAACCTGCTTTCACAACACAGCTGGGTGGCTAAACTAGTTATGACGTTGAGTCTAACCACAGCAGGCCTCGGAAAAGCAGCAGCAGCAAAAGCAACACCGGTACTGATGTCTGATTCTACAATGTCTTAAGCAAACAACATGGATGAGGATGCTGAGATCCACACCCACCTGCATTAAGAGAAACACCTGGGGCCTGTGTAGCTCAAACAGCAAAATTAAGACTCTGACACAGACCCCACCTAAGCTCAGCCCTTTCCAGAATACACTGTGACAAGCCAGCCTCTCCTCCCAACCTCCTCTTTTCAGGGCTCGCCCATCTCCCCTAGCCCCACCGCCCACAGTTTCACATCAGAGTGGCTTGTGCACTCCATGATCTTATGCCCTGGCAACAGCTGATGGGTCCAGGGGGGCCTCCGGACACCAGCGAGACAAATCAGAGTCCTTCCCAAGAAACTGAATGGGCAAGAAGGCAGATGAGATTCATCTTTCTCTGGGTGGTGGGAATGGAGCAATAGACAGGGAATTGTGGACAGAACTGTTTTTCATCACATGGAGATGGAGGAAAAGAGAGGGCAGCGAGAAAGGAGGGGAAGGAGAGGAGTAAGGAGATGGCGAGACAGGCCTTGGGCAGTGCAGGGACCTGGCTCCGCTCCTCAGATCAGCTGCACCCTGTCCCAGGCCCAGGTACCTTTCCCCTCTCACCTCAGGCTGCCCGTGGCAGCATCTGCTTCCAGCAACCAAAGACCTCACGTGGCAGGAAATAAACTGTATGAACAGGTGCTACGCCTGACACTGGGAGACCCCACAGACATGTCTCTGCACCGTCTGCTCCCTATCCCTCTCCTCTTCTGGAACAGCACCCAGCTCTGCTGTAAAACTGTTCCCTCCCCACCTCTCCAGCCCTGTGGCTCTGGGGAAGGACATCTTGACCCTGGCTGCTCTGCATTAATGGAACCACAGCATCCCTGTGAAGATCAAACAGTGGTTCTGAGTGTGGTCTATGCGCCCCTTGGGGGACTCCAAGGCACTCTCAGAGGCTCGTCCCCTTTTCACCCTAGTCACCTACAAGGACCTTCTTCACATACTTCAACCAGTACCACACATCACAATACACTGAACACTGAGGCAGACAGGCGAATTCAGCTGTCTTCCACCAAGCCAGACATTGAAAGACATTTGCAAAGACGTTAAACAAGGCCACTAAACATTGTTTTAGAAAATAGTTATTTTTCATGAAAATACAATTTGTTTATGTTTATTTTTGTTATTTTTAACAAACACACAAATGTTTTCTATTTTAATTTCTAACACAATAAATATTAAAATATAAAACATATAATAAAAACACTTGTGGGGTCTTCAATAATTTTTTAGGTTATGATAGCATCCTGCAACCAAGAAGTTTAAAAACTCCCATCCTAAAATATACAAATTAAATCTTCATTTTTACAGGGGTTGGAGTGTTACTGCCTAAGTGGTAGATAAGAGTCATCGCAAACTTTTTAATTTTTAACCAAATTCTACATGATTAAGTGAGATGCTAAACTTCAAAGCTGACAAAATCAGATTACACCATAAATTTATGCTTGACATTAATTTATACATAAGTGCAATCAAAAGAATATATTTATCAAATGTAATCAAAAGTATATACTCTGGTTAACTAATCATGTCTGAAGTTAATTAGGATTAATTATAACACTAAAAAGTATTATCGATCATATAAATGTTCTACACAACACTTAATAACTTGAAAACCGTAACCTCAGACTTCAGAAGATATCTTTAACATCTAAGCAACTCAGGCTGATGGTTTATATTACAAACAAAATCTATGGCAGCCACACAAAAGGTATTGCTAACTTCCATACTAATAATAAAGACGAGGAACCAAGTGTGAAGACCGCTGTTTGGCTTTTTAAATTACACTATGGTAAGAAAAATCATAAGTATAAAATAATGTAAATTCTCAAATTAAATAAAATGTTAATTCATGCTGCATCTGCTATTAAGATATGTTTACATATCTTTTAAAATTTAAGCTTGAATATTTATATTTATAATCAATGCAATTACAATCATCCTCACCAAAAACATCTATTAAAAGATAGAGGATCGCATCATGTCAAGTATGTATGAATGTTTTATGCAACAGACGTGTCTCCTAGACAAAAAGTGTATAAAGATTACAAAATGTATAAACACCAAATGTATGAACATGATACTTTTTAAGGGGAATAAAAAGAGACAGAAATAAAAAGACACACAGACAAAAAAATACAAAATCAAAGAAATATACTGTCTAGTGGAATTTTTAAGGAGCTGTTATTTTCCTTTTAGCTTTATGAAACAAGGTTATACTTTACAAAGTCAAAAAGGAATATAAGTCAGTTAATCAGAAGGGCACATAACAACTGTTTAGGCTCCTGGAGCCTGGGTCTTAAGGATTCTGTCTGCTTCCTCTGAAAAAGAAAGAAATGGAGGCTTGCTCCTGCAGTTACCTCCCTATGTGAGAATAGACATTTTAGCCACTAAGTGAAGAAAATGACTCGGACTTCTCTTACAAAGATAAGGCAGCAACAATGAATTTAATCATCAGATCCCACATTTCAGATAAAGGAAGCAATGACCAAGAGCAAGAAAAGCTTGTACAGTCAAAAAGAACACAATTCAGGCCGATATCACCTAAGATAAATCGCCTCCTTGGCCCCCAAATGCCAGCTTTCCAAATGTTACTTGAAATGCTGCCTTGTCTGCAAATAAAAAGATCTTAACAGTATCACTAGCTCCCCCGGAGACATCAGATTTTGCCGTAAGTCCCTTACTTTTCTAATTACTAAGCTAGATTGGCTTCGTCAAGGTTATGCTCCGTATTAAACCGAGAGGAGACCGTGGATGGATGAGGTTTGGAAACTCGCCCAGCCGGGACCAAGTGCACCATGGAAGACACAGCGGCAGGGCCTCTTCTGTTAAGAGGGCGAGGGTGAAAGGCAGTGGTACCTGCCTCTGTGAGTTCATTATACACCTGAATGGGCTCCACGGAGCAAAGCGATCTTCAACCCTGGAATTCCTCCTTAGTCTCTTCCCTCTGTAAGTGTATTAACTTCATAATTATGTATAAATTTCATAAACTTGATAACTAAACTTAATAATTTCCCCACACAGGGCAGACATATAACTTAATGTATATTTTCTGGCCAAGTATGAACGTGACCCCCACCTCAAATGCAGCCATACAGAGGGTACAGATAAAAGCTCTTGGCTTGGTGGACAATTGTGGCTGTTATGTCTAAACAAAGGTATCATAACCATTGGCTGTTATGTCTAAATAAAGGTATCATAACAAGTGGCTCTTATGTCTAAACAAAGGTATAATAACAAGTGTCTGTTTCAAGGCCATCTTCCAACATCTGAAAACGTGTTCACGGTATCACTGAATTCTTAAGACAGAAGGGGAAAGTTGAGATTTTTAAATATTGACATTAAGAACAGCCCTTTTAGAATAATAATAAGAAGAAGAGGAGTTCCCGTCGTGGCGCAGTGGTTAACGAATCCGACTAGGAACCATGAGGTTGCGGGTTCAGTCCCTGCCCTTGCTCAGTGGGTTAACCATCCGGCGTTGCCGTGAGCTGTGGTGTAGGTTGCAGACACGGCTCGGAGCCCGTGTTGCTGTGGCTCTGGCGTAGGCCGGTGGCTACAGCTCCGATTCAACCCCTAGCCTGGGAACCTCCATATGCCACGGGAGCGGCCCAAGAAATAGCAACAACAACAACAACAACAAAAGACAAAAAGACAAAAAAAAAAAAAAAAAAAAAAAGAAGAAGAAGAAGTGCAAAAATAGAGACAGGGAAGATTGATGAAAATCTTTCTACATAAAACATATTGCTAGTAAGTTCGTGATACAAGAAACTGATATTCATAAGTTCCAAATATCTCTATTAATGTCACAAAGCCAAGCTGGGAATACGACTTTAAACAGGTGTCTAGTTTGTTATGTCCCCCAAAAAGTTTAGTTGACTTTTTGTCCCCCACAGAAAGTCTAGTTGAGTGGACTATGCTGAGACATTAATACTCTGCTGAATATGGTTGTTTGTTTTATGCCCAAAGATGCTGGTAAGCCATCAAAATGCTAGATCTTCTATCATAGTCTACCTGTCTTTTTCTAAAATGATTTAAGAATATTAAATTATCACTTTTAAAGGAAATTCATGAATTAATTGTATCCCCATAACCACAGGGAGATCTCATTTTATTGTAATCAAATTTACTACTATCTGTGGGGCAAATTTCTTAGAAGAAAGAGCAGTAACTGGCAGTGGAGCTAACCCTCCCATAAAGCACCTACTATGGCCCCAAATGCCATCCTGTCTGAAGTCAAGAAACCTTCCTAAGTATGTGGCCATAACTCTCCCCAATCTTGGTAAAAGACAGAACAGAGTGTTTTAATTTCAGAACTTACTCAGAAGCAGTCGCTGGGAAGACCAGAGAAACAGGTGCACAGACAGCCCAGAGCCACTGTCCACAGGGCTCCACTCAAGTCCCATCCTGGTGCAGGAGCCCAGGCCACCTACAGGCCTGCCCTTCCTGGAAACCCAGAGCCCCCTGCTGAGAACAGACTCCTGCCATGGCCAGGGGCCTTAAGGCCCAACCGTAGACACCGTCTCCTCCCGGGCTGCCTCCTCTGGCTGGCAGAGGCTGTGTCTTCACTCAGCCTTCTCTCTGAACAAGACATGCATGCTGGGCCTTCTCTGCAAAGCTGAGAGGGACAGTCAGCAGCACACCCTTCTCCCAGAGCAGCTTGCGCATGGTCATCAGACTCTCCAGAGACCGCACAGCCCAAGGGCAGGACATTCGGAGATAAAGCTCTAAGGGCACGGCTGGCACCCTCATATCCTCCCATGCCCAGACGGCCCATGGCCACCAGAAAGGCAGGCACCCACGATGGACGGGCCCATGGCATCGGTTGGCCTTCTAACAGCTGCCATGAGCTCCACTCATAAAATACGAGCACAGCACTCGGCCTGGCCCCGCAGAGGTGATAGCAGAGCACAGTCCCTACAAAGGGAAGCGGCTCCACAGTTTACAGTCACTCAGCTAAGAAGCCGTGACACTGGAATTCAAATCCGAGCTCCAGGAAGGACACACGGAAAGATTTGGTTGAAAAAAACTTTCCCTTCTGCTACCCAAGGATGCTACTAAGCAGAATTCCCCTGAGCGCAAACACACACACACATGCACAAAAACACATAACATATATCCAACACACACATACAGACACATAAACACACATGCACACATACACACACACACATCATGGAGACAACAGGCCTGCCTCCTTTTGGTCACCCACACCTGCCAGCAATCTGCTCTAAGTTGCTCTTTCATGACTAGGCATGAAGTACTGATTTGGTACTTATTTTTACCCAATTTCACCAGCATAAAAGTGTATAGGGTACAAATGTGGGAGAGAGAACCCCAAACCATCTTTGTTGAGGCCACAGCCCACATACTGCCATCCCAGTCACTTCCCCAAAGAAGTAAAAGCAAAAGAACTAACTGCTTTGCTAGAAACGGCAGGCGGCAAAGAACAGTGACCACCAGACGGCTCTGCATTATGTAGCTACTAACTGCCAAGACGACTTCCTCCCAAACGCTTCCCATGTCAACTTGAAGGTATAAGAATTAGTATCTCCATTTTTCCGATGAGAAAACTGAGGTAGAGAGTTTAAGTAACTTCTTGAAAGTCACATGCTGTGGTATACCTCATGGTCCCTGACTTCAGGAGCTTACAACTCAATTATGGAAACAGGATCAATTCAATTAACAACTGGTCAACAAAATTGTCTAATAAGAAGCTCAATGCAGGCAATGGACAAGCCCTGCAGTGACCCAAGAAGAGGGCAGTGAGCACCCAAGTGGACAGGGGTCTTCAGAGGAGCAAGGCCATGACTGGGCCTGGGCAGCAGTTGTCAACAGGACAATTCTGTCCCCCAGGGACAAGGTGGGGTGCTATGGCTTCTAGTGGGGGGAGGCCGGGGATCTCCCAAACGTCTTACAAAGCACAGGGCAACCCCACAACAAAGAAACACCTGGCCTAAAATGTCCATTGCACTAAGGCTGAAATACCCTAAGAGCAGAAGGAGGGCATTTGGACCAGTGGCTAACAGGGGCGAAGGCTCATACCCAGGAAGGAGCTCAGAGCCACAGGACACAGTGTGTTATGGGGGGCTGCAGGAACGATGCTGCTTAGGACAGCTTCTTGGAGGGCTCTGAGAGCCAAACAGAGGGATCTGCTGGATGTGGCAGGAAACAGGACTGTGCAACAGATCTGTGACAACCCTCATGGGATGAGAACCAAGGGCCATGGAGTCCCAGAGCCCGGCGGGAAGGTCTGACACAACAGCCTGGGCATAACAGAGTAAAAGCATGTTCAGGTGGGGGAGAGAAAGCAGCAAAAAGAACTCGTATTTTATTCTCCTTTTTAAAATACTCACTCTTTTGCAAGCGTTCTTATGCTGAGGGTGATCAAAGCTCCTGGTCTGCACAGGACAGTCTGGTCACACCTGCTGACCTACTATCTCTCATCCACAGGTTCCCCTTATACTCTCCAAAGTGCTCTGGCTTATATATCACCCCAGTCATAATCCACTGAACAAACATATTTTCTGTAAATACGTAAATTATTTCAATTATTTGTGATCATTTTCTTTAAAAATGAAACAATGTAGTCTGACTTGATTTCTTTCACTTAAAAACCTTTTCCTCCAAAAATCTGACCCACTCCAATTACATTTTGCAAATAATAAGGAAATTTTAAATCCAGTACCTTCTAGACACAAGATGACAAAAATGTTCATTAAGCATTTTGTTACATTTATACATGCACTATTTTCCCTTTTAGGAAATCATCGTCTGAAACTGGAAATGATGCAAAACTCATATACATTTGATTATATTTTATGTCAGCATTTAAACATGCGTCCCGCCACCCACAGGATTCTGGTGAAAAAAAAATCCTCCAAGAAAAAGAATGAGGCCGCACCGGGAAGATGTGTCTTTGTAGGTTCTGGGCAGCTGTCCAGTTTCCACATCCTTGTCTCCACAACCCTATCCGGGCAGGGAACAGGACGGCTCATCTCAAAGGCAGCAAAGATAAACCCTGAACAGAGTGTTCCTTTATCAAGCCTTCCTGAAGGGCAGCTAGGGCATCTTGCAGCTCTCCACAGGTTCTCCTCCAACTCAGCAGCCTGAGGCCACTTCCACGGAAACCAGGCAGTCATTCAGCTCAGTGCCCCTGAGGTTAGCTCCTCTCTAGTGTCCACACCTCAGGGGCAGTGGCCAAGCACAGCCCCCGGCAAACCCCAACCCCGGCTGCACGGCCCCTCCACGCACACTGAGAGCTTGAGGATGGGAAGAAGCAAACCCAGAGTCACTCCTTCCAACACTGTGGTGGTGTGATTCTTGCCACAAACAAGGATGCTGACCCGGTGTCAGCAAAGCCAGCACTGAGCTCCACAGGTTACTCCCTGCATGAAACACATCTTCCAGGGGGCAGAGGGCAATCCCAGAGAAGGCAAAAGGGACTTACAGTGCAGGCTGCGTTTACAAACTGCTTCACACGTGCCCAAACGTCAAGTGAACTGGCGACAAATACACCCACTCCACCATTTCTATACACTAAATATTTTTAAAGTGAATTGGAAAAGGATAGCCTGTTTGTTTTCCTAGGTGACAGACGGAGCTACACTATTTTCTTCTTTAAAAGGATGGTCTTAGACATTTATAGCAGAAATGAAACTACGTGTCCAAAAAGAGAGTTTTTAACAATTGTTCTTATCTTTGTCATCCACAGCACATCACTGGTCTTCCAAATCCTGAAGATATAGCAGAAGCCCCACCTGGTCGCCCCCTGACCCCATGAGTACTTGGTCTCTTTCACACCCTCCTGCTCTGTCTCGGGTTCAAATCCAGCTCTGTCACCTAAGAGCTGTGTGACTTGGGCAAGTTTTCATCTGCATGCGGGGTCCCTGGTGTGTAAAACGCCAATAACAACAGCACATACCATGCGGGCCACGTGCTGAGCTGCCATGAGGATCACATGGGTTATTATTGATAAAGTTCTTAAAACAAAGCCTGGCACACAGGAGTCCAGTTAAACAGTTTTACTAAGAAAGCCTGGCACACAGGTGTCCGGTTAAACAGTTTTACTAAGAAAGCTACAAAGAAAACACCCACCTTTTAGACAAAAGGCAAGGCTGATGCTTGTCGTATTTGCAAAACCCTAACTTTTCTGTATGTAGGGTTGTGCCCATCACAGTGTAAACAAATATGTGTGGGACAGATGGACCCAAAAAGCTGAACAAATGAAGGAACCAATCACCTCCTCCAGACTACATTTAAAATTCAGATGACCAGGGTGGTAAGTTGGGGACTGAGCTCTGTCCCCACCAGGAAGCGGTACTTCCTCTCCTTCCACAGCCCCTTCTGCAGCCAGTCCTGTTCCCACAGGGAACGGCACACAATCGCCCCTGCAGGCACTCCTTCCCATCGTGAAGTGGGGCTTCCACTCAGACCATGGCTGCACGTCCCCCTATCACCGCCAATATTAAAACATCAGGCAAAATGGAATTTCTAAAAGAGCGTGAAATCTATGGAAAAATATTCAGAAGCCTGACTTGCAATTAATTCCATATTTAAATGACATTCATTTCAGACCCAATTTAATAAAGCTTTCATATTCTAAAGACATTCTCAATAATACGAAAAAATGTAGGTTTCCAAAAAGTCTGCTCTAGTGCATCTGGGAAATCTGGGCTGCTACTACGGTATAAGCCCTATTTGATGGAATGAATTTCGATCGCCCTCTGGGACATCCAAATACTGATGCATGGGTGCTTTCTTCTGGAACCACTGGGACCAGTGCACCAGCTCCACTCACCACTGCAGGTCTAGACCTTCTGCTTCTAAGCCCACCATCCACATGTGGCCCTAAAATGCCCCATGGCTTCTCTCTGCCCTGCTGACCGCCCTCCAGGGGCTCCACTGTCCTAAGGTCAAGACCAGACTCACTGGGCTCCCAAGTGCTTGCCAACCTAACTCCCTGCCCAGCCTGCTGACCTCTGACCCTGGCCTGCAGAGGTACCTTGCCCTCTTTCCGCCTCCCACTTGCCCGATGGCCTATTCCTTCCCAAGGCACTCACTGCCCAGCAGCACGAGTTTCGCTCCTCTGTCTTTCTTCATGGGCTCCGAGCTCCAAGACAGCTGCTTTACCCTTGCAGCTCCAGGGCCGGCAATGCACCTGGCACACGGGGGAGCCGTGAGCACAGGGGGTTTATGAAGGAGACGGTGAGGATGAAACCCCAGCAGGGCAGGGGGAGAAGCAGAGGTGAAGGCAGATAGAACATGGCAGCGTTAAGTGGCACCTGGCGAAAGGACAGGAATGGGAGTTAAGAAAGAAGGGCCTGGGATGTCAAATTTCCACCTTGGGCAACAACACACAGTGTCTTTCACAGAGAAACAGGCAGAGGGCAAACTCAGGGGATGAGATAATGAGTTCAGTGGAAGCCACACAGAAGGTGAGGTGGTCCGGGACATCCATCTAGCGGGGCCTGGCCAAGGACCTGTCGGAGGACAGCACAGAGGTATGGAGGTGGACGGAAGGGACGTGGGTAAGTTCAAGGGAAAAGAGCTCAGTGTTTCTGAGAAAGAAGAGCCTGATAAGACACTGAAGGGAGAAGGTAAGGAGCCCCAACAGCCACTAAACTCCAGGAAAGAGGTGGCTGGGCCCACCTGTGGAAGCTCCATGAGCAGCAAGGCTACAGAATCCATCCTCCAACCCACTGCCACCTTCATCCAGGGCAGCAGTGCCATGACCACCGCGAGATCCCCAAGAAAACACTGCAGGGCTTTAAAGCCATCAGTACAAAGTTCCTTCACCTGCAGGGCTTTAAAACCATCAGTACAAAGTTCCTTCGCATGTCAAGGTTAAATTACTAGTTACTATGTAAATGAATTCTGCACTTTTCTGCAGGCAAGAGTAACTGCCCAACATCCCCCTTTCATATTCCTAAATCTCTGCACAAAAGGGTAAACTCGATTCCCCTATGGGCCATACGTCAGTCCTTTAATTTCTAATATTATCTTTAAAAAATCACCCATGTCTCCGGTCTTCCTTACACTGGCTAGAATTTGAACCTGTCTCTGAATCTGAACCAGTGCCATGAGTACAGCCTTATGTTCCCGTGGAATTCCTCCCTCCCATCACTTCACAAGTGCCTGGCACCAAACACTAGAACAAGCCCTCGGGGAATATAGGGATTTCCTGAAAGCTCTTTTCACCCAGGAGGAGAGACAAGCCACGTGTACAAATAACTTAAGATAAGACAGAGGTAAGAAATAGCACAAACAGCACACGGAGCCCAGGAGGACAAAGTGCTGAACTCTGGGAAAATAGAGACAGTTTGGTTGTTTGTTCACCATCATATATGCAGTGTCTGAGATGGCCTCTGGGCAACAGCCAGGATTTCATAACCTAATTGACCAGAGGCAGACATGGAGGGCTGGAGGCAACAGAGCAGGGGGGTCATTCATTTCTCAGTAGATTTTTACTGAGCACTTGCTGGGTGCCAGGCACTGTTCAGACACTGCATATGTGACAGTGAACAAACTGTCCCTATTTTCCCAGAGTTCACATTCTAACCAGGGAGTGGACCAGAAACAAGTAAGTGACATATGTGTTGGGCGGTGATCAGTGCTTAAGGTCAGAGATATCTCTCTTATAAGATAGAACCTGAACACATATCTGCAGGAATGAGGGAACCAAACACTGACACAGCTGTGTGAGGAGTGGTCCCAGCAAAGGGAGGTGCAAAAGCCTTGTGATAGGTGCTCATTAAGATGCTCGAGGAACAACAAGGCAGCCAGAGTGACAGAGCAGTGAAGCCTGGAAGGAGGCGGGAGACAGGGCTAGGGAGGCAGAGAAGAGCCGGACCAGAAAGATGCTGCAGACCATGGAAAAGACTTTCCGTTTATTACGGCTGAGATGTGAATGTGACTGAAGGGCTCTGCGACAAGACCTGGAGGGACCCTACAGAAGACAAGGGTATAAACAGTGAGGCCAGTCAAGAACCTGCAGCCGTGGTCCAGACGGAATGACCAGATAGAGGTGACCACGTTAGAGGTCGTGAGATAGGGCCAGATTCTGGACACACCTCAAAGACAGAGCCACTGTGTATCTTTCTGCACTGGATTATGCAGAAAGAAAAACCACTCCCAAATTTTGGGCCTGAACATACACAAGAGAAGATAAGACTGGAAATTCAGGTTGGACCTGACCATCGATCATCCACCAAACTGAAGTCTTAGGAGGTGCAGCAGGACGGTGAAATATGAGGTCCTCACCTGAGAGAATGTGGGCAAATCACACCATCTCTCTGCACGACAACCCCTTTGCCCTCAGAATGAAGCAGGGGGTGAGACTTGTGCTTGTCAAACTAGCAGACCCAGACAAGCACTCAAAGCCACAATACAACTTTACAAGTCTTCCCAGAAAGCTAACTGCATGAAAATATCCAGGGAGTAATTTATTTTTACCAGTTTTATTTGTTAAAAAAGAAACCTGGTTACATGATGGAGTGGAAAAAACCCTGCCTGACTATGTACGTAAATGTTTGAGTTTATGGGAGAAGAAATATACATGCTCTCAACTGGCATTTGACCACTGTGACGGAAGACTGAGAAATTCCGGTTTCAATGATACCTGTGGGCCTTTGTGCTTTAATGTTCTATTTTTTTTTAAGCACAATTTTCTGGTTTTCAGCCTTTAAAGTCTTCCAGTGGGCAAAATACAGGAGACATGACTGTGGCCAGAGAACAAAATACAATTCTTTACATCTTTCACAAAGTCCAAGTGTCACAAACAGAAGGTAGACTGCAGAAGTGGGGGAAGAGGAAGGAAGAGGAGGGTGCAAATATCCTGATCTTGATAAGGAGGAGCCAAAAGATACTATCAAACCTGACAGAACAGGAAACGATCACACTGAAAGAAAAAGGAGGGAAGGAAGTAGGATGAGGGAAATTCTCATCCTTCCCACCTGAGTGTCAATGGAAAGTATATGAAAACTGAGAAAACAAGGTATGAAGGCACAGACACACTATCCAGAGTTTTGGAGGCACAGAGCAGGAAATCGGCCAGCAAATAAATGAATAATGCTCAGCTAGACGCCAGGTAATGCACATTAAAATAATAACCAGGTATCTTTTATACTCATCAGACTAACATGAAGTTAGAAGCAGCTCTGACTAGAGGTGTGGGGGAAAGGTACCCTCCTGCTGTGGAATACAAGATGCACTTTTGGGAAGCAATCTGAGATTTTCCAACATCATCGAGATGGCGGAATAGGAAACCCCACCCTCCACCCACCACAATTAGACAGTTGTCCCCAACAAAACAGCACTGCAAAAGCTCAGAAGTCCAATTAAGAAGCTTCTGCAACACAGCAGAGCAAAAGCCTGAGAAAAACCACCGCTAAAGTGGGGGGAAGGACAGTTTAATTTTGCTGGCTTCATCCCACCTCCCAGGCTGGCTCAGCACCTGAGGGACCTCCCTGGTCTGACAGAGGGCCCCTCCCAGAAGCAGCCATCAGCCCTCGCCACTGAGCACCACACAGCCCTATAGACACTGTGGACTTGGTCACAGACCTCAGCCGGCTGCTCTGCAGAGGACCCCGCATGCTCTGGCTGCTAAGGACGCACAACCAGCAGCCAGTGCAGGCCCTGCTGGGAGAGCCCCACCAGCTTCCACTGTCACAGACTCCTGCTGCTGAGTGCCCCCCACTCCCCAGTGCCACACAGCAGTCCAGGCACCAGCCACTGCTCAGGAGCCTGGATTCAGTCCAACTACTGTCACCAGCTTTCATGGCCACACAGTCACACGCGGATGGTCCTTGAAGCCACATACCCTAAGACCCTGGCTCCTGGCATCAGCCTGCACTGCCATGCCTGCTTCCAGGCCTAACCCTGCAGCTGCGTGAGTGCACACCCACAGCTGCCCAGGGGCCCAGACCCCCTCCTAACTTCCATAAATGGCCTGCACCCCCATGAACCCCCATGGCTATCCCTGCAACTGTACACTTGTACCCGTGTCTATAACCAGCCCTTGCAGCCACATAAGTGCACATCAAAAAACCAGGTATTGCAACTGCCAGTGTGCCTGGGGCAGTGCTGACTCTGTCCTTGGCTTGCACCTCCACACATACCCAGGGCAGGCTTCTGCAGCACGCCAATGGCTCCAGTTCCCTTCACTGGCCTCCAGTGCCATGCACACACCTGCACCAAGCCCTGAAGCTAGGTAAGTGCAGGCTGACAGCTCAGATCCCTACAGTGCTTTGTGTCTGCAGGGGGCCCTGGACCTTGCCACTGGCCCATCCCACCTGGGTACCTGCAGCCAAATGATGCAGCTGAGTGTGCTGACCCCCAGCTCCAGCTACCATCCCCGTGGCCCAGCCCCACAGCCCTGGACCTGAAGGCATGGTCTGAGGACCCCAACAGCTCTTGCAGCTGCCATGGATCCCCAACAGCTCTCACTCTCAAGGACAACACAATTATTAATGCTAGGGCACTAGCTAATTGAGCTGGTGAGGTACCACGTCACCCTCAGAGTCACCACACACCCACACCATTAGTCCTGAGGCTAGAGTATCTGCAAGCATGTCCCCAACCCAGGCAAAAGTCTTCAGTCAGTCAAGCCTGAAACAGGTGACTGCCTCTTCCAACAGGCAGAGTCCTGCACAAAGTCAGAGATCAGGAAGAATTGGGGAAAGACACCACCAAGGAAACACAATACACTTCTAGTAACTAACTGCCTGACAAAAAATTCAAAATAATTATTCTAAAGAAGCTCAGAAAAATTATAAGAGAAAAGAGATAAGTGAATGAAATCAGGGAAACAACACAAAAACAAAATAAGAGGTTCAATAAAGACGTAGAAAACATAAAAACAATCTAATAGAACATTTGAGGTTGAAGAATACAATGACTGAGCTAAAACAATGGAAGAGCTGCAATGAAAGGCTCAATCAAGCAGAAGAAAAGAATCTGTGAACTCAAATACAAGTCACTTGAAAGGATCAAGTCAAGGAATAAAAAAGAAAAAGGATGATAAGCAATGAAGAAAGTTTATGGGACTTATGGAAAACCATCAAGAAAAACAATATTTGCATTGCAGAGTTCTAGAAGGATGAGAGGGAAAGAGGCAGGAAGCTTATTTAAAGAAATAATGGCTTGGAATTCCCACTGTGGTGCAATGAGTTAAGAATCCAACTGCAGTGACTCAGTTCGATGTAGAGGCATGGGTTTGATCCCTGGTCCAGTGCGGTGGGCCAAGGGATCCAAGGTTGCCACAGCTGTGGTGTGGGTCCCAGCTGCAGCTCGGATTCAATCCCTGGCCCAGGAATTTCCATATTCTGGGAGTGTGACCATAAAATTAAAGAAAAAAAAAAAAGGAAGAAGGCTGAAAACTTCCCAAATCTGAGGAAAGATATGGACCTCCAGGCACATGAAGTGCAAAGGTTCACAGTCAGGTTCTACCCAAAGAAGGCTTCGCTGAGATATTTATAATATGACTGCCAAAAAGTCAAAGACAAAGATAGAATCCTGAAAGGAAAAAGAAGCTCACCACATACAAGGGAACCCCCATAAAGCTCTCAGTGGATTTTGCAGAAGAAATCTTGGAGGCCGGGAGGAAGTGCAATGGAATATTAAAAGTGCTTTTAAAAAAACTTGCCAATCAAAAATACTTCACTCAGCAAAGCCACTTCAGAGCTAAAGGAGAGATAGTTTTCCAGACCAAAACAACAACAACAAACAAAACAGCTGAAGGAGTTCATCACTAGATCACTAGGTCCCTCTTTTGAGAGACAAAAAAGTCAAAATAAAATGACAAAGGGTTAATTCATCATAAGGAAATAACATCGGAACACCTAAATATATAAAGCAATTATTAGCATATCTGAAAGAAGAAACTGACAGGAATATAAACAGTCAGGAATATAATAATAGTAGAGAGCATCTTCAATCCTCATGCTAAAGGGCACACAGACTTTGGTGGATCTGTTATCTTCCCCTGTAACACAGACTCGGTACCTTCAGCACTTGGCTCTGCTGTGCCCGTGAACACGTCTCAAATCCTCGGTGTATCAGCCCTAGTGGCTCCTGCTCTCAGCTCAACTGTGTGTGTGAAGCTGCCTGAAAAACCTCCACATATGTTCTGGGAAAAAAAAATCACAGCAAGCTCACTATTTTGGAAGGGGAGGAGGGAGCCTTTGTTCTAACCATCCTCAGAAATTGAGTGCATAATACATAGACTTGAAAGTGCCAAGCTGGCACCTCTCATAATTCTCCTTGATGGTGTCTAGTTTCAGGACTAAAGGGTATAATGGCTGGGAATTAAAGGAAATTCTCCGCCATAAAGCACAGGGAAGAACCTTTACATTTCCTTTGATATGTGATCATAACAGTAATAAAATGAGTGGTTGGAAGGTCAGTGCTCACATTTTCAATCAAAGCCAACATCTAAGCCAGGTAATCCCAATCCCCAAATGCTAGATTCTGTGACGTTTCTTTCCCATACGAGCCTGTCACCAACTGACTCAAAAATCACTCAAGCTTTATTTACTGGTGTCTAACACACATCAGGCAATTGCTGGGCTTTGTAAAAATGTCATGAACAAGCTCTTGCTTAACCCAAAAAGTTCTGTGGGGACCACAGAAAAGTAAGGATCTTTTACTCAGAGTGAAAGAGCAGACCAGGCACATCGCAGTGGGCAAGCACAGGGCAGGGAGCAGAACTCAGGTTTAGGGACACCTGGAGGCTTCCTGGAGGGAAAAAACTCAGGAGAAAAGCAGGTACTACTCAGCAAAAGCCCACCACACGCAAGAGAAGATGCTGCCCCCCTCTGATCCCATAAAAATTAGTATCCTCAAGTCATACAAACTATTAGACACATGGTTAAGAAGATATACTTTAACAATAGGCATATGTTTTTAAAGTTCCTCAGACAGAAACATGATTGGAAACTTTCCAAAGTCTAGGTTCTACCCAAATGTTGATAATCAGCTCCTTCCAGAAGCATGTGCCTTACAGGGTCACGGGGTTGGAAGGAGCTGACCACACTTCACCCCCAGGTTTAATCAAGTCAGACTGAACGGGCAGGAATCAGGGAAATAAGAAGCTGGTGTGTCTGTTGATATTCTCCATCAGGATAAATAAGAAAGACGTTTTGACAAGTGAAGGAAAACAGCGGGAGTAAAGGAAAGTACCTTCAGCTCATCATGGAGCTGACCCCAAGAGTCAGAGCCAGCAAAGTGGCTGCAAACGGTATCCAGTCAGGAGACAAACTCTGTTTACCTTGGCAGTGTCCTACCACTACTAGGAAGCCGGCACTTTTAAATAGGGAGGTTTCATGCTTTTCAAAATGTAGATTTCCAACTTGGGGTGGTTTTTTTTTAAATAACTCCGCCTTAGAACACGTAAGAGCCCTAGTTTGCCACAGTCCCACCACTCCCTACTGTCTCCATGGCAAGGAGGATTTTCCTTCCCTCACTATCCTTGTACTTAGAGAACTTCTTATACAAAACAAGGATCTGTGCTCAGTTGTCAAAGGTGAGAAAATGAAAGCAAAATCAAGAGGCTTTGGGGTTTTCTTCACTTGGTTCCCTTGCCTGTCTAGCCCCTTTAGACATCCAAACTGGTGACGCTGAATATATGTCTCAACCCCATTTGCCAAACAGCTAAGTCAGTGTGCCCTGCATGACTCAATCTAGAAAAGCAATGGCAAGAGCAGAACCTGTGCCCATCCATGAACTGGGCCTTAGATTGGAACCAGTGCTCACCTGGATCCATTGATACAGGCCTGGAATCATGTCTGTAACTGCTCCTTCAGTTTTATTTAGAAAGAAGTTGTTATAATAATAATGACCGAGAGCAACTGTGTAAATGCTGTCACTCAAGAAAGTCCCATTCCTAAGTCTGATGTACTCACAGAACAAGGAACCAAGAAGCAACAGCTCTGCAGGACCAGAGACCTTTCAGGACTCAGAGAGGCTCCCACTGTTAAGATCAGGGTTGGGATGCCAGGCTGTAGGGGAAACTGGGAAAGAGACGGTCCAGGCGGCATATCAGGTGATTTTAGACCTTCCTGATCAAGACGGAAAATGCTCCCCAAGCCGGTCTGTCTCGACGGCTGTAGACAGACCGGCTGCTCAGGAGGGCCATTAGGTCTGCTGCATGCCAAGCAGATTACAGAAACCCCACAGCCACAGAAAAGGGAAAGACAGTCACATCGTCAGACGCCAAAACCACGTGCCCAGCACAAAGCTGGGTGCTTCACACGCATCACAACCACATCAAGTTGTCTCCCTAAAAATAACCTACAGCCGGTAGATCTTAGGCTGGAAAAAATGGTCAAGGGAAAGTTAGGAGGTTTGCTTCATCCCAGTCTTCCACCTACAAAATTCCTGTAAATTTATGTAAATTTTCATCTATGAAAAGTCACCCAGCTTCTCATGCGAGATTTCAGAGTACTAACCTTACCCTCTCATCCATAAGCAGTTCTATAAATTCTACCTCCAAAATACACTCCTGAAGTCCCTCTGTTTCTGCCCATCTCCCCAGCCACCACTCCTGGGCTAGACACCTTCAGTGGCAGCCTTCCTACCTGGCCCTGCCTCCTGCACAGTGTTCTACAGACGGCCCAAGATCGTATCATGCCTGCTCACTCTGCAAAGCCTCCGGTGGCATGAAAAACTCATCAGTAACAAACCTAACTGGTGTCCATGAGGATGTGGGTTCAATCCCTGGCCTCACTCTATGAGTTGGGGATCCGGCCTTGCCGTGAGCTCTGGTGTAGGTCGCAGACACAGCTCGAATCTAGCATTCCTGTGGCGTAGGCCAGCAGCTGTAGCTCCTGATGTGACCCCTAGCCTGGGAACTTCCATATGCCATGGGTACAGCTCTGGGGAAAAAAAAAAAAAAAAAGACTGTCCTGAACACGGACTTCCTGGGGCCTCCCACTCTGTCCCTGACTGCCTCCCAGTCCCTCGCCCACCCTGGCTGCACCCTTTCCCTTCTCTGAGCCCCCACCTCTTTTCCACCATGGGGTTTCACACGCCTGTTCGCCTGTCCCTGAACTTCTGTCTGCCCTACTCCCTGCCCGGCCAGTGGCTCCTCTCCTCAGAGATACCTCTTGTATCTACAAACCCAAATTAGGCCCTTCTGTTGGTCTTTCCTGTAATATACAAACTTTGTCCTTAGATGTATGGTGGGAGAATGGTGTAACATCTGTCCCCTCGCTGGACTATACGCTCCTTGAAGGCAGGGTCGTACCCATATACACAGTACATGACTGACACAAAAGTGTCAGCACAAAAGGCCCAGCAAAAATGCCTCTGCCCCATTTAAATCTCTTAATTAACCCCCCACCTCAAAAACAGAAACAAAACAAAACAAAAACCAGGGAGCAAGTCTATAATGATGTAATCTAAAAAGCTATCACAATCTCAAAAGCTATCATAATAGCTTGCTGTGCATGAAAGGGCTCTATCTATTCCTCTCTGGCCAGGCATGAGGACAAAGGTACATCACTGAGGCTGTGCTTCCCACATCTCCCATCTGGTACCTTGCAGACAGGTCGTTAATCAATTATTAATTGTGGCAGCCACCGCACTTGCATCACTTAAGATCCACCTTCAGAAGGGATGCATAACTTTCTCCACAACGTCTGGTTCCATTAAGAAAACGCCTCACATACAAGCTGCAATCAACACAACTCTAAGAAAGGTCCAGCAGGTTGGCTGAACAAGAGGCGCTACTGTGGTGACGTCCTCCCAGAAGGCACACCCAGGCCGGGGTGTGTGTGTGGGGGCGCACAGATCGAATGGGCTCAAGCAAAGTTTTTGTTTCTCCATTGCTACTGCAAAAACCAGTATTTGCAAAATAAAATAGGGATAAAGTCTTCTGAGGCACTATTCTTAAAAAAAAATAGTGCAAATGTTTAAACAAAAGATGACATTATGTGTGTGAATGGAGTTTCATTTCTAGCAAGTATATGCTAATTCACTGTTTTTCATTCATTTACTTTGCTTAAATACAAACTAATATATATATATATGTATTTAAACTACCTGCTGCAAGGGCCCTTTGAATGTATGTGAACAGTCCATAGGTTTTTGTTTAACGGACCTAAATAGTTTTTCTTCACTGGGAGGTTATGTTCCCACGATAAGCTATCCTCAAAATGTTCACCAATGCTACCAGGTGGGAATGTTTTGTAAATGACAAAACACTAATCAAGTGAAAGGGGAACATCCTCACACCTAAAACAGGAAGCTCACCATAAAGCTTAACCACAGTGTCATCTCTTTGTAGCCAAGTTCAACTCCAGCTCCCCCTTTCAGACTTTTTTTTCATCAGTTCCTGCTCTGGTCCTCCACTGGCTCCCTTGTCACCAGGCTGCTGCTTTACACCCCCATCAGGCCACTTCTCGGTTCCTCTCAGGGGCTTTCACTGGCTGCAGCCACAGTCCAGGCACAGAACTGCTCTCTCCTCTCTGTGCTAATTCATTCCTTTTTCTGTCACCCCCCACCCCCCCGTCAGCTGGGTATTTCCTAGCTCGCTTTCTCCTGGCCCAACACCAGAGTCTTCACTGCAAACTCACCATTTCAGCTTATTTTGAATGGAGTATTTTTCTTTTTCTGTACAATGCTGTGTTAGTTTCAGGCATACAGCAAAATGATTCCATTATACATATACATATGTCCATTCTTTTTCAGATTCTTTTCCCATGGAGGTGATTACAGATTGAGTAGAGTTCCCTGTGCTATACAGCAGGTCATTGTTGGTTACCTAGTTTATATAGAGTAGTGTGTATATGAACGCAGTATTTCAGAAACTGAACTTTCCTTCACCTCAAAAGAAGGGAACCTAAGACGCTCTGGAAGGAATGGGGGAGGGGCCTGGTGCTGCTTGCACAGTCTTCTCCCCATCCCATCACCAACCCCGGTGGCTTCCAGCTCCCCCTCCCCTTCACAGTGAGAACCCCAGGCCTTCCAGCTGCAAATTCTTTACTTTCCCACTGAGCCTTTACTTAGCCTGGATTCTGCCCTACAGACACCTGCTGAGTGTGCACCTGACCAGTTATCCTGCCAGACACCAGAGGACTATTATCATTTACATTAAAAAGCTATAACCACAATGCAAAAACACTCTGAATAAAGAGAGCTAAGGATCTGTTTCTGCCTTTTAAGAACATATATACACACACACACACACACACATACTCATATATATATATATTCCTTAAAGACAGAAACTAAGTCCTAAAGAACACAAACAAGTTTTTGATGCCTATAGTTGATGATGCCTATAGTCAATAATACTGTGTTGCATATTTGAAACAGTGTTAATAACACAGAATTAAGAGTAGCTCTTAAAAGTCCTCAATTACAAGGAAACTATGTAAGATGATGTGAACTTATCTGTGGCAATTATTCCACAATACATACATACATCAAATTATTGTGCTGCACACCTGAAATACAAAATAATGTTACAAGTCAATTATACCTCAATTTTTTTAATTAATGAAAGGAAAATGGTAAAATCTAAGGTTTGGGTCATTTTTTAAAAAAAGTTGTTTATATATATGCATTGAGATGAACCAGGAAAAGTGAAAGTCAAAGGAAGGAACTCTGGTCATGAGACTCAAGGAGGCCTTCTCAGTGGAGAAATGATGCTGAATTGGGGAAAATGAACAGACATTTTCTAGTTTGGGGCAGGGGCTGTGAGGAGAGCATGTAAAGCCACACTATCCAAACCGAGCACTGGAGGTCACCCTCTTCGTTCCTGACACATCCTAATCATTCCTTTTAGAGCATGGGACCCCCTCCTCCCTCCTAGGCTCCCATGCTCTTCCTCAGTCCTTCCATCTATACACAAAATAAACTCCTCAGGACTCAGCCCAGGGCCAACATCTTCCACGTGCTTTTCGGATCACTCCAGACCCCAGAGACCTTCTCCTTGCCAGACCTTCTGATGAAGGTCTGTTTCATAACGCTGGCATTTTATTTCAGATTGTTTTAGTCCCAGGTCCTATTTAGTTCTGTAGCATTATTGCTTTGCTCCCAAGTGATTTGGTTTGCATGTTTTATCTCCTCAACACACCAAAAGTCAAGCTTTAGTGATTTGTCATATGAATGAATGAGCATACACAGGAGACAATTTATTGTACAAATGACAACTAAAAACTTTTTTAAGAAAGGTATCTGAAAAAGAACCGATGTGGGAGTTCCTGCTGTGGCTCAGCGGTAATGAACCTGACTAGTATTCATGAGGATGTGGGTTTGATCCCTGACCTCGATCAGTGGGTTAAGGATCCTGTGCTGCTGTGAGCTGTGGTGTAGGTCACAGACACAGCTCAGATCTGCAGTTACTATGGCTGGGCCATAGGCCAGCAGCTGCAGTTCCCATTTGACCCGTAGCCTGGGAACTTTCATATGCCGCAGGTGGCCCTAAAAAGCTAAAAAAAAAAAGAAAGAAAGAATGGAATGGATGTGTGTATATATGTATAACCGAATCAGTTTGTCGTACAGCAGAAATTACCACAACATTATAAATCAACTATATTTCAATAAAACTTTTTAAAAAGTAAAAATTAATTAGAAGTTTAGTTTAAGATACAAATCACAAAGGTACTAATGAAATATACAAATGGTAGAGCTCACCTACGATTCTTACGATGAACTTAAAAATACACCTATTTCTCTTTAGGGCAGGAACCTTTCTTAATTCTGTCTTCACGAGACCACCTTCCCACCAATTCCTTTCTTAGGAAACAGACTGAGAGTTCACTGCAGAGATAGACCAAGCTTAATATTTCTTTTGACCCTGATACTGTCCAGGAAAGTGCTAAGTAAACAATTCCAGTCAAGGTCATCTGCAAAAGGAACCCATCAATGTGCCTCACAACTTGAGAACATAATAGACAGCGGTTTTAAGCTCATCTTCCTTCCTACTCAACAGTTACACACCCAGTAGAGCAGAACCCAATCCATCCATTTGGATGCTTCGAAAATCTCTATTAACACATTCTCTGGATTCTAAGGCACTCTACGGTGTAAATGAGGTTACTTAGCATCTTGGGAAAAGCTAAATGCATTCTAAGTCTTTTTACCACCAAGCATCAAGTACAAACTCCACACCCACCACTCTTTGCCACTTTAACCTTTTTTGAAATCTCAACTAAGCTTATTTTGGCTAAGGACTGAGACCAAAGCCAACCAGCAGCATCTACAGACCAGCTCCATCAGCGGGAGACCAAAGACCCTGCCCTGGGCTGGTCCTGGCTGAGACCCAGTAACCCTGCAGTGACAGTGAGTGGTGGGCACGGAGAGGGCACAGCTGAGCAGGTCCCCACCAGGCTGCCCTCCTGGACTTTCACGTTCTGCAGTCTCAACAACAGCAATGACCGGACCTTCCTTCTAGTAAGTTTCCACCCCAGGCCACGGACAGATGAAGAATGCCCCTCCAGGCGGATACAGGTGTATATAAAATAAATCCCAGGTTGCAGACCCCATCCATGACGACAGGATAGAAAAGGCAGAGGGGCAATGCCCTCCAAAGAGCCCCGACCTCGAGGAGACACCTGCAACCGACCCCACAGGTAGCTGAGCCTCAGGTACGACCCCCCGCGGCCCCAGCGGGCTCAGAGCGTGGGGACCCCGGCGCGAGAGGACACGACCCCGCCGCCTGGCGCGGGGCCCGAGGGCCGCTCGGGGCCGCGGCAGTCAGGCCGCCCCCGCCCGCGGCCCGGGCCGTCGAAAGTGAGCGACTTGTGGGCAGCGCCTCGCTGGGGAGCCGGGCGGGTGCCCGGCGACCAAAGAGAAAAAGAAAGAGGCGGCACCGGCGAGGCGACTCCCAACCGCCGCTCCCCCGCCCCCGGCCCCGCCGCGGGCGACACGCACGAGCCTCGGGCCGCGGGGCGCGTAGCCACCTGGCGGCGGCGGGCGCCCTCCTTACCCGGAGCAGAACCCCGCCGCCCGCAACGCCGACTCGGCGACAGGCCAAGCGCGAGCCAGGGCTGCAGGGCTCGGGCTGCCCAGCTGAGGCGCCGCGTGCCTGGTGGTGCCCGGGGGAGGTCTGTGTGGCTGGGGGGAGGGGACCGGGAGAAGGGGGCCTCGGGGCTGGGGCGCCGCCGGCGCGCATGCTCCCGCCGCACCTGCTCCCGCGGGTGCGCCCCGAAGCGCGGCAGACTCCGGGTCCGGTCTCAAGTGCGCGGCGGTGGAGGGGCGGCTGCAGTTTACTCCCGGGGATGTCTCTAGCAGGAGCCCCGAAACCTCGCTCCCGCCAGCCTGCCCCGCCCCCTGCGCCGCGTCGAGGAGCGCTCACCCCGGCTTCACTCCTGCTCTCGGGGTTCACCTGCCTCCTCTGGAGTCCTCTTCGTCCCGCGACTCCTCTCAATTTTGCGACCTCCTCTCCTCAAGGTGCCTCTTTGCAGCTCTAGACTTTGCTCCACGCGCGTCCGCAGAAGCCATTTCAAAATGAAAGAAGACTGTTTTCACCTGGACCCAACAAATGTTCAGGAAGCCTGTTCCAGCTGCTGGAGACGAAGAAGGAAAGTGAAGGTGCTGCTGAGTCCCCTGCCCTCATGGGACTTAGCATCTTACTGGGTTTCTTTGTTTTGTTTGTTTTGCTTAGCATCCATCTTACTGGGTTTCTTTGTTTTGTTTGGTTTGTCTTTTTGCCTTTTCTAGGGCCGCTGCTCCCGTGACACATGGAGGTTCCCAGGCAAGGGGTCTCATCGGAGCTGTAGCAGAGCCACAGCAACGTGGGATCCGAGCCAAGTCTGAGACCTACACCACAGCTCATGGCAATGCTAGATCTGAGCGAGGGCAGGGATCGAACCTACAACCTCATGGTTCCTAGTCGGATTTGTTAACCACTGAGCCACGAGGGGAACTCCAGCATCTTACTGGTTAACACGAGGCTTTCCAAAGCGTTGTCGCCGGTTTGGGGAGGAACTTATTAAATCATTTCTTTTGGTTTATAATTAAAAGTAGCTGGTAGTCGAACACTGTACTGTGTGACTTTACGATGGAATCTTCTTCCAGGAGGGTGTCTTGTGTATAAATTCTAGTATGCAGATAATAGCTGGTAGGTATAAAATAAATATTAGTTTGTTGCTTCCAGCAAGAAATTCAAGTTTAATACTATCAACAGTAATTTCCAAAATGACCTTTTTGATTTGTTGTTGACTGCCATAAACCCAGAACTAAAACTGTTTTGTTTTTCAGGTGAGACTGATCCTTTTGTAGAAATATAATTCATGTTGTCGTTGAAGATCGAAATATAAAACCCTTTGCTAATGGAATTTTTAAATTAGGAACCATGGTCCTAGAAATTTACAAGTACAGAGTGTTCTGTACTCTAATCAGTTAAGAAAGAGAGATTTGTGTCAAAAAGAAAAAGGGAAGCAAGAGAGACCATTTAAAGCGGATCTAATTATTATCATCACATTTTAACATGTCCTAAGATAGTGATTGGCTTTATTCAAGGAACACTCCATTTTGCAACTCACTACATTTACTTTTTCCAGGTTGGGTTTTTTTATTCCATTTTTGTATGTTTTCTATATACATGTTGTTTTATAAGCATGTATGTTATCTTTTTCAATTAGAATTCATTTACATTGCTTTATTATTTAATCAATAGCAAGATTGGCCATTGACACAGATTTGATTTTAAAACTCAATTATTTTCCAGCATATACTTAGGACTATATGTAAGAGTTAAACACAAAGCAAATTCCTTTACCCACGTGAGTGTAATTGAAGAGAAGTTTTCTCAACAGCATCCTATGCTTGCTTAACGTTCAGATAGGCCAACATTGCAGCTAAAATTATTTCCTTGGTCACCATTTATCTTCAGTAGTTATTATCATAGTTTATTTTCATCTAAGTGCCATTGTTGATCATTCTGCCCGTACTACCCTATATTTTCTCTGATACAACAATATTTCCCTGAGTGGACTGTCCAACATTAGACTTCCTTTAATGGGTTTAGATATAAATAATTGTATAAAGTTCTGCTTAAATGCAATTGTTAGTTCAGAAATATGCTATGTAAATAATATTGAAGAATTAAAACTAAATTTTAAAAAAATTATACCAAAAGTTTCAAAAATACGATAATATGCACATTATACTATTTTGAATTAATGACAAAATCTGTACGAAATATTTTTATTTTTACATTTGTACTTTTTTTAGTAGAACAAAGCAATTACAGTGTAAAAACACGTTTCCAGATGTATTTCCTTGAATTTTTAAAACTCCAGCTTCTGCGCAGTATTTCTGATGATACTTAGAGTCTATGTAAACTGAACGGGTTAAGGCCCCTTCCATTAATATGCAAACTTTACTTCCTAGTACAGCCAGTATGTAGTAAACCAATAGGATTTGGAGAAGAGCATGAAAACTGCAGAAGGAAAGCTATTGATCCCTTTCATCTTATTTTCATAGGTACTAATGGCATACCCATGCCGTCTCCAAGGTGAGAGACAGAGAAAATGCAAAAGAGAAAATTCAGAGGTAAGCAGTCCTACTTTCTTGAATAGCTGTATGCCCAGAATAACTGCAGCTAAACATGCCTTCTGTAAAAATAACAGGTGCTATCACCTGGTGAACACATGGTAGGTGTTGGGAAGGGTGGTTGTAATTCATGCCTCTGCCATTGACCCATCTCAAAAGAAACAAGTGGCTCCACAGGACGTTTTTCACCACCCTGCACTTAAGGGATCACCAAGTTCAGGGTCGGGGTCTGCATCTGAACATTGTAGGTCCAGAAACTTGAGTTTGTTCATGTTCCCAGAAGTGATTGGGCTAAAGAAACCAGCCAAAGACAAGAAGGCCGATTTCACTGGTGGACCTAAGTGCTACTATTTTGGGGTCCTTGGACTCTTTAATGGATAAAATTGCTAAGAGGCTAGATGCGGAGTTCAGGCAAGGCTTTATCGGGGCTGCTGCTGCTGCAGAGGAGGGAGAGAAACAGGCTCTCCCTCATTTGCTCTCCAGGAGCTGGTCCCTTAAACGGGGTGAAGGTGGGGACGGAAGGGTGGCTTAGGTGGTCTGCCCACCAGCGCGGTAGTGCTGCACACAGGGATCATGAGCAGGACCCTGCTTCACTCCCTGCACTTTAGAAATGGCCGCTGATTTGCACTCTTTTGTGTCTAATTGCCCTCACTGCACATGCATAGAGGTGCAGTTATTTTTAGTTCCTTCCAGTTTTTCTTTACATTCTGTCCATGTGAATGCACTCTAGCACAGGGTCCTAGCCCCAGGTCCCAGTCTCAAGTGCTGAAAAGATGCGTGTCTTGGGGTCAGCACCATCCCACCACCATAGTCTACCCTGGAAGGCAAGTGATGGTAAAAGACTGCTCTCAGACCGGGAGAGCTGCTTCCTCTTAATGGGCAGTGTGGACAAGTGACAAGTGTGTGATACCCTGGCCCTCACAGAGGGATGCTCCAGCCGGGAGGCCCGAAGCCTGGGTCACCTGGATGGGATACTGCTCACTGAGGTCCAGTTTCCGTTTGCATTCTGATCCTTGAGACGTGCCCTGGTCACCTTTAAAAAACTTCTTTACAAACCGTCTCCTGGGGAGGGCGCTCCTGCAGATTGTGAAGCCTTAGGCAGGAGCCCTTGGCTCTTAAGGCCTTTTCTGAATGTTGAAATACGACCTGTCTTCAAGGATTCAACTCTCAGGAATTCTCTTCCATGAAACGTTTATCCATTTTCTGGGAGGATCTTAAATATAGTTATTTACAAGTCCTTTCGAATGTTGTTCTCTTATTTGTACTTAATTACTGGGAAATTCATCTTCCAGTTTTGGCTTGTCCACCGTTCTGCTTAGTGTTCGGCATCCTCCAAAGTCTTTGGGTGAAATCTGTTCTCACCTCTCCCTCTCTCCACCGCCCTCCCTCTTTTACCTCCTCCTGGGCCTCACCTTCTGGTCCAGATTCCATCTCTTTGGCAGCCTGGGCCTTCCATCCTGCAGGGATATGAGGGAAGTGCGGGCACAGTCACCAAAGCAGTGAGCCACTTGGCCCGGGTCCCATACTTTCCTCCTTCTGGCTGCACCTCAAGGATGCAGCAAAAGTATTTTTCCAGCTGGTTTGGGGCTAAGAGAGCGCCCAGCCTATTTTTAGATACTGGCTGTGGCTCCAGACCCCCATCATACATGAGATGTTTCTTTTTTGACAGAAATGTGACTGCCATTCATCTCTGATATTTGGGACCCAGAAACTCCAGGGTTCAGCCCCAGCATCTCACTGTGTACTTGTGTGTTTCCAGAGCATGGAAATGACTGCCTTATCACGTTAATTTGTTTCAGTGGCTTCATTTGGACCAGGATGGGTCCTTCAAAAATGAACTCAGTGATTTTCCAAGGTCCCATTTCTCATTGGACTTTACTTCCCTCTCAGCACCTTGCACAGTTCTTTGCACAGAAGAAGTGCTCAAAAAACATTGCTGAAATTAAAATCACTTCATCATGTGCAAGGGGAGGCCAAGTGAATGCTCATCACGAAAGTCATTCAATACAAGCTTGACCACGATGAGTGTTGGGCCTTCTGCATTGAGGATCCCAAGATTTATCCCTGTTTATGGGTGTGGAGTGGCTGGGACCAAGGGTAGGCATGTTAAAACCATTGCCAGAACAGACCATTACCAGCTGCTCAAGAAACACTGGAAGGTGACAAGGCTGATATGAGAAGAGTTGCCATGTCTGCAGTTCAACCCTAAGAAGCTATTTATTATTTCTTATCCATGTTTCCATTATCATGTCTTTTGATTTTTCTTTCTCCCTCTGCCTTCACTTATCATTGTCACATTGAAATATGTGCAAGTGGGGAGTTCCCGTCATGGCTCAGTGGTTAACAAATCCAACTAGGAACCATGAGGTTGCGGGTTCGATCCCTGGCCTTGCTCAGTGGGTTAAGGATCCAGTGTTGCCATGAGCTGTGGTGTAGGTTGCAGACGCGGCTTGGATCCTGCGTTGCTGTGGCTCTGGCATAGGCCAGTGGCTACAGCTCCAATTAGACCCCTAGCCTGCGAACCTCCACATGCCGTGGGAGCGGCCCT
Source organism: Sus scrofa (assembly GCF_054392235.1). Classification (NCBI taxonomy): domain Eukaryota; kingdom Metazoa; phylum Chordata; class Mammalia; order Artiodactyla; family Suidae; genus Sus; species Sus scrofa. Next base: position 105,331,966 of record NC_139388.1, on the reverse strand, counting down.
AGAAAAGGCAAAAAAGATTTTAAAAAAAGAAGAAAAAGAAAAAAGAAATGTGTACAGGTAACCAGCCTCTTTGTCTGGGGTTATAGACTTACTCTAATCACCATCCCATTTCCCAAGCTAAATATTTTTTTGTATTTTTTAAATATATTTTTTTATTTTTAAATCAACCCTTTTTGTATAGTCAATTTACAGTGTTGTGTTAATTTCTGCTGCACAAGCAAAAAGATTCAGATTATATATACACACACACACACATACGCATGTGTGTGTTATCTAGATCTATATCTATATATACACACTTTTTTTTTCTTTTTATATTCTTTTCCATTGTGGTTTATCGTAGGACATTGAATATGGTTCTCTGCTCTGTGCTGGACAGTAGGACCTTGTCCCAAGCTAATTTAACTTCCCCTCCTGCCCACCTTTTATATCTTTTTCCATTAGTTTTGTCTCTGTTTAGTGCCAGCTCTTTGGACTCTGGCACATAGAGTGACCCAGAGAGGCTCTTAAATAGCTGTCTAGACACACAACTTGATAGCCTCCATCTTAAAAAAAAATAATACCTCTGAATCTTACATTGCCCTTCTGAATCTTAGATGACCTTACCACGTGTTCCAACTTAGCACATCAATCTTAAGACTCGTGCTGGCTTTTATGATAGAGTTCCAGTCCTGGGGCCAATCTCGGCCCTCTGCTCTCATCTTTCCACCACAAGCTTTAATTTAAGCCTGAAAATGAACTACCACCAAGATAAATGAATAGCAAACATGAATCAAAAGGGGGGACTTTGACTTTGTCACTAACGGTCTTAATAATCACACTAATTTGTCACGTGTACAGGTGCCCATAGGCAAAGCATCGTGCAAAGCATCATGATTTGTGTTTCTTGAATTGCTTCATTGTCTCCTCAGCGGGCAAATAAGTTCTTATGCTCCACGTATATTTTACTACTTATACTATATTCCAAGAATATTTTCAAAATTTGAGGCAATAATCTTCTTAGTTAGAGGCTTTGGTCAACATTTATCCAGGTCTTTCTTTTTTATTGTTGTTACATTCCATAGTAAACTATGAGGAAAAATTTTAAATAGCAGAGTATGCAAATTATAGTTGTACAATACTGACCTTTTTTTTTTTTTTTTTGGTCATACTGTCTATGCCCCTGTAGTGTTTTTTCTAAGTGTTTCATTTGGTCTTAATATCATCTCTCACCCCCTGAATAATTAGTATCATTTATTATTTTATTTTATTTTATTTTATTTTATTTTATTTTTATTTTTTAGCTGCACCCAAGGCATAGAAGTTCATGGGCCAGGGGTCGAAGCCATGCCACAGCAGTGACCTGAGCCACTGCAGTGATAACACTAGATCCTTAACCACTAGGCCACAAGGGAACTCCATTTTTCTTATTTTATAAAAAAAAATGATAATCATTTCTATGGTTCTCATTTGTTTTCTATGTTTTGTTATTGATTATCACTGTTTTCTGACAATCTGGCCTTCAGGATATCCTACCTTAAATAACCAGATATCTGACAGGAAAACATTTTAGTGGCAATTTGTTCATAGATCCTCAAATAAAGATATGATAAAGCAAAAGTTAATACTCTGTGTTAGTTTCATGAAGTATGTCTAGTGTTTGGAAAATGATTTCTTAAATTATGCACTCCTTTCTAATAAGTATATACATCCTTTAACTTGTAGAAGATTTACGGATTGTATTTTCTTTGTGAAATAAGACATTTAAATGCAAAATAAAACATTAAATAATAAACATTAAATAAAATGTTGAATGCAAAAACACTGTCATGAGCAAAGCAAGTATCAGCCTGTCTCCGTCCTGTTATGACTTAATGTCTTTATTCAAATATGCTCACTCAGTGTACCTTTGAGCCCCATTTCACAAATGGGGCTTAGTCCCGCCCCCCGCACACACTGGGAGTGGGCAGCCATGGGCTGAAAGTATACAAACCCACGGGCATCTTCCTGGAACATCAATTTGGCTCTAGATTTGGAGGGAGAGAGAACTAAACTATTTCACTGATGATTAAAATACGTTATTTTTATATTAAATTAAGCACGGATACATTATAGAATAGAGATCAAATGTGCCTGGATTTTTAAGATAAATCCAGGTGACTTGCAAAATAATTTTCTAAAAAAATTGTTCACACTGTCTGTATCCCAGAGAGCTAATTTTATTTTCTGATGTTACTTTTCTGTTAGAATTTTACCTCCTCCCTAGTTTCATGCTTGCATCCATATAAAACAAAAGATCTTTAGCCAGGGAACTAAGCTAGACTGTTTGTAGGTTATGTGTTCCTTCAACTTGATGTATCTTGACCCAGGTGGAAGATTAATCTTAGACATGGCACAGGATTTTCTACGGAGTCCTACTAAAAGACAGGTAAGTAGCTCTTGGTGCCACGATTGTTATAAACTCTTATAGTTGCTACTGTGTGAATGGATGTAACATTTTATTGTGCATAAGCTATCTTCTTTACAAAATAAAACAAACAAATCAACAGCTATTACCATTGTAAAATTTTAACATAGTCCAGACTGGGTGTATGGATTAGGGAGAAATATTGTTTCCCAGTTCATCATGTGGTCACTTGCCTGGAGGATGAACCATGTCAGAAGAGAAAAGGCAGGTAGTTTCTAATCACAATACATGGGCACAGACCTGTCTTTTTATGCATAGAATCATGTGCTGTCGATAAAACCCCTGTGGTGTTGTTTTATTCATGAATACAGGTCAACTTAGGCAATTTTGAAGGAAAGAATAAGAATCCAAGGAAGCCACCTCAATTCATTTCCCTCCAAATTCTCTTCTTATCTTTGCTAAATAGTGTTGTTTTTATTTTCCATGGAGGAAATCAGGAAATGGCATATTGTGCTCTGGCAAATTAATTTCCATGTGTCAACGTAGTTTTCACAGTGGGCATTTTTACACTCTGCTTTATAAAATTAGTTTCATTTCATATTTTCATGCATCAGCCACACAGTTGATGTTTTTAGAGCCCTGTAGTGATCTTCTGTTGTAATAGGACTGATTTTGGTTGGCCATCTCCTATTCCCAGCCATTTTGGTTTTCCCAGTTATTATTTTTTTTTTGTGGTCATAAGTAGCATCAATCTAAATATTTGTAAGTAAATAACTTTTTAATCTGTATATTTCCTTGGAAGATGTTGCATAATGTAGGATTCTTTGTGTCAAATCATGTCTAATAGTTTCACAGTTCATAATGTCTTTTTATTTTCCCAAACTAAAACAATTGAAAATGTGACCAGGAGTTCCCATTGTGGCTCCACGATAACAAGCCCAACTAGTGTCCATGAGGATGCAGGTTCGATCCCAGGCCTCACTCAGTGGGTTAAGGATCCAGCATTGCTGTGAGCTGCAATGTCAGTCACAGATGCAGCTCGGATCTGGCATTGCTGTGGCTATGGCTGTGGCATAGGCCCACAGCTACAGATCCAATTTGACCCGTAGCCTGGGAACTTATATATGTCACAGGTGTGGCCCTAAAAAGATGAAAGAAAAGAAAAAAAAGAAAATGTGACCAGAAACAATTAAAAGATACGTCACTTAAAACAGTTTGTCATTCTCAGATTCCTCAGATCCCCACAGTGACATTTGTAATTTCTATTTATTTAATAAATAGGTGTTTAATGGTATCTTAATGTTGCTAAAACTTGTATTTATTAAATAACACTAGATAAATGGATTAATCAGCGTGATAATTTTATAATTGTAGTTCCCCATTATTGAATACTCCGTTCATTTCCTTTAACAATTTATCAAATGGAATTGGAGTGTTGGCTGTTAAAAATTTGTCTCAATTATTTGCATGTTTTAGAGAGAAAGCTTTTATTAAAAAAAGAGTATCAGATGTATCAAGCACTCAGAAACATATAGAAAAGAATATGAAATATACTCTGAAACATAGGGGGAGAAATAAAGTACAATTGATGTAGCAGAAACACCCGTGTAACCCCACTCCATCCCTCCCTTCCTAGAGCAAAAGTGACTGCAACCACATGCATTTTTATACTATTCCTACATCTATATGTAAACCTAAAAGATGCATGTTTTCCATCTTTTTTTTTTTTTGGTTCTATAATAAACTTGAGGTCATAAAGATACTTCCCCCCGGTTGAATTTTACTCTTGAGTTGAATCCACTTGTGCTGAACTGTGTCCCCATGGAACCCATACATTCCAGTCCTAACCCAGTGACTGCGTTTGGAGACAGGGCCAAATGTCTTTAAAGAGAGTTCATTAAGGCAAAAGGAGTTCATACGGGGCGGGGGGGGATCCAATAGGACCAATCTCCTTCCCAGAAGAAGAGATCAGGAAACAAAAATCACGCAGACCTGCTGGTGACCATGTGAGGACACAGAGAAGGTGGCCATTTGCCAGCCAAGGAGAGAGGCTCAGGAGAAACAAACCCTACTGATACCTTTTCTCCCTGTTTCATGCTCCCTGGGCTACATCATCTGATGGAATTCAAGCCTCCAGATCTGTGAGTTGGAGATACTCTGTTAGAGCAACCCTGACAGACTGATACATCACACCTCATTAAAGTATCAGTCCCACTTCGCAGGATCTGCAAACTCTCTCTTCCAAGGGCCCAGAGCTTGGCTTTCTGGGCCTCCTAGCCTTCTCCTAGGTGGAGCTGAGAAACGCCCCCCCAAGAAGGTTAGGACTTAAATAAACATTCATAAAATACCTATTGTTGGAGTTCCCATGGTGGCTCAGTGGGAATTAACAAATCCAACTAGGAACCATGAGGTTTTGGGTTCGATCCCTGGCCTTGCTCAGTGTGTTAAGGATCCGGCATTGCCGTGAGCTGTGGTGTAGGTTGCAGACGCGGCTCTGATTCTGTGTTGCTGTGGCTATGGTGTAGGGCCGGCGGCTATAGCTCCAATTAGGCCCCTAGCCTGGGAACCTCCATATGCCTCGGGAATGGCCCTAGAAAAGACAAAAAGACAAATAAATAAATAAGCCTATTCTGTGCCCAATACTAGTAAGAGTTAACATTTACAAAGAACATACTGTATTCAGGTGATTCTTCCACTCCCTCCAAATAGACCTGCAAGTAAAGTCATCAGCCAGAGCCCCACAGCTGGAAGGTGATGGAAGCAGATTTGAAGGCAGACAGTGACTGCTCAGCCCCTGTGCTCTGCTGCTCCTGCTGCCCCCGAGCTTCCTGGGAGGGTCCTGGGGGTCTCATTGTGGAGTGCCAAGCTCCTGCCACTTCTGCCCCCTCCAGTGCTGCAGAGCTGCGTGTCCTTACTCTGTGCATTCTGATGTGGCCTGTGCTCCTTGCCATTTTCCGTGTTCCTTCTTTCACGAAGATTCTTCTTCACCTGTTAGGTAGGGAGAAAAGGGCTTTGCTATTTTAGAAAAGAGGAATCTTATATTCAAACTGTTGTTTCCTTACATTCCACCGTTTGAAATACTTGAGCTCTTTCCTGCTACACGTGGGTTAATGTTACCTACTCTATATTAACCATCTTTTGGAAGCATGATAACCATCTCAGAAACCTCACTACCCATCACCCTCCCTGGCTCCTTATAGCATCTCCTCTTTGCATACATTTAAATAGAATCCTTCCTCCTCTTTTTTTTTTTTTTTTTAACAAGTGGATTTATGCTTCCTGTGTTACATTATCTGATGTGTTAACAGTTCTTCCAGAAATAATGATACTGTAATAGCTGGTCCACTCCTCAGTCTCAGAGCTGCATCATGGATTATTTTTGAAAGTGGATGAAAACATCAAATAGCTCAGTCTAGTATACTTTCATGTTTGGGAAAAATGACTCAATTTTGTTTTACTACAGCCTGTGTTTTTAAAAATACCATTATATGCTTATCCTATGTTTTATACAGACCTGGACTATGTCTGAGAATGGCTGTGAACCATCTTTACAAGGAATTTTATGTCAGTGGAACAGTATGTGGCTGGTGATGCATGCTAATAAATTGGAATCTGTCCCTATTTTAAGACACCCCCCAGCTACTATTTTGGCAAATATATTCAGACATACCTTAACATTTTATCACAGGTAATATTCCACTGGTATAAGAGGCAGCACAGTATAGAGATTTAGTCTTGGGGAAACAGAAGACTTTCATTTCTGAATGACCTTGGGCAAATGTCTCAATTTTCCTCTCTATAGAGGGGGGCTTATACTGCCCCCTATAGTTAATTATAAGGATTAAGCCAAGCTATCCTTTTAACCCTTTTAACTTGACACCTGGTAAGTAACAAGCCTTTAATAAATATTTGCTGCTATCATGATTGTGAACATCTCAGAAATCATCATGCATAAAATGTAAATTACTCCATGACAACATGACATAAAGTGTAAATTACTCTGTGACAACATGATATAAGCTAGTACTTTGTTGATATCTTTGTAACTGGAAGGGTCATCAGCAGGCAAACAGGTGGACGCCGAAGAAGAGGGAAGAGTGTTGAAAGGCTAAGAGAAAGAAAAGGCACTGGAGGTAAAAGAACTCACAAGCAGCAGAACAGGTGTGTGGGGCCACACTAGGCAGGATTTGCAGGCACCTTCACTCAAGGATCAGGACTCAGAACAGGGTTGCATGTATGCATGTGGGGTTGTGGAGCTGCTGCTGTGTGTGTGGTGAAAATCAAGGTCCTGCCATCAACTCAGCCTGGATTTGAGGTGTAAATTACTCAGGATAAAGCCAGGGAAGAAATCATCTTGTGCAATAGTTTTCCAGCTTCAGCCATAGTATCCTTTCTTGGTTTGAAATCCATTCCATAAACCAGAAAAAAACAGGGCTGTTCTGATCCTGCCTGAAGAGCTCTCTCCACAGTCACATCCCCCTCTCCAGTGTGGCCGTGAAACTGGGTAGGGGTCCCTCTGCTCCTGGACCCCACACTCGGGGGCCTGGCTGCCCCAGCCCTCTTCTCTCCAGGAGCCACTGATCTTGCTTCCTCTCTTCCTTCCCTTCCAGCCTAAAGAAACCACTTTCTAGTTTCAGGACTATCTGTTCTAACTACTTCCTAGGGACTCTTAGTCTCTGAAGGATTTATGTTCTTTTGTAAAAAAGCAGCCAGGCATAAACCTTCTGGGGTTTCCTGGTCGCCCCTCCCTGCCCGCTCCCAGAGGGGCCTGAGCAGGGATGAGCTCCCAGCATCATCACAGCTGAGCTGGGGAAGCAGGGCAGGGGAAGAAGGGTGCCATCAGATATCTAATCAAGTGGTTTCCTATTTATGAGGCAGTGATTTATATTTTTATCTGTCTACACCATTAGACCCTAAATTCCATGGAGGCTGAACTCACGTGGATTTCCCCTTTGCCACTGTAACCAGGAAGCTCCCACAGTAACTGGCCAATGGTAGATTCTCAGTCAAAACAGAAGAAATAAGTAAAATGCTAGAGCCACACAGAGGATGCTCTAAAAACCACTCATTTGTCCAAATCTTGGACAGAATGACACGGACCATCTGGAACTGCAAGTTCGTACTCTCTAGCTACTTTCGAAATCTCTCTACTTTCTCTCAAAATTCTCCTATGTCTCTCAGCAGATTTTCTAATGCTTCTCTCTCAACTATCAGCAAATATTACCTGTGTCTTATCTAACTCTTCTCCTTTTTTTTTTTTTTTTAATCCAAGCCTGGGCTCTAACAATGCCAGATGCTTAACCTGCTATGCCACAGCAGGAACTCTTTATCTAACTCTTCTATTTAAAGATGTCTAATGAAGAACAGACTTGTGTTTCTCAAGGGGGAGGGGGAGGGAGTGGGATGTACTGGGAGTTTGTGGGTAGTAGATGCAAACTACTAACATTTAGAAAGGATAGAGAGGCTCTTCTTCCTGCTCCCAGCAGCCCTGGGAGCTATTTGCTTTCCTGTAATAAAGACCTTGCTTGTTGCTGCCTTTGTGTTCACGGAGTTCATTCTTCAACTGTGTGAACAAGAACTGGATTCTGGTAACATCTTTCCGGCGTCACTTCCTTTTCCTCAGAAAGGACAGACACGCAAGCAGGCGAACAGAACTGAAAACAGTCCGGTGCATGGAAGCCATCTCACAGGCTATTGCAGTCATCCAGAGAAGATACAGTGGAGGCTGAATCAGGGTACCGACAAGGTATGAGCTGCAAAGCCTGGATTCCAGAGGCATTCAGCAATTCATATCAAGAGAGTCCACTGGCTTTGTGAACTGGAGTTTGGCACTTGCCGTCAGCCTCTACTTGGAGTAAAACATGAGCCACTGCCCCTGCCACCTGCAGCACCTCCTCAGGAGAGCTCAGGGTGGAGACCAGGAGTGAGGCAGTCTGTGCTCTGGGAAAACTGGAGGAAGAGGTCTTCAGAAAGTTAGACATTTTTAGGAGAAGATTTTATGAGCCCAATTCTTGCATCTCCTCATGTCTAGAAAAATGCTAAAAATCTCTCCATGATGACTGATGTCTGTGACTAGTAGCAACCTTCACGAGACCAGCAGAGAACTTCTATAAAACGTGTGCCTTCACTTTTATGACTTGTACCGTGATAGTCTCCCTTTCCTCTTTGGAGCTGGTATTTCAGAGCTCTCTGAAACCCTGCCTCCTGGGCTGTATGAAGCAGATAAAACAAAAGACGTCATCTGTGAGGACACCACTCCCAAGGCTGGGCCAATGAGCCCTGAGGGAACTCAGGAAAGAAATGAAGAAGACTGGCCCACAGCTGAGGTGCCTCAAAGGAGTGACTCCGCTAAGCCTAGACCTTCACATCTTCCCATAGAAACTGGTTTTCTTTAACCTGGTTTTCTGTAGATCTTTTGTTCCTGCTGCTTCCCTTTGTTGCAAAAACTCATATATCCTAGCTTCCTCCCTCACTTTCTGGGAGCGGTTTCTCAGGGTTCCCTGAGATGCTGTCTCTTGAGCTTAAGTCCTAATTTCACCCCAAACAAAACTTAATTCTCAAAAAAAAAAAAAAGAAAGAAAAAAGAGAGAGGGGATAAACAACAAGGTCCTACTATATAGCACAGGGAACTATATCCAATCTCCTGAGATAGACCATGATGGAAGACAATATAAAAAAGAACTACATATAATTGAGTGACTTCCCCATACAGCAGAGATTGCCACAACATCGTAAATCAACTATACTTTACTTTTTTAAAAAAAAAATAGTGAAAGTAGGAGTTCCCGTCGTGGCTCAGTGGTTAACGAATCCGACTAGGAAACATGAGGTTGTGGGTTCGGTCCCTGCCCTTGCTCAGTGGGTTAAAGATCCAGCGTTACCATGAGCTGTGGTGTAGGTTGCAGACGAGGCTCAGATCCCACATTACTGTGGCTCTAGTGTAGGCCAGTGGCTACAGCTCTGATTCGACCCCTAGCCTGGGAACCTCCATATGCCATGGGAGCAGCCTTAGAAAAGGCAAAAAGGAAAAATAAAAAAGTAAAAGTCATAGTCATGAGGTCATGAGCATTTCTTCCAAAGTGCTTTCTGTAGGAATGGCTCATCAGTGGCCATCTCCCTCTCAAGCAGCTTTTTGTACATGTGAAAACACCCAGCTCATCCCTCAGTCAGCTGTTCCATGCATCAAATAATTCCAACTCTCACGACTATTTTTTCGCAAACCTAATTTTTCATTACTTTTACTTTTCATTGTGATTTTTTTCCTTTGGTTTCAGGCAAATATCTTCATGTGATTAATTCCATGTAATGAATTACAAGAATTCTTCATGAATTAACCTCTGCTCCACATTCCTTCTGCAACACATACTAGCACATCCTCACAGCACACTGATACCTGGGGCCCGGCTCAGAAAAACAGATCAAGTTGAAAGCCTGGCTCTGTTCCTTCCATCTGTATGAATCTGAGCAAGTGACAATGTGGTGCAGTAATCATAGTGCTGACCTTGGTGGTTTGTTGAGATGAATGAAGCAATGTGTTTAGCACAGAGGCAGAAACAAAGTATACATTCAGTAAATATCAGGGATTACTTCCGTGGTTGTTATCACTATTACTATTATCTTTCAGTCACGGTGTACTCAAAGGAAATTTAACACCTCTTAAGTCATAACCCCTGCAGTAGGGGAGAAAGAAAAGCAGGTGGTAGGAAAAGGAGAACAGTGGTCAACGGAGACTTTAAATAGATTCTAGCCTGCTTCATTAATCGAGTCTAGATTTTTATCCCCAAGTCTAGCAAGGTGCCCGGTTCTTGTTAGGTGTTCAATAAGCATTTGCTGGATTGGATTAATCCAGTTTAGCCTCTCACCATTTATATAACCTCTCTCTCAGCTATCAAAGGTGTGGGGGTTTTTTTGTTGTTTTTTTTGTTGTTGTTGTTGTTGTTGTTTTTTGGTCTTTTTAGGGCCGCACCAGAGGCATATGGAGGTTCCCAGGCTAGGGGTCGAATCAGAGCTGTAGCCCCTGGCCTATGCTACAGCCACAGCAGCACCAGATCCGAGCCACATCTGTGACCTACATCACAGCTCATGGCAACATCAGATCCTTAACCCACTGAGCGAGGCCAGGGATTGAGCCCTGTGTCCTCATGGATGCTAGTCAGATTCGTTTCTGCTGAGCCACGATGGGAACTTATATCAACTTGTTTTTTAATACAACTTTTCCCACTTGCCAGCCATGGGATGAAGAGAAATGTAACTGATAATCTGAGTTTCTGAGTCATCATGTATCAATTGATTATGATTCTAGAATCATGGGTTGAAATGCAAATTGAACAAGGTAATGTACTTGGAATTTTCTATGTGTTCAGTGATGTCCTCTGATACTATTGTTACACAAAGCATGGCAGAAACACAGTGATGTCCCCAGGAAGTGAACTTACACAGCCTGAGATGCTAGCTCTCCAAAGATTTTAGTAAGAAATGTTTTATATATTATCCACTGACCTTCGTATTTAACAGATAATTGCAGGGGCCGCTGTGCAATTCCAATTTTGGAGATATCAGGAGTTTTTTTCTTTTTCTTTTCTTTTTCTTATTTTTAGCAAGTGCCTTTTCTTTTTTTCTTTTTTTTTTTTAAGCTGTTAAATAACCACAGAACAAACTAAGCATCTTATTGGAGGGACTTCCATGGAGAATCTTGTCCCCAGGGCAGCATTTTACAGGCACTTATGGGAATTCTAGAACTGTTGCTAGATGAATTGTATGTCACAGCCCTGGGTCTGTCTGCAGGGGCGGCAGGTGACAAGACCCCATGCAGATGACAAATATCTCCATGTCCACTCAGAACACATTGCTCCAAAGTTTGATGTTCATAAGCTGCGTCACACCAGACTGATTACAACCCTAAGTGCCCAGGGCAGCACAAAGACCCAAAACTGATCATGGAGCAGCTACACAACCATGCTGTCAGCTTGGCCATCCTCAAGTGTTCTGCAGGGTGGCAGAGCCATGTGGCTGAGATCTGACATCCCAGTGCCTGGCCAGGTCCAGGACAGCATGCCCGCTTCCTCCCTCATGCTGACCTCCTAGGGCAGCTCCTAATCAGAATTAGATGGTTCTTCCAGCCACACAATGGTGTGCCCTTAATTTATGCTGTTTTTCTGTGTTACATTGACTAGTTTGGGGTCCTACTAGTTGTTTGTTGCTCAGATTCCCACTCCCCCAAGAAACCTGTGGCATCAACACAGATGTGAATGCCTTACATGTAATACCAGTGAGCGCGACCAACCCTGTCACCAGCCCTCATGGCCAAGGTCATCTCGAGAAGGTAAGGAGGGTTCAGTTTTAGAGGATGATTAAATAATGGTACATCACCGGAGTTCCCGTCGTGGTGCAGTGGTTAACGAATCTGACTAGGAACCATGAGGTTTCGGGTTCGATCCTTGGCCTTGCTCAGTGGGTTAAGGCTCTGGCGTTGCTGTGAGCTGTGGTGTAGGTTGCAGACTTGGCTCGGATCCCATGTTGCTGTGGCTCTGGTGTAGGCCAGTGGCTACAGCTCCAGTTTGACCCCTAGCCTGGGAACCTCCATATGCTGCGGGAGTGGCCCCAGGAAAAGCAAAAAGACAAAAAAAAAAAAAAAAAATTGGTACATCAGCTCAATGGATTGAACATTTAGAAATACTCTAAATGGCTAATGAAAAAGAAGTTTGACCAGCATCAGTGCCTACTCCTAATAAAACCATCAACAGAAATGAGAATTTGAGGATGCTTAGATGCTTTCTCAAAGAGATGGAGAATATGTAGTTTAACTCAGAAGTGAACAGAGTACTTGGGAGCAGCTCCTAGAATCAGTCACATGAAAGTTCAGAATAAAATAAAGAAGCCCAATATTATGGTTATTACTACTACTACTATTATTATTATTATTATTGGTCTTTTTCAGGGCTACGCAAATGGAAAGTCCCAGGCTAGGGATCGAATTGGAGCTGTAGCTGCCAACCTACACCACAGCCACAGCAACGCCAGATCAGAGCCAAATCTGTGACCTACACCACAACTCATGGCAACACCAGATCCTTAACCCACTGAGTGAGGCCAGGAATTGAATCCACATTCTCACGGATACTAGTCAGATTCATTACCACTGAGCCACAACAGGAATTCCAGTTATTATTTAATGGTTTAATTAGGTTTTGAGAATTATGAAAATTTGATGCATGGGTATAGGAAAAAGATAAAATTATTGTACCTTGGAGATCCTTTTAAGCCCAGAAGTAACCAAAGAGCTGAATGAAAAATTGTGAGAATTTTAAAAACCCAATAAAATGATTAGAAAGTAAATATACTAAAATCAATAATGTTCCTATATATCAGCAATAGATGCTTTTTTAAAAATTGTAACGTTAAAAAGTTTACATTCATAATGGTAACTCAGACAGTATGCCTGAGTACGTAGTTTTAGTTGTGGCTTAAAAAGAAAAAAGGTGGAGTTCCCGTCGTGGCGCAGTGGTTAACGAATCCGACTAGGAACCATGAGGTTGCGGGTTCAGTCCGTGGCCTTGCTCAGTGGGTTAAGGATCCAGCATTGCCGTGAGCTGTGGCGTAGGTTGCAAACGTGGCTCAGATCCCGCATTGCTGTAGCTCTGGCGTAAGCTGGTGGCTGCAGCTCGGATTCAACCCCTAGCCTGAGAACCTCCATATGCCGCGGGAGCGGCCCAAGAAATAGCAAAAAAAAAGACCAGAAAAAAAAAAAAGAAAGAAAGAAAAAAGGCAAAATGTGGAGCACGGGAGAGATAAATTAGCTTGTTAGAGTGGGCCTGGGGGGCTCCAGGTCGCATGACTTCCTGCCTGCAGAGAAGCCCCAAGCCAACCCTCGTGTTGGTGGAGCTCCTCCCACCTGCTAAGCAGGCCTCCCTGCAGGCTCTGGAATCTCCAGCTGCTCTACCTGGACCCCTGGTCCCCAGGTATCCTCAGGGTTCATTCCTTACCTGCTTTCTGCCACCTAGTCACTGAGCCTCGCTCTGGCCATTCCCTCAAAATTGCCCAGCTCCAGCCAGACCCAACCCCTTGCTCTGCTTTATTTCTTCATTGCACTGATCACCTTCAAACACATGACATAGTCAACTCACCTGCTTGCTGTCTCCTTCTACTGATGCAAGTTCCATGAGGGCAGGGGTTTTTTCAATCCATGTTGTTCACTGCTGTATGGAGTAATCAAATAATGATTTAAACAAACTATGCATACATTCAAAAAAAAGGCAAACACCAGAAATAAAATATCCAGTATTCTATGGGAATTATATTATGAGTGACCATTTTTCTTTTATTTTCAAAGCTTTTGTAGCTTGGGTTATTTTATTCATTAAAAATATGTTTAGGGAGTTCCCGTCGTGGCGCAGTGGTTAACGAATCCGACTAGGAACCATGAGGTTGCGGGTTCGGTCCCTGCCCTTGCTCAGTGGGTTAACGATCCGGCGTTGCCGTGAGCCGTGGTGTAGGTCGCAGACGCGGCTCGGATCCCGCGTTGCTGTGGCTCTGGTGTAGGCTGGTGGCTACAGCTCCGATTAGACCCCTAGCCTGGGAACCTCCATATGCCGCGGGAGTGGCCCAAGAAATAGCAACAACAACAACAACAAAAAGACAAAAGACAAAAAAAAAAAAAAATATATATATATATATATATATATGTTTAGGAGATATATATGTGCCAGGAAACCGTTCTGGCACAGTTTAAGTTTAAGGACCTGATGTTGTCTCTGTGAGGATGCAGGTTCGATCCCTGGCTTTGCTCCATGGGTTAAGGATCTGGTGTTGCCATGAGCTATGGTGCAGGTCACAGATGCCGCTTGGATCTGGCGTTGCTGTGGCTGTGGCGTAGGCTGGCAGCTACAGCTCCGATTCAACCCCTGGCCCGGGAACTTCCATATGCCACAGGTGCAGCTGTAAAAAGAAAACACACACACACACACACACACCCCTTTAGGAGTTCCTGATGTGGCGCACTGGGTTAAGGATCCTATGTTGGCTCAGCTGTGGCATAGGTTGCAGCTACAGTTCGATCTCCGACCCAGGAACGCCAGTATGCCATGGTGCAGCCAAAAAAGAAAAAAATTCTTATTTTAAAAGAATCCTTGTTCTGACTATCTAGCTAGTTTCCCAAGTTGTTTGCTGAGAAAAAGGCACACACAGTGAGCAGATAGATAAGTTATACAGATTAACAACAAAAACAAGCACACAATCTATTTTCATTAGGCTTCTTTTGATTCCATTGTTTTAAGTCTTGAGATGTTCCTAATTATAACTGTTATCTGTGTCTTGAGACCACATTTTTATCTTCACCTTTTAATTACCATCTTTTTTTTAAAACAGATCAAACTTTTCCTCCAGCTAATCCCAAAGTGAAATTAGCTAGTAAGATTAATTGCACTTCACCCAAAGTTCTTAAATGTATACTCTTCTTTCAAGTGAAATCTTTTTTTCCTTCTTAAGGCTCAGTGAGTTTTCTGTTTAGTTTCATCGCAGCTGCTGGATCTACAGTTTTTTAAAAGCCAACCCTTACCACTTACTCCCATTTTGGGGCTATCGTATTTTAAATTGAGTTACTAAAAATTAAAATGATTTGATTGGTAGTTGCTTTAAGAAAACTTTAGGGTTGAGATCAAATGAAACAGTTGATGATGGTTCTTAGAAGTTCCTAAAGAAAAAGACCCTCAGTTTCTTTAGGTTTGAAACCTAATCATCTAATTTCTTGGAAGAATTCTTAGTATGCATGGCATATTCTGGACGCCTTTTGTAATTCGAGTACCTTTAGACTCATGGATATTTCCATGAAAAGAGCCTTGGGACCTCCTTCATCCATCCATCTTCTTCAGTGTATGTTAAGGCATCTCTAAGAAGGAAAATTGCCACACTCTGGTTCCCAAGAAAAACCCCAGAGAGTTTAATTAAGTTTCTATTATAACCTGGTAATTATGGCCTGGGTATAAAAGTTTATATGATAGCTGAGTTTAAATTTATTAAAAGGTCCATGACTTGTCATTTCCACATTTTCTGAAATTGATCAAGATTTACTACTAGGCAAAGCCCAGGCACTTTGGGAATGAAGTGATCTCACAGCCTTCATGAAAGGACTTCATAACCTTTCAGAATCACCAAACGTTCTCCCTCAACCCAGAATTAAATTGGCAGCTGTCTTCCCCTCCAAGCACTGTCCAAGTGGCAGAAAGCCCTTGAAGCTGTCAGTTCCTGGACAACTGTTTGCACATTTCTTTTTAGTGTCCCAAACAAGCCTCGTCAAGATCACTTCTTGAGGTCCTGACTGCTTCCTCTGTTCTCTTAGCCCCAGAGAGCTCATGATGTAATTCCTTGGCCAGGAAAGCTTGCCAAAAGATGTTTGCTTGGCTGCGTCCCCAGCAGAAAAGCTATCATGTATTTATCCTAAAGCAATATCCAAATGTCCAAGATAGAAATGTCAGAGCATCTGTTAGGAATATTCTACATGATTAGACCTTGCTCTCACAACAGTGACCCACAAATTGTGTGTCCAGATGATACACACCTATTGAGCTTGGTTATCCCTGTGACTAGGCTCTAGTCACCTAGAAGAAATCCCCAGAGCTGGCCCCAAAGAGAGCTTAATTGGAAATATCCATCTATGGGGGAAACATTCCTAGGGGATAGTTAGAAGTGAAACTAGGACATGGAATCCAGTTGAAACCCTAGTGTCTCCTGTCCATTCTCTTCCTTCCTTTGGTCCCAATTAAAGCTGCTGAACCCACAGCTACTCAGGGAAAGACTGCATTTCTTAGCTCCCTTGCAGCCATATGTGGCCATGCATCTCATTTCTGGCCCATGAAATGTGAGTTGAAACGATGCATGCAACTTATGAGCAGTTTGCCTGAAGGGAAGTGGGAGATGTTTTCCACTTTCTCTTCTCCCTTCCCCATTGGCTGGAAAGTGGACAGAAGCAGAAGCAAGGAGCACCATCACAGACCACAAGGTGGAAACCACATGGTGAGGAGAGCAGAAGAACAAGCAAGAGATCCAGCCCCCTGACCCCACAGCAGCTCCATATCAGCTCTAGGCTATTTGCACTCACACTGTTATGTGAGGTAGACATCCATTCCTATCCTGTGGAATCCAGTGTTATTTTGGCCTTTGTTATAGCAGTTAGACTTGGATTCCAAGTGAAGCAAACCAAAGATCAAAACCTGGAAAGGTAGAAAATGTGTGTACCAGGCTGTTTTTGTTATGCAGATGTGAGAATACAAGAGAAGCTAAAGTCAAAAATGAGAATTAATTTTAAAAAACTAAGGAAGATCTCTTAGCTGAGGCTGCTATAACAAAATTCTGCAGCCCAGGTGGGTTGTCAACAACAGGAATTTATTTCTCCCAGTTATGGAGGCTGGCCAGTCCAAGATCAAGGTCTTGGCCAATAACATCTAAGGGGAATCCTCTTCCTGGTTTGCAAATAGTGAATTTCCTGCTTCTTCCTCATGTGATAGAGAGTCAGCTCTCTGGTCTCTTCTTACAAGGGCACTAATCCCTTCAGGAGGGCTCTACCCTCATAACCTAAATCCCCCATAGGCCCTGTCTCCTAATACCATCACATTGGGGCTTAGATGGCACCATATGAAGGGGGGGGGCAGTGGGAGGGAACACAAACATTCAGTCCATAACAGATGATCCATCAACTTAAAAGGAAGTGTTTCAGAGCAAATTTTGTCAACACTGAAGATCCATTGGGGTGCTCCTTTTATGCCCATCCAGGGAGAGTCACTTAATGAGACTGAAATAGACTCAGTGTCATGGCAGGTGTACCTTAGCTCTTGCCTCATGGAGTAGGACTTTGGGTTTGTTACTTTGATATAAACTTGTATTCTTTTATGTGTCATATGAGAACAAAAATGAATGAAGGGGAGTTATTCAGATTATGACTCAAATCTTTACCACCCTTTAATCTTAATATTAAATATGGATGATCCCAAATCACTAGACTGGTGACTCACAGTTGTACATATTCTATAAACAAACAGCATCTTATTTGTCCTTATTTTTTGTTTACACAATCAAATCAGAAAAAAACTCATCAATGGATAGGGAACCCTTAGAACTTTGTCACAATAAAAAGTGAGTTATGGAGTTTCTGTTGTGACTCAGTAGTAATGAATCCAACTAGTATTCATGAGGACGAGTGTTCGATCCCTGGCCTTGCTCAGTGGGTTAAAGATCAGGCATTGCCGTGAGCTGTGGTGTAGGTCACAGATGTGGCTTGGATCCCAAGTTGCTATGGGTGTGGTATAGGCCAGTAGCTGTAGCTCCAATAGGACCCCTAGCCTGAAAACTTCCAGATGTGGTGAATTTGGCCCTAAAAAGCCAAAAAAAAAAAAAAAAAAGTGAGTTATTTTCAGTTGTCTTTTATATGGGCCTAATAATGATTTTTTAATTATCTTTCTAATGAGTTTTATGATGAAATCTTGTATGGGATCTTCAATGAATAATCAGGACTAATCTCCTTACTCTGCTGGAATCCCATGGAGTTTTTTAATGAGTCATGTAAAGACGAGGGGAAAAAAAAAAGTTTGTATCCCAAGTAAAATGTTAATGACAAAATTTATTACAATAAAATGATATCCAGATTTTTATTAGAATTCAGTCACTAAACTCACCTTTATTAAAAATAGGAACTAGTTATTTCTCAAAGCACAATCCTACTGGGCTCCATGGCATCTTTGAGAAAAGGGGGGAAATGCAGGGCAGGGGGCCCCCTCTGGAGGTCCCTAGGGTTCAGGAGGTCTGCAGAGCCAACCTTTTCTGGAATTTGCATCCAGACATCTCCATTCCATGTTTCAGAATCCCAGGCTTTGCCAGCCAAGGCACTAACAGTGTGCTGATAAATGTTTAATAGCCAACTCTCTGAAAAGAAGGGAAAAGTCCCCTGAATCTTAGTATTTGCTGGTTTCTGTGGAATGACTAGTCCACCATGGCTGCTTTCAAGCTATGAATACAATGTCATTGAACTTGAAGAGACACAGGTAATCAGCTCCCGTGGACTAGGAAGCATAGGTCCCAGCGCACCACTGGCCCTGCCCATGGGGACCAGACCTGACTAAGCATCAGACACAATGGCTGGAGCCTGTGCCTGCATCTATGCACAGCCATGTCCAGTCTCCTGCCACAGGAGATGAGGGCCTTTTTATGAACTACCAAAGAGGCCATCTGCCTCTCACACCCAGCTTTCCAATGGCCCTCAGGCTCCCATTATCCCTCCACAGGACAGCAAAACAACTGATCTGTGCCATCCTGGTAGGCACATCTCCCCATACTTTTCAAATATCTGAATAGTTTTGCCTACAAAGGGGTTCTTCCCTGGCATTTTCTCCAGGAGAATCAACAGCAGTTGGGCCTCTCTTTGGGCCAAGGGCTACCTTCATCTCCCATAACACTCAGAATGACGTTCTCTTCCTCCATTGGGAGGTGACAAGCTGGTCTCCAAGCTCAGTCTTAGTCTCTTTTCTTGAACAATCCCTGGCACCATTAGTGCTATTTCTGATCCTCTGAGAAGCAGACATCAAAATGGAACTCAACAGACAAAATATATATTGAGGGAAAGGCTTCTGAATTATAAACAGGAGGGAGCAAGGGAAGGCATAAACCCTCAGACCACAATGGGGCAGGTCTGAGCCCTGTGAAGAAGGAGGAGAAGGAAGGAATTGGGAAGTATAATCACAGTCTACAGTACATTTCTAAGAAAGTTCCAGCTGGGCTAATGGAGATCCCTCAGCCAAAGGTGGCCGCCAGAGAAGTCATGCATCTCACATGAATGGCCTGTGCAAGGGTGTGTCCAGCTCTTGACAGGTGGGAGCTGGCGTTGGGAGAAGGTCTGGGTCTAGAGGTTCTCAATCAACCACACCCTCTACATCAAGAGAGCTGAGCCTCCCGTTGCATGGTTGCCACACCTGTGTTTCCTGGAAATTGTATCTAAATTATATCTAAAAGAAATTGTATCTAAAGACTTCACGGATCAAGTGTAATAACTTTTGACTAGGATGGGTCGCTGGCAATGTCGTGGACCTCTCACTGCATCAATTTAGGAGGCTCAGGACTCCTGGTATCCCAGTTATTAGTGACGCTCATACTGACCCTTGGGTTTGAGCAGCAACAGTCTCAATGTTGAAATGCTGTTCCCCTGGATCACAGTCTTCCTCATCAGTGACCTCCCCACCCCCAGGCCCCCTCAGCCACTTGCAGCCACCGTCTTCATGTGGAACTTGTCACCTCTGAAATCCCACCATCTGCAGTGAACATCCCCAGCCTGGTGTATCCATTCATCAAGCCCATTTCCCAAGTATTCTGCCTCCTTGTCTTCAGTGCCAATAATGTAACTGTATTCAGTCTCATCAAGAAACCAACTGGGTGGAAAACGGAGTGTGTTTCTTTACCATCTTTCAGGTTCTGTTATGGGTGTTGCAAATATCATTGAAAGTTCAGAACATCCTCTGAGCCAGGCATGACCGTCCCTAGGTCACAGTAATTGCCAGGGCTGTGTCTGCTGATGCTGGAGCCCATTCCCAGCAAAGAGGGACAGAGGGAGGAACACTCAATGTCGTAACTGAGTGAAAAGGAACCAGTTCAGTAATGTGAAAGGAACCAGAGGCAATTTTTAAGAGGGGAAGTAATAAAATTACAAAAATATACCTTAAAAATTAGTTTGATGGCCACATTCATGCTATGACCTGAAGACATAGAGGTCATTTGGAAGGTGACTACAGCTATCCAAAGGCTCACTGGGGGCCCAGGTGTGGGGAAGAAAAAAGAGAAAGAGCAGGATTTGAAGACATTTGGAAGGGGAAATTGGTGTGGGGTGGATTTTCTTTTCCAGACACACCAAGGCTATTGGAAGTTAACAGAGTCAAAAATCAGTCCAGAAGTAGAGGCTGGGTACCTGGGAGGACTGGGTTGATATTGAAAGAATGGTGAGAGGGGTGGCTGGCGTAAGATGTACATTTGGGAGTTTTGTGCAGGATGGTTGGTAGAGTCTTGAATGTGGAGGAGCACATGGGCGGGGAAGGCAGAGGGCCAGGGGCCACGTTTCGGGGAGCCTCTCCCTTCAGAGGGTAGAGGGAGGAAGAAACAAGATGCCAAAGCAAAACAAAGAGCCCAAGAAGTTGGATGAAAACCAGGCAGTGAAGGGCCAGAGAAGCTAAGTATATGGTATTGAAGTCATGCTGTTTCAAAGATTTTTTTATTTTCCAGCACATTTAAAAGTAAGGCCAGTATAGACAATATTCAATTTAGCATGTTTGGCTGAATAACATCATTAATAATAGGGCTTTTTTTTTTACAAAGGAAATTTTTACAATTAAGCCAAGGATGTGACATGTCCCATAATAAGAAAGACTAGACACAGTTCCACAGACAAGATAAAAAGGCCGGTAATTATAGGACAGCCAAGTCGGTCTTCAGACAAAGTCCTACTCAGAAGGAAGGTGTTTGGAGTCTGGCCATACATGCACTCTTGTTCCTGACCATATGGATTCGTTCAGGACTTCCTGTCCTCTACTAGTAACCTTGACCCCCAGCCCCTTCCTGAAATTCACTGCCCCAGAGACAGCTACCCTCAAAACACTGGCTTTTCTCCAGGACCCTGGGAAGTCAATATTGCTTAGGTTCTGTCCTTTGAAAATTGTGAGATTTTATTTCTTTCAAGGGCTTAAAACTCACCCAGTCCTTGCTGGTGTTTAAATTGCCTCGGCCACCGCTGTGCTGCCCTTTACAGATGCTTAGGCAAGAGTTCACCGAAGTTAAAAATCAGCTAAAGGGAGAGGCCAAGCATTCCACATAATCAGTAAGACAAATGAAAACCTCACAGGACTGGAAGTTGTTTGTCAAGCAAGCTCATGGCACAGAGCACAATCTGCCAAAAAGCCTCTGTGCTCCAAAGCAGGTACTCCATGGTACTATGACTTTTAATGAGAAGTATGGGGAGTTCCCTGGCAGCCTAGCAAGTTAAGGATCCAGCACTGTCACTGCTGTGACTTGAGTTCAATCCCTGGCCACATGTCAGCAAAAATTTTAAAAATATATATTTGGTCTTCATCCCTATTTCCAGCAGCGGTGATATTCACAGTGAACCTCTTTCAACCACACCTGCATTTGCGTTAATGAAGTGGCTTTTGGACATCTCAGTCCACTTCCTGACCTTGAGCTTGGGAGCAGAGCTGGAGGGAGGATCAATCCCCAATGTCAATGATTTAATCAATCCTGCCTGGATAATTATGCCTCCATAAAAACCCACAGGGATGCCGATTGGAGAACTTCCCAAAGGATCCCTTAAAGATTTGGGGAGAGTGGCACCTGGAGGGGGCATGGAAGCTCCGCACCCATCCCCCGCCCTATTCACCTCTTCCATCTGGCTGTCCCGGAGTTACATCATTTTTATGATAAAGCAGCAATCTAACAAGTACAATATGTCTCTGAGTTCTGTGTTTTTGCTCTAGCAAACTAGTGGAATCCAAAGAGGAGGTCCTGGCATCTCCATTGACAGCCAGTTGGTCAGAAGCACAAGGGACAACCTCGACTTGTGACTGACACCCTAAGGTGGGGATGAGGAGCAGTCTGAGCCTTTAACCTGAGGGAACTGACGCCACCTCCAGGGGGCCAGTGTCACAACTGAGTTGAAGTGTAGCCATTGGAACTGGGGGCAGAACTCATTCTCTAAGACCAGGCATGTGCACAATCCCATCAATAATTCCTACACTGTGTTGTAATACAAGGCATACAGTTTGGGGGGGGGGGTTATAATGATTTCCAAACCCACTGTCACTTGAAAGTAATTAGTTATGTGCATGTGGCTTTGGGTGACAGTGGGCAGGGTGGAGGAATCCCTTAGAGACAGAGGCAGGAAGAAGAGAGTCAGAGCAGGGAGAAGGACAGATAGTGATAGGCAAGGAAAGAGGAAAAGCCCAAACAAGCAGAAAGAAGGACGAAAATGAGAGGATCATCCCAGTGTCCTTTACTGTCACAGCCAATAGGCGTGGTTGTCACACATGACCTTTCTCTCCCCAAAGGTACCATTGCACAGGGCAAACTTCAAGTTCAGTGGGGATCCTCAGCAAGAGAGAATCACTTAAATTCCATGGCATATTTTCCTGGCAAGACATTTATGCTATCTATAAGTAATTATCCATCCAAATGGTTAGCCTTTTCCAAAAATACTTTGAGGGCTATAAAAGTGGAATTAGTGGACTTTGCAGTTTGAATTAGCTTATTGTACCCCCACTAATGTTGGATAAATGAAGTTGGACTATCATGTAATTCCCCTGCTGTGTGTAATGATGCCTCATTGAATCATCTGAAAGTGATGGAAAGTGAAGTGTTTGAACCTTGACATGAAGATCTCTATTTTAATTAAAAACGTATTAATAAACAGGCCTTGTACGGTGAGTTTCTCTGTAGATGGAATCAAAATTTTTCATTGATGTATATATTAAATTCATATGCTAAAAAACTTTAAAACAATAATAAATAATAAACAATATTAAATAAAGAGAAGAGTCCAGCAGTTCTTGGAGCCGGAAGCCAGGTGGATGGATAACAGCAAGGAGTGGGGGCCCCTGGGTCAAGTCAGGGTTGATCCAAGCTATTGGTATGGCCTTGAACAAGCCCCTTTGCTCCCCCACACCCAGAACCTTGGCTTACTCATCCATGAGTGATTCATCTATGTGGCTGCTGCTGCATCCATTCCAAAAGCATTTCTAGAGCTCCTATTAGTTGCTACATCTGGACTATGCATAGGTGAGTAAGACCTCTAGCTTAATAGTTATCAAAGAACCTGGAAACTATGCTGCACTTTGGGGATGGATCAAGCCAGAAATGAACTCAAGACAAATGACCTGGAGATTTTAGTTACAAAATCTCAGGATTACAAAATCCCCTCCCTGCTCAATGTCCAAGAAGAGTCACCTTTCATTTCCCCTAAGGAGGAGGTGCTAAACTGGAATTTAACCAGGGGGTCCCATGTGGCCCCAGCACCCCCTGCTGGTTCCTAGGGGGAATGTCCAGCCAGCCCAGCCGGCTGCTTCACCTCTCTCCCTGAGAGGGGGGGCCATCGCAGCATGGACAGCTGGGAGGAACACGGGACCTGAAGGGTTAACACAGTTTCCCAGTCTCACAGCAGTATCTCACACCAGCAAAATAAGAAAATTGCTCCATATATTATAAGATAGGAATCACCGGAGTTGCCGGTGGCACAGGGCATTAAGGATCTGGCGTTGTCGCTGCTGTGGCTCGGGCTTGCATGCTTCTGCAGAGGCTTCTGCATGCTGTGAGTACAACCAAATAAATAAATAAATAAATAAGACAGGAGTCATTATTTTGTTCAAGCATAATTTCTAAAATGGGTAATACTAATAACAGCACATTACCTAGAGGCGAAACTCCAACCTTGGCCCCTGACTCCCCACCCTATACGCACTTCCTTTACAGAGATGCCTGGTGGGCAAAGCAGCACCCGCTCACTCCCCGTGCACCTGCTGTGGCCCAGAGCCTGGAGCTGGCAGATGCCGAGTGCATATTTACCTGTCAGTGAGGCCCAGGTCCCTCCCTGGGTCCTTCATTTCTGATTACTAACACTGTTCTTAGCACTTTAACAACTTTATGCTGATGTTAGTGATTTTCCATTGGGACTGTATCCATTTCCACTTTGAAGAGAAAATGAAATACTGGCTCCTATAGGAAGACACAGATTGAACAGCGATGTGCCCTCTGGTTCCTCCATAAAGCAGAGCCTGGGGTAGAGGCCTGTGCACAGGTGGCATTTCAGGGCGGGTGGCACAAGGGGGCACAAGGCAGGGAAGGAGGGAAAGTGAAGGCAAGAACGTGTCCTCCAACAGCTGCCGCTGGTGGCTACTGGGATACTGACCAGCCTGCATCTCCTGAAAAGCCTTATGACCTGCATCTCGGAACTGTCTTCCACACAAGATAGGGACTGGACCTTATCCCAAGAGTCTGGATTGCACAGGTACAAAGGCAGAGCGGGCCCCTCCTAGCATCCTTTAGGGCAGCAGGCCCAGAGCCGGGAGGAAAAGGGGAGCAATGTGCACAGGTGTGCACAGGTGTGAGAGTGCAACTGTAAGAAGCAATCATAGCCCTCACAGAGCCAGCCTTGAAAGACTGAAAAGTATTTCAGTCTTTCAGTATTTCAAGACTGTTTTGGCTCTGGAAACAGTTTGGATGTGTCACAGAAGATTGATGACCACCACCTAAGTTATTAAAACATTATGGACTGACGGAGTAGGTGGAAAACTGTGGAAGCTCCTTTCGGCCTGTATATTTTGCAAAAGATTATCTCTGGTCACTTTTGAGGGTTATCATGCTACCAGACTCTTGAGGTCAGCAGTCTTGCTGCAAATAATAATATTATACTTAGAAATCCATCCTTGAAACTAAGGTTGTGCATGAATAGTTCCTAAAAAAACAGGGAGTTATCATTTATTTGGCTAATTATGTCTAACCAGGGAGCTAAGATGCATAATAAGGACCCAAAGAGCATTTGACCGCAGATAGGGATTAATTGAATAATTAATAGCCATCTCTATTTAGCATGAATAATTAAGAAGTCCAAAGGAAGTCCAGGCTGAATTCCATTACAACAAAAGACTTCTCAGTTAATCCCAGAGTATATTAAAAGAAATATTCAATACAACCAACCTGCAGGAGAGACAAACCATGATAAGAATTTTTTACCCTAAACAATAATCACTGAATAAATTTTGGGGGCCTGTTTGTGTTTTGTCCAAGAGGACAAAGCCTGTTATTTCAGGAGCAAATCACTTGGCTTCCTTAGTCAGTATGGCATTTGTCAGGGAGAGAGTCAAAAGTTATTGGTTTATTTATCCCACACATTTCTGGAGATGATTTCCCTGGTTTTAAATGCAAATAGGATCTTATAAATGCAAAATACACTAGGAGGGTGGATTCTGTAATGAGCATCACTTTCTGTATAAGTTCATCTCTGTAATTAGGTATCCAAGACTCCCTTCCACAAGAAAACTTCACTTTGTGTTGCAATAGCGGCTCCTGCATAGCGCTGTTGGGCTGGTTTGCAGCATCATCAGATTCCAGCATCTGCTACTGGCACTTGTCTGAGTTTTCATGTAAGGCACCAAGGCTGTCTCTCCAACTGAAGCACCTTTTCCTGTAATGACTATTGACTGCCTGCAGGCAACAAGAGTTTTTGGCGGACTGAATTACAAGGCAAGTGCTTTGGCCATAATCCAAATTAAAAATCACAGTTTCCCCACTGATCACCTGTAAAGATATAATTTAAATAGTTCCTTGATTACCAGATCAACACTTTCTAGCATCTTAAGCTGCCTTAAGATGCATCTCCAATTAGATATGAATATTTAAGATATTGTCTGGCAAGCTTTGCCACCAATTCAATCACACAAGCAAGGAACTATTGAGCAAAAGCAGAGAAACCGCCCAGAGATCACACTCTCTTTCAGGAGAGTGGATAGAGGGAGTTTAATACCAATGAAGTTTAAAGCAATGTCTCTCAACATCCCCTTCCTCCCAGCACCCCTTTAGGATGTGACTGCCACGATGGGTGCCACGGAATTTTTAAAAACTCCCAGGTTGATGACATGTCTGCTTTTTCTTCCCTGTCCCTGGCTCCCTCCCACACTTGTGGAACAGCTTCCTGAGGCTGCACTGAAACATGACAAAGCCTGCTCAAGTTGCAGCCCCTCCCCAGCCCTGTGCACTGGCCTTCCCTCTTCACCTTGTCCATAGCCAGCGCCACCATCTGACACACGTGCTTGGCTGACTTATTGTGGTCTTCTTTCTCTCCCATGAGGTCCCCAAGGATGGGAATCTTTGTTTCATTCACTGATAAACCCTTAAAGCAAGTGCCTGTTTGGGCACAAGTTTAGCTCATTAAACATTGCTTTAAAGAATAGCCATTTGAATGGATAACTAGTCTTTAAAAAAAATTATTGGCGTGTAGCTGACTTACAATATTGTATTAGTTTCGGGTGCACAGCAAAGTGAATCATATATATATATATTTCCATTCTTTTCTATATATAAATAAATATAAATATTATTCTTTATATATATTTCATTTACTTATATATATATTCCATTCTTTTCTATATATAAATAAATATAAATATATTTATTTACATAGATATATTTCCATTCTTTTTTCCATATAGGTTATTACAAACTATTGAGTAGATTTCTCTGTGCTATACAATAGGTTCTTGTTATCTATTTTATACAGTAGTGTGTAATGGTGAAAAACAAGCAATCAAATGAATAAACCAAATAATTACAGATTATAACAAATGAGAGCTGAGAGAGTCATTAGGGAGGTCCCTGGAGGGAGAGGAATCTTCTGGGAGAGGTGAAAAGCCCAGATGTTGGATGACAGTGCTCCAGCGCATGCGTGGACGGGCCTGGTGAGGTTGGGGGTGGGGCAGGTCCTGGAAGAGGAGCCACGGGAGGCCCTGCGAGGGTGGACCAGAACCTGAGGCTGTCTGGGATCTGGGGGAAAGGAGAAGCATGGGAGAGGAGGCTAGGCGTAAGGTTAGACCACTCATGTTCAGCCCGGAGGCCATGATCCAGAGTTTGGATTTAATTTCTAAAGCCATAGGAAACTATTGAAGGATTTTGCCGTCTCTCCATGAGCTACTTGATCTGAAACCTTTTGATTCTCCCTCCAGGGGAACTGTGCACATTACCACTTGAGAATCTCTGGTCTGAGCCAGAACTTGGTACCCTGCTCACTAATCCTTAAGGATTACGATTCCTCCTTTTCCTCCTTTATGGCTTCAAAAAGAGAAATCCTTAGCAACATCTCCCGGGCCTTAGCAACAACCTCTACACTTCTGTATAGCTCTAGGCACTGTGGTTTCACGTTGTATCAAAATCCTTGTCTGTATCTTGCTTGCAGAGGGGGTGGCCTTCTTTGTGCTACTCTCTCTCTCCCCTCTCCCCACCCTCTCTGCATTTCTCTTTTCAGTGATGACTCCTGAGCTCATCTGGAAAAGCAGCTTCAATCTGAACGGCTAACTTCTTGGCTCTGCTCTTTCTAGACTATTCTCCTGTGTGGAGCCGGTTACTGACCACTCCTGCAGTCTCTGTGCTCAGAGCAGCTCCTCCTCCTCTCTTTCCCTGGAGAGGATTTGCAGTTCTGCCTTCAACCCTCCCCTTTGGAGAGAGCTCATTCACAGCCATCTGCTGAGCTGGACCAGTTAAGACTTCCCGCAGCATCTCCCTGGCAGTGGCTGCAGCTCACCCACAACTTTTCCAATGGCCCTGGAGCAAAGGCCCCCCAAAGGGTTTTCTGAGAAGCCTGGACCTAATCCCATGAAAACAAGCAAATGATACCTTTAGCAAGGATTTCAGAATGTCTATTCGGTTTCTTGTCTCTCTTATAATAGAAAGAGAATTTGCATTCAATCGCTTCCTTCTTTCTCCCCCTCCCCCCTTCTCCCCTCCTGCTCCTCCTCCTCCCCCTCTGCCTTCTTCTTCTTATCTCCCCAAATCCTCCTTTTCCTTTTTGAATACCATAGAAGTATGTGTTAGTTGGTCAGTGTTAAGGTTATAACCTTATAGGGTGAAATCAGTATTTTAAAAATTGTTTCCTTATAAATGAATAAGCTCTTCTAGAATCACAATCACTTTTTAAATTTTATTAGAATTATCTTTTTTTAAAAAATCAAACCACAGAGCAGCAATTCAATTCAGGCTGATGAGTTAAAGAAATCATGCTGTTGGTCCCCACAGGAACCAGGGAGACGAGGCTAATCAAAATCCTCTCTGTCCCTGGAAAACAGCCTACAGCATTAACCCTATTGATGGATCCAAGGCAGCACACATTGCAACCCAGAGTTCTCACAAGATCTCTTTGTCTTCTTAAAGAGTCTATTATTTTGTATACTTCCTACAAAAAAGGCAAGTCCTTAAAGGTTGAAAGAAAAATGACATCATGTACCAATAACTGCCCCCCCAAAGAAAGTACCAAAATAAGAAAAAAAATTATGTTAACTGCATTGAGAACTATGTCTAGATACTCATGTCGCAACAGAAGAAAGGGTGGGGGAAAAAACTGTAACTGCAATGTATACATCTAAGGATAACCTGACCCCCTTGCTGTACAGTGGGGAAAAAAAAAAATTATTAGCAAATGATGATGTCAACACAACAATATGAATGTGCTTAATACCACTGAACTGTACATTTAAAAACGGTTAAGTGGTGAATTCTACATTGTATGTTACTTTACCAAAATTAAAAATTTTAAAAATTCATATAAAAATAAAAGAATTCTAATGGAAAAAGCTACTTTGGTTGTACATCCTCAAGCCTTCTGTCTTTCTGGATTCAGATGCAATCATGTCATTTAACTATTTTTGTGTGTATGTACATATTTACGCTCTAGGTCCTGAAAGGATGCCAGGTGGCTCCATCCTGCAATGTAATAAACAACCAAAAATAAGCCATGCGCAGAAGACAAACACGTGAATGATTCAAAGCCTTCCAAAGGACCTCAAAACTAAACTTCATTTGATATGTTTATGAGATATGCATGGAAGCCAACCTCTTAAAGGCTTACCATCTTCAAAGCTCCAGGGCTCTACAAAGGGATATAGCTGTGTGGTTATAGGAGAAGGTTGACCAGGTAGCCAGTTTTAATTCAGATGAACGCAGTGTGAAAAAGTGCATCCTTAAAAATGCTTTCTCTTAGCATGTGAGTCACCTTCCAACCTCACGCATGAGAGGGTCCAGTCACATATGTGTTTCTTGTCTCCCTGACAAATTCAATGGATGAATTGTTTTTTTCCTTATAAGAAAGTGAGTCTCTGGTGACTATAACAGTGATATGAAGCAAAATAGAAGAGAGATGGAAGTGAAAATGTTTTATCCCTGAGCTAAAACACATTCATCCCAACATAGAAGGGACACACATTATAAAGGTTACACGCACAGAAATGCAAACTGCACTGCAGAATGTGTACTAAACACGGCTTCTACTAAATATAAAAAATGACTGCCAGAAAAACAAGGCAGGTTTCACCCCATGATACATTGCTGGTAAGTTAAGAACCGCTTGATCCCAGTGAAGTTTTTGACAGTGTTTAAATCCTGAGTTGTACAAAGAAATATTATTTGTGAAGTCTAAATATTTGTCAAATCATAGCTAGACTCAAAATGCCATAAGGAATAGTAAACAGAGCAAATGTGTCACATTTTGCTTGAAAGTTTTGTTCTTAGAATAAGAGTCTATAGAAAACAGCCCTAAACAAAAATGACTGACACTGCCTGTTTACATGACCCGATCTAGTGTGTCTGCTGAAGAGATTATTTACTCCTGATGTTTCATAGAACTCTCTGGGATATATTTGTTGTTTCTTTTTTTTATTTTTCAAGGTTATTTTTAAAGGGTCAAAAATACTGTTTAATAAAGCGTAATCTAATGTTCTCTAATATGGTGAGACAAAAATATCTATGACAAGCTTTCTATCAAACCTTAACTGGAGAAACTCCATAAGAGAGATCATCTGGGGGCTAAATCTTTCATTTTGCCAGGTACACACATGATGAGACATTGCCCTGTGTAATGCAGTGATCTAAAGGACTTCCATATGAGAACTAAGAACAGACCTTGGATGCCTCCTTCTAAGATATCTTGTGGCTTATTCAGGGAGTTCCCTTTTTTTGGGGGGGGGGCCACATCCATGGCTCATGGAAATGCCCCAGCCAGGAATCGAACCCCAGCCACAGCAGCAACTTGAACCACCGCAGTTGTTAAACACTGGATCCTCAACCACTGCACCACAAGAGAACTCCAGGGAGTTCCTTTTTTTCCTGTCTAGTCAAATCGTGCTCACAAGTGAGTTCACTATATGAATCACTCCAAGGTGATATCCTCCCAAGATCTTAACTCATCTTTAAACTGCTGTTTCTACACTGATTTGGAAGATAATTCTGAACAGAGGTTTATGTCCAAGATTCAAATTTCCTAAACTTATTTTACAGCTGAACTAACACTAGGATGAGACCCTTTAATGGGAGTATTTATAACCAAAGTTGTGAAATAGCCAAAACCATCATTCCTGTCTCCCAGGGTTGGTGTGCAGATTATGGGTATAATCCACAGAGCACAGTTTTGGCATAAGGTAAAGTCTCAACCTGAACTAGCTTTAGTTAGTGTGGCCAGAGGCAGCATGGCACCAACCCTTCTGCTCAGAGCAACTGCACATTCTGCAAAAAACTAGAGATAAATGTTTTAGATTATAGCCAGCAAGAGGGAAGGGATCTTAGGCTCAATGCTACATAAATGTGGGAGCCCAGAAGGGGTCCCTGTGCAGGGAATTAGGCTTTGGTGTTGAGGGCATGTGGCTTTATTTTTGCTTTGTTAGCTTTGTTTTAGTTTCATCGTTCTTGTTTTGTTATTGTTGTTGTTTTATGGCCAGGCCTATAGCATGCAGAAGTTCCCAAGCCAGGGATTGAACCTGTGCCAACAGCAGCCACCCCAAGCTGCTGCAGGGAAAACACTGGATCCTTAACCTGTTTCACTACCAGGGACACCCACTTTGTTTTAGGTTTTGTTTTTTGGGGGGTTGTTTTTTTCTGGGGGGGGCCTTTTTAGGGCTGCATCTGCAGCATATGGAGGTTCCCCACCTAAGGGCTGAATGGGAGCTATAGCTGCTGACCTACACCACAGCCACAGCCATGCCAGATCCAAGCCACTTCTGTAATCTGCACCACAGCTCATGGCAATGCCGGATCCTTAACCCACTGAGTAAGGCCAAGGATTGAACCTGCATCTTCATGGGTGCTAGTCAGATTCATTTCTGACTAGCCGCAAATGGGAGCTCCTGTTTCAGTTTTTGTTTTATGAAAGCTGTTGGGCACAGAAGTCAAAGCCCAGGCCTGGCCCCTGGGGGTGTGGGTAGAGGAGTATAGGGATAACCCTGCCCACCGCTCCCAGGTGGGGTGACAGAGGACAGGGATGTGTCCCTGGTTCCTGCTGGGGACCCAGATATTAGCTCAAGAGAGGATCACAGTCCTTACAGGGGCTTCTCAGAATGAAACAGTAGTGACCAGCAGAGGCTCAGAGGGCCAGAGACCAGCAATACAGGAGCCAGCGGGGCCAGAGTTTGCAAAAGGACACTGAAAACCTGCCAGAGGGCACATTGGCACCCACCAGTAAACCGGCTGCAAACGCCTCTACCAGACCCACCCCAAAGGAGAACGTGAGCCTCCTGTTCCTTACTGCCACCCAGTTCAGAATCAAGGACTGAATGGACCTCAATTTGAAATGAAGAAAACTGCATTGCTGCATACCCAGTCTTGTTCCTGTAACGTTTACATGCAGTGACCTGATTACTGTGTACCAAGTCATAGGGCTAGGTCTTTGCACACGCTATCTCCTCTAAGCCTCCTAGAGTCCAAGACGGTAACGCTCTTATCATTGTCCCCATTTTACAGGGAGGACATAGGTGACTAGAAATTTAATCATTTGCTCATGGGTACACAGCTGGGGCATCAGCCATCAGGAATTCACACCTAGACAGGCTCATAGTCTTAACTACGACAGTTTTGTTTTCTCTTACAGGCTTCTCAGGGAATGTGTATCAAACAATAAATACCTCAATAAGCCTGCTGCCTGAATCTGGCATCTTAAGGGCTACATCTGCAGAGAGAAAGGAACCGAGAAATAGGATGTCCCCTCCTCCCCCAGCAGCCAGTAGAGACATTTCCTACCTCAAATCTTGGTACTTGGTGGGGAGAAAAACTTCTCCCATCCCACCCCCATATTTTATAACCACAAATGGACTCCATACATTTACAGTCTAAGTTCATACTATTGGAATCAACAGACCCCAAACCAGGAATGTACATTCGAGTGACTCAAGTTCAAATGACCAGGAATTGGGAAGGAATCCAGATAACCAAGAGGTACATAAAAATATAAACCCTCCAGAGGAGCCCACCTTCAACTTGGGCTTCAAGGAACTTCCCCAGAGAAAGGTCTGCAAAACATGAGCTCACATTTTAAAATAATCATTATTATCTATCTATCATCTATTTTCTCTCTATTTACTATCTATGCATCTATCTATTATCTTGTATCCATCTATTTATTTATGTATCTATTATCTACCTATCTATGTATCTATTATCTATCATCTATCTACCTTCTATTAATCTATCATCCATCTCTCTCTCTGTATCTATTATCTATCAATATCTCTATCTAAAATCTACCTTCTATTTTCTATCGATGTATCTATCATTTATCTATTTATTATTTATCTATGTGTCTGTCTATTATCTATGCATATATCTAACATCTATCTCTTTAACTATGTATCTATCTGTCTATCTAGCATTCATCTATCCGAGAGTCACAGAAATCAACACAATTGGATCCGCACAGATTTCAGATGTTATAATTAAAGGAGTATTAAATATGTATTTATATGATAAAATATAAAAGAAGGATTGCAAATGTGTAAGGAGTACGTTGATCTATCTTTTTTTTTTTTTTTTTTTTTTGTCTTTTTGCCATGTCTTCGGCCGCTCCTGTGGCATATGGAGGTTCCCAGGCTAGGGGTCTAATCGGAGCAGTAGCCACCAGCCTACGCCAGAGCCACAGCAACGCGGGATCCGAGCCGCATCTGCGACCTACACCACAGCTCACGGCAACGCCAGATCTTTAACCCACTGAGCAAGGGCAGGGATGGAACCCGCAGCCTCATGGTTCCTAGTCGGATTTGTTAACCACTGTGCCACCACAGGAACTCCCATCGATCTATCTTTGTCCATCAGTATATAACTTAAGAACGCAGGAGTCCATGACGACACTTTAGATTCCAGTCCAACATACCAGGTTCATCCTTCCTTCTTCCTCCTTCCTTATTTGCCACCTTTCTCTGACAGTGAGAGTCTGGCTCTTAAAATTCAAATCCTATTTATTTGTTTTCTCAGCCCTAGCATACCCCTAAAACAGAACTCTAATCCATACCCCAGAGAAGAAACAAATTTACTATCTCGATTACAAGATTTGTGGACAATTCTTTCTTAAGGCTAGACTTATATTATGCAGCCGAGATTCTGTTTGCAGAATAATGATCAGTTTAGTCCTTTTTTTCTCCACCCCTTTGAGTAGGGCTGTTATTCATTATTTGTGTTACTGTGTAATAGGCTCAACTGTCTGGTTGTATTTCACTTGCATTCCTCCCACAGCCTCGTGGACTTTAATACTTTATTTATTTTGAGGGGCATGTGAAACATTACCAGGAACACATTTTATTTAAAGCCACAAACAAGACAAGATGCCTTTTATTACCATTTTATTCAACATTGTACTAGAGGTCTTAGCTGGCCAGCTTAAGGCCAGGGAAGGAAATAAACCTTCCAAGAATTGTAAAAGAAAAAGGAAAAATGTGCTCATCACTTTCAAATGATATGATTCTCTTCATAGAGAACCCAAAAGAATCAACAGATACAGTTTAACAATTAATGAGCTCAATGGGATTGTTGGCATATATTTGCATATGTATATATGGCATGTGTAGATAAATGTTAACTAGATTTAATTTGGTGATCATTTCAAAATATATTCAAATATCAAACTGTTATGTCACACACCTGAAACTAATGTAATGATGAATGTCAGTTATACCTCAGTTTAAAAAATGGTTTGTGTCTAGTGATAAATATAAAATATAATAAAAATACCATTTTAAAACCATTAAAATATCAACTATATAGAAACAAATCTAACAAAAGATATGACAGAACTTTATGGAAACAGTATAAAAGATTACCGAGACACATTAAAACAGATCAAAATAGCCTATGTTCATAAATTGATATAATTAATAACATAAGCATATCATTTTCACCTATACAATCTGTAGATTCAATGCATGCCAATCAAAATCCCAGTTTTTTTATTGGGGGGGGAGTCATTCTTTTGCTGGAACTTGACAAGCTTATTCTAAAATAAAGAATAAACAAAATTACAATACATCCCTGAGACAAAAAAATAAGGTGGGGATTAGCCCTATAACTATCAGCACTTAATATAATGTATAACAATTATGACTGAGAAATATTTGCACAGGAAAATTCATCAAATGGAACAAACTATCAAGCCCAGAAACCTGTATGTGAAATCTTGAGTTATGGTGAAGGTGGCTTTGCAAATCAACAGGCCAAGAACCAACTTTTCAATAAATAGAGCTGTGTCAAGTGATTATCTGTATGGAAACAATGAAAATTGAATTTTCGCTTTCATCGGACAGAAATGACTCCAGGTAGATTAAAAACTGAAATGTGAAAGGCAAAACCGTGTATTCAGAGAAGACTTCTTTTATAATCTCAGAGGAAGGAAAGAGTTCAAAATAAGCAAAATATCATAAATTTAAAAGAGAAATATTGATACATTGGGCTACATTAAAATTAAGAACTTCTGTTTATCCTACATCAAACGAAAGTAAAAAGACAAACCAAAAAAGAAGGGATCCAAAGGGAGAAGACATTTGCAACACATACAACCAACAGGGAGTTCGTGTGGTGGTGTGAGAACCCTTATGATCCCCCAGAAGACAAATAACCACCTAGAAAAATACATGTGAATCAGCCGCCTTAGACAAGGAGAAGATGCTCGCCCACATTAGCAATCAGGGAGGTGCCATTTCACAGCCATGTGATTTAAAAATCCTCCAATGAAAAAAATCCAACAATGGGGGTTCCCACCATGGTGAGGTAGGTTAAGAATCCCACTCCAGTGGCTTTGGGTCATAGCTGCCGCTTGGATTCAACCCCTGACCCAGGAACTTCCCTATGCTGCGGGTGTGGCCATAAAAAGAACAACAAATACAGCAACAATAATCCAACAACGACCCAGCCTTGGGCAGGAAGTGGCACTACCAGAACCCTTCCACACTCTCTATAGGAGTGGGACTTGGAACGAGCCATCTGGAAAACCCTTTGGCATGACCCATTAAGTTGAAAACAGTGCGCACCCATTGGCCAAGCTAGGCTGGGCTCTATGCCCTGGATAAACTCTGGTACATGTCCATCAGGGGATAGGTACCCAGAAATCTACAGCAAAAAATTAGCAGAAAATGATGGAACATATGTATCAATGGTAGTCTAATCCTATTGGGGGCCATCATGGAAGAATGAAAATAAGTGAGCTTCAACTATACACAACACACACACACACACACACACACACACACACACACACACGCACACACCACTTGGGTTTGATCTCATGTACAAGAATGTGCAAAAACATAAAAAATGCCATTGCATTGAAAGTATAAAGAAAGGCAAAGGAATGCTAAACGGAAAACTCATGTGAGTAGTTACCTCTGCATAGGAGGCTTGGGGATGGGATTAAAGCAGTTTCTAAATCAGAGGTAATGGAGTTCCTGTCATGGCTCAGTGGTTAACGAATCTGACTAGGAACCATGAGGTTGCAGGTTCAGTCTCTGGCCTCGCTCAGTGGTTTAGGGATCCGGCATTGCCATGAGCTGTGGTGTAGGTCACAGATGCGGCTCAGATCTGGTGTTGCTGTGGCTCTGGTGTAGGCTGGTGGCTACTGCTCCGATTGGACCCCTAGCCTGGGAACCTCCACATGCCGTGGGTGTGGCCCTAGAAAAGACAGAAAGACAAAAAAACAAAAACAAAACAAACCAAAAAAACAGAGGTATGATCCCATTTCTTACACGAGGTGTGAGACACGTAGATGTCTGCTGTCCTGTTATTCTGTATCCCTTACGCGTATTGCCGATTAACTAATATCTCTTTGAGACAACACAATGTGAAAATATTTTTGAAAAAGCAAATGGCCAAATAGAGCCAGATGGTCAGAACACCATTATGTTCACAGAGTCACACAGACAAAATTGTATCGTTTGTGAGTGTCCTGAAGACTGTCCACACCCTGCAAGGACTGCAGTGTGGACAGGGATCAAGCCCTAATTGTTTCTAGCTTCTATATTGAGTGAGACTCTATCTGTGTCGTGACTATATAATTAGCATTTGGTGAGAGAGCCCTTGGAGAACTCCCAAGATGACAGGGAGGAGAAGGACCTGCAAGGACAGCTGCCCCCACAGCCGGACAGGCCTGAGACCCCAAAGCTGCCATCAAGCCAGAGCTGGGCATCCAGAGGCGGAGTAGGGGCAGGATTTGAATGCCTCAGATGCTGGGTGTGTGAAGTGGTTCCAGGAAAGGAAAAACCTGCAGCTAGGTATTCAGAGAAGCCACCTTTTTTTTTTTATGCTTTCAAGGTGTTTCTTCAAAAATATGCTAATAAATTATGGCTGAAAAAAAAAGGGGGAACTTCAACTTCTTTTATTACTTATTCATCATATAATTTTTTCCAGAACAATGAGTCCTTCCATAAATGAATTCTATTTTTCTGAGAGGTGAGGTTCAAATTGTATCTAATATTTCCCCAGGACAAGACTTGACTTTCTCCCTGATTGTTAGCTTCTGTCTCTTCTTCACTTCTCTCCTTGGCTCATAAATGTTTTCTCCCTGAGACAGTAATCAAATTCACAAATGAAATGATTTTTTAAAGCTGCGTGAAAATGCAATAAGATAAGCCAGTCATTCATTGTTTCTTCCCAAGCACAGTTCTGGTTTCAAGGCATGAGAGACATTAATAAAGGCAGAAAGCTAATCTGCAACCCAAATCCTTTAGTAAATAAAGAGAACAGCTTTAAAAGAGCAGAGAAGATGCACTGACCTTTTTCAAGTCTATTTGTAAATGCGGTATTATTTATGACACGCAGATTTGTAACCACCAAAACAGCTTTCTAACCTTAAAGATCATCTATCCTGGGGCTCTTGTTCCATTTCGCTGACTTGGAGACAGTGACTGGAAGGCCAGCAAAGTCAGCTTTGCCTCATGCTTTGGAACAGTCACATCTGTTATGAAATTATTGACAACGCATACATTATTGCATAGGTTCTGGGTTTAGTTTTGTAATTTATTTTTATTTTTTTCTTCTTCCTCTTATGTTTTAATAGTTATTTCCCCAGTACCCTTTTTTTCTACTGTACAGCATGGTGACCCATTTACACATACAAGTTCACATTCTATTTTCACACATTATCATGCTCCATCATAAGTGACTAGACTTGAGAACTATGTCTAGATACTGATATTGCAACAGAACAAAGAGTGGGGGAAAAATGTATACATGTAAGAATAACTTGACCCCCATGCTGCACAGCGGGAAAAAAATAAAATAAAATAAAAAACAAGTGACTAGACATAGTCCCCAGTGCTACAGCAGGATCTCATTGCTAATCCATTCCAAAGGCAATAGTTTGTATCTATTAACCCTAAGCTCTCCATCCATCCCACCCCACTGGGTTTAATTTTTTTATAAGTCACAAACATGTGCATTTTAGTAATAAAGTAATACATAGTAGGCATTTTAAGAATGAAAGGAAGAGGGAGAAGGGGAGATGGAGGAGAAAGGGAGGGGTTGGAAGGAAGGATGGAGATTGAGAGAGAAGAAGACATTCAGTTCATTTGTTTTTTCTTTGTCTTTTTGTCTTTCTAGGGCTGTACTCATGGCATTAGGAGGTTCCCAGGCTAGGGGTCCCATCCGAGGTCTGCCTACACCAGAGCCACAGCAATGTGGGATCCGAGCCATGTCTGTGACCTACACCACAGCTCACAGCAACACTGGATCCTTAACCCACTGAGAGAGGCCAGGGATTGAACCCACAACCCCATGGTTCCTAGTGGGATTCACCTCCACTGTGCCATAATGGGAACTCCCCAGTTCGATTTAAAACTGAAGCCTAGACTTTAAAATAGTAAATGATTTTTGCTTATGATGCATTACTACTAAACAACACTGAAACATTGTTCAATGTTGCTCTCCAATTTGCTTTTCATATTAGATACAAAACAGAAGAAGTAAGGTGCAATGAAAAAATTGCATCATCATTATTCACCTTTGCACCAAGCAGTGCTCTTCCCTCGCCTCATTCATTCATTTATTCATTAAATGTTTACTGAGCACCTACATTGTGCCAGGCACTGTGCCAGGCACTGTGCTAGGCCCTGGTTGGACAGTGGAAAAGGACACTGCCCCTGATGCCTATAATGTTCTCTTCCACCCCCTTCACCTCTTCTCCATCCTCAGACCCTTTTTTCCAAGACCTTATCAAAAGCCATTTCTCACCTCCCCAACCTGTGTTTCAACCTCCATCCCCATCTGCCAGCCCACCCACCTAGTCTCTCTCACCTTTGACACTGAGAGCTTAGCAATGGCTCACATGACACCAAGCCTGAAATGACCCATGACAGGACCCAAGGTACTGTTATCTGGAAAATAGTTTAGGGACTTTAACAGGAAGTGCTGTGGTGTGGCACACATGAGAGACATATTCAATTCTAATGCTGAGTTAGAAGCAGATCTTCCTCTGGGGACTTAAAGACATCCCCCAGAGCCACTGAAGGCAAAAGACCCAGTGATTAGGCTGGGCCATTGCTCATCCCAAGGTTTATTTCAGCACATGCTCAGGGCAGAGACCCAAAGCTCATCATGCAGCCATCTAAGGGTTCAAAGTAAGAGTTGAAACCATCAGTTGTCAACTCTGAGTGCCCTGAAGTAAGACATCCCAGTGTCTGAGCATCACAGAAGAGGATACAAGTAGCCAGGTTAGCACAATGAAGAAGGACTCCCACTGTTCACTGACAGTAGCCTGGAGAGGGACACCAGCATATCCTTTGTGACTCCTTGTGCATAAAGATGTGGTTATTACTACAGATTATAGGTTTATTCACTTTAAACAACTCCTCTTTCAACTTGCACAAAGAGCAAGTTAAAAGAATATTTCTGGGTGATAGACGCTTGAACTGGGTGAACCCTTTGACCCCAAGGGTCACGTTCTAATACTCAGAGTGGGTGGTATCAAGTGGGCAATCTACCATCCATGATTTTGTCTTCACGAACCAGGGTTCCACATCTGAGCGTGCTGTGGTAACTTCCAAGGGGTATTTCCACATAGGGCTTTGTGTTATTATTACTTGTGGATTTAGCAGATTTCTTTGTACACATGCCAAACCCCATGTAGGCAGGACTACCTCAACCTTCTAGTACTCAGTACACTGACAAAGGTGGGGGTGGTGATGATGATTAGGATGATGGTGGTGATGGTGACAATGATAATGATGATGGTGGTGGTGATGATGATGATGGTGGTGGTGATGATGATGGTGGTGATGGTGGTGGTGGTGGTGATATGATGGTGGTGGTGATGATGGTGGTGGTGGTGATGATGGTGGTGATGGTGGTGGTGGTGGTGATATGATGGTGGTGGTGATGATAATGGTGGTGGTGATGATAATGGTAGTGGTGATGATGATGGTGGTGGTGGTGATATGATGGTGGTGGTGATGATGATGATGGTGATGTTAGTGGTGGTGATATGATGGTGGTGGTGATGATAATGGTAGTGGTGATGATGATGGTGGTGATGGTGGTGGTGGTGATGATAAAGATGATGGTGATGTTAGTGGTGGTGATATGATGATGGTGGTGATGATAATGGTAGTGGTGATGATGATGGTGGTGATGATGGTGATATTAGCGGTGGTGATGTGATAGTGGTGGCGATCATGGTGATGATAATAGTGATGGTGGTGATGATTATGATGGTGGCGATGGTGATGGTGATGAGAGCTAACACACACCGTTCTCACCATTTACCAGAAATTGTTCTGTTTTACATGTATTAACTCTTTTAATCCTCATGATGATCTCTCAAGGTAGTACTCTGATTACGCCTATTTTACAGGAAAGAAAACTGAGGTATGGGGAGGATAAATACAATATCCAGCTCCTGGTAAGTTTTTGGAAACTATTTGCTAGATTGAATTGAATATTCTTGAAATCTCTCTTGAATCACACTTGAAACAGATTCAGTGATATGTCAATGTGATTTTGACATTTATAAAAATATATTCCTATTTTGATTTTTTAATTTATTTCAGAAACTAAGCTGTTTTCCATAATGTCTATCTGAAGGCTGGCACAGGATGGTTTCAAAACAATGTTTAAAAAGAACCCTTGTGCTACAAGTTTGACTATTTCTAATGTTTTCCTATCTTTCTAATGATTTTGGTTTATCATAATGAACAAAATTTCACTTTTGCTTTGCCATATTCTAAAAAGATACCATCTTGTGTTGGATGGTCATTTTATTTTAAGAA
The DNA here is from genome assembly GCF_054392235.1 of Sus scrofa. NCBI lineage: Eukaryota > Metazoa > Chordata > Mammalia > Artiodactyla > Suidae > Sus > Sus scrofa. The sequence goes on along the minus strand of NC_139388.1, from coordinate 105,291,307 downwards.
AAACTGTTAGCCGTTTCTCTGTAACCTTTCTTTCTTTTCCCTGGGGGCTGAGATTGCTAAGTCACTGTTGTTAAAACTGTCTGCTTCTGTCACTTCTGCCTGTAACCCCATGAGATAGATTTCATATCACCTGTGAAGGCAAAAGCCAGGTTGGATCCTCCAGCAAATTTGGAGCACCATGTACATGACTGTTGTGAATTAATGTGTCTTTTGTGTGACAAATGTGAAAAATGCTACTAATTGATATATGCATCTGAGAAAGTCTTAAGCTGGCTGGGATGTTTGGTGTGTGTGTGTGTCTGTGTGTCTGTGTGTGTGTGTGTGTGTGTCTGTGTCTGTGTTTTCTCTGACATACACAATTCTTACAGGAAAAGGCAATTAGCCAAATAGCCTTAGCAGATTTTCACAAAGCTTTGAGATTTCTTTGAGCTAGAATTACATTGAGTTGCTAAAAAATGCTCCCCCCCCATGAGCCCTTGCATAAAATATAGAAATAGCAAATCAGCAGGCTTTTTATGCAGCTTAGTTATGATTCAACAGTTCAAAATGTCCTTATTTCAAACTGGCCTGAGGGGGATCTGGCTAAAATCAAGACTTTGGGGAGACAAGTGACATGACACTGAACAAATTCTGAAGCTCACTGTTTATCTTGTTTCCATTTCGGATCCCAGATGTATACTTCTTTCTAGACTGTCTACAGTCGATCTGATGCATTTTTTTGCCTTCAAGGATATTCTGTATGTATGATGTTTGCTGGCTGCAGCCACCCCCAAGGGTGAGGGGGCACCCTGACAGGAGAGGGGGGTGTGACGAGCCAGCGCTCTTCACATGGCTGGAGGTGAGCCTTGAACTTTATACCAGAACTCTTCCTACAGTCCTAGGTGTCAAGAAAAATAAATCGGACTCCACTTTTTAGAAATTAAAATATAAAGAAAATGTCTTGATAAGAAGGATATTTAAAATAATCTTCTTTCTTTATCCTATGTGCATTTCTAGCATTTGCAGGTGGAGATGGAACAGTAGGGATGGGGAAGTTTTATTGGCTCCAAACAAAGATCACCCTTCAGTAGATATCTCATGGGGCCCATAAAGATGGCAAATAGGTTTTCTAAACCAGAGGATGTAACATATGCTGATGAGAGGGGATTGTCAAAACTGAAGCTATCAGGAAAAAGTAATATGGCCTTTTGTTTTGGGTTCCCCTGAGGCAGGACCAGAGATAAGGATTTGAATACAAAGAGTTTATATAGAAGGCAGACCCCACCCCCCCAGCCCCCGTGGAGTTTCCATCGTGGCGCAGTGGTTAACGAATCCAACTAGGAACCATGAGGTGGTGGGTTCCGTCCCTGCCCTTGCTCAGTGGGTTAAGGATCCAGCGTTGCCATGAGCTGTGGTGTGGGTCGCAGACACGGCTCAGATCCCCGTGTTGCTGTGGCTCTGGTGTAGGGCAGTGGCTACAGTTCTGATTAGACCCCTAGCCTGGGAACTTCCATATGCCGCCAGAGCAGCTCAAGAAAAAAGACAAAAAAAAAAAAAAAAAAAAAAAAAAAAGGTGAACCCCCGAAAATCTGGTAGGGGAATGGGGAAGGGAGACAAAGAAAGGATGGAAGCCTATAAAGTTCTCAAGCCACTAGGAGGCAGCAGAGAGCAGGTCGGGAGTTCTTCCAACTGAGGGGTGAGGCAATGGGGGTATTGATGCACCAGCTGCTCATCTTCATTGGCTGCGGGCTGTTTCCAGGAGTTTATCTTCCCAGCTCTTTGGCTTGCCCTGAGAGAGAGTGAGCTAAGAGCCAAGGATGTCCCCAGAGTCAGGAAAAAACCCCTCAGGTGTCACCACAAGTGTTGGCAAGGAGTGGTGAGGGACCAGGGTATGGATGCAGCACCGACCATGGTGCTGCATACAGTGACTGCACACCTAGTGCAAGTCATTGGCCATGGGACCCAGATGATGCTCTATGAGGTTTCTCCTCTCCCCTCAGTCACCTCCATGTGTTCTGTTTGTACCCCACAATCAATGTCTTAACCAGGCCTGGCACTTAGAGGCTCAAACCAAGTTGCTGAACAAATGAGTGAATAGAGAAGTGACTTTTATAGGAACTGAGATGACTTGACTTTGCTCCCTGGGTTCTTCCTTTTGGTCCACGTTCAACTGAGGGATGATGCTGTGACACTGCAACCTGCCCAGCTGCAGCTGAGGTGAATATATCGGAGCTCTCTGGTGCCTCTGAATGGGCAGCACCTGCTCCTCCCATAACAGCTGTGGACGTCATGCCGATGCCCAGACACATGTTCTTTGGGATTTGAGGACACATGGCCAGGGCAGGGCGAGGGGAGAAGTTCGTTCTGGTCTCTGCATTGGAGGGTCTGGGATGGGATGCAGAGACACACAGCTAGATCTTCACAGCATGAGCTTTGCACCTCCTGCCTGCAGTGCGATTGGTTGTGAGGCTGAGAAGTTAGAGGCAGAGGATGGGTGGCAGAGATCAACCCTAGTTGTTTTTTGTGTCTATTTTTAGTGTAGTTGGATGTGAAGAAAGGATTAATACAGGGGATAAAGAGATATTAGATGAAAATATTTTGGAAGCCTCCTCTGAAAGTAGCAGAAACCCACACAAATCTGTGGTCATTAGACTCTAAACAGGAGGTGTTATATATGCTCTCGTAATAAGCAAGAGTTTACTCAACACGTGGAACTTTCTAACCAGCAAAAGCTCATCCCTCAATCTGCTAAAACAGCATTTGCTCTGGAGGGACCCCTCCCCCATGATGAGGCCATTGGGAAAGTGCAGATATTGAAACCCAAGTCCCTAAGGACCCCTAGACTGTCTGGCACAATTGGGGAAGAAATCCAAATGGCACACACTAGTGCCTGAACAAATTACCCAGAAATGGACTGCCTTCAGTGCAAACTAATTTAATCTGTTCAGAATTTAGCCTTCTTGACAAAGCTGCCCTTCCCCAGAAGAGAAAAAGTGAATTAAACTGCGGTTTCCACCAGGTACGCCAGCCTACTGAATCGAGGAAAGAGTATGCAGGCAGATTGTCAGAAAAAAAAGGACTGCAATTTACCTTCTTGGCAAAGAGCTTGGTGTTTGCCTTGGCGCCCCTATACTAGTCCTGGCAGCTGTCAGATTTATGGCAATAGTTGCTGCAGAGCAAAGCAACAGCGCTGCACACAGCCACTCACCTGGAGATGTTGAAGGACCATCCCTGAGACACTCATTCTGTTCCGTCAGACTCCAGGCAGCTCCATGCCCCCACAATCCCATGGAAACAGTCCCTGGACTCAAGGTGGGCATTGGTGCTCTTGCCATCCCTTCAAGGTAATGTCTTTTCTTGGCCATGCCCATGGCATGCGGAAGTTCCCCAGGGCCCAGGATAGAACCCAAGCCACAGCAGTGACAACACCTGGTCCTTAACCTACTGAGCTGTCAGGGAACTCCTACCTTTGTTTTCTTTATGCACAGAAGGTGCCCAGAATTAACATCAGGCTTCTTTAGTTATCCCAGCAATTGACACAAAATCATGAGGTCGCTGAAGGCTGTGAGCAGGATTATGGAAGCCGGTGATGGATGCCTCAGAGACCGCCAAAAGGCACAGAAACTGAATAGGGGTGATTGGAAAGTCACCAGGAGCTGATAAGTTAGAGTTAGACATGTTGCTCTTTCAGAAAATATCTGCCTCTCTTCCCTGGTTGCTTTCAAAAGAAAAATAATAGACCAGCATTTGCTGCTTGAAGATAAAGAGTTTCTTTAGGATTATTTTTATTGTGTAAAAACCACATAACACAAAATTTTCCATCTTACCCCATTTTTTTTAAGATTTCTCCTCTTTTTTTTTTTGTCTTTTGTCTTTTTAGGGCCACAGCTGTGGCATATGGAGGTACCCAGGCTAAGGGTCTAATTGGAGCTATAGCTGATGGCCACAGCCACAGCCACAGCAACGCCAGATCCAAGCCGTGTCTGCAACCTACACCACAGCTCATGGCAATGCTGGATCCTTAACCCACTAAGCGAGGACAGGGATCGAGCCCACAACCTCATGGTTCCTAGTCAGATTCATTTCTGCTGTGCCGCGATAGGAACTCCTATCTTACCCATTTTAAGTATACAGTTTAGTAATGTTAAGTACACTCACATTTTGTGAAATAGATTTCCAGAATGTTTTCATATTGTAAAACTGCATCTCTGTACCTTCAAACAAGGACTCCCATTTTCCCTGAACCCCTAGTTCCTGGCACCAACCATTCTACTTTCTGGCTCTAAGAATTTGAATACTCTAGGCACCTCAAATAAGTGTCATGCAGTATTGTTATTATTATTTTTTTGTGACTGGCTTATTTCACTTACTATGATGTAGTCAAGATTTATCCATGCTATAGTAGGTGACAGAATTATCTTCCTCTTCAAGGCTGAATAATATTCCATTGTAAGTAAGACCACATTTTGTTTATCTGTTCATCTGTTGATGGATATTCATTGCTCCCACTTCTTGGCCATGGTGAATAATGCTGCTCTGAAATACCCCTTCCAGTCCTCAAGTCTTTGGACAAATACCCAGATGTGGAATTGCTGGGTCACATGGTGTTTTTGCGTTTAATTTTTGAGGACCCTTCAAAGCGTTTTCCATAGCAGTCACACCATTTTACATCTTAGCAACAGTGCACTAGGATTCCAATTTCTCCACATCCTCACCAACACTTGTTATCTTCTGTTTTTGTTTTTTTTTTTTAAAGTAGGCATCCTAATGGGTGTGAGGTACTGTCTCATTGTGTGTATGTGTGTGTGTGTGTGTTAAGGTGAGATCTGGTGTCCGGGGAAAGCATCACTGAGATGGTGGATTTGAGCCAGGACCTGGAGGAAGTGAAGGCACAGGTGGGGTAGGTGTCTGGGGGAGGGTACACCAGGCAGAGGAATAACAAGGGCAACAGCTTGGTGGGCTTGGGGAACAGGGAGAAGGCCAGTGTGAGCAGAGATGATGGAGCTGCATGACAGCAGTGGCCCCTGAGCCTGGGCTGGGGATATGGGGAGATGCTGGGCAGGATCTCTTGGGCTGCTATAAAGTCATTGACCTTAACCTTGAGTGACCTGTGAAGTCAGTGGAGGTTTTTAAGCAAAGAAGTGACATGATTTAACTGTTGTGATGCAAACAGACTGTGGTTGGGGGTGTAGAGGTGAGAGCAAAGGCAAGAAGCCAGTTAGGACAGTAGCACAGAGCCCACAGGACAAGGAAGGTGACTAGGACAAGCCTGGCAGCAGGGAGGGCAGTGAGGAGGTGTTTCAAAGAGGAGAGGATGAACAAGAGGAGGGCTGAGAATGTACCACTGGATATGGAAATATGCTCATCACTGCTGGCTTTGACTGAGAGGCTTGCTGCAGCAGTGGGCTCGCAAGATTGGGGGCAGGGCAGTCAAGGTAGAACAGAAGAAAGAGTTCCCACTGTGGCGCAGTGGGTTAAGAGTCCAACTACAGAAGCTCAGGGCTCCGAGGAGGTGCAGATTCAATTGCCAGCCTAGGCACAGTGGGTTAAAGGATCCGGTGTTGCCCCAGCTGTGGCTCAGATTCAATCCCTGGCCCAGGAACTTCCATAGGCTGTGTGTGTGGCCATAAACAAACAAACAAACAAAATAGAAGGAGCGAAATGAGAACATAGAAACCTCACTCTCAGGAAATTGCTTTAAAGGGAAAGAATGCACTGGGACAATAGCCAGTGTGAATATTGAGGTCTGGAGAGGTGTCTTTTTTTTTTTTTTTTTTTTAGTCTTTTTAGGGCCTCCATCCATGGCATATGGAAGTTCCCAAGCTAGGGATCAAATCTGAGCTGCAGCTCCCGGCCTACACCACAGCCACAGCAATGACACATCCAAGCCAAGTCTGTTATTTATGCCACAGCTCACAGCAATACACATCCTTAACCCACTGAGCCTGGGCCAGGGATCAAACCCACATCCTCATGGATACTTGTCCAGTTCGTTACTGCTGAGCCACAATGGGAACTCCTGGTTTTGTTTTAAAAATGAAATAATTGCATGTTTAGAATCAAAGGGAGGTTGGGTGGAGAGAGAAAAACAGACAATAGAAATAAACATAACTGATGCTATATTAAGGAAAAGACATTCCCCAAACCATACTCAGCCTAATGGCGGCCCTGCGATCTATTCAGATGCTTTCTATTCCTTTCCAATCTGTTCTGCTCTGGTCCTTTCCATTGCCGGTCACGCCGTACTAAACTGATTTCACAACTCAAGACTTGAAGAAAGCACCGTATCCCACCAGGCTGCCTAATTTAAGTTACCTCTTCTTGCTGAGAATGGTCTTTCTGGGACCATGCTTACCGTGGCGAGACCCTTTGCCCAGAAAAGTCACGCTAGGACAGTTTATACATACTTGAGAAAATCGGGAATATATTGTTTTACAGGCTGACCGGCTGGGACCCCGTAGCCTGAGTGTCACTCAAGCCAGATTTCTCAGTTGATTAAAGTGCTAACATCCTTCCATGAGTCCATTAGTCTGAGGTCAGCCACGAACACACACACTGGCCAACTTAAAAGAACAAGAAAACAATAAGAATTGATGAAATATTCATCAGCCTGTAATATTGTTTGCTTTGTACCGCCTTGGTGTGTTTTTACCCTCCTCATAGGAGTCTCTGGCATTTTTAACCCACTCAATTGACATTTTAAAATGAGTGGCTGGGTGAAGCTTCTTTTCTAAGATATAAGCATTGACTTAACTTCGTATATGTGGGTGTGTTAAGTAAATTATTCTTAATAGTAAAGTGATAAAAATAATGTGCACATGAGGAGTTCCCATCATGGCGTAGCAGAAACGAATCAGACTAGGAACCATGAGGTTTCGGGTTCGATCCGTGGCCTCACTCAGTGGGTTAAGGTCTGGTGTTGCTGTGATCTGCGGTGTAGGTCGCAGACATGGCTTGAATCCCGTGTTGCTGTGGCTGTGGCATAGGCCAGCAGCTATAGCTCCGATTCGACCCATAGCCTGGGAACCTCCATATGCTGCAGGTGCAGCCCTAAAAAAAAAGAAAAAAAAAAGACAAAAGACCACAAAAAATAATAATAATGTGCACATGAGACTATAAAATAACAGATACATTAACAATCAAAAGCATTTTTTGGACCACAACCTAGTGATGTACACACACGCACACCTACCTAGCTTTCTGTGGTATGAGGTTTAATTAGATTTTTTCAAATTAAGTTTTTCTTCCTTCCCCACCCCCCAAATCTATTTAGAGAAAAGAATTTTTACCAATCTCAAATGAGGGTGTGATGTGAATATGTATTATAAAAATTACCATGAACTTTAAAAGAGAATAAGGTGTTTTTAGAATGATAATGTTACTTGGCTACCTTTCCGCTTGGCCCCAAGCCATCCAGTAAGCTTGGCTGGGGATCAGAGCATTGAGCACAAATTCTTATCTTAGAGGAGAATAAAACATTCTTATTTAAATAGAGTTGAGTTTGGAAAGGCAGAGATGTTAAACTTGAGTAAATTAGTCATTCAAATTTGCATCCACACTTTCCTCCTCCTGTTGAGACATCAAGATGATATTGCTTCAGAACAGAAAACTAAGTACACAAATAAGCACCACAAAATATTCTACTTCCTGTGAGAATGCAAAGATGCCCCCTCAGGGGCTGGCAGGATGTGTGGAGTGACCTTCTTTCCATGTTAAAGAAGGACTTGGGTTGATGCCACTGGCCTGCTATAGGCTGAGCACCTGGAGTTAATTTTCCAGGGAAGGGTGTTTTTCCAGTGGCTGGTCCTGCCCAGTTGCACTTGGGATGGTTGAAAAACCAATCAACAAACAAACATGCATTTCTGACAGGGTTGCTAGAGGAAGAAGTCAGCTTGTGGATATGGAGTCAAATAATGTAAGAAAAGGAAATTTATGTATGACTGGGTCACTTGGCTGTACAGCAGAAATTAGCATGACCTTGTAAATCAACTACACTTTAATAAAAAAAAAATTTTTTTTTAAACAATTAAAGTGGAGTTCCCTTTGTGATGCAGCAGCAACGAATGACTAGGAACCATGAGGTTTTGGGCTTGATCCTTGGCCTCGCTCAGTGGGTTAGGGATCTGGCATTGCTGTGGTATAGGTTGCAGATGTGGCTCGGATCCTGTGTTGCTGTGACTGTGGCATAGGCCGGCAGCTGTAGATCCAGTTGGACCCCTAGCCTGGGAACCTCCATATGCCAAGGGTACATCCCTAAAAAGCAAAAAAAAAAAAAAAAAGGACTAAAGTGGCATCAAATCCACTTGAGGATCTCCATGAGTACCAGCTTGTCATCAGTGAAGCTAATTTGGGAGATTCATCTAATTCCTCCTGAGCATGTAGAACAGTAGCTGGGATGAGGACAGGTCTGGCAGTTGGGGAGGTGAGGTTGGGAAACAAGGAATAGGACAGAGTCTGGTTGGACTCAACCATTATCTGACTTTAGAACAACTGTCAAGTTCCAAAGGACAACTTTTTGTGATCAAAGAGTCAGACAGCAAGCAATGGCGCAGGAAGTCCTAAGGTCATGGTAATGTTGGTGCCAGCTCTGTATAAGAGACACTGCCTGTCTACACTGTCACTGTCATGTGGGCAAAGCTCGAATCCCTACCTTGGAAGAGTTCCTTTCCAACAGCAATGCAATGACATCGATCTGTGCATTTTTACCAAATGCTGAACAGCTCAGCACTATATTGTGTCCTTTTCTTACTTGACTCATCCAAGTCTATTTATTAGTACTTAATATATTTTCACCATTTAGCTTTAGAAAAGAGAAAAAAGGAAAAATGATAAGAAGAACTGTATCAGGATTTTAGTGGGAAGCAAAGAGCAGAAGATATGACCAAGAGGAGCAGAAACAAGTGTGTTAGTTTCCCGGGATGCTGGAAAAAATGGTCATGAACTTGGTGGCTTAAAACAGCAGACACTGATTCTCTCACATCTGGAGGCCAGAGTCCAAATCAAGGAACCTGCAGGGTCTAGCTCCCTCCAGAGGCTCTTCCAGCCTCTGGAGGCTCCAGGCATTTCTTGGCTTGTGGCTTCATTTGCCTCTGTCTTCACAGGGCCTTCCCCTCTTATCCCTGTGCCTTTTCCTCTTCTGAGGACACTTGTCATTGGATGGAAGACATTTTGGGGCCACCATTCACCCCACTGCAAATAAAAGGCTTTTTATAGCTCAGGTAACAAGAAGCCCTATGTAGGCCGCCCCGGCTCTTCTTTTCTCCCTGCCACAGTGCAGACCTTCATCTTCAGTCTTTGTAGCCTGATGGCACAGAGTTTGCTGTACTTCTAGGCAGTGGGGCCACCTTCCAGGTAGAGAGAACAAAGAAGGACTCAAAGTCCAAGGCAAGCAAGCAAGCGGAGCCTTTCCTTAAAGCTTTCCTGGGAGTCACTCCCAGTGTCTCCAGCTTGCCATTCATCGTCTAGAAGGGATCATAGGCCACCCTTGCTGCAGGTAGTGAGAGAACATGAGACTTATCCATCCTCCCCAGCCTATAAGGGAGGACGGCGAGGACATGAGCACTGCTGAACGGCCATGGATGGTCAGTCCTCAGCATCTGCTGTAACTCTTAAGAAGGAGAACATCATATTGGCTCAAGACCTAGATCTTTTAGAAACTGCCCAAATGCCATACCGGAACTGGACTGGAATGACCCTCCCATATGTCAACGCCATTTTGGTTTGGTACTCATGTATTGATGTTGGAGAGTTGCAGAATATTTTCTTTTCTTTTCTTTTTTTTTAAGGACCACACCTGGGGCATATGGAAGTTGCCAGGCTATAGGTGGAATCGGAGCTGCAGCCGCTGGCCTACACCACAGCCACAGCAATGCCAGATCTTTAAACCACTAAGCGAGGCCAGGAACGAACCCTTGTCCTCATGAATACTAGTCAGGTTAGTAACCCACTGAGCCACAACAGGAATTCCCAATAGTTTCTGAATGTTGAGGATACATTCTGAGTCTTCAGAATAAGAAATACCAAGAGGGTTGCCAGATTTGCAAATAAAATATGACACCCAATTAAATTCTAATTTCAGATAAACAACGAGCATATTTTTAGTTATATATATATAATATACATTATACGTGTATATAATATTGCAATATTGGCAGAGGACCTATTTGTATTATTCATTGTTAATATCTGGAAGTCAAGTTGAACTGAGAATCTTGTATTTTATCTGGCAATCCTGGGGAGGAACCTTTACTATGGATCAGAAGTAGGATTTTGATTATTCCTGTCATTGTTTTAAGAAGATACATTTTAAGGTTGTTAAAATTGATCACACCATATGAGAAATTTGCTTCGACAGGAAGAGAGAAAGACTGATTCCTTTAACACAGAAATGTTTAGAATTCAAAGATTCCTTTTAAACATTGGTCTTGTCCTTTGAGGAGTAATCCACAGCCTATTTAAGAAAGTTTATTCCATGAGGAAATTATCTCTTTGCCCATGGCTATTCAAATATTCTGGGGCTATGGTGGCAGGTATAGGTTTATGGGTTTCTAGTGCATGATTGAAAAAGGCTCTCTGAATAGACGGTTGCAATTTATCTGTTCCACTTTTGCAAGTTCTTTAAAAGTTTCTACTAGGAATGAAGGTCCAAACTTTAGGATAAATAACTGTACAGAATCACAGGCAAGCCCATGGTAAGTGGTGTCCGTCTTGGTCTTGGAGCTCATTGTATCGACACTACATTATTGGCATTTGTGGTGCTTTGCTACAAAGGAGTAATTTTAACCCTGGCCGAGAAAACCTCTGGAAAGAAGTGGGAGCTGATGTCTTCTGCCCTGGGGCTCATTTAACAAATGAACTGTCCTCCTCCCCCCACCCCCATGGACTTGCACAGGGGGAATCAAGAAAAATGGGGCGATCGATGTTACCGGAAAGAAAAAAAAACATACAAAATGAGACAGTATTGTCTCACTAACCCAAGTGCTGCACCCGGAGAAGGAAGAAATAACTCCTGCTCATTGATTTTAGAAAGTGTATAATTGAGGTCAGAGTTGTTCATGAAATGGCTAGACATCCCTCCAAGATGGACCTCGCAAAAGGCACTTGCCTTGACAATGAACTTGGGTGCCGGTCAATGTCACATCACTGCACGGTCTTAGGCCAGCAAGCGGGCACAAAACTAGATAAGGAAATTAGAGAATTAATGGGCAGATGTCAAATGTTCTGAAAGAAAGGACCATTTCCATTTAAAATTCCCAGTTGATGCAATTGACACTGATTGAAATAGATTTCTGTATCTGCCTTGAGATCTATATAAATTCCAGAGACAATTTCAAGAGTACACATTTCTACTTTCCAAGTAATTTGTCTTCTTATTATAGCTGCACATCACTCCTGCCCATCTGATATTCTCACTTAGTGGCATTTACTTTTGTCACCAAGATAGGATGCCCCGATCTCTTTCTCAAGGGGTTTGAGTCCATTTACAGCCTGTGTCAGCAGAGTTCTGTGTGCTGGGACAAGCTTCAACATAACCAGGGCAGAGTGGAGCCACCAACTGTCCTGACTGCTGGCCGCAGCTCCACGCTTGCTCTTGAAGGGATTACGCACCTCCTTTTCACTGCAGCAGCCAGTGAACAAGACCCTGTGTCTATAACTTTGGTATTGTTCCACCACGAGAAGGAAATGAATGAAGAACTTCAAACGCTATTAGTTTAAAATACACTTTCAGCTTTCATCTCTCTCTCTCTCTCTTTTTTTTTTTTTTTTTTTTTTTTTTTTTGCTTCTTAGGGCTGTACCCGCGGCATATGGATGTTCCCAGACTAGGGGTCCAATTGGAGCTACAGCTGCTGGCCTACACCACAGCCACAGCAATGCAGGATCCGAGCTGTGTCTGAGACCTATACCACAGTTCACAGCAACACCCGATCCCCAACCCACTGAATGAGGCCAGGATCGAACCCGAAACCTCATGCTTACTAGTCGGATCCGTTTTCCTCAGCGCCGCAATGGGAACTCTGACTTTCAGCTTTTAAATATAATTCACAAACCACAGCATTGCCTTTAAGAGGGGGCATCTTTTTCTGTTGTTGTTCTTGTTTATGGTATGTTGGCTGTGATTACAGAGAATATGCATCTTCAATATCATTTCCTTTTCCAAAACTTAGCACTGATGATGGGCCAGCAGGGACTGCTTAACTAGAGACCCACTGAGTGTGCCACATCTAGCCATAACTTATTAATCTTCCAGTTTTTAAATTCTTTTGAACCTAATGGGCAAAATAATATATATATTTGCTCTAAATATTTTCCTCCTCCTCTGGGATCAGTCTGACTTCTTCAAAAAGGGCAAAAGTAGACTGAGCTAAGGCAGCCAGTGGGGAGGCTGACTTCAGAAAAATCTAGCTACATGGCAAAAACAAACAGAATATGAAGGTGGAAATAGACTGACTTCCTGGTTTGTGATGTCTTACAATCTCAGGTCTCAGGTGTATCAGGCTCAGGGAACAGCCAGATGTGGGCTTCCTATCTCCTTTGCTTTTGTTTTAAAGAAGAGGGAAGGACCCCAATGTTCACTGCAGAACTATTCGCAATAGCCAAGACATGGAAGCAACCAAAGTGTCTATTAAACAGGTGAATGGTTAAAGAAGATGTGGTACATACATACAATGGAATATTACTCAGGCAAAAGAAAGAATAAAATAATGCCATTTGCAGAAACATGGATGCTACTGGAGATTATCATACTAAATGAAGTAAGTCAGACAGAGAAAGGCAAATATCTATGAGATCACTAATATGTATAGTCTAATAAAAAAAGATACAGAAGAACTTATTCACGTATCAGAAACAGACTCAAATATTTTGAAACAAAAGTTATGGTCACCAAATGGGACACACTGCCAGGAGGGATAAATTAGGAGTTTGGGATTACCATATACACACTACCTGATATAAAATAGATAAGTAGCAAGGACCCTCTATAGAGCACAGGGTAATCTACACAATACTTTATAATAACCTATATGGGGAAAGAATCTGAAAAGGAATGCATATAGGTATGTATGTGTATAACTGATTCGCTTTGCTGTGCAGCTGAAACTAACACAAATTTGTAAGTCAACCATATACCAACAATTTTGTTTTTAAAGAGGGGCTGGCAGGATCTAGAAAGGTGGCCAGAGGAAGCTGAGCTGAGGAATCAATTCACATATCTGAGCAGTCTTCTCATTACAACAACTGTCACCATGGAGGCTTTAGTCCCTTGACGCCCCACTATGGGCTGGCCATTTTTAGATGGTGACACTGAGGCTTCAAGCCTCATTAACTTGGATCTAGCCCTGTTGATCCCTCTCTAGGGACTTGTGACAGATCCTGGAAATACAAGATCCCCTCCCCTTTTGGAACTAAATTCTCATAGCATCAGCTATTCAATAACTAAGTAAAATAAAATATATTGTCAGTTGGGTGATGACGAATGCTCAGAAGAAAAGAGAGGAACGGGGATTAAAGGGATGGGGGGGCGGGTTTTGCAGCTTTAGATATGGAGAGGACAGCTTCTCCAAGAAGGCACATCGCACCAATAAAGGGGGGGCGAGATGAGGGGCCGCTGGGCAACTGGGCATCAGTTGCGGGTCAGGGTCAGAGCAGACTCTGAGGAGTGAACTGCTGTGTTTCAGTTCAGAGCATCTGCAGTGGAGAGAGAGGAATAAAGCAGAAGTGGGATCAGAGCCAAAAGGGGCCAGACCATATGTAGGCAGGGCTTTCGGCCGGCACAGGGATCCTGGTTATCACTGGGAAGAGAAACCATTGGATGGTCTCAGGCAGCAGGTTGCCATGCTGTCCTAACACTGGAAGAGCATCACTCCAACTGTTGTTTTGAAACCAGACCAAGGCAACAAGGGAGGCAGTGGGAAGGGTAGCTGGGAGCCATGGCAGTGATGGGGAGAGAAGGGATGAAGTTAACCAGGGAGTTGCTAAGGAATGGTCGGGTGCTGGGAAGACTTTGAAGCAGAGCTGAGCAGGTGCTGACACAACAGACGTGGGTTCGAGAAAAATAAAGGAACCAGGATGCTTCCAGAGTTTCAGCATGACCTGGAATTGGAAGCACAAAACTGCCATTTATTGAAATATGATCATGACAAATGTAGGTTGCTCAGTTCTCACTGTGTTAAACTTGGGGTGAGGTCAAGTAGGTGGTTGGACATAGAGTTCAAGAGAAACAGGGCTTTTTACATGTGTGGGAATACATGCCTGTGGATGCTTTTCTCCAAGGATGGGGAGTTAAAACAAAGGAAAAACTGGGCAGAGCACTATGCTTAGTTTCTATCATTTTTCTAGCCTTTGACAAAGTTTTAAACATTTTACAAACATCATCTTTATCATCACCTTCTCGATGTGACAATTCCCTCACTATTTGGGACCTGTCCTTGGTTTCCAGTAAACCAGTGAACTATTAGGAATTTCTCACACATTGCTGATTTCATCATTTAAAAAGATTTCCAAGTGCATATGGTGTATTGGAACTCTATGGAAGCCAAAACCTGAAATTGGATTTTTTATTGAATTTTTTCTCTCCATTGCCTGTACACACTGGGGGTTGGGAGTTTTATTTTTATGACTTCTTTTCTTTGCACAGTTGGTGAGGGCTGGCATTTTAAAAATATTTTTAATAAAAAAATGAACAAGTTACACTGAATCCTGGATACAGTTACGCCCTAGCTCCCTAGTACTTTGGCCATTTTCTGAGCACTCAATGCTAAATTGATTACGGACTAGTTCCTGAAGAAACCCCAGTTAAGAACTGGATATTCTAGGAGAAATTTCCGAAGGATGTGCTTGTCATTCATTCTTTTAGGTTTTCCAGACTTCTTAAAACAAGCTAGGTCACATGACAGCTATATAACATCTATATGCCATTATATAGCGCTGCCTCTAGAAATAGCTTGGGTAGGTGGATTTCAGCAAGAGATATTTTACTAAAAATGTTGATTACTCAAAGAATGTTTTGCTTTTTAGGGCCGCACCCAAGGCTACAGCTGCTGGCCCACACCACAGCCACGGCAATGCAGGATCTGAGCCACGTCTGCGACCTACACTGTAGCTCATGGCAACACCAGATTCCCTGACCCATTGGGCAAGGCCAGGGATTGAACCTGCATACTCATGGATACTAGTCAGACTCGTTTTCACTGCACTGTGAAGGGAACTCCATCAAAGAACATTTTTGTTTTTCTCAAAATTGCATTTGAGAATATTGCCCCTTAAAATTGTCCATATGTACTTATGGATTTCTTTTAGATTTAGTCCCCCTAGTTGTTACCGATTTTCCGATGGTCTGTTTCTATCAAAGAAAGGCATCCATCGATGCTATTTCTACTTTTACCTTGGAGTTCAAGTAGCCAAGAGGAAAATTAATGCCTACTTGTATTTTAACAATTAATCCCATCTTTGTAATGTAGTAGAAATAATCCCTATTTGGAATCAGATATATTATATCTGGTCTTAAATTCTAATCCGTAGCTTATTGTACACATTTAACATTTCTAAGTCTCTGTTTTCTTGCCTGTAAAATGGGCATAAAGCATTTCCCCCCAAGGAATCTAAAACTAGTTAAAGTATATAAAGCATGTCCAGGTACTGAATTAATTATTATTAATTTCTGTTTCCATGCAGATAAATATCAGCCTTTTCTTCTTATAATATTTGTTGCATGTAAAATCGCTTGACAAATATTTTTATACTCAATTAGTTAAAGCCAGTTCAAACTCCATTGTAAATAAGTAATAATGACAGCTAATCGTTATTGACAGATTTCTCTGTTCCAGGTGATCTGCTAAGGCCTTATACATATTCACTCATTCGATCCTTGGAATAACCCTATGAGTTAAGACCTACAACTTTCCCCCTTTACAGATAATGGAATCCAGACACTGCAGGAGTCAAGAACTGGCCCAGGGTCATGGAAGCCAGTTGGGTTTGAACCTGAACAGTCTGGGTTTAGAGTTGGGGGGTATACCCTCACACAGGGTTCATTAGTGCTCTAATAGATCCTGAAAATACACACACTTGGGAGTTTTACACTCCATCAAAACCCTTGCTTTTTTTTTTTTTTTTTTTCTGGCCATACTTGTGACATAGAGAATCTCCTGGGCCAGGGATTAAACCCGAACCACTGCAGTGACAACACCAGATCCTTAACCTGCTGAGGCACGGGGGAACTCCCCCAAAGCCTTGCCTTTTTAAGGACTCAAGTGACATTTATACATATATTAAGAACTCTCAGAATCATTTAAATAATTTTATCACTTTAATTTCTCAAATGGACAAAGGAGCACCTTCCACGCTGGCCTTCCCTAAATGAGAACCTCTTGTTTTCCTAATGAGGATGTGGGTCGATTTCAGGGATAAATAAGGGTTATAGTGAGTCTGCATTAAAAGCAGAGCAACTGGACCCTGCCTGGGGTCCCTTGTCCCTTCCTCTCTGCTCTGAGCCACCCAGGCCATCTCTGGGCCGTGGTTCAGAAGCCTGTCCCACATGACACGCTCCTTCCATTTTTTCTGTTGAGAATCATCGGATTCTTTGTCTGAGTCTTGCCTTTGTTGCCTTAGTTCTTATTGAACCACCAGGAGGAAAAAAAATAGGGAAAGCAAATCACTACTTTGGTTTCACTTGGATGGAATGAAATCTGCACACAGGACTCCATGAATTAATTTTTGAACCAAAACAAGACACTTCATAACTCAGAATTAAAAGACCAAAGAAGCAGGAGAAAAACATGCCAAAAGGAAAAAAAAAGCAGGAGCAAATGACTCTGGGCTGCTTCTAAGTCAAGATAAGTATTGTTAGGTTCAAAAAGAAAGGACCTTGGGTCCCAGGCTAATGGCTTCTCATGGTATCGCTATACTTACAGCAAATAGTGGAAGGCTTCTTTCTCTTTCTTTATTTCAAGCCACACAATGTTAAAATGAATTTTGGGAATCTGCTTCATTTTTAAATCATGCTCTCTCTTCGCAAAATTCACCATTTAACCCACAGACAACATATCATGGAAGACCTCCTTAATTCTCACATTTGCATGACTTTCCATCCAATGGTTTAGGCTGGAGGAACAGGTGGAAGGCTGTGCATTGGTCGCCAAAGGTACCCGTTTTTAAACCCAGTGCAACTGTATCTCTCTTGTTGGTCCATTAGTTAGGTGATTAAACTTGATCTTAATTTATCTGTGAACTCTTTGTGACATGAAGTTCTCAGGGCCTGGCCTCTGCAGTTAGCAAGCTAGTGGGTGTCTCCAGGATTTTAATATATAATTAAATGTAATACTATTCAATTTCTAAATATTTTAGACAGATTCTCTTGCATCACATTCTGTATTTAGCCTTAACATATTCTTGCCAATCTCCCATCTCTAGATTCTAAGCAACCAGAAGCCAAGAAAGTGCCAAGTCCATATTTGAATCTGTTACAGGACTTTTCCAGAAGCTCAATAAGAAGTAAACTGAAATCCTCCAAGTAAGTGTTTACATACCTAAAAATGTTTGATAGATGATGTTGAGATTTTCTTCAACCCACTGTCAAGTTAATAAATCATATCATTGCTACCAAAGATGAGTGAGAATTTATGTTGTGGAGAGAGATGTATGTAAATGAAGGTAGAAATGACAGTTTGTAATTTCATGAAGAGAAATACATGGCAAATATTAATTTGCACATAAAATTATAATTAGAACACAGATGATCCCTGGCAATCTTTAGAGAAGGGCTGAAGAAATGGTTTTAGAGAAAGCTTTTGTTTTCCTAAGCAGCCCACATAGAGATTTAATCTGATTACTTAGGTCAGTTTTTAGAGATGACATTTTATAAAGCCTTAGTAAAACTCATCCATCTTGCTTATCATTCACCTGAAGGGTGTAAAAATGAGAATTTATTTCATTTGATAGACATTTACTTAGGTTAGTTTCCTTTTTATTGCAAATCTTGTTGTCTTTTTCAACAGCCTCCAAGGGACCAGCTCCCCCACATGTTAAAAATGCTATGTCATCGTAATATTTTATGTAAAAATCATCTTTAAAGTAACCACTAGATGGCAATGAATCGGCATAAAAATGTAGGTCTTGCAGAAGACACCCATTGTTAGTTCAAAGGGGCAAGAATAGAAACCAGCTCTTCAGCTATGCTTAATAGCTTTTCCTGGGCATCTACACTGCTCGGAAAGATACTGGAATCCACAGCCACCATCAGGCATTGGCTTGATGTGGCTGGGGAATTGGGGTGTGGTGAGAAGGGAGCTTTCAAGAAGCTTCATATTGAGTGAGATGAACTTGGAATTGAGAATCCATCCAACAGACCTGGGTTTGAGTCTTGGCTTTATTACTTGTGAGATATGGGCTCTTGAATGAATTGCTTAACTTTGCTGGGAATCAGTTTCTCCATCATTAGAACAGCCATAGTAACAGGTCATTCATGTGGTACCTTGAGGATCCAATGAGACGGTCTCTGCACAACACTTCATGTGTGAAAGGTGTTAAATCAATCCCTGGCTATTCCAGGGCCATGATTTCTTATCTGGAACTCTTGGAGCCAGGTTTGCTTCACAATTCACAATTTTCAAAGTATTAAATGACAAAGCATAAATTACATAGCTATGCCCAGTAAGGGATGGGACAGTCTTCTACAATCAAACATTTGTTCTTCTGTAGAAAAATATGTTCATCCTAAATGGAATATATAATATACCTGATTACCAGTGCAGGCAGGTTTTGTCAACAATGAGTTGGAAAAACACTTGATTTTCAGAGCTTTGGGGAGATTTGAATTTTAGATAGGAGACTGAGGATCTGAACTAGCTATTTATACATCATTTCTGCTGGTCTATGCATGCTGCAGCACCTACTGGCAGGAAGGAATGCCTTGATCGAGGGGCAGTGAGATTGTTGGACTCATCCCTCTTCTTTCCATGGTGTCACCGCCATTCTTCGTAAAGTATTATGCCAACTACCCCCTCTACAAGTATATTCAATGACATACAAAGGAAAAGAGTTTGAAAAATAATATGTGTTTGTGTGTATTATGTACCTATACATCTATACATAAATATACATATATGTACACAAATATACATATACTCATGCATATATATGTACATATATATAAATAAAATACACATACATATATATGTGTATATGTATATTTATGTATATAAAACTGTATAATTGAAATCACTTTGCTGTATACCTTAAACTAATACACAACATTGTAAATCACCTATATTTCAATGAAAAAACTATTTTATTTTCAGACCTTGCGCCTGACAAAATGACTACATAAAAAGCAGGAAAAAAAACCCATAATTTTCTGTCCCCAAGAATGAGTACTCTTGGTGAAGAAAAAGGCCTATGTTAGAGTAGGTGTTAAGAGCTCAAAATTTGGTTGGTAGTTTTTACCAAGTAAAGTTAATATTTTACATTTTTCTTCTAGGCAAGCTTTATTTTAAAAGATTTGATAGAAAAATAATAGCATGTTTTTGAAAGACACCATCAAAAAGATATGGAAATCTTGTTTTGGGGAGAATGTCTGTTCTAAGTATGTCACACTCAAATTTCTCCATAACATGTTTTTTAACAAAGATTTTTCAATCATTTCACTTGTGCCTATGCAGACTCTGCTCTTAGGCTGTCAATTCCCAAGGACAGAAACCAGCCTTCCTCTGGTTTTTCTTTCTTTGTAATCCCTAGGAAGCTGATAACTTATATAGCAGTATTGTGTTTGGAAAAGATGATAGATAAATGTGACTTTCTCGGCTCTAAATAAGAAAGATTTTTCTATCATAATTCATATATTCTCAGGGCATAAGTTAGACCCATTTGGGTGTTACATTAACCCTTTCAGAAAACAAATATGCCATATATAACCCGGAAAAAAAGGAAAATGACCTTAATGGTTTGAAAGAGCTGGAATCAGAGCTTATACAATGAACAAATCTGCCCAAAAATAACCTGGAAGAGGAATTCTCCTGTCTTTGGTGTCCATGAGGTCTAAAACGAAAACCAATCCTCAATAACATAGTTGCAGAAACTAAGGACAATTTCAGCTACATTTAATCAAGATTAGTTGCAGGGGAACCATGCCCCGAGGTCTCTGTGTTAAGCTACCTGTGACATTGCTGAATAAGAGAAGTCCAAGGAGCTGGCACTGTTGCTAGGAGAAGTTGGACTCCATTGGTTGAGGCTGACGACAGTGAGAGGAACAAAAAACTGATCAAGGGCTGCCCTGGATGAAAAATCATGGGTGGTTCCCAAGAACCCCCAGGATAAAGCTCAGATTCCTTACAGGTCAGATAATATCTCAGTACTCACAGTATCTCAACCCCCCCTCTTCTAAGCTTCTTCTCTGTTTGAAAGCCACTTTGGAATATTTACTCAATGTCCTTGGAGTTTCTTAAATTCTGTCTCTGAGCCTTTCCATTGCCCTGAAAGTCCTTCGGCCCACCCCATGCCTCTCCCCTCTTCTCTACTAGAAATAGTCTAGCCTGGGAGGCCTCCTACTGCCAAGGATGTTCTGTATTACTTATCTGCTCATTGTGGGACCTCAAAGCCCCTCCAAGGGGATAGAACTCAAAGCCTTCAGCCAAGAAAATAATCAACAGACCTTTGTCATTGCCCAACCTGTCTCATTGTAATGCCCTTCCCCCACCTTGAGCAACTGGGCCTACTTCTTCCTACCCCCTACTGGGAAAAGTATGTGGCCCACTCCTCACCCCTCCCCTCTGGAGGCCTTATACACCCTCAACCAACCAGCAAGTGTAACGTAAGACCCTTTTTTCCCCAACCAATCAGCAGGTCAGCAGGTATATCCTGTGACCTCTCCTCTGCCTGGGCTATAAAAACAGGCAAGACCATGTGCCGGAGGTCAGCTCTCCCCATTCATCAGGAAGTCGGCCTGCTGCTCTTGCGGCATCTCTCATCTTAAACTCTCCTTTCTTTTTGATGTCTGCTCTCCCTGATTATCAGGAAGTCAGCCCACTGTGTTAGCAGAGTCTCTCGCCTCAATTAATTGTCTTTTCTTCACCTTACCTTGATCTGGAAAATTCTTCCTTCCAACCTGCGTGCACAGATCATGTGTGAGCCCTAAGGTATTTGTGCTTGTTATTATCTTTCCATCCTAGTATTGCATAAAGTACTTGGAAATTCATGGATGTTGACTGAGTGTTTGCTGTTATTGCTAAAAAGTGGAGTCAAGCACAGTCAAGCTCACTAGTATAAAATCTGGGGTGAATGTGTAAAGGGAAGTTCAAGACTCTCCCTCGGGTATCCTGTTCTACTCTTATAGTCCCAATTCACAGATGAAGTAAATGGGACCATATTACCCTCCATCAGTAGAAATGACAAAACACTGTAAATCAACTATAATGGAAAAAATAAAAATTATTTTAAAAAAAGAAAAGATGGAAAATGAATTATGAGGAAGAAAAAAAGAGAAAGTGGGACCAGCTCACAGTCACGCAGCTAGTTAGTAATAGAATCTTGCCCTTTATCGAGTATCTGACTGCCGATCCAGTGCTTTCCGTGGCTCTGCCTCCCACAAAGATAAGGGCACAGAGTCCATTTCATTGTAATATGCCACATCCCCCTGTGGTACCACTGAATGGCTTTCCAAGTGGCTCTAGATAAATATAAAATATGGCATGCCTGTCTTTCTGGTTTCTCTCAACTGGGTAAGTTAATATCCTAGAGGGAACTATTTTGGCATATGAAAGAATTATTAAAGGAAGTTTAGTTTGCTAAATCTCGGTGGGGTTGGCCTGTTTTAGAGTTTTTGCTTTGTAAGATTCATGCAATCCCAATGGCTGCATTTCAAGAGGTTGGCTGAGCGAGGCTGGGTGAATGAATGATTTCCTTGTATTGGAAGAGATGCAAGTTTGTCCCTGGAATCAGAGAACACATTTATGTCAGAGATGCATATTTAACTTCTGTGTTTTCCCCATTAATTTCAAAGAAAACCGCACAAATACATGTATCAGTTTAAAACATTTTTTGATTGTGCAAATATAACAGAAAATACCACATTTCTCATCCCTTTGAGTGATTAGGTTAATTTTCCTGCCTGAGCTTGGCTACAGTGAAGATGCTCTCTTATGTCTAACTTGGTGAAATTCCAACTCTGTCTCTGTCACAATTTTTGCCATATTCAATTCTCTAGTTACTTTGTGAAGATTTTTCAAGATGACTTTTTCAAAAAGTCAGCCAACAGGCGCCCGGGGAACATACACAAAGGTTTCATTGTGTTTTTTAGATGGATACATTTTGTTCATCATATGGTTTGTCATTCTCAAAACTATTTTTCTGATAATCTGTAACATTTTCTCATGGCTCTTCTAAAATCTTTTATCTTTTAGCTAACTATGATTGGTAGTTTCTTTATTGAATGCTTTCTTTACAATATTTTTGTTTTCATAATTTAACATTTTTATATTGGAAAATTCCAAATATGTTCAAAAGTAGAGACAAAAAGCCACCATTCACTGGTCACCTAGCTTCAGTAATTATCAGCTCATGGCCAATCTTTTTTCCTCTGTACTCCTTCCCAAAACCTACCTCCTCTGAATTATTTTGAAGCAAATTTCAGAGGTCATATCATGTCGTCTGTGAATATTTCTCTAGGTATCTTTAAAAAAAAACCAAGACCTTCCCTTTTTAAACATAATCTCAGTATCAATAACCACCACCTTCCCCCACCTCTGCAAAATAGTAATTCCTCAATATTGTCAAATATCCAGTCAGTATTCGCATTTCCCTAATTGTACTATTTATGGTGTTTTTGAAGTTTGTTTCTTTGAATCAGGATCCAGGCAAAGTTCACATATAACTGCTGGTGTATCAGGTACTGACTCTCTATTGATAGGCCCTCCCATTCTTCCCCACCCCCACCCCTTATCTCCTAAACAGGGTTGTTTCTCCTGCACAGTTTCTCATTGTGTGGATTTGCTGATTATAACCTTGTGACATCATTTAACAGGTGTATTCCTCCATCACCCCTATTTCCAGTAAAATGGTAGTTATATCTAGATGCTTGATTGGATTTCCGTTATTTTCTTTGTTTAACCCCCCCCACCACGATTTTTTTTTTTTTCTTTTTGGGGCCTTACCCAAGGCATATGGAAATTCCTGGGCTTGGGGGTGGAATCAGAGCTACAGCTGCTGGCCTATGCCACAGCCACAGCAATGTGGAATCCGAGCCGCATCTGTGACCTACGCCAGAGCTCAGGGCAACTCTTTAAAGCACTCAAGAGTCCCATCCAGGCAGGGCACCAGTGTGATGACAGAAGCTGTACTGCCCCCTGGAGCTGCTTTGGAAATCTGAAGGGGGCCGTTTTTAATTGTCACATTTGTGGGGGAGGGTACTCACCTGGCATGTGTGGGACAGAGTAGTAGGCATTTGGCAATGCCTGAGAAAGTCACAAGTGCTATGAATTTTCCCATGATTTATGCCTTGTACCCTGGACAACCATGTGTAGATGAAAACCCTGCATTTAATTATCTGAACCTAAAACTTAGTTTCATTTTATGTATAATCACAAAGTATTTTTATACCCTTTAAATCACCCTAAAAATTCCAGGAATGCAACTATGAGAACCTAGGGGAAATTATTTTGTTCAGAATTTATGGCAGTTCCCTGGTGGCCTAGTGGTTAAGGATCTGGTCTTGTCTCTGCTGTGGCTCTGGTTACTGCTGCGGCATGAGTTCAGTCTCTGGCCCGAGAACTTCTGCATTGCTGTGAGCCCAGCCCCCCACCCCCACCCCCAGAAAATGAATTTAACAAGAGTTATTTACTATTTCAGGATATGATATCAACCAATCTCACTCATGTGCTTGCGAGTCATCAATATAATACTCAGGTTCAGTCTAATTTTTGTAGTTGTTGCATTTGGAGTGATTTTACATATAAGTAAAATCTTTCCACTTCACTGTATCTTCTGGTGTGACTATTACTGAGTTTTTACATATTGACACATATAATTATCTAGAATAAATTACTTTTTAATTTCTTTTTATATGAGTGTCAGACTGTATACTGATTGTTTTAAATTTATGTGTGTAGGTTGATTGGTTATGTTAACTATAGTGTTTACTTCAAGTTAAAAGGGAAATTACAAAATATTTTTTATTACAAAGGGGCATTTGGTCTTACAGGGTTGAATTGTTTTCCATTGCAAGACACATCCTGGATTTGAAGATGTTGAAGTATGAAAAGAGTTGGGGCTCAGAACTGATAAAATAATATCAGTTATAATAATAGCAGCTACTTTTGCTAAGCAATGTTCTACAAGCTTTTGCACGCAGTATCTCATTTAATCCTCACACACAATAAACTGCAAAGTGGGCATGTGCAAAACAGTGGGATACAATATTTTCCCCAGGCCGTGGAGTAAGTGTGTGCTTGCTTTGGGATTTGGATCTGGATCAACTTTAATCCCATACTCCTTTCTCCTAGTCAAGCCACCCCAGCTCTGTCCATGTTGCTCTCAAGGTGGAAGAATCCATGATTCCTCTCCATTCTTGAGAAATTCCCACAAGAAGAGCAGCCTCTTTCTCAAAACCCAGTTCTCCCTCCTTGAGCATAAAGAAGTAGGTTGAGCATGAAGGCTGAGGAAGAAAGGCATTTCCTTCTCCTGCGGGGTCAACACATGGAGACATCCTCACGGCGCTGGGCCAGAAGGATAGTCACACCTGACCAAACATGAGCCTCCATTTCACAGGCTTTCCAATTTTTTGGACTATGACCCAGGAGTAGAAATACATTTTTTTTCACATAAAAAAATGAGGTAAAATTCATGTAACATAAAATTAACTCCATGAAAGTGTACATAAGTTGGTGATATGTAGTCAGTTCACAATGTTGTGAGACCATGACCTCTTCCTAGGTTCAAAACATCGTCATCATCCTCAAGGACCCATTGCAGCAATTCAACAGTCACTCCTACCCCCATACCTTTCTGCCCATAACAACCACTATCTGCTTCCTATCTGTATGGATTTATACCCTATTCTGGGTATTCTCTGCACATGGCCATTCTCTGCACATGACCTCACACGTTATGTGAGGTTTCATGTCTGGCCTCTTTCACTTAGTGCTGTTTTTGAGGATCATCTGTGTTGCAGCATCAGCACTACCTCTTTTCTGTGTGTGGCTGAATGATAACGCATTGCATGGCTGTAGCACATCTTGCTTATCCACTCATCCATTGATGACTTTTGGTTTGTTTCTACCTTTTGGCTATTGTGAAGGGTGGGACTATGATTATTTGTGTACCATACTTGTTCGAATACCTATTTTCAATTCTTCTGAGGAGTGGAATCACCGGGTCCTAATAAGTCTATGATAATTAGATAAATATCATATGATATACTTCTACATTTAACTTTTTGAGAAAATGCCGAACCGTTTTTCACTTCAGCAGCATCATCTTACATTCCCATCAGTTATGCACAAGGGTTCTGATTTCTTCCCATCCTTGCCAGCACTTGTAATTTTCCATAGTTTTTCCCAAATATAGCCATCCTAATGGATGTGAAAAGTACACTTAAAAAGTATACGTATTTTACATTACAGCCTAGTCGTCCAGACAAAGAAAAAAAAAATAACTAAAATAAGAGCTTCACAAAATAATACAGTACCCTGATATTTTCTATGCTATTATAGCATAATCTATCCTATTTCGTTTCTCTTAAAAAATACTGGTTGCAACTCACTAAATTGATTTCATTATCCACTAAAGGGTCATGATCCACTGTTTCAAAAATCATTGCTCCATTTGGATGCACAATTTTTTTTCTAGGAGCTCATTGCTCCATTTGGATGCAAAAGTTTTTTCTAGGAGCTCCATGAAAGATAGAAATGGTTTCCTGTTGTGAGTACTAGATGACATCTTATTATGCAGCAAAGAAAATCATAATTTATATCATGGGCAGAGTATGTTGAATATCTCAATGTTTTTGGAAGAGTGTTGGTCCAAAGGGTAGAAGTTATTTCTGATTCTGAACTTTGTGTCTGAAACACTTTTCTGAGATTTATTTTTGCAGCCAGTAAAGGAAGGTAATAATGGACTGCACATGCAGCTGGAGGCCTGTGATGAAGAATGGATAACAAGGGAGATGGTTGTGGTTTGCCAACGGTGAAGCGTGATCAACAGTGAATTGTTTCTTAAGTGTGTCCACCAGAGCCTGCTTGTACAGCTCTGGTAAATAATGGTCCATAAATAGTAACGGCCAGGACAAGCACATTCGTTGGCTGCTTGTTAGGTGTCAGGCAGAGTTCAAGGCCCTTGGCCTGCATTAACTCACCTAGTCTTCATAAAAGCCCCAGAGCTAAGTACTGGTGACAATGGCCCCCTTTACAAATGAGATTCAAGGTATAAGGTAACTTAGTAACAGGTAACTTCACCAAAATTCTATCTTTAGGAAGAGGCAGAATTAGGTTCAAATCCAGAAAGTCTGGTTCTTGGGCCTGAACGCTTGACTGCTGTGCTAAACTCCCTATTGAGTTAAGGCAGAAATCAGAATTTTATATCAGTGCTTCTGACCATGTATAAAGTTTCCTATAGCATAGTGTCTTTGCAAAAATTTTTTTTTGTTGGTTTTTTTTTGTTTTTTGTTTTTGTTTTTGTTTTTTGTTTTTTGTTTTTTTTTTTGGATTTTTTAGGGCTGCACCTGTGGCACATGGAGTTTCCCAGGCTAGGTGTCTAATCAGAGCTACAGCTGCTGGCCTACACCACAGTCACAGCAACATCAGATCTGAGCCACATCTGTGACCTACACCACAGCTCATGGCAACGCTGGATCCTTAAACCACTGAGTGAGGCCAGGGATCAAACCCACAACCTCATTGTTACTAGTCAGATTCATTTCTGCTGCACCACAATGGGAACACCTCTTTGCAAATTAAATGCTTATCTGAGAATAATCAGTGAAGAAAAAAATGTACTTTTTTTTTTAGCATCAGCTTTTGGTGAAACAATGTCATCAACAAGTCCCTCCAAGGAAGAATGAGATGTTAGTTTTGATGCTTATAGACTAACAGAAGGTTTTCTGGTGTGTGTGTGTGTGTGTGTGTGTGTGTGTGTGTGTGTGTGTGTGTGCATGCACGAATTTGCTCATGCAAACTTCGCAGAGAGAGACCAGCTCCCTAGCAGGAGTCAAGATGTGGTTGTTCAGGAACAGTAAAGGAAACCCAAGGACAGAGGAGACCAGGGGCTGAGCAGCATCACGGCCTCTGAGCACTGCCCTGCTGCCCCCATGCTGACATTAAACATTCCCCATCTCTGGGAATTCGCTCCTGGCCTGGCATCAGGAGAGCCTGTCCAGCCTGCAGGACAGAGATAAGCCTAAAGCCAGCCTTTGAGTCTGGACACTGGGGAAGGCTTCCATGGGCTAAAAGCCTGACAATTAATTGTCAGCTGCAGTGAGTAGGGAACTAGGCGTCTCTGACTTTGATTTCTTTATCAGATCAGTTGGGTTGAAGTATCCCTGTAAGCAAATGTAAAAGACACGGGGAATTTTGTAACCCAGACAGGGGCCAGGAATCCTTGCCTTTCAGGCCAGAGGCTAAATCCTCACCAGGAGGTGCTGTGTGCACAGGAACTGGCACCTCCCCGCTCCCAGGAGGCTGCCCCACGTCTATGTTTCTAAAGAACTGAGGTGCCAGATTGAGCAAGAGCCAGGCTGCTCTCTGGCTCTGGCTGAACTGGGCTAATCAGAAACAGGTCCATCTGATCTGCCAGCCATTTCCACTGAGACCAGGAGGAAAGCCCTGACCACAGGCTCCCACGTGTTGCCTGGATCGACAGTCAGATAATGCTGGGTTTTGCCATCACCAGGAAAGCCTCTGTGTCTGCTTAAACGAGGGGAAAAAAAAAAGAAAGAGTTGACTGGCTCACAAATGGCTGTCTCTGTGATGTGTTTCTGAATTAAGAGGAACGGCTGCTTTTTCCAGGTTCCTCTCTTTCATCATTCATGCAGAATGACTTCCTGCTGACAAATTCAAGTTTTTCTGAGGTTTCCAGGCTGAAGCGATCCTTCCCTGTCATCAGCCGCCGCCAGAGCGTGTGCGTGGCCTCCATGACCCGGCTGCCAGCAGGGTGTCCGATGCTGAGTGCAGAGAACACGCTGAACTCTTCTGCTTCCAGCCTGTGAACCTCTCAGTAAGCTTCAGAATACCTGGGTCTGAACAGAGAAAGTTCAGAACACCTTTCCTAGTCAGAAAAGTCTTGCACGGCGGGGAAAAAAAAAATACCTAGTCCCACTTCACAGGTACCTGGAATTCATGAAATCCGAGGACTTCGCTCATTCAACTTTCAACTGAAAGCTCAAGCACAAAACACCAAAGGCTCACAGAGAGAGGGATCAGGACCCGGCAGCCCGGGGAAGATGTGCGCCAGCAATCGCTTGGGAAACCCCATTATTTTGCGGGCCTTTGACAGCCCATGGCTCTGTTTTCTGTGATTCAGATTCGCTGACCACACCACATCAACTCTCAGATTGTTCTACGGTGAATGCAAGGTTCCAGTGGGCTGGCCTGTGTGATTAGTTCATTCTAGATCCCGGCTTTCTGTAGTAGTGCTGCCTAGTTTTTTTCCTCCCGAGCATATCTGCTTCAGGAAGCGTGGAGAGAAGAGAGGTTGATGGGAAAATCCTATCAAGTGACAATGACATGTCCTGGTGGAAAAAGTTCTGGGCTAAACAGATTCGGGGTTTTACTGTTAAGCTAACATGAGATTACCTATCCTAACAAGATTTAAGCGTCGTGTTTTTCTAAATGCTCTTTCATTTGTGTTAAAACGGGGGGAGGGGGATATGACATCTAACCCTTTTTTCCTGAGAAAATAATCACCATCCTCCATGCTTTGCCAACAAAAATCTGTTTTCCCCTCATTTATTATGGGAGCTCCAGTATCTGCAACTTGGGAAAATCACCACTGTAGCCAGGATATTTGTTTGGTTTTGCCTTTGGCCTTTTTGTGCGGGAGTGATATGTACACATGTGAGTACACATGCATTTGTGTGTGCCATGTGCCCAGGTGTTACTTGAAGGTGAGGCACTCTCAGAAGTGTAAGAAATCATCACAACCATTTACAAGGAAGAAGTTCTTCCTTTTCATTCTCTGGACCTTTCATAATTTTGTGTTTTTCATTTTACATTGACCTATCAACCACCTACTATGTTTTAAAAAACTGTTCAGATTTGTTCATTGGAAAGATGAGATCTGTTTAGTCCTTTGCCATTGAACATTACTTTTTCTTTTATTAAGATATAGTTGATTTCCAATGTTTCTTCAAGTTCTGTTGTACAGCAAAGTGACCCAATCACACACAGTTCCCTGTGCTGTACAGTAGGGCCCCTTTGCCCACACATTCCAAATATAACAGCGTGCATCCAAAAAAATTTTTATATTTGCCATTAAACCATTTTAAGTGAATCATTTGCTTATAACTCTCTGAAGAGTAGATTTGCTTACGTGTGATTTTTTCCCCCAAAGTCTGTTTTCAGTTTATCTATTAAAAACAAAGAGGGAAAAAAAAAAATAGACAGCAGGCTTGGGGGTGGGGTGGGTGGGAGAGAAGATGAGAGAGGGCTGCCGTTTTAGCATCCAGAATTCTGAAATAAAAGACTAAGATGGAAAAAGCCCCAGAACTGCTGTGTGTTTTCTGAGGTTGCCAATTGTCCTTTGTGGAATATTTTCATGCTATCACAGGGGAACAGCGCACACCAGGGCGGATTCTGTTTTCTGTGGCTAAAACCTCTATCTCCTATTTCCAGAAGCAGATACACAAATGAAGTCCCATGTCCTTCTGGTTGAAAACTTAATGAAAGGAAAACTATGTGACTTGCGCCTGGAACTAAAGACACACACACACACACAAATGAACACAGGAAAAATGGAGAAAATCTGAACGCGATCCATGGATCGATTTGATTGGGATCTCCTGGTTGTGCTTTTGTGCCTTCGTTTTGTGAAAAGTTACCATTGGGGAAAATAGAAAGAAAGACGGTGGACCCCTCTTATTTCTTAAAATTGCATGTGAGTTGATATCTCACAGTTAAAACTTTCATTGATTTTAAACATTTAGAAAAGCATCAGTAGAAAAAAGCCATATATTACCTCAAAACTAAAAAGGGATGCAACACTTGCATTTTGAAGATAATTTAATTAAAAGCATTTAAAAGACAAAGTGGTCTTTTTAAAAGTATTTACTTCGGAGTTTCTGCTGTGGTGCAATGGGATCAGTGGCGCTGGGATGCAAGTTAGATCTCTGGCCCGGCACAAAAATAAAGGCTCCATCATAGGCTACAACTAAGGCACGGATCCGATCCCTGGTCCGGGAACTCCAGAATTTCCCAAAAAAAGAACAAAAAAAAATATTTTATAAACTATTTGTGGGGAGTTTCCATCATGACTCAGTGAAAATGAATCAGACTGGTATCCATGAGGACGTGGGTTTGATTCCTGGCTTAGCTCAGTGGGTTAAGGATCTGGCGTTGCCATGAGCTGTGGTGTAGTTCACAGATGCGGCTCCCATCTGGCATTGCTGTGGCCTAGGCCATTGGCTACAGCTCCAATTCGACCCCTAGCCTGGGAACCTACATATGCTGCAGGTACGGCCCCCCCCAAAATAAATAAACTATTTGTATATTATAGCACCTGAAAAATGAAAGAAAGGAGGTAACAAGCTTCAGTTTGTAAGTTCAGAGCTTAAAATATTTCTGGCAGATTAAACCAATGAACAAAATCCTCATGAGAAATGCAAAGGTAAATTTTTACCTCTTTTTTGTGTAAATTATGTAGAAGATGCATTTTACCTTCACAGGCAACATCTAGGTAGCACTGAAAATGCTGTAACTTTGGATGGAAAAAATGGCGAAATTAGATAAATCCATTGACTTTAATGGCTATACAAAAAGGCCTGTGCCAGTACAAAAATAGAATATGCTTTTAGGGGTGAGAGAGAGTTCGAAGAATAATTTTCAGAGTAAAATGTGGGTTTGAGATGAAAAGACAGTGGTTGCACATTTAACTAACTAACCATGTCGGTTACTGCAGAGAATGAAGAGATTGAAAAATGCAAAGTCTCTCTAGATCTATCTATCAAACTCATCACCTTTTTCAGAAGATACTTTATAAACTTTTAATATTGGGATAAATGAATTATGTATGTGTATATATACATATATATACACATACATACATACATATTAGTACATAAGATATATTTGATATATTTAATATTGGGATAAATTAATTATGTATGTGTATATACATATATATACACATACATACATACATACATATTAGTACATAAGATATATTTGAAAGAAATAATACAGAACAATATCAGGCACTCTTTCCTCAGTTTCCCCCAAGGAACTAAATATTGGATAACGTAGTACAATATCACAACCAGGAAACTGACGTTGCTCCAATCCACTGACCTTCTTGGCAAATGATATTTATTTATTTATTTATTTATTTATTTATTTATTTATTTTTGCCTTTTCTAGAGCCTCTCCCGCGGCATATGGAGGTTCCCAGGCTAGGGGTCTAATCAGAGCTGGAGCCACCGGCCTAGGCCACAGCCACAGCAACTTGGGATCCAAGCCGCATCTGCGACCTACACCACAGGTCTCAGCAACACCAGATCCTTAACCCACTGAACGAGGCCAGGGATCGAACCCGCCACCTCATTGTTCCTAGTCGGATTCATTAACCACTGCGCCATGACGGGAACTCCCAAATGATGTTTTTTAAAGCTAATAAAGCAATAGTTTGAAGGTTACTAAACCAGAGGATAACTAAGTACTAGCATACTTTCCAAAATAACACACCCTACTCCCTGCATTAGCTATTTCTAAAGTTTGATTCTTTAATTTTACAAGTTCTGAGGCCTTTTCTTTCCTTATTCTTGCCGTTTCTACCTTTTGCTTGTTCTCTTCTTTTTTCTGCCTGAAAAAAAAAAATGACCACAGGCCATGATACAGTAAGAAATGAATTGCTTTAGATATTTTCTGACATATGTATATGTCTTTATGAAGCTGAGAGATTATTTGTAGCAACATTTTCAGATACCAGACGTCATAGAAAAGGAATAATTAAATCCTCTAGGAAGCATATTTCACTACCTAACACCTTGTCAAAGCCTTGGAGATCTAGTAAATCCCTACTACAGCACAACAAAGCTATCCAGACAACCTGAACTTCAGATTGGTTTTTTGTTTATTTTTCTTTTTAAAGCCGCACCTGCAGCACATGAAAGTTCCCAGGCTAGGGGTCGAATCAGAGCTGCAGCTGCCAGCCTACACCACAGCCACAGCAAAGTGGGATCTGAGCTGCATCTGCAACCTACACCACAGCTCACTGCAACACGGGATCCTTAACCCACTGAGCAAGGCCAGAGATTGAGCTTGCATCCTCATGGATTCTAGTCAAATTCTTAACCCACTGAGCCACAATGAGAACTCCAAGTTACAGATTTTTGCTATCTGTTGGTTTCAGTAAGTTGTTCAAAATATCACCTTTAAGCTCATCAAAGTTAGAGTTCCTTCCAATTTTGATGATTGCATTAAAGGATAAGAAATGATATTTAGTAAGCATGACACTTGTGACAATTA
The DNA here is from genome assembly GCF_054392235.1 of Sus scrofa. NCBI lineage: Eukaryota > Metazoa > Chordata > Mammalia > Artiodactyla > Suidae > Sus > Sus scrofa. Next base: position 105,258,670 of record NC_139388.1, on the reverse strand, counting down.
TCTTGTTGTATGTTTACTGAGTTGCTTTTCCTGACACATTCTTCCACTACTAAGTAAAAAGCAATAAGAAAATCATTAGCTTATTATGTAATGCCCTGATGGAAATTTTAGGATAATTGAATTTCTGTTTTCCCTTGAGAGACAAATACTGTGAATGTTTCATAGAGTATGTAAATGCAACAGTAGGAACCATTTGCAAGTCAAAGCATTTAATGTGACTGGGAAAAAAATATTTTACCTCCTTTCCTATAGAAAGAAACAGAAAGACATATGCCTTTTTGGAATGGAAAAGTTAGGGTTTTATGCAGTTTCTCAAGAATAGATGGGGGGGTAATAATGAAGACATTTAAATAATCTCTCCCCTTCCAATTTGAAAATTAAAAAAAAAAAAAACAGCAGAGGCAAAGCCAGTGAGAATGAAGGCCAGGTGGGGTAGAACCAGGTGGGGTAGAATCCATCATTTTGACGAATGATGTTGTCAGCCTTTGTCCGGGTACTCAGGCTGTACCATGACTCTATCCTGACCCTAATGTTCCCGAGGATAAAGCTCTCCCCTGGGTGGTGATTGTTTCTGATTCCAAAACTAAGTGATGAGCTGAGAACCGCATCCCCTGCCCCTAATAAGTTCTGTCCAATTGGATAAGCAAATCAGGTTTTTATCTTGCTGAGGGAGGGTTAATGTACAAACTGTGCTGAAGGGCAGGCGTTTTCTTAATTTCATCAAAGCCAAATCAGTGCGAAAATATTGTAAAGCTTTATTTTTTTTTCAAGTTTTACATGAAAAAACCCACACATTTCTCATGAATCAATGCATAGTGTGTACAAGTTTCATCCTTGTAATGCAACCAGTTAAACTAGTTCTTTTTCATCATGAGAATGTTATGCAAACTCCAATACTCAGCTCAGTCCTGTAAACAAACAAGGCAAGCGAAGTGCATCCAAGTATGCTGAAAATGTTGCTTTTCTCCTACAAAAGGCAACAACAACATTTAACTTGAGAAAGAAGTCCCAGAGATAGTAAATACTGTTACACAAACATAAAGGAGTGTTTGGTTTAAACCCTTGCATAGCTTCTCAAAAGTCCTGTACCGTCAACAGAGCTGCATCATGCTCTAAACAACTGATCTATTGCTTCACATTCTTGGTAGCTTCCCTCCCAGTTATGAGACCACAAGTGAGGTAAGAAATTAACCAAGTTTCTAAGGAGGAGGCACAAAAGCAACTTCCACAGGGGTTACTAAGGTGACACCAAAGAGAAATTTTGGAAATGCACTGCTGGAGCTCCTTTTCCCTGATGGATAAAAAGTTTTACATTTTTGAAATTAGAGATAGACAAGGCTCTTTATTGTTACCTAAAATCCTCATCATTGCTCAACAATTTTCTGGCAGAGGGAACAGAGGCTAAAAGGTTAGCCCAATGAAGTTCAGGTGGTAAAACTGCAAGAGGACAGGGTTCTAACTCAGAGACAAAACCAAAGATGTAAAAGAAAAAAAAAAAAAATGGCGTTCCCATCGTGGTGCAGTGGTTAACGAATCCGACTAGGAACCATGAGGTGATGGGTTCGATCCCTGCCCTTGCTCAGTGGGTTAAGGATCCGGTGTTGCCATGAGCTATGGTGTAGGTCGCAGAGGCGGCTTCGATCCCCAGTTGCTGTGGCTCTGGTGTAGGCTGGTGGCTACAGCTCCGATTGGACCCCTAGTCTGGGAACCTCCATATGCCTCAGGTGCTGCCCTAGAAAAGGCAAAAAGACAAAAAAAAAAAAAAAAGATGTGTGTGTATGTTAATGATCAAGAACATCTTTTTTTTTACTTGAGATTAAAAATTACGATGACTAATTAAAATTTTATAATGATTCTGTTGTACAGGAAAGTGATTCAATTATACCTGTATATACACATATTCTTTCTCATATTTTTTTCTGTTATGGCTTAACGTGATAATGAAATCTTTTATTTTATTAAAATGAAAATGTATTTCATTGAAGTATAGTCAATTTACAATGTTGTGTTAATTTCTGCTGTACAGCAAAATCTTTCAGTTACATACATATATATATATGTATTCTTTTTCATATTCTTTTCCCTAATGATTTATCACAGGGTATGCACCATAGTTCTCTGTGCTCTACAGTAGGACCTTGTCGTGCATCCATTCTATACATAATAGTTTGCATCCTCTAATCCCAAACTCCCAATATTTCCTCCCCCTCCCCACCCCCGACCCGGGGACTCAATGAAACCTAAGATTCCAAAGTTCTAACGAAAAAGATGTACATGAAACACCTGATACAGTGGCCAGAATAAGCAGATGCCACCATACCTGTCAGTCCATGACTAGATAAAGGTGGAGGTATGGCCTGTGTGTCTGGGTGCTTAGGGAATCTCCCTGAAACAAAGGTTCGAAAACAATACAGGCAACATGGAGGAGAAAGGATGCGGGCAAAATAAGGTGGTGATGACTAACACTGGATTTGCTTGTCCTTGGCTGAGAGCACAGCTGTCTACTCAAGGTCGAGTCTGGAGTGAAAAGGGTATAGATGGACATAAAATGTGATGAGGAGGATTTTCTTAGAAGAGATGGATTTCTCATCTCAAATCCATGAGCAGATGTTTCCCCGCACAGAATACACAGGACTTTCTGCCCCAACCAGCTGTAAATACAAAAAGAAAGGAGACCAGATCACTTCTACATTAGTAGAGTACCTTTCCTTATTTTATTGCCTGGATTATGAATTTCAATAAATGCAAAGTATATTCCTAAGTTCAGAAGTCAATCAAAAAGAAAATGTTTATCTAGCACCCCTAGACACCCTAAAGTTCTAGAGCTTGATTTATTCTGCTCTTTTTGCAAATGCGTAAACCGTGAACCATGGAGATGAGGTTGATCTGAGCAGGAAAAGCATCTAAAATGATTAAGCGGCACAGAGGAAATTAAATCCTGGCTTACTTGTCCCCCCGCCCCATTCACTGCTGTTCCTTTATCACCATCCTGCCAATCACAAAGTCCATAGCTCACTAAAGTCCTTCATTTTCTGAAAACAATTTTGTCATATGAAAGGACTGCTGTGTGGGCTAGAACAGGTCACTGAATTTGAGCGTCCAAAATGGATTTTTCTTTAGACACAGGAAAGCCATCAAAATGTAGATGTATGTTTCCTTCATTGATGATATCTCAACGCTCCCACTAACACCATGTGCAGGTCCCCATGAAGACACTGAATGGCAGTCTTTACAGACTTTGATTTACTCACATGTGGCATCTCTGGTAGAAGACAGAACCTGAGCCTTCGCAATAGACTGAGAAAGAAGATGGAAGTCACCTCCCACAATCCACAGGGAGGCTCAAGGGTTGATATTGCAGGATGTCGCTGTGATCCTCTTTGGCAAGAGAGAAAATAAAAACAGCTGTATCTCCATGCTTTCTTCTGCCCACACAGTTAGAACAATGGAGCTTGCACCAACCTGCCTCCCGAAGAGGCACCTTCTCAGATCTTCTCAGGTGACTTACTCTTTTTTTTGTTTTGTTTTTGTTTTTTTGGCTTTTTGCCATTTCTTGGGCCACTCCCGTGGCATATGGAGGTTCCCAGGCTAGGGGTCCAATTGGAGCTGTAGCCGCCGGCCTATGCCAGAGCCACAGCCATGTGGGATGCGAGCTGCATCTGTGAACTATACCACAGCCCACGGCAACGCCAGATCCTTCACCCACTGAACAAGGCCAGGGATTGAACCCGCAACCTCATGGTTCCTAGTTGGTTTCGTTAACCACTGAGCCACAATGGGAACTCCTCAGGTGACTTAGTCTTATCTCCTCTAGGCTCTCTATTGTTTCTGAGGGGGAAACCCTGAGGAAAAGGCCCATCTGAAAGCGAAGAATAAGGCTCCTTCCTGAAACCTAGGATATTCTTTTCCAATGTTTAGAATTAGAATTTGTCATAAAACAGCAGAATTGGATAGACCTGAAGACTTGTTTACATCTGACTCACAGCTGTCATCACTGGCTTATTCCGTCCACATGGAAGAAGCCCACACACTTTCTCCTCCAGATTGTCCTGCATTGTTTTCAAATCTTTGCTGGAGATTCTGCCCAGCTTCCAGCAGTTCCAAATGTTCCCTGAGCACAGCCTGGAACAGGCAGAGAGACTATTTCTCAAATAAGCTTCTGAAGTTGCTGTCTGTAAGGTTATTGACTCCCACAGCAATCAGGTACCGAAGAACTCTGCCTGCAATTTTCCAGCTCAATCCCAGCCTGACTATCAAAAACCCACCTTAAGTACCCAGACAGACAGGCAATACTTCCATCTATATCTAGTCATAGACTGACAGGTTCAGAGGCCTCTGCATGTTCTGGCCACTGTATCAGACGTTTCATGTACATTTCTTTGCTTGGTCCCCATAGCAACATGGTGAATTAGGCAGTATCATTAGCTCCATTTTCTAGAAAATTTAGGTAACTTGCCTGAAACCCCCGGAGCCTTTGTATCTGACGGCAGATAGCAGGGTCTTAACTACTTGGCCCATTGGCATTGATGCTGAGGGTCACGGTCTCCTGATAGGTGACCCATTATGGGTATTTTAACTCTTTTACCTTAGAAGAAAGCTCTGAGTGATATGTTTGTTTCATGCTGTTTCCAAAGTCACAAAAAGTCACCTTTTACCCAAAGTGAAACTCCAGCTGAGCAAAGCCAAGATCGTGAGCTAGCAGCTGAAAAGAGGAAAGGAAAGAGAAGTGGTAATTCCAGCCCAATATCTGATCATTATTCTAAGCAACATGTTCTGGCCTTTTGCTTTAAAAATTTTTTTTAAAAACACTTTAACATTTACAAGTTATATAGTTGGACAGTGACAAAACTTTTTTGTTTGTTTGGTTGGTTGGTTGGTTGGTTGGTTTTTTCAGGGCCGCACCGGCTGCATAGGGAGGTTCCCAGACTAGGGGTTGATTCGGAGCTACAGCTGCTGGCCTACACCACAGCCATAGCAATGCAGGATCCAAGCCATGTCTACGACCTACACCAGACCTCACAGCAACGCCGGATCCTTAACCCAGGGATTGAGGGCCAGGGATTGAACCCGCATCCTCATGGATATCAGTCACGTTCGTTACTGCAGAACCGTAAGGGAAACGCCCAACATCACTTTTTTTAATAAGGTTTTTGTAATGGTAAAATGTTAAAAGGAATATATTCAAGACTAAGGAAGGCAGTCCTCTCATATCTTGTTTACCACTAGCATCTTCATTTGCAAAGCACAAAGTGTGGTGTGCATGTCCCTGCTCTGGGCAGCCAAGTTGACTGTCTTAGAAAACATCTCAAAATTGAGTGGACTCACCTGCTGGATTATAATTCTGCAATAATCCTCTGCTTGTGGATCACACCGTGGCCAGAGGAACATGACGGAAAGGCGATTATGAAGAGCAAGAAACCTTGAAAATCAAGTAACCTCCATTTCCGGAGTGTCCACTGTGGTGCAACGGGATCAGCTGCCTCTCTGGAGCCCCAGGATGCAGATTCAATGCCTGGTAGGGCACAGTGGGTTAAGGGTCCAGAGTTGTGGAAGCTGCAACTGGAACTCCATAGGCTGCAAAGCAGCCAAAAAAAAGAAAAAAGAAAGAATATCTAAAGCTTAAAACAAAAAATCTTAAAAAAATAAAAAAGGAAACCTCAATTTCCTTTCTGAAAGGTTTCTAAGAGGTGAAAGTGGGAAAGGACGTTTACATTAACTGTTATCTCAGTTAATTTCTTCAACAGTGTTAAGGGTCTTGTCACCCTCATTACTTAAGAAAAGAAAGGCGCAGCGGCTCAGAGAAGATGACTCACTTGCCCTCGTCTCCTGCGACTGGGGGCACAGGCTTGGACTCGGGGCACAGGCTCAGACTCAGTGCTGAGTCACATCCACTGCTGGCTCTTTGGCGCCCTGGACATGCAAGGGGATAAACATTCCTTATAACTCATGTTCGAGTTATGAAATATTACGTGTTATTTTGATAAAATAATCCCACCGATTCCATTGAAAACAAAACCTTACAATCTCTAGTCTCTGGTTAGATCAGGAGTCAACTACTTTTTTTTCTTTTTTCTCTGAAAAGCGTCCCATAATAAGTCTTGACTACATGGGAGATCATGGGTGCCTTCTATGCTTGTTTTGGACTTAAGATCTTTCTTTTTCCCTTTTAAATAGACATTATTTTTTAGAGTAGTTTTAGGTTCACCACAAAACCAAGGGGAGGATACAGAAATGTCCCACATACCCACTCCCTTCACACAGGCACCGATTTCCCCATGATCAACATCCCTCCTCAGCAACATCCCTCCTCAGCAACATCCCCCATCAGCAACATCTCTCATCAACAACATCCCCCACCAGAGTGGTACCCTTGTGACAGTCAAGGAGCCTACATGGACACACTGTTACCAACCAAAGTCTATAGTTTATGTTAGGGTTCCTACTTAGTGTGGTACATTCAATGAGTTTAGACAAATGTGTAAAGATGTGTACCTGCAATTATAGTGTCATATAGAAATTTTCATTGCTCTGAAAATCCTCTGAGCTCTGCTTGTTCCTCCCTCCCCGCCCTCCCCCAGCCCCTGGCCACCATGGACCTTTTAATTGTCTCCGTAGTTCTGCTTTTGCCAGAATGTCATAGAGGGAATTATACAGTTCTCAGCCTTTGAAGATAGACTCCTTCTACTAGTAATAAGTATTGAAGTTTTCTCCGTGGCTTTTCACGGCTTGCTGTCTCATTTATTTCTAGTGCTGAATAATATTTCATTGTCTGGATGGACCACAGGTTATTTATTCATTTACCTACTCAAGGACATATTGGGGGCTTCCTAGTTTTGGCAATTGTGAATAAAGGTGCTATAAATACCTGTGTGCAAGCTTTTGCATGGATATGTAAATATTCATTTAGAAGCAAATACTAAAGAGCAAAATTGCTGGATCACGGAGTGAGAGTCTGCTTAGTTTTAGAAGAAAATGCTAAATTGTCTTCCAGAGTGGCTGTACCATTTTGCGATCCCCTCAGCAAGGAAAGGGAGTTCCTGTCACTTCACAACCTCACTAGTGTTTGGTGGTGGCAGTGTCCCAGCTTTGGTCACTGTAATAGGCATGACGGGGTATCTCACTGTTGCTTCATTTGCATTTCCCTGATGATGTATGGATGGGGCCTCTTTTCATACTATTATTTACCATCTGTATATCTTTTCTGCCATAGGTGTCTGTTCAAGTCTTTTGCCCATTTTCCCATCAGGTCGTTCATTTTCTTTTTTTTTTTTTAGGGCCACACCTGCAGCATATGGAGGTTTCCAGGCTAAGGGTCAAATCGGAACTGTAGCCACTGGCCTACACCACAGCCAGAGCAACACAGGATCTGAGCCACATCTTCGATCTATACCACAGCTCATGGAAACGCTGGATCCTTAACCCTCCTGAGCGAGGCCGGGAATCGAACCTGCATCCTCATGGATACTAGTTGGGTTCGTTAACCACTGAGCCACGATGAACTCCAGGTTGTTCATTTTCTTATTGTTTTGTTTTATGAGCTCTTTGTATATTTTGGATAATAATCCTTTATCGGATATGTTTTCAAAAATATTTTCCCTCACATGGCTTATCTTATTCTTTTGACAGCGTCTTTCACTGAGTAGAAGTTTTAAATTTTAATGAAATTCAGCTTATCAATTATTTCTTGCATGGATTGTGCCTCTGGTGTCATATCTAAAAAGTTTAGGATCTTTTTTTAAATAACAAGTTATGTGTTTGCGACCGTCAAAATTCATTCATGCAGCAGACCATAAGATCAGAAAGTATAATTTGAAAGAGGTTCAGGCTCTTATAATAAGCTGGTTGTAGTTTCAATGAGACTTATTAAATATGAATCAATGGGACGTGAATATTTATAACCCTTCTTTGTGAGTTTCAGAAAACTGGCAGCGAAGCCTCCCCCTTCATTAGGTTTTCTGAGTCAGAGGAAAGGTGCCCTGACTCACCCAGTAAATCATCGCACAAAGAGGCACACTCCGACGTCATATTTCACTTAGTCACATGGGCAGCAGCTGGAAGGCCAGACAACAACCTTGTCTGAGCGTTTGACAGATATGGAGTTTTCCTTGCCATGGACATTTAAACATGTAATAGGTTCGGCATCCTAGCTGCTGTCACACGGAACGGTCCTTCCTCCACTTCTAAAGGATGTGCTGTGAAGGCTGCCAGGAATGAGTCACTCCCTGGGGATACGAGGCCACGGAAGGGCTTTTGACAGCCCTGTCCTCTGAAGCAGAGAAGGCTTCCCTGTCCCCAGAGACCTGCCAAGCTTTACTTCATCTCCACCATCGCTATTCCAGACAACGCATCATAAGTTATGGATGGCGTCTTTAGGAAACTACTACAAAATAAGGCCAAGAAACGAAATCCTTCACAGTATGAAATATTCAAGCGATGCCGAGTTCCCACTGTGGCTCAGCAGTCACTAAACTGACTAGTATCCATGAGGACATGGGTTCGATCTCTGGCATCCCTCTGTGGATTAAGGATCCAGTGTTGCTGTGGCTGTGGTGTAGGCTAGCAGCTGCAGCTCTGATTCGACCCCCAGCCTGGGAACCTCCATATGCTGAGGGTGCAGCCCTAAAGGGGAAAAAAATATATTCAAGTGATGGGAATTTCTGTAACAAGAAATAATTCAATTTTCCTTGTCTTACATAAGTTAGACTTAAAAAAATAATTAAGTTTGATTCAGTCCCCCAGCCCAGGCCCCGACTTGGAAAATGCCTTGAATTCTTTCCTATCAACTCAGTCTAGTTTTCCAGGTCACGGGTGAAATTTATTTTTAAAGCAAATTGCAGCTTCAAAAGGAAAATATGATGATTTGAGAGAGTTCTGGATGGGGTAACACAGAGAGGTTATGTCTCCGTCATCAAAGCAATGCAGCTGTAAGTTAGTCAAGACACAAACTCAGAGGAAGAAGCCTACACTTGCCCAGGAGAGGGACAATTTTCTCTCCTTTGGAATTAAAATTTTCCTGCAGGATTAAATCATTGATTAATAGTTGGGGAGACTCGGACTCTCCAAGTGTCAGTTAAATTCTTTCGATTTAAAGTGGCTTAAATGAGGAGTTCCCGTCATGGCTCAGCAGTTAACGAACCTGACTAGCATCCATGAGGATGTGGGTTCAACCCCTGGCCTCGCTCAGTGGGTTAATGATCCGCCGTTGCTGTGATATAGCAGATTCTGCTCAGATCCTGTTTGGCTGTGGCTGTGGTGTAGGCCGGTGGCTACAGCTCCAATCGGACTGCTACCCTGGGAACTTCAATATGCTGCAAGTGCGGCCCTAAAAAGACAGAAAGACTAAAAAAAAAAAAAAAGAAAAAGAAAAGAAAAAGAAAAAGTGGCTTAAATGACAAGGAGAGGTATTCACTGAACTGGAAGTCCAAGATGGGATGGCTTCAGGCTGAGCTTGTTCCAGGGGCTGTGAATTCTTAGCTATTGCCTCCTCCTGATCTTGTCCTAGGCTGGCTTAACTTGGGAGGTAGAAACGGGTGGGGCAGTCCCAGTCATATGCATATACGCTACGACATCCTGGAAGATAGCCTTCCAGAAATTAGATCACACACAGGTGGGAATGTCATGTATGGACAAGTATCAGCCTGAATTTCTTGAACCAGTCTTTGTGGATAGGAGCCTGAGATGACCTTGACTGAGCTGGTGTGGAGGATAGAGTCAGTCTCCCTTCCACTCAAGTCTGACACAGTGGGTGAGGGATTGAAGGGGTGTTGGAGATACCGTCTCAATGCCATGGACAATCATGAAATCTTCATCAAAATTTCACATATCAAGAGTTCCCGTCATGGCTCAGTGGTTAACGAATCCGACTAGGAACCATGAGGTTGCGTTCGATCCCTGGCCTTGCTCAGTGGGTTAAGGATCTGGCATTGCTGTGAGCTGTGGTGTAGGTCAAAGACGTGGCTCGGATCCTGCATTGCTGTGGCTCTGGCATAGGCCGTTGGCTACAGCTCTGATTCAACCCCTAGCCTGGGATCCTCCATATGCCGCGGGAGCGGCCCAAGAAATGGCAAAAGGACAAAAAAAAAAAAAATTCACACATCGCATAAATACTTAAGAACATTATGTATATGTTTCAGACATGAAAGGAAAAGTAAAGGCAGTCATCAGCAATTCTAGACTTTAAGCACAACTTAGAATGTGTGCACTTGGCCTGTCCCGTGCTGCTCTTATAGTCTTTACTTTTTTTTTTTTTTTTTAATCTTTTTGTCTTTTTGCCTTTTCTTGAGCCACTCCCATGGCATATGGAGGTTCCCAGGCTAGGGGTCTAATCAGAGCTGTAGCCACCGGCCTACGCCAGAGCCACAGCAACGCAGGATCTGAGCCACGTCTTCGACCTACATCACAGCTCACGGCAACGCCGGATCCTTAACCCACTGAGCAAGGGCAGGGACTGAACCCGCAACCTCATGGTTCCTAGTCGAATTCGTTAACCACTGCGCCACGACGGGAACTCCAATATTCTTATACCATAGCAACTGACTCTCCACTCTCTGTGTACCCTGCAATTATCTGGGCCCTCCCACCACCCCTCCTACTGCAGTCACTGCTGAAGTGACCGGCTCCAAAGGGGCGCTGACCCGCTTGGAGCAGGGGGAAACTTCCAGGTCCTGGCCAAGGTCCCACCAACCCCACCTCTTTCTTCCTGCCTTGAGGCCTCCCTGCGGATGCCTGTGGGCACTTGCTGAGCAGTGCAAACCCAGAAGTAGGATTGCTGGATCATATGAGAGTTCTATTTTTAATTTTTTGAGGACCTCCTATACTCTTTTGCACAGTGGCCACACGAGTTTACATTCCCACCGACAGGGTACCAGGGGTTTTTTTTTGCTAATGGCCATTCTAAAGTGTGTGAGATCTTATCAAATGTGTCGTTTAGATTTGCATTTCCTTGATTAGTGATCCTGAGCCCCTTTTCATGTACCTATTGGCCATTTGTATATTTTCTTTGGAAAAGCATCTATTCAGGGCCCTTGCCCATTTTTAAAGCAAACAATTTATATTCAATAACAGCATTGGAAAAAATGGATATCCATGTGCACAGGAATAAAATTGGACACCCATCTTACACCATTCACAAAAATTAACTTGAAATGTAAGACCTGAAACCGGAGATCCCTGGTGACACAGTGGGTTAAGGATCTGGCATTGTCACCCTGGTTACTGCTGTGGCGTGGGTTCGATCCCTGGCCCAGTAACTTCCACATGCTGTGTGTGAGGCCAAATAAAGGAGAAAAAAAATAACAGGTACTTCATGGGTGTTTAGGATGAGCAGATACATAATAGCTAAAATTTACTGAATGTCCACTGTGTCAGAAATAGTCCTATGTACTTTACCTGGATTGTTTAGTTTATTCCTCATAACCACAGCATTTACCTCTGAGATAAAGGCTATTATTTTCCCCTTTAACACACAGGGAAATAGACATTCAGAGATGTGAGCTAACTCACCCCAGTACAGCCAGTCAATGCTGCAACTGGATGAGAATTCAAAAAGTCTGGCTCTCAGCCTGCGCCCCCGCCCCCCATATATTCCTTCATTATAGTACTCTCATGAAACTATATTCTTTATTTTATTTAATTTATTTATTTATTTGGTCTTTTTGCCACTTCCTGGGCCGCTCCCGCGGCATATGGAGGTTCTCAGGCTAGGGGTCTAATCGGAGCTATAGCCACCGACCTACGCCAGAGCCATAGCAACGCAGGATCCGAGCCGAGTCTGCGACCTACACCCCAGCTTACAGCAATGTCGGATCCTTAACCCACTGAGCAAGGCCAGGGATCGAACCCGCAACCTCAGGGTTCCTAGTCAGATTCGTTAACCACTGAGCCACAGTGGGAACTCCTAAAACTATATTCTTTAAATTTGCAGCAGGATCTGTGGCACACAGCCCTCCCTGGGTAAATATCTAGTATTGGTGATAATCTTTTGTCCTCACTTTATTGCTTTTTTTTAGAATTCAACCCAGACAGCAAGAGCGGAGGACCACCCAAAGGCTGTGGGTGGTCCGGGCCACTCTGGACCATCATGGTGCCCCAGGCATCCCTGGGAGGAAGCTCTTCTCACTAACTTACTGCGGATGACCTGCCTATCCCACTGGCCTGTCCCTTCACTGAGGGAGGTGGGACATTGCACTGCCCTGCCCTCTGACCGCCTAGCACAGTCTAGGAACTCAGTCGACATCTGATGCAGGGGGGAACCTATGAATGTCTGGCAAATGAAACAGCTCTCTCTCTCTTTGATCTTTCAAGCAGTCCTTCCACATTTCTCTTTGAAGTAAGCCTTTGCCTAAGTACATCTCTGCCTTCATCTTGTAGAGATCAGAGGTGATATTAGAGGTAATAAAGACAAGGAGAACTGTGATAATATCTTGTTTCTAACCAACTACAAAGTCCTCAGCATTTCACTAGTAAAGCTCTGTAGGTTTTGCTGTTACTGTTTAAAAACCACCCAAATGGATATTTTAAGGAATTTTTTCCTACTGTTAATGAAAACAAAACAGATCTCTTCAAATGTTTTGTCTAAAAAATAGACAAATACATTCCTGAAAGTTCACAAGCTCTGTCTCTGCAGGGTCAGGGCACTTCTTCGATGAGATGAGGATAATTTGTATCATGTGATTTGCAGTTTCTGGCAATGACCCTGCCATGTGCTCACCGTCTAATGTTACATCATATCTTAGGAAAATCTGGGGGATCTCTGTGTTTCCAGCAGAGTTGAGGGCTGTCAGATTCTCCCAAAATCTCTTTCATTTTGGTGGAAACAATGCTGAGGAATGCATAACTCACTAGATTTATCATTAGCTCAACCCTTCGTCATTCTGAGGCATGACATCATTGAGCTTAGTGGGAGGTGGGATTATCAAAAAATGACTCAGAATGAATCTGGAGGCAGGCGAGTCACAAAACCCCGCCTCCGTTAGAGAGTTTGGCCTCCTTTCTGCAGTCATGCGCCACGTCCCCACCAATACCTCCGTCATCTCCATCCCCCCTGGGTTCTGTGATCACCACCCACCATCCACCATGCAGTGGTCTGCTAGGTCAGCTGCCCACATCTCAGCAGGTGTGCAAGAGGGACAATCTTAGAACTTCTAGTTATGGTTACTTTAAGACCTTTTAAGTTCAACTTTTGTGCATACTTAAAAATATGCAAAATATATTCAGAGAGTCATACATATTTATAGCTAATACATAAATATACATGGACTGGAGATGCTCAAAACATTTTTCCCAGCGGGGTGTGTCCCCTATTTTAAAAAAAGAAAAGAAAAAAACTGACTTTAAGCAATAAAGGATATATGAGGAACTAATGGTCAACCAGAGAAAACCAGAGGGTTTTGATTGGCTAGATGTGATGCGTAGGCTCTTTCTCCACAGGCTAGGGCAGAACGCGGACTCTGCAAGCAGAGGCTCTGTGAGCTATAGTGAGGGGATCACGTGACTGGCAGAAGCAGGGAGGAGTGGTCCTGGGCACTTGGAGAAGTGAAGAGAATTTTGGCAAGAAAAATGACAACCCATCCAATTTGAGTCCCTTTGAAAGGTGATCCTGCTGCAATTTAATTCCCTGAAAAGAAGAAAGAATATGTCCATAGCAAATTTCAGCAGGTTATCTATGGGAAAAGCCAATCTCTGTTTTGAGTCTTCCTCTCTTAAGGAAAATTCTGCAACAGTAGAAATTCTGAAGCTTAATCTTTCCAGAAAATCTACCATATTGTCACTATGCTACAAAAGATGATAGGGAGAGGAGAAAGTGAACTTGGAAAACCAAATCCTTTTGTAAAAATAATTTTGAAGCTTTTTATCTCATTTGATAGGAAGAGAGGTGGTGGTGCCTTCTGAGGAAGCCCTAAGGAGGTTGTTTTCAGATCCATTTCCCAAGGATTTACTTGCAATCACACCTTGTATGGTGAGGGATGGGGTGGGGTTCGGGGTCCGGGGGAGCAGGGGAGGCTGGGCAGACTCCCCATGGCAGAGCAGCCTAAGATGGAACAAACTGGGTAGGGTGGCCTTGGCGGAGTTCTTCCCCACTGTCTTTAGAAACAGTTGGAAAACTAGTTAATTGGCTTATCAACTATTTCTTTCCTCCCAAGGTACAACCCTTAGCCACTTAGACATTTTTTTTCTTTCATGTAGTCACTTAATTCGCCTGAGGTTTTATTACCAAAGGTAAAATGTTGAACAAAAATCCTTACTTGATCTTTATGTTTCAATTTAAATACGAAAACCTGAAGACAACTTTTTCAGTAAAATATTTCTGTCCAAAGTGGAACTATCCTAGGTATATGAAACCAACAATTTACTTAAAAACATTTTTTTCAAAGATGGTCCAGTGTTCCAAGCCCAGATATTTTGAACCTTGTTCCCAGGATTGAGCAGGAAGGAAGTCTGCGATTTAACCCCACGTGAGAGGAAGGTTATGCAATCTCAGAGGTTTTGAACTTGGATCAGGGCTGAAATAATACAAATTATAAATCATAGAAATACTTACCTCAAAAGTCAGGGGGAAATTCCCAAGTAAAGAAGAGAATGACAGGAGATAGAATAGACTAAAGAAGAGTTTCCCCCCAGTCTGTTGGACTATCAAAGCTATTTAACAGGAGATGGTTAGGCCTCGGATTGTACTTAGAGCGATTCACTTCCAGGAAGCTTGTAATACACTTTAGGATGTGAATAAATGAGTCTTCGTCTAATACCATGCAAAGAAAATTTTAGAAAGCCTGACAGCATTTCCAGACCATTAAATTTATATTTGGTCAATGAACGAACAGGAAAATGTTAACACAGAAAATGTTAACAATTTTAAATAAATTGTTGGTTTCATATACCTAAGATACTTCCACTTTGGACAGAAATATCTTACTGAAAAAGTTGTCTTCAGGTTTTCTTATTTAAATTGAAACATAAAGATCAAGTAAGGATTTTTATTCAGCATTTTTGCCTTTGGTAATAAAGCAAAAGGCTACACATGTACCATGCAAGTTCACATAGCTTTCTTTCATCAAGATACTCGGTTTTGAAAGTATGATGGTCAGTTGATATCACCGCAAACAGAAGATTTATTGCTGAAGTTCAAATAAATGCCTTTGAAATGCACTGGAGAAACCACTTCGTTTATTTTCTTACACCTAGGAAACAACCTAATGCCAAAGCAAAAGCCCAATGCTTGTGACTTGGTGTGACTGGATGGGAAGGAGACAGATAAACTTTCAGGTTCATCTGCCTTTAAGAGCATAGGTGTGTCTCATGAGACTCACAATGGTGGTGAGACCCTAAAGCCTGAGCTCTGCCCACCCACACGTCATACATCATTCCCCGCCCCACCCATCAAGTCAGCCAGCAAAGCCGTCTATTCCTGCTGCCTAGGTCTCCCCCAGATCCACCCTCTTTCCCCTGCAGTCTTTTGACTTTTTTTAAATAAACGTTTTAAAATTTTTCAATTCATTTATTTTTTTCTTTTTTACGGCTGCACCTGCGGCATATGGAAGTTCCTGGGCTAGGGGTCGTATCAGAGCTGCAGCTGCCACCCTATGCCACAGCCACAGCAACACCAGATCCTATCCATATCTGTGGCCTGCGCCACGGCTTGTGGCAATGCCGATCCTTAGTCCATTGATCGAGGCCAGGGATCAAACCTGCATCCTCACAGGTCCTTAACCCACTGAGCCACAATAGGAACTCCTCGACTTTTTTTTTTTTTTTTTTTTTTTTTTTTTTTGGTTTTGGCCGAGCCCATGGTATGTGGAAGTTCCCCAGACCAGAGATCTAACCAGTGCTACAGCAATGATCCAAGTCACAGCAGTGACAACGCCAGATCCTTAACCCACTGAGCCAGCCACCAGGGAACTTTGTAGTCTGGACTCTTAGTTTGTTTCCCTGGAATATTTCACTGTCTGCAATCTGGTTCCTCCCTCTCCTTCTGTCCATCTGCCCTGCATGTTGCTTTGAAAGCATCTCTCATCAGCACAGATTGAGGAGGCATTGCTCCTGGTTCCCTGGTTTCTGCACACTACGACCTAATTCATCATTCCACAAGCAGCTGTGACCATCTGAGGTTCACCACACCACGCTGCCAAGTCAATCTTTAATCACATTCTATTTTTTTCCCCTTTTCATGCCTTTCTTTACTCTGTTCTCTATTCTGGGCATTTCAACATCACCTCGTCTGAAAATCCCTCTGTGACTTGCCCACCCTGAGTTAGTGGGTAGCCTCTGATCTCCCAGAGGCCCTTGCGTGGACCTCAAGTATGGCACTTAGCACATGACATTGTAAATCTCCCAACTATTACACTGAGATCCTTCAGGTGAAGAACGTTCGATGAGCACCCTGGTACAGAGTGGTATTCAGTGCATGTATGTTGGCTTAGTGAAGCAATCACCCAATATGCTAACCGAGCAGTCACAACTCCGTCAAAGCAGTTTGCTGTCTGTGTAACAACAAAAGCTTTAAAAGAGATGATTTCTTTTAATACACCTACCCTTTCATAATACCTGAGAAGAGTGTGGTAGAAAGTATTGAAAATCAATGCCATGTCTCCTGAAAAGGTAGAGAGATCCATCCTGGCCCCTGGACTATAAATATTATTTGGGTTTTGGTTCATATATACGTTTATCTTTAATAACAATCTTAAAAAAAAATAAATGACAGGGTGGGAATTTAATTGCTTGAGATGTTTACTTTTCCAGAATAGAAACAATAAAGAGAACGGAATTAAATTCATCGGCCAGACACTTGGGCTATTTGTGGATATACCCTAAGGCTCCAGGCGATGGTGATAACCAGCTCTCTGGGCTGGTAGGGGGGTGGGTAGGGGGAGAGAAAGCCACAATTTTGTAGTATTTGCCAATTTCCATAGTGCGAATTCTCCCACCTTGGTGGATTTCAAGCCACCAAGGTGAAGTCACTGCGTATAGAGTTGGGACCTGGTGCAAGTCAGGTCCAGCATCAGACCAGTGTGTATGGACTGGGATGCCCAGATGAGGCGGCGAAAAAAAACCTAGTGCTCCTGCTTCTCTGTATGGGGCTGTCCTTGTCATGCATTTGTTTGCTTCTTTGTTTTAGCCAAAAAGATGGAGTTTAGCATCAGAACAACCTGGCAGGAATGCAGGCTCTGCCTTAGAGGTTCAGTACTGGGCAAGCTGCTTAAAGTGTCAGTCTCCGCATCTGCCAACAGGACTTGTAATATAATAACAACCTTTCGGTGTCGTTAGATATGTCATACTACCCGCCGAGGGCTTATGTAGCACTTGGCACTGAGTGAGCACTTGGTAAATAGTATCAATGGATGCTGGTGAAGAAGAAAATAAAAATAATATTCCTTTGTTCTCAGCAGTGGGTGAGGAGGGATAGTCCCCTGAGATTCAGGTGCTTAGTTTGGTGCTAGTATCATGTTAACCAGCTTCCTGGCTTCTCCCTTCTGGCTGCTACTGACTCCAGTTCCTATTTATCTGGCTGGTTCTTTGGGCTCTGCCTCATTCTTCCTCTTCACCTCCTGTGGGGCTTGGGGCTGGTTGTTGCACAGACTTGTGTAACTTCACCTGCGACATGTGTGTTTTCTTAGTTTTCATTTTCACTTGGTCTGTCTCATCATGACCCAACTCCCTTGATGTGGGGGACTAGTCTAAGCATTTTTTTCAAAAATATATACCTGAGGAGTTCCCTGGTGGCTCAATGGTTTAAGGATCCAGTGTCGTCACTGCTATGGCTCTGGTTAAGGCTGTGCCATAGGTTGGATCCAAGGCTTTCACATCATCCATCCTCGAAGGCTGGGGAATCTGCGTCTATCCTGGGACTCGGCAGCTGCACAGTCTCCCCCTCGGCTCGGCTATCAGGTGCCTCCTGGGCAAACTCCTTTCTTCCTCTGCCTTTTTCTTGAGGACTCAGAGTCTACTGGGTACCAGGCACTGCATGAGGCATTTTGCTGTGTTTTTTCATCAAATCCTTCCAGTAATTCTGTGAAGCGGCTAGTATCATACACCCCTTTTACAGTGGAGAGGCTGAGATGCCAAGAGATTAAGGAGCTTGCTTAAGGCCAGAGAGCTAGTACCTGGCAGAGCTGAAGCTGGGATCTCTGAGCTGAGACTTTTCTAGACAATTCACTGCCTGACCCCAATTTTCCTGCCTGACCACAGTCCCACAGAGGCATCTCTTTTGTACTCCCAGTGTAGAATCCACATTCAATTTCTTAATTAAAGAAGTTCCCGATTTAGGGGAACATCACAAATGTAATAGCCTTGTATTATCCTTTTCTATTTTTTAATCGTTTTCTTTTTTCTCTCTCTCTCTTTCTTAAAGAGCTTCGGCACATGGGTTTGACATTTTAATCAGTCTCTGATGATTGGGAGTTTGTGTCTGCTCTAGGCCTCAGCCACAGCTGCTCACCGCCTGTGCGAATGTGATTGGAAATCAGAGGGAATCAGTCTCAAACTGAGAAAACACCAGTGGTCCATCAGTCACTTTCTGAGAAAATAGTTACTCCTGGAAATGCCATCATTCCTGAATCCACTTCTCTGCAGAAGTGAAGAGTCTAAGTGGATCCCTCAGAGCAGCTTTGACACTGAACATGCAGAGGAGGCGTGATGGTGCAGGAAGGCAGGAGGGTTCTTTGAGCAAGGGGGACACATGGGAGCCAGAAGGAAAGAACACAGTTAGTGGTTGGTACCCAGGTAGAAGGGCATTCTACTGTACTTTCTACACGTTCTCTTGGCTCCCAGTGTAACTTCATGGTTGGGCTGTGAGAACTTGCACCTGGCCTTGTTCTTTAATGGTTAATAGGACTCTGATTTTTAAAGCCAAAGGGTTCAAAAGGGTCCTATTGAAATAAAATACTATATGGAGCTCCTGTGATGGCTCAGTGGACACTAAGCCGACTAGTATCCATGAGGATGTGGGTTCGATCCCTGGCCTCACTCAGTGGGTTAAAGATCTGGCATTGCCATGAGCTCTGGTGTAGGTTGCCTATGTGACTCAGATCCCGCGTTGCTGTGGCTGTGGTATAGGCTGGCAGCTGCAGCTCCGATTTGACCCCTAGCCTGGGAACTTCCATATGCTGCAGGTGCCACCCTAAAAAGACAAAAAGGAAGAAGAAAGAAATAGAATACTATAGACTGATAGCTCTATTGCAAATGATTCTTTGTACTGCAAGTATCCATCTATAAATCCTTTCTCAGTGGGCAGTGGTAGCCAGGCATACCTGGGTGCTTCCTGAGACTGTGTTTTGTCTGGTCTTATCTCATCAGCCCCGCAAGGATCTCTTTCTGCCCCCACATTGGCAGAGATTCTCACAGGTGCTCACAGGTGAATTACAGGGGAACTCCTCTGGCTCCCACAGTTTCTAAAAGCCAGCAGCATGCTGAGTGCTGCTCAGAACGGGGAGCCCCAAAAGCCCCCAGTGTGGAGCAAGTCGGCCTCCAGAAAGCCTAGGAGCCCATGGCCAGCGAAAGCCTAGGAGGCCATGAAAGAAGGCAGAGCGGAGGGATGGAGAGAGGCAGTCATCGCACACAGGAAATCTACCTGGGGGCCGTACTCACCGCAGGCCTGTCTGTGGCATGTTCTACAGATGGAAACAAGGAAATCCAGTCCCCATCAGCTTCAAGGTCACCCTCAAGGTCACCCTCTTCTTGGGATCCCAGGTGCTCACGCTCGGGTTCTGCTGTGTCCCAAGCCCAACAGTTTACATAACTGGACCAGGCATTTCTTCATTGTTTAACAAGCAGGTGTTGGCGACCTTTCACAATCTCCCAGCCCTCGGCCAAGGTAACCCCCGTGTCCATGTCTCTGGATGCATGTCTGCACATGTGCGCAGAAGTTCATGTGCGGTACAGGCAAATACAGGGGTGTGGTGGTCGGGCTTTGGGGCCACTCCAGAGCATTTTTAAAGCCCTTCGAATGCCTATCTTCAGGATAGGGGATTTCCTCTACAAATAGGTAACCCCAACAGATCTTAACTTCCAGAGCAGCATGTGCCTCCAGTGGGAGGCAGCAACTTAAGGGAAAATGCTACCGATTATCATGTGCTTCTGTTTCCTTAGGGATGTGTGTTCCGGAAGAGAAAACACTGGCATCCTATCCATCAAAGCAGAGAACACACTGTTTTATCTCTTTCCCTAGAAGTTTCAGGAATTTCCATTCTATCCGGTGGGAGTTGACACATCCTTCGAAGATAATCTGTTTCAGCCTCCATCTTATGTACCACATGTTCCTGACGCATATTCTTATGTTAAGGAAGAGATCTTCCTTTATTAAAAATGACATTGTTGGAAATCAACAATCAGGCATCAGTTGGCCCACTCTCGCACTTAAAAGCCAGAAAACTCCTAATGTTTCTTAACTTCTATTTGGCCTTCTGATAAAGTTGTAAGTATGTGGTTAGCAGGTGGCTGGTGGCCGAACCTAATGGCCAGGGTGTCTGGTCTGATCTGTGTCAGGGGGATGATTGGCATCCTTCAGTCGTGCCTTCATCTGAGTTATGCTCTTTTGAAGTGACAAGACAGATCTTGTGTGTGTGTTCTGAGTGTGGCTTTGGGGAATGTTGATATGGGGATTGTAAATACTTGCGAGCCAAGAGTGGGTGCATACAGAGACAGAAAGGTGGCACCCACATACTGTGACCATATAAGGCTGTAAAGTCAAAGGAAGGAGCTAGGGTTGGTGTAAATAAAGAGCAGAGAGAATCGGGGTTAATCAGAACAGAAACTCTCTGTGCCTTTGTGGATATGCACCTGGCTAGGGGCCAGGTTTAGATGGGGAGTTCAGGCTGACAGACAACAGCCTGAAGTTTCTGGCTGTGAATTATTTTCCTTCATCTTGTGTCTGCTGGTATCACCCTTAGCTAAACAATATCATTCACATGAGGCCACTGGTTTCAAAATAAGTGACTTCCTCAAAAAAAAAAAAAAAAAAAAAAAAGCATTCATGCTCGAAATTCAACAATCTCTATTATGCATTTCTAAAGACTTATATTATAGATTTGTTTTCCTCGGACCCTGGAAACTTTCTCAGGATGCGGTTAGGAATGTTGCCTTTTCTTGTTCATAGTATCAATTAAGGTGCTATATCTTAGTATGTTATCATTTTGATACAAGGGGCTAAGAAACACTAACAGGAAAACAATCCCTGCCCCCAAAATAATCCTATTTACTTACATGGCTGTGGCCAATGGGTGAATTACTGCCCACAACATTCTGTGATAGTGGTGAGAATGAGGCACAGCCAGGAAATGGGACCAGAGTTAGGTAAAATCAAGTCCCTATTTTCACAGGGCCACCATGACAAGTGTGAGGCAAATGCCAACAGACTCGTTGTTGCAGGAAAACGTGCTGAGGCCAAGGCAGAAGAAAGCACAGGATGCTGGGCCATGGCCGGACAGCCAGAAAAAATCCCGGATGGGCAGGTCCAGCAAAGCCCAGGGAATGGGAGTGACCTCGTGGGGTGAGTGTGGGCCTGACACTCCTGGGAGAGGGGGCTGTCGAGGCTGGGAGAGCCCAGCCTGGCCAGGAAGAGAAACCACACTGGTACCGTGGGGGTCAGGCCCTGCATGGGAAAGTGGGGACAAAGCCCAGCCAGGAACGCTAGCCTGACTGTGAGCCCACGAGGTGGCCTGTACCCCCAATGGGGCACATTTTCCTAATCTGTCCACTCAGAGGGGAGCCTTTTGCTTGTTCTAATTGGTATAAGGTACTTACAGATTGTTACCCAGTTACATGTCACTGGCCTTTCAGGACACCTTAGAGCATTTCTTCTAAGAGCTGCAAATAATTGTACTGAGAACTGTACGAAAGAAATGGTTCTCTAAGCTGGGGTGACTAAAGCAGGAGAGGTCTCCCATGAGCTGACCCATCTTGGATGGAGCCCTGCATCCAGGGCAGCTCAGGGTTTGAGCAGAGGGAGCTGGGATTGAGATGGAAATGGAGAGGCCGCCTGGCCCCCTGGACGAGGGTCTGGGCCAATCTCTCTTGGCTCCCCTGGTCCATAAGCTGGGAAACTGGGATGGGACACACGCCTGCAGTAAAAGGAGTTTGGGTCTCCAAGCAGCAGGGTCATCTGTTCTCCTCTGGACCACTGCAGATGTGTAGCATCCTTTATACCTGGACATGGATGCAGGGAGGGGAAGTGAGCAGTTCTTGGGCGGGATGATGTAAGGGGACCAGCACTGATTGCCAACTCTATGGGGGCGGGGACAGGGAGTTGGCTCATGGAAGATGCTC
Source organism: Sus scrofa (assembly GCF_054392235.1). Lineage (NCBI taxonomy): Eukaryota > Metazoa > Chordata > Mammalia > Artiodactyla > Suidae > Sus > Sus scrofa. The sequence continues at coordinate 105,236,416 of NC_139388.1, read as the reverse complement.
CATAGAGCATCTTGGAGCAAAGGGAGGAGGGGAGGGAGGGAGTGAATGGTGGCTGGACTGGGTGACACATTGTCCTAATGAGAAGGCCGGCACCAGGACATAGCTGAGGGCAGGTGTGGGAAGGGTAAGAGCAAGGGGCAGGGAGTGATGGCTGAGGGTGGGACATTTGATGTTCCCGAAATACAGCAGGACTTTGTATACTGTCATTATCATTACCTGCATACTCTCCCTGGGGTGGGGGTGGAGGGTTCTTGGGAAGCAGTTATTGCACTGATAGCCAGCAAATAATTAAGTTATATATGTGGCAGTCTCCGCATGCCGGTAGATAAAGAATTTTCTGGATTTAAGCCAAGGTCAAAAAGACATGTTTATTGAGGCAAGAGACACTGTTAACACAGTGGGCTGACTTCCTGATAATCAGGGAGAGCCAACCCTGGGCGCATGGTTGTGTCTGCTTTTATAGCCCAGAGACAAAGGAGTATGAGGAGTGGTCTTGGCATACACCTGTTGACCTGCTGATTGGTTGGGGAAGAACCTTTGGATACACTTCCTCATTGGTTGGGGAAGAATGGGGTCCTCGGATACACTTGCTGGTTGGTTGGGAGCATATGTTGCCCTTGGGGGGCGGGTAAGGAGTGGGCCACATACCTTTTCTAGTGGGGGGCAGGAAGAAGTAGGGCAGGTTGCTGGGTGGGGTGGTCCCTAGAAACATTGTAACAATTACAGTGAGACAGGTGGGCTGATAAGGGTCTAGCAATTCTTACTTTGGCCAGAAGCTTTTTGAGTTTTATTTCCTTGGAGAAGCCTAAAGTCCCACAATTTAGAGCTTGGAAAGTTTGTTCTCTGACTAATACAATTTGATACAGCTGGCTGTTCACCAAACATTATTCTAATACGGCACCATGATGAGGCCCATGGTTCCATCGTGGACCATGGGCCTCATTAGATGGGCATTTGTACCCACCCCACCCAGGAGGATTTTATGACCTGAGTTGATAAACCTCAAAGACTGATGAAAACAAACCTTATTGGGCTTTCCTTGCATGCACTGTTAAAATGATAATGCAGCACCATCCGAACAACACGGAAAACTCAACAAGCGCTGTGAGACCTCCATCTTTTGAACAACCTCTGAGATGACAGAAACATGGATCTACAGTAGTTACAAGAAAGTAAATTGTTTTACAACCCTGGCTGGGAAATACCCTTTAGCCAAAATCCTGGGATGATCCTGAAAGCCTCAGGTTGGTTTGTCAATGTCACTTAAGAAAGCGTTTTTGAGGATTTGTGTTTTTTTTAGGGAGCTGATAGCCACCAGATTGTGTGTAAGAGTAACGATAGTCCCTTAAAGAAGGGGTCAAAAAAAGGCACTTGAGTACTCCGAAATGTCAAGCATATACTATAAATAAAATAGGGTCACATCTGTGGAAATATGTCAGCAGTGACATGTTCCTTCAGAACACATTGAAGGGAGGCCAGTTTTCTGTCTCCACCGTTAGAGATGGCTATTCTGCATGGCATACTGGTAGCTTTCTTCTCAACACACACATTTCCTCGGAGCAGCATTAAGAAGGAAAATTCCGGAAGCCTGAGCAAATACCTCACCTGCCCGCAGCTCAGCCCAACACTCCCTGCAGGCAAAATACTTTCATTAGTTCTTTTTCAGTCCATCCAGTTTTCTCCTAGATGGTTGCAATCATATGGGTTGAGGTAACTAATGAATTTGAATAACCAAATGATGTTATAAAATATAATGAGGAGTCACCAGAACAATATTTTCCAGCTAAAGTTTGAGAATGAAAGAAACTTCCTTGGAATGGGCTAACACCCTGGACAGGGACAGCTGGGCAGCCACCTGGTGGACACCTCAGGGTCCATGTGCAATCCTCACCCACCCTTCATCTGTGTTGCCTAGTTCTCTGAAATCTCCAAAGTGGCTGCAGATTTCCTGAGAGCAAGGTTTATTTTTAAAATATCAGAACTGTAGTCCAAAAGTAGATTTGGGATGTATAAAGCATCACATGGTAGTTTGGGTTGGCCAGAACCTTGTCTTCCTATTAAAAAAGCATTTCTGAATGACAAGCTCACATGAAAATGTACAACGCTTTGTAAACACAGCGTACTAAAATCTGAGTAACTGGATCTCTTGGCTGCAGAAATTTCTCTCTGAGCCATCAATCTGTGTGCGGCAATAAAGCCACACTGACTGGGGCAGCTGGTGCTTTAAAGCTTTAACAGGAGTAGTGACAATCTCCAAAACCTGAGCAAAACGGAGGATGGAATGATATGGATGGCATGAAAGAGAAGAAAAAGACTATTTATTGAGTATTTACTGTGTACCAGTGGCTTTTTAAAACTTGCCCCCTTTTCCTCTCATAACAACCCTGTGTCGATTGAAAAGAAAAAAAAAAAAAAAAGGAAAAAAAAAAGCACAACTGAAAGCTGAGAGTTGTAGTTTATCAGTGGGCAAATCTGAGGACTTAAGCCTGGGACATAGCCTCTCAGACAATTCTGAGAAACTGATCTAAAGAGGCAAAGGGGGAGCTGGGATATACGGGAATTTTTGCAGCAAAGGGCAGTTAATCAGAACATCAAAAGATTATTGTTAATTAAAGAACACTGGACATCTCAAGGAATTCAGTGCTTTTCTGTGTGTGGGAAAATGCAAACGTCTGGCCTCCCTGAAATCGCTCCTTTGATGTGCACCTCAACTCTCTGGGACCAGCATCCTGTGCTCTCTCATCCTGAGTCTCCTCAGGGGATACAGTGGGGCAGCTGTAATGTGGTGGCTTAATGGCTGCAACAGCATTTATTTACTGATATGGCAGCAGCATTAGTTCACACCTATAAGCTGGATTTCACATTCTCAATTTACAGATTACTCCAGCTCAGACAGGTTGAATGAGTGGCCCCAAGTCGCTCCCCCAGCGAGGTGAGCACCAAGCTCTTATTAATTAGTCACAAGGTAGCCTATTCCATTGTCCCAGGTCAGCAGGGATGAGAAAGCTCTGTGTATTTGGGGTCAGGGAGCCCAGCTCAGGACCTGATGGGCATCAGATGCCTTAGGCATCAGAGTCTAAACAGTAGATGAGGCTCAGTCCCAGAAGAGGCCAAGAAATAACTGCCTTATGGCAACGAGAAACCTCTCCATAAGCCTCAGGCTTCTTCCCATAACTATAACTGTGGCCAAAGACACCCAAGATCGCAGAAGCACAGCTGCCTCGTAGTGAGGACTTCGTTTGAGCCTATTAGGCTCTGTAGCAAATCCAAAAGAAACAAGAGTGTGAAAGAACAATATATCCAAAGATTGAACCAGAGGACCACTTGGAATTTGCTACAGTTGGCAAAAAAAAAGGAAAAAAAAAAAAAAGAACATCTGAATATTCTCAAATTGATTCATACCACCTGCCCTGTGTGTTAGCTTAGGAAAGCCAGGACCCCAAAAGTGACCCCACCAAAAGGTCTTTGACCAGGAGTTCCCATCATGGTTCAGTGGAAACGAATCTGATTAGCATCCGTGAGGATGCAGGTTTGATCCCTGGCCTTGCTCACTGGGTTCAGGAGCCAGGGTTGCCATGAGGTGAGCTGTGGTGGAGATCACAGATGCCGCTCAGATCTGGTGTTGCTGTGGCTGTGGTGTAGGCCAGCAGCTACGGCTCTAATTCAGCCTCTAACCTGGCAATCTCCATATGCCAGGAGTGTGGCCCTAAAAAGACAAAAAAAAAAAAAAAAAAAAAAAAAAAAGAAGCTCTCTGTCTACATACTACAGGGGAAAAAACTGGCTTCTGATGTTACAGTGTAGACAGGGCCCGATCTCTGTTTTGGACAGCAGATCTGGTTGATAAAGGAATATATATATCCAACACATTTCTCCATGGTTTCTGGAGTTTTGTGTTGGCCACCTTTCAGGCTCTTATTTCAAAGAGGAAAATAATTTAACTTTTCACTTTTGCTTGTTCAGCCAGGCTAGGCCAAGGGATTAGTAGGCAACTTGACATTTGCATTTTAACTGCCCACGATGTTAACAACTCCCCCATTGTTTTCCAGAATTATTGCCACGGCTTGGTTTCTAATCAATGTTCTCCCTCCGGGACAGTTTTCTCAGTCTGTCAACGGAGAAACCATGTGGGTTTCTCTCAAGAAAATTCTGTTACCTCAAAGTCACCAAGGACAAAATGGTGTTCTTTTACGAGGCCTTTAAAAATATTTTGATGGTGTTGCAATGGTTTCCTCGGACCCAAAGATGGAGGAGATGGGGCTGGGAAGTAAATGCAAGATTGAAACATGAACCGGAACAGTTGTGCTGCTAAGAGGCACCCTTGCTGGGCTGGGGCCCTGGCCGCCAGGAGTATTCCTTGCATTGGCTGAGGAATGTCAATTACCAGGACCATCTCCTCCCCCCCTCCCCCCCACCACTCCCTAACCTGGCTGGTTAACTGAGATGTTAACCAACCCTCTCAAAAACCATCACCAAGAGAGTCAGCAATGAGCAGTGTCCTGGTTTTCTGCAGACAATGAGAAGGGCTGGCAAGGAGAAGGCCACTTAAATACACAGCATTCCTGGGAGGCCCACGGCCCCTCCTCCCCGGCCCCTCGGGGCCCAGGCTTCCTGGCTGGCCCTCCAGCGCCACAGCTGCTCGGCCCCCTGACAGCTGAGGGCTTAACCAGCTGTGCTTGTTTCCGCTACATCCAGAGGTGACAAGGACAGCAGTTCCCAAGGGCTCAGAGCCAAGGCAGAAACACAAAGAGAGAAGGAGAGGAGGAGAGCCACGCTCCTGCGCCGGCTGTGAGCTCAGAAGTCCACCCATGCCTCCCCACTGCTGCGGGCTGTTGGTTCTTTGTGTTACCTGTTGGCTCATAGATTGAACCTCCACCTCATCAGTCAGAATTTAAACAAATCATGGGTACAGTGCTTTTTGTTTTAACAGCGAGGTATTCACTTTTATCCTTATGCCTGTGATCTCTGAAAGACAGCAGTGAGTGATGACTTGAAGCGAGATCTGAATTGTCTGCTCAGGAATTGAACCTGGTTCTGAGTTCCCTTTGCAGCTCAGTGGGTTAAGAACCTGGCTACTAGTATCCATGTGTATGTGGGTTCAATCCCTGGCCTCGCTCAGATTAAGCTACAGTGTAGGCCTGCAGCTGCAGCCCTGATTGGTCCACTAGCCTGGAAACTTCCATATGCTGGGGGTGCAGCCCTACAAAGAGAGAAGGAAAAAAAAAAAGAGGAATTGAACCTGGGAGCCTGGATGAAAACTAGGAATCCTAGCCACTAGAACAGCTAGAGGCTGAAACCAGAACCTGTCTCAGGGAATGTAAACAAGAGGCTGGATGTAAATGTCTACCCCGGAGCCCATCTCTTGCCTGACTCATCTATACTGGGCTAGTGACACTAAGGACAGAGAAATGGTCCTGTCTTGAAGGAGGGTCGAGCGGTGAAGCCGACACCATAAGCAGGCAAACAGTACAACATGAGGGCATCTGAAGACCCTGGAACCACAGGGAAGACGGGTCCACTGGGCCTCGGACCCATGGGCCCTGGCTGCTGCGGGCTTGGCGTGGACTCCCTGCTGTCCTGGGCTGGGAGCTGGGCCAACTATGCCTTAAAAGGGTGCCAGGCAAGCCTTTGCTCTGATCCTAGCCCCAGGTCTTCCTGGAATGAGCATGCAGTTATCTGCTATGTGTGAGTAGTGAAACTTGCCGTCAGAACTGCTTAGCAGAGAAATACAATCCTGGGAGCTGATGGTGAGCCTGAACGAGCCCCCAAACTCACACCAGCTTAAGATCCTTTACCAGAGACAGAGGCTAAACTCCGCTGTTTTAGCCGCACCCTGTCCAATCCTGTTTACCTAAAGCAGAGGACAAAATCAAGGAGGAAAGTCTATAAGTCAGCGTCTCATTTTGTCAGGCTCCAAAACATGAAGTTTCCACAGGGAGCCGGGTGACACTGTGGGGTCCTCTGTCCCCTATTGCAGCCCTCTCCACACCCCCCTTCCCATTAAAGACATCCTGGGGCTGGCCTGTCCACCAGCACTGTACCAGGACTCATCCCCACTCAGCCTCGGCGAATGTCCTGCCCGGCGGGGATTAAGGAGAATATTCACACCAGGGCATGTGGAATTTCAAGGACATTGCAATTCCCTTCTGAAATGGTCTCTGTCCTTCAGTGACAAAAAAAAAACAAGCTGGCTTCACAGTCTGATAAACAGTATCAGGCAGACCCAAAGGACCAGATTTAAGTAGGGGTGCTTCCCTGGCTGACATGGCCCAAGAAGATTTTAAAAATCGGGATGCCCAAGTTTCTCCTCTAGGGCTCAGTCCCCTGCCTTGGGCAACAGTGGAGTTCCAGACAGAAGCCACATGTGTAACTGGGCAGTGGGAGAGTCACAGCCACTTTGGGGGGCCAAACTTTGTGGCACCCTGCCAGTCTGGGAGGTGAGGGGACGATGCCATCTCCAAGCACAGTGCTTTGCCCAGATTCCTTCTCTCAACACTCATGGACACGCGATCACTGTTGACTGTGTTAGTTAAGAACATGATGGACATTTTAAAGAGCAATTGTCTTCCTCTGCATAAAGAATACATGGAAACCACATAAAGGAAGATGTAATGCAGTCAGACGAAGTTCAAAGAAAACATCTGTGGAGCATGTGCTCTGCAATAAAGCACCAGGAAAGAAATATGGACAGGAAGGCGCCTCTGCCAAATTATGAGCAGTGACGGCAAAATACACAACACCCCCAGGGCTTAATGGTACTCCAGGCTGATATGTGAGCACAGAGCCCACCCTGGGGTTCCTGGAGGGCTTCCAGGAGGAGGAGATGCCTGAACTGGGGCATGGAGGAGGGGTTGGTCAGATGGAGAGCAGGTAAAGCATGTTCCAGGTGATGGAACAATATAAACAAGGAAAGACTTGGTGTCCAGAAAGAGCTGGTGGGGGTTTCAGAAATCCTGACAAGTTCTACAGATTGTGCACCTGCTACTGCTGGAGCAACACTTGTGTGGAAAATGATGGCTGGAGAACCTGAGGGCCAAGGCTGGTTCCCAACTGCCCCCCCCTTCCTTCTCCCTCCATCGTCCTTAGATGCCACCCTGGGGGCATCTGTCCCCCTTCCCTTGGCTCTGTGTCACCCTTCATGCTGAAAGAGTTGTGAGACCAGGGCCAGCTCTGTGGACACAAAGCATACCCTCCCCAGTATTTTGGGGTCAAGAACATTGGCACTGAGCCCATCTTGAGTGGCATTTTTACAGCTTTCTCTCTACTTTTCTACAGTGGAGTGGAAGAGTCAAAACATGGACCATAGAGTCCTAGGTTCCAGTTTCTCCTCCACCTCTTCTTGGGTGGGGGACATGGAACACACACACAGCCCGGGTCCTCTGACTGCCCCATGGCCAGGGGAGGCTGGCCCTAAGGGGACATCACTCAGCACTTCTGAGCTTGCCTTCCACTCCCTTCTCATTACTTCTCTCCAGGATGCAGCACGTCCTTTTTCCTTTTTTTCTTGTTGGCTGCAACTGTAGCATGTGAAAGTTCCTGGGCCAGGGATTGAACCTGCACCACAGCCGTGATAACTTGGGCTCTTTAACCCACTGAGTCACTAGAGATCTCCCTCCACAGCCCATTCTAAGATGCCCAAGTCAAATAAGGTCTTTCAGGTTTGGTTTCGCCTTATTTGACCCAGAAGTTCCCACTAAGGCACACGCCAAGCAGTGAAGCCATGGTGACTTCCCTTGCAGGCATCACTCCCGATCAGCCTGTTGTCCTGACATCCTTCAAGACAAAGGAAAGCCTTCCCCTGAGGTTTCCCCATCCTTAGTTCTGGTACAGTATCTATCCCACTCCCCAGCAGAAAAGATAAGGATGATGAAACTAGACAAACAAAATCGCACAGCAGTTGATTTTCACAGAATTCACTTGATCCCTGGTCTTACTCTATCATCTATTTTCCAAAGATTTTACCATTTTTATGTCAAAAGATTTTGCGACTTTGGGGTAATCATTTGGTTCTAGGTAATTTCTTTTACAGTCAAGATGAAAGCACATTCAAGGTAATGAAACAAAATAATCTTAATACCCTTTCACTTGACAGCTAGAGGGCCATCTTCTTGATCTATGGGTTTTCCATGTAGGTAAATAATGACAGGAAATGTTAGGAGCAAGGCTGGTAGCAATGGGTTTTAAGCAATTTTTCACAAGGAATATTCAATTAGATTTCCAAAGGCAATGAGAAAATATATTCAAAACTAAAGGCATTATGCAAGGGTGGACTTAACATTTTTCAAGACAATTTGCACCTGTATTTTTCATTAGGGAAGGTGCAAAATCCTAAAAAGAAAGGGGCATGGCAGAAAAAGAGCTGATCTGTTCCAATCAGATTTCATGGTCTCCTCGGAGGATCTGGTGATTTGGTGCAGGCTCCCATCTTTCCATGCATTTCTCTTCTGCACAATGCAGACTGCTTCCTGCGTTCCTGAACTTCTAGCAGAACCAACTTCAAGGACAAACCTTTTCCTTTTCTCACCTTTCAATCCCACTCTGCTCTCACCTCCCCATGCCACCCAGCCCTACTCCTGAGCTCCCATCAGAAGGATATAATCTCTCAATAAACACCAATCATAGCTCAGGTTATGATAGTGACTTCATATCGTAGACATTAGAAATAGCCATTGTCCTAATTACGGTCGCCCCAGAAGTCAACCTGAAGATAACCATTGCTCTTTTTCTTGTATTTTTTTTTAAGCCCACGCCTGCAGTATATGGAAGTTCCCAGGCTAGGGGCTGAGTCAGAACTGTAGCCTCCAGCCTCAGCAACACCAGATACTTAACCCACTGAAAAAGGCCAGGGATCAAAACTGCATCCTCATGGATGCTAGTTAGGTTCATTATCGCTGAGCCATGATAGGAACCCCAAGATCACTATTAGACTGCAAGTAGTTCATTTGAGAAGTGACTCCAGGAAAGACCAGCAGAGGAGTAGAGAAGTCAGAAAGAAAAGGAAAAGAAGCAAGCCAATTTCATTATTAAGCAAATTACCATTGTTGGGCCACAGTCATGAGCATGACAACTATTTAATGTGACTCCCAGATGACCCCACAAGGAGGAATTATGTCTGAGGGGTGAGGGAGCTAAGATATTTATACACCAGGTCCCAGCAGCCATGCAGCCATTCATGGTGAATTCCCAGCATTTCCAGCCTTCTGTGTGAAAGTGGCCAAGTAGATTCCTTTAACTGCAGAAGACACTTAGGCAAAGAGATCCAGGCACTTGCAGTTGGAAGTCCAGCAAGCGTACACTGAGATTGCGAGGTCCAGGACATGCGGACAGAGCACAGGAGTGGGGTGGGGCGTCTGCCCCAAATCCTGCAGTGCTGACTTGTGCAAGCAGGGTCCTCCAAAGGCGTGGCTCACACCAGGTAGTAAGGGCAAATACACTTCATTTTGAGGGTCAGCTATGACTAGTGAGTAGTGGCTTTGCTGGGAAAGATTCTGTAGTTATGATAAAGATCAGTAGGAGAAAGAATCTGCAACTGCAGAGATCAACCAGAGATCTCTGCTGGAAAAAAGCTGGATACAGTCTGATGGTACAGGAGTTCCCATCATGGCTCAGTGGAAATGAATCTGACTAGCATTCTTAAGGATGTAGGTTGGATCCCTGCTTCGGGCGCTCAGTGGGTTAAGGATCCTGCATTGTCGTGAGCCACAGCTCACGTGTAGGTTGCAGGTGCAGCTCAGATCCCCCGTTGCTGTGGCTGTGGTGTAGGCCAGCAGCTACAGCTCTGATTTGACCCCTAGGTGGGGAGCCTCCATACACTGCCAGTGCAGCCCTAAAAAGACAAAAAAAAAAAAGTCTGGTGGTGCCTTGTCACATGTTTATTGTCTGAATCCTGGAATTCGCTCCTGAAAGCAGGGGTCAGGGGATGGAGGTTGGAGGTTGGTGGGTAGGAGTGGGGGAGCAGAACCAAGTCCCCTGTGGGATGCAGGGAAAATGCCAAGGGGGACATGAATGGCTGATCAGGACCCTGATGGAAGTACACCCTCAAATCAGAGTCCCTGCTGTCCTTCAGCATGGCCAGGGTAACTCACCCCACAGCTTCATTTTCGTGCCAGGATTGTATTACTTTTATTGCACTTCCTCACATCTCTGGGCAGAAGGAGGCTAATACGCCTAGAAACGAAGGCAAATGAGGTGGCTTGAAGAAGAGCACATTTTAGATGACGATCAAATATTTGGTGTGATTTTTAAAAGTTTAAACACAGGTTTGTCCTAGCTTAAATTGTAATCAACGCATTCATTTAAGAAGTATTTCCTGAGTCTCTGTCATGGGCCAGCCAATATTACATGCTCTCGGGAAATAAAAGGATGAATAAGGCATAATCCAGGCCCTCAAAAATCCCATAATCTAGGATAAAGGGAGACAGACACCTTATCAAGCTATCCTGAGAGAGACTGGGGGTTAGGAGGACAGACTCTGGATTTCAATTCGGACACTCACTAGGGGGACCTGGAGATGGCGTTTAATCGCTCTGTGCCTTGGTGTCCTCCCTTGCGATCCACCTCATGGGGCTGTTTTGGTAAGGTGAAAATGTGCCTGAGAGACAGCTGACACTCAGCCCTTGTTCACACTTTGCTTTCCCAGAAGAGCACAGACGAGCGGCGGCTCATTTCCTGTCTGCAGAATCAGGAAGACTCTAAAGGGGAGCTGACCCTTGAACTGCAGGAGCACAGACAGGATTTCACCAAGGGAAACGGGAGGAAGCTCACGGCAAAAGCAGAAGCACTTGTGAAGGGGCAGGGAGGGAGGCAGGGGTCAGGGTGGCAGCCTCTGCAGACTGCCACCCAGAGTAGGAGTGGATGTGATACTCTTTTTCCTCCAGGCAATGGACATGATCAAAACTAAATTTTTTTTTTTTTTTGGCTTTTTGGGTTGCACCTGTGGCATATGGAGGTTTCCAAGCTAGGGGACATATCGGAGCTGCAGCTGCTGGCCTACAACACAGCACAGCTACAGCAATGCAGGATCCGAGCCACGTCTGTGACCTACACCACAGCTCACAGCAATGCCAGATCTGTAACCACTGAGCAAGCCCAGGGATCAAACGCTCATCCTCATGGATGCTGTTTGAATTTGCTCACTGAGCCCAACAGGAACTCCCCAAACTGTGGTTGTAACTATAGTTAAAAACTGATTTTTAACTATATTTTTAAAACATGATTTCAGCAAAAGAATCTATGAGTGTATGTAAATTTCTATTCCTGTCTCTCTGGGATTTTCCAAATAAGCACTGAGTCTAAAATAAAAAACACCAACGTGGATTTCCCAAGTGCTTTCGCCCAGTTTGAATCCACACCACGGGGATGCTGTCATGGATTCCGTTTTGTCACCCACTGTCTAGAGCTGCCTTGGAACCCGGTCTCTGGCGAAACCCCCTGCCTTGATGAGTTCACTCAGCCAGATGCGGCAAACACCAAGTGCCGGGATCCCAGGAGTCTTTTGTCTGCCAACACATGCAGGAAAATCAGCAGCTTCCACTCAGGCAGCTCTGGAAATTCAGCTAACCCAACATCTTTGGGTCTGATGAACAAATTATGGCTTGCATTGACTTTGCTTGCAGAGTCCAAGATAGCAGAAGTTTTGTGGACATTTGTCTTTGACTGTGATTATACAGCACAGCTTACAGGGGGAATTTGAAAGTCAAGGTGAGGAAAAGGGAGCAGGAGTTTATAAAATACATCAATCCCAGAGGAAGATTTCCCTGCTGTTCTAATCCAAAATGGGCAACAAATGGCTCAGTTAGTCCCTGTTCTGTTGGCGCTAAAAGGTTGCACGGTCACTGAGCCCCTTGGGAATGTGACTTGCCCCCCATCTCCCAGCAAATTGCTGGCAGATCCAACATTTGAGTCTCCACTGGTCACTGTGGGGAAGAAGTTACTCTTTTTTGTTTTGGCCATGCCTGCGGCACTTGGAAATTCCCAGGCCAGAGATCCAACCGGCACCAAATCAGTGACCTGAGCCACAAAGTGACAACATGGGATCCTTCATCTGCTGAACCCCTGGGGAACTCCAAAATTACTCTTTCAGTTAATAAAACAATATGTAAAGGTAATACAATGATTTTATGTTTGCTCTCGCAAAGGTAGACCAGCACTGGCCAATAGAAATTACAGACATGATTTTCTGTTTTATAGTAGTCACTTAGAAGGAAGTAAAAAAAAGGGGAGGCTAATTTTAATACTGTAGTCAACATTTAACTTAGTATATCTAAGATGTTATTTAAATATGTAATCGATCTAAAAATTATTAATGAGTTATCTTGGATAAATACCATATGATATTACTTATATGTGGAATCTAAAATATGGCACAAATGAACCTATCTACAGAACAGATACAGACTCATAGACCTGGAGAACAGACTTGTGTTTGCCAAAGGGGAGGAAGTGGGATGGATGAGGAGTTCAGGATGCAAACTCTTACTTTTTTTTTTTTTATTTATTTTTTAGAGCCAAACCTGCATCATGTGGAAGTTCCCAGGATAGGGGTCAAATCGAAGCTACAGCTGCCAGCCTACACTACAGCCAGAGCAACATCAGATCCAAGCCGCGTCTTCGACCTACACCACAACTCATGGCAATGCCAGATCCTTAACCCACTGAGCAAGGCCAGGGATCCAACCTCATGGATACTAGTTGAGTTTATTTCTGCTGAGCCATAACAGGAACTCCCAAACTATTATATTTAGAATGGATAGGCAATGAGGTCCTGCTGTACAGCACGGGAAACTATATCCAGTCTCTTGGGATAGACCATGATGGAAGATAACATAATAAAAGGAATGTATATATATAGATGTATATACACACATATATACATATGCGTATGTATTGTAAATTAACTATACTTAAAAAATTATGAAGTTAGGAGTTCCCATCATGGTGCAGTGGAAACGAATCTGACTAGGAACCAAGAGGTGGTGGGTTCGATCCCTGGCTCAGTGAGTTTAGAATCTGGCGTGGCTGTGAGCTGTGGTGTAGGTGGCAGACCAGACGCGGCTCGGATCCCACATTGCTGTGGCTGTGGTGTAGGCCAGGGGCTACAGTTCCGATTTAGCCCCTAGCCTGGCACCCTCCATATGCCATGGGTAAGGTCCTGAAAAGACAAAAAGCCAAAAACAAAAAAACCCAAAAAAACATGAAATTATTAATGAGTTATCTTACACACTTTTTTGTACTAAGTCTTTGAAGTCTGGGGGTATTTTACACTTAGGGGCGCATTTCAGTTTGGAGAAGCCCATTTCAGGAGCCAAGAGCCTGTGGCTGGCACAACACAGGTGTAGCCCAAGGAGCTTCAGCTGCTCCCTGGCGAGAGGTTTATGAATATTCACTCACTCATTCAGTGAGTTATACAGGGGGCTCCAACTTTGTACTTTTCTCTGGATATGAAATAAACACATATTTTTTTGTGCAGGAGACCAGTGTTGAGTTGGCAAACAGAGGTGCAAGGTATGTACAAATGCACCTGTGTGTATATGCATGTATACAAAGTAATCAGTTAGCTTCCAGGCGACGTGAAGGAGGTTCTGAAAAGGAAAGGAACCAGGTCCTGTCAGAGGTCACGGCGATAATCCTTTAGATCATGGAGTCAAGCGTCCCTACTTTATGGCTCCAACAGCTGCACTCAAACCGGAGGCAGGAGAAGCCAGTCCTTTGAAGAACCAGCCAAGGGAAAGAATTCCAACTGAGCAAGGGATCTTAGGGAAAGAACCAGAAAAATACCAGTGTAGCTGGAATCAAGGGGCACCCCACGATTTCTCCACCATTTGTTCACATGTCACAGACAACAATCACATTTCCTGCTCTGCTCGTTTCTCTGCTGAAAATGGAAAAGGTTCATGACCTGATGGACTCTTGAGACCTGATTAGAAGGAACAGAATGATGACTCAAGGCCATGGGCAATTCCAAGGTGAGTGGAGAGGATGGCCCCTCTCAAGGCCAAAGCTACCCTTAAAAGCCATGAAGGGTCTGAACTTAAAAAAGGTGAGCTTTGGTCATGCAGTGAGGCCCCTCCCTATGAGAACCCCCACGCTCAGCTCAGCACTGGATTCAAGCCCCTGGGGAGTGGTGCCTGGCCTGCCTGGGAAAGTATGCCTCCAGATCTTTGCTCCTCACAGTCTAGAATCTTCTATCTCGAACCGGAAAGGCTGCAGGCAAACGTCTAGGGCATTCCTTACCATGGGGAACAGCCCCAATGACATCTTTTCAGAGAAATACATTGTCTCAACGTCTGGGGAAAAATCTCACATTTTCCTTGAATAATGGCTTCTCATAGTTTAATCCTTTTCCAGGAAACTTCCCTTGAGGTCTGATTGGATCCTTTCATCAGAGTTTAGCAGCCTACTGAGTGCCCTGAAGACAGAGAAGGGGCTTTAAAAGGATGCAGGAACAGGGGGACAAATGAGATTGCCGTGTAAGCCTCCTCTGCTTGCTCTCAGTGGAACACAGTGGAAGTGTATGTTAAAGTGGATCCTCATTTTTTCTAGATAAACATTCAGGCCCCACTCCACCCCCTTTCAACTCCTAGTGACTCTCTGTGGGATGATCTAATTGTCTTTATTTTCTCCATAACTTCTTCAGCTGTAGAAAGCAGAACCAGTTGCTAGAAATTCACCAACAGGGAAGAGTCTTTGGAAGATGGACCCTCTTTCCCACTAAATGGCACAAAAGAGTCACACTTCCCAAAGAGTGTCCTCCGTGTGCTCCAGGCACTGAGATACCCCTTGGGAGGAAAGACACATCAGGCCACAGAATGTACCTTTGATTTGGAAATCAAATTGCCCAGCTGCAGGATCCCAGAGGGTGGGAGTAGTGAGCTACACAAGAGGTAGGGTTTGCTAGGAGAAGACTGCAGCTGGGGAGGAGGGGGGCCCGTGGCTGAAGGGTTAAGGGGGAAAAGGGATGATTAAGGCCCTAACTGAGCTGGGGAGGGAGGGTGGAGCATGCCTGGCAGGCCTGAGAAGAATGTCAGAATGGGGCATTTGGGAACTATGAAGCCTGTGAAAACCTAAGGCAAGCTGCCAAAAGGGGAGACAGAGTTCAGAACTTCTTCTCTTTCTCTCTCTCTCTCTCTTTTTTTTTTTTTTTTTGGCTTTTTAGGGCCGCACCCGCAGTACATGGAAGTTCCCAGGCTAGGGGTCGAATCAGAGCTACAGCGGCCAGCCTACACCACAGCCACAGCAACACCAGAACTGAGCAGCGTCTGTGACCTATACTGCAGCTCATGGCAACGCTGGATCCTTAACCCACTGAGCGAGGCCAAGGATTGAACCCTTGTTCACGTGGATACTAGTCGGATTCGTTACTACTGAGCCATGATGGGAACTCCCATAACTTCTTAACGGAGTTAAAAAAAAAACTCCTCCACGTGTTTTCTCCTAAGGCCAGCCTGCAGGAAGTGCAAGCCTCTTGTGTCAACTCAGATGCAGCCTGCTGTGCATGGATGCATTGCCCACCCCTCCTCCATCAAGCATGTATGGTGGTTAAGAACACACACTGTGGAGTGGCATAGTCTGAGTCCCCACCCTGCCCTTTATTAGCTGTATAAACTTGGGCAAAGGCAGTCAACCCTGGGTGCTTATGGGGCCCTGATGCCAGGACCCATGTTAACAACAAAACCCATGGTTGCTCAACTCCCTTACACAAAAGCATGAAGTGCGTGAATGCAGTCGTTGCTCCCTATTTGTGAGTCTTACCTCTGCGGATTCCATCAACCATGGATCCTGCTGTGTCTCAGTGACCTTATCCATGAAATGGGACTACACGTGGTCCCTTCTGCACATGGTGTGGATGAAATGAACTAGCTAACATTGGAAAGCACTTAGATTACTACCCCCACAGAGGGGGTGATGGGGAAATACGAGATGCTGTAATTTCTGGTAGCATATTACTAGTGGTCACTGTAGACCTATTCCATGGTGTTATTTTCAGAAGCATTACTGTATCCTGTTAGCATATCTATTGTTGCTAACAGAATTTTCACCTTCTGCCTTGAAGTCATCATGTCTTCTTTTGTGCCAAAAGTCTTAATCGAAATTTGCTTCACCGTGTAATTTCTCATAATAGAATAGTTAAGAAAAATATGCTGTCCTTACAAGATGGTATATTAAGCAATTTCAAATGATGACAAAAGGACTTACATGCCCCAGTGGCAGCACGCCTTCAAAATAATAAGTGAAAAAAGGCAGTTGTAAAATTATGCAAATATGGTGATGACATGCATATAAAAAACAGACTTGAAGGAAAGACCAACATTAAGACAGTCTTTATATTAGTAACCTGAAACTATGGGTGCATTTTTCCTTTATTTTTCTAACACTTTGTTATATGATTGAATTCTTATATTTGTTAAATGATTGAATTACCTAGGCGTAATACTTACATATATTATAAAATAATGCACCATCCCACTGCTTTCCATAATACACATAAAAACAAGACATCTGTATAGAACCTGTTAGAATGATTTTAAATTCCCCTGCACAGGAGAGGGTGAGTTGTGTATGAAATAAAGGTAAAGAATATTCAAGAACATCAGGTAAAATGAACAAAAATCTTTCAGAAAGAATAAGAATCTAAGTCCTTCCATAAAAACATAAGTTTTCCTTAAGAGCTGAAATCAGCTGTCGGTGCTGAGAAAACACTGGAGGAACCAGGAGGAAATCTGAGGCTGCTTTACGTTTCTACTGTGGAAGGAAGGGCTCTGACCATGGAGGCTTCCCCTTCTCCCTCCTGCAAGCCTGCAGCAACGCTGCCAAATCAGGGCAAGGCGCTGATGGGACCCCTTTCCCTCCCCACCCAGCAGGTATCTCTTGGCATCTCCACCCCTTATGCTTGGCAGGGCCCCTCTCCCCCTCTCCTCACTCCCTTTCCCCACACAGGTAGGTTGGTTCATGGATGTTACTGGAAACCAGCTAAAATGCCTCCTGGCACTGGGGTCCCCAGTCACAGAGGGACTTAAGGCTATTCCTGGTGGCCAGTCCTGGTCCAGCATGGCAGTTCTACAGGGGCTCTGGCTTCTGATCGAGGACAGGGATTGACCCTGCATCCTCATGGATACTAGTCAGATTTGTTTCCACTGAGCCACAACAGGAACTCCCTATTTCTGTCTTTTTATGGAAAGTTCAGCTCAAGTTTTGCCCCTGAGATAGTTGCCTTAACAAACCCTTTTCTTTTCTTCCCTTTTCTTTCTTTTTTCTTTTCTTTTCCACCACAGCTTGATGTGGGATCTCAATTCCCAGACCAGGGATCAAATCCTGGCCACAGTAGTGAAAGCTTCAGGTCCTAACCACTAGAGGACCAGGGAACTCCCTTAATCTTTTTCTGAATCCTTTCTTTGGCATTCCAATCAGTGACGTTCCTTCCCCCCACCTCCCCTGGCTAGTATGTTATTCTATAAAGGCAGGAAAAGGTGCAGAACCTGATAAACCTCTGCACTTTTGTATCTAGAGGACTTCACAGCTATTCACCAAAACCCTAGTGACAACCAACATTAGGTCTCATCTAAACTCGGCTCTTTGCTTTCCGCCCGGCAGGCCCCGAGAGATTAGGCAACCTGGCCAAAGTCTCTGCAACTAAATGATGGATCTAAAACACAAACCATACTTGTCCAATAACACTAAGGTCCATGTGTACCCCAAATATATAAACATGTATAATTATTTTCCTTTTTTTTTTTTTTGTCTTTTTAGGGCCGCACCCATGGCAAATGGAGGTTCCCAGGCTAGGGGTCGAATCGAAGCTGTAGCCACCAGCCTATACCACAGCCACAGCAACATCAGAATCGAGCTGCATCTGTGACCTACACCACAGCTTGGGCAACACCGGATCCTTAACCCAATGAGCGAGGCCAGGAATAGAACCTGCCTCCTCATGGATGCTAGTCAGATTCGTTTCTGCTGAGCCATGATGGGAACTCCTCCTTTCTTTTTCTTTTTAAGAGGATTGACTGAAATTCCAAGGAATTGGCTATCCATAGGAGAGGAATTAGGGTCACACGGGCTGCCCCTAATCCCAGTGCCTCTCCTGTCACACCACCTAAGAGACCACCCAGGCTGTGCCCAGGGCTACTGGGGGTGGGAGTGGGGGGAAAGGCAGAGGGGCAGGCCCAGTCATCTCCCGGCCACCTTACTTCACATAAAACAAATTTTGTGAAATTGAGTATAAATCTTTGTAAATTGGATCACATTTTCAAGTGACATTTAATTTCAGCAACGTGTTCCACAAAGAGAAAGAAATGGGTCCCTAGACCACAAAAGAATGCAGGAAGCCATTTACAAGAATGCATTTTGACAAAAAGAATTAGGAAACATTTTAACACAGCCAATTAAGTGAAAGAAGGTGATAAAAATAGAGCTGAGACCACCAGAAACTGTATAAAGAGGAGAAAAAAAAGATTCATTTCATTGGAATGGCTCTTGGGATTTGCGCATGTGTATTTTTCTTTCTACACCAAAGCGAGCCTCAAAGGACTATTCTTCCAACAACTCTTTCCCCTCCGTGGCCTAGGTGGCTCCTTGTCTGTCACTTACTGGCCTCTTTGGGGACACCAACTCCTCTGGCGTGGAGCTCCTGTCCCAGCCTCCTGGATTCTCTGTGAGACTCAATACCAAAGAACAAAGAAAAGCAAGACCTTGGAAGGCAGTTATTTTAGTAAAAGAGGTGGGTAGGAAGGGATGTTTTTGCCCCATATGGACTCTAAGAGGTGTCTGACCAACGAGACACAGGCTGGGGTCCAGCAGGAAGTGAGCTGGCTGTCCTATGGTCCACCGCTTGAAGGAATTTTAGCACATGGGGTGTCGGGAATATTGGAACCCCTCGGCTTGTGTGCAATTTCCTCCTGCTCCAGTGCCACTTCTGCTCAAAATGTGAAAATACCTGAAGCTCATTGACGGACGCTGTCTGCCTCCACTTCTGCGCTGATTCCCACCTGCCTCTCCAGAGCCCGAGTCCTAAAGAACAGCCCATCCCCCAGACCTGTGCTCCTGGGGGGTGAGCCAGTGTACGCAGTCACGCTGGAACAACCCATTTCTCAGCATCCACTAACTGCATCCAGGGGTCAGGAGAAAAACAGCTGATTAACTCAATTCAGCCTAATGTCCAAATGATGAATGACTACCTAACCCTTTAAGCATTACATGCATTTGGGGGCAGGGTGGGTCCTGACCCATGACAGCTTTCTGGTATAGATCAAGAGAGCTGTGTCCCCAGCAGGCTCACGCGTGGGCAGGCTCATCCTGACGCCCAAGGACCTGGGACCCTCCTGTCCTCTTCCTCCACTGAAGAGTGGGAGTTTCTTCCTCAACTCCAGGTTACGTTCCAACCTGGATCTGATAAGTGGCCAGGGAGAGAATTGCCTTTTTGGTCTTTGTTTTGTAAACACCACCTGTCATCTCCCTGAGCTTCAGTTTCTTCATCTATAAAATGGAGTTCAATAATGCCCCCAAGGATTATCTCAAAGATGGAAAGAGTAGGGGGTAGATAAATATGAGTTCCATTCTGCAATAAATCCAGTGTTCGGGAGGTACTCAGATCTCTTAGGAGAAACGTGCTTTTGAAAAACAACCTTAAGAGACAAACTCAGTTGTTAACCTGAGCATCTCTTCCAACCTTTTCTGAACCCAACCTGTTGGCCCCCTCTATCCTCCCCATACATAGATCGCACAGTCCATTGTGGTTTGCATAGAACTGGTCTTTTCATTTCTAAAGATGAGCATTTAAGCCAAGCAGCTTCTTCTCTGCCACTGGACAAGGAATGGGTCCAGGGATGTCTTTTGTGGTTCTGCTTGGAACAGAAGTTCCTTGCAATGAGAATAATAAAAGCCTAGAGCTGTGAGGGGCCACCCACAGGCCTGTCCAACTGAGAGTAAAGTTGCCCTAGAAGGAAGCAAAGCTGAGATGGAGAGAGATCCACATCCCTAGAGACTGGTGGATTGTCTAGATCCAACCATGCCTGACACTGGACCTGCCCTTGCCTTTAATTACACACATCTAAGAATTCCTTTCTTCCCTTTCTCTTTGTCTTCGCTCAAGGGTGTTTGAAAGATTACAACCGGTTTTAAAACGGAAAGGTTATATAAAATCCGCAGCCCACTACATATGTACACTAAGCAGTGTGGATTTAAGTCAGTGTCTCTGAAGTATTTTTATTGAGGCCACCTACTAACCAGAAGAGACTCAGTGCTTCTGAGGTTGGCAAGCCCCTAAATGTTAAGATCTGTGGAGCCTTGTGTTCTATGCTATAAAGTGGGAATTTCGCATTTCACTTAAAAACAAAAACGTTGTGTATTGTTTATTACAAAAACATTTAAAGTTATAAGTTATATTGCCTTCATTTCGCCTCCATCCTGCCACATGTAGGAGGAAAACTCATGCCACTTATCCCGTGGACCACTTCATATCCCAGAGGTACGTGTTACTAAATTTGAGATGCACACACTGGAAGAAACCAAGACAGGGCAACAGGCCATGAATACTCAGCCCAGGAGTGTCGGCCTTCAGAGAAGTCTGTCCTTGCATCTGTCTGATCACCTATACCAGTGTCATTGCAGGGGTGACTTTGAAGGGACACCCTTTAGATATGGCCCCTGCAATGACATTGGCATTGATGGTCAGATCCTGTAATGCTCCTGCTGTGTGACAGTGACGACAGAGGGAGAGAGAGCAGGGGCCAGGCTCCGTGAGAAAATTTGCTGGAGAATAAGATCAGCAGGACAGAACTGCTTAAGAAAATACTGCATTTCATCTCTTCTTAACCTCTTCAGGGCTCAAAACAAAGAATAAGCAACATATTAATGAGGACAAGTCATGATTAATTCTGAAAGCGAGAATTCCGCCCTTTGCCAGCAGTTCTCTCATATCTTGGATAGTTGCCTGTTTGGCCTCCATTCCTATTTTTTCTGTTTTTCACTCTTCCCTCCTTCATATGCCTTTTCTCTGAGTTTGTGCTGTGGCTCACCAGACACAAAGAAACCAAGTTGGAGGTGGAGCAGGTTCTATCCTTCTAGAAGGATCCATGAACTTAACCTCCCTTTGCATTTTCATAGCTGCACCTGGATTGGCCAGCCTTGCCAAGGTTGTGAAGTTTTCTGTTGACAATCATAACATTTGATGTCACGTGGTAAACACACTCCAGTAGCAAATGTTAACAACTTCACGGAATCCTGGAGGCTGTGATGTTTTGATTAAATAAATAAGAAAGTGTGTGGGGTGGTGGCATTAGGTGTCCTTTGGGGTCAACAGTGACATGATAAGCCTGCGAAAAGGCTTACTTACATCTAGGAATTATTCAGGAGAGCACCAGGGTTTTGACCAAAAGACATATAAGATTTGAAAAAAATATATTAAGTTGAAATCCTTTACTTAAAATGGAATAAACTGTGCTTGACATTTCAAAAATGCTGCTTCGGCAAAGATAACGGTACTAAGGTTTCCAAATTTAAGGCTGAGATAAAACACGGAGGCTTCTTGAGATTTCGAAGTATAGTTTAGAAGCTTGAATCCAAAACTCAGTTTCTTGGAAGATGCTTGGTGAAGAAAATATTTCTCTTGGCATAAAGTGCTTCATTTTTTCTTAGAGAAAAGTTAGAAAAAAGAAAAGGCTGAGGAGGGCCAGTTTGCATAGAGGGGGGCTGAAATAAAAAATAACAAACAGTCCAAACTCATTCCTTTTTAGCTTCAACAAAGTGGGAAGGAACAAGTGAAGAGAAGTGAAAAATGCTTTGATCAGAAATTATTTGAGGAGTTCCCATTGTGGCTCAGTGGAAACGAACCTGACTAGCATCCATGAGGATGCAGGTTCGATTCCCGGCCTTGGTCAGTGGGTTAAGGATGCAGCCTTGCCATGAGCTGTGGTAGAGGTCGCAGACGCAGCTCGGATCTGGCGATGCTGTGGCCGTGGTATGGGCAGGCAGCTGTAGCTCCCATTCGACCCCTAGCCTGGGAACCTCCATATGCCACGCGTTCAGCCCTAAAAAGACCAAAATATATGTATATATAAAAAAAGAAAAGAAAAAAATGATTTGAAAGCAAAAGCCCTATGAATTCTAATCAAAGAGATTCTGAGAGGGTTTAATATTATAGATTAAGCATCTTTAGCACTAGAGGGGGCTGGAGACGGAGCAAATCCATCAAATTTTCGAACTGAAGAACAGAGGCTGTGTAACTGGCGAGAGATGGTACCAATCTCTAAATCAGCAAAGGGCCCTGAGGGGCACATCAGCTTAAATCCCCTCATTTCTGGTTTTTCAAGATAATCTTCAACACGGTTTCTCTGGATGGTAGGGGGCTGATGGGACTCCTGTGTGAGTCAAGTGTCTGCCCGCCTACGTGCTAATGCAAACATCCAAACATCCCGGTCCTCTGAGAAGAAACTTTTAAACGTGTCCAACCTCATGGCTGGCTGTTTCACCTTCACTTTCTTCACTTAACAGAGAGGTGGGAACCTGCCTTTCTGGTTCTGGCCCCAGCACGTCTCTGGAATAAAATCGTAAACCTAGCGATGGATGTTAACAAGAGAAAACTGTCAGAACCTCAACTATGGTGTTTGGAACCAGCAGGTCTGGTAAAGCTCACAGACGCTTTCAGGAGATAGTCTGGTTTTGAAAATCTTTTTATTTGACTTGAGACTGAAGGTTCATCTCTTCCTTATTAAACTGAAAAATGAAATGGTACCAAATGACAGGATTACCGGTATCATAGGGTGTTAAATGTTCTCAGACAAATCTCTCTCCTCAGTTTAAACTTGAATCCCCAACATGCTTATTACTTTAATTTGAGGAGTCTCCAAATCTGGTGATTTTCTGAGCTCTGCACCCTTCTGAGGAGCTAGGAGCAGCTTTGTCTGACCACAAGGTCCATCTAGTCTGCAGCACACGTCAGAAACAGGCTTTTGATGTTCCATAAACACGCCGCCATCAAATGCAACATCCTGCAGCAGTGAATCTGGTGTCTGTCTTTGCAGACGGATGTATAAGTCTTTAATTATCGAGAGTCGGAGGAATAAGAAACTGCAAATAACGGAACATTTTTCTGTGTACAGAGCTAAAAGCCAAGGGAAAGAAAACACAAGAATTTTGAGATTTTGGCCAAAAGACCCTTCCTAGCTCAGGCTTCAGGCTTGGTACGCCTGTGGGTCACCTTCCTTTCTGTTTAGAGCTGAGGTTTTAAGGCTCGCTCACCTCTGTTTCCCCACAGATGTCAGGTCCAGATGCTGCATCAATCACTTATCACTCTCAAATATCTGTGTGGACTGGGTACCATCGCCATGGGGTTCAAGTTCTAATTTGGTTCCCAGGTAGGTGCTGATGTGCTCTGTGAACCACCAGAAAAAATGAAGACATGAAGCACATCAAAAATTCTCATTTAAAAAATATTGTTTTAAAAACAAATGTAGAGGTGTTCCCATGGTGGTGAGTTAAGGAATCTGACTAGGAACCATGAGGTTGTGGGTTTAATCCTTGGCCTTGCTCAGTGGGTTAAGGAGCCAGCGTTGCCATGAGCTGTGGTGTAGGTGGCAGACGCAGCTCGGATCCCGAGTTGCTGTGGCTCTGGCATAGACCAGCAGTTACAGCTCCGATTAGACCCCTAGCCTGGGAACCTCCATATGCTGCAGGAGTGGCCCTAGAAAAGGCAAAAAGACCAAAAAATAAAAAATGAAATAAAAACAAATGTAGAGATATCACTTATCTTCAACGTATTTGCCATATATCAAGAACATTTCTTGAGCTACCTTTTCTGGAAGTGATATGAATATAAAATGATAACATCCCATTTCCATCCAATATTTAAAAAGAAAAAATATATTCAATATAAGCAAATTCAATATTATAATGTTATATTTGCCAAAATGAAAAGCATGCTTGTTATGACTGTCCCTGAAACTCAGCACCACAAAAGAGACAAACACTCTTCAACCTAAGGACCAAAGAATCAAAAAGAAGAAATAAAAAAAGAAAAGAAAGAAAGGGAAAAGAAATCTGCACTAAAGTAGATTGCATCTGCAGACCTCCTTTTCCAAGCACTCAAGTATTCATTTCTTCGGGAATATACCAACTATTAATTCCTGCAATCCCTGCGGACCTCCTTGTGGAATATTCGGAGGGATCAAGTATTGACCTGAGAATTTAGAAGCACGCTGCCCTGAGATTTTTTTGCCCTGACTCATTGATTGGAGGGCTGGGGATCTAGTAACAAGAAACATGTCAGCAAAGATTCCAAATGACCTCAATATATCCCTTCCAGAAGCTTCCAGCTGCTAGGAGATAAGCATGGCAAATTAGATAAGGATGTCAGGGGTTTCATGGTAATGATGCCACTGGACAAAAATAGATGGAAAGGTGGTTGGGTAAGTCGTTTGAAATCTCATTAGAGCTGCTCTGTGACAAGGGGTTTTCACAGCGTCTATCCTGAACTCCATCTGCTACCAGTTCAACAGTTTGCAATGAAACATTCCTCAACTTTGAACATTCTATCAAATAGCCATGAGGAGATGGGTCCTATTGGAGGTCCAGGTGGCATCTTATGATATTCTAAGTTGTCAGATGCCCTGGGTTTATCGCTTGAGTTCCATTTTATTAAAGATCATGTACAAAAAAGTCTTTCCTTTAAAATACATTTAAGATATATTTAATTAAAATGAGAATTGACCTTGAGAGCAGTTGTTCTTCCCTGGTGTGTTGGGGTGAATACGCCAGGTATTTGTCATCACTCTAACAGGTGCTGGTTGTTCTGTCCTAGCCAGAGTGTGGTGGGGTGAGCCACCCCGGGAAGTGCTATTTATTTAACTTGTCATGGAAAATAAAATTGAGGTTTAGGGGGCCTCAGTGGGAGAGTGAACTTTTAACTCGGGTAATTCAAGTAAGCCAACTTGTGAAACTACTTCTTTGGCCTTAAGATCAAAATCAGTTTGCTGTATTGTTTTTCCCTTCAATAAAATGCTTGGAAAATCTATCCTGGACCAGACTATGAGCTGGGCAGTGAGTTGTCTCTCATCTCTGGAAAGAATTCCTGATAAATACCATACTGAGAGTAGCGTTCCTACATCAATTTTTCTCAAAACACTCCAGTAGACTTAGCTACTTAATTTTTGCTCTAGGGAGAGAAAAAAAAAAAGATGACAATATCAGGATGACCCCTGTAACCAAAATCACTCCAATTAAACGAAGCCATGATAATTTAATGCCTTCTATCTTTACAATGCTGTTAAATTTCCACTGGAAATCCTTCCATTTTCTCAGTTGTTGGGGCAGTTTTGATGCTACTCATGGTTGCAGAAATTTTCATACTGGAGCTTACAAGCTCCTGGAAAAGGATATCCGGTCCAGCAGCCACTTGAACACTGTCAAAGCATTCATCGGTTTGAGCAAGATCCTAACTCTGCTTTGTATGACCTCCAATTTTTCCCTTTAGAAATGCCTTCATCTGCATCAAAAAGACAGAAAAAATTCTGCTCATTTTCTGTGCGCCAGATAGTTTATTTTCATCCTCTCTGTAATCTTCCCGCAAAGACTATGACTTATCATTAAACTTTTAATTTATACATTCTGAAAAGGAGAATGGTGACAATGCCAGTTTTTGTAATCCTCTTTTCTGGCATATTGTTCTTAGCTGCTCCTCATTTTTTTTTTTTTTTTAAGATTTTTCCCTCCTCTCTGGGTCTCATTTTTGGTAGATTCTATTACAATTCCTTCAAGTTCATTGATCTCTTCTTTTAGCATCTAATCTGCTATTAATCCTATCCAGTAATTTTGTAAAAATATCTTTTCCTCAGACCTTTGAAGGCACAGTTTCATTAATGGCTCTCATTTCATGTTTCTAATTAGAAGATTGGTGCTAGTCTGTTCTCAGTCCATTTTGGAGACCTGACTTTCTAGAATTCTCTATCCCCAATATTTTAGTTGTTGTTTTCATTAGCCTTGGTTGTTACTTCGTGATTCCAATCTGAAGAGTCCTGACTTGTTGCTGTTTTTCTTTCTTTTTTTTTTTTTTTTCTTCTTTTTAGAACCGTGCCTGTGGCATATAGAAGCTCCTGGGCTAGGGTTCATATTAGAACTGCAGCTGCCAGCCTACACCACAGCCACAGCAACACCAGATCTGAGCATCTGGGACCCACACCACAGCTTGCTGCAATGCCAAATCTGTAACCCACTGAGTGAGGCCAGGGATCAAACCCACATCCTCATGGATACTAGTCAGGTTTGTAACCTGCCGGGCCACAGCAGGAACTCCTAAAGAGTCCTGTCTTTTTTTAAAATCGCCAAGAATTTTCCTTCTGTTACTTCTTTATTTATTTCCTCTCCTCAATTTTTTCTTTATACCTGGAACTGCCTTTCTTCTTTGGTTTTTTTTTTTAGCACCACCTCTGAGGCATATGGAGTTTCCCGGGCTAGGGGTAGAATCGGAACTGTAGCCGCTGGCCTACACCACAGCCACAGCAACGTCAGATCCCAGCTGAGTCTGTGATCTACTCCACAGTTCACGGCAACGCCAGATCTTTAACTCACTGAGTAAGGCCAGGGATCAAACCTGTGTCCTCATGGATACTAGTCAGATTCATTTCTGCTGAGCCACAATGGGAACTTCTATAGTTGGAACTCTTATTGGAAACGTCTTCAGTGCCCTGTATCTATCCGTCACGGCTTTTCACTTTAATTTTTAATCTCTGTTTTCTGGTCAATATTATAAGATATTTCCTTAACTTTACCTTCCAGATCAATAATCTTCCTCCTCCGTTTTGTCCAATTTTAAAATTCAGCACATCCACAGATATATGTATGTATGTGTGTATCTGACTTGTTCTTTGTTTCCCTCAAAGATCTGACTCTTCTTGGTCGTGTGTTATTTCTTCAGTTATGTTTTTCTCTTTTTCTTCCTCCAATTAATTTTATCCCATTCACTTCCATCATCCATATGGTCCTTAATATTTCTGGGCCGCTGGTGGGTACACTTATGGTCACATAGTTTTAAAAATATCCTTTTAGTGATTTCAGAGGGACTCTGATTGCAGGAGCATGGGTGTAAGTGCTCTGTCTACCATCTTGAGTGGGAAATCTTGGCTGTAATTCTCAAACACAATGCATTTATTTTTAAAGCCTCCCCAGTTTGTCTACCTGGCTTTTTACTCAAGGACACATCTTAACGTGATAAATGTTGTTCAGGGATTGTTGGGTAAAATCTGTTTCCCTTCATAAATATTCTTGTCTCCTTTCCTGAGCTTTCAGGATTGACACAGAACCCCAAAACCAAACAGCAAAAGAAAACTTCTGTTAATTGAACATCTGTCTTTCTGTCTTGAGGCACATGTTTATACACTCTGCCACATCAGCATTCTATAAGTGCAATCTTCTGCTTTTCAACATCACTGAAACTTTTTAATACTAACTACTTGAACGTGTTTTCTACTTTTCTCTTCTTATCTTTTCATCCTAAATATGAAAAAAACATCAAGTGACATTTGAAGAGAACCATGACAAGTTTACGGGAAGAAAATATGGCATCATTTTATGTTCGTTTATTTTCTATTTCTTTGTGTTTATCTTATTTTTATATCCTTTGAAGATTGGATTAACTGTGTCCTTTGAACACTGGGATTTCTACCAGATGAGCTATTTAATTAACCCACAAACCTTCATGGGACATTTTGAATGAATGGATCATCCCACAAATTAAACGGGCAAATTAAAAGTGATTTTTGGTATCAAGAGTTTGGAACCTAAAATTCTATTCAGTTGATCGATAACATTGCAAAATAGTTAACCTTGCAGTTGGTTATCTGAGCCTTTATAGTCTCCCAATGTAGCTGAAGCAAATATGACCCAAAAAGAAGACGAAAAGTAGAGAAAAGCCTCCAGCTTGACGGGCAATATTAGAAATAGCTCTTGTACCCTTTTCAGTAATTCAGAGGCAAAGTTAAATGATCACACTCTACAAATACATTTGGTTCATTTTTTATCTAGTATAAAAAAGAAAACATTCTAAAGAATGCATTTTATTTCCAAACTTTTTTTTTTAACCTCTAGAGATTAAGAGAGATGGTACCTTCTGCATTAGAATGAACCATTTTGGATTACTGCCAAATGTATGGAGACACTAAAACTTCCTGTGCTTTACACCATGGCACAGTCCAGAGCACTCAAACTTAAGGAATCATTTCCATTTATCGACCTTTCATCTTTGTGAATTCTTCTCCTGCACGAACATATTATCCCCTAATGAGGATATTACCATTTTACTCCTTCCTTACCTAAAGGCTGTTAAAATCAACTGAGCTACTTAATTATTTAGTTCAGAGAAAACACCCGAATTGGAAAGTATTTTCCGTCTGCAGTCAATTTTAGAATTTAGAGCTACCTAGCTAAAGCTTAAGAGAAATTTACCAAAAGAACCTCAAGATGCTAATTATCAGGCTGTATAATTTACATAGATTTACATATACATTTCAATTTTTCTGAGAATTGATGGCGTACAGAGTGATGAGAGTACTTACTGGGGTATTTTAGGATTTTCCCCCTGTGATCAACCCCAGCAGAGCATTTATTTCAAAAATGTGTATTTGTTCTAATGAAACGTTTCTCCAATAGACATAAATGTTATTATTTAGCATTCACAAGACTATACAGACTAATTCTTTAATGGTGAGAATGGTAGTCCAGTGGGTCTACATTCATCTGGACACAGAATCACATGAGGGTCTCCATGACGAGTGGGGCCTGGGCCCCTACGTCCTCTCAAAGCCCCAGGAGTCCCCTTCAGCGCAGCTGGGCAGGGTCACCAACAGGGCACAGATGTGGAACTTGTCACATAGCATTTTACAAACACTGCAACACAAAATCGTAATAGAGTTCTCATTAACAAGCTTCAGCAGGGGCAATGTAGTAAGCATTTTTAAAATTAATGAGCCCCTTGGACAATCCTTATTATAATGAGCATGAAATCCAGATTGCACCTTCTTCCTTCCTTTCCTCCCTTCTTTCCTTCCTGTTTCTTTCCTCCCTTCTTCTTTCTTTCCAGTCATCCTTTGGTAACATCCAACATGATATGTGATTCCCCTAGCTGTCCTAAGGAATTAGGAAAAAGTGTCCATACATTTTAATATTTTTGTATTATATATTTACATCTTGTATTATTATTGCTTTTATGTCTGATATGTTTTTACATAAAATCTAATTAAATTCCTCTATGTTCCCAGGTACACTAGGTAGGAGAAATGTTACTTCTTTTTTTTTTTTTTTTTTTTTTTGCTTTTTGCTTTTTAGGGCCACATCTGCGGCATATGGAAGTTCCAGGCTAGGGGTTGAATTGGAGCTGCAGCTGCCAGCCTACACCACAGCCACAGCAACAGCAATGCAGGATTCAAGCCAAGTCTGTGACCTATACCATAGCTCACAGCAATGCTGGATCCTTAACCCACTGATCAAGGCCAGGGACGGAACCTGCATCCTCATGGGATACTAGTTGGGTTCATTAGCACTGAGCCACAATGGGAACTTCCTATTATTTCTTTGTACAGATGATAAGATGTATGCTTGTTAGTTATCAAGCTAAGGAAATTTAACACTAAGAAATACTAAGGGCTTCCTAATTCTCTGTCTTTTCACCCTTTTCTCATTACATTGACTCCTGATCAGAGTGGTCTGAGATTGTAGTGCCTGCATTAGACACAATCACAAAAGTAAATTTTTTCAATATTAACATTTCTAATCATTACTTTATAAACAACCAAATATAAGGTACACTGGCTCAGGCCCAGGACAGCCACCAGGAAAGTGTCCAGTTGCCTGTAACTCTGGAAAACAAATTTTGGCCGTTTTTATTTTGGCTCTATAAATATAGATACATCTTGATCTAAGAAAGAAAAATGCACCAAGATGCTTTTGACACTTGAGCCTATATTAAATATTCACCTTCAGATGATCACAGCACAGTTTCTTCATCGACTTCATGTACATGTTTTTTCCAAAGCCACTGACAAGGGTCAACTGATGATTATCAAGAACATGCATGTCCTCTTAATTGAGGACATGCGTGTAAAAAGAAATCATAAAATTATACTTAAATACCTCTTGACGAAATTAAATATCTAACCCTTTCAGGTAAATAAGGAGAAAACTTCTCATAAAGAAAATCAGAATTATGGAACAAGGATGTACAGTGGATGTGTTATTTGCACCTTTGAAAGCTGAAATAATGGCTTAGATCAAACAAATTTGTGCCAGTCACTGAGAAGTTTTCTAAACATTAACTTTGAGGAAGAGTTCAGATGTTCTTTTAATATTCCTATTTTTGCCCCTAAAATTATGTCTAAAAAAATTTCCTCCACAAATGATATCAAGGAGAAACACTGAAATAGTTCCAGCCTTCACCAGCATGCAAACCAGTTAGTCCACTGCATCTATTGAAGGCCAGGTGGCTAATTGTCCCAGAGTGGTTTATGTTGCCAGCATCATCCTGCTTTTCCACGTGATCATTTTGGTACCAAATTTTGTATCTGCAAATGGATAAATTATGAATATAAATTGGAAGTTCATACTGTGTCAAATTAACACTACGTGTAGAAATGAAATGTTTTACCTTGATGTGCATCCAAAGCTTACTTACAGATATAAAATTAGTGAATTAAAACCAGCAGTGTCCCTAAAAGTTATTTCAGTGTGTCATGTGTCATCACTTCACACATGTGGCACCAAGACCAGTGACTTTTGGGGAGTGTGTCCGTAGCAATTAAATCTTTTCATTTTACATAGCGTTTTCTGAAGTGTGTTCTGTGAAATTTTAAAATGTCCTGTGTGGGAAGCAAAAGGTAAGGAAAAAAAAAAAAAAGGAAGATTCGATCATGAAAGATTGGGGAATACTGTTTTCCTTTTTTAAATACAGTGCTTTTAAACTCTAATGATCAAATATTCTTTCTGGATCATCAAGAGGGCGTCACAAAGTGTAGCATTTCCCAAATGTATTTGATCTCCTAGGACCTAGTAAAATGTAGGGGCTGCTTTAACAAATCAAAACTACACACTTGTTAAGATAATTGCCATTCCCATATCCATGTTACCATAATTATTGCTCCTAACTTATACCACAAGCTTGCCCGCATTCCAAGAGCAAAACAAAGTTTACTTATCTCCTAAGTAGACAGTGGCAGTGGTTTAAAACATACAGCTAATTTCTCCAGGAACTTTTCTAGAAACAGATATGACCCCAGATTAGGAGTGAGCAGGTTACGTGAGGTAGTCTGGAGAGCTGTCTTCCCCACCAAGCTGAGCTCATTTACATACCTTGCTTCAAACAATCACTTCTATGCCCAACCTGTCACAATCTTACTATAAATGACTTACTAGGTAAAGCCTGGAGGCAGCGACTATGAGGCACAGAGCCCTTTGGATAGGGTTTACTTACTCAGAAATTAAGTATCAGGCAGACACTGGTTAATTTCCCATTATATCCACCCAAGGATTTTGTCCCATGAACCACTTGAAAGTACACACTTACCAAACTCAGATAATTGTCTGTCCTGCTTCCCAATCCTATTGAAGATAAGCTTCTTCTCACCCAGATCAATCCAATGCTCCTGAGCTGATAGGTTCCTGTGGCCCCAGGGTGGACACAGCAATGTATCCTCATTAGGGGTCTCTGGAGATAAATGGGTAACTGCTTCCAAGCTGTATCCTGATGCCCTTTAAAGAATCAACTTTCTGGAGACATAATTTACATCCAATAAATGCAGCCACTTCAATGGGTTTTGACAAATCATACATGTAATCACTACTCTGATGAAGATTTAAAAGTTTTCTATCACCCTTGTCCCCTTGGTCATCAGTCTCTTCACCCCTCAGCCCATTGTAACAACTGATCTGTTTCCTCTCCCTACAATTTCCCCACTTCCAGAATATCCTATAAATAGAAGAACAGAGTATGTACTCTCTGTGGGTGGCTTCTTCTGTTTAGCGTATTTTTAACATTTTTAGGCTGATCAGTTTTGCATATCTCAGCAGTTTGTTCATTTTTAGTGCTGAGTAGTATTCCACCACATGGATACACTACAATGTGTCTATTCACTCACCTGCTAAGGGACACTTGGGGTGTTTCCAGTTGAGGGCTAATATGAATAATGTTGCTATGAACATTGGTGTTCAAACCTTGGTATTGCCATATGTTTTCAGTTCTTTGGAGTGAATGCAGAGGAGAGGAAGACAGGGTGATACAGTTAAGAGTGGGTTTGATTTTCTAA
The DNA here is from genome assembly GCF_054392235.1 of Sus scrofa. Classification (NCBI taxonomy): domain Eukaryota; kingdom Metazoa; phylum Chordata; class Mammalia; order Artiodactyla; family Suidae; genus Sus; species Sus scrofa. Next base: position 105,204,142 of record NC_139388.1, on the reverse strand, counting down.
AACTTACCAGTTTTCCAAAATGGCTCTACCACTGTACATTCTCATTAGCAATATATCAGAATTCCAGTTGTTCCACTGGAGCACCATTAATAACCACTCCTTACTGATACTTAGTATTGTCAATATTTTTCAAGTGAATCTTCATTTTCTTTCTTTTCTTTTTTTTTTTTTTTTTTTTGGTCTTTTTTGCTATTTCTTTGGGCCGCTTCCGAGGTATATGGAGGTTCCCAGGCTAGGGGTCGAATCGGAGCTGTAGCCACTGGCCTACACCAGAGCCACAGCAACTGGGGATCCGAGCCGCCTCTGAGACCTACACCACAGCTCATGGCAACGCCGGATCCTTAACCCACTGAGCAAGGGCAGGGACCGAACCCGCAACCTCATGGTTCCTACTCGGATTCGTTAACCACTGAGCCATGATGGGAACTCCGAGTCTGCATTTTCTGATGGCTAGTTTAGCATTTTTCATTGCTTATTTTTAATTCCTATTTTACCTTATTTAGCCTTATTTTTATTTCCTATTAACCAAAATTTACTTTTAAAATGTTCAGTGCAAAATACATTTCAAGGAGGATCAGTCGCATGAGGTCAAATGTATTTTAGTTAAACAAAAACAAAAAACAAGTTCCCCTAAAGATATGGAATGGTTGGGAAGTCCTGTTACCATTTTTTGTCAGAGATTTTGCCCCCATCACTGGAAACAAATTCTGACCTCCTGCCACAAAGTGCAGGAGAATCTTCCCAGATAAGGGGGCGGGGGGCGGGGAGGGAACAAAAAGACATTTATTTATTTCACCAAAGCCTGGCTGTCTCCAGTGGGTAATTACGGGAAAGGGACAGTTACCTGCCCAATACCCAGTCTCCTCTTATTGCTTTGTAAGAAAACCCTTCTTTTATTCAGGCTGGTGATGTGACTGCATTTCCCAGATCTCCTTGTAACAAAGTACAGCCTTGTAATAAGCACTAGTCAACAGAAGTAAGATGAATTTTTGGATGGGATATCCAAGGAGAATGTTCAAGGAAGCTGTTCCTCATTTTGCCCCCCTCTCTTCTGCCTTCTCACTGCTTGGACAGCAGATGTGATGACTGAAGCTTCAGCAGCCTTGGGATGATCTTGAGGATGGAAGGAATGTGAAAAAGATGCAGTTAGAAACACAAAGAGGAAACCCTGGGCTCTGAGGAATTTGTGGTGCTACCATTCTGTCCCTGTTTGCCTAACTCAACTTTCACAAGGTGAGAACAGCTTTCTGAGAGAGCAATGCTTATACCACTGTTTTTGGGGGTTTTCTTTTTCGGAGAAGCCTGGATTAATTGTAAGTGCTACTGCCAGCAGAGAAGACGCAGGAGCACCACCACCAGCTGCTGGGACCTCATCCCTCCCCAAGAATTACCAGCCAGCGGCAAAGGGGCAGGACGAAAGCAGCTGGAAGCAGCAAGTAGCAATAGCCACTCTGAGCACAGCAAGGAGGTCCTGATCCATTGGCTGAACTTGTTTATTCCAGCAGAGAACTTTTTCAGGCAGGACACTGTGTCCGTGAGCACTCGGGCCATCTGAAAAGTAAGTAAATCATTAGACTTATTTCATAAAAATCATTCCAGGCAGTCAGCATGGTTTAAAGAACATTGACCCAACAATCGAGAAATTGAGGTTCCAGTACTGTTTCCACATGTAACCAACTCTGGGAAAATTGTTTCTGTTTTCTAAGCAGTAAGTAAATAACTCCATTATTATCAGAAGTGTTAATCTTTAATGTGATCTTTCTTTTCTCTCCAATGATAGTCTATGACACTAGCTGAAGGTGACCAAAACACAGTGGTGAGGAAAAAAGCCTTCGCAGCAGGCAAAACAAGCTAAAATTAGGATTTTTATGTAATACCCTATGCTTATTACATATATTTGTATATACTGTTAGACACTAAGGTGACTTGAGGATGGTGAAAGGGACTACAAAAAGCTTATTTTGGAATTGATTCTGTTCCAGTAGAACAGTAATTATGAATTAGCCATAAGGCCAAAACTCCTCTTTTCTTTTCCATCGTCAACACATTTATTCTGTGTGTAGGCATAGCAGAGTATCTGTGTTAGACTGCAAAAATGGACACAATTCTTCCCCTTTCCTTATGAGTCTGCTCAGGCTATTCTGCTTCTGCCTCGGTCAGCCCAGATGGCAGCCAGCTGCCTATCTTACAGCTGATTACAGACACACAAGTAAGAACCAGAAGAACCATCCTGATGAGCCCAAATTGCTGACCCACAGAATCAGGAGCTAAATAAATAGGGGTTGTTTTAAGTCAGTAATTCCAGGATTGTTTGTTATTCAGCCACAGCTAGCTGATACTTATTCCTGTGACTATTTGGAACCAACTTTCCATATGTGTCTTTTTTCTTTCTTCAAATACAAAAAAAAAAAAAAAAAATAAGGAAGCTTTTCAGTACATTTTCCCCAGAAAAGCATCATGCATGGAGTGACAAAACAATGGTAAGAATGACAGTCTCTTCTGTGCCACCTTAAGCCCATCAAATTCACATCATATATATGTGTGTGTGTGTGTGTGTTTGTCTTTTTGCCTTTTCTAGGGCCGCTCCCATGGCATATGGAGGTTCCCGGGCTAGGGGTCGAATCGGAGCTGTAGTCACCAGCCTACGCCAGAGCCACAGCAATTCGGGATCTGAGCCGTGTCTGCGACCTACACCACAACTCACGGCAGCGCCGGATCCTTAACCCACTAAGCAAGGCCAGGGATCGAAACCCCAACCTCATGGTTCCTAGTCAGATTCATTAACCACTGCACCATGATGGGAACTCCAAATTAACATCATTTTTATTCTATGCTGAAGCAAATACCTGGATATGGCTGTATTTTTCATTTCTTTATAATGAGGTTTTATTATTTTTTAATGCCCTGGTCAGCTTTACTGTGAGCACGCTAGTCCAGTGTGAATGTCATTGCTGTACACATCTGGGCTGTGAGGTTTCAGAGTGAGTCATTATTCACCACTGTCACCACCCTGCAAAGAATGATGGTCACTAGCAATCCATTTCCCAGCCTGCACTCCTGATGTGGGCTTACCCCCGGATGCAAAAAAAAAAAAAAAATAGCAGCCTACTTTTATTTGCAAGTTTCAAAGTTAATTGTAAAATAATACGTTGTCTTCCGCTGAAATACCTGAGGTCTTTGTGGGTAAGTCTAGGCTAATGAAATAATCTGCTTTCTGATGCCCCACCTCATCACGCAGACCACTGACAGTGACTGTGGGGGTCTTATCTTACAGATTGGGAGCCTGTAGAGGTGGATTTTAATGGTGCTATGAAAACTCCTTGCTCTTTCTCAAACATCTATCTCAGGCTTGTCACCATGGCTGGATTCACTCCATTAGTGAATTATTATTTCTTCCGATTTTAAAGGTTTTTTTGATGTCAAGGGTTCCTTATTAGAGTTAAATCTCCCTGGCATCCCCACTCAGCACATCTGTGGGAATTAGCTGAGAGCGAGTGAGGAGGGAGACCCCTGAGAGGAGGAGGGAGGATGGGTCCTAAGAGAGGTGGGGGTGTCTTTTCAGGTACCTACCAAGTCCTGGGGAGGATTCCCATTCTCAACTCTAGAGCTTTCCGCTGGAAGCCTCTGCTGATTCCTTGCTACCACCTTTCACATTCAGCAAATGACAGTTCCTTCTGTTCTTTGAGATGTTAGTGTTCCAGAAGTAGTGCTTGGGGAGCAGCTTTAGTTCTCTGTTGAGTTTTGCTCGTCATAGAGTTTCCTAAGGATTCTTAGAGGTCATCTCTTCTTTTTTTAATTTTTATTAAAGTATAGTTGATTTACAGTGTTATGTCAATTTCTGCTATACAGCATAGTGACCCAATCACACACACACACACACACACACACACGCACATTCTCTTTCTCATACCATCTTCCATCATGGTCTACTCCCAAGAAATTGGACAGAGTTCCCTGTGCTGTACAGTAGGACTCCATTGCTTATCCATTCTAAATGTAATAGTTTGCATCTACCAACCCCAAACTCCCAGTCCATTCCACTTCCTCCCCCTTCCTCTTGGCATAGTCTGTTCTCTATGTCTATGAGTCTGTTTCTGTTTCGTAGATAGGTTCCTTTGTGCCATATTTTAGATTCCATACATAAGCGATATCATACGGTATTTGTCTTTATCATACGGTATTATGTATTTTAGATTCCATACATAAGTGATATCATACGGTATTTGACTTACTTCATTCAGTATGATGATCATGAATTGCATCCATGTTGCTGCAAATGGCATTATTTTGTCCTTTTTATTGCTGAGTCGTATTCCATTGTGTATGTGTACCACATCTTTTTAATGTCCATAGACAGCTGAGGTCATCTCTTGCGATGCTCCTGCCATCCTGATTTCTAAATCAAGAAGTAAGAATCAAGGAGCGGAAGTGACTTCCCTGAGCTCTGAGAAGCCCAAGCAGCTGCCTGGCTCCTCTCCTTAAAGACCCCCCCGCCCCGCGCCACACCCCCCCGCCCCAAGGATCCTGGGATGTAGAGGATTCTGGCTTGAGATTTCGAGGGAAAGAAAAAGAAAGAGAGAAGGGAGAAAGAAGGAGTGAGGGAGAGGAAAGAAACGAAGAAATGAAAAAAAGGAAGGAAGAAAAACATCTGTTTTAACAGGAAAAAAGGCATTAAGAGTACAAATGCTTGCCAGATCTTCAGCTCCTCAAAGCTGATGGAAACCCCCCTGCTCTGGATAATGGTACCAGTGAGCCAGGAGGGCAGGTGGGGTGGGTTTGTACTCCAGTTACAGATTTGTCAGGTTATGGCAAACGGAGTGATAGTCTCCATTTCCTTTCCCTTCTTTTAGGTATAGAAATCTCTAGTGTGAGGCTAGAAAATTAGAGAAGTACATCCACCATTCTCCCCAAGGATGCTTACAAGCCACCAAAAGTTTCTCCTTGCCTTGTTTGACATCATTTTCTTGTGAGTCAATATCACCTGAGCTGCCCATCACTGGCTACTGTGGCAGCCGGATGCCCCTAGGGGGTGCGGCATCTTTGCACCAGTGGGCTAAGCTCGAATGGCAGACAAGATCTTGACTCCCTGATCCCTTCCTGAAATGTGGGAAAGGTAACTAGGCTTCCTATTGATATGGTTCGAGAAAGACAGCGATCAAGACTTTGAAGACCTACACAAATCAAGTTAGAAAATGACTGTCCCCCAAAATGCAGTTGGGTTTGATGCGCAGATGCTGATGGGAGCCTGGACCCAGCATGGAACCCAACCTGCAGCTCCCCCAACACCTCCCATTCCCACCACCACCACCGTCCCCTTCCCCTCCCCCACTCACCTGAGCACCTCGCATCGCAGGGCTCTGGGGTCTGCAGTTCTCGCCCTCTGAGCCTCATATCAAATACTGTTTTTCCTTAAGAGACAAAAGGGGGAAGTTGTTAAACATTTGGACTTGATGCCAGAGTGCCAGTTTCAAATCCAGCTATACGAGCGGGCAATTCCAGCTCTGTGTGCGTTTTCAGCATCCTGAGCAGGGAGGTAATAACACAAGAGGACCTGCCTCATGTGGTCATCTCGGGATTCAGCCAGCACAGGGTGCAGAGAGCACAGCAGTTCCCAACACTGACCACAAAGCCAGCTAACTAGTAGTTGTTCATGTTAAGAGTCCATCTGTTTAGGTGGATTTATTTATTTATCTTTTTGTCTTTTCTAGGGCTGTTCCAACGGCATTTGGAGGTTCCTAGGCTAGGGGTCTAATCAGAGCTGTAGCCGCCGGCCTACACCAGGGCCGCAGCAACGCGGGATCCAAGCTGTGTCTGCGACCCACACCACAGCTCACGGCAACACCGGATCCTTAACCCACTGAGCAAGGCCAGGGATCGAACCCATAACCTCATGGTTCCTAGTCGGATTCGTTAACCACTGCACCACGACGGAAACTCCTCCCTGTTTAGGCAAATTTACTTTTGTCTCCCGCATTCTCCAGAATTCCCTCTACCTAGTATTTAACTTCTGCTGGGCTCGTTGGGCTGTTCTTCTCCTTGCTAGCCTGTGCGTCTCTTGAAGGATGACTGTTCTGTCTCTTTCTTTTAATTTTTAGAAGCTAACACAGTACTTAGCACATAGTAGGCCCTCTAAAATATTATTTGAATGAACGATATAACAATTTCATAATACAGAATAAAGCCTAGATTTGGGGGGAGAGGAAGGGGCATACCAATGGCAGGCAAGAGTTCCCAGGTCAGGGACTGAACCCAAGCCACAGCAGTGACATCCTTGGATCCTTAACTGCTAGGCCACCAGGAATTCCAAACCCAAATTTCCTTTTTTTTTTTATGGCCACACCTCTGGCATATGGAAGTTCCCAGGCTATGGATTGAATCAGAGCTGCAGCTGAGGCCTACACCACAGCCATGGCAACCTCTGCAACCTAAGCCACAGCTCACAGAATTGCCAGATCCTTAACCCACTGATTGAGGACAGGGGCCAAACCCGCATCCTCAGGAAGACAACCCCTGGTCCTTAACCTGTTGAGCCACAATGGGAACTCCCCAAATTTCTTCACATGGCATTCAGATTCCTCTAGAACATGACTATAGCATCACTTCTTAATCCCCTCTGCCCCTTCTTACCTCCACAACTCATAGTCCTTCCATGGACACACCATGTGCTCCTCACTGCCACACTGTGTGCTGTTTCCACTCTCATTATCGAATGTCCTCCCCCACCTCCTCTGCTTGGTGACTTTCTTTCCTTCCTAAGACTTTCCTTGAATGCCACCACTTCTGTGAGTTCCTCCAGGCTCCTCCAACTCCTCAGGCAGAATGTATTCCTTTTTCTTTTTTGGATGTGTTCTCCGAATTCTTTGTTCTTTCATGCAGCACATGTGAAAACAAATTGTGGTTGGTCACATGCGTGTCTGTTGTTCTCCCTCCTTCAGTTTGCCAATCGCTCCTGGAATATGAGCGTGGAGGCTGCTAGATATTCAATAAATATTTGTTAAAAGTTAATGCCTATGACTTTGCTGCTTTGGCTGGTGTTTACGTTTCTGTCTGCCGCAACTACTCAGGGTTCAGGAGGTCACATCTCCCAGCCTCGCTAATCAAAGGCATGCAACTAGGTGTTCTGGGCTTGGAGGAGTCACAGTTCATTAAACTTCATCCGTGGTATTCGGTGAACTGTTTAATAAGCCAGGCGGTCCCTGTACTGTCTCTTCAAATGGGAGCCAGTGCATCTGAAGGGTGTTCACGGGGGCAGGAACCACCATGTGCAACATCTTATTGGAAGTTCTCCTTGACTTATTTTTATTTACTTATTTTGGGGGGGAAATATTATTTTCACTCATGCCAAACTAAAATCGATCATTGTGTTCACATGGGAATGCAGACCACTATAATACGAGCAGTCTCTGTGAAAAATAAGTCAAAATGAGTCAGGTATTTTCATCTGATATTACGCATGAAGAAGATACCACTGATGTTAGCACTACTTCCGAATTACAGGAGGTAGTGATTAGTTGGCCTAATTTATTAAAAAAAATTTTTTGAACAAATTCTTGGTGTTTGTTGGTTGTTTTTTTCGACCTCACCTGCAGCATACGAAAGTTACCAGGCCAGGGATCGAACCTGTGCTACAGCAGCAACCAGAGCCCTAACAGTGCCAGTGCCAGATCCTTAACCTGCTATGCCATCAGGGAATTCCTATTTTTTTTAATTTTTTATAATTTTTATACAATTTTAAAAGTTACTTTCCATTAGCTGTTATTGCAAAATGTTAGCTCTATTCCCCATGCTGTGCATACATCCTTGAGTCTGTCTTACAACTACCCTTGCATCAGCCCTCCCCCTCCCTGCATCACCCCTCCTCCACCTCCCCAGTGGTAACCACTAGTTTGGTCTCTGTATCTGTGAGTCTACTTCGTTTTGGTTACTTCCACTATTTGCTTTCCAATTTATTTTTATCTGTTGGAGTTTTTCTTCATTCTTTCCATAGAAGGAGGGATTTTGATATTTGTTAAGAAACTGTAGGTTCTTGTAGGTAGTTTTTGTGTATTTCCTGGATGGGTCCTAACACTGCCTTGCAAAATAAATAGATTTGTTTTTTTTCTTTTGGCTGCACCAGCAGCATGTGGAAGTTCCAGGGCCGGGGCAGTGACAAGACCAGATCCTTAACCTACTGGGCCACAAGGAAACTCCAGCAAAATAAATCGTTGAATAGCTCAGATGGATGTGAACCTGAGAGTTTTTGTCAGTGTGGACAGCCAGGTTCAGGCATGTGAAAGAAAAGGAATAATGAGTCAATCTTCCCTAACTAAGGAAGGGCAGTGGCACACCCGGTGTGACCACTGAACTCTCTCTGCTGCCTCTTCTTTTCAGTTGTCACGGGTCAGAGACCAAAGCACCTGACATGTCCCAGCAACTCTGGTCCCAAGCCTCTGTCTCTCTTGACTTTCACGCGCCCCCTCCTCCTTCGAAGCTGAAATTCTGCATCAAAGCGTTTTCAGGGTTATTATCTTCTTGGTTGGGCTTAGCCACATGAAGCCAAAGAAGAAACAGGTAATCCTCTTCCACGTTCTCGGAGGTCTAATTATTGCCAGGCATCTCTTAGATCAAATCATTAAAGTTATGTGTATTCACATGTGCACACAGACACACGTAGAAGAAAGTGCATCACTAAGGTACGAATGTAAGAAGACACTTAGGTACTTGGCATTTCAAAACTTTTTTTTAAGTGTTAGAGCTTTGTACGAAGAAATATAATGTGCTTTTAAACATTACTTTGCATTGACGTAGATGTTAAATAGAGCTTCCACGTCTTGACTTTAGGTATGAAAATGAAAACTAATATCCACAACACGAAATAGATGGACACAGTATCTCTTTTCAGGACAACTTCAACTGTGCATAACCAGACCAGGATACCTGTAGTTTCAGATTATCTGCCAGTGGCACCATTACCATGTAAAATGGCAGAGATGTGACTATTGCAAAGGTTCTGAAGTAACCATAGTTTATATTTCCAAATGTTGGCTTTCCAGACCCTATGAACAAAGCTAGAGAGATTGCAATTATGCAGTCTCATTTAAATCCTACCTTAACCCTATGAGGGAAATATTATAATTCTCCTATCTCCTATTATAATTCCTCATATAGATGAAGAAGCAGAGGTTCAGAGAATTTCAAGCAACTTGCCCAAGATGACACACTGGCAAATAAATCTGAATTCAGATGTGTCTGGTTCCAAAACTCAAGTAGGCATAAATCATTTTACAATGTTATCTCCTCCAATAATACTTGTTCTTTATTATCTGGCACCTTCCTTCAAACTTTCAGACTCTATAAACAAAGCCAAACCAGTGTATAAAGAGGTGTCTCAAAGGACTTCATGAGTTAAATGTACTTTATCTTTGATACTATGTCTTAAAGAAAAAAATTATAAAGATATAAACTTAGAGTTCCCTGGTGGCTCAGTAGGTTAAGGATCCGACATTGTCACTGCAGCTGCTTGGGTCTCTTCTGTGATGCAGGTTCCATCTCTGGCCGCAGAAGTAGAACATGCCTCGGACTTGGCCAAAAAAAATTAAAAAATAAAAAGATAAACTTAAATGAGTAAGTTCAAAATATATTTATTGCCTTTACTACTGTGACTTATACTAAACTTTCTTTGCTCATGTGCCGACCATGACCATAATCCCATCATTGATTTTTGCGTCTTTATCACTTCATCTCTGATCTGTTTTAAATTCTGCCTCCAGGTAAATCTTCACAAAGCATGATGCTCTTCTCTTCAAAAATCTATGGTTTAAAATTCAAAGTTCAATTCTCTAATCCCTCTGAGTAACTAGAGTATGTTTTTATACAACTCATGTGATGCCTAGCTCCTACCTTCTTGTGGTTTAGCAATACGTACACAATTTATATTTCTTTACAGAATGTAAGCAATTTAAGGATTGAGCCCTTAAGTATGTAGCCAAAGTAAACACTTGGTAAATAATTATCAAATTTGGAATTTTCCACTAGGCAGCAGAAAGTGCATTATTTTTATTGTGTAGCTGGTTCTTCAGATGAGCTCAGCTCAGTTACAATGTACATTCCTGAAAGACCCAAAAACCTGCCACCACTCATCTTGGTTATTTACCCAAATCTCCTGTCCTCCTTTATTTCAACCTCCCATTCCTTGGTCTTTGCTTCCACAGTCCCTTGGCTTCAGCCACTAAATCCTACCTTTGGCCTTTCTGGATTTGATGCATATTTAAGCTCCAATTGTGATTCTCAAACTCTGATTCTAGCCATGCCCAGTCATTGTCAACTGTCCTGTAACCTGTCCAATAATGGTAAGCATTCCTTCCTTCAGGGTCTGGCCTGTGGAATGAACAAACACCTAAGCCAGCCTACCTGAATTCCTGCCAAAGAACGTAGATCAAACCCATTGCCTGAAATATTTAGAGTACTTAGGACTCACTATCCATGAGTACTGAAGGGGTCCACAGAAATGGGCTTCTCAGACGACCAAGTGAGGGTTGATCAGAATGCCTTAGAAAGTGGGGAGGTCTAGAATTGAGGAGAAGCCTGCCCATGAAACGTTTGCCCTTCTATCCTTGATGGAACAGAGGGGCTTCAGCAGTAGCTTGTCTGTGCCCCACACAGTGGAGCAGCAGCTGTGTTTCCTTGAGAAGCACGGGCCAGCTCAGCCATGTACCCCTTTGCATCTGCTTTCCCTTCCTCCCTGCCTCACTTCCTTCTCCTTCTCTTTCCCCTTCTTCTTCTCCCTCTTCTTCTTTTTTTCTTTTCTTTTCTTTTTTATTTATTTATTTTTTTGGTTATGCTACAGCATGCAGAAGTTCTGGGCCAGGGATCAAACCCACACCACAGCAGTGACCCAAGCCACAGCTGTGACAATGCCATATCTTTAACCACTAGGCCACCAGAGAACTCCCTCACTGCCTTCTTTCTCTCACTCTTGCTGCCCTGAGCTTCCACTCCCAGACAGAACACTGGCACAAGAGCTTTACCTTAGGTTCTGAGTTTTAGGAACCTAGGCTAAACAGATTCCCAAGGTAGAGGCTTTGATAAGGTCATTCTTCATCTCAGGCAGTGGTATAGCCTTGTTTCGCACTTTCCTATAAAAACAAACAAACAAACAAAACTTTATTACTAAGAGCATTATTACACATATTTTCTTTAGAAAAAGGAGTTGGTAGCAAAATCTGTAGCTGCACCTAAGAATTTAACCAATTTAACCAATTCAGTTAAAAAAAAACAAAACTACAGGGAGTTCCTGTCATGGCACAGCAGAAACAAATCCAACTAGTATCCATGAGAATTTGAGTTCGATCCCTGGCCTCGCTCAGTGTGTTGGGATCCAGCGTTGCCATGAGCTGTGGTGTAGGTCGCAGACACAGCTCAGAACCCACGTTACGACTGTGCTATAGGTTGGCAGCTGTAGCTCCGATTAGACCCCTAGCCTGGGACCCTCCATATTCGGCCTAAAAAGCAAACAAACAAACAAAGGCAAAACAAACAAATGAACGAACAAAACCCTACAATATTTGAAATGATAGCATTCGAATTAAATTGTCAAATGTGCACATGTCTTTGGCAAGCTGGAGAGGTAGTTTAGTTGAAAAAAGGACACCGGAGGATTGTATTAGGTAGTGTCTAAAAGATCCCCACTCCGAAATTGTACACTTTAGACCATGCAAACTTTTAGTTTCTTAGCATTTTTGTTTCTAAGCATTTCTGAAAGAGTCATTCTGATTTGAGAAGAGAAAAGGGAACAGAGAAAAGGAGGCAATGCCGACAGAATCCAGGGCTTCTGGAGCCTGGGAGCTACTTGGTACTACATGAGCTGTTGTGCGAGACATGAATACATCTCTGTGCAGCAAGAAGCAGATTTCCTGGTCCCACAGTGAACAGAATTACAGGGAGGCCTGAAGAGCCTGAATGTGAATGATTCAGTAGCCAGAACTTGGGTTGTAGGGACTGCTTCTGACAGGGGGACTCAGAAAGTGTTAGGACCAAGGAGCTGTGCTGTTGTTATTTTTTTAAAGTTAATGAATGCTCAGAGTTCCCTTCGTGACTCAGTGGTTTACGAACCTGACTAGTAACCGTGAGGTTTCGGGTTCGATCCCTGGCCTTGCTCAGTGGGTTAAGGATCCGGCGTTGCCCTGAGCTGTGGTGTAGGTCGCAGACGTGGCTCGGATCCCACGTTGCTGTGGCTCTGGTGTAGGCCAGTGGCTACAGCTCCGATTCGACCCCTAGCCTGGGAACCTCCATATGCCAAGGGTGCATCCCTAAAAAGACAAAAAGACTAAATAAATAAATAAAGTTAATGAATGCTTTTTAATTTACCTCTTTACAATAAGTATTTGTTACTTTTCATTTTTTCTCAGTCATCAGGAACGTTTGGATTATTATCATTGATTAGGAGGCCTTCTCTTTCTTTTTAAAAATTAATGTGCTTTTAATTGAGATGTAAGTAACATAACATTGTATTCATTTTAGTTTAGTGTTCGTTTAAGTATAAATCAAATAACAATTGGATATGCATATATGTGACCAAATGGTCGCCACAGTAAGTTTAGTTAATGTCCATCACCACACAGTTACAAATATTTTTCCCTTTGTGATGAGAGTTCTTACGATCTACTCTCTTAGTAACTTTCAAAAATACAATACAGTGTATTGCAAACTGTAGTTGCCATGCTGTACAGGATATTCCCAGGACTTACTTATCTTATAATTGGAATTTTGTACCTCTGGCCAAACTTCACCATGACCTTGACTCAGAATGTGTGAGGACCAAAGGATTTTTATAGCAGAATCCAACCTCAAAGCAGAGAATCTCTCCTTGGGTAACACACAGCTCCACTCCGGCTAATGTGTTGCTGAGAGTAATTTCATGGAAACAGATGCAATTAATGATGAGCCTTGCAGGGATTTCTGTAATCCTTGTAGAGTCTTCGATTGCTAAGACTATACGAATGGTCGATGGAATGCTTGCACTTCAAATCTGAACACTGAGAAATCGCAGCATGAGCTGAAAGATTCCCAGAGTGGAGTCCTGTGCAGCCCCACGTTGCGTGCTTATCAGTGGGGAGTAGGAACCAGGTGGGGTAAAGTCCTGAATACAGAGGGAAGTCAGTTGAAGCTCTGAGCCCAGATTCCCTTTGCTACACTTAACGGAGTGTTTTAGCAAGAGACAGTACCAGACCCACAGCACACAACATTTACAGGCTGCTTTTGCTTTGCTTCATCGAGTAGCTCTTTGATGGGAGAGGAAATCTCAGTTTCCAGAGCAGGGATTGAACCTGGAATGCAGCAGCGAAAATGCCAAATCCTAACCACTAGACCACCAGGGAACTCCCAACTTTTACAGTTGTTGTTTGGAAGTAAGTGCATGTTTGAACTGTATACCCTTCATTCCGTAAGGTTATGTTAGTTCTTTTCATTTCTCACTTAGCTCTTTTGGTCCCTTTTATAGAATTCCTAGGGAAAGATCTCAGCGGTGCTGGCTGAGTGATGATCATGCAAAACAGGAGGACCCAGCTGGTTCCCTGTGCTCTGAGCTGAGGGCCAGGGCAGACCTAGCAGAGGCCGAGCATAGAGCCCCTGGCCTAGAGGGGCCTGGATGAAGAGCACTGAGTGGACAGTTGTTGGAATAAGCATGCTGTTCTCCTGCTCAAAGAAGCTGGGAGGAAAGTAGTCAGAACAAGGTTGGTTGTAGAAACTCACAGCTGGGCTGATGAGGAAGAGGGAGGAAGCCTTCGGTACACGGAGAAAGGTCAACTGATCAAAATACAGACAGGGTGGCAAATTGCCCAAGTGGAAAACTGTCCCCAGGAGCCAGCCAGGATGGAGCCACTGAGTGACTTCTTTGCAAACACAGAATCCAGAAATCCAGAAACATAGCATCCTAAGAATGGACCGAAACTTGGCATCGTATAGAGCTCAATTCTCTCCTATGTCGCGTCTTGTTTCATGAGCTGGAACCGCTCAGGAACCAACTTTCGCATTTGGGGCAAATCCCCAGGATCGTTAACATTCAAGGGCTCTATACTAAAGTGGTGTATTACAAACAACCCATAGCATTAGAGCAAACAAACAAACAAACAAAAAATCCAAAGTCATATGCCATCTCCTCTTTTACCCCTAATTATCTCAACAAATGGCCAAATCGTCGGAAACCCTCCCTTTAGTTGTCTCTGCACTACAGAAAAGAGAAAATTCATGGTTAGAACAATGAATCCCTAGCTTAAGGTTAATGTAAACCAGAATTTTAAAACTCCTATCGCTTCGACGTTACTGAGCTAATAAAGAGTTCTAATTTGGAATTGCGTAACCCTCTAGGGGACCATGGGATTCAGACACTGTTCTTAACCAGAATTAGGTCTCATCTTGATCATTTCTTTACTCCTCTTTTCAGGTATGTGGTGGAGAAGCCTTGGGGCACATTACCAGTCCCCAAACAGATGGGCTTTTCCTTTATTGCCCATCCACTTGGGTAGGAAAAGCACAGCTGCATCGAGCAATTGGGTGTAAAAGATTTCCTAAATACACCCGTAGCTTTGCATCTGTTCTTCAGCAGGGAGCTGGAACCTGGAGCCGCAGGCTCCTAGTCCGCTAAGGACAAAGTGCATCTATTCTATTTGGGTCTTTAGCACTTGGGTGGCACAGAGGTGCTTATTAGCGATCACGCCGACCTCCAGGAGCATTTCACTCCATCCGGTCCTTGGCTTTTAGGAGCCTTCTGCCTTCATCAGGGGTAGGGTACACTATTGTAACAAACACCCCTGAATCTCAGGGTCTCAGTGAAAATATTTAAATGCTAATTTCTCCCTCAACTCAGACACCAAGGGGCAGTGGGATCTGGAGGGTGGAAGGAGCCCGAGGGTATCTCCTAGACCTCTTCTGTTTTTCACCCACCCTTTGGTTGGAGCCAGGATTGTGTTGGAAGATTTTTGAGGTCAGGCCTGTAGGGGGCACCCGTCATTCTGCCCAAGTTCTGGGTCATGAGGTTCTGGGTCCGTGTGCAGGTGAGGCTGAACTGGGCGGTGGGGCCTAGAGCCTAGAAAGGAAAGGAATTAAGACTTGGAGAGAATACAGCCGTCTCCCTCTCACATTTTGTAAGTCCCTAAGTTTCCATTTTTGGTATATGCGCAATTTTTGGCAAAAAGACTATTTGCTCAGAATTTATCCCAGTAAAGAGCAATTCAGTGTGGACCTGTGATTCTAAGCTTCCAAAAGGCTCTGCCTTCAGCATCAATACCTGTTACCACTTGTGATTCCCTTAAGGTCTCGTTTGTGTGTGTTTCTCAAGTCAGTTCACAACCAGGTTTAAACCGCCTCCATCAGAGGAACGACTCACTAGCTTCTGGGTGTCTGGGAGGTTGGACAACAGAAGGTCGCGGGATGGATGTTAAGAGAAAGTGGATTGTTGAAGCGGTGTTTGCAGAAACAGGGAGTGCATCTCATGTTTTCCATGAGCTGCTGTGGACTCCTGCCAATTGTTTCCAAGAAGGAACATGGCCCTGGGGTGGTGAGAGCATCTGCTTGTTTAAGACACACAGAGAGCCTGACTTTTCAGTAAAATATCCTCCTATGAAAACGTTGGATGCTAACGAAAGAGCATCTTGATACCCCTGAGGAGTCCATTCAACATGTATCTGAAGGCCAGACTCTGCTGGTAGGCTGCCCTTTGGCCACCTCTGTCTTAACTTTTCTGCCCTGATGAGTAAGGACAAGGGTGCAGAAGAAATCAGAGCAGTGAGCCTCAGCCCTTTACTGGAAAGATGTCAAAGTTTCCTCCTGCTTCCTCAAACACGTGGAACTGGGACTTGAAGGATGTTCATCTCTGCACAGGTAATTAAGACTCAAAACGCTACATGTCAAGCACCCTGTTATTTCTCTGCAAATGTTCCAATACCAGGTGTGTGTAAAAATGCTGAAGTTCTTAGGGAGTTCCCATCGTGGCGCAGTCAGTGGAAACAAATCCAACTAGGAACCATGAAGTTGCAGGTTCAATCCCTGGCCTCACTCAGTAGTTTAAGGATCCAGCACTGCAGTGAGTGTGCTGTAGTTCACAGATGTGGCTCGGATCCTGCATGGCTGTGGCTGTGGCTGTGGCGTAGGCTGGCAGCTGCAGCTCTGATTCAACCCCTAGCCTGGGAATCTCCATATGCCACAGGTGCGGCCCTCAAAAGACAAAAAAGACCCACACAAAAATGTTGAAGTTCTTTGTTTCTGGGCAGAAGGAACAGGATGGTGCATCAAAACTACAGCTACTTAGTAGGAAACAGGATGTGTGTGTCTGCGTTGTGTGTGTCTGTGTTGTGTGTGTGTACGCTCACATATCAGTGGAGTTTGTCTGTACTTACATTTGTACTTTCAGCCAAATGAGCAAGAGTGTTTGGTAGAAATCATTTTATGATGTTTTGCTAGGGGTGTAAAGAAAGGAAGGGGATGGGGAGTAGAGAAAGAAAGGAGCCTGGTCAACAATACAATGAAAAACATTTTCTGAGGACATCACTCATTTGGCCACAAATGGACCAATGGGAGAAGAAGTGAGGAGGGGAAAGGTGGCCACACCTGCCAGGACTTTCCAGCAGAGACTTGGGGAGTTCCCACTTCTCTAACCAACAAAGCCAAAGCCCAGCGCCCTTCTTTAGGGGAAAAAAAATTGCCAGGAATCCCTCCCTGAGCAGGAGGTTGGAGTCAACGACTTTAATGGTCCCTGACGACACTGGGAATCTGGCCCCAGAGGGACAGAATATGCCAAGAGAGAAAGGGTCAAAGTAAGGGAGAGAGCAAATCCCAGATTAAAAGGACATAGAAAACAGACCTGTGGTTGTGAAGGGAGAGGGAGGAGAGAGTGGGATGGATGGGAGGTTGGCAAACTCTTCCACTGAGAATGCATTAGCAATGATGGCCTGCTGTACAGCACAGGGAACTATATCCAGTCTCTTGGGATAAAATATGATGAAAGATAATATAAGAAAGAGAATGTACATATATACATACGACTAGGTCACTTTGCTTACAGCAGAAATTGGCACAACATTGGACATCAAGTATACTTTAATATTTAAAAAATGGGGGGAAGAAGAAGGGCACAGAAAAATATTCAAATAAATACATAGACCCTTAAGAGAATGGATATAAATGAAGAAAGGGTTAACAGATAGGCAGTAAGAGGCACCTGAGATTAAGGAACACAAAATGTCATAAAGTCATAAAATGAAGATAAAACCCTGTGTCCATGCGTGTGTGCTGATTGCGTCTAGAAGCCAGTGCTAGATTTCACAAGACTTCGTTGGAGGTTTGACCTTTGTGTGCCATCCAGCCTTAGTTTTTTCTTGCTTAGAAGTCACATCTGTTATCGCTACATGGTGTCCAGGGCTCAGGTTTCCAGCCCCAGACATGCTGTGTGTGCTCAGTAACAGATGTGATGTTATTTGAATGTGTCGGCTTAAAGTTATTTTGTTTTTATTCACTCACTGGCACTTCCCTTTAAACATCATTTATCATAAACAGAAGTTTTGCACACTTCTTATGTATTTATGTACTATGGGGAGGTTTTTGCCAATAAATTTCTTCCCCATGATCTAACTCTAATTTTAGGAATCCTGTTTTTCTTTTCTTTTCTTTTTTTTTTTTTCTTTCCTTTTTCTTTTAGTTGAGATGGAAGTGACATATAACATCATATTCGTTTCAGGTATGCAACACTATCAGATTCTTTCCTTTTCTAAGACACTGGTCTGCTCTGAACAACAGAACAATAAAACTCTGTATTTTATAACTAGCCACGGTCCAAAGTGAGTCTTTGAAAAAGTGCTTTCAATTCCCTGAAACTCATTCTTTGTATTTCTACTCAATTTTTAAAGTATATTTTGAAACTTAGCATAGGCCTGGCCCGCGGTGACATGAACCTTCAATAATTAAGATGTTAAGTCATCAGTTGTGATGTATTTAATTAATCTAAATTTAACCAACTAAGTTTTCTATTCTATAAAGAAAGAGCTACACCTTTTAAATCCCCATATATTTAGGGAGACTTTGAAAATTGCTTAAGTTTCATTAGATAAAAATATTTATAAGAATCTTAAAATGGCAGAGATATTTACCCTAAAACCCTCTTTGGTTAAAAGACAGGAATTTTCCTGAACCTGATATGTTTGAGACTGAATCCCATTGACTTTTTCTTTTTTTTTTCTTTTTTTCCAGAAGTTCTGTTGCATTCATTTTCCCAAGGCACTGAATGGAGCCAAAAAAAAAAAAAATCAATAATAAACTAAACCTTAACATAAATCTTAAAGTCCTTTAACCAGATGCCAAATTTGATTAAGGCAAGTGACCTCTTCTGAAAGGAACAGACAATGTATGACGACAAGGTCTTGGGCTAAAACAGAGAATTCATTTCTTTGGGCCCACTAACTCTTATCAATGAGACCAGCCATATGCTTAGTGCAGAGGCGGGGTGTCTGCCTGAGGTTCTAAATGTTCCCCTTGGACAAGGAGCACAACCTGCGGAGGGACTTTCCTAAAACACCTATGGTCTCCATGCAAATTTAGATTCCATTTTATTTGCCCTTTAGGATTAAGAAGCCAAAGGATAATGCCAGGAACTGCGTAGTCCCCCAGACCAAACCACCACACCACCAACCACAGCAAAAGAATAGTAGAACTTCATCCAAAAGATGGGCCATAGGAGTTCCCTGGTGGCTCAGTAGGTTAAGGACCTGGCATTGTCACTGCTCTGGCTCTGGTTACTGCTGTGGTGTGGATTCAATCCCCAGCCAGGGGACTTACGCGTACTGTGGGCATGCCCTCCCCCCCAAAAAATGAAAAAGTAGGTGCAACAAGGGGAACCAACAGACAAAGAAGAACTGACAAAATCCCAATCAAAAGCATCAAAGTGGAGCAGACTACGCCAGGCTGTCTCATTGTGTTTGCACTTTCTGCTTCTGCTCACCTCTGTGCCAGGTCATGTTTCCACCCTACAAGGAAACACAAACACCAGTAGAATGACAACAGAATCACAGCCATCAATCGCAGAAGGAAACAAGTTTTGTGAATGAACTTAGGAGGCATGGAAAACACGCAGCAGTGAAATTTCCACTTTATGGGAAATTCCTCCTATATGGGCATTTGCCCTAAACACTGATGCTAGAAAAGAAAATGTAGAAGTACTTGCCAAGAATGAGAAGACCTGAGATTTTATCATTTTCCTTCACTAAGGTATGTGCTTCAGGAATGTCTGAACTGCCCTTGGTGTTGGTTTCTGGTTTATGTTTAACCTTCAGGTGTGTAAGGCGAGGAATGTCTGCTAATCGTGTTTAGCCCAATAAAGTCCGGCAGCTTCAAATGTTGACACTGTTTTGGAGCCATGAACTTCAATAGGGTAAAGATTTTATATAGATGTAAGCAAGTATCGCAATCATTATTTTCATTATTATTGTTTAAATTAATATTTGTATCGATGTTGTAGTAATGGTCTTGCAGGATGCTTATATTACCTTGATTCAGCGCTATTTTCATGTTATTATAGTATCAATTTAATGTAAACTCCTGCAATTGTTTGAAAACGTTTCCAACACCGGATAATTTAGAATTTCTTGGTATTGCAGACATTTCCAAAGTTATTACAAATGGACTTTGAGCAAACACTTTCTGGTTCTAGAACATCCTCTTTTGACCAAGATACATATTTTTAGCCAAGGAAAGCTCTGCCCTTCAGCAGAGTTTGCTGCTATGAGGGGGAGGAGGCCCAACTTCTTGACAGGTTAACCTGTCCAGGGTTGCAGGTGTCAACAACCAGATCACCTGTCTGCTGAGGAGGAAAATGTATGAATAAGTCACGTGGAGGTCAGTGCAAATTGGTTTCAAGGAAATTTCCCTTGCTATGTCATCCCTTGGTTCACTCATCCATTCCTTTGCCCCTTCTTTCATAAGATGTTTATTCATGTCCACATGTCCATCCTCTGCTCGGAGCTGAAGAGAAGAAAAAGAAAAAGCAAAGAACAGGAAGTGGAACAGAAGGAGGAGGAGAATAAGGATAAAAAGGCAGCAGGGAAATAATCATTGAGCATTTATTACACGTCCTGAACTGAGTGCATTACCTACTACCTATAGATGTGTCATCTCGCTGAAACCTCTCAACTCTCGAAGCAAATATTGTTATCTATTCCCACTTTTCAGATGAGAGAATGAGTTTACTCGGGGTAAGAAATGGCCCCAGGTCAAATGGCTAGAAAGCAGTGACTTTGTCCTAGAATCCAAGACTCTCTGATTTAG
This sequence comes from Sus scrofa, assembly GCF_054392235.1. Lineage (NCBI taxonomy): Eukaryota > Metazoa > Chordata > Mammalia > Artiodactyla > Suidae > Sus > Sus scrofa. Next base: position 105,183,856 of record NC_139388.1, on the reverse strand, counting down.
GAGGCAACATCTTACTATGGTAAGAAGCCTGGTCTCTGGAGGAGTTCCCCGGTTGTCCAGTGGTTAAGGAGCTGGTGTTGTCACTGCTGTGGCTTGAATTGCCGCTGTGGTATGGTTTGATCCCCAGCCCCGGGAACCTCCGCATGCTGGAGCCAAAAAAAGAAAGAAAGAAAAAAGAAAAGAGAAAGGAAAGAAGGGAGACAAGAGGGAGGAAGGAAGGAAGGGAGGGAGGGAGAGCCTGGTCTCTGGAGATAACTGCCAGGGTTCAAATTATGGATCTGCCACTTACTGGCTGTGTGACCTTGGGAAAGGTCACCTGTCTCTGCCCCAGTCTCCTGTGGGCTGCTTGTGATGATTAGATGCCTTAGTTCATGTGAAGCACTCAGAGTCATACTTCGCACATAACTGCCCTGCAAAGTGTTTTTATTATGCCCAAGCCCATGCTCATAACTATCACTTTCTGGTCCTCATGGAGCTTAGAGTCTGGTAGAAAGTCAACATCAAAGGATAGAGAGAAACAGCCTTCCGAGAGCTCAGACAGGGGAAGTGAAAGGCACTGAGGGGACGTGCTGGTGGTCTGGAGTCCAGACCTGGAGCTTCAGGAAATGCTTCCTAGAGCCAGTGGCATCTAAGTGGAAAGACTTGAAGGAGGAGGAGGGAACCAACCCAGGGCTTGGGGACTTGGGGCCTGTGCGTCTGGAAGCCTGATTGTTTCTGAGAAACACAAGTGTTTAAAATGATCAATTCAGGGAATTATTGTGAGGCTTGGCTAACATTTTCCTGACTATTGAAACAGGACACAGCACACTTGACATATAATAGTGTAAAAACCTTATAAGTAGAGGCTAATTATGGGATCGAGAATTAGCATTTGCATCCAAAATTTTAAGAGTATTTTGATAACTGATATTCGATGCCATCGATATCTGGGTATCAGAAAACACAGAAAAATCAACTTTCTTACTTTCCCTGCTGCCTACCAGTCCTTTTTTGTCCTTCCCTGCCTGTCCTCTCTGCTCCCCCATGGTGTTCCCCAGCGACAATATTCACATTAGGTTTAAGTGCTGCCATAAACTTCTGGGTCCTCTCTGTGTCCTAATGGCCTCAGCGGTGTCCTGCTGGGGAGGAAAGGCCACCCTGGTGATGGAAAACAGGAGGAAAGCAGGTATATTCTGGGGACACGTGACCGCCTAGCTTTTCCCTAGTGAGCTCTGAGGATATAAGACTTACTCAGTCCTCCTGCCTGTCTGCTCTGTGTGCAGGAGGCTGCTATTTGGCTCATTTCCTTACCTTCTATAATACCCAAAATATAGTAGCTTCATCCACGGCACATTTAATAATATAATATGATTTCAATCAAAGCGCTGATGAGTGCCAGCCTGATCCTAGATGTGGAAACAGGCATGCGAAACCCATGTGTCTTCACCTGTTCGCGTAGAGGGGGCGCCGCAGCTCGTCACCTATTCCAGGCTTGTGCAGTCCATGCCAGAGCCCAGTGAGAAGGGTATTATTGCTTTTGTTAGCACGTGCTATGAATTCGCAATCTCTGTTTAAGAAGAAAAATGTAGTATTTGCTCCCCTGCAGCAGAAGAAAAGCTCATGCTAAACAAGTCCACTATAAAATTTCAAGCCCACAACATGAATTTCTTCTTTTTTTTTTTTTGCTTTTTAGGGCCGCATCCACAGCATATGGAGATTCCCAGGCTAGGGGTTGAATTGGAGCTGCAGCTGCAGGCCTACGCCACAGCCATAGCAATGTGGGATCTGAGTTGAGTCTGTGACCTACACCACAGCTCATGGCAACACTGGATCCTTAACCCACTAAACAAGGCCCGGGATCGAACCTGAGTCCTTATGGTTGCCAGTCAGACTTGTCAACCGCTGAGCCATAATGGGAGCTCCATCAAGCCTACAACGTAAATTTTTAAGTTAGATTTCAAGTTTTGTGGCACCAAAGCATTGCTTTTTTTTTTTTTTTTTTTAATCCCTCAAGGAAAGAGTCTCCCTTGTAATCGCTGCTAACTTTTTGCAAGTTTTACTTGGCCGCTTACAGGGGCCCCTGGTTCGTTTTTCATGGCTACTGCAGCAAGGCCTCAGATACAAAGTGTCACCTCCCCGTTTGTGGGGTTGAGGTTTGGTGGTGGTTATAATAATCTTTATCTCTAATTCCTACGATTGCAAAGAAAGAAAGTCTTGTTTGCCAAGTCCACATGGGAACCCTGTTTCTTTTTCTGGATCTTTCTATGCTTTTGCTCATTAGAAAGCAAACTCATCCAATTCTGTTTTCATTGGAACCTAACAGTACATTTGCAAAATCACCATGTAATCTTGTGAGCTATATTTAAAAGCTGATTATATCCTACTTGACTGACTTTTTTACCCATAAGAAACCTAGAAATATCTCACAGTATAAATATGAAAATGCTCCAGGCCAGAATACATCATCGTTTTCTCCATATTTTCACTTGTCAGGCGTGATGCCCTGAAATTCTGTTCTTTATTTCCATCCTATTAATTCATATAAATACAAGCAATGAGGATAAAACCAGAATAACTGCAGAGGGAGGTTTAATAAATGGATGGCCCTCCCTCCTCTGAATACCTAGAATGCTGCCCGGGGGCTTTATGAGGTGGCAGATCACAGCCAATCCACCCAAACCCTGAGAGCCATAGGTGGCTCCCATACATGGAGCAGATTTGGAGGATGTGGATTGAGAAACAAATAATCAGTATCATTGGGACATCCATCATTATACTTTGCCATCGGTGCTGCTGCCCTTAAAAAGTGCACTGATCCTGGTGGCCTAGAAGTTAAGGATCTGGCATTGTCACTACAGTGATTCAGGTCACTGCTGTGGCACAGGTTCAATCCCTGGCCTAGGAACTTCTGCATGCCATGGGTGCAACCAAAACAAACAAACAAAAAATACACTGATCTTACGTGAAATGACCCCAAACTTCAATATTTTCTTTTTTTTTTTCTATAATGATTTTTATTTTTTCTATTATAGCTGGTTTACAGTGTTCTGTCAATTTTCTACTATACAGCAAGGTGACTAGTCATGCCTGCCTATAGCTTTTCTGTTTCCTCTTCTGCTTCCAAAATGTCAACAGCCACTACTTCATACTATTTTCAATTTGAGTTCCAAGAGTCTTGATTTTCGTTGTTGTTTTTGGCTGCAACCGTGGCATGCAGAAATTCCCAGACCAGGGATCAAACCTGTGCCATAGCAGTGACCTGAGCCACAGTAGTGACAATGCCTGATCCTTAACCATCAGGGATCTCCCTTAAGAGTCTTTCTAAATTCGAGGTTCTTACCCTTACTCCATTGCAGACTTCTAAGAGAAGGGCTGGTGAGCTGAGGCTTATTTGTGACTTCTATTTTGATGCTTGGGAGCCCTTTTTTTTTTTTTTTCTTTTTTCTTCTCTCCCTACCCCAATTTTCAGTGGTGATCTGGATAGTTGAAGTTTTCAGATAAATGAGGCATTTGCCATATGAAGTTACAGTTTTGAAACTCTGTGCCTGAGCGTAAGCAATTCTGAATGTGAAAATGTGTTTCCTATTAAGATAATCTGGCTGTCTCTATCTTAGGCATACCAAAGTTAAAATTAATTCTCATTCTTCTTTGACATGACTTTGACCAAAATCAAATGTCCTCACTAGGAAAACACATCCCATATATAGCTTTCTTTTCACTTGAGGCCAAGTAATTTTTGACTCGTTTCTAAAACCTTGTGCCGATCTCACGTTACAGGAACATGGCTATGGAAATACACAGTGCTTTGTTTCGCGACACATATGAACCTGATTTTAGCTCAAAACAAAGCACATATTTCAAGCAAATGAACAAACCATGGAGGCCTACGAACAAAAGAATACTTAAATTATCGTGGTTATTCAATAAGTTTGTGATTATAGCAAAACATCTCTAGTCTGAAACATTTGCTGAACACATGCTTGGCAGTCTTCCAAAATACGTTCACAGGAAAATCGAGAGGGCAAGAACTCAAAATGCTGTTCACATTTTTAATGCTAAGTTTCTGCTAAGGCTACAACAGACAAATGATAGAGAAATAATAAGCAATAATTAGCCACTTCATTATCACTTAATCTTCTACGTGCAGTGCAAACTTTTCAAACATTTGGGAAAACTGTCCCAGATTAAAATCTGCTGTAAAATGTTCCTGGGAAAACAGGACTGCAGGGACATCTCTGAGACATTATGCAGAGTTCACACTGAAGGTGAACCTTTCACTCAATCTCTGCCACACTTTCTAGCTAATTGCTACTGTTGAAACAGAATGAAGAACTAAATCAATTCGCCAGATCATTTTTTTCCAAAATAAACGTAATTTCACTTTTTTTTCCCCTGATTTTAATTATGATATATACCCATGGCTTTTTATTTTGGTGAAATCTGTGTCACAAAAAAATCAGGTAATTTTAACCTTGAGAAATTCAAAATGGTAAGAAGAAAGTAAACATTCCTCTTAATCACACCACTCAGGCATCCTAAACATTTAGGGACCATCTCTCTATACACATACTTACATGTATGGAAGCATGCAATTCCAAATAAAGTGAATTGTATGTATTCACTTTAATTATTTCATAATCATATATGTATTATTTCATAATCTGCTTTTAAGTCAAAATGTCACATATACATCCTCTGTCAAGGAATTACGTAGCATTCTAATATTTAGCCAAACCGTGGTTTATTGAACCAGTGTTTTGTTTTGTTTTGTTTTGTTTTTTTGGGTTTTTTGCATTTTAGGGCCACACCCAAGGCATATGGAGGTTCCCAGGCTAGGGGTCCAATCGGAGCTGTTGCTGCCAGCCTACACCAGAGCCACAGCAAATTGGGATCCGAGCCACGTCTGTGACCTACACCACAGCTCATGGCAACGCTGGATCCTTAACGCCCTGAACAAGGCCAGGGATCGAACCCGAAACCTCACGGTTCCTAGTTGGATTTGTTTCTGCAGCACCACGATGGGAACTGCTATTGAACCAGTTTTGTATTACCGGATTTTTCAATGCTTCCAGGATTTATTATGTTAAAAAAGGAGATGTTGTAGCGAATATCCCTGTACCTTTGTAAATCTGGGTACTTTTATGGGAAACATTCAGAAAATTCATTTTACGTGGCTAAAGCCCTTAGATACATCTGAGCAATACTTTTTCTTTTCTTATGGAATGTGAAATGAGCTTGATCAATGCCTGTGATTTCAAGCAACTCATGCAAAGGCCTGTGTGACCCTTTCAAGAGTGGAGAATATGTATGATCAACGAGAAGCAGAGCATCTAGTGTTTCAGATTCCCTTCTGAAAATGCACCTTTTTTTTCTGTATGGATATAATTTTCCTTTTGTGTGTGGCATTATATTGATCTTGGAGAAAGGAAAAAAGAGACACTGCATCTGACATGGTTCAGCTGAATAATGATGACTTTGAGTGTGTTCATCTCCTAAGAAAGACAGTCTTATATTTTAAGAAATTATGTTTGAAGCAATAATGTTATGGTCAGATAGACCCTTACCTCTCAGGAAGAAAGGGTTTTCTTTTTTCTGGGTCTTCTTGTTAATAAAAATAAATCAAATATGTGGATTGCTTACTTTTACTTGCTTTAAAAATAAAGAGTGAACAAAGATGTGAAGAAAACTTTTCATTGCGGGGGTTTTTAGAGACAAGAATGAAGGCTTTATGCTAAAGGACTAAGTAGACACAATTATACTGATTTGTTTTAAGAGGCTCCAAAGAGGAAAGACCGTGAGGACTCTGAGACGGATGTACTGAAGCCAAGAATCATTTAGAGCTTCCAGAAAACTGGGACAGAATCATCAGGAGAAGGGGTCTTTGTTTAGAATGGAATGTGAAGTTCAGAAGCAAAAGTCAGTAAGTCTCTGGAGCTCCCTAAAGAATTGCTAAGTGAGTGAGTGAGATTTGGGGAGGCAAAGGACGGGAGATAAGAGGGAAGGAGGTGTAATAAACATTGGGCGGTTTCAGTGAAAGAGAAAGCCACCAGTAATTCCTTCAAGGGACAAGATATTATCATAGGAGACACTCGTGAATATTACACAATAAATTTTCAAAATTGCTTCCCTTTCTTCAGGTCAGCTGAGTTTTACCCAATGCCCAGTGGAGGCCCTTGACCTCCAGTTTAGGGTAGCCCCCTTCTCTTACATGAGAGACCTATGCAGACATGCTGACCTCATGTTGACCTCTACTTTTTGAGCTGACTATTGAATGACAAGATGAAGAGGCATCTCTAAAAGTCATCCCTACCTTCCATTTCTGCAAATGGCCAACTGGATTATCTAGATCAACCTTTCTGCTGGAAACAGTGAAAATGAGGTGAGTAGTTTTCTCCACGAGGATCTGGATGGAGCACACAGACACTTCCAGGGCTCTGGGAACGTTCTCCTTCTTGATCTGAGGTTTCCTCAGTGATAATTAACATCTCTTGAACCTGGGTGGTGATCACTTGGATCTGCATGGTTCTGTATGTAAGTTATATGTCACAAAAAACCTTTTTTTTTTTTTTTATTTACCTAATTCAGCCTTCAACCTTCTGACAGGTAGGTTCTGCCCATTCAAGATATATTTTCATTCTTGATGAATAGAAGGATTATTTTCTCCTAGAATCCAATCAAATCCCACTTCCTAGTGGCATGTGTCATCCCATATAGCAAATTGGAGGACCCTGGCCAAAAATATTGAAAAGGCTTCCCTGAAAATTTTTGTCTAGAACATTAAAGTTGATGAAGTGGCCAATTAGAATCATTTATGAAAAGAAGTGCAAATAGTTAAGAACCCAGCGAGTATCAGATTTTTGTATCTGAGGGAGTCCTGGAACCTGCCCCTCATGCATACCAAGGTACAACTGTATTTAGTTCACCTTCTGCCAAGCATACCCCCAAAATCTCCTGAGGCCATCTGTTGCTGACTGTCAATATCTGAGTAAGCACCCATCTCTCTGTCCTGAGAAGCCATAAAACAGTATGTGGTCCAGCAGGAAAGATCCCTGTCTGCACTTTTCTCCATCCTTGAACCACCATGGTTAGAACACTGAACATCCCAATGGCACGGTGGCCTGAAAGGGAAAGTCCTGGCCCCCCGGCCGTGGTTGGGAGTTAAAGCACTCCGTCTCCAAGTTCAAGCTAGAACAGTGGTGTATCCCAACCCCCACCCCTTCTTAGGGACAGGAGCTTGAATCTGGAAGGTCATGACCCGGAAGATTTGATCACAGGCCAAGGGACGACCTTTGAAGTCAAAAGATCTAGTCAGGGCTGGGCTGAGAAGTAGGCTCTGAGAACTCAAGTTTAGAAGGTACTGGAAACCTTCACTAATTCTCAGAGCAAAAGGTGCTCTGTCTCATAAACCCTAAACCCTCGCCTGTAATAGCCTCTCTCTCTTCACTCTTGATATTCTCTTCTAGACATTTTGTATGTACATGTGGGCCTTCCAATTAAAGAAGAGGTCTCGCTTCCTGCAACTTGGCTTTCCAATATCCAGTCTAGTTCGTCTAACCGTTATAATATTTTACATAATTTTTGATGTTGGAGTAGGGTGACCTCAGCAAACCACACTAACTAAATTCAGAACATCTAGCCAATTAACAAATTACAGTTCTGATCCTTCTACTGTTATATCTAATGATTTTTGTGTATATAGGTCTACTTGATAGATGTATAGATATTAAAATGCATTCAATTGCTGGCTCCCCAGAGAGCGAGCAAGCTATCTATCTATCTATCTATCTATCTATCTATCTATCTATCTATCTCTCTATCATTAGATAATAGAGCTACAGATTTAGAAGCAGGTAGAAATTCAAATTTTCATGAACCAAATATTCATGGAAACTTGTGGTGCTAGTCAATGCTGGATATATTACATTGAAAATATTACCCATTTCAAACAGTGACCTTCTCATTGAAAATGCAAATCCTAGTTAGAAACTCCTGATCCGGCTAATGAAAAGCTTTATGTTTGCATTCAAGGTCAAGGCAAATTACAATACATATAGTTTTAATGCACAGGAAGTGTAAAGAAAATAGCATAACAATCTCTAAAGTACATCCCTAGAGCTCTTAAAAGCTTTTGGTAATCACTAGAAGAAATACAGCCTGGCAACTTTTCAGAAGTTTGGAAATGTTTTGGAAAGTATACCAGTACTCCAGGCCCATCAGATAGTAAATGAAGGAGTTCCTGTTGTAGTTCAGTGGGTGAAGAACTGACATAATGCCCATGAAGATCCAGGTTCGATCCCTGGCCCTGCTCAGTGGGTTAAGGATCCAGTGTTGCCGTGAACTGTGCTATAGGTCACAGATGTGGCTTGGATTCCCTCAGTGGTTTGATTCTTTCAGTGCATTAAGAATCCAGCACTTGGATCTGGCATTGCTGTGGCTGTGGCATAGGCTGGCATCTGTAGCTTTGATTTGACCCCAGCCTGGGAACTTCCATATGCCCCACCTGTGGGCCCAAGAAAATAATAATAATAAAAAAAATTTTAAAGAGTTAAGTGAAATCAGGAGTTCCCATAGTGGCTCAGTGGTTAACAAATCCAACTAGGAATCATGAGGTTGTGGGTTTGATCCCTGGCCTTGCTCAGTGGGTTAAGGATCCGGTGTTGCCGTGAGCCCTGGTATAGGTCACAGACATGGGGCTCGGATCCTGTGTTGCTGTGGCTCTGGCGTAGGCCGGTGGCTACAGCTCCGATTAGACCCCTAGCCTGGGAACCTCCATATGCCACGGGAGCAGCCTAAGAAATGGCAAAAAGACAAAAAAAAAAAAAAAAAAAAAAAAAAAGGAGTTAAGTGAAATCAGAATATGTGTTATGTTCAGTTCTGCTCAAGCTTTTCTATGCTGCCGTATTGAGAATAGGGATTTAGAAAGCTGTGACACAATATGCATTGTGACAGCTGGGAGACTCTTTCACCTTACTAGATTACAAACATTATCAGGAATCATTGACAATGACACCGAAATTGTGGGATGTAGATGGATGACTGTGTTCTTAAAGCAAGGAAGCCGAAAAAGCAGGCAATTTATCACTCACTGCTTTGCAGAGTCAGCAAAGCACTAGGGACTGGCAGTGAGCTTTGAGGGGACTGAGATCAAATCCTAGTTTACACAAGGGAAATATTGTACCAAGTCCATGAGGTTTCTTAGAAAAATGAGAACTGTCACGGGTTCTGCCTCTTAGGTTAAACATTACCCAGTAATGGTTGATGTTGAAGGAGGGCACCGAATTGGAAGGAAGGGGAAAGGGGAGAAGGGTGTGCACAGAAAGAAAGGAAGCGTTCTTATCATTTAGAGAGTGACAGAAGTGACACTCACACGGCTTCCAGGTAGAAGCTTGAGGCAAGTGCCATGATGGTTAAATGTCAGAGCTCAGGAGTCCTGGGTTTGAATCCTGACTTTGTCATATCGCAACGTGACTTTACCCACTCACCCATCAGGCAAGTGAATTTCAACTGCATCAGGCTATGCAGTGGGAATGATAATGACAATAACATGAAGAATTAAATAAAGAGATGCATGTTCAAGAAGGTCTTTGCCTGGAAGTGGCAGGAAAAAGCCAGCCAAAGTGAAGTGCTAGACTGAGCCCATCTGCTCTGCTCCTCTCAGCCCCATGATGGGACAGACATAGAAGGAACACAGCCTCAACACAGACTGTGGTTGTATCGGAAACGGAAGTGACCGTCAGATGACCAGTGGGTGTGCACGAGAGATTTCTAGAGGATTCATTCAAACACAGATGCAAATGCAAACCAATTGTCACAGGTTATTTGGACTCCGTAGGGGAAAGAATGTTGGCTTTACATGATCTTCACAGCCTTAACCTTCCAGATTTCCAAGGGTACAGGACACAGGACCTGGGACAGGTCCAGAAGAACTCAAGCCTTCTTAGCTCCCCACATCTTTAGCTTATGTGGCTTTAGGCACTTCATTGAGCCTCTCTGCTTCCTTAGCCAATGCATGACTGCTTGCTTAACACATTTTGTTAAGAATATAGAGATAATGATTCACAAGCATTTTCAGGACAAACACATTTAAAACATAAAAACAGAGCTATAATTCTAAAGTTCATTATGAGAACAATAAATATTCTTTGAATTGAACTGAATGATTCACTGTGGTAACAATTGATGGATATGCATCACATACATGTGTATAAATAGAATATACACATATATACACACAACCAGAGCTATGTGTTTAGAAACAGATGACCTGGAGATCAGTCCCAGTTCTGACATAAATAGGTCTGTGACTTTAACCAAGTTAGTTAACTCTTCTTCTTTTTTTTTCCCAGCTAAAGACTGCAGATAATACATACCTATTAGCATCATTTTGAGAATCAAATATACATGAGTGAAGGGTTTATGATTTCCTCTAAAAAATGCAATGATAGTAATTAATATCAACAGGACATTTGAAAATTTTAATTCTGGTAATATGCATGTAACATAAGATTCACCATCGTCACCATTTCTAAAGGCACAGTTCTGTAGTGTTAAGTACATTCACACTACTGTACAACCAATTTCCAGAATTTTTTTTTTTTTTTAACACCACACCTGCGGCAGATGGACGTTCCCTGGCTAGGGGTTGAACTGGAGCTGCAGCTGCCTGCCACAGCCACAGCCACAGCCACAGCAACACTAGATCCTTAACCCACTGAATGAGGCCAGGGATTGAACCAACATCCTCAGAGAGATAATGTCAGGTCCTTAACCTTCTGAGCCACAACAGGAACTCCCAGGACATTTTTATCTTGCAAAATTGAATCTCTATACCCATTAAGTAACAACTCATCATCCCCCTCTCAATTCAGTTCCTGGCAACCACCATTCTACTTTTTGTCCCTATGAAAGGATTCCTCCAGGTACTTCTTATAAATGGAATCATGCAATATTTGCCTTTTCATAACTGGTTTATTTCACACAGCATAACGTCCTCAAGTTTCATCCATATTGTAGCATGTGTTGGAATTTCCTTCCTTTTCAAGGACAAATAATATTCCTCTATCAGATATTAGTGTGATAATGTTCCTTTCTTTTGATGCTCATTATTTGTAACTCATTTTCTTCCTTCTGGAGATATTTTAAGCTTCACTCTACGAATGTTTACATCTTTATTTGTGGTTCATTTATCAAAACAAACCTGATAAATTCATTGCTTTTACATCAAATGCTACTCTGCTTTCTTCTGAGAACTTCTGGTTTATTTATTTTTTTTAAATGAGGAGCCTCACAATAACTGTGATAGGCCAGTGTTGTACCTACCTGACACAAGAAGCATTTCAACAAACGCCACATGACTGATGACAGAGTCTTTTAATTTAGTTGTGCAAAGAGAAACTGCAATGATTAGGCACATCTGTCACTGTCCTCAAAGAAAAGCCATTTTCCACAAGACTTATCGTGTCTATTATTATAATTGATAATGGGGTCTTAATGCTAAAGTTTAGTGTTGCTGATTCTGCAGAGAAAGAAGTTGGCCTTAACAAGAAAGCACTTATTTTATATAATTTTTTGCAACTGCTTATTAAAGGGAAATTACCCAAACACACACACATTTATAAGATATAGTATTCCACTGAAATTGGTTACTCTTTTATTCCGAGCCTTTTAAAAAATTATCTTACTTTTTCCTTTCATTAGTGAAAATACTTTTATGTAGCTTTTTATCTTACTACAGAGAGAGAATTTAAAGCTAATCTGAAATCATTCTAAATTATTTCTTAGCATTTGGATTTTTTTATTCCAAATAAGGAAAGGTCACTTTTCCTTTCTCAGCATGTGGTTTGAAGGGTTTTCTCAAACATGAGATGTTTCAAAACACAGAGGATGAAGTGAATTTGAGATGAATATCAAGGAATTTTTTTTTTTTTTTTTTTTTTTTTTTTTGGTCTTTTTGCTATTTCTTGGGCCGCTCCTGTGGCATATGGAGGTTCCCAGGCTAGGGGTCGAATCGGAGCTGTAGCCACCGGCCTATGCCACAGACACAGCAACGCGGGATCCGAGCCGCATCTGCAACCTACACCGCAGCTCACGGCAACAACGCCGAATCGTTAACCCACTGAGCAAGGGCAGGGACTGAACCCGCAACCTCATGGTTCCTAGTCGGATTCGTTAACCACTGCGCCACGACAGGAACTTGCGGAATTTCTGAGAGAAGTTTGGACCTTTCCTATGTCTTGGCTTTTGGGTCCCCAGTGCAGTGCTCTCTTTTAGTCTGAGCCACTCATTTTCAGCAAACTGGTGTGAAGGATACAAAACACAGAATTGATCTCAGTTTGAAAGGAATTGCTTCTCATGTGGAGTTTCTACTGGTGTTGAGCAGGGGGACGATAAATTTCCCAGGTGTGGGTGCCCAGGACCCTTCCCTCCAGACTCAGCCAGGAGATTGGTCCAGCTCAGCTGCACTCACCTTACTGGCTTTTGCTTTTTCTGAGGTTGAAAGCAAAATACCTCTGGCAGCCGAAGGTTAAAAAGAGCATTCCCCTTGAAATCTCCACATGTTAGGAATAATCGCTGTATATTGTTCTCTTCCATGCTGAGATTTTCTCAGCCTGCCACTTTCCTGCTTCCAGGAAAAGGAAGATGCCTTAGAGACAGCCACCTGGATAAGAAGTTGGCTTCTTTTATTGAACACAGTCAGGCTTGTGCCTGGCCTGTGATGTCTGGTAGAGGGAGGGATGGCTTATTTTCAAAAAGCTTTTGGTGATACCCAATTCTTGGCAGGTATTTTTTACCCCATCATGAATGAATGGGTGCTTTTTTTTTTAAACCTCATTTTAGATTTTTTATTTATGTATTTTTTAAAAGCAAGATATAATTGACACATTACATTGTATTAGTTTTGGGTGTACAACATAACGAGTGGAAGTGTATATATTGTGAAATGATCACAGTAAGTCTAGTTACCATCCATCACCACACATTATTACAAACTTTATGAATTGATGCTTTTTAATGTAACTTTTTTCTCTGATTATGAACGTGATCCAATCCCACTTCTTATAATCTATCCCAAGGAAAAAATGTGATATGTGACCAAATCTTTAATGCAACTGTATTCCTCACATCATTATTTATGATATCAAAAAATTGGAAATAATTTTACTATCTAGCAGTAGGGAAATGCACTATAACATTCTGCCTTCATTAAAAATGGTGATTTTAGGAGTTCCTGTCATGACACAGCGGAAATGAATCCGACTAGGAACCATGAGGTTTTGGGTTCGATCCCTGGCCTTGCTCAGTGGGTTTAGAATCCGGCATTGCCGTGATCTGTGGCGTAGGTCACAGACATGGCTCAGATCCTGTGTTGCTATTGCTGTGGTGTAAGCTAGGAGCTGTGGCTCCAATTCGACCCCTAGCCTGGGAACTTCCATATGCCACAAGTGCGGCCCTTAAAAAGCCAAAAAAAAAAGGTGATATTAAAGGTTCAGGATAAGTTAAAAAGTTAACCATATAATCTTAAGTGAAAAAGAAAAACAGGATACATGAATGAACACCCATTATCAACTCAAGTTTTACACATGTACATTCCCATCCAGGTGCACAGAAAAATGGAAATGAAATATACCAAAAGGTTAAATTTGTTTTCTCTAGGTAATGGGGTGGTGATATTATCTTTAATTTTTTCCATATGTTTACCTGCATTTTCCAATTTCTCTGCAATTGTTGTGTATTGCTTTTATAATTAAAAAATACTTCTGAAAATGTGTGCTTGTTATAGAAAATTTGGAAATTGCTTAAAAGGCAATAAAAATAAAATAAAATTACTCATATTCTCACTATTAAGATAACATCCTTTTTTAATAAATGTGGCTCTTGGAGTGGCTCAGTGATTAACGAACCCGAGTAGCATCCATGAGGACGCCGGTTTGATCCCTGACCTTGCTCAGTGGGTTAAGGATCCAGTGTTGTGGTGAGCTGTGGTGTAGGTCACAGACTCGGCTTGGATCTGGTGTTGCTGTGGTTGTGGCAGAGGCTGGCGGCTGCAGCTCTGATTCAATTCCTAGCCTGGGAATCTCCATATGCTGTGGGTGCAGCGTTAAAAGGGGGGGAGGGCTTTTTTCTTGATCTGTTTTACTTGTATACAGTGGACTCCCATTATACACATATTTGACTTGTGATTTTAACTAGAATATATGTAGTTCCACTCCAAGTTCTGGTCCCCTCATCCAATTTCCTTCTCTGACTCTGGTCTTCTTGCCTCCATCTCATAAGGATCCAAAGGATTACATGAGGCCCACCTGGATAACCCAGGTTAATCTCCCATTTCATTTTTTAATTTTAATTTTAATTTTAATTTTTAGGACCGCACTTGTGGCATATGGAAGTTCCCGGGCGAGGGGTAGAATGGGACTGCACCTGCCAGCATATTGCCACAGCCACTGCAATACCAGATACGAGCCGAATCTTCAACCTTTGCCGAAGCATGTGGCAACAATGGGTTTTTGCTCTTTGGAACTTTCTGGAATTTCTTCCCAAATATCTTAGATCTGTGGTTGATTGAATCCTCTGAGACAGACCAATGAGTATGACATTGATTCCACTCCTCTGCACTGAGTTCTCCCTCTTTGTGGTTCTGCTTATGTAGGCTGACTCTAATCCCTTTCAAACAATTATTTGTATATACATGCCACACTCTACTCCTTAGAGTGTTTGTTTTTAATTCTTCTTCTTCTTCTTTTTATTTATTTATTTATTTTTTTGTCTTTTTAGGGCCACACCTGCAGCATATGGAGGTTCACAGGCTAGGGGTCTCATCCGAGTTACAGCTGCCGGCCTACACCACAACCACAGCAATGCATGATCCAAGCTTTGTCTGTGGCCTACACCACAGCTCACGACAACGCCGAATCCTTAACCCATGAGCGAGGTCAGGGATCAAACCTGCAACCTCATGGTTCCTAGTCAGATTCGTTTCCACTGTGCCACGACGGGAACTCCTGTTTTTAATTCTTAAAACACATTCCCACCCTCTAAAAACAGAAACAAGGGGGTTCCCACTGTGGCAAAGTGGAACCGAATCTGACTAGCATATATGAGGACACAGGTTTGATCCCTGGCCTCGCTCAGTGGGTTAAGGATGCAGCGTTGCCATGAGCTGGGGTGTAGGTCGCAGATGAGGCCGGGACCACCACACCACCCCGTTGCTGTGGCTATGGTGTAGGAGGCCAGGGGCTGTAGCTCCAATTCAACCCCTACCCTGGGAACATCCATATGCCACAGGTGCAGCCCTAAAAAAATAAAAATAAATAATAAATAATAAAAACAGAAACAGAACAAAAATACACTCTCTTTCCTCATTAATCAAAACTTATCAATGCTTGGAGTTCCTGTCGTGGCGCAGTGGTTAACGAATCCGACTAGGAACCATGAGGTTGCGGGTTCGGTCCCTGCCCTTGCTCAGTGGGTTAGGGATCCGACGTTGCCCTGAGCTGTGGAGTAGGTTGCAGATGCGGTTCAGATCCTGCATTGCTGTGGCTCTGGCGTAGGCCGGTGGCTACAGCTCCGATTAGACCCCTAGCCTGGGAACCTCCATATGCCGCGGGAGCGGCCTTAGAAAAGGCAAAAAGACAAAACAAAAACAAACAAAAAAACTTATCAATGCTTGACAGAACCCAGCCTGCCAACCCTCTTTGGAAGCTGCCCGGTCCCCTCCTGAAGAGGCCCCGCCCCCTGAAGACTCCCAGCCCCAGGGCGGGGCGCTCACAGCCAGGAGGAGGGGGTGTTAGCTGGAGACCACGCAGCGTCTACTGCGCAGACTCAGAGTCTGCTGTCAGTCACCTGACAGACCTGGAAGGATGCGCCTAGAGCCTCCAAGAGTCACATTCCCCAAAGGACGAAGACGAGGCTCCACAGCACTTTGCCCGGTGGCTTCCGGTCCTGTCAGTTTGAGGAGAGCGTCGCACCGGGAGAAACATGAAACTGTCCCCTCAGGAGAAACGGTGGCCCCTGTGACCCCTCCGAGGGCTGGGCCGGGAGCAGCCTCCAAGGGGGTCAGGCCACACGCCCTGGTGCCCACCATGTTCCTCCTCCCGGTTAGGTGCACCGTCCCTTGGAGAAGTAACTGACACCCACCCACGACCCCGAGTGACAAACACGGGGAGTCCGTGCGGTGTAGGGACCCGGGTTGCGCGGGGCTGAGAATGAAGGAGGCAGCCCCGCTGGAGGCAGAAAGGCGGGAGTCTTTGAGGTAAGATCCAGGGTCAAGATGTTAAACAGGGGCTTTGGTTGGGGGAGGCCCTAAAGGTGCAGGTAGATGAGTCCTTGCTGCCCAGAGAGAGGGGGTGGATCCCCTCTGCCCTTTGTCCCCATTTTCAGAATCCTTCTTGTGGCCTTTTAAGACAGTGCTTCTCAAACTTGGGCCCAGGACCTGTTCACGCCAGTCAGAATTCCTGAGGACCCCAAAAGGCTTCTGTTCATCTGGGTTTTATCTGCTCATAGTTCTTGTCAGAAATGTGAACAAGGACATTTTTTATTTCAATTTATTTAAAACTCAGTAATGAACTCCTTACCTGTTAACATGTTTGTGAAAAATAACTTCCTACAAACCAAAAAGCAAAAAAAACAAAAAAACAAAACAAAACAAAAAGCAATACCCAGAGTGGCATTGTTTTACATTTTTTGCCAATCTCTTTAATGTATTCTATCCCTTCCAACATTCAGTCTCTTGTGGTATCACATGTCATATAGTTTCTGGGAAACATCACTCTATACCCCAGAGAAAATGGGAGTGGAAAAGATAAATAACATCTTGGTATTATTATGAAAATAGTTTTGGCTTTGCAGGCTGCCTGAAAGGGTCTTGGGAACCCCAAGATCTGGAGAGTGTTCAAGAGATTGACAACATAAGTGGGATTAAGGCCAAGGAACTGGGTAACAGCTCTTAAAGATGAAGATACAGAGAAACAAAGGGTCTGGATCAAACTCTGTGACTCCAATGTTGAAAAGTCAAGCAAAAGAAGAAAAGTCAGCAAAGCCTGAGAAGGTGAGCCCAGAGATTGTTGTCATCTTGTTTTTTATTGGAGGGGATAACTAGCAATTTGAATGCCGGTGTGAGATGGAATGAGTTAACAGAGAAGTGCCTGTTGGCTTTGCAATATGGAGGTCACTGCTGACCTTAAGAATCGTTTGAGTGATGCAGTGGAGATGGAAACCTGACTGAGGAGTGTTAACGAGAGAAACAGGTGAGAAAGTAGAGGTGGCTGTCATAGCACTTTTTTCATATTCTAAGATGTGCTATGCTCTATCCCACTTTGAGGCCATTGCCCACTTTATTCTACCCGGTATTGCTTTCCTTTTTACGCTTTCCCCCACCACACCATTGGTCCCCGTTAACTCATCTACATACTTTGAATCTCAGCTCCTATATCACTTCCTCAGATAGGGCTTTCCTGATTATCCCATTCTGTCTGCTTTGAAGAGTTCTTCCTGTAACAATTTTCTTTCATGATACATGTCACATGTTATGTAGTTATGGGTACTTCACACACACACACATGCATGCACACACATACACACACACATGCGTGAAATATGCCAAACAGTAAGCTCCACAAAGATGGGATGATTTTACTTTGGTTCATTTTTGTACACTTAGTGTGAAGCCCAATGTATAGCACACAGTAATTGCTCAACATTCAACTCATTTGTTGAATCAATGAATACCTTAAATTATCTTTTCATACCTTGGACAAATGATATGGTCTTGTGGTGTCTTATTTGTTCCGTAGTTCATTGTTTACCTGTGATGTTTGGCAGCTATTCATGAAGCAGTACACAGCTCTATCAAGAACGCTTTCATTAACAGCTAGTAAATATTTTGGCCTGAAACAGCTAATAAACATTTGGCCTGAATATCTTTTGCAGCAGATCCATGGCGGAGCTTCATAGGTTAATTCAGTTTTGATGTTGAGGAGCTATATGCTGGTTCCCAAGGGCTAGTGTTCCCAAAGACTAACAAAGAGCTGAAGGTTTGGATACATTTTTTGTGCTCCTTAGTATTTATTAGCTGGGTCTTGTTGGGCGACCCCTTAAACTCTCTGGGTCTCAGTGTCTTTATCTGTAAAATAGAGGTCATCACCCATATTTTGCCCACCAAACAGGGTTGTTGTAGTCAAATGAAATAAGATATGTGAAAACACTTTGAAAATTCTAAAGCACTATAAAAATCTAAAGTATTATTACCGTTATGACTCCTTTTCAATACAACTCCTATTACCGAAAGGGAAGGATGAAAATACCCTCTCTTGCTTTCCTCCCTTTTAAGCTGAGTAGCCTCTTAACGGAACTTACAGTAAGAGCAGATGACATTAAACCTTTTATCTCTTGTTCAGGAGCCAAGCTCTCTAATATTTTTATTTGGATCCTGTTTGTACTGCATTATCTGTTCCCTTTGTTCATTTACCTCTCGTGGGAAGAAAACAAGTCATTTCTGGACTTGGGATCTGTAGGCATAAAATGTGCCTTTCTTGTCTTTTCAGACATAGAGAATCTGAAAACATGAAACTTGAGGTGTTTCTTCAAGGTGCTGTGGGATTTGAAGTGAAGGATTTGAGAAAGCCCTATATTCCACCAAACAAAAATCTGTAAATATAAAGATTTCTTTCTTGTGTCACAAGAAATCTTTCTAATTTACCTTCATGATACGTATCAGAAATAGAGTGATTTTTCACAAACCATACAGAAGAATCCATTTCTTCCCTTTATAACTGTCCATTCCTAAATGTTCATATATTAGCACCATACTTAATGCAGTGAGTGGTGTCTTTATAAAAAGGGGAAATTTTAAGAATGACATGTTCACGGGGGAAAACAGAACACGTGATGGTGAGGGCAGTGATCAGATGAATGCTTCTACAAGCCAAAGAAGAGCACATTGGCTACCATACCACCAGAGGCTGGGCAAGGAGCATGAACAGTTTCTCCCTCCCAGCCCTCAGAAGGAACTAACCCTGCCAGGAACCTCGTCCTAGGATTTCTGGCCTCCAGAACCATGAGACAATACATTTCTGTCGTGTAAATCACTCAGCTTGTGGTACTTTGTTGCAGCAGCCCTAGCAAAGTAACACTTGCCCACTGGAAAACGGTGAGAGCAGCCAGCTAGACTAGGAGCCACAGCACAGGCAGGGACACGGAAAACATTCTCCTGTGCTTTCCCTCACTGACCACTCCCAAAGACCTAGATACCTTTCCAGGTCTAATCCAAAAGCCATTTCCACCGCAAAGACTTCCCCAGTATTCTGGTCAGAAGCAATTTCTTCCTCTTTTGTGTTCACAACCGAGAGAGAAGCATGCGTGTTTTTTTCATTCATTCTTTCCCTCTAAAATCCATTCTGCCAGTGGAGCTAGATGACCTCACTTAAGAATCACCCTTATACCCCTACCCAATTCCATTCTAAGGATTCTGAGCACAAAGGACATCTTACTGATTTGGGGTGTGTCAGTTCCATCCCCTACCAGCTAGTAAAGAATGCAGTGTTTGCCTGGCACATACAATGGGTGCTCAGTAAATATTTGAGAACTCAACCTGGTTTTCCTATCGCCGTTTCTACATCTGCACTGCACCGTGAGAGAACCTTTCAAAGAGGGAGGAACTAACATTAGTTGGATGACCAAAGGTAAGTACCTAAAATATAGGGTTTTTTTGTTTGTTTTTTTGAGGTTTGTGGAAAGGGAACTTGTGGCTACAAGCTGCCGGGGTATATTAGGGGGTTCAAGGCACAGAGAAGAGCAAGTTGATTTCGTCCAGTTGAGGTGGAGATTGGGGTTGGATTTAGAGCCTGGAGAGCAGTTCAGGGCTGGAAGTCTGAAGGCTGGTCAGGTTAGGAATCCTGGATGTCACAGGGAGAAGGAAGGTAAGGTTGTGCAGCCCAAACGAACTGTTGTTTGGGTGTCAGGGAGGTTGAGAGGGAAAGAGGGGAACCAAAGGGTGTCCCATTACTCATCAGGGGGAGGGACTGGGACTAGAGCAGGAATGAGCCTGAGGACTGGGCACAAGTAGGTCTGATGACAGCATTTTCTAAACCAAGAGTCAGAACATGTGATAGGTACAACTGAATGAATCTGAGCAATAATAACAGAATATTTGAAAGTGGAATAATTCAAGAAAAGGTGCCATAGATGGTTGTTACCATTATAGAAATGATCATTGGGTTAAGTCTGAGGTGACGGTCTTTTCTTTCTCCTAGTTTTTGTCATCTTTCCCCTTGTCTAGCCTGAATACTGAACTGAAGTCCATTTTTATTATGGTTTTGTCTTAAGGACAGGAGGATGGATTTTCTATTTCTCTTTCTTAAAATGTTGATTGAATTATTAGTTATCTATATCTCTCTATGGACTTTCCCCCACTGCTTAAAATTCTCCCCCTTGCTCCAGGAACTCCTTATAAGACAATTTAAATTCCCTTCTTTATTTCTCAAGATCAAGAGAATTTATCTTTTGCTTGGGGATACCCTATAGCTATTGTAATGACTTAAGGAACTTAATCGCCTCTTCCATTATACTTATATCATCCCCAGGAACAGAACTTGGAGACATTTTTTCATTGGATACTTCCATCTAGCACAAGAATACCCACCACTAATCCCTTAGGTTTAAGTGAACTTGAGTATATTTTTATTTCTAGGCAGTGCTGCTTATCAGTGGTAAGGAAGGCAGCTGAAAGAAGGAGTATGGTTCAGCCTCAAAGTACAAGATACTGTCCCTGTCTTTGGGCCATTTTCTCAAATTAAATTGTAAAATAGGCTAACCACAAGAATAAATTATGTAGCAATATAACTCTGTCTCTAGAGTGTCTAGTCTAGAGTCAGGCTACATTTTACACAATTTCTGCTGTGGCGTATTCACTGGCTTTCATGTGTGTCTCCTATGGGCATCTACTGGAAGCGAACGTATGTTTCCACACATGCGCCTCCAAAATTCTGTCTGTGAGCAGAACTCCTGTAATCTTCTAGGATCTAGCTGTTGTGCTGTGTTGAGGATGGGTGAGCTGTTAGCATATAAAATTAGACACATGTTTTGGAGTTCCCGTCATGGTACAGTGGTTAACGAATCCGACTAGGAACCATGAGGTTGCGGGTTCGATCCCTTCCCTTGCTCAGTGGGTCAAGGTTCCGGCGTTGCCGTGAGCTGTGGTGTAGGTCGCAGACGCAGCTCGGATCCTGCGTTACTGTGGTTCTGGCGTAGGCTGGCAGCTACAGCTCCGATTTGACCCCTAGCCCGGAAACCTCCGTATGCCGCAGGAGCGGCCCAAGAAATGGCAAAAAGACAAAAAATAAATAAATAAATAAAATAAAATTAGACACGTTATTGAAAAAAAAGTCAATAAACTTGCAGCATTTTTAGCTGATGATTTTTGCCATTATAAGATGTAGCGGATTAATAAAATTTTCTTCTTTTATCCCCTATATATAATATATTTTTAGTAATTGAACAGTTAAGGATCCCTCTGTGAACCCTTAGTAGTTGTATCCTGAGCTCGATTTGCTTATTCTTAACTTTCCTTTGACCCTTACTCTGAAGACTGCTTTTTATGTTGATTTTAAGAACACGTTCAAAGATCTTTCTTTCTTTCTTTCTTTGCTTTGTAGGGCCACACCTGTGGTATATGGACATTCCCAGGCTAGAGGTCTAATTGAAGCTACAGCTGCCCGCCTACACCACAGCCACAGCAATGCAGGATCTGAGCCACGTCTGCGACCCACCCCTCAGCTCACAGCAACGCCGGATCCTTAACCCACGAGCGAGGCCAGGGATCAAACCCGCAACCTCATGGTTCCCAGTCGGATTCGTTTCTGCTGCGCCACGATGGGAATTTCCAAAGATATTTCCTAAACTGCTCTAAGCTTAAGTGGATTGATATGCTTAAAATAATGGCATTTGACTGTAGAGAGAAAGGGAGTTTGTATTGTGAGCTCTAGCATAGCTGCAGTGTCAGAGAAGTTTAATAGAGAAAACACAAAATAGTTGTTAAGCAGCCCAAGCCTGGGTTCAAATCCCACCTCTCTTGCTTAGTATTTAGGATAAGCTATTAATTTTCTCTGTACCTCAGTTTCTTCTTTAATGAAACTGTGGTGCTTCATTAGGTGGTAGTCTATATAGGTTTATGATGTTAAATAGTATTTTTAAAATAATATCAACCGTGCCTAGCTTATAATATGTGTAAAATAAGTATTAAGTAAAATTCTCATAATTAGCAACAAAAATACTTTTGATGGAATTTCAGCTGTGCATTTCTTTGAATAAGTATTAAATAACTACATACATGTGGGTCCACATAAAAAACTCTGAATCTTATTTCAAGGTCTGGTCAGTGGGAGTTCATGGAAATAACTAAGCCCATTTGTTCCAAAACGCTTTTTATGTTCCTTAGGTCAGGTCTCTGACAAGGGCCAAATGCTACAGATCCTCCTTTGCTTGAGGTTTCTGAATATTGCTCTGAATATGCTGGAAACTCTGAATGAGGGGCGGTGGTAGAAGAATGTTTCATTTCTGCTTTTGTGACTCAAAGTGAGTCGAGGCCTCAAGCAGTACTTCCCCTGAAGTCCTGTGATGATGTTGGTCTGTGTGTGTGTGTATTTGTGGTAGGAAGGTGGATATGAGAAAAACAGCTATTTCTGAAAAACAGCAGACAACACAATACAGTACTACACATTGTTGTAATGCAAATCAGTCAGCAAGTTTGAGAAGCATGATAAGTTCGACAGAGGATTAACACTCGTTTTGATGTTAAATTGGCAGTTTGAATCACATAATATTAGCAAAAGCCCCCTCGCTGCTGAATTTCATGGAGTAATAGGGCTGACTGTTGGGAATGTGCAGGTCCAGAATCCACAATGACCAAGGAAGCTGACAATTGTGTCAGCTCCCCATGGCAGTAAGATAGACCTGATCTGAAGGTTGGGTTTCCAATGCCTATGTTAATTCACTCCTAACGGTTAATTCCCTTGGCAAAACTCAATTTAATATACTCATTCTGGAACATATTCTTTGTTCTAACAAGGGAATGCCTCATAAGAACCCAGTGATACTGGAGTTCCCATTGTGGCTCAGCAGTTAACAAATCTGACTAGCATCCGTGAGGACGCAGGTTCGATCCCTGGCCTTGCTCAGTGGGTTAAGGATCCAGCGTTGCCATGAGCTGTGGTGTAGGTTGCACATGCAGCTTGGATCCCATGTTGCTGTGGCTCTGGCGTCGGCCAGCAGCTATAGTTCCAATTAGACCCCTAGCCTGGGAGCCTCCATATGCCATGGGTTCAGCCCTAGAAAAGACAAAAAGAAAAAAAAAAAAAAGAGAGAGAGAACGTAATGATACTTAGTAGCCTCAGCTCTGATATTTTGCCTCGCTTGAAACTGAGACCTGATAAGTGCTTTCTTCTCTATAATAGTATAAGAAAATAAGGCTTATTTTGGAAATAAGATTAACGAATAACTGGCTTTATAAAAAGATTGTTTCGTTTCTTCCTAAGTTCTTTGATGTTCCTATTTTCAAGTTTAAAATTTAATTTTATTCTGCATTCCATCCTAGTTTCATAAACAATTGTGAATCTGTCATTTAAATTTTCTCCTTCAAATGCCGAATCTGAAAAAATGATTTGCTATTTGTGACACTATTTAAAGGATTCATTCTATAAATCCTAGGTTTGAGATTGCTTCCAAAAAGCATTTAGGGATCATGCTCAGTTTTACTTCTTTGTATTTAGCTGTTAGTCTCAGTATTATGATAACAAATATCTTTTAGCCTTTTTTATTATGGAAAATCTCAAAGATGCACTAAATAAAATACTTCAATGAAGTATTTCATCTATCTTTCAACAATTATCAACCCATAACTATTTTTTTCTCTACAGCTACATTCCTTTCCAAACAATATAAATATGTTTATATTTTGTTCTGATGTTTAGCTAATTTACTTAGAATCAGTTAGTCCTCTTTAATATTTGCTTTTAAGGTTTTTTTTTTTTAGGGTGAGTATAGAAGAACCTTTAGTTTAGGGCTGATTTGTTTTTTTTCCCTCTGTGGATTCTACTTGATTCTGCATGTGTTGTAAGGTTCTTCCACTCTGACTGATGTGGACGTGGAATCTTCCTAGTTCTCTGTGAGCTCCTGGGGTCATTTCCTTGTTCCTTTCTGGTATATATATATTTTTTTCTGGCTTTGAGTAAATTCTTCTGTATGTGTAGATCCGTACTTAACCAAGGATGAGGGAGAACCTCTCTGAAAGTCTTTGAGTTTCTTCTCTCTGAAGCTGCCTCCTCTCTGGGATTTTTGGCCCAATTCTAGCTGTCTCTGCCTCTCCAAACTCCAATTTGTTTCTTCAAGTCATCAAAATCACCAGGCCTTCTGGGTTCACTTTCCTAAGCTCTGACCTGGAAACTGCCTCCAGGGTTCACCTTAATTTCTTCCCTCTCTTAGGGATAATAGTCCTGAGCTGCCTATTCTCCAGTGTCTGAAAAAATGTCATTTCATATATTTTGTCCAGTTTTCTAAGTATGAGAATAAATTTGGTTTCTGTTACTCTGTCTTCACTTAAAGTGGAAATAACTCTTTTAAAAAAATACAAGCGGGGAGTTCCTGTTGTGGCTCAGCAGAAACGAATCTTACTAGTAAATGAGGCTGCAGGTTTGATCCCTGGCCTTGCTTAGTGGGTTAAGGATCTGGTGTTGCCCTGAGCTGTGGTGTAGGTCAAAGATGCCGCTCGGATCTCACTTTGCTGTGGCTGTGGTGTGGGCCGGCAGCTGTAGCTCCGATTTGACCCCTAGCCTGGGAACCTCCATATGCCACAGGTGTGGGCCTCAAAAGCAAAAAAAACAAAAAACAAAAAAACAAGCAAATAGATATTTCATACCCTTTCCACTTTCCTTAAAGAATACTACACACATACCACATGTACTTTTCTGTACTTTGCTATTTTCAGTTAACAACATATCACAGAGATCTCTCCATGGTTGTCTATACAGCTGTTCCCCCTTCCTTATTATAGCTGAGTCCCTCTCCATTGTGGTTTCAACCAGTCTGCTAGTGATGAACATTTGAGTTGCTCCCGTCTTTTGCTATTACAAACAGTGGTATAAAAAATAGATTGCATGTGTCTTTTCATACTTTTGCTAGTATATCTTTGGTTAGATTTTTTTATACATGAAATGGCTGAGTTAGAAAATAAATGCATATGCAGTTTTTCTGGAAGTTGTCAAATTCTTCTCCATAAGGGCTATACCATTTCAGTTCCTACCAGTAATGCATAAATAATATCTTTTCCCCAAGACTTTATCAACATATTTCAGATTTTTGTACTGTTGTCAATTTATTAGATAAGAAATTATCTGACTAAAGCTTGATTTGCATTTATCTTATTATGAATGAGGTTAAGCATCTATTTATACAATTAAGAACTATTTGCGTTTTTCGTAACTTGTTAATATCTTTAGCTCATTTTTCAATAGGGTGTTGGATTACTGCTTCTCTATGTTTAGAAAATCATTTTATGTTCATAATATTATCGCTATTCCTGTGCTAGAAATTGCAAATATTTTTCTCTCAGTTTTCCAGTTGACTTTACTAACGGTATCTTCCCTAAAAGCTCTTAGTTTTAGGATTTTATGTCATCAAGTTTACCAATGTTTTTTCTTCTTCCTTAACCAAATTATGAAGGAATTCACCCATGTTTTTTTCAAGTATTTGTGTGATTGAATTTTTTGCATTTGATTTCTGACCCTTGCAGAATTTATCTTTCACTGTAAACCAGGCTCTGTACTTTTCGGCTAGCTGGGCAGTGGCAGAAGGGTGTCTTGGAGCGGAGATTTGGGGCAATGAAATGAACAGTTTAATGAAATACCGTCTTGGCATCAAAGTGCTGATACGAGAAGAAGAATCAGAACAGCTCTAAAAAGAATAAATTGATACTATGAGTCTGTATGGTAAGGTAATATAGTAAAGAAGTCGGTTCTCTCCAAATGAATTTATTCATTTACTTGAGGACACAAAGATATCCTGAAAAGATAAGTCCTAACAAATGCATTTATAGAATAAGTTGATACAAAAGTTTTATTTCATGGGGTAGTCAAGAAAATAATTACAAGTGAATGGCACCAGAGCTAGGTTTTAAAGGATGAGTAGGAAATCAACAAAGTGAAGGTGAAGAAGGAGGGTATTCCTAGAAAACAGAACATTTTGCATGACATGAACATGCGTGACATGAATGTACATGCCATGTCTTTGAAAAAGTGGAAGAGTTCCCTTGACTTGGTCATCCATCATCTATGTATGTGTTGTAAGGAAGAAGGTATGAGGACTTGGTGATCCTGCCAGATCGAAGGTCCAGAAATGTTTTCTTAGAGCCCAAGATTGCAATATTTTAGGCTTCGGAGAAATATATCTGTGTTTCCATTACTCAGTTCTTCTGTTAAAGCAAGAGAGCAGCCTTAGACAATATGGAAACAAATGAGCATGGCTGTATTCCAGTGGAATCTTATTTAGAAAAACAGGTAGCAGTCTGGAATTGGCCCATGTGCCATGGTTTGCCTTTCCTTGGATTAAAAGATTTGGATACGAGAGCAATTGAGGATATAGGGTGTCAGAAATAGAACAGTCTAGGAAATACAGGAACAAAGTCAAAGCAACACCATTGTCTCCTCATTTTAGCATCCTCAAAGAGCTAAGACTTTTAGAGTGGCAGTCACCATTACGCAATTTTACACAGAAAGAGCACGTAAATTTTAGATCAGAATCCTCTAGACCTTTTACATTGAAAAACAGGAGTTGGAGGAATGAGAAAAGCATGGTGATCTCATTTTGCCTTGCTCAAGTAGGAGCAGGAAAAGCTAAATCTTCCAGAAACTTGGGTAATCTTAATCCATTTACAGACAAGCACCACCCTATGCAGGAACTAGCTCTGTGGGGAATTTTAAGATTGAAAATCAGCCTCTTAGTGTGGTAATTATCCAGGGTGATGGTTAAACTTACAGAAATCTTAAAGGCTACTCAAGCATTATATACAAGTCTGACCAATTAGATTTGAGAGCAAAAGGCAAAACCTCTTGATGAATTGAAAGGGATGCCTAAACTGGTCTGAAGGTGAATTAGATGGATTCTAAATATTCTTCAGACTTTTAGATTCTACAAGTAAAGGCAGCTTCATAGAAGAACTTATCGGAATGGTTGTTTTTGATCAGCTGCTAAATAATAGAGAAGTTCAATTATGTAGATGTACCTTCACTTTGGTAACGGTACAAATAATTATAAATTATGTATTTCAAAAAGTCCAGCAGTCTGAATACATATCTTTTTAAGTCACAAGGGTAATGAGTATTCAAAAAATTCTTATAATCTTAAAAAAAATTGATTCTGTATCTCTGAAGGAAAAGTCTAAGAATAATTAAAGTGAAAATGGCAACTTTCATCATGGAGCCAATGATGTTTCCATAATTATTGGTCCACATGCCTGTTTCAGTCAGTCATATAATTACTTTTTCATTTTTAGAATTCACTAGAGAGAAGGAAGGTAGTTATTGAGCAGGATAGTTATTGAGAATGTTAGTTGGAAGCAAATCACCTTTTGACAAGATGCAGGTTTCAAGTTAATACTAAATGGAATTCTCAGAGGAATCTCCATACACTATGGTATCTGCTTTTTGAAATATAGAGATAAATAACTTTGTCATGCGCATGCTTAATTTTTTTCTTGTTTGTTTAAGTTTTCAGGAAAGAATCAGGCATGAAACATGTTTTTCCCCTTTTCCCCAGTTATTGTCCACTTGCCTCCCGGGCTCTTCTTGCTTTTTCTTTCTTCACTGTTTTCAACAGATAAGGTTTTTCTATGCAATATTATGTGTTTAAGCTCCTCAGTAATCAGTAGCCTGTCACCTGGAAAGTGATTTCTTGTTTAAAAAGTTTGCATTTCACCTCCCCGGCTTTCACCTAAAGACTTACGCTGAGTGTTGTGCAAGAGTATGTTTGGTGGAGGCAAGATGTGAACAAAGGGATAGAAAGTTGTTATGAATACTTTGACCTAGTCACTACGTTAAACTCTTTTCATACATGATTTCATTTAAGGAGGTCATAATCCTGAGGAAATCGGAGGAATTATCATTAAGATGGGTCTAATAAAACTGTATAGATTGTTTTCTGCTCTTGCTTTTTTTTTTTTTTTTTTTTTTTTTTTTGTCTTTTTGCCATTTCTTGGGCTGCTCCCGCCGCATATGGAGGTTCCCAGGCTAGGGGTCTAATCGGAGCTGTAGCCGCCGGCCTACGCCAGAGCCACAGCAACGTGGGATCCAAGCCGCATCTGCGACCTACACCACAGCTCACAGCAACGCTGGATCCTTAACCCACTGAGCAAGGCCAGGGACCGGACCCGCAACCTCTTGGTTCCTAGTCAGATTTGTTAACCGCTGCGCCATGACGGGAACTCCTCTGCTCTTGTTTTAACACATTCGTTCAGAAAGGTGTTGAATCTGTATTTTATATTTCATTTGAACAACTACCGAGTTTATAAGTATAATAAGGGATCATTTCATACCCTTGCCCAGATCTTCCTCTCCCTTCTCCTTCACTCCCCACACCCCCACCACAACCCAATACCTAACAAAATGTACATACATTCTTTTTTTTTTTTTTTTTTTTAACAGCTGCACTGGCTGCAGATGGAGATTCCCAGGCTAGGGGTTCAATCAGAGCTACAGCTGCTGGTTTACGCCACAGCCACAGCAACATGGGATCCAAGTAGCATCTGCGACCTACACCACAGCTCACGGCAACGCCAGATCCCTGACCCACTGATCAAGGCCAGGGACTGAACCTGCATCCTTATGGATACTAGTTGGATTCGTTTCTGCTGCACCACAACAGGAACTCCAAGAACTTCTTTAGATCACTTCAGATAGCATGTAAAGGGAGATAATATGAGACTGGACAAGGAAGCAGTGTCCAAACCATGGGGCAGACAGCAGGGGGCAGTGGGGGTCGTGAATGTGCCGTGTCAGTGAACGTGGTAATAGGGACCAATGGAAGACCCTTTCTCAGGAGTGGCTTGATCTGACAATGCAGGAGATGGGTTTGGGAAGCCACGACTAAGGGCCAGGGAGAGTGGTGGGAAGACTCTTGTAATATCCATATAAGGAATAGTGAAGACTGTATGGGTGGAAGGGATGGAGACAGGGGGATAGAGTTGAGAATGATTCAACCATCATTATGTGTGGGATAGAGGAAGAGGGAAGAGTCAATAGTACCTCTTGGATTCCTGGCTTGGATGACGAGGTAGATGATAATGCCCTTAACTGAGGCAGAGAACTCTTGCTGATTTATTAAACAAAGCAATATTTTCAGCTTTCAAATTTGGACATGAAGCCCAAATTATGAGTTTTAATGACATGGAGTTTGTGTCTAGCACTGTCTGAAATAAATATAATGCAAGCCACACTTGTGAGTCACATATATAATTTTAAGATTTCTGGATGCCACATTAGATAAATTAATTTTAATAACATACTTATTTTACCAAATGTAGTCAATATATCGTAACTTAAACTTTTAACCAGTATGTAATTATCAGTGGTCATTTTTACATTTTATTTTCATATGAAGTCTTCAAAACCAGGTGTGTGCTTTACACTTACAGCACTTCTCAAACACCCTGGTCGTGCATCAGGTGCTCAGTGGTCACATGTGGCTACCACACTGGGCAGTGCACCTGTAAAGCATCCTAATACATTTAGATAAAAGCAATCTTCTTCATAAAGACCCATATAGCTAAGTAACTAGTTGAGATAAATACTCAGGTATCAAAAGAAGCCATTTAGCTTAACAACAAACAGATTATCAGGATATGTGACACCTACCTTGGTTCTAAAAGTTGTATGATCTTTGTTAATCAATTTTTCTCCACAAAAGTGAATCTATGATCGTGACTCTGTACAGTTTAATATCTGTAAGTCAATGAATTGACTGCTTTGTGTTACAGATGCAGTGGTAGTAACAGTGGTGGTAATGAAAACAGCAAACCTTCTGTTGTGTGCCAGGCACTGCTTCAAATATGTTACACAGATCAACTAATCTAATTATCACAAGAGCCCAATGCAGTCGATTTCATTCTCATGTTCATTTCAGAGATGAGGAAACTAAAGTACAAAGAGGTTATCTAAACAGATAACAAGAGTTGGCAATTTGGAAATTTGGGGGTAAAATATTCTGTTTCTCATGTCCATGCCTTTAACTACTACACATACCACGTTCTTTTAAAAAAATGAATGAATGAATGAATGCATGAATGAAGCTGTTATTTTCTTTCAAATGCCACAAACAAATCTTTTTCAAAATCTTAAAAATAATTTCACAGCCATACCAATTAATACATTTTGGGCCAGCTTGAATGGCACAGGTAATGTGGTGTGTGCATATTCATCCTTTAAAACCACTTTTACTTTTAAAAATGTAGGTAATTACTGCTCTCTCTTTCCTTGAGTAGTGCTAAGCCAAGCTCCTTTTGACACTATAGAAAACTACAAAAAACCAGTGAGTAGAGATGTGAAATTGGACATTTCTCAATCAAGAGAAATAACTGCCCTCTCTAAGAGTCAAAATAAAACTAATAAGAAAATAAAAATTTGGCAAATTCCCTGCTTTTCCTAGATGAGAGTGAGGCAAAAGTCATGGTATGTTGATGAATGTATGACACTTATCTCTCCGGAAAAGAATGTACTCATGTTCTCTATATAAGTTTATTATAAATTTTATATATAGGCTGTGTACCACATAATTTATAAATAATAAATATATGATGCTGTTTATTGTAAACTCCATACAGCCAATTGGTTCTCATAAAATGCTTTTATTGATTTTTTTTTTCTGAACCCTTATATCTCTTGGTAACCTCTGGTAGCAATGAATGAGTGAGTGTAGTTTGGGCATGAATGTTGGTTGTTATTTGCATTTATGTTAACCTGCAAGACAAGAGCGAGACCATCAAGATTTTAGTTGGAACATCACTCTTTTATTGATGACCTGAGTCACTTTGCTGAATCAGAAAATAGGTTTTGAAAAATGAAAGAATATTTCCTCATTTATTTGTGTTAATTACAATGTAATGGCTATGGATACCATATACTTTTAGCTTTAATCTGTATCATGAACTCGTTCTCCATTTTTTAAAAAAAATTATAGGCTATCAGTAAAACAATTAAGCCTTCATTTATAGTAGTTTGCTGAATCCCTTGGTGTAAATAACCCCCACCAAGGCCATGCTGAAGCTGCAGACACAATGTTACTGAAAGGAGATACATGGAGTTCCTGTCGTGGCTCAGTGGTTAACAAATCCGACTAGGAACCATGAGGTTGCATGGTTGCAGGTTCGATGCCTGGCCTTGCTCAGCGGGTTAAGGATCCGGTGTTGCCATGAGCTGTGATGTAGGTTGCAGATGCGGCTCGGATCCAGCATTGCTGTGGTTCTGGCATAGGCCTGTGGCTGCAGCTCCAATTCAACCCCTAGCCTGGGAACCTCCATATGCCGAGAAAGCAGCTCAAGAAATGGCAAAGAGACAAAAAAAAAAAAAAAGAGAGACATGGGAAGATAGTCTCAGGAGCTCACCATTCTATTTGATTTGCACTATAGAGGACCACTACATGTAAATAGCCTCAAAGGCATGAGCAATAGTAAAAAGCAATAAAATAATTACAAAGTATTTCCTACTTGTTTTAAGTATGGTTTATTTAATTGTAAGTTTGTATAATTAAATTTTAATAACAACTGGCTCACAAAATTCCTAAAAATTTAATCACCATCTTTTATGAGCCAGTACAAAGGAGCTCCAGCACATCACTGACACCAAGTATGGGGAATTAGAAAGGAGCAGGTGGAGGCAATCACATCCCCCAGCTGAGATGCACAAGGGATTCAAAACAATCTTGAGATGGTACAGCTTGGGAAGATGATGAGGGCAGAGCTGCAGAAGCATCAAGTATAGCCCACTTAGCATACTCTCTGAAAAAAAAGTCCTTGCCACTCTTGACCAGAAGCTTGACTTTAATAACCAGTCCGCATCCACGCAGAGGGCCATATTTAACTTAGATTTTTATGGAAACATCAAAAGCATTTGTTGAGAATGACTAAACCCTTACTCTGTAATAAGACCTCCTACAGTTTAGAACATGTGAAAGTAACTATAAAAGAAGCCGAGTTTGTTTTTATACAGGTGTCTGTTTCTTCCTTGCTAAGGGATGGATGACAGTGCTTTATCTATTATGATTGAATGCCCTTGCTGTCTCCAGCCATTTCTTCTGCTACCTGCCCCAAATTGTTGCCGTAATTCAATATCTTTTCTGTCCTGAAATGTCTGCTTCTTGCTTCAAAGTCCTGGGTATAGAGTAAAGCCATTTCTTATGCCCTTTTGCCCAAACCCAACCCTGAATTGTGAGACTTGGCTGCCCAAGGAGTGCATGCAAGGCTGCAGGTCTTAAGAGTGTTTCCTGAGGCTCCTCTGTGTGGACAGTGTCTCTGTGCCTGGGATTTCTCTGGAGAAGGAGCATTCTTCTACACTGCATCTGGGTGTTCTCAGTGTCTGATTTTAAGGTGTTTGGGGCTGAGATCTGCTCTGAAAAAATATCCTCCGTCACTGGGACATTTCCTGGACAAAACCGATAAACATACTGTATGAACCTTGCCCACATCCCCCAAACACATAAAATACAAATGCCTGGATTCGTGTCAGTTTTGATATCATGTAGGTTTTATTGGGTCAAGAGAATTGCCTCAGTCAGTCTGATCTTGGAGCTTTCCAACTCATTTTAAAATTTTTTTGGAGTGGGATTAAGTAATGATTTTATGATGACCTCGATATTTTTTTTAAAAGCCAATAGGCTTCATTCTGTTCCCTCTCAGCATTTGCAATCTTGACTGGTTTATCATATTCATATTTCTTTTCATAAAGAGTCTTCCTCAACCTAGTGATTACTTAGATTGTCCTTTGCTGGGCTCTCATCCAATTGTTTTTCTCAATTGGCATCCTGTTTCTGCAATAGAATGTTAGCTCTTTTGTCCCTAGGCTTTGCCTATTCTTATTTTAGCCCCCACAGGCCCAATTTATAAGCATGAAATGTATTTATTCATAAAATGTCAAAATCATATACAAAATTATAGGCCAGAAAATTCCTGGCTTCAGTGCCTCACCTTATAATACACCCCTAGATTATAAGGTTCTTAAAGTAGGAGTTTTATCTCTTTTATCTTCCTGCAGTGGGTTTTACATTTCAAACAGTCATAAGTCAGATGTACAGAAAGTACACCTTTATTCATCTATCCTTGAACTCAACTTAGCTCTGTTCTACCACTTCAGAGACACTCGATGTGTCTTCTGGTTTAAAGAAATCTTTCTGGAGTTCCCATCGTGGCGCAGCAGTTAATGAATCTAACTAGCATCCATGAGGACACAGGTTTGGTCCCTAGCCTTGCTGAGTAGGTTAAGGATCTGGCGTTGCTGTGGCTGTGGTGTAGGCCGGCAGCTACAGCTCCAATTCAACCCCTAGCCTGGAAACCTCCATATGCCGCAGGTGCAGCCCTCAAAAGCAAGCCAATACATAAATAAATATAAAAATAAGAAATCTTTCTTAGGAAATTACTAAGTTCAGGATTTAAGCTCAGTCCGTTCATGTTCACAGCTCCCCATCATGGTTCTTCTCCTCTGTGGTGAAAATACCCTGGTTCTCCTCCTCTTCCTGCTGGATCTTGAGATTGTGTTTGGGGACAAGAGGCATTAGGCAACATCATGGGGCTTTCCTGCTGTCCTTCAGACTTTGCTCATCTGCTTTACTCTTCAGTAGGGTGGGGTGGCTGTCCATATTGCCCCCATTGCTGGTGGAGCTTCACTTTCACTCTGTCCACACAGGCCATGCCCACTGGAAGCTCTGATGTTTCCTTTTGCTCTTTAGGACTCCACCTCACATCTCGCTGGCCTAAGGGGTCTCCCGTGGCCTGGCTAGGCCTACTCTTTGGGGCCCTAGATTGGGCTATTGATCCGAGCCCTTTGCCACAAGGTCTTTTCATCCCGGCTCTAGTGATCCCTCAGAGCTTGCTGGTCAGTCCTCACTGGGCACATGGGAGAGTATGGGTCTCCTCCATGCCCACCATGCCAGGAGGAGTGGCTCATCTCAGGTTCTCAGCAGGATGGGCTCGTCCCAGACTCTCAGATGGGGACAGCACATGAGCTTCACCGTCCTCTACTACCCAAACCTGTCCCTCATACTACCCTGCAGCCCAGAGATTTAACCACAAAGGGGGCAGTTGGATAGCCCCTCTCCAGTGAAGGTCTCTCCCTGCCATTGCTCCCAAGCTCTGAGAGTTCTCAGGTTCCCTTTGCGTGGAAACAGTGCTGCCTTTCTCCTGACACAGTGGTCTATAGCCTTACTTATCGTGGTTTAAAAATCTCGATGTTTAGTCTCCTGAACTTTGGTTTTGAGATTAATGGGGAATTTTTAGAATTCAGGAAGCTCAAGCATCACGCTCTAGTCATGGAAGTCTCATTGTCTTGACTAATATATGTCAAATGTCCTTCAAGCCAATCTTGAAAGTCAGTCTGAACCATAAAGCTTTAGCCATTTCTCTCCTTGAGCTATAACAACCTCTGTTGTTTCTACACCTGCAGATGTAAATGCAACTGTAAGAATGTTATTGGACTGTGACTTCCTCTACAAAGTACTAGGAAGCAACAGTCGCAGGAGAGCAGTGTCCATGGGCCTCCAAAGTAGAGAATAAGATGCTGTGTAACTTATGCCTCTGCAGTTGTGGGATGCAGCCCTGGTAGAGTGGCTTTGAAGAGGGAGTGTAAGGCTGAATTAACAGTGGTTGTAGTGATAAAACCTGTGTTGAAGGGAGAGGACTGTCCTGACCCTCGTATCATCCACTCGCCTCGAGACCCTGTCGTACTTTTCCCTGTTTGTGCTTCACCGTGGAGAATGCACTGTACAGCCATTGCAACCTCTGGCTGGATAGGAAGAACATCATAGTAGGAAAGACAGAAAGGAAAACCTATGACTGCATTCCACAGTGGTATTTTATTATCTTTGTATCCTCAGAACCCAGAATGGTATCTGGCATATATCCTCTCAATAAAGGTATGAATTTATAAAAGTAGGTTTAATTTATACTTAAGGAGATACATGGGGGTGATTGTTCCCTTCAAAAGCTACAGCCACGTGGCTCCATCCAGAAGGGAGTGCAGTCAGTCCTCTTCTCCAGAGAAACCTGGAGGAGCAAACTAGCCCGGAAGGGGGAAGTGGAGAGTCTGCCCTGTGTCTGCGGACAACAGATTCAAATAAGAACAGGAAAACGGCAGGGAAGAAAAATCATCAAAGAAGCAGACTCTAAATGACTGCAGTTACCTGAAGGTAAATTGCTACAAATCAAATGACCTTTAGAATTAGATTTCGTTTGGATCAGATTTGTGACATGTAGGTAATAAGAATTCATGGACTTTAGGAAATAGACGGCTTTCCACCATCAGCTGTTGAAATGAATTCAGAACAAAGGGAGTCTAAATCTTCAAAGCCCTGTGGTTAAGGGTATAATAATTCTTTCTTGAGTATCTCATCATCTTCAGCCTCTTTTCCGTCACTTTGAGAGGATTTTTTAGAAAAACAGCCAAGCCTCAAGTGACCATTTATTCGTATTCCTGTGATGGTGACAAGAACAGACACAGGTCATCAGGTCCTGACAGATGGGCTCTTCTTTCTCTGGAAATGAACAAAACTGTTTCTTGTTTTTAGGGAGCAGACTTTCCTGATTCTTAGAACCCAGCTTTCACCCCACAGTCTCAAAGCTATTTGTAAACATTAATTTGTTTATTCCCACCCACGAAGCACCGGTGAAAATGAAGGAAATGGAATGAAGCAGTGAATCATGACAAACACTGCAATCACTGCTATTTACTGAGATCCTACTCTGATAAATTATATGTTTGCTCCTTACGTCGGAGACTTAGAGATGGGGAATTACCTGCCCAGGTTCATAATATTAGTCTAAGCAATTAAGAGGCAGCATGGTGTTGTTGCTAAATTCCTGAATCCTGGTGCCAGCTTTCCTGGGGTTGAATCCCACCTACAGCTCTTTCTAGGTCTGTGACCTTGGATGAGTTAACCTTGCTGGGCAACTCTTTCCCTTCTGCTAAGTGGAGAGGATAATAATAGTGGTACTGCCACATGGGGTTGTTGTAAGTCCTGAGTGAGTCAAGTGCCTAGCGCAATACGTGGCACCTGCTAAATGCCATGTGAATGCGAGCTGTGGCAATTATTCTGTGGTTGCAAGTGATGAGGGCCCAACTCACACTAGTTTATAAGCTGCAAAAGAAAAGGCAGTAGTATTTGCTTCAGACATCCCTTAGAGAAGAGCTTCAGAAGCACCCCAGGATCTTCGTGTCTCCTTGGCCTCAAGATGTATCAGGCAGGCTCTGTGGTACCAAGACGGCTGTTTGTAGCTACAAGGGCTGCACGATCCTCATGGAGAATGAAAACTTTCTTGTTGTGAAGTTCTGGTAGAGATCCCAGGGGAGTGGCCCAGCTTTGGTCATGTGACAGGCACTGAGGAAGGAGGGCGGGGTGTGCCCAGTCCAAACCTGGAGGCCTGAGGAGGGCTCCGGTGTGAAGGGATCAGGAAGAAATATGAATAAGTATTGTGTGTATATACATAGTCCTAAGGCTGGCAGGTGAGAAAGCAGAGATCAGAACTGTCCTCTTCCTCCAACGCAAGTTTTATTGGTACAGCTATTATGTAATTTAGCCTGATCTGCCTGTCTTCAAAGCCGTTCTAACAGGACTGAATCCCACAGCTGCAGGGGGTAATTAGCACAGCATCCTATCTCTACTTTTGTAGCCCATTAGCACTGCTCTCCTAGGACTTTCCCTGCTCCCAATCTTTTAAGAAAGGCCTTATAAGGTAGCTGCCTTATAACTTCATCTTACATTTGCAGATGTAGAAAGTGAGGGTTGAGTGGACAGGGCTTCTTATTAAAGAGTTGTTTAGGCCTACTTTGTACCAGATGCTACATGAAGTCTGCTAGCAACCTTCTGAGAACCCAGCCAGAAATGACTGGTCTGGAATGCCCAGAGCTGTGGGTTAAGACACCTCTTCAGAGGCTGTGCCAGTAGTCCAGACTAGTGATGCCAAGGCAGTCGGGCTCTCTGAATTTTGGGGGGGCCTGGATGATGATCAATAGTAACCAAGTACATCACTGAATAATGTTTCAACTGACAAACATCAATTTCTTGCTAGCTACCTATGCCTTCTCAGTTTCAAAGGATGGCTCTGTTATAATCAAGACCATTTCTGCAAAAATATTTGTAGTCTTTGAGGTATATTGAGATGTCTTTACTATCTGACTAACATTGGTGGCTAGAGTTTATTAAATTCTGCTCAAATCTCAAGTAGGCACTGCTAACAAAGTAGAAGGTGAAACAACAATGTCTTAAGATTCTATTTAGAGCTTAGCATCTGGCCGTTTGTCATTGGTTTTCCTCATTCCCAGGCTTCATATATATACTCTCTCCAGAGGAGGTTGGGTAGCGCAGGAGATGTAACTCAGAAGTGCTAAATGAAGACCACTTCACTGGGCTGTACAGAGCCCAGGAAGGACCATCTACCAGCAGTGGATCCTGGTAGAAACCCGCAGTGGGTTTCCCACTTGAACTCCTCCCTCGGTATTCACATCCCCCAGTGCCTGGCCTCTGTATCTACTAGCTCCATTGCTAGCATCCTCTCCTTTATGCTTTATTCTCCAGCACAGCTGAACTAGAGTTGGATGTTCCAGATTGTGTCTTTTCTCTGTGCCTTTCTTTTAAGTCTGTAATCTCTGGAATTGCCCTTTTCATCCCCTGCCCTCACCTACTCCTGAGCTGGCCCATCTAGCGTTACCTCCTCTGGGTTCTATGATAACCCACTCCTCCACCCCGCCCCTTGAGGGGACTGTGCTTTCACATTCTTAGTCATTGTGTGTTCTGGGTGCTTGTATTATAGGTAGTGATGATTGTAGGTTCTTAGAATGGATGGGTGGATGGATGGATAGCTGCATGAATAAAGCCTTTGTATAATCACAAAACGTAACACCATAAAACGTATTCCACAATGCAAATCTTTTTACGACAAAGCTTCATGTCTGTTTCCTTCCTCCACTCTGCCAGGCTCTATTACTAGTGATTCATTTCTAATCAACAATGATTTAATTTTTTTTTTGGTAGAAGTCACTTAAGTCACTCAGTTAAGTCACTTTAGTGTCTCAATTATGTTCATCACATAAATAACCCAAGTCTTGACCTGGCTGACAGGCTCTCATGGTGCCAGAGTCTGTTTAATCTGATTACCAAATTGACCATAGGACACAGAATCATTACTGAAGGAAAATAGGCCCTAATATCTTTGTTAAAATAGAGGCTCAGAAAACAGTAGGAAAATCAGAGTAGTCTAAAAATTCTGCATCCTCTTGAAAGCACACAGAAAATAAATTTGTGTAATTTAAATAGTGCCACTAAGTTTAAAAAATATTTCAGTGTAAAAATTCAAGTTTTATCAGCTGACTTGGTATTGAAGGATTTACTCATTACTTTCAAAATACTTGTTTCATTAAAGTATTTTCTCTTTACATTAATTCCCCCTAATTTTACCCAGTCTTTCTAGGGGATTTTGGGGAAGTGGTGACTGTATGTCAGAAGGGGCTTTGACAGAATTACCAAGTTTCTCTAGGTAGGTAAAACTGTGCCCTCATTTCCTGCGAGATAGGGCCAGTGACTCTGGAGCTTCAAACCCTCTTGCTAAAGGAACAGCAGTCGGTGGCTGCAAAGACTCATGCAGCTGCAGCTGTTTTCCTGTTCTGGTACTAAACGATTATCTTAGCAGCAGTTTTACCAGATAAGCAGCCAAGGCCACAAGAGACACTTTTCTTTGGTCCTTGTTAAGGTTTTGAATGAATGCCCTGTTTTCTTGCCTTTCCTGGTGGGGTTGACCACGTTGGAACAGGCCCTTAGTTCATAATACTGGCTGCCGTGTCACTAATGCTTGGGTCCAGAGCTTGTGAGGCTTTCCCAGGTAAGCTTCATTAGGTAAATTAAATCTGACTCATCCTTCAGTGAAGGTTATGAAACACCTTTGGAATTCTGAAGATCAGGTTGTTTAGCCTTGAAGGTTGAACTCAAATGATGCTTCCTGAAAGGCTGAGGTAGAGGACAGGTGACAGGGGATAGTGAGAAAGAGAGGAGGGAACCCACATATACTGAGTGTCTCCAGGAGGCTCCGCACCACGACTAGATGCTGTCTCATTTTATCTTCTGCCAACTATTGGAGGAGATGCCCCGCTTTTCAAATTAGCAAATTAAAACAGGGAAAATGTAACACAGAGAGTAAGGGGGCAAATTGGTAATTCAAACTCAGACTCAACTCTATCTATCACTCTGCCTCTTCTGTTTATTTGGAAGTGCAGAGTTTTTGTGCACCTGTAGATCACATATGCCACTGCACTGTAATGCCTTTTTTTTTTTCTTTTTTTTGTGTGTCTTTTTGCCATTTCTTGGGCCACTCCCGCAGCGTATGGAGGTTCCCAGGCCAGGGGTCTAATTGGAGCCGAAGTCACTGGCCTACACCAGAGCCACAGCAACGTGGGATCTGAGCCACATCTGCAACCTACACCACAGCTCACAGCAATGCCAGATTCTTAACCTGCTGAGCAAGGCCAGGGATCGAACCCGAAACCCCATGGTTCCCAGTCAGATTTGCTAAGCACTGAGCCACGACGGGAACTCCTGTAATGCCTTTTGTAGGTGATTCCACTAACAAGTTCACAAGGTAGAACGAAATACTGAATGAACCCTCAACACGGTCTAAGAACAGTTAGTAAACTGTGTTTAGGTATACCTTACATAAATTTTGAACTATCTTAGCATTGTGCATTGAAAGTACATGTGATTTCTTCTTCATTTATTACGTTTTCATTATCATTATTATATACTAGTGATATGTCCCTCCAATATGCTAATTGGAAAGGCTTTGGAAAGCTGCCACAAAAAAGCATAAAAGCCTACTACCCATTGTACTCCATTATAAAGGAGGAATGGATTTTGAAGCCCAGCACACTTTTCACGAAAGAGAACTATAATACTCAAGAGCCTGGATTCAAGGAGCTTGACTCCCTGGGTGTGAACCCCAGCTTTGGCCCGTCCTAGGCTGGGTGATCTTGGGCAAGTTACCACAACTGTAAAATGAAGATGCTGACAGCACTTACCCAAGAAGCTGTTGTGCACATTTCATGATTGGGGTTCTGATGCTTACCAGGCACATGGCAGTCAGTGCTCAGTAAAAGTGTCTGTTTTGTTTCTTTTCCATGAGAGGAAGCAGGTCTGCAGGTCAGCAGCTTGCTCGGGTCCCGGTGTTCTGCTGGTCCTGACACTGGGTCTCTGGTTCTCAGTCCACTTCAGGGCACTGCAGTGACAACCAGAGCAGTGCCGTGCAGCAAACTAGAATCTTCCCTCTGCTGTTGCCCCTAGTCTAAATAAAATGAAACTGCCATTTCCGTGCCCTGAACAGCCACTGTCTGCCGTAGGGGCAATTTATCAACCCAGTCCTCAAATGGAGAATCTTCCCCAGGATCCCTGGTCACTTTGCTTCTGAGTCAGCTGCCACAGTCTTGTGCTGTCATCCTCTAGCCCAGTAGTTCCCAGGGGGCCAAAAGTGTAAACAGACTCCGCCAGGTCCACAAACCCATGTCCGTCATTCCGAAATCCAAAAAGCTCTCAAGTCTGAAAGATTTTTCCTAACTCATTTGACTGTAAAACTTATTCAGTTGTGAACGTATTTGGCGACAGAGCACCTGAACTGACGCGAGTTTATTTATGGTTTGTACTCACCCCTTGCAGTGTGAGGTCTCGCACAGCTGACTGCAGACGCACTAATGCTTTTGCTTACTGGATGCTGCCCAGATCTCACAGGAAGACTTATCAGGCAGGGGCTTGGCAGGAAGGGATGGGGAGTTCAGGTGTGTGAGCAGAGTGTAGTGAAAGGTCTGCCTGTAAAGGTGTGGGTGGGTTGAAGGACCAACAGGGATACTGCAGGAGGGCAGATGGAGGGAGGGTGTGATCAACCAGGAGCCATTCCCATCCCTAGGTCTGAAGGGAGACGGAGGGAGAGCTGCAGGAATCCGGAGAGAGCAGCATGGGAGAAGGCTGCCGTCAAGGGGTTGTGGCAGCAAAATAGCAGAAAAGAAGCCTGGGAAATAAATACCCAGCTTGGTTTCCCCGCCCCCCACCTCCAGTCTTCTGTTGGAGCTTCTTTTTGGTCACACCCTACCTGAGGCCAGAGGCAAAAGAGCTCATGGCTATAGACTGTAAGGTGGCCACTGGGCACCAAACAGGTGCATGATGGTGACAAGAGGATCTGGAGGGCAAAGAGAGACTATCTTATACAGCATGTCCTATAACATCTAATCCATGCACTCTTCCACATTTATAAACTTAAGAACGCTTAAAGAGCTATAGTTTAAGTCAACAGCATATATCCACATTCAAAAAATATTAGTGCATACATGTGCAACTTTTTTTTTTTTTTTTTTTTTAGGTTTCAGTGCCATGGAGACTTAGGAGCCATTTATAAATGATTCCTTGGCTACCCTGAAAATCCGAGTTATTGCACTCCAAAGTGCTATTTCATTCACTAATTCATTCACCTATTCACCTGTTCGTTCAACACATGTTCCGTCTTGAATGCCTACTCTGCGTGACATGGGCTCTGGGACATAAAGACACAAATGTGAACCTAGCACTTCCAATAGCTTACAACTTAGGAGAAGGCACCGATTTTTTAGGAAATAATTATACAATCCTGGGTTAGCAAAGCTTCATCTCAAATCTGTCTTGCTGCTGTGGGCTCTGTTTTGAGGACTTTGTGGCCACATCTGAGCTCAGTGAGAACACCACACTGCCCTGTTAGCTCCGTGTGACTGAGGCCAGGAGTCAGGTGTATTATGCTCAGGCCACACGTGGTTCTGGCCGACTTTGCTTTCACTCCATGGCAGAATGAGGTGGTTCCCACCACAGAGGCAAGAGCAGTCTCCATGGCAGGGCAAAAGGGGTGGCTTTAGAACACCCAAGAAGGCTTCACGAGGGTAGGTGGGGGGTTTCGAGGATGTCCAGAGAGGAAAATGACAGATTAAGAGCAAAAGCAAAGTAAGAATGCAGGACAGGCTTGGGTAAGTGGGCCATAGAATCTTGGGAATGAAAAAGTAGTAGGTACCAAAACAGATGATGAGAACCTACTCTAAGGAACTTAGATTTTATTTTGTAGCGAGTGGGTTACACCTGAGGATTTTTGAAAAGGGGAGGTCCTATGTTTTAGGAAAATCACTCTCGCAGCCCTTTGAATGTGGGGGAGAGTTGAAGAGGAAGGTGATTGAAAGTCATCTATGTCAAGGGAAGATCCCCTGGAAAGAGATGGTGACTTGAGAACAAAAGACAGTAGCAGTGGGAATAGGAAGAATGGTTGGCAGACATTTTGAGAAAGAAATGACAGATGTGATCATTGTTTGGAGGGAGGAGCCAAAGCGACCGCAGGGTGTCTAACATGTGCATGGTTAAGGGAAAGGGGAGGCACCCTGAAGCTACCTGGTGGAGCCCTCTGCCATGTGGGACAGGAGTTAGGGCCCTGCAGGCATTTAAAATTGTCGGTTAGTAGCTCTGAAACAGACCAAAAATGTCAAGGAGAAATTCTATGCCTAGAAAAGTTTCTACTACTTTAATCACCTATGGTAATTCCAAAATCCAAAAAGCTGTGAAATTTCCCATTTCTTTCTTTCTTTTCTTTCCTTTTTTTTGGTCTTTTTAGGGCCGCACCCGTGGCATATGGAGGTTCCCAGGCTAGGGGTTGAATCAGAGCTGTAGCCGCTGGCCTATGCCACAGCCACGTGGAATCCGAGCCGAGTCTGCAACCTACACCACAGCTCACAGCAACGCCAGATCCTTAACCCACTGAGTGAGGCCAGGGAATAAACCGGAGTCCTCATGGATACTAGTCAGGTTGGTTTCCACTGAGCCATGACGGGAACTCCCATTTTTTTCAGTTTCTTGTCAGAACTTTTTTGGTGACAAACCTGACCTGAATTAATCTGAAGTTTCTGATGTGGCTCAGTGGTAACAAACCCAACTAGGATCCATGAGGA
The DNA here is from genome assembly GCF_054392235.1 of Sus scrofa. Classification (NCBI taxonomy): domain Eukaryota; kingdom Metazoa; phylum Chordata; class Mammalia; order Artiodactyla; family Suidae; genus Sus; species Sus scrofa. Next base: position 105,140,651 of record NC_139388.1, on the reverse strand, counting down.
CTCAGGTTCGATCCCTGGCCTTGCTCAGTGGGTTAAAGACCTGGCATTGCCGTGGTATAGGCCAGCAGCTGTAGCTCTGATTCGACCCCTAGCCTGGGAACCGCCGTATGCTGCAGGTGGGGCCCTAAAAAGCAAAATAAATAAATAAATAAATAAAACATTTGAATACAGGGTGTGGGCCCAAATGCAGCAGTCAGGGTGTTCTTTACTAAATGGTGCAAGGACCAAATTACATTTTAAAACTAAAAGATACTTATAAATTTTAAAGCATATCTATCCCAAGATTTGAGATGAGGCACTGTGGACATGTATCAATACTTATACTATTTCTTTATTTTATGTTTTAAGAAAGTATTCTCTTAGTATTGATGTCTTTGGCATTAAACATGGTAGGTAAAAAGATGCCTTTTTGTAGCAGAAATTTTGGGAGAGTGAAGCATTCTTTGTGTGTGCCCGTTCTAAACACTGATGCTTGAGAAGTTTCTTTAGTCATAACATTAGGATACTAATATTGCTTACCTTACAGAGTTGTTTAAAGAGCTAATGGACAAGATCTAACACATGACCAGTAGGTATTTTAATAAATATTTGTCATTATTATCCCATCCTTTTAATCAAGAAGACTTTTCTAAAGAGCCTTTTGGAGATATATATATATACATATATATATATTCAAAAATTATATATATATATACACATATAAATATATTCTTTCCCAGTTTCTGAAAGTGCAGTGAAAACAAATGTGTCCTATCTTTATGAATGTGAAGGAAGCAGCAGCAGAGAGAACCAGCATTTCTTGAGAGCTGGAAGGTACTTGGTGCTTTTGACCTCATGAGAAGAATATTCCTTTCCTGCTTCACAGATAGCAGAAACCGATTCCTAGATGTTAAGTAGCAGATCACCCTTCAGTAAGGGATAAACTAAATTCTCTTTCCAGACCGCCCGCTCCCAGGGGAATATAAGAGACTGCAGGTACAACGCCTTGCCAAGATGGGCCTGTTTTTCATTGCTTGAAAGAACCCTGTCTTTCCCTCAGAGTCTGATACAGGTAAAGACATACTTGAGACCCCAGATTTCTGACTGTGCCCCCCTTTACTCGCTTCCCCCCAGAGGCTGCCCCCTCCCTCAATAAAGACCTCTGGGAATAACAAGTACTCTGCCCATAATAATCAAGTCTAATTTTCAGACAAGCTGAAAGCAGTATCTGTGAATTTGATCAGGATCAGGAGGAGGAAAGGGATGTGGAGTGAGGTAAGAGTCTGGTTGTCATGGCACCGAGGGTGAGGGAGGGAAGCGCTCTGCTCCCAGGGAGAGGGCATTACCTGCCCCAAAGAAAAGGAAATCAAGTTTATTGTAACCTGAAGAAGTAAACAGCAACGTAATCCGGTTCTTCAATTTTTCATGTGGATGCTTTCAACCAGAGGGTCACATTTTCTTTCTTTCTTCCCCAGACCACGCGAGTTAGCCTGGCCCCTCCAGACTGGGGCTCCCCAGGCGTGGTTTCTTTCTCTCGCTCCCCCGCTGCCAAGCAGGAAATGTTCCTCGCCACGGGATAAGCCTCCCGTTTGAAGGGGTGGGGGTGGGGAGTGAGAAAAGGAAAAGGAAAAGAAACAAAGCAAGAAAAACTTTACTAGAGCAGCTAGCCCGAGCTCCTAAGGATCGCGGAGGCCGGGTTCCAGTTTCCTAGAAACGGGGATCCCACTCCCCACTTCCCCCATCCCCACCCCCTGCACCCCGCTCCCCACCTCTCTCTCCCCCTTCCCGCCCGGCTCTCCCCCTTCCCGCCCCACCCCCACCCCCACCCCCACCCCCTGTGGGGCTTGTGGGCGTGTATTTAAATCCATGCTAATCGGGTGCCGGCGGGCGGGGCGGCGTGCCTGCGCCCCTGACAGCGCGGGAGGAGACCCTGGGAGCCGCACGGCCAAGCCTCCCCACCGGGGACCGGTCCTGTGCGCTAGCCCATGCTGATCCCCGCCTTTGTTCTCGGGCCGGAGCGAGGACATGCGCGGCTGACGATGGAAGTGGAGGACTCGGGCGGCGTGGTGCTGACCGCCTACCACTCGTACGCTCGCCCCCAGCCGCCCAGCTCCGAGCCGCGTTGCGCGCCCCGGGCCGCCGCCAGCCACCCGGGCAGCAGGTACCCAACCGCGCCAAAGGGCAGAGGTCTCCTGGGTTTGGGGGTTCCTGTGCAGCTGGATTTTCCGTCAGAGCACAGGACCAGCATCTCTTGATTGTTGTTTCGAGTTTGGATGGACTCGCTGAGTGAGCCTACCGTTCTTTGTATATTGTCCTTGATTGGAAGTGGGAAGCGCACCCAGTCTCAGCCGGCAATGGCTAAAGACCTTGGCTAGGAGAGGTTAGCAGTAGAGCTGTGTTCTCGATAGAATTTGCTGATAATAGGTATATGCCTCATTTCTGCCAAACTCACCTCTTGTACTATTGGGGAATTAGAAATGATAGTTTAAAATGAAACAGCAGCTGATAATGAACCAAAACAAGGGAAAATACATTACCTCAAGTCCGCAGACGCTATCGAGAACTTCTTTAGTAACTGTATTTCACATGAGCTAAAACATAAATGGAGAGATTTTCCAAAAAGGAAATAATCAGTAGACTGTTAAAAACAGTTTTATTTCTAGCTTTTAAAAAATTTTTTCAATTTATGATATAAATTAAAAAAAAAAAACCTTTCGATTTATATGTGTGCGTCACTATTGTATTATTGCCAAAGTTGCCTCTATCAATAAATGCAATTACAATTTTCCTTGGATCAAAAGAGGTCTGTAAGCTTCTCACTCTGTGCTTTTTAGATTTACTAAATCAGAGATCTGTGTTAAATTACTCTGTCAGGGTTCATCTATTTGATGCAGCATCAAGGCCAATGAGATTTCTATTAACTAAACAAAAATATATTAGACCCTTAGGAAGTTTCCTTGGGTGGAGAAAAATATTACACTAACAAGTGAGATGATTTGATGTCTGATACATATTTAGGAGAAGTATTACTTGCTTAAATATGACTATTTATCTGCCATGGCTCCATTGATGAACAGTTTACTTTATGAGTGGGGAGTTGGAGTGGCATTGTTTTTTTGCATGTTTATTTTCAGTAACATTTTTCCTCTTACTTTTATCTTTAGTTATGTGCTAAGGATTACTTGTTTCCTAATTGAATTGTCTTGCATGGCTTTCAACAGATTGTGACTTTATTTCAAGGAATATCCCCTTGGCTAGCATCCATGAGAAGAGCAAACTGTATTGGCATGAGGTCTACACTGGGCTTGGCTAACAAAGAAAATACTGTTTCTTCCAAAAAGAGAAGGTCGAGGGAAATCAAATTTTTATATAAAGACAATAAGAAAATAACATTTTTCTTCCAGCTTTAAGAGCTGTGCACATTCTTTTTATTAGCTACTTGAAGGTACAAACTTAACATTTGTCTTTAGGGTGTTTTCTTTCCTAAGCATGATCCTTGGCCAAAATCACTCAGATTTTGAGTAGCCACATAGATGTAAGCGACTTGATGAGAAACAGGGGCCTCGTCTGTGCATGGTCAGATGGTCCTGGTGTAGCTGTCCAGTCTGGCTCCCTGCAGCTGTCTAGGAGCTAGAACCAGATGGTGCCATTTGGGCTATCTGAAATCATATCCCTTCCCAAAGCAAAGTGGAGAAGTTCCATTAACTCAGCATGTGGTCTCGTGGAATAATAATATGTGAGAGCAAAAGAGCTGCCTAGGATAGCTCATGTTTTACCATACAGTTGCCAATTAGGTTTATGTTGCCTCAAGTTTGCCTTTTTGGTGACTGCCCTGCAGCCTCTGCATAGGAACCTTTGTGCCACTCACTCTCTGATGGAAGAGATGGATGACCTCCGCCCCCTAACTCCTCGGTCCCCTGTAACAGCAAATCAAAAAGGTTCCTGTATGTGCAGGGAGCCAGAGGACACCATCAATCATGAGTCTGATAACAGAAATAATCAGGCCCGAGTTATTAACCTTTGACTCACTAACTACTGATCAATACTCCCTTTCAAGCCAAGGAGCAAAATCATATTGTTCTACTTATGAAGAGAGCACTCTCTCTTTCAAGACTACCCTTTCCTTTAAATTGCTTACATATGTGTAACATAATTGTGGAGCAGTGACCAGTGGGGCACCAGGAAGCGTGGACTATTGTATCTGACTTATGAAGCATCGTCATTCTTTAGCTCTGGGTTAGCATAGTTTCAATTCACAGCAAACCGTCTCCTTATTTTCCAAGCTTGTTTCATCTAACTTTATGTGCTATTGACTTTTTGGGGACTATTTTTTTTTCCACTAAAATAAACTCTTTCTCTCTCTCTCTCTCTCTCTTTTTTTTTTTTTTGGCTTTTTGCTATTTCTTGGGCCGCTCCGGTGGCATATGGAGATTCCCAGGCTAGGGGTCGAATCGGAGCTGTAGCTGCCAGCCTACGCCAGAGCCACAAGCAACTCGGGACCCAAGCCGCATCTGCAACCTACACCACAGCTCACGGCAACCCCGGATCGTCAACTCTCTCTCTCTCTCCATTATTCTCTTTTCTTCATTATTGTATCCCAAGTGCTCAGAGCAGTGTCTGGCCATTGTAGTTGCTGAATAAATTAATGAATTCTTACTAAGATGATAAAATGGCCAAGACAAAATGGAAGATTTTTAACAACAGAGCCCTTTTGTACCTACTATGTGCCAGAAACACAGTAGGCATCAGTGATAAAAGATGAACAAGACAAAGATCCTGCCTTGAGAATGTGGCCATTTACCTTTCAGACCAATAGGATTTTTAGAAAAAGCTTGAGATAAGTGGCAAGATTTCAAAATCAAGAAGCTTCAGATATAAATCTGCACTTCACTGTCCCATTTAAAAAAAAAAAATTCAAACGATCCAGCAACTCAGGCCTCCACGGGCTGACGATGAGTAATGGCTACTCCTTGGGATCCCTCTCCCTATTACTCTTCCACACGGATGCCAGGTGTCCGTTGCACTTTCTTTTGGGGCTTGCCCGTTTTATTTTATTAAAGTAAATAGCCAGTATAAAGTGTATTTGCCAGTTTCTCAGGAGCCAATATAAAGTATATTTGCCAGTTTCTCGGGTTTGGAGTCCCACTGCCAGACTGTTCGTCACTTAAACCATTTCCTACCATGTGACCTTGAGCAGTCAGCTTCAGCTGCTTAGACTAGAGCCCAACACCAAGGAAACATCTGCTCACTGTAGCTGTTTTCTTGCTGTTATCACTTTTAATAACAATTGTGGATGTAAAGAGGAGTAAAACATTTTGGTACGTATTTTCCAAACTTACTCCTGCAGGAAAGAGGCTCAGGAGTATAAGAATTTGTTGGGAGGAGGGAAATCAATTCCTTATCTCACAGACATTCTATATTTACATTCTATTGTAAAGATAAGCGAGAATAAAGGGTTATAAATTCTCTGTTCTGCTAAAACAAATGGTTGGAATTGTCTTTAAAATTGTGTGATTTTTAGAGAGGTTCAGCTCCTAGATCCTTACTCAGAATCCAGGGTGAAACACATGTTAACATGTGTTCCAAATTATTTCACTTGCCAAATGAAAGGTAGCCAAAGATAAAGCCGGCTACCTTGTTTTACAAAGATTTCCAAAGTTATGTAAGGTAAGTTATACAGCCATTTTGGCGCAGGTATAGTATAAAATGGCCATGAGTATTTCCGATGTTGATCTCCATACACCATAAACTCCCAGAGAGAGGACAAAAATAGAGGAAGAAAAGAGCCAACTGTTCCTTAGAAACAAATATAGAAGCTCGCCAAGGTTAACCTAGGAATTATAATTCTGCAGCAGTGTTAAAACTTTTGTCAAGAGCGTATTGTTTCCTAATAGCACAGCTATTCATTGAGATGGGAATGATTTGATTAAAATGGAATTAGGGATGAATAGAAAGTAACTCTTTGTGGAAAAGATTAAAGTTAGCAACTTTTAGTGACGTAGTTATTGGTATGTTCCTGGATTGACATCAATTCATTAAAAAGACATTTATTTCAAGGTGCCAGCTCTTGTTCAGTTATGCATTAATGTAGGTCTATATGAGCATATAGACATATACACAGGTACACCAAATTCTGGGCATAGTAGGTATACTTTCTTAGAGGATTCAGAAAGAATAATGAAAGTGGATTCTTAAGGAAGAATAAGGTCATTCTTTATGTGATAGTTGAAACCAGAGTTGGTGTCTCTGGTTTCTTTTCACAGTGGGGACTCTGCTGACTGTAGGTACCTCCATGTGTAGAGCTGTTGGAAACATCTGGCACATTTCCTTTGATCGTGCCATTTGGCTAAACGTTTGGACAGTTGCTCTGTCCATTTTTAAGCTGTTCCTTTCTCCCTGATCTTTATTCCTTAATGTATCCAAAAAAATTCAGGGAACTTCAGCTGTTGTAGAACCATTTTCATGTGGATGAAGGTGGGAGCTTTTCCTTAACTTTTTATTTTGATGCAATTTTCGACAGAACCAGAAACCTTGCAGAAGTAGTGCAGAACGTTCCCAGGTAACCTTCTGTAGTTTCTCCTAATGTTAACACCTTGCAGAACTGTGTTCTATTATCAAAACCAAAAAATTAATTCAGCTACAGTACTGTTAACTATAACTATAGACTCTATTCTGATTTCAACAGTTCTTCCACTAGAATTGGAAATTTCTGTTGTAGGACTGAATCAGGAATTCCATGTGGAATTTAGTCATCACTCCCAAACTTCCTATGATCCATGACAGTCTGTTGTCTTTTGTGACCTTGACACTTTTGGCTTACCAACTCCTTGTTTTGTAGGAAGTCCTTCAGTTTGGATTGGGCTGATGTCTTCTCATAATTGGATTGAAGTGATGCATTTTGGGTGAGAATTCTAAAGAATGATGTCAGTCAGTGCCTGCCATGTTTTCCTGCTGAAAGTTACTTCTCCCCCCGCCCCCCCATAATTAATAAATATCTTGGGAGAGACATTTTTTTGACTCTGCTAACAATCTGTTTCTCCTCAAACTTTCCTCCTCTGATTTTAGCATCCCATCCATCTATGGATCTTGCCAGTAACATTTATTACAGTGATGTTCTAATAGTGATTTTCTATTTTCTCATTCCTTACATGTTTGGTTTATTTTACATACTATAAAACCCACATTCAGTATTCTCTCTAATTTTATTACTTGTATCTTTTCCTCCTTGAAAAGTGTCAACCAAATATAATGTAACCTACTGTTCTTTTCACAGTTTTGTCACAAAGTACAATAAAGTGGTTTTGTTTTTTCCGGTCTGAGTTTATGAAACTTATAAAGATAAATTCCCTAATTTTCCAAGTCCATGATTTTTTAGAAGCAAAATTTTATTACAGGCTTCATAGAAAAATAATCAGAAAATTGCTAAATCAAATACTGTGTTCAGAGGTGGTGATTATTAGATCCTACTTTGCCTGGAGCTTGTTACTGAGGCTCTTTTTCTGTTTTCTTAGAACTACGATTGCATCTGATGGGAACCATTTTCCCCTTACTAGTGTTCCTGAAATGTTACTGGAGCATTTTGCAAATGTATCATCACTAAAGCAAACATTCTACTTTGTATATAATCAACATTTCTTCTCATTCCATCCTTAAACTAAACTATTTCACTTTTGAGGTCATCTCCATTTTCTTTTCTCAATCTGTAGTCTCTAGATATCAGTTCTTGCAAAAAATAGAAGTAAAATGTTATACAGCGAAGTAAAGGAAGGGAATAAAATATTTCTCAGAAGAAAATTTTGGAAATAAAGTTTATGCATTTAAATGATAAATTTTGTTTTTAAGCCTCTTAAATATCTTCATTTTTATTTTTATTTTTTTTGGCTGCACCTGTGGCATATGGAAGTACCAGGGTCAGGGATCGAATCTCACCCACAGCTATGACCTACACTGCAGCTACAGCAACGCCAGATCCTTAACCCACTGTGCTGGCCAGAAAGTAAGATCCAAGCAGTGAGTTATAGGTAATCTTCCTAAGGCTCTTTTTAGGCAGAAAGAAGGGAGGGCAGTTTTTAATTCTTTTTTTTTTTTTTTTTTAGTTTTTAATTCTTGAACCCTTAAGTTCCTGTTCTTAGAATTTTTCATTTTATTTTATTAATTGCTTTCTTTAACTACTAAGGTAGATGTCTGTAGCTAAACACACATCTTTCACTTCGTTTCTTCCATGTGATTTGTGATATAACAGTTCCTTTTTTTTTTTTTTTGCTTTTTAGGGCTGCTCCTGTAGTGTATGGAAGGTTCCCAGGCTAGGGATCCAGTTGGAGCTGCAGCTGCCAGCCACAGCCACAGCCACAGCCACACAGGATCCAAGCCATGACTGCGATCTACACCACAGCTTATGGCAACACTGGATCCTTAACCCAGTGAGTGAGACCAGGAATTGAACCCGCAACTTCATGGTTCCTGGTCGTATTCGTTTCCACTGCGCCATAATGGGAACTCCAGTATAACAGTTCTTAATGCAGGTTAAGCTATGCCCTGTGAGAATTAATGGGGTTTTCCTCTTTTCTCTCCAAATATTTAATTGAGTTTTCACCTTATCTTGATTTTGAGGCCAACTAAGGGACAAGCCAGTCCTGGACCATGCCCATGTGAAGAGCAGTTCTGTTCTACACGTGGCTTAGAAATTTAGGATAAGTTGAGCGAGGTGGTGCAATGCAGTCCAGACTTCAAGCCTTCCCTGGTCTCCCATAAACCTGAGCCTGGTCCCTACTTATCAGTGATCTTGTACCCACAGGAAATGCTGAACCTAAGTTGGGCTTCAAGGATTTCTGATTAGAAATAAATCCAGGGCCTGTTGTAGTCTGAACTTGAATCTTCTGGAGAAGTCAGAATCAGAGTGGCCTCCAGGGCGTGGGCACTTGTGTTCATCTTCCAAGGCATTCATTTTGATAAACTTTGGTTTTAGAATACCGCAACTACAGAGACGAGACAGTCATTTTAGTTATATATAAACAGTGTGGTTGGGGCTTCTCTGCTAACTGCCATGTCTTTAAAAGTCTTCTCTAACTATTCTTAATCAACCAGGTTGTCCAGAGTGTATTACTAATAGGAACTAAGCATCTTGAAACACCAGTAATAAGTAAGGACTAATCTCTGTGGTACAGCTGGGAAGCAAAGTATAGGACTTCTCTTGTGGTGCAATGGGTTAAGGATCTGGTGTCACTGCAGTGGCTGGGGTTGCTACTGTGGCTCAGGTTCCATTGATGACCAGGGAACTGCTGCATGCTATGGGCATGGCCAAAGAAAGAAAGAAAGAAAGAAAGAGAAAGAAAGAAAGAAAGAAAGTGTCTTGCTGAAGACCCCATAAAGAATGACCAGCTTGCTGAGCCAGGCTCTGAATTTGTTCTGCTGGCACCTGGTCACTTGCTTCCATTACCTCCGAGCCCTCTCAGGCCACAGCATGGACTAGTGTGTTCTGGAACAACAGCAAGGAGAACATGGAGGAAGGGAAAACTAGCTCCTTGATGGGAGAACATTAAGGGTCTAGAACTGGAGAAAAGGTAGGGACTGTTATGAGCATGACATTTCCTTTGCTTCCTTTCAAATACTCTTCCAGCTCCCCATGCACGTTATCTCACCAAACGTAACTTGGAGAGTCTCGGAAACACACTTGCTGTGACTTTTCATTGGCATCTTAAAGAAAAACATTTCTGACCTCAATAGAGTAAGCAATTAAATGGGAAAAGAGCTGACTGTAAGTTTCCGCAGATTCTGTTTTGCAAAAAACAGAGGCTGCCTGGCCCCCGTGATTTTTAGCATACCACAACTTAACTTCTTTCCTCCTCCCTTATAAACTCAGTGATTACAAGGTCGACTTGGCAACTGTTTTTTGTAAAATCAAAATTGTGCTTAGTTGCAGAAAGTTCCACTCCCGAGGACTCCCACCTCTTTAGTTGCTGGGAGCGTGTAATTGGAAAAAGCAGGCCATGCTCTGCCTGTTTAGAGCTGTGTCATCCTTTGCGGGGCAGTGAGTCAACACCAGCTAAAACAACATGAGTCATTGCTTAGAAGAAGCCCAAGGGAAGCTGATTTCAATTATACCAATCCTAAACAAACATGATACTTCTCTTTTCCAGACGCTAAAATAGTTCTTAATGTAGGAGGTAAAAAAATTAGCACCAATTCTCTTTAGAGTTCATGGAAGTACTTGGCTACTCAGAGGACTTTCTAATGTGTCTTAAGAAGGAATTGTCTTCAGTTAATCAAATATTACCCTGATTTATTCTCTCTTCTGTCTCTTCCATTCCCACTCTGCTCATACCCAATTCAGATCATTACTCTTTTAATCTGATTTCAGAACTATTGAATTCAAATTCATAAAATAAAAAATGTGATTTTATAACTGTTTGCTTATTCTGCTCCAGGATCCCCCTGTGTGTTTATTTCTCTAGCGTCTAAAAGATGGTTTTAAGGGCCACCATGACTTGGGGGATGAGAAGTGATTTGGAAGGCCAATGCCATTGTTCAAGTGAAGATGCTGAGAGCCTAGACTAGGATGGTTCCAATATGGATGGAGGAGAGTAATGGAGTCTATGGGGAAAACAAGCAATGAAGTGGGTATGATTTGGTGATTAAATGAATACTGGAGATCAGGAAAAAAATCTTGGGTTTTTGTCTTGGAGTGTTATTAACTTAAATTGGGAATTCTGATAGACGAGCATATTGTGGATGGGGGAAGTTTAGCCTATGAAATGTTGAGCTCAGTGTATATGCCCAGCTGATAGTTGGCTGAACATCTTGGAAGCTTGGGAGGGATCTCAAGGCTGAAATATATCTATGCTGTTTATTCCTGGGAGACTTAAGTATCTGAGAGATAGTTAAGACTGGGACTGGTTGAGATGTGGCAGGAAAGAATAGAGTCTCTACAGAGATAGCAAAGATGGAAACCCAGGGAGCAGTGCCAGTGAGGGAGCGGCAGAGTTTGGGAGCCTCTGATAAAGCTAAGAGGGACAGGAGCATTCTGGAAGCCAAAGCCTTGGGCTCGGAAGGAGTGGACAGCCATAGCAAGGAAGCTAAATGACCAGTAAGGTCAAGACTAAAAGTCGTCCACTGGATTCGTAGTGTGGATAACACTAAGATCTTAGCTGGCTTGGGTTTAATGGAGGGAAGAAAGGTAAGCTGGTCTGTTGTAGGTTGAAGAGTAAATTTGAGGTAAAGAAACAGAGGGAGCAAGTTGAACCCTTTGTAAAAGCTTAGCTTATGGGAAGGTCAAGAGAGAGAAAGGCACAGTGAAGGGAAGAGCTTTTAAAACTTAGCAAAAAGAACTGAAAATTGGCTAAAAGTGAAGAAAGAAACCTAGCATTTCTAAAAGACGAGACACATTTAGTCTCCTACTTATAATTCTGTGCTAGCATTTTTGCATATAGGATGAACGTTTGTCACCGGCCCTACAATAGTTTGTCAGCACTTCTGGGCCAGGAGCATTGTCTGTTTTCTTCATTGCTGAACCCTTAACTGCCCCCCACCCCCTCCATTAAAGGGCCTGGCACTCAGTAATGTCTTAACAAATGATGGCTGAGTAAACATAGTGAAATGGAAATGGACCTCTCCTTGGGTTAAGAAGCTATTAGGGAAGTCTTCCAAAATCTGAGCATCACTTCCTTTGTGAAGTCTTCCCTGACTGCCTCCTCCTGAAGCAGATTGGTCCCCTCCACCTTTATACCTTCTCTACCTCATACCTTCCCCTAGTATTGCTAGTGTGGCACTTGTCCCACTACCTACTAGTGTTACTTACATAGCTGACCTTTCTAACAAGGAAGAGTTTGTTGATGTCCAGGACCATATCTTAGTCATCTCAGTGTCCCTGGCCTAACTCAGTGCCAGGTACATACATGTTTATTGAAATAATAGTAAATTAATTATTAAAAAATAATAATTCATTAAATAATAGTAAAGGTAATATTCCCATCAAATACAGGATGCTATTTTCATAATTTTGCTGTTATTTTTTGACCCTAGAAATATTAGAAATCTTGAATTGAGGTTGTGTTGGGGAATACACTGTTGTGACCTTACATACTATCTGCTTTCCCAGAATCTACTAAGTTAGCCTTTAGTCATAGGATAACATAAACTCTTGGTAACATGCTATGAAGTAAAGAATAATTAATAAAAATCAAACTGGTAAAGACTATAAATAAACATGCCGTGACACGTAAAACTGAGAGCTGCATGGATAATTAATAGAAAGTAAATATACCCTGCGTTGTTTCAAAGATTAAATTTTGCTTAAGGGTCATTTCACTCATTAAAACAGGGAGAACGTAACTCTAGATTTTTCTAGTAAAAGTGAAATTGAACAACCACCTATTGAGCCTCCTTGTGCCAAATACTTTCTTAGGTTCTGAGCCTGCAAAAAACGGTTAGTAGTCCTTCAGTAAGAATGGAGGGACTGTTAACAGGTGTTCCAGCTACATCTGAAGTTCAGCTCCTTGAGGGCAGAAACCGTGTCTCCCCAGCATTAGCTCACCGGCCCTGAGTGGACGCTCAGGATTTGAATGGTTGAAAGAATGCCTGAGGGAAATAGCATGAGGTGCTTCAGAAAAGTACAGGAGGTGTAACGGACGCTTGGGGCTTAAACTGGTGAGAGTGAGAAAGGGGTTAAAGAAAGCATCTGGGCAGAGTCATAACTAGATGAAGTCTTAAAGAATGAGCGTGAGTCAGGAGGAGGAATGAGAGTGGGAAGAGTGTTTTGGCAAAAGAACCAGCCTGAGGAAAAGGGTCAGCCATGTAGCCACAGTTGCTGGTATGCTGAGACTGGGGAATATGAGACCAGCCAGGGAGGGTGGAGACCACTTAATGTGCACTTTGGGTAAAATGACGCGGGTCAAACCAAACTCATTTACATGCCCGGTTTCTTCATTAGGATAATGAAGGGCTTCCATTAGTTGATCTCTAAGGGTCTCTTCTAACACTTAAATTCCTTTTTCCTCTATTATTAAGTTGGAAATGAAGGTAATTAGATAATCCTGGATTTTTAACCAAAATTTGGGCTCAGTCCTGTACTAATTTTATAATAACGCTTTTCCCCTTCTCGTTTAACTTTGCTTATTTGAATGATGTCTTGGGTATTTACACTGTCTATGCAGTCAGCATGTATTGCTGTCTAATTTCGTGCCTTTGATAGCTCTAAAGTAAAGTTTGCTTTATTTCAAACAAGCTACCAAAGTTAAGATACTGTATCAGTAAGATATGTGTTTTTCAGCTTTGCTTCGAAGAAATAGAATCTGTCCAATAAGCAGAACTGATTTTTATTTTTCAGATGATTATAGATTGGTAGCCCGATTAATAGAAATGTTAGATACTGTTTAAGAATGCCATGGCACTTTATTATTTGTTGTTCAGGTTTAAAACAGAACCTTTATTAATAACTAGATTTTTTGAAAGAAGAATTTATTAATATCATATGTGCAGAATTTAATACTTCTATTTATATTGATATAAAATTAGAATAAATTTAATACAATTTAAATAAAGCAGAGACTTCCAAGAAACATGTAAACATGTTGTTGTATATTTTCTCTGTTTTTTAATAATCCAGTAACACATACCCAGAATTTAAGGAGAAAAACCTGTTTTGGCTATTTCCTCATTTTTTTCCTTTTGAGTTTTTATGGAAGGCTAGGTTCCCAAACTGAGGTATCAGATGGCATAGTGCAAGAATGTGAGGGAAATGGGCGTGGAGGCCAAGAAACCCTGCCCCAGCCCTCTCCCCAACCCCTGCCTTCTCCTTTCTCTTGCAACTCACTCTCTCATCCATTACTGTGGAGGGAAATTTGTATAATGGCAATGACCCTAAAGATCTCCAGGATTTCTGAAGACATATTTCCAAACAAAACAGGCCTTTATTTAGAGATTATAGTACCTTAATAATTTTAAAAGTTGAGGGAAAAAAATGTATATGGTTTTGTGTCTGCTTTCCCTTACCTGAAGTAATGGCTTTGTGATTCTAATACATCATTTCATCAGAGTCTGAAAGTGGTAAAAATGTTTGTAGACCCTTCAGTGATTTTATTTTATTATTGTACCTGATTGTTATCCAGCTGTCCCACAGGCCTTGGCTGTTGCATAAAAGAGGGGCTAGGCAAGGGAGCAGGTTTCACTTAAAACCATCACAATATCAGAATCTAGAGACATCGCTCCATGATGGGCCCAGGCAGAATTGGGAAGTAAGCATTTTTATTTGTGGCTCTTGCTCAGTTTGCTTTGTCTTCCTTTGGCCCGTCCATTTTCCTTTGCTATCCTGCTTAGGATTGTTTGATTTCTACTAGGGAACTGTCTGCCTAACACTTAACACTTAAGCCTGTTTTGCAAGCAAAATACAGAGAATTTATTCTGTAGAATATGTAAAACTGAAAGGAACCAGGGGTTTCACTAATTACAACCTCTCACTTTTCAGTGAGGATGTTGAGTCTCAGAGTGGTAACTTCTCAAGGTCACAGAGAGTCAGTGGAAGAAGAGCCCAGGCTATTCAGAACTGCCAAGTCTTTAGCTAGTGTTCTTTGACCTGTTCAGTTTGTGATGGATATGAGTGCTGTCAAATGTGCTGTCAGCTGAACATTTGGGTAAAGTGTCTTAGCTCATATGTTAAAGGAATGAGAGAGAGAGAGAAAGAGAGAGAGAGAGAGAAAGAACTAGGAATTCATGTGATAGTATTCTGGAAACCAAACCAAGGTTTGGCCAAGAAAGGATTAGAGTTACACATTTAGCAAACTGGTTAATTGATGGAAAAAAAACAAAAACAGAAACAGTATATTGACCACTTTGTCCAAATAATGTTTTAACATTGTAAGTGTGTGAGAAAAATAAATTAAATTTTTGACTGAAAAATAGAGACCTCTAGATTCTTGGTCATTCAGTTCATTCATCCATTTATTCTTTCCTTTAATTTCCTTCTTAGCATGTATCTTCTGAGTATCTTCTCTGTAGGGCACTGTGAAGTATCACAACTAAACAAGATGGAGTTTCTTTGCTTGAGGGGCTTACAAGGGAGCCCAAGACCATTGGGAACCATGTCTTGTTCAGCTCTATGCCTATGGAGAGAACACAGGCCTTGCTTCCTAAAGGACAGAGAATCACTGGATGATGTGGGTATATTGGCATATGGGTAGGGTGTGGTGCAAAGAGAGGGTGTAAAAGGGGGCTAACAGTTCAGCTTGAAGGTACTGAGAAATTGGTAAGAGAAGTAGTGGTAACTTCTATATGTATGTTTGCAAGATTTTTTTTTGCAGGATGGGATTGGCTTAATGAATGAATTGTCAGAGGGAGTTCCTGTTGTGGCTCAGCAGTAATTAACCCAATTGGCATCCATGAGGCCACAGGTTAGATCTGTGGCCTCGCTCAGTGGGTTAAGGACCTGGCGTTGGTCAGAGCTGAGGTGTAGGTCACAGACGTGGCTTGGATCCTGTGTTGCTGTGGCTGTGGTGTGGGCTGGCAGCTGTAGCTTCGACTTGACCCCTAGCCTGGCAACTTCCATATGCTTTGGGTGTGGCCCTAAAAAGACAAAAAATAAAATTAGAAAAAAAAAAGGAATTGTCAAAAAGGTATCAATTGTTACAGTCAAACCAATGAAAATAAATTAATGAAAGTATCTCACCTTGGGAGGGTGTCCTCAACTCTTTATAGATTGAAAATTAATTTTGAAAGAATCCAACTGAAACATAAACTTAATTCTTTCAGAACTTTAGAAGAGTTTATTATACCCCCCTAGTTTACCCCTCCAAACAAGTGACCCATACAGAGTAGCTTACGCCTTGAGTGTAGCTGGCTTAATAGTAATCAGAAACATATGCTGGAATCCTAGTGTTTCAGCCAAAGTCCTGGTCTTTAGACTTCACATTTAACATAGCTCTTACCCTCCGTTAACTAGGCTTGCAGTTGGATGACATAGCTGGATGTTGTGGATGACAGATTTTCCTACTGTTGTGCACCAGAGGGATACAGGGCAGGTGGGGGAAAAGACTAACTCAACACTAATGAAACCCTGACCCCCATATGCATTTTGGTAATTCCATGAAGGCAAGAATGTTACTAATAACAGAGCAGATTTTGTAGGTCGTCTTGAACTTGGTCAGCTGCAGTTAAACCCATGGCTGCTGGTGCTATGGAATGTACCCCTATTTGTTTTGGGAAAGTGATGAAAGAGATTCAGTTACAGGTTTTCCATCTTCCTGGAATAATGCTACCCCTAGAATAGAATTCTCCACATACCCAAGGATGATTGGACCTCAAATTTAGCAACTATTCAATTAAATGTACCATTTACTGCATTAACATCTATTTTGGGAAACTGTTTTACATTTCACATCCAGGATATCTTTTTTCTGGTCTTAGGGTGACTATATTTAAAACCAAATTATAAATTGTATTGTCAAAATTATTTGATGAACTATTGAAGCAGGGTAACTTTTCACAAATAGCAGGTATGGCAAATAGTATCTTTTAGAATTCCTTGCTCAAAGATATACAGATGAAAGCCCAGAATGATGGATTTTATGTTTTCTTGATACTTCTACCTTGGAGACCTGAGCTGTATTTTTACACACTGAAATAAGAAGAGTTACTTTTGTCATATAGTTCTTAGCTTTTTCAAGTCACAGAAGTCTTTGAGAATCTAATAAAAGCCCTGACCTCTATGAAAAGTCCACATATGCATGCTGTACAGATTTGCATGCATTTTCAGGTGATTCATAGACCACAGGTTAAGATGTTGGTCAAATTATTTAAAATTTTCTCTCTCTTTTTTTTTTTTCCATCCAAGTTATCTTTACATTTATAGTTATCAGGCCATTTTATATACCTGGAGAGCAAGATTATAGTATTAGTAGTGTTTCCTTGGGACTTTTGAACTAACATGGGACAAGTTCAATATAAAGACAACTAGAATCCCTGCTGCACCGAGACTGTTCCTCCATGTCACCTCCTGCACTCAGGATACTTCTGTGTGGCACTGCTATGATGGAAAGTGTCTGTAGCTAGGCATTTCTGTCTGATGCAAGGGAGCTGGCAGGGCAGAAACTGGATGTGCCTTGGGTTTATGAGATAATACCTGTGTGAAGGGGATGTTTCTATTCTTAGCAGTGAAAAATGTGGGCAGCCAGAATTTAATGAGATCTGGGCACAAGAAGGTACTAAGTTTTAGTCATTTCTCGAGGAAAATGTAGAAGAAACGTAAGCCTTTTAGTATTTCACACACGAAGGGTGGGAGTTGGATAAAATTGTTTTCTAATAGGAAGATAGGGGGAATTAATCCTTTCTTTGACCCTCATGGCCATAGTCCAAGGCCAGTTTTCCTAAATATGAGTTTGTAGGTGTTTGTTGGATCCCTTTGCAGGTGTGTGATCTGCACATAAGACCACGAAGACAGCGAAAAAATGTTTGCTTATGTAGATAGAGCATTTCTGAGATTGGAGTTGAAGCTTGTAGTACTGCTCTGACCAATGTAATCATAACAAGAGGCAAAAAATGTTTGAGTTGAAAGTTACTTAGAGCAAACAACTTTTCTGGTTTGTTTGCACATTATCTACTCAGTAGCCATGCTGCACTGAAAATAGATCCAGAAAAGGTGAGCTGAAGTCGTGAGTAGCAAATTAGTAGCATTTCTTCATAGGAAAGTTAGCAAAGTAAAAGCCAAACAAGTCCTGCCCTTTCCTACAGACATTTCCTGGCAGCACTGTCTGGCAAATTTCTGGACTGGATAGTTATTTCTTCTCACCCAGAGTTTTATGTCCTGCCTGCTTATCAAGCACTTTGTGGCATATTCGAGGTCCCAAGTGTCCTTAGAAAACATCTAGCCTTATTTTTCCAGTGAGGAAACAGGCATTAGGCAACTCAAGCCTCCAGTATTTGAACATTTCTGTACCATTTTTTATGGGAAGGACTCATATCTTCTCATGTTGTCTTGTCATCCCTGTCCATTTAAAGGGTAGAGTCAAGACAGAACAGTCCTCTGTCCACAGACTGTCAAGTGGCGTGTTTATAACCAAACATGAGTGTTTGTGGGGTGTTTGGCACCCATTGATTTAGGACTGCACTCCTCCTCCTCAGGCCTGAGGACAGAAGGCACATTTAGAGTAGTGTGGTCACTCTGTCCTTCTAAAAGGAGTTTTTCAGCACTGGACGATGTAATTATTTTGCATTGACAGGTCTTCTCATAAAGTGAAGTGTAACTATCTTCAAGCATATACCCTAAGTGCACACTGAAAGTTCAGTGCGGACCTTAGGAAGGAAAAAGTGGTATCCTCAAAATGTCATTTCTTTAAAAAAATTAAAAAATTTCCCAGATCTATTATGACAGACAACACTATGTAAGTTTAGGGTGTCAGCATAATTATTTGACTTACATATATTGTGAAATGATTACCACTATAAGTTTAGTTAACATCCATCATCTCATATAGATACAAAAAGAAAAAAAAGTTTCTTTCCCCACAACTATGGTTTCTGATAAATTTGAGCTCAGTTCCCTTTTCTGGGTTTCTTCCTCTGTGTCCTGGCCATTTCCCGTAGGAGAAGGCAACACAGACTCTCCATACCCCTGGAGTTGCCATGCCCTCACCCATCTCTGGGCACATCCTGTAAAGCCAGCACAGGTCCCAGTGCTTGATGCGTATGCAGGTTAAAGCCCCGAGGTTTTGTTTTATTTTGTTTTTTGCTTTCAGGGCCATACTCGTGGCAGATGGAGGTTCCCAGTCTAGGGGTCTCATCAGAGCTACAGCTGCTGGCCTACCCCACAGCCACAGCAACGTCAGACCTGAGCCTCATCTGTGACCTACACCACAGCTCACGGCAATGCCAGATCCTTAACCCACTGAGCAAGGTCAGGGATTGAACCTGCATCCTCACGGTTCCTAGTCGGATTCGTTTCCCCTGAGCCATGACAGGAACTCCAGTCCCGAGGTTTTTACTCCTAGGAAGTAGGTACTATTTTGCTTCTTATTTTACAGGTTTGGAAATAGACACAGAAGGTAGGTAATTTGCCCAAGTATGGCAGCCTCACTCCAAAACCCACACTGCTGCTTTTTCTTTTTCTTCAACAGTCTTAAAAATGTACATAACCCAGCAGATCCTGTGCTTCTTACCCACGCCCTCTGCCCCCTCGTCACACCCTTCTTCCCTTGTGAAAGGCCTTCTCCCGGGCTTCACCTGGTTAAGCCCCATCGTCCCTGAGGACTGGGCCACAGCCGATGCTGTCTCGACATCCTGCCCTAATACCTTTTCCTCTTCCCTTACAGTCTGTGTCTACTTTGTCTTTTGGTGCTCTCAGTGAATCTACTGCTGCTCTCAAGTTATTATTCTCACCGCTAATGATGATGTGACTTCTCATAGCTGACGCCTGCTCCCAAATGGCATGCGGCAACCTAAGAGCTAGAGCCGCAGGGTATCCTGTGATCTCAGGGTCCAGCCACATGCGCCATAAATATTTATGAAATGGAGCGAAAGAGACCATGGATGATTTTTTTTTTTTTCTCCAAAACTAGAAAACAAAGTAAACAACTCTGGTTAAGACTTATCATAGAAGGAGTTCCGATTGTGACTCAGTGGTTAACAAATCCTACTAGGAACCATGAGATTGCGGGTTCGATCCCTGCCCTTGCTCAGTGGGTTAAGGATTCAGAGTTGCTGTGAGCTGTGGTGTAGATTGCAGACTCGGCTCGGATCCTGCGTTGCTGTGGCTCTGGCATAGGCCAGTGGCTACAGCTCTGATTAGACCCCTAGCCTGGGAACCTCCATATGCCATGGGAGCGGCGCTAGAAAAAGGCAAAAAGACTTATCATAGAGGACAGTTTCTTAAAGTAAGAAATAGAAAATGAAACACCGAGGAAACACAGGGAAATATTAATCAGGGTCAGATGCCATGCGGTCAGCCGCTTATGTTTTCACTTTGTCAGATTTTCTCTCTTGTGAAGAAAAACATCCCTGTGAGGTGAAAGAAAAAGGAAATACTTTTGTTTTTCAAACTAAAACGACAGTGTCCATGACCTCATTGGAGACAATTCTTGGAGATAATACATCTCCTGTTAAAAGGCAGCATCTAATTTAGGGCTCAGTAACGAGGGATGATTCAGAGGACATAAGGGGATATAATCTTAAAGGCTGGAAAATGATGGCCACGAGGAATAGACGTAGAAATTGAGATTGTTGGGACTGACGACAGTGAGCTCTGCCAAGTGAGCCAACAAACTGGTGGGCACACACATTTTGCTGGGGTGTCTGTAGAGTCCACTGGTTCTCTACTGGGGTGTCCTGCCTGGAGAGGGCACTGCTACACCCAGTAAGAACCATGGTAGCAGCACAATAGATCACACAATACCACAGTGCTGTGTCTGTGATGGTATAAACTATATAGTATTTTGGAAAATCAAAACTTTCCTTTTTTGTTTTGTTTTGTTTTGTTTGTCTTTTGTCTTTTGTCTTTTTGTCTTTTGTTGTTGTTGTTGTTGTTGCTATTTCTTGGGCCGCTCCCGCGGCATATGGAGATTCTCAGGCTAGGGGTGGAATTGGAGCTGTAGCCACCGGCCTACGCCAGAGCCACAGCAACGCAGGATCCGAGCCGCGTCTGCAACCTACACCACAGCTCACGGCAACGCCGGATCGTTAACCCACTGAGCAAGGGCAGGGACCGAACCCGCAACCTCATGGTTCCTAGTCGGATTCGTTAACCACTGCACCACGACGGGAACTCCTGTTTTGTTTTTTGATGGCTGTACCTGCAGCACATGGAAGTTCCCAGGATAGGGGTCGAATGGGAGCTGCAACTGAGGCCTATGCCATAGCCACAGCAATACTGAATCCGAGCCACCGCTGAGCGAGGCCAGGGATTGAACCCATGTTATCATGGAATCTCTGTCAGATTTTTAACCTACTGTGCCACAATAGGAACTACTAATTTTCCTTTCTGATCTCAGTTTGATTTTCTGTCCTTGAAATTCTCAAGGGTTATGAATTGGCAATTGCTAAGACAAGAAACCAATTTTTTATAATAAGAAATAGCGAAGTCCCTCTCATTTTGAAGACATGCCTACAAATCTTTTAAAGAATTCCAAGTCTCTTGAAAGTCCGACTTCATGAAATAGTGCTTAATTAAAAAGGAAGGAGAACTACATTTGTAGAACAGACCAATTTGATTAGACCTTAGCTATTAAATAGATTAATTTTCAGGGTGGTCATTCTCATTACATGCATTTAATTGACGTTAAATTATATTAAGAATGTAATTTTAGCTCCCTTTACAAACTGGCCAATGCCCATTTACCCTTGGTGGACTAATAAGATTTCTACTCAGCTGTGCTTTTTATTAATCTCCATTTCTTCTCTGGGAGGAAAACGTGAGTAGGGCCAAATGGAATTCTTTCCCCTCCTGAATTTACCAACCACAGTTTCTGGAACTGTTATGAAAGAATGCAAGCATGGTCATAAATTATTGGGTCCTCAGACCCAAATTCAGACCACGAAGCAAAACAGACCTTCTTATCTATTCTGATTATATCTCTGGCATCGCAAGTAAACCGAGGCCTAGAGCTTAACTTTCAAATTTGAACCTTCATTTGATTCTGTTTCTCTGTGTCCCATAATCTTTTCTGTCTGCATCCTAGACCATTTGTGTCTCCAGTTAACACAGACCTCGTGTGGTATAACATAGCTTCCAGGCTCAGCTAAATCAGTTGCTGAATCCACTCCAACCGCTGCACAAGAAGTACCAGGTCTAAACAGAGGGCCTGTGAGATGGGCTCTGGAAGCTTCCCAGCTGGGGCTGGGTCAGTTCTTAGCTAGGATTGCTGTGTGTTGACACACAGGCTCTGCCTCTTCAGCTAAAGAGCCCAGACAGGTGACAACGAGGTCGCTTGTTCCTCTCAACACTTCTTTATCATCTTGGCCACAATTCAGGAATGCAGAGGGTAGGCTCCTAAGAAATGCCTCAGTATCGTCTCACCAAAGGATGCATGTATTTTTCCTTATTTGCGTGCTGATAATCATCCTATCTGCTTTTGTCTTTGACTCATGGATGCTTTTCTTTCTGTTGTTGGTATAAGCAGTATACAAGGGGCAGTAGAGGAGGTAAAAATAGAGCCTCAAGCCTCTCTTAATAAATCAGTAGCTTTTGTCTTATTCCACTTAACTCAGGTGATTCTGAGTCTAGGCTATAAATGGGGAGGGATAGAGATATGAGAGAGAAATAAGAGCCTTGGAATAAGTGTGAGATGGTACCCGAGGGCTTATTTTGTAGTTGTGTTTGTTTGTTTGTTTGTTTTTTAAAGGAAAGAGTCTTTGAAAGTCTATTAAATATTTCTGCTTACTTTCAGCACAACATTGCAATTTTAAAAGGTTAAAGTAAAAAAAAATTAATTTGATGTGAGAGCCACTGCTTATGTCTAATTAAAAATAAATCTTCAAATTAGCCTTTTAGAATTTTTTTAGACATTCCTGTTCTACCTAGTGTAAAGTGACGGTAAGAACAAGTATCGTGTTTTAAGCGAGACCAAATTGAGATCAGCTGTATTTTTTTCTTCTCTGTCTCCTGTCTGTATTTGTGATTCCTGGATAATGCAGTGTTACGACTTACTCTGTATCACGCAGTGAAGTTTTAGCTTATTCAATAAAAGCAGTCCATAGTTGGAAGAACATAATATATAAAACCTCACATAGTGTGAGGTTTAGTTTGAGATGGACCTTTAAAAATTGTTCTTAATAAAACAGACATTTTAAAGATAATCTGAAGGGTAACATTTAGAGAAAGGGATCGAATGATTTTAGGGGGTCTTCTTTTTGTTGTTGTTCTGGAGTTTGAATTTTGATGGTCTTCCCAGAGGCACAGCTACTGCATGTTTCTGACGCCAGTAGAGTTTCATCTTGAAAAGTTTCACCCTAAGCATACCAATTTTTGTCTTAGTAAATGCAGTCTCTACCTCAAAGACAAAGAGGTTGCTGAAATTCTTATATGGGTCTAACTGTAAAGCTGACATTCTGAGCCATGCTCATTTTTCACGTTTAAGTTTTAGTCAAATTCTGGTCTGCGTGTTGGTGGACATGTGCTTATCTTAAGTATCACCTCAGTAGCTCTAAAACATGCGATACAGTTGATTCTCTGTTTGCAGTGACTCCAGCTCTGTTCTGATGTCTGCTTATCTCAAATACGACCGTTTTCATGAAGGAACAAGGTAACAGGTAATTAGGAAGTAATGTCTGTTTAAAACATTATTATAGAGTGGAGCATATAATTTGGCCACGTGACTCTGCAGGTATAATTACTTTCCTCCCATCTTTAATGAAATTCACTTCTTTCTATGAAATGTGATCCTCAAACCTTATAGCAGTTTCTCCCCAAAAGGTGCCACGTAGCCAAAGCAACATTTATAGAGAACCCTTTTATGATACATCATTATCATAGTGCGATTAAACCTATCTATGGGTAGCTGAGGCCATTTAGTGGAAATTAAAGATGAATACAATACAGTTCTGTATTGGGTGGCACAATTGAGATAGGTAAATACTAAGCTCTGAAGAACCACGCTGGCTAGGAAAGAGAGAACATTGTCAGAACTTTTAAATCACGAAGCAGGACCTGGTTGGCTGCTGTCTCCCTCATCCTGATGCACACTTGGCCTGGAGACACTTTTCAGAATTGTGGAAAGTCAAGTGTACCCTCCCACACCTGTACTATGTGGACTGAGGTAGGAGTAGAGCCATGCACTCTGGTGGTGGTTCAGGTCACGTAAACTGTTCTGCAGTGGGCATACAGGGATTTCCCCCTTCCTCCTGCAGGACAGCTTCCCAAGGATCTTCAGAGGCCAGAGGGTGAATGAAGCCCAGGGGTTAGGAAGCTCCATTGGCCAGCTGAGTTTCTCTGGAGATGATACACCTGAGTAGATAATTTGATCTAGGGCTGAGGAGGTCAGGGATTTTGTGTAGGGGGACTGAAAGTATGTAATTTTTCAGAAGAATTATACAGAGAAAGCACAGGCCCACTAAGGCAGTTGCCAAGTTGGAGGCATTATTGGAAGCATAATGAGAAAGGATGAAAATGAATATCAGCTCTTTCCAAGAAGTGATAACAGAATCCTTAAGGACAGAAATGTCATTAGAGTGGTTACTGCAGACCAGAAAGCATTGGAGGAGAAGAGGCAGTAATTTAGCAAAAGGACTAGAAGGAAATGAAGTGCTTGAAGGTAGGAAGAAGCAGAAAAAAGAGAAATGGGAAAAAGCATCACTGAACGCATGAGTGCAGAAACAGCAGATTTCAGGATAAGGAAATGAAAGAATTGGAATGGTTAAACCCAAAATGCAGCGCTTATCAGTTTTTATGCAGATATTTATTCTCAAAAGATGAATAAAGGAGCATTTCAAATGCACACAGTGATGTACAAAATCCTATAAAAGGTTTGAGAAGAAAATGTCAGTGGAATCCTCCCTTTTATGAGTGTATGTGATTATAAAGTAGCATTTATGGAGATAACTTACATGGCTTTAGGTGCATAGAAAGTTTTAAATTATATACGTTTTGAGGAGGGGAAGGATTTTTTTTCTTGGTATTGATTTTTGCCTTTTAGAGGTTTTAGAATTAATCAGTAAAAGGTTCTCATTAAATAGAAAGCTTGGAGGTGGGACCACAAAACAAGAAAAAAATGTTCATAAAGATAACAGCATAAATGCTGGACCGTGAACACCCATTGGTTGTTGTTGGCATAGAAGAATAGCTTCTGGAGTTGCTAAAAAGAATGACCTGAAAATAATGTGATAAGGACATTGGATCTAACTTTTGTACAATTTGGCTTGTGCCAGATACTCTGGTTATGCATAGGTAAAATGACTATATACTTCATTGTCCAAAATGGGACTCTTTTGAATGTAAAAGGAGCTACTATGCAATCATGACTGGACAGAAGCATAAACCAGGATTTTTCTAAATAAGCCAACACCTACGGTCACCCTATGCCTGAGCCCAAATACTTTAAAATGTATTCCATGTTTTTAAAATGACAACATTTAAGAAATTTTTCTGTATTATCAATAAACACCAAAAACTCAGTTAAGTTAGTAGGTTCGAATATTGGTCACAAAGGAATGGGGTCGTTTTGGCCATAAGTCACTGCCAGTTTCACTTCAGTATTGAAATAATCAACTCTCTTAGCATCAAAATAAGCAAATCAATGGCGAAGAGCAAGATTTCTGGAGCCAGACTGCTTGGATTGGAATCTTGGCACTTCTGCTGGCTGTGCATCTTTGACTTGAGCAAGTTATTTAGCCTTTCAGCCGCTCTCTCTCCTCACGGAGGATAACAGAATTAATCTCATAGACTTATTGTGAGGATTAAAGACATCAGTATAAGACCTTAGAACAATGACCGCCATGTGTTAAGATCTATGTAAGAATTAACTTCTTAATCTTACTCTTATTCTTACTTATGTGAATATGATTCTTACTCTTATTCTTACTTAATGTGAATATTATTCTTACTTATATTCTTAGATTTTTATGAAACACCGTTGTTGTTTTTTTTTTTTTTTTTTGCTCAGGTCCTTGAATCATTTCCTACCCTCCTTCCCTTCCCCCCCTCCCTGCTCCACCTCTGCCACCTTAATGTGTTGAAAACCTAAACACAGGACTACTTAGCATAAAATATCTTTTCTTTGCAGAGAACATGGCCTGTTTAATGGTTATCACATATGGGAAATAGCAGTATTTTTTTTGGACGCATACATACCTGGTGTGTAGAATAAGCCATTCTTATTTAACTTGGTGAAGTTTGAGGAGCAGGAGGAAGCCCTGTCTCGTACCCTTTGGAGATACAGAGCGGAGAACTGGGAGCAGAGCAGGATTGAAGGACAGGAAGAAAAACAAATAGAGCAAAACCCAAAGAAGTAAAATGTGTCTAGAGAAATGGGTCAGAGGCAGACATAAATGGGAAGCGAAACCTGGAGAGCCTCGCACATGGGCAGGGGTGCATGTGAATTAGGAATCGCAGGGATGTACTGATGACTAATGCAGAGTTTGAATTGACAACTATTGCTCCCCTAAGGAAATAAAATTCATACAGGTTTGGTAAAGGGACATTTAAGTAGTGTTCAATGTTCTACCTACCTATCCCATTGACTTAAGACTTAAGCCATGATAGGGAATATATAATTTTCCAAAATCGTGTGCTGTCTCTCTATGTCCTTCATCATTCCAAAGTTAATGGGACCTGTGACATCAGAGATACAGAACGACTGAATAGCCAGTGTTTTTAGCAATTTTGGTAAATTCTTTAAAAACTGGGGTCAGGGGAGTTTCCGGAGTTCAGCTGAACAAAGCATTAAACATAGAATTGTTCACCCTACACAAGCTGGACTAGATATCAAGCTCTCATACTTCACTGCCCCAGAAGGAAATTAATGAGCTGTGCTCCTGGGGTTACCTGTCAAGTCTAGAGACTTGGTTTCCCTGGAGGTAGGCTTCAAAAGTTCCATTCCAGAACTATCAAATTCTGACTTGAAGAGCCATTTTCCAAGTACTGTCGGGTGCATTCTTTATACTGTGTTAAAAAACTATATCCCACGTTTATTCGGAAAACCAGAGCTTGAGGAATGCTTCTTTTTACGTGTCACTGCATGGAATTATAGGTTAGCTAGAAATATTATTTAGAAGATTCAAAATAATAAATGTCTGAGGCCAACATACTATAATTGAATCAGATGAGAAACAGGGATGGAAGAAGTGTTAAAATTTATAGAGCATAAATAAGATTGTTCTATTCTTCTTTGGTTTAGGGCATAGTATTTGCTCTAGGGTCTGTTGCTTGTTTGTCTTTTAATATTGCACCAGAAAGCAAGAAAGGATAGAAAGGAAAATGTAAATTATCCAGTTTTCTTCCTAGATGGTTGCTCTAGTTAAAGATTTGTAGGTAGACAGACCTGAAAATGAGATTTAATGGTATTTGTAATTTTTTTCACTCTATGACTGTCCATTTATCATCTTAGATAAATGAGAGTTGTGTTTTTTAATTAGACAAGATCAAGGCAAGATTGAAAATAATAGTTTGTTTACTGTAAGAGTCAGGTAAGAATATTGGACTGCTTTAGATTTGTTTTAAAATAGTATGGATCATGTTGCTTTATCAAATGGGTTTTTATTAATGAGATTTAAAAATGCTCATTCACATATTACACTGTAAATATAAGTTGGAATGAAATACTAGCTAAAATAAATTAAAATTTAATACTCACCTGGCATGAAGTAGGGTTTTCCTTTTAAATGCTTACTCTTTTCTTCTAATCTTTATTTCACCACTGATGCCTTATGTATAATTTGAAAGGAGGCAGATTCAGATATCCTGGCAGATGGGGATTTAGTTCTTAGGCTAATCCTTTTAGGCACAATTTCTCAAGTTTCAGAAAGTTTTATGAAAGAGTCAGCAGGCAAATTTGGAACAAATCAGATTTCTCAAAAAGGAAAGCTTAGAAATGAATAAGAAAATTCTAATTCTCATTTAGAATATCTTATTGGTGATCAATAAATCCTCACTCTGGGTATAGCCTTTTTTGTTTTATGCTGTTTCTGTCCTGTATATAAAGTTGCAATGACTATCTTCATGTCTGTGATTCTCAAATTTATTATTAAAATGTTACTGATTTTTACCCAGTTATCCTGCATGATTAGTTAGTTTATAAATATATATATTTAGAGCTCTGCACCTAATAAGTTTAAGAAATTTAAATAAGCCAGAGATGCTTAGGGGACATCAGACTTAAGTGAGTGAAGGAACTGAAATCTACAGCTCACCTGTGACAGGAAATAAATATCAAAGTTATATGACCAAAAACGGAAAGTAAAAAGTAGCTAAAATTTGAACATTTTCATAGATTCTTATCTATCTGACCTCGAAAAAAATTAAAGATATAATAGAGAAATTAGGCTTTCCAGCTGCAGAGTTTCTCAGCTAAAAATAACCTGATTTTACATTTCACCTTGAAGCTGCTGCTTCCCACTGAGTTTAAAGGCAGAATGTCCTGCAGTCAAAATATTGGTCATAAGTGGTTGATTCTTTTCTCAAAAGGAGATTCATTAAGATTGTAATCAGAACCATGTTTGGTTCAACAAAAAGGCTAGGCTAAATGTTGGTTCTTTTCTAGAGAGAGACTTAAAAATATAATCGGGAATTTTAGGAGTGTAAGAAGAACTTGTGATCAAAAGATGTGCAGTAGGAATTCAGACAAAGAATTCACTATGCCAAAAAATGATGGGACCCTTCTCTAAATGGACTTTTATCATAACTGTGCAGGCTTATGTAGGTACAAACAAATGAACCAAACTGTGGTGGAGAACCACAGTGAATAGATGTTTTTTCCTCCCTTTACAAGCGTTGGGCAACTTTAAAAGTTTGATGACAGTAAATTTGCAAATGTGATTGTCTTCATCTTCCAAGTAAAACAATCTTGTAGTTTTGTAGAACTGTGACTGAAAGCAAGCATAGTATAATTCATAGGAGAACTATTCTCTAACCCTGAAAATGAGACTGTAATCCCTATCCCACCAAAAAATTCCTAGCTCTAGGGGAAGAAAC
Organism: Sus scrofa; assembly: GCF_054392235.1. NCBI lineage: Eukaryota > Metazoa > Chordata > Mammalia > Artiodactyla > Suidae > Sus > Sus scrofa. The sequence goes on along the minus strand of NC_139388.1, from coordinate 105,112,075 downwards.
AGACTCAGACGTCAGCAAGTACAATGTAAAATTTTGTAATATAATGAACATAGGGTAAAATATTAAGCTAAATGCACAACTTCTCTGAAATTGTTTTGGAAAAGAATTTTAAAAACAAATAAAGTTTGCTGTCATTACTATTGTTTTATTTATTTATTTATTTATTTATTTATCTTGTTAGGCCCATACCCATGGCATATGGATGTTCCCAGGGTAGGGGTTGAATTGGAGCTGTAGCTGCTGGCCTATGCCACAGCCACGGCAACACCAGATCCAAGCCATATCTGAGACCGTCAGCACAGCTCATGGCAACACTGGATCCTTAACCCACTGAGTGAGGCCAGGCATCGAACCCAGGTGCTCATGGATGCTAGTCAGATTCGTTTCTGCTGAGCCACAATGGGAACTCCTCTCTTGTTTTAAAAACACATTCACAGCACTTTCTAAAGTCACTTTCAGTTCTTTAGCAGTATGAAAGATTCCTAACTAGAAAAAGGATTATTTTGATAAAACAATAATTAGCAATGATTGGTTGATTTCACATTTATTATTATCTAAAGCTTACCTTTGTTTACTTTAAGCTATTATAATAATACTTTCCCCTTAAAACCTCTCTCACCGTTTCTATTGCTTACCTTCCTAATCTTTAATTCACATGAAAAGATTTGTTACACTTAGTCTGGGTCGGCTATGTAATCTCTTCAAATGGGCTTGCCTTATCTGGATTCATTTCACATTACTGACTTTAAGTGGGAATACAAATGCTAAATGCGGACTTAAAAAATGCATATAGACATACACAAAGGAGTGCCTACACTGTAAATTCAATCCATATACTGTACAAAAATGGCCAGCACTAATCTATGATGTCAGAGACTAAGATAGTCATGCCTCCGGAGTGGTGATTAGGATGTGAAGAGATGTGGTGACACAGCCAAGTGATACATCTCATGAAGGCTTAGCTTCCTTGTCCAGAGATAGCTGCATGATAATATGTATAACTTCTGGGCACACCTTGTGGTGAGCATAAGAGTTGAGTAAACCATAGGTAGTGTCAATCACCAGCGGTCTAATGGCAGTCTGATGGGTTTCTCAAATTCGAAAGGTCCATTTCGAGCTTTGCCATCTTCCTTTGCCGTTATCCACCCAATTTGCTGGTGACATGGCGCTCATTCTTCTTTTCCCTCCTGCCCCATCGTCACGAAGCCCACTTTGTGGACCAGCTTTCTAGAGTGTAACAGTTTCTTGTATTCCCATGGCGTGACTCAAGGCATCAGCCTTGCTCACTTGTCTTACTTCGAGTGCCTACAGGTATTCCCTCTGCCTCAAAAAACTCCTTATAATGCAGGCAGAGTGGGTTTTCTAAAACGGAGCTCAATCAGGCCACATGCACACCCTGCTTAAAATTCTACATTGGTTTCCCATTCCCTTAGGATAAACTCCAACTGCCTAATATTTAAACTGTCTTAGCAGGCCTCTCATAGCCTGATTTGTCTCTTCTTCTAGCTTCAACTCTTGCAATTCCTCCTTTATAGCCTATACTGCGAAAGGGTTTAACTTCATCCAGTTTCTCTTCCACATCCTAGAGTGTCCTCTTTCAATTCACACATTATTAGAAATAGTGACATTTTTAATAAGAATGTTTATTTAAGACTAATATTTCTGTTAGAAATATCCCTCGTCTCTGTGTGTCTCCCTGCCTCCCCCACTGTTAGGGACTGAATTGGCCCTCTCTCCCCCCTCCAATTCATGCATTGAAACCCTAACCCCTAGTAGGTCAAAATGTGACTGTGTTTGGAGATAGAGCCTTTAAAGAGGTAATTAGGAGTTCCTCTTGTGGCTCAGAGCATTATGAACCTGATTAGTGTCAATAAGGATGAGGGTTTGATCCCTGGTCCCTCTCGGTGGGTTAAGGATCCAGCTTTGCCGAGAGCTGATTCAGGCCCCCAAATGAGAGCTGGGCGAGGCTAGTTCAGAACTGAAGTTTGAAACTCAGAGAAGCTTTTAATTGATTTAATTTTTTTGGTGAATTTTTATCTGGTACTTCATGTATACCCGATATCAGAACTATGAAAGTAGTAAGAGAGTCTCTGCCCTCAATGCATTTTCTGTCTCGTGGAAGAGGCAGACGTGAGAGCAAAAAAATGGCAATTATTGACGGGGCCTGGGACAGGAATGTGTTCCAGACCTGGGGGCACAGCAGAGGCAGCAGCTGCGGCCATCTGGCGAGACAGGAGAGATGGCTAGGGCAGCAGCCTTTGGCTTGAGTTCTGCCAGAGAAACCTTCGAGCAAATATAGCTCAAGTTAGAATGTGCCAGACAATGCTTTTGGCACATTGCATATAACTTTTCTAAGAAAGGGATCGTTATCAAAAGTGACTTTCAAAAAATTGATACAGCCATCATCCAAGTACACCTCCTCCCTAGAGTTCCTTTTTCTTTTATACTCAGTTGTGAGTTTGTGTTACTAACTATATCTATTTTGAATCTGTGTTCAGTAATTCAGTTCCAACATTTATTGAATACTTACTTTGTGCCAGGTGCTGTTCTAGGCTTTGGCGTACACAGATCAATGTCTTAACTTCCAGTTCATGGTCTCATAGGAAGACACGTATGTAAATAAGTGATTTAGAATACAGGTGTTTATAAGCACCCCAACATAAGTGTTTAACTCTGAGTAGTAAGGGAAAATGGTTAAGATTTCTTGGAGGGAGGTCCCGTCGTGGCGCAGTGGTTGGCGAATCCGACTAGGAACCATGAGGTTGCGGGTTCGGTCCCTGCCCTTGCTCAGTGGGTTAACGATCCGGCGTTGCCGTGAGCTGTGGTGTAGGTTGCAGACGCGGCTCGGATCCCGCGTTGCTGTGGCTCTGGCGTTGGCCTGTGGCTGCAGCTCCGATTGGACCCCTAGCCTGGGAATCTCCACATGTCGCGGAAGCGGCCCAAGAAATAGCTAAAAAAAAGACAAAAAAAAAAAAAAAAAAAAAAAAAAGATTTCTTGGAGGTATTTACAATCCAGATAGGGTTTTGAAAGCTAAATAAGATTTAGAATTTTAAAAGAAACTGAAGAAATAACAACTGAGTGTTAACTTTTAAATACAGTGTTTATGGAGGATTATATAGCATAGCGAATGTGATTAATAAGTGCATGGGCTGACCTACTGTATTCATGTGTCACATGTGACAGAGGACACACATATTGAGGGCTATTGATATTTATAAAGAATCTACAAAAAAGCAGAGTTTATTCATAATTATTTGTATCATTTTAGGCCTGTTATATCCAGATTAATAACATAATCCAAGAAAGAGAAGTAAGATTCTAAACTTTCCTGAGCAGGTATGATTTTTGTCTTACAGATGAGTTTACATGACAAGGTTCTATAAATATATGTATATAGCATCCTTGTCTCATTCCAAGATGTCAGGATGCATTAAGTTTTGCTTTTGGGGCTGAATTGATTTCTTTTTTCCTCTTGGTCAGTGGAAGCCAGACGTCTGTGCTGGTCCTAGCTCTGCCTTGCTTACCTTTTAACGTAACACCTTCTCTCATGCTGTTACCATGCTGTTTGCAAATGCGCCTGTAGTCTTGGGAGTACACTACTATTGAAAAGGCTTTTCATCCAGCAAGTTGACCTGCTGCTGAAAAGCCCATGGAACCATATGACTATTTGGTTCATAGTCATATGAATGAACCAAATACAGGATTTCTCATCCTGTATTTTTCCTGATTGAGCTTATAAAACCGATAGAGACAACAAAATGTCATTCCCATGAGTAAAAACATTGATTTGTGCCCTGTGAAAGCAGAGGTGGTAACTGGTACCCTGGGGAATTACTCTTCAGGTTTTATGACATCAGAGCCTCCGTGTCTAATTCTGGGCAAATTCCTTAACCTCTCTGTGCCTCATACAGCGTCAGAAGCCTATCTGTGCAATTCTGGGCAAATTACTTAACTTCTCTGTGCTTCCATTCCTTGATCTGTAAAATAATGGAAGTAGTAGTACAGTTTCATTGGCGATACTGAGGATGAGATTAATTAGTACATGTAAAGCCCTTAAAATACTAATCAGCACCTAGAAATTCCTAAAGTGTTTTATTATCATCGTTTTAAACCTGGAATGACATGTTGTTTATACACTTCTACCTCTAAAAGTTTAGTCTGGTTTGGCTTCCTAATATAAAAAACATATTCTACTATATATATATGTATATGTATGTATATATGTGTATGTGAAGCATATAAATATGAAACATCAACACTTGAGAAAAATAAAAACTGTTTCATTTATTAATGATCTCTAATGATGGGAATTAAAGACACATCTTGGGAAAGACATATAACTTGTTTGACTTGCAAATTGGGAAGTCATATTATTTTGTTTTCTTTCTTTCTTTCTTTTTTTTTTTTTCCTTGCTTTTTGAGGCTGCACCTGCGGCATATGGAGGTTCCTAGCCTAGGGGTCAAATCGGAGCTACAGCTGCTGGCCTACACCACAGCCACAGCTACGCCAGATCCGAGCCGTGTCTGCGACCTACACCACAGCTCATGGCAACACCGGATCGAATCTGCAACCTCATGGTTGCAGGATTCGTTTCCACTGCGCCACGACAGGAACTCCTGTTTTCTGTTATTTTTTTCTTCCTTGTTGGATACATATATGACTCAGTTTTACTTGCTGGGTACATCCTTTGCAGAGGAATTACCAGAAGGCTGTTGTTTACAACCCAAGCTCAAGAGCCGTTGAAAATGGGCAGTAAAGTCCAGTTTTAGTAGAAGTACAGCATAAAAGCAGCAGTCATCCTGTGACTTAATGCTCTCACTATGCAGTTGAGTTAATAATCATTACCACATAACTGTTAATAGCCAAAGCTGGCTGTTCACAGCTTATTGTCAACAAGAACTATCTGCCATTCTGGATTCAAAGCACACTTCCTCCTGACAATCATCTTGCTTCTTTTATTCTGAGGAATCATTTCGGGACCGTTTGTGTTGTCAAGGAAGCTATGGTTTCACTTCCAGACTTTTTTTTTAATTTCAAAAAGGAGATGAGTTGAGATCTTGACACATGCTAAAACCTATTTTAAAACATACTCGTAGTTAAAGGTATTAGCTAATGATAATGTGGCCCTGTTTATGCAAGTACCATTACTTTGGTTATATTCATTCACCCTTCACCTCCTCCTCCTGCTATATCTGTTATTATGAGGTATCGTTTCTTTTTTTAATTCTACTGGCATAAAGACTTTTGAAAATAAAAATCCATCAGCATTTTCCAGCTGACAGCAGCTGAAGTTAACACTCTGGTGAGGCTGGTTTTCTTCTCTCCATGAATAAATTACTGCCAGGTGGAAAGCAATAAAATCATTCATCAATATTCAAAATGTTGTTGTGAAGAGAAGGCCGAAGACAGAAAACACAGATGCTCTAAGTTTTGAGCAACAGATAGTTTTGAGCAATAGTTACTTTGATCTCTTTGTCTCAGACATTAAACTTGAAATGTGTCTGGAAATGGCACTAGAATAACTCTTTTATTTCAGCAGGAACTGTCAAAATTTGATAAGCAACCAAAATTGTGCAAATTTCATCTTCCAATGGACACCTTAACACCTTGTTTAATATGGTAATTTCCAACCTCTCCTGCTCCAGTCACCCATCTGATCCTACTGGATTGCTGGCTTTACTATTTGTTGAAAGTTCTATGAAAGGAAGTATTTTTTTCATTTTTGCAGAGATCCCATCACACACACGCTGCGTAGTGTGTGTGTTGAGGAGTGGTTACTATGGAGTCACTTACTAAGGGTGACTCAGCTATTGGCCAGGATCTGAATCTCAACATGGCTTTACATTTTTCTCTGCTTTTTAAGCATGCGGAAACTTTTGTGACAGAATGGAGAGAGGGGGCAAGGGTAAAGAGGAAGTACAGTTGTTCTTAGAAAATATTTTGAATAAAGAATTAGAAACTCAGATTCTGTGTTGGTTTACTTATACATGGTGTAAACAAGCCCACTATGAATTTTTTTAGTAAACAAAGTTATATTTGTTTCAGTGACTTTGTCATTAAGTTTTTGAAAAAGAAAAATTGAGAGAAACTTGAAAAGACAATTAATTTGTGATGTGAGGCTAAGAAAGAACTATAAGTTGTAAAATGGCCATCAGCCTGTAAAAAAGTTTTTATACTGGAAAATTTGGGCATTCAGGTAAATTTCCAGAATATACCTGAAAAAGGGTCCACTCTGTAATCTCCATTATTATCATCCAATGTCTTATCAACGGAAAAGGAAAACAAGTAAAGCTAATTATTTAAAAATATTTATCAATCATTTTTAATTTAATATATCGACATATACCATTGTGTAAATTTAAAGTGTACCTATTAATTTGATTATTTGTATATTGTAATATGATTGTCAGGATAGAGATAATTAACTAGTTATAATTTCTTTTTAGTGGTTGGAATAATTAACTTTCAGTCTCTTAGCTAGCTGGATGATTATAGCACAATGTTGTTTATATTGATTATACTGTGCATTAAGTCTTTATGGCTTATTTGCTCCTGGTTGTAAATTCGTACCCATAAACATCTGTCTTATCCCCTCAACCCCCATCCCTTGGTAGCCACCATTTTCTGCACATGTTTGATGTATTTTAGATTCCATATATGAGTGATTCCATACAGTATTTGTCTTTCTTCATCCACCTTACCTCATTTAGCATAAAGTGCTCAAGGTCTATCCATGCTGTTGCTAATGGCAGGATTTCTTTTCTTTCCATGGCTGAATAATACTCAGTTGTATATACCACATCTTCTTTATCCATTCATCCATTGATGGGCACTTTGCTTGTTGCCATGTCTTTGCTATTATGCTGCAGTAAGTATTGGAGTGCATATATCTTTTTGAAATCTTGTTTTCATTTCCTCTGTCCGTATGCCCAGAAGTGGAATTGCTGGATCATATGGTAGCTCTATTTTTAATTTTTTGAAGAAACTCTGTATTGTTTTCCATAGTGGTTAGACCAGTTTACATTCCCACTGATGGTATACAGTGAAAACAGTTCTAATTTCACAACATCTCACCTGTGCTTATCTCTTGTGTTCCTGATGATAGCCATTCTAACATATGCATGGTGATATCTCATTGTGGTTTAATCTGCATTTTCCTGGTGATGATTGATGGTGAGTATCTTTTCATGTATCTATTGGCCTTTTGGAAGTCTTTGAAAACATACCTGTTCAGTTCCTTTGCCCATTTTTTAATCAGATGGTTTTGTTTTTGTTTTTGATCTTTAATTGTACAGGTTTTTTTGTTTTTTTGTTTTTTTTTTGTCTTTTTGCTATTTCCTTGGGCCGCTTCCGCGGCATATGGAGGTTCCCAGGCTAGGGGTCTTATCGGAGCTGTAGCCGCTGGCCTACACCAGAGCCACAGCAACGCGGGATCCGAGCCGCGTCTGCAACCTACACCACAGCTCACGGCAACGCCGGATCATTAACCCACTGAGCAAGGCCAGGGACCGAACCCGCAACCTCATGGTTCCTAGTCGGATTCGTTAACCACTGCGCCACGACGGGAACTCCAGGTTTTTTACATATTTTGGATATTAACCCTTTATCCAATATGTGGTTTGCAAAAATTTTCTCTATTCTGTAGGTTGCCTTTTCATTTAGCTAATTGTTTCTTTTGTTATGCAGAAACTTTTAAGTTTGATGTAGTCCCATTTGTCGATTTTCTCTTATTGCTCCTGTTTTTGGTGTCACATCCAAAAATATTATTCACAATACCAAAATGAGGAACTTTTTTCCATGCTTTCTTCGAGGAGTTTTACAGTATCAGGTTTTATAAAAATCAATGAAGATACAAACAGAAAGCCATCCTATGTTCATGGATCAGAAGAAATAATATTGTTAAAATGTCCATACTACCCCAAGTCATTTATAGATTCACAGAAATAGAAGAAACCATCCTAATTCATACAGAGCCACAAAAGACCCTGAATAGCTGAAGCAATCCCAAAGAAAAAGAACAAATTGGAGGGATCACACTTACTAATTTCAAACTATACTACAAAACTACAGTAATAAAAACAATATGGTACTGGTACACAAATAGACAGCTAATGTTTGACAAGGGAACCAGGACAATCCAGTGGAAAAAAAAGATAGTTTGGTGCTGAGAAAACTGGATAAACACACGAATAACAATGAAACTGGACCATCTTTCACCACTCACAAAAATTAACTCAGAGTGGACCAAAGGAAAGATATCTTTGTCATAATTAGTTTTAAAATGAATTTGACTCACTGTAATAGCATGTTTACAACTGTGCTAAGGGAAAATTGAAAATGATACCAAGACTTCCACTATATATACAGATATGATAAAGAAGAGGTAATCTTTATCCTCAAACTGTTTCTAATTACCACAAGAATAGCTCAAGACTCTAAACAAAAGCCTGACGTGCTCTGAGAATCAGGACACAATATCTCCTCTCCTGCCACAGTCAGAAGCTGAGTAAGCCCCAAAGTTACTGCAGTAACCCATCTTCTGGAGGTTAAACCTCCCTGAGGCTGCAATCTGCTATCTGACCAAATGGAGTAAGCTAAGACTGTTAGAATCTGTTTCTAAGACTGCTTTTGAATTCAGATCAATCAGAACTTCCTGTAAGATCATTCTGCATCACATCTTATCAGTATTTATGTATAATCAACAGGGTTAATTAAATAAAGCCCTTTAAAAGAGTCATTGCGCTTAATCAGCTCAAGTCTAAAAACAGTTATTGGACTCACAAACGTTGTACTCTGACCTTGGTGCTAAAAGATGGTAGCATTAGAAATTGTAGGCAGTTGCTGAGTACCAGCGATTTGATTGCATAACCTTAGATATTTTAAAAATGTGCTTAACCAGAAAGTCCTATACTATTGAGTTTAAACCAGGTGACCAATACCATTTTATGCCTTCATCTCTAATGGAGAGCTTATAGTGACATAAGAAAAAATATGGCTCCTCAGCAATTATTGCTAAAGACTTTGGCAGTTGGATACAAAATCAGCTAGTGCTGGATTTGATTTGCTGATATTTTGTCGAGGCTGTCTTTGTTTATGTTCATGAGCAGTGTTGGTAGGTTTTTGTTCTTGTAATGTCTTTGTCTGGTTTTAGTATCAGGGTAATCCTGTTTTTTAATAATGAATTGGGAGGAGTTCAGTCTCTGTTTTCTGTGCAGGTTTGGTATTGTTTCATCCTTATTTGTTTGATAAGAAACAAGTGAAGCCATCTGGGCCTGGAGTTTTCCTTGTGAGAAGGTCTTAAATTATGAATCCAGTTTCTTTAATAATTATAGGTAGGTTCCATTTCTTCCTACGTCAGTTTTAGTAGTTTTATATCTTTCAAGGAATTTGTCTATTGCATGTAAGTGGTTGAATTTATTGGAGTAGAGTTGTTTATGATATGACATTATTTTGGCCACCTCCATGGCATGCAGAAGTTCCTGGGCCAGGGATGGAACCCCTGCCACAGCTGTAACCAGAGCCACAGCAGTGACAATGGCAGGTCCTTAACCTACTGAGCCATGAGGGAACTCTCTAATATGTCCTTATTATCCATTTGCTATCTTTAGTATTTTTAAGAATAATTCCCCTTTTCTTTCCTGATACTGGTAATTTTTTTCTTATTTCTTGACAAAATAGTTATAAATTTACTAATTTTATTCATTTTTTCAAAAACCTGGCTTTTAAATAATTTTTTTCCATTGTTCATCTGCTTATTCTTTCTTTCATTTATTTTTGCTTGTTCTTACCATAATTATTTCTTTGCTTTGATTTATTTTGGGCTTAATTTTTTCTTCTTTTACTAGTTTTCTAAGATAGAGCTTTGATCATTGATTATAGCCCTCTCTTCTATTTTAATAAGCATTCAGTGCTATAAAATTCCCTCTGATGATTGTTTTAGCAATATCCTACAAATATTGATATGTTGTAGTTTTCTCTTGTGATTTCTTCTTTGATCTCTGGGTTTTTAAAAAGGATATTCTTTAACTTTCAATATTTGGGGATTTTCTAGATATCTTTCTTATTTCTAAATGAATTCCTTTTGGTCAAAGAACATACTTTGTATGAGTTAAATCCTTTAAAATTTATCATGATTAGTTTATGACTGGGCGTATGATTTATGTTGATATTCTCTGTGAACTTAACAAGAATTATATACTATGCTCTTTTGGGTGAGCGTATTCTATAAATATCCAGTAAGTTAATTTGGTTGATGCTTTTGCTTAAGTTTTCCGTAATTTTCTTTTTGATTTTCTGTCTACGTATTCTATGTATTGCTAAGAGAAGAGTTTTGAAATATTCAACTGTAATTGGGTTTTGTCTTTTATCTTTTCAGTTCTAAGAGTTTAACTTCAAATACTTTGAAGCTTTGTGTTTCAGTGCATACACATTTAGGATTTTTAAGTTTTCTGAGTTTAGCTTTTTATCGTTAAGAAATATTTCTCTTTGTCCTTAGTCATATCCCTTGTTCTAAAGCTGTGAAAGCCATAGAGTTATGCTATTCAGACCTCCTTTCCAAAAAGTAGTTTACTTAGCCCACAGCCTCAGCTACAACACTTTTGGGATTTGCCACATATTCCCACTGTGGCTATGTTCTCCCCAGGGTGCCACAGCCCATGACTGACCTCTGTATGTTCCTAGACCACGGCTATTTCTGCCCAAAGCCAGCTCTTCTTTTGGGCAGTCTCATCTGGAGATGCCCCATCAGCCTGGCTGAGACTTTCTTGGATCTGCACTGTAGTCTGAGGCTCTTCTGACCCAAATCTTCTTTCTCCTCTTCTCCTTTCGCAGGTGTCAGACCAACATTCATGTGTGAATCCTGCTCCCTTTCACCTTTATCTTTCACAAGTGTTTCCCCCAATAAATCTTTTGAACTTTTGATTCAGTCTTGACATCTGCTTCCCCCAGGACTCCCACTGACAGGGAATCTACTTTGTCTGAATTAAACACGGCCATTCAAGCTTTCTTAGTTTGTATGGCATGTCTTAGTCCATCCTTTTACTTTTTCTCTGTGTCTTTATCATTTAAGTGTGCTCCTTTTACTCTGTGTGTTTATAATTAAAGTGTGTTTCTTGTAGACAGCACATATGGTTGCACTTAGTCTACTGTCTTGCTGTATGTTTTGTTTATCCCATCTCCTCTTCTTTCCTTTTCTCTTTTGTTCTTGCCTTCTTTTGGATTACTTAAGTAATCTTCTAACTTTCTATTTTATCTCCCCTCTTGTCTTATAGTTTTTTGCTCATCATCTTTAGTTATTACTCTGGAGTTTATTTACCGTATGCCACTTTATCTTATCTTGTCCCACTTTCAAATAATATTGGATTGCTTCATGTATAATGTAAGAACTTCAGGACTTTTTGCTTTTATTTTCTTCTTCCTGTCCTTTGTGATTTTGTTGTCATACATTGTATTTATTACACATGGCAAAAACCTCACAATACTTGTTATTATTTTTGTTTTACAGAGTCAGTTTCATTTTAAAGAAATGAAAATATAAGGAAATAGCTTATTTTATATGTACCCACATATTTGCAAATTCCCACACTTTCAGTTCTTTCATGTACATCCAGGTTTCCATCTTGTATTTTTTTTCTTCATGAAAAATATGCTCAAACATTTTTTGTAGTGCAGTTCTGCTGGCTGTGGAGTCTCTGTGCTTTTGTTTGTTTAAGAGTATTTATTTAGTCTTATTTTTTGAAGGATATTTTTACTGGATATAGAATTCTAGGTTAACCTTTCCTTTTTTTCTGTCTGGACTTAAAGAGGTCATTCTGTTGCTTTTCTCAAGTTTCTAAAGAGAAGTTTACAGTCATTCTTCTCATTGTTCTTCTAGACACAGTGTGTCTGTTTTTTCCACTCTGCAACTTTGGATTTTTTTTTTTTTAATCTCTTGTTTTCAGCAATTGCATTGTGATATGTCTGGTTCTGGTTTTCTTGTTACTATCTTTGTTGAGGTCCATTCAGTTTCCTGGATTTTTAGTTTGTAGTTTTCATCAAGTTTGGAAAATTTTCAGTCATCATTTCTTTTTATCATTTTTATCCCCAAACCCACATCCCAAGACTCTAATAACAAATGTGTTAGACTACTTTATTGTTCTGTAGGTCACTAAGGCTCTGTTCTTTTTTTCAAGCTTATTTTCCTGTTTGTATTTCCATTTGAGTATTTTCTACATTGTTTTGTCTTTGAGTTTACTGGTGTCTTTTGCAGTTGATTAATGTCCTGATAATCCCATCTAGTATATTTTTTTATTTCAATTTTTTTTCATTTCCACATCTGATTTTTTGTTAATTTTCCCTTTATATCCTCTTAACTTTCTTTTAAATCCTTACATGTATTAATCATATTTATAAGTTAGCTGTGCTGATTCCTCAGCTATGTCATTTCCCCATCTCTTTCTATCTCATTTTCCTGCATCTTTGCATGTGTAGTACATTTTTTTGTATAGCGTTAGATTTGGGGGAGGGGAGGTTGGTGGGTTTTTGTATTATTTTGATTCAGTGCTAAGTTTTGTTGTCTTTCTCTTAAAAAGTTTTTTAGGCCAGGTCTTTAGTAATTTTTACTGTAGGCCTGATTTAACAATACTACTAAACAGGTTCTTGAGAGTATCAGACTACTAAAGAATCTTCTGAGGAGGTGACTTAAAGCCCCAGGTGCTCAACAGAGACTTTCTCTTCTAGCTGGTAAAACCTCAAATGTCTCCAGCCCTTCGCCAGATCTGAGAATGGTTTATCTCGTAGATCCTCATTTGCTTTTGCCCAGTGTTATGAGGTTTACCTGGCATGTGTGCACCTTAATACTGAGCAATAAACTCAAGCAAAGCTCGTATGGCTTTCTTGAGCTCTTGTACAGATCCTTCATGCCTGGTACTTTTCTTATAAAATTCCATCTGCCTCTGCCTCCGTGGACTCTGTTCTCTGTCCCCTTTACTCAGTAAGACCCAGAGTTCTGGGGTTTCCTCTCACTGCACTGCCATTTGGAACAGGCAACCAGGCTATTGCCTGGGTTAACCATAGGACTCGCCTCAGTTGTTCCCTGTCTCAGGGATCTCACATCCCCTGCTTCCTTTAGTCTAGAATCTGTAAATAGTTTTCCACATATTTTAGCCAGCGCCCAGTTGTTTAGGCTGGAAAGATGGATCCAGTCCCATGTAATGCATCCTGGCCAGAAACAGAAGTTTCTGTTTTTGTAGATATTCTGGTTGTTTTCTTCTAGACTACAAAGATAGTCTATGAGACCATCCCTGTTCTGAGAGAGGAGCAGTTGTCGGAGGTGGGGGAAGGTGGAGGAGAGAAGAGGCTGGATGGGTCGGCTGAGGTTGAGCACAGAACCGTGAGTGGGCATCCCTGGAAAGAGGAGGGCATGGTGTCTGGGAGATAAGAGGGCTGTGGCCCTTTTCTTTCCAAGTAGTTTTCCCCAGTCATCTTTCACACTGAAGGAATCTAAGTCAAGGACAGCCTGTACATTCAGACTATTTCTAGACGCAGTTTCCTGGCTGCAAAATCCTGTATCTCTTATTTTATCCATGGATGGAATATTCTTTTTCCTTTGAATATCTTGGGCAATTTAAGTATTTCTTTTAATTATTTTTTTCTGCACCAGTGCTATTTATTGATAACTTCCAGAAGCCAGTCATTCTGTTAAGGGCATTCATAAATTCATTTAATTTTCATCAGGACCCTCGGAAGCAGGCACTAGTATGATCTCTATGTTATCCAAGAGGAAAGCAAGGCTTGGAGGGCTTAAGAAGTTTCTGGAAGATCGCACAGCTTGGAAGTGGCAAAGCCAGGGGCCTTGTATCCTTCTCACTTCATGCCCTGTGCTCTTAACCTTAGGTTTTTCTTTCTCTACTGCACACTACCTGTACTTAGATATTTCTGTACCTGTCTTACCAGGTCATGAACTGACTGAGGACAGGGACTCTGCACTTACATATTTTATGTCTTCCAAGTATTTAGCAGAGGCCTTGCCCACAGCCAGTTGAGGGAGAGGAAAGGAGGGAGAAATAGTATCTTCTTTGTTTCTCATTTTGGGGAAGAAATATCCCTAACCTTTTAGAATTAACTTGCCATAAAAATACATCCTTATCAACAAGATTAATCTTTCCGTGTAACTTTGTTTTGCTTATTTGAATCAGCTGACAGGAAATCTGCTGTTCTATAAAACAACAGATGGCAAAAAGGAAATATTCATTATGGGTCTAGTGTCCAGTATACATACCTAGTCGTGATATATTTTGGGATAATGTGTTCTATGATGTTTGCTCCTTTTAGTCATACTGATGAATTATTTTCCCTTATAGGATTGATTTTTATGTTTTCTGCAGCATTAGGTAAATATTTATGATACACAATATATAATCTCAAATAATGATAGAAATAGCATAACAGGACCCAGTAATCAGTAAGTTGAAGTTATTCTTATATTATTAACCAAATACACAGTGATGTCCTAGTGTTAGGAACTAGGGCCCTATAATGGTTCTACAGGAAATAGCTAGTGGGGTACATTAGCATCTGCAGGGGAGGATGTCAGAGCTTCTTGAGGAACTCTCCTAAAAGAGTCTTTCTTCATTAGCCAAAGGAGAAGCTCGACTACTGGATGGCAGTTTGCACAATTCATCCCCTTTTCGGGGGTCAAATGTGTATGTGTTTAAGCCACAGCTGATAACCCTCCAGTCCAACTCACAAGCTCCATGTAGGTGGATATTTGTCAGGAGGGAGGCTACAGGTAAGGTGAGAAAGCCTTGCTATTGGAAGCTGTCAAAAATCAAGTTGGAGACTTCTTTAAAATCTTTAATTAAAACTGCCTCTAGCACTGGGGGGTGGGGTGGGGGGCTATGTGAGAAAAGGAGGAAGAGGGGTGCAACGAATAGTATCTTCAGTGCCTGAAACTCTGAGCTTAGAAACACAGAACAGATACCTGTTAAAGGCAATACATTCTGTTTTTATCTGACCATCACCCTCTGTTTCTCACAGATTCTTTTTTGTTGGCCAAAAGCTGTAGAACTTTCAGGTCCAGTGATTATGAGATGCTTCCTCATCGTTTGGAACTAAAATGACTTCATTCAATGCAAGCGACTTTAAATTGTTATCTTCCACCTTTAATGCTTGCAAAAAGATCTGTAATAGAATAGCTCTTTCCATATCTGTACAGCAGGAGCCGAGAGAGGGCAGAAAAGAAAGGAATGAGATGTGGAAGGAAAGTCTTATTTCTCAAGCAAAACAGGAGAAATCCTTAGAAGAGGGAATTATGTTTCCCATGATCTTTTTAAGATGCAGGATCTTTCCTCTCATGGTAATTTTATAAAATGAACGAATATCCACCAAAGTCGCTTTCTCCTATATACATAAGAGATTAATGAGCAGCCATCAAAGAATTGATTTTTAGTCTCTAGTGGCCTGAACTGGCCTGAACTGGATTCAGGCAATAATGTGAAGGCTCAAAACTAAATCTATTGTTTTAGATTCCTGAGCTCCTCCTGTCTCCCAGCACATTGTTACGTTATATTAAACATTAGTAGTCGGATCATAAGAGCCACAGGGGACCACCACTCGAAATGCTCTTTAAAAAAATCTATGAATCCTTATCAAATCCCGTTGCCCCCCAGCTAGGACTTAAAGGGTAACAGAGGAAAGAGAGTTTCCACTTTGAATAGAAGCAGTCCCGAGGTTGGAGTTTAGGTACCTTCTAAACTAGGCTAAACTTTTTCAGTGAATTAATTCATATTGGACATTGTACCTCATGCCAAGATGTAAGAATACATCTTGTACCGTGACGTAAGAAGTTTGTACATTCACCATCTTCATAATATATTTGAACAAGGTGATCTAACAAAACATGGACATGTTTATCTCAGATATTTTTAAGAGCTCCCACTTGTCTTAAAATTCTATTATGTTGCATTTTTCCTGGGATGTTTCTCCATAGAAAAAAGTTGCAGTACATATACTAATATAATAAGTATTTGTTACAGGCTTCCTGTGGGTAGAGCACTGGGCTTGATTTTGTCTGAAAGTATGCATTTCATTTATTTAATGGATATTTATTGCATGGTGATGTATGCCATGCGTTGTTCTTGATCCTGGGAGTATTGTTAACTCTGTATTACCAATGAGGTCTTTGGCCCTCTTGCAACCTCAGTGGGAAAGGCAGACAATGCACAAGCAAACAAATGCATACATAATATAATTTTGGGGAGAGGAGAGAAGATGTATTTGCTTTTTATCCAGCTTCTAAGTAGCAGCTGCTGGGAAATTGTATACCATGGTGTAATAACAGCATGCTCTGACTTTTCTACAGGGCAAAGTATGGGGTCTTTTCCAGTCGTCCTGAGCAGTTTCACACATAGACATGTAAAATATGTGTTTTCAGTCCTGCTTATTCAGTCAAAGAAACCGAGGCCTAGAGAGAGCTTGGGTGCCTTTCTTTAGTTAAAGCTAGTAAATGGCATAAGGCTTTTTGAATCAGACCCATGCTTTCTGACCATAAGTTGCATGGTTTTTCTCTGCATTATTGCTTGATATATATATTGGATTAATCATCAAAAATTCTTTCCTTTTTGCATTTCAGGTTAAAAAAATCTTTTAGGAGTTGAAAAACTTATATCAAGTCATGACAGATACGATTTTTGCTTTTGACTTTAAAAGTACTTTTAATAAAGCCCATATCTACTTAATGGAGAGAAGAAGGAACGGGGGAAAACAGTTTCTAAAAATTGCCCTTGGACACTGCATGGGTTTTCATAAATCTTAGCCTTCTCAGGGCTGATTACACTTTGCAGTCTTCCTTAGGAAATGGATGAAAATTGGAGCTGGGACACAAACAGGAAGGCTCTGAGGCAGCATTTGTCCCCTCAGGCACCACCTCTTTAAATAGCTACTGTGCACTGGGAATTAGTTCTCAGTTTAGGCAAGAAGCTCTGTTGCCCTTTGTTTCTCTGGCCCCTCAGGGCTGGAGGCAGCCCGCAGGTCCTGCTCCGAGGTGAGGCTGAGCTCTGCATGTGGTAGGGTGCCTGTGGGCTGCGAGGCGGCCTCTCCACCTCTGGGCCCTAAGGACTCAGGGCCAAAGGGATGTTTGGTGCTTCTCTCTTAAGAATATCAACTGTGAGACTTCTAACCTGTTCAGAGGTGAGTTTCAGAGCACTTCCTAAATCAATAACATGGGCTACAGCCTTCTTTCTGCAGTCTGGTTCTTCTACTTAGAAGCAGAGAGAAGGAAGCAAATCGTTGCTCCAGCTTTTTTGGGTGTTTTAAATCTATGTTTAAGTGAATGCATAGGTGGGGCTTATAGCTTTATTAGTAGTACATAATGATAGGTGAGAGTAAACTGTAATTTTTTAACCTTTCAAACATTTTTGTTGTGGCATGAATATGTTTCTGAAGCTCAAATACAAAAGGAAAGTAGATAAGCTTTATTACTAATTTGGGAAAAACTAGTTAACATAAATGCATAAAAATGAATGGCTTAGAGGTCTTGGGCTTCCAATTTCTGTTTTTGAGCAGGAGCCTTTAAACTATCTAATCTTTCCAGATGATTATCTAATTTTAGAAACATCTACGGAGGTGGACTCCATTACCCAAGGAAGGTCTTCCACTTCTCAATAGAATTAAAATATTTCGTCGGCAGGGCTACCAACCTTCCCCTTGTTTTTAGTGCTGGGACAAAGGGCGCCAACCAGAAATGGCTGTGTTCCTTGTCCTGGTCCCAGAGAAGACGTGTGAGTGAGACAGGAATCCTCCTTATGAGCCTGCAGAAAAGGACTCTGCTTGGGCTGTGTAAGACATGCCTCTGTCCATTGCTTCTGACCCTTTCCTAGTCTCCGCCTGCTCTGCTCTTACGTGTACTTTCTTGGAGAAATTGGTGCCTGAGATACAGTGCACGCTGGAGCCGAAGGTCATCTGATGAATAATAGCAAGCAGAGGGTCTACTTCAAGCAACACAAATGCATCCTTTTCCCAGGAAGGGTTCCATAGTATCTGTCCACCTCCTTTCACGTTTACTAGAGCCTTGTCATCCATCCAGCCACTTTGTCAAGGCTCTATATCTGTCTTTTATTTTCTTTTTATTCCTTTTCTTGTCCTTTGTCTTTTGGAGGGAAGGGGAAGTATCAGGAAGGGTGGTTTTGTTGTTTATTTGAATTTCATTTCCTTTAAATTAGATCAGAATCATTTGCTTCAGGGTATTCTGGGTTCTTTTTAGGTAAGTAGCATCATCTTTCTATTTTGAAGGTATGTTTGTAGTTTCTTTGTTGTTTTTAAGTTGTTTTACTAGTGTATTTTGTAATCAAAGGTGAAGTCTACTTTAGCGTCATTGAGCCGATTTTTTAGATTAGAGTGTGATAAGAAAGCCTGCTTAGATGGAATTATTATTTATTTATTTTTGGTATTGGGGGGATAGGGAAATTTTTTTAGTCTTACCTCAGATTTCAGGGGGTGGCAGTAAGCAAAATTAAGTTTCATGGTAAGGGATAAAATTTCCAGCATGATGTCTAGGATTGTGGCAAGAACTTGATGTGCTCATTTATTTGTGAAAATAATTTAGCACTTTTGTGCTTTGATGATTATTACTAAATAAGGAGTCTTTAAATCTTGTCATTAATAAGGAATTTGCATCATATTTAGAAACCGTTTTGAGTTTCACATTCTACAGTTTCCTTGTGATAGCCCTTGTGGTTCTGCCTGTAATCCCAGCACGCTGCCCTACCCTCCCACCCCAACCCTGTACGTGCCTTATCTTTTATACATTTAGTAAGGCCCTTGTTCACTCTTAAGCCCAGGGATTGATTGACTAGACCCTGTGCTAATCAAAGACAATTTTAAGATGTGATTTCTGTTTAGATTTGAAAATGTAAACAAAGGACCTGATTTTTATGATTCTAAGGTAAAGGAAAAAAAAATCAGATGGAAAACAGAACAACAACGCCTACCTTATTACGAAAGCAAGCAGAATCTTTGCAGATAAGGAATTCTGAAGACAATGGGCGTAATAATTCAAGGTTCTCATAGCCAGGGATCTGGCAGAAATTTTATGAAAAATAACAAAATAGCTTATGAGGTGAGCTGAAAGGAAATCAGTTGGCCCTCTGTAATAAGTAGAATGACAAAGTGAAGTCACAGATTTACTGGAAGGCCTCCTACTGACCCCAGTTGAGCTGAGTGCAGGAATGTGTTTCCAAGCCTGCTTAAAACCCCAGAGGTGGTGTTTTGAATCAGTCTTGCTGACGTAAACACAGACCCTGCCTGGAAGTTTTCCAAAAGCAGAGAGCAAAGGCAGCTCAGTCGAGATGTGCAGTATTATTGGAGTGAGGACATGGGGAAGCAATTTACCACCGCCTTGGGAGACTGTGCAAGAGCCTTTGCGCTTTCTGAAGGCGTGGTGCAAGCAGGCAGTCAGGCCATCACAGAGAGAAGATTCCACCCACAGTTGCCTCCAAGTGCTTGTCTAAACAGAAGGAAGGAATTGTTTCTTAGCGATAGAGAAGCCTGTGGAGTTTTTACGGGGAAAATCCTATTGAGAGGAGTGTTTGGACAGTGTGAGGGCTGATGAGATGGACATTCATTGCGCGGCGACTTTAGTGATGAATAAATGATAGGCTGACAAAGCTCAGGCCCCAGACAGACTCAGGCTTTATAAGTGAGCAGAGCAAACAGGTCTTGTCTCTGTTAGCTATGGACGTCTGTGTAAGTAACTCTCCATTTGTTAGATGTAGTTCATTAAAGGAACATGAAGACAATTTTTTCTTTCTCTTATGAAAATACATAATAAAATTGGGGCCAGCTATGTAAAGGATACCTTGGGTGAAATGCAGAGTTCTGTTTTTAGACTTTCCAAGAATCCAGGTTGGTCCTTCACCGAAAGAGAAAAAAAAAAATCACTATTTGGGACCTGAAAGGTTCATTATGTTGCATAAAAAGACAGAAGGCGCAGTATTTCTGATAATAGCAGAGAGGTTTTCACCCTGTCTTTCCTCCTGTTCCACAAGTTGCAATGCTAATTCCAAATAGTGCTTCCGTAAACTTCGCCAAGAATGCTGGAGATAGGGACACAGGAACGCACGACAGTCTTGCCTGCTGACGCCAGTGAAGAGAGTCTGCTGGTTGACCAGCTACCTTCAATGCTGGTGGAGGGCATCCACAGGCATGGCAGGAATAGTCCAGGCAGGGTGCTTTGTAGCAATGTAATTATAATGCGGCCAACAGAGCGTACACTTACTTCAAAAGTTCTTTTTATATAACAGCGGAGTATACACCCGTTGTCTTTCATTTCATTCTTTGACAACCTCAGGCTATTCAGTTGGTGGGAATATTTTAGTGTATTTTAGGTAAAACATTAGAGATTTTTATCACTTGACCATCTCAGGCTGCTGGTAACACCTCTGCTGCTCCTCCTCCTCCTAACAAAAACCCTAAAGCAGAGTCTCCTTTTGAATTAGGCAAGTCTGTGGAGAGGCCTCACTAATAAAAGGGTGCAATTTTTTCAAGAACTGCTTTCTCATCTGTGAGATAGAAGAAGGCAGGCATCAGCGGTACACAAGTCCATCTGAAACATTTTCAAAAATAGTATAAATTCCCAAGTATCAGAAGGCCTGAACTATGAGAACGCCTACCACTAGAATCTGAGGTTTTGATGATCGTGGTGGGAGTGGGGTTATGGAGTGCGTGCAGGCATTTTACAAAGACTGTGTCACTCATCGTCACAAAGAACTCCACGCAAAGGCATTTATCCCCAGTTTACAGATAAGGAGACTGAGGCACAAGGAGGCTGTGTCTTCCCCATGTTTGTACAGATGATAAGAGGCAGGACAAGAATGTGAACCCAAGTTTGTTTAACTGCAAGTCCTAGGCATTTCTCGGGCACAGTGATGAGTGAAGGACACAGTTTGTTCCCTGTTGTTTTTCAGTCTGGAGGTGGTAGAAAAATTTGTTGAGGTTTTGGTGGAAGAGCTGTAGGATTTGCACAATTCAGGGAGACCATTTCTCCTCATTAACGGGGCTCCCAAGTTCTCTATTCTGACCTCTCTCTTGAAGGAATAGATAGTAGCTACTCCTTTTCCACGGTAATATGTAAATCTTGTTGTCTCTCTGTGTGTGTATGTGTGTGTGTGTGCTGTCATGCAAGAAAATGGGAAAGGAATCACATTACTTCTTATGAATTGCAAACATCTGAGAAAAAATGTGTCATAGAGAATTATTGTGTGTTCTTAAGCCCTAAGAGGACTCACTGAGCATTTTCAGTAATAATCTGTTTACAGTTGTGCTTACTGAAGATTTGGCATTTTGGCAGTTACTTGACCATTTTGGATTTATAAACTGATTCATTTGTCAAAGTCCGGCTCAAATTCCACACCCCCTTTCTCCTTAAAGCACTGCCTCACCACTGCCCTCACACTGTCGCCTTCTGCAGATTCCTAAAGACTAGTCTATCAGTATCTTTCCTTTAATATTTATATACCATACTCAGCAAGGTAGGTATTCCTCTAAAAGCATCCTCTTGTCTCTGGCTAGCCTGTGGGCCTCTGTTGGATGCTGATTGCTTCTTCTACCTCAGAACATTCCTCCTTCCCCATTGTTAGTATGGAGCTGACCTTTTGTATTAGTTGATTTCTTGGTTAATTATCCTCCCATTGGTTCTGTTTTTGTATCATGCACCTACTTAGTTTGTTCTTCTCATGCAGTTCTTGAACTATTTGAAGACGGTGGTCACGCGTCCTTGGAGCCTTCTCAGTTTCTCCAGTGCTTCCAACATTTCCACACATGGTGCAGCTTCCCGTGGGCCCTCTTCATCCATCCTGCTCTGAATTCAGCCCTGGCCGTCAACATCCTTCTCTAATGTGGTACCCAGAGCAGAATTCCAGGTCTGCTGCATTTTGAAAGATCATTTCCCCATTCTGTATGATGGACTTCTCTACATCTGTGCCACTTAAGACCTGATTACGTAGTCTTCTTGGCGCCCCGTAGCACTGTTGCCTTGCACTGCCCTTGCATTTGGTCCCCATCTCTTCATCTTTTTCTCATGAACTGTACTGCTGCCAGGCGGCAATCATCCTAAACATGTACAGCTGAAGTTTCAGAACTTCATTCTCATTCCTGTTGCATTTCACCCTGTTAGCTTCAGTCCATTAGTCCTCCCAGTGGAGGATTTTTTTAATTTGGGTTTTATTATCCAAAATAGCTTATTAGACTAGTAAGGGAAATGATCTTCTGAGAATAAAATTCCTAAGGTGTCAAGAAGGTTTTAATAAATCTTTCCGAAGAAGGTCACTACCCATGTCACCTTGTTGGGGAAAGCTTTAGAGGCTTTTCCTAGCCTTGTGGTTAAAGCCCTAAAGCATCTTTCTGTGGTATCTGAAGAGTCTTTCCAGCTATGCCTGCTGTTGCACCACCAGCCAAACCAGACTCCTTGACCTCTCACCCTGTTCCCTGCACCCTGCGCCTCCCCCGCCCCAGGCTGTGTGGCTTTGCTCACCCTGGGGCATAGAATGCAAAGTCCCGCCTCTTCCACGTCTGCCAGTCAGAAGCCTGCACCTCCTCCTCCTTGAGGTCTTCCCTGAACTTTAATAAGGAGTCGTTGCTCCTTCCTTTGAGTTCCCAAGTGTTGTCCAAAGCTCGCAGTGAGTACTGAATTCTGCTTTATGTTAGTTAGCAGCACAGATGGTGGTGAGAGCAGAGGCTCTGGGAATGGACCATCTCTGTGCCCATGCAGGCTGAACACCTTAGTAACGGCGTAACCAGGGGTGTGTGAAGTTTTCTCGCTAACCCTCGGTGGTCGCATCTGTAAAATCAAAGTAGTAGTACCTGCCTTATAGGGTTACCATGAGGCTTGAAACTGTTAGTACGGTTTTAAGCACTTTGAATGGTGCCTGGCACATAGCAACTGCTAAGAATTATTAGCTATATCTAGAGATAATGAATTTTACTGAAGAAGCTTAAAATAACTCATGTGTGTGCTTTTTGAATTTTTAAAATATGGATATTAGAGGATATAGTTATGAACTTTTAAGCTATGAACTCTAAGTATTGGAGAGGTGCAACCTTTTCCCAAAGAGGTGAGATGATCTCCAGCTAGAGGCTAGAGGCACAAATTTTTCTCTATTTGCAAATACTCAGTCACCATTTTTATAAGTGCTGTGCATGTTTTTTTGGTCTCGAATGTGCAGGCAACCTGGAGAAATACGACCTCCATGTTATGAAGTGTGTTTATCAACATTGCAATTGAGCAACTTAATTGCTCAAAGCCTGAGTTTAGTTAGTGTGCCAGCAGGCAAATGCCTGTTTGCATTTCGCTTTGTATTGCATGACAAAAGAAATAGTAAAATATGTTTTCTTTATTCCCTTGAAAAAATGCATCCTGGTGGCAGAACATCAGAAACTTAGGCATCTAACTTTTGGTATCACTGGGGGCAGCAATCTTTAGTCTGATAACTCGCTCTGACCTCAGAATTTATTGAAGGACTCCCAAAAATCTTATGTTGGGCTAGGTAGTGTTGAGATGTTAAGAATTATAAGATGAACTTTCTGTACTCAGGTTTATCTGGAGATACAACACATAGTAAATAAAACACTAGTATAAAGCATATTATATGGAAATTCTATACTCGGTGAATTACTAAGTTAGTAGTGTAGAAAGTGGGTCTTTTAAGAGCTGCATTTGCTACAAATCTAGTTCAGGTTTTTTTTTTTTTTCCCAACTGTCGCTTCAGGACTCTCTATAGACTAAAGAATACAAGGCTTGAGGATATCGTCAATTAACTAACAATAATGTATTTGTACAAAGTGTTTCTTCTTTGAAAATGTGCTGTATGTGAAATAGTAGACATGTCTGATGATGAGGACTGTAATAGCTAAAACCTTATCATCCTAATTAATTCTGATGATAACCGTATAATAGTCTCCCATTTTTTGGGATGAGGGGAAGATTGGGTCTCAGAATGGACACATAGGTTATTACATTAGTAAGAGGTAAATAAATCTGTGATTTGATTCACATCAGTCCAAATGAAAAGCCCTCATTCTTCTTTTTTCTTTGTCTTTTTAGGGCTGCACCCACAGCATATGGAGGTTCCCAGCCTACACTATAGCCACAGCAACTTGGGATCCAAGCCACAACTGTGACCTACACCACAGCTCATGGCAATGCTGGATCCTTAACCTACTGAGCAAGGCCATGGATCGGACCTGCACCCTCATGGACGCTAGTCAGATTTGTTTCAGCTGTGCCACGACGGGAACTCTGAAAAGCCCTCATTCCTAACCTCTATATTATCATGTCCCCATTGATGCTTGTTCAGGGGAATCCAAGGTTAGATCATTATGGCCAAACTGTAGTGTATATGATTGGAGGAGGGCACAGAGATGAGTTTGAAAACTGAGCTAAGGCAGGTTGTAATGAAACTTTTTAGGGAGTTCCCATCGTGGCTCAGTGGTTAACCTATCTGACTAGGAACCATGAGGTTGCGGGTTTGATCCCTGGCCTTGCTCAGTGGGTTAAGGATCCAGCATTACCATGAGCTGTGGTGTAAGTCACAGACACGGCTCGGATCTGGCGTTGCTGTGGCTCTGGCATAGGCTGGCGGCTACAGCTTGGATTCGACCCCTAGCCTGGGAACCTCCATATGCTGTGGGCGTGGCCCTAGAAAGGGCAAAAAGACAAAAAGAAAAAAAAGAAAAAGAAAAGAAAAGAAACTTTTAAAAAGCTAACGAGTTTGGAACATCATGCCAACAGTTGGGGAAACCTCAACAACTGATGACTAACAAGAGAGTGGCCTTATGTGATTTTCATCTTAGCAACATAACTCTTGTAAGAGTAGGTGAAGGGTATTAAAATGTAAGGAGACAAGATATTGGGAGACAAGTTAGGTGGTACCATAGCCTAGGCGTATCATAAATTTGTCGCCCTGGATCTGCAACAAAATTGGAAAAGATGGATTGAGAGATGTGTTGAGGTGGGCCTGTCCAGGGTGGAGGGCAAAGGAGGAGAGTGGGAAATGGTGGGTGTGCACTGATGCCATTCCTCAGGTTGGGGCAAAGGCGTGATTACAGTTGGTGGGCATGAGGTGGGGGTGGCTGAGTTTTGAACTTCTCCTTTCAGGTGAAGGAGAACATAGTGAAGACAGTTTGACATCCTGAAAGATCAAGTTCAGAACAGTCAGACCAAAGAGTGAGAATCCTCAGCCTGTAAGTGTATCCATGGCAATGGATAAGGTCATGGGGAAGGGCTGGGGGTGCTGCAAGTAGAGGGATACTGAACAAGGACGAAGGACAAAACCCGGGAAAGCAGCCAACATTGAAGGTATGGCCATCCTCAGCCATGTGCCAATCTGACGGCTATACCATGGACTCAGATTAGATGTAGGAATTTCCCAAGCCTCAGTCAGCATGATTACAAGCATAATTTAGAGTAGCTTCCTTAGCTATTGGCTAAGCCATTAGTCATTGATCTGTACTAGCATCACTCTCAGAGAATTGACTCTGAACTTGGGAAACAGTTTGCTCTCTGTAAATTGACTAAGGATTGGTATCGTCTGGAGATGTGTGGGACTCACTCATATATTGCTTGTTAGATGTCCTAGCATTTCTTTAGGATTTTTAAAAATAAAATTTGTATGTTACACTTCTCGTTTTAAAATAAATTCATAAAATGATGGAATCCACATGAACCGATCCCTTAATGAACTTAATGAACTCCCTTAATGAACTCCAGGTTTCTTGTGAAATGTCCTGGAAACTTTACTGCTGGCTTCCAAGTCCTAAAAAAATGGAAGAATGCTCAAGTCTAATGTGGTTTGTGGTCTTTCAGTAATGAGCAGAAACCTTCTCTAAAAATTGGTCATATTGTCCGTCCATAGCTATTTAGCAATGACCACTGCATGAGAAACAACAACACTGCAAGCGGCCTAAGGGAAAATACCCACGGTACAGGGCAGAGCGTTCCGGCTGTGAGGTCCTACTGCCTGAGTTCAAATCTTGAATCTCAGAGCTTCCCTTTTCCTTCTGTGAGTCCTAGGCCAGTGACAAACTCTCTTGAGGCCTTTGGAAAGACATTGTAATAATACCTGTGGTATTTTTATAGACTTGTTGAGGATGTTCAACAGATATTTTACCCATTTGGGGCACCAGGGAGTGTTGCATATAATTACTGAGTACTAATGCACACTGACTAGAGTCAATTTCTCTATTTTATTCTGTTTTAATATGTTTGCAAGTGTCGTACTGTCTGGAAATGTTTTACTTGACTTTCCTGAATGTAATGCAGTTCCTAGCTACTGGTACTATGTGTAGGAGATTCTTTGATATTAAGGGATTTTGGACTGTCAAGCAGTTCATTCTGACGGGTGTGGAAGACTATACTTTTTCAGGGTATCCCTCCCTTCCTCTTACAGAACTGCCACTTCACATCCGTAAGCAGAGCGCTGGCCTAACTCTGCAGCTTAAGCAGGGCTCAGAACACCTGAGGCGATCTGCTGACATTCTGGTATGTTCATTTCCTTCCTTCTGCAGGTTAGGTCTCAAAGAATGCCTGCCTGAGTATCATAGTAGAAGTTTCTCCTTTACTGTCCATGACATAGAATCATTTAGATATGAATCCAGCCTTTTCGTGGGCTGTTATAAAAGTCAGATTTTGTTTGGATCCAGGTATTATTGAAGGGCACACTGTATACTGCATGTAAAAACAACCCTGCATCATGTTATCCAGGACATTCCCCCAAATTGCAGTGTTAAGGTAAACAGGGAAGCTCTGCAGAGTACCTAGAAGTGTCCTCCACGGGCTGCTGATCAGGATTGTGGAATTTACGCGATAGAAAATGAATAATAGTGCTGGCAAACTAGGCATTTTCAGGAATCAAAAACATTTATCACATTTCCTGGGGGAGAGCAGGATTGCAGGAGTCTATACCATTGAACTGAGCTGGTTTTCAGAAACTGCATATCAACACTGTGTTTATATTCTGAGCTCTCCATGCTGTTCTTATCAGAATTTCACAAAGTCTCAGCATGCAACTCCCAAGGTGCAGGTATGCCGTGATCCCCAGACAGCTATCTTATGAGCCGTATCTGCCCTGGTTCTAAGGCAAAGGTTGCATTCACTTGTTTGCCAGTCCTTGTGGAGAGAAGAAACGTTTTCCTGATCTTGTATAGCATTTTAACCATCATCCTGCTTGTCAGGACAGATGTTTAGTTAATGGTGAAAATCATTTGTTAAGACTCAAACAGACCTCTGACAATTCTTTATTGCTTCACAATTACTCTTGCCAATGTGTGTCTTTGTAAGAACCCTCTGGCAGAAATGCAACCATCCTGCTACAGAAGTAAATCAAAGAGAACCTAAAATGTCACTGTTAGGGGACTCAAGAGTCTCTAGCTTATGGAAAAGAGATCTTGATGAATTATAATAGTTTGGGAAACCGCAGGGGGACTGTGAGGCTGAGGCCAGACATTGGAAAGGAGAGGTGAGCAGAGGTCAGGCCCTTCCAGCCCTGGGATCTGTTTAGCAGGAGCCGGCTGTGCATTTCACCTTGCAGGCAGGAGCAAGGACCTGGAGAGGTGGGGCTTCCAGGTAGGACTGTTCCTCACAGAGCATGGACTGGACCTCTGAGGCCATCCAGCTCTACATCAGAGCTCAGGTAAGATCAAGGTGCAGGCCAGATGGCCACCAAGAACCTGCTTCTGCATTGATGGCGCAAGTCAGACAGTGGAGATGCTTTCTCTGGTTGGAATTTACCTTCACTGAATATTCATATACAACATTTAAGCAATGGAGGCTGAGAAAAATCAATCACATGTAATGTGCACAAATTTCAGTTACAGAATATAATTTTCTTTATTTCTGGCAACAAAATTTTTCTTCTATCTCTAATCCTCCATTTCTGACAGATAGCAGGAAAAATGAATCTAGTCACAGCCACAGCCAGTCTGCCCCATCCAATTTCGGACTACGTTGCTTCTGGTTAAGGTTCAGGAATATTCAGTCCCTTTCCCCTCCATCCTCCTCCTCCGCCTCCCTGTTGGTGCTTTAAGGAGTGCCTGGCAGAGACATCAAGGACCTGTGCTGTGAGCTCAGCCTACCCTCCCCTGACATCCTGGAGCCCAGAGCTGACTCGCTGGTCCCAGTGGAGTTGCATGCATGCTCCTGGGGTGCAGATGTCATCTGTGGGCATGGGCCTGGCTCCCACCTGGTTTCCTGTTATGAACTACCTGCATCAGGACCCTTATCTCAAGCCAGGAGTGTCTGTACACATAGAAATCAGTCTCCTTCTCTCTCTCAGCTAAAACCAGCACCCCTTAGGCAAGGCAGGGAACTGGTCCCCCCACCTTCCTTAGCCCACCAAGCTGTCTGTCCCAACATCTTGCCCTTATCCCATGGGATATCTCTCAGCTGCTTTTCTTCTTAAAGAAGGGGAGCAGGAAGCAAATGTCCTCCCAGAGCTCCCCCCCAAATCTGTGGGGAAACCTGTGGTGACCCCAATTTCCACCTGACACATCAGGGCTTGGTTCTGGGGATGGGACACTGAATGCATTGCCTCTAATTGTTTATCATGCTCCTTTTCTTCTCTAAATTTTCCCTTCTTCCCAGTTTGGAGTGGGGTGGTTAAAAACAAACAAAAAACAAAAAAGAGGAGTTCCCTTCATGGCTCAACGGAAACGCATCAGACTAGGAATCATGAGGTTGTGGGTTCAATCCCTGGCCTTGCTTAGTGGGTTAAGGATCCAGCGTTGCGGTGAGCTGTGGTGTAGGTCACAGACACAGCTCGGATCCCATGTTGCTGTGGCTGTGGTGTAGGCTGGCATCTGTAGCTCCAGTTGGACCCCTAGCCTTGGAACCTCCATATGCCACAGGTGCAGCAACATGAGATCCGAGAAAGCCAAAAAAATAAATAAATAAATAAAAAGACAGAAAGACCAAAAAAACCCAAAAAAATAAAAAAAAAAACCCAAAAAACAAACAAACAAACACAAAAGCAAAACCCCCAAAAACTTGTTCTGCCAGTTCATATCTCTTTTCAAAACCATTTTTGTCTCTCATTTGAACTAGAGCCAAGAATTTGGAATCTTTATTTTCTGGGCTTTCTTTTCTTTCTTTCTTTTTTTCCTTCTAACACTTCACCCCCCCATGGGGGGGCTAGTGGTGAACTGGCCACCTCATCTCTCTTGGCATATGGTCTTAGGGTGGGGAGGTGGTAAAGAGGGAACGCATCAGTCAACATTGTATCACATCATCCTGGCGGAGGCCAACCAACCACATCTGACTCATGAGTGGAGATCCAGACTGAGTTCACTTCCCTGAGATTCTGGCCGTGTTTGGTTGAGCTCCACACTCGGGAAGGACTGCTGAGCTTAGCACTGTCCCCACCATTATTGGCGAGGAGCATGGCACATCCTTCCCTCGGGTGGGGAGATGACATTTGTCTTTCATGGTGAGAGACGCTGGTGTTTAGCATGTCAAAAATCCAAATATGAGGATGTTGCTTTTTCCATTTTTTCATGTTTTCCTAAGAGCCTTGATTAGAGCTCTAATGAGGAAATGCATGCGTATGTGTGTGTGTGTGTGTCTGTGTGTACATGTATATACACCTACACAGATATGATTATAGTCATATGTCTCTAGCCAGATTCTGGTTGAATGTTTTTTAGGCACTAGCATTTATGATGTGCACTGTTTCTAGTTTTCCTTGGGTCTGCCTTCTTCCCCAGATCTTAGAAGTCCACTAGTGATATTACATCCAGATTGTATTTACTTTTTTTTTTTTTTTTGGTCTTTTTTTAGGGCTGCACCCTCGGCATATGGAGGTTCCCAGGCTAGGGGTCTAATTGGAGCTACAGCCACCAGCCTACGCCACAGCCACAGCAACGCTAGATCCTAGCAACGCCAGATCCTTAACCCACTGAGTAAGGCCAGGGATCGAACCCGTAACCTCATGGTTCCTAGTCGGATTCGTTTCCACTGCACCACAATGGGAACACCCTAGATTTTATTTACTTTTGCAATTAATTTTTATTTTATGTCAGAGGATAGTTGATCTACAATGTTATGTTAGTTTCGAGTGTACAGCAAAGTGATTCAGTTATACGTATAATCTATTTTTTTCAGATTCTTCTCTCATTTAGATTATTACAGAATATTGAGGAGAGTTCCCAGTGCTATACAGCAGGTCCTTATGATTATCTATTTTATATACAGTAGTATATACATACCTACAAATATATATCCCAAACTCTTAATTTATCCCTTCCCTCTACCTTTCTTTCCCCTTTGGTAACCAAAGCTGTGTTTGCTAAGTCTGTGAGTCTGTTTCCAGTTTGTAAATAAGCTCATTTGTATCATTTTTTAGGTCCTGTGTATCAGTGATATCATATGATGCTTGTTTTTGTCTGAATTACCTCACTTAGCATGATAACCTTTAGGTTCATCCATGTTGCTGCAGATGGCTGATATTCTATTTTGTGTGTGTGTGTGTGTATGTGTGAGTGTATGTGTACATTTATTTAGGTTGCTTTTATGTCTTGGCTGTTGTAAACGGTGCTGCTATGAATATTGGGGTAAATGTATCTTTTCACATTATGGTTTTTTCCAGATACATCCTAGGAGTGGGCTTGCTGGATCATATACTTGTGTTTTTAGTTTTTTAAGGAACCTCTATACTACTCTCCACAAGGGTTGTGCCAATTTACATTCCCACCAACAACGTAGGGGGTTCTCTTTTCTCCACACTCTGTTCCATTTGCTGTTTGTAGACTTTCTGATGATAGCCATTCTGACCGGTGTAGGGTGTATACCTCATTGTAATTTTGATTGGTTTTTCTCTAATAATTAGAGAAGCTAAGCATCCTTTTTTTGTGGTTTTTCGGCCATCTGTATGTCTTTGGAGAAATGTCTATTTAGATCTTCTGCCCAATTTTTGATTGGGTTGTTTGCTTTTTTGATAATAAGCTGCACAAGCTGTTTGTATATTTTGGAGATTAATCCCTTGTTGGTGGTATTGTTTGCAAATATTTTCTCCCAAGCTGTGGGTTGTCTTTTCGTTGCATCTAAATTTTAAGAATGAATTGGAGGGTTTTAAGCGCAGTGCCTCTGAGAGAAAAGTGAAGGCTGCCTGGCTTCCCTGCCTCCAGCCCTCCTTGTCCTGTTTCCCTGAGGTCCTGGGGGCCACTCTGTTAACTTCCTAGGTGGTCTCTTAATGCTTCACCACACTTCCTTTCTGCCCTTTCTTCAGGCACTCCTCTTGTTTTTCTTTTATCTTTAAAGCTGCCTCTTCTTACCAAGCCTTTTGAGGGTCTTCTCCACCTAAAGATTTCCTAAGGAATCGGCAGAGCCTCATGCAGTCTTTTTTTCTGTAGCCCCATAGACTAATGCAGGCTCTTTTTATCTTAAGGGTATTTCCTTTTAACCGCAGGAAATAGTAAGTTGCTAAACTGGTTGAAGTTCCCAGTTGGTGAGCTCCTTGTGTTGCCCAAGGCACTCTCTCCTTCCCCAGCATTCTGTGCTGGGGGGCGCTCATCAACAAGGGCCCCTTGCCTATGAGTCCAGTTGTGTCTGGCCCATGGGACACAGAGGAGGGATCTTAAGTTGGGAAGGGAGTGAGATGGGGGGGAATTATTCACCCTCCCTCTTCCTAGGAAGTGCCTGTGTTGCTCTGCCCAAGATACCCAGGAACCCAGCTTTTTTCATGACCCTGTCCTACTGTTCCTGTTCCAGCTCCAGAGTTCTTGGTTCTGGTAACTTCTCCCTCCCTTTGCCCCTTTTGGTCTGGGGCTCCTAATGGCTTATCCTCTCAGTTGTAAGTTTTAATTAAGGTTCTTCATTTTCTCTTGCAGGCATCCCATAATGCTCCCCACATCTTAGTCAAAGCTCATCAGTTAAGCTGTTTGATGTACTGTCTGCTTCCTCCCAGGACCCCAGTTGAAGCCATGAATCACAGACACTCAGAGCTTAGCCTTCGCTACTTGAGGTGTGTCTACACTGTAGACCAGAAGCATTTGTAACCCCTGTGAGACTTGATAGAAATTGAAATTCTTAGGTTCTGACTCAGACTTCCTGAGCCAGAAGCTTCCTTTTAATTAGATTCTCAGATGATTTATGTGCACCTTGAAGGCTGGGAAGCCTTGCTGTAGAGGTGAGCTTCCTTCTCAGGAAGTAAGTGGCTGGGAGCCCTGCTGGGTACGTACTGGCCTTCATTTCTGGGTACAGCCTACAACTCAGCTTGCTCCTCCTGCCCTGCTTGCAACACCCACCCCCCACCCCACTACAGGCCACCCTGGAGCAAAGCTCACATCCTCTTCCTATCTGTTCATGTGGTGGGTAGTGAACCCATTCTCAACTCCAGGTACTGTCTGGGTGTTAGGAAAACAAAAAGAGGAAGGTGACACATCTCTGCTCTCAGCTGGATTTAGTGGAGGGATGAGGGCTTGCTCATAGTCACTGTCAGGACAGCAAGAGGCACGTGCTGTAACAGAGACAGGGACACGATGAGGTGGAAACAAAGGCCGCAGTATCACAATTAAAGTTGCTTTGGGGGAGTTCCCGTCGTGGCGCAGTGGTTAACGAATCCGACTGGGAACCATGAGGTTGCGGGTTCGGTCCCTGCCCTTGCTCAGTGGGTTAAGGATCCGGTGTTGCCCTGAGCTGTGGTGTAGGTCGCACACGCGGCTCAGATCCTGCGTTGCTGTGCCTCTGGCGTAGGCCGGTGGCTACAGCTCCGATTCAACCCCTAGCCTGGGAACCTTCATATGCCGCGGGAGCGGCCCAAGAAATAGCAACAACAACAACAACAACAACAAAAGACAAAAAGACAAAAGACAAAAATAAAAAAAATAAAGTTGCTTTGCTTGCTGGACATAAGAAAGTCGCTCTGTAAAATGTTGGGAAAAGCCTTGTGTTTTCTAACTTTAGTCACATTTGAAAATCTTGAGTGAAGATATCTGATTGTAATCCCCTGTCCTCAAGCTTCATCCTATTGTGACATTTGACAAATAGCAGCGGCTCTCCCAGGAACAGCCAGCAGTCTGTGGAGTCAGGGTTGTTTGTTCTGAGGCAGCTGCTGAGCAGCACATGCCGTCAGGCGCCAGAGCCCTAAAGATATTAAGAGCTGATTTTGTTCCGAAAGGAAATTCACGGAGGAAAAACCAACTGATTACCTCATAAGCCGTCTTTGGAATTAATTTCAGTGCTTGTTCAAGAGTCTAAATCTCCCTTTTGTAAGATTCTCATAGGCGTTTCTAATTAGGCCCCATGTTTGTCACCTGTAAGCAACTCTCCCATTCAGGACTCAGCATAAATCATGTAAATAATACGTATTCCAAATTATCCAAGCAAAGTGGGGGGGGCAATTTTTATACCAAGATGAATTTTTTAAAAGGAAATATTGGCTTAGGACTATGAATATTGATCTAACTGTTCATTCATTCATTCAAGAAGACCAGGTGTGTCACCCAAAGCATATTCATTATCCACAGTTTTGCCCCCTCTTCCTGGAGCTAGCGCTGGGTGAGAGAAAAAAGGTATCTTCATCATCTTGGATTTTTTTTTTTAATTTTTTTTTATTTTCCCACTGTACAGCAAGGGGATCAAGTTATCCTTACATGTATACATTACATTTTTTCCCCCACCCTTTGTTCTGTTGCAACATGAGTATCTAGACATAGTTCTCAATACTACTCAGCAGGATCTCCTTGTAAATCTACTCTAAGTTGTGTCTGATAAGCCCAAACTCCCGATCCCTCCCACTCCCTCCCCCTCCCATCAGGCAGCCACAAGTCTTTTCTCCAAGTCCATGATTTTCTTTTCTGAGGAGATGTTCATTTGTGCTGGATATTAGATTCCAGTTATAAGTGATATCATATGGTATTTGTCTTTGTCTTTCTGGCTCATTTCACTCAGGATGAGATTCTCTAGTTCCATCCATGTTGCTGCAAATGGCATTATGTCATTCTTTTTTATGGCTGAGTAGTATTCCATTGTGTATATATACCACATCTTCCTAATCCAATCATCTGTGGATGGACACTTGGGTTGTTTCCATGTCCTGGCTATTGTGAATAGTGCTGCAATGAACATGCGGGTGCATGTGTCTCTTTTAAGTAGAGTTTTGTCTGGATATATGCCCAAGAGTGGGATTGCTGGGTCATATGGTAGTTCTATGTGTAGATTTCTAAGGTACCTCCATACTGTTCTCCGTACTGGTTGTACCAGTTTACATTCCCACCAGCAGTGCAGGAGGGTTCCCTTTTCTCCACAGCCCCTCCAGCACTTGTTATTTGTGGATTTATTAATGATGGCCATTCTGACTGGTGTGAGGTGATATATCATGGTAGTTTTGATTTGCATTTCTCTTATAATCAGCGATGTTGAGCATTTTTTCATGTGTTTGCTGGCCATCTGTATATCTTCCTTGGAGACATGTCTATTCAGGTCTTTTGCCCATTTTTCCATTGATTGATTGGCTTTTTTGCTGTTGGGGTGTATAAGTTCTTTATATATTCTAGAGATTAAGCCCTTGTTGGTTGCATCATTTGAAACTATTTTCTCCCATTCTGAAAGTTGTCTTTTTGTTTTCTTTTAGGTTTCCTTTGCTGTGCAAAAGCTTTTCAGTTTGATTAGGTCCCATGGGTTTATTTTTGCTCTGATTTCTATTGCTTTGGGAGACTGACCTGAGAAAATATTCATGATGTTGATGTCAGAGAGTGTTTTGCCTATGTTTTCTCCTAGGAGTTTGATGGTGTCCTGTCGTATATTTAAGTCTTTTGAGTTTATTTTTGTGCATGGTGTGAGGGTGTGTTCTAGTTTCGTTGCTTTGCATGTTGCTGTCCAGGTTTCCCAGCAATGCTTGCTGAATAGACTTTCTTTTTCCCATTTTATGTTCTTGCCTCCCTTGTCAAAGATTAATTGACCATAGGTGTCAGGGTTTATTTCTGGGTTCTCTATTCTGTTCCATTGGTCTGTCTGTCTGTTTTGATACCAGTACCACACTGTTTTGATGACTGTGGCTTTGTAGTATTTCTTGAAGTCTGGAAGAGTTATGCCTTCTGCTTGGTTTTTGTTTCTTAGGATTGCTTTGGCAATTCTGGGTCTTTTGTTGTTCCATATAAATGTTTGGATTGTTTGTTCTAGTTCTGTGAAAAATGTCATGGGTAATTTGATAGGGATTGCATTGAATCTGTAGATTGCTTTGGGTGGTTTTTTATTTTATTTATTTTATTTTTTTCTTAGGGCTGCACCCATGGCATGTGGAGGTTCCCAGGCTAGGGCTCAAATCGGAGCTACAGCTGCCAGCCACAGCCACAGCCACAGCCCACTGCAACACCAGATCCCTAACCCACTGAGTGAGTCCAGGGAATTGAACTTGCAGTGTCATGGTTCCTAGCTGGATTTCCTTCCACTGCGCCATGATGGGAACTCCCATTCTGAATTCTAGAGCCTCAGCTCCTCTTCTTTGGCCCATACGATACGATACCTCAGACCAGCAGATGTGGCTAAAGATTTTCTTCCTGCGGCTTTTGGTCATTGTTCATATACTTTCTGAATGCATGTTGTGTGCTGACCTTGTATCAGGGCTCAGGACAGAGAGATGACTGAGACGCAGTATTTTCCCAGGAAGAAGAACTCCTGTGGTCCTTTCTCTCTTACACCGTGAGATAAGCGCTGGTAGAGAGGATCCACAATAGTATTTGCAAGGAGGGTGTGAGTGGCTCCTGGCTTCGTCAGCAAAGGCTTCAGGCTATAATGGCATTTGAATGGGTCTTAAAGGATCAATGTGTTATTTGACCTGGCAGCAAAAGGGAAAAAGGACATTCTTGTCAAAGAAAACAACCTTACAGAAAAATGCCACAGTCCCTGGCTTGTTCGAGCAAAGTCTTTTTGTGGGTGAGGAATTGCAGGGGATGAGGCTGAAAAAACACACTTGGGGAAGATGTTCTTCAGTCGTTTTCTGACACGCACATGAGGTTGTGCCTTGACCTTTGCCCTGGGAGCCAGGAGAAAGCAAACTCCACGGACGGATGTACACTCTGAGCACATTCATGTCAAAGAGGCATGGAAGAGGGACTGGAGGGAAAAGATACAGGAAGCGAGGAAGATATTAGAAGGCTGTTACTAGTGATGGAGCTGATACCGGCACTATTGACAAGACTTAAAAAGGACCTAAGTATTTATAGGAGAAACATGAGCATTGTGAAAAAAATCACTAAGATAACAGAAAAAACATTAAGAGGAAAATACAAATCATCTCTAATCCTTTCACCAGAGATAACGGCCCCTAATGATTCATTCCAGTCATTTTTCTCCTGCATAATTTATATGGTTAAGATAATTTTAGACGCTGATTTTTCATTCAGCACCGTGAGAAGCATTTCTTATTATAATAGAGACATTCCATTAGCCTGATTTTAATGGCCATGAAATCACGTTTGTGCAGAGGCACAATAAAAATACCAAACCATTCCCGTAGTTAGTCATTTCCAAATTTCATAAATACCCTTATATTTAACATCTTCGTGGGTAAAGTTGTGTAAAATTAATATATTATAGGCTATATAACTTACGTAAAATGAATGAGGGAAACCATGCTTAAGATAAAGACTTTAACGTCACTTACTGTATTTCAGAAAAAGCGCAAGAACTTGTGCTTTAGATTTTAAAAATATTCAAGATATAAAGTTTGGAGTTGGTGAACAGTTACTCTGGGGAAGTCAAAAATGATAAATTCGTCTACAATAATTCCAGATTTCTAATTTGGCAAATTGTGTCATCACTAACCTGGAAAGACAAGAATATAGGAGGAGGAGCAGCTTTGCGGGAATGATAATGAGCTCTGTTTTGGACTTGCTGCATTTGAGATACCGCACAATAGAAAATCCAAGTAGCACACTGTGGACAAGTGAAAATGTGTGAGATTCAGCAGAAGAGGTGGGAAACTCAGGGTCTGGCTATTTGGCAAATAAGTGGTGTCAAAGTTGTCAGTAAGCAGGAGAGAGAATCAGTACATGTAGAAGGTTGGGGCTAAAACTGGGGCCCACTGCAGCCTTTATGAGTCAAGTATAAGAGCAGCCAGTAACACAGACTAAGAAAGGGGTTCAGGAAAACCGGGAGATAGCATTGTCCCAGAAGCCGGGAATGAGAGCTCTTTTCCAGAAAAGAAAGATTGGCAGCAGCCCTGGCTTTCAACCATATCAGACACATTCTTCCATTTATCTTCTCAAGATGAAATTTACAGATAATATCCTCTAAGGGTGCGCATAATTTTAAACATCAACATAATGCGTGAACTGTAGTATTTAAAAAAGGGGAGTATGTTTTCTGAGTATTTCAATAGGTAGGCTCTGGGACATGACTGAACCACGTGACACTGAAGGCATCAGGCAGTTGCTCGGATGTGCAGAACCACCACAGATGGGGACCTTGCACATGGAGACTGGCCTGCACGAGCTCATTGCTGTGTTGCTGCCCAGGACCTGAATTTCCAAAATACCGAATATTCAAACAAAACAAAAGACAGTTTTCCCTCAATTTACACTATAATTGTATTGCTGGAAATTTTTATATATATAAAAATACTTGGGAGTTCCCTTCATGGTGCAGCGGAGACGAATCCAACTAGGAACCATAAGGTTGCAGGTTCGATCCCTGGCCTCACGCAGTGGGTTAAGGATCTGGCTTTGCGGTGAACTGGGGTGTAGGTCGCAGATGTGGCTTAGATCCCGTGTTGCTGTGGCTGTGTTGTAGGCCGGTGGCTACAGGTCTGATTAGACCCCTATCCTGGGAACCTCCGTATGCTGTGGGTGTGGCCCCCCGCCAAAAAAAATTACTTGGTACTGAATCTGGCTGTAGGTCCCAATGATTACAGACAGGTCTTTCACCTGGGGTGAGTGTCCAGCAGGGCGTTTGAATGTCACATGTGACACTGGACGATTCTTTCTTGGTGCAGAATAGTCCACTGCATTGTAGGACTCCTAGCGTTCCTGGCCCTGCTACTGTCCAGTAATTTTGTTTTAGAGTGTGTTTTCATCCTTAACTTGTGATATTAAAATGTCACAGTTTTCAGTTTTCTTGTACATTCTTTAGATTCACTTAAAGGACCTCAAGTCTTTATTCTAGATCTTGCTTTTTGTTCACTCAGCAGAAGAATTCAAGCCTCTGAATTCTGAAATCACTGGACCAATTGCATTTTTCAATTATGGGTTTTCCTAGATGTATGAAGGAAGATTAAACAGGTTTAAACAGGCTTTCTGGAGAAATCAAGTGAAGCATTGAAATTTTATTTTCACAAATTGCCATTAGAGTATTTCCCTGCATGTTTGGATTATTAAAAACTAATTTTCTAAATCCAGGAGTGGAACTTGGAACACTTTTCTCTCTAGATGAATGAGCCTTTATAAAAAAATTCAGACTCTGGGTCTGAAAAAAGCATAAGCAAGTTTTAATTCCGCCTCCGGGTCTTCCCAGGGGCCAACAAGGAGAGCCACATTTTAGGGTTTCTCAGTTGTTCTGGCAGGACACAGCCTGTGCTGCTGGTGGGGGAAGGGGGCAGGTGTTGAACAGCCTGGGCTTCTCAGGAAGCAGTCTCTTCTCTTGATCTGGAGGAGGGAAGGGCATCTCTAGAGATAGTCTATAGTGATACATTATATCAGGGAGCATCCCAAGGAAATTTATAAACAGCCAAGTAACAGTAACCATTACATTTCATGTGGAACATTGGAGTCTGAAGTCAAAGTCCAGCATGTGGCACAAGGCAGACTGTCCTATCTAAGGCCAGCAGGCTTTTCCTGTGTTTGGGGACAGTCTGGTAAATGGATGGATAGCAGTGCTTAACAAAATGGATGGAACATGCAAGGGCGATTGTCTCAGTATTTAATAACAGGGTGCCCTCATGGTAGACAGCAAGGATCTACTGGCAAGAACTCACTGAAAAACAGTTCTCCATTAATGGCAACACAGTCTGAACATGTGCACAGGCACACACACACACACACATGCGTACCCATATCGTGTATACACAGAGATACACACATGTGCATGCATGTTTTCAGGAATATCGAGACCGCATGGGCCTGCCTTTCTCTGTGCAGCTCTTCCTCTTCCCTCCCTCTCTTCCTAGCGGAGGAAAATGGGATCCTGCTAAGCTTGAACTGTGCCTTCCTGCCCCTTGGCAGCCTTGCCCAGTCCCCGCTGGCCCCTCCCTTGTTAGATCAGTCCCTCTTTTTCTAAAAGCTTCCCTGTCCCCCTCCTGCCTTCAACGATGCTAAGATCATCTCCATTCTAAATCAGCAACCACTTATTTGAATACAACGTTTTCTATCCCACACATTGGTCATTTTCTTCAGGAAAGTTAGGTGGTCACGCAGGCTAAGAAATTCAGTAGCAACCAATTCACCAAACTTGTTTTAAAGTTAATCTGTCTCTCTCTCTTTTTCCACTCTGAATTCTGTTCAGTTCAGCTTCGTTGTCGCTTTCCAAAAACACCTCACGTAACATCCTCTACGTCTCTTACATGAGATTGGCGAGTTAATCTATTTAACAAAGTCCCATCAGACCTTTGAAAAATTAAAGGAGCAAAGTCCTCTATCAATCTAAAAGGACCAATTAGTGCTTCTCCTTTTCATGTATATATTTATGATATATTATATATATATATAAAACATCCACACACATACTTCTGTGATTTTATATTTCATTCAAAATTAATTTAAATGTTTAATTTACCAAATAACAAATGGAAAATGGGAAACAAATATTAGCCAGGGTGGCTGGTTGGTGTGCAGCTCTGCAGATTGATGATGACAATAAAATAAGGTTTATCTAGGCAGGCTTCAGAGCTTACCAGAGGGGGGATATTTTATGTGTCCATGTCTGATAAGCATTTATTGAAAGTAGATAGATTTGGGGGATCTATTTGGTCTCTGCCTGTCTGTTTGTCACCTTTCAGGTGTTATGGAAGGATGGCTTTCTGCAGTAGCTCTGTCCACTTTCAGATCTGTTCTGCTTGGTGGAAGGTGGCCTTTATCATTTCCTTTGGCATGGGTGTGCCACACCAGAAAAGCAAGACTTTAGAGATGGAAAAACCTAGATTTCACTTTGATGCTTTTTGGAGTTTGTTCCCTGTCCCTGTGAGACTGGAAAAGAAAAGATGGATGTCAGCTCACAGATCCCTGCCCTCCAGGGGCTCCTGGAGCTGAGGCATTGCCTTTCTTCAGCAAGTCATCTGAGGCTAGGATCATCCTGGCAGTGGTCTCTGGGACAATGCTTGTAGCTCAGAGACTGGATCTCCATGAAAGTTTGTGTGGTATTTCTTCCCTTCCCTCTCCCCAGTCTTCTGTTTCCTCTTTGCTTCCATAATAGCATAGCTTTGTTATCTTTTAGGAGCTGGCACTGCCTGGAACCAATTGCTACAACTTGGAGGGCTATGAGAGAAAGGAAATTAGAGAAAGTGATTAACTTCAGATAAAGGTTTTTAAAAACAATTTTTTTTTAATGCAACCTTGAGTTTAAGAGAAAAGCCATAAATTTGGAAAGAGGAAAAGATAGGTATTTGTTTTCCTTAATAAAATTCAAAATTGTTCTAAAACACATAAAAAAGAAATTATAAAATGGTTAAACTTGTAATTTTCTGAAGCATGTTTCTTCAATAAAACATCCACTTAATAAAGGATTTCCATGCATACCTACAATTCATCCGTCTTTACGTACTTCAATATTTATGTGAATGAAGCAGACATCGTGCTAGGACCTGTGATAGACTGAGGGATGTCAAAATAAATCTGATATCATTTCTGATTTCAAGTTTAAAATCTAATAGTTGAAGTGAGTCATATCTTCAGGTCAGTGCAGTACAAGAAGGAAAGTGTCATGTGTTGGCAGAAAATTCTGCTCTGATAAGATCAGGGACAATATCAGAGACAGTGGTACTTCAATTTTGGTTTATATAACATCTCTATTTTTTCTGTGTACAGTTTTCTTCTTTGGTAAAGGGTTCATTTAAAAGACTGAGTTAAAAAAATAATGTATTGGGGAAATAAAAATTGCACACACACAAAAAATAAAAAACTTGAGTTATTATTAGTATGATTGAATTTTGAAAGTTCTTTATTATTTTGATAAGTACCTTATCAGATATGTCATTTGCAAATATTTTCTTGTGTTTGGTTTATCTTTTTATTCTTTTAATAGTCTCTTTGAAGAGCAGGTTTTAAGTCTATTTTATAAATGTTTTATTTTATGGATCATGCTTTTTGTGACCTATCTTTGAAATCTTTACCAACCCAAAGTCACAAAGATTTTTCTTACGTTGCCTTCTACAAACATAAAGGTTTCTAAAGGTTTTAAAAGGTTTTAGGTTTTCCATTAAACTCTTAAGACCCATTTTGAGTTAATTTTGTATATAATGTAGAGGTATAGATGAAAGCTGTTTTTATTTTATTTTTTTCTGTTTTGCTTATGGTTACTTGTTCC
Organism: Sus scrofa; assembly: GCF_054392235.1. NCBI lineage: Eukaryota > Metazoa > Chordata > Mammalia > Artiodactyla > Suidae > Sus > Sus scrofa. Next base: position 105,070,600 of record NC_139388.1, on the reverse strand, counting down.
AGCAATATTTATTGAAAAGATTATTCTTTCCCAACTGAATTCCTCTGCACCTTTGTTGAAAATCAATTGACAACATGCTTGTAAGTGTATTTTTGGATTCCACTCTGTTTCATTGATCTGTGTGTCTGTTTGCTGGCAATACTTCATTACTTTCTATTGTAGCTTTATAAGTTGTGGAATTTAGGTATTGTAAGTGTTCTGACTTTCTTTTTTTCCCCCCACAGTTGTTTCGGCTTTTTTAGGTTTGCTGTATTTCCATATGAATTTTAGAAAGCTTGTCAATTTCTACAGAGAAATCTGGCTGGAATTTTGATTGAGATTGCATTAAGTCTATAGATCGATTTGGGAAGGATTGATATCTTTTTTTTTTTTTTTTTTTTTTGTCTTTTTGCTATTTCTTGGGCCGCTCCCACGGCATATGGAGATTCCCAGGGTAGGGGTCCAATCGGAGCTGTAGCCATCGGGCTACACCAGAGCCACAGCAACGCGGGATCCGAGCCGCGTGTGCGACCTACACCACAGCTCAGGGCAACACCGGATCCTTAACCCACTGAGTAAGGGCAGGGACCGAACCCGCAACCTCATGGTTCCTAGTTGGATTCGTTAACCACTGCGCCACGACGGGAACTCCGGGAGGATTGATATCTTAAGGTATTCAATCTTCAAATCCATGTACAAGTCATATCTTTCCCTTTATTTCAGGCTTTAATTTCTCTCAGCAATGTTTGTAGTTTTCACTCTACAAGCACGCCCGTCTTTTCTGATTTATTCTCCTAAGTAGTTCACACTTTTTAATGCTATTATAAATGATATTGTTTTGAAATGTTGATTTCTAATTGCTCATTGTTAGTATGTAAAAAATACAGTTGCTTTTGGTATTTAATCTTGATTTGCTAAACTTATTTCTTAGTTTTAGTAGCTTTTTTCCATATTCTATAGGATTTTCTACGTGGACAATTACGATATCTGCATGTAAATAGAGTTTACCTCTTTCTTTCAAATCTAGATGCCTTTTCTGTCTTTTTCTTAACTGATTGCCCTGGTTGAGTCTCCAGTACAATCTTGAATGAAGATGGTGAGAGCAGTCACAAGCAGAGCTTGTTCTTGGTCTCACAGGGAAGGTATTCACAGTCTTTCACCAGGAAATGATATTAGCTGTTTTTCCTAGGGTAGATCTCTTCCATTCCTAATTGGCTGTTTTTTTTCTTTTGTTTTGTTTTGTTTTTTTGCAAGAATGGATGCTGGATTTTGTCAGATACTTTTTCTGCATCTGTTACATGAACATATTATTATGTAAATATGGTGAATTAAATGAATTAACAGTTTTTAAGTGGCCATGAAGTATTACCCTTTTTACATATTCTTGGATTCGGTTTGGTAAAATTTTGTTAAGAATGTTTGCATCTGTGTACATGGTGGGTGTGCATTGGTCTGTTTTCTTTTCTTGTAGTGTCTGTCTTGTTTTGGGATTTGGCTCATGCCAGCTGCAAAGAATGAGTTAGTAAATGTTCCTCCTGTTTAATTTTCAGGAAGAGTTTGTGTAGAATTGGTATTGTTTCCTCCTTAAATAGTTAGTGGGATTCCTTGGTGAAGCCATATGAACCTGAAGTTCTCTTTGTGGAAAGATGTTAACTATAAATTCTATTTATTTAATAAATATAGGACCGCTCAGGTTAGGTATTTCTTCGTGAATGAGTTTTGGTAGTTTGTATCTTTTCCAATATAGATGTTCAGTGCTATAGATTTCCCTCCAACCACTGCTTTAGCTGTATTCCAAAACTTTTGTGATACTGTGTTTTTAATATTTTCATACTTCCTGATTTCATCTTGCTTTCTGTTTTGACCCATTGATTATTGGGAAATGTGTTATTGAGTTTCAAAAAATTTCAGGGTTTTCCATATATATTTTTGCTATAGGATTTCAGTTTAATTCCATTGTAGTCAAAGCACATGTTTCTATGACTTGAAATCTTTTAAATATTGTATGGACCAAATATTACCCATTATTGATCAATGTTTTGTGTATACTTGAAAAGAATATGTATTTTGCTATTGGTGAGTGAAATCTTCTATAAATGTCAATTAAGTAGGTTGTTTTTTAATCTACTTACTGATTTACTCTCTACTTGTTCTATAAATTTTTGAAGGAGGGATTTTTTTTTTTTTTGGTCTCTTGTCCTTTTAGGGCCACATCCACGGCTTATTGGAGGTTCCCAGGCTGGGGGTCCAATCGGAGCTATAGCTGCCAGCCTATGCCAGAGCCACCACAACGCCAGATCCGAGATGCGTCTGCGACCTACACCACAGCTCATGGCAACGCCGGATCCTTTACCCACTGAGCAAGACCAGGGATCGAATCTGCAACCTCATGGTTCCTCGTTGGATTTGTTTCTGCTGCTCCACGACGGGAACTCCTGAAAGAGGGATTTTGAGATCTCTTACTATAATTGTAATTAAGATTATGTCTTCTTGATTGAGCTTCCTGGAATTAGAAAATTAGTCTAGTAATATTTTTGTCTGTAATCAAATTTTCTGATGTTAATACAGCTACCCTGCAGCTTTCATTCAACTTTTTTCTACCCTTTTACTTTTAAGCTATTTGTGTCTTTGCATTTAAAGTAGATTTCTTGACAACACAAGGTTTTTGTGTGTCTGTGTGTCATGTTATTAATCTCATCTGAGAATCTGCATTTAAAGGGAGGCTTTAACTATTTATACTTTCATGTGACATGATTGGGTGTATATCTACTATTTTTATTATTTTTTGTATTTGTCTTTTTTATCCTTTTTTCCTTTGGGGGGCTACTTTTTTGGATAAATTAAGTTTTTTTACTTAATAGGAATTTGTGTTTTTGTGATTAATTGTATATTTTAATCCTTAAGTTATAATCTACCTTTAATTAAGATATATTATCATTTTAGTATATATTAATATTTAGTTATTAATATGAAATGTTATATTAGTTTTATTTCCAACGATCAATTAGCCCTTAAGGAGAGCTTGATTAACTATGCATTTTAATCCTTAAGTTATAATCTGCTTTTAATTAAGGTATATTATTTTATTATATACTAATATTAATGTTATTAATATGAAATGTTATATTAGTTTTATTTTAATCAATTAGCTCTTAAGGAGACTTAAGTAATAAGAGAAATGGTTTTGTGTTTACCCCTGTAGCTACCATTCCTTATGTTCTTTATTCCTTTTTATAGATCCATATCTTCAGCTGATATGATTTTCCTTCTGCTTAAATGATTTCTTTTTTGTTTTTTTTCCCCACTGTACAGCAAGGGAATCAAGTTATCCTTACATGTATACATTTTTCCCCCCCACCCTTTGTTCTGTTGCAATATGAGTATCTAGACATAGTTCTCAATGCTACTCAGCAGGATCTCCTTGTAAATCTATTCTAAGTTGTGTCTGATAACCTCAAACTTCTGATCCCTCCCACTCCCTACCTCTCCCATCGGGCAGCCACAAGTCTATTTTCCAAGTCCATGATTTTCTTTTTTGTGAAGATGTTCATTTGTGCTGGATATTAGATTTCAGTTATTAAGTGATATCATATGGTATTTGTCTTTGTCTTTCTGGCTCATTTCACTCAGTATGAGAGTCTCTAGCTCCATCCATGTTGCTGCAAATGGCATTATGTCATTCTTTTTTATGGCTGAGTAGTATTCCATTGTGTATATATACCACATCTTCCTAATCCAATCATCTGTTGATGGACATTTGGGTTGTTTCCATGTCCTGGCTATTTAAATGATTTCTTTTTGCATTTCTGGTAGGAAAGTTCTGCTAATGAATCTTTCAACTTTGTTACATCTGACATAAAAACTTTGTTTCCCTTTCATTTTTGAGAGATTTTTACAGAGTATGTAATTATAGGGTGATAGCTTTTTCTTCAAGTATTTAAAAGATGTTTCTCTGCTGTCGATTGAATTATACTGTTTTTGACATGAAATCTGATGATATCCTTTTCTTTGTTCTTTACATTGGTATTTTTCAGTGTCTAATCTGTTGTTACTTTTACCCAGTGAATGTTTCATTTCACATATTGTGTTATTACTTATGTACAGAAATTTCATCTTTTGTATCTTCTGTTTCTTTCTGCAGTATCTTCATTTTTAAGTCCCTTAAGTATTTTGAGTATTTTATTATAGCTGCTTTAACAATCTTTCTGCTAATTCCATCTCTGTCTTCCTGCTGACTGATTTTCTTCTGGTTATGAGTCACTTTTTCTTCCTTCTTTATGTATCTATTAGTTTTCATTAGGTACTTGAACTTGTGAATTTTAAGTTGCGTATTGGTATATTTTGTTGCATTTCTTCATTATTGTATTTCTTTAAAAGTTGTATGGTTTTATTTTGACAGACACTTATTTGTAGTTTTTAGGAGGGGATGAATACATGCTAGAATAGCCTCTAGCCAGGGTAGATTTAATCTTACTAGTAAGACATGAGATGTCTAAGGTTTCTATGTCCGGTGTAGTCTACCATATCTCTACTCTGGTTGGTGTGAAGTCTAAAACATGGTTGAAAGCGAAAGTTCATCTGATAAATTTTTAGTATACATCAAGGTATGTACACACACATTCCTGGCCTTGTTTGAACTTCGGAAATTTGGGGGGTGGGGTTTATAGATCCCTGGTTCTCTTTCCAGGAGTTAATTTTTACCTGTTCTTGTGAAGTTGTTTAACCAGAGAGTCAAGGGGACCTCTGTGCTAATTCCTGGAGCAGTTTCACTTTGTAAACTCTGCCATTCTGGTGCTCTGACCATTGAATTCTGGTTTCTCCAAAACATTATTACTATGTTAACATAATAAACGTTCATTGAATGAATCATCTTAAAATGAAAGATTCCAAGTATTATTAATAACTAAGCAGATTAGAGAGAAGAAAAAGCTTAGGGAAGAAAGAGGGCCAAGAAGCATCTTTGAAACAGCATTGAATTTACTGATTATCATCCATCCACTTCTCAAAACTGGGAAAGGATATGGCCTCCATTCCTTGGCAATGTCTATTCAGTAAACATTTTCCAAGGGTTGGATACATAGCAGTCTCTTCATATGTATCTGTTAAGTACATCCAAATATACTTCCAAGTACAACAGACCTCACCTGTTGGTGGATGTTATCTTTAGCAGTGCAGAGGTGTGGGAGAAGTTCAGGAAGCTTTTCATTTACTGTGCTCCTTGGGTCTTTTACACCACACATCTATTTTTTCTCTATTACAATGTATTTTTATACCTTTTCTTGAGAAATACATAGTGCTTCTTTTTCTTTTCTTTTTTTCACATCTAGGAAATAAAAATAAGAAATCTTTTCTGAAAAAGCATATTTCTTAAAAGGTTACTCAAGTAACTATAACCAGTATTCACAAACTTTCTTATAATTATTAATTTTCCCTGATGAATTATGTAAGTCCACATTTACCAAACATATATAATGTTTTGTTGAACTTATGATTTTAAAAGTTTGTCTGGAGGAGTTTCAGTGGATTAGCATTTGAAGGAGCCAGTGTGGTCACTGCGGTGATACAGGTTTAATCCCTGGCCTGGGAATTTCTGCATGCTCTGGGTGCAGCCAAGAAAAAGAATTTTTTGACTGGAAAGTGGCATTTTCCTAGAAGAATTCTATATTGAAAATAAATGGGAAACTATGAGTCATTTAGTAGAATTCAGGGTCAGTAAATAGAGTTGTAGTGGTTGTTTATTGAATAAGGATGCCACAGAGTCAATGGGTTGGAAATCCAACCTTGCGTTATTAGGTAAACCACATTTTCCCAGAGAGGAGAGCCTTTGCTGAATGCATACAAAGGTGCCATAATGGAGCCCTAGTAGACTTTCATTTTATAGGTCTACTGAAATACAGATATTCTGCTTATCAAAAACCAGGTAATTTTTGCTTTAAAGGAAGAACTTTTTGCATGGAAAAAATGGAAACAAAAATGACAACACGCTTGCCCACTCAACAAATTTTTAAAAAGCCAAAATATTAAGCGGCAGCTTCTATTTATTTATTTATTTATTTATTTATTTATTTATTTATTTTGCTTTTCAGGGCTGTACCCACTGCATATGAAAGTTCCCAGGCTAAGGATCGAATCAGAGCTGCAGCTGCCAGCCTTTGCCACAGCCACAGCCACAACCACAGCAATGCCAGCTCCAAGCCACTTCTGCAACCTACACTACAGCTCATGGCAGTGCCGGATCCCCAACCCACTGAGAGAGGCCAGGGATCAAACCGACATCCTCATGGATACTGGTCAGGTTCATAACCCGCTAAGCCACAATGGGAACTCCCACAACTTCTTTTTTAAATAAATGAAAGCAAATACTGTGAAATGCGAGACCTAATTCCTTTGTGTCATTTGTATTTTTTAAAAAAATGGTTGAAAGCTCAATAGATTTGCTTATAACAGAGTCTCTTGCTCAACATCACTGATTATTAGAGAAATGCAAATCTAAAGTATTATGAGGTACCGCCTCACACCAGTCAGAATGGCCATCATTAATAAGTCCACAAATAACAAATGCTGGAGAGAGTGTGGAGAAAAGGGAACCCTCCTGCACTCTTGGTGGGAATGTAAATTGGTACAACCACTATGGAAAACATTAGAAAAGTATACATAGAATTACCATATGGCCCAGAAATACCACCCTTGGGCATATATCCAGACAAAGCTTTCCTTGAAAAAGACACATGCACACGCATATTCATTGCAGCACTATTCACAATAGTCAAGGCATGGAAACAACCTAAATGTCTATCAACAGATGATTGGATTAAGAAGAAGTGGTATATATACACAATGGAATACTACTCAGCCATAGAAAAGAAAAAATAATGCCATTTGCAGCAAGATGGATGGAACTAGAGACTCTCATACTAGGTGAAATAAGTCAGAAAGAGAAAGACAGATACCACATGATATCACTTATATTTGGAATCTAATATAGGGCACAAACGAACCCTTCCACAGAAAAGAAAATCATGGACATGGAGAACAGACTTGTGGTTGCCAAGGGGGAGGGGGAGGGAGTGGGATGGACTGGGAATTTGGGGTTGATAGATGCAGACTATTGCCTTTGGAATAGATAAGCAATGAGATCCTGCTGTATAGCACTGGGAACTATATCTAGTCACTTATGATGGAACATGATAATGTGAGAAAAAAGAATGTATACATATGTGTGACTGGGTCACCTTGGTTACAGTAGAAAATTGACAGAACACTGTAAACCAGCTATAATGGAAAAAATAAAAATCATTATTAAAAAAAAAAAACCCAGAGTCTATTCATGGGATTATTGACTGTCATAATTAATCCCAGCCTGTGGTAAAGAAAGAAGGTGATTTTATTGGGAAATGAATGGACAGAAGCCTTAAGGAATGAAAACATCCTGGTTGGTTTATTGCTCTTAAGAAAGAAAAGGCTTCACCCGACTAAGATGATGAACAAGAAATCACTCTCCATCCCCTATGGCATAAACTATTGATCATGAGTCACAGCTGCCTGTCTGCTGTCAAGGATTAGATACTGAACTCCTAAAGCCATTCATCCTGAGTGAGATGGGAGCTTCAGAGGTAATGGCAATTAGAGCCCCACCACGTGAAGCGTCAGCAGGTATGAAGGTAGTTAGTGGATTCTCTTTTCATGAAACTTACAGCTCTGTCTTTCCAGAGTGCACACTTAACATGGGCCTTCAGGTTACCAGTCTGTACTTCTCACAGTCATCCTGTGAGAGGGACTTTAAGGACAGTTGTTTTGTGGCATTTGGAGTGTGTGATGTGCTCGGAATGTTGGCTCTTTGATTTGCTTGAGGAATTTATCTGATGATGAACAGTGTGTTGAGTAAATTGGAGAGGTTGAGGTGGAGAACCAATTTGAAATGCCTTCAGTTGGGTGATGGTGAGGATGATGATGATGACAGCAACAGTAATGAAAATGCAAATTTAGAATTTATTTCATTTTATCTTATTTATCTTATTTTATTTTTATTTTATTTTTCTTGCTCTTTAGGGCCGCATCCATGGCATATGGGAGTTCCCAGGCTAGGGGAGCTGCAGTTGCCAGCTTACACAACAGCCACAGCAACACGGGATCCAAGCCGCATTTGTGACCTACACCTCGGCTCACGACAATCCCGATCCCTGACCCACTGAGTGGGGCCAGGGATCAAACCTGCATCCTCATGGATACTAGTCTGATTCTTTTCTGCAGCACCACAACAGGAACTCCTAAAATTAATTTTATTTTTACCTGGCTGTGATACTTGGGCATTGTCTCTGCATGCCACAAGGAAAGCTGAGTAAAATGGGAGGCTTGGATTCTGTTTCCTTGAATGGTTTTAAAGTAGGATGAATTATTGACACTATTTCAAGAAATTCGGATATATTCTCACATACCAATTAATGGATAAATTTTAAATGTGTTTTTTTTGTTCAGTAGTGCTAATATAGGAGTTCCTGTTGTGGCTCAGTGGTTAATGAATCTGACTAGGAACCATGAGGTTGCGGCTTTGATCCCTTGCCTTGCTCAGGGGGTTGAGGATCTGGCGTTGCTGTAAGCTGTGGTGTAGGTCGCAGACACGGCTCGGATCCCGCATTGCTGTGGCTCTGGTGTAGGCTGGTGGCTACAGCTCCAATTCAACCCCTAGCCTGGGAACCTCCATATGCCGTGGGAGCAGCTCTAGAAAAGACCAAAAAAAAAAATAGTGCTAATATATTCATTTTATATCAGATATACTGCAGTTGTTTTTAACCCTATATTTTGTATACATCTTTGTGTATTTGCTTAGCTATACTTGCCAGTTTTATTAATTTGTTTTCACTTAAAATTTTTTTGCATTATTTTCTTAAAGTGTAGTTGATTTACAGTGTTGTGCCAATTTCCGCTGTACAACAAAGTGACCCAGTCATATATATATATATATATATGAATATATATAAGAATGTGTGTGTGTGTGTACACTTTCTTTTTCTCATATCATCCCCCATCATGTTCTCTGTCAAGAGATTGGACCCAGTTCCCTGTGCTATATAGCAGGACCTCGTTGCTTATCCATTCTAAATGTAAGAGTTTGCACCTACTAATCCCAAAGTCCCAGTTCATCCCACTCCCTACCCTCTCCCCACCCTCTCCCCCTTGGCAACCACAAGTCTGTTACCCATGTCTCTGAATCTGGTTTTGTTCTGTAGATAGGTTTGTTTGTGCCATATTTTAGATTGCACATATAAGTGATGTCATATGGTATTTGTCTTTCTCTTTCTGACTTATGTCACTTAGTATAAGGATCTCTAGTTGCATCCATGTTGCTGCAAATGACATTATTTTGTTTTTTTTTTTTTAATGACTGAGTTGTATTCCGTAGTGTATATGTACCACATCTTAATCCATTCATCTGTCGATGGCCATTTACGTTGTTTCCATGTCTTGGCTATAGTGAATAGTGCCTCAGTGAACATAGGGGTGCATGCATCTTTTTGAATGAAAGTTTTGTCTGGATATATGCCCAGGAGTGGGATTGCTGGATCACATGGTAGTTCTATAATAGTTTTCTGAGGAACTTCCATCCTGTTTTCCATAGTGGTTGTACCAATTTACATTCCCACCAACAGTGAAAAAGTGTTCCCTTTTCTCCACACCCTCTCCAGCATTTGTTGTTTGTAGACTTTAGGATTTCTATAGATCTTTGTTTATTTTTAAAAAATAATCTTTATTTTGTGGGACACTTTCGCATATAGCTATTGAATGAAAACTTTGACTAGGGACATAATTTCCCCCATATTGTATGATAAAAGTATGATCTACCTGATTATTTTATCATGTGCCCTTTCAGAAATAGATAAAGGAGGAAAAGAGGATAATCTCTAACGTGAAAGTGTGAAGCATTATTTTTTGGTGAGTGAATAAAGAATAAATATAAGTGAATTAGGAGACTAGTGATTAGGGAGAAAAAGCATGGAATGAGGCCTCAGGAGGCCAGGTTTGTCGTTCTAGTCCTCAGTAATTGGCTGTGATCTTGGATGAGTTACTTGAACTTGCTGAGCTTCATTTTTCTTATCTATAAAACATGCTGTTTTATTTGGCATTTCTCAAATTCCCTCTCAGCTCTTCAATGCTAAGGATCCTCTGTTGCATTGGAAACCAGAGTTATGACTCCAATGCAAAGCTGTTTATAGGAAAGTAAGGAAGCAGCCATCTTAAAGTTAGACAATGAAAACATGGAACACAAAAGAGCTATTATTCAAACGGACCCTATGGAATAATGCCATCATGGAGTTTGTCTGAGTGTGAAAAGGTATAGTGTGAAAGAGAAATAAAAGAATATTGATAATTATCCAAATGGCCAACTCACTCCGGTATCATATAAGCGTGGAATCTAATAAATTGGATTTGTATTCTACTTTGGATTCTGTACCAAATAGTTTAAAACTAAGTTCATTCTAGTGCCCATGAGGAGCATGGTCAGTCCCACTTCAGGGGCAGTCTTGTCAGAATGGACCACAGTGCTCTTTAGGACCCATCCATGTGAGAATGACCATGGGGAACATTCTAATAGAGACTGCCTGATAATCCTGTAGATCTTGTTTGTGACTGTCTTTCTGTTACTGAATTTTTGGAGCTGAAGAGAGACAACAGACAAAAGAACTTGAAAAAATAGTACAAGGATGCAAGAGAAGAACATTGTCGCATTCCATAGCTGAGAGTTAATGGCTAGATAATAAGGACAATAAGTTGAGACCAGAGATGTGGAGGAAACAGAGATTGAGTGGTGCATTCCAGCAAATCGTCACAACGTCACAACACCGTAGAGGCATACAGGAAGCTTCTGGAAGACAAAGGCAGATCCTCAGAAGACACCGAGGGTGGGGGGGGGGGAATCTTTTTAATTACTCCGAAAGTCATACATAGCAATAGCAGTGCAACAGGCTTCTCAAAACTACGTATTAAAAATACACGCTACAATTTGGAACTAAAAAGTAGAGGGACTACGTAGCTTACTTTTGATTTAGAAGAAGATACCGTTTAAAACTTATTTATCCAGGTTATGTGGAGAAGAATGCTTTCAGGAGCACAAAACATAGATCATCAAGACTCTTTCAGTGACATCTCACTGAATGTTTAAGAGATAGAATTCTATTAAAGAGCACAGGGAAGGTGCTTTTTGCTTACATTCTGTTTTATGGATTCTTTCCCGGGTATCTCCTAATTTAATAAAAAATATGAGCCTCTGAGCAATGATTAGGTGTCACTAAACTAGTTTTTCACTCATAATTTACCTTGTCCTTGAGGATAATATGATAAGAGTCACTTGTGGAATTGACTGAGCTTCACCAGAATCAATATATACACCAAGCTCATAAACCACATATTAGTTTTAAAACAGAGAGAAGCAAAGTGTTCACACTTCGTGATTTCCTTTGCCTGCATAGCAGACATTTGAGCCTGTCACTTGTTTAGATGATTATTAGTTGAGCAGATAAGACTCCTTCCCATCTGTATTGTTATCCTTTGCTCAAAGCAGCCAGTAGCTTTTCATAGAAGTATCTTTTCTTCTTTCAAATCACATAGCCCTTTTTGGAATTTTTGATTCTTTTTTGCCTTTTCCTAGGATTGCTTACACTTTGACATTCCCAAGCATTTTTTTTTTTAAAGACTTAATTTTTTTAGAGTAGTTTTAGGTTCACAGCAGAATTGAGGGGAAAGTCCAGGGATTTCACATACACCTCTTGCTCCCCCACATGCACAGCCTTCCCCATTACCAACATCCTCCACCAGGTGGTACATTTGTTACAATTGATAAACCTGTACTGACACATTATAGTCACCCGAACTCCACAGTTTCCATTCTGTGGGTTTGGAGGAATGTATGGTATCATACAGAAGAGTTTCATTGCCCTAAAAATCCTTTCTGTTCCGTGGGTTCATTCCTCCTTTTTCCCTCCCAAGCCTTGCCAGTGATTGATCTTTTTACTGTCTCTATAGTTTTGCCTTTTACAAAATATCATATAGTTGGAATCATGAAGTATGTAGCCTTTTCAGATTGTCTTCTTTCACTCAGTAATATGCATTTAAGATTCACTCATGTTGGAGTTCCCATTGTAGCTCAGTGGTAACGAATGTGACTAGTATCTATGAGGATGCGGGTTACAATCCCTCACCTTGCTTAATGGCTTAAGGGTCTGGTGTTGCCGTGAGTGGTGGTGTAGGTCGCAGATGTGGCTCAGATCTGGCGTTGCTGTGGCTGTGGTGTAGGCTGGCAGCTGCAGCTCTGATTTGACCCCTAGCCTGGAAAATTCCATATGCCACAGGTGCAGTCCTTAAAAGTGTATTAAAAAAAAAAAAAAGTTTTGCCCATGTCTTTACACAGCTTGCTAGCTCAGTTCTTTTTAGCACTGAATAATATTCCATTCACTGGATATAGTACTGTTTATTAAGTTACTTATTAACTGACATCTTGGTTGCTTCTGAGTTTTGTCAGTTACAAATATAGAGGTGCTATAAATATCCCTGTGCAGGTTTTTGTCTGAATATAGGTTTTCGACTCCTTTGGGTAAATACTGGGGAGCGAGTGATGACTGGATCCTAAGAGTGTGGTTAGTTTTATAAGACACCACCAAACTGTCCTCCAAAGTGGCTGTACCATTGTACATTCCTACCAGCAGCGACTGAGAATTCTTCTTGCTCCACATCCTCACCAGTGTTTGGTACTATCGGTGTCAAAGCACTTTTAAGTAATAATTATCTGATTTCAAAAAAAATTACAGGGAATTTTCTTATATGATTTAAAAAAATAGAGATATAATTTATATAACATAAAAGTCACCCTTGTAAAGTGTACAATTCAGTGGTTTTTAGTATATTCACAAAGTTGTGATACCATTACTAATCAATTCCAGAACGTGTTCATCATTCCAAAAAGAAGTCCCATACCCATCAGCAGTCACTCTCTACTTCCCCTTCCCCTCCGCCAAAGTAGAGGACGTTTAAGAGCCATTGTATTTTGGTTTTGCCATGTGTATATTTATATACACCCATGTCAGTGATGTATTGTAATTATGTGGCAACTGTACAAAGGTTGATTTTATTTAGTGGCCTTTTCTTGGTAGAACAGTATACAGAACATAGCAAATTATGTTCGTTCAGAATCAAGCTTGTGGGGTTGCTTTCCTTTCAATGGAAGATGTACAGAAAACTATGCCATTCTCCCCCCACCTCCACAAAAAGGTTTTGTCGTTCTACCTTACAGAAGAGCCAGTGGCCCCATTTGAGCCTCCTTCTTTGTAACTGCTGGAGTTCAGTGTTGGAAGTCGTTATTTCTTCATTGTCACTTTTCCCATTTCTAGCCCAGTGCCTGCGCTCAGAAGTGATACATAGACTCAGAAGAATTTAATTGCAGTGGTGAACCTCAACTGGTTAAAATAAATTCCAGCTTTCAAAACCATTTCAAATATTCCCTGCTGAGTGACTGAGATTTGTTTGCTGTTTTAAGCCTCCCTCTAATCTACAAACACATTTTTCTGTATCTTTTTCTGCCAACAGAGAGATTCAAGCAGACCTGTTTACCTTTTGAGGGAATAGCTTCATCAGCTTTCTCCTCGTTCCCCTCTGAGGGGTGAGGAAGGCCAAGAAAGGAGCAGAAAACTGGGCTGGCAGGATGAGGAGCAAAGGATGCCAGAATGTTAGAGAAAGACAGAGACAGGAGCCTGAGACGGAGCGGGAACCTCCTCTGAAACTATAGCTTCTTTTTATCGCCATTGCCTTTCAAGTGCTTTTTCCAGGACACCCAAGTCGAGCTTGTTTATAAGCATGTTAGAAAGATACTGAGAAGCCAGAGTCTGAAAACAAGGGATTTGTCCTCTTACTCTTGTCGTTCTGAGTGACCTCCCCAGGAAGCTAAGAGGGCAAACAGCTGCATTACTGGGATTGTGTCCAGGGTCTGTCATGGAGAGAGAGGTTTCTCTTGCAAGAACCCTGGTGCACAGGCCACTGCGGGCAGAATCCAGGATGGTTTCTCTGGAGGTCACACAGTGCTGCCTTCGATGTGGTGCAATGACAGTGACAGCAGGGAGATTCAGTCCTCTTCTTTCAGAAAGAGAAGGGGAACTCTTTGATTTTGATACATTCTTCCAAAAAGTCTTGGAACACATTTGATTTGAGGGCAATGTAATATATTCCCTGTGTATTCAGGCAGGAATCTCTTCAGCAGGAATGAAAATTAACTGGATAGTATACAGATCAAGACCAGAGCAGGACATGGTGTTAGCTAATTATTTGGCAGCCCTTAAAATGGGAAGTCATTACATTAGAGCCCACTTTCCTTAAGGAGGCAGGTTACTGACTGTCTAATGTCTTTGAATATTCCCCTTAGTGGAGTGGAGATGGTGTCTCATCTCCCCCCACCCCAAGTGACTTATTTAAAGTATTCCTTCTAGTTTCATCAGTTAGGAATCATTTAGACTGCAAGAACAACAACAACAATAATAACAACAACAAAGATTAGAATGGCCTTTTTTTGAATAGGAGTTCATTTTTCTCACATTTTTACAAGTCTAGAGAATAGGTAGCATCTGATGTTATTTCTGAGACCCAGTAACATCGTAGCTGATCACTACAATTTTCCTGAATTTTCTTTTATGGTTGTAAGATGGCTGCCGAGGCACCAGTCATCTTGTCTACATTCCAGTAAGGGAGAAGTAGAAAGAGAAAGGGATGCCATCTGTAGCAGGAAAACCAAAGATAATATTGAAGGTGTGCAGAGGGACTTTTCTTCTGAGACTTGGCCGAATTGTGTCAGATGGCTAGTTCTGGCCCAAGGGAGTTAGGGAGACAAGGCTTTGGAATGGGGTTAGGTCAGAGATGCTTTCTGCTAAATGCAATTTTATGTACCTCATTATATTCTTAGTGACATTTTAATGCCCTGGTGATATTTTAGCACCTGTTTTAGCCTGACCCTAAACCTAGCCATAGGCATGCTAACAAATTATTGTAATAACCCAGGGGATTACTAATTACGATGTGCCGTACAATTCACATATATTAACTCACTTAATCCTCAACATAATACATGGAATGTATATGTTAATATTTCCATTTTACAGATTCGGAAATGAAGGTGCAGTGGTTCAATAGCTTGCTCAGGGTTGTAGATCTAGGACGTGGCAGAGCCCACATTCATACCTGCTAGCTGGCTTCAGAGCTTTTCTCTAAATCACATTATATTCTTTCTGTGGTATAAAAATATGTAGTGCTATGCACAGATACACAGATACCTGAGGAGACTTTTGAAATTAAGAAGGATTACTATAGGAAATCATTTGAACAGGATTGAAAAGGTGTGAATTCATATCCTGGCTTCGCATTCTTAGCCATTCATTCAGTAAACATTTCTGAGTTCTTGCTATTGGCCAGATACTATGTAAATAAGACAGACATGGTTCCTCTAAATTCTAGTGGCAAAAATAGTTCCAAAAAATGAAGCAGGTGAATAGTTGAAATGTGTAGTGCTGCTGAGAAGAAGGAAATGCAGAAGGCTGAAATGATGGATAACTGGAGGAGAGCTGTGTTAGGGTGGCCAGGAAAATGTCCCCCGAGGAGGTGACATTAACATTAGGAGCTAAATGATGAGAAGCATCTTGCCATGGAAATAGATAGAGGATGTTCCAGGCAGGAAAACAAACAAACAAACAAACGAACAAACAAATTTCATAAGGGAAGGAAAAGCTTTTAGAGAAACAAAGAAAATATTAGTATGCCTGGTGCTACATCAGGGGAGAGTGATGCAAGGTGAGACTGGATAAGACTTTTGAGGACAGAACATCCTGGGCCATGAAGTCATAGAAAAGAATTTACATTTTATTGTAATTGTGATGGTAAGTTAATGCATCTTCACTTTCAATAACTGTTTCCCTCATTGAATCATGAGACATATAATACTTGCTTTGGCTACCTCATGAGGTTAATACAAGGATCAAATGATGTAATGTGTGTGACAATAAATTGTTACATATGAAATTCTTTACTAAATAAGAAATAATAAAGGCCATAAAATAAGTATTTCCTAGCAAGAGGTATGTCCTTTTATAATATTCTGTGGAATATACTCAGAACAATTGAACATTTGCTTAGACAGAGCAGGTGTTTCATTGGTAAACGTAATGTTTTTTAAAAAATTTGATGTGTTTATGGTGTTCTGTGGGAGTTATACTTCCAGTTAGAACATAGACTAGGTTGTGGCTAATTAACCTTCTCACTGTTGCAACTGGAGAAGAGACGACAAACGTAAAAATCATTTTTTAAAAACTATAATGGAGAGTTCTGTACACAAAGAAGCCTTAAGTAACTAAGTTCCAGAGAGAGAAGAGCTCTTCTGAAGTGAGCTGAGCCCAGCAGTGACTTCCTTCCCTGAGTGTATATCTCTCCCTGAGTCTGTGCACTTCTGGGCAGAGGATCACACCTGCCTTGACAGAGGGGAGAGGAGACAGCCATGGAGCAGTTAGTGTTTGCCTGCACTGGTGCAAAAGATTGGAATCTGTCGAAGCCCCAAATGCAAAGCTAGTTTTCCACATCTGACAACTCTTCCCTTTGGGAATTTTACTGTGAGTCCAGCAACACAGGAGGCTGGGGGCTAGGCTCAAAGGAAAGAGCATTTCCTGTAGTCCCATGGTGTTCATTCCAAAACCCTATTGAGGGAAAGACCTGTAATACACACAAGGCAGATCTCCCACTCAAAACATTTGGAAGCAGAGGTAACCTAAAACTAATTAAAGTTGCAACTCAGTGCACACTCACCTCAGCTTCTGATTGGATTGAAATCATCTGTATATCACTTCAACTACAAGACTACAAGACAGAGGAAAAGGCTTGCCATTCTTGGGGAAATTACTGTTTACTCCAGTTTTCTAAAGTTCTTTTAAAAACAATGTCTGCCATACACCAAAAAGAATTAAAGTGTTCATTAGAGGAACTTTTTAAGGATTAGACACATACAAGAAAGGAAAAGTGAACCTGAAGACAGGGTAGGGGAAATTCTCTAAACTGAAGCACAAAGGGATGAGAGTTGGGGGGAAGCAAAGCATACATATTGTGAAGAACATTTGGGACAATATCAAATAGTTGCATTATTGGAATTCTAGAAGAAGAAGGGAAAGTGTTGAATAGAAGAAATACTTGAAGAGAAAATGGATAAGATTGTCCCAAAGTTTATGCAATACATTCACCCACAGATTCAAGAAGCTCAGTAAACCTTAAGCAGAATAAATACAAATAAAACCACAATCTAGGGTTTCATAATTAAACTTCTAAAAACAAAAGATAAAGGGAAAAATCTATTAAAAGCAGTTAGAGAGGAAAAATATTATATTTAGAAAAATGTCAGTAAGAATTATATTCTGATTTCATCAGAATCAAGAATACAAAAGACAATGGCATATCTTTTAAAGATTATAGGAGTTCCCTTATGGCGCAGTGGGTTAAGGATTCAGCATTGTCACTGCTGTGGTCTGGGTCACTGCTGTGGCATGGGGTCAATCCTTGGCCCAGAACGTCTACAGGCAGCAGAAACGACCAAAAAAAAAAAAAAAAAAAATAGAAAAACAATAAAAACTGCTGGCCTAGAATCCTATGCCCAGTAAACACGTTCATCATAAATTAAAGGCATGTTCAGAAAGAAATATGAGGAAATTTGTTCCCAGCATATCCATAGCACAAGAAATGCTAAAGAAAAAGGGGAGGATACCAAAGGAAGTTTTCAAAACTGATTGGAAATGATCTGTTATGGGTATGTGGACATACAGGAAGGATGAAGAACACCAGAAACGACAAATGTAATTTTTTTTAAAAGTTATTGACTTTTTAAAAAACAAATATGATAACTATTGTGGTGGGTAAACATGTGAAAAAGCAACATAAGGCAATAATGGTAATATAATAAGAAGTGAAGGGAGAATTAAACACTTATAAGTGCATTATTCTGAAGCTATAAAATACTACTTCGAGGCACACAGTTATATAAGTTATAGATCTCTGGTAATTCTTAAAGTATCATGCAAAGAATTTCTAAAAATATAATAGAGCGGAAAGTAGAATAATAAAATCTTTTATTATTAATACTACTTTGAATTAATGGTAATTACCATCCACTTAAAATCTAATTTTAAACCTAATGGTGTTTTCTCAACAAAAGTTGCTGTATAATGCTCTGTAACTGCTGCATTCTGTTTTTCGTGTAATGTTTTCCTAGTATTGTTTTGGGAAGAAGATACAAACAGTTGATGTGGCTTAAGCTCTACTTATCCTAATATGGTGAGGTATGAAGCTGTGAGGCTTGTCCCAGGATTGGAGCATCATGGTTATGTAATACTTCAAGACTGGAAGGTCATGGTCCCAGCTCCGCCCTGGGATGAAGGGGGAAATATTTGGACCCCTAATGAAAAAAGTGAGAACTCTTCCAAATGTGCTTTTCTCAAAAATGTTGTCTGACCTGATTGCCAAAAAAAATAGTTGACCACTGCAATTAAAGAATTCTTTGGGTGGATTCTCTCAGCAGAAACCAGTGTGTTGCGCAGATGGTCATGACCTGTGTTTCACATCGGATCCCCTTGTCCCAGCCGAAGTTGATGATGTTCTCTTCTCCCAGGTTCCACCAACATGACCTTTGCATGAGTGAGGAACTCAGCCATGACTAAGATAATTCTTATTAGCCCTAAAAATATATGCTCCTCATCTTCTAAGATTCACTTATTATTTCCCAAAGTTCTCACATCTTAAAACATTTTCAGTGCTTCGTTACATCTGCATTTTTGCTTACTCTCTAAGATAAATTGCTCTGTGCAGCTATTGAGATGATGTCTCTATATTGGCATGGAAAAGGTAGCTCTGACCTGTTTTTGAGTGGGGAAAAGCAAAACAGCTCATAGAACGATATGATGTGATGCAGATGGGAGAAGACCTTCAGTTGCTGCTTTAAAAATTGTATATTTAAACTTTTATGCTTGTAATATACTATCTTGTAATTTCTAAAAACTTACTCCATGTTTTCTGTTAAGACTGAATTGTTTACAAGTCAATCATATTCTTTCTTAAGAGTAAACATTAAAAAAGCTAGAACTAGAGTTTAAGACATTTGTATGATTTTTCTGAATATGGCACATGGAGGGCAGTGGGCTGTGAGCAGTGGTAACTGGTTACACTTTTACAGAAGTCGATGTTGAGTTATTGTATTTTGCATCTCTTCTTGTTTAAGTTTTATATCTTGTATCTCTTTGGTCAGTGTTTCCTGTAAGTTATCCATCTTTGCCTCCAGTTTATTTCCAATGCCTTACATCTTCTTCAGCATCAACAGTCTAAAGTCTTTTTCCTGGGGGCTGAGAATCTCCTCATGGCTTAGCTGTTTTTCTGGGGTTTTTTCTTTCTCCCTCATCTGAGTTATAGTTCTCTGTCTTTTCATTTTTATAGGTTTTTGGTGTGGTGACCTTCTTACAGATAATAGAGTTGTAGTCTCTCTTACTTCTGATGTCTGCCCCCCTGTGGCTGAAGTCAGTATGGGGGCTTGGTGTAGGCTTCCTGATGGGAGGGGCTGATGCCTGCTCCCTGGTAGGAGGAGCCGATTCTAATCCCTCTGGTGGGTGGGGCTTAGCCACTGGATGGGATTAGAGGCAACTGTGTGCCTCAGGGGTCTTTAGGGAGCCTGTTTACTGAGGGGTGGGGCTGTGATCCCACCTGGGTTGTTGTTTGCCCTGGGGCTTCTCAGAGGCTGGCTGACGGGTGGGGCCAGATTTTCCCAAAATGGCCACCTCCAGAGAAAGGCACTGCTGCTGAATATTCCCAAGAGCTTTGCTTTCAATGTCCTTCCCTCACATTCACCCCTGTTTTCCCAGGATGTCCTCCAAGAACTGCGGTCAGGCTTGACCCAGATTCCCTTGGAGACTTTGCTTTGCCCTGGGACTCAGTGCACGTGAAAGTCTGTGTGCGCCTTTTAAGAATGAGGTCTCCGTTTCCCCCAGTCCCGTGGAGCTCTTGCCCACAAGCCCCACTGGCCTTCAATGCCAGATGCTCCGGGGGTCCTTCTCCCTGTGCCAGATCCCCACACGTGAGGGTTTGATGTGGGGCTCAGAACTCTCACTCCTGTAGGTGAGTCTCTCAGTTAGTTTCCAGTCTGTGGAACTTCCCACCCATGAGGTATGGGGTTGTTTATATTGTGAAATCACCCCTCCTACCTCTTGATGTGGCCTCCTCTTTTTCTTCTGGAGTAGGGTATCTTTTTTAAGGTTTCTGGTCCATTTTGGTGAAGTGTGGTCAGTCTTTAGTTGTGAATTTTGTTGTTTTTAGGAGAGAAGTTGAGCTCCAGTCCTTCTTTTCTGCCATCTTAATCCCGTCCTTCCCTTATTCCCAGAAGTCGATGTTGATATTCTAGAATTCTATGAGGTTTTTTTTTGGTTTTCAGTATTGGGCTTGTTGCAAAAGAGAAAAGGCTTAAAAGCCTAAAAATAATATAAGGAGCAGGAGTTCCCGTCGTGGCACAGTGGTTAACGAATCCGACTAGGAACCATGAGGTTGCCGGTTCGGTCCCTGTCCTTGCTCAGTGGGTTAAGGATCCGGCGTTGCCGTGAGCTGTGGTGTAGGTTGCAGACATGGCTCGGATACTGCGTTGCTGTGGCTCTGGTGTAGGCCGGTGGCTACAGCTCCGATTGGACCCCTAGCCTGGGAACCTCCACATGCCGCGGAAGCGGCCCAAGAAATAGCAACAACAACAAAAAGACAAAAAAAAAAAAAAAAAAGAAAAAGGAGCAGTGACTGTCTTGATAACCTGTGTTGATTTCATATGTCTTGTCAAACTATAAAGAATTCAGGGAAGAACTCTTTATCACCCAGTTTTCAAACACAGCTGCCTAAAATTATTTTTGTCACACAGAAAAGTATAAAAAATAAAAGTAGATATTTCATACTTTCCCAAAATGCTTTTAGGGGGTTTTAAAACTAAATTGGTTATCTCACTGCAGAGCTAGAACTTACACAGTCTGGTCCAGTCTCAGGAGCAATGATCAAACTCTACAAATTTCTACTAAAAGTGATAGAGAAATTTAGGATTCCTAGAGATGTAGACAATATGAGCACATAGAATTTTTGTTATTTTCCTCTTTTTTTTTTTTTTTTTTTTGTATTTTCACGCACATCAGTGCACTTTACCTATGCCGTAGGACCTGGCTGAATTTGGTAGCAGTCACTGGCTGCTCTGAATATCAAAATGTAATTGTCCGAAGCGAGTAAGAATGCCACCATTGGACATGACTGTGCCATTACTCTTTCCATCAGGAGTCCCTCTTTTGGGTGGAACAGCTCTGACCACACATGGATTAAGGGGTTTTTGTTTAATTCCAGTGGATCCAAGGAGAAGAAGGTGAGCGTGGAGGAGTTCTCTGACTGGAGTTACATACGCATTCCAAATGGGAAATTAAAAAGCAAAAAGTCATGGAAGACTATGGACAGAAGCTTGTGCTATGTCAAGTGATTCAGTTATTCTTCCTGGCTGGGGACTGAAGTGTTCCAGTTAATCAAACAGTCTGTTTCTAAGAAGTGTAGTATTTGTCAATCATGTATCATGGAAGTCAAACAGTTTTTAACTTTTGCAGCTTTATTGAGATGTAATTGATGTATGACATTGGGTAAATTTAAGGTGTATGACCTGATGATTTGATACATATGTAGATTGCTAAATACATGTGTAATAAGGGTAGTGAACACATCCACCGCCTCACATAAAAATATTTTATTTTTATCTAAATCTCCAGAATCTCTCAGAAGTCCAACATTTTGGCATCTATCACCCCCACTGTGCCTTTTTTTTTTTTTGCTTTTCTTAGGGCCACACCCGCAGCATATGGAGGTTCCCAGGCTAGGGGTCTAATCAGAGCTGCAGCTGCCAGCCTACGCCAGAGCCAGAGCAACGCAGGATCCGAGCCGCATCTGTGAACTACACCACAGCTCACGGCAACATTGGATCCTTAACCCATTGAGCAAGGCCAGGGATCAAACCTGAAACCTCATGGTTCCTAGTCAGATTCGTTTCTGCGCCACAGTGGGAACTCCTGTGCCTTTTTTTTTAAAACTAGCATCCGTTGGATATCTTTATGTCCTAAATGCTTTACATGTGCTGATTCATTTAGCCCTTGAAGCAACCCCAGAGGAAGGTACCCTTGGAGCTGCACCCTGCCTTGTTCAGCTGTTGTCCTCAGGCAGTTGTGCTGTTTGGTGATAACTTGAGCCGACACCACCTCCCTCAGCAGTTGGACCCTTCCCTTAGTGGCAATCCATTTCTCCCAGATTGAGTGAAGGTCTCTGGTCTGGGCCAGTGTCCCACCTCCCCATCCAAATATAGAGTTTCCTGGAGTTCCCGTTGTGGCGCAGTGGTTAACGAATCCGACTAGGAACCATGAGGTTGCCGGTTCGGTCCCTGTCCTTGCTCAGTGGGTTAATGATCCGGCGTTGCTGTGAGCTGTGGTGTAGGTTGCAGACGCGGCTCGGATCCCGCGTTGCTGTGGCTCTGGCGTAGGCTGGTGGGTACAGCTCCGATTCAACCCCTGGCCTGGGAACCTCCATATGCCGCGGGAGCAGCCCAAGAAATAGCAACAACAACAACAACAAAAGACAAAAACAAAAACAAAAACAAAAACAAATATAGAGTTTTCCCATTTAATGTCATGGTTTATTTCCTCTCAGTAGCTCATTAACTTAAAAAAGCTTACCCTTAAATTTTAAAAATAGGAGTTTTTGTGACTCTGGTTAACGAACTGGACTACTATCCATGAGGATGCTGGTTCGATCCCTGACCTCGCTCAGTGGGTTAAGGATCCGGCGTTGCTGTGAGCTGTGGTGTAGATCACAGATGCGGCTCAGATCCTCAGTTGTTTCGGCTGTGGTGTAGGCCCACAGCTGTAGCTCTGATTCGACCCCTAGCCTGGGAACCTCCATGTGCCACGCGTGTGGCCCTAAAAAGACAAAAAAAGTTTTTAAAATTTATATTTATTTTTAAATTCTGGTAAAATACACAGATAAAATTTACCGTATCAACAACTTTAATCTGCATTCTAGTAGTGTTAAGTGCATTCACACCATTGTGTAACCATTGTCACCATTCACCTCCAGAACTCTTTCATCTTGTAAATATGAAACTCTGTACCCATTAAACGGTAGCTCTCCATGTCCTCTTCCCCACAGACCCTTAAAAACCAGCATTCTACTTTCTGTCTCTATGAATTTGATAACTTTAGGTACCTCATATAAGTGGATCATACAGCATTTATTTTTCTGTTTCACCTAGAGTGATGTCCTCAAGGTTCACCCACGTTGTAGCATGTGTCAAGTTTTCCTTTCTTTTTAAGGCTAAATCATATTTTATTGTATGTATTTGCTACACTTTGGTTATCCATCTGTCTGTTAGTGGATGGACATTTAAGTTTCTGCTACCTTGTGGCTCTTGTGAGTCATAGTGTTATGAACACAAATGTTACATATTATCTCTTCAAGACCTTGCTTCACTTCTTTTGGGTGTTTACTCAGAAGTCGGACTGAAGTGGAATTACTAGATTGTACGGTAGTTCTCTGTTCACTTTTTTTGAGGGACTTCCATGCTGTTTTCCACAGAGGCTGTACCATTTCACATTTGCACCAGCAATGAAGAAAGTTCCAGGTTTTCCACAGCCTCGCCAATTCTTTGTTCCTTTTTTTTTTTGCCAATATTAACTTCCTACTTTATGAGGGTGTGAAAATTATTTTTAAAAAACTATTTTTCTGTGGTAATCCCACATGGCCACAGAGTCATCATGAATTACAGAGAATGAAAAGGATGGGGCCGTCACTGACTGGCAGTTATTCCCTCAAACCCTTTCTGTCACACTTACTCCATCTCTCCATTGATTTCACACTTGAATTTAATCACGTGATTGCTAACATGAGATAGTGATTGTCACTCACAGATACAATTCTTTCCTCAGAAAGTCCATCCCTCGCTGCCGAAGAATTAACAGGATGCTCTCCAATGAATCCCTACAACCCCCTGCGTTCAGCCGCTCCAATTCGCAGGCCTCTGTAGACAGCACCTCCCTGGAGGATTTCTGGCGGGAAACTGAAAGCATCAAAGAGAATAGCATGGGAGGTCAGGACGAGCAGACGCCGGCCGAGGTCAAGCCCCTGGATGGTAAGGTGCTAGATTTGCTTTCCTTTGTGCCGTCTTTCCACGTATGCTCTGTCTTCTTCCATTGGAAAGGGAGAAATCATTCCACTGGTGGTTTAAGAAATGACTCAGTAGAATTTGGCATCTAGCTGCCTGCTCCCACTGACTTCTGTCTGCTGGCCTGGCTCCGGGTGGCTCCCATCCAAGGTGACGTGACCTGAAGGAGGGCTGTCAGCACAGTCCAAAATGACTCCTCATCCATCACCACTTAGGGACACTGGACCTGTTGATTCAGTTCACAGTCACCTGGCAGATTGAGTATTCTGACTGTAATGGCTTTTACATTTGTGCACAAAAGAGAGGGAGAGACAGCAAAAAAAAATTGCCAGCATAATTCTGAAGAAAAAAATATTTGACTTTGAAGCATTTACTAGTAGATATTACATATTTAGAGAATGGATAATCTTATCCTTCACAAAATAAAAGCTATAATCAAGTATGTCAATGACTAGTTTCCAGTGAAATTAAACAGAAGTTCGAAGACCCCCCCCAAAGTATAATTGTCCTTAATTTCAAAAAGAGCAAAATGACTCATTTGGGATTAAATGCATAGGTTGTCTCCTCCGGGTGCTACCTACCAACAAGTAAATACATAAGAAAGTCTGAAGGGGGGTTAGTAGGTATCTACCTAAGAATGTTTTCTTTAGCCAATGATGAACCTCAGGACATCTATCAAGATAAACTGAAAGTTTAAAAACTTTTTCATTCTTCCTTCCTTTGGCTACAAGTCTATCTTTCTTAGGTTTCTGAAAAACTATCTATCTTTTAGATCTATCACAATTAGGATTTTTCACTTAGCATTAGAAACAAAAAGTCCTACCACAGATTTTATAAGAATCCATTCAAGGGAACCATCCTCTGTCAGTGAAGGGTGTTTTTATTCCTTTTACTTACATCCTTATATCTTGCCTTTTCGGATCCAGAAAGACACATAATGGAAAGTACCTCTTATTCTCCACTTTGTTTTTCTTGCTATCTAGCCAGCTATCTGCATTCAAATCACGAGTTTGTGATGATAACCTCCAATTCCAATCCAACACCACAGAGTTCCTTGTTGGCATCCCTTTTTCTGTATTTGTAACTCCCTTCTCCAATAATGAGAAACCTAGTTCTTATTTTCCTCAGTATATTTTTTCATTTGCTCAAGCCTGGAGTATATAGACAATATTTTCAGGTTTGCCAACATAAACTTCGACAAAAGCATACCTACTAACTAGAGTTCGAAATTTATTTTACTGATTTTTTTTTTCCCTTGAAGCATATGCCCAGATCTTAACTGTGCAATTCAATGAGTTTTGACAAATGCTAATTTTGTAACCTCGCACTAATCAAGGTAGATAACATTTCAGTTATCCGATAACAACTCAGAAAATTTCCTCATGGTTTTCCCAGTCTCATCATGACTTGCTGTCCCTGGCCAGAGACAACCACAGTTGTGATGTTTTCGCAGCATAGATTACAGTTTGACTTCTTTCACGGAACATATTTTTGAGATTCATCTGGTGTATTAATAGAGAATTCCTTTTCTTATTGGGTATATCTTGCTTTGTGAAATCTTTTGACTATTTTTAAAAATTATTATTGACCTGTATGAATTTTTCATACATTCTGGATATGTCTTTTGTCAGATATACATTTTGCAAATATTTTCTCACTGTCTTTGGCTTGCCTATTCATTTTCTTAGCGAGGTCTTTTGACTGGGTATCTTTCTCATTCCTTGAACTCTCTTGCGTTGCAGTTGTTTGCAACTGGCACATAGAAGTACAATTGATTTTTATAACTTTACCTTATATTCCGTTACCTTTTTAAAATTCACTTACCAGAAGTTGTCTACTACTAGATTTCTTAGGATTTTCTACACAAACAAAGAAATCTTTTATGAATATGGACAGTTTTACTTTTTCCTTTCTGACTTTCCTGTTTTTATTTTTATTTTTATCTTTGTCTTGCTCTAGTGTACTGGTAAGGCCTCCAGTATAAGCTGTGTAAAAGTAAGTGGTGACAGTTCACATCCTTGCTATGTTCCTAGTTTTGCCAGGAAAGGGTGAGATGGGTATCGTTAAAAATGATTGTAACTGTAAATTTTTTATAGATGCTTTTTATCAATGGCCTTCTAGTCCTAGTTTTGTGGAAATATTGTAAATGGATGTTGAACTTTTTCACATGTTTTACTTGCATTTTGATTTCTGTGTTTCCTGCATGTATGACTTTTGTATCTAATTTGCTTGTTTTTTCTATCTTAAGGTAGAATCCTAGACCATTAGTTTTATTTTTTTTTATCATTTTGATTATGAACTAGTTCCTTGAAGCCCTGCTTTCCCTCCGTTCCACAAATTTCACTGTTTTATTTTCATTAGTATTCAGTTTTAAATGTTTTCTCATTGTCTTGTTTATATTTAAAATTCTAAATAGTGGGGAATTTTCTAGACATCCCATCATTATTGGTTTCTAAATTAATTGTATTATGATTAAGTAATATAGTTTGTAAGTTTCAATCATTGAAATTTATTTAAACCTATTTTAAGGCCTATCATATGGTCTGTCTTGATCAAAGTTCCATGTACACTTAAAAAGGACATGCTCTATCTTCATTGAGTGGTATGGTGCTCTAAAAACACCCATTAGATCAAGGTGGTTGGTACATTTGATCAAAGTTAGTGTGGTCTTCTTAATGTTTGTCTGATTTTTTTCTATCAATTACTGATGAAGGTTATTAAAAATCTCTAATTCTGTGTATTTTTCTACTTTTCCCTTTGATTCTTTCAGTTTTTGCTCCTTATATTTTGAAACTGTGATTAGATACATATACATTTATGATTGTCATCCCTCCTTGTTGAACCAGCCCATTTTATCATTATAAATGACATTTTTCAATATTTCTAGTAATAGTCCTTGTCTTGAAGTCTACTTTGTCTAATACTGATATAGTTACTCTGGGTTTCTTAAGGTCACTCTGTGTGTGGTATATCATTTTTTTTACTCTCTATTTTTCATATTTTTTGTAATTTCTTTGTATCATTTCAGCTGTACTGCTTTGATTTTTAGTGACAGTTCAGGTATTATAATATTTATCTCTAATTTATCGCAGTATACTTGGAGTAAATGTTAAACTTTGTCATACAAAATGCAAGAATTTTACAGCAGTACAATTCCTTCCTTTCCTGTCCAACACTTTATATTATTGTTATATGCATAGCATCTGCATGTGTTATACTACCATCAGTACAGCATTGTATATATAAATCTCATATATTTTCATTGTGAAATAATTGCACACTTACAGAAGAATATCAAGTATAGTGCAAACAACCTTTTTTTCTGGACCCATTTGACCTTTTGAGAGTAACTTGCCAACCTAATGTCCTAACACTCCCAAGAACTTTAGGTCTTTAAGTATTTAATATGCATATATAAATATACATAGTGTGAATACATATAAATGTACACTTTTTGTCTATTCTATCAATTACTGATAGAAGACATAAAAATCTTCAACTTTGATAATTGCAGATTTGTCTAATTTTCCCCCTTTTTGGGGAGGTCTCTCTTTTATATAAATATAAAGATATACATATATATAGATATAGATATACATAAGCATATATATGGATCCATATAGAGAGAGTGAGCCATTCTCTAAATAGTAATGGTATATATATTAAAATCAAGAACTTATTTTGGAAGTTCCCATTGTGGCTCAGCAGAAACGAATCTGACTGGCATCCATGAGGACACAGGTTCGATCCCTGGCCTCACACAGTG
Source organism: Sus scrofa (assembly GCF_054392235.1). Taxonomy (NCBI): domain Eukaryota; kingdom Metazoa; phylum Chordata; class Mammalia; order Artiodactyla; family Suidae; genus Sus; species Sus scrofa. The sequence continues at coordinate 105,042,596 of NC_139388.1, read as the reverse complement.
GGTTAAGGATCCAGCATTGCTGGGAGCTGTGGTGTAGGTCATAGACGTGGCTTGAATCTGGCATTGCTGTGGCTGTGGTGTAGGTCAGCAGCTGTAGCTCTGATTCAACCCCTAGCCTGGGAACCTCCATATGCCACAGGTATGGCCCTAAAAAGACCAAAAAAAAAATAAATAAATAAAGAAGAAGAACTTATTTTGGATATATTATTATTATCTGGTCCAAATAATGCATTTAAATTCTGCAAGTTTTCCCCATAGTATCTTTTATAAAAAAAAGAATCTAGTTCAGAATGGCATATATAATAGCTACATTTATTTTTTAAAGATGATGCCTTATATTCATCATTTTCTGACTTAGAATAATTCCTTAAGTATATATTTTAACTGAAAGTTAATTAATTAAGGAATTAAACCAATATGTGCATATATTCTGCAAGTACTATGCAAGATTTTGGTGTTAGAGTTATTAATAAAGGCACAATTTTTTTTCTCTCATGGTGTTTATAATCTAGTGGAAGAGAAAGTAATTTTTGAAATAATATAACTAGATATTTTTAGGGGGGAATATTATTTGAAGGAGAAAGAAATACAGAAGTGTCGGGACAGACATCAGTAGGACTTGACCTTATCCAGAGTGTTCAGGGGAAAAAAAGGAATGAATGTATATGTTGAGATCTGCAGCCCTAAATGGCCAATAATAAGTGGGGGTCAAGGATTGGCATATCCAAAGGCCTTATTACAAACTAAAGCATAGTGCTTTCGAGGAACCAGAAGTAGACCAGTGAGGCTAAAGAAGTGAGGGTGAAGAGAGCATGGTACAAGGTATGGCCAGAAAGGTGCGCAACTACATACCCTGTGGGCCATGATAAGTGTTTTAGTCTTTTTTTCTTTTTTTTTTTGTCTTTTGTCTTTTTGTTGTTGTTGTTGTTGTTGTTGTTGCTATTTCTTGGGCCGCTCCCGCGGCATATGGAGGTTCCCAGGCTAGGGGTTGAATCGGAGCTGTAGCCACCGGCCTACACCAGAGCCACAGCAATGCGGGATCCGAGCCACGTCTGCAACCTACACCACAGCTCACGGCAACGCCGGATCCTTAACCCACTGAGCAAGGACAGGGACCGAACCGGCAACCTCATGGTTCCTAGTCGGATTCGTTAACCACTGCGCCACGACGGGAACTCCGATAAGTGTTTTAGTCTTAATCCTACGAGCAAGGGAAAATTTTGGCGCTATTTTAGAAAGGGGTAATCGGCTCATGTCTGCATTGTGAAAGGAGGAATTTAGTTACAATATGGAAAAAGGATTGGAAAGGGAACCAAGAATGGAAAGAACTGTTGGGAAGCTGTTGTAGCCATTTGGGTGAGAGATGATGGTAGCTTGGACCAGGGTCACAAGCAGAGGAGACAGAGAAAGATGAGCACTTCTGAGACATAATTAGAAGGTAGTATCTAGGGAGTTAGTGATGTATTGATGTATAGAAGAGAAGGAGCTGTCAGTAATGTCTCCTGGGTTCCGTGCTTTTGCCAAATTAGATGGATGGTGGAGTTCATGCATTTAGGGATGAGTGTGTGCAGGTTTGAACACGTCGAGGTTGCTATATGACTAGTAGAGCCAAGTAGATATTGAGGAGGCAATTGGACATATGGAGCTGGAAGTCACAGAGGTGTTTCCTGTGAGGTTACACATTTGGCAGCTGGGGTAATGAACACAGGCTTACCTTGTCCACAGTTCAGCAAACAGGAGTAACACTCATCTCTCTGTAAGGCGTTTCTTTCCTACAGAAAATATACGTTCTAGGTATTCTGCAGTCTGAGTCCAAGGACTGAGACCATTTGCACCTTAGTGGATGTTAGCTGACCTTACAAAGTACTCCTTCCCACTCTTTAGTTATTGCTTACAGAGGGAGGGAGTAAATGGGGGGAAAATCCGGTTTTTAAAATTTCAGGATTAAATTACACTTATAAATTGTGTCTTTAAAAAGTGGAAATCTTATCTAATGCTTAAGTAAAGGAAGACTTCCAAGTCATAATTTAAAAGGTTTATTATTTTATTTTATTTTTTTATTTTTACTATCATAGCTGGTTTACAGTGTTCTGTCAATTTTCTACTGTACAGCAAGGTGACCCAGTCACAGAAACATATATACATTCTAAAAGGTTTATTATTTTAGATTCGGGCAATCAAAGCCAAGTTTACCTTTGCATTTTCTTTTAAACGGACAACTTATAAAGCAAATGAGCAATAAAAACAAGGTAGCAAAAGGAATTGGAACTGTATATATAGACTTCAGAAGGCTTTTGTCCACCAACCAGTGATAGAATAATGCAGAGTCAAGCATCTCTGGAGTGATGATTTGACAAGTTATTTACAAATCAGTCTAATCTGCTCTTTAAATAAACCTTATTCAGGTAATGCTTGTTTAGTAGAGTTCCCAGAAGGTAATATAGTGGATTTTCTGTCATGGGATGTTGTTACTGCCCAAACTTTTTATTGTTTTTGCACATCTGATTTTCAATAGCAATTTGTCATCATCATGACGTGTTTTTTTTGTTTTTTTGTTTTTTTTTTTTTTGCTTTTCAGGGCCGCACTTACAACATTTGGAAAATTCCCAGGCTAGAGGTCGAATCGCAGCTGCAGCTGCTGGCCTACATCACAGCCACAGCAATGCAGGATTTGAGCCATGTCTTCGACCTACACCACAGCTCATGGCAATGCCGGATCCTTAACCCACTGAGCAAGGCCAGGGATTGAACCTATATCCTCATGGGTACTAGTCAGATTGATTTCCTCTATGCCACAATGAGAACTCCTTCATCACTGTTAATTTTAAGGCTTTTAACTGCTTTCTGAAAAAAAGAAAGATTATCTAATGTTCAGAATAAGGGGAAAAGCAAGAGAACTCAAACCTATTGAATATATACTATCTTCCAGATTTTGCCGTCTGTTATAAATTCCTTGACTAAATAATGCACCTAATATTTTGGTTATTATTACTTCGATTTGCCAAGAGAACTCAAGACCTACGGATATGTAAGACTTTCCAACATTATTTATCCAGTTAAAACTGTGGTTGGGATTTAAACCTGCATTTGTGTGATTAAAAAATTCTCTGGCGTGCCATTAAACTACTCATTTTCTGTTATGGTTTTAGTTTAAATATTCATGTTTTCTCATTGTTTTGAAATGGGCTGTTCAGATATGGCTTATGTGTGACTCTTCAGTAGGAAAAATTACCTTACCAATTCTGCCAAATAATTTTACTCTACTAGAAGATACTTTAATTTTGAATTATTTAAAACACAATACAGACCTTTCATTCATTCTTAGAGGTCTTTTCCCACAATTACTCTGGAGAAAAAAAAAAAGGTTGGTCTTTTTAATTTTTTGAGGTTTAATTGACATACAACATTGTTAGTTTTAGATGTACAACATAATGACTAGATATTTGAATACATTGTGAAACGTTATCTAAAATGTAGTTAACATCCATTGTCACTCATAGTTACACATTTTTTAAAGTTACTGTTACTCTAAACAGTAGCATATTATTAACTATAGGTCACCAAGATTAACTATAGTCCCAAGATGTATGTTACATCTCCATGACATTTATTTTATAACTGGAAGTGTGTATCTTTTAAACTCTTTACCCATTTCGCCCAGCCCCTTACCTGCTGTCTGTGGTAAAAATCAATCTTTTTTCTGAATTCATGAGCTCAGACTTTCTGTTTTTCTTCTAAATTGCACATATAATGAGATCACATGGTGTATGGTGTGTGTCTTTCTCCATCTGACTTATTTCATTTGGCATAATGTCCTCAAAGTCCAGGATGGCCTTCCTTTATTGTTTATTGATATTTCTTAGTGATGTGTCCAAATTTACACACGTCATCCAGCCCAAGACCATGCTAACCTTCTCTTGGTTATTTCATTTTACAGAAGGAGAACTTGAAGCAGAGTGGTTGCAAGATGTAGGTTTATCCACCCTGATCTCAGGTGATGAGGAAGAGGATGGCAAAGCCTTGCTCTCCACTTTGACTCGGACCCAAGCAGCTGCAGTGAAGAAGAGATATAATACTTACACGCAAACCCTGAGAAAAAAGAACAAGCAGTCTGCCAGGGATGTCAGAGACATCTTTGGAGTCAGTGAATCCCCTGTGAGTAACAGACATGGCTCTGAACGTTTGTTCTGGTTGGGGCAGGGGAGGCGAACGTGGAAAAATGTACCAGGAAATGTTGGCTATGTTCTAGCTTTAAGAGGAAACTAAAACAATTTTATAAATTTGAAACATTAGTGATTATCGCTTATTCCCCGTAGAGCAGCCTCCCTCCACACAGAATGCATTCCCTCCTTTTGAAGATGGAGGATAACTTCTTTGGTACGGGAGCAACTCTTGGTGGATGGGATACATGGAGCCTTTACCTAAATCTAAGCACTGAATGGAAACCCTGTGGACGGGCACAGGAGTCCCAGAGCAGTGGGCCTGAGAGTTATGAGCAAGTCTGGGTATTTGTTTTAATTGGGGGTGGGGATGGGAGCGTGGCCAGGGTAGCCTTTATGTTCAAAGAAATTCAAGTGGTAAAAAGCAAAAAATACGACATTAATTAAGTGGGCCAGAGAAGGATTCAAAAAACCATAAGGAAAGCATCACATGTTTTCTGAGAAATGGCCGGCTAAAATTCCAGCTTATCCCCTGGCAGTTCCCTGGCCGCAATTTTACTTCTGGCGCTGCTGAGTCATGTCCTCCTGTTTCTGTGTTTGAGTTAGTGCTAACTCTGCCTTATAGTTCCTTCATTCACCCACTGATTGCAGCATTGCAGTGTTACATTGAAATAATCACATCACTGATGCATGAGATACTTATTGGCAGTTCTTTTTCTTTTCTTTTTTTTTTTGGCGTTTTAGGGCCACGTCCTCAGCATGTGAAGTTCCCAGGCTAGGGGTTGCATCCGAGCTGAAGCTGCTGGCCTACACCACAGCCACCACAATAACAACACAGGATCTGAGCCGCTGTCTGTGACCTACACTACAGTTCACAGCAATGCCAGATCCTTTAACTGAGCAAGGCCAGGGATCGAATCTTCATCCTCCTGGATACTAGTTGGATTCGTTATTGCTGAGCCACAACAGGAACTCTGGTGCAATTCTTCTGTCAGGGTCTGTGTAGATAGGATTGTTGGAACTTTGGGGTAGTTAATATCTAGGAAGAGGGGAACTTGATATTCTGCTGCACTCTCAGATCAGGTTGCCTGAGGCAAGTTAGTTAATCACTCTGATTTCGATTTCTCATGTTTCATTGTAATATCAATAATGACATAAATCAAAACTTCAAGGATGTTGAGTAGCAAGCGTGACTGAAGACAGTCTGCAGTTTGAGTTACGTTAGGTCATCTCTAAGTCAGCTCTTAGGTACAGTAATCATATGGGCAGCTCACATGTACAGAGTTAACCTTTGCATTTGTGTTAACAATGTCCTGGAATAGCCCTGTCCTTTAGAACTTTCTACTTTCTGTAGAATGATCTGTTTCTGTCCCCAGCCGCATGTGGCATTAGCACTTGAAATGTGGCTACTAAGGAACTGAGATTTTACTTGTATTTAATCTTAATTGAGTGGAATCTAAAATGTCCCATGTGGCTTATAGCCAATGTATTGAACAACACAGTTCTAGGTTCTTCTGTTGTATATAATGGTGTACATGAGGTAAGAGTATTTTGAGTTCTGTGCTGTTTGAATTTTCACCCTCCTGAAACCAGTGTCCTCCTGGAAGGTGAGATTGTCTAGAACTGCACCTGAGGAAAGGTGAGGCCCACAACTTAAGGCCAGGGCTCCAGCCACCTGAGTCCCAGACAAGATGCCTGTCAAAGAAAAGATTTACCCTTCTGGTTTAAATTCCCTGGGTCATTTTCCTGTTATCTTGAGAGAGTCCTGAGAACTTGGTCTATATGCATGCTTTCCCATTTCTGTTTCTCATTACTTCAGACTAAGATTTTTCTTTTTCCCTAGCAAACCTCAAAATACAGAAGGGTTTATAGCTTCTCCTGAATCCTCCAGTTATTCAAGAAAATGCATAACTAGCCTCTCAAGTTTTCCTTAAACTTTGCTCTTTAGTCACACACACACACACACACACACACACACACACACACACCCAAACAACAACAACAAAAAAGTGCTTCTCCCTCTTCTTTCACTTAGATCCCAAAGGAAAACTTCATGTGGGCACTTACTCATCAGGGCTTAAGTATAAAAAAAAATGAAGAATCTTTTACTTTTCCGTAACATGCAAGTGGCAAGTGCAATAAAGCGTTGGTTGTCTAACTCCAGCCAAGGCAGAGAGAGGTCCGAGTTCAAGGTGGGCCAGGGGCTGGCCCCCAGCTCTTCCTGCTGTGCACCTTCCTCTCCTCCCCTCCCAGTTGTGCTGCTGGAACCCCAGTTCTAGGGAGACTGAGGAATAAGGCAGGGGGGTGGTTGCAGGTGAAAGGAGCACCATGTATCCAGAGAGTTGAGTCCTGTGCTGTCCTGAGAAGTGGGGCGTTGGGAAGTCAGGGCAAACCTGGCATTGCATTATGCTGCTTCCAAGTTCAGGTTGCTCTTTGTCAAAAATGTGAAAAGCGGAGTTCCCGTCGTGGCGCAGTGGTTAACGAATCCGACTAGGAACTATGAGGTTACGGGTTCGGTCCCTGCCCTTGCTCAGTGGGTTAACGATCCGGCGTTGCCGTGAGCTGTGGTGTAGGTTGCAGACGCGGCTCGGATCCCGCGTTGCTGTGGCTCTGGTGTAGGCCAGTGGCTACAGCTCCGATCCAACTCCTAGCCTGGGAACCTCCATATGCCGCGGGAGCGGCCCAAGAAATAGCAACAACAACAACAAAAAAAGACAAAAAGACAAAAAGACAAAAAAAAAAAAAAAAAAATGTGAAAAGCCACACAAAGCGAACCTTTTAAAAATATGGTATATTTACAATATGTAAGGCCTAATAAACATCTCCACAGATTTTTTTTCTTTTTCCCAAAACATTCAGCATCTGCAAGTAAATGGACGTGGAAGTTCTTAGGAATATGCCTGAACTTTTACGTTTCCTACTTGAATTTGACAGCATGAACACTAATTCCTCCCTCCCGCCTTCTCTTGCTCCAAGTGTGTGTCTGTCCTGGTGTGTCTTTGAGTGGGGGTTTCTCCACTTCCTCCCTACCCAACCCCCATCATCCCCCACCCCCTTCTATTCTTTCATTCTTTCTTTCTCATTATTCGCCTACATTAATAGAACAATTACTTACAGTTTCCATTTCACTTTCTTAATGAAGTTTTAACATTACAAGTGCAGAAGGTAATTTTGCATTAATTTTAGGCATGTGAATCCGAACCATTATACTTACCAAATGAAGATATAAGTAATTTAGAGGATAGATAGGTAGATTATACTAGTTCTTTTCTTTATTTTTGCACATAGAATGCCAGGCTCAAAACCATTTTTCTTTGGAATTTTGAGGATATTTGTCCCTTATCTTCTCTTGCACACCGTTACTATGGGGAGGCACAATAGCAATCTCATTTCTTTACATAGAAATGTGGAAGCTTTTTGAATTTTATTTTTATTGTTGAAACCTTGAAATCTTAGCAGTTTTACCTTTTAAAAAAATCCAGCCTGGTTACTACTAAGTGAGCTTTTTCATCCTTTGGGCTCCACATATGTTCTCCCAACATTTAAAACAAGTATTTGTTCCCTTCTCCTATCTCCTTCTGGATCTTAGATGATGATGTTAGATGATTGTTGCATTGCCTGGATTGAATCTCAGTATCTCTTAAATGTTCTGTTCTATTTTCTAACCTTTGTTTGTACTTTTGTTCTGTGTTTCTGTCTATCCCATCAACTGTATTTAATTTAATTTTTTTTTTTTAGGGCCGTGCTTGGGGCATATGGATGTTCCCAGGCTAGGGGTCAAATTGGAGCTACAGCTGCTGACCCACACCACAGCCACAGCAATGCAGGATCCGAGCCATGTCTGTGACCTACACCACAGCTCACGGCAACACCAGATCCTCACCCACAGAGTGAGGCCAGGGGTCAAACCCGCAACCTCATAATTCTCAGTTGGATTCGTTTCCACTGTGCCACAGTGGGAACTCCCTATCCCTTCAACTTTATCTTTAAATCATTAATTTGGCCTTTGTTGTATTAATACTTCTGCTTTTCATTAATTTTTAAAAATTTAACAGTCATCTTGTGAATTTACTGAAGACTCTCCTTTCCTCCATATTTCCCTTTATTTTGTGATTTGTTCTGGTTTCTTGGCGGCAGTAGCCTCTCAGCATTCTGAAGGTACTAAATTACACCTTAAATTCCAAGGTTCTCTTCTTTTCTTTGTATTATCTCTTGCCTTTAGGGTCATCTGTTTAATTTTTGGCATTATTACATTGCTGTTGTTCAATTGATTTTGATCCTTAGGTATTGTGTTGGTTCATATTCGTTAATGGAGAACTAGATAGATTGATGGATTGATTAGTAGAAGTAATACTTGTGTATTTGCTATGCAGTTATATAGATCTGTTTTCTCCCCAAAACTCTCCCCCAAAAAACAGGGGTCTGGGCCTATGTGAGTGGTGAAGTGTGTCAGTGTCAACCGTCACACTTCACTTTAAGGTGTGTGTGTGTGTGTGTGTGTGTGTGTATGTATACATATATGGCATAATGACAAAATAACAAGAGTCCTGCAGAATCCTAATTTGCTTTTTTTTTTTTCTGGCAAACCTAGCTTTCCTTTTTATATTCCTATCTGTGTCCTCTCAGAAGGCCCCAATACATTGCAATTCAACATTCTTTCTGTCCAGAACCACCACACCCATATTAGGACAACCACTGCCACTCCCACGACGGGTGGTCACTCTGTTTCCAAAGGGCATTCCATTTAGCTGCTGCCTGCTGTCCTTCTGCACAGCTGTTGGTTGTCCCCTGAATTGGGCGATGCCTTCCTGCTCTTCATATTTTCATTATGGATGTGTGCTTTTTCTGGTTAGGCATTTACCTTCCACACACTTTTCTCTTACACCTTTTCTTCAGGCTGAGAGATTTCCCTCTACCCTTATGAAAACATCCCTTGATATCTTCCAGGCTTTTTATCTTCCAGGAACATCCAGCAATTTCTGCTCTGCTGATCGAAATGCCTAGTGGTTTCTAGATCTACTCTTTGAAAGAAGTATCTCTTTGACACTTTGAGTGATACACAGGGTTAGGATGTGCACTGCCCTATCTTGATCCAGTTTTTTCTTATGCTGCTTCTTCAATAGTATTTGCTCCCTCCCCAAAATGTGGGTGTTTTTTTCCCCCTGATTTTAAAAGTAATACATAATGTTTATTGGAAACAGAAAATACATACAAGCAAAATAAAACATGAGTATTCTTTTGGGCTCAAATAAAATTTCATGATTTAATTAAATGTCCAACAAATATAATTTCAGGGAAGTTCTAATCATAAAGGAATAAATTATTTAACCCTTGTTTTAGTGGAGCTATTATACACCAAATCACAAATATTAAATCAGCCTCTGGATGTATGTAACCCAAGGTCTATTGTCCATTTTATCATGGGCAGAAGTCGAGTTCCCAAACAGGTTTTCCTAATATCCAGAGGATGTAAGTCAGTTATTCCCTTCACTAATACATTTAATTGAGCAAAAAATAGTCAATCTAATGTATTTTCAGTTTCATAATTGATTAACAGTTCAAGGTGGAACTAACTCATAATTAACTGTTTAAATATAGTCACACAGTCATTTTTAAAAACATAATTATATCACCTTTTTATACATTTGACTGCATGGCACGGAAAACCTAAGAAATCATGAGTTTTACAGATGTGGATTTGTTTTTTTCCCTCTCACAGAGGAAACTGAAGGTAGGTGTTCTTTTGCTTTAGCATAGATCTAGCCTCCTTCTATCTAATTTATCTTTCATAAGTGGCCTTCATTCTTTTGCTTAGCAAGGTGTCCAGGCCACTCCTGTCACCATGTCCATGTTCCTGGCAAGTCCTGGACCATGTACCAGCTGACTCTGTATCTCCGACTTTGGTTTCCCAGAAATCTTACTCGGGAGAATTCCAGTTACCTTTCATTGCCCAGAAATGTTATACAATTCTTCTTAGGTCCATGATAGTCTAGGAAATGGATATTTTTTCATTGTACACAAAAGTTCCTAAAAAAAACAACAACAACAAAAAAAACCAACACTCAGGATCCTTCTAAGGAAGACCGGCGACTGGGTTTGGGGCAGGCAGTTGACACCATCTTCCACAGAGACTCGTGTCTGTCGTCCTGCCCGGTGTGTAGCGAGCCTTTGGTGGTGGCTGCTAAGTGACCAGGCACAGTGACGAGTGCACAGGCCATCATATCTACGGATGTCTCACCGAAGCTGTGTAAACACACATACTGTATGTGTAACACGTGATTGAATGCACAGCTCCTCCTGGGAGAACATGCCTGAATAAAAATGCACTTTCATTTTTCTCAATAGCCAGATGATTTTTGTTGTATCTCAACTCCTCTTTTGGATGGGACCCTGGATGAAGAAGGGATATCAGCAATTCCCTGCAGAAATGGTCAACTGGTAAGATCAAGCAAGGGGAAGCGAGAGCAAGGAGGTTAGACGAAGGAATGGTTTCAAGGCAGCCAGGAAAATTTGGAGGAAAAAAAAAAAAAAAAAGCCTACTTACTTGGTAACAATGAAGGAAAAAGGCTCAGACCCAGGAATGAATAAATAAGTACTTAAATCCACAAATAACTACGTGGCTTACTTCTACCTACAATAACAAAAACAAGCACAGCTGCAGCGATAGGCACAGCCAGAGCCAGGAGTCAGTACATGGGGGAGGTTGTCAGCTAAACCATTGTTCTCTTCGCCGAGGACATAATGGAAAAATTTAGGTGACCTCTATGTATTGTTCGGTATAAATTTAATTCTCACCATAAGAAGTATTTTGACATTTCAGTTATTTTCTAAATGTAAATATATTGTGGGAGCAGTTGTAGCATCTTCAATGTGTAACAGTAAGTGGAAAAATATATTCTCTCCCACAGGAGGTAAACACATTTCATCCAAGTCCACTTTGTCCAGTTTAATACACAATGTCAAAGGGTGCCGATCTGAGTTCAGAATTGCTAGTGAAACCATTTCAGTGAAAGAGATGGATCTCATGGTGTGATCTGTACCTCTTGCCAGGGGGCCCGGGTCCTCTTGTTGAAGTGGTGCACTCTGAGAAGGACAAGGTGTACTGGCTTCTGCCTCCACTTGAACTTGTGGCGGGAGAACATTTGCAATGAGAGGCCTTCCTCTCTCGTGCTTCTTTGGGTCTCTTTCTCTTTAGCTCTTATTTCCCTTTTCCTAGCAGAGGAAGAGGGGTCCTTTGTTGTCCTATGAGTAACCCCTGTACCATTCTTCATCTGACGATGACGATGGTGATTATGGTTAGATTCGATACAGTTTACTTTCATCCTGCATCTATTTTCTCTGGGGCCCTCCATCTGCATCTTACAACTGTCAGCTTATACAGGCTCACCCTTACCCCTTCCAAAATTCTGTTCAGGGCTTTGCATGTGGCCAGTGTGTTCTGGATGCTTTTCTGTTGCTTGAAGAGCAAGGTAGGCCAAGGTCTGGAGGTGGAGGGTGGCCCCCTGGGGCTGTGAGCCATGCTGGGTTTTTTTCTAATTTTACTGTATTTCTCATCAGAGTGTGAATTCCAACTAGTCAGAGGTCTTTATGTTTTCTATTGCATTGGTAGCATGTCCCCCCAGGTTTTAGATTGTTCCCTCGGTGCAGGGGGTTCTTCTCCACCTTCCTTCCAGCCAGGGCACTTGGTCCTTCTCTGCCCGCCCCATACCCCTTCACTGCAGCCACCACCTCTCCTCTCTGCCAGAGGAGGGGCAAGTCAGAGTAGACATGACTTGCTTTCAAATAAAGGAGTTTCTACGAGCTTTTTGTCCCACCTGCCTCTCCACACTGTTTTGATAGCCTCCTCCTCACCCTCGGGCTATAGGGATGGCTCAGCCCATGACCCCAGACACTGGACAGATGGGACAGCAACCATTCATTCATCACTTATTCGCACAGCCTAGGGGAGGAGGACTCCACAACCACACAGACCCACACATGGGGTACACTTGGGAACACAGTGAACAACCAGGCGTGCGGGAGGTAGGCTCTGTAGTACTGAGAAAGCGGGGTGCCCCCTGGTTCCTATGGGAGGAGGGGATCAGCTGGTTTGAATGAGGGGACCAGGAGTGAGCACCGGACTAAACGAGTGGACAGGGAACTGAAACCCACTGCTCAGGGATAAGCAGGAACTGTGATTAGTCCCCTACATAAGGGGCATTGTCTAGCTGGGGACCTTACCTGAGGCAGTGGGGGACGGCGGCGGCGGGGGGGGGGGGGGGGCCGGGGGGCACTTTGACTTAGGCCACTCGGCCTCCAGCTCCTATCAGATGTCAGAGCAGAACCTAAGAGTGAGCCTTGTCCTAGATCACACTCAAACCCAGCCATGCACTCTCAGGATGAGTCTGGACTGCTTTTGTTTCTTTTCTCTTTTATCGCTATCCTTTTCATTTCAGATCTTTGAGGGTCTTGTCATCTTTTAAAGGTTAAAGGCAAATGTGGTGCCAGGCCCATGAAGAAATCTCCCCCTGAGGTGGAAGAGAACAATTACATTTTACTCCAATCACGCCCCTGACTCACTCACAGGTTTATAAAATGAGAAAGCAGTGTTGCTTTTTATCAAGGAGGCGAATGAGGGCTAGCAGGACAGAACAACTGTAGAGAGTAGTAGAAATATTAATTTGCATAATCACATATATTACAAAAATGTTACATCTTCTTAGCAGATTGCATCTTTTATCCTTTGAGCAAATCTGGCAAGAAATATCTCTGGATACTAAATTTTCATATCCAAAAAGCTTAAATCCTAAACTGGTGAGTATCATAGTGTTAGGCTTTAATCATTTTCTTTCAGAAATGTGTAAATATTAACCTGTTTGCTCTTTCATATAATGTTAAGTCTTTCATATAATGTTAAGTCTGATGCCTCTCTAAATCATTCTTATTTATATCCTGCTCTCGTTTTTGTATTTCTGGAAGCTTTTTAGGTTTATCTTTGTTGTTGGAGACCTGAACTATCATCAGGATAGAAAACACATTTGTTCATCGTGGTCAGCACTCAGCCTTTTGTTTCTGAAAAATATTTCCTTTTGGTTCTGAACATTCTTTTCTCATTATTCCTTTTATTTCATTACCTCCATTTTCTCTATTCGTTTCTTGCATTCAACTCACATATCTCTTAAATTGTCCCATATTTTCCATGTCCTTTTTTCCTGTTTATTCTGTTTGCTAGCAGATTTTTGCCTACATCATTTTGTGGAAACGTAATTTTTGTCATGAGTGGTTATAATCGGGCCCTATTGATTTCTGAATTCCGCAGTCATACTGATAATTCAAAAGATCCTCCTCTTTCACTGATTTACCCTTTATTGTTATAGTTACTCCTAATTTGTGGTTAAAATAGTCTCTCAAATCTCTCTGAAATTATTGTATCATTCTAAGCTTTTTTCTCTTCCCTCAATTATCTCTTTCTTCCCAAATGTTTATCACTGTACTTCTTTTTAAAAATATTGATTTTCTCTATGGCTGACTTCTTTATAATGTTGATTTCCTCCAATGGCTGATGACCCTTGGAGATGGATTGAATTAACTAATGACTTTTAGGATATGTCATTGCTATGATTTCCCTGCCATTATACAGATATTTGCCCAGAGGACAGCTTATCCAATAAGAGGGTTAGCTTTGGGTCCTGTGTTGTTTGTTTGCTTTTTGGGGCTTTGTCCTTTCTTTGCCAGCAATGTTGTCTTATGTTATTCCTAGGCTGTCTCTCTACAATTAGGAAATAAATTTTTTACTTTTTATTTTCCAGGAATTTCTAATAATTTTCCATGTATTGTTAGAACACTTTGTTGGTTCTCGGTGCACTTTGGAGCTGTTCTTATAAAAGTACGGCCTTTCTGTAATTCTGAGGGAGGTGGTTGGGAATGATGTGTCCTCTGTCCACCATCATGATCTAAGTTTTCTTCTGTTGCCTCTTTAGCATCATTTCCACTTCCAAATAGGTGTGCGTTCTTCTTATTCATATAATACATACACATTGGGGGAAGTTAGAAAATGCAGAAAAGCAAAATGAAAAATAATAGTTTCTAAGGTCTGATATAAAAGTTAATTTCATTAATATCCAGTATGTTTAAATTTTGCAGAAAGTTGCTTTACTCATGGAATGGAATATTTGCAGCTTATTTTGGGAAAGGCTGTTGTATCACAAATGCTGGTAAAACTCTTAGAGTGTAAGCACAAGGGCTACAAGACAGTATATCACACCACACAATTGTCTCAAATATACTTACTGCATAATGAGAATCAGTTTGTCCAATGTTCAGTGAGTGGGAATGAAATATTTGGCTCAGTCATTTGTGTCTGTGAGATAGTCAATCTAATGTATTTCCAGTTTCACAACTGAAAAAAAAAACCTGACTACTCTTGCTTTTGATTTGTAAATTATCCCAACATACAGTCATAAAGTCTGATTTCTAAGTAGCATAGTTTTCTCAGTAAGCTGCATGGCTTAGACAATTAGAGGTTTATTTTCCTTACAAAATAAGAAATCTGAGGCTAGTATGAGTGATATTAGTGGCATGGACCTACCGATTTTTTTTTTATCTTTCCCTTCTGCTCCTCTTACTACACAGGCAAGTATTTAATGCTTGTAGGATATCTGGCATCACAGGTTCAGTGTCCATGTTCTGGAATATGCATCAGTCAGCTGATTTCATCCACTCCAACAAGAAAACCTGAGCCTTCCTGGAAGCTTACCAAATAGGATTTCACTAATATCTCATTGGACACTAACCATCTCATGATCTCACTTAGTCCTTTTAGATAGACATACAGCATCTTGAAGCAAAATCACGGTATTCATATGTTAAACAATAAAAGTGGGATTTGGCCAGCAGGTAGAGATGTCTGCTTTTTAGACATTTCTATTACAGTGTATGAATGTGCCAGGATCAGTATACTTACCAAGGATTGGGCAAGGCTCTTACCATGGCATTGTAGTCAGTAACTCAGTGGATCGCCACATGTGTAATGTGTAATTGAATAAACCATCACATTGGGAAGGATAAGCCTGGATAGAAATGACTTTGGTTTCTCTCATTAGCCAGGTGATACCTGTGACAACCATCCTAGGCAGTTGGATGGCCCCCAGGAGGAAAAGGAGCTGCCAGGAGTTATCAAAACAAGTGGTCCTTTGGTAAGTTATAGATGGAGACCTGGGTGCAGGGATGGACAAAGAAGCCATTCCTTCAAGACAGTCATGCAAAACTTCAAAACAATGCAACCGAACTAAGATGGCTGGACAGCTGCAGCCCTCAACACACCTTTCTCCCTTGCATCAATTTAGAGGAAGACATTCAGCAGGACATGAACCCGAGTTTAATAAAAGCCACAGATAACTACATATGCTCTATTAAAACAGATACATACCCGGAAAACCTGTGATGGCAGGCATTTTTGACAGATTTAGTTCCTTTACATTTTTCTTTTATTTTAAAAAAGTTCTCATAAGAGTGTTGGTCCCATTGAGTCCCAGGTCCACCTGGTATGGACATGGAGTCACAGGACAGCAGTAGGGGTCCCCACCTTGTCTGTTGTTTCCCCCACCCAGGGCAAGCACCAGGCCCCTGACTTCTGAGCCCACTCTTCCATCTCTTCATTGTGGGACTGCCGTGCCCCTCCCCATCCTCCTGCTTCTCCCCAGGCTTCTACTCCCCACTTACCCAGAGGAGGGCAAAGCCAGGCAAGCCTGGGAGGAAGATCAGGCTTCTGTCAATTTACAACTGGAAAAGGTGGCTTTATTTAGAGTTTGGCCTGAGGCTTTTATCACATCTGTTTTTACTTGCACATCTAAGTTATCTTTTCTCTGCTCTGTTGAAGCTTCTGTCCTCTATTTTCCCTTTAATTTTTTCATTGTCACATTCCATCCCCTGCATTCCCCTCAGGTAGAGAAAAGCAAAATGCATCCCTGTAGGTTCCTTCCTTCCTGCTGAGATGGTGCTGGGGAGAGACTTAGTTTGAAGGGCTGTGCACACGAGAAACCCAGATGTGGTTGCTCACACCTTTGGGTGTTTTCCCTCATAATTTGGAGGAGATAGTAGCTGCCTGTTTCAAAAGTTTCTCTATTTGATGAGGGTAATAGATTTTGAGGAAGAATTTACACCATTCCTAGACTATTTCTCTTTTGACCACCACGCCTGTGAACGCTGCTGTTTTAGTTATATTTTGTTGACCCTACTTGGTGTTCGAAGAGAGAGGCTTGGTCATTTGACTTAACTCTCCCATTTTATCCTAGAATATAATCCCTATTGTTTACAGAAATAATGCAGAACTCCTTTTTATATTAAAATTTCCACAATCTGTTCCCTACTAGTATGCCCAGCCTTTAGTTCCTTCGGTTGAAGGTTGAACCACACAAATCCTCTACTTTTGAAAAGAAATCAACTTTCTCTCTCTTTTTTTTTTTGGTCTATTTGTCTTTTTAGGGTCGCACCTGTGGCACTTGAAGGTTTCCAGGCTAGGGGTCCAATCGGAACTGTGGCCTCTGGCCTACGCCACAGCCACAGCAACGCCAGATCTGAGCCACATCTGCTAACCTACACCACAGCTCACGGCAATGCCGGATCCTTAACCCACTGAGTGAGGCCAGGTATCAAACCTGCGTCTTCATGGATGCTAGTCGGTTTAGGTAACCACTGAGCCACGATGGGAACTCCCAAATCAACTTTCTCTTTTAAGAATGTACTTTGAGTTTTCTAGTGGTAAAATTCTGTTCAGTCTTTTCTTATCTTTTAAAATGGGCAAAAAATGTGAATAGACCCTTCACCAGGAAGGAGATGGGGATGACAAATCATCTCATGAAAAGCGCTCAGCATCCTTAATGGTTATAGAAATGCATGTAAAGCCATGATGTCTCTGCATCCCTTGTCAAATGGCTAAAATGAAAAACACTGACCGTCTGGCCCAGGGCTAAGGATACAGAACATCTGGAACTCTCATATGTTGCTGGTAGGAATGTAAGATGGTCCATCCACTTTGGAAAATAGCTTGGTTGCTCCTTAAAATATTAAGCATATGCCTACTATATGGATAGGTAGATACCTACTATCTTGATAAAATATTAAGCATATACCTACATTCTATCCATAGATAATGTATATTCACACAAAGACTTACCCACAAATGTGTATAACATAAAAGCCCCAAAGTGGAAACAGCCCAGTTTTATCTGCAGGTAAATAGATGAACAAATGGTGATAGGTCCATACAGAGGAATAGTTCTCAGGAATAAAAATGATAAACTATTGATAATATGCAAACATGGATGATCTCAAAATAATTATGCCATGTGAAAGAAGCCAGATAAAAAGGTTCTGTTTCTATGAAATTACAGAAATTGTAAACTAACCTATAGTAAGGGAAACAGCAGTACTTGCCAGGGAGTGGTGGCCAAGGAGGAGAGGGAAGGAGGGACAGCAACTATGCTGATGGTTTTCAAAACTCATCCAAATGTATAGCTTATAACCTTGAAACGCATATAGTTTACTGTATGACAGTTTTACCTGAAGAAACCTTTAAAAACAAGTCCATATAACGTATTATGATTTCATTAATATCCAGCATGTTTATTTTATAATACAGCTACTTAGAATAAAGGAATCCTCTATTCACATATTATATGTGATTGAGTCTTGACTCTCAATCACAAATGCCACTAAATCTTGGCATTTACAAAAGGCTTACCACCCAATCTACAATCCTGACAAACTCCAAATCACCTGTGTAGCTAAAAGAAAACATTTTCCTTATGTGTAGTCTACATAAATGAATTAGTCTTTTGAGTTGCTAGTCGATTCAAAAGGCAAAGTAGTCAATCTAATTTATTTTCAATGTCTTAAGTGAAAATCAAATAGGTATACTTGTTATTGATTCATAATTCACTGTAAAATACAATCATACCATCTGTTAAAATTATCAGTTACATCTGTGTTTGCTTTATAGGAAAGAAGATCTAAGGAGCCTTGATTTAAATAAGTAGGAGTTTGTTTTAGTCACAAAGCAAGCAACTAATGATGGGTAGACCAGAGTTGGTACAGCTACAGTGCAATGCAGTACCAACCATAGCATGAACTTGTAACTTTCTCCTTTCATGCTGCCACCATAGCATGTAGATTTAATCCTTACACTTACAAGATGGTTAGCAGATGCTGGATCCTATCTCAGTATTCCCATTAGAAACATGTTCCAACTGACTATTTGTTATTAACAGAAAATCTGAGCTGTCCTGGAAATCTGTACAGTGGAATTGCTCATATTGTTCATTGACCTAATGTTGCACTCTTATATGACACTATTTGGGTTTCTTTTCTTTTCTTATTTTGGTTGCCTGTAACATTCCTTTATCAATGTGCTTTTTGTTGTTGTTTGCTTCTCTGCAATTTTTCTGAATTTTTGCATTTTGAATTTATTGCTGGAGTTGGAAGGGGAATTAATGATTCTCAGTTTGCCATTTTGACTTAAATTTCATGTGCTACACCTCGCCTTGTGTTTTATTTGTTCCTTTAAAAGAAAAAGAGTCCTCTGTTCATTTTATAAAGTGACCCTTACTGTGTATAGTGAATTTAGAAACTATGGTCAATCAAGATGAGGGACAGTTTTTTAAAAGATCAAACGTTGCATATTTTTATAAATATCAAATATATTCAATTTTGTAATGTTTCCTTCAGTAAAGAAGAGAATATTCATGTCCTAAATTTCAGTAGTGCTATTATACACTGAAACAAAAATCTCCTACTTTGTGCTTTATAGATGAAAAAACAATTTGATACTACTGCTAACTGAATTCTAACATTGCAAAAGATAGTCATAGGGTCTGTTAAAAAATGAGATCAGACAGGGTAGCTTTGTGTTTAGCTGCTTGTAATAGAAAAGTAGGAGCTTCTTTGTTCCACATATAGATGCTTCAGAGGTGTGGTCCAAGTCTGACAGGGCAATCGCATGATGCCCCATAGCACAAACCAAACCATTTTGGCCATCCACATCCTCCTCTTTGGAGCAAGATGCCTGGCAACTCCATGCTGTCAGCCAGGGTGCAGCCATGAGCATGAAACAGTGGATAGACTATTTCTTTTGGTTTAGAAAGCCTTAGCTTCTCTGGAGGCACTCTTGGTAAAATTACACTTATACCTCATTGACCATGCTTTTTTAGCTGCAAAGTGATTACTTTTAGCTGCAGAGAAGCCTGGAAATCAAGTTCTTTGGTTTAACCCCTAATTCCCTGGAACCAACCAAGAAGTTGTTAAGGAGAAGGGAGTTTGTGGCAGGCAGTAGCGGTGGCTGCCACAGCGGCTAGGGTCTGGCTGAGGGCCAGGCATTTGGGTGGCTCATGGTGATGATCCCTAAAGGGCTGGGGCAGCTGCCCATTCCCCAGCCATTGTGACTTGATACATTGCCACACATGGCTAAATAAGCACCCAGAGTGGAATGCACAGACACAAACAGGGTAGAGAGTATTTTCCTGAATAAGAATGGTACTTTCATGTCTCCATTTAGCCAGATGATGCTTCTCTCAACAGTACTACCCTGTCAGATGGGTCCCAGGATGAAGAAGGGGGTCTTGCCGTTCCCAGGAGTGGCTCCATGGTAAGTCATGGCATACCAGGATAATTGCATGTCAGGGCAAAATTGCAGGTTCAAGGTAAGAAGAAGCCATTTCTTCAAAACCAATGAGGAAAAACTTGAAGTAACATGGCAAGGAAACCACAGCTACCAGTAGACCCACCAACCTCGTAACAATTAGGACGAAGGAAACTTAAAACTGAAGAATGAACAGAGCTGAGTTTAAAAGAGGACTTGATAAATTAATACTGACATGGCCAGAAACCAAGGGCTGTGCTTTAGGAGCATCAGACGTGGAGGAATTTGTTAACTTGTTAACTGGTTAACTTCTCTTGGTGGCGTTCATACAGATGATCTGTCCTAACTCTGCCGTCTTAACTCATAGTCCTTCTTCCTGCAGGATAGGTTAAAGTGTCCTTATCCTGATAAGGAAGACTTTCCACTGTTGCCTCTATATCCAGCCTTGGATCTCAGGACTCAGCCATCCAGACCTTCCACTGCACTTGGCCTTGAGTAATAGAACTTCTGCTTTACTTTGCCTGAAACTCTGGTCTTGCCCCTCCCCGCACCTCCCCTGGGAATCCCCATTGGTGTCCCTGTACAGGAGCCCTGGTCGGGGTGATGGAATGGACCAGATAAAAATGAGAGAGAGAGAGAGAGAGACCCTGTTAGGTGAGGTAGTGGTTCTCCACTGGCAAGTTGATGGGAGGCAATAGACAGCAGTTCAGAGGGGCAGAGGGAGGGGGCCCGTTCAGCATTCCCCTGGACAGCAGTTTCTCATCTGTGATCCAGTCTGATCCACAGGGTGTTTGACATTCACATGCACAGCACACTCCCAGGTACCCCCATTGTTCAGGGGATGATGTTATTAGCCCCATGTGAATGAGCTAATGTGAGTGCCTTTTGTCAACAGCACTGCAGGTTGTAACACAGATACTCTAAGGTTTACCTACAATTTCTGACCTACTGGCTTGGAATTCAGCTGTTTCTTTCCTATTTAAGGCCACCCATTAGAATGCAAATGAATGATAACAGCTCCATTTTAGAACTAATCTCTTGTTCACCCCACTTATTGATGAAAACAAAGTAAGTCATTCACAAACTTTGGCACTCCTAGAAACTGACAGTAGACCTTATAGGGTCTCCTAGAAACTGACAGTAGATCTTATAGGGTCATGTTGTACCTCAGTGACTGGGGCCTCTAGTTTTAAGTAAGGCCTTGCCCAGAATCTTTCATTTTCAGTCTCAGCCAGTGGTACCCAAGCACCAAAGACACAGCCCTAAGTGTTGGCCTCAACTTTACCTGTCCCTTCCTGCTACATGATCTTGTACATCGTTCTCGAGTACTTCTACTCTCTTTTCCTGCAGCCACATCTTTAGTACAGAAATTCATCATCTTTCAGTGTTACTGAAGCAGTCGCCCAAGTGAGCTCCTGGACTTGAGCTTCTGCCACCATCTCATTGTTCGTGCAGATGTAAGACATCCTCTGAGATGCAGGTCTTGCCTCCTCCCTACAGTGGTCCCCACGCTTTCTGGTTAATGTGAAAGCTGCTGAGGTAGCATGACCCCTCATCTGCTCCTCTCGCTGGCTTCACCTTTTCTATAAGCCAACAAGAAAGTATCACAACTACGAGAAGTAAATTTCTTTTATTAAAAAAAAAAAATCTTGTTAGGACTCCACTAAGCATTTCATGAATTTAAAAATTAAGCCTAGGGAGAGACTTCACATTATTTAAAGTACTGAATTTTCCCATTGGGAAACAGTAATTATGTCTTCCCATTTATTTGTGTCTTCTATCCTTAATAAAATTTCATAATTTCCTTTCTTACATATTTTTTTCTTACACATTTTTTTCATTGGTTAATTACTAGGAACTTAATAGTTTTCACTTTTTTTTTTTTTTTTTTTTTTTTTGGTCTTTTTGCCATTTCTAGGGCCGCACTTGCGGCATGTGGAGATTCCCAGGCTAGGGGTCGAATTGGAGCTGTAGCCACCAGCCTACGCCACAGCCATAGCAACTCGAGATCCGAGCCGAGTCCCGTGACCTACACCACAGCTCACAGCAACTCCGGATCCTTAACCCACTGAGCAAGGCCCAGGGATCGAACCCGCAACCTCATGGTTCCTAGTCGGATTCGTTAACCACTGAGCCACAATGGGAACTCCTTCACTGGTATTTTAAATGATAAGGGTTTTTCATGATGTTTTCTGGTAGGTTTATGTGGCTATATAAGGAAAATATTTTTGTTTCTCACAAAATATCTGTTATACCTTCCTTTCTGAAAATTTCTTTTTTATTTCTGAGAATTTTTCATTTGATTTTATATTTTGTGCAGAAATCATCTGAGATGCTTTAAAATGTAGTTGGCTCTCCTTACCTGCAGGTTCTGCATCCATGGATTCAACCAACTGATTGAAAATACTCTAGAAAAAAAGAGAGTCCAGAAAGTTGCAAAAAGCAAAACTTGAATTTGTTGTGCACTACCAGCTATTTAAGTAACAATTTATATTGTATTAGCTATTTTAAGTAATCTAGAAATGATCTTAAATGTACAGAAGAAGGTGCATAGAGGGAGTTTCCTTCTCGGCTCAGTGGTTAACGAACCTGACTAGGATCCATGAGGATGCGGGTTCACTCCCTGGCCTTGCTCAGTGGGTTAAGGAACCAGCATTGCCATGAGCTGTGGTGTAGGTCGCAGATGTGGCTCGGATTCCTTGTTGCTGTGGCTGCAGTGTAGGCCATCAGCTGTAGCTCTGATTCAGTCCCTAGCCTGGACACTTCCATATGCCAAGGGTGAGGCCCTAAAAAGACAAAAAGAAAAAAAAAGAAAAAAGAGAAAGGAAGAAAGTGCACAGGTTATATGCAAATACCACACCCTTTTTATAAGGGGAGCTTGAGCATTCATGGATTCTGGTATCCTTGGGGGTTCTGGAAACAATCCTTCATGAATAGCGAGAAATAACTATAGTTATTCATCTTATATACTTATCTTACTGGACTGACTATAATAACTTGTAACATTGAATAATAATTCTGGGGGGGCCTTTGATACATTTTTTATTTTCTCATGAATTCATCTAAATTCCTTTATTAAGTAGAATATTTGTTCTGGGTTTTTGAGCTTTGTAATTGCTTTTATCAGGAATAGAGGTTGAATTATATCAAATGATTGTTCATCATCTATTAAAATGAATATATTGGATTTCTTCTTTAAAAGGCAATTACTTTAGGAAATTACACTGATAGATTTTTCTAATGTTGAACTATAATTTCATTGCCTAGTTAAACCCTATTTGTGTTATATTATTATTCTTTTCATACACTACTGAATATGATTCAGTACTATTTTAGTATTTTTAACCACTTTTCTAATAAGTGGGGTTAACTTACATATAATTTTTGTTGTTACCAGAATTATGCTAATCTTAGTACAAGCATGTTGAGAATTTTGAATCTTTTTCAGTATTTTGGAGCTATTTATTAAACTTTGGTATAAATATATAATCTAGAACAGCTGTTATATGTAGTTTATGCCAAGGCCTGGCATGATTGTGGACATAATGCTTTGATTAAATTTTTTTTTTTTTTTTGCCTTTTGTCTTTGCAGGGCCGCACCCGCAGCATATGGAGGTTCCCAGGCTAGGGGTCTAATTGGAGCTGTAGCCGCCAGCCTACGCCAGAGCCACAGCAACGCGGGATCCGAGCCACGTCCGCAGCCTACACCACAGCTCACGGCAACACCGGATCCTTAACCCACTGAGCAAGGTCAGGGATTGAATCCGCAACCTCATGGTTCCTAGTTGGATTTGTTTCCACTGCACCACGACGGGAACTCCCTGATTAATTTTTCGATGGATATAGTTTAGGGTTATATTTCTTTCAATCCCAACTTGTATGGATTTTGGTAATGTATATTTATTTTAGTAAAACATTCAGTTCATGTAGTGTTTCAATATATGTTGATGGGTGTGTGTGTCTGTGTCCACACACACATACGTATAAATAGATATATACATTTATCTCATGTATAATTTTAAAATTTTCTCTGAAAGTAGTTATTACTCCTTTTTTTGTTTTGGGGGCTTTTTATTTTGAATTTTTTTTCTTTTTAGGGTGGCACCTGAGGCATATGGAAGTTCTCAGGCTAGGGGTCAAATTGGAGCTGCAGCTGCAGACTTACACCACAACCATAGCAACCCAGGATCTGAGCCACGCCTGAGACCTATGCTGCAGCTTGTAGCAATGTCAGATCCTTAACCCACTGAGCAAGGGATCCAACCTGCATCCTCACAGACACTATTTTGGGTTCTTAACCCACCGATCCACAACAGGAACTCCAAAATTAGTTCTTAACAGTGGATTGTCTTTGAATAATGTTCCATAAATGTTATGCTCGTCTCCTCATTATAAATAGCTAAAGTACAAGGATCACAATTTAAATTTCTGCTTCCCCCAGAAAAGTCCCAGAATAATTTACATTACAAAGAGCAGGCCCTCCTTCTATACTACAGGCTGTCTGGAGGCCAGACAGCAGATGGCACTTCTCCACTTTACAGATTACGAAATTGACATTTAGTTAAATTCAAGCTTCCTAAACCATCAGCTTCAAAGCCTATATGAATGTCTCTCAATTTTTAGGAGTATTCTCCACCATACCTGAGTTATTTCAAAGTTTGATACAGCACTTAAGGAAACCACTGAGAAGTGTTCCACATTTTTTAAGGATTTTAGTGTATGAGTAGTCTTTATTCTGTAGTGTTAATGAGGCACCAATTACATAGCTGGGCATCTGTGTTTTAGTAAATGGCTATATAGTCACATTCTGTTTACTCAATAAGATATGTCATCTCCTTTGGAATAAAATAGGAAAAAGCACAAAGCTCAGCACTCAAGATTCCCTTGTGCAATTTGTAGAAATGATAAAGGATCTCTCATGAATCGGGTGTTCAGTTCGTATTGCTAAATAAATATGAGACTAAAAGAAATAATATCAGGCTCTGGGGGAAGAAAAGAACAGACGTGTGAAAAGCATATAAAAGGTTCTGGATGGAATAGCAGATTTTCACCTTCACACATACTCACAGATGAGAACTTCCACATTAAACTTTATATCGGTAGAAATGGTAGGATTTGTGTGTCAAGTTTTCACTAGTACCCATCCAGCCTGAATAGTAACACCGAGCTCTACCAAGACAGACCCTCAGCTTCTGATTTCTGATCAGGCGGGTATAATGCTTTGGTGGGATTTCAGTGAAGAAAGCAGCAAATTAGTTAAGAGAAGGAACTGAACTAGAGAACATCCCTAACTTTTTGGTAGTTATTATCACTCCGTATTCCGTAGTGAAGAAATTAGCATATTAGTGTATTCATAGCAGCTAATCTTCGTGCGGTACTTCTGTGCACCTGATATTGTTCCATGTGATTTATAGTCACTTCAGATCCATAATAACTCATTGAAATACGTTCTGCTATCATCTTCATTTTACAGATCAAGAAACTAAGCATTAGGGAGTTCTGTAACTTGCTTGAAGTCACAAAGGGGTAGAGCCAGGTTGAGATTCCAAGCAGTCTCACTCCAGCATCCCTCTTATTAATCATCCACCTAAGTCATGACCTAGAATTTGTGACCAAAATGTGTGCCCAGCTGCATCAAGAATAGCAAATACTGTAATTGTCAAGGTATGTGACATCAAAGATTGTCATTTCTAGGGAGTTCCCACTGTGGCTCAGCAGTAACAAACCGGACTAGTTTTCATGAGGATTCAGGTTCGATCCCTGGACTCACTCAGTGGGTTAAGGATCTGGTGTTGCCGTGAGCTGCAATGTAGATCACAGATGTGACTCAGCTCTGGTGTTGCTGTGGCTGCAATGTAGGCTGGTAATTGCAGCTCCAATTTGGCCCCTAGCCTGAGAACCTCCATATACCTTGGGTGCAGCCCTGAAAAAACAAACAGACAAACAAACAAAACGGTTGTCATTTCTACGTGTTAGGAAATGTGTGACAACAAACACTTAAGAAGATATGGTTATTTTGATTTAATTAACTGTATGAGCTGTACAGGTCTGAACAGAGTGAGAAAACAAAGGAAATCAGATGCAAGCCCTTATGGAATCAAGACTTGCTTTATGTGAGAAGAATTCTAGTAAACTGCAGAAAATGCATCAGGTCGAAACATAAGGTTGAATGTATCTATGGTAAAATGTTCTGTGCTCACCTTCCCTTGTTTCACAGTCTATCCTTGAGACTATTCCAGATGTGCCGGTTCATTCCAACGGGTCAGCGGAACCTGGGCAGTCCGTGCAGAATGCGGTGAGCGGTGAGTGAGACAACCTCCTACACGAGCTGTGGCTTCTTGCTTTTGTGCTGGTACTCAACTCAGTGAGCAGCGAATTTCTAAAAGCCAAATGTCAAGATATTTTCTCCTCTTTTTGATTATCTTACCCCAGGCCTCTTCTCCCAGCCCTCTCCAGACACCCCATTCTGTCACAGAAGAAATTGATTGAGCCAAATTGGAAGCAGAATCATTCCCACCTTAACCACTGCCCTGTCATTTAGAAACCAGTCCCGTAGGTGGTGTCTTTGATTTGGGGCCTCTTTCACAAGTCACCTGGGGCTGCTTCCCTGTGGCAGGCAGGCCAAGAAGCAGACCACTGCCAAGAACCTCTAACTGTGCTCAAGTGTGTGCAGCTTGTAATGCCCAAAGTCATCAGTTTTTAACTGGGCCTCTTCCACTTGAAAGTTGGGTGCTCTGCATGGGCTCAATATGAAATCGCAAATTCTCCTTGTAAGAAATAGGCCTCTTTAGGCCACACTTTTTTTTTTTTTTTTTGGTCTTTTAGGGCCACACCCATGTCATTTGGAGGTTCCCAGGCTAGGGGTCTAATCGGAGCCATAGCTGCCAGCCTACGCCACAGTCACAGCAACGCAGGATCCGAGCCACGTTTGCGACATATGCCTACACCGCAGCTCCCAGCAACGCCAGATCCCTAATGCACTGAGCAAGGCCAGGGATCGAACCCGAGTTCTAATGGTTCCCAGTTGGATTTGTTAACCACTGAGCCATAACAGGAACTTCCAGGCCACACTTTTGTGATTCCTTGAAGTTTTCTCTAAACATACACCTCTCTCTCATGTACAGCAGAGCCCCATATTTTCAGCATTAGCTTCAAAATTCAAATAAGCTGGGGCGATGAAAATATTCTAAAATTGATTGACGGTTGCACGACTCTTGCAAAAAAGTGAAAAACTGTTGCAAAATGTGCATCATCTGAGATCAGATAGTCACTATGAAACCGTAAGGATTAGGATCAATTTACGTGAACAAACCTAATAGTGAAGTCCAAACTGAATTTGAACCAATCTTAAGAGGCACAATTCCACAGTTTGGGAAGAAACCCAAGAGAAGTGAAAGTAGGCAGGAATTCATAGTGAGGCCCCTACCCTTTTCCCTCTGCCTTAAGCTGCTGCTTCCCAGTAGGAGCAGCATTGTGTCTGGAGGGCTTATGATGCTTTTAGTATCATAAGAATATATAGACGTATTCCATTTTGGACTCTCACCTGATAATCTTCAGTGCTTTTCATGAGACGCAAACACCAAAAATGAAAACCTTCAGACTAAATAGAAAGTTTGTTTGGATAATGATTATAGAAGTTTGTTCATCCGGAAGTCTGATGACACTACATTAATTGTTCAGCTGAAAGCAGCCTGGATAAGTCTAATGCTTTTCCTGGGCTGTAAGCATTCTAACGTGCTTATGCATTAACGTCTAAGTATTTTTTGCTTATTTTACAGTAACTGGTATTGATTGGTTCAATGGCATATTAACCATTCTACATCCTTCGTTCCTTAGATGATGACTATCTGGAGAAGAACATTCCATCTGAAGCCGAAGAGCTCTCCTTTGAAGTATCTTATTCAGAAATGGTTACAGAGGCTCCAAAAAGAAATAAATTTAAGAAGTCAGATTTTAAGAAAGAGGACTATGTTTTACCTGTAAGTAAAACCCTTCATGATTATTCCACTAGCGTCCTCTGACTTCTCGGGGGGACAAACTAGAATTTTTAGAAAAAAAATTTCTCTGTGTGTGCACAGGCATGGGGTGAGGCCAGACATCAGTGCTGCATCACTTTGGGGACACCATTTGTTGTGCAGTGCACAGCCTGCCCAGCTGTACCTGGCAGCCCTGGGTTGAGGAAGCATTGCAAGGGTATATGCTTGAATACTGTTTTATAGATGAAATAGGATTTCCACTTGGATTGTGTGCTTTCATGCACTTTATATCCTTACTTTATTTACAGGTTGATGCCAGTTCTAACTGTATACCTACTGGTGCCTTCAGAAGCCACCTTTCAGGATGGGGTACTGCAGAAAGTCACAGTCATAACACAAAGTGAGAGCGTTTAGGACAGACACTAAAATTTCCTCACAAATCCAATAATTTGTAATGGTATTATGAAATGGGAAAGTAGACTTGCATACTTCATTATCCTGAAAGCCTCATTCTATGTATCCAGGATATTATATCCTCAAAACCCAATACAAGAAATATGTCACACAGATCTGTTTGCTACTCATGAAATGCGTTTGCGAAGAGCTTGTGATGTGGAGTCCTGAATATTCTGTGCTGATCAGGGCTGGAAGCATGAAGAGCAGGGCTCAGGCAGTTTCGAAACTACAGGAATGAGTCATCTAGAGTTGGGCAGAGTCTTTGTCCCCAGGCATCCTGAACCATTCCTAGACAGACCCCCCTGAAGAAGAGGAAGAGGACAGGGCAAGAAGTGTATGACTCGCCGAGCCCCTTCCATGGGCCTGACACTGCATTTGCTATTCTAGTTGTCAGTGGCCTAGTGATTGCTCCCATTTCACAGCTGAGGAAACTGACTCCCAAACAAGCTAAGTAACTTATCCAAATCCCTACAGCTAGTAGGAGACAGAACCAGTATTTAAACTTCCAGGGGTCTATTTTCAAAGCCCCTCCTGGTCTCTGCTTAGCCTCTATGTTGGAGGGCACAGTGGCATTCTGGGGCAAAAGAGAGACTCCCCTGGGACTCTGGTTTTGGGGGGAGGGGTCCCTCTGAATCTTTGGAGGTAATTGCCCAAGAGAGAATGCTGGCCCCCTGTCTCTACATCCAAGCTGTCTGTCTCCTCCTGAGTTTGGGCTCGCCTGGGGCACAGGCAGCCTTCCATCCAAAACTCTCCTTAGGGTTTAGCACATAGTAATTGCTCAATAGTGATTCCACTTCCTGTTTATATTGTTGCTGTTATGTGTTATTGTCATTTGGGGCCTTGGTCTCAGAAAAAAGATAAAATAGGAGTTCCCATCGTGGTTCAGTGGAAACGAATCTGACTAGCATCTATGGGGACGCAGGTTAGATTTCTGGCCTTGCTCAGTGGGTTAAGGATCCAGCATTGCCATGAGCTGTGGTGTAGGTCACAGATGCAGCTCAGATCTGGCGTTACTGTGGCTGTGGCTGTGCCATTGGCCATCAGCTACAGCTCTGATTCGACCCCTCATCTGGGAACCTCCATATGCCATGGGTGCAGCACTAAAAAAAAAAAAAAAAAAAAAAAAAAAGACGAAAAAAATTTTTAAAAAAGATAAAATAACTAAGTGTTTGATAGCACAAGATATGCCCCAGACCACATCCTGTGTTTTGTTTTGCCTTTAAATACTTGGAATTTCAAAAAACAGTTGTTGAATGGATGTATGAATTGGTAGATGGTTAAAAAACCCCAAGGAAGCTCTGATTTATGGAACTCCTGTGGAGAATGTCTACCTAAAACTTTGTAATTTAAATAACGATGGGATATTTCCACTTTAGCATATTTTTTCTTTTTACGGTTGCACCTATGGCATATGAAAGTTACTGGGCTAGGGGTTGAATCAGAGCTGCAGCTGCCCGCCTCTGCCACGCCACATCTGCAGCCTACACAGCAGCTTGTGGCAATTCTGGATCCTTGACCCAGGGAGCGAGAGAGCAAGGCAAGGGATCGAACCCACATCCTCATGGACATTAGGTTGGGTTCTTAAGCTTCTGAGCCACAGTAGGAACTCCTAGCATATTTTCTCAATACCAGGTTTTCTGAGAGTGAAGTATTTGTTATATATTTTATATACCTACTTATATATAAAACTTGTGTTATATTTATTATATAAATATACATTGTACTTATTGTATAGTACATTTTGTGATTATTATTTACATGTAATATTTATTATTACTTATTTTTTACATAGGAACAATCTCTTGTTCTTCAAGGTCTTACTTCTTAGTGTTCACAATATTTTGGACTGTTGAAGAGTTTTTTGTTATTGTTTGAGTGTATTTTGTTTCCTAGCATGGAAATGGAGATTTTTAACAATATCATCATCTTCAAAATGATAGTAGGATTATTTGGTACTTTATATATTCTTTTTAAGAATATTTTCAATTCTCTCAATTTTATTTTTAAGTTATAATAGCTACTGTCTCAGCAAGCACATGCCATTAGTTTCAACTGGGAAATCACAGTCTTTTAAAGTATAAATGATGATTTAAAGGTTGATGATACAAGAAAAAAGTCAAAATCTCTCTTGGGGATCCTAGACTGGGTGCTCTGTGTGCATGTGTCATGTGCTGCCCGTGGTACACGTGTTCCATGCGATGCCTGAGATGTGAGCTATTAACAACATAGGATGTTCCTTAGAAGAAAGTAGTTTTCACAGCTGTGATGGCGATGTTATGGTATACATCACACCACTGTTTGGTTCTAATTAGTGTAGCAGTAATCTGCCAATGTTCTAAAAGTCATATTCCTAATCTTTCTATGTATAGCATGCTCCTTAGAGATTTTTTTTTTTTTTTCGCAAGTAGCACGTCTTGCTGTGCAGATTTAGATGGTCCGGGTGGCATTGGAGCAAAGGTATAATAATTTTCCTTTGCCATAAAAATAAAAATTCTCAATTTGATTTTTAGAAATTTATTGTTCAGAAAACCAGATTTGGCCTCACTGAAGCAGGAGATCTGTCCGCTGAAGACATGAAGAAAATCCGCCATCTCTCTCTGATTGAATTGACGGCCTTTTTTGATGCCTTTCGAATTCAACTGAAAAGAAACAAAACAGAGAAAGTAAAAGGACGAGGTATTAAGACTTCTTTTGATTTTAGCACTTTGACACATTGGAATAAGAGTGCTTTTCTGATTCTTTTTTCTTTCTTGACTATTTTACAATGAAGACAGCGGGATTTTTGGAGTCCCTCTTACAGTCCTACTGGACAATGACCGAAGGAAAGACTCTGGAGTGAAAGTTCCTCTTGTGTTACAAAAAGTGAGTAGATTGTAAATGAAGGGGAGTTTAATAGAGGGCATACTTGCAGTTTGCTAGTTGTAAACCCACTGATGAATTTTCCTTTAGATTTCAAGACACTAAATCCCTATTAGGACTTGGGCCTTGGTGATTTTCAGCTTTCTTCTATGTGTCCACGTGACACCCACAAGTGCTTGGATCAGTTTGCTTTGCTCTGCAGTTCTGGAACCTGTCGCTCTGCCCCACCATAAGGCATCAGGTGATAGGCACAGATGCTCTGTCACATGGCTTCCTTCACGGTTCTATTTCTTTGAATACTTTTAAAATGTTATTTGTGTGTGTGTATGTGTTTTGTGTGTGTATTTGATTATTCCGTTTGGGATAAAAGATGACCGTTGATTATGGGCAGTCCATTTGCTAATCATACAAGTATTTGCTGAGATACATCACAGGTTGAGTGTTTAGAGATGTGTATGTGGAATTGTTGAAATGAGTTTTCCCAACAAAGCTAAATAAGGTCCAAAAATCACCTTATTCTTGTGGTGTTTCACATGACTGGGAGATACGATACATTTAGATAGAGAAGAATTTTGCTTTGGGAAGTTTTTGAAAATGATATTATCTGAACTAACATATGCTATTATCTCTGTGGCCATCATTGGTGAATGGCTCATTTGCTCTTAAATCGTGGGTTGTGTTTTTGCTTTTGCTTTTGTTTTGCCACGGCATGCAGCAGCTTGACATGGGATCTCAGTGCCCAGATCAGGGATCGAACCCAGGCCATGAGTGGTGAGAGCACTGAGTTCTAACCACTAGACCTCTAGACCACCAGGGAACTACCTAAGCCATCAATTTACACTGGTTTACGTAACTGTGCATCGATTCAACAGTGACATCAGTGGCACAATTAAAATGCCAAGCCTTAAACACAGATCTTGTTGAATTTTAAACTGAGTGTTTTGAGGGTATTTTGGACTGTGCCTGCCATGTACAGAAGTTCCTGGGCCAGGGACCCAACCAGTGCCACAAGCAGTGAACAGAGCTACAGCAGTGACAGTGCCAGGTCCTTAACCCTCCAGGCCACCAGGGAACTCCTAAACTTAGGGTTTTTCTGTTTTTGTTTTTTTTTTTCCTCTGCCACAGCCACGGCAACACTGGATCCGACTCACATCTGTGACCTATGCAGCAGCTCATGGGAACACCTTAACCCACTGAGTGAGGCCAGGAATCAGACCTGCATCCTCACTGATGCTATGTAGGTTCTTAACCTGCTGAGCCACAATGAGAACGCCTCTAAACTGAGTTTTTTAATGATATGTGAAAATACTGAGGAAGCATACTTTATTCACAGTAACATTTTGACATCCCTTTGCTGTCTTCCAAAATTTGCCACCAGTACCTCAAACTGATCTACTCCTCAAGTCAGGTGATGGATTGGCTGCCAGTGGGAGCAGGGGATGCCAGCAACAGTGGGCATGCAGGGCTGGGGGGGCGCCTCCCCTGCCCTGGGCCACGCCGGGACATCTGTCTCTGTCGTGTCTGGTCAGCACTGAGCATCCCCGGGAGTAGGCGCTGTCATCTCCCCTCTCCTGGTGAGGCAGCTGAGGCATCGTAGGGGAGACACCTTACTCAGGAACACACAGCCAGTGAAAGGTGGATGCAGGAAGGATATACGGGTCCAAGGCCAAGTCCATGGTGACTCTAAGATTTCCTTCCCTTCCTTGAATTGGAACCAGAATTATGCCCTTTGTCCTCTAGGGAAAGGACAGAGTTTGAAGAAAATGAATCCACAAAACTTAAGACTGAGAAGATTCAACACCTGACATTGTTACGCAGGTGCAGAAACCTAGCACAAGGCAGAGAGGCACAGTAGATGCCAGTGAGACTGCACCTGGCCTTGTCTCATATTAGTCCCCAGTAGGTGCCCGCTCGCCCCTGCTAAGCCCCAGCTTCTCTTTCAAGGCACTTGGAGCACTGCTCTTCTGGTCCTGCGTTAGAGACTTCTCTTGTGCACATGCCTCTTCCTCCTGAGCACCTGTTTTCCTTTATCCCTGTAGGAACTGCCTTAGTTCCTGGCAGGGAAAGAGCAGAGACTCTGGATCGTGCCTTTGCTGTGTGAACAGGCAGGTCACTTATCCTTCCTGTGCCTCAGTCTCCTCCGCAGTGGAATGGGGAGCCGACTGGTACCCACCCTGTAGGATTCCTGTGGGTTAGTGTGTGTGAGTGCTGAGGATATCATCTGACACGCAGTCAGTGCACCGTCGATGCTAATGTTTATTATTATTTAATACAAAACCACCATTGTTACCATGAGAGCGCCTGAGAGCTCTGAGCCTTTACAGTTTCTGATTCCTTGGTCAGATTTCCTAGAATCCCTACAGTTACTTAGCCAGAGTAGTACAACCAATGGTAGTAGATTTGGGATCTTTTTGTCCTGGTCAACCTGCAGAGATACAGTAATCAGATCATAAGACAGTTAAGTGGCAGCATACATTGCTGGTTAATAGCACAAGCTTGAGAGAGCCAGTGCCATTACTTTTGAGGTCGATCCTGAGAAGGTGAAAAACAGCTCTAAGTCTCCATCTCCTTATTTGCAAATTGAGGCTAACTTTGACCTCGCGGGAGTGTGTGAACCTTTAACAAGGCGTTCGAGTCCCAGGCGTGTATATATGTTGGTAATTTATCAGTTGTCTTCATCACCATTACTGTTTCGGATGTTTCTAATCATACGGAGATATTTATTTGTGTCATGTTTCTTTGCTTTCTAGTTCTTTGAGAAAGTTGAGGAATCGGGTCTGGAATCTGAAGGAATTTTTCGACTTTCAGGATGTACTGCCAAAGTCAAGGTACGGGACATTTTTCTCTCCTAGTGAGAGACCTCAGCAAGTTAGACCCGGTCCACACCAGCACCTGGTGTCTACTTGTTTGTTGTTACTGTTGATACTATTGCCTGATCCTGTCAAGCATTCCTCAATGCTTATGATCAAATGTTCCATGATCCTGAGTTGTGTATCTCTTTAAATTAAAACAACAATAAAAAAAAAAAACCAACAAAAACAATGAAACCACACATCAATGCACCATCAAAAACTGCTGCTTGTCTTTAATTTGGAAAAGTTGAAAGGTTCCATCTCTGGTTTGGGGGGAAAATACTTGCGTTTTTTGCCTCCCTCTCAGTCATGGAGTTCACTAAGCCAGTATTAGACGAGCTCTGATTTCCATTATCGATTGCTTAAACTTAGAAACATTCTTTGGCTTTCTTTGTAATGAAAGTCTTTATATAAGAGTTTGTAGGAATGGCTGTAACCACTAAAATACTCGCTCAGCAGTTCTAAAACCCAATTCCATTTAAGGCAATGTCAGTTTCTCCATGTAAAACCACCCGTGCAATGTGAATTCTTTTCCTTTCTTACTTCTACATGATGGCAGACTCCAGTACAGCTAAGGAAAGGATCATTTGTAAAGAAAAGCTTGCCTCCTAAATTTCCAGTAGGATCCCCCACTTTGTCTGCCGGGGGTGGGTGGCCCACAGCATGAAGAGTCCACCCCTGCCTGGGTCACTCCCTGCTGGGTGCACGTGGAGACATGAGCAGATTTAAGTAATAAATCCTTGAGAAGAAAACCTCAGGGGGAGGGAAGAGTGGACCTGGCTGTGTTTAGAACTGGGAAGCCACCGTGTAGGGGCCAAAAAGTACCTCTTCACTAATTCCTTTTGACACCTGTTCAGGAAATTCTATTCGTTTCAGAAGTCTCAGAGTTGTTACAGAGAAGTATGTTGAGATTTTTTTCAAAGCGGAATCTGAGAATAAACAGGCTGTGTCTATCGGAAGCTGCAGAAGCAGGTGCTGGGACAGAGTTAGGAGTGGAAAAGGCTTACTGGGGGATGGAGGGGAGGAGGCGGGCTTGGGCAGGCTGAGCCTCATGGGGCCAAGTGCTGGCCAGCCCCCCACGCTGCGCTCACGGCCCGGGGGCTGCCTGAGGGGAGGGGCCCAAGGCCATCAGAAGGTGCAGAAGCTGGGGGGAAGGATGGTCAGCCGTCTGGATATTTTGCAGACACTTGGCTGATTCTTATTTGAAGGGAGACCTGACAGGGCCCACACTTGGCCAGTGACAGGGGTCAGCACATCTGGGGGAGTTGTGACTTCCTGGGAGTAGAGATTGTTCAATTCCAGCACAAGTTCATTTGGAAGCCAGGAAAATTCCAAATTCCTAGTGGCTCCGTGAAGTTTCTACTATCTAAATGGGATCTGCTTTTTGTGTCAGGTGCTCACAGGTATGGTTTTTACATATACTTCTAAACAAGTGTGTCCTGAATCCGAGGACGAACGCTATCACTAGTTTAGGTTACGTTTTTGGTTTTATCTATAGAGTCAGAGAACCAAAATGAAGTCAGAGAAGTGACTTTCCCAAACAATTAGACTCTATCCCTCTAAACCTCCCTCCATAATGGGGAAGCTGCATTCATGCATATTCTCACTGACTCTTACTGTGTGTGGGGGGGTGTGTGTGAGAGAAAGAGAGAGAGACAGAGACAGAGGGGGCAGAAAGCATAGTGGATATGATTTAAAATTGTACTTTTGAAAATACTCAAAAGGAGAAAACATCACACAACATTTCTTGTGGGTATGAAGTTGAACATCATAGCACATGTTGCTTTTCTTTAGCTAATCATTGACTGTAAAATACTTACCAAAGGCCAATAATTCCTTTAACGTGTTCTCATAGGCACTTGCATTCCCGAAGCACATTTAGGTCAGAAGTCCCTCATGGCCCTTCATCACTCTTATGTAGTTTCAGCCTATTTATTCCATCTCTTGTTTGTCCAAAAAATGTAATCCAGATGTTTTCTTGGTTTGAGCTCCAGGAAAGCTGATGTGAAAGACCTCTGAGCCAGTGAACAGAAACGGGGGAATATTGCAGTTGGAAAGGCACTGTAACTTGATATATTAAAGGGCTCTTTATTTTCCTCCTTTGTTCAGACTTTTAACTTGTAAAAAATTTTTTTCATCTGTTAGGCTATTTTTTTTCCTAGGAATGTGCTTGGGAAGAGAACGTTAAAACTCCATTGTAATTACCCTCACATTGTGCCCGGTGGATGATGCCCACACTCAGGTGTCAACCTGGGTTGTGCTCTCAAGGCCCGGTTAGACACCGGGGGAAGCAGCCTTGAGGGCACTGCCCATTTTACCACAGCAGGCACATGGCTGCCCAGCCCATTCCTCTAGTGAGGCTGCCTTGGCTCATTTGGAACCCATTTAATGCTATGGTGTGTCCAGTGATTTTCCTTTCTAAAAATGACAGAAATTTGAGCCAAACACTGGGGAATGTACTTTATGAAGAAGGCAGACTGGTTGGACACACAGGGTTTTCTCTTTCAACTTGTTGCAAGTACTCAGAGGTGGCTGTAAATGTTTATAATGATGCTACCTGGTCTGCTGCTCTCCTTCCCAAACTGGTTTTTAGCTGAAGGCAGGTCATTTGCATTTTTATAAAATTACCTCCAAAGTGGAAGCAGGTTGGATGTTTTCTGAGGCTTAAGGACCAGGTCCTGACCCTTGCCTAGTGTCTCATTGACCTTGGGTGAAGCCTGGCCTCTTTAACCTCTCTACGCTCCCCGGCTCTTGCAGGGAAAACCACCCCAGGTCAGGTGGCTTCATCTTTAAGGCATCTTTAGGGCACCGTAGAAACATCAGCTTGCTCCTTCATCTACTGCCCTCCTGTCCAAACCAAGGAGGACACTCTTCCTCTCTGCTTTGTCTCACACTGGTCATCCAGATGGGACAGTGTGATGTCATTACCCAAATAGCCACAGCACACATGAGAATCTCTCATAGTAATAACGTTGGAGGTGGTAACAGACCCAGAGGAGCGGAAGGTAACAGAGGTGCAGCGTTTACTGAGCTCTCTGTGTGGCAGGACCCGCCCCCGAGCTTCACATTATATTGTCCGATTCAGGCTCTATAAGGTCCTTTTAATATTCCTATTGTGCAGTGAGAACCTTCCCAGGCCATACAACCCGGCAGATGTGGAACTGGGATAAATACCTGAAGAATCTGGTTGTAGAGCCTGCCCTGGTGCTGTGCTGCGTCTCAGATGACAGGGGAGCCTGGGCAGGTTAGAATGACAATCACCTAGTGTCTCAGACAGCTTCCTGTGGCACAAGCCTGTGAGAAGTGGATTTGGATTATTCTGCTTCTGCCGGTGCTCCCTGCCCACTTGGAAAACAATTTCCCCTTTGCTTTATGGCAGGCAGGGTATCAGAGAGTAGATGGAAATCATTTGCTCCTCCCCCTCTATTTCCTGTTAACAACACCTCCACCTGCCCATTACTCCAGCTAGCAGTGGGCTTTTACGTCTCCCTCAGAGCCTCATATTCAGCCCATCACTGATCCTTGAGAATTTTCCCTCCCAGGCATTTCTTAAATGCCACCTCTTCTGTCCATCCCACAATTGCCTCTCCAGGATTAGTCCTCAATTGTCTGACACCAGAAATGGTGCCATAGCCAATAACTACTTTGGGTGCCTTTAGCCTGCTCCCCAACCACAGTTCCACTGGCTGTCAGAAAAGATGCCTTACCTTGTCCTTCTCTAGCTTGGAACTTTCCATGTTGCCTCTGTGCCCACAGTGTGCAGTCCTGTCCGCTTAGAATGGGCTCTGGTCTGGTCCCCAGGCTCATCTCCCTCTTTGGCCTCCCCGGCGGTGATGCTGCAGCAACACAGAACCACATCCTGGAGTTCCCCAGGCCTCCTGGGTCTCCTTGCATTTGTGTCCCTGCTGGAACAGTTTCTCTTTTCTTCCTCTGTAAGGTCCTCACCAGTCCTCGAGACTTGGCCCAGTAGAGTTTGATTCTCCTTTCCATGGCTGCGTTGCACCCCATACCTGGCTTTCTCATGGCAGGGAGCACCCCGAGTTAGCGTTCTGAGTGCATGAAATCGCCCCACCCACAAGACACCAAAGGGCAGAGAATGGATCCCACACATCCTCCTCTTCCCTGAGCCCACTCTGGGCTCTTTTATTCTGGGAAGGGCTTTATGTATATGTTTCCATGCTTTATAAAGTGTATTTATCAACAAAGGATTGTTTGATGGGCTGTATTATTCCTGTTAGATTGACAGCTTCTCAAGACGAAAATCTTCTTTTGACGTCATCAGTAGGGACTGAAGGATGACCATGGACTCATGTCCCTGTCTCCGTTTCTGTAGGAGACGTATCCTGCAAGGGTGTGGCCTGTTTTGCAGGCTCTGGAGCCATGGGAGCATTTCTGTCTGGGCTGGTTAGTGAGTTGCTCCTTGGGAGGAAAAGGTCAGAGGTGCACACCAACTGGTTGGACAAGTTCAAGGCTGGGAGACTAAGCTTCTCATGAGAATAAAGCAGAGGACTTCAGGAAACTGAGGGTTTTCAGAGTTCTTTTTCTAAATATCCTTTTTGAAACAGTTATTGTCAGTTGGGGAACTGACTGTAACTGCCCGGTATTATTGGTGAACTCTGTAGTTCAAGAGAGCAATGGAATG
This sequence comes from Sus scrofa, assembly GCF_054392235.1. Classification (NCBI taxonomy): domain Eukaryota; kingdom Metazoa; phylum Chordata; class Mammalia; order Artiodactyla; family Suidae; genus Sus; species Sus scrofa. The sequence continues at coordinate 105,004,038 of NC_139388.1, read as the reverse complement.
GGTGACACTGGCCATCAAAAGAATTCATAATGTAAAATGTATAATCCAAGTAACACCTAGACGTTTAATAATTTTTTTTCAAAGTATTTACATAGTGTTCCAAACGTTATGAAGGATTGGGCAGGCATGCAGACATTTGGAAGACACGTATACATCTTGGCATAAGACTTTGCTTAATTGCTCCAGGAAGATGTCACTGGTCTGTGTGTTGCAGTGAGGTCAGAGCTCCTGGGTTGGGATAGTTCTCATTCCGTATGTGAACTAGCCAAGAGGCATATATTCTTATTCTAATTTAGAAATAAAAGACAAGATGGCAGAGGGAAGTGATCATGGGGGAAAAAAAAGGAAATGAAAACTTTCTCAAAATCTAGCAGTGCATTTATGATGTGGGGATAGGCAGTATTCTGCCAAAACCATATCAATGAAACTGTGTTCTAAGTAAAGAAATTTTTGTACTTGTGTAGATGACAAATTACTTCAAGATTAACATTATTCCAAAAGGATTTTAGAAAACTGTTTTTTAAAAAATACATTCAGGAGTAGATATTTCACTTCTTGAATCATGTCGAAAAAAGATAAGCTTAGTAGATATTGGTTTTTCAATCTAATTATAAAAGTAATTTATGTAATAACTAAAGGGGAAGAGGGGCATCAAGTGGTAACACTCATCGAATGTTGACTGTTGTCCTTGATTTTCAGCAATACCGTGAAGAACTGGATGCCAAGTTTAATGCTGATAAATTTAAATGGGACAAAATGTGCCATAGAGAAGCTGCAGTGATGTTGAAAGCATTTTTCAGAGAACTACCCACCTCTCTCTTCCCTGTGGAATATATACCTGCCTTCATCACTCTAATGGAAAGTAGGTGGAAGAAGTTAAGTGTGAATAGACTAAGATAAGTCTTATCAATAAAATGACACAGAGCAGAGGAAAGATGCCTAATCAGATATGATCTTAAATGTATAGACTTGCTATTTCCTGGTCATTCTTGGTGAAATACCACGTTTGATGGTAAATAGTCATGTCTTTATATGTTTATATATCTAAGTCTCGTAGATTTGATTTAGAGGGTTTTATAATCATTAAGTGGCAGGGAGGGTTACAGACAGACCAAGGCTCTTGAAATGCAAATTCCTGCTCAACCATCTGTTACCCATGCAGTCACCCTTTCTGAGCTTCATTGCTGCACCTGTAAATTACAGATAATAACTGCTTGTCAGGGTCGTTGTGGGTATTGAATGAAGACATCTAGGATACTGTCTGGTATAGAATAGTCCTTCAAAAATTCTAAGATTTCTCCCATCCTTAAATCCGAGGTCCTGGGTCTGATAATGTAGCATGCAATAAGTGCTGCACAGAAGGTGTTTTGTCTTTGAAAATTGCAGTATCGAACAGTGTTTCTGAAAGTTACAAAGTCACATAGATGAGGCTTTAGGGGGGTCCTTGAATAAAAGCATAGAAACTGGACAGTGTATGTTGAATTTGGCAGTCAAGGAATAATTTGGCATGGCCTCAACCTAAAGATTGAATGTTGTAGAAGGTGTGACAAGAGAAATTTAGCAAAGTAGAATGGAGTACTCACCTGAGGAATGCAGGCATCACAAGCCTAAATATGTATAAGCACATTAAGTAATGGGTGGTTCTGTATAGACAGAAAAGGGACTGTGGCCAGACTAGGAGGCTGTATCTCGTATGAAGAGGCTGGCCACTGCTCAGCTGTAGGTGATGGTACCAGGCAGAATGGGAGCCAAATCCAAGCTTTAGTGCAAAAGCTCTTAGTTTGAAAATATCAGCCAGAAGTTCAAATTTGAAAACACTATATGAGCCTAATAGGCGTTATCTGTATCTGCCAGTTTGCACTTTTCTGCTGGTTGACCAGAACTATTGAATCTTTAAAACCACAATGAAAGAAAATAATAGTCAGATTCTAAGTTGTATGTCAGAATTGGTCCTAAAAATTAGTAGGTTCTAGATCTTTGAAATTTTTACTGAACAAGATCCGTAAAATAACCATATGTGTCTTCAGAGAAGAGAATATAAGACAGAGTCCTTATCTAAGTTTTAACTGACGTGCTGTGACCTGTATCTCTTTTCTTTTTAATATGTACTATACCACAGGAGCGGCCCTAGAAAAGGCAAAAAGACTAAAAATAAAATAATAATAATAATAATATGTACTATAATATGTTTGAGAAACAATGAATTATTTTCATTCTTTTTTTTATTTCAGATATTGTATATTTGCAGTTACAGAATGTCCAGTTGCTACTTTTAAACTATTTTTTATTTACCTGCTGAGATTGCATTATCTTTTCATTTTTTTCTTTTTTTTTTTTTTTTTTGCCTGGGCGGAGCACACCTACAGCATATGGAGGTTCCCAGGCTAGGGGTCGAATCGGTGCTACAGCTGACGGGCTACGCCACAGCAATGTGGGATCCAAGCTGCATCTGCAACCTACACCACAGCTCACAGCAACACCGGATCCTGAAGCCACTGACCAAGGCAAGGGATCGAACCTGCGTCCTCATGCATACTGGTCAGGTTCATTACTGCTGAGCCACAACGGGAACTCCCGTCATTCAATATAAGCATATTTTCCCTTCCATCATTGAGCACAGTTATGATAGCTGCTTCAGCATCCTTGTCTGCTAGTTGCAACATTTGAGTCATCTGAGGCTTGGTCTCTATTGATTGTCACTGTTTATGTCAAAGTAAGTTTAAGCTGAATCCAAAACATTGTGAATATTTTGGAGACTCTGCATTCTGTGATATTTCTCCAAAGAGTAGGTTTTTTTGCTTGGTTTGTTTGGGTTTTTTTGTATTGAAGCAGATAATTTGCTGTTCAGTCCTTACCTGTGGTACTCCACAGAGGCATAGTTTATGGGGTGGGCCAAGATTTGGGTGGATTTTATACTAGATTTAGGGCCTTCTATTTCTTGACCTTTCTTTTCCAGGACTCCCCATAAATTCCCAATGACTGTGGTCATCCTGACCCCTGTCTGGTAGTTGTCCAGGCAAGAAAAACTATGGTTTTCTTTTGGAATTTTTGGCACCTCGTGTAGCACCATCTATGGCATGACCACAAATTAAAAGCCAGAAACAGGAGTTCCCGTCATGGCTCAGTGGTTAATGAACCTGACTAGGAACCGTGAGGTTGCAGGTTCGATCCCTGGCCTTGCGCAGCGGGTTAAGGATCCAGCGTTGCCGTGAGCTGTGGTGTAGGTCACAGACGAGGCTCAGATCCCACGTTGCTGTAGCTGCGGCGTAGGCTGGCGGCTATAGCTCCGATTCGACCCCTAGCCTTGGAACCTCCATATGCCGCGGGAGCGGCCCAAGAAATGGCAAAAAGACAAAAAAAAAAAAAAAAAGCGAAACTCTCCCTGTGCCATTCCCTAATTCCAAGTGTCCAATCCTCTCCTAAATCTGCCTGCTTTTGTTCATTCGCCAGTGCTTCAGGTGGTTGTCCTTTGAACTTTGTCCAGAGTTTATCGTGGTCTTAAAGAGGATTGATTGGGGAGGAGCTTCCTCAGCCATATTAGAAGAAGAACGTCCTGCCTTTGTTTATAAAGTCAAAAGAACATAGCATCTTCTGTGAAGTTTCCTCTTCTAGAAAATGGGCTGTAGAAATTACCTTGATGTGCTCAACAACTCATCAAAACAAGTTGATGCCACAGAAGATGTTTTTTGTTTTTGTTTCTCTTTTTTCTTTTGCTCTTATGGAATTATACAAGGAGAAGTCAAATCTCCCATGAAAGACCTATTCAGAAAATCCTATTCAAGAAGAAGACCATATTTAAATTAGTTTTTCTTAATATCATTATCCAGAGATTGAAGCCGGTATACTTCAATGAGAAGAGAAAATCTGGAATATATCCTGAAAAGGTTCATAGGAGAGTCCACATCCACATTTCTTTCTTTCTTTTTTTTTTTTTTTTTTTTTGCCTTTTCTAGGGCCGCTCCTGCGGCAAATGGAGGTTCCTAGGCTAGGGGGTGTAATCAGAGCTGTAGCCACCAGCCTACACCAGAGCCACAGCAACTCGGGATCCGAGCCACGTCTGCAACCTACACCACAGCTCACGGCAACACTGGATCCTTAACCCACTGAGTGAGGCAAGGGATCGAACCCACCACTTCATGGTTCCTAGTCGGATTTGTTAACCACTGTGCCACGACGGGGACTCCCCACATTTCTTTTATGACTTTGAAAGTGAAAAAATACTATATTGCAGCGATTGATTTCATCCCAGCCAACCCCACAGGAAGCCCAAAGTTCTGGGCTCCTACCAGCAGGGAAGATGGCCTTTTTTTGCCACCTGGAGTGAGCTCTCCTTGGAACAAGATTTTCTGAAAGGAAGAACCATGCACATGTGTGTGTTTAAGCTGCCCCTATTTTTACTCTGAAACAGAGTTCAGGAATGTAGAGTCTTTTCCAGTGGTATAATTACTTTCTCTTTTCAAACATGGTCCAAAAATTGCTCATAAAATTAAAAGACTAAGAGTTCATCAATCAAACCTGAGGTACTTTCATGAGAAGTTTAATAACTTTCTGGGAAAATAATGACCGCAGGGGGAATAAAAAAGACTCTTAACTAGGATGCAGTAAATGAATTAACTGCAAAACTATTAACCACAAAACAGTGTAAAGCTAGGTTTCCTAAATAAAATGAAAATGGATTATTTGCCAGTTTAGATTTTTTGTCTTAAGGGAAATTTCACAGTTGATCTGAAATTAATGCAAGTACAGAGCCTGCCTCTGCATCTATTGTTCTCCCCAGAGGCTTTTTGGGGGCACCATTGAAAAATTATAGACAGCCCTTAGTCTGCGATTTATGCATTAAAATAATGTCTCATGTCTCCCCACATGCTTTGTACTGAGCTATGCTTCTGATAGCGCCTGTTAATCAGGCAAACTCACGTCAGCATGCATTAGCCATTTTCAAAAACATCCTGGACCTGTGTCATTTTTGTTTACAAATTTGACATAAATGTTTAGAAATCCACTTGGGGATTGTGCTGAAAGTATACAATGTGAGCCTATAAATACTCCTCCCAGATGTTCCTTCATTACGTGGTGACATACGCCAGTCCTTTACGCCTCACTTGAGTGCACGTGACCTCCTGTGACCTAGTCACTTGTCACAGGAGTGTTTCCACTACTGTAACTAAGGAGCTCTATAGGCAGCTGGCTGCCTTGATCCATTGACTGTAAATTGACAGGTTTTCCATCAACTTGAGACCTCCCCAGAGATTGCGGAACATAACCCCTCCCTCCAGAAACTCCCCACCCTGAGACCATTTTGAAGAGAACACAGAGACCAGGCAAAGCCCCATGCTCAAATATACCCTACATTTTCAGCACAGCTGGTTGTGGATTATCCAGTTGTGGATGGAATTCCTAAGATCCTCTCCCTAAAAGAGGAAGAGCCAGTATTGAGAACACACAGTAGCAGAAGGCCAACCCTCTGGCGCCATCTTCTGTCACTGCCAGGGAATGAACTACTCAAGAATCTCCTTAGCTCTAACTACGGTCACTTTCCCTTGATGTTCATTTTAGATCCAAAATAAGCGTCATTGATCATAATAACAAGAGCATACACATAGAGAGGAGACTGTGTACAGGCACTTGTGGAAACACTCTAGACATTAACTCAGTCTTCCTAACAGTCCAGTGAGGTGGGTCTGGTGACTATTCCCATTTTACAGATCATAACATAGAAGCAATGAATGGTTAAATAGCCTGCCCAGGTCACTCAGTGATGAAGTAATAGACGCAGGATTTGAATCTGGTTCTAGAATCTGTGTTCGTAATAATTATGCTGCTGCTTCTTTCTATGGAAGCAAGATTTATTTTCTCCTGAATTGAACTTCATGCTCGCTGTTTGTAGCATAAAAGTAAAACAAGTACTTTGCAAGGAGAAGTGTTATGTAGATCCAGAGCTATTTTGAGGACCTCCTTGGCCACCTGCCTCTACATTGGCATCCTGAGGAGCTCAGGAGGAGTTGACAGACTGAAGCCCTTGTCCAAGTGAATGGATTTATGATGTTGGACATAAAACTTGAGTCTCTCCCACTGGAAGCTGTCAGGGCCCTCCTGTGCCACCAGATGCCAGCAAGAAGGGCTGCCTGGATGCATCAGCATTGTTCAAAATGTGTGGTTATTTCTGTTTTCTTGTTAGGAGGGCCGCACATCAAAGTACAGTTTCAAGCCTTACACCTCATGGTCATGGCGCTGCCTGATGCCAACAGAGACACAGCCCAGGTAAGTGGTCTGGACCTGAGAGTCTGTCATCAACGCTTATGGGTCAGAGGAAGGGGCTCCAATGGCACAATGACAACTGAGATGACAGCTTATCAACCTGCTGAGCATGCAGCCAACCTGTTGCCTTTCCGTGTTCCCACTGCTGTTCTCCTAGGATGCCAGGAAAGAAGATACAACCTGAATCTTCTTTAAATTTTTCTGTTTCATTCGCTCCATCTATTAGAGTTTGATCATCTACCACATGCCAGGCACGGGGCTCAGGTTAAGAGTAGGAGGAAAAAAGCAAAGACGGAGGACCTAAGCAGAATAACGTCAGGAGTAAATGAGACCGCTGTGGAAATTATAGAATATAAGGTTGTTGGTCCTCAGCTGCCCCCTTCAGTCCAGTGGCAAAAGATCTCACAAGTGTCCTTGGGAAGGAAATGTGAAACCCCTGATTTAAATGAAATTTCTAGACTGCTCATGTCTTACCCTTTATGAAGATAATTTAGTTTAAAGAATTATGGCTTCTCAGAATTTGAGATCTCCTCATGGGATCTTCTTATGTTCCAGATGAAGAAAATTAAGCTCAGAAAAGCGATTTCTCCATGAATATATGATAGGACATTGGATGGAATTAGAGCCCATAGTACTCCATTCCTCACTCCTTCCTTTTATTTCACATTCATTTCTTTGCTTTATGTTTATAAAAATCAAAGTTTCCATTTGCAGTTTTGATAATGATTCTGTATACAATAGAAAATCTGTTCTAAGGGCAGTGGATGCTTGGAAACTTCCAAATGAAATCAAGGTGAGAATGAGTTGGAAAGAATCCATAATTTTGAGACCCATAAACCTGCCAAAAACAAAGATGCTTCTTAAAGTCACCCCCTTGTGAGACATTTCAGTTTGGTGAGGACCTCTCCTCCCATACACAGAAACCATCTGTGTCAGTCATTATATTCTCTGTCCAAGGATGGAGATTGGCTAAGGGATGAGAATGTCTGTTTCTAATACTATTTGGTAACTTTCAAAAAGCTAGAAATTTATTAGCTTTGTTTCTTTGGCTTTGTCCAAACAATGTCTTTTAATCCACTTAAAAAAAAAAAAAAGAATTCAGTGTGTCAGGGGTCAAGATGTCATCTCCCCTTTCACATAACTGAGGATGTAGCATTATCAAAAAATTTGGTACCTTGCTAATAGAAGATCTTCTGTCTCTCTCACTCTGTCCCATCCTTAATTGTGACTGGAATGAAAAATCGAACCTAGTGTTCTGTAAAGATCAAGATTTCTGGCCCAAGAGTCAGGCTTTCTTGGATCCGGTCCTGGCTCTGCCACATAACTGGTGCTAGTCAAAGTTGCTCAGTCCCTCTCCACTTTGGTTTCCTCATCTATAAAACAATATCAGTAATAGTACCTACCTCATAGGGTTTGGCAGGATGTTAAAATGAGTGCATGTATTTATGTAAAGTAGTAAGAATAATACCTAGCTCACAATAAACCTTGAAATAAATGTGAGGTGTTGCTACTAGAATGTGCTATTTTCTCATTACAGATACTGTAGCAGAATTCAAACTTGGGAAACCAAAGAGCATTGCTTTTTAGGATTTCAGTCCTCTTGGTGAATTTCAGGAAGTTCTGACAAGCCTTTATACTTTAAAGGCCCAGCCAAATTTTATTAAGCTTTCCCAGTTTTTTTAATGCTGAGCACAGCTGCATGTAATCATTTCCCTTTGGTCTGCTGAAGATTCCAGAATTGAAGTGCAGTAGCAAAATAACACCCAGAAAGTAAAAGTTTTCAACTTTTCAATTGAGATTACTTTTGGACTGAGGCATGAGATACTCATATTTTTGTGGCTTTTCTTTCATTTCTTTCTATCCATTTTACTTTAAAACTTTTTCTTGAGATATCATTGACACATAACAAATTAGTTTCAAGTATACAACATAGTGTTTTGATAGTTGTATACATTGCAAAATGATCTCCATAATAAGTCTGATTTCCTTTCATCACCATTACAAAAGTTTTTCTTTGATGAGAATTTTTAAGATTTACTTCCTTAGCAACTTTCAAATATGCAGTAGAATAACATTGCCTGTAGTCCTCATGCTGTGTATTATATCCCCATGACTTATTTGTCTTATAACTTACTTATTTTAAAACTCATATTTTTTAAAATGGGTTTTCCTTTCCCAAGGAAACAAAAAGTAGATTTTAACAGTAATATCTGAAATTAAGAGTGATTTTTAGAATTACTTTTCTTCCTTCACAACAAAACTGCATTTGAAGTTTATTTGAGCAATAGTGTCTTCTCTTCCTTGTTTACTATTTAATTTTAGTATGTGTCAAATTTGCTTAAGGTAAAAGAAAATATTAAAATATTAAAATGTAAGGTAAAGAAAATATTAAAATGTTCCCGTCGTGGCACAGTGGTTAACGAATCCGACTAGGAACTATGAAGTTCCGGGTTCCATCCCTGGCCTTGTTCAGTGGGTTAGGGATCTGGCGTTGCCGTGAGCTGTGGTGTAGGTCGCAGATGCGGCTTGGATCCTGCGTTGCCGAGGCTCTGGCGCAGGTCGGTGGCTACAGCTCCAATTCGACCCCTAGCCTGGGAACCTCCATATGCTGCGGGAGCAGCTCAAGAAAAAAAGGCAAAAAGACACACACACACACAAAAAATACAAACTATTATTTATGGATATCATAATATAATAAATTACATAAAATGGAGCTGTATTAATGAATCAGAAAATTAAATAAACCCTTCACATTCCTCACTAGCACTTTTAAGCAATTAAAGGGGAAACATGACAGATTTAACCATTCTGTAGCTCTGACAACTTTCCAGAGGTACTGTAGAATGATAGAAACAAATGATAGTGATCAGTGATACTTTTTCATGATATACAATCACTGGTGCCACACAATGCTGTTTCTTATTAGGCCCTCATGACATTCTTCAATAAAGTCATTGCCAACGAATCCAAAAACCGGATGAGTATATGGAACATATCTACTATAATGGCACCAAATCTTTTCTTCAGTAGAAGCAAACACTCCGACTGTGAGGAGTTACTCTTAGCAAACACTGCAGCCCACATCATCCGCCTGATGCTTAAGTACCAGGAAATCTTGTGGAAGGTGAGTAACAGTGTGGTACCTGCTTCTCCTGTGTCCACTAGCACCCAGGGAGCGTGAAGGCTCGTGAGCAGACCGTGCCCTGTCTGTGGCATCTTTATACGTTCTTCAGGGCTTTACATTGGAGTCCTGATAGAGTTTTCTAATCTTTACAAGGTCAGAACCACAGTTCCTGGTCCCTGGTTCCAGGGTACTGAGTGGCCAGGAGTTACCACGACTGAAGACAGACTCCACCCCGGACGTGTAACGCAAGTGTTTGCCTTCTAGTCAAGCTCTCTTTCTCCTCCAGGTTCCATCTTTCTTAATCACTCAAGTCAGAAGGATGAATGAAGCGAGCATGCTGTTGAAGAAACAGCTCCCAAGTGTCAAAAAGCTGCTGAGGAGGAAGACCATAGAACGAGGGGTAATAACTAAAACTAAACAAATGCTCAGATATCATGACCACTCAGGCTCCTTTTTCTCAGGGATGCACAAAATATCTTGTAATGTAGACCCCCAATTGTTGCATTTTCACAGACTGAGAACATTATGGAAAATCTGTTCATGAGAGTACTGTGGTCGTTCCACCATATTGAATTAACGTGCTTTTTGGTTGAAGTTTTTGAATTAATTCTAACAAGAAGGTTATTTAATATTCTGTTAAGTACTTAAGGGTAAAATATTTCTTACAGATACTGAAAGTCAATACTTTAGCCCCTGTGAACTGGATTTACGGGCAACCCAGTAGTCAGTATATCTGACCAGTAGAGGAGATTTCTTCTGTGATTGAATGTTAAAAGGATAGCTAATCCTGGGAGTTCCTGCTAGGCACAGCGGAAACAAATCCAACTAGTAACTGTGAGGTTGCGGGTTTGATCCCTGGCCTTGCTCAGTGGCTTAAGGATCCGGCGTTGCCATGAGCTGTGGTGTAGGTCACAGATGTGGCTTGGATCTAGCATTTCTTTGGCTGTGGCGTAGGCTGGCAGCTACAGCTCCAATTTGACCCCTAGCCTGGGAACCTCCACATGCCGTGGGTGCGGCCCTAAAAAGAATAGATAGATAGATAGATAGATAGATAGATAGATAGATAGATAGATAGATAGATAAAAGGATAGCTAATCCTCAAGTCATTTTGTGTAAATTCACTGCATTTCAAAGAATTTTTGCCTTAGCATAGGTAACAGGCATTAGAAGAATGATTTTTATCACTTTAATTTGAGGCTGATCATGAGGGTCAGGCATAGGAGGACACAAAGGTACATGAAACTCACTTTGCCCTTAAAGGAACATGCATCTAGTGTGACAGAGAAGTGTACACAAGAGCCATGGATGTGCCAGATGTATTATAACAGCAAGCAATGTGCTAGGGACCATGCAGAGGAGAAAGAAATTCTTCATCTCAATAGATGAAGAGAAAGTATTTAATGAAATTCCACACCCTTGCAGAATAAAAAGGCCTTAACACACTTAGAAGAGCGTTTTCTCAAACTGAAGAAGGGACTCTGAAAAACCCACAGCTAACATCTTGTAATATCCAGTTGTCCCAGCACCATTTGTTGAAAAGACTACTCTTTCCCCAATGAATGGTCTTAGCACTGGTGTCAAAAGTTAATTGACCACCAGGTTTCTTTTTTCCTCATCCTCTTAATGCAGTATATATTATATTGATTGGTGTTCATACATTGAACTTATCCTTTTTTCTTGAGATAAATACTGGCCACGGTGTGCAATCTTTTTCTTGAGATAAATTGGCCAAGGTGTGCAGTCTTTTTAATATGCAGCTGGATATGTTGCTAGTATTTTGTTGAGGATTTTTGCATCAACATGGTCTGTAGTTTTTCATTTCTTGTCATGTCTTTGTTTGGATTTGGTATCTGGATAATACTTGCCTTATAGAATGAGTTAGGAAGTATTCTCTCCTCTTCTGTTTTTTGGGAGAGTTTGAGAAAGATTAGCATTATTTCTTTAACACAAATGGAGTAGAATTCACCAGTGAAACCATATGGTCCTGGACATCTCTATAGGATTTTTTTTCTTTCTTCTTTCCTTCCTTCCTTTCTTTCTTTTATTACTGACTTAAGTTCTTTACTTGTAGCTCTATTCAGGTTTTCCATTTTTCTTGAGTCAGGATTGATAGTTTGTATATTTCTAGGACTTTTGTCTGTTTCAACCTGGTTATCTGATTTCTTGAAAAAATTGTTCATATTATTATCTTATAATCCTTTTTATTTCTGTTAAGTTTTGTAGTAATGTCCCCACTTTTATTCCTGATTAATAATTTGAATCTTCTCTCTTTTCTTGGTGAGTCTAGCCAAACGTTTGACCATTTCATTGGTGTTTTTGAAAAGCCCACCTTTGTTTCACTGATTTTCTGTATTTTTGTTGTTATCGTCGTCGTTATTCTCTAGTCCTCATTAAAACTTGAGTCTGTATTGTTTCTTTCCTTATGCTCGTTTTGAGCTTAGCTGCCCTTTTTCAGTTTCCTGACATGGAAAGTTAGGCTCTTAATTTGAGATCTTCCTTTTTAATGTAAGCATTTACATCTATAAATTTTCCTTTGGGCACTACCGTTGTCCACCCAACAAGTTTTGGTGTGTTGTCATTCACTTTGGTTCATTTCAAGATATTTTCTATTTCCTTTTGATCCATTGGTCATGTAAGCATATGTTGTTTAATTTCCATATTTGTAAATTTTCTAAATTTCCTTTTATTACCAACCTCAATTTTATTCCCTTTATTACAGAACATACCTTGTATTATTTTTATATTTTAAACTTCATTTAGACTTGTTCTGTGGCCTAACCTACTATCTGCTCTGAACAATGTTTCATGTGTACTTAAGAAGGGATTCTGCTAGTGTTGGGTGGAGTGTCTGATAGATGTCTGTTCAGGTCTACTTGGTTCTAGTGTTGTTCGAGTCTTCTCTTTTCTTTGTGACCTTCTATCTATTCTGTCCATTATTGAAAGTGAGCTACTGAAGGTTCCAGTTATTATAGAACTCTATTTCTCCCTTCAATTCTTTCATTTGTTTTTTGTTTTTTTTTTTTTTTTTGCTATATGTCTTAATATGTTTTTGTTCCTCAGTTCCTCCATTACGGCCTTCATTTGTATAAGATAGGTATTTTCTTGTGTACCACTTTAATTATTTTGTTTTTGTTTTTTACTATATATCTTAGAATTATCTTTTTAGTAGTTACCCTGGGGATTATAAGTGACATCTTAATTTATAACAAACTAGTTCATATTAATACAACCCTAAATTTAGTATATAAAAACTTTCTACTTATTTACCTCTGACTCCCCCCCACTTTATGCTGTTATTGGTACAAATCACAGCTTTGTAAATTGTGTGCCCATCAACATAGATTTATAATTATTAGGCACTTGTCTTTTAAGTTAGGGAAAAAGTGGAAGACATAAACAAAAAATATATTAATATTGCCTTTTATGTTTTCCTAAGTAGTTCCCTTAACTGGTATGCTTTATTTTTTCATGTGGATTCCCAGTTACTGTCTAGTGCCCTTTCACTTCAGTTTGAAGGACTCTCTTTAACACTTTCTGTAGGGTCAGTCTGCTAGCATTGAACTCTCAGCTTTTACTTATCTGAGATTATCTGGGAATGTCTTAATTTCACCTTCATTTTTTAAGGACTGTTTTGCCAGATAAAATCTTGGTTATCAGTTTTGTTTTGTTTTGTTTTCTCTTACAATTTTAATATTATCACCCCACTGTCTTCTGGCTTCCATGGTTTCTGCCCGGAGATCAGCTGTTGTTATGGAGACTCTCTTATGCATGAGTTGATTTTTCTCTTGCTGCTTTTAAGTTTCTCTCTTCATGTCTGTCTTTTGATAGTGTAATTATGATGTTTCTCGGTGTGTATCTCCTCGATTTTATCCTGTTTGGAGTTCATTTTTAGATACATAGGTCAATGTCTTTCAGACATTGTTACTTCACATATTCTTTCTGTCCTTTTCACTCCTCGAATGCTTGTGTATATGTTGGTACCTTGATAATTGTCTCACAGTTTCTCTTATTTTCTGTGTGTTTTTCTTCATTCTTTTTTCCTCCTCTTACACAGCCTGGATAATCTCAATTGACTGCTCTTCAGATTTGCTGATTTTTTTTTCTTCCGGTTCCTTAAATCTGCTGTTGAACCCCTCTAGTGGACTTTTAGCTTCAATTGGACATTTCAGCTCCATAATTTCTTTTTGGCATCTTTTTGTAATTTATATCTTTATTCAATATTCTTTATTTGGTGAGTTATCATTTTCATGGTTTCAAGTTCTTTAGACATGATTTCTGTTGGTTCTTTGGGAGAATTTAAAGTAGCTTTTTCTTAGTAAGTCCAACATATAGGCTTCCATAAGGAATTTCTTTTGAAACTATTGACACTACTTTTTTTTTTTTGGTTTTGTTTGTTTGTTTGTTTGTTTGTTTTGTTTTGTTTTGCTGTGTATAGGCCATATTTTTCCTGGTATTTTTTGCCTGTCCCATAATTTTTGTTAGAGAATAGACATTTTGAATATTGTAATATGGCAACTTTGGATTTTCCCCCTGCCAGGATTTGTTGCTGCTTGTTGTAACTGTTGTTCATTTATTAATGACTTTTCTGCTAAACTAATTATGATAAGTGTAGTCTTTGTTTTGTGTGGCTACTGAAGTCTCTGTTCCATCAGCCTGGTGGTTAGCTGATGTTTGTTCAGAGATTTTCTTAAATACCTGGAACCAAAAAAAATCTCCCCGTCTTTGCAGATGAGCTCTGTGTGCTCGTGTGCTTGACACACCTTCAGCATTCAGCCAGGCAGTTTACAACTCTGCCTGAACCTCTGGTTCTTGCCTGGACAGAGCTTAAAGGTCAGCCAGAGGTGAAAGCTTAAATTCTTTTCAGGTCTTTCCTGAATATGTGCACAGCCCTGAGCCTGTACGTGACCTTCTAGAGTCTCAGGAATACATTGGAGCCTTTCAGAGACCTCATTCCCCAAAGCAGCTCATTCTCTAGGCTTGCTTTCTCAGCTTTTTAGTTAGTTTATTGTTTTTCCCAGCTCTTATCCACTGAATCAGGCAGCAGTGACTAAAACATTTGCCTATAAATGTTTCCAGAGTTACACCACTCTGGCACTGGTCAGGTTCCAAGTCAGGCAAGCTAAAAGCAAGCCCTTGAGCCAGTCTTCCAGGGAACAAATAATTAGAATTCTTTGTGAATGAGGTTCATGAGCTCCCTCCGGTACCTGTAACAAGACTGCAGGCTGTTCTTTTCAAGGTTGTCATGGAGCTGTGGAGCCGAACTGAGAAAGCGTAAGTTAAAATGCCACAGAGTTCACTGTTCTTATCAAAATTCAGCTGTTTTTCTCAAGAATTCCCCTGGTTGCCACTTTAGGGTTAGTGTCCAGGGTTCTGAAGAAGTTGACACTGACAGTTTTTGCCAGTTTAGTCATTGCTTTTATAAAGGGCAAGACTTTAAAAGTCCGTACTCTGCCATTTCATTCTGGAAAATTTTAATGGCGTAAGTATATGTGTGGAGCTGAAGCTGAGGTCAGGGCAGGCTTTGCAAGCCTGGGAAAATTATAGTCTTTCTCTGAACCTCAGTGTTCTCATATTTTCAATTTGGGAGGAAAAGTAATATATATTCACCGAGTTGTCATGAGCATCAGCTCACAAAATGTGGGTGTTAAGCACTGTGTATACTGTATAATGCTATATGAATGTCAGTTACTTTAATGTTTTAATTGTAAGTAGAGTCAAGTAAATTTTAAAAGGCTATGAGTAACATGGAAGCAAGTACTTCAAGATGAGGAAATAGGGCCTTTCTTTAGTTCTGTTGTACTGTACCATGTTGTTACTTCTTGACTTTGATTAGAACAGATAGTTCCCTGACAGTTTACAAAATTCAAAAGGTTGGAAAAGGAGAAACCATAGAGTAAAAATTGGCCACCTCTGACTGCTCCTGAGCACAAGTAATGTCCCCAGTGATAGCCTCTGTGTGTACTGGAACACACAGGTACTCGTGTTCCAAAGAGGTGCTATGACACACAAGCAAATATGAACATACGGTCTTCCCCCTTTTTGCATGAATGGTAACATATGTGATACACTATCCTGTATCCTCTCTAATGACTTTGGAAATCACAGTGATTATTCTATAAAGTCCACAAAGCCTTCTTCTTTGCTTCTTTTGCATGATATTCCATAGACACACCATAGGTTATTGAAGTGTTCCCATATGGTTGAACAGTTAGATTATGTCCAATATTTTGTTACTGAAATGTATGCATCAGTGAATAAACTTGTACGTATGTCATTTCTCTCAAAGTCTGTCTGTTGTATAAAGTTATAGATGTGGAGTTGTTGAGTCAGAGTGCACATACATTTTGTAACTTGATAAATATTGCCAAAATGTTTTCCATGAAGATTGTACCAGTGTAAAGTCACAAGAGCAGGCCATACTTGTTCTTCTCAACATTAATCCTAAAGACTAAATGTGTTTTATTTAGGTTACAAGCCCCAAGACTTCAAAGGTACTACAGAAATCACCCTCTACAAGAAGAATGGTAAGAAAACAAATCATTTTCTCTTCCCCATAATTATTAACTCCCTACATAGTGTTCTTTGCCTACATCCACCTTCTCTGTGTATAATTTGAGTCATGATATACCTTCAAACTTGATGTTTTCGATGTAGCCCCTGAAGGGATGGTCTAGGGACGCAACTAACTGTTGACTCAAAATTCATGCTTAGGCATCTGTTCACAAGTGTGAATAGCAAAGAAAGTTAGAGGGAAATGTGATCGTTATGGTAACAGGCTTAATAACATCAGGAGTGTGGAATTTACCTTAAGAGGCTCCCATGGAGCTGGAAGAAGGGATGTGAGAGAACAAAAGAGTGTTTTAAGTATACTCTTGGCTGCAGTGACCCACTGGCTGCCTGCCGTGCCGCCTGACTCCTTGTGCCCACTCCCTGACTCACTTTCCTGGTTCTTGCCAGTAACAGTAGAAAAGGACTATAAGAATGGACCCTTTCAAAAAAATTAGTCTCCTAGAGCTGCAGTAACAACGCCACAAACAGGGTGGATTCAAACAATAGGAATTTACTCTTTCACAGTTCTGGAGACTAAAACTCTGCAATCCAAGTGTGATTTTGATTGGTTCTTTCTGAAGGTTGTGAAAGAAGGATCTGTTTCGAACATCCTCCTTAGCTTTTGCTGATGCCAGGAAGCCTGAGCCTTCCTTAGCTTACAGATGCATCACTCCAGTCTCTGCCTCCATCTCTATATGGCATTTGCCCTCACCTGGAATTCAGGGCCCACTGTCCTCCAGTTTGGCCTCATCTTAGCTAATTATATTTGCAATGATTCTCTTTCCTAAGAAATTCATATTCTGAGGTCCTGGCTTAAGAGGTCAACATATTTGGTGAAGGGGACACATATTTCTTCTAGGGGATGTATTGAGTCACTTCACATAAACCCTTGACATCAACCAAACCAGCCTTTGAGAATGTACAAATTTAAAATCATTGCATGAGCAGTAATAGCCAGATCCTCAAATGGAAATTTATTTCTGCTCATCTCTAAATAGAAAACTAATTTTTAAAACACTCAAAATTTCAAAACAAAAGAAATTTTCCATTGAATTCTAACACAACAGAATTCTTTTGTTAATGAGACAGCACTGTACTTTGGATGTTCCATTTGGATGAGCGCTCCAAGGTGCCCAGGCTAATCAGAGCACATGAAAGCAGAGACACCCTTTCTCAACAGCTGTCCACACTCTGCTCTTCACAGTCTTATTATCACACTTGAAGGGGTCAAGTTTGGTGTTCATCTGGAATTCAGTTGGGGATGACCATTCATTGCTACTGACTAAAGAAAAAAGATATTTGCAAATCCACATTTTCAAAACCTGAAATGTTTCAGAAGGGTGATCGTCTTAAAATAAATTGAAATACAGAATTCTGCTTCAAGTAGGTTTATTTAGGGCATTGTTCAAGAAAATTCACCAAGAGAAATATTAGACTTTTGTCATAACCCAGTTTTACTTCCCTTATAACTTTAAGGCATTACGATGGGACCTAAGCATATACCAAAAGTATATCCCAGGTTAAGTTTAGTCATTAGTGAATTTCCTGTTTCATTCTGATTAAATCTGAGTCATGGTTCCATGGTTCTCTAATTCAGAATGCCACTGATTTTCATATTTCTTAAGTGCAGTCATTGTGTGATATTCACCTGAGTTTGATAGAATGTGCTGCGTTTTTTCTCATTGGCAGTCTGACGTGCCAGAGGGAGTCATAAGGGTCCATGCACCCCTTCTCTCCAAGGTGTCCATGGCCATTCAGCTCAACAGTCAAACCAAAGCCAAAGACATACTGGCAAAGTTTCAATACGAGAACAGGTGAGTAGAAGTGAATATGGGTCTCTGAACAGGAGGATGAACTTGCATCTGCTGGGCAGCTCCAGGCATGTGAAAACTTGACCTTTCTGAAAAATCAGAACCTGCTACTTTATAGGACTTCACTAGTAAATGAAGAATCAAAAGTAGAGAAAGAAGTTAGGTAGACCATAGAATTATCAGTAACAAAAATTTTTTTTTCAAGGAATTTCTACAATTGGGATTCTTAATGGTTATCTTCTATATTGGTGGCTTCATTTACTCAATGCATTTTACTTTTTATTTGCATATAAAATATAGCAATTTACTTTTGTAGATGTCTTGATATATTTCCAGTTACTTCATTAATTTCAGGCTCCACTGGGCTTTAACATGGTTATATCAGGGAGAGTTTATGTAGTTGAATGAACATCATAACTGTTGGGTTTTTTTGCATATCTGTCTTAAGTCACCTTAAAGAGCATACGTACATCATGAAAGTTTTTGTTCAGGCATGCAGCACTTAAGGATAAACATATGCCCTGAGATTTTTTTAAAAATCTAGCCATTGTAAAACAGGTACAAATTGGTGGTCTCTAGTAAAACTTATGGTTATCCTTTAAAAGAACCTTTCCTGGAGTTCCCATCATGGCACAGTGGTTAACGAATCCGACTAAGAACCATGAGGTTGCGAGTTTGATCCCTCGCCTTGCTCAGTGGGTTAAGGATCCAGCGTTGCTGTGAGCTGTGGTGTAGGTTGCAGATGTGGCTCGGATCCCCCATTGCTCTGGCTCTGGCATAGGCCGGCGACTACAGCTCCAATTCGACCCCTAGCCTGGGAAACTCCATATGCCATGGGAGCGGCCCAAGAAATGGCAAAAAGACAAAAAAATAAAAAAATTAAAAAGATTCTTTCCAATCCTATTAAAAAGAAGTAGCCATTATGGCAAAAAAAGACAATTGCAAAATGCTATCTACTTTAAGCCTCCATTTATATAACAGTTTTGAAATGGAGGATATATGAGTGTTTGCCAGAGGTTGAGAAGGGTGATCCTGGAAATTCGAGTTGCCTTGATACCAAAACTAGACAAAGACAGTACAAAACAGTCAAACAAACAAACACTGTGGAACAATATCTCATGAGTCTAGATGCAAAAGTCCTCAGCAAAATGTTAGCAAATGTAATCCAATGTATATTAAAGAAATTATACAGCAAGACCAAATGGGATTTTGTTCAGGTATGCGAGATTAGTTCGACCTTCAAAAGTTAGTCACTGTAGTCCACTGTATCAATTGGGAAAAAAAAAGCATATGATCATGTTAGTTGCTGCAGAAAAAGCATTTGACAAAATCCAACGCTCATTCTTGATAAAATGTCTGAGCAAATTCAGAAAAAGAACTTGCGCAACTTGATGAGATCATCTATGAAAACCTACAGCTAACATCATACTTAATAATGAAAGACTGAATGCTTTCTCTCCAAGATCAGGAACTCCAGTCTGATTCAACATACTAGTGGAAGATTAAGGCACTGCAGTGAAGAGGAAAAAAGAGAAGGCACAGAGATTGTAAAGGAAGAAATAAAACTATTTGTATCTGCATATGACATGATTATCTACATCAAATTGTTTAATCTTTAAAAAAAAAAGACCTCCCAGAACCAACAAGTGAGTTCAGCAAGGTTTCAGGATATAAGATAAACACCCCAAAATCAGTAATATGTAGAAATCAAATTTAAAATCAAAGTATGCTACAGCTGCAGCAAAAAAAAGGGGGGGGGGTGAAAGGACAAGCTAAAGACTTGAAGAAAATATTCATTAACTCATATCCAACAGGGGACTGGTATCTAGAATGTACAAAGAACACTCAAAACTCAATACCAAAAAAAACCCCAAACAATCTGGTTTGAAAATGGGCAGGAGACATGAACAGATATTTCATGAAGAAGATATGCAGATGACAAACATGAGGTAAAAGATGAGATCATCTATGAAAACCTGCAGCTGACATCATACCTAATGATGAAAGATCATCAGAGAAAAACAGTGATCATGGTTAAACATGAGAATGGCTAAAAAATAATGGCAACACCACTTACTAGTGAAGATACAGAGAAACGGGATCCCTCATACGTTGGCGGTAGGCATGCAAACGAATACAGTCACTCTGGAAAACAGTTTGATTGTTTCTCGTAAAACTGAATATGCAACTACCCTGTGATCCAGCATTCCTGTTCCTGGCCATTTATCCCAAAGAAATGATGATTATGTTTACACAAACACCTGCACACAAATGCTTATAGCAGTTTTATTTATAATAGTTAAAAACTGGAAAAAAAAAAAAACCCATATGTTCTTCAGCAGGTGAATGGCTATACAGACCGTGGTCCACCCGCACCATGGTATGCTGCTCAGCAGTACAGATCAAACCACCAGCGTGACTCTCCAGGGATCTCTGTGATGGGGGAAAAAAAAAGAAAAAAAGTCAATACAGAAAAGTTCCATACTTTGTCCATTTATAGAACATTTCTATAAATGACAAGTTTATAGGATTGTAGACTCCAGGGATGAGGAATGGAGGATGAAGACAAGGAGAGGGCATGGGTGTGGCTGTAAAAGGGAAACAGCCCTTGTGGGGAAGATTGAATCCATGTGGACCTTCTGGTTGTGCTATCGCAGTATTTATTTACTGCAGTAGTTATGGGGGAAACTAGGTAAAGACTACACAGAATGTGTCTGTATACTTCCCTTTAACCACATGCACATCTACAGTTGTCTCACATACGATGTTTAAACAAGCAAAGAGGGTACACATCCTTCTCCCCACAGTGGAGAGCTGAGGACAGTCTTTCTGAAGTAACCAGTCTGATCGTGCAAGGGGACTAGAGTTCAGCGCCAGTCTTTCCAGACCCTTCTGCCCAGCATCCTCGTTGGCAGTGGAAAATTTAAATGGGGCACTTATCTTCCCTGACTTGCTTTCATTATAGGAACATGTCATGAAGACAGCTGTAGACAGTGTGCAAAGCACCGAGCAAGCTTAGGAATGTGACGTGGGCCAAGGAGAGGCTTTGGTTCAGTGTTTGGCAAGTCCAGAAATGAAACCTGGCTTCTTTCGAACAGAGAGTGATGGGGCCAGTGACACAGCAGTATTAAACATCCAGCAGCTCCTGGCCAGCCTCAATGTGTCAGTGAAGTTTTCCTCTCTCGAATGGAGCTGGCAGAAGTGGCTCTCGGGCTGGTAGCTTCAATCTT
This sequence comes from Sus scrofa, assembly GCF_054392235.1. NCBI lineage: Eukaryota > Metazoa > Chordata > Mammalia > Artiodactyla > Suidae > Sus > Sus scrofa. The sequence goes on along the minus strand of NC_139388.1, from coordinate 104,983,066 downwards.
GGTTTGAAATCATCCATCTTCTCTGCCTCAGATGCTTGTCTGGGTCAAAAAAAAGTTTTTATCATCACTTCAGTCATAATGATGGTTTATGTGCTATATTTCACTCCAGGCAGAATGAATTGTTTGTTGCCATGGTTATTTAATCCACAGATTTACCTCAGATCTTGGAAGAGGATTAAAATTATATTGCTTTCTTTTTTCAGTCATGGTTCTTCGGGATGCATTAAAATTCAGAACCAAAGATTATATGAAATTGGAGGTAATATAGGTAAGCATTCTTGAATAAAGTTTTACTCAAGTCTCTGATAACTCTAAAAGAAATATAATGCTATTACTACAAAAGTATATCTTACAAGTTTCTTAGGTATAAAATCAAAATCACTGTGTCTGATTTTTAAAATCTCATATAAGAACAGTATGACTCTCCTAAAATATTTTCGGAATTTACACATAAATATTTGGGTTGATACGGAGCAGACTTTTGAGTCTTTTAAATGTGACTCTGAAAGTTGGAGATTCCCTTTCTGGAGATTCATGCCCAACGAAAGGAGAACATTGTGGAAGGTTCAGGCCCACGACTCCCTTTTTGTTTAACTGCCCTGTTTCACGCGCAGCCCAAGTTCATTCTTGCGACTTCTTGCAGGGAAAACTAAAAGGAACCAAAGAACCTTCCCTCTCCGAGCATCTGCGTCCTTGTCTTCTCCTGGGCCCCCTCACGGTCAGCATGAAGCGCACATGCTCCTGTTTAGGCCAGAGCCTCCCTCCTGCCGGATGCGAGCTCCGGTCATTCTCCCCTTCTGTCCGCTGTCATCATTTCCCTCTGCGAACACATTTTTGTAACTTCGCTCATCGGCACAAACTCCCTCTTGACTCATGTCTACGCCCCTGCGTCTCTTGCACTTCTGGCAAAAGCTCCTTGAGCCGGTCATCTCTACTCCAGTGGCCTCCTCTCCTCTCTTGAGGCCACTCCAGTCAAGCTTCACCCCTCCACACTTCTCCAGAATTGCTCTTTTGTCAAGGTCACTGGAGAACTCTTAGGCTGTGAAATCCAGTGCCTCTTTCTGTCTTTGGGCACTGCCTGAGTAGTTCTTTCCCTCCTTTGAAAAACATTCTCTTTCCTGGTTTCAAGCCCCCCTAAGCAGCTGGCTCCCCGCCCCACTGCTTCACCAGCTGCTCCTTCTGAGCCTTAGGTGCCTGTTACTCCTCGTCCTCAGGACCTCTGAACACTGGGACACCTCTGCACTGCTCTGCATGCAGCTCGATGCTGCCACCTCTCGAGTTCACTCCCTGCAGACACCGACTCTCATGCCCAGTCACCCACACATTTGGCCCTGGGGCCCCCACACCTGCTCTGACTTTGCCCAGATGCTTTCCGTCAAGTGGTTCACTCCTCACTCCCTCGCCTCTGCCAGGTGTTTGCTGCTGTATTAGCTTCTCAGCAAGATCTTCCGCAGGGCACCCTCTCTCTGTGCCTCCTGGCTCTCTCATTCTCATGTGTTTTTATCACTGTCAGACTTAAGTTCTCCTTGCTTATTTTCTACTTGCCTTTTACCACTTTTAGGACATAAGCACCCAAGGACAAGTATTTTTGACTGTCTGATGCATGGCTGTAGCCTCAGCTAGCATGCAACTCAAGGAATATCTGAGAAATGAATGAATGCATCAGTCAAGCAGTTAAATCTTGACAGTTTTGTTTGAGACTTCAGTACCATTTCAAACACACTCTACATACAGATTTTTAAATATATGTGCAATATATATTTCTATATTTCTATATTTTTTTCAAATATATATTCAAATATACTTGCCCCATGGAATGATCTCTCTCTTTTTTTTTTTTTTTTGTGGTTATTATTACCAGATCTCCTGCTTATAGGAAAACCTAAATAACCATTCCTAAAATGAACTTGATGTTACTGTCTAGGCCTGGTCATTCTATAAAGCCGTTGAAGGATGTATTATATAAATGATCATTAAAGAGTATCATATAAATGAGTTGATAACTGGAACAAGATCTTGCCATATTTTTCTGAGTCTAGGGAACAGTTTGCCTGTGGTTGATATGTCTGTGTTTTGCACAGTGTCATCTGGGATTTATTTGAAGTACTTTACTGTCAGAAAGAAACAGAGAAGGAGGAAAGGCCTGCTCCACTAAGAAATTTTAAACCATGTCTGCTTTTCTCTGAGAGTTCTATATTGGCCTTATTTGAGCCATAACAACACACGTGTACACACATGCACGCACAGCAGGGTGCGCCCTCGGAAACATTCTCTGACTTTTCTTTCTTTTAGGACAGCACTGCTTGGATCCAGATGCTTATATATTGGATGTGTATCATGTAAATCCTCAAGCAGAATGGGTGATTAAACCCCAAGCAATTGTTTGAAATACCTTCCAAGATGGCAGCCATCGTGTCTACATGCCAAGAAGTCCTTCCTACATTGAGTAGGGAAAAAAAACAAGACTGCTTTTGACATGTTAGTTCCTAGAACCCTCTTGGTGTTTCTCAGCCCAACTGGTGTCTCCGGCCCATGTCAACACAAACTGTGCAAGAGGAGCTGGTTGACCATCCAAGCTGAAGCTCTCTTGATGGTTCCTTGATAGCAGTGAAGGAAAGAGGATATGACCTTTCTAGACGAAAGGCCAATAGAGAATATGGAGCTCCAGTGATTTCTAACACTCTGACTTCACAGCAGAGATGAACTTGGTCCTATTCCTGGGAATAAGAGACACTTCTCGGGGTAGCAGATGCTACCAAACCCAAGAGATGGAAAAGACTTTTTTTATGCTTATGTTTTTTATATATGCATATTGACCTTTTTGAACAAGAATGTCAGAAAACCAAAACTCTCTGCTCTGAAAAATAATTCAGATCTACTTTCCAAAGAGAATCCGTTTCCAAAGTCACTCATACAATATTTATGCTCTGAATTGGAGGAGGAGAAACTTCTGTTTCAAGACCCCTGTATTGTTGTGTGTGTTGTACTGTATAACGGCTGTTGGCATTCTGGTGCAAACGAACATTTTCCTGTCATGGACTCTTGAAAGTTGATATTTTCAAAGTGTATTCTCTTATGAGCACAAGTCCTCATAGTTAAGGTAGGTTGACAAAGGGTGTTCTTGTGCTTTTATAACCTCCGGTGTAGTCAACAGTCACAGAGCCTCTCTTTTCTCATCATCGTCATGGTGCTCCGTGAATAGCTTTTCATGTGCCAGGCACAGATTTCCTTTCTTAATCAAACATATCATTTTTTTTTATATTTCACAAGCATGGATAATCACTTCTGCAGCCCCAGTTTTAAAGTGCAGAACTGCCTGTGTCCAACTGTTCTTTATCCAAGAGTGCTGAAAAATCCTGTTATATCCAGATTTTACATGCGGTAAAAGCAGATTTTGTTTCTGTTCATCAATCATAGACTTGGCCAGGCCCTGTGGATTAGCATCCGGCTTTCAAATCAGATGCATGGTTGGTGAGCTGAAAACTGCCTCGCTATCAAGATCTGTGGAGCCATTTTCCAGAGCTGCAATTGGTGAGAGAGAAAACACATTTCTCCAGGATTCTAACTGAGAGCGAATCTCAGATGTGCCAAGGGGTTGGACAGCCTTGCCTTTCTCCTGGAGACTGTGATACAGTCCATCTAGGGGTGGCCGGAAGTGGGGACAGAGGTCTCATTTATCCCACCTGTGGATTAGAATCTAAAGGTTGAGATTTTGATCAATTTATATCAGGTTTAATGAAACGTAATGCCCTAATGACTCTCTTGCAATTCAAGTAGACAAAGTTGCTCACAAATGCAGAAAACATTTCATCTGTTTACCAAGTCTCAAAACATAATGTGATAATAATTTAAGGCCATATTATAGAAGAAATCTTTTATATGCTCATTATGCCTTGGTATCTATAAAAAAAATTACTTATATTCAACATGTAGATAATTGCATTTCTGGCCGCTAGAATTTTGTTATATTTTAATAGAAAACTCAAATATCCATTCATTTCATTTATTTGAGAATTTTTATCTCCTTTGCCTGAAAATCCATTAGAAGATAAACATGTGTTCTGTTGGTTTATATTTATTCCTGCATTTCATCCGTTTTCAGTAGACGGCATATGAGTCTGCATAACAAACTTTGAGGGTCTGTTGTCATTTTTGCAATTCAAACAACAAAAGTAAACATTATACTTCTGTAGTTGCTAAAGTCCAAAACATAAGATGGCAGTAATTTATGCCCCTATACATGGAGGAAATTCTTCAAATTAGCTGCCTTACACGTCTGTGTGTAAATTAAAATGGCAACTGATTTTTCTCATTGAATTTCCTATCATTTAGAAAAAAACCCTGTTTTGTTTAGAAAAAGTCACGGATCTATCAATTTAATTTTTTATTTGTGAATTTTTATTTATTTTCACTGAGAACACATTAGGACTGATTGTGTAAGTTCTGAATGTTTTAAAATTTATTCCAGTAGTCATTGGTTTTAAATAAATGGCTAATAGATGACAGGTTAAAAACAATTAATTCAAAAATTAATTCTGAATTTTCACTATTGTGTGGTTTTAGATGTCAAAGGCTTAGCCCAGTCAGTAACTTTAAATTAGTCACTTTAGTGCATTCAAGGATGTGTGACGACTGTGTAAAAATGGGAGGCCATGTCAATGCCCGTATCATTGGACCTAACTTGTATTCTTTTTGGGGTGGGGGGATGCATTTGCAGCATATGGAGGTTCCCAGGCTAGGGGTCAAATCAAGCTACAACTGCCAGCCTATGCCACAGCCACAGTAAAGCGGGATCCAGGCTTCCATCTTCAACCTACACCGCAGCTCAGGGCAATGCTGGATCCTTAACCCATTGATCGGGGATCGAACCTGCATCCTCATGGATCCTAGTCAGGTTTCTTAACCACTGAGCCACAAAGGGAACTCTCTTAAGTTGTATTTACTCATAAAAGTTACCTAAGTGATTACAGAAGAATTTCCAGTAGACACACAAACTAATCTTTGTGTGGTTAAAGAAGTTCTTTTTACTAATCTTAATCCTTTTTTTTTAATTACTTTTATTCTTAATGAATAAACAAACCACCCCTATGATTAAAGTTAAAAACGCTCATCACTTAAGTGTTGAAAAAACTATCTTTCCCTTAGGAGGAATTGTTTTTAAATAGTTATAGTAATCTGTAAAAATGAATGGTATAAAGGCAAACATGAGTGCTATATCTGCAAACAAAAGAAGAGTCAGATACTGGGCTTCTAAATTCTCTTCTTGATAGCTTCCCCCTCACCTTGTCCCAGGCGCTCTTGGTGTACAGTTAGGGAAATGGTAAAAGCATTAGAGAAAGTTAACGTTTTAGGAACACTTCTTCAGAAAAAAAAAAAAATAACAGAACAGCTCATTCTTTCCTCCGTTCTGCAAAAGAAGATCCTTTTGCTGAACAGCTCACTTGGGGAAACAATTCTTGGAGTCAGTGATCTTTGAACAAACTGGAATATTAATCTTTTTACAATGTATATACGATATAAACTACCTCACTTGTATGTCTTGGGGAAGAAATTAATGGACGTTAACAATATTTGTTATAAACTGTCCCTGAATCATATTATTTAAGTCACTTCAGCTAGCCTTCAATGTACATTTAATAATATACATTTAATGATGTAAAATATTTTTAGGAAAAGCTTTAAAACCAAAAATACCCTGTAACTGTGATGTGTGCTGTAGACGCTGAGGGAATCTGTGTCCCTCTCTCAATGTCTTGTGTGTCCAGCCATGTGGAGACCAGGTTTGCAAACGTGGGAATTAACTCCTTCTCCTTTCATCCCTTTTCACGTGCTTTCCCCACATTGCAATTGACTAAAAGTACCGTGAGATTAAAGTGCCCCTTCTTTCTCTCAGGCCTGTTTTACCTGTTTTCCATAAATGTATTACATGTCTGAAAGGAATATAGAGTATGGGCTTGAATAGTTCCTATTTTCCGACAGGCACTCGCAACTGTTTTTTTATAAATATGTCATGTAATAAAAAATAATGTGACATGAGTTAAAATGTTTCTTTCAAACATTCTTAACAGTTTTACACACACATATCTTAATCTAAAAATATCGTCTTTTCTTTCAGGCATTCTCCAACTGTTTGCTAAAACTATGTGATTAGATTGAAAAAACCATATATTATCACTAGGTCGCCAACTTTTTATGTTGTCTCCAATCTCGAACAGATTGATTCTTTTGTCCCATCAGTTTCATTGTTAAATATAATATGTATGTTGCATTTTATCCATAAAAATAAAGATAAAGAAGTGGAAGGGTTATCATGAAAGTTATTCTATTCAACGAGTTTGAGGGCACCATGTGCTGGTGAAGGAAGAGGAGCTTTAAAGTCAGGTTTGTGTCAGCATGGTCTCTGTCACCTGCTAGCCAGATGGTTGTCTTGTGTAAAAGTCACAAGACACTGGAGTAATTAATGGTGGCTGTGGCTGTTTGTGGGTAAGGTTCAGATTGCATAAGCAAAAACTATACACAACTTGGTTTGAATAGGTCCTTTTTTTTTTTTTTTTTTTTTGTCTTTTTTTGTTTGTTTGTTTGGCTACACCCATTGTGGTGTAGCAGAAATGAATCTGACTAGGAACCATGAAGATTCAGGTTTGATCCCTGGCCTTGCTCAGTGGGTTAAGGATCCGGCGTTGCCATGTGTAGGTCGCAGATGTGGCTCGGATCTGGTGTTGCTGTGGCTGTGGCATAGGCCAGAGGCTACAGCTCTGATTCGACCCCTAGCGTGGGAACCTCCATATGCCGTGGGTGTAGCCCTAAGAAGATAAAAGACAAAAAACAAAAACTCTTCAATAGATACAGAAAAGAAAGGAATTGGATGAATTAAATGCTCGTTCATGATTTTTTCACACTCTGTATTTTACTGTATATATTGTGTAAAGGGCATAATGATTAGAAAAGAAGAAATAGGGAGTTCCCATCGTGGCTCAGTGGTTAACGAATCTGACTAGGAACCATGAGGTTGCGGGTTCAATCTCTGGCCTCACTCAGTGGGTAAGAATCTGGCGTTGCCATGACCTGTGGTGTAGGTCACAGACGTGGCTCGGATCTGGTGGTGTTGTGGCTGTGGCATAGGCCGGCGGCTACAGCTCCGATTAGACCCCTAGCCTGGGAACCTCCAGATGCCGCAGGAGCGGCCCTAGAAAAGATAAGAAAAAAAGGAAAAGAAGAAATAAAAGTTTCCATTTGCAAATGACATGTTTATTTAATATGCAAAAGCCTAAGTAGTATCTTCAGCTATTAGCACTTAATAACATGATTTAGCAAGGTCATGGCATACAAGATTATTCTATAAAAATCAACTCTTTTTTATACTAGCAGCAAGCAATTGGAAAATAATTTTTTTTTTGTTTTTTTTTTTGTTTTTTTGCTATTTCTTGGGCCACTCCCGAGGCATATGGAGGTTCCCAGGCTAGGGGTCCAATCGGAGCCGTAGCCGCCGGCCTACGCCAGAGCCACAACAATGCAGGATCCCAGCCACGTCTGCAACCTACACCACAGCTCACGGCAACACCGGATCCTTAACCCACTGAGCAAGGGCAGGGATCGAACCTGCAACCTAATGGTTCCTAGTCAAGATTTGTTAACCACTGCGCCACAACAGGAACTCCGGAAAATAAATTTCTAAAACTTCCATTGACAATAGCATCAAAAAACAAAAATACTTATGAATGCATTGAACAAAAAATATGTAAAATACATACTAAATACTACTGTACTGAAAACAAAATATTTCTGATAGAAATGAAAGAGTAGCTGCCTAAATATATAGATACATCATGTTTCTAAATGGGAAGAGATGGATGGGAGAGAATTGGCAAGATGCCAGTTCTTCACAAATAGATCTGTAGATTCAATGCAACCCCAGTTATAGCACCAGTCAGCGTTTTAGGCAGAAACTGCAGATTTATATGGAAATGCACAGGATCTGGGACATCTAAAGTGATCTTGCCAAAAATAAATAAATAAATAAAGTTGAAGGACTTATAATGAGACAGTCTCATGCAGAGTAAAGATCAACACATACATCAATGAAAACAAAATAGAGGGCACAGTAAAAGCTGCCCATTTATATGGTCCCTTGATTTTCAACACAGACACCAAAGCAACCCAACGGGGAAAGAACAGTTTCCACAGATATTTTTATGGAAAAAAAAGGAAGTTGACCCCCTCGCATAATACACAGAAATTCACCCAAAATCGATCCCGGACTTGATTATAAAAAATGAGACTTTTCAAACACTACAAAGGCAAATAGCTTTGTGACTTGGGAGTAGAGAAGTTTCTTCAGAACAGAAAGCAACAGAAACAAATGATTAATTGGACTTTGGCAAATTTTAAAACTGCTGCTTATCCCAAGAGGCCATTAACGAATCAAATAAGCAGACCGCAAGTTGGGAAAAATACATTTGTAAAGTATATTTTTGACAAAGGACTGATATTCTATTCAGGATAGTTAAAGAACTCATCAATAAAAAGACTACCCAGTTTTTTAAACAGGCAGAAGACGTGAACAGACGCTTCATGAAAGAAGACATGCAAGGAGCCAATGAGCATGTGTTAAAATGTTCAACATCATGCACCATCAGAGAAGTGCAAACTAAAACCACACTGAGGAGTTCCCATCGTGGCGCAGTGGTTAACGAATCCGACTAGGAACCATGAGGTTGCGGGTTCGGTCCCTGCCCTTGCTCAGTGGGTTAACGATCCGGCGTTGCCGTGAGCTGTGGTGTAGGTCGCAGACGCGGCTCGGATCCCGCGTTGCTGTGGCTCTGGCGTAGGCCGGTGGCTACAGCTCCGATTCAACCCCTAGCCTGGGAACCTCCATATGCCGCGGGAGCGGCCCAAGAAATAGCAACAACAACAACAACAAAAGACAAAAAAAAAAAAAACAAAAAACCACACTGAGATACTGCTTCACACCACCAGGGTGGCTCAAATTCAAAAGACTGGTCATTGAAGTGTGGAAGAATCGGAACTCTCATTTATTTTTGATGGGAATGTAAAATGGTACAGCCACTGTGGGAAAAGGTTGAGCAGCGCCCTCTCAAACGAATCACAAACTACCCTATACCAGCAGTTCCAGATCTTCATCCCAAAGGAAACATTGTCCCCCAAAACACTTACATAAGGATGCTCAGAGCAGCTTTTTTTATAATATCCAAAACCTGAGACCGTCCCAGGCACTTGTCAATAGGAATGTAGGTAAACGGTGGTATATTCATACGAGGTCCCATCACTCAGCAATCAGAAGGAATAAATCTAGACAACAATGATATGAATAAATCTCAGACATTTTGCTGAGTGAAAGAAGCCAGGCACAGAAGATTGCATACCTTTCTTCCGAACATAGAGGTTCTCAGCTGGGGGTGCTTTGGTCCCTCAGGGATATTTAGCCATGTCTGGTGACATTTTTGGTGTCACCCTGAGTGATGCAGATGCCACTACACTCTAGTAGCCAAGAAGCCAGGGATACTGATGAACGTGATTTAACTTATAGGACACCCCACGCAACAAAGAACTGTCTTGCTTCAAATTTCTAGAGCCAAGATTGAGAAGCCCTGCCCTCCCGTGACAGACAAGGCAGGGGTGTCTGCTTCTGCCATTTCTGTTCAACACTAGACAGGGGATCCTAACTATTGTAGTAAGTCAAGAAAAAGAAAAGGGAAAATATTTGGAAAGGAAGAAGTCACACTGTTTAATTTGAAGATATCACGACTGGATGATTATGTCAGCAAATGCTCAAAAGTCTATTGTTGAAAGTACTAGAATTAATAAGCATATTTAGCAAGGTCACAGGATTAAGGTTAATCACAAAATCAGTTGTGTTCCACATATCAGCCAAAGACACCAGGGCAATAAAATGATCAAAGCCGTACCATTTGTAAGAGTGTCAACAAATACAAAACATCCAAAAGTAATTTTAATGAAAGATGCGCGGGGCTTGATTGCCGTATACCACAAACATTGTTGGGAGAAAGCAAATAAGAACTAAGGAAGACAGCCCATGCTCAGGTGTCAGAGAAGTCAACATTGTTAAGATGTGACTTCTTTCCAGATAAACCAATAGATGGAATGAAATCCCTGTCAAAATGCCGGAAGTATATCTTTTGTAGAAATCGAGCAGCTGATCTTTAAATACATTTGAATTTCAAAGGACTGAGAACAGTTAACTGTCCTGAGAAAGAAGTTACCTTGTTTCAAGAATTATGACAAAGTACAGTAATCCATTCAGTGTAGTATTGGTGAAAAACAAACAGAAAGACCAGTAGTAGGGAGTTCCCATCGTAGCGCAGTGGAAACAAACCCGACTAGTATCCATGAGGATGCAGGTTTGATCCCTGGCTTCACTAAGTGGGTCAGGGATCTGGCATTGCCGTGAGTTGTGGCATAAGTCCCAGATGCAGCTCAGATCCCAAGTGGCTGTGGCTGTGGTATAGGCCAGCCAGGGAACAAGTGCAGCCCTAAAAAGCAAAAAAAAAAAACCAACATCAGACTAGAGTTCAGAAATAGATGTGCACTTACATAGTCGGTTGATTTTTTTTTTTTTTTTTTTTGAGTACCACACCTGCAGCACATGTAATTTCCAGGCTAGGGGTCAAATCAGAGCTACAGCTGCCAGCCTACACCACAGCCACAGCAACATGAGATCTGAACAGCAACTGTGACCTACACCACAGCTCATGCCAGATCCTTAACCCACTGAGAGAGGCCAGGGATAGAACCTACATCCTCATGGATACTATTCAGGTTTGGTACTTCTGAGCCACAGTAGGAACTCTGTATAGTCAGTTGACTTTTGAACAACTGCCTAGCAACCTAGTGGGGAATGGAAAGTGTCCTTCGAGACACTGTGCTTTGTCTGTCCCTCCCAGGTCAAAGGCCTGGTGGTCTTGATCACCTTACTCAAGCTAAGAGAACTAGGTGGTCTTTCTCTGGGTCTCACCTGCACCCCACACAAATATAGCCTCATTTCAGGTGGTTCACTGTTCCCTGGATGTAGCTCCTGGCCTTGGCACAGAGAGGGACACTGGTAACCATGCTGACATGCTTCCCCACCCTTTCTATTTCTTGGTGTATCCAATTAATCCATTTGGGAGAATAATGGAAATTGTCACCCCGTACAGTTTCTTGCCCTGGTGTGGTGGGGAGCTTCTCCTGGTCCTTGGCTGGTGAAACTGTCATTCCCAGACCCCCATTTAGTCATTTGGAGGGCACATCTAGGTTAACTGTCCCCAGGCTCTTGACTAGGGAGTCCATGCCCTCCTCTGCCACCCATCTTCCCCATTTTTGCCCTGTCTGAGCACAATTGCAGTCACTTCCCCTGCCTCACTTTGGAATCCTGCTGTCACAGGTGACAAAGTACATTATCTCAGTTCCAAAGATCTCTGCCAAATGGGGTTTGACGGCAAAGCACATGAGCAGATGGAAAAGAATCCGCAGTTCAGGGATGCCGGGAGCTCCTGCAGACCTGCTTCTCTCATCTTCCCAGCAGTAAATGACACCTTGCCTGACAGTCCAGACAGAAGCCGGGAGGGGGTGGGGGGCACTCGTCAAAGGTTCATCTGAGTTTTATCAACTCACAATCACATGCAGACTCTTGCAGATTGTTGTCTTATTTATGAACTTTGATGTTGTAACAATTCATTCTCAGCAGTTGCCCTGCATTTGTGTAGCATTTTTATTACTGCACAGCAGTGGACTTTGCTGCAGTCCTAAGCTCCGTGTCCTTAGATGACCGATTGGAACAAGCTTTTCCAGCATGTAGCCCTCACTACATCACACTACGATTGGGCAGCAGAAACTGAGTCGTTGAAGGAAATAATTGATAAATTGGATCCATGAAACTTTCAGCCATTAGGAAAAAGAAAAGACAAGCCACAGATTGGGAGAGAAGTGTGGTGTCTGTGTGTGCGTGCATGCGTGCATGGTGTGTGTGTATACATGTACATATTACACCCAGGATATGCAAAGAACAACTCAGTAGTATAAAAAAAAAAAGACAATTCATGTTTTTAAATGGGCAAAAGACTTGAACTAACATTCTGCCAAAGGATAGAAGTGATCGATAGACATGACATGATGCTCAACATCGTCAGCCCTCAGGGAAATGCCAATCAATAGCACTGCATGACCACAGGAATACTCCTTAATGATGGCCAAAAATGAAAAAGTGTTACAGTACCCAGGGTCGGCAAGGATGTGGAGCACCTGGCATTCTCATTGCTGGTGGGAGTGCGGGATGGGAGAACAGTCTGGAACTCTGGCCGAATACTATGATGTTAATCCTCTTCCTGCCCTCCGTGGCCACAGACGCCACAAAGTGGGTGCCTCCTACAGCAGGGCTGGCTGAAAATGGGCATGAGGTCATTTTGTTCTCCATGACCAGGCCCGGCCCACTTTGCACTCCTCTGCATTGCTCTCAGTAGGTGACTTAGAGTAGCTATGTCCACGCACCGTCCCCCACCCCATCCCTAATTTCCCCTTATCGCACACTGGGCTTCATTCTACAAGTGCTTCCATTACAGACCCTGCAAAGCTGGTTGGAGCTAGTTTCTTAAAGACTTTCCAGCCCTTGTTTTTATGTTAAAAAAAGGTGTTAAAACCCTTGCTTTGTAAAAATCTTATTGGAATATAGTCAACTTACAAAGTTGTGTTAATTTCAGGCATACAGCAAAGTAAATCAGTAATATGCGTACATATATCCATCCCTTATCAGACTCTCTCCCCACATAGGTTATTACACAGTTTTGAGTAAATGTCCCTGTGCTGTAAGTGAGCCTGTTACCTATTTTATATATAGCAGTGTGTATACATTAATCCCAACCCCTAATTTATCCCCCCCCCCCCCGCCTACTTTTGCCTTTTGGGAAACATGTTTGATTTCAAAATCTTTTGAGTCTGTTTCTGTTTTGTAAGCTCTATTGAATCATTTCTGTTAGACTCCACATGAAGGTACACGTTATGTTTTTTGATCCTAGCAATTTTTTTTTTTTGTCTTTTTGCCATTTCTTGGGCCGCTCCCACAGCATATGGAGGTTCCCAGGCTAGGGGTGGAATCGGAGCTGTAGCTGCCGGCCTACAACAGAGCCATAGCAACGCTGGATCTGAGCCTCGTCTGCAACCTACACCACAGCTCACGGCAACGCCGGATCCTCACCCCACTGAGCAAGGCCAGGGATCGAACCCACAACCTCATGTTTCCTATTCAGATTCGTTAACCACTGAGCCGCGACAGGAACTCCTGATCCTAGCAATTTTAATAGAGTGTTTTCTCCATTTACATCTCAACAAACTGTTCAAGTGCTAAGTTAGCACTTGATATTTGCTGATAGATCTTCAACATTTAGTTATCATTCCTAAGTACCATGAATGGTGTTAGATACAGCTGTATAGATTGAGCAAATAGAAAATTAATGCCTTATCATTGAAGCTCTAATTGTTGGGCCAGATCCTCTAGATCAAGCGGCTGCTCTTGTTTTCAGGAGCTTTGACACAAAGGGAAGTGATACCAGGCTCTCCAGTGGTTATTTCACAGGACCCACTCAAGAGATTGATAAGCAATGAAAGGGCCTAAGAAAACAGTCATTGAATCCAACGTCCCTCAATCTCCGCTCCTTTCGTTCTGAAATGTGGGTGGTTGCCACCTACTGACATCCTTTCTTCCTCTAGGACACACTTGCCCTCCAGGAGCTTGTAAGAAAACAGCCAACCTGCTTTGTAATGTAGGGTAAAATGAGAGTATCAACCAAAATTACTGCCTCAGGGAAATTGGAAGAAAAACCGGAAAATGAACAAAGATTTAGTGAAAAATGTAACACACAGGAGAATAAGAAAGGGAGTCTGGGGTACAATTGTAATTGATCATAGTTTGTTTTTTTTTTACAAAATTGGTGAATTCAACTAATTAGTATTTTATTGAGAATTTTCCTATTTAGGTCCAAAAATGAAATTGGCCTGTAATTGTCTTACAATTCTCTTACCTTGCTTTGGAGCTAAGTTTATACCAGACTTGTTGAAGGGGTTAGAGCAGCTTTCCTATTTTGTCTTCAACGTTGCAACCTTGTGAAGTGTTCCAGGGAAGGTTGGGAGGGAGGGGCTGCAAAGGGGCACCAGGGAGGTTTTGGGGGTGATGGAGACGGTCATTTGCCCTGACGTGAGATGGATACAGGGATGGATATATACCCTAAAAGTCGTCAACCACAACTCTTAAAATGTGATGACAAGTTTATTGCATGTCAGTTACACCTCAGTAAAGCTGTTAAAAAAACCCAACCTCACACTTAGGCCTGGGCTCTGTGCTTGGGCTCTGAAACATGGGGGCTGTGCCCTGGATTCCCCATGACTGGACCTGGGGATGCGGCCAATGCCATTGCCTGGAGAACAGCACCAGGCAGGGCGACCCTGACACTGTCCAGAAGGACAATCAAGGACATCTCCTCTGCAAAGTGATGATTTCCACTGGAATAGTTTCTGGAGAGAGACTGAACCTTCACGTGCTTTTTCATGGGCTCCTTCCCGGGAGTCCTGAGGGTCTAAGGTTCTACCCACCAATGACTTCAGGGTTGGTTTGAAGGGGGGCACATTGCCTCCATGTCTCCTCAGCAGGTTCTGCTGTGGTTGTAGGGACCCCAGCAGCCCCATCACGGCTAACACTGGACAGTAGTGACAGCAGAAATGATGGTGCAATGCTTTCAGGATCCTTGGACACTCAGCCTGTAGGAACATATGGGGAAAGAGAAGAGGTTTTATTTCCTTCAGCTTTCCCTGTGGCTCCAGATGAATGTGCCACTCCGGGACACTTAATGATCTGAAGTCACAACCCTGAACTTCTTTAAGACGGACGTCCCAAGCCAGGCTTCAACAATTTAAAGTGGGAATGGAGCAAGAGACAGAAAGAACGCTTCTCTGGTCTGACTGCGATGACAGAGGCGTTAGAGATGAAATTTGTATTTGATGCCCAGAGAGGGGTTAGGCTATTGCTACAAGTACAATGCTTGAGATACTGCCTAGGTGGGTAATGTCACTTGACAGGTGTCTTACAACCACCGGAAAATAATAGCAAAAGCACATCCCTGCAGAGTGACTCAGTGTTCCACCTGGTCTCCGGAGAAAACTGCTCTCAGTCGGCAGGACAGCAGTCAGGAAAGCAGGTGAGCTTGAGCTGCCGAGAATTTCTCAAAAACGTTTCCCTGATAAAAATCAGCATTCATGCTTTTTAAAATAAGGCCTAAAAATAGGGGAAAAAAAGGAGTCTTCCTGTTTTGTGTTTTCCTCCATCTCAGCTTAGGAAGAGCTGCTGGCCAAGCCCTGGCCTTTAACTGGGAGAGGATGGCATTGCCAAGTCCAGCAAGGCAGGGATGCCTGCGGCCCACCCTGGAACTGGCAGGGATGGCCCTGTGCTCACCTGGTCAGAGCAGATCCCATGGTGGACCCGTGACAGCCGGACCAGCAGGCCACATGCATCCACGTGGCCCACGGTCTTCAAGCTGGACTGTCCCCAAATTCCTCCACTGAGGGGGCGTGGCTGCTGCCTCCTCCGGTGGGGAACGTAGCCTGTCCACCTTCCTTCCGTGAGTCACACGTCCTCAAGATGAAACGACAAAAATCAATCAGCCAAGGGAGACACATCAGGAGACACAGTGCCCATGATATTCCCAGAAACCCCAACCCTAGACGACAGAGCACTCCCCACCAGACGCAGGAGTAGTCGTCTGGAGAGGAAATGATGTGCCTGCCTGCAAAAGGGCAGGTTAACTCTTCCACCTGGAGAAATGCCATCCACTCTTACCTTTCCTATAGGAATCCTTTCCAGCCTGTGTCAGCTATGCCAAGCTTATCACCAGTTCCGAAAAAACTGCCAGTGAGGTCACCCAAGGACAGTTACCTGAGGTCAGTCAAATCCACACACAGAGAACTGAAGGTCCCGGTCACCACTTGGACTTGACCTCAGAACAAGGACATGGTCACCCCAGCATGTTGGTCTGTAGATAGAGAAAGGCACCTTGGGAAGAAGGCGGTCCCCAGACTCCAGCCCTCCTGGAGGAGCTCTTGGGTGGATGGGGAACTCTTGAAGGTCCTTGAGGGGCTAATGCGATCATGAAATTCATGAGAGTGACGCTAAGGCCAGCATGAAGCTGGTCCCCCACATCAAGAGCCTTGACGACCAACATACGTCGTGTCCTTCCTTCTTGATTTAAAAGTGTGTGTGGTGCCCTAAGAAATGTTTTTTTTCAGCAGA
This sequence comes from Sus scrofa, assembly GCF_054392235.1. Classification (NCBI taxonomy): domain Eukaryota; kingdom Metazoa; phylum Chordata; class Mammalia; order Artiodactyla; family Suidae; genus Sus; species Sus scrofa. The sequence goes on along the minus strand of NC_139388.1, from coordinate 104,966,778 downwards.
AGTCTCCCCTGAAAATTAAGATTGATGTTAAAAATCTAGTCCTTTAGGAGTCCCCGTAGTGACTCATGAAACTGACTAGTGTCCATAAAGACTTGGGTTTGATTCCTGGCCTTGCCCAGTGGGTTAAGGATCCCGAGTTGCCATGAGCTGTGGTGTAGGTCACAGACATGGCTCAGATCCCCCATTGCTGTGGCTGTGGTGTAGGCTGGCGGCTACAGCTCCAATTTGACCCCTGGGCTTGGGAACCTGCATATGCCACCGGTACAGCCCTAAAAAGACACATACACAAAAATCTACTCCTCTAAAAGCTTCTAAAGTATGAGTATGAGCATGTATGTTCAAATCGGTAGATCTACATATCTTTTGAATTTTTTAAAATTGTAGAGTTGACAAATATACTTAATTTACAAAACTGGAAGTTTTCTTGATTTTGGTAAAAACATGGAACAGGGAAACCCCAAGACCAAAATATCAGGGGTGAGAAATTTCTAGAAGTAAATCTACAAAAATATTACCTTAGAAGAAGTTGTAACTAAGTCCTGTTTTCTCAGCCAGAAACTAATGTATTTGGGGCCAGATAGTTCTTTGTCGAGGGGGCTCTTCTCGGCATGGCAGGATGTTAGTGCCACCCTTGACCTCTGCCCCTAGATGCCAGGAGCCCTTCCCCTTCCTCCTTGGCTGTGACAACTAAAAATATTTCCAGACAAATGTCCCCTAGGGGGCAAAACTGTCACTGGATGAGAAGTACTAAATTAGACATATCTTCTCTTTCATGCACATTCTGTCTGTGTGGTGCTATAATGCTCCAGTCATGTTCTATTTGTTTCCAGAAAGGGAATAGCCATATAAATTACTTCCCATGCTGTTATTAATTTACATCCTTTTAAAAAAGCTGATAAGCTTTGGGAGGGGAAAAAAAAAAAAGAAAGGGAAACTTAGGTCTGGCCGACTTCAGAGTCTCTGATATGAGGCTGGGAAATCTAAAGGCAAATCATTCTACCCTGTTTCTGGAAAGGCTAAAGGGGAAAAAACATTTGCAATGTATTTTTCACAAGAGGCTTTGTGAGCAGCTGTAACAATGAAAGCCCCAGATGCTATTAGATGAAGGGCAGGTCTTACAGTTCAATCCTGTTCAACTCAAAGGGAAAGATGCAGCTTCTATTTTAGAAAAATAAAGGGTAACTTCAGTGTCTGGAGACTTCACGGGTTTGATGCCCGGCCCACAGGGCACTCAGGAGCTTGGGGTCCTAAACACGGGCTGCAGTTGTGCCCACCTGTCTTTGGTGCCCCACCTTCCTCTGCAGACAGATGTGTGTTTCTGACACGCAGCTGACATGTGACTTGAGATTCTCCTTCCACGTCCCCCGAGTGGGTGCCTGGGCTGGGAGCAGGGGAAGGACACTGCCTCCGAACTGTCAGGGATCATGTTATCAGCTCAGTGACAAGACCTTCCCACTCCATCAGTGAGTGACTGGGCGGTGGCAGGAGGCATTTCTACTGTTTCTCCACTGCTCTGTCTCTGACACTGGGATGGGACCAGGGGACCCCACTGAGTTTAAGCACCCACCTTGCCATTTACAGTCTCTAAGCCAACAGCATCCACTTTGGGGCTGCTGATCCCCAGGAGGACACTGCTCTCTTAGGAGGTCACACTTGATGGCACCTGGCAATCTTTTCTGATTGAAAAACACAAGGAGGACCCGCAATGAGGGGGAACAGCTGCATGTTCTTATCTATGTTTTAGGAAAGAGGAAGCACAGGCTCGGAAAATTAAATGGCCAACTCAGAACCTCAAGCAGGGAAACGTCTCATTTCCAAAGCCCCATGATTTCCACCATCAAGCTCTGTCTTCCTGGCAGATGGTGGCCCAGTGCCAGGAATGGGAGTTCACCATTGTTCTGGCAGCTGCATGCTTACCTTCAATCAGGTCTAAACTGGCCTCCTTGTAGTCTTTTTATTCTCTTGCTTCAGACAGCACAGTTCCATCTCTTGGGCCTGGCCATGCTCCCTGAAGCAAGAGAATAAAAAAGGCAGATGAAAGCCTCTGGTCCAGAAGGGCCTGCCCCCTAAACCCCCTGAACCCACAGGCCAACCCAGGACCCCCACCAGCCTCAACTGCCCTCATTTGAAGATCACAAACAGGGCTTCCTTTTGCTGCTGGCAGCATCTCTCCCCTTCCTGGGTCCAGAGGACCTCAGGTTGGAGGATACCACCACGGGGCTCCCATCAACTGTCCCAGATGAGCTGGGCCCATTCACTGGCTGCCTCACTAACAGCACACACTCCCTTCCCCTCTTGAGGGGCTTCCCGCCCCAAGTCCACGCTGGATAAACAGAGTAATTCTGTGCTGCTCTCCAATTTACTGAAAGAAACATCATGAAATCAGGATGCCCCACTTCACTGGGAATACCTGCTGGCTCCTGAGAGAGCCCTTAACCTCTGAGCATCTTTAGGTGACCAATCACAGCTCCCAGCTTCTTCCCCCACCTCTCAGGCCTCGCAGGGCCCTGGGCTCTTAGAGCAGATGCTCGTGGCAGCCTGGGGTGGCCGTGGGATTGTGCTTTCTACAGAGCTGGGCAGTCTGGATAGGATTGACCCGCGCCCCCAGCGTCGAGACCACACCACGTGACCAAACCTAACTGCCACACCAACGGCCACCAACCACCCTACCAAAGTCATAAAAAGCCTGACTCTCACCTCTGGGCCCCCTCACAGCTGTCCTCCTCTGCAGGTCGACTCCGCCCACCACCCGCCGCCACGCCCACCGCCAGACTGTCCTCAGCCCCGCCCCTCCTTCCAGGGTTCTCGGGCCACGCCCCCTGACGCCGCAGCTAAGCCCCGCCCCCAGCTCAGCCGCGCCCTCAGCCTCTTGCTCCACATCCCTGCAGCGCTGGCCGGCCAGACTCGCCTGTCTTAGGGCATTGCAAGCGCTTCATTACGTTGAACCCAGGAGGAGGACGCAGCTCAGACGCACTTAGCCCAGTGTTTTCCCTTCTTGTCAGTTTGAGGGAAGGGACGGGCAGAGAGAACAGGGAAACTGCCCACCTGGCGGGTGCTCAGTGTTCCGTCACGAGAAACGGAGGCCCCTGTGACCCCCAGAGGCCCGTGGCCGGTAGCAACTCGTCCGAGGGGGGCCCTGGTCAGAGGGGAACCTCATCCCGGCCACCCCGCCCCCGTGCCCACCATGTTCCTCTTCCCATTTGTTCGCCCACGTCCCCACGTGACAAGGACTGGGAATCATGCAGTGCTGAGACCCAGACTGGGCGAGGCTTCGCGATGCTTCAGATGCTGGAGGCAGCCCTGCCCGAGGCAGGAGGCTTTGAGGGGAGGTCAGGGAACCAGGCCTGGGTGGAGGGCGCTCCAGGGTTAAAAGCACCTGGAAGTACCCAGTGTGAAGGTGGGAGCTGCAGGCTGGGTGTGAACCGGCCAGTGCCCTGGGGGCAGGGGAGTCACCAGAGGCTGTCCTGGATGGACCCTGATTGCTGCTGAGTGGAGAAAGAGCCCCCAGGAGGTTAGAGTCACATCTTGGCCTTTCCTGGTGACATCTCTAGAGACAGTGAACCGGGCAGGGACCCTCGATTGAGGTAAGGAGAAAGGGAGGTGGGCGTGGAGACTGCCCCCAAAGTGCACGTTTCCAGGACCTGCTCCTCCCCTCTCCCATCTCAGAACCTCTGGGCCATCTCTTCCTCCTGCCTGACAGCCTTTAAGAACCGTCTCCCACCCCAACGCCTCCAGCCTGAATGCCTTTGCTTGCAGCTCACATTACTCTTACTGAAGAATGAAAACACGTTTCTTTGCTATCCTCCCTTCTGAAAGGTTTCCTCATAAAGTTACTTACAGCTGCAAGTAATCCTTTATTGTCTATCCAGGAGCTAAGTTCTCTTATATTTTATTTGCATCCTATAGTAAATGTGATACAAACACATTTTCTAGTTGCTGCTCAATGGCCAGAAAACATTTCGTTTGTGGCTAGGAATCTTTAGGTATAAAATGTGCCATTCTTGACTGTAGTATCTAAAAGCACATGAAACTGGAAGTGTCTTTGCAGAACATAGACTAACACACACCTGAAAAAACCCATCTAATCAGGCATAAAAACTGCATAGTCTCGTTTACATGATGTATGCAGTATCTATATTTTTAACAAGCCACACAGAAAAATCCACTTCATTACTTTATAATCTTCCTGAATCACTATAATCATACTTAGTGTGGTAATTAAGAGCAAGGGAGTGAGGAGAGGTATACAGGTAGAAAAACCTCTATTCGCGTTTCCCTCTGCTACCTACCAGCTATATAAGTAAGTGCAAATTAGTTCACTTCTGTAAATGTCTCAATCCAAGACCGGAAAGATGAAGGCTGGCCAGGTGGAAAGTGCTGCTGATGGCCCAGAGGAAAGAGGGGTGGGGGTGTGGGATGGACATCACCTAAGCAAGTTAGGATGGGAGTTTGCTTGTGCTGGTGTAGCGGAGAGTGAACGGGGTAAGGGAAAAGTTGAAAGAAGAGTCGTTTTTGGCCAACCATTCCGTGGGTGGGAGAAACTAGAAGCAATGAGAATGAGATGGAGGCCTGGGTAAAACAGGTGACAATTTTTTTTTTTTTTTGTCTTTTTTTGCTATTTCTTCGATCGCTCCCATGGCATACGGAGATTCCCAGGCTAGGGGTCTAATCGGAGCTAGAGATGCCGGCCTACACCACAGTCCCAGGATCCTAGCCGCATTTGTGACCTACATCACAGCTCACAGCAACGCTGGATCCTTAACCCACCGAGCGAGGCCAGGGATCAAATCTGCAACCTCATGGTTCCTAGTCGGATTTGTTTCCACTGCACCATGATGGGAACTCCTACTAATTTGCTTTTAACAAAGCAGTGTTTTGTTTGCATGGCCAGTTATCATTTATACACTTCATAGCCTTATTTTAATATCCCTTTGACAGGTTTGACAGGTCCTGAGCTTTTGTTGAGCTGCAGCCCTGCAGACTTCCTTCCACAGCCACTCCCGCTGCACCCAAACGTGAAGCAGATGGAAGGACGACTGCAGCACAAATGGAAATGCTAAGTAAGGTCCATCACTCAACGCAGTTCAGGACACTGTCTTTAGAATTCAGTTGAAAAGGGGGAAAATATCTCCTAAAAAGAGCGCCATTTTTCTTTCTTCCTATTTCTAACATTAGTGGTTTTAATCCACATTTTTTGGTGACTTCTGTCGGGGCACGACACATCACAGAAGTGAGTACCACTGAGCATTGTGCAAACAGCCCCTTCGAGCTAAAAGAGATGGACACCAGTGTGGTAGGACAGATGAAGTCAGGAGAGCCTGACTTGGTCTGTTTCATTCACTGTCCTATCCCCAGAATAGTGCCTCTTATATAGTGATTTCTCTGTATTTATTTATTAAATGAATGGAAATAGACACGAACTAGGAGTTTCTGCTGTGGCACAGTGGCCTAAGAATCCCACTGCAGTGGCCCTGGTCCCTGCAGAGGTGCAGGTTCCATAGAATAGAATGGAATATGGTATAAGTATATTTAACTTTTTGGGGGGTTTTGGGGTTTTTTTTGCTTTTTTTTTTTTTTTTTTTTTAGGGCCACATCTGGGGCATATGGTGGTTCCCAGCCTAGGGGTCGAATCAGAGCTATAGCTGCCAGCCTATGGCACAACCACAGCAACACAGGATCCAAACCACGTCTGTGACCTACACCACAGCTCACAGCAACACTGGATCCTTAAGCCACTGAGCAGGCCAGGGATCGAACCTGCAACCTCATGGTTCCTAGTCGGATTTGTTAACCACTGAGCCATGACGGGAACTCCGATATTTAACTTTTTAAAGAAATCACCGAACTGGTTTCCAGTTGTACCACAGTACCTCCCCACCAGCAGTGTAGAAGAGTTCCAGCTGTGAAACGTCCCTGCCAACACCTCTCTTCATTTTAGATGGTATAGAGTTGGCTCTCATTGTGGTTTTAATTTATTTGCACTTTCTTAATGACTACTGATGGTGAGCATCTTTTATTCTGCATTTTGGCCATATTTCTTGTGAAATATCAGTTCATGTCTTTTGCTCATTTTAATTGAGTTGTTTGTACTATTTTTGAGTTGAAAGAGCTCTTTGTGTGTTCTGGATACAAGAGCAGGACTGCTCTTGATGAATTATCTTTGTTTTCTTTCATCTGAGAATGTCTTCATTTTACTTTTATCCCTGAAAGATATTTTCATATTTTCACTGGATGTAGAATTTTGGGTTGGCAAGCTCTTTTCTTTTGTATTTTATTTTATTTTTTGTCTTTTCAGGGCCCCACCAGCGGCCTATGGAGGTTCCCAAGCTAGGGGTCCCATTGGAGCTACAGCTGCCAGCCTATGCCAGAGCCACAGCAATGCCAGATCCAAGCCACGTCTGCGACCTACACCACAGCTCACAGCAACGCCGGATCCTTCACCCACTGAGTGAGGCCAGGGATCAATCCTGCCACCTCATGGTTCCTAGTCGGATTCGTTTCCACTGCACCACGACAGGAACTTCCTCTTTTTGTATTTTAAAGCTGTAGTTCTGCTGTCTTCTGGCCTTCTACGTTTCTCCTGGGAAATTCATGGATATTAGAATCATTGTTTCCCTGTATGTAATTTGTGCTTTTTATCCCCTGGCTGCTTTCAGTGATTCTTTCATTATTTTTGGATTTTAGAGGTTTAATTATTTGTTGAGGCATTCATTGCTGACTTTGAAATTTTTCTGTGTGGAGTTTGCTGAGTGACTTGAATCAGTACATTTATGTCTTTCGCTAAATTTGGGAGGTTTTTTTGGCTACGCTTGGTGAAAAATATATTTTTCCAATTTCTCTCCTTTCCCCATGGGATTCCAGTTTTACTGTGTTAGATATTTAGCAGTTATCTACCTGAAACTCTGGAGTTTTTTTTGTTTGTTTGTTTGTTTTGTTTTTTCCTCAATCTTTTATCTCTCTATTTGGTGTGTCGGGTAACTTTTATTGTTCTATCTTCAAGTTTACTGACCCCTTCCCTTATCATCTACATTTTGATATTGAGTCGATCTAGTTGATTTTGTTCACTTTAGATATTATATTTTTTCAGTTCAGTAATTTTTAATTGGTTCCTTTTTCTATTTTCTGTTTTTCTGTTGAGAATTTGTATCATTGCATTCATTTCAAATGTGTTTACCCTGACCTTATGTAGCATAGATATAATCAACACTTTAAGGTCCTTGTCTGATAATTCCGTTTTGAGGTTGGCATTTTTTCCCCTTGAAAATTGGTCCTATTTTCCTGCTTGTATGTATGTCAAAATATTTTTGCACAGCGTCCTCTTATGTATGGTCTTATATAAGTCACTGAAGGATTGTTGATGTTTTGTGTTTTAGTAAGAAATCTATTCGGTTATGTTCAGACCATAAATTCTGTCTATTTTCTGTGGGTGATATCAATTAGAAAACATACACACGTGCATACCTTTCACTTGACTTTGAGAATGGCTAGAGGAATCAGCAATAATCCATTGATTTGTCTAGTCACTTCATCAATTTAAGATTCCTCTTCTTTATTCCCCCACCCTACTCAATTGCAGTATTACAATGAAAGGAGGAAAAAAATGTTCTCTTTTAGGTTAGCCTACTAAGAAATGCTTCCTTCAGTTCATTTCTGATCTCACCTGAAAGATTTAAAGATTTCCAGAGTCTTGAACACTTTTTTTCCAGCCAGGCTTAATGAGTTTATCCTGACAGATGATTTTATTTTTCTTTTGCCCTTCTCACTCATTTTTTTTTTTTAAACTCCATGGTGAATGTAATCAAACCTCAAGGGTACAGAATTACAATCACACAGTATTAATCAGAATCACTAACTTCCTAGCCACACTTCCATCCTGCTTGCCTTTTTAGTCTAGTTGCAAAGGCCCAAATGTAACCTCTGGCGTGTCTGTTCCTTACAAGCGCCCACCTGCTCTCTTGACTGATGGTCTTTCCCTCATTGTTCTCTCCTGACCACCTATGAGGACACAACTCGGTGCTTTTCCAAGTTTATCAAAGCTGTTACTATTTTTAAATTCACAACGGACAAGCACAATTGGATTTTGAACACATTCTAAAAATTAAATTATTGATGAAATGCTTGATGCTTACAAATGGTTCTTGCTAAACCAAACTGCCATAAACTTTACTCTTTCATAGCTATCAAATTCTTCTAATTATGTAAACAGAGACCACAGCTTTTCAATATCCAAGCTGGAGTTTGTGATTTAACACTTTATTACACACTGCATATACTCTGAGAAGAAAACACTGTATTTAAATTGTGTTACTCAGAGAGAGAAAAATAATTTCCATTGTGTTCTCCTCCAGGTCCCTGTTTCAGACAGCTTCATGGGTCCCATTGCTGGACTCTGAGAGAGTTTGAAAGGAACATGAGCTATGTCATTGTCACCTTTTGAAAAAAATCTTGATAGTTTTAGAATATACTAAGCTGGAATTTCTTTGCATATTATGAAAATCATTAAGCCTATAGAACTTCTCTTGGGAGTATCTGGCAAAAGAGGCTTATCCTGCCGTTTGTTTTATGCTTATTAAACGGCTCGGAGGAATTACATTGGCAAAGAACTTTTAAAATTCATAGAAAGGACTACACTGCTGAAGTATTTTTAGAAAAAAAAATCATAAACTCAAAAAAATGATAAATTCAACTCAACAATTATCTACTAATAATCTCCCATAGGTTCTAATTATGTTAGCTCTAGGATAAATGCCCAAGAACTAGCCAACACAATATAGACCTTCCAGGATCTAGGAACCAATTAACAGATCATTGAGGAGTACATATGATTTGAGGGGAAAACCGAGCATAAATAAGAGCCATTAAAAAAACCCTACTAATTTGGAAAGATGCACTCATTCCACTGTAGCGTTGCCGTACAACGATGTAGCAGCATTATTTACAATATCCAAGATATGGAAGCAACATAAGTGTCCATCAACAGACAGATGGATAAAGAAGATGTGAGACATACACACACATTCTCTCTCTCACACACACACACCCTGGAATACTATTTAGTCATTAAAAATAATGCAATTTTGTCATTTTGCAACAATATAAGTGGAAATGGAAAGTAGTATGCTTAGTGAAATAATTGACAAAAGACAAATACTGTTTGATCACACTTATGTGTGGAATCTTAAAAAAATAAAACCAACTAGTGAATATTACAAAAAAGAAACAGTCACAGATAGAATGAAGTAGTGGTTGCCAGTGGGGAGAGGAAAGCAGGAGGGGCAAAATAGAGTTAGGGGAGTTAAGAGGTACAAACTCCTAGGTATAAAATAATTAAAATAAAAAGATATATTTCACAGTGCAGGGAGTATAGCTAATATTTTGTAATTACTCTAAATGGAGTATAACCTTTAAAAATTGTGAACCACTATGTTATACACTTGAAGCATATAATATTGTACTTCAACTGTACCTCAATACATTAAAAAAAAAGAAAAAGCAATGATAGATCCCTAACCAGAGTAGTCAGTGCTGCACTAGGCTGTCCAGGAAGACATAAATGATATTGAAAGATTAAAATGTAACTGCACACATTACAACAGAGACATAAACTATACAGACTTCCAGTTTATGTGATACTTTTGGCATTTTGGAAATTATGTGAAATTTTAATTTGATAAAGAAATCATTTTAAATGTATTTTATTGAAGTGTGGTTGATTTATAGTGTTGTGCTAATTTCTGCTATACAGCAAAGAGAGTCATTTATACCTGTATATTCATTTTCATATTCTGTTTTATTTTGGTTTATTATAGGATATTGAATATAGTCCCCTTTGCTATACAGTAGAACCTTGTTGTTTATCCTTTCTATATGTAGTAGTTAGCAGCTGCTGATCCCATACTCCCAATCCATCCCTCCCCAACCCTCCTCCCCACTGGCAACCACAAGTCTGTTCTGATAGAGAAATCTTAAGGCTCCAAAATACATCCAACAAAAATCAGTTAACACAAGATGCTGGACATACACACATTTACTCTGCTTTTCAACGCAGTCCAAGCTAAGAAAAAGACCTGATACTTTCTACTCGGGCTGTCACTTTCTTTTATTTTTTTATAATGACTTATTTTTTCCATTATAGCTGGTTTACAGTGTTCTGTCAATTTTCTATTGTATAGCAAGGTGACCCAGCTACACATACATGTATACATTCTTTTCTTTCACATTATCATGCTCAATCACAAGTGACTAGATATAGTTCCCAGTGCTAGACAGCAGGATCTCACTGCTTATCCATTCCAAAGGCAATAGTTTGCATCTATTAACCCCAGATTCCCAGTCCATCCCACTCCCTCACCCTCTCCCTTGGCAACCACGAGTCTGTTCTCCATATCCATGAGTTTCTTTTCTGTGGAAAGTTTCATTTGTGCTGTATATTAGATTCCAGATATAAGTGATATCATATGGTATTTGTCTTTCTCTTTCTGACTTACTTCACTTAGTATGAGAGTCTCTAGTTCCATCCATGTTGCTTTTTTATGGCTAAGTAGTATTCCATTGTGTATCTATACACCACATCTTCTTAATCCAATCATCTGTCAATGGACATTTAGGTTGTTTCCATGTCTTGGCTATTGTTTTTTCCTTTTTTTTTTTTTTTTAAATAATGACTGTCACCTTCTTTTAGACACTTGGAACCCCACTGAAGATACTGTGCTATGAGGAACATGTGATTCTGAGGCTAATGTGCACGTAACCAAGCTTGCAATTGTGAGGAGGGTCACAGGCCAGTCCTTAGTCCAGCCAGCCAGCCAAGATGCCTCCCTTCAAATATTCTCACTATCCTCTCAAATGCAATGCATTCAATGCTTAAGTTCATAATTTTTCTCAGTTTACCTCCTGTCTGTGGAACCACCATTTTCCTTGTCTAAGCTCCCGGCTGAGCCTCATCACATTTTACCACCTAAAGCTAACAACATATTGTTGGAGCCTCTAACTTTCCTATACAACTCTTGTGTTCTTTAGCACAGCCCTGGTGTCAGTCACCTCTCAATCAGTCTAGATCAACAGGCTGACTCTCCAGCTAGCATATGATCGTAAATGCACCATTTCATCAGAAGCCTCAGAAAGCCCTGATACTTCAGGAAACACAGTATTCTCCCTACCTGCTACCTTCCTACCTGCTTGACTTTTGGACTCTGCATGATGAGGTCCCATCCACTCAGTTATCCCTCCACCTGCCCCCACATTATTCATAGCAGTCCCCTTTCTTTCAGCTGTGTGGCTTAGACCCATGTGTCATGCTCCCACACCCCTTTTTCCAGGCCCAAACACCACTGTGCGTAAGAAAGCACTTTGTAAAATTGTTTGCAGCCCACAAATGCTGCTACTGAGCATTCTTTTTTTTTTTTTTTTTTTTTTTTCTTAAGGGCCATACCCGAGGCATATAGAGGTTCCCGGGCTAGGGGTTGAATCAGAGCTGCAGTTGCCAGCCTAAGGCAACATTGGTTCCTTAGCCCCCTGAACGAGTCCAGGGATGGAACCCACATCCTCATGGATACTAGTTGGGTTTGTACCACTGAGCCACAACAGGAACTGAGCATTCTGCAAAGCCTAGTTTCGGCCACATCTTTAAACCTTCCCAGACCTGTCTTTCTCATGGCATCACAATTTAGGTATACCTTCTGCCCCAGCAATTCTAACAGAGCGTTTTATCTATTTTCATCTCAATTTCTGGTTTGGACACTAAATTGGCATTTAATTCATAAGCCAGTATTGATATATGGTTGTTCCATATTAAGCTATGTGTGCATATCATTCCTAATTATAATGCTTCATTTTAGAGATGATTGTACAGACAGACAGTATGGGAAAATCAGTAATCTATTACATAAATCAGGCCTCATAAAGGTCATATCAGCTGTGCTAGTTTTCTTTTCCTTGTTGCTGATATTTAATAAAGTTTGTCTTTAAACCAACTGGTTGGTGGACTTTTTTGCTGTCAGTTGTGACTGAGGATTAAACTTCACACCTCAGTGTTATTGGCTTATCTGGGTGTTCTCTTTCTTTTTTGAGTCAATTGTAATAATATTTCCTAAATACATACCATTTGCTGGCTTGTATCAGAATTCTACTTTACAGAGGGAAAACTGGGGCTCAACAAAAAGCATGGTGGTTCCTCAAAAAAAATTAAAAATAACATACCATATCATCCGGTAATCCTACTTCTGGGTATATACTCCCAAATATTGAAAGTAAGGACTTGAAGAAATATTAGTATACCCATATTCATAGCAGCATTATTCACAAGAGCTAAAAGGCAAAAGCAACCCCAGTGCCCACTGATGGATGAACGAATAAACAAAATTGTTGTATATACACACAATGGAATATTACTCAGCCTTAAAAAAGAAGGAAACTCTCATAAATGCTACATCAAGGATGATCCCACAGGGCATTATGCTGAGTGAAATAAGCCCATCATAGAAGGACAAATACCAAATGATCCCACTTATAGGAGGCAACTAGACTAATCAAACTCATACAGACAAAAAGTAGAATGGCAGTTGCCAGGAGCTGGGCAGAGAGGGGAGTTGGGAATTAATGTTTATTGGGAATAGGGTTTGTTTTGCAAGATTAATTGAGTCTTGGAGCTTAATGGCGGTGATGGTTGCATAATAGTGTGAACGCACCTGATACCAGAGAAGTGTACACTTAAAAATGCTAAGTTTTGTGTTATCTATTTTACCACAATTAAGAAAACAGTGATGGATTAATAGGCAAACTAAGCAAATGCCTGGGCCACCAAAAATAGGTTTTGAAAAAATCTGATGTTTCCATTAAAGCATCATGGGAAAAAATAGGATCGTCAATGAATTGTGTTGCATCTCTTTTGAAATGTAGATTTTTGTAATATGTTGAATTATTTGATAGTGATGGAAGGGGTATGAATTTTTTTAGGCCCTTGGGGCCTGAAAAGTGGGGTTACCAGATTTACCAAATAGAAAATACAGGATGCCATGCCATAGTTAAAAACATGCTCATGGGGAGTTCCCATCGTGGCGCAGTGGTTAACGAATCCGACTAGGAACCATGAGGTTGCGGGTTCGGTCCCTGCCCCTGCTCAGTGGGTTAATGATCCAGCGTTGCTGTGAGCTGTGGTGTAGGTTGCAGACGCGGCTCGGATCCTGCGTTGCTGTGGCTCTGGCTAGGCTGGTGGCTACGGCTCCGATTAGACCCCTAGCCTGGGAACCTCCATATGCCGCGGGAGCGGCCCAAAGAAATAGCAAAAAGACAAACAAACAAAAAAACATGCTCATGGTTTACCTGAAATTCAAGTTTAACTTGGCGTCCTGCTCTTTATTTGGCGGCCTCACTCTTAAGACCCAAATCCTGCCTTGCTGAGGGAGGTGAAGAAGCCAGCCTGTGGCCCCACCGGTGAGTCACAGCTGGGTGTCTTCACAGGACAGGAGCCAGGCTCATCCCCATCGCAGGCAGACATCTAAATCAGGCTGGCTCTACTTGTACTCGAACGGCCAAAGGGGAGAGAGCTGGATGCTCCCTGGAGGGGATCTTCTAGAGCTGGAGTGGCCTTCCAGTTATAACCATGAAAGGCCCAAACTGTGTTTTAGCTTCATTAATAAGTAGGAAGTGGTAGCGGGAAGAAGGAGGAGGGGGGAGAGGGGCACAAAGCACGCGGCAGCCCTACAACCTGTTCTCTGTCCTGGTTTGGATCTTCTCCCCCCCAACATGAGGACAAGGGTCTGGAATGCCTGGGCTGTCACCTCCCGCTGCACATGGTGAGCAGAAAGTCACAGTGAGGGCGTCCCCATGCATTGTCGCTGCTGAGACGGCAAATGCTACTTTCCGGATCCAGCTGCCCAAGTGAGCTGCCTTCGGATTGCAGCTGTCTGCATTCCTCACACTGCCGTCTGCCACTGCACAACCTGCACGCCACAAGTGGCTGCTACCTTTTTCTAATATCTTCGTGCAGTTATTTTTTGGGAGGGAATTACAAATTTCAGAGACATCAGCCAGGAGGTACAGATTGTCACAGGGGTTCCGAAACATAAGCAAGTCACAGAAGGACAGGGCCCAGGACCCCAACTGTCTTCCCTCTTTATCACATTAAAATCTCTCCCAGAAATGGACATTGAATCTGTCACCTTCCATATGGTAAAAGTAGGTCATTACTAAGAGTGGTGGAGGGAGTTCCCGTTCTGGCACAGTGGAAACAAATCTGACTAGTATCTATGAGGATGCGGGTTCGATCCCTGGCTTTGCTCAGTAGGTGAAGGATCTGGCATTACCATGATCTGTGGTATAGGTCGCAGACATGTCTCAGATCCCACGTTGCTGTGGCTGTGGTGTAGGCTGGCAGCTACAGCTTCAATTCAACCCCTAGCCTGGGAACTTCCATATGCCACAGGTGCTGCCCTAAAAGAAGAAGAAAAAGAAAAAAAAAAAAAAAGTGGCGGAGACCTCTCTACAGTTAAGCATCGACAAAGTGACAGCATTCGTCTGAACATGTGGACCCCAGCCAGTGCCCAGAGCAGAGCTGAAATGTATTTGGAGGGAACGAAATGATTCTTCAGAAAGCTTAGTTTAAAACTGCGAAGTTCATTAAAGGGATATGTATTTATGGCTTTTAAATTTTCCTTGTTTTGAATTTCCACACATTCTCCCAGAAAAAATAGCTGATCAAGGAAAATGATCTCATCCCAAGGAGTGAAAATATAATTAACAATAAAAGAAGAGTTAACTATTTATGATGCCCCATTTTTTTTCTTTTCTTTTTCTTTCTTTTTTGGTCTTGCAAAATGCTGTTAGATCAAGTGCCGATAAACAGGGGTATGTCTAGGGGAACTTCTGTCTCCTTCCTATGTCCCCTGTGACAGTTTAAAGTACTTATGTGGCAAACAGCTGGTGCCCTCTGGAATTTAACCAATAGTATTGCTTGTTCACTGTAGAAACTGGAGTTTAAAATCTTGGTAAACAAATGAAAGTATTCGGGACTTCCCATTGTGGTTCAGAGGGTTAAGAACCCGACTAGTTTCCATGAGGAAGTGGGTTGGATCCCTGACCTCACTCAGAGGGATTAGGATCCGGCACTGCTGTGAGCTGGGGTGTAGGTCACAGACATGCCTCGGATCCTAACTTGCTGTGGCTGAGGCATAGGCTTGCAGCTGTAGCTCCAATTCAGCCCCTAACCTGGGAACTTCCATATGCCGTGGGTATGGCCCTAAAAAGACAAAAAAGAAAAAAAAAAAAAGGAAATGAAAGTATTCATACTCTGTGCTAATCTATTATATAGTCTCTTGTGATTTTTTATTTTTAAAAAACTCAAAATGCAAAGCATGAAATACGGCCAAGTATTCAACAGAATGTTCAACATTTTAAATGTTTCACAAAAGAAAAGCTCTTTTAAAAAAAGGGCCAATGGAGTTCCTGTCGTGGCTCAGCGGTTAACGAATCTGATTAGGAACCATGAAGTTGCAGGTTCAGTCCCTGGCCTCGCTGGTTAAGGATCCAGCGTAGCTGTGAGCTGTGGTATAGGCCAGTGGCTACAGCTCCGGTTAGACCCCTAGCCTGGGGACCTCCATATGCTGCGGGTGTGGCCCTGGAAAAGAAAAAAAGACAAAAAGACAAAAAATAAAAAATAAAAAAAGAGCCAATGGATTCAATTTACATTTTAAACTATTTAATAGAGGTATCTGTTGTACACATGGTTTTAGTTTAACATAAACACAACATTTCTCTCTGGAGACACTTAACCTGAGTTGGCAATGAACTCCGAACTGCAAAGATTTTGATTCACAAAATAATTCTCCTCAAAATAGAGATGACAGTTCCCAAATGAGGAGCTCCCCCAAAGTTCAGGACTCAGTCCCAGGACAGGAGTGAGGGGAGACTCCTTGGAGATGGAAGGCTGTGCTGAAGTCATAGGATTGCACTTGGGGACCCTTAATCAGAGTGAGCTTCCGCAGACAGCCCCGGAAGGAGGTCTGGCTGCTCAGGCAGTTTTGCTTTACATCAGCTGTTTGGGAAGGAAGAGAAGATAAATCTTGTTTAGTTTCGTTAAATGATATGGCTAGCACAACAAATAAAAACAAGCTCATGTGGTTTCTACATTAAAATGAGAAGAGTGTATTTCTACAGAAGTGGCTCCGGTAAGAGGCGAATGCATAGAAAACTATTAATGTACAATACTTTTAAGGCATAGCTGTGACTTAAAATGGCATAAAGGGGATTTTTATTTTATTATCGCTTGTATCAATTCCTTGGAACACCCAACATGCATAATTTGAATCCAAAATCTGTGTGAGAGGATAAGACGCAGGTTTGTCCTCTAAAATGAGTCCTGACCCCCAAGATGATTCCCAGCTCTGGGCATCACTGAGATGATTCACCTCAGTGCAGTCATCCCGCTTAGTGTACATCACATCCAGTGTCCTCAGAGTCTAAACTAATGATCAATTTGTATATGGATTAGTTTAATTTTCCAAGAATTCCTAGGTATCTGAAATTGACTTTCTAAAATGGTAAAGGGGAGTTCCCGTTGTGGCTCAGTGGTAACGAGCCTGACTAGTATTCATGTAGGTGCGGGTTCGATCCCTGGCCTCGCTCAGTGGGTTAAGGATCTGGCGTTGCTATAAGCTGTGGTGTAGGTCACAGACGTGGCTCAGATCCCATGTTGCTGTGGCTGTGGCATAGGCCGGCAGCTGTGGCTCCAATTCGACCTCCAGCCTGGGAACTTGCATATGCCATGGGTGTAGCCCTAAAAAAGAAAATAAAAGGGGGACTTCCTGTTGTGGCTCAGTGGTGGCAAATCCAACTAGGAACCATGACGTTGCAGGTTCGATCCCTGGCCTCGCTCAGTGAATTATGGATCCAGCGTTGCCATGAGCTGTGGTGTAGGTCACAGACGAGGCTCAGATCCCGAGTTGCTGTGGCTCTGGCTTAGGCCAGTGGCTACAGCTCCGATTAGACCCCTAGCCTGGGAACCTCCATATGCCACGGGTGTAGCCCTGGAAAAGACAAAAAGACCAAAAAAAAAAAAAATGATCATATGGCAATACCCCTCAAATGTGAATGAGCAGAGCAGACGTCATACGCACCAGGATAGCCGCCCACATAAATGGGATTGTTGGTGTCAGCAGAGGTGGACTGGGTGTGTGGACTTTCAGCTCGAACTGTGTTCCCATCGACCATCAGAAGCACGCGGTGTTTGCTTTTGTTTGCCTGAAGCCTGTGCCACTTTCCATCGCAGAGAGTATGGGGAGCTTTGGGCTCGTATGTGGCTGTTATCCTACCAGCACCGTTGTTGACGTGAAACAAGAGCTGAACAACAGACACAGGCAAATATTCTTGGTGAGTTTTTCCCCACTTAAGGAGCACAATCCACTCATATAATGTTCTTTGAGTGGATCAAATCACAGCATCCTGTTAAAGAGGAGGGCTGCCTATGGAAGACAAACAATGTTTTTTGGGTTTTTTTTGGTCTTTTTTTGCCTCTTCTAGGGCAGCTCCCACAGCATATGGAGGTTCCCAGGCTAGAAGTCTAATCAGAGCTGTAGTCACCGGTCTACGCCAGGGCCACAGCAACGAGGGATCCGAGCTGCGTCTGCAACCTACACCACAGCTCACCGCAACACCAGATCCTTAACCCACTGAGCAAGGCCAGGGATCGAACCCGCAACCTCCTGGTTCCTAGTCGGATTTGTTAACCACTGCGCCACTACAGGAACTCCCAAACAATGGTTTTGAAACTAATATAATAAACCTAGTTAATTCAACCAGGCTCTGCCCTGGAGAAGATCAACTATATAGACATGGTAGACATGGAAACTTGGTGAACACTATAAGGGTTTGGGTCCTTAAATCATGATCAATAAAATAGGAGAACTCCTGGGGAAAAAAAAAAAGCCACATAGAGACTCTGATGCTATCCTATCAGAGTTCCAAAATTTCAGAGCAGGCAAATGGCCACCTCTGTTGGGACAAGCCTGAGGCACAGTTTTAGCCCTGCATCCTTAAATCAGTGCCTCGTTTTCAGGACCTCAGGAGCCTGTGGGTTTACTGAGGGCATTAGTTCATAGCAGTTGAAACAGCACCTGTGAAGGAACTTGACTACGTCCCTTCTGACAAACCACAGTTGTTTAGGCCAGTGGTTGCACAGAGAATCTGAGACCCGCAGAAGACGGGAGGGAAGAATTGTGAACGTCCTGTTGTAAGGTTCTTGTGCTACGTGTGAAGCTATTTAACATTCTTCCAAGGCAGACTGGGACAAACTAAAGAAGTATCTTCTAAAGCCTTCGACATCCACTAAAAATATTTTTAAGGAGTTCCCGTCGTGGCGCAGTGGTTAATGAACCCGACTAGGAACCAGGAGGTTGCAGGTTCGATCCCAGGCCTTGCTCAGTGGGTTAATGATCCGGTGTTGCCGTGAGCTGTGGTGTAGGTTGCAGACGTGGCTCGGATCCAGCGTTGCTGTGGCTCTGGCGTAGGCTGGTGCCTACAGCTCTGATTCGACCCCTGGCCTGGGAACCTCCATATGCCGCGAGAGCGGCCCAAGAAAATGGCAAAAAGACCAAAAAAAAAAAAAAAATTTTAAAAGAACAATAATATGCTGATAATAGAGGTAAAATATACATAGAAAATTACAGTTTTTGCAATTATGACACCTCTGATACCATTTCTCATATGTCACACCATGTGCAAATGGACACAAAAAATTCTCAAGTAGTTCCCATCATGGTGCGGCGGAAATGAATCTGACTAGGAACCATGAGGTTGTGGGTTCGAACCCTGGCCTCGCTTGGTGGGTGAAGGATCTGGCATTGCCGTGAGCTGTGGTGTACATCACAGACGTGGCTCGGATTCCACATGGCTGTGACTGTGGCTGGCAGCTGTAGCTCCCATTGGACCCTTAGCCTGGGAACCTCCATATGCCATAGGTGCGGCCCTAAAAGCAACAAAACAAAACAAAAACAAAAACAAAACATTTTCAAAATTCTTTCAAAATACAGGTAAGGAAAAAAGTTGGCTATAAGCCACAGGGCAGAGCGGCGGAAGTGTGGTATAGAAAAGTTTTGTTTCAACATGAAGATGACATGAAGGGGGAGAAGGGATGAAGGGCAAGAGATCCGATGTGACTTTCTTCTCTCCTCCCCACCCCGAGTCTAGCATATCCTGGGGGTCCAAGTCCCAGTGGGGAGCAAGGCGGGGGGTGATGCAAGAAACAAGCGAATACATTTGGGGAAATCAAGAGCCGTGTTCCTGGCCCTCCAAGAGGCAGGAGCTCAGAAAGAGTCAGGCATCGTTGCCCCACAGCAACGTGAGTTGGTCCCAGTGCAGTGAAAATGGTGGCAAAGCACATTAGGTAAAGACAGGACCCAAGTGACCACCACCCTGGCTCCCCATGGCCAATGAGGGGTAGAGCAGACCATACAAGCCCTCCTGTGCCCCTCTGGGGTTACAGAAGGTGGCTGAAGATGAGGAGGCACAGTTGGGACAGGAAGCCAGATCTACAGGGACACCTGCCGTGTCCAGGAGCAGTGTCCACGAACTGGTGGTGCTGAGACCTCAGACTCCTCGCCACAACCACCAGGGACAACTGGCCAAGTGCACAGAAGACAGAGGCTGCACCTGAAGACCCAGGAGTCGGGTGATGCCTCAGCACTGTCAGGGGAGAGCCCAGAACCCACAGAAAAGGACAAGGGCAATTAACATTCCCTCCTGCCTTCTTGACCAAGGGGAGCAGACTGGAATGAGAACCAGGAGAGGCTCTGATGAAGCCAATTTTAAAGCAGAAGACGCTAAACTGCTGCAAGTTATTGAATTCATTTTGTTCCCAACATGAGAAGGACTAGAGGCAGAAAAACAAGAGCAGAAGAATCAGAGGAACAAAAATGTGGCTTTTGCGCGCTCGCGCGTGCGCGCGCACACACACACACACACACACACACACACACACATTGGACTGTGGTACATCCATCCTGGCGAATACTCTGCAATAAAAGAAATGAATTGTTATCACAACACACGTGGGTGAAATGCCAGGAAATGAGACTCGGTGGAAAAAGCCAATCTCGAGAGGACCCATACTAATGGTTTAATTCATATAACAGTTGTGAAATAACAATTAGAGAGATTAGTTGTTGCCAGGAGCGAGGGGTACGGGGGAAGGAGTTGGTATGGATGTAAAGCCATTTATGGGACAGCTGTCCTGATTGTGGTGCTTCTGTGAGATGACTTAAGTGATTAAAATTGTGTAGAACCACATGTGCATGCACACACACGGACATGTATAACTAGCATAACGGAATAATCTCTGTGGTGATGAGCCAATGTCGGCTTCGGAGATTTGACGTTGTACTAGTTATGCAGGATGCGCCCCCTGAAGGAACTGGGGATGCCCTATACCCGGTGTGGCAACTGTCAGTCTCCAGTGATTTCCAATAAAATGTTGACAGATATTAGGGAGGACAGGGCATCAGGTCAGCAACTTTCACTCAGTTTAAGGAAAAAAAATTCTTTGTATTGTAGTTGCAGTTTTGCTTTAAATTTAATTTTTATCTTTAAAAAGCTTTGGAGGGTTCTCTCTTTTGAAAGAGTAACTGAACTTTTTCTCTATCCCATTAAAGGAGATAATTAGAAATTTTGATCTCGATAGTTCTACTGTTTCTCAGGGGCTCTGTCTCTGACACTGGGGTGAGGCGGGGACCCCACAGATGCGACGCACCCACCTTGCCATTTACAATCTCTAAGCCAATGGCATCCACCTTGGCGCTGCTGATCCCCAGGAGGACCCCGTTCTCAGAGGAGGTACGGAACTCCAGCGTGATGTTCACATCGGATCTCACTTTGTAGCCTTCTTTGACTGCAAAACACAAGGAAGACCTAAGTCAGGGTGAGGCCTGCCCAGCCCAGAGCGGCCATGGACTGGCTGGCTGGCTGGCTGGCTCCTCCCGACGTCCCAGAGACCTGGCTCCAGCTCCACTTCCACCAGCAAGTCACACCATCCGCCGAGCCTCAGCCTGCACATCTGTAAGGGGAAGCAATGCTTTTAGGGCAGACACACACCATCAGCTGGGCTGAGCCTGCCTTGAGCTGAGGCAGGCACATCCCCTCATCCAGAGCCACAGAGGGAAGGAATCAAAAGAGTTTTTTTTTTTTGGTCTTTTTAGAGCTGCACCTGCAGCATATGGAGGTTCCCAGGCTAGGGGTCCAATTGGAGCTGTAGCTGCTGGCCTACACCCCAGCCACAGCAACGCCAGACCTGAGCCATGTCTGCAACCTACACCACAGCTCATGGCAACACCGGATCCTTAACCCACTGAGCGAGGCCAGGGATCAAACCCTTGTCCTCATGGATACGAGTCAGGTTTGTTTCTGCTGAGCCGCAGTGGGAACTTCAACAGCAATTTGATCTACATAATCCCCTGATCATCCACCTGGCAGAGGGACATTTTATTTTTCCAACATCTGCTCTTGAGTATATCCCCATCTGCTGAGTATATTAGAGTCCACACTAGGTTTTCTTAAAGTGGGGCTTTAATTGAATAACTTTTTCATTCAGGTGATTTAAAAAAAAAAAAAAGGCTGAGATAAATTAGGGATATTAGCAATACCAGGCAGGTGTTGCCATGCCCAGGGCTGAGGGAAAAATGGGAAAAGGTGGTGTTGCTGGAGCTTAGAAGCAGAGAGTGAAGGAGAGCATCCAGCTAGCGTTCCCCCGCCTCCCTGCCACCCCAACCCCACCCCCACCGAGCCCCCTCGGAAGCTCAGGGCAAAGGAGCCCAGAAATGAGTTCCCTGTGATGGACAGCAGAAAAGGGGCCAGAGGAGCAGGGTTCTGAGTGCCCACAGGAAGTTAACCAGCAAACCAAGCATCCAAACTGCGGAGAGAACATAAGATATTATGACAAGGGCTAGTTCTAAGCCTTGAAGAATTTGCATTCCAAGGCATTTTAGAGATTTAAATTACCCCACTTATAACTGATTAATAGTTCAACGATCTAAATAGAGTTAGTTTCTTTATTAAATCTGACTTGCATTTTGTGTTGCTGATTTTTAATTCCAAGGTCTTGATTAACTTGGGCATAAAGCATGCCTTACATAAATGTGGGGAAAGTACAGATGCCACCAGCACCTCATATTGCCCTCTGCCTGGACGGCACCCCTCCTGATAGAAGAACATCTGGACAGCATGAGAGGCGCTTTTACACTGGAAGCAGAGCGGCCAGAATCCTCTGGAACAGGTAATGAAACATGGTCTGGCTGCAGCTTATCCAGTGGGTCCTGTCCTATCATGTAACCATTGGATCCATATCATCTTAGAGTACAGGTGAATCCCAAAGTTTTCTTTCAAGGTCCTTGGTGATACATACCAAAGGCCGCATATCCACTTCCTTCGAAGAAAGTTCCTTCCTCGGCTGCTGCATAGCACCTGCTTACCGCAGATGCAGACTCCGGGCTGTCCTTGTCCAGCTGTTTACTGTTTACTGCCACCTCCCCAATGCAAGCAGGAATGCTGTGGGTGATCTACGCCAAATGATGTAGGGTAGATGCTGCTTAGTATAGGAAGGGCAAGAGCAGTTTTTCCTACACTTCAGCAAAACACATTAAAATACTATCTTTAGGTTTTAAAAATCTCTTTGCCACAAGACTTCACATGAAGGGCTCACGTAAGGCTATTGTAATGTGTCAAAGGGGTTTCCTATTCTTCTGAGTGAATATCATGGACATCAAGACAGGAGTTTTTGGGAGTTCCCATCGTGGCTCAGCAGAAACAAATCTGACTAGTACCCATGAGGATGCAGGTTCGTTCGATCCCTGGCTTTGCTCAGTGGGTTAAGGATCTGACGTTGCCATGAGCTGGGGTGTAGGTCGCAGATACAGTTTGGATCCCGCATTGCTGTGGCTGTGGCATAGGCCACCAGCTGCAGCTCTACTTCGACCCCTAGCCTTCGAACTTCCATATGCTTCAGGTGCAGCCCTAAAAAGACAATAAATAAACAAACAAATAAATAAAATAAAATAAATAAAAAAGACTGAGGAGTTTTCTAATATTTTGCTGGACTTTTCCTGAGTTGTGCTGGGGCTGAAGCAGCTGTGCAAAGGGACATGTTCATAAACCAACAGGCAGGATGGCTGGTTGGGCTTCAGGAAGAAGCCCCAATACACTATTAAGGGACGTGGTTTAAGAGGATTGCATCTTGCAGCCAAGCCCTGGGCCCAAACAAGATAATTTAAACATAAACGTATTCCTGCACAAAACAAGCAGCCACAGGAAAGGCATGAGGGCTCACGGAGAAGACGCTGCTTACATTTCCAATGTTCCTGGCCCTGTACTCGGAGGGCAGGCCTCCCAGGTACAACTTTCCTTCCACATCCAGGGTGGTGGCATCTCCTACTGTGGTCACCATGGGGGAATCCTGGCCGTCGACCGTCAGGAAGCCCTTCCTTTTGAAGTACTCAGTCTTGACCTAGAGCAGAAAGAACACAGGCCTCATTTCACAACTTTAGCAGATGTCTGTTTGCAGCATCTGTTCACTCCAGCAGTCATAGCCTGAAAGAAATCCTAAAGGATGGGAGTTCCTGTCGTGGCTCAGTGGGAACGAATCTGACTAGGATCCACGAGGACATAGGTTCAATCCATGGCCTTGCTCAGTGGGTTAAGGATCCGGCACTGCCTGTGGTGTAGGTCACAGACCCGGCTCAGATCCCGTGTCCACTGTGGCTGTGGCGTGGGCTGGTGGCTACAGCTCAGATTAGACCCCTAGCCTGGGGACCTCTGTATGCCCCTGGTGTGGCCCTAAAAAAAAAAAAGCCTAAAGGATGGCTCAGGTTTTCACATAGTCACTGTTGAGAAGAGGCTGAGCCTGGAGCAGGTTAGAACAGAACACGTGCCAGGGTCCGAATCCCAAGAACACAAATGCCATGAGGTCACGTAGGGCTCATTCATGCCACGCCTGAGCTCGATTTACCTCTTGTCAAATGGAGAACATTTTGGGTACCCTTGTTCATTCCAGTGTTTGCTGAGTGTCTGTTAGGTGTCAGACACAGAGGGAGGCCCCGGGCATATTTTAGGAAACAGAAAAGGTCCCCGCCCACAAGGAGCTTACGTTCTATGGGCGCAGATACCAGAATCAAAGCAGGCTGGAAATCAGGGTATAATTCCAGCCGTGACACGGAGCAGACCCTAGGGCCGGGTGGAATGGAACCCTGAAGAGTGATCACAAGCTTCCTGGGAGCATACCGTGTGCCACTGGCCGTCGCTGAGGAGCGCAGGGTGCCAGACCTTTGTCCTGCCCTTCCCAAGGTCGAACATAAAGTGGAGACGGCCCTCTTGCAGCTGGAGTGCAGCGTAATCGACCTGGTTCTGATGGGCCATGTAGTAAATCAGGCCGCTGGAGGCGAACGTTCGGATGCTCAGCTGCACTGAGAGCCTGGAGGGAAGCAAGTGCTCAGCCCTCGGCAAGGAATAGGGTTTCACGTCTACTCTTTCAAATAACAGCAGCAAGAGGACCCAGTCCGTGCCTCTGCTTTTACATTCAACATCTCGGACCATTCCCCGCTCCTTCGTGTATCCATCCATCCACTTGACTCATGGCTACTGCGGGTACCTCGCTCTGCCAAGAATGGTTCTAGGAGCAGAGGACCAGGCAGGGAATGGAGGAAGGTCCCCGTCCCTGGGAAACTAATACCAGAATCATATCAGAGAGTTCAAGTCGGGTCACATGGAGGCCAACAGTGATCACATCAAATTGTCAGGACAGCAGCTCTGAAAGACGGCATTGCTGAGCTCTACGTGGAAGGTGGGAGAGAGCCCGGCAGAGCTCCGTGGGAGAGGCCACATCGTGTTTCAAGATGGTAAGAGTTGGTGAAAAGAATGGCTTGACCATGGTGGTCAGCCAGCAATCCCCAAGGGGCCCCGCAGGGGTGGCGGAAGGCTCCGTCTGAGTGTCCTCCCATAGAAGGAAGTACAGCGTCACTGAGACACACCCTGAGGGATGGGGACAGGGACAGGAGGGCAGGGGGCTCTGAGAGGCAGTGTTTGGATTTTATAAGTGCAGCTGGAAGTCACAGGAGGGCTTTAAGGAGGATGGGAGTGGATGGATTTATATCTTAAAAGGAACCCTGATGTGAACAACAAATTAGGTAGGGCCAAAGTGACAGCAGGGGTCAGAGTGACAGCAGGTGCCAGGGTGACAGAAGGTGTCAGGTGGGCAGCTGTTACAAGAGTCCACAGAACCAGACGGTGGCCCAGCCCAGGGTGGTGGGGGGATGTGGAGGACCCGGACCAAGGAGCAGCAGGACTTGCTAAAGGACTGAATTTGGAGGAAGGGGAGAGCACAGGCGCTGGGTTTGGCCTTGGGCAGCCAGGTGAAGGGCGATGACACCTACAGAAATGCGGGTTTGGGGGAGACAGTGAATTCTCGTTGGCACCTGCCCCACCCCTTGTGGAGGAGTCCAAGGGCCATCTGGGTGCCCAACCCCTGAGTTCTAAGTGGAGCTCAGCGCCAGGTTGTGGACATTAATGCACAGAGATGGTATTTCCAAGCTGCTGGAGTTCACCAGCCACCACGGAGAGTACTTGGACGAGGCTGGGCCTCCCTGATAGAGGTGGAGCCTGCAGAGGGACCCTCTGGTGGGCTTGGAGGGGCGGGAGACATGAGGCCAGGAGGCCTGATGGTCAAGGAAGCAGAGGGGCCAAGTGCACCAGTGCTGTGGAAGGCCTGGAAACAGCAAAAAGGACGTGGCCATGGCAGGTCTCAAATGACCCTGGTGAGGAGGGAGGAGGTGGGGAGGGGGATTAATGTGGGACGGGCGGTACCTGGTGTGGGGGGAAGGGGTGGGGGGCGGCATCTCCTGGAGAGTTTCTGTTTTAAAAGATAGCAACTTGGGAGTTCCTGTCGTGGCTCAGTGGTTAACAAATCCGACTAGGAACCATGAGGTTTTGGGTTCGATCCTTGGCCTCACTCAGTGGGTTAAGGATCTGGCATTGCTGTGAGCTGTGGTGTATATCACAGATGCAGCTCAGATTTGACATTGCTGTGGCTGTGGTGTAGGCCGGTGGCTACAGCTCCGATTAGACCCCTAGCCTGGGAACCTCCATGCACCGCGGGTGCGACCCTGAAAAGACAAAAACACCAAATAAAAGTAAAAAATTAAAAAAAAAAAGGTAGCAACTACCAGATAGGAAGCAGGCACAGGGGTCACAGGCTCAGACTCTGGGGCCAGAGCACCTGGACCTGAATCCCAGCTCTGCCTTGTGAGCCGGAGCAGGTGTCCCCCTTCCCCGGGCCTCCGATTCTTTGTCTATAAAATGAAGGCAGGAAGTCACTGCTTCCTCAGAGGATAATTATGATAATTGTGGGGTGTGTGTGAAATACGGAGATGGTCTCTGGCACAAGAGTCTGTCCTCTGACGCTCACTGATGGTGACTGGATGATGGTCCTGATGCTGCCTGTGTGTTGACAGGACCCAGGTTTGAAAGAGGGAGAAATGGGGGGAGAGGGGAGGGGATACTCCAGGGGACAGTTCCCTGTGGCAGGGGACGGGAGAGTGGGGATGAAGGGAGGGCTCTTTCTGGTGGTGGGCAGACCTCTGAGGGAGGGAAGTCAGCAGCTGGGGGGTGAAGAGAGGCTGTGGGGACACAGAGAGTCTTGAGATAAGAATCGATGAAGAATCTAAAACGTGAAGATATTAGCCACGCATACTGGGTCCCCGTAAACTTAGAGTTTGGAAGTTCCATCTGAGATCTGTGGCCACAGCTTAAAGTCAAACCAGGCAAGAAAGAGAGACACGTTCCTGCAGCCCTGACCACCAGCTCGGGCTCTGGTGGGACCAGGACCAGCATGGGCTCCACCTGGGGTCACCCTGGCAGAGATGAGTGGGTGAAGGGGCCTTGCTCTGGAACCTGCTATTATCATGGCACCAAACCCATTTGGGGCAGGGGACAGACTGTGCTGTGGGAGCTAGGAAGGGGGTGAGGGTGGAGAGAAGCACGAGGGTTTAGGGGTCTCCTTGCAGGGGAGGAGCTGCTGGAGGGGACCTGCCAGAGTAGGGCCGAGGAGTACGAGGTCCTAACTGGGATGCTTAGAGATGGCGGAGGTGGGGTGGGCCCTTGTGAAGTGCTCAAGGGTGTGACCACGGGGTTGTGGGGGCGGGGGTGGCTGGGAGAAGGAGGAAAGGAGCTCTGACAGATTGGAGCTAGAGGACCTCAAGATCAGGTGCTGGGGGCTCCGATCTCAGGGGCAGATGGCGGGAGCTGCAGGGAAAAGACAGAGCCAAGGTCCGGGCGGGGCAGTGACCTCAGATGACAACGACCCGAGTGCAGAGCAAGGTGCGGCTACAGGCATGTGCTTTAGAGGCTGAAGTTCACAGAAGATGTGGGAGCACGGCGGGGTCCTGAGGAGCCTTGGCCATGAGATCCCTGGATGTGAGCCCCCTTCACAGAAAGGAGGAGGGAACCTGGGACACGTGGGTGTGAGGTCGGGGGGATGGCAGAAGGCCGTGGCTGTGGGGGTGGTACCAAGGAGCTGGGGGGCCCAGTGAAAGAGTGTGGATAGACAGTTTCATCAAAGCAGTGAACGCTGACTGCAGCATGCGGTCCCGAGTCTAGATGGTGGATCCAGAGGACTTGGGATTTTTGATAGAAGAGTGATTCCCACACCTTCGTGCAGACACGCGGAGGCAGCGACCAGCCCTCCTCCAGATGGGGCTCAAACCACAGGAACCCCTGAGTTCCACACACAGACATGGCCTTCCTCCCTGGGCCTTCTCACTGCCACCCCTGGTGGCTAGTTGAACCCTCCATGATGAAACAGGAGAAGCTTCTGGAAAAGACTCATCCTGCATTCACCCAGCCGTGAGACACCTCATGAGGACTTCAGGGCAATGCCTACCTCCTTCGGACAACCAGTTGATTAAAGGGCAGCACGAGGTGGCTGCCCTGTGTGAGGCCAAACTGGTGGGCGTTGGAGATGAACTCTGGGGCTCTGTCCACGGCACACACTCCCTGTAAGAGATGCACAGGCTCTCAGCCATGCCCAACCAGGACCCACGCCAACACGGACATGTTTTTGCATGAAGGACCCATCTCAGATGCTCTGAGAAGATCCTGAGGGTGCCGGTGGCCACAGGAGTAGCCCAAGCACCGGGAATTGGTAAGTGTCCACCCACAGGCGACAGGCCGGGCTCGTTCCTCCCCAAAGGAGCAAGGGGCACCCAGGATGAGGCTGGCTGGAGGGAAGTGTCCTGACTCCAGACCCAGCGAGGCCTCAGAATCACTTTTCCAAGACAAGGTTCTGAACTCAGAGATAAGCCTTGCTTGGAAGATACCGCTTTTGCATGACAGAGTGCAAACTTTCAACCAAGGAAACAGAAATCAGAAAAAGGAAAAAAAAAAAAGTGAAAATCAACCAGGGCTACTGTGAAAAATATTTGGTCAAACCTAGCTGTTCCTAAGTGAGTCAAATCTTTTTTATTTTTTTTTAAACCAATGGTGATATGTCCAGTGGCTTACATAAATCCTTATTTTCATGTTTCGGACTACATCCCAGGTGATAATGAGTCCTTAGAGACTCTGCCCCAAAGTCTGGGGTAGGGCAGCCCAAGGAGGTGCTCACAGCCTGGACGCCAGGCCCTGGCAGGTTGTGGGGAGCACTGCCCGACCCCCTCCACCTTCACCACAGGGATAACCCTAACCCCCCAGCCTCCTTCAGACAGTGGCTTCCAGCTGGTTCTTCCCACCAGTAGAGGGCGGTGTGGGGAGGCTGCAGAGGGAGTGGGAGAAGCCAGGCATTTCTCCTCCTGCCCACCTCCCTGGCAGGGCTGCTCCTCGGTGCTGTGGGGCCCCTCAAGACCCTCTCTGTTCAGACCCGCTCCCTGGGCACCCCCTCTCCCCCATGAGTCACTGCTCCAGCATCACTGTGCAGCTTTCCTAACTCCTTTCTAGCCAGGTCCCCCCTGGGTGGTGTGCTTGCTTTCAGGCTGGATCTGAATGATGGAATTAAAGCAGCCCCCTTACTGGACTCGGTAGAGGCTGGGGTTCCGGCAGGAGTTCGCCATCCTCTCCAGGGAGAGCCAGCTTGGGTCTTTCTGAGGGCGAGCAGGAGTCCAAGTCCACGTGCTCATAGCCAATGGCACCGGTGAAATCCAAAAGTCTAGATACAAACCAAGTGTGTTCAGGATTAATGAAGACAGTACGAACCGACACGTGAGCCAGGGTCATTTGATTCCTGGGCACTTGAAATCCATTCAAAAACATTCATATA
Source organism: Sus scrofa (assembly GCF_054392235.1). Lineage (NCBI taxonomy): Eukaryota > Metazoa > Chordata > Mammalia > Artiodactyla > Suidae > Sus > Sus scrofa. Next base: position 104,937,500 of record NC_139388.1, on the reverse strand, counting down.
ATACTGTTAGAGGTATCAGATTGACCACCCCCCTCAGGGGCTACAAGTCCGTATCCTACTTACATATCCTCTTGTTCGGCTCTTCTGCCTGAAATGCAAGCCCGCTGACCTGCCCCTGAGCCCATCCCCATATGTCCATCTGGCCATTGCCAAGCCGCCCTCAGGAGGTGGCTCCAAGGCCATCATCTCCCCCTGCAGCCTTGGCTGGGCTGCCTCAGGGCCAGCGTCTGGCTCTAACTCACACCACGCTGCACAGCGGCCCCAGTGAAACCCTCGTTTCTTTCTCACAGGTTTCCCTTTACATGTCCCCTATCTGCGTGTCCCTGTCAGGACTTTCCGAGGACTCAGTTATGAACAGTACTTAGACGTTTCTGCCCTACTGGATTCCCAGCCTCACAGTTTCCAGTAGGAAGAAGATGCCTAATCGATTAATTATAAACAGACTATTGGGTGAATAAATAAATCGACTGAGGGAGTTTCCTGGTGGTGCAGCAGGTTGAGGATCTGCTGTTATCACTGCAGTGGTTCAGGTCACTGCTGTGTTGCAGGCTTGTTCCTTCTTGGCCTGGAAACTCCTACATGCTGTGGGTGTGGACCCAAAAATACATATATACATGCACATATTTATATATAATGTACAAATAACGGAGGCAAGGCTCTGATGTCATCATTGTGTTGCTACCCACTCCAGCCCATTAGCCTTTTCAATTTCAAGAACTCCTAAGAAGTTTCCTCACAAAAGACAGTGTCACCATGAAAGAGCCACGTCCTTGCTTAAGGTCACAGGGCAGGTCACGCACATCTCGTTTCTCCTGTGCGGATTCTGCCTCCAAACGCCCCCCACCCAGGTCAGAGCACAGTCCTGTCCCCCCGCACGCAGACCACAGGCAGAGGGGGAGTGAGGAGGAAATAAACGCCCATGGGTGCAGGTAATTCCCTCCTTCATCCTCATCAGCTCCACATGGGAACAGAGACTTCCGGTTCTCAATCAGACCGTAATTGTTTTAGGAGGAACCATTCATAACATTCATAATCTGAAACTGCCAATAGCCCAGTTGTAAAGCCTCCTTTAAAGCAACGAGCTCAAGAAACTTTTGGAGTGCCCGTTGTGGCTCAGTGGGTTAGGAACCTGACTAGCATGCCTGAGGATGCAGGTTTGACCCCTGCACAGTGGTTGAAGGATCTGGTGTTGCAGTGAGCTGCGGGGTGGGTTGCAGCTTTGCTGTGGCCATGGTGGAGGCCGGCAGCTGCAGCTCCGATTAGACTCCCAGCCTGGAACTTCCATATGCCGCAGGTGCTGCCCTAAAAAGAAAAAAGAAAAAAAAAAATGACAGCAAGAAAGTTGCTTCACAAAGTCTCTACATTCTCAAAACACTTGCCAAAATGTATTTGACCTTGGCTGCCTGTTGACAATCCTGTGCATCTACTGTTTAGCGGTTCCTTTTTCCTCACCCGTGATGCCTGGATCTAGCCATCCTTCTAGGCCAATAAAATCCATTTGAGGGACACTCATGGTAGAACATGGGAGTCACTTATTTTTTGGGAACTTGTAGCATCCTGGGCCATCTCGAACAGCAACATGAGGTTGTGGGCCAGTGCTAGCACTCAGTAGTAAAGGTCAGAAAGTGCAGCAGCACGCTGAGAGCAGCCACACTTACTCCATGTTGAAGATCAGGTTTTGAATACAGCCCTGGAAGGAGCTTCTCATCTTGAGCACAGGTGCCTCCACGCCCTCTGGAACTCCCCCTATGTATAGGTTGGACACGTTTATTGTCCTGCTTTCTGTGGACGGGCCCAACTTCATGTCCACAGGAGTCGTCTCATCCAGCTGGACAGTGATAATTCTAAAAGGTTAGAGAAGAAAATAAAGGTTTTCACATATAATGAAATGCAACTGTCCATTTTAATATCTCATTCTGGCAAGTTCTTACCCAATCATAAAAGTTCCCTGACGATAAATTTTAACCTGACATTTAACGTGTGTGTGAATAAACAGGTGAATCCTGAAAATTAAACCTCACAGCTGAACAAGCTCCAAAAATGAACGGAACGTGATTATGTATTATTCGATTCAATTGACTTTTGGAGAGTTGTCTTTTACTTCTCTACCTGTGACAAAACGTGCAGCATGTTTTTAAAACATTTGGTCTAGCGTTTTGCAGGGAGATTATACAGGAATACTGATATAACATCATTTCCCATGTCATGGTTTATGTTTTGCTATTTACTGTGTTACTATTTACCATTTTATCATTCCCCATTAGTATTTACTAATAATATAACACGATGTGACAGAATGATTCCAACATAAAGACAGTAAGTTGGGCTCCAGAAAAGGTCAGGGCTAAGGCTGTTCACTTATGAAAATGCAGTCAATATCTTCTTACAAAATATACAAAACTGATTTCCAAGGAGGTATCCTAGAAAGTGTTTACACCCTTTTTGGAAATATAACTCTGGATGTTAATGACATCATATGAATTATCTCAATCACTTCACAGCACAGAGCACCATAAAGCTTCCTACTGGGGAAACTTGGGAAGGTTACGCAAATACCTCCCACTCCTTATCAAGGAAATGGAGTGCTCCTGGCCATCGCTGTAGGTGCCCGTGGGAGCACGCGGGAGAGCCCTCTTCAGGCTGGTTCCATCCCCGGCATTGACGTGTACTTCAATGAGGCCTTCGATGAGCACGATGGAAAAGAAGGGCTGGGAAGATTGCACAGAGAATTCCCATAGGAAAGACATTACTCCATGATTGAAAGAATTGTCATCTTACTACGTAATGCGGGAGTATTAGCACCAAGGAAGCGGCCCCATAAGAATATCACCATCTAACACAACTATTTTCGATGTGGCATATGACTTTCTAATCTCTGCTTAAATAATTCACATTCTGATTATGCTGCTATCACTAACCATGTCAAGGAGTTCCATTTCTATATACTCTTCACGCTTATTACGTATTGATGCATTATGTTCTAACACATAGTAATACCCTAAGTTCCTGTGTTCAAACATATAGTTACATTGTAAGTCACAGATCTATTTCTCTTTTCCCCCAGTTTTATTAAGATATGATTGACACATGCCATTGTATTAGTTTTGGGTATATAACACAACCATTGGCTATTTGTATATACTGCAAAAAGGTCACCCCAATACGTTTAGTTAGCATCCATCACCTCACATAGCTACAAACTGTTTTTGTTGTGGTGAGAAATTTCAAGATCTACTCTCTTAGGAGTTCCCGTTGAGGCTTAGTGGAAACGAATCTGATTAGCATCCATAAAGATGCAGGTTCGATCCCTGGCCTCGCTCAGTGGGTTAAGGATCCAGCATCGCAATGAGCTGTGGTGTAGGTCGCAGACAAGGCTCGGATGTGGCGTTGCTGTGACTGTGGTGTGGGTCAGCAGCTACAGCTCTGAATCCACCCCTAGCCTGGGAACTTCCATATGCCATGAGTGTGGCCCTTAAAAAAAAAAAAATCTACTCTCTTACTTACTTTCCAATCTGTTCTGTTTCTGTGAGTTTGTTTCTTTAGATTCCACATATAAATGAAATCATAGAATATTTGTCTTTCTCTGTTTGACTTCTAATACCCTCAAGGTTCATACATGTTGTTTTATAGGATTTCCTCCTATTTTATGGTTGAATAATATCCCACTGCACATTTACACCACATCTAATTTATCCATTCGTCTACTGATAGACACTAACCCTAACTCTAACCCTGCGATGTCTTGACTACTGTAAATAATGTTGCATTGAACAAGAGGGTGAAGCTATCTCTTCCAGACAGTGATTTCATTGCCTTCCATTATATACCTGGAAGTGGAATTGCTGGATTGTATGGGAGTCCTATGAACTTTTTGAGGACACTCCATACTGTTCTCCATAGTGGCTGCACCAATGTACATTCCCACCAACAGTGCACCCGGGGTCCCTTTTCTCCTCATTCTCACCAGCACGTTATTTCATGTCTTTTCGATGGTAGCCATTCTCAGGGGTGTGAGGTGAGAGCTCCTTGCAGAATCTATTCCTTTGTTTAAAAAAACTTTTAAAAATACAGCAAATACTTGCATGAGGATGTTCTAATTTTTTATTATCACACATAATGAAAATTTAACCTTCCCCACCCTTGTGAAATTTTAAAGATTTTTAAACATGGGATTAAAGAGTTGAAGCTTTGAAAATATTGAAGGCTTTTCATCCTTTTTTTCGCCACTCTGAGAGAGGGTCACCAGTAGAACTGGCTTTTCACAAGGCCTCACCAGCACTGGGTGACATGATCTCTTTTGTGCTGACTTAGTAGCACATTTTGATTTACTAGAGGCCGTATTAAGATTGGTGGAGGAAAACAGTTTGATGGTGCCTCAGAAAGTTAACCCTAGAATTTTCATACGACCCCAGCAATTCTATCCCTGGGTATATACCCCAAAGAATTGAAAACAGGTTCTCCAGCAAATACTTGTATGAGGATGTTCATAGCAGCAGTATTCAGACTAGTCAAATGGTAGATTCAACCCTCAACAATAACCAAATTATGCTCTGTAGACAGTGGGATATCATTTAGCCATGGAAAAGGATGTACTGATAAGTCCTGCAGTATGGATGAACCATGAAAACACGCTAAGAAAAAGACACAAAGGAGTTCCCATTGTGGCTCAGAGGGTTATGAACCCAACTAGTATCCATGAGGATGTGAGTTTGATCCCCGGCTTCAATTGGTGGGTTAAGGATCTGGCAGACAGGCTTAGATCCGGGGTTGCTGTGGCTGTGGCATAGGCTGGCAGCTGTAGCTCCAATTGGACGACCCCTAGCCTGGGAACTTCCATAGGCTGCATGTGTGGCCCTAAAAGCAAAAAAAAAAAAAAAAAAAAGAAAAAGACCCAAAAGATCACATGTATGAGTTCATTTATATGAAATATTCAGAAAAGGTAAATTCATTCATAGATACAGAAAGATGACTGGTGGTTTGCAGATTTAGAGAAAGAGGGACAATGGAACGGGCAGACTATTTACCAGGCAGAGGCTTTTATTTGGGTGATGAAAATGTGTTGGAACTGGATAGAGAAGGTAGCCTCACGAGAGTGTGGAAGCACTAAATGCCACTGAATATTTCTCCTAAAAATAGTTACTTTTATCTCAACTTAAAAAGGCTGTTGGAGACCACGAGCTATTCTGTCCTTGTTAGACCCGCACCACGTGGCTTGTGAGGTGTGTGGGGTCTAAGACCGGGCTCTGAAATAACAGCTGTGTATCTTGGGCAGCTTAACCAGGCTCTCTGAATCCCGTTGTTTCCTCCGCAAAAGAAGGGAGGCAGCATTCACGCTGAAGTGTGGCTGAGATAATTACACAGCACTGTCTGTACAAGATCTTGCACAGCAGACAACGGTACCCTCAATTGTAGCTGCATGGCTTCCACTTCAGACAGACAACACACTAGCATTCTGTGAACCTCTTCCAAGTCCATGATGTATGAAGTTTGAGCAGAGGAAAGGGTAATTATTACCTCTGCCATTGAAACTAATGATAGGCAGCAAGTATCTCTCTTCTTAGTGGCGGGACCAGGAAGATGGATCATGCAGAACAAAGAAATCACTGATTCAAATGGGAAAGGCATTCAGCAATGATCCTTTCTATTATAAAAAATGCACCACCCCTAACCACCCAGGCGCACTGCTAGAATAAATGTTACCACTAAGTCATCTTCCATCCAGGGTTTCCTTCCTTAGCTCCTGGCTCGAGGGCCACTCACCTCATAAGCCTGCTGGTGACTCTGCTTCTCGCTGTCCTGGCCCAGGGCAGCCAGGATGATGCCGCTGCTGTTCTTGGTGGCAAAGGTTGCCAACAATTCCGATTCTGGTGACAGAGACCTGGGTGGCAGTTCCACGTAGCCGCCTCTCAAGAAGCTAACACTTCGGATGGGCTGGTCACAAAGAGGATGAGAAGGCACAGTCAGGCCAGCCCCGGGCTGGAGCTCCCATGACAGAGGCTGCCACCCTTTCCTTCCACCCTTGGGTCTGTTCAGCCCCCTGGTTTAGACCTGTTATCTTCCAATGTCGGTATGTCGGGGACATTCATAGAAACTCTTCCCCATATGAATAAAACACTCCCCACCTCCAGTACACAGCCTTTTCTCACTCCGTAGGAATTTCTGAGTAAGTCAAAGGTTGATCTGGATATTTCCAGGTTTTTGATGCAGCCCAGGTAGCTTTTGCTGGAAACACCTTTCCTGTGGGGAAGGAGGGAGAACCACCACAACAGTATTAGGATTTTATGTCCTCCCAGTGCTGAAGGAAGAAGTCAAAACGGACCTCCACGTAAGGAAGACCTCTTGTCATTCTGCAGAAATGCCTAGGCTTCCCTCTAAGAAGGATGCTGATGGCGAGAACTTCAGGCCAAACAAGGACTCCCCTTAGGACTAAAGAAAGGGACTCCCCTTAGGACTAAAGAAAGTGAGCCTGACCGCCTAGGTGGCCACCTAGATCAAGGCAGGTTTAATATGCTAAGGGAAACTATTAAAGTCATTGCAATTTAAACATACACACTAGAACACAGGGCAGTTGGAAGAAAGTGCTTCAACACAAGGACATTAAAGCACAGAGATGACAACCCAGTCTCCATGTACAGCAAACGTGTACCTCCCCCGGGGCAGGTTTGGGCAATGCTATTTCCCAGGATCATGTGGCTAGGAGGGACTGGCCTTGGTCCATACGTGTTTGTGAGCTCTGTCTTGCAGGAAATAACTGCATTTGGAAAGGTCTGGGGTTATCCAAAACCCTGTTTCTTTGCTTAGAAGTCAATCCCTTATTTTTATTACAGAAATTGCCACACTGCTGGGTGGGGCGAGGCTGCAGTGTGAACAGGCTGTCATTTCCAAATCATGGAGACCCCCGAACATCGCCAATTACACCCTGAAGCACCAGCCAGTGACAAGAGAACTTTGCAGGAACATGGTTTCCTGCCAGAGTCATCAAATTTCAACCTTTCTTTCTGCCTTTTTTTTTTTTTTTTGGCTGTACCCATGGCATATGGAGGTTCCCAGGCTAGAGGGTGAATCAGAGATGTAGCTGCCAGCCTACATCACAGCCACAGCAATGCCAGATCCAAGCCATGCCTGCCACCTATACCACAGCTCACAGCAACACTGAGTCCTTAACCCTCTGAGCAGGGCCAGGGATTGAACCTGAATCCTCATGGATACTAGTTGGACTCATTACTGCTGAGCCACAATGGGAACTCCAAGTTTCAACCTTTCTGAATCTCAATTTCTTCCCCTGCGAGTGAGGAGGCCAGCCTCAGTGAAATTCAAGATCCTTCTAGCACAAACATCTGTGACTTAAGATGTCTCCCTAGAAAAGGGATCCTGCCATTTTCTCAGGGTCTACACTATGCACCATTTAGGCAAAGAACAAGTGAATTACAACTCTTGTAACTTCAGGAACATCCCTGATGCCACCAGGTCAGGGAATGACGTCTGAAGGATTAGGAGACAGGCTTTCAGTCCCGGCCCAACCTTGGCAGAGGGGTAAGGACCGAGGGCAAGTGACCAACCCCCTGGAAGCTTAGGAGTGTCCACTTCCAAGACCGAGGTGGGGGAGGGGGTGGCAGTGGCTGTAAACTGTTTCTTGAACCTTCAGACGTTTCCAGCTGAGAAGGGCATGTGTCAGGAAGTGGATTCTGGGCTGCTCCACCCACAGTAACTGCATCAGCTGCATTTGTGGGTAAGAACTCAGCTTGAAGATGAGGTATTGCAACAAATACACACTGGAAAACTACCAGGTTGTAACTCAATTTGGACATTTCGTGATCCCACTCCCTGCAAACTACACTTCTTTGACTACTGGTCCAATACGTCCTTTTATTAAAAAAAAAAGAAAGAAAAAGGAGTTCCCATTGTGGCTCAGTGGTTAACGAATCCCACTAGGAAACATGAGGTTGTGAGTTCAATCCCTTGCCTTGCTCAGTGGGTTAAGAATCCGGCGTTGCTGTGAGCTGGGGTGTAGGTTGCAGACGTGGCTTGGATCCCATATTGCTGTGGCTCTGGTGTAGGCTGGTGGCTACAGCTCCAATTAGACCCCTAGCCTGGGAACCTCCTTATGCCACAGGAGCAGCCCTAGAAAAGGCAAAAAGACAAAAAGACAAAAAAAAAAAAAAAAAAAAAAAAAAAAAAAAGACATGCACAGCATGATTTGTTCCCAATCCAAAATGACAAAACTGAGGACAACAAACCATGAACCATGGAAAGTTTACGTAAATTATTAAAGTTGCAAAGCTAAACAAGAATGAACGCATCTCTCTTCTGCTATCATTCGTCCAACTTGCTGATGCTGGTCTTTCAACTTTCATGTACATTATTCATTCTAATCACACAAAGGGGGAGTCCAGATAAGTCTGCAGAAAGCATGATCCTTTTTTTTTTTTTTTTTTTTTTTTGCTGACAGAGAGATTCTACTACTCTTAGAATATCTGGACAGGAGAATGACATGTGATGATGGGGTATCCAAATGGCACGTGTAACAATTTTTTAGATATTTTAAAGGCAAGAAGTAGAAAAATCATAAATTCTACTGCAGGAAGCTTTCTTGACTTCCTAATTAGTGGCATATTAATCAAATCAGAATGTTAATGTTAATGATGCATTAAATTATATCCCATCAGCAAAGATGTTGACGTCCTAACCCCCATTGGAAACAGGGTCTTTGCCATTGTCATCAAGGCAAGTCGAGGTCATTAGGGCAGGTTCTAATCCAGTATGACAGCTGTCTTAGGAAAGGGGAAAATTGGACGCAGAGACACACATAGAGGGGAGCTGGCGTGTCCACACAGACAGAATGCCGTCTACAAGCTCAGGAGTGCCCAAAGCTACCAGAAGCCCAGAAACAAGCATGGAACCGGGTCTTCAGGAGGCAGCAGCTCTGCCGACAGCTGATTTTGGACTGTAGCCTCTAGAACTGTGAGAGACCGCATTCCTGTCCTTAAGCTGCCCGGTTGGTGGAACCTTGTTATGGAAACTAAGACAGTTGGTAATTTGAGACATGAAAATTCTGCCCGTGGCTTCATACCTCACCACTCTCGACCTAGGTACTCCACCCACATAAATCGGATCCTTGTCTAGACGATTGAGGTCAGAAGATGCTCCCGGAGTTTCGCCTTGCTTGGTTTCTTTGTAGCTGGTGTCATGTGCATCGATAACCGCTAGGAGCCCTAGAGGAGATAAAAAGGAATAAATAAGAAAATGAACCTCATTTTCTACAGAAAGGTAAAACACAGACTTCCAGCAAAGTTCCTTTACAAAGATATAGTCATTCTGCAAATCTGATCAGGGAATGTTCTTGACTGATACATGACGACTGAAAATCCTCTTTACCAATGTCAATAATAAATCCAGAAAACACACGGTAAGTGGTGAAAGTACGTGTGTGGAAGAAAAGAGAATCAATTCGCTCCTTGATTCCAGTTCAGCATTTCGGGTTAAATAATGCACTTAGAAACGGGAGTCCCACAGAATTATAATGCTCCTCCAGCAAACTGTGAATCCTGGTGCTTAGTATTCCCAAGAAAACAATGACTTTTGAGGAGACTATCATTCAAGAGTACCCAGAAATCTAAAGCAAAACAAAAAACTGCTGACTTTGGAGAGATTTTAATTCCGAGGCAGGTGATGGACATTCTGTCCATCTTCTGTGCCCTTACCTTGTTTTTTGTTTCGTTGGAAGGCGATTTTATACCAGGTTCCATTATTATAACGTCTGTCTGTAATAAGTGCAAGAGGCCCAGAGCCCAGGTCAACAGTAACCTTCACTCTGCCGTGGACCAGCTCGATGGATAAAAAGTCTTTCTGTAAAGAAAAGAGTGACTCATAGCTACTTTGTTATCACAAGATTTCTTTTCTCTTCAAGTCAGGGATGGCGGAAACCTCCTACAGTTAAACCGAGAAAAGGAAATCTGGCCCAACAGCCAGAAGTCAATGTTCCCAAAATAAAAATGTCCACAGAGGCTTATTGGAATAATATGCAGACATACAGGAGACAAACTCATGGTCATCAAAATCTACAATATAGTAAGAGAAGTGGAATCTCTGTGTCTGTTTTCATTTAGACTGACAAATGGGCCGGTCCTAAAAATAAAAACAGAAGATTGAGAAAAATCACCAGCCCAAAAGCTGAAAGTAAGATCATGAACTTCCCGTAAGGGACCTCAGATAAGGCCATGTGGTCAGAGGGAATAAAATAAGACAGCTCATTTAAGCTCTGAATTTAATAAGAAATGTTTAATTGGTCTCTATAATGATGGGAGGCTATTTTCTACTTGATGTTCTCCTATATTTTCCAAACATTCTTCAGTGAAGTTGTATGGATAAAATTAAACATTTAAAATGGGGAAGGAGTTCCCATTGTGGCTCAGCGGGAATGAATCTGACTAGGAACCGTGAGGATGCAGGTTCAATTCCTGGCCTTGCTCAGTGGGTTAAGGATCCCGCGTTGCCGTGAGCTGTGGTGTAGGTCACAGATGCAGCTCAGATCCCTTGTCACTATGGTTGTGGGGTAGGCCGACAGCTACAGCTCTGATTAAATCCCTAGCCTGGGAATCTCCATATGCTGCGGGTATGGCCCTAAAAAGGCAAAAATCAAAAAATAACCTAAAATGGGGAAATAACGTGGCATATATCTGTGCATATTATACAAGTATAAGCTCATAGAAGAATCATTAAACATAGACATCCTCATAGTAATCCAACTGCATACACGCAATGGGGCCCAGTGCCCCATGAAGACTCTTACGGTGCCATTGGACGCCAGGTAGAGAAGCAGCCCATTTGGTGAGAAGGTGCTAAAAAGCATGATTATCTGAGTGACAGTAGCCCGGAGGGTCTTCTCCACAACAGAATACCCGCTCCCATCAAAATGGAAAGACGCGTCTTCATTCTGGGGGCTGCAAAGAGAGAAGGTGAAACATACGCTATTATCAGGAAGGTAGTTAAAGAGAACACACAGTACTTGCGCTGAGTCCTCCCTCACAAAAACAGCAATAGCGTGTTTATTCCTATAGTTTGATAACAAGTGTCGGTTCAAATATATTCAAATACACTCCCCATGAGATTATGCAAAACGAGCACCCAGTTGCTTTAGGAGGGAAGGAAAGTTAATGTAGGCACTGTCCACAGTACTGAAAAGAAATCCCCCCAAAGGATGGATTCCTGCTGTAAATATTTCTACTTTATGGCTAGATTTTCATTTGTTCTCATTTCCTTTAACGTGACTTTGACGGCCCTTGATGTTAGTCCTTTAATGTCCTTTCTTAATTCCAGTGCTTTGAGAATAATTTTTGTGTGGGCATTTATCACCTTTGGCTGGTTTTAACTAACACATCAGCTAAACAGGACTGATGGTGGAAAACGAATATGAAAAAAAAAAAGAAAACAAATATGTACAATGTATCAGGAGTTCCTGCTGTGGCTCAGCAGTTAATGAATCTGACTAGGAACCATGAGGTGGTGGGTTCAATCCCTGCCCTTGCTCAGTGGGTTAAGGATCCGGTGTTGCCATGAGCTGTGCTGTAGGTTGCAGACGCGGCTCGGATCCTGCGTTGCTATGGCTCTGGTGTAGGTTGACGACTGCAGCTCTGATTCGATTCCTAGCCTGGGAACCTCCATATGCCTCGGGAGTGGTCCTAGAAAAGGCGAAAAAAAAAAAAAAAGACGACAACAACAACAAAAATACAATGTACCAGAAGGATCGGTTTACCGGTTTACAAAAATGTCATTGACAAAAAAGGATCTCAAAAATCTGCAGGATAAGCCTACAACAGTTATATATGTGGACCCCAGCACTGCTTAGATAAGTGTTTTGTACTTTTCCCCATGCCTTGAAAAGCTCAAAAAGTACAAGGTAACTTCATCTGGAACATATCTTTATTATGTTCAAAAAGTATTTTTCTGGAATGTCACAGGGCTTGAGAGTGAAACAGATTAGGGAGTTTGGGGGAAGGTATGGATTTGTACTTTTCTCAGTTGAAGGCGTAGTAACCAAACTCAGGGCCACATCACCAAGCAGGGACAGAATAACTTAGCAGTGAAATTGTTTCCAATAACAAAACAAAATGTAGCGGAACTTGATAAAACCCGAACTTTCAAATATATAGCTTCCTGTAATCCTGACTTTTCTAAAAATTTCTGTCTTGAGATCTCCTATAAGGAAGTGTAAGGAAATGTGTTCTGCATAAACAGACTGTGGCCTAATTCTCAATCACTTAATTCTCAAACTTTTGGCCTCCTATATGCATGTCCATTGCTCTACCTCTTGGCTGACATGTTTCATATGGCTAAGGACACAGACTCTGGAACCAGAATGCTGAGGTTCAAATCTCAGCTGTCTAACTTACTAGCTGTGTGACCTTGGAAAAGTTACCTAACCTCTCTGTGTTTCCTCTCCTTTATAAAATGGGGTAATGATAGAACTTCTGGAAGGGTTAGACATGACTTAATACTTGTAAAGTTCTTGAAACAGTGTCTGGTACATGGCAAATCTTGGCTCCCTTTTAGCTCAGATTATTCTGTGTTCAGAGGTCCTCAATGAGTCCCACTTTGCCTCAGAGTTTAGGCTTCTTGCCCAAGGTCACACCAAGGTCACACCCAAGAAAATGGGGAAGCCAGTTTCCAGTGAAATCGCAGAAATCCACCTGGTAGGACCCTGCATGCCCTCTCCCTCCCCAGAGCTCATGAGACCTCTGTTTTCAGGAAGGTGGAATCTTTGCTTCTGGCTTTTCTCCGTCAGCAGGTCCTGCCTGAGTGCGGGGCCACTGAGTGGAAAGAATGCACAGGAAAGGATGGATGAATGCGGTTCTCCTGAGACGACTCACATCCCTGGGGTCAGCGGCACTTTTCTGGGGCTTGTCCCCTTGTGGGTTAGGCTTTCCTTCTATCACTACAAGGCCCATGTGCCTCTCTAGTCAGACCTGGCACCTGTTCCCAGATGGGCCACAGGAAGGCAGTGCCAGGCCCCTGCTGGCTAAGCTCCTGGGACAAATGACCAATGGGATCCGCCACCGCACTTCCTGGTTGAATCCCTCCTGATGCCCCGTGGTTATTGCGAGAGCCCGGCAGTCAGCAGGCCCGGGCAGACGCCTCCTCCCAAGTCTCAGCTCTGTGACCCTGGAAGAATGACTAGACCTCTCTGATCCAAGCTCTCAGTCATGAGATGGGATGCACCGAAGCACCTGTGAGACTCCGTGCAGCTTTATGCGAGTGACAGGATGTTGCTTGGGCTCCCAGCCTAAGGTGCCACCCACCTACTGCTGCCCCTACTGCTGCAGCACAGAGCCCCTGTTCATGTTTCCACAAAAAAGCATCTTAGGAATTTTTCCCTAGGGCATGGGACACTGGAGGGGATGAGCTCTGCGCCTAATGCTGACAATGCCAGTATCTAGCAGAGGGCCCGGAAACAGATGGCCGTCCCATCCCAAAGGCCTATCACACTCTATTGCAATAGCCACTTAGAACCGAAACAAGCATAAAGGCCTGTTAATTCGACAAAAGGGGATTCTTCCATATTTAGATGTGAACTGTTAAAAAATCAATGGTTTATTTTCTATCATCCTTAAAGAATTTAAGAGATTGTTCATAATTATGCACATGCTGATACCATGCAAAGAGGTGTAAGTATACTCAAAGAGGAAAAAAAACAAAAAAATTCAATACGTCTACTTCCTAATATAAATCAAAGTTAACGGTAAATGATCATATTGAGAAAAAAACTTTTTTAAAGCTAAAGAACACTGCTAATGATGGACCATGCTAATGATTTAACAATGGCCAAAGTATGCACAAAGGTAAAAGGACAATGAATTCTGATTACTGACCTGTTAAAATGGATCCAGTTACTAGAAGTCATTTATTAACTCCTTGAGCTAAAGTTTGTCTAAGAGGGGAGGGCATTTATCTAAAGTGAAGACAGTTTAATCCACTGACAAATGTAGACATAGGGACCCGTTTGTGTCTCTATCAGCACTTACAAAGCTCGTTCTATGGAACACAGCCACGCTGGAGGACTCCTTTTTAAGAAGAGTTCAGGGTCAACGGAGTGTTGGAAATGCTGCCTCTAACCTTTTCCCAGGACAGGGCCACAGTGCATGTTAGTGTCTCATATGTTGCTCGCAGGGCATATTACCTTCCAAAGCAGCCGTGGCACTTCCCTTCCCTTTCCATGTAGTTCCATAGGCCGATGGACTGTCCATTCAGGAAGGCCTCTCCCATGCAGCCTTTAAAATGAGTGACCTTCACAGCTGGAGACTTCTAATGCAAACGAACACACACACACACAGGCCATGTATATTAGGGGCAGAAGAATACTTTCTTGTTTCTTTTTCTTTTTATGGCTGCACCTGTAGCATATGAAAGTTCCCAGGCTAGGAGTCGAATCAGAGCTGCATCTGCAACCTACACCACAGCTCATGGCAATGCCGGATCCTTAACCCACTGAGCGAGGCCAGAGATCAAATTTGCATCCTCATGGATACTCGTCAGATTCTTAACCCACTGAGCCACAACGGGAACTCCAGGACTATAGTCTTTAAGGGCATGAATATATCTATCTTATTCTAGGTATATTCCTTAAGAACACGAAACTCCTCCTTGGGAACTCAAATCTAATGGATCCAAATTTTGAGAAAACAACAGCCAGAAAAATGACCAGTCTGGGAACACCGGGCTTCCTTCCAATCATGAACTGGAATCCCAAGTGACAGCAAGACGAGATCCCAAAGGTCACCTCGGTTACTAAAGTCACTAGAGAAAAGGTCCCTTAACAAAGGAGAAAAGAGACCCAGAGAATGTAGTTGGCCATGAGGGCCTGGTGGGAGTGGAGACCCCTACTCTCATTTCAGCAATGAACCAAATCCAGGCGGCTCAACTTTACTGGGTGAGAGCATAACTGATATAATAAAATACACGATGGGCTCTTTTGCTAAACACTACTTGGTATTCATCTACCACTAGAGTTAAAATAAACACAGAGGAAGTCCACAGAAATTAGTGTGTAATATTGAATTTCCTCTTCTATTATTGGGGAGAAAATGAATAGTGAAATGAACCATTGCCTTCTTTTCCATTTATTCTATTTATTAAGCATGATCCTTTATAAAACCAACCCAAGGCTGCAGATGAACTGTCATTAAGCACAATGATAGAAGCTGGACCATCTTCACCTGCCTAGAATATTTTCAAAAATTTAAACACATTCATTAAAGAAATAAATTTTCTTAGACTTATAAATTGACTTAGAAAGTTGTGTTACTTTCATGTGTATAGCAAAGTAAGTCAGTTTTACATGTACATATTTATTTTATATTTTGGTAAAACCAGCCAATCAGTCCCGCTCAGACGGACGTTCTGAAGGTTACCTTGATCTGTCCTCCAAGCCCTCCAACAAACATCAATGTTGAATTGTTTACGTCCAGAACATTAGCCGTGCCAGGGGATTTGCTTGTTCTTGGTGGTGGCTTTTGGGACGCGCTCATTTCCTTTACACTCAACGAACCAGTGTTTCCAAATCTAAGGATCACAAAGAATTGCAAAAAGAGCACTTTCAGGATTGCAAGCCAATGAGCAGACATGCACACTTGTGTCACCTGCAGCCTCCCTCTGCTTCTCCCCATGTCCCCAGCGGGTCTCTCTGCTTCTGGTCTTGCCAAGCCCACCTCAAGTTTGCACTGCAAAGTCACGTGGAGCATTTCTTCTAAAACATGAATTCAATCACATTACCTCCTTGCTTAAAATAGTTACGGATAATGGACTAGATATACTGGGAGCAGTCTTCTGCCTTTATTATTATCTGATTTGTTCGAATGGAAAAGCAGAAATCAGAAATTCCCAACAACACACCATCAACAACAAACTGTAATATTACCGAAAAGGGAAAAGAAAGATACACCTACAGCTGCTTAACAGCAGTTGGCCCTGGAGAGGGGCTTTAAAAGGAAGAATTTTGCTAAAACGCATCCCCACTTGTATCCTGATCTCGGCACTCTGCTTGTACCCCGCCAGCCACATGGCGTTTCCGCCACCTTGGGCTTTACTCCCCGTTGCTGGGGCGAACACACTTTACTGGGTTGGCTGCCTCAGGTTAAGACTTACATTCTTTTTTTTTTGCTTTTGAGGGCTGCACCTGCAGCATATGAAGGTTCCCAGGCTAAGGGTCCAATTGGAGCTACAGCTACCGACCTATACCATAGCCACAGCAATGCCAGATCCGAGCTGTGTCTGTGACCTATACCACTGCTCACAGCAACACCGTATCCTTAACCCACTGAGCGAGGCCAGGGATCAAACCTGTAACCTCATGGCTCCTAGTTGGATTCTCTTCCACTGCACCACATGAGACCTTACATTCTAAAGGTAACATAAGCTTTTAACTTTTTCCTTCTTTTGATTATCGGTTTTGGTAACCAAGTTTATTTCTTCTGCAGTAATGAAAAAAAAAAAAAACACAAAACCTTATTTCTATAATTAATCCAAACCAAGTATTCTGGTTTCACTATAATCTGACTTCCCAGAAATTTCAGACTGTTATCTGATATTACAGACATGTAATGACTTAGAAGATGCAGGTTTAAAAAAGACAGATGCTCTGAGAGAACTTTCGCTGCTACCTGGTTACATAGATGCTGTGCCATCTGCTGTCATCAATCGGGAAGTCTGGAAATTCCACACGTGCTGACCCGGAGCCCAAATCCCAGAGGAAGGCCACTTTCCCTCTCCGCATCTCCACTGCCAGAAAATCGGACTGGGGTGCGGGGCAGGAGTGGGGATGAGGTCACATACCAGACAATTCACGTGACAACCAAAACACTTTAAAGAGCCAGTTCTTATAGCACTTTCTGTATTCTTAAGGAATAGAAAAGTGAAAAATAAGACATGATCTTTTGTCTTTCCAGCTCCCCCTCCTGGAGCTGGAGCCTGACCTAGAGTATTGGAGGTGGCGGCCACCATCAGCCACCTGTGCCCCTCCACCCTCGCCCAGCATGGCCTTTACGAAGCCTCCTATGAGGGTCTCCAGGAAGACTTGCTGGTGGTGTCCAGCCTCTATGGGGTCATGAGCAAAGGCACCACACATGTTTGTTTGCCCAGCCTGAGAACACACAAACGTGAGGCGCACAACAAGATGGCAGCCATGATATCCGGCGTCATGGACTGACCTGTGTTTTGCACTGTGCATTTTAAGGAGACACAGCAGATGGCATTTGGGCTTCCTCATGTTTTCTGCCCTAACATACCCAAGGGCTCTGACTCACTCCCACTGACACAGCCCAAGGAATCAATAGTCTTCACCTCTGGGAGCCAGGAGGGTCTCGGTGGGTGGAAGGTCCTGGGGGATGCCTGACCACCTGATGTGCCCGTTGCGGTGCACACCTCCACCCCTGGTGACAGCCACCAAGATGGACTCCACAGACCCAAAGAGAAACTTGGTGGCTTCAGAGGTACATTATGAAAAGTTTGGTCCTCATGGTTCACAGTTAGGATGTGGGGGTGGTGGGTGGGGGGCATCTTTCATCAAAGCCACCCTCCTCCTCACAGTCATTCAGTTCCATAGTTTGCTTGCTTTCTAGGGCCATACTTGAGGCACATGGACATTCCCAGGCTAGGGCTTGAATCAGAGCTGCAGCTGCTGGCCTACGCCACAGCCACAGCAATGCTGGATCCCCAACCCACTGAGCGAGGCCAGCAATCAAAGCCACATCCTCATGGATACTAGTCTGATTCACTAAGTATCTAAACTACATTACTAAGATTCACTACCACTGAGCCATAATGGGAACTTCCTAGTTCATTTTTAATCTAGTATTACCAGGTTAGCAAAAGATTAGCTCCCTTATAAGAATTAGTGATTTCCCAAGGGCCCTATTTTTTTTTTCCCCAAATAAGTACCAATTCAGAAAATACACCCTGTCCCTAAGGGACTTGGTGGCATTGCTTTGGCAGGTCACACTCACACTGGTGCTGCTCCCCAGGTAGAAGAGAAGGTTGTCAGGCTCGTCTGTCTTCACGTTTAGGGTCAGGCTGTTATAGTTGGTAGAGGAAATCTGAGGCTGGTAGGCCCGGATGCAGTCTCTGTCTGCAGACACGGCGACTTTGATCTGCAGGAGGAAAAGGGAAGTGTCCTTGAGTGCCCAAAAGTCCTTTAGGGACACACACTGGCAGCTCGCCTGCAGCTTGAAAGTGCTCTTCTATTCCCCACTTGCCCCTGCTGCCGGCTTTCCCCTCTAGATAATACAGAGCAATCTGGGTCTCATAAAGTGAAAAAGCAGATGGGTGCGAAAACTTGTTGTTTTTGGTAAAGTAGCTTAACATGGAAAAGTTGGTCTTGGATTTTAACAGGGTATTTCCTGGAGGGAACCTCTCTCATGTGAGACATGGACCAAAACCAACAATCAAAAGAAGGACAAAGACAAGGAACTGATCCGGTTCACCTTGGAATCTTGCCTCTGGCACAGAGAAGGTACTGGTGGGTCATTTACAGAATCAGCGGAAGGCTGATCTACTTATTCATCCAGCAAATATCTATAGAACGATGATTCCACTTATATATTTTTCTCTGATAAAGAATTACTCTCATGGATTCTGTACAGTAACCTTCAAGATTGTGAGTTTACATTAAGCAGAATGCTTGGAGCCATCCAACAGGTTTACATTTATTTGGTGACTGGAACTAAAACAGATGGAAACCAGAGCCCTTGTAAACCCACAGCCCTTTTCCAGTGAGGTCACTCGGGGACCAAAGAATCCGGAGCCCCTTTCTCTGGGCCAGAAGTTCCAGGAAGATAAACCTTAGACCGGAGGTCACACTCATGGTCTATAGGTCCCCAGGAACATGACAAATGATAATCTCTCAAGCCTTATTTCCCTGAAGCTCCTCTCCTTTAAAGCACAGCCAAAGCCATGTGCCAAGGACCGCCGGGAAACAAGCCCTCAAGTTGTGCTTCTCTGGTGTTTTATGCAACCAGTGGCCTGGATTTATGCAGCATCCATGCTGCTTCATCAGAATCCTGGAGTTGAGGCCCACACTGCATGAACATTCTGAAGAGTACGTGGAAGGTGAAAACCAAGGTGGGAAACCTTGTGTGGAAATAACACCACATGCAACCAATGAGACTTACAGTGATGGTGACACTTAGCTATTGAGGTAATCGGTATGGATCCATAAATCTAGACCACAAAGATAAACCTCCCTAAAGACACAGAGGTTCTTTGCAACCTTATGAAACACACTGAATGAAAGCAGAAATCAAAGAGAAGGAGACTAACGAAACATACTTAAGTAAATACCTATCCGACAAGGTTTGAAATACGCTTGGTGACAGGCTGGGAGGAATCTGGGGTGGCTGAGAGCTTGCTGGGGCAGGTATGACAGAGCCCTTTGCACAGGCGGCCCCTGGGACTTGGCTACTGGAGCCTCAGCTTTGGGAGTGCTGGGCAGCACTGGGAGGCCCTGGGGAGCACCCACTCACAGACGCTGCCTGTTTCCGGGCCTGGCTGATCAGCAGTTTGATTTCTGATAGGTTTCTGCTCAGGGTCTCTTCCAGGGTCTTCAAAGGCTTCAGTCGATCAAATAAAAGGCTGGCTTGTGTCTCCACATCTCTGACTTTTCTTCCAGCTAACAAAGCTAAAGTATGAAGGTGGCCGGACAATTGGAGGGAGGGGGAAAACAAGAGAAATGAATTGGTCACATCACTAAGGCAATGAAAGAAACCCGAATATCCTAATAATCAAACCCATGATATTTTTGGTAACTACATGGAAAACACAACCACATTAGCCGTTACCCCAGGCCCTTTTCTTTCTAGGTGCAAATCCAGAGGTAGGTGCCTTTTTAGTGTTTAGGAATGCAGGCTGGGCACAAGGCACCTCTGTGCCCCAGGCTTGCTCAGATGATGCAAATCACAGACTTTCCTGGCGGGGAGGGGACCGCCACGTACTGGTCATCGACGAGTCGCGGAGAAGTTGGTCTGTCTCCTGCAGCGTGGCATTGACCCTGGACAGGTCCGAAGAGGTATTCCGCAGCTTCTGACTCAGCCCCAGGACATTCCTGAACGTGCTTGTCGCGCTCTGGTTTGCAGACGCGGCCAGCTCTTGGATTCTGGTCCCCCTGTCACTGACACCTGCAGTAAGGTTACAGGCTAGCACGCACTCCAGGGGGTACACACAGAGAAAACCATAAAACCACACATGTCATTTTTACCCAGAACCATGTTACGGAATTTCTCATTGGCTGTTGAACACAAGGGAGGCTGCTGTTTTTAATGGCAACACAAAGGCTGTAGGTCACGTGCTCTACGGCTTCCTTTTAGGGATGAATGAAACATTTAGGGTGAAGATCCTCTGTATTGAAATATGATTTCAATACACAATGAGATCATAAAACAACTGCTAATTGCCATGGGCCCAGTGTCTTATGTGTTAATAATCTAAACGCTTTACTTGGGCCCTTTTCCGGTCATGCTCTTCTCATAGTCATTCATACCTCCGTCAGACCGCTCTGTGTCTGGATAAGAAGTTTGGGAATTTAAATCTGTGGTGGAGAGAGATTCCTTGGCTAGAGGAAGTATATTTGCCCACCACATCAATCGGCTGCTAGAAATAACAGCACAATAACAACTCAATGGTTACTGAAGATAAATTAGAATTCAGCTATTCTAGGCAATCTGGGAGATTTTTTTTTAAGGCACCGCATTCATTTTTAAAGTGTTTAATATATAGTGGGGCAAGATTAACACTAGAAGAAGCTGGATGAAGGTCTTACAGGTTCCTTTTACTTTTCTTGCAACATTTCAGCAAGTTTGAAATTGCTGAAAATAAAAAGTTATTTTTCCGTGTTTGATCAACATATATCACATATCTTTAAAAAGAAGAAGGAGGAGGAGAAGGAGAAGAAGAAATTTCCAGATCAGAAAATGTTCCTTTAAGGTAAGAAGTCAGTCCAGGAGTTCTCGTCATGGCTCAGAGGGAATGAATCCGACTAGCATCCATGAGGATGCAGGTTTGATCCCTGGCCTTGCTCAGTGGATTAAGGATCCGGTGTTGCCACGAGCTGTGGTGTAGGTCACAGACTTGGCTCAGATGCAGCGTTGCTGTGGCTGTGGCTTGGGCCAGCAGCTACAGCTCCAATTTGACCCCTAGCCTGGGAACCTCCATATGCCGCAAGTGCAGCCCTAAAAAACAAAAACAAACAAAAAAAAAGTTATCCTATTTCAGTCTTCATGAACAATGCATTTCCAAACTATCAATATTAAAGTGATCTATTTTAGAATGCTTATGGCTCACGAAGGAAGATTTAATTTTCAAGCAAGAATTCTCTAGCTTCCCAGATTTATAATGAGTCTAGTATTTCCCTCTAAAGCAGGAACATTCCAGCTTCTCTACTTGCTGGCATCTTTGGATGACCCTCTTTCATCTCAGGGATGTGTCTAGCCCACTGTAAAAGGAAGCAATAGGGTAGCATAAAGAATCAAAAGCTTTTGTTTTTCAGAGTGTAATTCTATTCCAATGCAGGTGCTCTGACGTTATAAAAAAAAAAAAAAAAAAAAAAAAAAAAAAAAAAAAAAAACACAAAAAACAGAGTCATCTTCTCTTACAAACCATCTTCCTCTGAAAGTGAAAACTATCTCAATCTTGGTCTCATTTGGGGAGAGGGCTCTGCACCAGACTCGTGGCAGGCCTTCCTCATGCTCACGTCTAAGGGTTTTGCGATAGAAGATATTAATGAAATCATGACCCCCCTTTCCACTTACCTTCAGGAATTGCTCTAAGTAGCAAGAGTGATTCGTTGATCTGCCTCGTAATTTGATTAGCATTCTCTTGAAATCTGCTTGTAGTATTTTTCAGTTCCTTCAGTTCCGACGTGATACCTATCAAAGGGGGAAAAGTGTTCCCTTTGAGGCTAGCCCTACAAATTACCTAGGCAACGGTTTTCTTGATCATTCCTGACCCACCTGTAAAATCGGCAGCTTTCTCCAGAGACCCCAGATATTGAAAGTTTTGCCAGCAAGACTTAGCACCACTCAGTATACAAATTGTGTGTTTTTAGTTTGCTAAGCAGATCATTTTTTCCCTTCTCACTAATATTTCCTTTTGAATTTCACGTCCAAATTAATGAGAGCTCCAGGGTGGAGAACCGTCTTTAAATCACTGTCTTAATCAGACTCATGAAGTTCCCAACCACACCTCAATCTTGGCCACCTTTCTCCTCTGGGTTGTAAAACCCCAAACGTGGACTCCTGCTTAGGAATCTCCCCACAAAGTCTCCCAGCCAGGCTCTTCCCCGGCTTTCCTGCTCCCTCTGACCACCCAGTTGTGGAAGTTCCTGAGCCAGGGATCGAACCTGCGCCACAGCAGGGACAACCCGGATCCTTAACCTCTAGGCCACCAGGGAACTCCAGCCTCCTTCAAGTTGGATCAAAGCTCTTGGTTCAAAGCTTTTAATTTGAAAATTGCTGTTCATAATATATAATCATATTTAGATTCTGAACAGTTGGTTAAAAAATAAATCATTGATAGCATCCTTGATGGACATGATGGCACTGTCTAAAGTTTTAGTTGTCAGAAAACTCACTATTTTGTGGTCTACGAAATACCTTTAGTTATGGAGACTAAAACCACAGCCCATCAACGGTGATGCTAGGGTTTGTGTTTCATGCTTTATGATGGAGAATAATGGACGTCTTATGCTGTGAGATGACACAGAAATTCTAAATGGTGCCACTCACAAAGAAACAAAAATATTTTTGATGTATTAGAGTACATTACAGTACATAGAGTGTATTACGGTAATTAGAGTATATTACGGTAATAGGTACACTACATTTTATAAAACTAATTTCTCTTACACAACAGATTCCTCTGCCATTTTGTGTTACGCGTATTGGATAGCTCTTATATATGCCAAAAAATATTTTCCGAAACCCTTAGGGAAAACAGAACTGCATAGGTGTATTTTTAAATAGATAAATCATAATAAATTATGATGGATTTCAATAATTATTTCATGAGAACCTGCCATGAGTCTAGCATTATATTAGCCCTGTGAAGAAGGCCAAAGCAGTATCAAATGTGATATGACTCTTCAAGAAACTGTCAGACACTGAGAGATGAATGGAGAAGCACTTGAAATCACAGAAAACCTGACAAACACCATGAAGAACAGCAAGAGCTCAGGAGCTAAGGCCGTGAGTGGGGGGTTGGTTCTCAGGGAAGCTTTCATGAGTCTATGGAAGATTAGCGGGGATGGCCCCTGACAGCGAAATAGCAGTAAACATTACATGATGTTTCTATGATGGAAAATGCGCTATTATTGTGACAAAGACGTGTTAAGCTTCAGGATGCTCCAGGAAAGGAGAACGTTCTGGAAGTCTGTTCAGAGACATGTCCACTCTCACTCTGCTGATCAGCAGAGTCTAGGCTGGAAACTGACCTCCATGCTTTCTGCTCAGGCTGCTGCTTTCTCTTAGAAACTCAGAACTGCGCTGCACAGCTGCTTTCACATCAGCAACAAGAGATTCCGAGACCTGTAAGACAGACCAATTTCAACACGGCTCCTGGAGGGCAGGATGGAGCCCTGCTGGAGGGGAGAAATATCAGAAGAGGCTCCAGTGCAGTTCCAAAGAAGGAAGTCCAGGTAAGGACAATTTAAACTGTTCTCTCTTATATTTAATATGTGTTCTAGTTTATGGCTGAAGAGAAAGAACAGAGCCATCAAAAAATATATAACCCCCCAAACCAGCCATTAAATGAAGAGCTTCACCAGGGGGAGGAAACGATGTCTCAAGGGGACATCAAGGAGCATCTTCTTTGTCCTAAGAAATTGTGACACTTTCCTCATCTTTACATCACTAGTCCCTTGTCTTTTTTTTTTTTTTTTTCCTTTTTGAGGCCACACCCTTGGCATATGGAGGTTCCCAGGCCACTGGTCCAATCAGAGCTGTAGCCACAGGCCTACAACAGAGCCATAGCAACGTGGGTTCTGAGCCTCGTCTGTGACCTACACCACAGCTCATGGCAATGTCAGATCCTTAATCCACTGAGTGAGGCCAGGGATCGAACCCGAGTCCTCATGGATACTAGTCGGATTCATTAACTGCTGAGCCATGACCGAAACTCCTCCCTTGTCTTAATAAAGATTTATTAATGGAGTTCCTATTGTGGCTCAACAGTAACAAACCCAACTGTATATCCATGATGATGTAGGTTCAATCCCTGACCTCGATCAGTGGGTTCAGGATCCGGCATTGCCAGGAGCTATGGTGTAGGCTGGAGATGCAGCTTGGATCCCCCATTGCTCTGGCTGTGATGTAGGCCAGCAGCTGCGACTCTGATTCGACCCCTAGCCTGGGAACTTCCATATGCCATGGGTGCAGCCCTTAAAAAAATAAAAAGAATTATTTATGACTGCAAATGAAAACTTAACATCACATGATGACAGATGCTTTAAACAGATCCCACCAGAAAAGAATGCTGACCAGCATAAACTGAAGCCACTGCATCCTTGCCCAAGTACCTCGGTGAAGGACCACTCTCCCAGGGGAGGAAAACACACATAAAGCCCAGAGGGCACTTCTTACCGCACTCACATTGCTCACAGTTTCAAGAGCATCTTCTGCCAACTTCTCTGACTCTTCGATCAGGCTCCAGATGTCGGAATGGATGTGGGTTGCACTAGTCGCATTCAGGGACACATTTCTAACATCTCCAAGGCCACTACGAAATCAGCATAGGGAGAGATGTTACGATCACCTAAACTGAACTTGCCCACTGATCTTAAAAGCTCCCAGTTTCTCTCTGCTTAGAGAAGCATCGTCAGTGAGGACCATAGGATTCCATGGCAACATAAGGAGTCCCCTCTAACTCCAAACATAATCTTAGGAAGCAGCAGTCACACTGTCACAGTGACCCTAAGAACTACTATTTAATTAATACCCAGAGAAGAGACGATGGCCGTTTGCCATCTTTTTAACCATCCATCGGTTTCCACCCGCTGCCCTCAACATCTTTTGATCTCCGTTCAACCTCCTGCACATGCTGAGACCATTGCATGTCTGCATTGGTGGTGCTCTCTCCTACAATGCACATGTTAATTTTAAAAAAGCTTTTCTCAGCATATATAAGGATGCTGAATGTTATTCCTCAAAGAGCATGTACCAATTTGATGGAATTCTCTAGAGGTCTGGGAGGAGGATCGCACAATATTTCAATCATCTGAACTTCACTCTTCTACTTGGGCAAATTACCAGTGGGAATGTGCCAGCGGGTAATGCTGCAATGTCACCCAGCTTGCTCAAGCTTCAGACTGAAATCTGACAATTGACACATCTGTGCCTGCTGAGTAACCCACTTCGTGTCCTTCCAAGGTTCCTGAGTTGGGTGATTCCCAAACCAGACATCCGCAGTTATGACTTGCTGCTACTTGAATGGCAAAATTCAGTGAATTATAAATAAAAGATAATCATGCTGTTTAATGTTATGCATCAGACCAAACGGCTCTTACTCCGCATGCCGCGTAACAAAGATTTTACAGTAGCTGTGGGTGCAGTCGGAACATCCTTTTCTCTTTCGGGAAGTGATGAAAGATGAGGAAAGGAGAAGAACTGGGTATCTGATTCCATTTCCTGTTACTGATTCCAATGGTGGACATGACCAGTAACGCTCAAGGCCACTGGTAGCTTCCGCCACAGTCTATGTTATGTTTTTAACTGCGTTCATTGCATGAACTAATCTTCTGTGGCAGCATTCCTCAAATTGGAAAAAGATTGCTCTCCTTCCACCAAATACACCCTACACACAGGAACACACAAATATCTTCCCAGTGTGTCCAGGCTTTTTCCACTCATAATTTAGAACAGATTCTAAAGAAATAAATTCACTGACTAACTCGGCATAATGTGTATATTATTAATAAAGTGTAAAACCCCAATTCCCTCATTTGCTGCACACTGGATCACCTGGGGACTTAAAAAAATTAAAAGCACAGGCCACATCCCAGAGTCTTCGTGGATGGGGAGGGAGCATCAGTATTTTGAAGTTCCCTGGTCTATTCCTGCAGACAGTTTGGAAACCACTGGCCAAAAGTGGTGCTGCTCATTTCAGGCATTGAACAAGCCGAGGGCCTATCTGACAAATATCAATAAAATATCTGCCAAAATAATTAGAGTACAATGACCTTTGGGCAGTAGAAAATAATGGAGATGACATCATTCAGGAGTTGGAAATTTATTCTCAACACTCTCCTAGTCTAGGGTGGGCCACCCTCCCCCCATGCCTAAAGCCAGCCATGTCACAAGAAGTCAAGATACGTAAAGGAATTAGTACCTGGTTCTGTCCACAGGCAACCTAGTAAGGAGGTCCCAAGCACCAAGTACAAACTTATGGCCTTGAGGGCTTGACATGGTAGCATAATATTTTTTTTCCTCCTCACCTGGCTCCGTTGGCATTTTTCCATCATGACATTCATGCTGATGGTCAACTATGTACCAAATGTGGGGGGAAATCCTCCTTGCCATGGACATAAAAGAGGAGTCTTCATTTGTAGACAAAAGAAGAATGACTTGGAGTTCCCTGGTAGCCTAGTGGTTAAGGATCTGGCATGGTCACTGTTGCAGCTTGGGTTACTGCTGTGGCGCTGGTTTGATCCCTGACCCGGGAACTTCCACATACTGCAAGTGTGGCCCAAAACTACCAAAACAAAACAAAACAAAAAACCCCAGCCATGCCTCTTCTCTCCTGTCCATGGGTCAGTACTTGTGGAGTTCCACCAGGTGTGGTCTCACCTGTCCAGCGCCCCTGCCAGTCTCTGGAGCTCAGCTGCATGATCCTCTGCTCTGTAGACCAGCTCCAGAGCTCCCCTTTGGGACATCTGCATGACCAGGTCATCCACGTGGTGCCGGATCTTAGCAGCCCAGAGAAGTAGCTCGTCCCGGTGATGTTCCAACTGCTACGGGGAGAAATGAACCTTGTGAATACACGAGCATCTGTTCACGTGGGAGTGGGGTGCCTGACTCTTAGGTGGGGGAGGGTCCTTTGCAAGTCCTGGAGGTGGGGGCTGTGCCGAGGTGGCACTTACCGCCAGAGCCTTTCCTGCTGCATCTGCCTGCGCAGTGGCCGCCTCCAGCAGTCCTCTTCCCTCGGCAATGAGCGCTGAAGTCAGGTTCTGGTCCTCCTGAACACGCAGATTTTGGTCCTGTAGCAAAAATCACCTCTGAGGATGCTTCATAAAGCAAGTCGGCTTCCCACCCTTGGTGCCTGACATGATGTGAGCTCTCGGGGCTCATTTTCTAAGAAGCTGAGAATGGGACCATGTACACAGGACCATTTGGGGCCAGAGCTGGTGAGACTCACATGGAATTCTCGCAGGTTGGCCCCGAGGATGAGCAGCAGGCGAGTGCTCTCCTGGGCCTTCACCTCTGCTGCCCTCAGGAGTCCTTCTGCAGCCTGCATTTCATGGCTGTGTTTTGAAAGGAGGTTGCTGACTGCTTCTTTTAACATCTCCAACGCTTCCTGTGGCTTCTGGTAGTTTTCGTGAACTCTTGACAATAAATCTTCAGCAGCCCTGGGAGAATAACCGATGGTTTGCAAGGTTAGAAACGAACAATCAAGTTTGTATCCTAGACAGGATCGTGGAAGGAACTTTTACACAGCTGTTCTGAGTGTCTGCTCCAAGTCCTAAGTGATACAGGGTAATAGCTTAAAGAGGGAAACAACTGTTCAACTTACACATATGCTAGATTTACACTTTATCCTTAAACTCACAAACTTCCTAACATTTTTTAGCAACAGAATTAAAAGAAACCTTCTCACTTCTTAACACTGACCCTGATAAGCTAATGGGAAATACAGAACAAAATGTGTATCTAAGTTGTTCATTAGAACCTTATTTAAAATAGCAAAATACATTTTAAAAATAGTTTAAATCGCTCTCTACAGAGACTAGAGTTTTGACAGGATCGTGAGACTCTTTAAACCAGTACTTAAGGCATTGGTCACCACCTAGAAAGACAGCCTGGCTATGACATCAAGAAACCACTGTGTGAAAATGCTAAGAAAAAAAGCCTGAAAGCAAATTGCAAGCTTCCAGTGACTATGCATCACAATTCTTTGTGATCTGTCCTCTCACATCATGGGTTTCGATGACAGTTTGCATCACTGAGCTAAATTACTCTGGCACAATGTCCATTCCGTGGTAGCCACTGCCTACGTTAGCTTCCACGAGAGTCCATGGCATTACACTTGACCTTGTGTGCAGCCAGTGTCAGGAGACGCTTTGGTTCATGCTAGATGGAGAAGCTGTTTCAAGGTCACAGAGAAAAACCAAACCTATGACATAATAGCACAGTGAGATGGTGACACGGATTGCATTTCTCTCTACGTGGAGGGGACGGCATCCATCTCTTCTTGCAGACATTCTGCCCCCACGGGGAGCTTGCGGTTCCCCCCTACCCCGCCATGGGCCTCCTCCTCGCTCAGCTCTCAAGTTCCCACAACTAACTGGCTGGGTCATGGAGGGTATTCAGGACCTTACTTAAGTTCAAGGGTGGCATTCTGGTGGATCTGCAGGAAATGCCTTTTCTGTATGGTTTCCAGCAAAGATGTGAGGTCATTCTGCATATTCTGAAGAGTAGAATTGGGGAGCATGACATCTTCATCCAAGGTCTGATTGAGAGTTGTTGCCTTTTCAATAATTTCTATGGAAAAAATCCATCGAACATCGAATAGGTCTCTCAAAAGTGGACAGTACTAAAATGGAAAGACTTAGAACCTCCTTCAGCGAGGCCTGCTCTGTTCACCTACACTGAGTTGAACCGCCAGCCAGGCCAGGCCACCTATATGTCCCAGTGGCCTCTGGATGTCCCCCGTCAAAACACTCATGGAATAGGGGTTCCTGGTTTATTTCATGTCCGCTTCCCCAGTACCTATAAACCCTGTAAGGGCAGGACTATGGCCGCCATGCTAACCTCGGCCTTCTCTGCCCTTGGCACCAACTAGTGCATGTAGAAGTATTCTACATACTTATGGCATGATGAACCATCAAGACTTGAGAATGATCTTTTTTTTTTCTTTTCCTTTGCACGGCCACACCTGCAGCATGAGGAACTTCCCAGGCTAGGGGTCGAATCACAGCTGCAGCTGCCAGCCTATGCCACAGCCACAGCAACAGTGGATCGGAGCTGCCTCTGCACCCTAGCTGTAGCTCGTGGCTACGCTGGATCCTTAATCCATTGAACGAGGTTTTGAACCCGAATCTTCATAGAGATTATGTCAGGTTCTTAACCTGCTGAGCCACAATGGGAACACCTTAATACCACTCTTTTTAAAAATATGTTATTTGTTCTAATGATTTCCTTACCTTTTGCCCTATAAAGTCTGATTTGTATTGGAGTCTGTATACTTTTTTGCCCTTATCCTAGAATCTAATAAGAAAAGCAGGAATTTCCAATGGCTGAAAGACTGAGCATTTTAACAGCCAGATCAGAGGTGACAGCCCAACTGAGTTGTGACCCAATCACTCTGGTATTAGGATAGACTTTGGGGCCACACTGAAGCTCCAAAGCCCATCAGCTCCTTCTGTGGGCAAAGGGTATGGAGAATGTAGCTAAGCTACTCTGTGGTACTGCTGCTCCAGCATCCCTTTTGTTTGGCCAAGGGACCTGCAGGGACCATCAGCTGACACTGGCCCCTCGCACAAGCACACGCCCAGACAGCAGCAGAGGAAAAGCAAATGTAAGCCCTGGCTCTGACTCCCCAGGGGCCCTTGTGATGGATGATCTTTCTGCCCCCCAACACCTTCTCCTGTGCACCTGTTACATCAGGCCTGAGGCTGACAGAGCCCTGCTCTCTTGGCTTTGGACGGAGCGATCTGACCTTTAGCCCAGGAACCCCAAAGCCGTCCGCCCACGAACCATAATAAGGCCTGCTCTCCTGGTCCCATCTCTTTCTGCCTGCACCTGGCCTTGACCGCCTGGTGTGGCTCCTCAAGATGTGCACGTTGCCTCCTCCTGCACCCGTGAGTGATCAGCTCCTCTACTTCACCCTGTCCTGTGGTCACTGTTGGACCTGGCTCACCACCTGAATGTGGTCTGCTTGATAAGCATTAATTTGACAAATTCATAATAGATGAGAGGCATCATATCTACTTGATACTAGGATCTAAGTGTAAGGCATCATGTCGAAAATAAACTTTAAAAAAAGATCGGCGTTCCCGTCATGGCTCAGGGGTTAATGAATCCAACTAGGAACCATGAGGTTTCGGGTTCGATTCCTGGCCTCGCTCAGTGAGTTAAGGATCTGCGGTGCTGTGAGCTGTGGTGTAGGTTGCAGACACGGCTCGGATCTGATATTGCTGTGGCTCTAGCATAGGCCAGCAGCTACAGCTGATTAGACCCCTAGCCTGGGAACCTCCATATGCTGCAGGTGCGGCCCTAAAAAGACAAAAATACAATACAATACAATAAAAAAAGATCCATTCTTTACATGATAAAACTCTCAATGAAAGACAACGATGTGGACATCAGGATAACTCCAGGCGTCCACTGTAAGTCACACATGTCTATTCACGTATTGAATAAAGTGAAGAGGTTTTGTTTCTCCCACATAAGTGTCTCCGCTCACCAGATGAGACACTGAGGCCCCTACCTTCGATGTCTGTCTGCAGCTTCTCGGTAAACATCACGAGGTCCCGACTCTTATTGAAGATTCCTTTGGTGGCCCTGGCCACATGCTGGCTATGTGCTAATACCCTGTCGAGCTGAC
This sequence comes from Sus scrofa, assembly GCF_054392235.1. NCBI lineage: Eukaryota > Metazoa > Chordata > Mammalia > Artiodactyla > Suidae > Sus > Sus scrofa. Next base: position 104,906,708 of record NC_139388.1, on the reverse strand, counting down.
GGAAAATATGGGCCTCAGGTTAGTCTGACTTTGAATAAAATGCAAGATTTGGTAGTTCAACAGAACAGGTTCTAGAACACAGAGAGAAGGTGTACACCCTCATGTCAGCCAAGGCTGACAACTGCAGCAGGGGTGGAGATGGACTAGGTGGTTAAAGGAATGATTTACTGCTCACTCCGGGTGAGACAGGATAACCTATTTTTTAAAAAAATTCAATGAATTTTATTATATTTATAGTTGGACAACCTCATCACAAGCTAATTTTAGAACATTTCCATCCTAAATCTCTGGTCCACACCTTAAGATGCTCTATTTTTTATTTATTAATTATTATTAATATTTTTTTGTCTTTTGTCTTTTTAGGGCCGCACCCTTGGCATATGAAGGTTCCCAGGCTAGGGGTCTAATCAGAGCTGTAGCCACCGGCCTACGACAGAGCCACAGCAACGCGGGATCCGAGCCACGTCTGCGACTTACACCACAGCTCACGGCAACGCCAGATCCTTAACCCACTGAGCAAGGCCAGGGATTGAATCTGCCACCTCATGGTTCCTAGTCGGATTCGTTAACCACTGCGCCACGACGGGAACTCCAGATGCTCTATTTTTTTAAAAGCCACTGAATTTCCTATGAAACCACAGACTCTCCCAGTGTCTCCACTGTAAAGATCCCATCTCCGCTTCAGCACCCAAATATGTAGCAACCAGAAAGTAAAATCTTATGCACTCATATCGATCATGAGGACTCAGTGAAGGAGTTAAGGACACAGAGTTGGGCAAAGGGCTTGACTCTGCGAAGCTGGAGACCTGGGACTCAATGCCTCCTAGCTCCTCAACAACTTAGAGTAATAATAACACTCGCCTCACAGGACACTATGAGGATAATATGTGACAATGTCTGTTAGGCCCCAGGGCACTGGTAGCACATGGAAGTTCCCAAGCCAGGAATCAAACCTGAGCCACAGTAGTGACAATGCCAGGTCCTTAACCCCCCCTTGCCACCAGGGAACTCCACAGCTGTTGCTTTTATTAGGAATGTTCTAATTTGTAAAAAGAAAAGTTGTTTATAATTTCTAAGAATGTGAAGTTACTCAGACCGGTTCTAAGAGTGTTTTCTAGTCAAAATGCAAAGAAAGTCTTCTTTAATAGATAGAATTTATTTTAATCGGCTTATCACTTCCTACCAAATGTTGGCTTGCTGAGCTACTTTAAAGCCTACACATAAATCCTTAAACTTTTCCCGAATCATCATCAATTCTACATTAACAGGAGCCACGCTGACACATTTCAGGGCGCATGATTATATGTGTGTGGAAGTTGAGAGACAGGCAAGATTAATAGATACACTGCCATACACATCTGTGTACATACATGGGAATCTATGTGCATACACACACACACTTGAAATTTATGAGTAAAAATTATAAATTTGACAATAGGCCTCCCCTTTCATCAGCAAATGAGGTTTTTTTTTTTGGTCTCTAGAAACCATTCATCTGGTGTGGGCTAAATAATAATAATAAAGAACCCACTGACATCAAAGCCAAGTCTCCTGTCATTCAAAGTCCAGCATCAGAACCACACAGCTGTAGCCTGAGCATTGCCCATACGGAGCAGGAGTTGTGCTGCCCTGGGGCTGGGCCTGGAGGAGGGAGCTGAGGAAGGACCCCGGCCGTCTTCTCACCCCCATCCCTGTTTCACAGCAGAAACTGAGAGATGATGGAAGTGAGGGCCCAGCTCCACTCTCAGCAGAAAGACCACAGGATGAAGTCCAGAACCTCTTCCCACAGAAGCATGGAAATTGGCAGCATCAGAACCAACCGATGTGACCAGAAAGTGGCCGAAGCCCAGCTGCTGGGAGGAAGCGGCTGCCCTGATCCAATGAGAACCTTCTAGGCGCCCCAGGACCATGGTTCCTGAAGGCCGGGTGGGGAGAGGGCCCTTCATGTGAGGAACTTACCTCCCTTTGCAGGTCCTGTGTTTGTTCTGAGACACTTTCAAGTCGAATTTTTGCCAGTTCCTTCTGTGTACCTCCTTGTAATAAAGAGTCCTAAAAGAATGAGGAAAACAACTTATAATGCTTCAAAAGAAAATTTCTGGTTCTTAACTAAGAATCACCTGTAATTACCCAAAGTCTCCTTTCTCTGAAGTTGCATTAAAAAAGAAAATGGGGAGTTCCCGTCGTGGCGCAGTGGTTAACGAATCCGACTAGGAACCATGAGGTTGCGGGTTCGGTCCCTGCCCTTGCTCAGTGGGTTAACGATCCGGCGTTGCCGTGAGCTGTGGTGTAGGTTGCAGACGCGGCTCGGATCCCGCGTTGCTGTGGCTCTGGCGTAGGCCGGTGGCTACAGCTCCGATTAGATCCCTAGCCTGGGAACCTCCATATGCCGCGGGAGCGGCCCAAGAAATAGCAACAACAACAACAACAACAAAAGACAAAAGACAAAAAGACAAAAAAAAAAAAAAAAAAAAAAGAAAATGAGGAATTCCCATCATGGCTCAGTGGAAACAAATCTGACTAGCATCCATGAGGATGCAGGTTCAAGCCCTGACCTCGCTCAGTGGATTAAGGATCTAGCATTGCTGTCAGCTGTGGTGTAGGTTGCAGATGTAGCTCAGATCCCATGTTGCTGTGGTTGTGGCCTGGGCCAGGAGCTACATCTCTGATTCCACCCCTAGCCTGGGAACCTCCATATGCCACGGGTGCAGCCCTAAAAAGACAAAAATAAATTAAAAAATTGCAAAGAAAGTGAGTCACATTGACTTAAATTTTGATCACAGCAACATGTTTCCATCCATCTTTTGCATTGCATTTCCGACACAGATATGGATTTAAAGTCTAGTATGTTATACAGAACCCGACTGCTGTAATTCTTGGACGAGCCTGGTTTAATTTCAATAGCAGAACTACATCTGTTTTAAATAATTGCTAACACCTCAAAAAATGCTCAATAAGCTAAAACACACAAGTACTAAGTAAAGAAAAGCCTTTATAATTACTAACAATTAAGCGCTTAATTTATGACCACGCTCTTCTAATTTCTTGTATGCCTTTATTTAAACCTTATAATGACCCTTGAAAGGGGCCGGATTGTTGTTCACGGTCAGGACAGTCATGAATTTGCCCAAGCCACCGTGTAGCTCAGCAGTGGAAACCAGACAACAGTTGAGAGATCACAAGTTTAACCTCCCACATACTTTACATAGAGGTCATTCGAAGGAATTGACAAAGTGGTTTAAATGAGAGCAAATCACTCAAAAAGAGATAAAATTGAAATCAAGTGTTTATCTCCCTTGATGAAAAAAAAATATATCATTGTATTTGGGCTAGAGCCCAAATTGACAGAAGTGGTGTTTTTTTTCTTTTTGTTTTTTTTTTTTAGGGTGGCACCAGGCTAGGTATTGAATTGGAGCTACAGCTGCCAACCTACACCACAGCCATAGCAATGCCAGGTCCTTAACCCACTGAACTGAATGAGGCCAGGGATGGAAAGTGCATCTTCATGGATACTAGTTGGCGTCGTTTCTGCTGAACCACAACGGAAACTCCCCAGACAGAAGGTAGTATTTTATTGATTGTGTCTACAGGGAGGGGAAATGGAGTTTACACGTTTCTTTCCTTCCTTTTTTCCTTATCTTTCAAAAAAGTTTTGTTCCATTCGAGGAAACATAATATAAAACATGTCTTAGAGTTTCCCAACCTTTCTTAACTCCATTATATCTCTAGAGAAAGACCGAGATTAACAAGAGAATTAATCCACTGAAGCAGCTGGAGTCCAATGCACACAGGCACACACACACATACACCTAAGGCAACCTTAAGTCTAAGAAAAGCTCTTATCTAAAAGAGGCATTCAGGAATAACTATCCTTTTCATTACTATGTGACACAGTGAATTAAATATCTCAAACTCTAATGCATAGGCTCTAAATAAAATTGAGTCCGATTTTTCCCATTTTGAAAAAAATGCTGTCTAGTAAGTCAGTTTCTGACCTTCCCACCTTCTTTTGGACCCAGAACAAAACACAGGTTTTACCAAATCATCAAACTATGATTTACTCCCAGAGATTTTTATGATAGTGTTCCAGGGAGGAAGAACTTTGTGCTCTGCACCTCCAGTTACGTATAACGCGTTGACATGGAGTTCCCGTCTCGGCTCGGAGGAAATGAATCTATGGGTGTCCGTGAGGACACAGGTTCAATCCCTGGCCTTGCTCAGTGGGTTAAGGATCCAGCATTGCTGTGGCTGTGCTGGAGGTCGGCGGCTATAGCTCCGATTGGACGCCTAGCCTGGGAGACTCCATGTGCTGCGGGTATGGCCCTGAAAAGACAAAAAAAAAAAAAAAAAAAATTAAAAAAAATAAAAAAGAAGAATGCATTCACAGAAAATGTTTCCTCCCCAGCATATTACAGAAGATGAGTTCCCATTCCTTTCTGTCTGGATGAGGACAGCCGTGATACACAGGGGTAAGTGGGCTTTGTCTTATTCCAGGAGGCAGAAGGGGCATAGGGAGGCGTGTATGGATGGACCCCTGAACAACTGGAGCTGCCCCACAGCAAAAAGAGCTGGCACATGGGTGAGGAAGACCCTGGTCACATTGAAGGGAAGGCTGGACGCGTACCAGGCTGGACACTGGAAATGAGGCTCCGGCCCTGGCGGGAAGACAGACAGCAGGACTCCTATGGCCCGACCGACCTCTCCCCCGACCCCCCATGCCCCAACTCGGGCCTGTCTACCTCTGCGTGCCCAGTACCTACCCGCAGGGACTTTGTTGTATTTTCCAGGTTGGACAAAATTCCATACGGGACAGGGAAGAAGCCAGTGAGGTTCACAGAGAGAATGGCAGCACCCACGTGGTCCAGGTCGGTCAGCAGCACGCCAACACAGTCATCATCACAGGCTGCAAGAAAGGGGACGTTCAAGTTCACACACAGCGGCCTGAATGTCTTCCCGAGGTGCTCACCGTGTCCTGTCATGGCATCTACAAGACTTTGAGAACACAGCCCATCTCATCCTCAGACGTTAGCAGGGTCCACGCCTAGATGCGGTCACATCAGTGACTCCCTGGAGCCACAGAGAAACCCCGCTCCAACATTTACAGCATGTGTGCCCATCTTTGACTTGGACCAATGGCCGTGAATGCCAAGTGCATTTCCTGGCGGGCCCTGCTCTGTCATTTCCTCAGACAGTCTGTAGACCCCTTCAGCCAGGACAATGAAGGAGACTGGGGAAGTGATGGGCGTACACTGCTTATACCATACGCACACACATAAAAGCCAAAGAGTTCTGGAAGCCATGATCTTGATTTTGCTCCCTGCCCACCTTCCCCAGGAACCACAGGGGAGACATACCAAGGTCACCACCTCACATGCTTGCTCTTCAAATCAGAAGTATGGAAGAAAACACTGTCCACAGCAGCTGAGAGCTGAGGCCATACATGGAGTTTGGTGACACAGATGACCAGCCACAGAGGTGATTCCTCTGCCCTGGCTGACCCTGGGCTCCACCAAAGGAAACAACCAGCTGAACTACGAAGCTGGCATCTCTGGGCTGCTTATAGTGCTGCAGAGGTCAATGCTGTTAGCCTAGAAGCTCCTGCCTCCGCGCCAAAGGCACCAAGCTCAAGTGGGCAGATGCAAAAGGAGTCTATGAGTAAAGTAAAATAGGACCTTCTCCATCCTGGTGACACCACAGGGCACCGCCACAGGGGGACATCTGAGGGCAAGATGGTCTTTAATCCCCCAGGGGAGTGATACCCACACATGCAATCGCCTTCCAGCAGAATGTGCCTCGGTTCACAGGCCTCACAGCGGAGCCCGGTGGCCCCTGGCCGGCAGACGCACTGCCCAGACTCACGGTCACAGTCACTATGAACAGAGCCATGCGGGCTGCAGTCACACCTCTGGCAAGTGCCACCTGGCCTTAGGGGGTTGCCATGGTAACCTGGGGAGCACCTGGAGGAGAAACACAGGGATGGGGTGGGGGGGGGATGTTAAGAGCAGGAAGAAAACACCAGAGCAGCCTTCACAGCCCACACTTCTGCCCATTCAGCTCCTTCCAAATCTTAGTTCCTAAAAAGAGGACGAGGCAGTCACAAGGACTTAATTCCCAGGAGGTTGTGTTTTGCAACGTCCACCAGGTACATCCGAGCTGATACCGACTCCTAATCACCTTTGCAAATACGTCCTATACACCTATCAGGGGCAGATGTGCCCAGAGATTTCCACAGGCTGATGCCCGGCATACCTTTCACAGTATCGCCCTTCGTAGCCTGGGAAACAGGCATCGCAGCGGAAATCGCCATCACCTTCCAGGACACAGGTGGGGCTAAAACTGGAAGAAAGGAATGTTTGGGGAAGTTTTAGATATGCTACTTCAAATCTTTCTTAGGATAGCCATTCATTACCCTTGAGGGCACAGGAGAGTTCTAGAAGGCACAGGGGAGTTCTAGAAGGCAAGTGATAACACTGCACAGTTGGATGGCTTTGTAGGGTTTAAACCCTATTGGGTCAAAAAAAGGAAAAGAAACATGCAATCAATACAAGTGGGTGCATCACTTGTACCCAGAAAATAGTCATCGATGGACACCAGTCCAGTGACAACCATGTGAGTGCTGGAGGGTGACTGATTTACAGAGGACAGCTAATTAGTGGCCAAACAAGAAAGGGGCTTATTTTGAGAATTAAGTGACTATTTGACTTGCCAGATGAAAAGGTGGGTGGAGCGAGCTCACGTGATGAAGACCAAACATGGGAAGCAGCGGCGAGAAGCGAGCTAGGAGGTAACCTTGACAATGAAAGTCAAGGGTGCAAAGCAGGGGAAAGAAGAGTCAAGAGTGAAGGTGGAGTTGGAAAGGTGGGGAGTCACGTGATGGGCTAGAGCAGCAGAAGGACAGAGCCACTAAGAAGCATTCGCCCAGATGCCACCTCCTTGCTCAGGGACTTCAGCTTTGAGCGTCTTCCTTTTTCTTCAACAAGCTCTGCCTCCACATTTTATTTTATTTTTTGGCTGCACCCACGGCAGGAGGAATTTCCCAGGCCAGGGATCAAACTTGCGCCACAACAGCAACCTGAGCCACAGCAGTGACAACACCAGATCCTTAACCTGCTGAGTCTCCAGGGAACTCCTGCTTCTACATTTTAAATCACCAACTAGAGGCTCAGCTGGGTACTTGCAAACCACTAAAATACCAATGGGACATCTGGCCAGTAAGGGACGTTTCCAGTCTGAGTTACAGGGTTTGCAGTTGGCCCCACTTAACTTCGGACTTTTTTCCTCCTTAAATATGAAAGGGACGGACTTCAGTGGAAACACAAAATAAGCAGAAGGCAAAGCCCATCTTTTAGGGCCTCTCAGATGTCAGCATACACAGAACGTTCACACCCTCACAGTCACTTCCAAACTGTGTAAGCCCTAATTTATGATCATGGGCCGTGGGGGTGCCATGGACCTTCTTTGACTGAAGACGTGAAACGTGCACACAGTATAGAACTGTGCAAAGTAGAAGAGTGGGTGAATATCCATCCAAACCTTTCTCTGGGCTCGTGCAGTCTCTGAGCTGTGGATATGCACATACACAGGATATGAAGGTTTCCCCAAATGGCAGCAGGTCATGTATTCCATTTCAGAATTCCCCTGGCCATTTCCCCCATACTGTACATACAGATGTGCCTTGTTCTGTTCCCAGGGTTGGTACACTATTCCACTTAAGCATATACCCCAGGACACTCTAGGTATGTAATCAATCCTCTGCAGGTAGGTACTTCAGTACCCTGCCCACTTTTTGTGAATATAAGCAATGCCCATCTTCACACGCATATGCAAGCATTTCCATAGGCTAGATTACAAGAGTGGAATTGATGATTCAAATTTTATATACAGATTTGTTGGGAGGGGGCTTTTTAGGGCCATCCCTGAGGCCTATGGAAATTCCTAGGCGAGGGGTCGAATCGGAGCTACAGCTGCCAGCCTACACTGCAGCCACAGCAACGCCAGATCCGAGCCTCATCTTTGACCTACACTGCAGCCTGTGGCAACCCCAGATCCTTAACCCACTGTGCAAGGCCAGGGATCGAACCTGCATTCTCATGGATACTAGCGAAGAAAACTTCGCTTTAGCAAACCCAAAGTTGGTATTTAATATATATATCTGTTCAAAGTCTTGTCAAGTACTTTAAGCAATAAAAGACATGTTACTTATCATTTTCTGCAAAACCAAAGAGGACCCACGGATACTCCAATCCTCACTTAAAATTCCTGGTTCTTTTTTTGTGTAGAGATAATTCCCTTCAAGCACCTTGAGTACAAGGTGGAACCTGACCCTAGTTTCCTCACTGAGCAGCAGCATTTCTGCACATCACCAGCCATTGACATATATAATTTTAACCCCATTTCCTTACATTACATAGGGACTGAATTCTTCATGTCATTATTCATAAAATGAATATGAATTCCTCTCTAGGCACACTGGATGTATAGGTTGGAGCTTAAATTAGTGTTCAAAAAAAAAAAAAAAGCCTGAAAGTCCTTTCTTTAATTGGTTCCATTCTTTTTTTCGCATACCTTCAATGATTTTTTTTTCTTCTTTTTACAGCCATACCCATGGCATATGGAAGTTCCCAGGCTAGGGGTCAAGTTGGAGCTGCAGCTGCCGGCCTATGACACAGCCACAACACCGGATCCAAGCCACATCTTTGACCTACACCACAGCTCATGGCAACACCGGATCCTTAACCCACCGAGTGAGGCCAGGGACTGAACCTGCATCCTCATGGACATTAGTTGGGTTCATAACCCACTGAGCCACAATGGGCACTCCCTAATTGGTTCCATGCTAACACCCAAAACCAACCCACATGAACTTTGCTTTTGAAAAGATTCAAATGCTGGGAGAATGAATGAATTTTCCACACATGAAGAATATTCATTGAGATAAAGCATGCAGAGACCCTGGAAAACAAGGCTGACAGTGGAAGCAGTCCTCTGGTGGCGCGGGCACCAGCCCACCCGTGAGCTCACCTGGCAGGGAGGCCGTGAGGACAGGTGCACGGAGAGCAGTCGCTGGCCAAGCCTGTCACCTTCCCGTAGTACCCAGGGGCACACACATCGCAGTGGTCACCAGTGGTGTTGTGGCTGCAGTTCTGGGGCCCGAGTTTCAAAGGGGGAGGAAAGCAAGGGGAAACTTAGACCTTATTCTCATCTGGCAATAGCCAAGCACTAACATGTTCATGTCAGTTGACGTTTTTTGAATTTTCAAGGAAGGGTGACCTTTTTTCTTCACATTTTAAAAATCCTGGAAACATGGCCAGCTCTAATGGCTTTCATTCATTACAAGACTGCAGCATCCTGGAGTTCCCATTGTGGCTCAGTGGGACTAAACTTGACTCGTATCCATGAGGATGTGGGTTTGATGCCTGGCCTTGCTCAAGGGGTTAAGGATCTGGCATTGCCATGAGCTTGGGTGCAGGCTGCAGATGAGGCTTGGATCCCGAGTTACTATGGCTGTGGTATAGGCCAGCAGCTACAGCTACGATTTGACCCCTAGCCTGGGAACTTCCATGTGCCGCTGGTGTGGCCCTAAAAAGATGGGGGTGGGGTGGGGGGAAGACCACAGCATCCAATACAGCCTAGAAATGACTGATACATTCTTCTTATAGAGAATTCATGCAGGACAGCCAGCTTTCAGAGCCTTAAAATGTGGATCTAAAATATATAGGGACCAAACAAGAATGTGTGCACCGTGGGAGCTCAGTGATCACACATGGCCAAGTGGACAGAGGATTCAGGAAATGGTCGGTGGGTTAAGTGGGCTGTGTTCTTTCCTGGGTATCAACTGACAGGTCAGCTGCTGATCTGAGAACTTTGTCCTGTTGGACCAGGATCAGGAAAGGTTGGGGATCATGTAATGTTCCAGGAGCACCTAATCTTGTTAAAATAACTGCGCCAAGGAACAACGCCGCACGAAAGAACTGACGAATGTCTTCAGCCACCCCTGTGACCTTTGTCCCTGTGATTGGCCAAGGGACCATCCCAGCTAACTGCATCTCACTGCCTGAAATCAGCTCTCCTTAAATCCCTAAATGAGCTTTTCTCATTTTCTGTATTACTTTTGCCTGGAGCATGAGCTGATTAGAAAGAATGATTTCTTTTTTTTTTTTTTTTTTTTTAATCGTGTTGGAGCTATTTGCATCGTCACTAAGTCCATTTTACCTTGAATGACTGGAATCATTTTTTTTTTTTAAATTCCAGATATCTAATGGAGACACCAAAGGTTAATACATATCTTTTTAATTGAGAAAAACCATGCGGTGCTTCTGTTTCTAAATTCACTGGTGCACTGCTGTGGCTTAATGGTTTCCCAGTGGAAACTGCTTTTAAATTCCACATATGACAGGTGCTTCCGAATAGAAGAAAAGGAAGACAGCTCTAATGTTGGTTGGAGGGAAGTGAGGAGCCCTGGATCCTGTGATCAGGCCACAGCCAGGATCTCTAAGGCTTCAGGTGTGTCTTTCATGGTACGCAGCTCAAAGAGTGATCTACCTTTTCCTTTTCCTAGTTTTCCTTCAGTGAGTTATTCTACTTGAGGCAAGTTGGTCTTGGCACAATTTAGACAAGGAATCAATGTTCCCATATGAGTTATATTAAAGAACGAGGTTTCAGGAGTAGGGAGAAAATATCAGATTATTCTATGTGATCAATAAGGCATCGTCAGCTTAAGGAAAATACTGGGCACAAGAGTTTGCCCCCAGTCAAGGCCGCAAGACTTCTGTCTGGGTCACTTGGTCCTTTTTGGTGATCAGAGCTCTCCTTGTGTCCCCAAAGGTCTCGGGGAAGGTGGCCAGGAAGCAGGTGCACACCAAGACCTCCGGGAGAACATGCACTTTTTAACAAGTGCCAAGAAAGGGCAATACTTCACACGGAGAGACGTATTTTCATCATTAGCATTAACTCGTTGTAAAAGCTTGGAGTGGAGTTCCCGTCATGGCTCAGGCGAAACGAATCTGCCTAGTATCCATGGAGATGCAGGTTTGATCCCTGGCCCTACTCTGTGGGTTAACAATCCAGCGTTGCCATTAGCTGTGGTATATGTTGCAGATGCAGCTTGGATCCAGTGTTGCTGTGGCTGTGGTGTAGGCTAGAGGCTACAGCTCAAATTGGGCTCCTAGCCTGGGAACCTCCATCAGCCATGGGTGTGGCCCTAAAAAGACAAAATAAATAAATAATAAATAAATAAATAAAAGCTCCAAGTGGCCCTTGACATTCTCTGACAGAGTCCTCATTTGCTTTGCCTGCAAACACTAGCACCGCAAGTAAAAACAAGTGACACTTAACTAAACCCCAAATTAATGTCCATAAACAAGTTCAAAGGAGTAACTTTTCATAAACGAATTGCCACCAACAATATGAGACTTAGCTAGCTAGCTAGGCCTTGCTGAAGGAAACATATGTATAACTTACTCTGAGTTAAATTTAAACTCTCAAAAGAAATATACATGCAAATAAAAAAAGAAAGAAATTTAAACTCTCTAAACCAAGGAACTGGTAGGACCTTGAGGCAGAAATGCAAACTCTGGGAGCTTGATCAGGAGCACCCCCACAGCAAGCATACCAGACATTTCCCAGTTTCCGGGTCACAGGCGTCACTGTGGTTGTTGCAGCTGCAGGGCACACAGGGAGCAAGCAGAGGGCGGGGTCTCTTGCCATCACCTTCTGGAAGCTTCCCTCTGTGGTAACCAGGTGCGCAGTCCTGAGGGGACGCAAAAGGGGAGGAGATGAACCCAAAGCCTGATTAGAAAATGGGCCAAGGACTTGAACACTCATTTCCCCAAAGACGATACACAAATGACTACACAAGCATGTGAAAAGATGCTCAGTATCAATAATCATCAGGGAAATGCAAATCAAAACCACAATGAGATACCTGCTCACACCCATTAGGACAGCTACCATCAAAAACAGAAAAAAGAAACAGAAACAGAAAACAGCAAGTGTCGGTGAAGATGTGGAGAAACTGGAAGCCTGGTGCTTTGCTGGTGGGAGTGTAGGAAGGTGTGGTGCTGTGGAGAGCAGTACGGAGGTGCATCAAATAGTTACCTCAGGATCCAGCAATTCTACTTCTGGGTATAAACCCCAAAGAGCTGAATGCTAGCATGTTCCCAACCCAAGACCCTGCGTTCAGCTCTTTGGTGTTTACACCCAGAAGCAAGATTTACACCCATGTTTGCAGCAGCATGATTCACAACAGCCAAAGGCGGAAGCAACCCGAGTGTCCCCTGCTGAATGGCTGGATAAACACAATGTGGTCCATCCATCCAGTGGCATATCATTCAGCCCCGAGCAGGAAGGGCCATTCTGACACCTGCTGCAGGATGGGCGAACCTTGACGACATCATGCTCAGTGAAATTAGCCAGCCACAAAAAGACAAATACTGCACAATTCCACTGCAACGAGTGGCCCAGCGTCGTAGATTTAGAAAGACAGAAGGTAGAAGAGTGAGCCTGGGGGAGGGGCATGGGGACGAGTGTTTAACGAACACAGACTTTCATTTTCACAAGATGAAGAATTTGGGAGATTGGCGGTACAGCAGCGTGAGGATGCTTAAGGCTGCAGACCTGGACACCTTAGAAAAATGGTCAGGATGGTGTCTATTTTCCTGCATGTAATCTTTTAAAAGGGAGACACGATGTAATAGATACACACAGTTCTGTTCATCACTTGGAGCGGCTATCACAAGCATGTTCCCAACCCAAGCCAGGAAATGGGCTTTAACCAGAGTGTCCCTACCTGACATGAGAATCCGGCCGTGCCAGGAGGACAGATACACTTCTCTAAAAGAGAAGCTGCCTCCCACCCTGGGTGCAGTTCTTCAGCCTTTGTGCCCACCTCCAACGAGATATTTGAGATTCTGTGAAACCGTTAAGAAGTGTGAGAAGAAAAGGCACATTACAGAATAACATTTGCTCGCACCAGAGCTTTCCTGCCTGTTTGAAAGCAGTTCCTACTCATCGTTATAAAGGAAATGGGTAGAAAAAGACTAAATGCACAGTAGTCAACACAGAGTAGAACCTCAGCTAACATTATAGACCTTAAAAATCATGTTAGGGGAAGCACAGCGGAAACTCTTGAAGTCCTAGTTTAGCCATAACTTAGGTGGCTTTCTTTATAGAATAAGTACTAGATGAGCAGGTGACAGCATTCTTTTTTTTTTTCTTTTTAAGGCTGCACCTGCTACATATGGAAGTTCCCAGGCTAGGGGTCGATGCTAGATCTGAGCCGTAGCTTGCAGCAATGCCGGATCCTTAACCCACTAAGCAAGGCCAGGGCTTGAACCTGCATCCTCACAGATGCTATGTTGGGTCCTTAACCCGCTGAGCCACAATGGGAACTCCCAAGTGACAGCATTCTTGATGCATTGTTACAAAGAAATGGCTATTGCAGTTTAAGTGCAGAAAATAGCAGTTTATTTGTTGTTGATATTTTATCCTCATAAAAGATATCAACATCATGTATGTATATATTATATGCACATGAACAAGGGAGATGGCTAATTTATGTTGTGTTCACATATTTCATAAAACAATAATACGTAATAAGGTTTTGGTGAGGAACAGAAATATATATATTATTAAAGACAAATCCCTTCCACTTGCTTTTTTATAAGAAACATATTTTTAAAAGTTCTAGAAGTTTCCATGTACCTGCTTTGCTGTAACCCTTGACCATAAGATGCTTTGATGAAGATGTATTCAACGTTGCTAAGAACCGACATAAAATCTGAGCGTGTGACAGGTTCTTCAGAAACAGAGTTAAAATATTTCCAAAAATTCTGTGGAGGAGAAGCCCAGTCAATTAAATTTAGGGTACAGCTTCTCAGAGGCATACAGATTTAATTCTTACAAAAATTTCTCTAGCAGTGAGCCCAGTCCTGGGCGGGACACTAAGTTTAACTAAGGAAGCTCTCCTGCCACCTCCTGAGGGCAGCATCAGCGCCATCTCACTTATCAACCACCCCAAGTCACCCTGGGAGGTGCCAGCCCCACAGGGAAGCATCGGGAAATACCTGCTGGAGGAAGGAACACACACTTTCCAAGTTCAAGGAGTCCCTTATAACCATAAAGGTTGAAACTCTGAGACCCTGATAAAAGCTTTAAGGTGCAACTTGCATGAAATTACCATAAACCTAATCTACATTTCTTGAGATTATAAAATTTGAATCTTTTCAGGAATTTTGCTAAGAATTTTGATCCCAAGGCCTTCTTGCTCACTGTCTTTTTACAGCGATTTCATGATTGGAAAATTTCAGGCAAAGTTCCCAGCGGGAGGGGTTATGTGAAAAGAGCGCTCGGTCACCTCTTTCATCCCTATTTCCTGCTCTTCTCTCACTCCGTTCTCCGGGGCCCGCGCATCCACGTAGATGACATGCTTTCTGGTCCTGCCTCCTTTCATGAGCACCTGAGGCTCCAGGTTGAAGGTGCCGAGGCCATTGGAAGAATAGAAGGCCACGCCGTACCGCAGTTTCCCGCCGTAAGCCATGAGCTGTGGGAAAGCACAGGTGTTCACCTCTCTGATATGGCAAGGGTTAAAAATATTTTATTCTGGAGTTCCCATAGGGGCTCAGCGGAAACGAATTCAACTAGGATCCATGAGGTTATGGGCTGGATCCCTGGCCTCACTCAGTGGGTCGAGGATCCAGTGTTGCCGTGAGCTGTGGTGTAGGTCGCAGACACAACTCAGATCTGGCATTGCTGTGGCTGTGGCGTAGGCCTGCAGCTGCAGCTCTGATTTGACCCCTAGCCTGGGAACTTCCATAAGCTGCAGGTGCAGCCCTAAAAAGAAAAAAAAAAAATTATTCTAAGTTTGCTCCCCTTCGAAGGAAATCTTGTACCTTAAAAATACATCACCTATGGAGTGTATTGTTTGAAATGTGTTTCCTTCTAATTCTACTTAATCATGGATTATTAAATTGACCCAAGCCAAAGAAAAGATGCTTCGTCATCTTTAAAACATTTTAAAAAGCAGTTTGTTAAAGTCAGACTGGCCGGGAAAAGCTTTACTTCTGTGCTGTATACAACTCAGTGGGTTTGGAGAGATGTGTAAACCCATGAAACCACCACAACCACGGAGGCCACAGGTCCTTCCATTATCTGTCACCATGTCCTCTTGATGATGCCAACCACGTAAGCTCCAGTGTAACACATCTGTGTCACAGTCATTCTAATTATCCTCAAACTCCTTTGAATTAAACATAGGCTATAGCCATAGGAGCACTGGAGTTATATTCGCCAATTTCAAAGGTTAGGGTGAATTCACGGACAGACTCCTATGTATATGTAAACGCAAATACACAAGAGACGTTCCGTCTCTTTTTTCCCCTCCAAAAAATATGTACCAACTTCTTGAGAAGACCCTCCCAGACCTTCTAAGCTATATTGAGCCTATATTAATGAAAAACAACAAACGTTTGTTGAATGACTGCTTTAAGAAAGAGAAAAAGGAGTTCCCATGGTGGCTCAGGGGGTTAAGGACCCAACATTGTCTCTGTGACGGTACAGGTTTGATCCCTGGCCTCACTCAGTGGGTTATGGACCTGGCATTGCTGTGGCTGAGTCGCAGGCTGGCAGCTGCAATTCTGATTCTACCCCTGGCCCGGGAACTTCTCTATGCCGTAGGTGCGGCCGTAAAAGGAAAGAAAAAACAGGAGAAAAAGGATATGACATTAACTTTAATAGACATCCAAAATTAATGGAACTATTTAAAGAACCCTCCATCTGGAGGGATTTTATAAGCATTAACCTTCTCCACTCCCACTTAGAAGAGGAAATGAATAACCACTCCAGTTAGCCACAGGCCAACCCCGGTCACCGTCATTGCAAATTGCTCCCGTTCCCCCAGGAACCCTGGGCGGGCTCTAGGCAGGGGTGCCTCTCACCTGGTCTCCCAGAAACTGCCTGGGCAGCCGCCAGTAAAAGGGCTCCGCGTGGACATGCCGCCGGACGGTCTCGGCGTCTAGGAGGACATCAGGGGCCTGGTAATACACCCCCTCGGCGGTCCCTTTGAGGTTACTCTGCGAAACCACCCGCAGAAGAGGCTGACCAGAGCCCAGTGTTACCTAGACATGGAAGGAGGACAAATTCACTTTAGAGTGTCAATCAACCCCACACCGCTGGCGTATTCTCCCACTGTCTCCGATGAGACAGCTTCGTATTAAAACAGGACTAATGTAAACATCTGGATTTAAATGAACTGAAAACCACTTAAACCACCGCATTCAGGGTCAACTGCTGCTCTACCAGGCAACATCCAATTCCACGAAGGAGACGGCTGGTGGGTGTGGTTTTCTCCAACTCAAGCCACAGACAGACCAGCGCAGAGCCAGCCTGATTCCCGCCCCATTTACTGGAAGTAGAGGCGGATTTCTGACTCTTTACTCACCCAAAGCAGCTTCCTAGAATTCCTGATTCAGTAAGAGCAAAATTTAATGTAAGTACGTGACTGGCTTTCCCACCCTCCCCAACTGCCAAGAGCAGAGGGTTCAGACAGGGCGTTCGGTTCGGTGGCGTGTGTAACTCACCCGGGTCCTCACGTATCCCTCGGCCTCTGAGCAGAGCTGGGACAGCCCGAAGCAGAAGCAAGGGGTGCACCCCCGAGGGTCCGCGGCGTCCAGGGCAAAGGTGCCGGCTCGACACTCGCTGCACTGAGGGCCGACGACATTTTCCTACAGGGGACAGAGGGACAGACTCATTTTACACGATTTCTGAACCCACAGAAAGGAAATACAACACAGCCATAATTTGGGGTGAACAAACATCGCAGAACTAGCTGGTTCTGTAACCCCTCTGAGCCTCAGGTCTCTAGGACCCACTGATTCCGCAATGCAGCTCATCGTCAAAATTGCCTTGGAAGCTTTTGGAAAATGCAGGTTCCCTGGTGAGTCTCCTGGAGCAGCCCCGGAATCCTCCTGGAGTCCCCAGGGGACCGATGGATCAGTCAGAATGCAGGGATGGGGACCAGAGGGCTACTAGGGCAGGTCCTCCTGTGCTGCTCGCCTGTCATGCGAACTGCTAGCATACGTGTGGCAAACCAGGCACACGTCCACTGATGTCCCCACCCGCTGCCATCGGAGCCCCATGAGTCCTCCCCACCCCCAACCCCCCACTAAGCAACCCAGACGAGGCTTCCATCTCACCACCCCCTGGAAAGGAACAGAGAAGGTGGCCAAAGATTCTTGTAACAACAAAACACAATGGGAAAACACATGGAAATACACAGAATTAAGCATGACTGACATCTGACGTCCTGGGAAAGTGAGAACCTCCAGTTCTTTATATTCCTTCTTTCATATTCCCTCCAGTCTGGCCAGCACACACAACAGAATAATTACCTACCAGCTATGAAATCATAAATCTTCCTGAAGCCCCGAGTTATCTATTTTACCTGTAGAGTCAAGATAGATTGGCTACTCAGCCAACTGGAACACAAGCTAGAAAGCTCAGCGTGTTTTTCAAATCAGCTCCATCATCTGACACTTGTAATAAACAGTACAAATTCCATCTAAAGAAGCATCCATCATTCTTGGGGGCGGGGCACACACAGAATTTAAACTCAGACCCAAAAGGTGATGTCAACTCATTATGAGAATGAGAACTGTCTTAGACCCAGGCGCTTATTTAAAGAGGTAAAGCCCCCAAGTCCGAATGCCAGTGGGAGGGAGGAAGAGAGTGGAGGCAATACCTTGCAAGAGCAGGTCCCCGTTTCTGAAGCACAGCTGCAAAGTCCCTGCTCTGGGTCACAGGTGTCAGCCAGTGTCCCTCTGAGGTTGCAGTCACAGGCCACACAGTCTGGAAAGTCTCTGTACCCCAGGGAGCACTGGGCACAGGTCCGGCCACCGAACCCAGGCTTACACTGGCAACGGCCAGTGAGCACATCACATTGATGACTGATGGACCCCACGCTACTGCAGTTGCAGGCCTGGAAGGGAAAGGCTCAATAAATCAAAGGCAGCTTTTACATGTTCATAACGCACACATCGGGGGCTCCTGGAAGACTCTGAACGCATGGGTCCCTCCCGCTCCCGCACACAGGCTCACTGCTATGTGCCAGCGAGAGGCCGGGACCACATGGCTGGACAGGAGCAAACCTTTGAGACACATGCAGGCTGGGCTGAAACCACGGCCTGAAATTCAACTTACTTAACAGGTCAGAGCAGTCAGCGAACTTACTTTAGAAGTCAAGTAATTGTCCCTCTGTGTCCAAAACACAAACTCTAAGTTTAACTGATAAGAGTTAACATAGAAAAAATAGACACACAGTGAAGACTGGACGTTCTACACACACCCTCCCCCAAAGTGGTTTCTGTTCTCCTGGAAGAGAGCATATACCGTAGAACACACTTGAAGGGCACTCCAACAAAACTTTTATCTTCTAATCATCAGTTCCACTGCTAAGCCCTTGAAGAAAACCTTGGATATTGTATCTTAAGGGTGCTGTTTTCATTTTTATTCCTACAATCCGGACTGAGATTTATTTATTTATTTATTTATTTATTTATTTATTTATTTATTTATATTTTAGCACCATACCCTCAGCATATGGGCGTTCCCAGGCTAGGAGTCTAATCAGAGTGTATCTGCCAGTCTACGACACAGTCACAGCAACGTGGGATCTGAGCCATGTCTGTGACCTACACTGCAGCTCATGGCAACGCCGGATCATTAACCCAATGAAGGAGGCCAAGGATCGAACTCATGTCCTCATGGATACTAGTCAGGTTCATTACCGCTGGGCCATGACGGGAACTCCTATTTATTATTATTGTTATTATTATTATTATTATTATTAGGGCCACACCTGCAGCGTATGGAAATCCCCAGGCTAGGGGTGGAATCAAAGCTATAGCTGCCGGCCTACGCCGCAGCCATGGCAATGACAGATCCTTAACTCAGTGACTGGAGCTAAAGATTGAACCCACATCTGCATGGATACTAGTTGGATTCTTATCCTGCTGAGCCACAACGAGAACTCCCAGACTGAGTTTTAAGTAGGAACCACAAAGCTGGTCCACAGGTTAAAATCAAGCACATGGGTCGAAGCAAAAGAGGGAGGGAATTCTCCACAAAGAAGACCTCCGTGCATACCTGGCATCCGAGCTCCAGGTCGTGGCCCCAGTGTCCGTCCACACACTCCTCACACGCCGTGCCCTGAGTGTGAGGCGGGCACACACACTCCCCCGAGTCCGGGTCGCAGGTGTTCTGGGTGTGCGCACAGTCACAGGCTGTGGGAAAGACAGAAAGTGTCCTTAGGGACCACGATGCTCAGGTCAACCAAAGGGGTCAAAGTGGATGCTGCAAGCTATTGCCCTCCAACTAGTAATCTCCATCACTCCTTCCCTTCCTGAAAGAGACCCAATGTCCCCAAGACCCCGCCGTGCTGCTCGTGTTTGTGGAGAGATGCTGCTGGAAGAGAGAGAATCGGGGCATAGCGGGGGAAACAGAGAAAAGATGGGAAAGGTGGGGAAAACAGAGCCAACACTCACTGAGCACTTGTTTGCTAACAGCCAAGGACTTTCAGGACAACCGTGACAGCAGCTCCTGGATGGAGTCTATCATTAGCTTCTCCATTTTCTCACAGTGAGTCCAGCCCCACTGAAGCTTACAGACTCACCCAGAATAGAGATCAAGGAGAAAAAAGATATGAAAGCCTAGAGGTTAAGGAAAAAAACCATAAAGGAACTTAACAGAATCAGTCCAAGGAGAGCTCAAAGAAAAGTCTGGGAATTACAGTGAAGTCTCAAAGGCTGAACTCAAGAGCTTACGTGTACAGCCGCCATCCTGGTAGGCGTAGAAGCCACGTGCACACCTGTCGCATCTCTCCCCAGCCACGCCTGGGACGCAGGGACACTGGCCTTCCTCTGAGCAATCATCGGACAGGGAGCCAGACGCGTTGCAGTTACAGGGCAGGCACCCAAACCCTGAGTCCAACCTGAAGTAGCCGTGCTGTTTCCCGGGGCAGAGCCAGGAAGACAAAATATGTTTTTGTAAGCGACTGGTACCCACTGCAACATTTCCCAAGTCAACCACGGCACCCTCATAGCCGCTCAAGGTGCTCAGAACATCATGCAGCTGCTCTGTGAGCCCAATACCTACTCTCCAGATATGGACACACGGCACTCGCTAGCTGCCCAGGAACCTGCTCTTCCTGGAAGCTGAGCATTTCATTTGAGCCAGTTAAAGCATCAGTCATAGACATCACTGAGGAACGTGTTAACGGCAGGCAAAAAGCTGGCATCTTACCAAGCACTGGTCACACTGCTGTCCGGTCACGTGTGGTTTGCAGTCACAGAGTCCGGTCTCAGGATGGCAGACAGCAGACAGGGAGCCTTGTTCATGGCATTCACAGGCTGACACACACACACAAGACATATTCGTACGCATTTCTATGTAGAGTTATTATAAATTGATCCCCAAAGAAAAAAATTGCCTCAAATCGTAAAACTGAAACAAAATTGTTATTTTTGGGGGTCTATTTTTTTTAGTAAGGGTTAGTTGATTTACAATGTTGCGCCCGTTTCTGGTGTACAGCAAAGTGACCCAGTCACACATATATATACACATTCTTGAAACAAAATTATTGCTTTGTCCTAACTTAAAAAAATTAGTATTTCTCTGAGGAGTAAGCCAAGATAAGGTTGGTGCAAGGAAGCAGCATGCAGAGAAAAAAATTACTGAGGCTATTAAGAGAATAATCCACAAACTTAACACACTTGAAGTTTTTTTAAAAAATTTTTAAAGATTTTAATTTTTCCCATTATAGTTGGTTTACAGTGTTCTGCCAATTTTCTGTCCTTGGAATTTTTTAAGTGACCACCCACGTATATCAACAAAGCTGCATAGAAAATAAGCAAAGAAGATTTTAAAATCAATTTAGCGACTTGCTCATTCTAATCACATATATATTTACTATTTTAAAGCTCACAACGATCCTGGACATAGTTCATAATTTAACGCAGTATTTCCCTGCTCTAAGTCATGAGTCCTTTGAGATTCTTATCTTCAGCCCAGATGCTTCAATTTTATCTACAGCCAGAATATTGATGTTTAAAGCTGCAAACTCCCCTATCTTTTCAAAGCCATGCAATTTAACAGGTCCAAGAAATGTTTCATGTTCACAGGGAGCTGTCAATATATACTTTGTTTAAATTATGTAACTTTTTTTTTTTTTTTTTTTTTGTCTTTTTGCTATTTCTTGGGCCGCCCCTGCGGCATATGGAGGTTCCCAGGCTAGGGGTCGAATCGGAGCTGTAGCCACTGGCCTACGCCAGAGCCACAGCAACGCGGGATCCGAGCCGTGTCTGCAACCTACACCACAGCTCACGGCAACGCCGGATCGGTAACCCAGTGAGCAAGGGCAGGGACCGAACCCGCAACCTCATGGTTCCTAGTCAGATTCGTTAACCACTGCGCCACGACGGGAACTCCTAACATGTTCACCAACAAAGCTCTCCCAGGACATGTACTATTTTTGGATGCTTGGGCTCAGAAAATGGACACCCTCTGACATATGGCATAACTGTGTAAAAAAAACTTCACAAGTTACCTCAAACCCAAGCACACTCTGGGTGGCAGCAAAGAGCAGTGGGACAGGGCAGGGGTGGGACACTGGCAATGGGAGGGCTGATGGTCAGAGGAAAGGGGGTGGAGTTCTGCCTCCTTAGTTGCCTTTCAGAGGCAAACCAACCAATCCAGAGACCACATCCCATTGCCTTCCTCACTGGGCTCTCATCTGCCACTGTCCACCTGTCCTTGTCACCCCAGGACCGTGCATCAGACAACAGGGACAGCCCTTAGGCCCCAAACCTGCTGAATGATTCAAACCAGCTAATCCTAAACCTGCTTACCCCGCCTGTCCCTTTCTTCCTGCAGATAAAGGCTCCTGCCCACACTTCCCCTCTGGACCAACCTGGCTGCTTTTGTGCTTGGCCACGACTATGCTGTGTCCCCACCCACCTGGCACCCAGCTTGGTCATGCCCACGCTGTGTCCCTGCCCAGCTGGCACCTTCTTGGCCACGCCCATGCTGTGTCCCCACCCATCTGGCATCCACAGTAACAAACTCTTTGCAATGATAGTTCTCCCCTGGTTTGCTGGCCCTGTTGTACAGAAATCAGCATAATACCTGTATTTAAAACAGTCCTCAGCCTCCAACCACTCTCACCTGTAGCCCATGTAAACATCACATACATACAACACACTCACATCCTCATTCACACATCCCACCCCCCTTAACCTTTCATTCTTGCTGAGGTTCCATCTAGACTCTCCCCATTGGCTCCCTCTGCTCCTCCCTCACCCTCAGCACCATAGTTCAATCCATCATTTGCATCCTGCCCTCCCAATCCCTTGGCTGCTAAAATTGCTCCTCCTAAAGTGTCCAGGATGCCCAGGTGCAGATTCTAAGAGCAGATCCTGTGACTGTCTTGTTGTATCTTTCTATGGATCAGGCCCTGACCCCTCTCTCCCTTTTTGAGGGGAAGGACACACCCACGGCATGTAGAAGTTCCAGGCCAGGGATCGAACATATACCACAGTGATCTAAGGTGCTGTAGTGACTACTGCAGATCCTTAACCCACTGTGCCACAGGGGAACTCCACAGCCCTCCCTCCCTTTTGAGCCTGTCTCTCACCAAGCTCTCAGGACACACACTGGGCCCAGGCAGCTGCCCCCAGACCCAAATGCTATCTGTTCTGACCAATCGTCCACCCTACCCCCCACTACTCATCACTAAGACCTTTGATTTTCTGTCTTCCCTTCTATCCAGTGGTAAAATCCTGAAGCAGCTTTGTCAATGTGGGATGGATGCACAGAACAGAAAGGAAAATTTTTTTTTGGCACATGCTAGAAAATTCTGCAGTGTGACTGAACAACTTGAGTATCTGAATCCACTCCTTTCATGTTGAATTTAAGTAATCTAAATACAGATCAAGTATTTTGGATGAAACTATAGCATTCTAATGGAGATAAGCTATAAAAAACACACTGAATTTTGAAGACTTAGTATTAAAAATAATAATCTCATTAATACTTTGAAAACGATTACACAATAAAATGATAACACTTTATATTGGGCTAAATAAAATGCATTGTTAAAATGTATGTCACCTATTTCTTGATACTCAGCAAAAGGTGGTTACTCAAAAATTTTAAAAGACACGTGTGGCTTACATTTCTGTTGGACAGCATTGATAGAAAATGATAATATTTTTTATTATTGTGATTGTTATTTTCCTGTTGTGGCTTAACAATGACAAACCCAAGTAGTATCCATGAGGATATGGGTTCGATCCCTGGCCTCTCTCAGTGGGTTAAAGGATCCAGCGTTGCCATGAGCTGTGGTGTAGGTCACAGATGCAGCTTGGATCCCACGTTGCTGTGGCTGTAGCGTAGGCTGGCAGCTGCAACTCCAATTGGACCCCTAGCCTGGGAACTTCCATGTGCTGTGGGTACAGCCCTAAAAAACAAATAAGTAAGAATCACTGTCCTTATTACTAGAGATGATTGTAGCTACCATTTATTTACTATTTAGAGCTTTAAATTTGTTATCCTATTGACTTCTCCAAAAGGCCTCAGTGTATACATAGAATTATGTCCATTTTATGTACAAGGACACAGTGAGTAGGAGAAGTTCATACATTTGCCTAACGTCACACAGCTGCTCAGTGACCAACCACGGGTCCTCCCCAACATGGGTCAGACTCCAGGGACCTGGATCCACACGCGTGCTTCTCCTCCACACCGTCATGCGTGGCTCCCAGACAGATTTGGGGTTTCCAAGCCTCATAAATACAATTTCCAGCTCCTATCACAGTACTTAGTATATAGCGCCTGGGATGTCACAGAAACTCTTCATGAATGACAAATGAACTAGGAAATGAATCATCAAGGTTTGCAGTAAGGATGAAAAAAATGACAGGATTGTGAAAGCATCCCATAACTTTGAAGCGTTATATAAACACCAGTTATCATAATTATCTCCCTATGATAACCAATCAAGGTGCTGAAGATGGCATTGATAGGCCCAGGGTGGCAAAACTCTCCATCTCCTGTGCCTCAGAAAGCATCTTTTCTGTGTCTCTAGCACCCTCTTGTGTCTCCACACTGTAATAGCATAACAGGACTTCTGCATTGCTGCGAAATTAGCAAAGTATTTTACAATGGCCGTTTTCACTCTTTCACTCCTTCAAGAACTGTGCAAAAAAAATCTAAGAGCTGTATCAGTCCCAAGGCTATAAGTCTATCATATGGGAATTTGAAAATCAACTTTTCTCAGTGAGTCTATTTTCTACATAATTCAAGAGTCTGAGCAGAGAGAGCCGTGCAGATGTGGGCTCCGATGGTTCAGGCACAGACCACGGACATGGGCCAGTTTCTGGGGCTAGGGGATCCCTGTTTCTGAGTCCATGTCTTGAAATCCCATCTGCCTCAGGAAGCCCTTCGCATCTCCCTCACAGATGGGACAGGTGTCCTTTACCTCGAACACTACTCAGTGAGGTACCACTTCTTCATCAAAGGGAAGGGTGCTTCGTGCTGCCTTGACCACTTGACCTACATTTAGAATAACTGACCAAGCTGATCAGGGCAGAGAGGGAAGACTTAGCATCACTCAAGGTCAAGGGACTGCGTGGCCTGAGCACCTTTTGGCCCAAGTAGATGGACAGAGATTTCCCAGAGTGATAAGCAATGGACTTGACTGCACAGCCCACACACTCACCGCTGCAATTTTTGGCTGTCACGGCATCCCCGTAGAAGCCATGAGCACACCTCTCGCAGTGGCGGCCGTCCGTATTCCCGATGCATTTCAGGCATTCTCCGGTGACTGAATCACAGCTCCCGGCCTCCAAGGGGTCAACGTTGCCATTGCAGTTACACGGGAGGCAGGAATCCCCAGGCACTGTTGGGTTTCCATAGTAACCGTCTGCGCATCTGCACGAAAGATTGAAAAGACAGATGCAAACCAAGGCAATTCCTGCAGACATGACCCCACTGTCCAGGAACTCTGAGTGGTTCATCAATCAGACTGAGTCTTTACCAAAGATTAACTGTGAGAAGATCTGGCTCCAAGTTCAGGCAGCTACAGACTCTTCACTCATTGTGCAGAACGGGGAGTGCGCCCGAAAAGAGCCAGGCATCCCAGAGGGACGCACTCGGGTCCCAGGCAATTCAACCCACGTCCCACCCCTGGGAGATGTCACCCTCCTATGGGCTCCAGCTGGACTTGGCACCGAGACTTACATGTGGGGAAGACACCCCCGGTTTTCAGGCACCAGAAGACACTATTATATTAAACACCCCCCCACTTTCAGAATCACCCCAAGTAACAGGAGATTCCAAGGTGTGAATAGAAGTGCTGTTTCCTATTGTGACTGATGAGAACTCGTTAGGGCAAGGAGATCAGAAACTTCCCAGGGACTGAAAAACATTCATTTTTTTCATCCATCTACTGGCTTTTTTCTAGGATTATAAGAAATAATAATCACATACCCCAAACTCTAAAACCACACCTAACGGCACACTGAAAAATAAGCATAGAAGGTAGAGCAAACATTTTAATGCAACTTTTGGAAGCGGTTGAGTGAAGCCAAGTACCTCTCGCACCAATCCCCTGCATATCCCGGCGCGCACTGGTCACAGACCACTTCGTCACCCTCGTCCAGGTGACAGGTGGGGCTGAAACTGACAACACAGTAGAGACAAATGCAACTTTCCAATGAACGGTGCACACTTCCCAAAGGTTAAAAGGCTTAGTTTCTACCACTTCTGTCCTTACAAACTTTCACAGGATCCTCACTCCTTAGTCCAGAACCCAAGGCCCGCTGGCCCGGCAGCCTAGCCCTGGGGGCAGTGGGAACTCCCTGCTCTCTGCGGCTGCTTGTCCCTTGGCCTAGACCGCGCTTCTCCCCAGATGCCTGGGTTCACCAGCTCATCCCCAACCACCAGCTCAGAGGCCGCCTCCTCCAGGAGAGTGGCTCTTCTCTGGCTCCTCCTGGGCTCCCCGCCTCTGAGCCCTGCCCACACTGGGCATGCTGAGCTCCATTACAGGCCAGAGCCCAGGGGCTCCGTGCATCAGTGAGTGATCAGCATCCCCTAAAGGGCCCCCACTGCGGACCGAGGTCCTTTCACAACCCCTACTGTTGAGGGGGGACTTGGGGGCTGTTGAGGAGCCTCTGCAATTTCATCAGAGCAGCCCTGATTCCTGGGTTGGACACTGGAGTTTCAAGCAAAAACCAGGGAATCCTCTAGGTGTGGGGGAGGGGAAGGGTAAACAGTGGGGAGGAAGGGGTGGCCTGGGTCGAACTAGCCCCTCAGGACATACCAGCCCTAGCGGACTTACAAGGCCATGAATATAACTGCCCTTCACTTCCCCTCACGTTCTGCACCCAGGGCCCACCTGCATCTCCCCAAACAGGATCTGCCTCTTCACCGCCAGCCCAGTGGCGGGCACACAACACATCCGCGAGAAAGAACTCATGGTGGACATTAGACCAAGAGGGTAAAAGCACATCCATGCCCTTGCCATCACCCAGCTTTCCTTACATAGTTTTACACATCAAATGTTTAAAAAAAAAACAGAATCAGGAGTTCCCATCATGGCTCAGCAGACATGAACCTGACTAGCATCCATGAGGACGCAGGTTCAATCCCTGGCCTTGCTCAGTGGGTTAAGGATCTGGCATTGCTGTGAGCTGTGGTGTGGATCACAGACTCAGCTCGGATCTGGCATTGCTGTGGCTGTGGTGTAGGCCGGGGGCTACAGCTCCAATTTGACCCCTAGCCTGGGAACCTCCATATGCTGTAGGTGCAGCCCTAAAGAGACAAAAAAACAACAAACAAAAAAATAGAATCAGGAGTTTCCTGGCCTAGCAATTAGGTATCTGGCATTGTCACTGCTATGGCCCAGGTCACTGCTGGGCTCAGGTTTGATCCCTGGCCGGGGAATTTCCACACACTGTGGGCATGGCCAAAAAATTAATAAATAAGTAAGTAATAGAATCTCTTCCTCCATCTCTAATCCCACCTAATCACCACATGGCAAAATTCACACCCTCATCACAATAGGTCATGCTCTGGATGGAGACCTGGCCATGGGCAGGGTCGGCTGGTGGAGGCGCCAGGCTTACTTGTTTGAGGCGGTGGAGAGGGGGCAGGCACATGGCTGGCAGTCCCTGGGGGTCCCTTGGGAAGGCCTCCCATAGAAGCCAGGCAGACACTGCTCACAGTGGTCCCCGGTGGTGTTGTGCTGGCACGCCTAGGACACAGGAGAAGATGGGCTCAGGTCCTCTTAAGGATTCTCAGAGTCGCAGAGTTCCCATCATGGCTCAGTGGTTAACGAATCCAACTAGGAACCATGAGGTTGTGGGTTCGATCCCTGGCCTCACTCAGTGGGTTAAGGATCTAGTGCTGCCGTGAGCTGTGGTGTAGGTTGCAGATATGGCTCGGATCCCACGTTGCTGTGGCTCTGCCGTAGGCTGGCAGCTACAGCTCCGATTCGACCCCTAGCCTGGGAACCTCCATATGCTGTGGGTGCAGTCCTAAAAGGACAAAAGACCAAAAAAAAATTTTTTTTTTAATTAAAAAAATAAAAAGCCAGGACCATCCACAGTTTTGCAAATGGCATGAATTCATTCTTTTTATGGCTGAGTAATAAATATTCCATTGCATGTACCATCATCCTAAGTGATGTAAGTCATACAAGGACAACTATCATATGATATCAGTTCTGTGTAGAATCCAATAAAAATGATGCAAAGTAACTTATTTACAAAAACAGAAACTGACTCATAGATTCTGAAATCAAACTTGTGGTTACCTAAGGGGAAAGGTGAGGACGGGAGGGATAAATGAGGAGTTTGGGATTAACACATATGCACTTCTACATATAAAACACATCATCAACAAGGACCTACTGCATAGCATAAGGAAACCAACTCAATATTCTATAATAAATTATATGGGAAAATAATCTGAAAAGGGATGGGTAGGTGTACATGTCTGATTCACTTTGCTCTACATCTGAAATTAACACAACATTGTAAATCAGCTACACTCCAATACAATTTTCCAAAAGACCAGAGAGAACTTTATCCAACGGTGGGGAAACTTCACCCAAGGAACTTATTCTAGAAAGCCAGGGTCTGCGTGCAAACTGTCATTCCATACCACCTTACAGATGCTGCCCTCTCAGACCAAAGACTCGGACAGAAGACAAAGGGAAAGCTGTACTCATAGAATAAAGAAAAACCAGGCTCTAGAGAGAATAAGTGATTGGCGACATCACACCAGGATCTTCCCCATGGGTCTGTAATTAACGTCGCTTGGCCCCGTGACTCGGTCAGTCTCTTCGGGAAAAGGCATGAGCCTTTCTCTGTACCGTGAATAGGGTTCAGCTGAGCACCAGGCACAGCGCCCTCATCTATGAGCAGGGGATCTATCCGAACCCAGGAGCATGGCCTGGCTCCCAGGCATAAGAGCCGCAAAGAATTTCCGACTGAAGGTAAAAAGCAAGTCTTGCCCTGTATCTGCCCTAAAGTTCATTCTCAATATTAACTACATATTGGATGAGCCCCGTTTCAACTCCTACTGCATGAAAGAGGTGCTTGTTTGCAGAGTTTCTCTGAGCTAACTAGGAAGCATTGTGTATTATACAAATGAGTGGATTGTTATAAGGTGTATTACCCCTCTTATGCTCCATGATGTGACAGAATGTTCGAATCTACTAGCACTTGCGTTTAAAAGAGCCGATCCTTTTTTATTTAATCCGGGGACAACGTTTTGTACTTTTATATTGCTCTATAATCTTAACCAGGTAACTCATTGCTTATGTTCTAATAAAAAGCCAGCATTGAAATTCCATTTCCCTTTTTGACTCTGACCAAAGACACTTTTCTTCAAAAAAAAAAGGAGGAAAAAAAAGCAGGAAATATTTTATAACTTGAACTTGCATCTGCAGATTTCCTTAAGCGGTCTACAAGGGCAGGGAGGTTCCCTGGGGAGGACGCATTTTTTTTAAAAAAATCATCTCTGCACAGCAAGGGCTTCAGGGTGGGGGTAGGGGGAGGTCTTGACTCACAAAGCAAACGCCGTGAATGTCACACTCAGCTGCATGGCCATGGCATTCGCAGGGCTGACAGATTCCTCCAAAGAGTATTCCGTCCACGCGGTAATAGCCAGGGAGACAGGACTGCAAAACAAGGACAGGTGACTGTGTGGGTGAAGGCAACTGAACGCATAACGAAGATCATCTTCTTCCCAAGAAACTGCTCAATTGTCCATGAATAGAAACAGATTTTTTTCCTTCAAACATGCCATAAAATGCACCCATATGAAGCACAGACTCAATGATTTTTTTTTTTTCTTTTACGGCTAAATCCGCATCATATGAAAGCTCCCGGGCTAGGGGTCGAATCGGAGCTGCAGCAATGCAGGATCCGAGCCGCATCTACGACCTACGCTACAGCTTGTGGCAAAGCCAGATCCTTAACCCACTAAGCCAGGCCAGGGATTGGACCCATATCTTCAGAGACACCATGTCAGGTACTTCACCTGCTGAGCCACAATGATTTTTTTTTGAGTAAACTTACTGAGTTGTGTAACCATCACCATAGTCCATTTCCTTGTATCTTTTTAAAGGTAAAAACATGCACACAAAATCTTCATGGTCACGCAGTGAGCCAGCGTACGTTACAGCGGTTCTCCACTGCATCACTCTTAAAATCATGTAACAGCCATTTAACCGGTGTTTCAATCAAGAGGACTGGCCTCTCTCAACTTTCTTTTTCTTCTGCTGAAAATTTCTTAAATGCTGCCATCCATGGGTTAAATGCAGGTCTGGGTCAATCTACATCGGGTTTAACTGAGCAAGTATTACAGGTGAGCCTTCTGGGAGTTAGGAGCTGGGCAGGCAACGTGGGCCTTCAGGGGCAGGGAACCACCCCAGACACTGTAATTCACACCATCATGGTGACAACTCTGATAAATGGGCTCTCTACATGAGAGACCTGGAATCCGGAACAGAGAGCATTAACCACAGCCCCCTGGGCCAGCACTGTGATCCAAGGCCAGATTGCACACCTCCACGACCTGTGTCCACGGCGTCCCAGGAAGTGACAGCAGACACGAAACGTGTCCAGACTGCAGACCCTGGGAGGATTCACAGGGAGGCTGGCACGCTCCCTTGGGGCGTGGGAGGAGGTTGGGGGGGGGAGAGGGGGAAGGGTGGATTTGGTTTTTATTGTTGTAAGAATTCTTAAAAAGCATTTCATTATACTAATAATGCATAATGCCTTCATTCACACTGACCTTGGGAAAGTCCCCTAACTCCTCCTGGAAGCCAGGCCATCCCAGGGACAGGAGGCTTGTCTACAGATGGGCATTGAGCAGGCAGCTGCCTGGGGGTCTGGGCTGCAAATTTCATGCTTCCCCAAATTCCTTTCCTAACCAAGAGCTGCCTGATCCTTCGAGTCAGCTTCTAGGTAAGAGTTTGACTAAAGAATGACTTCTGATAAAAAAAACACTTGCAAACTGTGGCACAGGTGCGATCCCTGGCCCAAGAACTTCCATAAACTAAACTAAACTGAACTGAACAAAAAACACACTTGCAAAGTGTTTTTGTTTTTTTGTTTTTTTTTTGCTTTTTTTTGGTCTTTTTGCCTTTTCTAGGGCTGTACCCATGGCATGTGGACGTTCCCAGGCTAGGGGTCTAATTGGAGCTGTAGCTGCCAGCCTACACCAGAACCACAGCAATGCAGGATCTGAGCTGTATCTGCAACCTACACCACAGCTCACGCCAATGCCAGATCCTTAATCCACTGAGTGAGGCCAGAGATCGAACCCACAACCTCATAGTTACTAGTCGGATTCGTTAGCCACTGCGCCACAATGGGAACTCTGCAAAGTGTTTTTCTTGCATGTTGGAACTGGTAAATGTTCAAACACAGTCAAGGTCAATCCTTAGAAAAGCAAAATATGGCACAGGGATTGCAATCCTGTTGCCTAAGCATGAGAGTGACACCTACTCAGGGGATTCCCAGGTACCACAGAGGAATTGGATTTCTTTAAACAATGTGGGCTTCCAACATCCCTTTAGCCCCCAAAGTCTTAAGTTCAGAAACACCAAAGTTAACATTCAAACAAGTATCATGACAACACTTTCAATGCGTTTCCCCCTCCCCACCCCAGGAAAGAGAAAGGAAGATGGGAAGCTGAGGGGGGGCACCCTTACCTCACAGGAGATGCCTGCATAGCCTTGGGGACACTCGCAGTGCTCCACCTGGGTGGCCAGGGCCAGGTCAATGGCATTCGGGCTGGCTGTGTCCAGAGAGACAGACCCCAACCTGCAGACGGAAGGGCCATTACCTAACTCGCACCCTTGCACACGGCCCTTTACTCCTCGAAGAAGACAAATTCCCCCACAAAAGACTTAATTCTGACCAAATGGCAATGTGATTTTCATAAGGAACTAAAGATTTTCACAACAGTCCACTTGCTGGGAGCTGTCATCATTCCCTGGAAACACCGTTGTCACTTGGTATAAAGACAGGCTGCTGCCCACACACATCCGGGAAGCCTCTGTGGGGCCTGTTCTGAGGAGTGAACTTGAGAAGGAGGAATCCACTCAGCTGAACTATGTCTAGTGCAGAGAGACTGCCTCTGAACAGGCAGCTCTGGGCTTGCGTTAGCCGCGTCCAGTGTGCATGCTTAGCCTGGCCCTGCCAGAAAGTGACTTTCTTGAACTAACAAAATGAGGCTGGCTGGGCTCTTGCACTTAAATAGTCTGTGAGAGTCCAAGACTGTTAACGTAGGGACAGTGGAACCCAGATGCAACACCGTTAACAACCATCCCCTTCTTGGGCGTTTCTCAGAAAAGCACCCTGAAAGTTTCTGATCCTGAGGTCAGGTCCCTCTGCTGCTAGACATGTATGTCGTGGACAACTGTTCCTAGGTTTTTGCTAAAATTGAAGGAATAAAAAAATAATTTCAAGACAGACAGTTCCACGAACTTATTTACAAAACAGAAACAGACGCACCGATTTCGAAATCAAAACTGATGGTTACCAAAGGGGAAAGGCTGAGGCGGGATAAATTAGGAGTTTGGGATTAACATATATAACTACTATATATAAAAATAGATAACTAACAAGGCCCTACTACATAGCACAAGGAAAGCTACTCAATATTCTGTAATAACCGACAAGGGAAAAGAATCTGAAAAAGAATGGATATATGCATATGTATAACTGACTCATTTTGCTGTACCCCTGAAACTAATACAACATTGTAAGTCAACTATAAAACTTTTTTTAATTTTAAAAGTTTAAAAATAAAATGACATAAAAGACAGTTCCATTAGCTATGTTCTTCAAACAATCAAGTAAAGAATATTGCGCTTAAAATATACAATAATATCTCAAGACCGATGTGTCCTCAACATAAGTTTCCTCTCCTTCTAAGGACGCACCTGTAAAGAGCCATCTTTGCAGAATTGTAGTTGGCTCTGATCAAGAGATGTGTCACGTTGGCAAGGACGGTCATGAGCCGGTCACGATCTACCTCCTTTTTACTATTAAAATCTCGGAAGTTCTCCGGCACAAGTCTCACCACGTTCAGGTATTCTTCATAAGGCTGCAACGACAGGCCCTCGGCCTGCGTGCTTAAAGTGAGTCCATTTCCCTAGCATTTAAAAACAGGAGGAACAGATTCATTATTCAATTTCATGGTCAAAAAACAGAAGCCAATTTCGTCTTCAGCCACAAGGCTTTTCCATTTGTGTGCAGGTTTCGGGGCAAACACATTAACGAGGGCTGCAGCCCTTGGTCCAGAACCATCGGAGAAAAGATGTTTCTCCATATTCTCAAAGGGATTCCAATAATGAGTGTAGAGACTGTGCTTTTGCTGGGATCGCAGAAAAGAAGCAAAATTGTCGTGCACTAGCCCAGTCTTCCTCAAAGCACACAGTCTGACACCCCTAATCTTTTTTTTTCTTTTAATTGAAGGATAGCTGCTTTATGAAGCTTCATTTACACAGCAAAGGCCAAGGCTTTGCTGGGTGTTTCTGTACAGGAACAGGGACAGAAATGGCAACGTGTCTTCTGCCCCCAACAGCCCCAGTTGCTACCTGATCATTCATGTGGGGCAGATGTGGCTGGAGCGGGGAGGGACCCAAGGGGCCAAAAGGGAAGCTCCAATGTCAAGGAAACACTCTCTCCCTTTAAAATGTGAAAAAAGGGGGGGGGGCAGCTACAGGGTCAAGGGAAGAGCTATACATGCTGCCCTGAGGCAGTTCTGGAACTTTCCAGTCTCAGCTTTGTTCAGAAGACACAAAGCATTGCTCAACGGCCACCAGGCCATGAGCTCTGTGTTCCCACAGCCTCGCTCAGCTGCTTTCAGTCATAAAACTGCTGCCCCACGAAGCCCTCGGCTCCAGCAAAGACACAGGAAAGCAGTCACCTTAATGATGACGTCGGCGTGGGACAGGAGGTCACCACCCACCGTCTCCATGGGGACTTCGTAGGACACCGTGTACTTCAGGAATCCGCCGAACGCCATCAGCTGGAATGTTTAAGGGACAGTGAGCACCGAGGGGAGGGTAAGAGGAGACAGTTGCACTGGAAACAACTAGGTGCAAGGTGTCCCGGAGGCCACAGTAAGTAAAGATGTCACGGAAAAGGCAGTGGAAAGGAAGAACCTTATATGAATATTCTGTTTAATCGATATGACAAAATACAATATCATATTGTATTTATGCATGGAAAAAAAAGTGCTCCTTCCTAGAGACCCTGGGGTAAATTACTAGGAACTTTCCCAGGCCCACAACAGAATTGACCTAAGCACTTCAGGTGGTGGGGAGTTTGACCCAAGGCTTCAATCCCCACATTTGGTTCTGTTTTCCTGCTTGCAGGAGGGTGACAGGAACATGGTTGGTCAGTCTGAGCAAGGTCTAAAGTTTTTCTTCCTGATCAGAGACCCTTGAAAGGAAAAGAGCTATGTCACGCGTGCAGCCCTAAAAAGAAACAACAATAAAACAAGGCATTCTCATTGTGGCTCAGCGGGTTAAGAATCCGACACAGTGTCCATGAGGATGCAGGTTTGATCCCTGGCCTCACTCACTGCATTAAGGATCTAGCATTGCTGTGCTGTGGGGAAGGTCCCAGCTGCGGCTTCTATTTGACCTCTAGCCTGGGAACTTCTCTATGCCACAGGCGCGGCTCTAAAGAGAAAAATAATAATAATAATAACGGAAAATAGAGATTTTCTTTCTGCTGGGTGTCCTACAATAATCAGAAAGCAATCTTTGCACCATAAAATCAGAGCGGTTATCTCAACACACAAAAAAAATACCAAACAAAACTAATGATTTTTAGCAAGACGATCACGTTCTAAATAGAAAACCTCTTCTAAGATTGTAATCTATCGGGAAAAGCAATTTGCAAAAATGAAAGTATTTGATATGTAAACATATGCAGAACAAGCTATAAAACTAAAATATAACATCAACTTAACCATTTACCTAGGTAAAAGACCTACAGT
Organism: Sus scrofa; assembly: GCF_054392235.1. Lineage (NCBI taxonomy): Eukaryota > Metazoa > Chordata > Mammalia > Artiodactyla > Suidae > Sus > Sus scrofa. The sequence continues at coordinate 104,872,133 of NC_139388.1, read as the reverse complement.
AACTACTTATACCATTAGTTTAAAACAAACCAAAGGTATGGTGAAGGTGAGCAGGGACCTACCGTTACTGACAGAGATTCCACTGAATCGGATCAATCAGGATCCAGAGAGAGGCTGCGTATCTGGTGAGGAGGGGGTGGGACCGTGGCATTGAAGGGCAAAGGTTAAATCCTATCCCCCAACTTGCCACTTGGTAGAATCACCATTCAGTGTTTTGTTAAAATGTGAAGGATTCTATCTGTTCTTAAATGTGAACTTCAGATGAACAATGGTCACGGTAAGGAAGCTGGGGATGGGGCAGAGGTCACCTGCACGACCTCCCAGGCTGTTCTCTATGTCAGGTAAGACAGGTACACAGCTACACTGAGCAGGGATGTGACAGATATATCACAAAGACCCAAGGACCCAGGAACCCAGAACAAAGCAGAAAGTTTGTCAGGGGAGGAAGGGGGCCAGGAAGAACCGAAGTCCATATTTTAATGATGTCATTAAGTCAAAGAAGGATGAAAAGACTGTGGGGGGTCAGATGTAAGTAAACACTTTATAATAGTCACCCCAAAACTCAAGAGACCAGTGAGACTACTTGAAAAGCCAAGAGAGGTTCTTCTTCACGTGTTCTGAGAGTTTTGCCCGAGACGGACGTACCTTGTTGCCCAGGTAGGCCTCCGGGGCTGCCCAGTAATACGTGGAAGTCAGCCTCTGTGCCACGGCTGTGTTGTTGATGCTGATCCGGTGACGCCCGCCTAGCGAGTCCTGCTGAGATGGGATCTGATGGGAACTGACCAGGTTGGTGGTCAGCCACCCAGACATATCCTTCACCTTTAAAAAAGATCCAAGAATTTTCGCATGTGAAATAGAAGTCACCTTTGGTTTCACCCGGCCCAGCCCTGGTATCTCTAAGATGATGGAGCAGGGCCAGAAGGGGTGGGGTCCGAAGGGTGGGTCCAGAGAGCTTGGCCAGGATGGGGTTGATACAGGTGGCCCTTCCCCTCGTCAAAGGACCCAGAGAACTTGGGAATGAGTCATAATAGCCACCAAACCCAGATCAATGATCAGCAAATAGACAGGCTTAAAAGAAACAACAAAGAACTCAACAAATGCGTTGAATAAAATGTCTAAGGCTCACTGTGGCTTCTCCTTCCTTGTTGTCCCCTGCTTTTTAGCCAAATGTCGAAAAGTGTATAAAATGACCTCCAGATCCCACACTGCCATCTATGTAGGGGGAAGAGGAGCTCTCATAGGAGCAGATTCCCAGATTCCCATTCTTAAGTACTGATCGGAACCCCCCACCACCACCAGGGAGAAGGGAGGGGAGGAAGGGTCAGGGAAGAGGTGTATCCTCCAGCCATCACACTGCCCCCCCCCCACCCGCCGGTCCTCCTTTATCACCCACCCTTGAACTCTTCCCCCCAGAACTCTCTGCTCCCCAAAGAACTGGGGTTCCCTGCCTGCCTTCAAAATCCCCAGGCCACCTGCTGCTGTTCTCATCCTTTAGCCAGCTTCTTTGAGCTAGAAAATCCTGCAGGTCCACACGTCCTGCTGTGCTTCCTGAGACTGGTGTAGGGCTGGTGGGGTGAGATCTCCATGCCCTTCCCCATAGAGGAAATTTAAACACGATGCATCCTACAGGACCATAGTAGCCTACGGCTTTGCTAGAGAAATGTATGTGGGGACCAAGACGTGATCTAGGAAGAAACCTTAGAGACACTTTGGTAGCGGGCAGCCTTTGATCCGTGCTGCGGATCCACTCATTGTTTCCCAACACAGCTCCGCCAGAGCTCATCCGACCTGGCACACTTATTAAATCCCTGCTCTCCTGGAAGGTGCCTTCACCTGACTGACGGGCCAGGAGAGGCTGTCACAAACGTCCGAAACGCCAAAGCAGAAGCACTCGGAGCAGCCCTGGGGATTTCTTTGGTCCAAGTTATAGAAGCCCGGCTTACAGCGATCACAGTGTTTCCCCTCAACATTTTCCTGCAATTGGAGTAAAAGATTCACTTTTGAAGCCAACAGGGAGACACAGGATAAAATGACATTTACATGACTTTAACATGAAAGCTGCCTGGCCATCGACAGACCCAAGTAAGTAAGAAGATGCTCCAGATCAATGTGAAGCCTTGTGGTGTCAAGATTTCCAGATACTTGGAAACACTGCTCGTTTGATTTTGTCGTCGAGATTGAGGCTAGGGATCCTAGAGCTTGGATTTTTCTGTTCCGTTGGCTTTTTTGTTTTACTTTGATTTAAATCTTCTATGTTTGCTGAGCTTTCAAGTATTTTAAAATCCAAAGCAGACTATGTAATTAGTTTGTCTTAATAAACACACAAGATTATTTTCCGTCACGTGAAACATCTTGAGACTCTGCTTGCACAGGAATGAGCATGAGGCAACAACTAGAAATATGCTGAGTTACTGGGGGAGATGGTTATTATATTAGAGAGCAAAAGCACTTCCTGGGCAGCAGATTAATGTATTTCTTATCACTGTTCGATTCCTTTAAAAGAGAAATCCAAAGTCATCTATCTGCCTTTAACTAATGTCCTTAGAAATTTAGTATTTACCTGGTTTTCCTCTCAACATAAAGCTGAAAAAGGATGTCACAGAAGAGGCAATAGCCAAGGCCTAAGAAATGCAGTATTTGGTTTCATCCAGGAAGTCACAGAAATCCCTCTGGAACATCTGGCCATCGCCCAGGAGGACCCCCCAAAAGAAACCAGGTACCCATCTGAGTGCAAGGACAGGAGTTCTGTTGTGGCACAGTGGGGTCTCTGGAGTACTGGGACTCGGGTTCTGTCCCAGCCCAGCACAGTGGGTTCAGGATCCAGCATTACCACGTAGGCTGCAATTGTAGCTCAGAGCTGATCCCTGGCCTGGGAGCCCCTTATGTATCTTGACACCACGAGCTGCGGGGCAGTCATAAAACAAAAAAGTCCAAGGACATATTCTGTGGTCAGTTTGCTGTGACATCAAGTCATGCTTCTCAGGAAGACGCTGGGGGAGGGATAGTTCTGGTTAAACCTGGATGCTTTGCTCCGGAACCAATCATCTGAGCCAATGGGATGCCTTCCGTTTTCAAGAAACCGCAAAGGAAACTCAGGGACGGTTGAACCCCCACACGTACCTTACAGAGACAAGCCTCTGAGCAGGGCTCCTCATTCATGCTGCCTGCTGGATTACAGTCGCACGGGACACAACTGGGGTAACCCTTATAGCCAAATTGGCAGCGGTCACATTTTTCTCCCGCGTAACCTTCCCTGCACGGACACTGACCTGGCCACTTCCCTGCCAAGACAAATGGCAACGACTCAACAGGAAGGTAAGAGAGTTGCAAAGCAGGGGTCGGCCAGCTATTTCTGAAAAGGGCCAAAGTAAATAGTTTAGGCTTTTTGGATAGCATCTCTGCTGCCACTATTCGACCCTGCCGTTATTGCTTGAAAGCAGTCCCAGATACTATATAAACAGATGGGCATAGCTCTGTTCTAACAAAACTTTATTTACAAAACGGTGGTGGCAGAATAGGGCCCAGAGACCATAGTTTGACAATCCCTGGTTTAGAGAAAGAAATGAGAGATGGAAAGAACAGAGGCTGGCAGAATGCAAAATGGTGCAGCAGCTCCGGAGAGCCATGTGGTACTTCTTCAAAATGCTAGGGACAGAGTCATGATAAGATCCAGAAATATCACTCCCAAGTATTTAGCCAGGAATCATGGAGACATCCGCCCCCCCACCTTTGTCCATGAAGGTCTGCAGCAGCATTATTCACCATAGCCACAAAGTCAAAACGACCCAACTACTCATCAACTGATGAATGGACACATTAAATATGCATACAATGGAGTATTATTCAGTGATAAAAAGGATGGAAATACTGACACAGGCTGCTGTGTGGATGAACCTTGAAAACATCATGGTCAGTAAGAGAAGCCAGTCACAAAGACCCCATGTTGTATGGTTCCATCTAAATGAAAAGTCCAGAAAAAGCAAATCTCCAGAGAGAAAGTAGACCTGTGGTTGGAAGCAGATTAGTGACTAGTGGTAGATTAGGGCGGGGGTGGGAGGAAGGGAGGAAAAGAGGCCATGACTGTGAATGGAGATGGGTTTTCTTTATGGGGTGGTGAAAAAGAACCAATATTAGATTGTGGTGAGCATCGTATCCATGAATATGCCGGATAACAATGAAGTCACTGTGTACATTTTAAATGGCTATACTGTGTGACAATCATATTATAAAAGAAAGCCTTTTTTTTTTCTTTAAAGCACAGAAGCAAATGGTGGAGGGCTACGAACACTGTCTGCTTTTAATGCCAGCTTTGAAACCTTCTGGACGTGTAACCATTGGCCAAGTTTCTGAAGTGCTCTGGACTAGTTTCCTTGCCTATAAAGTGGGCAAAATCATTTTTTATTTGCTATGATTGAAAGTTACAATGAGATATAGTTTTAAGTGAATCAGGGGAGCAGTCATCATCATCAACACCACGAGTGGCGTGTCAGAGTTGATTCCATCCTGTCACTGACCTTCCACCTTGCCAGCGGGTCTGTAGTTAGCACACCCTTCCCTGCCAGCCCGTGTCCCTTTAACTGCTGGGGATGGAGTGTTGCAGGGGGTCACAGAGGTCCCTGAACAGATGCAACCTGCTCAGGAGGCACTGGTCTTTGCAAGTGCAGGTGCCGGTTTTTGAAATGGAAAGAACACTGACATTTACAAAGCCAACCGGAGGACGTGCTTGCTTTGTGAGATGACACATGCTGAAGCCTCTGAGTGTCTTCTAAGAGCTAAAGGGAGCCACTGCTATTTACTGTTCCACATCTGACTTGAAACAGGGCCTCCTTTCCTCTGCCATCCAATGCTCAATTAACCTCTCAAATGTCATTTCATCACCCCAGCACTGCCATCTCCACCCCCTACCTCCCTCCCATCACGGTTCCGAATCCTGTTTAATCCCTACCTGGCTTTACATGATGGCACATGAGCCTGTTCCTATAGGGTCTGCCTATGAGCAGGGACCTTGGTCATCTTGTGATAGTGTATGTTTCCAAGTCCTAGAAAACTGCCTGACACATAGTAGGCACTCAATAAATATTTGGCGAGCAAAGGAATCAGTAGAAAATCCTATCACCAAATTGCCACACAACGGTACTAGTCTCACCTGGCACAAACCTTCCACACACACACACACAAACCATTCACGACAAGCACAACAGTGAATCAAGTACTCACCTCCGTGTAAGTCGGAATGATGGTCATCCTTAATACATACGGAACTCAGGGACCCCAGAGGGTCACAGTCACAAGGGTGACAAGGGTTGTCTTCACTAGGAGACACCTGGAAGGCAGAGGTTGCCCTGGATTATCTTATAGAAATAACGGCAGTATCGCTGTTGACATCAACCGTAATACCCATGACCAGATATTGACTTTTGAAGTTAAATGTGACCATCACGATGACATTGTGTAGCCAGGGGGTGCAGGTCAAGCCAGAAAACTCCAAATATCCTTTTGGTGGTGACAGCAGTTGGCACCCCTTTCTGTTATCACTGTGACCTGGCCCCTCCCTCTGCTGTCTCTCAGAGCCATAGAGAAGGATCTCCTGGGACCTGGCCATCATGGGATTCCTGTGACAGCTACACATGGCAAGTCACCTGAGGACTGGGCACTTCCTATGGGCAAGATCCAGCTGCTTTGGTTATTGGCTGACTCTGCACATGGAGAGTTAGTTTCACAAAACTCTCAAATGACAGGACTAGGGGGTCCCCATTCTAGTTAAGTAGCAATGAATGAACATCCTACTCTGAGCAAGAAAACAGGACAGACAGAGCAGGAAATGGATATGTAAAGGACACCCACAGCGTATTATAGGAATGTAGATGAGATGCTACAAAATGAAGGAGGTGTCTAATACTGAGGTCGACACGTGGCTGAGTGGTTCTCTTGGCCACCTTCGGAGGATGGGAAGTTGAGCCGCAGCAGAGGGACGCTCTTACCCCATGTGGTCTGTAATACCCATCGATGCAGGTTTCACAGTTGATGCCCATGGTGTTCTGCAGGCAGTCGATGCAAACTCCGCCTCCTTGGAACTGCCCGGCAGTATTCAGACTCCTCTTCTGATTTGCCACATTTTCATCATAGTAACAGTCTTTGGCTTTATTGTGGCAATTGCATTCTAGTGGAATGTTTTACCATCTCAATTAATATAGATATACTATGGCCTAGATAAAGAAGAGCCTTCCTTCCCTAAGTGAGTTTTGATGACTATAAATTAAATTAAAATTATAGAAGTCATCGTAGCAGACCACAAGCAGTCTTATAGAGGCATGGGGGAATAGCTATTCGAATTTTAAGTGTGTGCCCATGTGACCCACCAAGCTGTCTTCTGGGATCCTAGATTGCAGAAGTACCTGCTCTCTTGTCAGGAGCAAGGGTGAATTATTGCACCTTTGCTTGTGTTAACAAAAGCCTGGTAACACGTAAAATATTCATGTTTTGATTATGTTCCATCCACATAATGGAGTTTAGTTCGACTGTTTGTGAAACAGCATTGCACAGTGTTCATATGGAAAGATTTTTCTTGAAGATATATTGTTAAAAATAAAAGCAATGCATAGAATGTTACACGGAGCACGTTGGGTTCTGTGTATGAACTGTGCAGGCTGTCAGAATGTGTTAATATATGCTTTACGTGCACAAACACTTCAGGAAGAACCTACTAGGAAATAAAAAAAGTGGGAAGGCGGGAGATAGGATAGAAGTAATGCTTTTCACTATATACTTTATATATTGTAGGTACTGAAATCTTATAAATATACTGCCTATTTAAAATTTAAATCCAAATTAATCAAAATAAATGAATATATGGAAAGGAGAACCCTAGAGAAAGAGCAATTTCATAATGATACATTTAAGTCTCACTGTCCAGACTGTAAGGTAGTCTGCAGCTTTGGGAATGGCTTGACTAAGAAAACCTTTGTTTACTAATTACAAATAATAAGTCACTGCAAACTTCAGCATATGAAGCAGGGGAAGCTTTACATTCTTGCAATTCTTAATGGACGTACCTTCACACTTGTTACCAGAAGAAATGGTTCCTGGCCTCCAGGGCTGCTGGTGGTACCCAGGACAACATCTGTTGCAGCTGTCGCCGCAGGTGTTATGTTCACACTGACACTGGTATTTCTAGACAATGAGGAATACAAAACTGCATCTGAAAATTGATCTGAATGATTTTCGCAATTCTATTTTAAGAGATATTAAAGTGCACAGCAAGCATACTACGACTGAGATTATATGAAGATATAAAAGTGAAACTGGCATTTAATTTTTAGAGAAAAAAAAATAAGTATATGATCTGGTTATAACCCAAAGTGAGAAAGAATAAAGCAAAACTAACCTAGGAGTTAATTCACAAAACCTTTTCGAAAGAGACAGTTGACTGTAGAGGTCTGGAAACTCTTATTAATAACTTTTTGGATATCCATCTTTATGCTTTCTAGCATTAATAACAGATAAATCCTATTCAGGAGTTAAATCAGGAATTTACATCGTGGTTCAGCAGAAATGAACCTGACTAGCATCCATGAGGACCTGGGTTTGAACCCTGGCCTCACTCAGTGGGTTAAGGATTCGGCATTACTGTGGCCAGCAGTTGCAGCTCTGACTCAACCCCTAGCCTGGGAACTTCCATATGGTGCAGGCGCTGCCCTAAAAAAGCCAAAAAAAAAAAAAAAAATTACATCAAATGTTGGGGAAAAGTAAGAAGTGACTATGTAAATTATTTAAAAGAAGAAAAGAGGGTGTCATCTTATTCACTTACTTCTATGCTAAAATAGGCGAACATTATTCTATCTTGATTTCTTGATTTAGTGCCATGAAAAGGAAAGAGGAAGAAATTGGAAGGAGGAGAGATCCTTCATTTAAAAAATATAAACAGGGAGTTCCCCTCGTGACTCAGCAGTAACAAGCTTGACTAGTATCCATGAGGTTGTGGGTTCAATCCCTGGCTTCACTCAGTGGGTTAAGGATTTGGTGTTGCTGTGAGCTGTGGTGTAGGTCTCAGACGTGGCTCATATCCAACGTTGATGTGGCGTAGGCCAGCAGCTACAGCTCCGATTCCACCCCTAGCCTGGGAACCTCCATATGCCGCAGGCCCAAAAAAGCAAAAAATAAATAAATAAATAAATAAATAATATGAACAATTTCTAATCACACAAGGCTTTTACTTGACTGTCTTACAGAGAACATCTTCAGAATTTAGAAAGCCACTGAACTGCACACTTTCAAATGGTTAAAATGCTAAGTTGTATGTGATGTTTATTTTCTGCAAAACGTTCATGGAAAGGATTTAATTAGAAACATTCTCCAACCAAAGCAAAATTAAGTTGTTTTTAAAAAGTAAACTAGTTAAATTACCTAAAAATCATTTTTGTGGCATGATTTTATAACTTTCAATACATGCCATGAATAAAAAAGTGCAATGCTAAAAACATTATAGCTACAACCTGTATTTGGAGGTTTTAGCAATTGTGAAATGCTATAACTCACCTTGGTAGTTTTATCCCATGGACAGCTACTGGCGTGGCCATAACAAATACACATCCCTCCAATGGAAATGTCTTTTATTGAATAGTAGTACTAAGGAAAAAGAAAGTTACACACAAAAATGAAAACCTCTTTGTTTCAGTGAGAAGAAAATGTTGGCACTCCAACAAATATCTCAGTTATTATCATTAATCTAAAAGATAGATATACATTTCAAGTTATATTTCATGCCCAATAACATGTAAATAAAATATCTATGTTTAGTTCAAATAAATAATGTCCAAATTAACTCCTCAACAGAAACCAAAGTCATTTAAAAAGAACTTCTCAACTTGGCTGCATCTTAAACTGAGGCATATTCAAACCCATGCTACTGAAAACCCTAAAAAATATTCCTCAATTGAATACAGCCCTATAAGAAAAGGATAATGGAGTTCCTGTCGTGGCGCAGTGGTTAACGAATCCGAGTAGGAATCATGAGGTTGTGGGTTCGGTCCCTGCCCTTGCTCAGTGGGTTAATGATCCGGCGTTGCCGTGAGCTGTGGTGTAGGTTGCAGACGCGGCTCGGATCCCGCGTTGCTGTGGCTCTGGTGTAGGCCGGTGGCTACGGCTCCGATTCACCCCTAGCCTGGGAACCTCCATATGCCGAGGGAGTGGCCCAAGAAATAGCAACAACAACAACAACAACAAAAAAAAAGACAAAAAAAAAAAAAAGAAAAGGATAATAACTCATGACCAGGTAGGATTTATCCCAGGGATCCAGAGTTAATTTAACAGAAAAATCAATAAATGTGAATCACCACATTAACAGAATAAAGGAGAAAAAGCATATGATTATTTCGTTAGATGCACAAAAAGCAACACCATCATCAAAGAAATCTCAACAAAGTAGAAGAGAACTTCTTCAGGCTAATGAAGGGGCATCTCTGGAAAATCGGGAGCTAACAGTGATAGATGAAGTGTTTTCCTCTTAAAATCTGCTCTCACCATTTCTGGTCAACGTGTTCATGGGAGGTGTGAGCCAGTTCAGTAATGCAAGAAAAAAATAAATTAAAAGCAAGCAGAGTGTACAGTAAAACTAAACAGTCCTTATTTGTAGATAATGTGATTGTGAACCTAGAAAATTTTTCACAAACTACTGGAGTGTGTGAATTTAGCAATGTCTCCATATACAAAATCAATACACAAAAATGAATTGCACTTCTATACACTAGCACTGAACAAATGGAAAGTAAATTTTAGAAGGCAAACTACTAACACTAACTTTCAAAACCATGAAATACTTAAAAATAAACTGAACAAAAGATAAACAGATAATAGATCTTCGCCAAGAAGAGTTAAAGAAGATGGAGATAAGTGGGGAGATATGTCTGTGGATTGGATAATCCAATACTGTCAAAATGTCTTCCAAAATTCCTCTTGAATTGATCTATAGAATCAGGGGAATCCCAGGGAAAATCTTAGCAAGATTTCTTTTTTCTTGGCAGAAAGTAATAAACTGATTCTAAAATTTACAAGGAAACACAATAACCTTGGAATAGCCACTCCGTCCTTGAAAAAGACCTGACCTGGACTATTACAGTCCCTGACTTCAAGACTCATTACCATCATCGAAAAAATCTGTTATTGGCATAAGGCTAGAGAAATAGAACACTGGAAGAGTAGAGTCCTGAAATGCACCCACAATAATGAGGTCAAGTAATTTTCAAAAGGGCACTAAAACAATTTAAAGGGAAAAAGGAAAAATATTTTCAACAAACAGTGCTGGAACAATTGTACAAGCACATGAGGGAAAAAGAATTTTGGCCTCTACCTTACACCAAAGGCAAAAATTAACTAGAAATGGATAATAGCTGCAAAATCTAAAACTATAAAGCTACTATAAGAAGATGTCCTGTAGTAATTTTGTAAACTTGGGATAAGCAAATATTTTTCAAAGACATAGAAAGCATTAACTCTAAGAGGAAAAAAATAAATTGATAAATTGGACTTTATCGAAATGAAAACCTCTACACATCAAAAGTCATAATTAGGAAAGTGGATAATCAAGAGATAAACCAGAACAGAGAAAAAAAGGCATTTGCAGTATTGTGACAAAGGACTTGTACACACCATATATAAAGATCTTTATAGAGTTCCCTGGTGGCTCAGTGGGTTAAGGATCCAGCATTGTCATAGCTATGGCTCACTTAGGTCGCTGCTGTGGTGTGGGTTCGATCCCTGGCCAGGGAACTTCCACACACTTTGGGGGCAGCCAAAAAAAAAAAAAAAAGTCATTATAACCCAGAATAAGAAGACAAGACAGATAATCCAACTTAAAAAGGGATAAAAATGTAATCAGGTACAAATAGGTAAATGCTCCACATTAGTCATCAGGAAATTAAAATTCAAACCCTGAGGATGGGCCACTGTATGCACAGCAGCAAGGCTGAGATGACAATGAGCAACACCCCAGTATGTCAGTGTGTGGCACATAGGGAGCCCTCACCCACTGCTGATTTATAAAATGCACAACTGCCTTTAAAAGGGCTTAGCAGAATCCTAAAAACTAAACATGCTCCATCCTGTAACTCATAACCCCACTCCGACTTTACCCAAGGGATTTGAAAATGTCTGCCCCCACTAGCTTTGTACATTTGGTGTACAATGAACATAAACATACATTTTCCTAGCTATAGCTTGTATCTCAAAGTTGGACATTTTTCTTTTAAGTGAAAAAAACCCCAGCATCACTCACTTGCTCAGTCAGATGTAGAGTCAGATTAGGAGGAAGAAATGGTCACTACATCCACTGTGTGACCATGTTATAGGGTCGGTGGGGACCCGGGGACCTGAGGGTGCCGAGTCAGAACCATCACCTCCTTTACAGGTGGCATTTTTAACAAGGCATATCTAAAGACTGTCAATAAAATAAAGGAAGAGGCCAACCAGGGAGAGAGTATTTCTCATAAACAACATAAAGTTTTCTCAGCAGTCAGGAGCCCCCCCCGCCAGACTTACCCGTCTTGTGACAATAGGGTCGAGGTCTTTAGGGTCCCGGTGGCTAAGGGTCATAAGATCGGCATTGAGGGTTCGGATGCGCTGTAAGCGCAGGCGGATATACCGTGCCGAGGTAAATTCCAACAGCTTGGGCGAAAGATCATCAGAGCTTGGTCTGCCATTGATTAGTGATGTATGAATCTAAAGATAAAGACACCAAAATGAAGGAATACCTATTTTAAGCCTGCAAAAAAAAATAGCCCTGATTGTTGAAATTCTGGACACAATCTTTAAAGATCTTAACTAAAACCAAACCAAATGACCAGGTTCCAGTAGAAATCTGTCTAATATTCCTTGACAATTGTGAGTTCCATGACCAAAATCCGCATTCAGCTTATTGAAGTTATTCATTTCAGCGGCTCAGAGATTGCCAGAAATCTTTAAACAGGACCACTTTTCCCCGTGTGATAAGGACATTTTAATACGTATCGGTAGCTTCTCTTACACAAATTCTAAATGTCAAGAACAGACTGGGGAAACTATTACACTTAGAATGGATAAACAGGAGTTCCCATTGTGGCTCAGTGAGTTAAGAACCCAACTAGTATCCATGAGGATTTGGGTTCGATCCCTGGCCTCACTCAGAGGGTTATGGATTCTGCATTGCTGCAAGCTATGGTGTAGGTTGTAGATGTGGCTCAGATTCCACGCTGCTGTGGCTGTGGCAGCAGCTGCAGCTCTGATGTGACCCCATCCTGGGAACTTCCATATGCCATATGTGCGGCCATAAAAAGAAAAATAAAAGCACAGAAAGTTCCTACTGTGTAGCACAGGGAACTATACCCAATCTCATAAGATAGACCACAATGGAAAATAATATAAAAAAAGGATGTGTGCACAGATATGTTTACATATGTACATATAGATATATACATGTATATGTATGTAAACTAAGTCACTGCTGTACCACAGAAGTTAGCACAACACTGTAAATCAATTCCACTTTAATAATAACAATAACAATAGACTGGGGGGAGTGCCAGAAAGTCTGTAACTCCCACTCTCTCTTTCTCTCACTGAATGTCTGCTCTTGAAATTATGCAGGGCTTGCTGCAGAGATCCTGCTGTGAAAAGCACTTGCAGGGTTTTTGTAGTTTGATCTCATCAAAGCCTGCTCCTAAGGCATGGCTTGTTTTTGATTACACTCTGCCTATGTGATGTGTGCACAGCCCGGCGTGTGCAGCACAGAGCTGGAATACCTCACAGCTGTTTCCTGCCCTCAGCACCTCCAGGGAAAAAACTGGGAGCTCTGTCTTTGAGAGGCATTTTCGTGCCCTCTTTTATACTGCAACAAATAGTGTTACCCTGGTGTTATGGGAAAGATGCTCAAGGAGGATCTGATGGAGCTATTAAATCGCAGCAGAGTGAAGGCTGAGGGATCTCCTCGAAGGGAAGAAAGCAATAAAGTAAAATGGGCTAGGGGACATTCATCAAGCTTAGGCACCAGCCAGTGACAGCTTAACTACAGCGGCTGGACGGTTAGACAAGTGTTCTCTGTGGTCTGTACCAGAGCTACGTTGTGAGTGTTCCATGCTGGCTCTAGGGATGGCTATGTTGTCACTGGGGGGGTGGGGGCCCTGATGAAGAAAGGGACCTCCCCACGGGGGTGCAGTACCTCTCCGTGCTCAAGGGGCACCAGCCTGGAGTAATACGAGGTGCAGATCACTTCATCATCGGCCCTGTAAGTGGGTGGCCCCCGTCTCGGAGTGATATTGTAGTGAGTCAAACATTCCGTGTCACTGATGGCGTAATACTGCCAGGGGCTGAACTCGATGCCATCCAGAGAGCGCTCCAAAATCCAGTTTCCAGGGCGAGGGGAGTTGGCAGCTTTGATGATGACATAAGCAACTCGGAAGACCTGGAACAAAGACACTGAAAAGTCTCAATCAAGAATCAGCAGCAAGTGCTCAAAAACCAAAGTGCCTCTTGAGAACCTTGATGTATGATGGCCAATGTCTCTTAATGCTGTCTAAGATAACTGCTTCTAAGTATTAATCAGAATTATATCTTGTGGCGTTCCTGTGGTGGCTCAGCAGAAATGAATCTGATTAGTATCCATGAGGACGCAGGTTCGACCCCTGGTCTCCCTCAGTGGGTTAAGGATCTGGCGTTGCCGTCAGCAGTGGTGTGTGTAGGTCACAGAAGTGGCTCAGATCTGGGGTTGCTGTGGCTGTGGTGTAGGCTGGCCTGGTGGCTACAGCTCTGATTCGATGCCTAGCCTGGGAACTTCCATATGCCTTGGGTGTAGCCCTTAAAAAAAAAAAAAAAAAGAAAGGAAGAAAGAAAAAAGAAAAGGAATGTATCTTGCGAATGTTTTCCTGGTGGCATTTGTCTTCAAAATAAACTAACAAAATACTCACAAGTAAATGTGCATTATTATTTCTATTATTAACAGTATTGATATTAACATAAGTGCTTGTTTTCCTTTCCAAGGTCTTTTTTTTCTCGATTACGGTTATGAATAATAGTTGTATTTGTTTAATTAGTAGTGGAGTTAAATGCATTTCTCACATACTGACCTGGAGATAACACATCTGAATGGGAGAAAAAGTCAGACCACTGCACACCTATCACAATGGTTAAAATACCAAACACTGACAACACCAAATGCTGGTGAGGATATGGAGCAACTGGAACTCCTGATCAGTGCTGGTGGGAATGCAAAATGGTCCAGCTGCTTTGGAAGACAATGCGGCAGTTTTTCACAAAACAAAGTACACTCTTACCATGCCACCCAACAATCCTGCCCCTTGGAATTCACCCAGAGGAGCTGAAAACTTGTGTAGGTGAATGGATGAGTGAAGTTGATACATCCCTACAATGGAATATCATTCAGTAAAATTCTTAAAAATGAGCTCTCATGCCACAAAAAGACATGGAGGAAGCTTAAATACCTATCACTAGGTGAAAGAAGCCAGTCGGAAAAGGCTACATGCTGGATGATTCCAACTCTATTGACTCTGGGCTTGTTGGGTTTTTGTTTGCTTGAAGCTCCTGCCCATCTTAGTCCTCACCCATTCCAGGAACACAAGAGCTCCTGAAAATTAACCCATCATAAACCAAAATGTTTTACATTCATCTACTGAATTATTCCCTGGGAAGGATAATTTTAGAGGTAAAATTATAAATTAATATTAAGAAATTATAAAATTATAAATTATAAAAATTCTCTTCACCAACAAGAAATTCCCGCCCCAAAATTTAGTCTGCAAGTGACCTAAGTGTGATATGTAGACACTCCATGTCCCAGTGCAATCTTCCTCTAGAACATTCACTGTTTCTAAAACACGTGAAAAGCAAAATAATGTTCTCAGATTTCAATAATGAGGAAAATCAGGAACTGCGTACCTGTTATGAATGCTTGTATCTGGAACTTAATGTCCAATGTTTAAAAACTGACAATCATCTTTATCAACTTAACCACTTTTAAAAATTAAAATAGGCAAAGGCTATTTTGGCCCTACATAAACATCTCCAGAAAATTATCCTATGAACATAATTACATGGATTTTTTTTTCCTTTTTGGAAATTTATTTTTTTAAAACTTTCCCCTGATTTTTAATTCATATATTCCATAATTCTTATATTCCATGATTTGTATTTTTTAATTTGCTATATTTTTTGCTTTTTTTAGGGCCATATCCAGCATATGGAAGTTCCCAGGCCAGGGTTTGAATTGGAGGTGCAGCTGCCAGCCTACACCATAGCCACAGTGACTAGGGATCCGAGCCACATCTGCAACCTACACCACAGTTCACAGCAATGCCAGATCCTTAACCCACTGAGTGAGGCCAGGGATTGAACCCTCGTCCTCATGGATAGTAGTTGGGTTCATTACTGCTGAGCCATGACAGGAACTCCAATTTACTATACTGAAAAGCCAAACACTTCTCAGAACTACCTGGAAACTCATATTGCTATGTCTCCTCTAGAACTAGTCCTGAAGAACACCAGAGTCTTTATATAGCATGTTTTTATAGCTTGGGGGAGGTCAGTCACCTTCGCAAAGATCCAGCAATGTCCCAGAACCACATGATAGAACAGGTTCTAAACAGTTTTCCATTTGGTTTTCATACTGATGCCCAAGCCAGCTGGCGGGGGGACACCCTGATTTTGACTCATCATTGTCCAACTGCTTGAAAATATTTTCATCATACAAGGAGAACTCTGTGAGCACGTGGACCACTGTGGAACACGCTTATAAACAAATTTTATGAAATGTAGGTGCCGAGTGAGATGGTGTGTAGGTGCCAAGGGCACTTGAGAAGGAGGCAAGTCAGGGTCATTTACCAAGGGAATGACTGCCTTACTTTCTGTTTTCCAGTTTCACACTTGAAAATGGAAACAACCAACAGGTTTACCTCAGGTGTGTTTAGAGTTTCATGTATATCATCTCATTTAACCCCAAACAACCCCATGAGTTTCAAGTTCCTGTGTTCCCGTTTTACATATTTGGAAATGGATGCTGGAGTTCCCGCCTTGGCTCAGTGGAAACAAATCTGACTAGCATCCATGAGGTCTCAGGTCGATTCCCAGCCTCGCTCAGTGGGTTAAGGATCCGGCTTTGCTGTGAGCTGTGGTGTAGGTCACAGATGCAGCTTGGATCCTACGTGTTGCCATGGTTGTGGTGTAGGTCAGCAGCTATAGCTCCGATTTGACCCCTAGCCTGGGAAGCTCCATGTGCCTCGGGAGTGGCCCTAAAAAGCCAAAAAGAAAGAAAGGAAGGAAGGAAACTGATGCTTAAAGAGGTTATAAGACCAACAACCGAGTTTCAGGTCCCAATGAAAAAATAGGGGTCCCCCTCCAGAGTCCTTAGTACCCACCACACTCCCCCCAGATGTCCACGCACACAAAGGTCACGGACATTTGTTTTTCTAACCCCAGAGGAAGGCCCCTCCATCCACTTGGGCACTGGGTTCAGGTTTAAACAGGCACAGTGGCAAGTGTTTCAGTCAACTGTGCAGCTTCTGTTGTGACAGTTCAGGATGCGCAGAGGGGGGGATGGAGAAGGTGTAAGAAAGAAAAACTAATGCTATAGGTATGCCTGGGTCACGTCGCTGTATGGCAGGAATTGGCACAACATTGTAAATCAACCATGCTTTCATAAACAATTAAAAATAAAAACTGGAGTTCCTGTCATGGCTCAATAGTTAACGAATCTGACTAGGAACCATGAGGTTGCGGGTTTGATCCCTGGCCTTGCTCAGTGGGTTAAGGGTCCAGCGTTGCTGTGAGCTGTGGTGTAGGTCACAGACGTGGCTCGGATCCCACGTTGCTGTGGCTCTGGTGTAGGCCGGTGGCTACAGCTCCAATTAGACCCCTCACCTGGGAACCTCCAAATGCCTCGGGAGCGGCCCAAGAAATGGCAAAAAGGCAAAAAAAAAATAATAATAATAATAATAATAATAAATAAATAAATAAATAAAATAAAATAAAATAAAAACTAAGGCTATGCAGCACTCGCTGTGGCAGGGACAATGCTAAGTGTTTTATTAGAATCATGAGCTCGGCAAACTCTTCCAACTACGTTCTTCTTATGAACTAGTCATCGTTTCTTTCCATACTTTACAGATGAGGAAACCACAGCAAAGAAATATTACATAACCTTCCCAGGACCCCAAAGTACCAATATGTAAATCACACTTCTACAGATGGCAAAGAAAGAGAATGAAACCCCCAGCCGAGCACGTGGTGGTACCAACCCAGTCTGAACCAGCAGCAATTATGTCAATACCATCTTCTTGCACTTCCATCAAAAACCCCGGTCGGCTTTGAGATGGAAAACGTAGTCACGGGTGACAAAAAGATCCCAGCAGAACAACAACCACAGTGGGAACACTTCAGAATGAGCCCTTCTGGGAGAAATTGTTTATCATGATCAAGGCCCTCAGCTTGAAGCTGGGCACTGTTCTCCTAACCTCTCAGTTCACTGGGTCCCCAGATTAGAGACTAGGAAACAAATCAAGGAAGGGACTGTGAGATGTAATACGCAAAAGAGGAAGAGGATGCCGTGAAGCCTCGAATTGCAATTCGTTTTCACTTAAGTCTCATTATTGGCTGCACTGTGTGTCCCCAAGTTCATATGCTCCAATCCTAACCCCTTGGTACCCCAGAATGGGACTATATCTGGAAATAGGGTCTGTAAGGAGATAATCAAGATCAAGTGAGGCATAGGGGTGGGCCCTAATCCCATCTGACTGGTGTCTTTTTAAGAAGAGGAGATTAGGACAGAGACATATACGGACCAAGCCTGAGAGGTCAAAGGCAGAAGATGGCCATTTGCCAGCCAGATAGAGAGGCCTCAGAAGCAATCAGCACTGCCAGTGCCTGCATCTTGGATTCCAGCTTCCAGAACTGTTTGCTAATAAATCTCTGGGGTTTAAGCTCCCAGGTCTTAGGTATGTGCCATGGCATCCCCAGCAAATGAACACAAGCTGGTCCAATTCACCAGCTGTGTGTTAACAAACAGGCCTGGGTATCTTGACAAACAGGTGTGTTGACAAACCTTCAATATAGGAAAAGTGAGGGATTCTCTGCTACTGTATAAAATTTAAAATCTTCCCCCCAGTGAAATCCCTCATATTTCTTTTGCCTTTTTGGTTTTTTTTGTCTTTGTTTTTGTTTTTTGTCTTTTTAGTGCCACACCCATGGCATATGGAGGTTCCCAGGCTAAGGGTCTAATCATATAGCCACTGGCCTACGCCACAGCCACAGCAACACAGGATCCGAGCCACATCTGCGACCTACACCACAGCTCACAGCAACACGGGATCCTTAATCCACTGAGAGAGGCCAGGGATCAAACCTGCGTCCTCATGGATGCTAGTCAGATTCGTTTCCGCTGCACGACGATGGGAACTCCTCTTTTGCCCTTTTCTGCACGGTTGACTAAGCTGCCTTTTCTCTCCATATAAGGTTGGCTGAACACAAATTGATGACACAGGGCTTTCACTAAATGCGGAGTCCCTGAGGTCTGGCTAAACCTGCAGCTGATACGGCCACTTTCAAATCCACTTTCATGGGGGTTTTCCACCCAGAGGCCTTTGTTAGTGATCCCTGGAATGCGCATAAACAGCGCCACATAAACAAAGCACACGTACACCAAACGCCACTTTCTACCCAGGAATCCAGGCAGGAATTTTCCTGAGGGCCTCAAACTTTAATATATTGAATCCACCTTAGGCCTAGAGATAAGAAAACCACACGGAGCCTCATTTTCCAGTATCAGGGGTCAGTTTCGGATGTGCTCCCGGAAGCCTAGGGTCCCCTCTCCACAGGAAGCTCAGGGGCTCTCTGTACATAACCTGCAGGGCCTGGATTTCACACAGGATCCCTGGCTGGGAATTCACACACTTACCTGCCCCCATGGCCGTGACTAAACAGAGAAGGGAGGAATACTTTTTCTTACCTGCTAGGAGTGACCTTTTCAAAGGAAGAGAGTTAACAGCCAAGTTACATTTTAAAAAAAGAGTTAAGTCTATTTGATAAGGAATATTGCTCAATTATCCCTAGAAAGCAGGTCAATCTGTGCTGTGTAAGCTTTATTTCTTAGGACATCATTAGAAAATAAAATTCAAAATCTCATTGGAACCAACTTTTAACTCAAGAATAAAGAGGGAATTCCTGCTGTGGCGCAATGGTTAAGGACCTGACTTCAGTGACTCTGATCACAGCTGTGGCTCAGATTTGATCCCTGGCCTGGAACTTGCATATGTCACAGACCAAAAAAGAAAAAAAAGAAAAAAAAGAAAAAAAAGAAAAAAAAAAAAAAAGAGTTCCCGTTGTGGCTTACTGGGTTAAAAACCCAACGAAGTGTCGGTGAAGATGTAGGTTCGATCCCTGGCCTCCCTCAGTGGGTTAAGGATCTGGTGTCGCTATGGTTGCAGCGTAGGCCTCACCTGCACCTTTGATTTGACCCCTAGCCCTGGAAATTCAACATGCCACAGATGCGGTTATAAAAAGAAAAAAGAAAGAATACAGAAGTGATTATTTGCCAAAAGGCTCATTACTAACTCAGAGATGTTACTTTCAGAGACCTACCTACCATCAGGGACAAAGGAGCCTGGGCGCGAGGGACGCCCCTTAACACTTTTTTACTTAAGGTTCATGCAGTAAACACTGAGTGCGTGTCTGCAGGTGCCACAAACACAGCGGTAAAGTGGAGCACACGGTTGGCGCGGACTGGATGACCTAAGGGGGAGGACAGGTGGATCAGATCTCTCAGGAGAAGGACAGCAGAGGGAACTACAGGTGTTCACGGTGACTGGGGAAGCCAGCAGAGTCTGGGGGGGTGGGGTGCAGGGGACAGGTTTCTCTGAAGGGTTTTTGGAAAGCAGGGGAGAGTAAGCGGGAGACCAAGTGAGTGAGGTTTAGGTAAGGGGAGGAAAGATGCCGAGGGACAGAGTGATGGGACCCTGCAGGGTCACAGCACAGAGCGTGTGACACGGCAGGAGGCCCGGTTGGCTTGAGTGTGGAGATGGGACGGGACTGGACAGGGCGCGGCTCTTTAGGCCGTGTTAACTTACAGACCATTAGAGGACCCTCAACCAGGGAGTCACGGTCACCAGGGATGAAGAATCATGAAATTAGAAGCTGGTGGCAGGAGATCAGAAGGGATGGTGGTGCTGACACAGTAAAGACCAAGACTAAAGTAGAGAAAAAGCCAGTGGGTCTCAAGGAGTTTTCCAAAAGGTCCAGTGTGAGCGAGAAAGAAAATGCAGAGGCCCAGCAGGACCTTCCGGCTTTGGCCAGACCCCCTCTCCACCCCAGGAAAGCTAGACCCCCCTCCTCTCTCCCATGGGGCCCACCCCCCCTTCTTTCCTCAGCACGGAGAATGTTTGGCTGATGACTTTGAAAACTCAGCTTCTTTTCATGACCACCCCTCATCCCCACGGCGCCCAGTAGGTCCAGCAATAATTAGGAGCGAACATCCTTACACCCCTCTTCTCACCCCTCATGGGGAGAAAATCCTGCCTCGCACCCTAGGAAAGTAAAAGGGGTTCGTAGTCATGAAGCCTCACAAATCCAACTGGAAACACTGCCTAGAAAAGCTGTGCACATCTGCACTTGACTAACCCCATCAAATATTAACCTGTTAGTTACACATTTACAACACCTAGACACAGCGATTATGTGTTTCTTTCCTCCGGTCACCAAATCTAGCTAAATCGCTTATAGTTTGAACCCTAGAGAGACTGGAAAGCATCTCTTGTTTTGTTTTTGCGCTATCGCTCAGTGTGGAAAGACTTGGTCTATATCCCGTCTGACATCAGTACCTCTAACCTCATTGAGCATCTTATCATTTGTCAGGCACCTAACTAGCAAATCATCATGTTTAAAGATTTTTTTTTAGGAGTTCCTGTTGTGGTGCAGTGGAAATGGATCTGACTAAGGCCCATGAGGACGTAGGTTCAATCCCTGGCCTCACTCAGTGGGTTAAGGATCTGGAGTTGCCGTGAGCTATAGTGTAGGGCAGAAGCTACAGCTCCAATTCGACCCCTAGCCTGGGAACCTCCATATGCCATGGATGCAGCCCTAAAAAAAAAAGCTTAAAAGAAAAGACACATGCACCTGCATGTTCATTGCAGCACTATTCACAATAGCCAAGACATGGAAACAACCCAAATGTCCATCGACAGATGATTGGATTAGGAAGAAGTGGTATATATACACAATGGAATACTACTCAGCCATAAAAAAGAACGACATAATGCCATTTGCAACAACATGGATGGAACTAGAGACTCTCATCCTGAGTGAAGTAAGTCAGAATGAGAAAGACAAATACCATATGATATCACTTATATCTGGAATCTAATATATGGCACAAAGGAAACTTTCCAAAGAAAAGCAAATCATGGACTTGGAGACTAGACTTGTGGTTGACAAGGGGGAAGGAGAGGGAGTGGGAGGGACTGGGAGCTTGGGGTAAACAGATGCAGAATGTAGCCTTTGGGATGGATTAACAATGGGATCCTGCTGTGTAGCACTGGGAACTCTGTCTAGTCACTTATGATGGAACATGTAATGTGAGAAAAAAGAAAGTATACATGTATGTGTAACTGGCTCACCATGCTGTACAGTAGAAAAAAATATATAAATAAATGATTTAAAAATTAAAAAAATTAAAAAAGAATCTCTAAATAAGAGTCTTATGCAGGGAGACTTTTGTTTATTTTAAAAGGTGTGGTGGGAATTTAAAATGGTGCAGTCACCATGGAAAACAAGATGGTGGTTTCTCAAAAAATGAAACACAGAATTACAATATGATCCAGCAACTCCACTTCTGGGTATATACCTACAAGCATTGAAAAAAAACAAAAAAACAAAAAAAACAAGGACTCAAACAAATGACTATAAACCAATGTCTATTGTAGCACAAGTCCAGTGGCCCCAAAGATGTGAACAAAACAAATATCTATCAGTGATAACTGGATAAACAAACTCTGGAATACAATGAAATATTATTCAGCCTTAAAAAGGAATTAAGTTCTGATACCTCCTACAACATGGAGAAACCTGGAGGACATTAAGCTGCATAAAATAAGCCAGATACAAAAAGACAAAATTACTGTATGATTCCACTTACACACGTCATCTAGAACAGTCAAATTTATAGAGACCAAAATTAGATTTGTGGACAGCTAGGACTGGGGAGGGGAGGGAGGATGGGGAGTGGGTGTCTAATGGGTACCAAGTTCAGTTGGGATGATGAAAGTTCAGGAGATGATTAGTGGTGATGGGTGCACAGCAATGCCAGTGTACTTAATGTCACTGAGCCGTACACCTAGAAACGGTTCACACGGTACACTTTATGTTATGTATATTTTACTACAAGAACAAAAAAGACATGCAAATCGGGAGAAAAACACGCATGGTACAAAGTCTCAACTTCCTGTGGGGGATGAAGATTTCTCAACTGAAGGTGAGTAGGGACCAACTCTGGGGAAGCCTTCTGGAGGGCAAGCCAGCAGCTCGAAAAGCATGTATGAAATCCTACCCTTCAAATGTAAATTGGTACAACCACTATGGAAAACAGTATGAAGGTATCTTACAAAACTAAATATAGAACAATCATATGACCCAGCAATCCCCTCTTGGGCATATATCTGGACAAAATTTTCCTTGAAAAAGACACATGCACCTGCATGTTCATTGCAGCACTATTCACAATAGCCAAGACATGGAAACAAACTAAATGTCCACTGACTGATGAACGGACCAAGAAGATGTGGTATATATATACAATGGATACTACTCAGCCATAAAAAGAACAGAATAATGCCATTTGCTGCAACATGGATGGAACTAGAGACTCTCATACTAAGTGAAGTAAGTCAGAAAGAGAAAGACAAATACCATATGATATCACTTATATCTGGAATCTAATATACAGCACAAATGAGCCTTTCCATAGAAAAGAAACTCATGGACTTGGAGAACAGACTTGTGGTTGCTGAGGGGGAGGGGGAGGGAGTGGGATGGACTGGGAACCTGCGGTTAATAGATGCAAACTCTTGCCTTTGGAATGGATAAGCAATGAGATCCTGCTGTAGAGCACTGGGAACTACATCTAGTCACCTGTGATGGAGCATGATAATATGAGAAAAAGAATGTATACATGCTTGTGTGACTGGGTCACCATGCTGTGCAGTAGAAAACTGGCAAAACACTATAAGCCAGCTATAATGGAAAAAAGAAAAAAAAAAAGAAAAAGAAATCCCATCTTCCCATGATCCTACTTCTGCCAGGTTCGCAGCAGGCCTGGGTAAAGCATGATGATCCTTCACAAAATGCAAAGTCAGAGCCCCAGACTGTTAGGGTTTGAGAATGAAAGGAGGCCCAGGTGGTGACATGACTGAAGCTACTTCTGAGGTAGAACAGAAGTATTCAGGAGCTGCTTTTTAAAAATTTGTAACAGCTTCCTTCTTAAAGATGAAGATGTTAGATGTCATAATCTGAATACATGGCTAAATAAAAAGCAAAAAAAAAAAATTAAAAATAAAAAAGCAAACACTAGAATGGACTCCAGAATGTATTTTTCAAAGAAATATTTCTTCAGAAATTAAAACATCTTCTTTTAGCTTTCATATAACAGGAAGAAATAATAATTCCAGAACAGACCTCTCTTTCTTTCCATAAATATACAAAAACCTTTATTTTGCAGCCAAAACAGTTGGAGATATAAAAAGTATATTTTGACAGAGTCCTGCAAAACTCTTTCTTCACTCGTTTCCCAGAATCCTCCCAAGGCCAATCTAAGAAGCCCTGGAAAGTAAGCGACATGAACAGCACAGCCAATACTTTGCCTATTAAAACAGAAAGAGAAGGAAGGGGGATGGTTCGGTAAAACCAGCTGGAAAAACGGTTATGCTCGACTCTTTGGCAAATCACCACTGATGATACACGCAGGCTAGAGCTTGAAAATGAACCCTGTCAGGAAAGGAAGCTCCACTCATGGCCTGATTACCTTCACGTATTCAGCTCACTCATCATTAATGTGGAGCAACTTCAGGCACAGCACTTGACTCTCCACTTGGCCCTCTAGCTCTTTACATCACCTGAGGATAAAGGCCGCTGAAAGGTACGCTCTGGGGGGACCGGCAGCGAGAAGCCTCTTCCCAGAAGTGTCAGGCAGTGAGGGTTTCAGCCAGGTCCCAAAGTCTTTATCCCAGTTCCCAACTGGCTGGGGTTGCCTCACGTTTCCTCCTCTTGATTCTCTGCCAAGGTCAGAGACTGAGGTCCACAGAGCACAGAGGACAATGCCGAGTGACGCTGGGGGCCAGGTCTTGAAGGGAATGCGGCCTCCGCCTCTCTCTGCGGGACATTGGTGCCTGAGTCCTGAACAGCCCTGTGTGCTGCCAGGCCAAGAGGAGGCTACTAGCCCCCAAGGACAGGCCACAGAGAGACGCCCCGAGACCACATGTAGGGAGAGCCTTGGCCAGCCCCCAGCTGCCCCAGTGCCCCTGGTACAGCTGTCCAGACCTCTCCCCAGCTGCCTAGACCCCCTCCCCCAGCTGCCCAGCCCTCCTCCCCCAGCTGCTCAGGCCCCTCCCCCAGCTGCCCAGACTGCCTCCCCCAGCTGCCCAGACCCCCTCCCCAGCTGCCCAGACCCCTCCTCCAGCTCTTCACACCTCCTCCCCTAGCTGCCCAGACCCCCTCCCCCAGCTGCCCAGAGTCCTCCCCCAGCCATTCTCCTCCATGGGCTGTAGACACTCACATTCAAGCCCTTCCTGAAATCTTGACCCACAGAAACAAACAGAAAGATATAAAATAAGTGTTGTTCTAAGCAGTAAAGTTGCAGTGGTTTCTTACACAGCAATAGATAACTGGAAGAGAAAGTGTGTGAAAGAAAACAAAATGAGATAACAGAAATGTAAAAACAGAAGACAGACATATCTCTGAGAATAGCAGCTTCAAGGAGAACAGAATGGAAAAGATAAAAATTGTCTGAAGGACAAGAATTTGTGTGGCTGGCTTATTAAGCCCTTACTTAATGAAAGGCTTAAGATTTCTTCCAATCTATTCATTTTGCCAAATAAATTAAAGAAAATTAATATTTGAAATCGGTTGAGGCCAGTATGAGCTAATTGAAAATTGAAACAAAGTCATTTTGAAAAAATGCAAGAACAGAGTCATGGTCATTTCTACAGGGTTTCCAGGAAAAATTTCTGCCTGACCTCTTTTAGCAAATAGCCAAGACATTTGTAAGGAGAAGCTCCAATTTACATGCAACCCTTGTTCTAAAAACCTTTCAAGATTTTCTGCCTTAAGAATGTGAAATTTGCCTGTTCTTTTCTCATTTATCCTGTCAATATGCCTAGCAAACATTTCACATTTGGATGATACAATCATAAACCTCAATCCAGCTCTTCAGAAATTTTTTGCGGAAAAAAGAAAAAAAAAAAAAAAACAACAGCAGAAGACTAAATTAATGAGGTTTTATAAAACCCAGCAAACAAGCAGCTCTTGTCTCGAGGTTTGCACAAAACAAAGGCCCTTCTGTGATTATGTTCCCACAACAAAGTGCTACTTCCTAATTAAACCTACACAGAGTATAAAACACTGCTTCAGAAAGCAGCCTTGATTTTCTACACCATAGAAAACGTTTCTGTTTTTACAAAACCTAGTTTGTCTTCTCAAGGAACATAACACATTGCTACTCACAAACCTGACCACGCCCAGTGAAAGCTTTGCCCCGGTGTAAACATTTGCTAAAGAAGACTATGAAACCCTGATTCACGGTCCTGCTTCTTGGCCAAAAAAACATCTGTTAGGGAGCATCCAGATCCCGCTGAGTGGAAAGGAGAACAGGGGTCGAGGGAGAACCCAGACACTCTCGAATCAGAGGGAGATGGTAAGACACCCTGTTGTTCTCCCTGTGAAATCATCACAGAAAGGGAAACAATGATAGAAGACCAGGAACAAAGGAGATGAGACAGCGTGGAGGGTGTGGAAGGCACCAGAAGCTGGGGCGTCCAGCCCCAGACGCAGCACATAAAGCTGCATGACTCGGGGCAAGCCAGCGGACCACTCTGCGCTGTCTCCGTACCTCCAAAGAGGGAACCATGCCTACTCCACGCTGCTGGGATGAAGCAATATGGGTGAGAAAAAATACTAAGGAGCCTAAAATCTATACCTATGTAGATATATATATTATACATATATATATGTTACATATATATAACATATTATATTATATAACATATGTTATACATAATATACAACATATATAACATATAAAATATATAACATTATTATATACTATTATAACAGTGTTATACAACATATATATTACATATATATAATATAATATATAATAGTACATCAACATAAAATTTAATTACATAATTATGTTTAACATTAAATTAAATTAACATTAAATATAATAATGTTATGTATAATATAATATATATATTATATATGTATCTACATAGGTATAGGTTTATATACATACACACATACACATATACGTAGTATATGATATATAGGTTGAGTATTCATATACATACGTAGATTCTGTATGCTATATAGATAATTTGTTTTGTTTTGTTTTTGCCTTTTTCTTGGGCCACTCCTGCAGCATATGGAGGTTCCCAGGCTAGGGGTCTAATTGGAGCTGTTGCTGCCAGTCTATGCCAGAGCCACAGCAATTCCGGATCCAAGTGGCATCTGTGACCTACACCACAGCTCACGGCAACGCTGGCTCCTTAACCCAGTGGGCAAGGCCAGGGATCGAACCTGAAACCCCATGGTTCCTAGTTGGATTTGTTAACCACTGAGCCATGACGGGAACTCCCTATATAGACAATTTATACTCTACATACTATATTACTAAATTCTATATTCTTCTAAATTCTATAATACTAAATTCTATATACTATATAGGTTATATACCACACATACTATAAATAATCTATATCTCTATATAGATTCCTATACATAGGAACTGCGTCCACTTTTCCTCCACCACTGCCCTTCTTAAAGTCACAAAGTGTCACCTATGGCAGCCTCTCAGTTGAGCTCCCAGGACACACAATCTGTCCACGAATTAAAAGGTAGTCCACAACTTCACATGAGGATTCTGAATTTTGCATTTGAAAGTTTATCTAAAGTTGGATATAAGCATATTGAGGATCTGGCGGAGCACCGCATAACACAATTCTGACCCAGGAGTCCAAGGCTGCACATCTGTGTGCATGTCACTGCCTGGGCACAAGTGATCACCTATTGAGAACGTGGTATCACTGCCGGTTGCAAAGCAACTGCAAATTGACCTGCTATACTTTGCTTCTCCAGGTCTGCAGGCACTACTGGGAGGCAGGGAGGCTGGGGAGGGAGGCAGGGAGGCTGAGGAGGGAGGCTGAGAAGGGAGGCAGGGAGGCTGGAGAGGGAGGCAGGGAGGATGGAGGAGGAAGGTGAGGAAGCTGAGGAGGGAGTGCTCCCTTCTGTCTACTTTCCATTCCTGTCAGTGCCCTTGGCCCAGCAGCAGCTGACCCCAGTCTCTGGCTTTCCAGAACTCCCCAAGTAAGCTTCCTCACCTGGCTCGGAGACAGGGGTCCCTCCTCTCGCACCCCCATGGGTTCCTCCTAGGTGGTCATTGCTCTGCGTTAGCCAGGCACTCTCTCTCCAGTTCTCCAACACTGTTTAACCAGTACTAGATATGGCCCTTTAAAATTGGTGTGGTTTTGGTAATAGCCATGTTAACAGGTGGGAAGTGGTACCTCATTATTGGATTTTCTTTTCTATGAGGATGAAAGACATTGAGCATCTTTTAATCTGCCTGGCCTCTTAAAGCAGAGTCTCTCAAACTGGAAATCCTTGAGTTCTTTAATTGAGAAACTCTACCATAGGAAATTTTAATGTATTTAATAGAATTACATACAGCTTAATAAAGTTAACAACTGAAAGAATGTTGACAAACATAAAATTCAAGATCTATCAAGTGTACGTGCTCACTCCTTCAGAATAATTACTTTAAATTTTTAACTTATCGCAAGAGATCCCTGGCTCGTGTCAGAGGTGTAACACTAGACAATAAATTCTTCAGTCACTTGAGAGTGAGCAATAGTTTATGACTGACACTACCCAGGTATATGTTAGTTTTATATTTGTTATGGTGACTCTTCAGAGTCACTTTTCTTGAAACAAAAGTACCACCTTCATTCAATTCCCACAGATGGTTTTCTTTTTAAGTAAGGCATCGCTAAATATCTAACAGTATAAATTCTAAAATATTTTGAATCAATGTTAGAAATGAATAGCAGGCATTATTTTATTTTAAAGAAGTAAAGAAATAAATCTAATCACTCTTCTTGTAATATGTTACCAAAGCAAACACTTTGTGGTTAAATCTTACTGCAAATCACACAACACTTGTGGACTTTCTGATAACACTGCTTTTTATCTTTTCTCGAGTTTATCTTTCAGGTAACCAAACATTATACAGAGAGGCTAAAAATGCCATAATTTCTATAGTTGTCATTAACCAGAGAATCAAGAATGGGATCAATATCTTTGGCATTTGCAGACACAGAATGAAGCTGTGTGATTAGGTCAGAAAACCCCAGGATCTGGCATATTCATTAGGGAACATATTTATAATATGAAGGTAGGACTCCTGGTCTCATTAAGGTCTGTCTAATTTTACTTTAGAAATTGGTACTTCAGAGTTTACATTTTTACAGGAGTGAAACAAAGCAGTTGAAGGGTTATTAGTTGATTGTCATTTTTTAATCAGGTTGTGAGCCAAAAAAAAAAAAAAAAAGGAAGAAGAAGGTGAGTGTGAAGATAAAGCACTGATTCCCAGTGTGATCATTCACCCAGGGCCTCAACTCAGCCGATGTTTAGGCAAAAGACAAGTTTCCATCATCGTTAACAGGGAAGGAAGAAGAAGAGGAAGAAGAAGCAGCAGACCCCACGGGGGTACCATCTAGAAAGTAGCTGGCAGCTGGTGAATGGCTGGCCTGACAGGGAAACACACAGACTTGGATGACAGAAAAGTCATCAGAAGGTGGGACCACATTCTAGAGCTGAGTGTCGGTGCAACCCAGGACACACGATGCGGTGTGGGAGCGATCCGGCCTTCAATACCTTAGCAGGATCCAAATACAGCCTCATTCCTAATGGAACGGCCAGCCCCCCATGCGACAGAGCGGCCAGGATCACCACTGGTGTTCTGGCCAAAAACACCTAACAGAAATGTAATCAAGTCTTCAGAGCTGAGTTTAGTTTATGGGAAATAGAGGGCGTAAAGGAACATGTTAACAAAACCATGATGACACCACCTGACAAATCCAGAGTATGGGATGTTCTATAAGACAACCGGCCTCAGCTATTCAAAAGTGGAATATCAGGAGTTCCCAATGTTGCACAAAGATATCAGCTGTGTCTCTGCAGCCCCAGGATGCAGGTTCGATCCTCTGCCCCACACAGTGGGTTAAGGACCGGCTTTGCAGCTGAGGTGTAGGTTGCAACTGAGGCTTGGATCTGATCCCTGGCCAGGGGAACTCCGTACTCCTTGGGGCAGCCAAAACAGAAAATAAATAGATAAAATAAACCTCAAAGAAATCAAAGGTAGTCAAACTAAAACAAACAAAAAAATGCTTCGACTTTTTTTTTTTTTTTTTTTTTGCTTTTTTTAGGGACACACCCATGGCACATGGATTTTTCCAGGCTAGGGATCGAATTGGAACTATAGCCGCTGGCCTATGTCACAGCCACAGCAATGCCAGATCCAAGTCAAGTCTGTGACCTACACCATAGCTTACGGCAACACAGATCCTTAACCCACTGAGCGAGGCCAGGGATGGAACCCGAAACCCAATAATCACTAGTCAGATTCATTTCCACTGTGCCACAATGGGAACTCCCAAAATATATATATATTTTTAAATGGAATATCATTTTAAAAGCAGTAAGTAGAGGACAATTCAAATGAGAAGAGATTTAAAAAGCGCAGTCATCAAATGCAATGAGTGTTCATTATTGATCCCAGGTTGAAAAAGAAAAAGAAAAGCTATAAAAGGCATTGCTGGCTAAATTGGGACCTCTGGACATGGATGGAGAAAGTGTTACTGGGAAATTACTGTTGGTTTTGTCAGCTAATGGCATGGTGCCTATTTAGAACAAATGCCCTATTTTCTGAAGATACAAAAAATACTGTATTGGTACAATGTCACCATGACTACAATTCACCTAGAAAGGCTTTGCAAGATGAAACAAAGGTGGCAAATGTTTAAAAAATCCCTGAATCTCTGGGATAGGTATATGTACTTTTCATAACAAAAAGGCTCCATAAATAAATACATCTGAAAAAAGTTTGCTTAGATGTGACCCTATTTCACTTTTTTTTAAACTGAAATCACAGTAGAAAATTTCCATTGTGCAAAAGGTAAAGAAAATTCTGAGTATTTTGTTATTTAAAGTCATCTTAATTTAGAAACTTATCTAAAAACACAAGAAATTGGCTAAAACTCTGTGTTTGTGCCTGTGTTTGATTATGCCTGAAAGACCTAAAACTGAGGCCTTGGAATTCCTCAGGCTGACTCAGTCCAATTTACAGCAAAAGCTATCCTGTTTGGAAAAGTCAGGATTACAAGATGCAAGATAAACAACAATCAAACACAGATTTGAAGTCTCTGCATAAAATGTCCAGCTATCAGTTTGGACAGGCTCAGGTAGGACCACGTTTCTTTCTTTCTTTCTTTTTTTTTTTTTTTTTTTTTTTTTTTTTGTCTTTTTCTAGGGCCGCACCCATAACATATGGAAGTTCCCAGGCTAGGGGTCTAATGGGAGCTGTAGCTGCCGGCCTACACCACAGCCACAGCAATGTGGGATCCAAGCCATATCTTGGACCTACACCACAGCTCACAGTAACGCTGGATCCTTAACCCAACCTCATTGTTCCTAGTCAGATGCGTTAACCACTGTGCCACAATGGGAACCCCCAGGACCACATTTCTAATGATGAAAATGTACTTTTTCCCTTAAAGAAGGACAATACGTTGACAAGGTGATGAGAAAACCAACATCTCCTTCAGAAGCATCCTTACATCGAAACAAAAACGAAAACTCCAGGGCAGGAGTTCCCACTGTAGTGCAGCAGGTTAGGAATCCAGTGTTGTCTCTGAGGCAGCGTGGGTTCAATCCTAGGAACTTCCAGATGCCGTGAGTGCAGCCAAAAAAGAAAGGAAAAAACAAAACAAGAGCCAGGGCAAAAGGGGTTTTTTCTCTTTTCCTTTAGGTGGATTTGAAAATATGAAGGCGTGACATATAAATTCAGGAGGTGTGGCTGAAAATGCCTGGAGGTATAATTTTACTTAATGATACTATGAACCTAAGCTTGGAAAAGGTCTCCTGAGCTTCACATTTTACCACTTTCATCACTGTCACGATTAGAGATCAAAAGTTCCTATTACATGAAGACACACAGCGTTGTCTTGTTTTCAACTTAAAATCCTGCATATTTTTAAAGGTCGCTTTAAATTCTTTTATTCAAAGAATTGTGATTATTTATCATTAAATCTCCAAGATTCCTACTTCAACCTTACAGTGCACACTTAAACTACCTCTCTCTTTTAACCAATACTTCACACGATATTGATGCGTTCAAATCCGAGAGAAATGGAATGAACACAAGAACGTCACAAGACAGATTTTCTGGAAAGCTGAAATCAGAAATTTGACAGTAAAATTAATTAATTAATTAAAAGGAGTTCCCGTTGTGGCTCGGCAGAAACGAATCTGACTAGGAACCATGAGGTTGAGGGTTCGTGGGTCAGGGATCCGACATTGCCATGAGCTGTGGTGTAGGTCGTAGACACAGCTTGGATCCTGCGTTGCTGTGGCTGTGGTGTAGGCCGGCAGCTGTAGCTCTGATTAGACCCCCTAGCCTGGGGACCCTCATGTGCCACTGCTATGGCCCTAAAAAGCAAAAAAAAAAAAAAAAGACAATAGCTGCTATCTCTGTTTTTCATTCCTTCTACTCAGATTTCTTTCCTTTTGCTGCCCTTTTCCAGACAGGTTGGGGGAACCAGGACCCATCTCTTGTTTCTCTTCATTCTCCTACATGGTCTTGAAGCAAAGAAAGTGGGGTCTGAGCCAGGTAAGCCCTGCCTTTCCCAGCTCGTGCTGAAAGCTTGCTCACATGCTGGGACAACCCAGCTACACAGGCCCCTCCAAGACCGCAGGAGGGGATGGAGCAAGGTCGAGTGGTTTAACACTATCTCCTTTTGTTTCCAAAATTTATTGTTTATGTAGAGCCTTTTTGCTATAACTGCACAGTGATAACAGCACGATAATAACCTTGAAAGGCAGGGAATGCAGGTTTCTTGTGCCCCCACCCCACCCGCAGTTGTGTGTGTGGACACCTGGGTACTGCCTGACATGGTGTCCTGGACAGATGCGTGACCACAGCTTCTAAGAACATCAAACCACGTGGAAACAATTCCACTCATCTTCCCAAGGATGCCTGGGTGCGACAAACGTGACACGAAACGGTACCATACACAACTTCCATGTATCACTTAAATTCACCAGGTGGAAAAACAGTGAGATGAGAAAGTAAACATTTTAAGAAACAAGCAGATTTCCTGAAGCTCAAGAGACTGCAACTTAGCAGCCCACAGGCATCCTGCAGTGGTTCTGGCCTCACTCACCTGTCTCAGGTCCAGAGTGATCGTGACCCAGTGGTATTCTCTTCCGTTCTGAATACTGGGACTTTGCCACCAGTTATTGGTGCCATCGATTGCATTTGATATTGGATGGCGCTCTGTTGAAAGAAAACAAAAACGCAATCCTCTTAGCTTCTGCTTTAAGTTGTTTTTTTTTTTTTTAAACTTCTAAACTGTAATGAAATGAATAGCAGTGAGGAGAACACAGGGTTATGGCTTCCTAACAATTTTCCAGGAATCGTTTCAGAGGGTGTACATTCCCACAGTGGCTTCCGAAAAGTGGGGGGTGGGGGGAGCACTTGCCTTTGAGGTTGGGGCTGTGGCCGTCGCAGACCCGGCACTGGGCGTTGCGCGTGGCCCGCCCAGGTACGTGCTCCACCAGCTTGCAGAAGGTCTCTGGCCCCTTCTCCCCGCAGGTGGCATTGGTGCTGATGTGAGCATTGCTGGCAAGGTTGAGAATGGCAGGGAACAGCCCTGAAAGTCAGAAGTCACCAGATCAGCTCAGCCACTTGAAACTTAAAGGTCAGATTTCTTCTTCTTATTTCCCAGATGAATCAGAAAGAGATAGCTTAGGGTTACCAAAGGGGAAATGGAGGAATAAATCAAGAGTTTGGGAGTAACGGATACACACTACTATATATAAAAGAGATAAACAACAAGGACCCACTATATAGAACTCTACTCAATATCTTATAATAACCTATAATGGAAAAGAATCTGAAAAAGAATATACATATAGGTATGTATGTGTGTGTGTATATATGTGTGTGTGTATGTATATATAAGTGAATCACTTTGCTATACACCTGAAATACTGTAAATCAACTATACTTCAATGAAAAAAAAAGAGAGACGGTAAGTCCACATGCTGAGTAGAGGGAGCCTACAGAAAAGCAGTCTATGTGAGTTTCATTTCACATGAATTCTAGGACCAGCAAAACTCATCTACAGGAAGAACCGTGAACAGCAGCTGCATGGGGTGGGGACTGACTGTGAAGGAACATGAAGGGCCTTTCAGGGGTTGGGCACTGTTCTAGGTCTTGATAAAGCTTTGGATTCACAGGCACATGCAGGTGTGGAAAATCACAGAATGCATAAAGTTTGGGTAGATGTGTGTGTTCCACTCCATGTAGATCTGACCTCAGAAAATTATAAAAGGGTCATAAAATATTGATGTAAATGCTGAACAGTTTAGGAGCCAAGTGTACTTAGGTCTTTAACTCCCTTGGAAATGCATCAAACAAGAAGCTGGATTGACAGGTAGAGACGGGCATGCGGAAAGACAGGTGAGGAAGAGAGCAGAGTACATGTTCATTGCAGAATCTAGTGAGGGGCCTAGATGTTCACTGTACAATTCTTCCCACGTTCCTGATGGAAATTTTCCATAATAGAATTTTTGAGGAAATACATTTTAAGACAAAGTTTAGAGGATCCTAAGTACATATGTGCCAATGAAATTCACACACCTTTCAAGGAGCGTATCCTTCCTGTGCCTACCTGTTCCAGGTGCCTCTGCTAGTACCCACCAGGTCTTTCCTGCTTATCTAGAATTTTTTTCTTTCTCTTTGCTTTCCTTATTGTCTGTTTTCCTTGGTGAATAAAACTTCAGAACACAAAGATCCCATTTTCCAAATTCTCTTCAACCCAGTATTAATCTTTGCCTTTCTATAGTCTCTTTGTCTCCAGCGATTTTTATCTTTAAGCAGCTGGTCCAAACTCTTCAGAAAGCAATTTTTGGATGAGAGGGAGAACAATAACTCTCGTAGGTTCTTTAGAGGTTTGACTTTATCTTGGTAAAAGAGGATAATAGCAGTGAAAAGTCTATAAAATTCTAGAAAGGATGATGCACACAATGCAGAAGGGTTTTCTGCATGAATGGATGTTGTGAACTGAGTGTTGGGAGGAAGGGTCCCAGCTAAGCAGGGTTCCTCTAATTTACCAGAACTCGATTCAAAGATCACAGAAGATCAACTTTTCTTTAAAATAAACATAGAGTCAATATTATGTCTGAAATACATCTTTTCCAGTGAAATTAAAAAAGCACAATGTAATTTTAGTAGCCTAGAAGGAATTCATGTCTTTAATTTTTATTTTTTAGGTACTGCTTAATAGTTTCAAGGGCTGTTTCTATTATAAATATTTGAATAATTAAATTATAAAATAAAAAAAATTTTGGCTGTGCCCACAGCATGCAGAAGTTCCAGGGCCCAGGATCAAACCCATACCACAGCAGCAATCAAGCCACAGCAATGACAATTTGGGATCCTTAACCCACTACACCATTGGAGAACTCCCCAAAGTGATTATTTTTAGAATAGTTGTTATATTAAAAAAAAACTCAACAGGCATCTATTAAAAATATGACTTACTTTGTAGTCTTCCAAAGACTTTCCACATTTAATAGTAGCTACCTATTAATATTCTATCCTATTAGTATTCTATCCTAATGACACTATTCAAACCAATAGACCCTTAGGCTCTCAATAGAAAACAGTTATCGCATATTGTATTCTAGACTATTACTCTTAATTTTGAAACACAGACTCACATCATATTCTAGGTTTAGTATATATATATTTTTTCATTTTTAACTTAAAGTTGGTCATTTTTATCATATCTGTGTAAAGAGATTTCTTTTTTAATTAAATAGACTTTATGGAAAAACAGATGCATGTCTATGGTCAATTGTGCAGTTCCCCAAATCATTATCTTTATCCACCAGTAGATAGATACTTACCTGTTATGCAACAGTCTAGTTCATGAAGTGACATGTAATTCTTGGGAGTGGTACTTACATGGGAGAGTGAGCTGATACTTACTCTCTGTGGCACTGAGGTAAATATTAATTTTCTCCATCTTTATGATCATAATAGTCTAGTAATCCGGTTCGAATGTATCTTATGAGCTAATGATTTAAAATACGATATGGCTGTAAACCGGGGTGTTACATCCAAATAGTTGACCCTGTGTTTTTCTGGCTCGGCTCACGTATATGCATTTAGATTTATAGTACAATCAACTTTATCCATTTCCCTTCCCACAGACTGATTAGCCAAGCGAGGAGAAGGAAAAAGGTCACAGGAACTAATTTAACAATGCATTTCTCTATCAGCAAATACCTTACTGGTTAACTTTCAAAATGTTCCCACTTTCTCTTTTTTTCTCCCCCTTCGGCTGCTGGACATCAAGAGAAATGCCCACTTCCTGCCCAGAGCTCCCCCCATCCTGACCTGCAAGGGCCTTGTGGGGGGGGTAGGGTGGAGGGGGCAGGGATGGAGGGGGCGGAGGTCAGGAGCCTAGGCTCTGAGTCACTGAGAAAAAGAAGCCTAAACCTTGTGAGCATCCATATAGCATAATTTTGATGAATAATGTCCCAATTGTAGCAATCCATATCACATAGTTCTTTCACTAGACAGATTTTAAAGAACTTCCCCACTTCCTCGCCTTGCTGGTATTCTCAAGAGACTTTCAATTAAAAAAAAAAAAAAAAAAAGACAAATTCCGTCATTAGCATGGCTACGTAGAAACACCTCGAGCTAATTAATGTCAAATATATATACCCATTGCCTTTCACGAAGTCTTTCCTCTCACATAAGCTCATGTGCAAAGGAAAAACCCATTTCCTAACACTGATCCCTTACCTATTACATCTGCTCTCACGTCACAGTTACAGAGTCATTATTATTCTCGGTTGCCTAGCACCACATCTGCTAAAAGATGAAAGAAAGCTGGAAAGAGGTACCCGAGGAAGCAGGTCTGAAAAAGAATTTTCAAAAATTCCTCGGGGTGCGGAATCATTTCAAAGGCCACTGCACTATTTCCGACAAAGGGCAACGAACGGGAGCTTCAGGCAGGAGAAGAAATAGGGAATCAGAGGATGCGAAAGGGTGGTGGGATCACACACCTGCCAGGAACAAAAGTTTGATCTCACGCATAAAAAGCAAAGGTGGAACGAGGAACAAGGACAACAGGCCTAGGTGACACGGTTTCCCATCATTGAGCCATGCCCTTCGTATACGAGATAATGAGACAATGGTAGGTTTTTGTTGAGAGACTATATATATATATATATATATATATATATATATATATATAATTTTTTTTTTTTTGTCTTTTTAGGGACGAACTCACAGCATATGGAAGTTCCCAGGCTAGGGGTCAAATCGGAGCTGTAGCTGCTGGCCTACACCACAGCCTGGTCTGCGACCCACACCACAGCTCACAGCAACCCCGGATCCTTAACCCACTGATCGAGGCCAGGGCTCAAACCCAAGTCCTCATGGATGCTAGTCAGATTCATTTCCACTGAGCCACGACAGTAACTCCGAAAGACATTATTGACTTTAGCTGGTGTTGCTGTGATATGAACCTCTTTCCCCATTCAGGACACACAATGGAATCATTTTTCCATCCCTGTATTTAACCAATAGCTAAAGACTTCATTGCTCTGAACTCATTTGAGCATGAAATAAATTCCTTCTCACTCACCAATAGTTTCTTTTTTTTTTTTAAATCCCCTTTCTTCACAGTCTCGGTCCACTGGGCCTTCCCAAATGCATTTCAGGACCACTTTCATCTGCTGGAAACTCCCTTATGACTATTAAATGACATTTGCCATGAAGCTGAGGACAAACAAAGCTACTATATGCGAGCAGCACAGTTTGCAGCTGAGAGACTTCCCATAGCAGAATAATTCCTTTTGAGAGATCTCTGGGGTTTTCCCCAGGGGAAAAAAAAAAAAAATTCACTTAAAATATTGTATCTAGTATGCTAACAAGCCCCAAGACCCAAGGCTCACCGCGACAACTTATCAATATTTCTCAAATGATTTGAGCCCAAGGGTTTGTGGCCTGAAGGCATTTTGTATATAAGAGAAGTATGAGTTTTTTTCTAAAGAGTGTTTTTTCTTTTTTGGGGGGGAAAAAAAAAACATGTTGGGGTTCTAGAAAATGTGACATTTGCCTAATCCCTACTCAGAGTCATTGTGATATTCTGAAAAGAAAATGATTTGCAATTCTAAGTTAAAGGATCTGGGAAAATGTGTTCAGATCATTTTTTTTTCCCAACATGAAATAAAAGATTGTGAAAATTTCATATTATTGAATAAAGAAAGGGGCTTCTTGTGTTGGGGGTTTTGTTTGGAAAAATTGTCAAAGCGACTTATTCAATCTATGGAGAAAACTGGAAAAACTGGAAATTAAGTTTCTGAGTTGAGAAATGTGTGATTTTTTTTTTTAAAGATTCAAATCCAATTTGTTCTTCAGATATCCAGCTCTCATTCCTGTACCGTCACCCATTTAGCCACATAAACATCTATATATTGATAAGAGAAGGTTGGCATTAGATATAAACTGCCCTGAAGGACAAACATCATGTGCTATCACTTATATGTGGAATCTAAAAAAAGAATACAGGAGTTCCCATTGTGGCACAGCAGAAACAAATCCGACTGGGAACCATGAGATATCGGGTCTGATCCCTGGCCTCACTCAGTGGGTTAAGGATCTGGCATTGCTGTGAGCCATGGTGTAGGCCGGCAGCTACATCTCTGACTGGACCCCTAGCCTGGGAACCTCCATATGCTGTGGTTGTGGCCCTAAAAAGCAAATAATAATAATAATAATAATAATAAAATAAATAAATAAAATAAATGAAGGATACAAATGAAAGTATTTGTGGAACAGAAACAGACTCACAGACTTTGAAAAAGTTATGATTACCAAAGGGGACAGGTAGGGGGTGGGGAGGACTGGGGATTTGGGATTGGCATGTGCACACTGGGTACATTGAATGATTGGCCAACAGGGTCCTGTGTATAGCACAAGGAACTCTACCCAATATTCTGTGATAAGCTATGTGGGAAAAGAATCTGAAAAAAAAAAAAAAAGGACGTGTGTACATGTATAACTAAATCACTTTGTTGCACAGCAGAAATTATCACAACCTTGTAAATCAACTGTGCTTCAATAAAACTTTTTTAAAAATGAAAAAAAAAAGAAGTAAGCTATTCTGTTTGCCAGCACACTCTTTGAAACACAATAGCTGCCTAATTGAACAATAAAAACAGTGCCAAAAACAGTTACAAATGTTTGTGAAGTCTTATTCAGTGAAATATTATTCGGCATTATTCAGTGAAAAATCCTGGAAGCATTTAATACTATTCCAGGACAATACTATCCAAGGATTGCAATCAGAGAATATCTCATTAAAAACATTAGTTCATGTCATGTGCTAATGACATGAATTTTAGAAGGATGTGTGAATTCATATTTAGTAACCTATGCATATGAATCAGAAAAAGCAAGTGAAACTGTTTAAGTCTAATAAATTTATAATGAGAATTTCTTAGGTACAAGGTACTAGACCTGGCACCTCCCTAGAACAGCAAAATAAATAAGTTGGGCAGTTTTTGACCCTGAGACCCTCACAATCTGGAGGGAGAGACACATCTGCTCACAGATTCTGATAAGTAAAATACTAAAAATCCAGCAATACTGTGAATAGATCAGAGGAGAGAATCTGGAAGAGGTTATTCAGTTAGGCAAAACCCAGATACCCGAGGGCATTGTGCTGGAGGAGAGCAGGTCTGAAACCCCTGAAGAGCTCCCCTCTCTGCACCTTTTACATATGCACTCATGCCCAACTCATCCTTCAAGCTGAGCCCAGATCTTTCCTCTTTCTTCCAAAGAGGAGTAGAAGAGAGACAAATGATGTTTCGTACAAACTTGATCATAAGCCAAGCCTCAGAAGTTAGCCTTGCTTCCCACCCCCGGCCTTTATATGTTGTATCTGGCCCTTTAGCCACATAATCACATTTAATGATCATAAAAATTCCTTGACTCTTGCCTACTCCCCAGAGTGAAAAGCAAGACAACCAGCCCCAAATGGACTTGCCTATGCCAAGCCCCTCATCAGCAAACCAAGTCTTATTGTTATAATTTTTTTTTTTTTGTCTTTTTGCCTTTTCTAGGGCTGCTCCCGTGGCAAATGGAGGTTTCCAGGCTAGGGGTCTAATTGGAGCTGTAGCCATCGGCCTATGCCACAGCAATGCGGGATCCGAGCCACGTCTGCAACCTACACCACGGCTCACGGCAATGCCGGATCCTTAACCCACTAAGCAAGGCCAGGGATCAAACCCGCAACCTAGAGGTTCCTAGTCGTATTCATTAACCACTGAGCCACGACGGGAACTCTGCAAACCAAGTCTTAACTACAGTTTTTGTCGGCTCTCAGAAAAGAAATTTTAAATTTAGCATCTCCTGATCAGCATCAATTGGGTAATCTGTCAGATAGGCCCCTCCCATCCCCAACAAGGAAAGCGACCTTGCAATAATCAATCTGTCCTTTGTCCCAGCATTGTTCCTTGTTCCCGTTCCCTCGTACTTGTAAGTCTTCCTTTTGTGCAGCTCTTCAGCGCTCCTTTCTATCTGCCTGATGGGATGCTGCCCTATGCATGAATCACTGAATAAAGCTACTAAAATCTTGAAAATTTCCTCAGTCGAATTTTGTGTTGTAACACCAGCAAGGGCATGCATCTACATCTCGTGAAATTCTTTCAAAACAGTAAGTCCTGTTTCATGTGGCCTTATTAGTATATAACCTGGAGGAATCTGGCTTAAAATGGAACCATCCATTCTAGCCACATGCTTTGCATCAACTCTAATAGCATCACTAGTGTCTGTTTAAGAGAGGCTTCGGGTAAGAAGTAAGAGCACAAGATTCTGAGACAGGAGTTCCCGTCGTGGTTCAGTGGAAACCAAATCTGACCAGTATCCATGAGGATGCAGGTTTGATCCCTGGCCTCGATCAGTGGGTTAAGGATCCAGCATTGCCATGAACTGTGGTGTAGGTCACAGACATGGCTCAGATCCCGCATTGCTGTGGTGTATGCCAGAAGCTACAGCTCTGATTCATCCCCTAGCCTGCGAACCTCCACATGCCACAGGTTCGACCCTAAAAAGACAAAAAAAGAAAAGAAGAAAGAAAGAAAGAAAAAGATTCTGAGATAGAAAGCCCTCAGTTTGAATTCCGGGTCTACCAGTTGTCCACTAAGGGCTTCACCTTTGTCTGTGTAATGAGAAACATAATGCCTGAAATTTTTGAGCATTAAATGAGATGATGTGGCTAAAGGGCCAAATACAATGTATAAAGAGCTCAACAAATAATTGCTAGCATTATTTTCATATTAACAGTGGATATCACTAATAAAAATTTTCTCCAACAGAGCTAGACTTTCATGGTTATATTGTCATATATTTAAATCTCTGTGTCCCTGATTAAATTTTAGATGAAGTGGTTGGTTTACATTTAAGAGCCACCAAGGATGACAAGGATCTACCTCTAAAGAGAAGAGCCACACGGCCCAGCGGGCTGTGGATCCTGAAAGAGGTGGGAGGAGTCAGGGAGCCCGAGCTCACCTCCAGCTCCTCCAAGGGAGGGGCTCCCTGCACGGGAGGCTGGACCAGACAGCTCCCCCAACTCAGCCCTCCCTTCCCTCCCAGCCTCTCCCTCCCTCCCTTCTTCTCTTTTTCTCTCTTACTATTCTTTCTGCCACACTGTGTAGTTGGATCCTTGTGAGTTAAATGCATTTTTGCAAACCACCATCTTCCCCTGTCATTGTTCTGCAAGCTGACGGGAAGCCATCTCTGAGGAGGTGATGTTTGAGCAGCTGCCTCAAAAATGAGAAGGGACCAGCCATGCAGGAGTAGCATTATAGTGTAATATATTTGGTTTTCTTCATAACCTATTTCTAATGCATTTAAAAACATGCTGAGAATAGGTCTGTGAGCTTTGTTGAAGGGGTCCACTGGCACCAAAAGATCAAGAACCCAGGCCAGGAAGGAGTTTGGGCAAAGTGCTAGGAGCCAGAGCTCAGGATATCAGTGACTCTGTCCCCACCTCCTCTGCCAGGTACCTCACCCCTCCCTGGACAAAGGCAGCCGGGAGGTCCCCAGCTGTTTGATCTGGGTGGACTATGACGTGAATGAGAGGGGCTCAGACAATGACAGGAGTGAATGTCCTGCTCAGGCGAAGTCCTAAGTGACCTGAGCGGTGGCCTGGAGCAGCGGCTGTCTCCAGCCAAGGGGCCTTCAGTGGAAGATGAGTCCTCAATGTCATCCAGGTGGCAGGATCAGAAGACAGGATGCCTTGAGAAAACCAGTGAAAACACCCCCTCTTTCCCACGGGACACAATCACCCTCCTGAGATGCAAGTTATCATCTCATTCCCCACATTTGGC
Organism: Sus scrofa; assembly: GCF_054392235.1. Lineage (NCBI taxonomy): Eukaryota > Metazoa > Chordata > Mammalia > Artiodactyla > Suidae > Sus > Sus scrofa. The sequence goes on along the minus strand of NC_139388.1, from coordinate 104,830,151 downwards.
ACCTGAGTATGTTTTTAGGGACACATTCTCTGTGAATACTTAGGACCATACTTGAAAGCAGAGGGGGAAAAACAGAGGAAAGCTTAAACTGAAATTATTTACAGTAATCACATCCCAACCCCTAAGATATGTTCAGGTGGCTCTTCACAAGCTGGGGCAAAATTCATCTTAACTCAATTTTTTTTTCTTTCCCAGAAAACAATACCTATCTGGAGAGTTCCTGGTCATGGCTCAGAGGAAACAAATCCGACTAGCATCCATGAGGACACAGGTTCAATCCCTGGCCCGGCTCAGTGGGTTAAGGATCCGGCATTGCCATGAGCTGTGATGTAGGTCTCAGATGTGGCTCAGATCCTCCGTTGCTGTGGCTGTGGTGTAGGCTGATAGCTACAGCTCCAATTCAGCCCCTAGCCTGGGAACTTCTATATGCCACGAGTGCAGCCTTAAAAAAGACACACCAAAAAAAAAAAAAAACCACAAAACACAAATATAGTCTGTTATGAAATCAGTGTATTCGAAAAATAAGCATAAATAAAACTGTTTTCTCACTTTTACGTCTGAGTGATTAGCAATTGACAGTGGCTCCTTATAGTAAATGGTTCTTTATTCTTCTGACTCTTCCCCCAAAAGAAACCCACGACTAACATTTTGCCAACCAGGACCACACCATTTAAAGACATTCTACTGCATGTTATTTACTATAAATTAAAATCATTTCAATTGGTACTAAATGATCTTATTTGTGCATCAAATAACAGTATTCTCAGAATGTTTAAACAATAAAACACAGAAACTCAAGTTGAAATATACGAATGTTTTGCCGGTTTGATGTTAACCCGGACTTCTGTTTCCAGTGAGAATGAGGCAAAATTTACCAGTTCGTTATTTTATGTCACGAATCTACCATTTGGGACTCCTTGCAAATAAAGGTGATGTGAGTCCCCCCACCCCCACCCCACCCCCGCCCCGGTCTGGAGTCTGAGACACACAGGCTAACACCCCGGCCTTCTCCCCAAAAGCAAATTCTTGGCTTGCTATTAAAAGAAAAACTTTAAAATATACTAGAGATTTTAAGGTCCTTTCCAGCACAGTGGGAAACAAAGGTTGGCTAGAGAGAGAAAGATCCCACAGGACATTAAGATAGAAGTCAAATCTCAGCTCCTGCGGGTTTGGCATTTAACACTCTTGATTTTTTCCTCACGTGGGATGATCAGGAGAAATTTAATTCTGGCAAACCCAGAGGGGGTGGTGGGTGAAAGGCCTTGGAAGGGTTTTGCCTGAGTCCCATTTCCATGGCAATGGGCTCTAGGTGTCCTTGACAAAGACAGAGCTTTCCACTGTAGGATAAACAAGCCATGAAGAGCTAAGCCCGAAATTGTCTGCAGAAAATAAAACTTTATCAGGACTGCCTCCCCCTCCCACAAAAGCCCCTTAATGCTTAGCTCTGACAACACTATGGGTTTTGATCCCACATCCAAATTTAGTTGCAGAGATCCTGGCTGCAATTCATCTGCCATCAAGAGGTTTTCTCTTTTGTTGCCACAAAATTGAAATGAAAAGGCAACAGTTAAAAAGGTTCTACAAGGGATGGAAATCGCTACTGCACAGAGGCAAAGCACCATAGCCACTCAATATTGACAATTATTTTAAAATTTCCTGGCAACCCCATTGCCCTAAAAAGGCATGGCACCTGCTCCCTCCTTCCAAATTCTTCCAGGAGTGACTCCACTTAAAGGGAAATCAAAAAGCAAGTGTGGGGATTTCCTGTTTTGGCTCAGTGGGTTGGGAACCCAACTAGTATCCATAAGAATGCAGGTTCGATCCCTGGCCTCGCTCAGTGGGTCAGGGATCTGGTGTTGCTGTGAGCTGTGGTGTAGATCACAGATGCAGCTCGGATCTGGCATTGCTGTGGCTGTGGCCTCTATAGCTCTGATTCAACCCCTAGCCTGGGAATTTCTATAAGCTGTGGGTTCGGCCCTAAAAAGACAAAAAAAAAAAAAAAGGCAAGAAAAAAGCAAGTGCAACTTCTGAGTGGAATATTGGCAGCCCTGTTGAATGAAAATGCCAAATTATTGTATTTTGCTTCTATCATTTATCATGTCTTCGATCTTTCTATTATTTGTTTAAATACCTAAAAACATCAGTTAATTCAACATTTGCTAACCAAAGCCAAAACTTCCAAAAACCATCAACTTTTCTGCAAACTCTTCAAGATTTTAGTTATTTCTTCTCCCTTCTTCTGCCACTTCTGCGCTCAGTGACACAGATTTTACTTCAGAGCTTCGGCATCCCATAAAAGAATGTGTCCAGGGCCACCCCATGGGTGTGTGATGGGTGCCGTCAGCCTTGGTTTAAGGCTTGATTGACACTGTCTTGCAACTTTTCATCCTTTAAACAAGGGGCTCCACACTGGCATTTTGCACTAGCTCTTAAAATTCTTGGACTGGTTCTGGACGTGCCCCGTGAAAGCTTTGATTGAGGGCTGTCCTCAGAAGCATCTGTTATCTCTGATCAACTCACTTGGCATCTGAGACGCCCAGTGAGTCACCACCTCCAACACCAGAACAATGACCCCCAAGGTGGCTTCATCCAACAGACTTCAGCTTACAAACAGGGAAAGCATTTGTGTTATCTTCCAGTTCAGGGACCAACAACAGACCAATACATCTGAGAAAGAGAACAAACACCCTAATCAAAAGTGCTCAGAGCCACGTTATCTGGGTATCATTGTCACTGGGGTTGATAACACTGTACTCTCTGAGTTTTAGTACCATTTTTTTTTTTTCTTCTGAGATTGGGCTGCTTCTTTATATAGCCCTGTATACTTAAGGTGATATGTTTTCTATTTTTTTCTAAAGCTGTTACTAAATCCAGGATGTATATAAGAAATGTGGTCCCTGCCTCGCACTCGCTCTTCATTCAACTTCTGGGATTCTGCTCCTTTAAAACTTTAAAAATGTCCTTGACATAGTTCCCACTGTGGTGCAGCAGAAACAAATCCCACTAGTAACCATGAGGTTGCGGTTTCCCTCCCTGGTCTCGCTCAGTGGGTAAGGAGCCAGCAATGCCATGGGCTGTGGCGTAGGTCACACATGCAGTCTGCATTGCTATGGCTGTGGTGCAGGCTGGCAGCTGTGGCTCTGATTTGTCCCCCTCGCCTGGGAACCTCCGTATGTCACAGGTGCGGCCCTAAAAAGCAATAAAAAAATAAATATTTTTAAAAATAAAAATGTCCTTGTCAAGGTCAGCATCTGCCTCCGTCTTTGCCAAACCAGTACACCTTCAGTTCATTTGACCCCACAGTAGCTTTAAAAAAAAAAAAAAAATGTGGAGTTCCCATCATGGCGCAGTGGGAACGAATCTGACTAGGAACCATGGGGTTTCGGGTTCGATCCCTGGCCTTGCTCGGTGGGTTAAGGATCCAGCGTTGCCGTGAGCTCCACTTGGATCTGGCGTTGCTGTGGCTGTGGCTGGCAGCTGCAGCTCAGATTTGACCCCTAGCCTGGGAACCTCCATGTGCTGCAGGTGTGGCCCTAAAAAGACAAAAGACAAAAAATAAATAATAATAAAAATAAATAAAAAATGTTATTGGAGTCTAGTTGCCTGACAATGTTGTGTTAGTTTCAGGTGTACAGCAAAGTGAATCAGTTATACATATACATCTACTCATTTCTTTTCAGACTCTTTTCCCATCTGGGTCACTATAGAGTATTGAGTAGATTTCCCTGTGCTATACAGGAGGTCCTTGTTGATTATCTATTTGATATATAGTAAAGTGCCTATGTTAATCCCAACCTCTCAATCTATCCCACAGTAGTTTTTGTAGACAATGACCTTTCTCTCTTGCTTAAACCTCTCTCTTTCAGCCCCTGTCATAACACAGATGCCTCATTCTTCTCTCTGTCACAACACCCTGCTGTCCGCCTCTGCCAGTTATCCCAGACTTTCCAGATAAACCAATTTCCCGAGGAAAGCAGAAGAGGCTCATTCCCCACACAGGTATGTTCTCAGGGGGAAAGTCAGAAGGTGTGTACTTTTCCCCAAAAGCTACTTCCAAACACAAGAGGCTCGACATAAAGCATATTGGGTTGAGGGCAGATTCTTGGGTTTTCCATGTGCTCAGCACTTCCTTGTTAATTAATAATATTATATAATAATTATATTATTATATAAAATTATAGATTATATATTCTATTGTATTATAGTATATACAAGTATATATTATTATATCATAATAATATTATTAACCCCCACATCGATAATGATAAAACAGGAGATCCCAAGTGTGGGAAGTGAACATGCTAGGTTGTGGAGTTAGTGGAATCTCAGCAGTGGTGAAAATAAAACCAGCACAAGCTTCACAGGGATAGATCAGGACCTCCCGTATGTCCCCCAATCCACCTGCAAGCCCAGCATAAATAATCTGGGTGGACTTGGAAAAGGTGCTCCAGTTCCTGGTGATGGGTACACACAGCATGGACACAGAGGAAAGTTAACATGACCTATGGCTGAATGAATAAAAGATGACTGGTAGCAGCCACATATTTGATCATTACAATTTAACTAGGCAGGAGATATTCGAAAGTCATTCTATAGTCAACGGGGCAAGTGGATGGGGATTTGAACAGAGCTTCTCAAACTTGCATCAAACCCCCTGGAGATCTCATTGCAAAAATGCAGATCCTGATTCTGCAGGGCTGCGCTGGGCTCCTGCATGGTTAAGACCTCCCCAGGGCTGCTGCTTTGAGGTCAACAGATGAAAGGACCTCTTGGGTTTCCACCAGCTTTAACACTCTGGGAGGGCCAAGGCAGCCGAGCCCTGGCACAAAGTTCATCAGACCGATCAGTAAGATCCTGCTTCCTCCAGTTTCCTGTCACTATTTAACCCAGACCCCAGGCTCCCCGTCCTGCATTCACGTCTTGGAGACCTTTGGTAACTGTTTAGAGGGAATATGGGGCTTCAGTTAAAACAGAGGTTTTGGAGCAGAGCGTGGAAACGCATGCCCAGTGATGTCCACGAAGGTGTAAATTCAGTAGATGAAAGTCCGCAGCCCTCATCCTAGAAAGGCTTAGACCTCTGGACCAGCCAAACTCTTAACAGAAGATCCAGGATAAATGCACATCAAAGAAGGGCCGGGTCTGTTCTTCATACGTATACTCAGCCTTCTTTATGAAAAAAGAATTTAAAATACTTAGGAAAAAAATTAACAAAAGAAATTCAAGACCCATATGCTGAAAACTATGGAACTTTTCCAAGAGAAATTAAATAATATCTAAGTGAATGAAGACATATTTCTTATTCATAGACAGGAAGATTCAATATGATTAGACAGCACTTCTCCCCACAGTGATCTACAGAGTCAATCTAATTCCTATCAAAATCCCAGCTGGCTCTTTTGTACAAATTGACAAGCTGATACAAATGGAAATACAAAGGACCTAGAACTGTCAAAACAATTTAGAGAAAACGAACAGTGCGGAATGGCTCACACCACCTAATTCCAAATTTATCACAAAGCCAAAGGAATCCAGACAGTGTGATGTTGGCATAGGGCCAGACGTGGATCCATGGAACCAAGGAGAATCCAGTAACAGAGACTGAAAATCTAGCTGGTTCCTTCAAATATTATTTTGGAATTATTCGAATAAGGAATTCAAAATCATTTCATTTACAGAAAACTGTCTTATGCACATGTTTTCAGGAACATTTGGCCACAGAAAATGAGGCACTTCTTAACTTAGTCAATTATAAGAATTAAAACTGGGGAATTTCCGTAGTGGTGCAGTGGAAATGAATCTGACTAGGAACCACAAGGTTGCGGGTTCGATCCCTGGCCTCACTCAGTGGGTTGAGGATCTGGTGTTTCAATGAGCTGTGGTGTAGGCTGAAGACACAGCTCGGATCTGGAGTTGTTGTGGCTCTGGCATAGGCCAGCAGCTGTAGCTCTGATTCGACCCCTAGCCTGGGAAACTCCACATTCTGTGGGTGTGGCCCTAAAAAGACAAAAAAATAAAAATAAATAAAAAATAAATAAACTGTTGGAATTCCTGTCATGGCACAGCGGAAACGAATCCGACTAATAACCATGAGGTTGTGGGTTTAATCCCTGGCATCACTCAGTGGGTTAAAGATCTGGTGTTGCAGTGACCTGTGGCGTAGGCCAGCAGCTACAGCTCTGATTAGACCCCTAGTCTGGGAACCTCCATGTGACAAGGGTGCGGCCCTAAAAAGACAAAAATTAATTAATTAATTAATTAATTAATTAAATAAACTGTTTAAAAAAAAAAGAATTAAAACTAGGAGTTCCCGCTGTGGTGTGGTGGGTTAAGAATCTGACTGCAGCAGTTCGGGTTCAATTTCCCACCTGGTGCAGTTAATTAAAGGATCATAGCATAGGTCTCAGCTGTGGTTCAGATTCAATCCCTGGCCCAGGAACTTCCATATGCCAAGGGTGTGGTCATAAAAAGAAGAAGAATTAAAATTAAACCAACAAAGTTGGAAACTACTAAAATCATGTTAGATGTTATATTTCTGCAGAGAACAGGCCATTCTTTCATTCAGTCATAAGTGATTTTTATCAAACAAAAATCCATCTGTGACATAAATTCTGTCTTTGTTCTGTTCCTGAGAAGGCCAGGCTGGCTTAGCCCAAAATGCCTGTGAGAGGACTGCTCTTCCCCCACTTAGACAAAGGCTGGCAGGTAGAGTTCCTTTCAATAAAAACTCTATTTAGGGAAAAATATAACTCCAAGAGCTGGTCAACATATGCCAATAAGACCGAAGTCAAGGAACGATAGAATTTCAAAGTCACAGTCTTCAAATTACTAAATGGAGACCAAATGCCATAGAAATGTAGTGTTTGATTGGAGTTCTTTTTCTGTTTCTAGTGATGCTATTTTATGGTAACAAGTGGAGAGAGGTTGGTGATCGAGGCATTCAGAAACAGAAACCCCTCCCAAATTTAAACTGATGGACACACACAGGGGGACTGATTCCTCAGACATGTGTCACGTCTGCTTGACGACAGCTTTGGGGGCTCAAGGACCACTGGTCACCGGTGTGTGGAACATTCTAGAAACACCACAAATACTTGCTGAATATGTAAGCTAAGGGGTTGCTGGTTTGAGATGCCTTCAAGTCAGTGGCTCCAAATCTAGAAATAAGATCTTGTTCAATATACTCTGGGTTTTAAGCCTTATTCATCATCAGTCAATATTACGTCAATGACAGAAACATAATCCTTTTAAAAAATTTCTGCTGAATTGGTGGATGGAAGAAAAGAACAGATAAATAATCTTTACAAGCCAACAAACCCGTCCTGATTCCTGGACTCTGCAGCTCTTCTCACTCCACATTTGGGCCCCCGTCTGTGAGCACAGAAAGTATCTGGAGTTCACGTTTCTGCTACTAGGTGGTTCCTGGTCATGTGTTTTGGTTTAGAATGTGAACTAAGGCCTTGGTCCCCAAAACGTCTGTCTCCCCCGCTACCACAGCTTGCTTCTGCATTCTTCCCCCAGAACCTGCCCCACCTGAGCAGAAGGTCCAGGTCCAGATTCTGGTTCTGTCAGTCTGGGGTTAGTCACATACAATACCTCTCTAGTACCTGGAGCCCTTTAGCTGGGAGCTGGTCTGCAAGGTCAGTGTAAGTGGGGTGTGTAGTATGTGTGTGTGAGTGTGTGTGTGTGTGTGTGTGTGTGTGTGTGGTGTATGTATGGTGCGTATGGTCTTGTGTGTGTAGTTGTGTGTATGGTGTGTGTGTTGGTGTGTGTATATGGTGTGTGTGTGTGAGTGTGTTGTGTGTGTGGTGACTGTATGGTGTGTGTGTGGTATGTGTGGTTGTGTGTTGGTGTGCATGTGTGGTGTGTATGTGTGTGGTTGTGTGTATAGTGTGTATGTGGTGTGAGTGTGGTGTGTGTGTGTGTGGTTGTGTGTGTTGGAAGTGGGTGTTGGGGATGTATATAGGGAGAATTGCTCTTCCTTTGCTGGTGGAGCTAGAAGGGAAACCAAAAACCAAACACTGAAAAAACACAAAAACAAAAACCTCGTGATGGAGGCCGGGTAGAGTAGGTGCACAGTGGATCGTCAATTAGGGACCAGATCAGGGAAGGTTGGGAGCAGTGGGTGGAAAGGAGCTGGACTTCAGCTTCGCAGGACCTGAGAAGGTGCAGGTTGGCTCAGGAGGGGAGGAGGCGGCTCAGAGAACCCCAGAGAAGGAGGCACATCCATTAAAAGCAGTTGGAAAAGGAGGGCACATCATGCCTGCACATGAAGAATATATCGTTATTTCAACGATCTGGGATGAATTAATTAAAGAATGAAAGACTAATTCTTTTTTTTTTTTTTTGTCTTTTTGCCTTTTCTAGGGCTGCTCCTGCAGCATTTGGAGGTTCCCAGGCTAGGGGTCGAATTGGAGCTGTAGCCACCAGCCTACGCCAGAGCCACAGCAACTCGGGATCAGAGCCACGTCTGCAACCTACACCACAGCTCACGGCAACGCCCGATCCTTAACCCACTGAGCAAGGCCAGGGAACGAACCCACAACCTCATGGTTCCTATTCGGATTCGTCAACCACTGCACCACGCCGGGAACTCCATGAAAGACTAATTCATTCAAGCAACCACTCAAGGCCACATCTTATCCCAAAATATGAGGGGCTCTAATGGTCGTGCTTGCTCAGGAGTATTTTTCAAAGAGAGGTCTTCTTAAGTGACCACATCAGCAAAGCAAGGCAGAAACTCTGCTCATCGCAACAGGGGCTCAGTAATGCAGACTGTCAGTGATCATTTGCAGGGTAATAAAGAGGAACAAAGGCAAACTATCCAGGACATTTTTAAAGGAAGAAACAAAAATGCAAAGGGACAATCTGGATAAGAGGAATGCAGAAAAAGAAAATAGAGAAAAGGAAGAGGAAACCAACGCATCCAAGAGGATGCCATAAACTGGGAGAAACAGGGACAGAAGTCTTTGGAGCAGCAAAGAGTTTGCGTGTTGGGCCTCAGATAACCAGATCATCGCTCTTTGTGTGTAAATCCTGCTCTGACAAAAAGGCTGGAGGACCTGTCAATGTGAGGTGTGCAATGATCAGCATCGCAGTGCGAGGTTTTCTCCTTTCTCAACGTCCTCTTCTAAACTAAAAATGATCTTCTGAATGTAAGCATCTTCTTTATTGTTGCAGACGGTTTCCTGAGGTTCTGGCAGGAAATTACAGGGCAATGGAACAAACTGCAGGAAATACTTCAGGGAATGGGAAAAGATGGCACTTTCCATAAATACGCATGGATCTAAATCCGACGTTCCCACCACCAGCAGCGCTGGAGGTTCTCTGGCACCAGAATTGGAGTCACACGGCCGGCCGGGCCAGCAGATCAGACTTCAAAGATAAGTTCAGGAATGAAGAGATTCAGACATCAAATGGCTGAATCAAAAAAGGAGAAACATGCACGCTCACTCTCGCTGACATCCGGATCCGATGTATTTCCACCGCAGCGCTTCTGGATTAACCTCTGAGGTAAACGCTTACCGAGGCAAAAATGCTCTCCACCAGGCTGATTTGTAATTTCACTGCCTCCATTGATTGTCTGCTGCCCCCAAGCAAGACACACAACCCCTGGGAACAAGTTACCCCAAAGAAGGCGCTCCTGCTCCAGCCTAGAGGAAACAAAGACTCCCCAGTGGACAGGTTCTGTGCTGTGTCAAATGGTCACCCTGGGCACGGAGGGTGACCCTCCGTACACAGGACGTGAAAATGCAATGAACCCAGCTATCATATGGCATTGTATGCTGAAATAGCTTCCTGGCAGGCATGTTCCAACAGAACCCAAGTTCATGAACTTACCTCAATTACTTCTACAAAGGAGGTGTTTTTTTCCCCCTTTCTCCTTAATTTTGAAATGCATTTATTTCCTCAACTGTCTGCGGATACATGTTCGTATTTTAGAAATAAAACAGGTAAGAGTTATTTGCAAGCTATTTGCAAGTTATTTGCATCCACCTAAGGAGACTAGAGTTTATCTGGTTCATCCAATCATGTCTGAGAAATACCACTGGCAACTTCAGCTAAGGTCTCAGAACAAGACTTCTCTCAGGTTGTCTCCACTTAACCTCGTATTCATGACGCAGACTTTATTTTACTCATCAGGAACTGTTTTTTGAAATTAAGTTTTTCTGTGTCTGCCACAGGCATTCCACTAATACTTTTTGGGTAAAATAAATAACACATTATCTTTAGCTGCTAATACAACTATTCTCAAACTTAACCTCTCACATCATAAATTGCCTAAATATATTTTTTGAAATTATTTACAGCTTTGGGAATAGCTTATTAACTCTACAGTAAGTAAGACTTTCAGAAGGAGGACCGTGTTAGGAAATCCTTGATCTAGTTTTCAAATTGCAAAAGATCTAGCACACACGGCTCTAAGGCCTTTCTGTCAAAAGCCATGTTGAAAGGGACAAATGGGAAGGTGAAAAGTTGACAAATATATATACTTATTAAATGATGCCCTTAAAACTGGCAGCCGGGACAATGAAGAAGTGGGGCGGGAAAGAGAGTTTCCTGTTTTGTCAGGAAATAACTGGCACTTCCTTTCTACCATCAGGAAGCAGTACGGAGGAAGTTCGTTTTCTGAGTAGCTTGCTTTTAGGAGTTACATGAAGAAAAACATGGAAGGAAGGATACTCTAGAAATTAAAAATACAAGTGGCCTCCAAAGCAGGTGACTTAACCTTTTTCTATAGATCCTTTGGTATCTTTTGAACTTTGTACCATGGAGATGGACTACCTCTTCAAAAAAAAAAAAAAAAGATATATATATATATATATAGTCTTTTTGTCTTTTTAGGGCCGCACCTGCGCATATGGAAGTTCCCAGGCTAGGGGTCGAATTGGAGCTGTAGCCGCCAGCCTACACCAGAGCCACAGCAACACCAGATCCAAGCCACATCTGCCACCTACACCACAGCTCACAGCAACGCCAGATCCTTAACTCACTGAGCGAGGCCAGGAATTGAACCTGCAACTTCGTGCTTCCTAGTCGGATTCGTTTCCGCTGCACTACAACAGGAACTTCCAAAAATATTTTTTAAAGTTACATGATTCAACGTGGCTCAGTCAAGATAAGTGGCTGTTAACCACCAGGAACATTGAAAAGCCATGGACACCAGATGGAAATAAAATAGCCCTTGCTCCCAGAAAACCCAGGCCAGTGAATGAGACAGATCAGCAAGCCACTTGCTCAGGTCGCCAGGATACGGACAATGATGGCTCTAAATGGAGAGTCCCAGGTGTCCACGAAAGGGGACCCAATAGATACTTCAGCATTGACCAGACGGGAAGGTTTCTGAGGGTTTTGGACCCCATGTGAGACTTGTCCAGCTTGGAACAGCCCATGTGCCCAGCCACACTGGTCAGCAAAGAATAGGAGCACGTATGTCCCCAGCTAAGAGCCCTGAGCTCTGGGCCAGCAGGCCAGCTGGGTCCCAGCCTGTCTTTTAGCACCGACACGATGCCCCAGGGTCATTTTGGGTGTGCCTGTCATGAAGTGAGAACTTCGAGAGGCATTGGTCCAAGCCCATAGGGTGGTGTTTCTAGAAATTTCTTGGTGGTGGTGGTGCTAAGGAGGGAGGGGAGGGGAGGGGAGGAGGGAGGCCCAGTGAGGGAATTGTCACAAGATTTCATGGGAAATACAAACAGTTCCTGAGCCTAGTCAGCAGTGGGGACAAAAAATGGGAGACAGATTGCACAGATTTTCAGGAGGTAAAATCAACACGCCTTAATGCCCCAATGAATGTGGCCACTGAAGGGGTAGGGGTGTCCGGGACCCCACAGGCGCCACCGTCAGATCATCACTGTGGATGACATGCCTATGATGCTGGCATACCTAGTGCTGGACCCAAACTCTCCCGGGTGTTACAGAATCACAGCAATCGTCTCCATTTCACATTCCACAGACCGGAGGACTAACATCCAGAGATGCCGAGCGACTTCACCAAGGTCACGGCTTCTCAAAGCAACGGGGCTGACATCTGAGCCTGAGACTGCTCACTCGATCCAAACCCAGATTCCAAGTTCCAGAGAAGATAGCTGGGACGAGAGCCCCCCAAGAGTTCTGCACAAAACAGTTGTAATGCTGCATGGATAATGCTTATTGAGGGCTGACCCAGGACGAGGCACAGTTCTAAGCACTATCCTGGCCTTCCTTTATTTGGTCATGAGCAGCCTCACCAGGCAGGTACCACTATTTAACTCCCATTTACAGATGGTTAAACAAAAGCACAGAGTGGTTAAGTAACTTGCCTGGTTTGATACAGCTAGTAAAGCCAAAGAAGCATCTAAAGCTTAAAGATACACCTTCTCATTTCCCCATACAAACCGATTGTAGGTGGTCATGAATAGTCATAGAACCTTATGAATGAATTATACTAAAATAGCAGGGTTCTCAAAGACAATGACCTTGAAATAAGAGGTCATATAAACAGTTTATGGCTCATCAAACTGTGTGATTCTCAGAATGGCAACAAGAGGCAAGGTAGAGCATGTGTTTATTTCAGATCCTTACTCCATTTGAATTCTCCATCTTGCTCTGTTAACTACAGACGTAGGTTTTATATTTAATGTCTGGAAAAAGAGAAGCAAAAAAAGGAGTGGGCCAAAGTCTGGGATATGTAGGAGGTGGGCAGTGATGTTTTCATGACACAATCCTTGTTTCCAACTGCTAAAATCAGTAATTTTTTTTTTCTTGTCCCTTACTTGGGGAATTCAGCTACAGAAAAGAAAAATGCACCTGTGAAAGCTATTCAGGCCCACACCTCACTGTGGAGCACATACTCGGTTTTGAATGCTATGTCATTTAAGAGAATGAAGTAAATTTCTTCTAGTCATAGAATAGATTTTTTTTTTCCTCTGTACTTGAAATTGTCTGTTTTCACTTAGGAGAAAAAAAACAAAAAAACAAAACAGTTTAAAACCAAAGGGTTGATGAGCTGACCTGTGGAACAACTATAATTCCATGTAATTGCCAGCTGCATTCTTAATACAACATTATTGTTAGAAAGATACCACCTAGTAATTTATACTCAGGAATAGCTCACTTTACACAGGTCATACTTCAAGGGATCTGAGCCATTGAGTCACACACGGTGAGATGTAATCTAGAGAGACTTGAAATGATGGAGAATTCCTAATAATCTGAGTGCCGTTGGATAATAATGGTTTTCAAAAATATAAGCACCATAGAGCTAATTCACTGATGATGCAGGCCAGGGTTATTTTATTATTATATTATGATCAAAATATACCATTTCACTAATCATTCACACTATCTACATAGGGCCCCAAACTTTATTTTATTTTCATTTTTGGCAGACCCGTGGCATATGGAGCTCCGGAGCCAGGGCTAAGACCCAAAGAAGCAGTCACGACTTAAGCCAGGACTTAAGCCGCAGCTGTGGCAATGCAGGATCCTTAACCCACTGTGCCAGGCGGGGGATGGAACCCGTGTCCCAACACTCCCAATCCCGTTGTGCCACAGCGGAAGCTCCTCACAACTTAATTTTAAAAAGTCAAAGCTCCCTCCAAGAAGCTTGTTAGGAAGGGTGATGGTTGATGGGGTGGGGACTGCAAATTTGGAAGGCAGTGTGAAGGATTCAAAGGCCCTCCCACTGCGGGTGGTTTTCCTCAGCATCTTAAAGCAGGAAAGCCCCATGTGGTCGCACTTTCTCCAAACATCATTCATAACCCGTCCGGCCAAGTGCTGAGCCCAGAGGGGCGCGGAAAACACTCAGGGCATCTCCTCAGTCTAGGACTTTCCATTTCTTAGAACAACAAAGCCCACTCCAGCTGCTCTCCCTCCACCCTGTGGGAAACCAGGCTTTTCACTGTCAGCAACCCCAGAGAAAGGCGTTCAGCTCTCCGAACTGAACTGCTAGCCTCTCCTGCAAGGCGGGCTCCTTTCTTTCTGGGAGAACTATGTAAATTCCCTGCACCCCAGCCCCCGCCCCGCGCAGAGCGACGCCCAGCCATTCAAAGCTGTGTTGCCAGCTCCGGTCCATCGCTTCTACAGCGAACTCTCCAAAGAATGGGACGGTCTCCTGGCTGCAGAGTTCACAGCTCAGCACGACTCCCAAACGCCCATCTTTCCCACGGGGGTATGCTCATTCCGTCTACCTGCTTTTGACCTGTACCCTCCTTGGTTTCTTAATGAAACCTGTCTTTGTAGGAGCATGCCCGCGGTCACGTATTGCATACATTAAGGCGTTTTCAGCAAGTATTTGTGACCGCCTAGCCTAGGAACTGCGGCGCTGGGAAGACAGCCTCGGGGAGAGCGGGGCACGGAGTTAGTTGTTGGCAGAAAGTAGGGTTTCTCTCTCCTTCTGGCATTGACAGAAGCTTTGAAACTTCCCTTGGGGGTTTCTGTTCCTTGCCTTCCTTGTCAACCTTACTCCGCGAGCCAGCGCGCGCGTGCAAACAGCCAGCATCCCAGTTCCCCTTCGCCCCCGCTCCCTCACTTCGAAGTCTACACTGCGCGGGAAACCGTAGGTTTGGCCACTAAGGGGCCTGAACTCAGAGCGACTGAGAGGCGCGACCGAGCCCCGCACTCCACCCGCTGACCGGTCCCCCTGCCCGCTCCTCCCCTCGAGCTCCCAGCCCGCCAGTGGCCCAGGGACCGCCCTTTCTCAGCCGTGGATGACCGGCTTTCAGCCGCAGGACAGCGAGGGTAACTCAGCAGGCGCCTTTTCCATTCATTCCCCAACCTCCCGCCAGAGCCGGACCGAGAGCCAGGCCCGCGCTGCTCTCCATCGGCGCTCCGGGTCGCCAAGCTAGACACCTAGACCCAGAGCTCGGAGGAGGGTGAAGCCTGAGGCGCGAATGAGGGGGCCTCGCGGGTCAGGGGTGCGCCCCCAGCTCTCGCGGACCGGGCGACCTTTCCAGGGGCCGCGTGGGAGACCCACGTGTCCAATCTCCGGTCCGGGGTGAACGCTGTTGCACGCACCGACCTGAGACGCGGCCAGGCGTGGGGCTTTGTCCCGCAGCCTCCCCGCCCGGGGGGTGGGGACCAGGACGCGCTCCGGGCTCACCTCTCTGCTGGTCCTGCGCGGCGACCCAGAACAGCGAGGCCAGGAGCGTCAGCCCGGTGCCGCAGCCACGCATCTCGCCGCCGCCTCTGGTGTGGCTCCGGGTAGAAAGCGGCAACCGAGCGCGGGCACTCGGAG
The DNA here is from genome assembly GCF_054392235.1 of Sus scrofa. Lineage (NCBI taxonomy): Eukaryota > Metazoa > Chordata > Mammalia > Artiodactyla > Suidae > Sus > Sus scrofa. The sequence continues at coordinate 104,814,940 of NC_139388.1, read as the reverse complement.
GAGTGCAAGTGTGCGGCTGCCCGCCGGCCCCTGGACACACCTCCGCCGACCTCCACGGAGCCCGGCCCCGCCCCCCGCCCGGCCGCTGGAGACCCCACCCCCTGGCGACCTCCCCCCAAGACCCTGCCTCCCCCAAGGAGACTCCTCCCCACGGAGACCTCTTTCCCCGCCCCGGCAGATCCAGCGCGGAGGGACCCTGGGCTCCGCCGGCAGGCACCGCCGAAGCCCTCTGCCCACTCTGGGGTGGCGGGCTGGAGAGGGGTCGATCCTCTGCAGCAGCGGGCTGCGAGCTGGGGAGCGGTGGGGGATAGGGGGCGGGCGAGCGGAGAAAGTGGGCTGGGAGGGGAGGAAAAGGAGATCAACCGAAGTTGGCCCCGCCCGGTGGATTCCGAGAAAATATTTGCCCTGTTGACCTTCCCGCCCCACCGCTGCCCTGCCGCCGAGCCCGGACCACGCGCCGCCGCCGCTACAGAGGCCGCCACATCTCCGGGGCCCTAAGGGCCCCGGCCAGGCCACCATCCTCGTCCCCCCAGGATGTGACCCAGGGCTCACTGACTGGCGTCCCTGTCCCCCGCCTCGGGGGTTGCGGAGGCCTGGCCGAGAGCCTCTCTTCCCGGGAAGGGACTTGGGGCTTTTAGCTGCCAGCCTGTTGGCAGAGGATTTTGTGAAGGTTTTTATGAAAATGTGTTAATTCGTTGCCTGCTTTGTGTAAGAAAAGCAAGAAGGGTCACTCGGATTTATTATTTTTAGCATATTCTTACTGTTCCAGAAAGAGGTCTTACTCGGGTGGAAGAGAGTTTAGTCTTAACAAGAGATTTCCACTGCTTTGTTCTTTTTTTTAAAAAACTACATCTGGTCCCCGTTAAAGAATTTTTAGTTTCCTCTGATTTTTTTTCTATTGAAAGTATTCATAACACTAGGCAAATTTCACTTTCTCACAGTAGAAACATTGGAGAGAACATAAGTTACTTCTTATGGTCTCACACTATTTTTGTCTTTTTTTGTGCCTAAGTAAGAACTTTTTTTTTTAGTTGTGTCAGTCAATTTGATGACTACCAATTTCCAGCTTTTCTAAAGCCCTTTGCTGAAGTACTTCGAATGATATATAAATATCATTATAAGAGCAATTATTATTGTTAATCAAAGAAGTGCAGAACAAAATGGTAGGATTTGACCCTTTAAAAAGGATGTAGGGCAATTGGGTAAGAAGGTACTCATCCCAGTATCAAACTTAAAATACAGACTTCTCAACTTTTAAAATATCTGGGTATTATAAGTATTAAGTATTTAATTAACAGATAAGTGATCAAGTTTAGGATTTAATAAGTAACCAAGTATTAAGCATTTGATATTAAATGGCAGATAGTTATCCTTCCATGAGAGAGGAGGAAAATGAGTTCAGGGGGTTAAGGTCCCAATGTCAGGGTTAACTAAGTCTGATTTCTGGTCCAGAGACCATGGAGGATGAGCTCAATGGCAACAGGAGGTGTCACCTATCCCCCCAGATCCTGGGTTCCTAGGAAGTCTGTCCAGACTTCAGTCTGACCTTGTCTTTGACCTGCAGATGGGGAACTCACTCCAGCTCATGATTTAGGGAAACGAAGAGTCAGCACATCCAAGGAGTGAATAGGAAGCCTCCAAAGTTGCCACATTATTTGTCACTGCTCAATATGAAGCAGAAAGATTTCAGTGAAAAGAAGATTTCGGAAGCCACCTTAATGAGCAAGCTTGGGAAACCTGGAAGAGTAAAAATGTCACGATTCTACATGACTTATAAAACCCTGCAGTACATTATCCTTTAGCAGGCTTGGGAATGGCTAAATGAGCTACAGCCCCAAGAAAGATCAGGGGTGGCCTGTTCAAGGTGAAGATGATACAAGAATATTCTTGTTTTCTGAAAAAGTAGAAATGCAGCTCAACCAGGCACACGGAGATGATTGCTTCAACGTCCCCTCTAAGTGAACAACGAAAATGCCAAAATGCTAGGGAAGAGTTAAATGTTAATAATTTACAGTAAATCAAGTCATAAGCTATGATGTACCAATTTTTAAAGAGTGAGACTTTTGACATTAACCAAAAACATTGTATGTTATGTAAGAAAAGCACAGTTCCAGGTAACATGGGCATCCTGGTTATAATTATATAAAATAAGCGCATGTATAAACAAGACCCTGGGAAGGCAGGATACAAAAGAAAGCAGTTGTGTTCAGCTGATAAGGGGAGGTGGGGACGGGTGTTGCAGGCGGTGATACAGAACTTGGGCCAGGCTCAGAGACGGCTCCCATTGTCCCCCTTCACTTACTAGGAACATTGTCTTGGGCAAGTTGCCTCATTTGTAAAATAGAAATTATAATGCCAACTTCATTCATTCAACAGATTTTTTTTTTTTTTTGAGTCCCTGTTAAGCACCAGGTGCTAAGAACCTACCACTAAACCAGACAGTTCTGTGGAACATTTAGTTTGACAGTTAAGACAGAAAAAAAAAAAAAAAAAAACACCCAAAAAACCTAAAATCGTAAATGTACTAAGTTCTTAAAAACAAAAACAAAAAGCAGCAGATTAGGGAATTCCCTTCGTGGCTCATTGGTTAATGAACCTGACTAGGATCCATGAGGATGCAGGTTTGATCCCTGGCCTCACTCAGTGGGTTAAGGATCTGGGGTTGCCATGAGCTGTGGTGTAGGTCGCAGATGCAGCTAGGATCCCCTGTGGCTGTGGCTGTGGTGTAGGCCGGCAGCTACAGCTCCGATTCAACCCCTGGCCTGGGAACCTCCATATGCCTCAGGTGAGGCCCTAAAAAGCAAAAAAAAAAAAAGGCAATGGATTGGTGAGATGAAGACTTTTAGACCAAGGATTAATTGGGCAGTTTGGGAAGGTTTTGCTGAGAAACTTTGTCTTAAGGATTAAATGAGCTAATGTATATCCATCACCTGCACCCGGCCTTGAATCCACTAAATGCTCAAGAAAGATGAATTCATACTTCAAAATTTTGTCTAATACTACTATATTTGCCATTATAATTTTTTAAAATGGTGATTATGAACATTTGCCAAACAAAAGTTCAGGCAGTGTGGGATGGACTGGATCAGAGCTTTTAAGACCACTTGAGGGATCTTATTAAAATGCAGATTCCAATGCAGCAGGGCTGGGGTTGGAGGCTTGAGCTTCGGCATCTCTAGCAAGCTCCTGGGTGATGCTGATGCTGCTGGGAGGGCAGAGCACACCTTGAACACAAGGCTCCAGCTTGCTTTTTGCTCGATTTTGCCTGCAGATTGCAATCATCAATGAAGGAGTTTGAAAAGATACCGATGTTCCTTTCTGCTCCCAGAGATTGAGAGTCATTTGGTACAGGATGCAGTCTAGACATCAAAATACTTGAAGGCTCTCTCGGTCATCCTCGTGTGCCATAAAATTTGAGGACCACTGGGCCAGACTGGCCAGCATCTGCAGGGAAGGTAATCCAGGTCTGGTCCTCGGCGGCTGGTCAAGCTGGAGGAGCCAGTCTCAGAGGAGAAGGGCACCAGGCAAGAAGACAGAGCACAGTCCTGCAAATGTTTTCTCTGCAAGGACAGACACCATGTAGCAGGAACCTGGCCGTGATATCCAGAGCAGGGGCAGGACAGTTTCTCTGAAGGCTTGGGGTCCTTAATTCTAAAGGATTTGAGATTTCAGGTGGGGATGCAGACACAGGAACATCACACAGGATCTGGGTACCAAGCCTGGAGTATAAAGCTGGGGGGTTGTTTACCAGGAATGAGGTAAGAGGTTTGTCACTACAATTGGGTTATGGTGTCAGAGTCTGATCCAGGACAAAGTTGAGAGGCTGAGAGCAAGCTAAGCTTCTTAAGGTCCCATGGCAGAAACTAAGGGGATCAGGAGACTAAGCCTTAAGCAGGGATGAAGGGTGACTAGTCCACTAGATGGTATCGGCAAATCAGGGGTGGGAACAGGATTGTGGTACCCCAGAGATGTGCAGGTCCTAATGGCTGTAACCTGGGAACATGCTACACTATATGACAAAATATGTGAAAAATTGCAGGTGTGATTAGGTAAGAATTTTGTTGATAACTTTATCTACTTATTCCTTCATAGCCCCAAACTGGACCCATGCCATGTGTCCATCACCAGGGGAATGGACTTAGAAGTGGTGGTGTGTTTCACATTGGAATATTACTTGGCAGTAAATCAGAATGAACCACTGACTCCCACAGCATCATGAATACATTTCAAAACCATTATGCTGAGTGAAAGAAGCCAGACACAGAAGCATCCTTGTATGGGAAGTTTAGCAACAGGCAAAACTAATAGAAAGAAAACAGTGGGTGCCTGTGGAGAGAAGGAAGATCGTCTGGAAGAAGAGAAAAGGGAGCCAGGGTTCAAGGAAATGTTATGAATCCTGACTGTGTATTGGTCATATGGGTATGAACATTTACCAACATTCATTTAATTATACGGATTTAGCATCTGTGTGTTTCTCGGTATGAAGAAGAACCTTGAGATGAGGCAGTTTTCCTGGGTTTTCCAGGTGGGCCCAGTGTAATCTCAGAGTTCCTTGTAAGCGAGACAGGGAGGCTGGGGAGTCAGGAGGATTCAGGGTGACAAGAATCCAGCCTGCCACTGATAGGTTGGAAGGCAGGGGAGAGGGACCCTGAGGCCAGGTGTGCAGCAGCTGATAGAGGCTGGAGAGGCAAGGAAACAGATTCTTCCAGAGGCTCCAGAAAGAACTAGCTCTCAGGATACCTTGACTTCCACCAAAGCAGAATCCATGGCGGACTCCTGACCTTCAGAACTGTAAGGCAATACACTTGTGTTGTTTTAAGGCCCTAAATTTATGGTAATTTGTAATAGCTGTAATGGGGAACCAAGACATAAGATAAAGACCATCCCCCAGAAGTCAGATGGAGATGATATTAGGGGGGAAATAATGGCTAGCTAAAATCTAAGACAAAAATTAAGATCTAAGCAGATACTGAAGATCCTACTTACGTCCATGTTAAAGAAATGTCATGTGTTTCCTCTGTGGCACAATGGAATTGGCATCTCTGGAGCACTGGGACACAGGTTTGATCCCCAGCCAGGCATAGTACGTTAAGGATCTGGCGCTGCCACAGCAACTCTGGCTCAGCTTCGATCCCTGGCCTGGGAACTTCCATATGCTGATGGGTGGCAAAAAAAAAAAGAAGAACCATCAGAAAAAGGAATATTGTGAATAAACGACATGAGTTATTAAGGAGAAGACAAAAAAGAAGAGAATGTCTCAGATCATCAGTAGAGGAGAGCCTGGGACCTGGGGAGGGCCAGGTTTCCTATTCTGAGGTACTGTGCAGTTTATAAGCTTCAGTCTTCTTGCAAGAATTAATGTGCTATCAACTCTGCAAACAAGTGGGCAAAGCAGTTCTAAAGTGACAGTCAGGTCTCTGTGTGGAGCCTGAGGGGACAGATGACTAGTTGCCTCCTGGAATCCAGGCTTCTCTTTTGAGCATGTGGTCGCCCAGGTGGGACGGCCTTTTCAGCCTCCCTGGCAGCCAGGCATAAGTAAGTATCAGTCTGCCCAGGCTGCTGTAACAGGATATCATGGACTGGGTGGCTTAAGCAATGTGAACTTATTTTCTCATAGCTCTGTAGGTAGAAGTCCAAGTTCAAGGTTCCAGCCTATTTTGTTCCTGGCGAGACCTCTGTTCACCCATTTTGAGTTGAAACTGAGTCCTCTTGTACTCGTATATATTGACATACCTTCCATTACCGGCCATAGAGGATGTGGGGGAGCACCTGCTTTTCTGACCCTTCATGGTTCCTTAAAGCACTTACAGTATTTTACATTGACAAATCTGAGCTTTCAAAGCATAACTATAAACAATTTAAAGAGACCTTCATAAGAATTTCATACACACACAAAAAGTGACAGCCTAAGACCAAATGTCTGCTCCCACACTGACTTGACTGGGTGATCACTGGGACTTGATTCAGCTTTCTTGTCCTTGGTTTCCTCATCTGTTAAATGGGGTTACACATAGGTTCTATAAGACCTATATCCAAGGATGCGAATCAAGGTTTTTAGCATAGTGCTTAGCGTCAAGAAAGTATCCAGTAATTGTTTTTTCCCATTGTTTTCAGCATTATCATCAGAGGATTAGGAACCAGGGTTGCAGAGCCACCATAATGAAGATGGACAGGTCTGTCAGCACAGGCTTATGAATGGCAGTGAACACACGTGAAGACATAAACTATTATTCATCTTCTTAGTTATATGGAAGAAGCACAGGAGACCCTGAGGAGAAAAGCAAGCTATGAAAAAACATCTCCTGAAAGCCATGTCGTAGATAGAGGTGAACATAAATCAGTGACCAGGAATTCCCACTGTGGCTCAGTGGGTTGAGAACCCGACATAGTCTCCTGGAGCGTGCAGGTTCGATCCCTGGCCTCGCTCAGTGGATTAATGATCTGGTGTTGCCACAAGCTGCAGCGTAGGTCCCAGATGTGACTCAAATCCGGCATAGCTGTGGCTGTGGTGTTGACCTCAGCTGTAGCTCGGATTCTACCCCGCAGCCCTGGAACTTCCATATGCCACGGGTACAGCCCTAAAGAGAAAAAAAAAAAAGAAAAAAATTAAAAATGAATAAATAAAACAGCAACCAGCTACAGCAAAACCCAAAAAGATTTTAAAAAAATTTTTGGAAGGGAATTGGTCATTAGGACACTTAGCAAGTGTGTTTTTTCTTTCATTGAGGAAGAGGAAACCAAATTGAAGGGGGGTCTGGAAGACAGCTGTTCTCAAGGACATGTAAACAGCATCTGTCCCCAGGACGCTGCAGGAGGTCCCTGCCTGCTGGGTGTTTGTAACAATGAAAACCTTCAAGAGGAAAGTTCAACTTTAAAATGAAGGCTTGCAGCACATAAGAAAGTTAAAGCTGGATACCGGTTATCTGAAACTAAGAAACAGATATGTATCATTTTCATCCGCCCTGGTTTGGGAGAGGATTCTTACAAACCATCACAACTTTTGGTGCTTCTTCTGCTTTTTATTAAGTTATCCTTCTATGCACTTCTTCCGGAGGCAGATATTCCACAAAATTCTGCACTTTGAGTTCTCAGAGCATTTCTTTTCTCAATGTTTACCTTTAAGATGCACATCTTTCCTCATTTTATAACACCTTCTACATGCCTTTTATCAAGCAGTTACTTTATAGTCAACTAACTTATAAACCTGGCAGTGATCCAGTGGCAGAGACAATATACAAATTTTAGCAGGAAGATGTTACTTAGAAATAGGATTTGTGGTAGGAAAAAGCTAGCATTCTTCTATCAAAAGATCTTTTACTGGATTCAGGAAGTAATTAATCCTGGAAGGTAATGTTGGATCTTGAAGACTCATAAGACCTAAGATAAAAATGTTGTTTTTTGAAAAGACAAGCCATTTAACTCTTGGGCTGATAAGTTATCTTCTCCTAGATTCAGTATATAGCATCTGCGAAAAAAAAAATTGCCTACTAGATGTAGTCATTTCTACCTCTAATGGCAGTAGTAATAACAAGAGCTACCAGGTCCTGAATAGTGAGAGGGTACTTTATACCCATGATCTCATGTGTCTGCTTCAGTCTCTGACTCCGGCTGTTCCAGGACTGCATCATTACAGCTGAATGAGGCTAAAGAAACACACCAACCCCGTGTCTCTTCCACACATGCCCACAGTGGTTAAAGTTGACCTAGCAATCATGGTCCAGCTTTATTTTTCATTTTTTTTTTAGGGCTGCACCTGCAGCATATGGAAATTCCCAGACTAGGGGTCGAATCCAAGCTGCAATTGCTGACCTACGACACAGCCACAACAACTCAGGATCTGAGCCACATCTGCGACCTACACCACAGCTCACAGATACGCCAGATCCTTAACCACTGAGCAGGGTCAGGGATCAAATCTGCATCCTCATGGATACTAGTCGGGTTCGTTACCACTGAGCCACAGTGGGAACTCCACCGACCAGCCTTAAACACTTCGATTCCCACTGATCCCACCCCCACCCCTCTGCATTTCCCTCTGACTAGGATACCCATCTCCTTTTGCTCCTGTGGAATTTCTGGCCACCCCTCAAGATCCACCTCAAACAACACCTCCACTCGGAAGCCTTCCATGATTGGCTCAGGACTCTCAGGCTGCTTACTCCTTTGTACCGCCAATGTACCCTCTGATGTAATCTCCATTGTAACCAATATGTGGATTTCATTAATCTGTTGTTCATATTAAACAATGAATCAACGCCTCTATTTTATTTTGTCTTCGCACTTCCCACGATATCTAAAACAGACAAATACTCATTGAAAATGACAATAACGTTGCTGTACTCAGCCACACGTAATAATTAGGTGCTCTTCCTGCAGATGCGTTATGTTCCAGCATATGCTAAATGTGTCACATAAATTGTCAAAAAGCACCCAAAAACATACCAACGTGGCAGACGGTAATGTGAGCTACTAATACCCACAGATGTCTCAGTTACAAGCAAAGCAAGCTGACTCTGGCCACCTTAAAAAGGGTCAAGTTACTTGGGGAGGTATTTGTGATGCGGGGAGAATAGGGGTCACAGAATCCACAGGAGCCTGGAGGTCGGGGCTTGGAGAACCCATGGGCACTGAGAGAGTTCCAGATGTTGGGCAACTGGCCCGAGGCCGAGGTCACCCATCCAAACAGAACAGCTGACATGACTGCAGTGCCCAGAGCCATCTGACTTTCAGATGTTGGCTTCATCTTTGTTTTACTAGCTCAGCTTCCAAAACCTGGGGAGCCAGTGACTGGCTGAGCTTAGATCCTGTGCCCAAGGAAGGGATGGAAGAGGCAGGGACCCCTCTTCCACAGTAAGGGAATTAAGCACAGGGGCCAGACTGAGGATAAACTCTGCTTCTCTCTCTAGGATGTGCTGTGGGGAGACCCAGGGTCTCCGTCTCCGCCTGGAGATGCCAGGGGGCAGTTGCACCTGCCACCTCCCTTTCCCCCATCCCACCCCCTCCCCCTGTGAGCTCCTCTTTACTGTTCATCCAGAAGCAGAACCAGCACCTCCCACCTCACCCACGGTGCCCCTTCCCACCTCTCCCCCTTCCCCCTGCATTCTCCTCTCCTCTGTTGCCATGGATTTCAGCTCCCAAATAAAGCACCAGCATTTTAATCTTTGCCTCCATCTGTGTCTGAGACGCTGGGTTCATAACAGATCCTCCTGAAGGGAGCAGTCAGGGAGGCATGGGGAATTGGTGTAGCTACAGTGGTGAGGCCACGGTGTAGAGAGAGGAACTTGGTGGAGGAACTTGAGCCTGAAGCAGAAGAGATGGGAAGGGGTTATAGATTCTTAAGCAGACAAACAAGAGCAAAGCCTTTCTTAGGAAAATCTATCTGGTGGCAGCAAAGAGAAAGAGAGGAATCAAGAGACATGGGAGGGGGGTGATGGGGGTCGAGGAGGGAAGGTTGGAGAAGAGAGGAGGAGGGTGAGTGGGAATGGGAAGAAAGAGGATCAAGCGAGATTTCAAAAGAAGACACGAGACTGAGTCATTAATTGGATAAAGATGATCAAGGAAATCGGGGACTTGAAATTTTCTGTCTAAAAATGCATGCAAAACACAGGTCAGATGCGAAGGTGAGGTCATGGGAGAAGAAACCACATGACTATAGTCAATGGCAGTGGTTCTGATGTCACCAGACAGTCCAAGCGTGAAGTTAGAGAAACAGCTGGAAATTCGAGACAGATGGGGAATTCTGCTCTCTCCCCATGAAGCCACAGAACACAAGTGAATTCACAGGGTGGGATGTTCAGAGGGGGCATCGTGAAGAGCCTGAGGGAGAATAAAGCATGGAGGAGCCCTCCCTGGGAAGGAGGTGAGAGCTAGAGTAAGGATGATGAGCAGAGATGAGCCAACGGCTATGGTGAGCGCTGCAGGAAGTTGTAGGAAGGATGAATGACATCCCTTACTGAGCATTCACAATGTTACTGCTTAATCCTCATGTAAGAAATCAATACAAACAAAAAGAGGCTCAGAGAGGTTAATGCACTTGCTCAAAGTCACACAGCTAAAATGTGTATCAGTTCATTTTTGCTGTGGTCACCAATCACTCCCGAACTTAATGGCTTCGAACAATAATCATTTCTTTCCCTCTGGATGATTCTGTGGGTTGGCAGTTGGGCTAGGTCTGGGTAGCTTTTCCTGCTGGCCTTCACTAGGCTGCTTCTCAAGTCTGTGGTCAACTTCAGGGTAGGGAGCTAAGAGATTTAGGGGGTCAACACAGCTGGGATGCATGGCTGGGATGCACAGGAGAGCAGCAACATCGAAGGATGCTAATACATTCAGTGAGTTAGAAATTCATAAATTTAGAATGAGGACAAAATACCCAAATAACAGGAACAGGGAACAAATCTAATTCATGGTAGAGAGCAGATGCCAACAGAGCAGGGTAATGACAACAACTATTAGAGCTAAGGGCTGGTGAGCCTTTGCAGTGTGCCAGGCACTGCTCTGGTGGCCTTGGTGAACAAGCTTATTTAATCCCCAAACAACTCGAATGGCAAGGTTGGTAGCTGTATCTGTCAGTGAGGAAAGAGGCACACAGTGCCTGGGTTACTTAACTAGGATGAACCTAGGCAGAGGGGTCAGGAGTTTAGAATTTGGAAGAAAGCTCTGATTGAGCAGTTTCAGTCTTGGTGTAGAGGTTTTATAATAACAGGGTCCAGGATATGAGCCTGTTGGATGCTGACCCAAGACAAAGAAAAACCTTCTAAAGGTAAGAAGGGCAAGAACTAGGCTTCTAAGATGCTGAACGTCATGAACTTGGCTGTTGACGTCTGTAAGAATAATGATGGATAATAAGGCAAAAAATAAAAATAAAGGAGTTTCTGCTGTGGCTCAGTGGAAACGAATCTGACTAGCATTCATGAGGATATAGGTTTGATCCCTGGCCTCACTCAGTGGGTTAAAGATCTGGCATTGCTGTGGCTGTGGCGTAGGCCGGCAGCTACAGCTCTGATTCGACCCCTAGCCTTGGGAACCTCTATATGCCTCAGGGGCAGCCCTAAAAAGAAAAGAAAAAAAAATTAAAATAAATAAAAATTTAAAAAATTAAATAAAGAAAGAAGGCAAACCAAGCCATGAACACTCCAGTAAAATACAGGATGTGTTAAGTTTATGCAATACTGTGAAGCCAAAAAATAATAGACAAAATAATATAAACAGGATATGCTAGGCTGTACTGTAGTGACAAAAACTGCCAAACCTCAGAAGATAGAATAACAAAGGCATCTTTCCTGACCGAGTGTGGTGGGTTAGCGTGAGCTCTGTTCGTTCTTATAACTCAGGAGTCCACGCTGATGGAGGCTTCATTAGTCAACACATGCTCCCATCATCACAAAGAGGTAAATCACAGGCCCGTTCTTGGAGTTTCCATTTACATCTTGTTGGCCAAGGCAAGTCACCTGGCCATGCCAACCTCAGTGGAATCTTACCGTGTGCCTATAAGCGGAGATGAACCAGAAATATTTGGAGAAAAGATGCTCATGGCAACTGCAGAGACTCTCTGATGAGATGCTGGGAGCCACATAACAAGAACGCAGGTGTGGTGTATCTCCTTTTAGGATGAGAGGATGCTTTTCCTTTTGGTCCAGACATTCTCCCAGTCTCTCCCGGGACAAAGCATTAGCGATTGAATGGTAGAGCGAGAACTTCTCTAGAGACAAGCAAGGACTCTTACATAGCAGAAGTGACCAGAGTCATGCCATCCCCTGGCCCCAGTCTCCAAAGCTGAGCCAGGGCCAAACTGTCCCAAAACACAAATGTGTCAGCTATTAATAGGTGCGCAAGACAAGCTCATCATGACCATTCTTCAGGAGGTTTAACTTCTAAATTTCCTAACAACCAAGACAGGAGGGAAAATGCCCCAGGCTACATGGTTTTCACTTTCTAATAAAAGTGGATATTTATTTGCAAAAACAAATATTTAAGGGTAAAGAAAAATTCAAGAACGGATTGATTATTTGTGAATTCTTGGCACCATGGGCAATATTTTCGTTACGGGTTTCCAGGTGACAGTGCTCTTCAGAGAGATTCGTGTATGAATCTGTTTGCGTGTCCAGGGCAGAGCTTTCTGTCTGTAACTCCGGCAGAGCTTTTAGGAAGGAAAGGGACTCGAGATACTGAGGCCACATTTGTTTGGTTTTTGATTACCTACATTCCTAAGATCTTTAGGACCGAAAGAAAGCAGAAGAATGCACTGATTATTTTGCTACTAGATTGTCTTTCTTGCATAGCACATGTTTCAAGTAAGCCTGTGTCAATTTATGCCCGAATTCTTTCACAACTACGAGTAAAGCATCATGAGTCGAGAACGTGCGTTATGCCGAGATCTTTAACTCACCCATAGAGATCTTTGTTTCTAGAATCTAGATAGGAGCAGGGACCCGCCTAGGTCTATTTTAATGAGAACCATTGGTGCAAGGCAAGCTTCTTGAATTTCAACACGGGGATCAGAGACAGAAGCAAAATCTATGAGGTGGGGAAAAAGAAACAAGTTTCAAGAGCTAAGAGAGCATATGCCTTTCCTGTCTGAGACGTTGGCCAAAAATGTCCTCCTTTCAAAGCCAGCAGGACAAGCGAAGCACCCAAGGGTTGAGAGCAAAATAACCCACATGAAGGGAGGGAAAAGAGAAGTTTAAAGAAGCTCACACATCCCATGTGCTGGACACAATGTCACAGCTCGTTCAAGGGGGGCTTTATCTACTGTATCCTAAACTGCCAGCTCCTGGAGCTGGAGAATTTGCTAGAAATGTGTCCTTTCATTGAATAGCTGTTATTCAGCAACTTTCTACACACTTTGGGTCCTCAGGAACGGTTCACTCAGTAATTACCTGTTGGTGAAAGGTTAGATGTTAACTACAAGGTGAAGAAGATATGAGGTTCATTTTAATAAGGCCATTAGTGTTCTCCAATGCCCACAGATCCTACTTGGGTAGAAGACACAGCTGGTTACCTCCACCCTCCTTCTTGCTAACAAATCCCAGATTAATCCAGGTTTGAGAGGGTCTCTGTTTGCAGGAAGGAGGGCGCTTCTCCACCCCAGGGAGGGAATCATGATAAATTCAGATCAATCAGGGGAGTTCTATTCTATTCACCAGGGCTTAGCTTAGATAGAGGCTCATGACTCAGTTCTTTTCTTAACCAGCATTACTGAGGTATAACTCGATACATCCTAAAACCTAGCCATTTTAAATATAATTTGGTAAGATCAACAAAGGAAAACAGCCATGTAGCCCCCGCCAAGTCCAAGACAAACAGCATTTTCCTCACCCCCGAAACATTTCCTTCCCTCCTCCCTTTTCTGTCAACTCCTTCCTCCACTTTTTAGAAACAATTGCTCTGCTTTAGGTCACTATGGCTTAGCCTCTGCTAGGTCATCCCACGCATGGAATTGTACAGCATGAGGTCTGTGTGTGCATCTTCTTTCACTGAACCCAATGTCCGGAGACCCTTCCATGACGCTGTGTGATGGTTTCTTGCTGGGCTGAATACCTGTCCACTACACACCCCTAGTGCCACAATTTTCTTGTCCATTTTGGTTGCCTTACAGATCGTTGGCTCCTAGGCACAGAGCTGCTGTCCACATCCAAGTACAAATCTTTGCATGGATGTGTGTCATCATTTCTCCAGGACACACTCCGGAGGGGGATTGCTGAGCTGTAGGCAGGTACATGAGAACACTTTAAGAAGCTGCAAAAGTGCTTCCCCAAGCAGAATTCCCATCAGCAATGCCAGATTTCCAAGACTTCCTGTTGTTCCACATCCTCACTTACATTCCTCCTTATCACTCTTTCCCAGACCAGTGATTCTAGTAATGGGACCACAGTGTGGCGTCATTAGCATTTACCAATGACAGCAAATGATATGATCATGAGCATGTTTTTCGTGTGCTTATCTGCCATTTATACCTCTTCCTGGGTGAAGCGTCTCTTGAAATCTTTGGTCTTTTATTTATTTTATTTTTTTGTCTTTTTTTTAGGGCTGCACCCGCAGCATATGGAGCTTCCCAGGCTAGGGGTCAAATCAGAGCTGTAGCTGCCAGCCTACACTACAGCCACAGCCACGGAGGATCCGAACCACATCTGGGATCTACACCGAAGCTCACAGCAATGCCGGATCCTTAACTGGGCGAGGCCAGGGATCGAACCTGCATCTTCATGGATACTAGTCAGGTTCGCTAACCACTGAGCCACGACAGGAACTCCTAAAATCTTTTGTCTTTTAAAGAAAAAATTGAGTTTATCTTCTTCCCACTGAGTTGTAAATGTCCTTTCTGTATTCTGGATATCAGTTCTTCAGCAGATAGGTTTTAAAAACTTTTTACACCTGTCTCTGCTTGTCTTCACTTTCTTAATAGTTCTGTCTTTAAATGAAAGGATTTTAATTTTTAGAACACTTTTAGATTTACAGAAAAACTGAGCACCTCTCTTTCCTCACTCCACAAATCTCTGCTAACACTGGCTGGCACAGAGCAATCTTTTTCTGAAGAAATCGTAGCAATAACATTAATAAAGGGAAGTCTTACCATCCCTGAAACTCTAGGAATGCCTGCATGGGGCAAGACATTCGGTGACATAAACGATTTGACTCCTGACAAGTCCCCCAGTGTGTTATCTGGCACATTCTATTCAATACTGTGAAAATTGTAATTAAGTGAAGGAGCAAAATGAAGCAAAAGAGCAAAATCTTCCCAAAGAATAAGTTCGGTCATGATTATATTTTTACTCGTAACACTGTCCTGCCAACAGATTGAAACATCTCTATAGATAAAGGCAGATACACGTTATATATATATTTCCTTTGGCTGCAAAGATTTTTTCCAATTAACAAGGGGACAATTCTGAAGAGATTCCTCACATTTTAAAAGCAAGCATAGGAGTTCCCGTCGTGGCTCAGTGGTTAACGAATCCCACTAGGAACCATGAGGTTTCGGGTTCGATCCCTGGCCTGGCTCAGTGGGTTAAGGATCCGGTGTTGCTGTGAGCTGTGGTGTAGGTTGCAGATGCAACTCGGATCCCGTGTTGCTGTGGGTCTGGTGTAGGCCGTCGGCTACAGCTCCAATTGGACCCCTAGCCTGGGAACCTCCATATGCTGTGGCACAGCCCAAGAAGCGGCAAAAAGACAAAGAAAAAAAATTAATAAATAAAAGCAAGCATAACAAACTTTTCTTTGGGAAGTTATTCCTGTTTTCCTCTTCTTTTCTAAATTAGGTATGGTCAAGAATATAAGTGATTCCTTTTTTGGGAAAAAAACTGTGCCTGACAAACTATGTAGGAGCTGGACTTTGCTTGTCCTAAGACCCTAATGTAACAAAGAGACTCCTTTCCCCATTGTGTGTATAACTGGTTGAAACATGTCTACTGGCCGGCTTGAGATGGTGTGGGAAGTGTGACAGAAAAATCACCAGAGTCCTAAGTGTAATGAGACTCTTTCTCAACACTGGAGGGGAAGGACAAGAAGTAACGAACTGCCATGAAATCCCAGGAGCCCTGGAGAGAGATACAGGGAGGTTCGGGGATGGCAGAGAGGGGAGATTCTGGCTGTAATGCCAACAGGACACAAGGAAGTAGACGGCTATGAAGATCGCCTCTGACACACAGACCATTAAGATGCAGGGGCCAGGTCACTCTCCCCAGTCCTTCCCTCTGCCAGGGAAGTGAAGCAAACATGCGAGGAGGAGGCAAGCATCCCCGCATCCCCAAAGATGCTCTTGACAGGGAGGGGTGGTCCAAGCTAAACGGAGGCAGGTAGAGCCTGAGGGAGGGAGGATGGAATGGGAGCTGCTCGGTAGTCATAGGTGATGTGTTCCATTACATTAAAAACAAACAAACCAACCAACCTTGCCGAAATGGGCTTTTTTTTTTTTTTTTTCCCACAAGAAGACTTTTCTTTGGGAAGTCATTCCTGTTTTCCTCGGAGCTGGCGTGGATCTTTGTGGAGCAAGGAGAGAGAGATGGTGTCTGGGTGAGGAAGATGCAGACAGAGGGAGGAGGCCCTGGGGAGCCATGACCCAGGGGACAATGGAGAATTCTCGAGAACGGGGCTCTGGACAGGAAGTGACAGAGATGGAACCCTTCAGAGCAGCTCCGGAAATGGTGGCAGGGCCCAGATTTGCTAACGTGGGTGGGATGGGGACAGATTCATTTCACTGTGATCTTAAAGAAACAGTCTTAAAGGGAAGGAGGATCCTAGGCCATGGGTGGGAAGGACGCTTAGTAGAGTGTTTGTAAAAACACCCCTCACCTTACAGTTTGTCTATTAACCTGATCATAGCATCATTGCTTTGCCTTTTGTGCAGTGAACAAACCTACCTTCCAGATTCTTTTTTTTTTTTTCTTTTTTCTTTTGGTCTTTTACTCTGTTTGATCTTATATCCATTTGTATCAAATTCAACTGCATCAAACAGAAAAAGCAAAATAACCTTATTTTTTTACACGGCATTCTGGAGGAGCCAGTTCGAGAATGATCTGGAGATTTCAGAAAGTCTTCAGAATGTGTCTGCTCCATCATTCTCCCTTTGAGACTTCTTATTCTTTTTCTTTTTTGGCCACACACAAGGCGTATGGAAGTTCCTGGGCGAGGGATCAAATCTGAGCTGAAGCTTCAGCCTATGCCTCAACTGCTGCAATGCTGGACCCTTAAACCACAGAGCCACAGTGGGAACTCCTGAGGCTTCTTAAAGGTTACCTCATAGCCTGGCAATGACCACTGGAGTTTTGGGTGCCTGCGGGTTATCTGGGAGGAGAGGACTGATAGGCACGTGGAAATGTGGCGAGACTGGGAAGGGCATATATTGTGTAGAAGGCCAGCATAGACGCGTAGTCATGGGTCTAGAGGGACACGGGCTCCCAGGGATGCACCTATAGGCAAGAAGAGGAGGGAGAAGCCGAGATGAGCCTACCATTGGGGTGACACAGGTAATACTAATAATCAAAACTAAAAATTTTAAATCAGGATATTCCTCGTATACCCAAAAGCACAGAATTTTGCGTGCTCTAGAAAATTGTATAAATGCAAGATTCTCTTCCTATAATTTCCTAGAAGCACATGAGTGACACAGATTCTCTGAAATGTGAGCACGTGCGCAAGTGACCTTGAATGTCGCATGAGGGCAGGGTTTTTCTCTGACCCCACCGTGGCCCAAGGCACTGGATATTTGTCTAAAGTTGTTCCAGCCAAAGACCTCTGTTTCTCCCCTCGACACCTGCCAACAGTTGAAAATGAAAGGCATGATGAACACGTAGAAGTCTTTTCTCATTAAGGTTAGATTCTCATCTGATATAAACTATGCCGACCGCCTATGCATGGGGGGGCTAAGCTGACCTGGGGCGTCACCCACTCCAGACCGCAGTTTGCACAGAACGCCACTAGATGGCACTGCAAATCCACACAGTGGGAGAAACTCGCACTCTCTGAGCCGGGTTTCCAAAAGTTTTACTCAAATGTCAGCAAGTGGGAATTCCTGGAAGGCATCGTAGAGTGCGTTTACCATTTCTTTTGCCTCTAATAATAGTCCGATGGTCACTAAACAAAACCCACTCTCTCTCTATTTCCCGATATGTAGCTTACTTAGAAAACAATCAGCTATCTAAGCCCACATCTGGCCCTTCTAAGGATTCCAGAACCACAGCAGAGGGGCTCCTAGTCCCCCTCAGTAGTAGATGCCTAGAATTTCCTTTTTTCCTTCTCTCAGGTCTACCTCTCTCTTCCTCGGAACCCCATTGCTGTCCTAACATAGCCAGAGCCCTGGACCTCTTAGCCTACACCTTCCATCAGCCACCCACCAGGCCACCTGCAAACACCTGGCCCGACTCTGGAAGCCAGGACCAGAGACTTGGAGCCAGAGGTCCGCTCCCTCTCTCTACCATGAGGCAGGGAGGTCCTGGCATTGTGAGTCTTCCTTCCGGTAAACATTGGCCAGTTGTCAAGGCAGCATTCTACTTCAACTACACTAGGGGTTCAATGGGTTTGGAGGGTTGGTGGAGAATCCAGCCACTGATCCTGACCATCCTATCATGTCAGGGGATGATTGACAGGGCTCACAACTAGGTAACAATGTCACTGTCAGTGCCATGACAGGTGGCCGATGCCTTCTTCCTGATGGTGGAAGGCTGAGGGCGGATGCTGCAGAGATGATACAGAACTTGGACCAGGAAGCTTCACTCAGGGGAGGGGGGAGAGTTGGGGGAGGGGACATGGGGGAGCGGGAAGGGGGGGAGCCCACTGAGACCCTCACATGCAGCCTAAGAAGCTCCTGAAGCTTAAGTACAGCGTGAGCCGAGATTGGCCAGCTGAGGGGCTGTGAATGCCCTTCTGATTTTTGGGGTGGGGGGTGGTCTAGATGGTATTTTATTTTGGCCTTACTCAGTCTAGTTTAATGTATTACAATGAGAAAGTTAACAAAGTCAGCAAACAATGCTGAATCCATATGAATTATTCCTAAAGTGAACCCGGACATGGCCCTGTGGTGCTCCTGAGCTCAAGAGCCTTTCTGGGTCCCCCATTTCTTGATCTTAGGAAACAGGCCTCATTCAGCCTCCGTGACCTTTCCTGAGTCCCTAGGGGCAGGTTCAGACAGTTGCTGATCAGGGAAGGGAGGGGATCCAGAGACAAGGGAGCAACAGTCAAGCAGCAATAGTGCAGCCTTGGGGCAGGATCCTAGTTCCCTCTCAAGGAATATGCATAATAATATAGGCATCTTATACACCTAAGAGAAAAGCTATAGGCTTTATGCTTCTTTTAGAAATGAGTACTTTAGAAGTTCCGGTCGTGGCTCAGGGGTTAATGAATCCGACTAGGAACCATGAGGTTGCGGGTTTGATCCCTGATCTTGCTCAGTGGGTTAAGGATCTGGTGTTGCCATGAGCTGTGGTGTAGTTTGCAGATGCGGCTTGGATCCCACATTGCTAGCTCTGATTAGACCCCTAGCCTGGGAAACTCCATATGCCGCGGGATAAGCCCAAGCAATGGCAAAAAACAAAAAGAAAAAAAAAAAAAAAGAAATGAATACTTTAAAACTGAACAGCTTAGAGTCTTTTCTTGTCCTTTTCCTCCCCTTAATTGTATCCTAAACACAATCACCCGTAGATAAAGATTAGGAAAGATTATTATCGCATGATTTAGGAAAGTTATTATCGCATGATTTAGGAAAGTTCCATTTTTCAGGAACTTTCCTAGTTTGTTCTAATCTCTGCTCAATATGCCCTTTGCACAGGTACTGTTACGCCAGCAAATAACCCAGAAGGCCACCCTCACGATCAGGCCGAGATCTCCTGACTCCAGCTTTGCTGACTAACATTCCCCCAAAGAAAGAAGAATGCATGTTTGTCCCAATCCTGATTCCTATCTGAAAACCTGTTCTTCTCTTTACTATAAAACTCCTCACAGTTCAGGGGAACGGGGCACACTCTTTAGGGCATTAGCCTGCTGTGACCCTCCCTTGCCTGGCAAAGCAGTAAAGCTATTTTTTTCTCCTTTACCCAAGACTCTGTCTCTGCGTTTCAATTTGGCACAGGCAGACAGAGGCCAAATTCCAGCAACAAAAGGCACACTTTTGTTGTTTTTATGTTTATAAATTAAACATACTATACATCTGTGGTTAAAATAAGAGGGATCTGGAGTTCCCGTCGTGGCGCAGTGGTTAACGAATCCGACTAGGAACCATGAGGTTGCGGGTTCAGTCTCTGCCCTTGCTCAGTGGTTAAGGATCCGGCATTGCCGTGAGCTGTGGTGTAGGTTGCAGACGCGGGGCTCGGATCCCTCGTTGCTGTGGCTCTGGTGTAGGCCGGTGGCTACAGCTCCGATTTGACCCCTAGCCTGGGAACCTCCCTATGCCGCGGGAGGGGCCCAAAGAAATAGCAATAAGACAAAAAAAAAAAAAAAAAAAAAAAAAAAGGGATCTAAGAGCAATGCTTACCAAATGGACTTTTAGTAACATTTTTAAAAGTTTGTGGCCCGCTCAGGACAACTATCTTCTCCAAAGTCCTCATCAAGTGTCAAGTTTTCCAAAAGTACTTAATGGTGCCTCTCTGATGTTTACACCCAAACGCTGAGCTGTGAGGAGCCAGCAAAAGCTCTCCAGGTTTGTTATGGATTGAAATGCGTCTCCGCATAAGATGTGAAGTCTCGACCCCAGGCCCTTTGAATGTGAACTTGTTTGGAAGAAGGACTTTGCAGATGTTAAGGTAAACAGAGCATCAACATGGCTGGTGTCCTCTTAAGAGAAGGGACACAGGCACATGATGACGACAGCTGAGACTGGAGCCCTGTGGCAGCTGCCAAGGGAGGGATGGACACCAAAGTTTGTCTGCAAACACCGGGAGCTGCAGGAGGCCAGGAAGTGGCCCCTGCACATTAGGGTGAACACGGCCCTGCTGACACCTTGGTTTTGGACTCTCGACCCCCAGACCTGTGAGGCAATAGCTTTCTGTTGTTTTAAGCCCCCTGCCCCCAAGTCTGTGGTGCTTTGTAACAACAACCCTGGGAGGTGAATACAAGGTCCTGCTGCCACCTGAGCTTGGCAGGAGGGCCACCCTAGCCTTACCCCTTCCCTGATCTGCTCTCTGTGCTTCAGGGACGGACCAGAGCCACTGCGTCACTGCTCTCTCCACGGAGCCCCAGCAACAGGCCTCCCTTCTGTGTAGCCAAGGGACCAGCCCTCGTCCTGGGCCCCCTGCCCTCGCAGGGGTGTCGGGCATCTCATACCAGTGCCTCCCTCCCTCCTTCTGTGCTCGGTCCTGCCCCACCCCTGCCCCCCGTGGTCCCAAACCCAGTGGTCCTGACCCTGAGCCACAGGAAGCTTTGACTTGAATGACAGACTTAACGTTTTGACTCACAAGGGTCCGAACTTCTGAACCGTCTGAAAATGAGACGGTTCTAATCCTTGAAGCCATGGGGAAAGCTCAAGGACATTTTTTCTTTTTTTTTTTTGTCTTTTTAGGGCTGCACCTACGGCGTATGGAGGTTCCCAGACTAGGGGTCAAATTGGAGCTGTTGCCGCCAGCCTATACCACAGCCACAGCAATGCCAGATCCGAGCCGCATCTGTGACCTACACCACAGCTCATGAGCAACCCTAGATCCTTATTCCACTGAGCAAGGCCAGGGATCAAACCTGCAACCTCATGGTTCCTAGCCGGATTCTTTTTTTTTTTTTTTTTTTTAATTTAATTTAATTTTTTTTTTTTATTTTCCCACTGTACAGCAAGGGGATCAAGTTATCCTTACAGGTATACATTACATTTTTTTTCCCCACCCTTTGTTCTGTTGCAACATGAGTATCTAGACAAAGTTCTCAATGCTACTCAGCAGGATCTCCTTGTACATCTATTCTAAGTTGTGTCTGATAAGCCCAAGCTCCCGATCCCTCCCACTCCCTCCCCCTCCCATCAGGCAGCCACAAGTCTCTTCTCCAAGTCCATGATTTTCTTTTCTGAGGAGATGTTCATTTGTGCTGGATATTAGATTTGCAGCAACATGGATGGAACTAGAGAATCTCATACTGAGTGAAATGAGCCAGAAAGACAAAGACAAATACCATATGGTATCACTTATAACTGGAATCTAATACCTAGTCAGATTCTTTAAACCCTGAGCCACGACGGGAACTCTGAAAGCTCAGGGACATCTTTGTGGCCTTGGAAATGGGGATCAGACTGTGCAGGTGTCAAGACGGTGGGGGCAGGGGAGGAAAAAGTGTCCTTTTCCTTGTTCCGAACAAGGTCATTTCGTTCCAGAAACACACAGAACGTTTTCTCCCTACTGACTTTATTATCTTCGCTTTTTGCAGAGTTGGCATCTTCAATGATCCTAATGACACCGAATCTGTCTTAATTACAGCCTATCCTCTCAGGACACAGAGTTGTCTGCGGAAGAGTTTTCTAAATTTCTTAATTAACCTGCAGTGGCTTTATTTTGCCAAAGATTGTGCACTGAAACCATTATAAGTTATTTGCTATGTATTTTAGTTTGACATTTTTTTTTTAAACTTCGTCATAAAGCAAAAAATTCGAGCGATACCCTGCTTAGTGACAAAAGGTCAGAAAGACTAAAGAAAATAGGCCATGACCAGACCTTAAAAGTCCAGGGTTGTAAAGATTCATATTCATTTCCAGGGGAACATTTTTTTTTTTTTGTCTTTTTGCTATTTCTTGGGCCGCTCCCACGGCATATGGAGATATGGAGGTTCCCAGGCTAGGGGTCGAATTGGAGCTGTAGCCACCAGCCTACGCCAAAGCCACAGCAACGCGGGATCCGAGCCGCGTCTGCAACCTACACCACAGCTCGCGGCAACGCCGGATCATTAACCCACTGAGCAAGGGCAGGGACCGAACCCGCGACCTCATGGTTCCTAATCGGATTCGTTAACCACTGCGCCACGACGGGAACTCCCAGGGGAACATTTGAACATAAGTTGTGTTTTTTTTAACCTGCCCCCAATCTAACTTTGGCTGGTGAGGGCTCTGTAAGCAAGCTTTAATCTATTAACAGGTGGCTTTTTACTACCTACTTTCTCTTTTGAAGAAAATAGTTGATCCTTCCTTTAAACAGTGGCCAGATCTGGAGTTCAGTGGGCTTGGGCTGAGGTTTAACTGCGAGAAGATTCACCCTCCCCCGTTCCCTTTACGCCCATCCTTCCAGCACAGGAGGGCTTACCTGGGCCCTGATGGATGGCAGGGTCCTCACTCAGGTGCCTGGTGAGGCCTCAGAGGGACAAGCACTATTGTCACATGGTCCCAGATGGCATATCTGAGTGATACATTCAAGATCATTTAACAGCAAGGTCCCATCACCACAGCCCCTCAAGTCCACTCCCCTCCCCATGGGACCCTCAGGCCCACCCCACCCCCCGGCATCACAGACTCCTGGGGCCTCCCCAGTACCCTCCAGGGTTGTAGCCTCTGCCCTAAAGGACAGGGCTTGTGGAGGAGGGCTGTTCCCAGGAAAGACAGACCCTCTGACTGTCCTCCCATCAGGCTGTCCATCCCTTTGCTCTCCCAGGAGCCGAGGCTGACCTATTCCTGGGCCCGAGCTGGACCAGCTGGACACAGGTGGGAACCAGGCTTGGGAATGGGGCTGGTGAGGTCCATCAGTTAAGCTCAAAATGCTGAACTAAATCTCCTCTTGGAGTTCCCGTTGTGGCTCAGTGGTTAGCGAATCCGACTAGGAACCATGAGGTTGCAGGTTCCATCCCTGGCCTTGCTCAGTGGGTTGAAGATCGGGCATTGCGTGAGCTGTGGTGTAGGTCACAGATGCAGGTCGGATCCCGTGTTGCTATGGCTCTAGTGTAGGCTGGTGGCTACAGCTCTGATTCGACCCCTAGCCTGGGAACCTCCATATGCCACGGGAGCGGCCCTAGAAAAGGCAAAAAGACAAAAAGACAAAAAAAAAAAAAAGAATCTCCTCTTGCTTCAAGCAGTCCTTCCTAAAATGCACCACAGACTAGCTTCTGCAGGTGACGGGTCCATCGGAAACAGTTTCTCATTGAAGGAGAATATTGACAGCTGTTTGTCTGGAGACTCAGAGATGGTAGGGGACCCTGCTCTCAATGTTCACACACACACACTCATGCACTGATGCACGTACATGTATGTACAACACAACACACATGCACACACTCATGCACTCATGCGTGTACATGTATACATGATGCAACATAGATCCCCCCCCACAGCACACACGCCACACTACACACATAACACACATATAAACAACACATACAGACATGCACACCTAACACACACACCAAAACACTTAGTAATCAAGATGTTTTAATATGATATTTAAAATAATTAAAATTAACATAAAAATTCCTGATGAAACCAAATATTAACATGTCAGATCAAGGTAAAATTTGTCCCTTTTTTCTTTTCACCAAGTGGCCTCACTTGCCTCACCCACAGCCCAGCTCGGAAAGAAAACTCTGTTTAGGGAAAGAGGGGACCAGGCTGGGGCTGTAGTTTGCTAATACGGACTTTTTAAAATACTGCATTAAGTTAGTACCCGCCTGCTGCTCTTTCTGTTTTGTTGGGACAATAGTTAGGAAGGAGCAGGGATTGGAAAATGCGTCTGCCTGAGGCTCCATCTGAGCCTACAACGGGGACGCTGAGGGAGGCAGGAATCGGTGGGGGGTGGGGATGGGGGCTGAAATCTCCCTTCCGCGCCTGTGAGGTGCCAGCCCCTTCCCCCTCCCAGCATCCCCGCTTTCTTCAAAGCTCAGCTCCCTGGCCGGTTGCTTCCCAGACCTTCTAGAAATTCCTGCTCCCCCCACCCTGGCCTCTTCTGTGTGACCTTCACCTCTAGGAATGCTGAGGGTCTTTGAGGGCTCGGGAGCATGTGATAACACAGAGAGCCAGGCCTTGCTGTATCTCCAGGCGCTGAGCTTAACTCGCCTCAAATCCCTTCATGGATAAGCACAGAGCCAGCGCGCTGGGGACCACACAGCCTGGGCCGGTGGTGGGAGCAGCTCCCTTCCCCTCCAGGCTCTCCCCAGATAGAGCCCAGAACTGTCTCTAGGATCCTCCTCCAGGGAAGGTTGCTCCTTCAGGAAACTCTTGCCCAGAAATTTGCAAATCACTTCGTCTTTGCAAATCTTCCTGGGAAACCCATCAGCTTTGTAATTGAGACCATGGAAAATAGTTTTCATCCCAAGGTTCTTTCACCCCCTGCCTCTAAATCATTGCCTTACTGTGTGCCACGGTCCTGGGCAATGAGGTTATTGCACTTCATCAAGGCCCCTTTCCATGAAAACCCCCCCTCACCCAGATTTCAGAATCTGGGGAGAAGCCCAGCTCAGGCCTCCCCCCTCTGCCTGTCCTCCCTCGGCGCAGTGAGAACAAACACAGCTCATCTCTGCTTTTGAGGAGCAGGGATTTGACAACAGAAAGAAAAGAGGGAAAGAGAAAAAGAGAGGCCAGAGGAAGAAGAGGGACAATAGGGTTGTTTCACTGGGGACAGGGGACCAGCTTGTGCGGCAGCAGGAATATTCTGGGGCCTTGACAAACAGCTACAAGGAATCCCAGGGTTCAGTCTGCAGCCTGCACACCACCTGTGCCAGGAGTTCCCACACTTGGCTGTGCACCCACCAGGCAGAAGGGGAACTTACATTGGCTAAAGACTTTTCAGTGTCTTTCAGTCTTCTCTGTGGAAAGGCTCAGTGTTGCAGACTCCACAGCCCACGTCTCCCTCCCTGAGGTGGCATCTATCCAGCCAAGATTGCACCCGGGTCCTCGGTGGCCTCTCAGCCAAGGCCACTGCTCCCTCTGCTGCATCTGCTGCCCACATTCTGCCCCCATCCCCGCCCTGGCTCCCTGCCAGCCGGGCCCCATGACCCCCTCTAGGAACAAGGTCTGATCTTGACTCCCCTTCGCCTTGGGCTTTCTCTGCCCACCCAGGGTGTCCTCGGGCATGGGGACTGCCCTCCCGCCCTCCACGGGGCCACGCTGTGCGAATGACCCTCCAGGTGGGGGTCCTTCCAGTCCAGCTCTGGACCATCACACACGGGCGCGGGACCCCCATGCTGGATCAAGGCCTTGGGGCAGGGGGTGGTTCTTCTCAGTATCTCTGAATGTCCAGAGGACAAAGACCTGCTCTCAGTGTCCCCTCAGCCTATACACAGGTCAGCCTGTCTCCAAACAGCGGCTGGGAGAGGGGCGCTGCGTGGGAGCTCAGCGGACAGAAATGCACCTGTTTGGGGGCTAGGATTGAAGAGCGTGGGGTGGGTAGGGCTGGTTCCCTCTGAGGCCTCTCTCCTGGGCTTGCAGATGGCTGTCTCCTCACAGGGTCGTCCCTCTGTCCTGTCTGTGTCCTAAACTCCTCTTCTTACAAGGACACCGGTCCTACAGGATCAGGGCCCACCCTTGGGACCTCATTTTGCCTCCGGCACCTCTTTAAAGGCCCTGCCTCCCAGTGCAGGCCCCCCTCAAGGTGCTGGGGTCAGGACGCATGCCATCTGGGGGGACACGATCCAGCCCAGAACACGGCTCTTCTCCACTGTTTCCTGCAAGTTTCCAATCCCCACAGGGCCCCAAGCCCCGTCTGCCTGCCCACTTGCTGTTGCTTTCTAGGTGGGTTTTTTTTTATCTCTTCCTGCTGCACTCAGTGCCCTTCTGAATTGGCAGAATGGGTACCTGGCTTTCAGGGGAAGAAGTGGGAAGTCCATGCATTTCCCATTTGCAGTTTTCCTTTGCTTTATGTGGAGGCAGAGGCTGCCTGTATTAAGCCTGGCAAGGAGGTTGAGGGAAGAGGGTTGACAAAATCCAGTCGAGGGAGGAACGACAGGACCCGGGGAGCATATGTGCCTCCAGAATGAGGGAGGTGAGGTCACCTGGGCTCCAGGGGATGCCAGGTGCTGTCCCCTCAGCCTTTTATGCCCAGGCCCCCACCTGTGGCAGATTTACAACCTGGTGGGAAGGGCTCTGAACTCCCTGCTTCTGTTACCGTGTGGACCCTGGTAGAAGATGGAACCTTAAGAGAGAGACTTTTACCCACTTGAGAAGACTGCCCAGGGCTCAGATTCTAGAAGAGAGAGGGACTTTCTGCAGTGACAAAGTGGGTCCAGCAAGCCACTGAAAATTCAGCTTTCAGTCATAATATGAACTCGTTGGCACCCTCAAGCGGTGATGGTTAGGAATACCCAGGTTTTTTGAATTGGATCAGAAAACAAAAAGGAAATTAAAAACAAAAAAAGAAAGTTAAAAAAAGAAACGACAAATTTTAAAAAGTAAAAAAAAAAAAAAAAAAAAAAGCCTGATCAACTGACAACGTTTTCATGGCCATTTGTTCTTTAATAAGCATTATGGAGACCATTTACCATGTCATTTTTGATCTGCCCTTTTTTTCAACTCATTTTTAATGAAACGAGTTTCTAGTAGGGAACTTTTATAATTTTACTTTCTGTATTAGAGTAGTTAGTTATTCCATGATGAGCCTGAAGCCTGCTGAACATTCTTTAGAAGTTTTCAAGCTATCTGATTCAGTTTATTGGCTTCTTTCTCATATATTCTTTACAGCCTCTTTGAGTGATTAGAGAATTTTCTCATAATTGTGCCAAGTTTGACATGATAATGAAACAATCAGAAAGTGGCTGTATGGACAGGACAGGTCAGACACCGCTAGTGTTCTACTAATGAAAGATCAACAGCTCCCCCTAGTGGAATAACAGGGGTACTAGGTGTTTCTACAGCTCACCTCAAGCCATTAAATCTGAAAGATCAAACCTCATTTTATGGCAGATCTTCACAAGCAGAATCAAAACTGTAAGTAAAGGAGTTCCCATTGTGGCTGAGCAGTAACGACCCAGACTAGTATCCATGAGGATGTGGGTTCCATCCCTGGCCTTGCTCAGTGGATTAAGGACCTGGTGTTGCCATGAGCTGCGGTACAGATCATAGATGCAGCTCAGTTCCTGTCTTGCTATGGCTGTGGTGTAGGCCAGCAGCTATAAATCTGATTCTACCCCTAGCCAGAGCCTTCCATAAGCCACCCGTGTGGCCCTAAAAAGCAAAAAAAAAAAACAAAACAAAACAAAACAAAAAAAACCCAAAACAAACAAACAAATGAAAACCAAACCTATAAGTAAAAATTCTGGTTATCAGTCAGGAATAAGTTAAACAGCATACCAGTTATTCCTTTCGTAACTGAAAGACTTGATAATCTTGTGGACTTATTGAAATAGTCTTACATCTGAAAACACACGGATAAAAGTGAATTTGTCTCAGCAAAATAACTCACTTTAACTTATCAAAGCATAACCATAAGAGCTTATTACACAGCAGTAACTATTGATGGACTGCTGATAAATCCAAAATGTCTTGACTGGATTTTCATGAGAAATTAATACACGTGGTTAAGAAACTGCCATTACGACCTTTAGGGAAATTTTTTAAAGGCCAAGAAAGAAACACAGATGCCATTTGTCTTTTCTCTAGGTGTGAACAGTGCCTGGCAGAGATTGGGGTGTACATGACTGCCTTCCCTGCCTGCTTCATCCAACTAAGGGGAAAGTCATTCGGCAGGATTCTCAGTTAATGTGTAACGAGAGACGGGAAATTCCCAGACAACTGCAAATTCAACAGGAAGAGACCCAAAGGCCAAAAGTACATGGAGGCACAAATTGCACAGAGAAGGCAAATCAATAAGATTTGATAATCGACTGGAAAAGGCTTGACAAAGAAGAAATGACTTCTTTCAACCCTACTAATCATGCAATAGAACATATATTAATGGTTTTCATTCATAATCTCAGTGTATTCACTTAACAGGTTAGAGGAAAGCGCCTATCAAATTAAATCTAAACATGTAAGTCATATAGGGTCAGTTAACATTTAATATTAACCCACCATCTGGGGGCATTCAATGAAAGAGAGAAAGAGAGAGAGGGAGAGAGAGAGAGAGAGAGAGAGAGAGAGAGAGAGAGAGAGAGAGAGAGAGAGAAATTGATTCAAGTTTTGAACCAGGAAGGGAAACATTCAAAGTTGTAGTTGTTTGGATTTTCGGGCAGAAATGCAAGTCTAATAATCCATGATTAGTGACAGAGTTTCTGTTAGAGACACCTAAAAAAAAAAAAAAAAAAAAAAGAGTTCTGAAGCAGTTGTATCATTAAGAGGATCTTATAGGTCAAAAGAAAAACCATCTTCAAGATGTCCTTTCTGGAATGAGATCTAAATTAGGAGCCCGCTGATGCCCAAGAGTGATTATTTGGCCTGCCTATCCCCTGAGCCTCTTCAGATGCACCTGTCCTGACCACGGAAATGCCTGGAAGTGGGGGGAGTTTGCTGCTTCCTGCTCAGGAGTTAATATAGCCTGTCTCCCACTTGGCTGCTTTTAATCCTCTGCGCCTCTTTGATGACCTCGGTTCTTTGATGCTGGTTTTTTTTTTTTTTTTTTTTTTTCCCCTCCACTTGCTACATGTTTGCTTTCAAAAACTTAGCTATGGGAACAAGAAAAGAAAGCATATTTTCCCCTTATAGCATCTTTTTAATCATTGTAAATGAGGCCATGGTGACACAGGATTATCACTGTTGAGATGATGATGAAAAGACAATAGGAGGCTTGTGACTTCAATGGTGTGGGAACTGGATACCCTGGCCAATTCTTCCACTTCCATAAAATCAGCTGGGCTACAAAATAAGTGCATGAATCGATGAACGACTAAGAAATGAAGGCCAAAACCTAAATGAAGGTAGAACCTGAAAGAGAAGGTACGTTGGATGCAGGGTTTAGTCCTACGTACATTTGCCAAACCTGGTGCCTTGGTTTTTGGTTTTCATGAGGGAATTGAATAGGAGATCCCCTTGTTTCAGTTGTTTGTTTTTATTTTATTTTATTTATTTATTGTTTTGTCTTTTTAGCTATTTCTTGGGCCGCTCCCGTGGCATATGGAGGTTCCCAGGCTAGGGGTCAAATCGGAGCTGTAGCCCCCAGCCTACGCCAGAGCCACAGCAACGCGGGATCCGAGCCGCGTCTGCAACCTACACCACAGCTCACAGCAACGCCAGATCGTTAACCCACTGAGCAAGGGCAGGGACCGAACCCGCAACCTCATGGTTCCTAGTCGGATTCGTTAACCACTGCACCACGACGGGAACTCCTGTTTTTAAATTGAAGTGTAGTTACAGTGTTATGTTAATGTCAGGTGAACAGCAAAGTGATTCAGATCTCTATCTATTCATTTAGACCCCCTTTTTAGATCCTTTTCCTTTATAGGTTATTACAAGATATTGAATACAGTTCCTGGGTTATCCAGTAGGTCCTTGTTGTTTATCTATTTTATATATAGTAGTATATATCTGTTAATCCCAAACTTCTAACTCTCCTAATTTATCCCCTTCTTTCCCCTTTGGTAACCATAAGTCTATGAAGACATCCTTATTTTAAAGCTGGAACCTCCAACAGTTACTGACCTGGAGTCAGAGTCACCCCCAGGGGACTGCAAGGTCAATTGCCCAGGCAATCGGTAGGCTGGAGAGGGGACTACATCTCACTTGAGAGTTATCACTACCAGGTGGCCTTAATCTAGTTTGCACCTTAAATCTGTACAGTTTTAGTTGTCTAGAACTTTTCTTAACCAGTATCTAATTTATAGCAATCCAGGATCATTGGTACTCTGAGATAACTGTCAAAAGCAGACCAAAATGATGGCTGGAGTCATTTTCCTTCCCTTGAGGCCTCCAAGAATTCCCTCCTATAAAATTCCAAGAAAGATGAACTCAGCCTGAAAGATCACGAAACACAAGTATCGAAAGCTGCCAAAAGCAAAGTACAGAATCAGACTCACAAAGACAGCAGAGGTTGGAATGACCAGATATAGAGTGTAAAGTAAGGTTGTGTTAAGGAAATAAAAGTGAGAGCTTACAATTTTTTAAAAAGTAGGTTTAGGGAGTTCCTGTCATGTCTCCACAGTTAATGAACCTGACTCGTATCCATGAAGACTCGGGTTTGATCCTTGGCCTTGCTCAGTGGGTCAAGGATCCAGCATTGCTGTGAGCTATGGTGTAAGTCACAGATGAGGCTCAGATCCTGTGTTGCTGTGGCTATGGTGTAGGCTCAAGTGTAGGCTCAAGTGTAGATCTGAGATGTAAGAAGGATTCATCTGGAGTTCCCGTCGTGGCGCAGTGGTTAACGAGTCCGACTAAGAACCATGAGGTTGCGGGTTCGGTCCCTGCCCTTGCTCAGTGGGTTAACGATCCGGCGTTGCCGTGAGCTGTGGTGTAGGTTGCAGACTCGGCTCGGATCCTGCGTTGCTGTGGCTCTGGCGTAGGCCGGTGGCTACAGCTCCGATTCAACCACTAGCCTGGGAACCTCCATATGCCGCGAGAGCGGCCCAAGAAATAGCAACAACAACAACAACAACAAAAAGACAAAAAAGACAAAAAAAAAAAAAAAAAAAAAAAAAAAAAAAAAACCATTCAACACCTTTTCCTGGTTCCCTCTACCTGTGAGGACTCGTGCTTGCTGCCGAGCAGGTGTTAGATTTTGTATCAGCCACAGTCTCCTATGCACACAGAGTCCCATGCAGTTAGGAAAAAGCTCTCCTGAGACTTCCAGATTTCACCTTGCAACAGAGGCAACCCCTACCCATTTCTTTTTTTCCCTCTGCTTCTCTGTCCACCCATTTCCTAAGCCTCCCAGAAAACCATTTCCCCAGCAAGACAGATGGCCCATGTTTGCTGCTTGGAAGTTCAGTCTGTGATGCTTCCCTGGTTGCCGGGGGTTTCCTAAGGCTTCCTCTTCACCCATTTGGCCCTGATCTGAGATGAAATGATAAAGCCATTTGCTGCATCCACTCAGGGATGATCTTACAAAACCTGACTCTTGTCTGCATCTCAGTTCATTTACGTGTTCTATTGTCCTGAAGGTGCTGATGCTTTATTTATGCTGTGCTGGCCATGTCAGAGTGGTTGGGGCCCTTGCGGGAGCATTCCATTCTGCTACATTTGTGTCACACGTCGGCTACACAATGAAAGGCTGAAGCTTGGAGATTCAATGAAATGTCAGCCTATGATGGGTGTGAGGCTCTGCTGTGCTTCCCCATCTTCCAAAGGAAACATGACTTTAAACTGATTTGTCATTTGCAAAACCACGATCTTAATAAATGTTTCACGAGAGGGTGCTACCAGCTTTGACCTGGACCTGGCCATCTCTGCAGACTCCAAATCTGACATGAGTTGGTTCTTAGACTTTTGCTTATTTTTTGAACTGCCGATCAAATCAGGTAGTAACTTCTTAATAAAAGCTTAATAGTCCCCCCCCAAAAGGGGCTGTATATTCCAGGTGGGTATTTCATCCCATTCTCCATTGGAGTTGGCTAGAAGGATTTCCTACCCACGGGGAAGGGATGCCTAGAAAGTTGTTCAGATGGAGTAGAGACAACCATTGTTAGTGAGACCCTACTAGTGCACAGATCAAGGCCAAGGAGGCAAACGCTCTGCTTCCTCATCTATCTACTCTGGGCTAAAGATAGGACTCAGTCTTCAATTGTGTTCCTTGTATTTAAGTACCTTCTCTGGTGAGGCCGAGACCCTAATATGTGGCTTTACATGAGAGCAGAGGTGCAGAGCAGCAGCTTGCAGAGCCTTCATTGCTAAAGGGTAACCCAGATGGAAACTGTTATCTGCCAGGTGTCTGTCTATACCTGCCACCTCCATCCCCTGACCCAGTCAGATGCCCACCTCAGCTCTGTGAATTCGGGTGGAAGTCCCAGGGAGCACTGTCCACTTTTGTGAATATTGGGTGCTGGCGATGTGTGTGTGTGTGTGTGTGTGTGGGGGTAGATCACATGCTCCTCAGCAAAGCGCGTGAAAGCCCTGCCTTGACATTGATGTTCCCCAAAGGGACTTCTCAGCTGGAGGGCTGGCTGCAAGGTGGCCTCTCTTCTTCCCATTAACCTCCATCAGCCTCTCTGGCTTCTCACCCCTCACACTGAGATTTCTCCTAGGAGGGAGCTTCAAATGCCTTTCCCTTCTATTAAGGAGAGAATTTCAGTTCCATACCAGCAACTTGCCTCTGAACTTGAACCCCTGAACTTATCACTCTTGCTCAGCAGAACTGTGTAACCTCCTCTTTAGAAGGGCAGCCAGTGGCCATCTTTCTTAATGACTCAACTTTAATTCAAGAAGATTTTTGATTGATTTTTCCCAAAGGGGATTCTGGTTCCATAAATCTGCTCTATCACTTTATATCCAAGTACAGAATATGAGGACAGGTCACCAGGACATAGAAGGACCAGAGAAGGTGATGAAGAGGAGGTGGGGATGGTGTTGGACCTTGACACAAAAGTAGGCTTAATGGGTGGGGATGAAAAGGAGGACATTTTCACACTAGTTTCTGAACTTCCAAGCTATTTATATGTTAACTCTTACCAAATAGAAGCAAAACAAAAGAGCTGGGTATTTCATCCAAATCTCTACAAAAGTTGGCTAGGAGGATTTCTAAAGCATTTAGTTTGGCTTTTTTAGATTTCACATACAGGTGATATTATATAGTATTTGTCTTTCTCCGACATTTCATTTAGCCTAATGTCCTCAAGGTCCATCTACATTGTCACAAAAACAGGATTACCTTCTTCCTCATGGCTCATGGTTCATAACATTTCATTGTGTGAACACACACCACATCTTCTTTATCCATTTATCCACTGACAGGTGTTTAGGTTGTTTCTCTACTTTGGCCACTGTGAAAAATTCAGCAAGGAGCCTGGGAGTGCAGGTATCTTTTTAAAATCCCATTTTCATTTTCTTTGGATAAATACTAGCAAGCAGAATTGCTGGGTGGTTCTATTTTTAATTTTTTTTTGAGGATTCTCCAAGCTCTTTTCCATAGTGGTTGCAGCAGTTTGCATTTCCACCACCAGTGCATATGGGTTCTCTTTTCTCCACATTGTGGGTAACACGTTATTTTTTGTCTTGTTGATGACAGCTATTCTAACAGGTGTGAGTTTTGAGTCGCATTTCCCTGATGGTTAGTGATGTTTGTTTGAGGGCATCTCGCTTCCACTGTTTCATTCGCAGTGTACACTGCAGTGTCATTCACCCTAGTGAATGTACTGAATATACCCGAATGCTTTTCCTCGTCTAGCTCTCCTTTGTCTTCTTCTCCATCATTCTGACTTATAGCCTTCCACCATCTGCCACTATTTATTTATTTGTCTTCCCTTTTCTTTCTTCCTCAAATCCAGTTCATCATTTTTTAAAAAATACTGACTTTGGACTTCTGACCACTGTTACATACCTCCAAAACCCTTAACTCTTTACTTAAAGCCAGTAAAGAATATTAAACCATAGCACTACCAAATAAGGATATAAAGAGCTATCAGGCTAACTGATAGAACTCAACTTTTCATCCAAACCAGAATGGATCATGGTGGCTGATTTCTCAAGCACAGGAAACCTTTTCTTGGCTGCTGGGTCTCTATAAAGATCACAAAATTCAAGTGCAAACGCAAACAGGGAGAGCTGCAGGGTTAATGCAAAATACCCAAGCAGAGGGGGATGGGGGAGGCCTCGCAGGTGGGTGGGGCTGGGGAGGGCAAGCTCACTGGAGGACCCAGATGAGAAAGGAAATATGAGAAAGCCTAGAGAAAAGACTTGAAAAGTGACTCAACAAAGGCCAGAAAAGAAGGAGAAGAAGAAGAATGACGTGGAGGAAAAAAGAAGGGGAGGGGGAAAGGGGAGGAGGGGAGGGGAAGGGAGAAAGAGGAGGGGGCACACTGGAAACCAGGAAATGCTTTCAGAGAATTAGGCAGTTGGCATTAAAGGAATTGCTTCTGCTTCACCTCTTACTCTTTCCTTTCCAATCTGTGTGTGTATTTACCACACTGCTTGCTAGTGGTTCTAGTTCTCTGTCTCTTAGTCAATTCAGCATCACTGTTAAGTATCAGACACTTTGCCACCTGCTGGGGCAGAGGCACCAGGATGAGGACCCTGCCCTGAGCAGCAGCCAGGGGAGGAGGAGGGGTAGTAGGCGAGAGCTGGTGGGAAGCTGAAGCTGCAATTTCAGGGCCACAGAGACTTTTTGCAGGGTAATGGATTTTATTAACTAATTGCAAGGCTTAGTGTAATCCCAAGAATGACATTTTACAGGTTTAACAGATTCAGCAGTTCTATCAACTAGCTAGATTAGCCCCAATGACACAATAAAACTCTTATGTTTACTGAAAGGCTATAAGATGTTGAGCCCTAGGCATTTTTTTTTTCCAAAGAGTAGAGTTGACAGTAAAAGTAAATGGAACAGAAAATAGATGGAGAGAAACGGGGTGGTGGTGGGGCACAGAGGGAGAGAGAGGGAAAAAAGAAAATGAAAAAGTACATGAGTAAATGGACAAAGGACATAGGGTTTGATGACTATGGACTATCAAGGCTAAGAGCTGGAAGCCTGTGGGAAGGTTATGGTCTTTGAAAGTCATCGTGGGCCTCCGACCACACTCAGAATCACGTTGACACAGCAGTCTCTTTTTCTCCAGGAGTATCTTCAAGGAGGATTTTGTTTTCATCAACTGGAACAAGCTTCATTAGAAACAGGCTGACCACGGTCCACTCCTTCCATATGAGGTCCTGCCAAAAAATTTCACAACTACCTTTTGGGAGCCAAGCAAATCATTTTCAACCAGTAGACAACAATGACTCTCTGCAGTATGTCATCAGACAGAAGTCTGTGTTCTTCTACTGCTGATTCTAATCCCATAACT
The DNA here is from genome assembly GCF_054392235.1 of Sus scrofa. Lineage (NCBI taxonomy): Eukaryota > Metazoa > Chordata > Mammalia > Artiodactyla > Suidae > Sus > Sus scrofa. The sequence continues at coordinate 104,779,714 of NC_139388.1, read as the reverse complement.
CAAAACAGATGAGGGGTGTAAAAACAACAAACATAAAAAAGGCTTAACCCACACCTCGGCTGCTGAAGCTAGGAGGACTTGCAGGTGTCTGGTTTACTGCCTCTGAATTTATAGGTGGTTGAACTTGAACTGGGATCCTTCCAGAGTTATGCCGCCTACGACAAAGCAGGGGTTGAATTTGAATCCCGGAGTCCCTACTCCTGGCAGCAACAGCCCCCACGACACCGCCCTGTCCTAGAAACACCTATGAAGGAAGAGCCTCAATAGCCTGCAGAAGGAGATCGTCTGCTTTCAGGCTTCGCCCCAGATTTCACATAAGTTCATAAGAGCAAGCTTAGGCGTTGAGCATTCTGAGCTTGGGGCACAAAAATGGAAAGTTTTTATTGTCTCCAGTGACTGTCTTCCACTAGACATGTCCCTTCCTCTGGCTGAAACACATCTTGGGTACATTCCTCAGTTCTTTGTTCATTTTAGGTATGAAAAAATATCCCCTCCCATTTAAAACTTCCATTTTCTATCCCCACCACTGAGTGAGTCTTACTGTTTTGCTTCACACTGACAAGATAATTCCAACTTATTTAATTGTTCGGCTTTACCATTTTTGTTTCACATTCCATTACTTTAAAAAATTAAACACTTTAATGGGAAATAATTTCAGACAGAGAACAGTTTCCAAATGGCACAAAGAGTTCCTGTGTTTTCTTACTACAATCCCCAAGAATAGTATTTTGCTTATTCTGCTTTATTATTCATTTTTATATACATTCTATTTAAAAAATATGGATATACACAGTTTCTGAACCATTGAGAGTATGTTGTAGACATCATGTTTTTTTGCTCCTAGATACTTCAGGGTGTTTTTCTTTTAAAAAAATGACATTTTCTTATATTCTCTGAAGTCATGAAATGATTTTCAAAGCATAGAATTGACATGGATGCAACACTATGATCTAATCTACAGGCCTTATTCAAATTTCAGAATTACCCCACTAATGTCCTTGTAATAAAATAAGAAACCTATTTTTTTTTTCTGGTTTGAGATCCAATCAAGCATCACACATTGCATTTTGTTGTCATTTCCCTTTTGGCTTCTTTTATCTGGAACAATTCCTTGCCCTTTTTTGCTTTTACTTTCATGATCTTGATATTTTTTTATCAAAATGATTTTATCAAATATGTTATTCCCAGAATTCCCATTGTGGTTCAGTGGTTTAAGAACCCCACATAGTATCCATGAGGATGCAGGTTCAATCTCTGGCCTCGCTCCAAAGGTTAAGGATCTGGCCTAGTTGAAAGCTGTGGTGTAGGTCGCAGATGTGGCTTGGACCCCGCCTTGCTGTGGCTGTGGTGTAGGCCGGCAGCTGCAGTCCCAATTTGACCCCTACCCTGGGAACTTCCATATGCCACAGGTGTGGCCATTAAAAAAAAAAAAAAATCTGTCATTCCCATGATAACAAAAGAGAGAGAGAAGGAAAGAAGGAAGGATGGAAAGTTATAAAGGAAAATGCATGACTCATTTATAATTTTATACCTGGCATTGTTGACTATATCCCTGAGAGAAGATAGCTTCTGCTTTCACAAGACATGGATAAGAACCAGATCTACTCTGTATAAGTTTACATGTGTGTATTCGTTATCTGTTGCTATATACCAAATTGCTCTGAAATTAATGGCTTTGAGCCCTGCTTATTTTATTTGTTCATGATTTTGTGGGTCATGAAAGTGGGCTGGGCTCAGTTGGGTGGTTCTTCTGGTCTCACCTGTAATTAGTCACTCCTAGGGCTGCAGCCATTGATAGCTCTATGGGGGCAAGATGAACTAAGACAGCCTCACTCACTCACTTACATATCTGGTGGCTGGTGATGGCTCTCAGCTGGGCATCTCTTTTCTTACAGATGCTCATCAAGGGAGCCAGCTTGAGCTTCTTCACACGGTAGAAATAGGGTGAGAGTGGATGCTCAAAGCCTCCAGCCTAAACAACTTGCTGAATTGTAGACATTGACTTCATCTCTTTCACTCTATTCTGTTGGTCAAATTAAGTCTCCAGTATGCTCCAGACCTGAGCATTGGGAAACAGTCACTGCTTCTCCAGGAGAGGTTTAGCAAAGACATGGCGTAAAAGAGTGAGTGTACAGAATGGGAAGAGTTCTTGCAGACAGATGTGCAAACAGTGTACCACCATGTTGAACAGCTGAACGAATTGTCCACAAATTCACTTCTGATTCCAGGAGCCCTAGGACAGGCTTGTATCTCCACATGACCTCCAGTTCTGGACCTTCACCTCAGGGCACAATGGCAGACTACAGTGGGCAACAAGACTTATCCTGGAAGCTGTTTGGACCCAGGGATGGCTAGAAAAAATGTAACTATCCATGGAAGGGACAGAGGATTGTCCAAACAAGACATGTTCCCCAGCCAAATACCTCCCACCTGAATCCCCACAATGTTGAGCCCTGCCCATGCCATCCAAACTGGACAAAAGAGCTTGGAAGGGAAGTCAAGGGGATTGTAGCTAAAAGGCCTTAATTTTATACATTTCAGGGTTTTGTTTGTTTTTTTTTTTTTAATGCCATAATATGAACACACCCCTAGGTTCTCACCTGGTGCCTTGGAAGCATCTGGGGCAAGTGAGGGCCCTAAGGTTAGGCTTTCCAGTGAGTCCAGCTCTGCCTGCGAGCTCTCAAGATCTCAGGCTGAGAGTGGAGACTGGACCCTCCTGTGACCACAAGTCCAGGCACGTGGAGCCAGGAGCCTCGGAAAGACTTGACTCAACACCCAGGTCTTTCATACGCTGACAGACTCAGAGGAGAGTTGGTCGGGCTTGAGAGAGCCATTCTAGACATGCTCTTTGGGAGCATATTTGCTTTTCAAAGGGCAAATCTATTTGCAAGGATGAGAACAGAACCAAAAGCCAAAACAAACTGCTCCAATTTACTGAACTACAGGACAAACTGAATCCAAATACACACATTTTTATTGAGCCTTTTAGCTACAATCCCCTTGACTAAACCACGGCAAAGGTTGGTTTTCCTTCCCTTTCCAAAAAAACATGTTTTGCTTTCTTTCCCATAATGTTTTGATTAATTTTGCGTTTGAATTCTAAAAGGCTCTGACAGAGCATGCATGATTTTCAGCCAAACTGAGCTGTGCAAAAGATCACTTTCTTGTTTTCTTAGAACTAAACTGAAGTCTATCTCAGGATCTCACAGCAGCCAGGAAACTGAAAAAGTGCACAAAACCATCCATCTAAATGCAATTAAGTCTAGAGATTTTAGAGTTCCCGTGGTGGCACAGTGGTAACGAGCCTGGCTAGAATCCATGAGGATGCGGGTTCAACCCCAGGCCTTATTTAGTGGGTTAAGGATCTGGCATGGCCATGAGCTGTGCTGTAGATTGCAGATGTGGCTCCAATCTGGCATTGCTGTAGCTGTGGCGATGGCCGGCAGATAAAGCTCTGATTCCACCCCTAACCTGAGAACTTCCACAGGCCCCAGTGGCAGCCCTAAAAAAAAAGAGAGAGAGAGAGATATTTTGCAGTAATTTTTGGTTTAAATTCAACCAAATTTTGTGACTTGCTCTTGTATTAGCAACTTGACCTCTCTCTACCTTTGTTTCCTCATCTGTAAAGTGGAGATCGGGGTTCTTGTCATGATGCCGCAGAAGCGAATCCAACTAGGAACCATGAGGTCGAGGGTTCGATCCCTGACCTTGCTCAGTGGGTTAAGGATCCAGCGTTGCCGTGAGCTGTGTGTGGTATAGGTGGCAGACACAGCTTGGATCTGGAGTTGATGTGGTGTAGGCTGGCAACCGTAGCTCAGATTAGACCCCTAGCCTGGGAACCTCCATACACCACAGGTGTGGCCCTGAAAAGACAATAAATAAATAAATAAATAAATAAAGAGGAGATCATTTTAGGAGTTCCCCAATGGCCTAGCAGTTAAGGACCTGGTGTTGTTGCTACTGTGGCCTGAGTTTGATCCTTGGCCAGGGAACTTCTGCATGCCATGGATGCAGCCAAAAAATAATAAAATAAAATGGATATAATTCTAATATTCATCCCCTACGGAAAGTGCCATATTGATAAATATTGGCTATTGATAAATATTGGCTATTGATAAGTGCTCCAAAACTATTTATTATGACAAAATGTATTAAGGAGTAAGAGAGATGAATGCCACAAAGAAGAAAGCTGTATTTCTTTCTCAAACCATCCAATTCCTGCTAGGGCCCACCTTTAAGGTCCTCTAGCATAATTTTTCCTGTTCCTGGGAGCAGCAAAACTCTATTGTGACATGAAATTTACATAGATAAGGTGTATTGGTACCTAGGGTCCAAATTTAGCCGTATTACTTTCTTTCCCCCAAGTAATACTCAAGTATCCCATTTTAAAAAAGTCCAAAGTGTCCACCTTTGTCCAAGAATGCCAGGGGATTACTCAGTCGAAGGGGGGCAGATCTCAAATTCCAAGGTGGGCAGAAATGGCCTAGCCCCCGTTTTACTCCTCCTGCCTCTCCTCCGCTGACCCTGGGCCCCCAGCGGACAGACCTGCAGCTTCCCTGGAGCGGCATCCAGCCAGAGTCCAGCTCCAGCCCCCACAGGGTGATGACAACTCTGGGCCCAGCATCACCATCCAGGAGCCACAATTGCTATGACAGGTGCTGCTGCCAGCGAAAGCCACAGACTTCCAGACCAAGCCAGCCCTCACACAGCCTATAAGCCCTTTGCTCAGAACCTGGATCATCAAACTTAATATCTCTTGTCCCCTTATTTTTAGGATTTTTCATCTATGTAAATGTGTCTGCCTGTGCCCCAGCTGGGGCAGTTTGTTAGGGCGGCCCTACAAAACTCCACAGGTAGACTAGGGGGCTTAAACAGAGATTTATTTTCCACAATCCTGGGGGCTGCAAGTCTAAGGCAAGGTGTCCGCAGGTAGGTTGCTTCCGAGGCCTCTCTCCTTGGTTTGCAGATGGCCGTCTTCTCCCTTGTCCTCACGTGGCCCTGTCTCCAGATACGCTCATGTTTTGAGTTACTAGAAGTCAGGGCTTCAACATTAGAAATTTGGCGGGGGGCAATTCAGCCCCTGACACCAACAATTGATTCTACGTACTTAGGGTATAAGTTAACTTTTTCAATGAGAGGGAGTGAGATGGAGAAAGAGACAGAGATGGGAGTTCCCCTCGTGGCTCAGTGGTTAATGAATCCAACTAGTATCCATGAGGACGCAGGTTCGATCCCTGCCCTCGCTCACTGGGTCATGGGTCCGGTGTTACCTTGTGCTGCGGTGTAGGTCCCAGAGGCGGCTCAGTTTCTGCGTTGCTATGGCTGTGGCGAAGGCCAGCAGCTGTAGCTCTGATTTGACCCCTAGCCCGGGAACTTCCATATGCTGTGGATGCGGACCTAAAAAGAAAAAAATAGAGAGAAAGAGAGAGATAGGGAGAGAGAGATGGAGAGAGAGAGAGGTGTGTACCCAGGCAGGTCTCTTCAGACTACTTTCCAGGACCAGGGACACTGTGCTCACCTTCCAAGCCAGCCACTCCAGTGCTGTCCAAACATTTAAAGAGCACCCAGCTAAAGCAGGCACTCTCTATAAAGCAGATGGCCCCAGAGCTTCTCTGCAAGAAAATGCAGGTGGGGTCCAAACCCCTTCACCCTCTACTCGAGGAATCACCTCTGACCAGCACCATCTAAAACCCTGGCCTGGAGGATTCCTGAAGTCCAGGCTCTGTCTCTTCTGCATGATTCACCGCATTTGGAATTGCTGTGTGCATTACGGTCAGCCGATTCTTAGCTTTAGGGACATAGCTGTAAGAGCATTGAGCCCAGCTCAGCTCCGGGGTCCGGATGAGTCTGAGACCTGCACACAGCCTGGCTTTAATTTTCCCCTTGGCTTCTTTTCAGAGATGAGCTTGTGAATCACCCTGCTCAGCTGTGACACCCCAGAGGAGCAGAGAGGGAAAGTCAGACACCGCCTCCCTGTGACCTGTTTGCACTCCCCAGGCCAGTGAAGTGCGGCCAGAATGACAGTGACAGCTGCCCCGTGGTGTTCAGAGGGACCTGAGCCGTTCAGTTCTGCAGCTTCGGGGACAAGTGTATCATTACAGCCCGGCTGCTCCGAGAGAGGCCACTTCAACCCAGCCCCGGGAACACGCGCAGCGCCGCGGCCAGGCATCTGGCCCCTGAGTCCTGCTCCACCTGCGGCAGCCCCTGCCCGTGGCTCCCACCGCCTGATCGGCTTCAGCAGCGGGGCCAGACCCCGTCCCCACACGCGGGCACAGAGGAGAGGAGGACGGCAGGTAAATGGGGGCCAGGCAGTCTGGTGCCTGCTGCAAGGACAAGGGCCTCCCGGGGCCGGGGCCCCTGCGGGGGAGGCAGAAGTTCTCCCCGTGGGACGAGGCCCTGCTCCCGGGGAGGGACCCGCGGTGCCTGCTGAAGCGGGGCCTGCGGCATGTCAGCTTCAGCCTGGTCACCACGGGCATGACCGACGCGCCCGACTTCCTGTGGGGCCTGTCGGAGGTGCAGAAGCTCAATCTGTCCCACAACCAGCTCCGGGCCCTCCCGCCCGACGTGGGGAGGCTGACACGGCTGGTCGTCCTCAACTTGTGCGGCAACCGCCTGAAGAGCCTGCCCCGGGAGCTCAGCCTCCTCCGCAGCCTCAAGGTCCTGTTCCTGCACATGAACTGCCTGACGGAGCTGCCAGCCGAGCTGAGCGCCTGCCAGAGCCTGGAGGTTCTGGGCCTGTCGCACAACTGCTTGTCCCAGCTCCCCGCCAGCTTCGCTGATCTCGCCCGGCTGCGCAAGCTCAACCTCAGCCACAACCGCTTTGCCCACATCCCCGTCTGCGTGTTCGCGCTCAAGGAGCTGGACTTCCTGCACGTGGGCTCCAACCGCCTGGAGAACATTGCCGAGAGCATCCAGTGCCTGGCCAGCCTGCAGATCTTCATTGCCGAGAGCAACAACATCCACGCCTTCCCGCGCGCCCTCTGTCTGCTCACCAGCCTGGAGCTGCTCAACTTGAACAACAACAACATCCAGACCCTCCCAGAGGAGCTCTACCTGCTGTGTAGACTGGCGAGGATCGCTTGGAACCCCATGGACAAAGGGCTCCATATCTCCCGCAACCCTTTATCCAAACCCCTGCCGGAGCTGCTGGAGGGGGGTCTGGAGATGCTTTTCGGTTACCTGAAGGACAAAAAACACACTTGATGGGGGCACTGGAGGCTCGGACAGACAGCCGGTACATCCCTTGTCTACACCTCCTCCTCTTCCTGTTCCTGTGGGTCAACCCTGTGTTGCTATTTGCTAAATTGCACTGAGCACCCATGCTAGGGGGTGTTTGCTTTTGGCTCTGTAGGTTCCTTATAACCCGCCTTTATTGTTCATCTCATTCTAAACATAAATGGAAAGAAGGCTTGGGTTTTCTCCAAAAAGAAATGATTCTGATTCTTCTGGGGAGCAGTAGGATTCAACCTTTGCAAGAGGGGACAGCAGGTCTGATTCAGTGTCACTTCAAAGTGAAATGTTTGCTAAGTCCATGCTGAGGGCCAGGTATGATAGGAGGCATTGACACCATCTGGTTTCGGTGCCTGAGGTGGCAACCTGCCTCCAGGTAACGAGAGCAAGACATGCCCCCACGCCAGCCTCCATCCAGCATCACTTGGGACCAAAGAACAATCTGGGCCCTGCCCTCCTGGCTGTGACCAAATCAGGCAGAGCTTCCCCCCACCCTGAATCCTGGGGGGAAACCCACAGGAATTTGTCTCTAACATGACTGAAGGGTGATGATCCAGTCTCTCACGATGGCATCTGGTGGTGAGTGATGGGGATGGAGCATGATGACTTTCAGAGAATAAATCCAAACCAAAGCTAACATTCAGTGTCACCTTCTTTCCCTGCCCTCCTCCTGTACCCACAATCACATCCCTGGGTTTTTCTAGAGATGCCTGCCAATGGTTACATTTGCTTATTCTAATTTCCCTTCTTCCCCCTAACAAGATTTGCCCTCTCTGAGATGAGCTAATAATCAGGGGAAAATGGCCAAAAGACAGGAAAGAGGAGGTATGGCATGGACAGTAATTAATTTTTTTTTCACATTCAGAGGAGGATGAGAGTTGCTACTTGGCTTTCACTTATGGACGTTTACAATGAGTTTAGTGACATGAACAGCCCTTTGGACAAAAGGTAAATGTATTATTATTATTATTTTTTTTAAATTCTGAGCTCTCACAGCTCTTAGTAAAATGCAAACATCAGGATGAGGCATTACAGAGTTCCTGCCACGAAAGTCAATGGACCTCACTGCTGTGAGAATGGCCAGGAGCCCCTGAGACAGTGCTGTGTGTTGAGGGTTAAAGAACGAGGATGAGAGGCTGGTGGTGAAAATGCAGCACCTTCTGGTCAGTGGAGGGCCAGGTGCTCAGGCTCCTTGGCATGTTTGTCTCCGGGAAGCAGCAAATACTAGTAAGACAGGACTGGGTGCGGCTGCCAGGACTTGTCTAACTCCTTACCACCCTTAGTTTAATTCAGTGACATTTATAGGTATTAGCATCTTCTCTAGGCTGGAACTGGGCAGAGACCTCAGAGGAGTAACGCTCAGCTCCTTCTACAAAGAGCTGGCAGTTTGGTGAAAGACACAGACCACGTGGATTTCTACGTGCGGCAAGTCCTGATCCTCCCTAAAGGGAAGTTAAAGCAAAGGACTGAAGCAAGGATAACGCACTGCATGGCGAGTAGACCGAGCCCCAAATTTTTAGACACCAAAGAACAGGATTGACATGAATCAGCCAAAGGCCCGTTCACTGCAACCATCTTATGCCATCCCCACTCTGCCCTTCACCCCATGCGGAAAAGGGCAGTAAAGCCTGGGGTGGGGGGCAGCTCGTGCTCAGGTTCTGACTTAGGCAGCTTTAGTGTGGAGCTGCCTTTTATTTCTTCTAAGAGCTGCTCAATGGTGAAGGGAGGGGGGGCAGTGTCCTTGTAACTTATTCATAGGACACGTGATTTTCTCAACAGACCCCAATGTCAATTTCCCATCCCTCGAAGAGGGCAGCCCGATGCCTGCCCTTAGCATCAGACACCTGGTTCCAGGAGCACACAGGTGCCTGAGCTCTTGGGTCGAATCTCGGCAAACAGCTCTTAGCAGTGTCATTGGGAGGCAGCTACAGACGTCCACACCATACTCCACCTACAGCAGCAACCAGAGACCTGCCGAGCCCCACCAGGCACACCCAGGCACACTCAGTAGCCTCACCCACGTTTGCGTGCCAGAGCCAAGACTATTTAAAGACAGCAGTGGAATTCTCACTTGACCTCATGACTCAGTGGGGAATCGCAGGGCGGGCGAGCCCTCCTCTGCAGAGCGGGGCTGAGGCTGGAGTCGGGCCATGCAGCTGTCAGACAAACCCCTCATGTGCCTGGATCGTGCCCATTGGCGTCTGCGCTCAAGACCCACTTGGGCTTCCATTGAATTTCCATGACCTTGCTGGGGCGGAGAGGCAGGTTGGGACCCAGCATTGAGCTTTTCCTGCTGAGCAATCATTTTTTTTCCTTGCTTGTTTTCTCAGCCACTTGATAGCTCACAAGACCTCTTACCCAGGGAAAGAATGTAACCACAGTGTGAAGGTGACCCAAGAGCTTAGTATATTACTTATAAGAAAAAAAGCGGTATCCTTTTGGTTGCCAGCTTCCATTGGCGCCTTCCAGAGTGAGGTTTTCTTTGTTAATACCCATCATTGAGGAAATCATAAAAGGAATAGCAAATGCCCAATGGGCTTTAGATATTGATCCTTTGCGAAGGCTCCTTTTTAATGGATAAAGGGAAGTTCCGAGCATAAACCTGGTTAAAGTGCTTGGTTATTCAAAACACTAACGTGGAGGGAATTTGATACAAACTTCGGTGTCGGCTGTCAAATCCAACGGTTTGCTGACTGGCTGTGAAAAGCTTCTTGTTTATCTTCTGTAGCTCCCAGACCGCTGCGTTCAAATAACTCCCAGGTATTTCTAAGGCTTCCGAAATCAAAGCCCAGATGCTGCCTGCACGGGCTGCGGAGTACATTCAGCCAAAGAACACTCGCTAATTGGGTGCTTGATGTGGGGAGCCGGCTGTTCACATCCCTGATGATAGGGTGGGTCGCATGTCACTTGGCTCCCAGTGAGAAGCGACCTCAGTGGTGTGTTCAGAAACACCTCTGAAGCAGCTTCCAAGCATACAATTAAGAAGAAATCTTCTGTTCCCAGGAAAGGAAGACAGCTTTGAAAAGACACATCTGTTCAAGGAATAAGACCACTAAAGGCATAAAACTGCTGCATGTGAGGAAGAAATGTGCAGTCATTATTTACTTGTTGACTCAATAAATGCCTCATAGAAGTCAGGGGCTCCATTCTCAGGCTTTAGCTGATGTCTTGCCTCTTGGTAGGGAGCACCTGGATTTCCCAACGAGGCTCGCCCCGAAAAGAGATCAAGAAGGAAATCTGTCATTATCTGCAGAGATGCTCTAAACGAAACTCTTTTCTTGTGGAAATGGATTATTGCATTTTAAAATTCCTTTTCATATGCCTCAAAGCACATCCCAAATATGCATTTTGATGGATGTGCCTTATACACAGAAGCAGATGAAAGCACTGTGGCCTTGGTCCCTGAAAGACAATGCAATTATCAACAGCCTGAGATGATGGGGGTGGGATGAGTGAGGCCCAAAGCCTGGGCTGGCCTGCTGCTCGTCAGGAATACGCATCGGCAAGGGAGAGTCTGGATCGCTCAGAGAATCTATTACAAATGGTGAAAAATAGAAGATGAGTTCAGGAAATGGTCTTTTTTATTTATTATTATTTTTTTAAAAAGCAAACATTCAAGCTGTTAGATGTAGCCACTAGTGAGATACTACTCCATGATTCTATCAATGCCTACTTAAGTGTCCACGTGCATTCTACCTTCTTATTCCACCAGAGAATTCTTTTCAGCACTGCGTGATATATGGAGAAACAAAATCCCCAGCCTAGATTAAATGTGTGACCGAGCACCAGCATCCATGATGCAACTGTAATTCATCCAAGTGCATCAAAATACTACCTTCTCATGGATTTTAAGAAAACGAAATACATTTCAGAGGCACATGCAAACTATTATAAACAGTAGTGGGAAGTATCCCGACCTTGTGGAGAAAAGAACTTTTCATGAGTGTTCTTTTGAACATACCTATCAAATTATATGTTGAATCTAAAGCATTAGTAATTTAAAAAAAAAAGAACGGTACAGTAATAAAAGAGAAGCAGAGAGGGCTCGTAATGAATTTGTAAGAACTTGGGCGTCATTAGGCAAGCATAACTGAAAGCAATTAGCATGAAGCTTGCTCTGCAGATTTTTTAAATAGCGTCATAGGCATCTGTTTGCAAGGAGAGAGTTCATCCCCTGCTGCTTGGACATACTCCTTATTTGAGGACAGAAAACGGGAGTGAACTTGAGTCCATCCAGAAAGTGTCCAAGTATTTTCTGGACATTCCGTGGCTGACTCTGGGCCAAGGGATGCAGATGTAAGCTTTTCCCTAACCAGTCAGATAGGGGAAAGGCAAGCCAATCAGGCCTGGAGCATCCTAGCTGAAGGAGGGCATGAAAAGCTGGCCAGCTCTCTACCCACTGGGGCCTCTTGGTGAGACTCATCCGGGTGCTTGTTAAAATTTGGAATCCCAGGTCCCTTTGCCATGCAGCTGAGCCTTGAAGGATGCGAGGCTTAGGGGCACCCACCCTCTTTCCACTCAGTTCAAAACCTGCATGTGACATCTCCTTGGCCGTCTGTACTCACAGTGCCTCTGTGTCCGTGGTTTCACTTCTGCAGATTCCACACCACAGATTCTGTAGTGCTGCATCTTTTATTGTTGGAAACAATCTATGTGGACCTGGACAGTTCAGACCCCTGTTTCTCACGCTCTGCTATACTTGGAGGTTCAGGAGGGGACATCAAGGGCAGGGCCTGGCTTGTGGATGTGTAACAGACACTCCAGGTATTTCTTCTCCTGAGGCAGATTGGAGCAGTCCAGGCTGGCAGAAGCTGTGCCTGCGGGAAACAGGTAGATCCATATTCCAGCCTCAGCTGATGCTTGGATGCTGGTGATCCCCTGACTGCAAGGCCACTGGAGTTTGTTCTTACTCCTGGCTCAGCTGACTCGGACCTGCATCTCCATCATATCAAACAAGGAAGATAGTCAACAACAAAAGGAATAGATGAGAAAGTGAGTGAGTGAGTTCACCTTGCCAGGCCTCAGTTTTCTACAGTGAGGTGACTGAATTCACATTCAAGTAAACGCACTTGAAACTTTTTTCAGCTTTGAAATTCAGACTGTATTTTTTTTTTTTTTGCTTTGTTTCCCCCTTGTCTAATGCCTAGGTAAATAGCTACCTGAGCTTATAATCATTGTGATTATTCAAGAAAAGCAAAAACCATTGAGGAATTGTGTCAGGATCAATATCTCCTTGCAGTACCATAAAAAATATAATTTAATTTTGGTTGACTTTCAAAACTATGAAAAGAGCTAAGCCTTTTAGGAGGAATGAATCCAGGAGTCTGAAGAATCTCCAACTGCCTGGATTCCATCTCTAACTTTTTATTGGATTGGAGGCTCAGAGGGATTATTTCTCTTTGACGTTGTTGATTGAAAGATTTAAAGCTCCTCTTATGTGTCTGGAAGAAAAGGAATTCCTAATTATCTGTTTCCCATTAAAAAAAATATTGGATTTGATGAAATATCATTTGGGTACACAGAGCTGAAATCTTTTTTTCTTATAGAAGAAAAATCATACTATGTTCCAAAGCTTGAGTCGAACTCTTGTAATAAGATTCATGCCTTCTCCACATCCCAGTCCACATACATCTGTAAGTCAAACTTGAATTTTGCTATAAATCTTCCCAAGCACTCCTGCAAGTGGGCACACAGAAAGCTGCAAAAGAGCTCTTCCTTTGGTTTTGATTCTTTTTTGCTGTTGCTATTGAAGCATAGTTGACCTACAATGTTGTATTAGTTTCAGGTATACAGCAAAGTGAATCAGTCATGCATACAGATATATCTGTTCTTTTTTCCCATATAGGTTATTATAAACTACTGAGTAGCTTTTCCTGGGCTATACAATAAGTTCTCCTTAATCATATATTTTATACAGTAGTGTGTATATGTTATTCCCACCCTCCCAATTCCTCCCTCCCACAATGGTTTCACCTATGGTAGCTATAAGATTGGTTTTGAAGTCTGTGAGTTTGTTATTCTGTTTTATAAATAAGTTCTTCTGTATCATTTCTCATTAGATTCCACTTAGAGGTGATATCATATATTTCTATTTTTCTGTCTGACTTACTTCACTCAGTATGGTCACCTCTAGGTCCATCCACGTTACTGCAAATGGCATTATCTCATTCTTTTTTATGGCTGAATGATATTCCATTATATATAAGTACCACAACATTTTTATACATTCCTCTGTCAATGGACATTTAGGTTGCTTCCATGTCTTGGCTATTGTGAGTAGTGCTGTAAGAAACACTAGGGTTCATGTATCTTTTTTTTTTTTTTTTTTTTTTTTTTTTGTCTTTTTGTCTTTTTTGTTGTTGTTGTTGTTGCTATTTCTTGGGCCGCTCCCGCGGCATATGGAGGTTCCCAGGCTAGGGGTCGAATCGGAGCTGTGGCCACCGGCCTACGCCAGAGCCACAGCAACGCGGGAGCCGCGTCTGCAACCTGCACCACAGCTCACGGCAACGCCGGATCATTAACCCACTGAGCAAGGGCAGGGACCGAACCCGCAACCTCATGGTTCCTAGTCAGATTCGTTAACCACTGCGCCACGACGGGAACTCTATCATGTATCTTTTTGAATTATGGTTTCCTTCAGGTAGGTGATGTAGTTTAGATTCTTAATAAAATTGTTCCCTTTTCTGCTTCCCCTGTTCCAGCCAAAGCCACAGATGGATATCATCTACATTGTGGAAATTAGACATTAATGACAGTAAATGGTTTTGAACACCCTTCCTTCCAGGTGGGCAAGTTACGGTTGTGTTTGATAAGAGTTTTTGAATAATTCTGTCGCCAAAATTACTTTGAAAATTCAAAGTATGCTTTTGTTGTTATCCTCCTCCACCAAGACATGTGGGTGAAGGTTCAGGAATATTTTCATTCTGGAAATCACAGGAGTCATATCAACAAAGAAGCTAGCAAGAAGGCTAAATGTCTTCTTTATGTTTTACTCCTTGATACTTTCTCATTATCATGATTAAGTGTCTGTGGTAAATAATCAAGAAACCTGTTTAATCCTCTAGAAATGTGTATGTTTGTTATAGAAAATTTTAATTGTTCATCTGACTGCATAAGACATTGGCTATAGAAAACTGAGTTGACCCACTTCGTTTGTAAATAAACTTGCCAGGCTCTCATGGATTCATCCTCCATTATCATTTTAGCTGTTATGGCTGAAGAAGGAATCCTTTTTGATGGATCAGAATGAACAGGTGCATTTTTTTCTGCCACTGAAGTCAGGTCCTTCATGGTCATCATCTATTGTGCAAAAGGCCAAGGATGAATTTGACAAAGCCAGAGGGCATGTGTGCAATAAAGGGCTGACTCAGCAGGTCTGGGGTGTTGACACTCGGTACATTTCAAAGAAAGGTCTGGCCTTTAACCAGCTCCTGGGAAATAACCTCTAAGCCTTTGGAATATCCTGCCTGACAAGGGCATCTTTGTTTACCTAGGGCCGTGGGTCACAGCAGACAGTCTGTGCTCACAGTGGGATTTATGCAGAGGCCTTGGGTAGCACAATAACTATGTGACATCTGGAGAAGCTGGCAATTGAGGCCCTAAGGTCAGCCTCCAAGACAAACTCCCAACAAAAACCCTGGACACCAAGGCTCAGGTGAGCCTCCCTGGCTGGTGGTACTCCTTACCTGCCGCATATCATTGTTGGGAGAATGAAGCATCATCAAATTGCCCTATCAGGTGAGGACAAAGCATCTCTCCTAGACTCTAGACATGCTCCTTGTATCTTTATGGATTTTTACTTCTGTCCTTTTGCTTTAATAAACCGTAGTCATGACAAGGACAGATTTTCTGAATTTTATGAGTCTTTCCAGCAAATCACTGAACCTGAGAGTGTTCTTGGGGATACCAAAAAGCATGAGTTAAAGAGGAGAAAACCCTTGAAATGATTGGTTAGCAGGAAATGAGGCTTTCTCTTGTCACATGGAAACTGGAGCACACAGGTGAATGGGGCACGTTCCCAGTGGACACTGATGCCCCATTCCCTTCTTCCTGCTAAATCACTGCTCCTCCTGTTGCTCAAGATTCACCAAAAGACAGTTGGAAAAGCTTCAATTTGTCTTCCTTTTCCTTCCCCACCCCCACATGTTTTAATTTGTTTTGATCTTAAGGAACATGATTTTAAGACAAGGGTGGAGTTCCTGTTGTAGCTCAGTGGGTTAAGAACCTGACATAGTCTCCATGAGGATGAGGTTCGATCCCTGGCCTCACTCAGTGCTTTAAGGATCTGGTGTTTGCTGCAAGCTGAGATGTAGTTTGCAGATATGGCTTGGAACAGGAATTGCCATGGCTGTGGTAATCAAGCAGCAGCAGCTCCTCTTCACCCCTAGCCCAGGAACTTCCATATGCTGCAGGTGTGACCCTAGAAAGAAAAAAAAAAAAAAAAAAGACGAGGATGAGGGATAGCAAAATCAACACTGGCATTAGATTTCCTCTGCTAACTTTGGAAGGGAAAATTTTTCTTAAATCCAACACTCTGATAAAAAATGTTTAGGATGCAAAATCTGGTAACTGTAATTGAAGAGTTGGCCATGCAGTTTCTCCTACCTGTGCACATACCTGCTTCACGCCATGGCATCTGGACCGGTCCACAGATGAGCAGGCGAGAAGGTGTCTCTCTTACTCTCTGGAGTCACGTGGATTCTGCTGTTTTGCTGGTCTGAATAACTCATGTCCCTCCTACTTAAGCAGAAGCCAAGAGCTTCCTTTTGGAACTCTCACTAATATGTTCTTTTATTTCGGCCTCATCTCATTTTTGCTCCACAGGCATAGAAACAGCACAAAGTCAGACAAGGAGGAATTATGATGCTTTGGATGATGATTCTTTCATGCATGGCAGAGAAATTATCCCATACATTTTGATCTAGTTTTACACAAGTCACAGAGAAAAAGGGCTGCCCTTTCTGGCATCAAAGTAGGATGGGATCCATTGTTTCCTTTTTTTTCTTTATTTCCCCCCACACACAGAGTATCTGCAAGGAAATAAAAGAAAATGCTGAACAATTTTGAAAGACAAAGAAAAAGTTTTGCTGGCATATACGCACACTTCTTTTTCCCACATTTTGCTCCAGTCATCTGACTGTCCTTTGCATCTGGCAAACACAAGCCCTTTTGAACAGAGTCTATGCTCTTAGCTCCAACCACAGAGACAGCCCACAGAATTTTATCTTCTCACTGGGAAATTATTTTCTCCGCATCTGTTTTGGTGATGACAGGCCGTTTTCCATCTTGCTGGTCCTCCTCCCCCAGGGGATAGATATGTCAGGAATAATTTCTGATTTGATACTTGCTGTTCCACCCACGTACCACTGCAGCTTAAAAGCTGTCTACCTACCTACCTGCTAACAACTTACCTGAAATGGATTCTTTGGGAAAATGGGAGACAAAGAGGAAGAGAAGAAAGAATCTCTTAAAATGAAAAATAAATAAATAAATAAAATTAAATTAAAAAGGGAGTTCCTGTCATGGCTCATCGGAAACAAATCTGACTAGTATCCATGAGGTTGCAGATTCAATCCATGGCCTTGCTCCATGGGACCAGGATCCGGCGTTGTGGTGAGCTGTGGTGCAGGTCTCAGATGAGGCTTAGATCCCACATTGCTCTGGCTGTGGTGTAGGCTGGCAGCTGCAGCTCCGATTCAGCCCCTAGCCTGGGAACTTCCATATGCTGTGGGTGTGGCCCTAAAAAAAAAAAAAAAGAAAAAGAAAAGAAGGAATCTCTTAAAATGATGCTTTTGAGAAAGTATAGGAAATATTTGGAAGAAAAGAAGAGTTACCATTTCTTCTGCATTGCATTGTATAAAGCTACATCTACGGCGGCTGGGCAAGGTCATTTCTAAGCTCAGTGCCTGTAATTCTGCTGCTTAGGAAGCCTCATTCTAAGTGAAGTCGTTCTCCTCTCCACTAACCTAATTCAACACTGTCACAGTTCATCATTCATTCAAGAAAAGAATGATCAGTATTTCTGTTTACCAGCTAAAATGGCACAGTGATGGGGAAGGAACAAATTCAAAATTCCCAGGATTTGTCAGAGTTGAACTGAGAAGTCTTGATTTCTTTTAACTTAGAGAATTGACATTATTTTGATTTTTGTGCGAAAATGAAGTGTTGTTAATCAGGTTACCACATTATTTTAGGTCCTTGAAAATCAAACATTCATATAATTAAATAATGTATAATTCAGAGAAGTGTCAATTATTTGGGGATTGAAGATAATAAAACACAGTACATTGTTCTCCACATCGGTCACGAGATGGCCAAACATTTCTGTTTTTTCTCTTATTAATATTTACCAGACTGACATCTATCTAATACTTGTAAACTCTAGAATTAGAACAAACCTTAAAATTCATCTGATCTAAATTTCTTCCTCATACATATCTTAAAAAACCATTTATACTCAAACACTTTCAGTAACGGGGAGAGGGGCCCACCCATAAGCAAACTGTTCAGTCCATTGGTTTCTTGATGTTTTTCCTCTCTGTTTTCCATCTCAATTAATGTTGTTTCTGCCCACCCAGAAACCTGAGGTGCATCCTAGCTGTTGCCGGCCCATGCCACAGTCACAACATCGAGGAATCAAAGCCTCATCTGTGACCTACACCACCGCTCACGGCAACGCCAGATCCTTAACCCACTGAGCAAGGCCAGGGATTGAACCCAAGTCCTCATGGATACTAGTTGGGTTCGTCACCACTGAGCCACAACAGAACTCCAGCCTTCTTACAGTCTTAATCCTTCTACTCTCTCACCCAGTCCTGAGGATCCGTTTCCAAAATCTTCTTTCCACTGCCTCCTGTGGTCCTGTTCAAGTCACCAGTGAGCCTCATTCTGGCCTCCCTACTCCTTCCGTTGGCCCCTTTTTCATCCATCCTCCACACAGGCACCAAGCAGGACTTTTAAAATGGGCAAACTGGACCATGGCAGACCCCCGCTGAATGTCCTCCCAAAATGCACTTGCAGTAAAATCCAAGATCCTTAACATGAGTGACACGGCCTTGCAAACTCCAGCTCCATCGTTCATCCTTTCATGAATGTACACCACTATTTGCCTTCTTTCTCGCCTAAAGATTCTGACCATTGTCCTGTCTTAGGATTTTCAAGTATACTGTTCCCTCTCCTTGGTTTGACCTCGAAGGCTACCACCTCCTTACCCTCCAGGTTTCACATCAAATGTTTCTTGGAAAGGCTTTCCCTGACCGTTCACTTTTCCTTCCTAGCCCTTCCCATCGTTGAAATCACGAGCTTGTGTGTGTGTGTGATTGTGTGTGCATATGATTAAATGCATGTCATGCACATATGCACATACAGACATAGAACGTATAAGGATCTGTCTCCCACCCTCTGCCCCACGCAGAAAATCTGCCAGATTTCACGGCTGCCTTGCCCCCCGTAGAACTTCCTTTCTGGCCCATATTAATTACTTAATGCATTGTATGAGTGCACTCATAGCCAATTATTCAAAATCATTACTTTGGAGATTGTGCCTTGGTGGAAATTTGTTTTATTAAGCAAACGATGGAAATTGATGCATATGTACCCTGATGAAAAAAGTGCTTTTTGACATAAAACAAAGTTACATTCGTTAAAAAAGATTGTTCTTGAGAAGCAAGGAATAAACAGATGAAAGTGGTCATCACTTATTTAGGTTAACGCCAACATTAACGGCGCATACATAATTAAACTCGCTGGCGTGGGTTAAATGAATAAATGATGAACCTGGGGACAGAGTGGCCGCTGTGGGCAGTATCATCTCATTCCTTGTTTGTTGGGGGCAGGACGTCACCCAGTTGCCGTGGTTTAGTTACATATGTTTCTTCATTGGTCAGTATGTGGATAGGCAATCATGATTCAACATATTATCAAACATAGAGAGAACATTCACTGAGTTCTTACTCCGGGTCCGATTTATCTAGCTCTTATAAGATCTCTATTATATAGTCACTATTATCACCCCATTGTACAGGTTGGAAAACTGAGGTTTGGAGTGCTTCAATTACTTGTTAGTCTGGCCCTGGAAAGAGCTGGGCATTGGCCCTGGGGGTCTATATCCCCTTCATATCACACCAAAGACTTCTTAACTCAGAGCTTGATTAAAAAAAAAAAAAAAAAAAAAAAAAAAAAGACTGAAGCAGGATACGAATACAAATGGACAAAAAGCCCGGGTTGTTTTCTAATGATGGGGAGGGTAAGAATGATAACAGAGGCTCTTTCAGGAGCGTAAAAAACACTCGGATTCCCAGACTGCACACGTAGAAACAGTGATAATCCCAATGAAAGTTGAATTTAGAAATGACGTTGGTAAATATTTTATACACCATACCTGAGCTTTGACCAGAGAGACAGAAAGACCCACGATTCTGGTCAGATGTAAAAAGCTATGATAAAGACAAATGATTGTTCAGACTGAGACCAGCATAGAAAATACGGGGCCTAATTGGCTGGGTTAAAAAAAAAATCCAATTTATCGGGAAGATGATTTGGATAGGAAAGTGTGCACATGGCAGGCATGGAGTGACATGTAGAGATGAGAGGGCCAACCAATAAAAAGACTGAAGTAAAGAGAGCTTATGGAGTTTACAGATGATTAGATTCCATTTGTGCACCTCACTGTGTATTTAAGAAAGAGGTCATTAATATTCAAGCAAATCTGAGGTAGTTGCTGGCATATTCCCTCTGAATTCCCCAACCTGGCTGCTGGTGAATCTGCCTTCGGGAACTGATCCCCATTGGGTGAGCCTGTCGTGATTTCCATCTCCTGATTCCACCCTCCGTGAATCAGTTATTCTTCATAAAGGAGGAAAGTGGGGCTGATACTGTGCCCAGGTCGCGTGTCAGGAGCCACCAGCCTGGAGCCAACAGGTGCCTCCCCTGCCTCCTGGGGCTGCCCCGGGCACAGACCTGCTGCCTGCAGGAAACAGCAGGACCCTATGAAAAGGGGGGACCACAAGGCAGGAACCACTGTGGGTGGATCAGAAGTTGGTGTGGGTCTAACTGGAGCCGGTAGGAGAAAGGATGCTGGGCGGGTGAGGGTGAATTGGGGTGGGGGGTGGGGGGGCGGCGGGGGCAACTGGAGGACGTCAAAGCTTCCACATGGTGCCTGGTGGATAAATGAGTCCGAAGGAGCTGGGCTGGCTGACAGATCCCTGCCTGTCCTTGTGCCCCTGGGGCTGGCCAGCCAGGAGCCTTGGGGGCAGTGTCATCAGTTTCTGGAAAGGCCTCCCTCGCACTGCCTCCCTTCTCACCCACACTGTCCCTGCCGTCAGTGTTAGAGGGGGCCCTCCTGTACCAAGATCAGCTCCTCAAGGAAGCTGTGCATGTGTGTGCTGTGATGGCCTGGCTCAAATCCTCCAAGGACAGACCTGGCCTTTTAGATGAATGGGCTGCATTTCCCCAGCCTCCATTCCTGGCCTATTTCTCCAAAGACCACTTTGAGTTCCTATGGTTGATGCCCAACCTCACAGCCCTCTGGTGACAGGCCTCCCATGTGGGCCTCCCGCCCCGGGTTCTGGAGCGCCCACAGCCCTGTGGCCCCAGACTCCCCTGGTATTTGCTGGGGAAGAAATTCTCATGAGGGGTGCATGCTGGTGAGGGGGCTCTGCCCTGGTCAGGTGGTTCTCTCCTCACCTCCCTTTCTCCCCGCAAGCATCCTCCATCTGACTCTGTTGAGGCTGGTGGCTGTTGTCTCCAAGGTGGAATGGCATCGGTGACACCTTCCAGGCTATGGTCCAGGCTGGACAGTGTGGGAACCATGCCAAGCCCCCCTGCATCCCAGGCCCCAGATTATCTTCATCATTCAGGGCTCCAAAAGCCAAACTGTCTGGATAGAAAGTCCATCATTTCTGACTCAAACAGTTCCACAGACATGCCAGTAAGATTTTACTGATTTTTTTCCCCCAATAAACGAACGCAAACCTTTTTACACCCTGTTTTCAGTTGCAGTAACTCTGTTAAAATATTTGGCAGGAAAAATCGAAGAGAGTTGAAGGAGGGCCGGAGACGTCAAGTCAGCCTTTCAATAATGTGTTCAATACCCCGAAAAGTGACAGGAAATCAAGGATGAAATGAAACAGCAAACAGAGCGAAGGCAGATTTCACATCTGGTGGCGGCTCTGTCATTTCAAGCCTTAGACGGAACAGTGGATCCAAACACAGAATGTGATGGATGAGGCTCGCACGTCCCACATGACTCGCCTTGGCTGCTGACACAGAGCATGCTTTTTGCACCATGTATTCCGAGTCAGAAGGAAAAAAAATGAATATAGGGCAAAGTTTAGTCTCACCCCCATGGGCACTTCCATGCCCGGGACATCTTGTAAGAGATGCGAGCCGGGCACGCTATTCTGCACGTAGCCCCTTCCTGGGAGAGGCCAGCCACTCCGTGGGTCCCTGGCCAGCCCCCACCTCTCAGAGACTGCTTCCAACCCACTGCCTCACCAGCAGGGTCCTCTCCAGCCCGCAGCTCTGGACCTCCTGGCCCGGCATTCCTTGTATGTCCCAGGTCTCCCTATGGCCGAGGATCCAAGTCCGTCTCTGACCCCAGCACTCTGTGGGAGGCCTCTCCCGCCTTGCTGAGGTGCCAACGCGGTTCTGGCCTCTCTTGTTAAGCCATTGAAGGGGACCAGTGTCCCTCGCCTCTTAGGTTCTTGCTGAGCCTCTAATTTCAAGAGTCACGAGGTGAAGCCACCTGTCCTGCTCTATATTTATCAACCTCTGTGGACAGGGTTAATCCCTCTACTGTACTGGCACATCCCCAGCCCGCGTCCCTAGCCTCTGGCACTGGTGTCCCAGCCATGCCCAGGCCCAGCCGTAGGTATGTGCCCTAAGGGACACTTGTCCAAAGATGCCACCTCATTGAGCGACCAGATCCTTTCGTGACTTCTGCGGATGACAGGAGCTTTATGGCCTTGGGGACTCTCTGGGGCGATGTGTGGATCGCCTGGCACAGCCCCGAAAACCTTTCCTGATATGCGGTCAGAGGCCAGCAAGACTATGTCCCAGTGTTCACTATATTTTTCTCACTCTATCAGAGATCTTAACCTCTTTTTCTTATTTTTCAACACTTTTTCTCTCTGGAACTGAATTCTAGAAAATCTCTTCAGGTCCATCTTTTTTTTTTTTTTTTTTTTTTGTCTTTTTGCAATTGCTTGGACCGCTTCCCATAGCATACGGAGATTCCCAGGCTAGGGGTCCAATCAGAGCTGTAGCCACTGGCCTACACCAGAGCCACAGCAACTCGGGATCCAAGCTGCATCTGCGACCTACACCACAGGTTACAGCAACGCCGGATCCTTAACCCACTGAGCAAGGCCAGGAATCGAACCCACAACCTCATGGTTCCCAGTCACATTCGTTAACCACTGAGCCACAACGGGAACTCCAGGTCCATCTTTTCGTTCACTCATTTCTCTTCAGCTGAGTCTTGATCGGTTAAACAGCATACATTAAATTTTATTGCACCTGTTATACTTTTCATTGCTAGAAATTTTACGTGGCTCTTAATCCCATTTCCTAGATCTTTCTTTCTTGTTCCCCATTACTATGTTTGACCCTTTTTCTTTCCATCCTTTCCATGTCACTGAACACATTGTATTTATTTTTTGTGCATCATTTGATAACCCAACACCTCATGCCTTATCCACGCCTTATCCACTTCTGCCAATTTCGGTTTCTGTTGCCTCTTGCTCATAGGTTTGCCAACCTGAAATGTTAGGATTTTTGACCATGAAGCTTTATCTGAAGAAACTGAGTGATTCTTCTGAAAGCTGAGTTGAAGGTGGGAAGGAAATTCTTCCAGAGCAGATGTGCCTTTGCTTTCACTGGTTCCTGGGTGCCTTTCCTGCCAGGGCCGGCTTTCTGCTCAAGTTCAGGATCAAAGTTTGGAGCTGTGAATGTGATGACACTTGCTTGAGGACTGGCTTGTCACTATCAACTCCAGGGGGTAATTTCCTCTCTCTCCCCTGCCCAAGTCTTTAACATTGGAGGGTCTTCTAGGGATCCCCTGGGGAGAGGGGTGTGGACTTATTTCCATCTCACCTTTACCTTGAGGGTTAGCGCCGTGGTTGAAAATAAGCACTTTTGAGGGGCAGGGGAGACATCTTACCTCGGGCTGATCCCAGGCTCTGTCTCCTTTTTCTCCTGCCCTAAAATGCTGTGGCTGGACATTTCGGCTCAGGGTCACGTTGGTTGGGCAAATATTTTGTTTGGAAAATACCTGCTTGGGTGATTCCTCTCTTTCTCTAAATCCCCACTTTCCAGGTCACTGTAGGATCTCTAACAATTAAAAAAAAATAGTACCCAGAATTTGTACCTGTTTTATGTGGAATCAATTGGGTTTGGCCATTGTGCTAGAGACTGGAATTCGGACTTTATGAAACTGTCAGCTTATATCTCTAGCGTTCAAGTAACTTCATGTATGTGTAACATAAAGGTTTCTTTTTGGCTGCCCCCACTGCCTGCAGAAACTCCCAGGTCAGGGATCAAACCCGAGCCACAGCAGTGACAATGCTGAATCCTTAACTCTAGGCCACCAGGGAATTTCTAACACATAGTTTTAACATGAGTGTTTGGGATAACACTTCAAAAACTAAGATTTGACAGAATGTCTATTGTCTTTGTGCTGATTACAACAATAGTATATGCTCACTCCAGACACTACATGAAATAGAAAAGTATTCATAAGGAAGTTAATCTCACCTCTGATCCCATCCCAGAAGTAGTCACTATTCGTATTTTGTTAGACCTACTTTTATCCAGTTTGGAAATGGAGTTCTATTTTTAAATAGTTGAAAACACATTGTTTTAAAGAGATTTATTTAACTGGAAGATGACCGTTCTTTCTTGAGATGTAAGTCACAGGATAGCTTTATTTGTCTCCCTTTCTATTCTGAGGTCACAGCAGATCAGTTAACTACTTGTAAGATATAACACATTCCTTAGTGTAATCTAGCCTGGTGGATCTAATCAAAAGAATCCACACGGGGGGAGGGGGAGGGAGTGGCATGGACAAGAGTTTGGGGTTGGTAGTTGCAAACTGTTACATTTAGAATGGATAAGCAGGTGTTCACTTTGTAGCTCAGCGAGTTACAAGCCCAACTAGAGTCCATGAGGATGTAGGTTCGATCCCTGGCCTCGCTCAGTGGGTTAAGGAACTGGCTTTGCCGTGAGCTGTGGTATAGGTTGCAAACACGGCTTGGATCTGGCGTTGCTGTGGCTGTGGTGTAAGCTGGGAGCTGCAGCTCCAATCCGAACCCTAGACTGGGAAGTTCCATATGCTGCAGGTGCGGCCAAAAAAAAAAAAAAAAAAAAAAAAAAAAAAAAAAAGATAAGCAATGAAGTCCACCTTTATAGCGCAGGGAACTATATCCAGTCTCTTGGGATAGAACATGATGGAAGATAACATGAAAAAAAGAATTGTATATATATGCATGGCTGGGTCACTAGGCTGTACAGTAGAAATTGTCATAACACTGTAAGTCAACTATACTCTAATTATAAAAAAATGCAAGCATAAAAAAAAGAATCCATTCTGAAAACCCCCAGGGAGTAGTAATTGAGGCAGCAGTGCCCCTCAGAAGGGGTGTAAAGTGTCCAGTTGTAAAGGACCAAGGCAGAAGTGACATGGCCATTATTTAAAGGCTGCTGTGGGCTGTGTTTGAGCTCCATGGACCAGAGAGGGGATATGGCCGAATGAGGACTGGGATTGAGGCTTATTTGTATTGTACAAATCAAAATGCTTCCATATAATTATCTAATTACAGCAACAGAAGTTTCCCATTAGCTTGGCCCTCATGGGCGTGTCTCTGCCTGTGCCCAACTCAGCTTCCTGGGTAGATAGGGCCTTTTTATCCAAGATGTTAAAATCTCTGAAAAGTGACCAAGATCTCCCATTGAGCCAAAATACTTTGGTCTGTCACCATGCTCTCCTCCCCACTGAAGCCTGAAGAGAGCCTCCGTGAGTGAACACAGACCGGATTTCCCGGTGTGGGAGGTGTAAGAGTGCGGAATGTGGAAGAGATTCCAACGAAAGAACCTAAGGCCACAGATGTCAGCACGGCAGGAAACCCCAGCTCCTCACAGGAGACCCCAGGAGAACAGAAGACGGAGTGTCACTTTTTGACTCATGTGGAAGTCCTAGATGGGTGTCCAGACCCTTTGACTGTAGATTCAGACAAAGGATAACAGCCATTACTCTTCATTGAGGATAAAGGATAATCCTTTCTTCAGAGTCGGTCGAATCTCCTTCCATGGCCAAAAGCACGGGCTCTGATGTCATGAATATCAGAGTCCAAGTGCTAAGCCAGTGACTTCCTGGCTGCGTGAAATCACAGAAAATACCATCTCATCTATAACACGGTGCTGATAATCCCGCTCTTTGCAGGGGTGGCAGGATTGGAAATGATCTCTCTAAAGCACCTGGGACCAGGTAAACAGCAGTGATGTCACCTGACCGTGTGAGTCCATGTGTCCTGGAGTCAGACTTTGATCATCCTTGCTTTCTAAAATAACTAGCACATACGAGTTGTTCTGCGAATCATCATCAAGTGAGTGGACAACATACCTATGTACAGAAGGAGCCAGTCTCGGAAGACAGAGGCGACAGGTGCATTGATATCCTACCAAGAAGCTTTCGGTGGAACCAGCTCATGGATGACTTCTGACTGAGGTGTTCCGACTGCTCCAAGGATCAGAGTCATCTGCCTGCTGTCTGCTGTGGCCTTGGGCATCTGGACCTGGGGATGGCCGCCTTTTCCCCATGCTTTTTGCTTGAGTCCTGACTCTGTCCACGAGACTGACCAGACGTCCATCCACCAGTTTTTGATGTGCCCCACCTCCCTCTGCCTCCCTCCCTCAACCTGTCCACCCGCTCCACTCCCACAGCCGGGATTTCCCACCTGCACTTGAACCTGGCAGGAAATAGGAACCGGATGGAGGCAGAAAAGAAGAAACCCGTTTGCAGGTGTAGGCTGAAGAGGACATGGAAAGTTGAGCCCTGCTGTGAAAAGAGATCAAATAGTTTTCCTAGGCCAATTTAATAAATTACAGCCATGAGTCAGTAGGGTGATGTCAGATAAATGAAATACTTAACATGATGCAATAATCCCTCCAGAAATGTTGGAATGTTCGCATTTGTTAATTCAAAGCACTCCTTGGTGAGATGGCTGTGTGGGTGAACATTCTGGAAGGCTGCTCCCTAAATCATGGGGTCTCCCTGAGGCAGGGGAGGGAGGTCCCTCTTCCCTCATCCTCTCAGGAAACTTGGCATATGCTTTCTTTTAATTAGCAAACCATGGGTTTAAGGTCACCTAGACAATTGCTCTCTCTCGCTCCCTCATGGGCAGAACTTGCATGGGTCTCCTGCAAGCTCCCTCCACAGGTGGAGGATGCTGTAACGGGACCCTCTCTCATCTCCCACCTTGTGGTTTGGCTGTGAATGGAGGAAACAGACAATAGACATCCTCCAGCCCGGTGGTTGGTTTGCTTGTTCACAAAACCAGGATCAGCTGAGGCTTTGCCAACCTTCAGCTTTCTCTTGAACAGCACCAAAGAAAAAAATCAAGAGAAGCAAAAAGAGAAAGAAGACTTTATTTAGAATTCCCAGGCTCACCATAAATAGAGTTGTTTTTTTCAAGACCAAACTGCTTAGATAATCAGCTCATGGCACCATTATTAATTTATATATTAGGTGGTTGGTGTCCATTTCTGGATGGTTTTCGTGTGATGATCAAACAGTCCTACCTCTAAGAGAGACAAAAACCATTGAATTGTCCCTGCATCCCAGCGGCCCCCTTCACTGGCTGGTAAGTCCTTCCAGAGCATCAGGGCAAAGTCACCAGGGCGGCACTGGCTGCATGTGGCATGGGCGGGTCTTTACTCCACCCACCTGCCAATCACTTTGTGATTCCTCTGCTCCGCCCTCACCAGCCCTGCTCTGAACTCACCACCTGTGCCTCCCACTTGCAAAGAAAAGCTGGAAACCAAATGGGAGGCCAGGGAAATGACTCTTGGCACAAATAATTCATTGATGCATTCTTTCAAACCCGGGGTGAATTTTGGGGTTTTTGGTCAGTGCATTCAGGCTATGAAAATTATTCAGTTAGGAGTTCCTGCTATGGCACAATGGGATCAGAAGCATCTCTGGAGTGCGGGCACTCAGGTTCCATCCCCAGCTGGGCACAGGGGGTTAAGGACCTGCAGCTGCAGCACAGGTTACAACTGCAGCTCATATCTGCTCCCTGGCCCGGGAACTCCATACGCTGTGGGGCAGCCAAAAACGGAAAAAAAAAAAATTTATCTAATTAACCCGACCCAGATAGCACATTCCTCCCTGTGTGGTGGCTCCCGAGCATCATCTGTGGCATCAGGGGTTGATGGAAATAGACGATGCCAATTATACAGTTTGGGGCAGCGGCCAAACATCTATCAAAAGCTGGAAAATAACCAGCTCTGTGATTTGCCAGCAAAGCAGGGTTTTGTCACAGCCTCCAGAGGCCAAAGGCTACCATTTCACTGGCTGCATCACTGAAATGTTTCGATTTAGACAAGGAACGGGCGAGAACCATATTCCCTTACTTTGCAGAAGTACCTACAACAGCTGTTTTAAGATGCTCTTCTAGAATGGCAGAGAATGGCAAGCTTCCCTTGTCTCTTGGCCTTTGAAACCTCAAGACGGGCTGGGTTTGGGAGACTGAAAAATGAGCACATATGTGCCTGGCAATTCCCTTGACACTTGACTTTTTGTTTATGTGAGTGTGGCAATGGCGAGGGTTGTTTCAAGATCTCCAGACAAAATAGGAGAACGCTGATATATATACACAAGATCTGAAACAGCTTTGCTTCCGATGCCCAGTTCGTCCCTGATTCAAGCAGCCAGGACACTAACGCTCCCCAGGAGTGAGGGGCAGTGCTTCTGGCCCTGGGGAACAGTGTTACTCCTGGCTCATCACACTTACCTCTTGCTTCCCTCCCGCTTGGCGCTTCCCTGTAGCTTTGAGTCTCTTCCCAGAGACTTTATTCTCTCTTCTCCATTCTTTCAGTGGTTTCCTTTTTGCATTTGGTCTCTTCTCAACCACCTCTCACAAATAAATGGAAAACAACCAAGGAAAATTCCAGTAGGAAAAATGAGACATGTGCTGTTTCTACCTAGCAACACACTCCTGGGACGTGGCAGAGAAAGGTCAGGAAACACCTTTCGTCTCTCTGGGTTCACAAGGAAAGAGCACTGCATTTTGGAGAGGACCACGTGTGCTCCCAGGTTTAGGACCAGCTGGGCCCTTCTTTCCAGCAGCTGGCCTGTGGAGGCGAGGCTGAGAAGCAGGAGGGGACGGGGGCACCCTTGCTTTGAGGCTAATTGGAAAGAGCCATCCCCAGATCCACCCGTCCCCTGACACCCCAAAGTCCTTTGTGACCAGAGTCACGCACAAAGGCCAGCAGAGCCCTACTGCTCAGAGGTCTCAGAAACAGACCAATGGAGAGGAAGACAAAGCTGAGAGACTCCCTCAGAAGGGAGAAAAGAGCAGATGACATGTGAAAACCTGGACGAAGCTGGATTTGACAGGAAAGGAAGGAAGTGCTGCAGGGGGGTCAAAGAGCATGACCTTCAGGGTTACAAACATGGACGTGAAGCTCAGCCCCAGCAGGCACTGCGACTACGGACTTGGACAAATCTTTTGTCTGCAAACCAGAGGTAATCATCATCCGCTCATGTGGCTAAGATGCGGGAGAACCAGCATGCGTGTGTGAGAAACTGACATGACATGGGGTATAGATGAGCCCTTGCTGTGGTTAAAAGAGGGGAGAGAGACAGAGACGGGACATGCGGGGGAAGTCAGGGCTCTTCTCCAGAAACGGGACCGAACAGGTGCACAGAAGGAATAATATCAAAGATGCAGTGGAGGAGGGGAGAAGCATGTTCCCAAACCTGAAAGGAGAAAAAGACCTGAGAGTGCGGTTAGGACAAGATGGCCAAGGGGAGGCATCAGTGACAAGAGGTGTCATCATAATATTTTTGAAAAAAATCCGATAAACATTCAGGCAGAAAAAAAACAGGTTACCTACAGAAGTTCAGAAATGAAGGCGGCCTCAGTGAATCATTAAATATCGGAATCTATGGATGGAACCCTTACCATTGTGAAAAAGGGCAATTGTACCATCACATACCTGCCCAGCTGAGTTTTTTTTCTCATGGAGAAAATAGATATTCCTGAATAGGCAAAGGTCAAGACATTAATGTACCATTCTGGCAAAAATTGCTTTAGCTCTCCTCTAGCCAATCAAGAAAGGAACTAATGAAAGGATAATTGCAATAGTTTCTTGGGATAGACTAA
The DNA here is from genome assembly GCF_054392235.1 of Sus scrofa. Classification (NCBI taxonomy): domain Eukaryota; kingdom Metazoa; phylum Chordata; class Mammalia; order Artiodactyla; family Suidae; genus Sus; species Sus scrofa. The sequence goes on along the minus strand of NC_139388.1, from coordinate 104,750,102 downwards.
AAGAAGATACTATGAGCAAAAGAATGTATATATGACTGAGCCACTAGGCTGTGCAGCAGAAATTGACTCAGCACTGTAAATCAACTGCACCCTAGTAAAAAATAAATTTGATTTAAAAAAAAGGAAAAAAAGACTAATGGTGAACAATGAAACCTTCTCAGTAGAGCATAAACCTACACATTTGATATAAATTTAGTTTGAAAATGGCTGAAAATTTCAAATTTAAAAGAGAGGGATATTGGGGAGAAAAGCCATTATTTAATAAGCTCAAACTTGTCACACCCCAGATTTTATTCATAAAGTCTGGAATACGGGGTGGGTGTTGTATTAAAGCAGTATGAACTCTGGGGACCATGAAGGCTCCCATATTGTGCTTTTACTCCAGTAATTAGGAAAATATATGTGAAATAATATGTTTATAACTTAAGAAATCTCTTGTTAGGTTTAAACTAGGATGACTTGCAAATCTTTGCAAAGGACAGGAAGAACGTCATGCATTAACAGAAAATTTAAAACACAAACCTTAACACAGAGCCACGAAAAACAGTCAGTTTTGAAGGCCAAGGGAAAATATGCAGAACTGAATCTGTATATTCAGTACTACGTAAATTGTAATATGTGCACATACACACACGTGGGCAGATACTAGAGTAACAACTGAGAAGAAGTGGGCCAAGATATGTTAGTTACGCTAAGAACATGTGTTGCTATTATATTTAGAGGAAACACTGTATCAGCAACAACAGCAAAAGAAGAAGGTGGGGCCAGATGTGTGGATATGTACACAGGACATCATGGGGCCAAACCCCTGGGCAACCTGAGGGAGCTGATGGGCGTGGCATCTTCCCCACGGCTACTCTGGCAGACCCTCTGCCAAGCCCACCTCTGCTCCCGGCCCCTCCTCTCTTCATCAGGGATAATTTTCATTGTAGTAGGCACATAGTTTGGTAGGCGGTGACTGCGTTGGGAAGATATAGATGACTGAGGAAATGCTTTATTTCTATAAATGTATCAGACATGGCAGTTCAATTAGAGCACCTACTTAATTTCAGTAACCATTTTGCATCAACAAGAAACATCCGGGTTTACTTAAAATGGAAAAAAAATATAAGCCAATATTAAAAAAATGTATATTGACATATATTTGTCCCACCATCATTCTGGATCAATATATAATTACTGAAGGCTTACGCTGTGCTTCCGAGTGACTGAGGTTTCAGAGGAGAATAAGTCTTTCTCCTCGTGGATGTTACCTTCTCCGGGGAGAGACAGGAAAGCAACAAGGAAGGAAATGCATGACGGCGGAGTGTTCGTGGGTGTCCCATACCTTAGGTGGCTTTGTAACCGTCATATATTATTTCAGAGAGTGTTAACTGCTTTGCAGAAAAATTAATCCAGGTTAACGGTGTAGGTAGAAATGGGGGAGCCGAGGTTCTAGAAGGAGAGAGTTTTTGACGGAGGATTCAGAGACGGCCGTCCTATCCCCTCTTCCTCCCCCAGACTGTGAGCAGAGTCTGAGGAACGGTAGGCTAATAGGTCTGCTTAGCCAATGTTATCAATATCATAAAAATATCTATTATGACTGACACGCTTTAATAATTTTTCACGATTTACCTTAAGGAACATTTCTCTGGCCCAGAAAGCCTTCAATTACCACTGAAATGAAAATGTCATATCAGCATAGAAATTAATTTGACTTTTATAGGCTCCTATGGCAAATGATGTGTGAACATGCAGAAGAGGAATTCTGGTCCCTTGATTTCTCGGTTCACGGGGAATCACCAAATGTCACACTTAGCCACGTTAATGTGCGATTTCAGGAAATTGGGTGCCTGGAAAATAGACTTGACACTGAAATCTCACGGAACAAAACCCAACCATTGATGGTTCAGAAGCATGACTCTCACTTGACACTGCCCCCAGATCAGCAGATCATGAGGGATTATTTGGTCAACAGCACAGTGAGAGGGTGTGAATACAGGTGATCACGTGGGGAGTCTTCCTGGCGGTGGGACAGGGGAATAGGTCACACATCCACCACCAGCTGAGAAATAAGTCCCACAGGAAGTGAGAACAAAGGAGGAAAAAGTTGATGAGTGGAAACCTGGCAGAAAAAGCCCCATGAACGCACCCTTGTCAGGCATTTCCTTCCTTGTTGCTTTTATATCTCTCCCAGGAGAAGGGCAGGTCCACGGGGAAAGAGACATTTTTATTCTCTTCTGAAACCTCAGTGACTAGAAGCACAAAGTAAGCCTTTGATAATTTCACATATACGAAAAAAAAAAAGTATATACATGTATTACTTTTTAGGGCTGCAGTTGCAGCATATGGAAGTTCCGGGGGTCGATTCCGAGCTGTAGCTGCCAGCCTACACCACAGCCGCAGCAACGCAGGATCTGAGCTGCATCTGTGACATGCACCCCAGCTCAGGGCTGATAATTATATATTGATCCAGGAATAATGGTTGAACGAATTTATGTCAATATGCTTTTTTTTTTTTTCCAAATACTAGCATGCATGATACATTTGTAAAAAAGAAACATTTTCTCAGCCATCTACACCTTCCCAATGCATTCATCTCCTAGCTAATTATGTGTCTGCTGGGATGACACTCATCCTTATGAAGAGATGAGGGACCCAGAGCAGAAGTGAGCTTGGTGGAGGGTCTGCCAACGTAGCCCATGGTCAAGATGCCACACCCATCAGCTCCATCAGGATGACCAGGGGTTTGGCCCCCCCACGTGTTCCAAATACATGTCCACACATCTGGCCCCACCTTCTTCTTTGGTTGCTGTTGCTGTTACAGTGTTTTCTCTAAATATAAATGCAACATATTTTCTTATAGAAACCGACATATTTGGGCCCATTTCCCCTCCGTCTTTTTCTAACATCTCTCCCCGAGGTTATACAGATTGCTGACTTTGTGAGCAAGGTTGTCGTTCTCACGGCCCCTGGTCACTGTCCCAGGCTGCAAGGTGGAGGGGCTGAGCTGGCAGAAGAAGGAAGAGGTTTGTGCCCCACTTCTGACCATGCAAGTCTGAGGTCACCTGTCCTGATCATGAGTACTTTTTGTGTTTCCTTCTGCCCACCTGATGTGAGAGCCATTGTCAATCCCTTTTTTTTTCTTTTCTTTTTTTTTTTTTTTTGTCTTTATAGGGGCCATTCCCGCAGCATATGGAGGTTCCCAGGCCAGGGGTTGAATTGGAGCTGTTGTTGCCCGCCTACACCACAGCGACAGCAACGCTAGATCCAAGCCACATCTTCAACCTACACCACAGCTCACGGCAACACTGGATCCTCAACCCACTGAGCAAGGCCAGGGATCGAACCCGCGACCTCAGGGTTCCTAGTTGGATTCGTTTCCGATGCGCCATAAGAGGAACTTCAACCCCCTTTTTTTTAATGTCTATTTTGCCCGTGCTAGACCTCTCCCCACCCATACACCTCCCCCCACCCCACACGTACATGCACAAGCACACACAGGCATGTACCTCTCCAAACTTTTCTCAGTAAAGAACAATTTTAATTTAAAATTTTTGCTGTCTGGATTAACACATGTGAGTCTGTGTTTTCTTATTTTCTGTGATATTTGCATTTTAACCCTCACCTTGAATTTTTTTCTAAAGGAGCTCTACCTCTTATTTAGGGTTTTCAGAAACTGATCAGGAAAGGTGCTCTTCCCTGCCCCCACCATCCAGGGAGTGGGTTAACAAGTAATATTTATCATTATCATCATCAACACCACTCTAGAGTTTCAAAGCTCTTCTATAGGCACCATCCTCTCCAGGATCCTAAAATGGTATCTATTAGCTGTCAATCACTTCACCTACTCTTAAGGCTTGCAATGACTCTTGCAAAAAAAAAAAAAATCCAAAGAACACTCCTGTTTCTAACATCCTATGGTTCACGGAGGGTGGACTCCTGTAATCTTCTTATTCTCTCTAATCCACAGCCATAACTATGTGTTTCCATGCATTAACTACTTGTTTTCAGTTTCATAGGTCAAGAGTTTTGCCCAAAGGCTTGGCATGCTTCCAATCTCGAGTTGGACATCACTTCAAAGACCCAGACGCTGGAGAACATACTTCCTTTGCAGTCATTCTGGACCTGTGTTAAGTACACCTGCTCTGAGCTAGGCCAAACGTCTTATGGGAACTAAATGACTTAGTCATCACGATTGCGTGGCTTCCAACAAGAGTTAACATGGAATGTTTTGTCTCTGGGCATGCGCTCTGAAATAGCCACGACTTGTAGGTCTAACTATGGACAGCAGGTGGCGCTCTCGTCTTAGGATTCCAGCTTCCAAGTGTGGAAAATTTCAGGTGCATTTAAAATTTTATGCACTTTTTTTTTTTCCTCTGCCAAGCCAGAAATGTACTCCATTTTCTTTAATCAGGTTCATCTGCTTCCTACTGTGTTACTTCAATTGGGTAATAGTCAACCCAGCTTCTCCCCTGGCTCTGTTCTTTCCTCGAGCTGGATATGAGGTTTGAGATTTGCCAGAGTTGGGAGTTAGTGGTAAGTGCCCATCTGGCAGACGACGGAAGTGCTGTATATACACTCAGAACTGGATGTCATTCCTCATTGTTCCAAGTGGCTTCGTACAGACACTCCCTTTGCCCTGGACGGGAGTCTGCTGCTACCCAGCGTCCAGGAAGCCCAGAGTCTGGAGCACGTAAAGGGCCTCCCGGGAAAGCTGGGTGGGATTCTGTGGCAAGCAAGGGGGTTTCTGGGAACAATTTCCAGGGCCACCCAGCTGCCTCCCAGGAGGCAACTATGTTCACCCCCACTGGCAGTGACAGCCTTTGGTTAGCTACCCAGCTTTGGTGCCCACATTCATTCCTGCAATCACTCATTTAGCAAATACAAGGCGTCCTGTATCCCAAAGCGCTAGTTGCTCCTGCATCAGTCAGGGTCCAGCCAGGAGATGAAAACCACATCAGTTATTTTAAGAGAGAGAATTTAATCTAAGGAATTGTCAACTATGCATAAACTGTTAACTAGGTAACCAGAGACAAAAGAACAGCAAGGTATCCTTCTGGGGTGGTGGTAGAGGAGCAGTTGCCTACCCCTCCTGTGGCTTGGGCGTCTGTCCTGGAAGCTTAGGGCAGTCCAGGGTCTCAGCTCTAAGGTTTAGTTCAGTGGGTGGGGATCAGTGGAGGTCTCTGAGCCTATGTGATGAGAGTGACTCTGTGAGGGTCAGAAAAACCACAAACTGGATTTGGCAGCTGTTGTGGAGAGGATGTGCCACTGTGGATGAGGAAGCATAGCCGGGAGATGCTTAGAGGGGGCAAGCCGGGATAGCGTTCCGCTTCCTCCTCCTGGTCGCTAGTTTCCTCTAGCGCCCCCACTGGCGGGTGGGAGCACAGCAGTGATGTGCAGTCGGGGGCCAGGTTGAGTCACCAACCCTTCTCAGAACTTCATTTTCTCCACCTCCCTTATTGCTCCAAGGTGACATAAACTATCACTAAATGTAGCATAACTTATTTCCTCTCTTTTTCTTGAATGTTCAAATAAAATTTTCTCGCTCTTTTTACCTCCTTCTCCTCGCCCATCATTACCTCCTCCTGTTTTCTTAGCCTGGTTTTACTTTTCACAAAAATTAGATACAAGAGCAGATAAAGTGTGTCAGAATGTCATCGTGGGCCTTTTGTTAAATATAAATGGATGTGTTGAATTGAATTAATGCACTTTGAATCAGACATAGCAACTATGCTTTCAATAGCTTTCATTATGATAGTAACATCTGTTGTCAGATCTAATACATCTGATGCATATTGTTTGAATGTTAGAATGTTGACTTATGCATTTTTTTAAAAAAATCAAGCAAAACAGAGGTGGAAGGCTTTGGGGAAGTCTGGGTCCAAAGGAAATAAAATAGAATTGAATGGAGAATTATTTTGAAGACCACTGGTCATTGCTTTTCATCCAGGAAACTCAGATATCCAGGATGATAAAGATTAATGGACAAGCACAATCAAAACTGTACAGAGGCTGGAAGCTAGGAAGGGCAAGTTGTTGGTGAAGGAAGGGCACCAAACTAAAAATAGTGAGCAGGGAAGTTGGGCTGGGCATTATCTGATGGCACTATATTTCCTTCTGTGCTTTTTTCTCCTGTTTCACAGTCCAGAAATTCAGAAACTCCATTTCCCCTTCTTGCCAGGAGTGTTCTGCATACATTTACAATCCCATCAATGAGATGCACTTGATATTTGGAAAGTGGGACTGTGACAGGAGCCATATTTTTTTTCCTCTGGAAGCCATGGCTGTGGTCTCACCAGACCTGTTATCAGTAGCTTCAGCACTGGCATTTGCCTCAGCCTCCAAAGGGTTTATCTAGGGGGCCTGCAGCAATTCTCTGTAGGTTCCTGACTCAGGGCTGTAACAGTTCTTAACTCCTTTACAGCAAACTGGAAAGTTATGGTGCTGCCCCAATTTCCCCTCCATCAGGCTTCCAGTGATTTTCTAAGCAACTGATTTCCTCTATTCAGTCCCCTCCTGATTGACCTACTAGAGTGGTCTCTACTTTCCTGAGTAAACCTCAACTGATTCAGAGGTATGAGGGGAGCCCAGTCAAGAAGGCATATTCCAAGACAAAGCCAAGTTCTCTGATGAGTTTGTCTTATTTCACTATGTTTGCCAGTTGGACAAGTTTCAAGAAGCTCAAGAGATTATATTCTTTACAATTTCTTGATGACCAAACTTAGGTTTAGACAAATCTTGATAGATTCAGAAACCTTTTGTTCCTGGCTCAGTATTAAAATATCCTCCTGGTATCTTTACTGTGCAAAGGACAACTGAAGTGATGAAATGATTACCTTTTTTTTTTTTTTTTCTGGTATGAGCCAGACATTCCACATCAGAAGTTAGCAGAATGTGTCCTCCTTCCTGTGAAGAGCGTTAACTGAAAATCACTTTGCATGCAGTCAGTCTGACTCAAGTCCTTTATGAAATGTGAAATATAATATTCATCCCTGAAATGGAGATTCATGTCTTTCAAAGCTGTTCACCATCTCACTCAAGGTGTTAATACTCACGTGGGATGGATTGAGATGGCTCCATCAGTTCTGTCTTCCCAGGGGTTCTTGATTGGCAGGAAAAGAATTTAGTCCTTGGAACTTGAAATTACTTCCAACAGTTGTTGTCACAAATTGACTTTTTCTCTTTGCTCTATGTCCCACTATTTACTCTCTTTTCTAGGTTTTGATTTGTCTTAAATACATTGTATTATGAGTTTATAAATATAAAATAATTTTATAAATTAAATTAAATAAAGGCTTTATTATTATTTCTCATTCATGATTTCTTGAATAAATTATTTCCTTGAAAATACCGAAAAGTAGACTATCCAGTAGCACCACTGGCCAGAATAATAGTCTGGATGGAGGCTACATAGTCCATCTGGTCATGATATTTCTGAGCAAGGACCATGCTGACTCATGCAGACCAGATCTGCAAGGTTATGCTTCACTGGGGCGATGTATTCAGTATTGACAATGCTTAGTATTTGCTTTTTATAAGTGCTATCACACAGATGATCTTAAAGTTTGGTCACAATGATCCTGAGAGGTAGAAAGAACAAGCTGTTGCATGCCCCATTTGACCACATTGGAAAGAGACACACTTTTCATATAGCTTATGCCAAGACCAGAATTAGCACAGTCTTCCCTGATAATCCTTGGGACATTGAAAGGGTGAGACAGAAATAAAAACCTGAAACCTTCCAGAAAAATCAAAATGAAATGTGTCTTAGCTGTTCTAAAAGGTGAAGAATTTTATCCCATCACTTAAAGAGTTGAGAGTCTTTTTGACCATGAACTCTAGCCGAACGAACTTCCAAGCTCCTGATCAAGGACCACAACCACCAAGCTCCATCATAACCAGTAAGCACACCATGTGTGTTGATGGGCCAGCACAGGTGCCCCAAAATGTTCTCTATTTCCCTGAGTGTCTTGTCCTATCTCCTCGATGATATTGGAAGCATCTTGGACAGAAACCAAGGGCTAGAGAGCCACACTCAACCTCTGTGGCTATCCTCCCATGAGGCTGACCAGAGCACCTGGTGACCACTTCTTTCCCTGGCAGAGCCACAACCACCACCACCACCCTCTTTTCCAGGGGCTGTTCTTCAGCCCAACACATTGGTGAATAAATTACGTGATTGTCTACTCATGGGGTTGGGAAGACAGTGGGAGAAATGGCCTCAGGGTAAGCAAGATGCAGCAATGCAAATAATGTCATCATTCTTTCTCTCCTTCTCTCTCTCTCTCTCTCTCTCTCTCTACAGTTTGTCTTTGGTGATTCTGTAGGTTGACCTGTTCTTTCCCTTCCAAACAATTTCTATCCTCTTGGCATGGGGCCCTGCAAAAACCAGGCTTACGTCATGTCAATGTGGCAATCTCAGAGGAGAGGAGAACCTCCTTTCTGCCGAAGTTTTCCCACTGGCCTTGTCTGGGTGAGCAATGGGCTCATTGTTGTGACCAGCCATTGGGAAGGGGCTGGTGCTATGGGGGCCCAGGCAGCCTCTCAAGAACCAGGATTGGTAGCCCCACCAGAAACAAGAGCTGAGGACAAGCAACCCTCCAAAGGAAGACACCTTCCATGCAGGTCTATGATGGGGAGTCCTCTGAAGAGCCAACACATCCTTTGTGCAATAAATTCCTCCTTCTATAGATCAAGAAAACACTGAGGATGGATATTTGCCCCCAGATCCATGCATCTCTGCACCAGTGCCCATGGGGAAGTTCACCTGGAGTGAGCAGTGGAATTCCGTGGAGTTCAGCTCAGAAGTCATTCTTTCTGGCAGAAGGATGCAGGGAGGTGCCCTCGCTGGCCATTTCAGGCATTGGCATTATGTCTGGCTCAAGCCAACATTATCTGTCATTCCGTTGCTGGAACATCTGACACACCTTTTCACGCTGAGAGCTAATTGCCCTATTTTCAAACCTGGAACTGTCCCTCTTGTGATATTTTTCCAATCGCAGTGATATATTTGTCTAGCCAGCAAGCACTGCCAAAGCCAGAATGATTCTGGAGAGCAGTCAGGGTTGGGAGCAGAGGAATTATTCAGCCACACAGTAAACAGAGGGAAAGTCTCTCTGAATCAAAAGTTCCCAACCATGAGCATCTTTTCCTGAACCACACATATATGATATGAGAAATGGTTTGCTATCCACTTTTAATCCTCATGAAATGAATACACTCCATCATGGAAGTTGTCCAGAAACTGCTTACTTCAAATAATACAATGAATACATTACAAAAGTAATTAAATGAGAAGCCAAGTGAAACGGAACAGCATCCTATACCAACATTTCTGCATAACTGGATATAAAAACAAAACAAGCCACAGGGTATACCCAAGAGATAGAGAAATAAAAACCAAGACAATAGATGTGTAAAAGTAAATTAGACGCATTGTAGGACAGTGAGCCGGACCCCATATTTATAATACTCCTCAACAAGTTATTTCAATCACCTAGGGAAGAGGCTACAATAGGTGCTCATTTTAGCCTGTACTTTGATTTATCACCCTGTTTCTAATAGTTACTGATCCACTTGCTATGTATAAGGCGTTCTGGCAACAAGTATAGGAAATACCAAAAAAAAAAAAAAAAAAAAAAAAAAAGAGGTGTAAAACATTGATCTTGTCTTCCAGGAGGTAAGAGTCTAGTTGAGGAGTTAAGTTCTATCCAGTGTGCACAAAACTCTAAAATTAGATGAGGGGGGTTCTGTGCCCTCTAAGTAGCATCTATGCAGTCTTCCTCTGGAATTGAGAAGAGAGGAATGAAGGCAAAGCTTTGGGGAGGTGCCCTGTGGCCTTGGCCTGGACATGTGGACGAGGATGGTGCGAGCAGAGATGCTGGGTGGAGGCCAGGAAAGGGTGTGCTGGGGAAAAGCCCATGCTCAATGGGGTGCGGAAGGAGTGGGGTAAGAGGGGAGCAGAGATGCCTGGAGGAAAGCCAGGAAGGGGAGGTGGTAATGAACCTGAGCAAGTCTTCAGCATGAGGATGAAGCTTCCAGACTGACTGTACAGGCAGGAAGAGGCTGCTAGAATTTTTTGAGATGGGGTGTGCTGTGGAAAATTATTCCTGGTCCTAAAGAAGGACCTTGACATTGGGGAGGGAGGAAACAGGGGAGCATGGGAAGTGGCGAGTCAGCTGTTAGCGCTGGGTGTTGAATCCCTTTTCTAGGCAGCCGTGACAGAGTATCACAGACTGAGGGGCTTAGGCAACAGACATGGGTGTTCATAGCTCTGGAGGTTGGAAGTCCGAGGTCAAGGTGTCGGCAGAGCTGGTTTCCTCTGAGGCATCTCTTCGTGACCGGTGGGTGGTTGTTTCCTCCCTCTGTCTTCACGTGGTCTTTCTTCATGTGTGGGTATCTTAATCGCCTCGTCCTATAAAGATACCAGTCATATTAGATTAGGCCCCACCTTAATGATGTCATTTTACCTTAATCACCCTTTTAGAAGCCCTGTCTCCAAACACAGTCACGTTGTGAAGGTTAGGCCTTGAATCTATGAATTTTGGGGCTAGGGGGCACAGTTCGGTCAGTAACAGGGACAACAAGGACTTGAAGAAGAATGGTTTCCTTGGATGTGGAGAAGAAATAAACCTAGGGCTGTTGTGAAGGCAGAACTAGCAGTACTCGGTGAAGGGCTGGATATGTGGGGGAGGGAGACGAGGCCAGAGGAGACTGCGTTTTCTAAAAGGGAAGGGATGGAGGGGAGGGAGAGAAGGGATAAACATGGTGACCACAGATAAAAGTTATATTTTTTGCTGCCCCCACCCCCAGTCCCACCCATTTTTGGCCGCCCTGTGGCATATGCAGTTCCCGCCCCAGGGATCCGAGCCAAGCCCTAGCTTCGACCTATGCTGTGAAGCTGGGTCAACAAGCTGGGAATCCTTTAACCCACTGTGCCAGGGCAGGGATCAAGCCTGCGTCCTGGCGCTGCAGAGATGCCACCAACCCCCTTGTACCATAGCGGGAACTCCACAAGTTTTATCTTTGTATAGAGGATGGTTTAACACAGAAGAATGACAAACTGAGCAGAGACGGGAAGCAAAGAAACCAAAGACGGTCTCAGGATGGAAAGAGGAGGGATAAACACAGGGCACTGAATTCATTCTAGACGTGGGAGGGGTCATCTTTTCCTTTTAGTTAAGACAAGACAAAATTTAGAGAGTATAGATGATTATGAAGACACGTTACAATGCACAAGGTGGAAAACAAGGGAACTCCCACCCAGTGACTTCAGTTTTCTTGGTGAAGCTCAAGGCAAGATATAGCGGCCACATCTAGATTGTTAATGAACTCAAGCTTTATGCTTGCGAGTTGGGAAAGGTGTTGGGGTCATCCCTCCACTGCAAGACCTTGAACTCTCCCTTCCCAGTTTGCTGCTTTTCTGGAACAGGAAGGCTGCTTTCCTGAGCACACCTGAGATACATATATGAAAACCTCTTGCAATCTGAAAGTCCTCTGAAGTCACTGGCTCTTTATCATTATTGTGTTAATTATGTGACTGGGAAGATGATGCACAAAGCAGACGCTTCAGGACCATCCTGGATCCAAAGGGATCTCAACCTTCAGATGTCCTGGGGCCCCCTACTCATACCAGGTTGAGCTGAAATAAACCTATTCTTCCACATGGGGGGCAGGCCCCACCCCTGCTCTTCCCAAGATTTTCTCACCTTCGACCATTGGACATTGAACCTGGCACAGTCATAACATGAGTTATTGAAGCATCTCCGCACAGTGTCCAAAAAAATTTAGTGCCCACCCAGTGAGAGTTAACATGAAACTAGCTGCCAGCACTTCATAAATTACTTCCGTTTCTTGCATTTTTTATATCAGGATGTCATATTCCTTTCTAATCTAATATATCACTTCAGGACACAATGTCACTCTCCGATTTTTGAAATATTTTAGACAAGATCTTCACTTCTTTGATACATATCAATGACTCTTATTATTCAAAAATTGCCACTCTTACACTTGGATTGATGAACAGGTTGGTTTCCAAAAGTTTGTCTGAAGTCAACTGTTTTTCCTAAGAAGAAAATCTATTATGAAGATGATACACGTTGGTTAGGTTTCTAGGTCAACGTACAAAAAACTACATGACCCTGAAAGAGAATGGACACCACAGCCTTACATCATTCTGTCCAAGCTACAGGAAAGTGTTTTACCTACCAGCGTCCTCAGAACCAGAGAGAATGTGTGTTCTCAGAAACCAAATTGGGTCAGGCGTCATTTCTAACAGTTTCTCTGAGATGGGATGTGTTCATTGACTTCAGCCAATCAGGAGTGATGTAAGACCTCCCCTTAGCTTCTGGACTGACAGGTGGAAGGACCAATCAACAGCTGAATACTGGAGGAACCAGGAAGGGAGTCTGGGCGCTGGACAATCGGGTATAGCATCCCAGTTCACCACACATGTGCTACAGGAAGAAGCGTTTTCTCTTCTTTTCTTGTGCAATTGCCAGCTTGAAGACCTCCACCTCCACCTTCTCTCCTTCAATTCCTACTGTCCGCACACCCAGGCTTTCAAGGAGGCCAGAGTCATCCACATCCAAACTCTTATTTTGAAGACTGGTTCAGTTTTCCCCGGGTTTTCATGTCAACCACTCCCCTTTCGCACGCCCTCCCCACCCCACACTGGTGTTGCTGACTAGTAAGACTGAGGTTGATAACTCCCTGGCTCCCATATTTGTGTTTTTAAAGTCGAGGATTATTTCTACCCCCAACATCCCAATGAATCACAGGTAGGTGAAATTTCAGGCTGCATAAACATAGTGGAATAATAAAAAGAGGAGGAGGAGTTCCCGTCGTGGCGCAGTGGTTAACGAATCCGACTAGGAGCCATGAGGTTGCGGGTTCGGTCCCTGCCCTTGCTCAGTGGGTTAACGATCCGGCGTTGCCGTGAGCTGTGGTGTAGGTTGCAGACGTGGCTCGGATCCCACGTTGCTGTGGCTCTGGCGTAGGCCGGTGGCTACAGCTCCGATTGGACCCCTAGCCTGGGAACCTCCATATGCCGCAGGAGCGGCCCAAGAAATAGCAACAACAACAACAACAACAACAACAAAAAGACAAAAAGACAAAAGACAAAAAAAAAAAAAAAAAGAGGAGGAAATGGAAGTAGAGCTGATAAGCAAGCCAGCAGAGCCTGGGTCCAGTGGTGCCTGCATCCAGATGTGTCTAGGAGGCTTCCTTTGGATACACTTTCCTTACTAGTCTTTCTATTCATGGAACCTTCTCTTCTCCTAATTCTCACTCCACCAACACCCTAAAAGCTCTAAACGGACACCTATGAACAGGCATGGCAGTCGCAGCAGGGGAAGGAACAAGGTGGGGCCTGTTGCATTTTGATGTAAGTTATGGACGCCTTCCCCATTCATTTGTCAAGTAAAGGCCACTGCATGGAGTTATAGATGAATTACTAGATAAGCATATGACAAATGATAGAGACAAACACCCTGTATTCCATTAGCTTTAAGCCATCATCCATTATAGGAAGCACTATTATTTTATGTAACATGAAGAAAGGAAAAAATACTGCCAATTATAAGAGCCGTCAGTGTTAAAAATGAAAAACGAAAGTGCATTTTGCAGTGGCGGAATACAGAACGCACATTCTTTCCAAAAGTAGATCATTTTCTAGCCAATTTAAGTGCAGTTTGGAGTAAGTAGGTAGAAGTGATCCTATGCCAAGAAGGCATCAAAGGAAGCAGATGGGGACTGGCCCTGCAGATGAAGGTTTGAGGAGTTAGTTTTCTTTTTTACCAAAAGTCCAGGCAGAGTTTCCCATTCCTGGGCCTTTTAGATGTTTCATTCAAAAATCCATTAATAGTATATGAGAACAGGCTGCATGCAAGTCATTCTGGTAGGCTCTGTGGAGAGCACAGAGAAATATAAAATACAGTAACAACTTTCAAGATGTTTGTAACTTCCTTGAGAAGAGAAATCACATAGAATAAAAAAGAAACTCTGAAACAAGAGAAGTGTCGTACTGTGTTCCAAATAATTCTGGAAGGATCGCTGTGGTCTGACACCAGAGGGGAGACCTTGGACTTGAACTGGCTCTTGAGGAGTGGGTAAGGTCTAGGCAGTGGTGGAGGGTGTTCTGTGCCCCACTGTCGGTGGGAGAGCAGAGTGCTCCGATGTAAAACTTCATCAGAGGCCTCTCTGGAGCCAGCCACGTGCTCACCTGCTCCCCTCCAGCTTCTGTGAGGGAAGCAGCTGGAGATTCTAAAGATGGTCTGTAGGCTGTTTTGATTCCCTCTGCCTTCACCAAATTGCTTCCTCTGTGATCGATCTTCTGGCTGGTGAATCTAAAAGGGGTACTTCTCATTCAACTCTTAGCCTTGCATCTGAGCTGATTGAATTCTCTTTATGGCCCAGCTATCAATATCCTGGGACCAGTTGGTAGAGCTGTTACATGGACAGCTTGGAAGATCCGCAATGGTGTTTCGAGAGCACTTGCACAAGGAGCCAGGACTATTAAAGCCCTGCCCATGATCTCAACTCCCTCCTAGGTCTCAAAGGTCAAGTGCAATGACGAGTATATTGAGGGCTAAGGAATGTTTGCACTGTTGATGGTTTGGACCCAAATCCCAATGCAGAACTCCAATAGGCTGGGCTGGATCCTGGCAAAGACTCATTGGTCCAAGACTAATGCCTAAATAGTTGCCTTTCTCTATCCAAACCTACGTTTCAGATTATACTGATCCTCAAAGAAAAGCTACGCGCACACACACCCCCACACCCACGTGTATATGCATATATATACATATATATGTGTGCCTGTATATATATGTGTGTGTATGTATATATATAAGATAAGACTAATTTCCTAGTAAGAGCTTCAGCCTCTCTCCAAGTTCAACCACCTGAAAACAGTGCTGTGTCTGCTGGCCCTGCACCTTTCCTTCTTGACCGTAGAGCCAAGGGACAGAAACACATCCCCTCAAGAGTCACAGAATGACCCTCATTCCTGACCCTCAAATTAGAGTACATCAGATGGGCAGAGTAATAAAACTGAGATCAACAAAGGATTCACTTTCTCATGAATATGATGCACTAAAAGGATAAGTTATGTGAAAATCTGGGCACTATGAAGCCCAGGGAGAGAGGTAAAATACTCTGAAAATTTTTATATATGTAAACCATCAGAATGGTTCAGATTAAGGAGAAAAAATAAATTTTTTCAAAAGCAGGTTGGGGAAGGGAATAGAGGAGATGTCTTTAAATCTCAGAATTACCGCAGCAGCTTTGCACTTGGCTTTGTCCCCTGAGCCATCTCAACAGGGACAACGGGGTCAGCTCCTGGCCTGAGATGTCTGTTTTCTCCCCTCCTCACTGGCCCCTACCATGACTCAGTGTCTCTGACTTTGTCTAAAATGTTAAATAGTGAAAGACCCTGGAGAGTTCTTGACCGACTCTTAAATCTGTCATCCAATTCTAGAAAATACCGCTACAAGACACATCACGCTATGGTAACAACAAGTGATGGGTCATTAGTCTCAAAAAAATAAAGATTCTCGCCAAAGATTTAACTTCTTGCTACATTTTTTAAAAAATGGAGCCAAGAGACTCCCATTAGTCTGCACAAGCTGTACAGCACCAAGCCACACCCAACAGGGAATGAGCCAAATCTGCAGCCCACAACCTGACTCGCCGATCGGCACAAGCCCTCCTAGAGGGTGAGAGAAGCAGCTGGGTGGAGGCTTGAGACCTAAGTGGCTTTCTTCCTTCTCAAAGCCAAGGGCTCACCTCAAAATGTGCTGCTTGGCAAGCAAAGGCCAAAGACACACCTTCTCTGAGTCTCCACCCAGCTCACCCCCTGCTTCATTCAGCCCCTTCCAAGGATGGCCCATGCCTAGGACCTCGGACAGGGGCTCTACGTCCCACCTAGGACCACCAGGGTCAGGTCAGAGGGTAACTGGTCTTAAACACACATGCACACCCTGCCTCCCATATATACATACCCAGGTGCACACCCCATACACATATGCACATAGGTGTGTACACACACACACACACACACACACACACACACACACATGCATAAATGATTGTAAAAATTCCTTAGAATGCTTTCTTTAAGAACCAAAGTTCTGGCTCCCCCTCCCAGCATTTCCTGTTTGAGTTTACTGTCAATGGGGATGCAGTCTAACGCTGTAAATAACAGTCTCCTAACTAAATGACACCTGCTGGAAAGTTCCTTCTTTATGGGTTTCAGAACACAAGGTTGGGGTGGGAGAGGATGAGAGATGGATTCGAGCTCTTCAAACATCACTCTATTGATTTATGTATGAAAAAAATATGGAATCTGTCAAGGCAAACAGCACTCTGTTAAATGTAAAATGTAATACCAGCTGTGGTGGCCACTGCTGCCAATACATATATTTCAAGAAGTCAATTTACTTTTAAATGGAATTTTAACATCGGTGAAAGGAGTCACACGGAATCTCTTATTTATATGAAAACTGTCTTCAGCCGACGGGAACAACACGCAGGATCTCAGTCTGCAGAGACGGAAGCCACGCAAACTTCAGCAGACATGTTTGTTTTCTCAATTATTTATTTGCCTGCAGATGCAGTGGGCAAAGACGGAGAAGGAGGCGGGGAAGGCAGGCGGCCGTCCAGGCCTGCCAGCCTTCCAGTTCCTGGAGGCTCATGATCAGCAGAAGGGGCCCCTTTTCAGGACTTGGGGAGTGGCCTTCCTCAGGAGGGGGGAAGGTGACCATGGCAGAAAGCCACATCACCCATGCTGAAGGCCAATGCAGAATGGAGGCCCATTCTCTCCATCAGCTCTGAATTAGAGCTGTGTGATCCTGAGCCTGTGGCTCCACCTCTCTGGGCTGTTTCTTCATAAGTAAAGTAGAGATGGCCCCTCTTCACTGTCAGAGTTTCGTGGGAATTAAATGAGAGGATGGACATACAAGTGGCATCAGTCCAGCCAGTCAACGACCAACAGGTACCACTTTCCTTCTCTCTTCTTTTTTCCCTGAACTGAAGACTCCTGTCTTGCTCAAGTTTCAAGGGTAAGATGATGAGGCCAACCCACCTTTCTGGTTCACAGCACTGCCAAGGAGGCCTCTCCCTTCTTACAGGCAGGAGCCTCAGAGTTGCTGGGACCCATTAATGACTGGGGTAGACTGGTTCAGTCTTCTCGCTCAGCTAGCAGAGGCACTGGTTTAGTGTGGCACAGGGGACCTTGTTTAAAGAGCTTAAATAAAAATGTATGGAGTTCCTGCTGTGGCTCAGCAGAAATGAACCTGACTAGTATCTGTGAGGATGCGGGTTCCATCCCTGGCCTCACTCGGTGGGTTAAGGAGCCCAAGTTGCTGTGGCTGTGGCATAAGTCGAAGATGAGGCTCGGATCCCACATGACTGTGGCTGTGGCTGTGGCTGTGGCATAGGCTGGCAGCTGCAGCTCCAATCCGACCCCTAGCCTGGAAACTTCCATAGTGCAGCCCTAAAAAAAAACCCCACTAAACTGTATGAGTGGTAGGCCAGAAAATCCCTGTGGCTGGGCTGAAGGTTACTTAAGTAGTAAATCTGATAATGGCACATTTTCAATGCCCAGAAAGGACCCTCTTCTTAGGCAGAAACAGCACATCGAGACTCTCCCCTGCCTTGTGGAGCAGGGAGTTGCCCTTGGAGGAAAATCACAGAACAACCTCTTCAAGAACAATAGCTTCTGCTGATCACGGAGCCATGAAGGAAGTCAAGGTCAGCTGTCCAGCTCCAGTTGGACGCCTGACCCCCAGCATCCTGTGGGCGTCCGCAGTGACCTGGCCGTAGGTGAGGGTTCCAGAGCTGGGATGGCATCTTGTCGAGGCCAGTCCAGGCCCCGGGGTGGGGGCCTCATGGGACAAACCCATTCTCTCTGACCACCCACTTGGGCTCCCTGACCCCTTCAGAAATGACACGATAAAAGAGTTGTATTAATATTATAATGTACAAGATAATCCATGTGTGTTAATAAGAATCCACACAGCTCGTTTTGGTTCTAATTAGAATCTGAAAATACATTCTCCCCTCTAAAATCCGTATCATTTTATCATCGAATTACACATCCCGTCCACATTAGTGGTTCCCAGAATGAGGAGCCTTTAATATAGATACCAAGAGAGAATGGATTACATGCTTTTAGTTGGATGTGATGAACACTGATATGTGCTTGTGGGAAGATTAGAAAGAAATCACTTAAGCACCATGGATCTGTCCCCAGTACCCATCACGTTGGCCACATAAGCTTTGCCAAGATACATTTACAAGGGCTTAAAGAAATGGACCCCTGACTCTCATCACCCCCAAACAGCTCTTAACACATGTATAATTATGAACCTCCCCTTTTTTTCTCATGCAAAGCAAAATAGACTCTCCCAAAGAACTCCTTCCCCCAAAATTCACATCTCTTAGTATTACAGGAAGTTTAGAATAAATTCTTTAAAAAAATTTTTTTTGGCTGCACCCATGGCATGCGGAATTCCCTGGACCAGGGATCGAACCCACCGCAGTGACAACACTGGATACTTAATGGCACATTTTCACACGGCCAGAGAAATCCTAGGGTCAATTCTTTCTGTTTTTTTTTTTCCCCCTTCCTTTTTATGTTGCACGGCCTTGGTGTGTATTATATCATAAGCTGATTAATTTTCTCCATTTTGGTTCTAAAATGTTTAATTCAGCTTATTTTGGATTTCAAAGCTCAGTCTTTCTGAGTGGCCAAGCACCCAGAAAGTTTTCAAAACAGACTCTTACAGCTATTATTTTCTGTCCTTACCTGAAACAAAAGTGGATTCACTGCCACTCCCTCTCCATCCTTCTTTCCCCTCTGCCTGAACCAAAGCCAGAGACTCTGACTGGAAAACACAAGACTGAGCTCAAAATCTAAACCAGTGAAGACCCACAGAATGTTTGGTGCCGTCAGTGTTTTTAAGGCTGCCCTTCATCTATCCCCATGCCCCTGGGGTCAGGAGAGGGACCTCTCTGTTGCGCGCCTCCCTCCCTGGTAAAGGCATATGCCTGGATCTCCCAGCTCTGCCCCTATCAGTTGAGTGAACAGGGTAAGTGACTTAACCTTTCTCAGACTCAATTTTCTCATGTCTTAAATCGTAAGATGGTACCTAAGTCACAGGGTCTTTATGAGAACTAAATGAGGGGTCCAGGCAATGGGGCAGGCACATGGGAAGCATCCTTAGGGCATCTGTTATCATGCCTCTGAAGGTTCCCTCCCCCCAGTGAGTTACAGTGATGCATGAATCTGGGTCTTTAGCCTCTTCTTGCTCCCCACCCCAATCTCTTCCTGGCCCCAGCAGCCACATAGTCAACTCTGATTTTTTCACTCTCTATTTCCAAGGTATTTCCTACCAGGGCAGGGGGCCATTCCTTGCAGATACCCTCTCCTGTCACTGACCCAGGCTCTTGGACTCTTTAATCAATAGAAATTGATAGGAAGCCAGAGGAGACTTTCAGATGGGCAGGATAGGAACTTGGACCCGACATTGGTTTCTGAGCTGAACTGTGACATGGCCCAGGAGGGATGGAGAGAGGTACGGGTCACAGAGAAGCCCTGGGGATCAGAGCCATTCCCCTCCCCTACATCCCAGGGCTCACAGTGGGTGACTTTCTCAGGGATGCCTGAGACTGTTCAGTCAAGGTCAAATCCATCCTGCCCCTCTTTCCAGACATGTGGTTTGGGGACAACTTCATCTCAGCCCTGGGGCAGCAGGGGGCTCTGCCCTTAGCATGGGGTCATCTTTCTCTTTTCCCCCCCTCAAAGATAATTCTTGTCTCGGAGGCATTCATGGATATTTTTTCAAAACCAGTGAAGCTGTCAGTATCATTGCCTGGAGGACAGCAAATCTGAGCCAGTGTCCAAAATACAGGAACCTGATGATAAATCATAATACCTTCTTTTCCAAAGAAAATGTCACTTTCAGGACAGATATCTACTTTCGGTTCTGCACAAAATGACGAATGGACCTATCCTGAGACGGCCAGTATATTAAGCAAGCCAGGTCTGGGAGCAAAACTGAGGCAGGGATTAGGGTGCTGCATGAATTAAGGGCCCGGCTGGGCCAGCACCCTGGAGGTCCCCTCAAGTCCCACCAACCTGGTGCCATACTTGGACTGGGGCCCCGCCCTTTCCCTGTAGGGCCCCAGCTATTCATCCTCTGCTGGTTGTTTTGGGGGCATAAGGAAGGAGCTGGCTTGTAACCTCAAGGCTTTTGTCCTGACAGCATCTCTCTGTATTTTTTTCCAGCTGCAGGGTTTCTCCAGCAGTCTGGAGAATCTTCTGAAATTTCTCTTCGGACCCATTAACTGGAGAGTGATAAAGCTCTGAGCCAGAATACTGCATGATTTGTTACCCCAGAAACATTTCATTTTAATTCTTTAAGAAATTGCTTGGGGTGATTCTGGGGGGAAAAGGAAAAAAAACCCTGAAAAACTAGAGTTAAATGCTTTCACAGGCAAAACCACTTGCTGTTAAAATCATTGACTACATTTTTTGGGGGAATGCTTGACTGATTCCATGCACCCTACTCTAGAAATATTGACGGATTCTCGGCTGTGTTGGCTCCCCAAGCACACATAACACATAATCCTTGGCAAAATTACTAAAGGAATCATTTATATGGGCTGGAAGACTGCAGTTCTGCCTGGAGAATTGCATTATTTCTTATCTCAACTACCCTGCTGTCATTTTGCAAGTGAGCATGCACAGCTCCCCAGAGACCTGCCACCTTGAGGCTGGGATGCTATGGCTGCCACCTCCAGAGATGTTGGGCCTTGGGGGGTGTGGGATGGAGGGCAGATGCCCCAGTCACTCCTCTCCCAACCCCGAGAGTGCTTCTGCTCTGCCCCTGTGGACACCAAGGCCACCTGAGCCCCCAGATGAGACTTGAGCAACAGAGAAAAGGCTCAGAGGGCAGGTCCAGGACTGGGGCAGGCCTGGCTGCAGCCAAGATGGGCAACACCTGTCCAAGGCTGGCATCTGCATCTAGACTATGGTTACCTGCCATGTTGGTTTCGCAGGAGGATGAAATCAGATCGAGAAGCCAAAGAGGCATGCACGTGGCCTGAGCATCATAAGCCGTCCTCAGATGGTCAAGTTCATTCTGACACTTGCTGATCACGTTCTCAGAGAGACTAAGGCACTTGTGTTCCTGGATCAAACTAGAAGCCCAAATCGTTCCAAACATGCACGCAAACTTGGATGGGCTTGAAAAACAGTGATTCTTCATCAAGTGGTGTGTCTGGAGCAGGAAAGGGAAAGGGAGTGGGAGGTCTCTATTAATCCCTATTATAGATTTAATAAAAGATCTAACTCTTCTCGAGGTTCTGGGTTCCCAGGAAGGACCCCCCCAACCCCCAACCCCCAAGCCCCTGTGTGTGTGTGTGTGTGTGTGTGTGTGTGTGTGTATGTGTGTGGCACTTCCCAGAGAGGGCAGTGCTGGGAGATTTCTATATTGATTAAAGGAAGCATGGGTTTAAAGTTTGAGGAACACTAATGAGTACCTACAGTGACAGTATTTTACAGCCCACTGCTCTATAGATTTTTATTTCTTTTCAAGAGATATGTATTACACATCCAATCAACCCTCTGAATACCTTCCAGAACAGGAAGGAAATACCTCCTGTGCTGGCTGGGTTCCTTTCTACCCTGGCCCACAGTGAAGCGGCAGGCAGAATGCTTGGCTTATGGAAGAGTGTTTATTTGGAAAAGACCCAACAACTATGGATTGAGCCCTACTATGTGTTGGTCACTGCTTCAGTACGATAGTGAATGGGAGCATGTGTCCACACTATGGAGTTCTTGTCTAGCAGGAGAGAGGAACACTGAGAAAGCAAGAAATTATATAATTTCAGATGGTGATGGTTGCTCTGAAAGACATAAAGGGAAGTCACAGGGCAATTCCTGTGCCAGGTAGGAGTTGCCATTTTATCTATTCATTTTTTTGGCTGCGCCCACAGCATATGGAAGTTCCCAGGCCCAGGATCGAATCGGATCCTGCATTGCTGCTGTTGTGGTATATGCTGCAGCTGCTGCCATGCTGGATCCTTAGGTGGGAATTCCCAGATCTTTCATTTTAAATAAGACAAATGGAGGAGTTCCCATCATGGCTCAGTGGTTAACGTACCTGACTAGGATCCATGAGGATGCGGGTTTGATCCCTTGCTTAGCAGGTTAAGGATCTGGCATTGCCATGAGCTGTGGTATAGGTCACAGACATGTCTCAGATCCCATGTTGCTGTGGCTGTGGCGTAGGTTGGCAGCTATAGCTCCAATTCGACCCCTAGCCTAGGAACCTCCATGTGCCTCAGGTGCAGCTCTAAAAAGACACAAGGCAAAAATAAATAAATAAGACAGATGGAGAGGGCCCTTGCAGAAAAGGGTACTGGAATCATGATAATAACTGAGCAATGGAAAGAGCTGAGGCAAAGAGAACCGTGTTGAACATTTTAGGATGCTTTTGGTTATAAGCAAAAATCTCTACTCAGGAAAAAAAGAAGCCTTGAATAATAAGGAAATGGATGGTCTCACAGAAGAGGAACTCCAGACCTAAGGTCCCCATTAAGGTTGCTTGGTTCAGCAGGTCAACAAAACGAGGAGATCCTGTCTTGCTTTCTTTTTTTTTTTTTTTTTTTTTTTTTTTTTGTCTTTTTGCTATTTCTTTGGGGCTGCTCCCGTGGCACATGGAGGTTCCCAGGCTAGGGGTCGAATCGGAGCTGTAGCCACCAGCCTACGCCAGAGCCACAGCAACATGGGATCCAAGCCGCGTCTGCAACCTACACCACAGCTCACAGCAACGCCGGATCCTTAACCCAAGGGCAGGGACCGAACCCGCAACCTCATGGTTCCTAGTCAGATTCATTAACCACTGCGCCACGACGGGAACTCCCCTGTCTTGCTTTCTACTTGGCCATTTTCAGCAATGGTTTCGCCCCAAGCCTGCTGTTCTGCTGGCAGCCTTGTCTAAACCCATCCCTCCCTCTGGTTTCTTAGGAGTGAGGACACCCTTTCTAGATGCTCCCCTGCTGAGCCTCTTCCTCCTCACCAGCCCAGGTTGGTTAGCGTTGGCTTGTCCTTTCTTGAGATGCTTCCTGACAAGGGCAATAGAGCCAACAGACAGCCTGGTATACTCCCTGGAGGTGGGCGTTGGACAGCCCTGGAATCTGGCTGGAGGTAGAGCACTCAGCCAGTCAAGGAGCCAAAAGAAGCCTGGGGAAATAGGGGACCGGCGTGAAATATGAGTTTAGAGTGGGAATCACAAGGAACTTGCAGGGGAGCCACCCCAGGGCCTAAGCATTAGAGTGATAGAGTCCGATTTTTATTTTTATTTACCTATGTTTACATTTTTAATGAAAGTATAATTGATTTACAATGTTTTATCAACTTCTGCTATATAGCATAGTGACCCAGTCACATATATATACATATATATATATATATATATATACACATTCTTTTTCTCATATTATTTTCTCTCATGTTCTATCACAAGTGATTGAATATGGTTCCCTGTGCTATACAGTAGGGCTGGTTTGCAGTTGTAAAAGCCGGTACTCAATTCTCAGTACCCAGGATGGGGCAGAACAAGAACAGCCTGGAAGGGAGGAGGTGGGGCCCTGGACCAGATGAGACAGGTGCAAAGGGAAAGGTGGGTTTAGCAGATGCCACAAATAGGAAACTTTCCCACTTCTCCAAACAGAGTAGAACTACTGAGTTCAAGGATGGTAACATCGTTTCCTAAGCTTTAACCACAGTTTAAAACCACAATGCAGAGTAACTCAACCTCTAGTTTAATACCAAAGTCACATAGCCAGGATTTTTCTTGGTAGACAACTGGCCCAGGATATCCTTCTAGAAAAACTTAACGGTCAAACCAAAGTATGCTGGTGGGGATATGAAACACGTAAGAGTCTGGACCAAAATGCCCTCGTGAAAAGAAAACAAATAGATTTAGGCTGTTTTCACTTTTCTCAAAAAAGAAAAAAGTCACCCAGCTGTCTAAACCAGCCTACAAAGCTGTTTCCAAATCAATCCATCAGCAGCTATAAAAATCCATATTGAAGAGAACAGACTTGTAGTTGCCAAGGGGGAGGAGGGAGAGAGTGGGATGGACTGGGAGTTTGGGGTTAGGGGATGCAAACTATCACATTTAGAGCATATAAGCAATGAGGTCATACTGTACAGCACAGGGAGCTTGAATCAGTCTCTTGGGACAAACCATGGTGGAAGATAATATGAGAAAAGCAAAAGGAATACACACACACACACACACACACATGAATATGATTGGGTCACTTCACCGTACTGTAGAAATTGGCACAACATTGTAAGTCAACTATACTTTAATAAAAATAAATCCATGTTGATCCACTCCAGTCAATCTGAAGGAGAATAAACTCTCCTGAGACCAGGAGTGGTGTGCTTGCTCTCTAAGTATACGGTTTGCTATAGCGATTAACCCCCACAAATGTTTCTACTGCTGTGTATAGCTGAGGCCAAATTGGATAAAACGTATTTAGACACAATCAGATCACTTTGTACTCAAAACACCTTCCAGGAGAAAGGCAGCCTGCTATCCTATGGCTGAAACCTTCTAGGGAAATGTGACGGCCAGTTTTGCAGGTTTGTTGGACTTGCATGCTGAGCAGAGGGGGTTTGCCGTGTGTTTATACCATCCTGACTTTCAGAAGATGTGCCGAAAATCCAGGAAAATCTGCACAAAGTCTGCTTTAGCAGACGGCCAGGACAGAAAAGTAACTTATGTTCTCTTTTGTCATTTCCTCACCTCCTTCCAGAATTCTCTATTCTCTACCATCATGGGGGCTCAGAAGCCCAGGGTCTCCTCAGCTATTTGCTTCTATTTTTTCCAACCCAGACTCCTTTGGACTCAAATAGGAGGTTGACATAAAGGGCAGAGACTGGGAGCCGGTGTCCAGCTCTCTGCCGTATCTTAGGGTCCAGTTCTTCATCCTCCGTGCCTCAGCTTCCCCTTCTGGAAAGCAGTGGAAATGAAAGTTCCCATCTGCCAAGGCTGCAGTTGAGGTCCGCTGAGCTGATCAGGATGAAAAGAAATCAGGCAGCGTGGGGTCAATACCGGGGAGTGGCAGGTGGGACTCTGACCCTTCTCATCCTTCTCCAAGGAGATTCTCACGATTTCCCACATTCACTTCTCAGTCCTTCCGTCGTTTCAGGTCTTCCCTGTTGAGTGATCTTGGGTACATGTTCCGAGCTCCATCACTGACTCCCAACGGTCCCAACCTAATATTTTACTTCTGTCCTAAAAGCTCATTTGCCTCCCAAAGACTCCGCCTCATTCAGCTTCTCTAGAAATTCTGTTATGTGCCAGGTGCTGTGCTGGGGGAGGTGAAATAGGATGAATGACATTCCCCTTAGCTCCCAGGAGATGGCAAAGCTCTCCCACACTGCTCGGCTTTATCACAAGTCACGGGTGCTCTCTGTTCCTCATTTGGGGATGGAGAAAATGGTATACAACTGTCGCCATTGACTGTGGGACCAGGTGGACCCCACTGTGGCACTGATCACAGTGACTAAGTAAGTGGACAGCAGATTTATGGCAAGACGACTGGGTGGATATGCCTGTTTGATTTCTCCAAAGACGGCCAAAAAAGGCTACACAGGAGCTCTGATGTTGTTACACATTTGCATCTAATGTGTGATTTCACTGAGGTTTACCAAGAAGCAGCTGTTCATAGGAGAGCATTCATGGCTCATCCAGATTTGACCCTGGATCTTGCCAGTGATCTTAGGTAAGGACAGAGGTGGCAGGCCCACAGACCATTCCTCTGAGCCCCCAGCACACCACACTGGGTGCACTGCACTGGTGACCCGTCTGAGTGAGCAGCTTCTGAACCCATGAATGCTCAGACTTAGGAACATAGGATGTTGACCATGCCTTTCATTTCAAGAAAACACTGGTCCAGTCAGATGAAAGGACAAGGGAAGCATCTTCCCTGCCCCCTCCACCCAAATTCCATGAGAAAATAGAGCTGCCACTATTTGTTTCTTATACCTGTTCCAGTATGGACTACGGCATCTGCCACTCATGCAAGCAGGTTTCGTCATAAAGTACCTTCTGATCCAGTGCTTTTAAGGTGGAACGTGCACACCCAAGATATAGGACCTGATTTACTGCGCGAGGGAAGAAAATACCAGAACCTTACATGTAATTAAAAGTGTGCAGTTACAAGTTTATATTTTAGGTATATTTTATATTGTCCATGGTGTTAACATAACGACACAGGTAAAGATATGGAACATTATGTATGTAGTGTGGGTGCTTAAAGTTTGTTAGGGAAGGGGTACAACACAAGGGTTTGAAAAACATTGTATCTGGACAATCATACATAGTGTCTGAATTGTATGGAACTTCTGAGTGAGTATCAACAATTCTCTAAATACCTGGATGATGTCAGCTGTGATTTGCCAAGACTTCATCCCAGTCTCAGAGCAATTTCTTCTTCCGAAGATGGGTGAAATGGATTTCATAGATGAACAGGTCGGGGGGGGGTGGCGAGGAGTGGGCAGTCCTGGCTTATCCTTTAACTAGAGGTCCTTGGATGGGCGTCAAGGATTCTGAGAACCCTCTGAAATTGCACTCGACATCCCCCTAAAGGGTGAAGAACCCCTGCTTAAATAAACATCAGGGAAATACATTAAAGAAGTTTTTATGACTTGATGTAAGGTGTTCGAAAGCATTTTACTCTTCAGATGCTGTTTGATTGTGTTGCTTCACATGGCAGGATTAGGCCACTACGAGGCAATTAGGACAGAAAAAAACCCCACCCACACCTCAACTGCAGATTTTTAGGTGGGGGAGAAGGGAAAGGATTGTGACAGTAAGAACATTGTGAAAATAATTATAGAATCGGTTTTTTTTTTCTCTTTGCCCTGGATGCAGTTCAATCTTAAATCAGAGGCGGTTTAGTCCACTCAGAATTTCTTTAGCATTTGGGTATTTACTGCTGTTATTTACCTTTGGTAACCTCGTCAGAAAATGATAGGCTGCAGTTTATTATTGATTCAGTGTAACCAGTTAAGTCGGGGCCTAGCAGAATTTCTGGCTTAAAATAGGCTGCTGAGAAATATTTCTGCTGTGCAATGGCTCCCCTCCCCCAAGCCAAGGTGCATTTGGGTGTGGAGGCCCCACAGGGCAGATGTGATCTTGACCTTGTGGGTCAAGGGGCCAGTCCATCTTCTACTGAGTCCGGCATATCTTATCTCCCTCTGTTAAAATCTGAGGCATTAAAACACCACATCCCATGATAAAGCCATCATGATGATGAACAGTAGTCTTAATTGGGTATTAAAGGATATTTATGTTGGGATGACTAAGTTAAAACCCCTAATTGATTGGAGACGCTTGAGTAATGGAACCCACGGAGACCCATTAGCATCGCATTGACACGTTAGCTTATCTTGATAGCTGATGGCTAAGCGATACAGAGGAGCGCCTGGTACCACAGCACATCCAGCAGAAGATTTCTGACCTCAGATTTATGTTCCCTAAAGCAACAAACCCAGCTGCCGACTTCACGGTCTGAATTACAGATTTTCCATTTAGCTGGACGACATGAATCTGCGGCTGCGATTATGTCTGCAATTACAGCCCCCTCAAGTGCCCACCGCCTTCTAATGCACTCGTTTGCCTCGCCCCCTGGCCTTCCCCTGGAGTAAAAGGGCATCTACGGCCCTCCAACCCCCCATCACTCGTCACTCTGCAGAGCTGTCACTAGACAGATGCCTGGTCCCCTCTCAGGAGTGCCCGCCCCTGCTGTTCTGTTCATTGCTGCCTTTCTCTCTTCAGAGGAGGCTTCCTTTCATCAGAACTTTCCAATCTAAGAAATAATGAACTCAATTCTCCCCCTCTGTTCAGGGAATGTACATTCCCAGAGCAGAGCAGAGAAGAGATTTTCAAATTTAACAAGCTGTGGCTGAGCCCTGCCTTGCCCTGGGCACTAAAGCCCACTTCTCAGTTTGGGGATGGGATAGGGGAGGGGTCGTGCTCTGTGGGACCAGCGATAGGTCTGGTCCCAGGTTTTTCTCCCATACTTTCCCTACAGCTGATTGGCTTTGATCCTGGAAGTTTGAGATGTTATCTGAACCCTATGTCCAGGCTCAGGTCTTTCCTTTTTCCTTTCTTCTTCTTGTTTTTTTTTTTCTTTCTTTTTTTTCTTTTCACTTTAAATGAAAAGCACTTATTTAAAAAACAAACTCACAGATTTCAGAACCAGTCTTATGGTTACCATAGGTGAAATCATTGGAAGGAGAGGAGAATTGGGAGGGTGGACATAACATATACACACACTACTGTATGAAATATGTGGTTAACAAGCGCAGGAAAATTCACTCAATAATTTGTAATAATCTATATGGGAAGAAAGACTGGATGTATTTATATGTATGACTGATTCACTTTGCTGTATACATGAAACTAATACAACATTATAAACCAACTATACTCCAATAAAACTACATTTAAGAAGAAAACATGACTATCTTATACACCTTATTTTATCATCCACTTTAAAAACTTTTTTAAAATTAATTGCAATGGCGAGTCATCCTTTTTTTTATGAAAGTTCATATATTACCTAAGTATGGAAAGTTAAGCCTTCAAAGAATATTTACAAATTTCTTTTCAATGCAGATAGAAACATAAGCATTATAAAATAAATATACACGTAACAACACAAAATGAAATTTCAGTGACTTTTTTTTTTTTTTTGTCTTTTTAGGGCCACATCCGTGGCATATGGAAGTTCCCAGGCTAGAGGTCAAATCAGAACTGCAGTTGCCAGCCTATGCCACAGCCACAACAACACCAGATCTGAGCTGCATCTGCGACCGACACAGCAGCTCCACGCCAGATCCTTAACCCACTGAGCAAGGCCAGGGATCGAACCCGAGTCCTCATGGATACTAGTTGAGTTTGTTACTGCTGTGCCATGATAGGAATTCCCCAAAATGAAATTTCAATATACTTCTTTTCTTGAAAATTACTTCCTATTTTTATTTAGCACACGGTGGATATTTTCAATGCCAACAAATTACATCTGTAGATACACAGATCAGATGTAACATCATTGATTTAATGAATGCACCTGTTATCATTAGATATTAGAATATTTCCTAATTTTTTTTCTGTTCTTTAACAATTATAGGATGAGCATTCTTTGGATGAATCTCCTTTTTCTTTTTATTATGGAAAATTTCAACCATGCACAAAATAAAGTGAATAATATAATGAATCCCAAACCCAGAATCTAGGTTCAAAATTATCAACATTTTGTCAACCTTGTTTCAGCTGTCTCCCTTCCCGAAATGCATAATCACACACACATACTTTTTGTTTCCCTAGAGAGCTTCAACACAAATATGACACTTTCTAAATTCTTTCTAAAAGATAGGAAGAGAGGAGTTCCCAGTTCAGTGGTAACAAACCCAACTAGTATCCATGAGGACAGGGATACGATCCCTGGCCTTGCTCCGTGGGTTAAGGATCTGGCCTTGCCATGAGCTCTGGTGTAGGTTGCAGACATGGCTCAGAGCCAGAGTTGCTGTGGCTGTGATTTGACCCCAATCCTGGAAATGTCCATATGCCCTGGGTGCGGCCCTAAAAAGAATTATAAATAAATAAAAAATAAAAGACAGGAAGAGAAGCGTAAGAAAGGACCACCAGATAAGACCAGCTTCCTTCCTTTCCTCAGTCTCACCCCGATTCCTCCGAGGGGCGCTGGTTTTGAGGAGGTTAACCCCATCTCCAGCTTTTCCTACGATGTTAGAATGGCAGGCCTGCTGCCCACCTACTTTATAAGGTTCATCATTTCTCAATCCTTTGACCTTTCTGAATTTAATCAAGTTCCTTAGCCTTTTTGAGCCCGAGAGCTGGAATAGTAATAACAGAGAGCAGGGTTGTCCTGGGAAGTGACCGCGATCACGAAGGGGATCGGGGGAGAGCACAGTGCCTGGCACGGGGTGAGGCACGTGGTCCAGAGGAAGCTCTTGACCTTAGGGAAGCAGGTCAGACAGAGGCTCCAGGCACCTGAGCCCAAAAGGGGGGCCTTGACCTTGAGGAAGGTGGCTCGGCAGGGCCAGCATGTGTCCGGATGCTTGGCCAAGCCATGAAAACAAACACCCCCTTGCATGTTTTTTTTTTTTAGCAAAACCGTGCTGGGTGGTCCACGTGACTGCAATGTGGCAACGCTCCAAATGCCTAACCTGTCTGCAGTGGGTTAAACCAAGTCCCCCATGTGACTCGAAACTGCCTGGTGGGCATCATGAAGTTTCCAATTCCTGCTCTGGGGACTGTGACTCCAGGCAAGGTGCGTCCCATCCCCTCACCCGGAGAAAGAGGACACTGGGTCCCACAGTCCCCAAGGGCTGTTTCAGCACAGAGGGCACACTTAGAACCTGGAGATGCCTGGTCCCCAGACTTGGAGCCTCACCTGTGAACGAGCACCAGGGGCCGAGGTGTTGGGAGGGCCCAGGGTTTACAGTCAGCAGACCTGCTCAAGGCTCATCTTTCACCAGCTCCTTGACTTACAGAAAGTCTCACCATCACTAGGTTTCTGCTGCCTGGGCTGGGATGCAGACATTATGCCCCAGGGTTATTCATTCACTCCCTCACTCCTTCACTCATTCATTCCTCAAATTCCATCGAGGGCCTCCAATGTAGGATGTCCTGTCCTATCAGCAGAGAAGACATCTGTGAGCAGAGCAACGGAAATGCCTGCCTGCCTTCTCGTGGGGACACGTGAACAGGGGTGACATCGTTTATTTAACTTACCCTCCACTGTTAGATATTTAGAATAGTTCCTACTTTAAGGTCATAAACAATTGCAGGATGCAGTTGGAAGTTGAGAAGAGATGAACGAATATAAATTGTAAAATAAGTCCTAAGTTGGATGGAGATAAATGCTAAGGAGAAAATGAAGGGGAGGAGGGATAAGGATGATTGAAGGGCTGGTGAGAGAGGGATGGGGTGGGGTCCTCCAGAGGTAGCCAGGGAAGACCCCTGAAAAGATGACATTGGGTCAAACCCTGAAGGATGCGAAGGAGTGAGGCATGAAGACACTGGGAGGAAGAGCTTCTGGGCTGAAGAAGAAGAAAGGGCAGAAGTTCCAAGGCAGGACCATGGTGTAGGGCTGGGAGGGAAGCTGGTGTGGTGGGAACAAGGCGTGAGGGGCCACGACCAGGCAAGGAACAAGGCAGATCCTACAGGTCTGTGATGTGATGAAAGGGTCCTGCCTTGTAGTCTTCGTTTTTTTAAATAAACTTTATTGGAGTATAGTTGACTTAGAAAGTTGCATTTGTTTCAGGTGTACAGTAAAGTGAATCGGTTATGCATATACATATATTTGTTCCTTTTCAGATACTTTTCCCATATGGTTATTACCCAGTATTGAGTAGATTACCCTGTGCTCTACAGTAGGTCCTTATCACTTACATATAAGTGACAAGAACTGTATATATACTACATATATATAGCACACTACCATATATATATAGTAGTGTATATATATTAATGCCAACTTCCTAATTTATCCCTCCCACCTCACATTTCCCCTTTGGTAACCATAAATTTGGTTTCAAAATCTGAGTCTTTTGCTGTTTTTGTTAAGTTCTTTTGTATCATTTTCTGTTAGATTCCACATATTAGTGGTATCCTATAATATTTGTCTTTCTCTGTCTGACTCACTTCACTTAGCATGATAATTTGTAGGTTCATCCATGTTGCTGCAAATGGCATTATTTCATCCTTTTTATGGCTGAATAACATTCCATTGTATATATGTATCCACTTCTTTTTTATCCAGCCTTCTGTTGATAGACATTTAGGTTGCTTCCATGTCTTGGCTATTGTGTACAGTGTTGCTGTGAACGTTGGGGTGCATATATCTTTTCGAATTATGGTTTTCTCTGGATAGATGCGCTGCCTCATATCCTTGCTGTGTCTGGGGTCATGGTGGGATCCAGGCAGAACTATGATATCATCTAACTCAGCACTTTTCCAAGCATGGTCTCCAGACTCCTGGAGGGGTCCCTGAGACCTTTTCAGGGATGCTCATGAAGTCAAAGTATTTTCATGGTCACATAAGACTCAATTTTCCCTTTTCATTCTCATCTTCTCATGCGTATGCAGTGGAGTTTACTAGAGGCTACATGACCCATATCATGTTGAACAACCTGAACCGAGGCAGATGGCAACATCCATCTATATTCTAGTAAGCCTGACATTAAAGAGACTTGCAAAATATAGTTTTCAAAGGGCATACTGTTACTTTTCTCACTTTATTTTTTTGTTTTAGAAAATAAGTTATTTTTCATACAATGATTTTATTTAACATGCAATGGGTTAATTATTTTTAAACAAATTATCTTTAAACTTTCAGTTTCAATTCACAATACAGTAAATATCAATGGATATAACTGACATAGCAAACCTTTGGGGGTCCTCAGTTCTTTCTTTTTTTTGCTTATGGTCATACCCGCAGCATATGGAAGTTGCCAAGAATCGAATCCCAGCCACAGCTGAACCTATACTCCAGCTGCAGCCGTGCCAGATCCTTAACCCTCTGTACTGGGCTAGATATTGAACCTGATCCTCAGCAGTGACCCAAGGCAACACCTTGATAATGCTGGTTCCTTAAAACCACTGCACCACAGGGGAAACTCTCCTCAGTTATTTCCAAGGATATAAAGCACTCTGAGACCAAATGTGTGAGCATCGATGGTCTAGCAAAGGTCTGAATGGACCTCTTGCATAGAGTTGAGACAGGAGGGAATGTCAATAACAAGATGGCAGGTGATTAGGGTGGGTGGCCATGGGGAAGCTGAGGAGTGTTTAGATTCTGGATGTGTTTTGAAGCTAAAACGGACAGAAATTGCTGACTGGGCCGTATGTATATTTGAGAAGAAGAGTCAAGAATTCCTCCTTGGTTTAGGCTTGATCAGTCAGAAGGATAGCATTGCTGTTGACTGAAGTGAGAAACTGGGGGGGTCCGGATCAAAGTGGGGGAGGGGACGTCAGGAGCTCTGCTGTGGACATGACGGGTTTCAGTTGTCTGTAGGTGTCTAGGCAAATTTCAAGCAGGTAGATAAACACAGAAGTCTGACCTCCAGGAGAGGCATCCAGGCTGGAGATAGAAATATGGGGTGTTATTGGCATATAGGTAGATGATCAGCTCAGATGTACTGGCTGATCTCTCCCAGGGAGTGAGTGGGGATAGAAAAAAGAACGCATCCAAAGATGCTGCAACATCAGGGAGGAGAGAAGAGAAAAGAGCACAGAGACTGAGAAGAAATGGGAGAAAGAGAGGAGAGGTAGGGTTCTGAGTTCTAAGCGAAGAAAGTGAGTCGAGGAGGAGAGGGTGTTGACCACCTGGAGCAGCAAGCAGCACTGACTACTGAGTTCACACCTGGAGGTTTAAGGTGCCTTTGATCTGGGAGTTTCTGTGACCAGGGAGCCGGATGTTGACTGGACTGAAAGGGTGAAAGAATGGAGAAGGAGGGGATGGTGAGGGTGCTGAGGAGTTTGTCATGATGGAAGGGGAGAAATGAGGTTGTCATGAGGGGAAGCAACGTCCAGAGAGGGTTTTTATTTCTTTCTTTTCCTTGGATAGTGAAGCAGAAGAATGTATATGCAGTCTTCTGACGCAGACAAAAGAGTAGAAAGGAAAGAGCTGGGAGGATTAAGTGATGCAGGAATTCTAGATAGAGAGGGGGTGAGGTCCACTGAGGGGGGAAGCTGGTCCTGATGCGGCAAGAGGAGGCAGGCAGAGAATGCGAGTGCAGGTGCAGAGGATGGGGTGTGTGTCTCTTCTTTTTGCTTCTATTTCCTCGGGGAGAGCAGAAGCAAGTGCATCTCTGAGAGTGGGGATGGGGTAGGAGGGGATGGAGGCTTAAAGGAAGAGAGAATGCAAGATGGTTATCTTGGTAATTATAAGACCGCATGAGCTATTTTTCACAGTAGGATAAACACCTGATGCTGTATATCATTCATTCTAGGTGTGGGTAGGCACAGCCATTTTTCACTATGTCTTACATGTCCCCAGCATAGAGGTATTATTATTCTCTATGGGTGGAATGCACATGCTTAGTAATATTTGTGTTCGTGTTGTCACCCTCCCAGTTTTCCCTTAAGAATCCTTAGGTCTGTAGGGATGTTGAGTAGATGCTGCTTTATGTAGACTCTTCAATGTAGTCTTGGCAATGGACAGTGAGAGATGCATTTTCTAAGGTTCTATACCTCCGGCCTATACTCACCCCCCAAGCAGCCGGATGGAATTAGGTAAATGAAATAAATGAAGTCACCCAGTGTCTCATCATGCGCTTTATGGAGGATGCACCTGAAAAAAAGCTGCCTTGTACAGACACCCAGAGCCGCAGTACCAGCAGACAGGAGGGGATGGGGGAGGGTGCCAAGTGAGGAAGGGGAGGGAATTAAGCCATGTGTTCTCTTTCCAGTCAATTTCTCCACTAGGCCCCCAGGGCCTTCCTCCAGCCCAGGCAGCTAGCAGTGATTCATCACTGTCTTAAGGAGAAGTTGCCTTTGCAGAAGCAAACAAAGGCATTCAATTCCTGACTGTTAAATTCAAAAGCCTTCTCTTGCCCTCTCCCTCCTCTGAGCTTGGGAAGAGGAAAAGCAAGAGAGGCAGCCATGGGCTGCCTCCCCCTATACCTGAATCCAGGTGGCAGAAAGGAGTAGCCCGGATGGGCACGAGGACCACGTGACAGAGGGAAACACACCAGCATGCAGGGGCAGCAGTGGAGCAGGGACACAGCAAGGTGTGTTCAGACCAGAGAGTCTGTCTTAGTCTCAGAGAAGATGGGACACAAGTTCTCAGGTTTCTGGTGTCCCAGAGAAGCCTGGGGCCAGGACAGGGGGGATGTAGAGTGGAGACCATCTAAATCGATGGTAGAACCCAGATGTGGCAGAGATGAAAAGCAGAGAGGATGCAAGACATAGAGGGTACCAGCCCTAAGAGGACCAGGCCCCAGCCTCCACTGTGGCTCCCTGCTGACTGGCATCACAGTGCTGTGTAAACGTCCAAGGACCAAGCCAGGGACCCTGAACTGAACTGAGTGTGTCCAATTCTG
The DNA here is from genome assembly GCF_054392235.1 of Sus scrofa. Lineage (NCBI taxonomy): Eukaryota > Metazoa > Chordata > Mammalia > Artiodactyla > Suidae > Sus > Sus scrofa. Next base: position 104,714,956 of record NC_139388.1, on the reverse strand, counting down.
AAGATGGCCATGCCTGTCCATGACACAAATTATATTTCTGCTAGCAGGAAGCTTGAATTAGAGATTAACTGGGTCACAGGAAACGAGAAATTGATGTTTCTGCCTGTCTGCATTGCCCTTCCTTGGTTCCACTTATCAGATAGAGATAGTCCTCAAAAAATTAGCATGTTTAAGTCACTAACATCTTAGTCTGAATGAGTTTATCTCTGTGTGTCTCAACTGTGGGAGACTGTGCTCCAGGGGATTCTAGCAAGGTCTGCTCAAAACTAGTGATAAAATTTAAAAATCATCCAGGGTAAAAAATGCATGTGTACATACATGTACATACTTAAGGATGACAGCATATTTTTTGTCAGAGGCAATGTCAGAGAGAAGACAGTGGAGAAACATTTCTAAAGAAAGGGTCCACCTAATATTTATGCCCAGTAAAAACATATTCCAAATATGAAAGCAAAATAAAGATATTTTTAGACATAGAAAAGCTGGATGAGCTTATCACCCTGGGATGCTCATACTATAAGAAATGCTGTTAAAATAAGTCCCTCAGGCAGAAGGAAAATGATGCCAGATGAAAATCTGGATGTGCACAAAGTGAGGAACATCAGAAGTGGTAACAAATGGTTAACTTGATTATGTTTTTTCCTATTATTTAATTATACTTAAAGATATATATATATATATATTTCTTTGTTTGTTTGTCTTTTTTGCTTTTTTTAGGGCCACATCTGTGGCATATGGGAGTTCCTGGGCTTGGGGTTGAATCAGAGCTGCAGCTGCTGGCCTACACCATAGCCACAGCAATGCCGGATCCTTAACCCACTGACTGAGGCCAGGGATCAAACTGGCATCCTCACAGTTAATAGTCGGGTTCATTACTGCTGAGCCACAGGGGAACTCCAATAATTGATTCTTTAAACAAACATAGTAACAACACATTATGGGTTTTAAAACATACAAAAGTAAAATAAATGACAGCAATAGTACACAGGTTGGCAGGGAGAAAGGGAATACACTACTGTATTTCTCCTATAAGTTATGGACTATATGTTTGTGTCCCTTCAATAGTTTGTGTGTTTACATCCTAATGCTCCATGTTACAGTATTAAGAAGTAGGGCCTTTGGGAAGTAAATGGGTCTTGAAGGTCTGTCTTCATGAAGAGGATTAGTGCTCTTATAAAAAGAGACGGGAGAGCCTAATCTCTCTCATTCCTTTCCACCAGATGGGAACACAAGAATCAGAACAATTTGCAAACCAGGAAGAGGGTTCTCACCAAACCCTGGATCTGCCAGTGCCTTCATCTTGGACTTCCTAGCCTCTAGCATTGTGAGAAGTAAATGCTTGCTATTTCAGCCACTCCTCCATGGTCTCCTGTTGTGGTGGCCCAAATAGTCTAAGACAAAATGTGCGGTGTGTAATATCACTTGGAGTTCAACAAGAAAAATGTACTAGTTACTGTGGTACCATATCAAGTGACTATGGTATGTTACGATGTATACGATAAACCCTAAGGAACCCCTTGAATTGCAAAACAAGAAGTCAGAGCTAGTCAGCCAACAAAAAAGATAAAATGGAAAAATAAAGACACTTCGACAATCTGAAAGAAGGAAGAAGGAGAAGGGGATTTAAGAAAAGATGAGACAAATGGAAAATAAACAGCAAGGTGATAGACAGAAACCTACACATATCCATATTCACAGTAAATGGGTGATGGTCTGAATACCTCATTGGCAAATCAGATAAAAAAGCAAGACACAACTATATGCTGCCTCTAAAGGACACAATTTAAATAGAAAGAACACAAGTAGATTAAAAATACATGAATGAAAAATATATTCCATGATAACATTAATCAAAGAAAAATTGTAGTAGCTGTATTACTTTGAGACAAGGTAGATTTCTGAGCAAAGAATATTACAAGGGATAATGAAGTTTGTTTCATAATGATAAAGGGGTCAATTTATCAATAAGACATAACAGTCCTCAACATGCACCTAATAACAGAGCTTCAAAATACACGAAGCCACAAAGGATAGAACTCTAGGGAAAAAGAAACAAATCCACAGTTATAGTAAAAGATTTCAGTATTCCTCTCTCAGTAATTAACAGAACAATTAGAAAATCTGGAAGGATATGGAAGACTTAAACACACTCATGAACCACATTGACCTGATTGATATTAATTCAAAACAGATGACATGCCTGAATGTAAAACCTGAAACTATAAAACATCTAGAAGAGAAGATTGGAGAAAACCTATAAACTGGGGTGAGGCAAAAATTTTCTAGATATGAGACTTAAATCACAAGCCATACAAGAACACACCGATTCATTAGAATTCATTAAGAATAAAGTCTGCTCTTCAAATAACCATGTTTAGAGAATGAAAAGCAAGCCACAGACTGAGAGGAAATATTTGCAAAGCATATGTCTGAGGAAGGACTTAAATCCAGAAAATACAAGAAACCCTCCCAACAATAATAAGAATATCCACAACGGGCAAAACGTGAGCAAAAGCGCTGAAGAAACATTTCGTCATTCATCATTAGAAAAATGCAAATGAACACCACTGCACAACTTTTAAACAGCCCCAATTAGCAAAGACTGAACATGTCGAGGAGGATAGAGAAGCAGTAGGTGGGCAAGTAAAATGACATAACCACTTTGGCAAACAGTTTTCAATTTCTTAAGAAGGTACATACACAGTGACAGGATCCAACCATTCCATTCCTAGGTACTTACCCAAGAGGAAACAAAGGATAGATCTCCCAAAAGTCTGGACCCAATTGTTCTTAGTAGCTTTACTTGCAAAAGCTCAAACCAGGAAGCAACCCACATGCCCATCAACAGGTGAATGGCTAAATAAAATTGCAGCATTTTTCTTCAACAGAATACCACTAAAAAAAAAAAGAAAAAAAGAAAAAAGAAAACAAAAGGAAAGGAACTACTGATACATACCAACATCATGGGTGAATCTCAAAGTATTTATGCTGAATGTAAAAAAGCCAGATGAAAAGGAGCACATACTGTATGATTCTATTTATATAAAATTTCAGGGAGTTCCTATTGTGGCTCAGCAGGTGATGAACCTGACATAGTATCCATGAGGATGCGGCTGGATCCCTGGCCTCCATCAGTGGGTTAAGGATCCAGCATTGCCATGAGCAGCGGTGTAGGTCGCAGATACAACTCAGATCTGATGTGCTGTAGCTGTGGTGTAGGCCGGCAGCTGCAGCTCAGATTTGACCCTTAGCCTGGGAACCTCCATATGCCTGGGGTGCGACCTTAAATAGAAAAAAAACAAAACTTCGGGAAATGCCAGTTGATTTACCATGGCAGAACACACATCAGTTGTGGCAGGGGGAGGGGCGACCAGGCCGGATCACTACAGGGCATAGAAAGACTTAGGGCTGTGTACATATATATACATACACACACTCGTATACATATCTACTTTTGTCTATATGAATGTATATATAATATATGTTTAGTGTCTTGATTGTGGTTTATATTTCACTGGTGTATACATATATCAAAACACCAAATCATACAATTTAAGTATGCATATTTTGTTATGTATCTATTATACCTCAATAAAGTAGCTTAAAAAAATAAAGAAATTGTGGAGTTCCCATCGTGGCACAGTGGTTAATGAATCCGACTAGGAACCATGAGGTTGTGGGTTCGATCCCTGGCCTTGCTCAGTGAGTTAAGGATCCGGTGTTGCCGTGAGCTGTGGTGTAGGTTGCAGACACAGCTCAGACCCTGCATTGCTGTAGCTCTGGCGTAGGCTGGTGGCTACAGCTCTGATTCAACCCCTAGCCTGGGAATCTCCATATGCTGTGAGAGCAGCCCAAGATATGGCAAAAAGACAAAAAAAAAAAAAAAAAAAAGAAAAAAAAAGAAAAGAAATTGTGACACGTATTAGTGACATTACAATTTCAAGTTCCCGTCATGGCACAGCATATTCGTGACATTATAATTTCAAAGAAATCTGCCCTGGGGAGTATGTGGGCAGTCCCCTAAGTTTTGCATACATGACTCTCCCAGTCCTTTTCTGCCAGAGTGTGGGTAGAGGGTCTGAGAGCTCCCCTTCTGCATGCCTTGCAGACAGACAGTCGTCCTCTTTTATGGCTATGTTCAACCTCCCTGGCTGCGGCCATCACTCTGCCAAGCTAATGATACGGAGTCGCGATGATGGCCATTATGCCTGGTGTGAGCTGATACCTCATTGTAATTTTGATTTGCCCTTCTCTAAAAATGAGCGATATTGAGCATCTCTTGACGCATGCATTGTCTCATGGAATCCTCAAAAGCACCCATATGAATTGGCCAGGACTCCTGGAACACAATACCACAAGCAGGGGAGCTAAAAGAACAGACCTTTCTTCCCAGTTCTGGAGCCTAGGAGTCCAAGATCAAAGGGTGGGTGGGATGCTTTCTTCAGAGGCCTCTCTCCGTGGCTTGTATGGCTGTCTTCTCCCTGTGTCTTCAGCTGGTCTTCTTTCTGTGTGTCTGTGGGGTATTCTCCCCTATGTGGAAACCAGTCATATTGATAAGGACCCACCCAGAGAACCTCATTTTACTAAGTTATCCCATTCAAGGCACCATCTCAAAACGCATCACACCAGAGGTTCAGGGCTTCAGACCTTAATGTAACCGAATTTTGAGGAGACACAATTCAGCCCATAATTGTACCTATACAGTCAGTTATAACGATGGTTTCCGTTTAACAGAGACGCAAAGTGAGGCATTGAGCTGCTGAATGGTCCAAGATTACACCCTCAACCAGGATCAGAGCTGGGAAAGTAACACGGGCATCCCAGTGTTCCAGAACCTCCCACTTATGCATCACACTGCACTGCTTCACAGTTGACCCAGCTGCTCCCAGACATGGGCACACATTCTCAGGCCCCCAAATCCTGAGCCATCACAGTTAGAGTCAGCACAGTTGGAAGTCTACTCAGTCTCCAGAGACCTGAGTGTGGCGGCCTCCAGGCATAAAGGGGAAAATGAAACAGGAAACGAAAACGGGGGGGGGGGGGGGGCTCTGCAAGCAACAGCTCTGCCATGCTGGTCGGGCGAGTGGCAGCCAGGACCTGTAGTGGCCACAGCCCTTGTGATACTATAAGGGGTCAGAGGACCAAGGGCTATGTCTAGGCAAGGGCCTCTTATTAGTCGAGTGGTTTAATTCTGAGACTGCCTATATTTCCAAAAGGGACAAAATGAATAGAACAGAAGGCATAATTAATATGCCACTGGGATCTTGAAATAATATGTAGATTGTTTTAAGGCTTTTAATTTACTCTAACTTTCTTAATGTACTGTAATATACTACATAGATATATGCAATACAGTTTTAAATCACTGGAGGCTTTCTTTTCTGATAGTAATTAATTTCACAGCACAGCAGTATTTCTTTGACTAAATCTCTCCAGCAGCAACTGGCACAGATTCCTTTTTTCTTCTACTTAAAATGCTCTCAGGAACCTGTCTATTTCTCTAAACCATTCCCCCCTCCCACCCCCTAAGAGCCTGTCTGTAGCCCATGCAATGGTTAAGTGTGTTAGCTTCAGCTTGTGTTTGGTCTTTATTATGAAGTCATGCATGGTCTGAAAGGTATTTATAAAAGAGACTATGCAAAATCTGGGGGTGTCAAGGGGTATTCCCCCATCCATGTGGTTTCATTTAATAAAGATTTAGGAGTTCCTGTCTTGGATCTGGGGTAACAAACCAATTAGTGTCCATGAGGTTGTGGGTTTGATCCCTGGCCTTGCTCAGTGGGTTAAGGATCCAGCATTGCCTTGAGCTCTGGTGTAAGTCACAGATGCAGCTCTGATCTGGCATGGCTATGGCTGTGGCCAGCAGCTGTAACTTGGATTCGACCCCTAGACTGGGAACATCCATAGGCCAAGAGTGTGGCCTTAAAAGACAAAAAAGAAGAAAACAAAAAGATTTAGGCACAATTCTAGGCCTTGGAAATGTAGCCGTGAAAAAGCCCTTTCTCTTGACTGCTGGTGATAAATGACAGGTAAGGACAGACCTCCGGCCAAGTCATGACCTGTACTCTTAGCCATTGAGGAAGGTGGTCCCCACAGAGGAAAGGCCAGCGGGGTGCGCTAAGGAGAAAGTCCAGAATACAAGAGCTTGTGGGGCCCTGGGAGCTCTTTGTGGTCAGGGCTGGCCCAGCACCCCACCCACCCAGCCCAATGGTCCCTGCCAGGCAGCTGTCGGCCTCTCTGCAGGGGAGGGGAATACAGCTGGCTTAGTTCTCCTCCAGCAGAGGCATGGGAGTTACATCTCATGTGTGTCACCCAAACAAAGGTGGATCTTCAAGTTCTCAGTGCAGCATCACCTGCTAAAGAGACACCAGTCAGGTAGCAGAAGAAATAATTAAAAGATATTAGAAATCTGAATACATATTCAGAGAAGACCAAGAAGGGATTTCATTCATACATTAGACAGGAGCAGTGGGGGGTCAGCCAGAGAGGCTTTGTCCTGCCTGGCACCAAGTGACATCTAAGTTCAGGCTTGAGTGTCAGTCTGTCCTGGGCTTTCCAGGATGCCTTCCAGTGCTGGGTCAGCATAAATAGAGGGACGGGGTGCTTCTGTTGGTCCACCTTCTTCTTCTCCCTATTTTGGGTCTGTTCCTCCCCATTGTTCATGTTCACGCCTATTAGGACACATCATTTTTGGAAGATTCAGCCTCTTTTCTTCCTGCAACCCTTCTCTCCCTCCATGCCACCAGTCCTTAATTAGATCTTCCCTCCCACCTCTAAGTCCACAATCCATAAATTTGTAACCAGAGATTATCTTTGCATCAAGCTTCTCCACACCCAAGACACCTGGTCATGTTGGGTACCAACTTCCAGGCCAGGGAACAGATAGGTTTGGAAAACCTCATCGAAAACATTTATTTCTTCAAAGAATGAGTGATATTATGTATAAGAACTTTAAATATACTCTAACTAATTGCATTAAAAATGTTGATACTGATTATAGATTCTTTGATACTGATTATAGAATTTTTTAAAAACTAACACAATTAAAAAGGGAGAATATTTTTTAAAAATTTCCCACCACTTTTGCATAGCACAAAAATAACCATGTATCTTGTTGAATATTCTAAATTAACTTTGTTATAGTTTCATTTTATTACAAAATAAAATAGAGGATTACGTATTAAGGAGAGAGATCTAAAGTTGATAAATTTCAATAATGTTGAGGTCTGTATGTACACTATAAATATAGATGTATATTTTGACATAATTTTGGTATATATATCATGAGTTCTACTACAGCAGTTGTCTTTCCTCCTCAAAACTGTAAAAAATTTAGAGCAAAAAGAGTTGGTGATTAATTAGCAACTAATCTGATAAACTAATTTTGGCAATGGATTTAATAGTTTGGGATAATGGCTAGATAATATGGTTTATCTTAATAAATCCATTGAACATCTTACCTAAGGATTGAGCAGGAGAAGGAATTTAATTACCTATATTAAGCTACTTTGGTGATATTTTGTAGAATTTTCCAGTACACTGCAAGTCATATTACAAAAATAATTCAGGAGGCGTATTTCAGAGGACACTTTGCCTATATCCGTATGGAACTAGTCCTGTCCTAAGGAAAACAATGTATCACAGTGTGTCACTTAATCTTATGATAGGAGATCAGTCTTCTCAATTTTTCCAATCTCTTGCAATTTGACAAGTGAAAAATGGAAATGAAACTTCAGTATTTAACTTTGCCTATCTTTGACCTTTAATGGAATTCAACATTTTAACGTCTTTGCTTATCTATGTTTTTTTGTAAGTTGTCCTATCATATTCTTTGTCTACTTTTTTAGGGTGTCTTTTTTTGGGATTTCTTTATATAGTAAAAGTTATTACAGTATTCTAATCAATATAAAGCTCAAATGTACAATGACACAAAATTTTGCTTGTGTAAATGTACAAAGATGGGGATTAGCTACAACTGAATGAAATACCTCTGTTCATCCTGAATGCTGCCTTTTATTGTTGAATTACCTATCTCCCCAAAGGATTACACATGACATTGTTCTTCCTTCTTTTTGACATTTGAAATGTTTGTAATTTGGCCAAGATAAAAAGACTAGAAAAGAAAACCTATCAATTTCGATAATGAATCACCCACAAGAGAGTTTTCTACTGTGTGACTGGCATTATATTTGCATAAAGTGAGAGGTTAAGGCATAGGAAGTGTTTGATTCATAAGCAAAAACAATTTCCAAATGTCGCATTTAAGATGTCTTTTACTGTTAGCCAAACAGGCAATACAGCAGGAACTCACACTTTGCCCAAACCATTCTAAAGGGATCTTAGGGAAGTTCCCTGGTGGCCTAACAGTTAAAGGACCTGGTGTTGTCACGACTGTGGCTTGGTTTGGCTCCCTTGCCCATGGGCATGTCCAAAAATAAAGTAAATAAATAAATAAATGGATCTTAGGATCCTCCCCCAGGTCTGTTGTCCCCTTGCCCTTTGCTTTCCTGTGATAAATTCTTCATTGCCACCTACTTCTCTTTTATTTGTTAGGAAATGTTGCAGACATCAAAACCAGGCAGAGACTAACTTAGCAAATATCAATTTGTCTCTACTCAACTGAACAAATGACTATCACAAAAGCAATAGGAACCCCCTGTTTTGTTCTTCATCCAGAACATCCTGTTTCCCCCCACCCAGAGGTAACTACAACCCTGGGTTGGGTGTTTATTGATCCCACACATGATTTTTCTTACATCGTATGGGCATAGACCTTTCAACAATGCATAGAACTAAGTGGTTTGCTTGGTTTTTTTTAAGTTTATGTTACACAAACAATATAATGCAACATGTAGATTTTACTCAACTTTCTGTTTCATGTAGCTTCTTGTAGACCCAGTTATTTTCGATGCTACTTGGTATTCCATTTGACTTTCTCTTCTTGTAATTCATCTCCTACTTTATTTTCCTTTATAAAGCCAGAGATTCCTAAGTTTTAAAATGATTTTTATTTTTTTCATCATAACTGGTTTACAGCGTTCTGTCAATTTTCTACTATACAGCAAGGTGACCCAGTCACACATACATGTATACATTCTTTTTCTCACATTATCATGCTCCATCATAGTGACTAGATATTGTTGCCAATGATATACAGCAGGATACCATTGCTTATCCATTCCAAAGGCAATAGTTTGCATCTATTAACCCCAAGTTCCCAGCCCGTCCCACTCCCTCCCCTTCCCACTTGGCAACCACAAGTCTATTCTCCAAGTTCACCAGTTTCTTTTCTGTGGAAATGTTCATCTGTGCCGCATATTAGATTCCAGGTATAAGTGATATCATATGGCATTTGTCTTTCTCTTTCTGACTTACTTCACTTAGTATGAGAATCTCTAGCTCCATCCATGTTGCTGCAAATGGCATTATTTTGTTCGTTTTTATGGCTGAATAGTATTCCATTGTGTATATATACCACATCTTCTTAATCCATTCATCTGTTGATGGATATTTAGGTTGTTTCCATGTCTTGGCTATTGTGAATAGTTCTGCAATTCCCAAGTGTGGGATTGCTGGGTCACATTGTAGTTCTATATTTAGTTTTCTAAGGTTACTCCATACTGTTTTCCACAGTGCTTATACCAATTTACATTCCCACCAACAGTGTAGGAGGGTTCTGTTTTCTCCATACCCTCTCCAGCATTTGTTATTTGTGGACTTATTAATAATGGCCAACTGGTATGAGGTGGTACCTCATACTAGTTTTGACTTGCATCTCTCTAATAATCAGTGATATTGAGCATTTTTTCATGTACTTGTTGGCCAAAATATATCTTTTTTGGAGAAATGTCTATTCAGGTCTTTTGCCCATTTTTGCATTGAGTTGTTGGCTTTTTTGCTGTTGGGGAATGTTCATTTTCACCATTAACTTTCACCTCCAAAATTCTAGAGCACTCAAAAGAAGAAATCCTTTCTCCACCATTAACTTCTCAAAAAATTTTTAGCATATGCTGCCTTTGTTGCAACTATATTACCCTTTTGTTTTATCGTTTTCATTCTCTATGCTTTATACATGGAGGGAGAAATGAAATGGAAACTTCTTTTTTCTCTAGAAGTCCTGACTCTTATCACTGTTCCCTCATTTGTGTACAGTTCAGTATTTACTGACTGGGAAGGCTGTGAATTTCCCAGGCTGGTTCACACTTTACTCCTACTCTGGCCCTTGACCTGTGATTGTTGCCACCAGCCACAAACTTGACCTGTGCCTCGCTGACCTGTGATGCACTGCCACCAAATACAAGCTTATGAAATGGATGAAGTTTGTCTTTAGGAACATAAGCCTTCCTGATTTTTGGATGCTTTCTCTCATTCAAAATCTAAAGAAGTTTTGATTTGACCACAAGTGAAAGCCCCTAGCATTTTCGCTTCTATCAGAACTTGTGGCATCTACAAACAGGAGTTTTCGTGGGTGGGGGAGGTAGAGGGGTAGGGTCTTTGGCTTGGTGTCATTATTCCCTGGTGTGCATGGGTGTTGGGATTGAGAGGTCCTCCCTGGTTTCTTCAAAGTTGGCTAGAAAAATCATGATAAAAGCTAAACGAAAGTTCACGTGCCTTAAGATCTAAAGGGGCTTTAAATATTAACAGAAATGCATGATCTCTGGTCAGATGATCCCAGCATAGCCATAAGGATTGAGATAAAGGGGCTAGAACAGAAAGAAGAGTGGAGTGCATGAAAAGCCTCTGATAGTCTAGGGTCTAAGAGACTTCTGAGGTTCTATATTCTGAAAAAATAGTGATAAAAACAAGAAGGAACCATCTGAAATTGGGCCCAACTGGGTGTTCATGAGCTCCTTTTCCAGGTCTGTGGGGGGAGATGACGTCACTAGGGCTCACCTGGACTCTTTGCTGTCCCTTCCTGGACATCTAGGAAGGTCACCTTTCCTGCCCCCCCTTGAAGGATCCATGGCCACCTTCTTTGCTTTGACCAATGAAACAGGAGCAGACAGAATGTGGTTCCCTTACCAGTGGAGGCGTGGAAGAGTCAGTGGGCTTTCCCAAGCTTTCCTCCCAGCAGTTGCATGTGATCTTGTGGGGAGAGGGAGGAGCCAGGGATCCTAGTGGCCTGAGCCCAGGGAGGGTGGTGGATCACAGATCACTGTGGGCTTTGGACGGAACACGGACATGTGTGGGCCAAGCCAGAGACCAGGAGGTGGTTCTGCAGCCTCACCTAACTCATCCCAGCTAATACTACTGGGTGTCGAAAATGGGGCAACTCAGCCTTTTTAGTGAACTCTATGAACCCGAACCTTTCACGTAACTTCCATGAATATAAACTCACTTTGCAAACTATCTAAGATCACTGCCCAGAAGCGCATCCGTTAACAACTAGTGAAAGCGATGGCCTGAAATAATGTCTAGGATGTCAGATGGGCTGGATGCTCACCATCCTGTTGACTTGTCCTGACCCTCAAGGGGACTGCATTTCCCTGTCTGCCTTGCATGGACTTGGGGCCATGTGACTGAGACCTGGCTGGTGGTCTGAGGGCAGAAGGGAACACGTCCCCCAACCCCCAGGCTTTCTCCTCCCTTTTTCATTTTCGAGACTCAGTGCAAAGGATCCCATAAGGGTGGAGCATATACTGACAGGAGCCCAGGAGTTCCTACTGTGGCTCAGTGGTAATGAACCTGACTAGGATCCATGAGCACTCGGGTTTGATCCCTGGCCTCATGCCATGGGTTAAGGATCCAGAGTTTCTGTGAGCTGTGGTGTAGGACATGGCTCAGATCCCATGTTGCTGTGGCTGTGGCTGTGGCATAGGCCAGCAGCTGTGGCTCTTATTTGACCCCTCACCTGGGAATTTCCATATGCTAGGGGTGCAGCCCCAAAAAGACAATAAAATAAAATAAAATAAAATAAAATAAAATAAAATAAAATACAGGATCCCAACCCATGAATTATCATTCAAGAAGAAACCTGAACGGTTGGGGTCCTTGAAAATCACAGGACCCCCATAGCATAACTGTGTACAGTGAAGGCAGCCTGGGAGTTTCCATGATCAATGGGGAGCATGGGGCTACCATCATCGCCGAGCACCTGACACCCAGAACCAAGATTCCAAAGGTGTGGCTTTGGCTTGACTGATGACAATGAAGCTCAGCTGAGTGGACAGAATCTTTGAGCAAGCCACGCTGAGATGGGGGAATCTCCACCAGCTCCTTCCTCATTTGGATTTGGTCGATCTGTCCCGCTTCATGTGTGAGGAGCATGTCTGCTCCTCTGGTGTGTGCTCATAGGACCATCCTGCGTCGTTTCTCCTGGGGGTGGGTCCTTCCGCCGTCCACACAGAGCCAGGGCCAGCGGCGATACTGCGGGCCGCCCTCTCCACCTCCCCGACACCCATCCATCATACATGCCTCCCTCTTTCTCTCCCTTGTTTTTCCCAGGCATGGAAATGAACAATTATAATAATAAATATTTACAAGGCCTTTGATCATGTTTTACATTTACCCTAAATACCCTTGAGGAGACAATACCTATTCTGAAGGAAAGTTGACGACTTGAACTAGCGCTTTGACATTCAGACCTAAGATATGTTAGAACTACTCAGTCCAGGATTTCAACTACGAGAGACCAAGTTCAAAACCTTTGCTAGTTGTTTTGTTTTGTTTATTAATGTATAGTGGATTTACAATGCTGTGCCAACTACTTCTGTACAGCAAAGTGACTCATTCATACATATATACACACTCTATTTTTATATATTATTTTCCATCATGGTCTATCCCAGAAGATTGGATATAGTTCCCTGTGCTATACAGTAAGACCTTATTGTCTATCCATTCTACATGTAATCGTCTGTATCTAATAGCCCCAAAGCCCCAGTCCATCCCTTTTCATCACCCTCCCTCTTTAGTTGTAATTCTCTGCTGTCCTTTCAATAGGGCTTGTCTTTAGCTTATTCTGTGCCAGGCATTGTGCTCAGTGCTTTACCCCGTGGGATGGATGTTATCAACCCAGTGAAATTCCTTCCCACGTGGCGTAGTTAGTCCTTGAACCTTGGCTTGAGTCCAGAGTTCTGGGTTATGCGTGTCTTCTGCTATCCTTTGCCTTTCTGTTGTCCTGAATTTGTGTCCTTCAGAGGGCTGATGAAAGCCGCCCACACCAGGGAGGACCCTAGTTGCCGCAGGAGGGGGTGACTGGGTCCAAGGTGCTGAGAGGGAGGAGAGAGGGAGGGAGAGGATGCATGAAACTTGCAAGCCATCCCCAAATGCCTGAGTCCACCGTTATTATATTGCTGCTAGAGTAGAACTCAAGAATAATGAAGCATGCCTCTCCTCAGGTTTATTGTAGAATAAGTCATTTAGTAAACACCAAACAAAGCTGCTGAAAGATGACTTTAAAGCAGTTTGTTTCATGGGTCATAGAGGGTGATTTGAGTGCAGACATTAAAGCAGTAATTCTGGAGCAATTACAGATGTAAGTGACCTCCTCCGAGAGGCTCTGAATTAGCAAGGGGATCTTGCCCAAGAAGCCTGGGGTTGGCAGGGGCACAGTCTATTCTTTATGCCAACAATGCCCCGTTTGCCCTTTTACACACAAACAGAGTAGGAAATGCTTCTAGGGCTATTTCTCACAGCTGTGGGGGAAATGTGTCTGCATTCCTGCACTGGCCATTGTGGCCATTATTATAATGGACAATAGACGATGCCTGCAGTGGGAACGTGGCTAAGGCAGCAGTGACCAGACTCCCAGCGCTAGAAGGACACTCAGTGAAAGATCTAAGAACACTGCTGACGAGTCCAGACCTCAGCCCCATGCAAAGAGCTTCCCAGCGTGATTTCATGACCACCCTCCAGGGCCAGCACTTTGATGGGCTCCATCGCACAGATGAGGAAACAGGCACAGCTGATGCAAACTCTCTCAGCGGGCTCAGGGGCAAAGCCAGGATTTGAGCCCATGTGCTGCCAGACCCTGCTCTGCTGTCCAGTCAGCCTGTCCACACCTGGCTGGGCCTCAGTCTTTCATCCGGGGGGCCATCTGGGGGGCCCATGTCAGGAATGGCAGCCACCCCATGTTGGGGCAGGAGTCAATGGGATGTGGGGACACGGGGCCCCATGTCACACCCTCAGCCACCCCTCGCTCCAGCTACTGCTGTGGGAGATGGTCATTGTGTTGCTGCCCAGGGGGCCACTCCAAGCGCCTGCAGCTTTGCAGCTTTTCCAGCCTCAGGAGTTTCCCCAGAGCTCACTCAGTCAAGAACAAGGGCCCCAGAAGTGAGAAAATGTGGTGGAAGAGGGAGGCAGCCCTCAGCCCACATGATGCAGAGCCGGCGAAAAGAAGGAAATGGAGGCGAATTCTGTGTGTTCCTTAGCAGGCCCCTGGGGGACTGAACCTTGGCCAATAGTCCCCTAGCCCCCAGCACAGCCCCCCTCCCCCGGGGCGGGGGCAGGAAGGCAGTGCAATAGTACCTGCAGGTGCTTTTCCTCCCAGGCACATCCCCCCCCCACCTTTATTGCCCCACTTCTTACTCCCTTCCTGGCATCACCTAACAAGCCCCTGCACCCAAGGTCTGGTGCAGGCTCTGTTCTAGGGGGAAACCAATCTAAGAGGGGAGGTTCTCAGGGTGCAGCCCTTTCTCAGCAAGGACAGCGGTGGAGAAATGACAGGGAGAGGGCTATCCCTGGGCGCCTCCATCCTCCATCCCCACCCCCCCATCCCCACTCCGCCACTCCTAGGTAAGTTTGTCCAGGTACCGCACTGGGTTCTCTGGGGGTAAGTGCTGAGAGGGAGTTTAGAGGACACGGTGTAGAGCTGGGATGGACCCCTGAGAAAGGAAAGGGCACAAGGGGTCTCCTGAAGTCCCCTGGAGCCTCCATCGACCTGGCAGGCCCCTCACTGAGTCACTGGATGCTGCCGTCCAGGAAGGGCATGACCTTGGACGTGGGTTCTCTGATGCTGGACAGCCAATTCTTCCCTGTATGGAGACCTGGAGGCCCAGAATGGTGCTGTGCCCTCGTCTCTACCCCAGTGCACAGGGCACACCTCTCGAGAGCAGTGCTGGGCTGTTGGTTGAACAGCCAGAACGTTGCCTGGCACAAGCGAGGGACCCATAGCTGTTACATGATTGAATATGTAATAGCGATGACTGGGAAAGCTCCTAGTATATGTCCCTCACCCTACAGGAAACAAGAGCTGAATCCCAACATGATTAAGTGAGCTGGCCAAGGTCATAGCCAAGGAGAGGAAGGGGCAGAGTGGCTTCATAGGCTCTTGCCTCTGAGTCCACTGGTCCTTCTACCTGCTCTCAGAAACCTGGACCAGTAGTCTTGTATGTTTTCTCATTTTGATTCTCTGCTGGATACATACACTTGGGCAGATTTCCAGCCATGTTAAAAATAATAATGAAAGAAAAATCAGAACCATTAACCTCTGAAGAACCTGAGGGCTAGAAGGACACGGTGACAGAGCCTGATCCCCGGTGAGGAAGGGAGAGGCTGAATTGTCACCATGGGCACCAGAAGGGGTCATTTGCCATGTTTCCTGAATGGTGATCCCAAGGGCTACTTCTAAAAAAGACTGTTCTAGATTAGGTCCACCTGCATATTTCTAATCCTGACTCTGGGTTTATGAAATGATCGCCTTTGTAGGTTCCCTCCTAACTCAGGGGAATCACCCTTACTGGAGGACAGGTCCTTTGGGACAAAACTAGAGCTGAGCTAGGGATGCTCCAGGCTCAAGAAGGGTGGCATCTGATATACCTCGACGGTGCCAAGAAATAGGACACACTTTCCGGTCTTCTTGAGCATTTTGGCAGAACCCCCGTGTAATAGAGACAGTCTCTCGCAGCCCAAACGCCAAAAGCCGCCTTAGAAGCCACCAGCTGCCATTCCCGAGGAGTCCGATGATTGCTTCCTAAGTTTGGCCAGCTGCAGGATGCGAGAAGAATAGAAGGAAGCTGGGGTCTTGGCGGCCACATTTATAATTAGCAACGTGATGGTTTTCAGCTTGCCCTGGGGCTGGAATGGGAATCTTCCTGCTGCCCTGCTGTATGGTAACATGGAGCTTGGTAATTGCAGCTCTTTGTATGGAGCCAAGAACCCACTCCTATTAGGAGAGCAATGTGGGTGCCCTGAGGGCTTGCACATCAAGGTTAGCGGAGGTACCGTGACAGGCAGGTGGGAGGGTCCAAAAGTCCTCACTTAAAAGGGCACTTGGCATGTTTATTACACCCACATTTTAGGTCCCTTATTATTTATGCACTTTTTCCTCCGTGCCATCCGTCAACTTTGCCTCCTTGAAATATTTCTGAATCTAGACAAAGAAAAAAGCTAGAGCACAGCTGGTTTCTCTACCCCCTGGATGGCAACCCCCCAGAAAATTTGCCAATATTTCCCCTCCCAGGGTCAGCTGGTGGGGTATAGATGACAGGACTGGATGCAAGACTAAAGTTGGTGCAAAAGGATGCTTGTGGGCTGAGCATTGCTTGTCCCTGGCCAGGTTCATCTACTCTTTCTCCTTTGGTCCCAGGGATGAAGTTTTCACTGCACAGGCATGGGGTCCACTAAGACAGGGGGTGGGCAGTGGCTGTGAGACCTTTTCAGTGACACACTGATCTCTGTCTAAAGGGAGGAGGCCAGGAAAATGCACAAATGCAGACTCACCTCCTCCCTTTAAGGTGAGTGGGGAGCTCTGAGAGGCTCTGTCAGAAGGGAGTGGAGCCAAAAGAAACTCACCCTTGGAGAAGCAACCTTACTCCATACACAAAAACTGCGGTCAAGGCCTCATCTGCCCTGGGCTGTTCTCCAGCCTTCTCTGTGCAGCAGCTCTGCCCTCCTCCCTGCCCACCCCACTTTCTAGAGCTTTCTCCTCAGATCCCTCACTGGCCTTATCCATGACATGTCAATATCACTGATGACATTATCCTGGCATCTTTGGCAAAGCATTCAATTAAAACCGAACTGGAGATTAGAAAGGCCTGGGCAGACAGGCAGCCCCATGCAAGGTTCTCCTGGCTAGGGAAAAAGCTCATACCTACCCAGTGCCACCCCAGAAACCCGGCTATGAACGCGACCCCCACCGGGAATGGCTGCCAGGGCAACCTCCAAAAACCCAACTGGTGCTCACTGGCGGGAGCAGCCTGTGAAGTGGGGCAAATAATCTACTTTCGGGAAAAGACGTCATCGTCTCCCTGCAGCTGAGGGGAGGCGGGGTGGCGTGGAATTCATCAAGGCAGCACCGCCAGATCTGCCCGGGGTTTTGAACAAACATCTTATGCGTTGTTTAAACTGGAGACAGTCACAGATAAAGACGTATTGCGTCCAGCTGTTTGCTCAGGACTCAGCTCTAATTCTAGCTCAAACGCCGGCTCATTGTTTAAAGGCTTTATGTTCCGAAGCTGTTCCCAAGCATATCTGCACGGGAAGGAGCTGAACGCTGATAGCCCTGGCTGGACTCAGGAAAGAGAAGGAGATAAACGCCTGAGTGGAAGGCCACGTTCAGGGACCGGATTCTGTGCAGAGGCGAGACCTCAGGGGACACGGCTGCCCCCTCCCCCTCCCCCTCCCCCTGGCAGCCCCAAGGGCCCATGGAGTGTGTGTGTGTGGGGGGTGCAGATCAGCCGGGATCACCAAGGCCTTTTCCAGAGCTGGGCCTTGGCACTGAAGTCAGATGCAGGAAGAGGAAGGGAGTGGCTTCCGTCTGCGTGTGTTTCTCCCAGATGGGGCCCGCTGGCCCGGGGCAGGAAAAAGATGGCCTTCTTTGATAGGAGTGCTGCTAAATTGTTTGCAACAATAGATTAGAGTCTTGGTAAAGGCATTATCTGAACTCAACTGTTTTGTCGCGTTCTGTAAAAGGTTGTGATGTAATCTCGATCTGATTAGCGTGGAACTGAGGTAAGCTGTGGATGAAGCAATGGCTTTTCTGAAACACCAAAATCACAGCAGACTTGCCTGTGGCCTTGGCAGATATGCCCTAGGATTTCTGAACCCGCTCGGGGCAAAGGGCACAAGAATATACTCAGAAGAGAGGGATCAAATCTCTTTGGTGGTCTGACTCCATCCCCACACATCCATGCAAAGGCTCCTGGTGCTCAAATAGCCTGAGAGGGTTGGAGAGAGAAACACACCACCTGCTGAGGGACACAAATGTGGGTGTGAGATGCTGAGCCCAGGATTCGGGGCTCTCCATCCTTTTTCCGGATGGGGAGAGAAGGAGGTGAGGTGTCCTGCTGGGAAGCCACCCGGTTTCTCTGGGCACCACTGGGTCCCCGGCCCACTTCTTCTGATGCCAAGACAGGGCTCAGGGCAAAGGAGGCTGAGCAACTGGGGCCCCTGGAAGCTGGCGTGTCCCCAGGGTGGAGGTGGTTGGGGGGTAGGGGGGCTCACAAGTCACTTCTCCCCTGTTGCCTCATCTGTAAACCCCATCTATTATCGAGAGGCAGCCAGTCACTGGGATGGAGACACTACCACAGACACATTTGGAAAAACCATCCCCCACAGTGTTGCAAACTGTCATCTTTCCAAACCTACCTGCTTTGCTTTGCGCATTCATTGCAGACTCTTTGCAAATAATCGCTATTCTCTCTTCGAGTTTTCTTGAAATACACAACCCTCCAGGGTCTAATTCTCTTTTTCCTTCTTTCGATGGAGACATAGAACAATAAAGATCCCACTTTCCTTTTAACATACTGTGAAAAAAAATGACAGAACAAAAGTATGATGACAAACGGCAGCTGACACTCTGGTGGGGAGAGTCTAGGGAGCAGTGGGGACTGTGGTGAGTAGGGTGACAGGCCACCCCTCAGAGCACCTGGCGCTTGGCTGTGGCTGATTCTCAGCATGTGAGAAAGACTGTTGATTATACTGCCTCTAATTTACTGAAAAATATTTCAGTGCATTGCGTAGGATACACACGTGTGTGCGGTTTCATTTTAATCTGCGCCCTCCATGCAGTTAACATCCTTCAAATTAGAGATCTCTGCTCCAGGGGTGGTTAGTTACTGTTTGAAAGACCTCAATCAAAGCTCTACATTCCAGATGCAAACCCTTCAAATATTGCTCTCTGGATCTGCAGGAAATGGTTCCATAATGGTCCAAAAAAAGGAGACTCTGTCTTCTGGAGTCACTGGTTTACGCCTACTGTTCAGGCACCGTGGGGCCCCATGTGTGTGTTCATCTGGCCTCTGCGACACCAGCATCCTCTCAGAGTCCCTGAGATCAGGGATCCCATTTGAATGACCAGATCCCCTGTGTTCACATTCAGCCTACAAAAAGGAGCAACCCTTGTGCTTTTCACAGATGCAGGCTTTCCTTTCCCTGATTGATGTATGTCTCTTTGCCTTAGTGAAGAGGATCTCCCAGACCTTCTTGTGGAGCTGAGGGGTGGATGGATGTGCAGGTCACACAGGATAAGTCCAGTTCCAGATTCCTATCTTCATGCATCTTTGGATACCCTCCTCTACTTTATGTGCAAAATCTCCCAATTTGTGAGTGTTACCAAGCGAATTGGGTCAGTGTTGTTGGCCAAATGAATCCACATCTGTGTGACGTTGGGCAGTTTCTTAACCTCTCTGTGCCTCTGCTTCCTTAACCATCAAAGGGGGAATAATAATAATACCTCACATGGCTGTTTTGGGCAAAAATGAGTATATGTTGAACCCTTAACAGGGACTGGGTACATAATAAGCATAATATGTGTTGACAATTTAAAAATAAATAAGTAGGAGTTGCTGCCGTGGCTCAGAGATTAACGAATCTGACTAGGAACCATGAGGTTTCGGGTTCGATCCCTGGCCTTGCTCAGTGGGTTAGGGATCCAGCGTTGCCATGAGCTGTGGTATAAGTCACAGATGCGGCCCAGATCCTGCGTTGTTGTGACTCTGGTATAGGCCAGTGGCTACAGCTCCGATTCGACCCCTAGACTGGGAACCTCCATATGCCCTGGGTGTGGCCCTAGGAAAGACAAAAAGCCAAAACAAATAAAAAAATAAAAATCAATAAGTAAATTTCTGCCAGTCAAACGTCCAGGAGCTGCTTGCTTTTGACCTGTCTTCATTTTTCATGTGGCCCCTTTGATCTGTCCTCTTAGCCTCTTTGGAGGGGGCAGACATAAGACTCGTAATAAAAAGTACAGTAAGGAAGCCACTTTACCAATGAGCTGGACCTGTGTACACCCGGGAAGAAATCCTCAGAGCTCGCAACTTGACCACCTTCTCTTCCCTCCTGCTCTTCTGTTGTCACCAGGCTAAAGGCAAAGGTACGTACTGCTGTCGCCAGACACTCTGACTTGATTCAGTCCAGATCTGGACCTGGGGTGGGTGTCAACAAAAGTGTTGACTTATCTGGACACAGTAAACACAGACACTCATGCAAGCTTAAGTGCCAGATGCCTCATCCGGAAGCCAGCTTTCCCTGGCAGAAGTGTTGGCCCAGCACTTTGGCATGAAAGCACCAGGAATCAGCCTAGTCATTTCTCATTGAGCCTGGCCTAGTGCTCAAATCTTGAAGAGCTAGTTGAAGCTTGTAATCTTTCCCTCATCAGTCATACTTGGTACCTTTAGGGGAGATGGCTCTGAGCTGGAGCACAGAACAATGGCTTCTTTTGGAAACAGTTGGAGGTGGGTTTTGAGGACGTTGTGCTAAAGGTGCTTATGGACATCAGCAGAGGTGAGTTTAGGCCACCAGTTGTGTGGCCCTATTGCTTTTCCTTTGGTCTCTGAGAAGGGAAGGAAGGTCAGAGGCCAGGAGGGGGCGGGAAGAGAAAGAGGACAGGGTGTGTTGGCTGCTTGGCATGGGTGAGGAAGGAATTGTTAGAGGAGGCAGGACATCCTTGAACGTGACTGTGGCTCAGGAGGACGTGGAGGCAGCAGGATGCCTTCAGCCCTCAGGGGTTGTCATCTAGGGAGTCTCCAGCCTGAGGTGGCCGCCCTGCACGGGATGCGTGCTCAACACCGCACCTTCATGGCTCTTAGTGGATGCAGGTGCAGACTCAGCCCTGCGGCTCCCTCCAGTGGAGGGGGGCTGGGCTCCCCATCCTTTCTAGTAATTTTTACCACCGCAGACAGGGACAATTACCTTCCCCAACCAATAGGAAAGCGCGTTCAATGTTAGAGGGGATGCTTGCTCTGGAGCTTAAAACTCACTCCCTCTAAACCCTCACCAGGGCGTCCAGGGGAAAGACAGACCCCTCGCCATCCACCAGATGAGTTTATTGCAGGGGAAAGATAAAGCCTAGGCCTATCTCCTCAAGAGCTCAGATTCTTAAGGAGAATTGCAATTCCCTTAACATTCAGATCCCACATCACCACATCCATAAACCGAATCGAAAACCAGGAGAAATGACAATAAAAAGAAGATATTTATGGAGGCAGTGTAGGAGAGGGGATAGTAAAGAGACTCTTCTCCTGTCCTCAGCCCCTGAATTCTGTGGTCCTGAATGACTGGCAACCTTCTATCCTCGTAAACACCAAGCAACGCAGCACGCAGCCTAGGGGTCCTTATGGAAAGATGCAACAATGGCCAGCCTGCGTACGCAACGTTGGGACAGAAGATGAAAGTTGTGTTTTGCTTTTCTTCTTCTAAAGCAGAAAGTTTCCCAGTGTTTATGGAAAAATCACCATCTCTTTGTGTGTTTTAAAGTTTTGATTGAATGAATGAGCAAAATATCAGAGCGGCTCACGGGGGAGTCTCGGAGCTGTCGGGGCAGCCAGGTGCCCTCTGAAGGACATGGGAAATTAGAGGCGTGGTGGTGTAGGAGTTGCTGGATGAGCAGCAACAGTTTCTGAACAAAAACCTGGATAAGAGTGTACGGCAGAGAATAATAGAGCTCGGGCAGACGTGGGGGAGACATAATAACAACGCTTTCTGTTCAGATCCCACCTTTTGTTCTCAATTTCAAAGCCCTGCACACCTACGTTAAATCCCCACCACACGCCGGGGGTCAACAGGCTCACCCCATTTCACAGATGGGCAGAGAGGCTCAGCGAGGGGCGCGAGCGGCCCCGCCCGCGGGAGAGCTATACATAGAGCCGTTTTTTTTTTTCCCACCCAGGCTGCTTCTCTGCATCTGAGTCAGAGACTGAGCCAGAAGCCCAGACTGGAACAGAAGCAATGTCAGCTCAGCTTTTCCTCAAAGGGCATCAGGCTAATCCCCGGCCACCAGGCTGTGGAGGTGTCGCTAGAGGAAGACATGGCAGAAGCAGAGCTCCCATCTGCTCTTCGTGGACACAATATCTCGGCTAGATGTTTGCAGAGCAAAGTTTATCCAGGCCGCTGGCTGGATGCTCCTTTCGCAGAGGCGCAGGGGCTCTGCGCTGCTTGTGTTCTGGCCTACAGCTCTCCCAGCTCTGGTGACAATGGAGGAGAAGCCCTTCTCCTGGTTTCTGGGTATTCATGGCTTAGAATTGTGGAGGGGATACAGACACACAGAGAGGGCCCTCGTCTTTATTTTTTTAATTGAAAAAATTTTAATTTATGTATTTTTGGCCTCACCCATGTGGAAGTTCCCGGACCAGGGATCAAACCGGCACCACAGAGGTGACCAGACCCACTACAGTGACAACACTGGATCCCTCAATCAGCTGCACCACCAGGGAAGTCCAGGACTCCCATTTTTTAAAAAATGCTTTTCTTTTTACGGCCACACCTGTGGCATATGGAAGTTTCCAGTTTCCAGACTAGCTGTCCAATCAGAGCTGCAACTGAGGCCTACACTGTAGCTTGTGGTAACACCAGATCCTTAACCCATGGATAGAGGCCAGGGGTTGAATCCATATCCTCACAGAGATGTTGGGTTCTTAAGCTGCTGAGCCTCGAGGGAAATCCAAGATCCTCATCTTAAATCCTGGACCAACACCAGTGCAGTTGGTAATTTGCCTCCGTAGAACTTTCTGGGGGAAGGTTCCATTTAAAAAGGATGCAGTGTTTTCCCATGAGGCTGATGAAACTGACTTCCTTCGATGGTAGGATGCCTGCAAATTTGAAAACAGGAAAGAGTTTTGCTTTGCTGCAATTCATATTTTGGTTAAGTTGGATTCCAAGAGGAAAAATCTATTTTGTTATTTTCCAGCCCCGAGAAGGGGGAAAAAGCTGAGGGGGTAGCAAAATATGGAGAAGAATGCAATCATCAGAGAGAGCCGGGGTTCCCAGTCTTGGCTAGCTCTCATTTCCCAAAAAATCTTTAACTCTCTGCTTGATAAACCCAGAGTCTGAAGCAGTCTCTGAATTTGTCACTGTCAGTTTGTGTGGCATGTGAAGGGAAACCAAAACCATAGTTTGGCTTCAGGCAGGAATACCTGGGCCGCTTGAAGCGCCATAGGAATGGTTTGGAAGCCCTGGGAGGAGTTGGGCTGCCCTCCACTGGGACACTGGAGGCTGTTTCGGCTGTGTTTTTTCCTCTTTCCTGTTTGTTTTCTAAGCAGAGGGGTCAAACGTAGAGCAGCAAAGCGGACAGAACCCATGTCTGGATTTTTTTTTTTTTTTTTGGTTGCACTTCCTGCTTTTCTCTCCCCTTCTTCCTTTTGTCCATTTCCCTCTTACTCTCTGTAAATTTTGCTCCCCTCCCACCTTTCCCTCATTTCTATCCTCAGGGGCTTGCTTTCTTCCTCAATTTACTAACATGGTACATCTCTGTTCTGCTCTAGACTGACTAGCCAGCAGTAAATAAACAGGGAAGAAAAGGCAGACAAGAAAGGGCAAAGGAGTTTCCTCAGCAGGTGTCTGGAGCTCCATCCTGCTCCAGAAACCGGGAGCTGGGGTGGAAGAGACATTTATCAACTTATGTTGGACTACAACATAAGGAAACACTTGCATGCAAGGAATCAACCAACAGAGTGAAAAGGCAACCCATAGAATGGGAGGAAATATTTGCAAATCTTATATCTGATAAGGGAATAATATCCAGAATATATAAAGAATTCCTATAACCCCACAATAACAAAACCTGATCCAAAAAAAGGCTACGAACTTGAATAGATTTTTCTCCAAAGATACACATATGGCCAATAAATATATGAGTATGCTCTCATCACCAATTATTAGGGAAATGCACATCAAAACCACAGTGAGATGCCACTTCCCACTCATTAGAATGGCTGCTATCAAAATACAGGACATAACAAGTGTTTAAGAAAACGTGCACACAATTCGTTGTACACTGTAGGTAGGAATTTAAAATGGTGTAGCTGCTATGGAAAACAGTATGGGGGCTCATCAAAAACTTGAAAAGAATTATCATAAGACTCAGCAATTCCAGTTCTGAATATATATCCCAAGGAATGGAAAACGGACTGTTGAAGAGATATTTCTACACCCATGTTCCTAGCATTATTCACAATACTGAAAAGGTGGAAGCAACTCACGTGTCCAGTGGCTAGTGAACAGATGAACAAAGTCTACATATGCAATGTAATATTCTTCAGCCTCAAAAAGGAAGTTAGTTTTAATAAATGCTACCACATGGATGAACTTGGAGAAACTTATGCTAAGTTAAATAAGCCAATCGCAAAAGTATGAATACTGTGTGGTTCCTCTCATATGAGTTACCTAGACTAGTCATATATTCATTGAGATAAATGTATGAGGTGGTTGCCAGGGGTTGAGGGGAGGGAGGAATGGGGAGCTGTCATTTAGTGGGTATGGATTTCAGTTTGAGAAGATGATGAATATACTTAACACTATTGAACTGTAAACTTGGAAAACGGCTTAAGATGGTAAATGTTCTGTTATGTTAAGTGTATGTTATTTACCACAATTTAAAAACCTAAAACACATGCACAGCTTTGAAAAGCACAGTTTAATCGATGGAAAGCTAGACCCAGGATCCGGAGATTGGTGTTCTGTTCTGACTTTGGTGAATGCATATCTTAGCTTGACTTAGCAAAACGATAAGTGAGATGCAGTATCAGAAGAGCACTTTGAGCTTTTTTATTTTTTTTTAAAGGACGGTATTGTTATTAAGGGCCATTGGCGTAATTGCATTATTAAAACACTGCACTAGCGAAACAAACCTTTGGCCCTGACAAATTGTAGGCAAAAACAGATGCCGGAGCAGCTATCTTGGCAGCTCATATTAACGCCCTCATAGAAGAAAGAGGGCAAACCTGAAAAAAATGCAGTCATTTACGTAAAAGCAATTTTAAAAGGAAAAAAAATAATAATAGTAAATCTGTGACCCACACTTCATCAGCTACTAGGAGTGCATTTGGATGGGTCCTGGAGCCTTCTATGGCGAATCCAAACTAATTTGAGTTCGGATGATTTTCTGTTTCATATGGTGTATCTAATTCTTATCGGATGGCTCTATGGACAAGTAAGTATTGATGCTGGCACAATCAATTAAGCTAAAGCCATTTTCTTTAGGGATTTAATGTGGAGAAAGGGCTACTTGGGGATGGTTTCTTCAGATGCTCGCCCTGTCTGAGGCTGCTGTAGACCTGAGTTATTAACATAGTAGAAAAGAAGAAGTGTGGTCCACCTGCCAGTGTGCTCTCTCTGAGCCCTGTTAACTGGACACCGGTGTGCCTTGTGTAATGGGCTTGTTGCTAGGTGACAGACACGGGACCCTGGAAAGCCTTTCCTCAGGGCTGCATATATTTTCTGCTAAAGCCCCGGCTTCTGTGCTCTGGAAACTGTTTTCATTACTCATTGTCTCTGTTGCTCTTCCTCCCATTTGTTTTTGTTCACAGATCCCAATTTTAGGAATGAGTTCATACATCTTACGCCATTACCCAGCTGTGTACAACAGAGACCCCCACTTTAATGGCCCTGGTTTACACCAACAGGTAATTTAATAAAGAGCAATTGGCTACTGGTATTTAACTCCACTCTGTACAAGGAGAGGCGTTAGGAAAAGCATGCAACCACGTGACAATATTTCCTAACAATAGAATGCTGTTTTAAATACAGGTTTGACCGAGCAAATAAATAAGTAAATAAAATTGTTCTTGCAAATCGCAACTGTTTGGGGGCAAGTGGAGAAATTTGAAAATGAACTAAGCATTTGATGCTCTTAAGGAATATTGTTAATATGTTAGAGGCAGACGTTGCATTGTGGTTGTGTACACGAATGTCCTCATTTTTTGAACATGACGCTCAGAGTACAAGTGCCAAAATATCTAATTACTTTCAAATGGTCCAGAAAAAAATATAGAAGAAGCAAATATGACAAAACATTAACAACGATTAGCTCTGGATGGTGTAATATATGGGTGGCATTGTCCCATTCTTTTATCTCTTGTATGTCTGAACATTTTCATAATAGAATCAAACAAAGAA
Organism: Sus scrofa; assembly: GCF_054392235.1. NCBI lineage: Eukaryota > Metazoa > Chordata > Mammalia > Artiodactyla > Suidae > Sus > Sus scrofa. The sequence goes on along the minus strand of NC_139388.1, from coordinate 104,688,685 downwards.
ATCCACAACTACCATCTTAAGAGGAAAGTCTTGAAACATGGAAGGTCCATTTTTTTTTTTTTTGGCTCCTAAAAAGAATGAGAAGAATTTTAAAGGGTGGGAGTGGAGTAGCAAAGTAACAGGAAAGAGGTGGGGGAGGCAAGGAGTGGGGAAAAGTGTGATGCTGAAGTGAATTGACCTGAAAAAAAAAAATCCCAGTTTGGGGTTGCTAGATGCAAACTATTACATTTAGAATGGATAAGAAATGAGGTCCTACTGTACAGCAAGGGGAACTATATTCAGTCTCTTGGAATAGACCATTATGCAAGATATTTTGAGAAAAAGAACATACATATATGTGTGTGACTGGGTCACTATGCTGTACGGCGGACATTGACACAACACTATAAATCAACTCGAATAAAATAAAATAGAATAAAATAAAATATCCCAGTGTGGAGTGAACGGTGACTACATGTGTTTGATTTGGAACCATTGTGTTTCTGAAATATCACTCTCTCCTTTGTGAGTCACAATTATTCGATAAATTGAGCTACAGTCAGAATGACTTGTGAGAGTGAAAAATGAGTCAGGTGTCAACTTGCATGTTGTAGAAAGAGTCAAAGGATATTGGGTAGCAAGACAATCCACAGACTCACCCATTTCCATGGAAGCCAGAGCAGAAATGATCATGAGAATCTGGTTCCCTGGGAATTCATGGAAATCTCTGGAAAAGTTCTGAATGCTAAAAAGAATTGAATCAGATTTGAAGCAATCTCGGCTTGATCTCAGGGCTCAGCTTACAATGGGCCAATAAATTTTCATCTTTCCTCAAGTCTGAGTATATTGAAGTGAAATGTTATCTCATTTGTAACAATGTACATCAATTTATTAACTAATCAGATGTTAGAATAAATAGACTTCATTTATGGTGACAGTCATTCAAGACATAGTTATTGAACATATACTGTGCTCCAGGAATATTTTTATGAGCTGACAACGGATGTAGCAGTAGGGGGTTTCATTTTGGCATGGCATGATAAAAGAAGGTTCTCGATATCACTTGAAGACTGAACTCAAAGAATTTGCTGATGGACTAGATGTGAAATTCAAGAGAAAGAAGAGAATAAGTGGTGACATTAACTAATACAGGGAAGGGAAGGCTGGGAGAGGGGCAGTTTGGGGGCAATAGTAGAGAATGGGGGATATAAGTGTTGGCATCTACTATTTGACGTCTAGTGGAGCCGAGCAGAAGGCAAGTGAGCATATGAGTCAGGTGTTCACAGTCCAGGCAGAGACATGAATTGACTGTGTGGGGGTGCGTGGGTGGGTGGTTGTAGTTGTTCAAATGATACTTGGAATTTGTTTTAATCAGCTATAGTAAGACACACAGACACAGAAATAACCATCATGAAGGAAGAATTTATTATACTCACAGTTCTGAGAAACAGGAATCATGCCATACAGGGCCACAGGGGAAGCACCAGGGTGAGGTTGGCAGGGGAACAGAAAGAGTAGGAAATTGCAGGAAAGAGCCTTTATTGTGGTTTCTGTGGGAAAGAATGGGCAAAGCAGCGTACACAGGCTTAGGACCAGCTGGGTGGAGTAATTTCAGTGGGCTCCAGATGTAGGGGCTGTATCTATATGTCTGGCCCTGGGAAGGTTAGGGCAGGTGGACAGTGGCTTTGGATTGGCTGGTTTGCATTTGAAAGGTGCACTCACAGGCAGGGGAGCTATTTACTACCCCTAGGAATTGGCCAGCACCAGGAGAAGCAACTGCTCCAAGGCCAGCAAGTCCCCAGATGTCAAAACATCAGCAAGCAGGAAATAAAAAACATGCTTATTACAATAATATTGAAAGCCACTGCATGGATAAGATCACAGATGGCTAGGGCCCTGCCCACTCTAAGCAAGAGGTCAGCAAGATGAAAGGGTCTAGCCAAAAGAGCTGATAAAAGGAAAAGAGAGTTTAGAGAGACCCAGATGGATCCCCCAAAGTTAGGTGAACCGTTTCCAGGAGGACAGAGGAGAAACAGGGCCAGGTGCTACTGATAAGCCCCATCAACGACCTGGGGGCCTTTGGTGACCTTTGCAAGAGCAGTATTGGTACAGAAGTGGAGACAGAATCTCAAATGAATCAGATGTAGGAGAGGATGGGAGGGGGGGTGTAAGACAATGTCCTTCCCTCTTCTGAGGCCTTTTGCTGCAAATGCAGCACAGAGATGGAGCAGGACCTGGAGGTGCCCAGTTTTGTCTATGCTGGATGAAAGGAATAGGAGGAGGCAGAACCTTCACAGGAGAGATGCCCAGGAATAGACCAGAGCGGCCCAGGAGGAGAGTCCAGCCTTAGAGAGGAGCAGGGTCAGTTCTGCCGTGGCAACGCGGGGTGGGCAGCAGTTCTGAGGATGCGCTGCTAGGAGCCAGGAAGCACCCCCCCCCCCCCACCGGCTGCTTCTTCCTCGGTGGCCATTAGCTTGAAGCTTGCTTGTTTTCCTGATGCTGATGTGATGCTCTGAACTGGCTAGGGAACAACAATCTGATTGGTGGGAAGTGGAAGAGTCCAGCCCACCGCCTTCTTAAGTTGGCTGGCATTGTCAAAGAAGGAAATTGCCAGAAAGAAATGTAACCCTCTAAGTACAGTAACGTAAACCAGAAGAATGTGATTCTGATGACACTCTTATCCCATCCTGTGAACAAACGTTCGGGAGAAGTGAAAGAACCCCATGGGATAAAAGGTACATATTTTAATGCTTCTTCCAATCAGCAGAAAGGTACTGACTTCCCAGGGTATTCTAAAGATATGGGGGGGGTGGGGGAGTTGGCATCAGCATTTAACTATACCAGGAAAAGCTTAACAGCCTCCAAGGGAGTTCCTGAGAGAGTGGTTTAGGAAGAAGACGCGTGTGCACGCACACCCACACTCTACACGCCGAACCTCCCGGTCCCCGGCAGATCGCAGTCTTGGGAGTGATATTCCCGGGCCACAGCGCTCATTTATTTGACCTTGCAGTTGTTGTGTGCCGGTCACAATGACATGTCCCAGCTCTTATAAAGGCAATTTCCTCATCAGCTGTCAAACATGCAGCTTGAAGATACCTATTTTTTTCTTCTCTCCCACTCTTTTTTTTTCCTCCATGTTGCTAACTTAATCCTCTAAAAGGGTAGGGTGGATTCACAGAGATGGCGGGATTCTGAGGCAGGTGAGAAATTACCACGTTTTCCGCCACAGCAAAAAGCATCTCTGAGAGCCCCGGTCCAGATGGCAGATGTGATGTCAGCCCAGCCTGGGTACCAAGAGCCTCTGCCCTGCCTGCTGACTCCATCATGTGTTTCCCGATGTAGGGCCTCACCAGGTCTGGACTTACCCTCCCCCACGCCTTGGTCTCCTGGAGTCTCATGAATAATGGCTTCTCGCATCTTTATTTTATTTTATTTTATTTATTTGCTTTTTATGACCCACCCGTGGCACATGGAGATTCCCAGGCTAGGGGTTGAATCAGAGCTACAGCTGCCAGCCTACAGCACAGCCACAGCAACGGGGCATCTGAGCTGCCAGCCTACACCACAGCTAAGGGCAACACCAGATCCTTAACCCACTGAGCCAGGCCAGGGATTCACCCTGCAAGCTCATGGTTCCTAATCAGATTCATTTCCACTTTGGCCACTGACGGGAACTCCTTCTCACCTCTTTTAGTGATTTTCCCATCACCTCCCAGGACCTACGAGCTTTCCAGATGACTTGTGGGCATTTATTCACTTTCTTGGGTTGAATATTTGGCATCCAAATTCTAGTTGACTCACCAGGGTCCTAAAAGTCATCTAAGTTTTAATTATCCATCTGCCCACTGGGAGACAGCCATTGTCAAGCTGAAGTCTCCGGCCTGGGTCAGGCCTTTCTCTGGCAGAGACAAATCATAGCTCTATTGTCAGAAAGGAGCTGGCAGGCAGAAGGCTTTTATTTGTACAGGAGGCCCCCGTGTTATCATTAATGCTGGTCACAATTCTTCTGTTTTCCAGGCCCCCTTCTCCATCATGAAAATGTATCAGTTAAGAAAGTGCCTGCATCTGGAGTCCTCTGAGCCCCCCACAGATACAAGTCGAGGGCCGACTTTCCTGTTTGTCCTTTTCTTCCCATGGAAACAGAATCCACAGTGTATGTCTGGGGTTCAGGGGAGAGAGTCACTTTTACCACAAGGCTAGCCAGCACTCCTTCCAGCTCTGCTTTTCCAGGTATAGATCATAGCTGACTCTTTATTCAGGCACGGAAACCTGGATTTATGTCACTAATAAGTGTGTGCTTTGTGCTACAGTCACTGTGCACAGTTCAGAATGTACAATGTGCAGGTTGCAAATTGATAACCATCTATTCTAGATCATAGACAGCTTGGGAGAAGGTGGTGAGGATAGGAATGGAATTCACAGGATGTGGCCAGGACCCAGGAGGCAAAGACCAGCCTGGGAGGTCAGGGCCTCTGAGCCTAATGCAAATTACCCAGCAGATGATCTGCATCCATTTCTCCATTTCACTGAGAACACGCAGACCCTCCTTGGTACTGTCAGTGAATCTTGCTTAGGAGTCAAATACACGAAGAAGCCCGATCTCCCAAATGAAAAATTGCCCTGTTATCTGCTTGCCTTAGGGAGCAAAGATGGTCCTGGATGCCTTAAGAGGGAAACGTTGAACACCACATAAATAAAGGTTGACTTGGTGCAGAAGTGTACAGTGCCATGTCCCTGCATCTTCATGGAGAAATGTATTCTTTCCACATGAGAAGCAACACCGTCCATGGTAAGCCCAGCAAAGCCCAGCACATGGCCAATACTCTCTTTGTTCAATCCCTTCCCCTAACTCCCTTGCTTTCACTAATCAAGATCTTTAAGAAATACGTTGAGTTAAACCTTCAGTTTTGTTCATCGCTTCATTGGGCTGCATTTCAGAAAGTATGATAGTCCTTGAACATGATGAATGGAAATTCACAAGACACAGTAATGAGATTAAAATGCCTTTACATCCATCATGGAATTCTGAGACACCCCGCCTGCCCAAGAACTGCATTTTTGTCTAGGCACCAAGGTCATTGAGCTTTGCCCAGCAAAAGGCATGAGATAAATGCTTGGGGGCTGTTCCAAGTTCATGCAGGATGGGTGATCCTTGAAGCGATTACACCCTATAATGTGCCTGATTGTTGGAATCCTCTAAGAGCAATTTTTTTTTTACAATTTGTATCCATAGCTGTGTTCCCCTGAACATGGGGCAGGCAATGAACACCTGGTTGTCATTTTATGTCGTGCACCAGGTAGAGACAATCCCTCTTTCTCTAAAGTTCTGAATCGTGACATTAAATAGCACAAGGAAATAAAAGCACAGCACTCCACCAGGACTGTCAGCTGAGATAGAAAACCTGATTAGCAGCAAATTTGGCACCTGAGACTCCTGGAAATGGAATGAATTGCCAAAGGCGGGTCTCGCTAAGAGAACATTGCCTTTTCATTCAGTTACAGCAGAAGAATGTGCTGCTCGATATGGCGCATTAATTGTTTTCTTAGGAAACAGCAGTCTAAATGCAATTTCTAGGATGTGCTTTGGTAAGAGGCATTTTATATAGCTGAGTCTCTATGTCATAGTTGACTCTTATCAAATGCTAAAACCTTTAAAAAATTATGCCATATATACAAATTATCTCGACTCACAAAAAACATATTGGGCACGCTCAGGTTAATTACTACCAGAGAGATTTGGGAGGTCTGGATGTACTTTCAATTTCAGCAAGGAAGTCTGAGCATTGCTAAGAGTGTTAGGATGATAACTAATTCCTGCAGATGAAGGTAAGTTGCTGTGTGAAACTCAGCTGTCAAGACGGATGGTCTGGGTCTACAGCAACACAGCTAGGAAAGTAGGAATTTTACGTGAAACTTCTGGAAGATAAGGAGAAAGCTAGCTTGTTCCTCTGACTTTGTCCATCACCATGGAGACTACAGCTCCAACATTTATATTTCTCTTTTCCTTCTAAAGCTGAAATATGAGGCCAAGGTGATTACCACCTCTGGTAAAGGGTAGGAAGGTAGAGAGGACAATTAAAAATTTAGCATCAAATATATTTGATGTAGATTTCTGTCATTGCTTTGTGAAGTGACATAACTTTTCACCTGAGCCCTCAGGTCTGCTAGAAATATGTCAGGAACGTATTTATTACAGAAACCAGTTGGGGACATGCCACCAAATCATGGTTATATCTCTGTCTCCCGCTCAGAAAAGGGTGGCTCAACATTGATCTTGTCACGGCAGGACTTAAGAAAGAGGCATTTGTGACGTACACTGGGTTGTTTTCATCTGCTTAACACCAAAAAGCATCTAAAGACATTATTGGAAAAAATTTAAACATGGAAAACTATTAATGACATATTGTTAAATGAAAGAGAAATGGTACAAAAGAAGTGTGGCCATTATAAGCCCTCTTTGCAAATACACTCCTAGTTATGCATAGAAAGAAAAAAGATGAATAAAATAGAAATAAATCATATTGAGACCTGAGTGTTGGAGAGTATGGTAATTTTGTAAATATTCTGTCCGCATCTCTGTATTTCTTTCCCTTTCGTTTTGAAAAAATTCTGGATTCACAGGAAGTTGCAAAAAAGATTACAGAGAGGTCCTGTGGACCCCTAACCCATTCCTCCCATGGTGACAGCAGTAGAACATAATTGTTGTGCAATATCCAAACCAAGAAGGTAACATGAGTACCATGTTATTTCACTCAGATTTCTCCAAGTTTACATGCTCTTGTGTGTGTGTGTGTGTGTGTGTGTGTGTGTGTGTGTGTGTGTTCTGGGTGATTTTATCATGTGTAGCTTTATGCAACCACTGTAAAAATCAAGATACAGAAAAATTCCATCATCACAAAGATCCCTTGTACTACACTTTGACAGTCACCCCCCCCCCAACTCTGTCCCTTCCTTTTGGTAGGCGCTAAGTCCCTTCTCTACTTCCATCTCTGTACACCTGTGATCCTTTTAAGAATGCTACATAAAAGGAATCATACAGCATATAGTCTTTGGAAACTAGCTTTAATTCACTCAGCATAATTCCCTTGAGTTCCATCCAAGTTGTGTTGATAAACTGGGCTTTTCTGTTGTTGAATAGTATTCTTCTGTGTGACTGTACCACTTTCTTTTCTTTTTTTTTTTTTTTTTTTTTTTTGCTGTTTATGCCTTGCAGGACATCTAATTCCCAAATCCGTAGTCTCTATTACAAATAAAGATACCGCAAACTTTCCTGTACACATTTTTATGGACATAAGTGTCCATTAATCAGAGATAGAGTCTCAGACGTGTGATTTCCAGAGCATATGGTAAATACGCTTAGCATTTAACAAAATTTCTCCAAGTGGCAGGGCTATTTAAAAAATAAATTTATTTATTTATTTATTTGTTGGCTGCACCTGTGACATGTGGGATTTCCCCGGCCACGGATCGAACCTGCACCACAGCAGTGACCCAAGCCACACCACTGACACCACCAGACCCTTAACCGGCCAGGCCACCAGGGAACTCAACACTGCCATTTTACTTCCCCACCAGCAGTGAATGAGAAGACACACAAATGAGGGTGCGTATTAGAGACTCTCATCCTTCTCTTGAAACTTTAGAAATTATGTTAGATGAGGGAAACAAAGGCCGTGATATTGTCTGACATTGTTCTCACATGGAGAGGAAGCATTAAAGTCAACTGTGTTAGGAAGGGGAAGGGCAAATGGACTAAATGGATGAGAGGTTTGTTCACTTTTCTCAAACTTTAAAATGCTGAGATGTGGGATAATTTACACACGATCGTGCAACACCCGGACCAACCACTCAACATCTCTACACAAAGTTACATTCAAACATTTTACACAAATCACAACAGAGTGCTAAACGAATGTTCAAAGAAACCCCAGGGAGGCAGAAAAAGAAGAATAGAGGAACGGAAAGTGAAAACACACAGGAAAGTGGTAGAATTAAGCCTTAATGTGTGGATAATTGAATTAAATGTAAATTCAATTCATCTTAAAACACCGATGACAAGACAGAGATAGGAAGACTTTTTTTTTTTTCATTTTTTAAAGCTGCATTAAAGAATAGTTGATTTATAATGTTGTGATCATTTTTGCTAAACAGCAATGTGATTCAGTTATACACACATCCATTCTCTTCCAGATTCTTTTCTCACATAGATTATCACAAAATATTGGGTAGAGTTCCCTGTGCTTTATAGCAGGTCCCCGTTGGCATTCATTCCATGTACCTCTATGTGCATTTGCCAATCCCAACCCCCTTTGGTAACCATGAATTTGTTTTCAAAGTCTGTGGGTCTGTTTCTGTTCTGCAAAGAAGTTCATTTGTATCCTTTTTCTAAGACTGAATTTTCTGAATGATCCAACTATATACTGTTTAAAATAAACATCAAATATATTTGTGTATAGGTAAGTTGAAAGAAAAGGATGCAAAAAGACATATTATGTAAACACTAATCAAAGTAAAGCAGAAATTGACATCAGATAAAGCAAACTTTGAGCAAAATGGCAAGTTTCCCAGCCTCTCTTCCACCTTCCAGAATCTTCCTGTGCTCATTTACCATGTTATGTCCAAGGATGTTTAGTTAAGAGCAAGGACGTTAGGAAAAGAAGACAAGGGGCTTCTTCATCTTGGCAAGAATTGAAGTCCTCAATACTTTTCTAAATATAAATTAAACTAGAAGTTTAAATAGTATATTTAAAGTACATTTAAATTATTAAAATAAATTAAACTATATACATGAGAGCACTTGGAACTTGAATAGCAAATCAAGGAGAATTTTCCTTTTGTGAATTTCAATTTAGAAAATTTTATTGATTCATGATTCAAAAAATGTCCTTGATCACCTACTTGGTGCCAGGCTCCATGATGAGCACTGGGGCACACTTTCATCAGAGAAGGTCCTAGAGCTGGGACTCAGGTCTGTCACACGCAGGATGACGCTACAGGCATGAAGGGCTGTGAGCAAAACAAACTGGGACTTAGTGGGGTGCGGGGAAGGGGGCGAGGGGGGCCACAGCCAAGGGGATGGGGCCGAGCAGGCCAAGGCGAAAGCAATCTGGCCACAGCAATGCTCCAAACAAAGGGATTTAAATAACAGGATAAAGATACTCTGTGCATGACTTTCAAGTGCACCTGATCCTTGCAACTGTCACTGTTAAGCACTTAAACCTAGAGAACAGGAAGAGAAAGACAAGAAGAGGGGAATGAAAAGAGAATGACAAGTAAGAGAGAGGACGAAAGATGCTGGAGAAGAAGTGGGATGAGGCTCAGAAAATGCCAGAAGCCACTCCTGGGCCATGACCTTAGTGCTTTGAGCAAGGCTGGGCCCTGAACGCCCCAGCAGCATGCAGGCTGCCCTCTGGGAACGGCCCCCAGCATTAGGATCAGCCAAGGTCTTCATGGGGGGAAGAGAAGAAACCCCGAATGCACCCACTGAAAATCCCCTCTGAAGAAAATGTCAGAAATGAAATCTTATCTACTGCTTTTAGGAGAAAAATATCTTTGGGAGGGAACCTTGAGTAAGTCACTAGGAACATATTTTTAATGCATTGTTAAAAATACTTCTATTGAATTGCTTGATACCAACCTGGATTATTTTGGCTGAAAACACTACTCACTGACCAGGATTTTTTCTGCATCTGCACCCTTGAAAAGCATTTTGTTTTGTTTGTTGTTTGTTTGTTTTGGATTATAGCCATTACTGAACTTGTTCAACTGCAGTTTTCAGTAAGAGTTTTGGCTTTGGGGAGGGGCTTCTTAATGCCTTTGTTAACAAAAAACAGTGTTTTAGTATAACGTAACATACATTGGATAAAAAATACATATCTGCAGTTGCATCTCCCCTCGGATTTCAGTCCTTTTAATTAATTTATTTTTTGTTATTTTATTTTGTTTCAAGAGGCCATTGAAAAATCAAACATATCTGGGAGTTCCCATCATGGCTGGGTGGTAATGAACTCTACTGGTATCCAGGAGGACTTAGGTTCGATCCCTGGCCTCGTTCAGTGGGTTAAGAGTCCAGGGTTGCCATGAGATGTGCAGTAGGTCGCAGACTCCGCTCAGATCCCACATTGCTGTAGCTGTGGCATAGGCCTGCAGCTGCAGCTCAGATTCGACTCCTAGCCTGGAACTTCCATATGCTACAGGTGAGGCCCTAAAAAGAAAAAAAAAAAAAAAAAAAAAAAAAGCAAAAGAAAAAAAATCAGGAGCATAGAAATGGGGTTAGTTATTTTATGTGAAAAATGCTGAGGACAGCCTCCAACAGGAGCCTTTGTTAAGAGTCTTTAGAATTGGAAGATAAATAAATACATATTCTGGGGGGAAGTGATTTTCTAGTATCTGGTAAACTTTATTTGCTCTTTGGTCACAGGGTGGGGAACCATTTTGCAGGAAGATTTGCTATGAACCGCAGGCCTGCGTGCATGAATGGACAAGGTGGGAGCCTTGAGAGGGTGAGGGCAATGTCCCCTCTTTGTCACCATCAGCTTTTAGAACTCTGGTGTGAAAAACTGGCTTTGCTTTCTGGCCTTATAAATCTTGAAATTCCGTTTTTAACAGATCCTAAGGTTTCCTTCACCACATTCCTCTCCAGTCGGTCTGCACCAGGTATTGTGGTTGGTTTCTTCCATGAGAAACACAAAGCCAGTCCCAAGGGGGTTACCCAAGTTCACAGGAAACAAGAGCTTCTAGGAAAAGGGAGATGGGTTTAAAGGTCAGGACGGAAACCTGAGTGTTTAGCTTTGGCTGCGGGGGGAGAAGGAGGGGCCAGAATAGCAGAGAGTGAGGCAAAGAAATCACAACACAGGCCTGTCTGGAGGCAGATGGTCTCTTCACCAGCCACGCGTGTTTCTTTTGTTTTGTTTTATGGAGACTTTTTAAAGAGCAGTTTTTAGCTTCTGGCGAAATGGAGCAGAAATTGTTGCAATCTGGAGTTCCCGTCGTGGCGCAATGGTTAACGAATCCGACTAGGAACCATGAGGTTGCAGGTTCAATCCCTGGCCTTGCTCAGTGGGTTAAGGATCTGGTGTTGCCGTGAGCTGTGGTGTAGGTTGCAGACGTGGCTCGGATCCCGCGTTGCTGTGCTCTGGTGTAGGCCGGTGGCTACAGCTCCAATTAGACCCCTAGCCTGGGAACCTCCATATGCCACGGAAGCGGCCCTAGAAAAGGCAAAAACAAAACAAACAAACAAAAAAAAGAAATTGTTGCAATTTCCCACATGCACATGCACAGTCTGCCCCATCGCCAACAGCCCCGGGGACGGTAATGTATTACCGCCATGAACCTGTATGGACACACTGTGTCCAGGAGGACCCCTTTAAAGGACAAATCAGGTCATAGCAGTGCTTCCCTCCGTTGTCCGAGGTCTCCCGGCTCCCTGAAAGAAGAGTCTGTTCCTTAGGACTGCGTGGATGGCCCTCACCATCTGGTCACCTGCCCCCAGCTCATCCAGCTCAGTCTCGGTGATGTTATTGCCCTGGACTTAACTGCTCACTTATTTTGTCCCAGCCAAGTTGGCCTCGTTGCTGCTCCTCAAGCAGTATGTGCAAGGCTCGCCCCAGGCCCTTTGCACCAGCCGCACCCCTGCCTGATCCGTGTGGCTCCCCAGTCATCTCCTCCTAGACTTTGCTCAAGGGTCACCAGCGCAATTGAAAAGAGCACATATGTTAGTTTGGCTGGTAGTTACCAATGATGCGATGGCTTAAAAACCCTACTTTTTGCTCTGAGGCTACCTCCTCGGACAAACTTCCATTTAGACATTCTCAACTCTCCTCAGTGTGGAAAATTGAAGTTAAAAGTAGTCATTTTTCCTTCTGAGTCTAAGGCATTAGTAACATAACGGCAGGATTGTGAATTGGTGGTCATGTCCATGGAGCAGCAACAGCGACGGGCTTAACATGGGTCCTGTTATCTCCGTCCCACAAACCCTTGCGTCTAAGTGGTGCATCTGACCATCATAATCACCACACATCCTGCCCTCGATTGAGACAAGGACAGCGTCTCTCATGGCCAAAGACACCTCTGCATGGAGACCCGACATGTACCAATGGGAATGCACGGGTTGCAATAAAAAGCGACTTCTGATATGAGACTGTATTTTCAAACCCATCTATGATTGTGGTTAGATAAGAGGAGAGATGGGAAATTTGGTAACAGGGGTTGGAGAGAGTGGAAGTGATTTATGATTTCAAGAAATATTTGAAGTGGCAAAGAGGAGGAAATTATCCTCTTTAGGTCCTAATACATGAAAGGCAGTCTGTGCACAAGTGTGTGTGTGTGTGTGTGTGTGTGTGTGTGTGAGAGAGAGAGAGAGAGAGAAAGAGAGAGAGAGAGAGAGTTGAGGAAATAGTCTAGGCAAACGTGGGTAGTAAGTCTTTTATTTGATTAACCTTCAGAATCAACTGATTAATCACGAATGTCTGTCGAGAGGCTCTGAGCAAAATATTTGCCATTAATTACACACACTTAACATTTACTAAAACTCTCAACCCAACTGCAGTTAATTTTGGAATGAGAAACGTAGCCAGATTTCCATTTAATGGATTGAACAATGATTGTGTGTTTCTTCCTGTGGCCTCCTGGACCCACCCTACCCTGGGCCACCGCAGATGAGGTATGAAAACCCCCCTTGTCCACAAAGACATGCCTTGAAGTCCTGGTTCCCATATTCTCGGTGACCCTGGGCCAGTTATGTCACCTGCTGGGTTCATTTTCTATAAATCAAAGGGTGGATTCACTTGAACCTTCAGGTCTTTGCAGGTATAATGGACACCTTCCCTGTACTCAGACTTTTCTAGCATCGTACTCTCAAGCTTGTAATAGTTTCATTAAACATCATAACCTGAGATGACAGCAATTGGTAACATAGCATATGAAATGCATTCTTTGCCGTTCTGCGCAAGTGCAGCACAATCGCGATGATAAGCACTCTTGCGCTGGAGCTTGCTTGTCCTTTATCAAACACTAACCTCTGGGAGTTCCTGTTGTGGCTCAGAACCCGACTCGTATCCATGAAGATCTCGGTGTGATCCCTGGCCCCACTCAGTGGGTTATGACCTGGCGTTGCCATGAGCTGTGGTGTAGGTCGCAGACGCAGCTGGGATCCTGCATCTTGGTGGCTGCAACGTAGGCCAGCAGCTGCAGCTCCGATTCAGCCCCTAGCCTGGGAACCTCCATATGCTGCAGATGCGGTCCAAAAAAGACAAAACAAACAAACAAACAAAAAACCCTGCAGAGGATGGCTCCTCCAATCCCCAAACAGTGCATAAGGCAAGGCTAACAAAGTTTCTGTATTACAGGGTGAGGCACTGGGGAGCAGGGCCCCTTGCTCTGGCCTGACAGGGGAAAGGACAGAAGCTGGACCCTGTCCAGCTGGCATTCCCTTCCTAGTTTGGCAGTGAGCCGTTAGGGAGATAGAAGTGAAGCACTCCGCTTTGGACTCAGAGGTATGGGTTCAAACCCCAAATACCTGCTGGCTGTATGATATTGTCTGATGACTCAGGTGTTGAATGTAATTTTTCTGAAATGCAACTTGCCCCTGGGGCTTCAGGTTCTCCCGAGGATTGAATGAGATTTGCACGGAAAGCATTTAGCCCAGGACAGGGCACATTGGATAAATATTGACTGTTGCCATCCTCTTAGCAGCAAACTGTGACTCCGTCCCACACAGTGCATATAAAACTGCAGCCCGGAGCCTCAAGCTCACCTCCGAGAAGCAGGTTTGTAGGCCCACTGGCTGTGTTCTGAGCCTTTCCATCAAGTTTCTCCTTTGTTCATTCTTTTTTTCCCCACTGTTCATAACCCCTAAATATTGTTGGGTTTGGTTTTCCCATTGTGAAGGATAATTGAAAATACAGCATTCAGCCAATTTACACATTGTGTGTGTGTGTGAATAAGAAACAGTCTCCCATCAGTGAAATTCCCAGTGTGTCCTCGGGCCCAGCTCCCCGAGCTTCCCTGTGGTCCTGTCTCAACGACACACTTTTTTCCTTCCTCTGAAGAATCCTTGTTTACTTAATCGCAACCTCTCACTACAAATGCCTCACACAGGGACCCTCTTCCTTCTCAACACGGAGGGTTTCTGCAGTCTTTTCTCCTCTCCCAGCCTAACCCTCTGCTGTTCCTCCTGTGATGTGTTCAGCCTTCTTTACACTTAGTGGTGTTTGCTTCCGATTTTCATTTGTGGTCCCCCAAAGTGTCACTGATCCGTAACACCCTCCTGTTTTGTTTGACTTTAGCGGCTTCTGAAAGCCAAACCTGTACCTCAAAACTCTGTTGTTCCTATCTATCAAAAAGATATAAAACATGTAAAACAGCGCCTCATTTTTCCTCTCTTTATAGTTCCATATGATGGGTTCTAGCCAAAAAAAAAAAAAAAAAAAATTTTTTTTCGAGTCTTGGTAGTATTGCTGGTGTCTTCTATTTCTCTAAGTGACAGAAATGTCCATATGGCTCAAGTTCAAGGCTTTGGGGTTTGAATGTCTGCTATGTCTTAAAGCCAGTTATAAAGTGGGATGTCCCAGCTTTTGTCTCAATATCTGCAAACAGCCTTAAGTGAGAAAAGAAGCAAATAATTTTTCTGAATTAAAAAGCTCCTCTGTTGTTGTTTTCTTTTTTTTCAGACAAAGGGCTAAGAACATATAATTTTATTACTAAAACCAAAACACCTCTTTTCCATGGTCAGACAGTACACATGGGGCTGGTTTTTTTGCCCTCATCCTGTCTTTGGGTTCCCAGACCTTGCTATTTCCTCCAGGCTATGCTGCCTCCTGTGAGCAGTTCCCACGTCCACAGCAGGGTGCGTTGGCTCCCGTCACAAAAGAACAAGTCTCATTCAAGCTGGCAGAATCACAGAATTTAAAGTGGACCCTGTCCACAAGCCAAGGACAGAATGATCAATCCAGTGAGTTTCCTATTAAGGAGGCTTCTACGTCATTGCTTACTGACCAGGAAACTTACCTGTATTATATTGTGTTAATAATTTGGCAACAATTATCCTCTGCAGACGAGGATACTGTTTGAATAAAACTAACATGTGTGCCCCCCCCACTCCCCGTCAAGCATCAAGGAAGTAGCAGAGTTGGAGCCCTTCCAAGGGAAGTCTGATTACGGAGCCCGTGTGTCTTCCTGGGCCCCATCCACCAATGCAAAGCAAGAACTCCAGGTTAATAACATTTGCCGCGAAGTGTACATTTGTGCCCTTTCTGATCTCCGGTCCACTGTCAGGCACATTTCACCTTATTTCCGTTCTTTATGCACGTGGATATGCACGTGGATGAAATATATATCTGTAGAGGGAAAAATCGCATAAAACACTGCATCCTTTTATGAAAATATACCACATCAAAGGGAAAAATAAACCATTGCACAAAGCATCATTGATAACCCTAGGGGAAGGCTTCAGAGAGAGAAAAAGCTAGCTTGTTTACCTAATTTCTGGTCATTAAATTGCATGTGTTCCTGAATTCTCATGAGTCACATGTATGAATAGGAGAGCTTCTACAGGAAAAGAAAGGAGGTGAGCAGGGGGCCAAAGAGAAGTCTCCTCTGGGCCAACGGGACAGCTGAGGACACTGGAGCATAAGGGGGGAGTCTGCTGGTCCCTACGTGTGGGCGGGTGAGACCCTCCTGTCTGCAGGGTCCTGCTTCTGCGAGGGCAGCAGCATCTCCCTCTGAAAGCACGCTGCCTTGTCCATAAAGACCCAGCCGCTTTGGCAAAGGGCCTAACTGTCCCTCTCTTAGCTGTGCGAATTTCCACCCACTTAATACAGGAAAGCTCTAATTGTCTCGTTTTGTGTCACAGGAGCAGAGGCAGTGCCACACGCGCGCCATGGCCTTCCAGGAGAAGTACTGAAGCCTTTCAGCTGCCTTGACTCTGTACCTTTCACACCAGGCCTCATCCAGGACCCCAGAGATAGGATCGGGTGTAAGAGCATTAGGTTGCATGAAAATAGGGCACTGCTTTTAGATGGCGCTCCCCTGAGATGTTGGGAGAGGCGACAGGAAATGGTGAACTTGGGGGCAGAAGGGAACTGGTGGATTGAAGCTAGTTGGCCGGTCTGTGGCTTAATGATCTGCTGTGACAGACAAAGGGAGACTAGGGCATGGTTATATATTTTAAGCTATCAGGTCAAATGGAAAAATCAGAAAAGGCAAGGAGTGAGCTTTTAACCAGTATTTCTTGTCTGCCTGTGGATGGGGGTGGACACATCGGTCAGCAAAGTGGTAAAAAGATAGGGCCTCTTCCTTCTCACATCCATGAAGATCAGTTTCAGTGCTTTCTTGTGTTGGAAAGGGAAGAATCTTGAATTAAATTACACGGCCTTATATTTTAGGACGATCTCGAATTCAATTACATGGCTTGATATTTCAGAACGTGTTGATAATCCGAAATCTCTCATTTCCCATAGCATAGAGACAGGCGATTCTGCTTTTCTCAAAATTACCTTTTCTCAAAATTACCTTCTGACAAAACAATGATAGAGCCTACTTTAGTCATTAGATAATAGAGGAATAATGATTCAGAAGTTTTTGTCATAGGATTTCTACATCGTTTTCTTAAACTCTATGGAGAAATAGATGGTCGCACAAAACCCGAATCCATGGAAAGTGTAATTCCCTGAGTTCCGACAGTTACATTGACCTGAGAAACCACTGCCAGAACCAAGATACAGAACATTTCTTATTTATTTATTTATTTATTATTTATAGCAGAGTTGATTTACAGTGTTGTGCCAATTTCCGCAGTACAGCGAGGTGACCCAGTCATACATACTATCTTCCACCATGGTCTGTCTCAAGAGATTGGACAGGAGTTCCCACTGCGGCACAGCAGAAATGAACCTGACTACTATCCATGAGGACGTGGGTTTGATCCCTGGCCTCACTCAATGGGTCAAGGATCCAGCATTGCTGTGAACTGTGCCGTAGGTCACAGATGAGGCTCCGATCCTGGGTTGCTGTGGCTGTGGCATAGGTGAGAAGCTGTAGCTCTGATTCGACCCCTACACTGGGAACCTCCATGTGCCGAGAGTGCGGCCCTAAAAATCAAAAAAAAAAAAAAAAAGAGAGAGAGAGAGAGAGAGAGAGAGAAAGAGATTGGACATAGTTCCCAGGGCTGCCCGGTAGCATTTCATTGCTTATCATCCTACACGGAATAGTCTGCCTCTCCATCACTTGAGGGAGGTTCCTCCTGCCCCTTTTCAGTCTTTCCCTCCCTCCACCCACCACAGCCAACCACTGGCCTTTTGCCCACATCTTTTTTCAAAGCCAGAAATGTGTTTGAGTCAGCTTCTGGTGAGGGGGGAAAGAGGGCTACGGGGGAAGAAAGAACTTCCAGGGTTTTTCTGAAAGACCATCCAAAGTCCATGTCACGCATAGGTTGCTATTCACAAAGAGCTGGGGGGAACGCCCTATTCCCTCCATCACTGTCCTGATGCCAGGGAAGGGCAGACAGGGCTGAAGTCAAGCCCAGCTCTGAGCATGGGAGAGACGCAGGGGGAGACCAGATAAGGCCTCTTTTCCTCTGGTTGATCAGGCAATACAAATTTGATAGCTGGAAGTGTTAGGACACGTGCAATTCTGGGGGCGGGGAGAGCACTGGCCTGAGCCAGGGGGCCCCTACCTGTGTGGTTTCACAGGTCCTGCTCCCAACTGCTTTCATTCCTCCAAGTCAAGTGAGAAGGCGGGGTTGAATGATCTTCAAAGACCCTTCCTGGTCTAAAAATCCCATAAATAAGGTCTTTAAAACGCCACTGACTGCGGGTTAAGCAATTGAAATAAAAACAGACCACTGAAAATTTGTAAAAGAAATCGTTTAAGTTCTCTATATCTCTTGCAGAAATTATTCTTTCACCCAACTGGTCTGGCATAAGCATTAGTTCAATTGTCTCCTTTCAGTCTTTTTCACACTTATTTTAATGATTCTGTCACTACGATCTTACTTTGAGAATTAAGAGGAAAATGCATAAAAAGTAAATAATATTAATGTCTCTGCATCTTGTTGAAAAGTACTGTTTTCCTGGAGGAAGTATTACGTTTACTTTTTAAAGGCTGCACTATTTTAACCTTATTTCTGGGCCACTTTCATTGAAAGAGGCTTTAAACTGATTAATGCAAAAATTATAATTTTCTAATACTTATTTTAGCAATTAGAAGGAAAACAGAAAAAAACCTGCACCCTTTCAGAATATCTTCTTCCAAAGATATTACCTAAAGAGGCAGTCGTAATACTGTTTCAAACTGAGTTTTAATATCTCCTTTCTTTCAATAAGATAAATATTGAGATGTGGGGCAAGCCAAACTTCAAAATCACTTTTCTGCTTTTTCAGCGATAATTCTACGTTTGTCTTCTGATTCTTTCATGTTTCTAACTTTGTGGAAACATGAGTCTTGCCAGTGTTAAACTCAACTATTTTGAAATTTATGGATTATATCACTTTTCTTCTCTTTATGATTACTCTCTGATACCTCAGATAAAAACTCAAATAAGTTCATTTTACTGCTCATTATTACAAAATGTTTAATGGAAAAATCTGAATTAGTTATATGGAACTAATATAATTAATTACATAGAACTTTTAAAATTATTATGAAATTCATGGATTTTTGGCAGTAACTTTAATGGAATCAAAAGAAGTCATGTGAGTTTTTTAAAGCCTCAGTCTCAACCAAATCTAAATGTCATAATTTTTTAAAAGTTTAACCCAATTTACCAAACTATAACCAATGAGAAAATACATTTTCACTGCAAATAAACTCAAATCTTTTCTAACATAATTTTGGAACATGAAAATAATTTCTGAACCTGAAACAAACTGATGGTTATTGGATTTACATGTCGGCTCTATAAATCTATACTTTTATTTATTCATTATCTCGTTGAAAAGTTATGATGCATATATCATCCTCGAAAGCTAACACATAGATTTTATTTTAAATAGTTCATATTAGTATAGGTTATACTATAGTATAGATTATACTATACAGCAAAGATGTATATCTTTTCAGTATGTATATACATAATGTTTATATGTATATAGATTTAGATATAATGTAATAATGTAATGTATATTAGAATGTAATATTGCTATACCTTACAGGTAGCTTTAAAACTATATTCCATACAAGGATGTTAACCATTACATATATGTAATATTTTTATATATAAATTATATATATATATTTTAAGCATTTTTTCCGTGGGGGCAGGTTGTGGAGTGTGTTCTAAATTTTTAGTTAAATTCGTACTTGCTCATTAGTTCATTTTAGATCAGCTCCTAATTTCTTTCAAATCCTGAGCTTATTGGCCTCTGCTGATTTGCATAGCTGTGCATGCAATCTTAAATGTGAAGGAGATTAACGTTAGGAAATTGGAACAGACTGGAACAAGGGTCAGCAAATTTGGCTGTTCTGCTACCCCTGGGATGAGGGACAGCAGTATCTCCATGTCAGGTGTCACCTCTATGACTCACTGGGGACAGGCGGCATCGGAGTCCGCACCCGCCAGTCACTCCAAGGCCGACAAGCTGAGGCCCCAACAATGCCTTTATTCATGGCACCCACATGCTAAGTGGGGACAAAGGCCCACTGGAGGTCAAGAGGGGCTGTCATTATCAAGTGTCACACTGCAGCCAAAACCTCATACCTGCTGCAACTCCAGTGTTCAGGGCGGTCCTGGTAGTGGCAGGGCCTGCCCCTGTCCTGGGAATGGGCTTGGGCTGAGAGGTTCTGTGCACAGTCCCCGTTCTCTGGCTCCTTGGGCGCTGGAGATGCCATAGTTCAAGCAGAATTTAAAATGTCAAGGAAGAGAAGGAGTTCATTAGAAAACCAGGAACATCCTTCCAAAGCAGTCCCATCCTCTGTGCCTAGATAAATAGGACTTAGGCTTCCTGCAATGCATCTGGCATTCGTGATGAAGAAGGTCAATCTGGAGTGTCTGTTGTGGCTCAGCAATAATGAACTTCACTAGTGTTCGTGAGGATGCTGGTTTGATCCCTGGCCTCGCTCAGTGAGTTAAGGATCCAGCACTGCCATGAGCTATGGTGTAGATTTAAGATATGACTTGGATTCTGCATTGCTGCGGCTGTGTATAGGCTAGCAACAACAGCTCCAAGGCAACCCTTAGCCTGAGAACCTCCATGTGCCTCGGGTGGGGCCCCAATTTAAAAAAAAAAAAAAAGAGGAAAAGGTCAATTTGATTTTTCACAGAATCATTTATCAAGTGTTGCTATAAAATGTGAACTCCATGAGCTTTTGACATGAGAGAGTGTGTGTGTGTGTGTGTGTGTGTGTGTGTGTGTGTGTGTGATTTTTGTCTCTGGTCCATTGTTGTTTCCCAAATGCTAAGCACCCCGCCTGCAGGCACTAAGTAAATAATAAATATGTGCTGAATGAATGGTTGTTGTAAGCACTGTCCATATGATCTGATATTTTACATGTATTTTATCATTTAAATTTCAACAACTCAAATAACATGGATACAGCACACACCCCAGTTTGCGGATGAAAAACATCAATCCCAGAGAGTTAAATGATATGATTTCTCCCTCAATAGGAGGGGTCACTTTCCTTTCAGTGTCTTTGCATGAGTTTAGCTCCAAAGCTAGATATTGTTTTAAAACTTTCAGAGAAACAGTTTCTTTAGTTGATGCTTATAGGGGACTATGGCCTAGGACCACACTTGTTACAACCAGCGAGCCCACACCTAGCCGAAGGTAAGGAGCTCAGCTTCAAAGACCGCTCCCTCCTGAGACAATGGATGTTGCCAATGGCGTTGTAATTAGGAGCTGGGCCGAGACCAAACAGAGAGCAGCATGTCTATAAAACCATGTGATTCCTTAGCTGTCACAGGTATGGACCATGTGAACCACAGGTGATAAACTCTTTAACCAATTAGTGCTTCTCGATTCTATCCATTTTCCATGTGAAAGTCTGGCTAGCTCTTTCATTTTTTTTCTTAAAGGATCACCTCTGCATTAATATTGTCTTAAAAAAAGTTGCATGACTCTCTCATTGCAATAAACTTCATTTATGTTCTGGGGATGAGCCTAATAATCCAGAATAAAATGGAAGGTAAGGATTATTAATCTACCTCCAGGGCTTTTTTTTTTTTTTTTTTTTTTTGAGTAATGGTCAAGATATATTGAGAGAGGAGCAGGCTATTTTCATCCTCAGAATTCATGCCTCACTGGAAACAATATGAACTGAGCAATAACGCTTACAATAACTATTTTTACTTTGGACATGTGCAATGCATAGAGCTTAGAGGAGAAAAATGTATTACAATTTTAACATTCCATAGCCATTAAAATCAGCCATTCTGTTTGAAAGTTGGCCAGGACTATTCTCCTCTACCTTATTTCCCCCAACTGCTAACAAAAATCTAGGAGGGCAATTTAGAAAGTGAAGCTAGGGAATGCAAGATCTTATGAAAGAAACAGGACAGGAAACAGGGACGAAGACACACGGTCTTGTTCACATCAAGGTGCTATTGTCTGTGTATGGGAGAGAATAAGACACCTGCCATCTTGAAAAGACAGTAGTAGGTGTTGCGGGCCCCCGAGCAGATTTCTGAGGAGAGGATCCATAACTTCATCAGGCTCCCGTCAGTGGTTATAATTTATTAGATTAGGAAACATTGTTCTAGCAAAGTATTGAATTTTCACACTATGCCAACATCTGCCTTCCAGTCATTTCACCAGGAAGTCTGAAGGTTTAGGTTCCCCAGGGCTTCCAACTTCTTCTGTGTTGAGAGTCTGGCGTGGATGATTTGGGGTGAGCAAAGTACCTGAGGAGTAAAATGACTTTAAATGAGGAAACACGAGTAAACTTCTCAGGCTGTTGTTAAGCCCACAGGGGAAAATTCATTGGACAGCAGAGCCGAAAAAAAAAAAAAAGGATATTTCCTCATCTGATGAGCAGATCACTCAGAGGCACCTGCAGGTGTCCTTCTGACTCTCCGCCGACAAAGTGCAAAGAAGTTGAGAGTGAGGATGACTTTCTCCCAGCACCACCTGTACTCTGCCCGCTCCCAGCCAAGGTGGCCCTGCCATCTGCCAGGGGGTCCAGGACATCTTTCTTTGTCTCACTCGGTAGTCGGTTAAACTCAATGCAACACTGTCTTTTATTTATTGTATATGTCATTCCTGCTCCCCAAAAGGATCTGAAGACTCATGATTTCACGCAAAGCACTTTCCCTGGGTCTTAAGATACAGTTAGAACAAGGATTACAGCCACCTTGAAATTACAGACCTCTGTAAACATCTACGGATGGTCATGGCCACTTGCCATGGAAAAATGTACACTTGCCTCAAGTAGACCCTATAAATTTTAGGTGGGTTCCTAGATCCTCATAGCCTATCTATGAATCCAAGGATCTCAGATTAAGAGGCCCTACCCTAACGGAGTCCCTGTCACGGTGCAGTGGAAATGAAACCCACTAGGAACCACGAGGTTGCAGGTTCGATCCCTGGCCTTGCTCATTGGGTTAAGGATCTAGCATTGCCATGAGCTGTGGTGTAGGTTGCAGATGCAGGTCAGATCCCGCATTGCTGTGGCATAGGACAGCAGCTATAGTTCCGATTAGATGCCTAGCCTGGGAACTTCCATATACCTCAGGTTCGGCCCTAGGACAAAAAAAAAAAAAAAAAAAAAAAAAAAAAAGAGGCCCTACTCTAAAAGACAAAAACCATATGATATCACTTCTATGTAGACTCTAAAATATGACATAGGAGTTCCTGTTGTGGCCCAGAGGGTTAAGGACCGACATGGTCTCTGTGAGGATGCAGGGTTGACCCCTGGCCTCACTCAGTGGGTTAAGGAGCCAGCGTTGCCATGATCTGCGGCATAGGTTGCAGATGCAGCTCAAATCCAGTGTTCCTGGGGCTGTGGTGTAGGCCTCGGCTGCAGATGCAACTCAACCCCTAGCCTGGGAACTTCCACATGCCACAGATGTGGCGGTAAAAACAAAAAAAATGACACAAATGACCAAACCTACAAAAGAGAAAGAGACTCATAGGCATAGAGAACAGACTTGTGGTTGCCAAGGGAGAGGGGGATGGTGAAGGGAATGATTGGAAATTTGGGATGAGCAGATGAAACTAGTATCTATAGGATGGATAAACAATGAGGTCCTACTGTACAGCACAGGGAGCTCTATTCAATATCCTGTAATAAACCATCATGGAAAAGAATATGAAAAAAGGAATGCATGTATATGTATAACTGAGTCACTTTGCTGTACAGCAGAAATTAATGCAGCAATGTAAATCAACTATACTTCAATAAAATACATTTAAAACAAAACCAGAGGAGCCCTACTCTGGAGCAGGAGTTCTCAACCTTGACGCTTGAGATTCGGGGCTGGGAGGGTCTTTGCTATGGACCCTCCTGTGCATTGTAGGCTGTTTAGCAGCATCCTGGTCTCAACTTGACTCACTAGAAGCCAGTAGCCCCCTCGCTCCCTTTGTGACAACCGGAAGTGTCTCCAGACATTGCCACTCCCCATCTGAGACCCAAAAAGGCAAGAATACCACAATCGGACATTATAAACCACCTCCCACGGTAAGGGGGCCTTCTCGTGCCCTCATTGTGGCCAGACTGTCTGGATTCACAAGTGGATCAGGAGCCCACATTCATGTGAGATTTTTACACTCAGGCCCTCAGCCACACAACCACCCAGTGCAACAGCAGCCACACATGTGATAAGCAGCAAATCCAGGTTTATACCCGAGCCTTCTTTTTTTTTTTCTTTTTTGTCATTTTAGGGCCACACCCAAGGCATATGGAGGTTCCCAGGCTAGGCGTCCAATCGGAGCTACAGCTGCTGGCCTATGCCACAGCCACAGCAACGCCAGATTCGAGCCACATCTGCAATCTACACCACAGCTCACGGCAGCGCCAGATCCTTAACCCACTGAGCGAGGCCAGGGATGGAACACATGCCTGCATGGATACTAGTTGGGTTCCTCAACCACTGAGCCACCACGGGAACTCCAAAACCCGAGCCTTCTGACACCAAATCTGGTGCCCTTTTCAGAGGCGTGATAAGGTAATTGGACCATAATTCGAAGTTCTAGTTGGGGTCTGGCCCTTAATCACCCACATAAGCCCTTTAGTGCTCTGTGTGGCTCAACTCTGTAACAGGAAGTTTACCTCCGCCTGTTTCATGGGAAAGTTAGAAAAAGAGACATGAGACTGCTGAGTGACAGCAACTTAAAAGACTACCCACGCTGGTTTAAATGTAAGCTGTGATTAAATGGAAAAGTATCCATTAGTCTATAAGAATTACATGGACATCAGCGCTCTGAAATCTTCTTTATGAATAGAATCTTGAAAAATGATGATGCTCGTGGGATATTAAAAACTGTAGCGGCCCAGGGATGGGCTGTCACACTTGACATTAATTTTTTTTTGTACAATCCGGTAGAGCAGGCTTACTCAAAACCAGTTGTTCTGTGTTCTAAAAAGAAGCTGCTCTAAGAAGAAATAAAACAAGCTAACAATAACTGACTATTATTTCTGTCGATTTCCAAAGACTTCATTGGATATGCAATCCGACAATGATGCTATTTGAGTAGAATAAATACCCTGACGTGAATATGTAAAGAATTAGAAATGAGTTACATCTTGCCTGTGGTTAAAAACAGAACCCACGTGACTCTGTAAAATAGGCTTAAATGAACATGAACGGGTGGTCGTGGGTCTTGGCTTGTGTCACCTCCCTGCCTGTGATAGAGCCTACTGATGACAGTCACCCCACCTCAAAGGTAACTAGTTCTTCCTCAGGAAACGCCTGGGCGGGAGCCAGAAGTGATTGCATCCTTTGTTGGCTTCTGGGGTTTAGTAGATGCAGGGCAGCAGTGGTCCAGGCACTGGAAGTCATCCTCTGATCCCTCCTCCTGGGACCGTGGCCACTCCAGAATGACAATTAGAATAATTCTTATTCAATTGCTGTTTGGAGCTCAGGAGGACAGAAAAATTATGCTTAGCCCCAGAGGTCATTTGCTTGGCTAATTTTTCACTAATTATTTCTTCGTTGCTTTTTTTTTTTTTTTTTTTTTTTTTAGGCCAGAGAGAAAAAAGTTCTCTTCCAAGGTTTGGTGGAGAATGGTTAAGAGCCTTTACAAAAGTTCAGGGTTAAAGCAGAACAAAATATTGCCATTTGCAGCAGCATGGATGGACCTAGAGGGAACGGCCCCCTGAGGTTGGGGTTATCTCAGCCCGAGAGCCTGAGAAGCAGCTGGCCTTGAAATGAAGGACCACTGGCCTTACCTGCCTTCAGACAAGGTGTGGCTCATAGAAACAGAACAGGTGTCCAGGGCAGAGAGGAGCTGAAATTTCCCTCTGCTCTGCTCCAAGCTTCTCTCCATTCCAGAGGAGTAAGAGAGTCCAGGCCAATCATTGGCCAGTTCCAAATATTTGCTCCCATACAAGCTTCCCCTTCTGCCTGGAGCCCACTGGTAGGAAGATGTTAATCCAAGTCATAGCTGACACTTAATATGAGTGAGAATAAATCTTTATTGTTGCAAGCTACTGAGATTTGCGGGGGAGGTTGCTGGTCCAAAGCTAATGCAAGACGACCATCTAAAAGCTTTGCAAGCCCTCGAGAGGGACAGGACAGGGCAGGAGGATGGGCGGGGTCCTTGAAGGCTAAAATACTGCACAGAACCAGATAAAGAAGTGAGTTCTCCCTGCCACTAAAGCCTAGATGAGTCTTAGATTACCCATGAGGAGAGGTGATGAGAAGAGAAAGGAAAATATCCCAAACGAGGTCCCAAAATAGATCAAGGAATACTTTGAACATGGTTTATACTCCATTGGCAATAACAAGCTTTCTGCCATCAGTGGAAATGGGGCTCGGGAACTTTGTATAAAAACATCAAGTCTCACTTTCACATCCTTGACTTTGTGACTATGGGGTTCGCACCCCAGTGTGTGTGTGTGCTGTGCGGTGGGATGAATCCCATGGGAGCAGAGAGGCACAGACGAGAAAGAGGGTTGGGTGGCAGCAGGACCCTTGGTGAACCCTCCAACTGCAAGGCCCAGGGGTGCCACATGATCCACTTTCTCAGGGCCCCTAATGTCCCTGCGCAATGTCTTTAGAGATTCATTTCTAGCATTTGAGCTGATGGGGTGGAGCAGGTCCCCCAGTAACTCACTAGTATCTTTTTTTGCAGAGCCACAGCCGCTATAATTTATCAAGGGGCTATGAGCTTCCTTCTCTCTGAACACAGAGAAGGTTTGCATCTTCTTTCCTTTTACTCAAGACTGCAAGACATTTTTCTATCAATCTCCAGTTCAAGCCCCATTCTGCCTGGTGGCAGACAAGGTAATCTTCAGCAAGGACAGCTTTTCTCCATCACTTCAGTTATAAACTTTCCTCCTAGCCTACCTTTCCCTCTGGGGTGCCAATGGCCACAGATCTTCCCTCTGATATGTCCCTCTGGCCCCTCTTTCTTCATAGCACTTCTGGGGCTCACTGTCCTCCTTCTACCACTCCTCCTTCTGGGGCAGGAAAAGTTTTCAAACAATCCACTTTTCTTACATCATAGAAGACTCAGGGAGCTGTCCTGGGTCCCTGCATCCAGACCTGCCAGACCATAATTGCCCCTTTACAGCTACCCTACCTGCACACCCAGACAGGAAAGATGGATGGAAACAGGCCCCTAATTGTTTTGAGATAAAAAGAGTGTGTGTGTGTGTGTGTGTGTGTGTGTGAGAGAGAGAGAGAGAGAGAGAGAGAGAGAGAGAGAGAGAGAAAATAGGGAGAGAAAGAGGGAGGGAGAGAGGGAAACAGGGCACATACTTCAACTGATATGTCTCAAAAGAATCTTGCCATATATCCTATCATGTAATCCTCACTGAAACTCCATATGGAAAATGGTAATACCCAATTTTACAGAAGAGAGAGCCAAGCCTCAGAAGTACTAAATAGCATGTAAATCAATAGCATCTATTCGGATCACAAAGGTGGGAGATGGTACATCCAGAACCCAAGCTCAGATCGGGCAGTTTGCAATGCCTCTGATTTCCCCACTGTGACAGAGTTCAGAGTTCCGTGGTTCGTTCACTGGACACTTTTCCTCCAGGATCCAGAGTGTTCTGGTACCTCTTTTCCCTCTTCTAGTACCATTAGCTTCACCAGCTGGTAGATCTAACATCCACTGATAGGCTCACTACAGATGCTGTCAGAATGGCCAGCAGGCTGCTTCTAGGGAGGAGCAGTGGGAATTACCTCTGTGGGTGTCAGATGGTATTTTCTGCTTAGAATCTATAGCCAATGTTATAGACATATCCTGCAAGGGCCCACACATCAGTGACCACGACCATGCATTCGTTTTGTAGCCACCAAAGTGTCCAGTTCCCATGGGCATTTGGTGGTACACCCAGGGCACCAGCAAACTCAGCAGCCATCCAGCCATTAATCCATCCATTTGGCAATGATTTTTCCTGCAAGAGCAAAAAGACCATCTTAGGTGTGTGCTTGAGTCACTGACATTGAGAGTGAATCATCTCTGTGAAAGCTCTGGGCACCCTGAGATGCCACCTGTCTGGAGCAAAAGCACCACATTTGCAGACACCTGTGGTTTGCCTAATTGCATTTTCACAAACCCTCGGAAACCATTGAGGGCTTCAGCTGCACCAGGCGTGTGGTCTAATGAGGTTTCTGAGCTCCATGTTATAAAATTGTCACAGATTATTTGTCAGAAAGCGGCTGCCTCATGAATGGAGCAGACTTGAAATTTGGGGTACCCACATTTTGATAATTTTCCGTCATTACAGAAATACCACATGACTTCAGTTACACACAACAAAGTATTTTCTGAGCATTTGTTTCAAATACATGAATTTCCCAGTTTTTGTGTTCCTATGAGTGTCTTTGGGGGATTGAAAGCAAAAGGCGCTGCCACCTCATTCTTAAATTTGGGAGAAAAAGGACGGATCACTGACGAAAATAGAGATCTCAACTTGAAGTGAATTGATCACTGTTGATTTCCTTTCCTTATAGATGGATTGACTACAGGATGCTCTTAGGTTAACCCTTTTCACCAAGTATTGTATTTTATCATAGTCATGAGACTCACGTTTTCTAAAGTGTATTTGATGTAAGTACTATCATCCTTTGGTTATTAAGGGAGTGATGATCTGGTGAGTGGATTACTCTTGCCCTTGGCTTGTAGGTTATTTCCCCTCCCTTCTTTCTCTTTGGGCTCCTTGCTCCGTCACCCTGCTGTTGCTAATTATGAGTTCTCTACACCAGCTGGAGTATTACTGTGGCACCATCCATCCTTAATAACACCCCTGTGGCCAGGGGAGCCTACTGTTACCTGGAGCCATGAGGCCTGAGCCAGGGAGCTCAGTATCAGAGCCTCCTGCCTGCTAGCACGTGGGGTTTGGAAATCAGCTTCTACCAGGCTCTGTCCTAGGGCCAAACTGCCTGGGTTTATTGAAAACACACTACTTGCAAAGCCCTCATGTAGAACTTCTCCAGCATTGGGGGGAGGGTGTCTCATTATCCATATTTCTTCTCCAGGGATCTCTTGGCTTGCTCTGTCCTGCTCTTGGGACAACCCAGTCCATATGCCAGAGAATAATTAAGTTAAATTACTAATACATGACATGCTCACTGTACAAAATTTGGAAAATACAGAAAAATAAACATACACACACAAAACAAGTGTAATGCGTGACCCAGAGATATTCCCATGTAATCTCTGTGTACATTTCCATGTCTACTTCATGGAAAGGGATTATATAATAATACTGTTTTACTAACTCATTTCTTAAATTGACAATATCTTATTATTATTACTTTCACATAGCATGAAACGCTATGCCAGATGACTGCTAAGAAATGTGTTATAGGATTGTATCATTACCTACTTAATACATATTCTAATGCTGCCTGTTTACAGTGATTTCTTTTTTTATCACAAATATTGGGCAACATAAAAAGATGGTCAAGGATATGTGTGCATATCTTACTATTCCTTTATGTTCAATTTCTGGAATTGGAATTGCTGTGTAAAAAGTAAAGTGAGGGGTTTCTGTTGTGGCTCAGTGGATTAAGAACCCAAAGTAGTCTCTGTGAGGGTGCAGGTTCACTCCCTGGACTCATTCAGTGGTTTAAAGATAGAGTGTTGCCACAGGTGGCGTAGGTTGAATCATAGATGCAGCTCAGATCGGGCACTGCCGTGGCTGTGGTACAGGCCTCAGCTATAGCTTCAATTCAACGCATAGGCTGGAAACATCCATGTGCCACCAGTGTGGCCATAAAAAGAAAAGAAAAGAGGTAAAACAAGGGCTCTCTTCTTGACCTGGTTCTACCAGTTCTGCTTCCCATGGAGAGGTTTTCTTAGTCCTGTGTTTGTCAGTTCTGATACTCAGAACCTCCCCCCCCCCCAAAAAAAAAAAAAAAAAACATGCAGGTTCCTGGTTGCCCCACTTCCCTTAACGGAGTTTCAGGTAGAGTCTGCATGTGCAGCCCTCTCCACAGGCACGGCTTAGGGACAAGAACCTCAGGATCCTCTACCTCATCTCATGTGTGTTAAACATATATTAGGCTCTGTTTTAGTCCCCTAGACTAGGCTGGCAGACATGAGGATGTTTATACCCACAGATCCCTAGAGCGGGATGAACACCAAGCCCCGCAGGGCCACATGGAGAAGTACCAGGGTCCATCAAGAGAAAGAAGAGGCCAGGGAACAGCATGGCCCAGAGCCTGGAGGGGTTTCCTCAGGAAGGACCAGTGTGGCAGGGCAGGCACACTGAGTAGACTTTGGGTTGGATGGCTGGAAGAGTTTGGGCAGGACATGGGCTATAGGGGTGATCCCTAGCTGTCTGGTACATGGTCCTGGGTCAGTTCGGGGCGGGAGGACTATGGTTACAACCTGCTTTGGAAACAGCTATTTACTAGAATTGAATTAGAAGTTTGCTGACCTCTCCAAACTTCATTACACGCCACCCTCCCAGCTTTTCTACCCACTGGCACTAGGGCTCAGCTTCTAGTAATGCCCACCAAGTCTCTGAAACCCAGAATAGTTCCTAATTGAGTCTGCCTCCACAATCACCACAACTCGGCTGAATTCTCCTCTGCCCCGGCTCATCCAACATCAGGCACAAAAAACTGCTACAGCATCTAAGCCCAAAACAGGTTAGCTTACTTCAGTGCTCTGTACGAGAGGTGTGCTGGGGGAGAGGCTGAAATTCTTGGCAAGATGATACTTATGAATTAGCTGTGAATTTCAAATATCTCTGCATCCCTCTCACTTCATTAGTATGGAATCAAAAATTGTAATTACGGAGTAAATGTGTTCCAAAGAAGAGAGAAAAAGAGTTTTTGCCACGGTCCTTGTTATTTCTTTTCTGTAGGAAAATCTAAAATTGGACCAGAAAGAAATGGGACGATGAGCTTTCCACATTCTCCTTGCGACGGGATTACTACATATTATTATTTCTATTCATAGCTTCATTGCTTCGGATAGAGCTGTTATTACCAGAAACAAAAACACAACAATAACCCTTTGAAATCTTTTCCAGCAAATTCTCTAAATAGGTAGGCATCTTCTTACCTCATCTCCATTCTTTTTGGGGTCGGGGGGGTCAGCTAATTTTACCTTTTAAAACCATTGATATTTAAATTCACGATTTCTTTAATATCGAGTCTGCCTGCCAAGAGAACTCTCAGATCTCTTCTTGAGCGTGTTAAGTGAAAATGTCCTTATCTGCCACCGAGGAAGCAACTGTTCTCTGTCACCCCCACAGGGGAGATGGGGGCATCTTGCCACCCCCCACCCCCGAGTCACAGGCATCCTTCTCCTCCTGGACTGTGTCTGTTCCTGCCTCACCTGACTCCCGTCAGATGCGTGCAGGAGCTAAAAGTCCTGTGCCTTCAGCCTGCAACTTCTGTGCCCTTCCTCAGCATGACAGCCCCAGGCCTGGAGGGACGTCCCTTGTACGGCCTCAGGGAGGTTTGCTCCTCTTTACTCTCCCAGAGCTGCCAGGTCAACCACCTGTCCTTCCTGGACAGGCACTATGTGGCTGCACCTCACAGTCCGCAGCATCCTCAGTGGTCATAGATCTCTATTCTCCAGGTCACCCTTGTCCCACGTCTGCCAGGCTGTCCTGGGGTTCCACTGGCATGGATCACATGGGTAGAGTTTTCCTTCCTAAGGCCCTCAGCATCCCTCTCTTGTTCTTTTCCAGCCCTGCAAGTGAGGCGCTGGATTAGAGCCATCTCCCACCTTCTCTGCATGAAAATCAGGGCAGCGAGGATAGCAGAGCTCCATTTTAAGCAGTCCCTTGAAGCCGGGTTTGATGTAGCGCTGTCCTTGTCCCTGTGCACACCAGTGGAAGGTTCTAGAACAGTCACCCCAAGAAAGCTGTTCTCTCTCCTGGCCCCCGCCATCCTCCTGCGGCTTACTGGCTCTTCTGAAGGACTGCTTCCTGCCGCTGTCTCCCTCTGTCCCTTTGATGGCTGGCCGAATGGAGGTGCCAGTCTCTTCCAGCTGCACTCCTTCTAAAGACCTCTGCAAAAACGTTGAATGTTGAACTCTAGCCAGCAGGGTACCATTTCATTTTGCTTCAGCCAGACCCCAAATACTAAAGCTCCGACAAAGACAGTCAAACTGTGTTTTAGAAATGAGAGGAAGAATTTCAAGTTTCAGAACACCATGCCGGAAAGTTAGATCTTTGCAAAGTCAGTTTCCACTTGTCCTCAGAACGGATGGAGAAACAATACAAACTGGATTCGACTACAGAAAATGTATGAAAAGCCCCAGACGCACCATTATTCAGAGTTTCTAAAACCGCATGGAGAGGGCTTATAATATATGTACACTCATGCCAGGAGAGAGAAAGTAAGAACAGGGCCACCTCTTCCGTCTGATGAGACAGTTTCTTCCTGCTTTCTCTTCTTGATGTTCGGCTCTGCAAATGCCAGCAAGACAATGCCAGCTGCTGGCTTCTACAGTGAAAAATGCTTCACACAGATTTCAGAGGTAAACAGGTGATCAGTCTCCCACACCTGCAAAAGAGGGGGCTGGCCCAGATCTGCACCGGAAGTTGTTCCTCGGTCTCCTCCCAAAGAATTTACTCATTCAGAGAAATCTTGAGTCTCACCTGCAGCATGTGTAGGAAGGCACACACTTGGAAACAAGGCATTTTATCCAAAAGTGAGAAAACCAAGTGATACTCCAGAGTGGGAAGGAGAGAGAGATTTTCTCCATGGGGGTTGAGCGTGGCTGGAACATTTTCTTTCCTATTCTATGGCTTTGGGGAAAGAGGAAGGGAAAACCAGGTTGCAGGAGGAGCCCTTCTTCTGGAGCTCTCTGATTGGTCAGCCCGTGATGCAGATTAGCACTGTTACTTGGTGGCGCGCGCGGGGGGGGGGGGGGGACGACACTGAGAAGCAAAAAGTTGGGACAGGTGGCTTTTGCAGTAGTCTTTGGAGAGGAGAGGGGCCCCCGCAGAGCTCATGCTCCTCTTGGTGCCTTCAGAGTTGTCATTTTTTTAAACCACCCAGCCAGCCTGGCCCATAAATCCTCTTTGATCTGAAGTCCTTATTATGCTATATTTTGCATGGACGCTTGCTCTGTCCACAGTCCTGAGGAAGCAGTGCTAAGGGATTTCAAGGCCCTCCCCCCTCCAGGAAATAGAGCAGGAACTTGCATTTTGCGCAAAAGGTTTGAATACAAAAGAAAAACAAAAACTCGAACACCTAAGTTCTAAAACAGTGTGGTTGTGAGGCTCTCCTTCACTGCCGCTTATT
Organism: Sus scrofa; assembly: GCF_054392235.1. NCBI lineage: Eukaryota > Metazoa > Chordata > Mammalia > Artiodactyla > Suidae > Sus > Sus scrofa. Next base: position 104,655,888 of record NC_139388.1, on the reverse strand, counting down.
CTAGTTTTTTTTCTTTTTCTATAAATAATAATCAATGTGTTGGAGAACTGGTGTTATTTTTAGAATTGGTTTCAAATTTTTCAAATTCAAAAATGATGAATATTTCAAGAATGGGATGGAAATGATGATATATATTTTGTCAGAAGAGAGACATGAGGTTAAATAAATGTGGTTTTCTGTAGGCAATTTAGTTCAGCACATCATTTCCAGCTGGGGAAAGCAGACTACATCATTTGTGTCTCAGGCCACACCAGTGAAGACAGTTCACTGGCCCAGGGCACATTATGGGGTCAGGATGCCCACTTAGTGACCAGGGGCCCCCTCAGTTTGCCAAGGAACACTTCAGAATGGCAGCTCCATCAGATGGCTAGAGGCAGCTGGAGGCAGGGGCTCAGGGATAGTTCATGCACAGTTTGCAGCCAGAGTTAGAGAGTTTCATTAGATGTCAATTACATCTTCATAAGAAAATTGTAAGAGATTCTGTTGGTAGGATTACGTGAAAAATGAATGGTGTTTCACTTACAAGCATGAACACCTGCAAGCTGGTGAAAAACTCTAAGTTCTTAAGTTTACAAAAATCTAACCGAAATCATCCAATTGTGTATTTGAAGGTGCAATCATATCAACAGTCTACGATAATTTTTTTCAAATTCAGGAAGTATCTTTGTGTGTTGTCAAAACCACCCAAATAACCAACAGCCCTCTAGAGTTGAGTGCCATGCGATTGTTACATATTTGTATGATTTTGTTTTGTTTTTGCACATGGGACAGAAATACACCCAGGATAAAAGTGACTGATACCTTTTAAGGATTTAGTTTAAAAAAAAAGTAGAGTTTCAAAATGTTCAGCACTGGATAGGATGGACTCTTTCATTTATAGCTCCTTCTGTCTCCCAACTCCCTTTCATGTGTCCTGATTTGGTCTAAATTTGGAAAGGTAGAAAGACAAAAGAGGGAAGTCAGGGAGTATGTCTAATAAGTGGGTTGTATTTTGACAGGTTAATGCTCCAAGGATATCTAGGCTGCCAGTCGAGCTGCTACCTGGCTTCATTTCACAATACGTCCCCGGGAAGATCCTTTCTCAAGACAAAAATCCAGTGTCATCCTCCATCAGAAGGAAATAACTGTCTCCCAAAGCTGCTTTCTCTGTGGACAAAGTAGCGGTGTTGGAAGTAGCAGACAGGATAGGAAACTCACAATGTTTTCTCCACACAAAAGGGAATGTGATGGAGAAGAACTTCACAAGTCGGAAGTTTCAATGGTGTCAATGGAATTTAGCTGCAGGCAATAAATCAGTAACATCTTTGATTCATTAGGGATAATTCAGCAGAAGCTCTTCGATGATCAGTGCTAACAGAGGCATACCTCCTATCCTTTAAACTCCACCATCAGTCACAAGGAGGGACTGGCCCCTGGCCGTGTGGGGACAGTGTGGGGCCGTGGATCACAGCCACCCTCTGTCGAGTGCTTCCTGAGAAGCAGGCACCTTCAGGTGCATTTTACTGCAGCCCCATGTGGTGGATGTGATAACTCCAGGATGCTGGCAGAGTGACTTGGGGACTTATGTACCTTCCCTGGGTCTCCTACACACCAGCTCAGGCGGTACACACTCTAAGCTCGTGCTGAAGATCGCTTCCCCGCCTCTTCCTACTCCCATCCCTGGGCCTCCCAAAGCACCTGCTGCCATTTGACTGTGGGCCCTGCCACCAGCCAGGGTGTCAGAGGGGGTCCAACGCCCCTCTCCCACCCTCAAGCCGGCCTTAATGCCTCATCCTGGAGGGACCGATGGCACTTGGGTCATGTCCACTGCCCCAGAGCTGCAGCCCTCCTGGTCACACACGTTCATCCACCCCATGGATATGGGGGTTCCCCTGGCCCTGAGCCCTGGCACTGATGCTTGGCCTCTTTCCCCAGACTCCCTCATGTCACCCAGAGAGTTCTTTCTTGGGCTCCTAATTCTTGTCTTTGAAAGTCTGTGTTAAGGTTCCTACCCATTTTCTTCCAGGAGGCTCCCCAGAGTAGCTCAAGTTCTATTTTCCTCTCCTCTTCGATGCCTCTCTGCTTCTTCCAGCTTCCAGGCGGCCGTGTCGCTGCCAGAAGTGTGCCTCCACCTTGATGGTGGTGTCTTACGCTTAGAACTGGCAGCAACTTTTTTTACGATTTTTCAATTTTATTTTATTATTTTTTTTATTAAAGTGTCGTTGACTTGCAATGTTCTGTCAGTGTCTTAGAATGGCTAAGCAACTTTTCAACTTAGTGGCGGGCTCTGCAATGGGTGGCATCTTAGATTTCATAAAATACAGCAACTTAGATGCAGAGACGATGCAAAGACGAGCCAGGTGAAGGGGCCACCCCCTGTATCCCTGAGCATCCAGACCCCAACACAGCTGTCAGGTCAGGAAGCGGCCTCACCCACCCTCCCACTTCCACCGACCAGGGCATGAGAAATTCTGCCTGACAACCAATATTTTCCCTTATTTCCACAAGAATTGTGAGCCTGCGAGTCAAAGACTTTCATAGCGATCATCACACAAAGGGGGAAAGTTGCTGTCTAGACAGAGACTATAATTACTAGTATTATTTGAAGTCACCAAAATGCCTGAACTGCAGGAAAGGAGCAAAAGCCCATCTATGCCAAAAACCCCGTAATGCCCCCCCTCAAAAAACACTTCCTGGATAATACGGCACCTACAGCAGCCTTCTCAGGAGGTACTGATGAAAGAAGCTTCCAGAATCTCTAAGAAGTCTGTGGTTGATAGAAACTATAGGCAGTATTTCCATAGTAAGGGTGTTTTTCTTTTTCTTTTTTTTTGGCCTTTTTGTCTTTTTAGGGCCACACCCATGGCACATGGAGATTCCCAGGCAAGGGTTGACTCGAAGATGTAGCTGCCTGCCTATACCACAGCTCACCGCCACGCCAGATCCTTATCCCACTGAGCAAGGCCAGGAATCGAACCCGCGTCCTCATGGATACTAGTCAAGTTCATTAACCACTGAGCCATGGCAGGAACTCCAGGGTGTTTCTCTTTCTTTCTTTTTTTTTTTTTTTTTACGTTCTCTCAATTTGTTTTACTCTAAGGTCAATTAAAATCTTGAAAAACCTAGCAGGATCGCTAGGGTGCCAACAGGAACAAAGACTTTTGTCAGGATGTCACTATATTTGAGCAATTATCAACAGAGGTGACTTAACACCCCTCCTTCTATAGTTTAGGTACAACTTATGGTTCATCCTTAGATCCAAACACAATATTTGGAAGCCAACCATAAGACCGTAGCTGTGTATATAATCACTGCAAACTTTAAAAAATAATTCAGACTTCCTGTTGCGGCTCAGCAGTAAGAAACCCAACTAGTATCCATGAGGATACCTTGCTTAGTGGGTTAAAGATCCAGCATTGCTGTGAGTTGCAGTGTAGGTTGCAGATGTGGCTTGGATCCAGCATTGCTATGGCTGTGGTATAGGCCGGCAGCTGCAGCTCTGATTTGACCCCTAGCCTGGGAACTTCCATATGCTGCCGGTGTGGCCCTTGAAGAGCCGAAAAAAAAAAGAAAAACTAGCATTTTAAATGAAAAAGAATTTAAAAAGTCGGCTTCCCACCTACTTGCCCTTCTTATTTACATCAGTCTCCTATTACTGCTTCTCGAAACAGCAAAAGTATCCTCCCTCCTGGGCAGGATGGAGGATTTGGACATGGGTCTGGGAGACCTCCATCGAACTCTGGGCTCACTTTAGCCGTGGCTTCCCTTCCCTGCAACCACAGCTGCCACCTGCTGCCCGCCAACTGCAGACAAGGCCAGCCTCATCTTCCCTAGACAAGTCCAGGTCTAAAAATCCAGGTCTAAGTCAGTCTTCAGGGACTGCCCATTAACCATACCATCAGGCCAGGGTGTTCGGTTCTAGCATCAAGGTCCATGTCAGCCCAGGCTCAGGCCGTCCCTGTGTCTCCCACTCTTAACACTTGAATATGGGACCCTGATAGGCTGCCTCAGCCCCGTTTGCATTCTGGAGCTCTGTCAGCAAATTCAGGGCCTGGGTCTCCCCTTCCTGAGCCCCATCTGGTGGCTTGAGTTCTTTCCTAACCATCACCTTGACAGCTTGGCTTGGATGGTAAGGAAGCACCTCCAGCAGCAAATTCTTTTTTTTTTTTTAGGACTGCACCTGTGGCATATGGAGGTTCCCAGCCTAGGGGTCCAATTGGAGCTATGGCTGCCCGCCTTCGCCAAAGCCATAGCAACGCGGGATTTGATCTGCGTCTGCGACCTACACCACAGCTCATGGCAATACCGGATCCTTAACCCACTGAGAAAGGTCAGGGATCGAACCCGCAACCTCATGGTTCCTAGTCAGATTCGTTTCCGCTGATCCACGACGGGAACACCTCCAGCAGCAAATTCTGATCTGAACTTGACTGTCTCCTCCTACACTCAGACATGGTCATGTCCTGTCTTCTTCACCTCGTAAGTGGTCCTGCATTCATTCACTCTTCAAGCCAATATTCTAGTAATCGTGCCTGATTTGTCCCCTTGACTCACGGCATGACTGGTCCCCAGCCATGGTTGGAGCCCCCTCCACTTTCCCCATCTCCACCTTTCTTTGTCTGGATGGATGCCTGAGTCAACCCCCCACTGGTTACTCTGCTTTCACTCTGCCGGCTGTTTTTCACATGTAGAATGTGGGATCTATTTTGCCTACATGCTTATTTCTGGATCTTTGATATTTCATGATAACAATTTGTAAAGTAAAAACAACAGCAACTCCACCCCACCCCCAAATCTACACCCATGTCCTTCCACTTCTCTTGGTGTTACTAAATCATTCCCCCAAATATTTGTTTTCCAGCCCCCTCCCCCAGTGTGTGAGCTCCCATCACGCCACGGCCTTTCCAACACTTCACGGTGTTAAGTCCTATCATTTCACCCATCTGATGGTGTGATAGTGTGCCTCATAAAGTCTGAACCCCAGTCCCAGTGGGCACCTTTGACATGCTTATTGACTCTGTTTTTCTCTTCGTATCTTCAACCCACTTTCTATTGACTTTTCCCTTTCTATTGATTTATGGGAAAATTTTAAATAGATTCTGGATACTCATCATTGGTCGGTTTTATGGTTGGTTGTGGCTTCACCTTTTAAATCACGTTTTTTTTTTTTTTGACAATAGAATTGTTTTATTTTAATGCATCGGGATTCATAAATCTTCTCCTTTATGTTTGTGTCTTATGTTGTAAGAAATTCTGCCCTCCCCTGGCCTTGCAGCAATGTAAATCAAATTATGTCTGTGTCCCGCTTTACATCCTCTGATGGCTGCCTTGGCCCTGAATATGAAATGCGATTCCTTCCTCACCTGCTCCCTGATCCTGCTGCCCACGTGCTCCCTGGCTCACTCCGCACCCACTTCTCCCTCTTCCTCAAACATGTCAAGTCTCCTCCCTGACAGTCAAGTCTCACTTCCTGCTGCGCCAGATGGTTCCCAGCCCCACCAGATACACGGCTGGTTTCTTTCCATCAGTGGGGCCGCTTTGGGGAGACCACCTTGGACCCAAGTCTCCACTCCTCACCCCACCCCTTTCTGGAACACTACTCCTATTTTATTTTATTTTTTTCATTTTTTAGAAGTTTTATTGAAGTATAGTTGATTTACAAGGTTGTGATAATTTCTGCTGTACAACAAAGTGATTCAGTTATGCATGTACATGCATCTATTCTCTTTCAGATCCTTTTCCCAAGTAGAGCTCCCTGTGCTGTACAGCAGGTCCCCACTGGCAAATCATTCCATATACATTAGTGTGCATATGCCAATCCCAAACCCCAGTCTATCCCACACCCCTATCCCCTTTGGTAACCATAAGTTCTTCAAAGTCTGGAAGTCTGTCTCTGCTCTGCAAATAAGTTAATTTGTATCCTTTCGTATCCTTCTTTTTAGATTCCACATATAAGTGATAGCATATGATGTTTTTCCTTTACTGTTTAACTTCATTTAATATGATAATTTCTAGGTCCTTCCATGTTGCTAAAGATAGAATTGCATTTTTCATGCTGAGTAGTATTCCATTGTATGTACATACCACATCTTCTTAATCCATTCATTTGTCAATGGACATTTAGGTTGCTTCCATGTCTTGGCTGTTGTAAAGAGTGCTGCAATGAACACTGGGGTGCATGGATTTTTCTATTATGGTTTTCTCTGGATAGATGCCTCTTGATTCCCATTTTAGATTCTTTATGGCACTGTTACCACATAAAAGCTGTGTGTGTGTTGGGCGGGTGTGTTGTCTCTAAAGCAGGGGCCCCAAGGTCTGCTCCCCTCCGTGCCTTCAGCTGTGGAGCAGTGATTAACACACCTCCTGACCTGAACACCTACCTGTCAAGTGAATAAACACCAGGGAACTCTTACCCAAATGACAGGAAAGCAGGGCTTTGTAAGGGAGACGGATGATGGATGTGAGGTCTTGACTGACAGACCCAATAGGCGGGTAATTCCTATTTCTGAAGAAAAGACCAGTACACACTGAACAAAAGCTGTCAAAGATATAGTAGATTTTTAAAAAGTGTTTCTGAAGAATAGGAGGAGCTAGATCTTCCCCTACCCTCATCTGTTCTTCACACAGTTGTCAGGATGTTCCTTTTACAGCAGAGGCTGGATCAGTCTCTCCTTCACTCGAAACCCTGCTATGGCTCTCATGTTCCTTGGAGAGAAAGAGAAAGACCCCACAGTGGGTACAGGGTCCCGCGGGATCTGGGCCCAGGTCCTCTGCAGCTGCCAGGAGCCCCCCTCCTCCAGGACAACCCAGGGCCTCTCTCCTGCATCTCCATCAAGTCTTTGCTCCCATGTCACTTCCCAGGCACCCTGAACCAGTCTATTTAACAAAGCAACCTAGCTCCCTCCTATATACTGTCCCCTCCCTGAGGAATGGTCACCTTTTGAAACATCCTGTCACTCACTCTTTATATTCTGGCTACGGATCCTCTCCCTCCATGAGACTATCATCGCCCTAAAGGCAGGGCTTCAGTCTGTTTTGTTCACTGCATGCCCACAGCACACACAATGGTGCCCAGCATGTGGCAGGAACTTCATATGTGTTTGTCGAGTGAACAGCTTCAACAAATCTGTGTCCTGCAGCAAAGTGATGCAGAATGGTCCACACCAGGACACATCTGGGTAAATTTCCCAAACCCCAATATCAAAAAAAAAAAGAGTGCAATGGGGATGCAGGCAGGAGAAGAAAATATATTTTGGGGATGGGGGGAGAGGAAAGCAGGTCAGTATGGACTTGCCCTGGGTCCTCAGTGCCAGACTACAGCGGGCACTGCCTGTGTTACTCAGAGGGACAGAACAGGGTGCCAGCTTGTGTAAGAAACCAAGTTGTTCTTTGTGTATAAAAGCATCAGACTGTCGGGACAAGGTAAAAACCCAGAAGACCTCGGACTGTGCAGCCATCATTTTCTGCACAATCCACTGAGAACGAGGGGTGGGAAGGAGAGCCCACGTTGTTCGCTGTGCTTCTGTCACTGTTCTCTGAGAATAGGCACAACACCGTTCATCCCTGGTCCCCAAGACTTTCATTTATTGAGTGACAGATCCCCACAGGCCAGGGCTTTTCACGTCCTACCCAATGAAAACCTCTCACCCCATTCACAAGAGAGATGACCCCATTCTATTCATGAGGAGTCATATTGGAACAAAGTTAAGCTACTCCCCAAAGTACACAAGGGTAGAACCAGGATTTCTACCCAGGTCGGCCCAGCAGCAAGGCTAGCACAACTTGGCATCATAAAAATTAATCTGGCATCTACCAAACTTCTGGGTGAATGGTACCTACTGGCCTCCTCATAAGCTGAGAATTCCACCCCCCCCCAAAAAAAATAGTTTCCAAACCTCTATTTCTCTGATGCTCTAGCTGTTCAAGAAAATGTCAGAATGTGGAGTCCCCTCCCAGAATTATTACACAAAGGATTGGGACTTTCAATCTGGAAAAGAATATAAATAAAGGACTTTGTGAATATAATCTTTAATATTGTGAGAGTCATGGATAAATTTGATATGCTTTGGCATTTGAGACCAATTAAGAAATAGGAGAGGAGTTCCCTTGTGACCTTGTGGTTAAGGATCCCATGTTGTTACTTCTGGGGCTCAGGTCACTGCTGTGGCGTGGGTTTGATCCCTGGCCCAGGAACTTCCATGTGCCAAGAACACAGCCAAATAAAAGAAATGAGAGTATAATGGTGGTTACCAGAGATTGGTGGGGGTGTCGTTTAGGGGTACAAACTTGACACTAGTAGATTAATAAATCTTAAAGAGCTAATGCACAGTCTAGTGATTGCAGTCAACAACACTTTAGTATAAACTTCAAGTTGCTAAGAGACTAGATCTTAATTGTTCCCACCACAAAAAACAAAGGATAATTGTGTGATATGACAGAGGTATTAGCTATGGTGGTAACCACCTTGCAACATACAAATGTATTAAATCAGCAGGTCGTATACCTTAAATTTACATGCTGTTCCATGTCAATTACATTTCAGTTTAAAACAAAGAAAGAAGAGGAAGAGGTCTGAACAGTCTATGATAAACATTTACTGTTGAAAGGTGAGAGGGAGAGGAATGAAAGCAGAGTCAAACTCTTTGGACATTTGGAGGAACCTCAGACCCTAAGAATCTATTTCCTACATGAGAGAAAAAACTTGGGAATCAAAAAGACCTGATTTGAGTCTTCTTCCTGATTTAAACCTCTCTTTACTTACCCCACATCCTCGCTGCCAAGAGAGAGCAATGATTTGTTTCCTTCTGCTCTGAAGACTGGCTTCATTTAATTTGTAAGGAATTATTTATTTGCATCATTTCTGTTGCTACTTGATAAAGAAATATTGCATCCTTTAAGAAATGGTTGGAAGCCCAGACAACAAAACAATAAAGAGACGAGAAAGAGAGCAGAAATGAAATAGAAGTAATTAGACTTGAACCTGACATCACTTTTCACGGCTAATGCCATATATTAGTGCAAAAGGGAAAGTAATGTCTTTCATTTACCTTCATATTTATGGCCATTATGAAAAATCACATAGCATATTTAGGGAAATTCTTGATTTAAGCCAATGTATAAAAAGCTTTTTATTTGAAGTGCATGACACGGGTCTGTTTCTAAACAAGTAATTTTCTCAGAAGAAGAAAAATATGCTTGAAAAAATGCTATAAGCACCATTCTTTTTATTTTGGTATTATATATTTTACAATAACAATACAGCATCTGCTACTGTTCCACAATATTCCTATTGTTTCTATATCACCAGAGAGTATCCTCTGGGGGGAAGGGGATTTTCAGAAATCACCAGAACATGCTGGAGCAATGCATAGTGTTGCCATATTGTTGGCTTTAAACATATTTTGTTGAGCCCAACAACGATGGACTCTGGTTTATTTTTACTTTCCTTAATGGGCCCATGTTGGGAAATGGGGTTCTCCTCTTATTACCTCTTATTGTTGCATTCTTTAGTTTCTTCTAACTTTTAAGTTTATGAATTATATTAGAAGCAGCCTAACTCCTCACAGCACTTCGGTTCCTCCATTGGGGACACTCACACCTCTGGGCTGAGAAGGGAGAAGGGAAATAGATACACAGCTGACCCTGAACTTGTCACCAGAGCCGCCATGGCGGTCGCAGCCAGGCTGTCGATCTCATGCCCTCAGTGGTTCTCAATCCCAGGCTCTCTGTCCCAGACTCGCCTCCATGTCAACTCCCCCGGGGAACGGCCACCAGGTGGATACTGTGGGCGGCAGCCGTTCACGAAGGCGCTGCAGGCTGCGGATGCGCAAGACCTCATGACCTTTGTAGGCATTGGGGCCAGTTGGCACCACACTCTTGTGCCCTGGCCCTACTTGTCTCCATCAGCCTTGACTGAGGCCATTCCCTCACCTTGCTCAGAGCCACCTTCCTGACAAATGGATGTTTGGATCTTCCTGTCTTTGCCAGGCCAGGCTGCTGGACACAGCAACATAGAGGTGGGGGCGGGGGGTGCAGAGTCAGCAGAGGGCCCCCTCAGGAGCCGCAGGGCTACGCCGTCTGAGAAGGCAGCCACCCACCACCAAATTTAAAGTTATGAAATGAGGCATTCCCGTTGTGGCGCAGCAGAAATGAATCCAACTAATATCCTTGAGGATGCAGGTTCCATCCTTGGCCTCGCTCAGGGGGTTAAAGATCCAGCGTTGCCATGAGCTGTGGTGCAAGTCGCAGACACGGCTTGGATCTGGTGTTGCTGTGGCTCTGGCATAGGCCGGCAGCTGTAGCTCCAATTGGACCCCTAGCCTGGGAACCTCCATATACCACGGGTGCAGCCCTAAAGAGCAAAAAAATAAAATAAAATAAATAAATAAATAAAATAAAGTTATGAAATGAGAATAAAATTCAAACTCTGTGCTTTGGCTTCACTCTCTCTCAAAGTCCCACGTGGTCAGCATACTGGACAGCACAGTGTATGGAGATGTCTGTCACTCCAGAAAGTTCTCTGGACATCTCCACTCGAGGAAGCATCCTATGTCCCACAGCCATTGATTCTGGGTGAGGAGTTCCGCTGGGTCAGTGGGACTGGAACACGCTGTGGCCAATGTGCTGTGTGTTAGGGCAGGTCAGCTCCTTACCTGTGAGGGCTTCAGGGAATTAGATTTTGGTCCCTGATGGAAGAAGCACAGGCCTCACATGACCCTCCCAGGTTACTGGTCTCTGCTTAGGCCTTTTGTAGCTTTGCTTGTCCTGAATTGTGATTTTCCATCAGGACTTCTACTTCTGTAAGGACAACCACAAAACATTCAGCACTGCATGCATGGCAGGGGTTTGGGGGGAACATTTGAAAAATTATATTACCTGTCTTTCTCTTTATGAGACTCGATTGGAAAATTTCTCTCAAACCTCAGGACCAGGACAAAATGCGTTCCTCATCAGCAAATAGTGGGCTTTCAGGTTTTAAAACAATGTGCGTGTTGTAACCAATCTTATTTTCCTCTTGGTTCTCACTGTGAGGAGGCGCAAAGCAATAACATTAGCATCAGTTAGACTGAATCTTGTGGGATCCATTTTTCTTCCTAATTGTCTCTGTAATAAAAGCTTTTTGGAAGCCATCAAAAGAGTGTGGGGAATGAACTGGAATTGGAATAAATTATGTTATTAATTTATTCATAATTAATATATGTTCAGAACCCTCAAACCTTTAAACAACTCATGACAAGGCATAACCTAAATGTAGGCTAAGAGAATCCATCTGTTGGGATGATATCCTTAGAAAGATGCCTTTTACCCAGACTTGACCTTGGACTTGGACATTTCTAGGCATGTATTTCTGGAGGACAGTAAAAGACTAAAAGAAATGAATGTCCTCAAAGTTAAAAACTTGGATGCTCTAAGGCCAAAAAAGTGAAAACACCGCCCTGCTTTTAAGTAGAGGGCTTTGTTGTTTTTGTCATTTAAAAAAAAAAAAATCAGAACCTTCCAAAACTGTCACATTAAGGGAGTTCTCACCCCTCCCACGTTAAGCATGACTCTAATTGAAAAACACTCTTGATCGAAGAATAAATTGGTAAAAAGTAAAAGCCTCAAAACACTTCCACCATTTTTTGTTTGTTTTGATCATTGTCCAGATGTATATTTTGGGGTAAAGGGATATTTTTCAAATAAAAAAGTTGTTCTAGAAAACAAGGTGAGACGACTTTGCACTTGGAGTTATAAAATTGTCATGGTATCCGGTTTAATGAAGAAGGAAACAGATGTCTTGGAATCAAAAATAGGAAGTCCAGATTCGAGTCTGGACTACCTGGACAATGTACACAAGGATTATCTGGACATTACTGGATTTGTGCTTGCTTAACAGTAGGGAACCCCCAAAAAAAGGGGTCTCCCAGACAAACACAGGTGGAGGATTCCATCCCCAACATGTGCTCTGCAGTCATCCTGTAACAGGAATTGCTTTCAAGAAGAATGTGGCGCTCAGCCCTATACTGAAGCATAAGAACCAGCACTGAGTATTCTTTTTGTTAAACCTCTGAGTCTCTTACATCCATCCATCATGGAACGCAAATGTATGATCATTTGTATGTCTTCATTTTCTTATCATTTTGCCAAGGAAAAGGCACAAGAAGAAGGATGATTTAAATAAACCCAAGTGCTCTTTATTGAGCATTTACTATGTGCCATGAACTCTGACCAGTGTTGTTGATGGAGCCGTGATTAACCAACAGTGGGGTAGACACTGTTTCTGTCTTCATTACACCAAAGGAAATTTGGGGGCTGAAATCTCCAGGGTCCACAGCCATGCAGTGAGAGATGGGACCCTGGTCTGAGACTACTTGTCCAGGACTCCGTAAGCCTTCTGCGGAGGGGAGGTGACCCGGCTGTGAGTTAGTGGTGGGGCTGAGAGAAAGCCCAGCAAGAGAGACTCAGATCTCACCAACCCTAACTGCTAGAATCTCCCTGAGTGCCTTTTCCACTGCCTGGAGGGGACACGAGAGGGACTGCAGCACTGGAACAGAGATCACGGACTGGAGGACCCGGGACAAATGGCTATGCCAGCGTCCAGGAGAGAGCATTCCAGCTTGGCTTCTTATCGGCTAATGTCCAACTTTTTCATTTTGCTCCTGCCTGAAGAGAGAAGAAATTCATTTTCACTTACATACAATGAATTTCCCTTTGGTGTATTTAATAACCATCATTCTAATTATCTGAATATCCTGACACCAGATAGTTGTGACCCTGAAAGGCTCAGCTCTCCTCTCTCTCTGCTTCCAGTGCTATGAAAGGAGGATGGATAAAAGGCTTTCTTATCCATGGACCTGAGTATTTGATGATGCAACAAACAGACCCTGAGCTTTCTTCATATCCAGCTTAAAAGGCCAGGCATTTTCCAGGGGGAGATCCATCCACACCAAAAGGCCTAATCCAGATACAGGTTGTCTATGGAATAGTTAAGAAATCATATTTGGGACCAAAATTTTAACATTCACAAATAATTTACTATTACAACTCTGAGTTCCTGTTGTGGCTCAGCAGAAACAAACTTGACTAGTATCCACAAGGACGTGGGTTTGATCCCTGGCCTCTTTCAGTGGGTTAAGGATCCAGCGTTGCCATGAGCTGTGGTGTAGGTTGCAGAGGTGGCTGGGATCAGGCGTGGCTGTGGCATAGGACAGCAGCTACAGCTCCAATTCGACCCCTAGCCTGGGAACTTCCATATACCACAGGTTTGCACCCCCCCCCCAAAAAAAAGCTGCACCTGGCCAGGCATCTTGCCCTTCTCCATAGAAGATGCCTTGGGTATCCATAGAAAGAATATATGTTTACCCATCCTCCTTGCCAGGTGGAGTAGCAGTGGTTGGCATGGAAGGAGGATGCATGAGATTCTTCCCCTTATTTCTGTTCAGGAACTAGAGCATCTCAGCTTGAAGAGTTGAGGCTTGGTGGGCGGGGTGTGGGATGGGACCACTTCCTTGAGGAAAGAGGATGCCTGGCCAGGCTTGCTGCAGCCCTGGGGCCTGGCAGCTGCCCACGACCCCAGGAAGGCTTTGGCTGCCTACAGGACTGCTGGGGAGGTAGCCCTTGAGGAGCTATAATCAAGCATCTTTATGATTTTCTTTAGCTCTCTTGAGATCTCCCTGTCGTATTTAGACCTTGGCTTTTATAATTCATTCTACATGGAAGAAAGTGGCTGCCTGGATTTTGCTCTGCGATTACAGTGGGTTGTTTATAAATCTCACGGATCTAGTGTTGTTTGTAAATACCTATGTATAGCAGGTTTGCACAATTTATTTGATTGACACTTGGGATCCTTTGACATCTGTTACTTTGCCATTCTGTCCTTAACATGAAGGAAAACAGCATTCCCTGAACTCCCCCCTCTTTCTTTGGCCCTGGTGCAAAAGGAAACATAATTTGGCTCCAGGTAACCAGCTACTGGCCACCTGGGATGATTGGTATAATTTCCTGTCCCCTCTTCAAATGCCAGCTGTTTGAAGACACACCCTGGACTTTCCGTGCCTTAGTACTTTGTCAAGTCTTGCAAGTCTGGCATTGGGGCAGGTGTGATGGAGTGACGAGCCTGTGTGAGCAAGAACTACGGATCCTCAGAGGGTCTGCTCTGAGGGTTTGCTGTCCAAGGGCAGGCTCCTCCCAAGCCAGCAGGCAGATCAAAGGCGAAATGATCAAACAGAGTCTTAACAAAGACCCAGAGCCCGAGTGTGCTGAAGTGTGAATGGTGGATGGCCCACTTCTGTTCCATCTCCCAGGGGAGTCGGGTACAAAGGCAAATTTTATTGCACCAATGAAAAAAGCCATTGATTTACATGGTGCTGGAAACACTTGCAGTCCTATGAAAGAACACAAACAAAACAGCTAACATGCTCTTCCTCCCACTCCCCTTCCTGAGTGGATTCGGGTTTGGAGAAAATATGATTTGTGGGTGAGGCAGGCAGCTGGGAGGAACATGAGATGCTGCCTGATTCCAGCCCTGTGGAACCATCCTGCTGGTCCTCAACATGGGCAGAGTGACGGAGGGCGGCGGTCTTGTCAACCCCAGCTTCCTCATCCTGGTTCTAGTCTACATGTTTGTCAGCTATTTGGATGAAGATATAAAACGCTTGGGGAGTATACTTTTGTCTCCCCCCCGAACCCCAACCTGGCATCCGAATGTCCTTCTTGTGTTTGGAGAATTGCTTACAGAACCAGCACTGGTGGGAAAGGGTTCACCCCCAACACCAGACCCTGAAAGACACAGACGCCAACCTCCTGGCCCTCCCTGTGCTGGGGTCTGGGGAGGAGAGCTAGGCCTGGCCACTCAGGCTCACATCCCCCCCAGCTTGGAGCCAGGAGCTGGGGGCTCAGAGACGCGACCAAGACAAATCGCTGCTGGTGGCAGGAGATGGGCTGTGTCTTAGCTCTGGATTTCCTGGCGGTGCAGGCACACAGCAGGTCCCAGGTACACGGCAGGGCCAGAGGCTGGCAGGCTATGAGGTCTGGGCACAAGGGACAGTAACTTCCTTCTGGTGGGATTTCATAGGCTGGATTGTGACGGCATCTTTCCTGCAGCTCGAGTGACCCTGCCGCTACCTGGACCTGGGGTTCTGTGATGTTCCCAAGGAAACTCTGAGCCACCCCAAACCTTTGCTCTCAATTCCTTTCTGCTAACACCGGCCAGAGTTGAGTTTGTTACATGGCACTGAGATCATGGACTGTTGGCATCCTTTCCAAATCTTCCATTGATTGGATGATAGAATTGAGATGGAAAACACCATTAAGAACTATAGCTGAGGAGTTCCCGTCATGGCGCAGTGATTAATGAATCCGACTAGGAACCATGAGGTTGCAGGTTCAATCCCTGGCCTTGCTCAGTGGGTTAAGGATCTAGCGTTGCCATGAGCTGTGGTGTAGGTCACAGACAAGGCTCAGACCCTGCATTGCTGGGGCTCTGGCGTAAGCCAGCAGCTACAACTCTGATTAGACCCGAAGCCTGGGAACTTCCATATGCCGCGGGTGCGGCCCTAGAAAAGGCAAAAAAAAAGAACTATGGCTGAGGAGTTTCTGTTGTGGCTCAGCGGGTTAAGAATCTGACTAGTATCTGTAAGGATGCAGGTTTGATCCCTGGTCTTGCTCAGTGGGTTAAAGATCTGGCCTTGCCATAAGCTTCGGTGTAAGGTCTCAAATGTGGCCCAGATCTAGTGTTGCTACAGTTCTGATTCGACCCCTCGCCTGGGAACTTCCATATGCATGTGCAGTTGGTACGACCTCTTTAAAAAATAAAAATAAAAAAAAAAATAAGAGGAACTACAACCTAATAAGATGACACCAAGCAGGGATCATTTTGTGAGCCTAGAGTTGGGACCAAGACTCAACTCTGTGAGAACAGGGAAAACACAAGCCCTTTTAAAAAAACAAAGGGACTGCCTCTGGATTGATTTTAAAAAATATTTTTTACTCCATTGCTAGTCAAATAAAAAGAAACCTAAAATTAGGTAGAAACTCCTTAAGATTACAGCTCGTTTACAGTTATAAAACCAAAACAAATTTGCAAATTAATTACCAGCAGAACTACAAAAGCAGTAACATTCAAATTAACATCATTAATTTAATGCGAGAGATGATGATGTTTTGCTGAAACTGGATCGTTGCTCATCACGCAGCTCGGCACCAACCGCTGAGGCACAGGGGGCGCCTAAGCGGGGGCGGCCCGTCTGCTGCCCCAAAGCTAGGACCCCACTGAGCCCTGGGTGCCGCCGCATCCATCACTCTTCAGCTTCCTCTGGATTTACAGCAAGAGTGTTCTCTCCAGATAGCTGGGCTTCTGGGTTACATTGAAATCCTTCCTTCCCCCAAATCAGTTCCTTCTTAACTGAGTGCCAACACCCTGGGATTGAACTCACTGGCCCAGCATGAATTCAACATTGACCCCTAGTCAGTTCCACTGAGGCCAGAGGCAAGATCAAATGGTACTAATATGACAGCCCCTTAGCCTCTGTGAGGCTGGGCAGGGTACCCACAACATGAGGCTGGACACCACTTCACAGAGTAGCAGGACTTGGCAAAGCCCTACTTTTCTCCTCTGGGCAGTTGTCGTGGCAATCCTGCTGTAATCCCCACCAGGGACTTGTCTGAGGATAGTCAGCCAGGCACTGTCCGTGGTGGCAGGGAGTTGGAGGTGACCCGTGGCAGATGCATGCCATGGTCTACCGTGCAACAATTAGACCCCATGGAAGTTCATAGATCTACCTACCTGGACCTAAGAAGCATGATAGAATCATTTAAAATATCACTTACATAAATGAGAGAGACCTACAAAAACAGGATGCATTTTGCAAGAAGACATGCAAATTCAAAGATGCATCAAAATATTACATTGCACCTTAATGTTGAAATATTTACCTGTAATAGTCTGACAGGACGAGTAGTGAAGGATAATGATGAAAGAGACTAAATACAAAAAGAGCCAAAGTCACTCGCTCACTCACTGGCAAATGAGAGAACAGCCTCCTAGGGGCCAAGGACAATGTCCACGAGCAGTAAAGCTTAATAATGCTTCAGTCAACATTCTGTACCCAAGGCCAAAAAGAAAGGAAGAAAGGAAGGGAGGAAGGAAGAGAGAAGAGGGAGTAAAAGAGAAGGGCAGGAGGGAGGAAAGGTGTGTTGATACTACAGGTAATTGCCATACACGCAGATTTGAAGATTCTTGTCAAAATTTTATTTCACGTGATGAGAAAACGTCTTTGGAAAGTTGCAATCAGAAAAGCCCTGGCTTTAAAGGTCAATAAGAATATTGTTTGCCCCAGAGTAAGGAACAGCTATTAGGACTTTTGCAGAGCCTCCCAGAAGCCACCTTCTGTCCCAGAAATCTACATCCTACAAAATAACCCAGCCACTACCCTGACTTTGACTTAGCCAATCGCGAGTCTGCCATACGTGATTTGAACGTAATGAACATGCAGCTCTTCTTTCTTGCATAATAAGTTTGCACACAGCTTTATCTTTTCAGGCCAGAATAGGCTGCTATTTCAGTTACATTTGAGTGAAATGCCCACGTCATAATTCATGAAAACATTTCATTAACTGATTATAGATCTTGTCGCTTCAGTGGGGAAGCTGAGAAGAATACCTCTGACCTAAAAATCCTTTCTTAGAGGTTGAGCGACACACCAAATTTTAGAATTCCCTGTTTAGTTACCAGTAAGGGTGCCCAAGAAAGTGACATTTTTTTCCTAACGAGGCATCAACCGCATATTTAAAAGGGAAGGGACTTCAGCAGTCATCTTAGGATGTCTGACAATCCTTTAAGACTTTGCAAATAAGTTTTAAAAAATAATGGCTTTGTGTACATAGGAATCAACACCAGTTGCTGATTTTCTCCAAAGCATAAAATAAGCTTGGAATGCTTTAGCCTGGAGTTGAGCTTTAATACCTTAAATTAAATCACAGTAATAAGATACTGATTCTCAAGATGCAAATAAATGATGTGACAGCTCTCAGAGGTGTCAAAGAGCTACTGCCTTGAAACATATCTACTGTCTGGCCCATCCCAGGTAAAGTTGACCCATTTGTGGGACTGCGAGTTATTTATGATACACATTTTTGCTTTACTATCTATGTATTCTCTCCATTTGGCTGCTAGGTAAGGCCAGGAGGGTTCTCTGGTTAAAAGACTGTGAATGGAAGTGGTGTGTGTCACATCTGACCTGAGGGACTTAAGACCTGCAGTGAGCTCCCTATGCTCTCAACTCCCCACTGCAGTGACCTCGGATGGAGATTACCTGTGAGGTGTGCAGTGTCGGTCAGCGGGCCTCCAGGGGACAATGAGGGACAAGCTCCCCAAGACCCAGATTGGGTGGGTAGCATGGATGAGAAAGCAGCTTCCTCTCAATTAAGCCACTAAAATCCGAGGGTCACATGGTGGCTTCAGTATATAACCCAGTCTCTACCCACTAATGTTCATCTTGAATAACTTAATTAGCAAATAACCTGATTTATCACATCTTGGCAGGAACAAAAACAAAAAGACAATTGTCATTGGAAAGTTAAGCTAAAAAAAATTTTTTTAATACAGAAGGGGAATTTCCTGAGGCTGTATCATGGGCTTCCAGGGAAGTGAGTGATCCCACCAGCAAGTGCTCCAGATTCAGGGGGGTGTCAGCGGGCAGTAGTATTACAGGTGAGCTCTGAGCCAAACCTTGTAATTTAGGCCCTATTTGAAGAAGCTGGAGCAAGATGCAAGGAAAGATCTGGAACTAGGTTTGGACCTGGACTTGTACAAGACAGTGGAGAGGGACATTTAAGAGAATAATGGGAAATAAAGTTTGAAGATTATTTATTTATTTATTTATTTATTTGATTTTTAGGGCTGTATCCACAGCACACAGAAGGTCCCAGACTAGGGATCAAATCAGAGCCGTAGCTTGCTGGCCTACACTACAGCCACAGCAACATCGGATCCTTAACCCACTGAGCAAGGCCAGGGATTGAACTCACATCCTCATGGATACTAGTCCAGTTCTTAACCCACTGAGCCACAATGGGAACTCCTGAAGATATTTTAATACCATGAAGTGAAGTCCATGGAAAGTCAACCTTAGAATTTTGTGCTTATATTAAAGGCAATAGAGGCTAACTTGGCTCTTTAAATATTCGACTGGAGAGAGAGAAAATTGTGACACATTTGAGAGCAGACTGAGATGACATTGGGATAGCCGTCTCCAGGCAGAACTTGCCCTGAGTTGTGGTGATGAACAGGAAAAGGAAAAAAAAGGTCCTGTGAAGAATTTACAGATATTAGTGACTGAATAGATGCAGAAAGCAAAGAGGAAGGATGGCTAGCAAGTCACTCATTCATTGGTTCATTCAGCAAATACACACTAAGTGCCCACCCAGTTCCACCAGTAGAAGCAACCAGCCAATATGGAGGAATGAATGAACAGGTGAACGGATGTACACACACTTTTTTTCACTGACAGTTCTTTTCTTTTCTGCTCTTTTCTTTTCCGAGCCACACCTGTGGCATATGTAAGTTCCCAGGCTAGAGGTTGAATCAGAGCTGAAGCCACAGCCGTGGCAATACCAGATCCGAGCCACATCTTCCACCTGTGTCGCAGCTTGCAGCAATGCCAGCTATTTAACCCACTGATCGAGGCCAGGGATTGATCACACCCACATCTTCATGGAAACTAGTTGTGTTCTTAACCCACTGAGCTACAACAGGAACTGTGTGACAATACTTTTCTAATGGAATTTTTATAAATTGTTATTTCCTCATTAAGGAAGAGGGAGAGGAAGAAGAGGGGGAGGGACGGGAACGGGAGCGGGAGGCAGAATCCGACCAGCTCTTTCCTCTTCCTGGATTCCAGAATCTTTGAGAAATGAAGGAGTGATTCCTGACTTTCCCAGGCACATCCTGAAAAAGCTCACTCTAGCCTAGAGCCTTCCCAGACCCTAGGATCTGGGGGAAATGGCCGGACAGAGCCCTCCTCCTAAGCACCCTGCAGACAGGATTTCAGGGCGACCCCCCCATGATACACCTGTTCTGCTATAAACCCATAACATGGAGTTTCTTTCTTATTGTAAAAGTAATAGATGCTCATTAGTTGTGTTTTTGTTTTTGTTTTTTTAAGGTGGAAAACATCAAAGTATGAAAGATAAAACTAAACAGCTAACTAGTGGTAAATCTACCATTTACCTAATCATTTAATCCTTAAATATTAATATGACTACTGAGCTAATCATTGAAAATAAACTAAAGCAAATTAAACGGAAAGTTGATATCACCTCTAAAAATCACCATACAAAAAAGGAGGGTTGAAATGTCTCCAGTGAAGACTGCCTTTATTTTCAACAATTTCTTTCTTTTTGGCCGTGCAGTGGCATGTGGAAGTGCCCGGGGCCAGGAATCAAACCCGTGCCAGAGCAGGGACCTGAGCTGCTGCAGTGACAATGCCAGATCCTTAACCCACTGTGCCACCAGGGAACTCCAGCAATTTCTAACATAGTAAGCAGGATTTTGATATGATATTCAGATTAACTTAAGTTTCTTTCCTATAGCTTTTCTTGACCAGAATGGGAGCATTTGGGAGTGAGAAATACACTTCTTGAGGTAGGAATGTTAGAGCAAGTCAGTTGTGGCAAATAAGTCATCGTGCATGAAAATGGGTCTGGAGGCTCCACTCCTGGCGTTGTGCTTTGCTGCAGAAATGGGACGTACCGGAGTTCCCGTCGTGGCACAGTGGTTAATGAATCCAACTAGGAACCATGAGGTTGCGGGTTCGATCCCTGGCCTTGCTCAGTGGGTTAAGGATCCGGCGTTGCCGTGAGCTGTCGTGTAGGTTGCAGACGCAGCTCGGATCCCTCATTGCTGTGGCTCTGGCTTAGGCCGGTGGCTACAGGTCCAATTAGACCCCTAGCCTGGGAACCTCCATATGCCTCGGGAGTGGCCCTAGAAAAGGCAAGAAAAAAAAAATGGGACTTAACCTTTGCTTCTCATCCCTTTCTCTGTCTCAATCCCTTTTCATTCGCTATCAGAAGCGAAGACTGTCGCTTCACCAGGAGAAAGAAGGCAAGGAAGTAAAACTTTAATAATACTGAGTCTATTTCAAAATTGCGATCAAGGGTAGATAGGGGCTGACTTTCCAAACAAGTTTGTTTCCTTTTACAGCTGGTATCAATTAATAGCTTAGTCAAGATAAAATGTTTAGAATATTTATAGTAACTAGCATGCTTTACATAGTTTTTGGAGTCAGAGAACTCTCATTTGTTCATTAAAAACAATTGTTTCATCCTAGCTTATATTCTGCATCATATGTACCTTCAGGTTTTAAATTCATTTAAAATGAACTTTATTGTTTTTTTCTCCCAATAAATCCAAAATCATGAGATTTTCAGTGTAATAATTTTTTCCAGGAATTTGTCCTCTTTGTGATATATATACATATACATATAATATATTATATTATACAGATATGTGTTCATTAGATCTATTTTTAATTACACAAGGATACATGTCCATTATTAGCAAATATAGCTAAGTTTTAAAACATGTAAAAGATCTGAAGGCCTGAGCTTGAACCATAGGTGAATAATCAAGTGAATATATTTATAAGATATCAAAATTAGATTTGAGTTCATTCTCCAGAATTTTGTTGGATACTTGGAATATACAAGTGTATCACCCACCTTGATTTTATTTAAAAATGACTGCATGGTGACTGTGACATCACAAGCTGCTAGTAGGTGTTTTTTCCTCTACTAAGCAAATAGTAAAGATATTGACTCGTTTAATCCACAGCTGAACTATACCTAATTAGTCAGAAATAAGAGCTTTTAAACTCCATTTGTAAAACATCTGAAGGGTAAGACTTCCAGTTTGCCTGAATACTTTCCTTCCTGCTCTGAGTAGCTCTCCCCTAAAGGAGCTTCACTATAGTTAATTCAAATCTCTTTAGCCATAAGGTAACCCCCTTTCTTCTCCTGGCATCAGTCTTGTTTGGATCTATCATCTGTGACATTTACTTCCCTCAAGGCATACATCTGGGTTTCTAGGCTGTTCGGACTTCTCCTTGTCTGTGCTGCAAGTGTACTCATTGGTTTGATAAGAACGGCTGTTTGAGTTGAGGGCTAACAACACACCATCACAAATTCCACCTTCCAACTCCATCTCTAAATTGATTATGACCAGTGGGACCACTTTTTGGGTAAAAACTTGTAAAACCTTGTGAAAATTATGTAAGAATGTTGAGTGGGAGTTCCCATCATGGCTCAGGGGTTAACGAACCCAAGTAGCATCCATGAGGACTCGGGTTCAATCCCTGGCCTCCATCAGTGGGTTAAGGATCCAGCGTTGCCATGACTGTAGGTCACAGACTCGGCTCGGATCCCATGTTCCTGTTCCAATTTGGCTCCTAGCCTGGGAACCTCCATATGCTGCAGGTGCGGCCCTGAAAAGACAAAAAGAAAAAAGAAATGCCGAGTGCATTATTACTGTAAAAGATTAAAACATAGAGAAGAGTATCGAGGAAAACACGAACACTTGCTCTCCCCTAGCTCCCTGCTGATGCTGTGTCCAACCCTTTCCCTTCCTGCACTGAGTCCAGCTCCTAGGCATTCTGTTAGCCTGTTTTGATATTTTTCCCCTAAAACTAAATTTGGCTTTCTTTTTTCTGTCTGTGAAACAATAGAAGAGATACAGATCCATAGAATCAAAATACTGTTGGATCACCAATAGAAAAAAAAAATGTCTTACAGCTTATAGAAGCTGGAGACTCAGATCTGCTAGCTGCTGCAGGACCAGTCATCTGAGCCATGACAAAGATCCGTTGGATCCAGTGTCCAGCCCTGGTAATCCTCCAGGACATGGGCAGAAGCGCTTGATCAACATGCTTAGCAAAGCACCCCCCTGTCCCCTGCATAGAGAGCATGACTTAGCTTCAAGGACCCTTCACAGGCCTATTACATTTTTTCCTTTTTTTTTTTTTTTTTTTGGCAGCACTCATGGCATGTGGACGTGTGGACGTTCCTGGGCCAGGAATCGAACCCCCGCCACAGCATCAATCCGAGCAGGAGTGACAATGTCAGATCCTTAGCCCTCTAGCCATCAGGGAACTCCACAGACCTATTACATTTAAATGGTCTTGCGAGAAATTAAAGGGCCAGCTAACTAGCTGACCACTTTGGGAAACTTCTTTGTTGTGACTAAATCAGGTAGTCAGATTACAGCACTTCTAAATTTCCTCCCTGTTTCTAAATTATTTTATGTCCTTATTTTCTTGAAATAAAAGGCTAAATGCAAATATAAGATAATGATATTAACAAGAATATTCAAAAAAGGCATACAAGCATTTTCCTCTGGGTAATTTTCCTCTCAGTTTTCCTATTTAAAATATTGGATGAGGAGTCCCCACTGTGGCATGGGGGTTAAGGATCTCCCAGTTAATCCTCCCTCCTCCTGCTTAGCAATCAAAAATCTGATCTCTTTGTCCATGAATCTGCTTCTGTTCTGTAGACAGGTTCATTTGTGCCATATTTTAGATCCCACATGTAATAAAGATTCATTTGTGCTGTATATTAGTTACCAGATGTGAGTGATATCATATGGTATCTGTCTTTCTCTTTCTGACTAACTTCACTTAGTATGAGAATCTCTAGTTGCATCTATGATGCTGCAGATGGCATTATTTTGTTCTTTTTTATGGCTGAGTCATATTCCATACCACATCTTAATCCATTCATCTGTTGATGGACATTTAGGTTGTTTCCATGTCTTGGCTATTGTGAAGAGTGCTGTTATGAACATAAGGGTGCATGTACCTTTTTGAATGATAGTTTTGTCTGGATATGTGTCCAGGAGTGGGATTGCTGGGCTTTTAATATGAACATAGCTTCACAGTGTGAGGAGCTAAGGTCAGGTTCAAAGATCACTGGTGATCTAGGGGCTAGCAAATGAAAGGGAGTTGGGCAGGGTTATCTGTCTCAAAAAAAGTTAACAATTTACTGCAGCAGAAGTTGTCAAACTTCTTCTGGAAAGCGCCAGATGATAAATGTCTCAGGTCTCTGTTGCAGTGACTCACCTACTCTGCTATGGTCATCTGAAAACAGCCGTAGACAGTATACATGAAGCTGAACTTTATTTGTGAACACTGACATCTGAATTGTATGTAATTCTCATGCATCACAGAATATGTTTTTTTTATTTTTTAAAAGCATTTAAAAATGTAAAAATTGTATCTTTTTTAAGGAAAGTTTTTTCCGGATATATGCCCAAGAGTGGGACTGCTCCATCACAGATGATTGGATTAGGGAGCTGTGGTATATATACACAATGGAATACTACTCATCCATAAAAAAGAATGACATAATGCCATTTGCAGCAACATGGATGGAACCAGAGACTCTCATAATGAGTGAAATAAGTCTGAAAGAGAAAGACAAATACCATATGATATCACTTGTAACTGGAATCTAATATACAGCACAAATGAACATTTCCACAGAAAAGAAAATCATGGACTTGGAGAATAGACAGACCTGTGGCTGCCTGGGGGGAAGAGGGAGGGAGTGGGAGGGATCGGGAACTTGGGGTTGACGGATGCAAACTATTGCTCTTGGAATGGATTTACAATGAGACCCTGCTGTGTAGCATTAAGAACTAGATACTTATATCACAATGCAACAATGGGAGGAAAAAGTATGTATACATGTATGTGTAACTTGGTCCTCATGCTGCACAGCGGAAAAAATAAAAAAAAAATAAAGAAATAAAAATGTAAAAATTGTTCTTAGCTCACACGCTATACAATAACTGCGGGCCAACTTGGTTCAGAGCTGGTGGGTCCTTGAGGCAGAATGAATGGCAAGCACAGAAGCTAAGTGAGACCGATCAAAACAGGAGTAATAGAGCAAAGTGCTATTTTAATCTTAATAATATCATGAATCCCTAATGCTCCTCATCAAGTAAGCAAATCTCAAAACAGGTAAGATCCCCTAACAATGTTTATAAGGCTTTAAACTTCTGATGTTTTAGTTCATTGGACGAAATAGACCAGACCAGCTGTAGATGGGACCAAGATTAAATTAAAAATGTATATTTTACAAACAAAAACCTCAAAGTTCTTCTTTTTCTTAACTATTGCTATGTAAATATTTCATTGGAGCATACTGACTCATTGAGAATCCTTTTCCCATCTTTTAATAAAATAATTAAAAATAATTTGATATATACTGAAGAGGATGTATGCAGTTTAAGCAGAATGCATTTCATGGGGTAAGCAAAGCCAGACACAGGAATTTGAGATTAGGAACTAATCTTGAAAAGACTGAACTCTTGAGACCAATGTCACTGCTAAACACTAGAGAGCGAGTTCATGACCCACACTTAGTAAAATTCTGAGGAACAGAAGGGCAGGGCCCAGCCCAGAGCATTAGCGAGTGAGCTGTGTCGGTGAGAGAGAAAGCTAGTGCCGGATGTCTGAACTCCTGCTCTGTTGAATTTTATTTCATCCTCTAACAAGATGGAGAATACAGTGGGGACAAATTATTTTGCATAGTATTTGTGTTTTCCAAATTGGAATAAAATTGAATCAGTCTGTTTACTTTAATGACGACTTCGATTTCATTTCAAGAGCAGGTCCCGGTAATGCAATAATAGGACATAAGCCATCGGCTGGGCAGTCTCTTCCTAACTGCCGGTGGCCTCAAAACACAGCCCTCTGAGCTATTCCCAGAGTCCCTCAGCTGAGAAGTGTCCCTGAACCGGCCACATCATCATGCCACCATGCCATCCACGTCTCCACTGATCCATTCCCCCTTCCGTATTCATCAGCCATTCAAACAACTACGGTTGAGTGTCTGTTCTTTTCCCTGCCCCAGGCTCTGCCTATGAGAACTTCTATCCAGTGTATACACAGGACCAAAACCCAGGAAGGCTACAGAGCCCCTCACCTCTAACAGGGTTTTCCTGAGTTGTGCAGTTTCCCCGACATATAGGATAATAAAATGCAGTGCCTTTTCCCACTGAATTTATCCTTGTTGTTTTTATATGTAAGTAGCATCCAAAGCTAAAAAAAAAAAAAAAAAAAAGCCCCATAACACAATCCTATCCTGATTGAGAAATGAAGCTAATATGTATTCTACATAAAGAGTTGCTAAGTAATAACTCAGTATTATGAAATTAGGAAAAATAAAAACAAAATGGTACTTGAATAGTTGTGTTTTCGTTATCCTGCAGCAGAGGGTTGCATAACGAGGGAATACATATCTTACTGCTGTGGAGCCTCCTTAGTTCAGAGGATCGGTGCTCATACAGGGAAAAAAAAGCACTGTTTGGTAGGTCGCAAGGGGGACACCCACTTCTTGTGTCCGGGAACCCAGTGTGACATCTCAAAGGCACGAGATGTCCAGCCAGAATAGACACAAGATTCTAGCCCTGCCAGAATAGAGGATTCTGCTCATAAACAGTACGATCATTGTCAGGGGTCAGACGTTGTTTTCGGGAGACACTCTAGGAATGCCCTGAGGAGATCTCCTGACTCTACTGATTTCATTCGGTCAGAAGATTCAACTGGCCTGTGAACCACTGTTTTCATTCTTAGGAGGGAGTGTGGTTAGTTAGAAAGGGAAGAAGCGTACTCTCTGAAAGACAGATCCCAAGAAGAGACACTCCCTTGCTTGCACTACGAACGATCCCTTAGCAACATAGTAAAAGTTGGCATTTTTTGTTATGATGTCTGAGCTGGGGCGAAGCGTGGAAGAAGGGCCCCCGTGTCATCACTGCATGGGACAGGCTCGGTTTTCCCACTCAAGCCAGCAAAATCTTTAACTGAACATACTCCATCTCGATCTGCCCCATTCTGACCTCTGGAAAATTAGGTCTGTAAATACTTCAGGACATTTGTCAAAATAATAGTTCTAATTGATTTAATAAGAGAGAACACATGATTTTAAAAGATTTCTTTTCCGTGCGTGATAGATTTATCCATAATCATAACTGAATGAGCAGAAGGAGTGTTATTCTCAGGCAAGGAACCCTCTCACCATTAGCAATAAAGAGATATAAATGGTAAGCACCTAATTGCCTATCAAAGAGACTCACACCATCTTATTTCCTGTCTTGTCGAAGCTGCCCCTTCCAAGTGGAAATCATGTAAATGAAACAGGAACTTCAGCATAAAAGCAATAAACCAATGCATGAAGATGTGGTGTCTTTATTTACATTAAATTCAAGGCAAACATGATTTAAAGATAGGGATTGTGAGTAACAGTTCTTCAGGGCAGTGTTCCTGAAAGCGGGGTCTGGCTGCTTGCTGCTTTGAAGCCAATAAAGAGGTAAAGTTGGAGTTCCCGTCGTGGCGCAGTGGTTAATGAATCTGACTAGGAACCATGAGGTTGCGGGTTTGATCCCTGGCCTCGCTCAGTGGGTTAAGGATCTGGCGTTGCCATAAGCTGTGGTGTAGGTTGCAGACACGGCTCGGATCCAGTGTTGCCGTGGCTGTGGCATAGGCCGGTGGCTGCAGCTCCGATTAGACCCCTAGCCTGGGAACCTCCATATGCCACAGGTGTGGCCCTAGAAAAGGCAAAAAGACAAAAAAAAAAAGAAAGAAAGAAAGGAAAGAAAAGAAAAGAAAAAGAGGTAAAGTTGGTGGGAAGAAAATTTTCTTTATTTCAGAGGCTTACAACCAGGGGGAGGGGGGAGAGGGGGACTCCTGTCCAAAGGCCAATTTCTCCCACTGACAATCAGGATCAGGGAGAAAAGAGCTTGTTTAGGCAGCAGGAAGGTCTACATGCAGCACCGTCGGCTCTGACCATCTTCTTGACATTGGTCATGCACTGTCTGATCAACATCATGTTGGTTTTAAGTAGAGCGAGTCTTCAGTTCCAGGGTCAGCTTGTTCCCATTTCCTTGAGGACAATTCTCAGAATTGTGGCAGCGCATGTCATGGCTGCAGTCTGGTCATCAGGCAGTTAACTTCTTCCACCTGCCAGGGGTTTCCGTATCTACAGAACAGCTCACAGGATACACAGAATATTATCTGTAGCCTTTGGGCAGAACTAAAGGTCCTTACTTTGCTTGATTGACTTTGCTTAATGACTAAACATTATTATTTGGTCTCCTTTGATGGTTTCCCTTTGCCCTGTATTTCTGATTAAACTTATTCTTGGAGTAAAGTTTTTCTACAGACACGTCTCTGATTAAACGTATTCTTTGACTAAAGTTTTTCTATAGACAAAAGGCAGATGGAGGACATGACAAGGGAGAGACCATAGGGTCCTGCTCTGTTACAATAGGACTAGTGAGGTTGAGGGTACAATTTCAATTCTAGTCAGGAGGGAGAGATTTTAAACTCTTCCCAATCAATTTTCCCTAACTGTGAACTAAAACAGCAAGTTATAGCTGGGTGTTGGGAAAACTGGACAGCCCCGTGCAAAAGAATGAAGCTGGAGACCTCATTCCCACACACACGAATGAACACAAAATGGATTAAAGATGTGAACTAAGACCTAAATTCACAAAAGTCCCAGAAGAATCCATAATCAGTAAGATCCTTGACATCAGTCTTGGGGAGGATTTTTTTGGATTTGACACCAAGATCAAATCAACAAAAGCAAAAATAAACACTGGAGGACATCAAACTCAAAGGTTTCAGCCTAGCAAAGGAAATCATCAAGAAAATGAAAAATCAACCTGCCAAATGGGATAAGATATTATCAAATCATAAATCTGATGAGGCGTTAATATTCAAAATATGTAAAGAATTCATACGATCTAAAAGCCACATAAGAAGACAAATGAGGGAGTTCCTGTTGTGGCTAAGTGGTTGATGAACCCGACTAGTATCCATGAGGAGGTGGGTTCCATCCCTGGCCTTTCTCAGGGGATTAAGGATCCGGCGTTGCCATGAGCTGTGGTGTGGGTCAGAGACATGGCTCGGATCCCGCATTGCTGTGGCTGTGGTGAAGGCCAGCAGCTATAGCTCTGATTCGGCCCCTAGCCTGGGAACCTTCATATGCCATGGGTGTCAAAAAGACAAAAAGAAAAAAAGATAAAGAAAACAAACGATCCAATTTTAAAATGCACTGTGGAGCTGAATAGACATTTTCTCAAAGAAGACATGCAAACGGCCAACAGAGCATGAAAAGGTGCTCGAGATCACTGCAACCATCAGGGAAAAGTGAATCAAAACCAAATGAAACATCAGCTCACACCTGTCAGTATGGCCACCACCAGAAAAATAAGAGGTAACTAGAGCTGGAGAAGACGTGGAGAAAAACTCTTATGCACTGTTGGTGGGAAGGCAAATTGGTACAGCCACTATGGAGGTCCCTCAAAAAACAGCAAATCAAACCACCATATTATCTAGCAATTTACTTTAGGTATATTTCCAAAGGAAACAAAATAACTAGCTCAAAGAGATATTTACACCTCTGTGTTTACTGCGGCATTATTCGTGATAGCCAAAACTTAGGAAATTACCTAAGTGTCACTAGATAGAGGAATAGATAAAAGAGATGAGAGATACACACACACACATATATAATTCATACATATAATATGTATACTTTATACATATGTATGTATAATTCATTTTATATATATTATTTTACATATATAATATTATGCATCCATTAAAAAAGAGAGGAATTTTGCAATTTCAGGCCACAGAAAAGGACCTTAAGAAGTTGTAACTCTGTGTGGTGATAGATGTTAACTAAATTTGTTGTAGTGATCATTTTGCAATAGATAGATATATCCAATCACTACAGTTGTGAACCTAAAAGTAATACAATGTATGTGTCAATTACATCTCTGTAAAACCTGACAGTGTAGGAAAAATTGTCCTTGCTAATATCCTGTCTTGAAGAGCCAGAATTCCGCAGGTCACAGACTGGCTTTGGCGCCCATGGAAGTTTACTGTGTCCAGGTTGAAGCAATCTTCCACTGGGAACCTACATTTTCAACCCAATGGAGCTTCAAGTTGCAGGAGGGATGGGTCCTGAGAGTGATGGTGAAAGAGTCAGTCCTACTTTTGATGCTTAGCTTCTGGACCCATGAAGGCAAGCCATCTTTATACCAGCCAGCAATTCAACACATACATCCCACCCTGAAAGACAGAATCTCCAAGCTCTTGCCTTTTTTGGAACCTTTCATAAGTCATTCCAACATTCTTACTACTTCCAGTTAATGAGATGGATGGGAGAACCCACTGCATTCCACACTTATCCTTTGTATTGAAATGTGTCCTTTGGTGCAAGACAATGCTATTTGGGATTCTGTACCTATAAGTGAAGCTCTCTGTCAGCTCTCAGACAGTGGTTCTTGCAGATGCCCTGCAGGTGTGGATTGCAAACCCAAGTCTGGGATATATGTCAGCGCCAATAAGGACTAATCATTCCTCCTTCCAGATATGAATGTGTCCAGGGTACCTGACAGGTCATCAAGTGGCTGGCAGCTCAAAGAGATCAAAATTAGAGCTCTGGATATTCTCCCTCGAACCTGCTTACCCTCCATCTTTCCCATCATAATTTAATGGCAACTCCATCCTTCTGGCTATAAAAGTCAAAATCCTCAGAAAAAGCCTTCACTCCTCTCTTTTCCTCACCTTCTACTTCTGATCTGTTAGCAAATCATATTGGCTCTGCCTTCAAAATATGCCCCGAATAACAGCCTCTCCTTCCCTATCACCTTAAACTTACCACTGTCAACTTTCACCTGGATTCTTAGAAAAAATTGTTAACCAATCTCCCTGCTTCTGCCCTTGGCCCCCTGAAGTCTATTCTCAATCCGAGAGAGCCTGTTAAGACACAAATCATATCACGTCATTCCTGAGTTCAAAACCTCCTAATGGCTCCCAGTCTCGCTTAGAGAAAAAGGCAATGTCCTTACAAGGGTCCATGTATCCTTGGTGACCTGAGTCCCTGTGGCAGACAGACTCTAATCTGGCTCCATGATCCTCCCTCCTGGTACCTAAGCCTCTGTGAGATGCCCTCCCCTTGACTATGTACAGCAAAGTACTGGACACCAACCCTGTAGCTACCTTACTTTGTATACATTCCCTCTTGCTGGCCTTGAACAGGCAAGATGCTGTGTAGTGAACTGCCCATGAAGGGGCCATGTGGCAGGGAAGTCTATGCATCCAATAAAAGTTCCAGGAGGCTTCACTGTCCCTAACAATGAAGCCCTGAAGCTTCCAGTCTTATAGCTGCAAGGGAATGGATTCTGCCAAAAACCCAAGGGAGCGTGAAAGAGAACCCTTCCCTTGTTGAGCCTCCACATGAGAACACAGCCCTGCTGATATCCGGACTGCAGCCTGGTGAGATCTGAGCTGAGAACCCACTTAGGCTGCCCCTGGACTCCTGACCCCAGGGAGCTAATGAACAGGTGTTGTTGAGCCTCTAGGTTTGCAGCCACTTGTGAAACAAGAGAGAGTTGATGTAGTCCTGTTGCTTCTCCAACATCCTCTCCCATCCACACTGCCTGAGCTACTTCAGCAATGCCTCATTCTTGAATGAGTTTCTGGACTATAGAGGAAGGAAAGAAAGAAGGAGTGGGGGCGGGGGGTGGGGAGTAGGCAGGCAAGCAGATAAGCTATATAAATAAAAGTTAAAATGATACCTCTGGCTTACATATATTAGTTCCAAAAATTCATAAACCAGATAAGATATTGACATGCTTTTCATATTAAAAAGTCTCTATGACCTTAGACATTCAGACAATCAAAGTAAGAGATCTTATTATGAGTGCTAAGGGCTCTTCCGGGTCCTAAAAATCCATGGTTCAGTAACAGCAAGGTACATGGTGTATCTTTTACTTTTTTATTTTTATTAAAGTACAGTCAATTTACACTACCATGTTAGTTTCAGGTGCACAGCCCAGTGATTCAGTTATGCACGTATATTCAAATCCTCTTCCCTTACAAGTTTTCACAAAATATTGAGCAGAGTTCCCTGTGCTGTACAGTAGTTCCTTGTTGGTTATCTGCTTTATATACAGTAGTGTGTCTCTGTTAATCCCAGATTCCTAATTTATCCCTCCCCCTTTGCCTGTTGGTGACCCTGAGTTCGTTTTCTATGTCTGCAAGTCTCTGTTTTGAAAAGAAGTTCATTTGTAACTTTTTACACCGTGTATTTTATTCGGTCTCAATTTAGTATTCTTCTCATCAACCACCTACAGCCTAAAGATCGATTAGAGCTTCTTTAAAATTTACCTGGCCTCTCGTGTCAAAACTCTTGCCGTGTAAATGAGGCACACACGGCTGCTGGCAAGTCCTGGTGGACCACTCTCCCACGGTAATGACATCTACCAGCCTCAGCCACAGGGCAACCCTTCCCATCTTCCATCAGAATAATGAAGAGGAAAACATTTCTTCTCCCCTCTCTCTCCACTCTGCTAAGATCCAAGCTTCAGGGCTCCAAGCCTGCCTCTTTTTCAGCTTTCCACGAGGATGTGCAGTTTGGTATAGCCCCATAGAAACTTACCCCAAATTCTGAATTCGCCAATTCTAGAACATTTCACCAGTTGATGACTGCATTTTAATACCTCTCCTTTTCATAAGAGTTGAACAGCACACCCCTCTTCTCTTTCAGTCTGGGAGCTGCCCGCTGGATTTACATCCTGTTAAGTATTTCTCAGCTCTTGTTGCCTTGAGCAAAGGTTTTTCCTTATAAACTTCCTTCTACCAAATGGCCACCCCTAGGAGGAAAAATAAAAACAGGATTCTTAAAAGAAGATCTAATAGCAATTCTGAGCACAGTTGATCTGGCCTCATCATAGAATCCCTGACATTCCACCGGGAGGAAACCTAATTTAACGGTGGAAAGTGAAGTAACTCATAGCCAAAAGTTCTGAGAGCCAGAAATGACATCTAAAAATACTATTTGTCAATGCACCCAGAGGCTACTGCATGATGGGTACCCACAGGAGCAGGGCCCCAGGCATCTGCCTCTGCCTCAGGGCTGCTTGTGTTGATTTGCTGAAAATAGCAACAGCAAGCTCTCACCTAAGGCTTCTGCCATGTTCTCCCCAGCTACAGATGTAACTCTCAGCCCGAGGATCAGACAGATCCTCTCACAATGAGTGTCTCCCATCCCCTTGCTTCCTGGGCAGGTCTGCGTTTTGCTGCAGTCTGTTCTCTGGAATCCATGAATTTCTGTCATCCTTCTAGCTGGCGTCTCTAGCATGACCATGTTACTTTACTTCCTCCCTTCCACGGAAATGATGAGGTATCTCGTTGGCTTCTTCGGAGGATCCAGGAGTCCATATTGAACAAAACTGGCATATGATGATCAACTACGCAATCCTCGAAGAAACAGTTTTGTTGGAGTTGTAGGAAGCCAGCAGCCAGGCCGCAGAGGCTGAAGATAAATAGCAGTTGACGAAGTAAGGTCAGTATGTGCTGAAGAGCCCTTCGAGAGGGACCCTTTCAGAAAAATCTGGAAATCACGAAGAAAGGGGAAGGGCACTGGTTTATCCAAGGTCGTATTGTGCAGGGCAGTGTTTCTCAAAGAGTGTTAGAAATGCAAAATCCCCAGCCAGGAATCCAGGTTATTCTTAAAAATAAACAAACAAAACAAACAAACAAACAAAAAAACCCTTTGCTGAAATATAATTGAGAGACAATAAATTGCATCTATCTAAAAAATTATAATTTGGTAAGTTTTCATAAAACCATCCCGCAGTCAACACATCCATCACCCCCTTGGTGGTCCCTCCCCCCAGTCAGTCCCCACCCCCACATCCCCCAATGATTCTGATGCTAATGCCTGAGAAGCCCTTGGGTCTGGAGACAAATGATGTCTTTGGGAGGATCTAAAGTCAGGGCCCCCCACGGGTCCTAAAGATGAGGTGCTTACTGGAAGAAAGGAAGGAAATGGGACGAAACGCAGCCCCGGGCTTACAGAAGAGGTTGGGGCGGATTGTCAGAGTCGAGGCTGTGAACAGAGCACGTTCTCCTTTCTCTCATGGGATGACAGGGACAGGAGATGGTGGGGATGTGGGGGTTTTCAAAGGCCACCCTCTCAATCTCCTGCCAGGAAAATGTTTCAACTCCAGGTCTCTGATCATGGCAGATCACTGCTCAAAAGCCCTGAATGGGGTCCCTTTTCTATAAGATGCAGTAAAAACATAAATAGACACGAGCAGCAACAGAACCGTCTCAGCCTGGCTTTCAAGACATCCTACTCTATGGCCCCAACCACCCTTCCACCACCCACCCCTCTTTCCACTCCAGTGAGCCCTGGTCCTGCCCTAGGGAATTGCTGCCAGTTCACCTAATTGCCCCTTCCCTCCCTCCCTTCAGAGGTCACTCCCCCTCCATGCCGCCACCTCCATACATCACAACACTGCTGTTTCCTGAAGCCTCCTCTGAGGGTGCAACTGGCATTTATCTTTCTGTTCCGAATGTTTCTGCTATAAATGACGGTGTTCTGTTGAAAGGGGCAAAGTCAAAGGCAGGGGTCATGGACATCCTGTCTTTGCATCCTAGCACCTGGCACGCACCTGGACTGTTCACTGAATACTTGCTGATGAATGAATAGACGAACAAGTGAGCATGCCGGAACCCTTCCTCTGTCATTTATACGACTGTGTCAATGTACCAGGGTTTCTCAGCCTTGGCAGTTTTGACATTTCTGACCAGATAATTCCTTGGGGTGGGAAGCTGTCCCATGCACTGTTGGGTGTTCAGCAGCATCCCCGGCCCACTTCTCAGTGACGACCAATAAAGTTTTTCAGACATCGCTACATACTGTGTGTGTTGTGGGAGGGAGGGCTTGGGGGAAGGGGTGGGAATGACACTATTTGAGGCACTTGAACGATAACTCCCCAGGTTTTTCTACCAAATATTCATTAAGAAATGGATACTGGTAATGATCTACTTCAGGCCAAGGAAAGAAGGAAAATGTTAAACCCTTGGAGCCCCTCCTAAATCCTAGGAAACGCCCTACACTTCCTAAGTGGCTTCCTCCCCGTAACCCCTCCTCTTCCCTCCCTGTTCCAGGCTACTTAGAATTTTTCCAAAAGACTATCCATCAGTTCCTGTTAACAGCAAAGGAAAAATATGTCCTGAACTAGAGTTGTAAGGCTTTAAGAATGGAATCACTTCAAATCAGCTGGTACTTTGAATAGGGTGCCCATCGTGTTTCCCAAACTGAGCCACGCATGTACCTCTTACTTCGTCTCCTCCTCCTGCCTGCTGGGTGTGATCTATGACCGTCTGTTCTCAGAAACTAAAAACAATAAATCACTTCCTCACATTTGTGATGAGGTCAGACGTTTAGCATCTTGACTTCACGTGGACAAGGTCTGAAAGTGAGAAAGTCAGAAAGCATGATTTATGCTCTGTCTCCCCAAGCTCTCTAGACATTTACAATCTTAAGGATTCCCCTCTCCATCTCTTAGATGCAGTCTGTTTTAACATATATTTCCCTAATTATAATATGCTATACAGTATGAATTTTGCAAGTCTAATTGTTCAATGGACCATTGGCTCGGTGGTTGATTAACACAGAAGAATGGCATGTTACCCTAAGCCTCTGTCCAACTGGGCTAAGTTCTCAGAGCGCCTCCTGTGGGTACCACCTGCTGCCAGCATCCTTCCACCCTCCCCTGTCCTAGGCAGGTGGCTACCTCTCTCCTTCACAGCCTCTTCTTCCCACCTCTCCCTTTTCTTTCTTCTCAATCTACCTCATGCTGACATTTTCCTTTGATCCTTTCATGCTTTATAGACCCTTTGTCTCTGTTCTCATACTCTGCTTCTCTCTGTGTTGTGTGCTTCAATTTCAAATCACCAGGAACATAAACTGTATATCACCGTTTCCCTCCTTCAGTCACAAAAGCAGAGGAAAAAAAAATGAAAAGGAACTCATCGCTCTGCCTGAGTGAAGCCTTATTCATGCAGTTAGTGAGCGGGTCTGTTGATCCCACCAACTGGAGAGAACCCTGGACATGATCCTCTTAATGAGGCAGCTTCTGATGCAAGTGAAAGGCATATGCTTGTAGGAAATAGCCCGGAAAATATGGTAAGATACCCACCAGTAGGAAAATGAAATTTAATCATGGTGTTATTGTTTTGATATCCTTCCAATACTGAGCTTTTGACAAAATTCTAGAATTTATTCTTGAAACAGTGATGTTGGGTTTATGTATTGAGTGTGTCTTACACGAATGAGAAGTATCTTTGATTTTGATCATTAACCATTGGTGAGAGATGGAGCTGGCCAGAGACAGAACAGCGCTTCAGCAAGACGGCCTCCAGAAAGTTGGCCAGATGGGAAGGATTCTGTCATTCTATGCTGGTGACTGTGTACATGTCCATCCTTAGCTGCAGGTGGCATAAACAGAAATGGGCATATAACCAGGGGTGCGGATTTGAGCACACCTGTATTAACAAATGCTACACACCAGCTTTCTAGAGAAGTGTTTAGCTCTCTCTCGAAGGTTCTCTGTTCCCTTTGGAACTGTTATCGACTTGCCACATTCCCTGATTCTATGTGCAGCCTACAGAACCTAGAAAGAAAAGACATTCCAGGTTCTTACTCCCAACCACCAGAAAAATCTTTTCAAAGCAAAAAACCCACTTATCTATCTCCCCTGACCCCAGGGAGCTGATAGCAAGTTGAGAAAGGAGAATGTGCTTTGCCCGAGATGGAACTTAGGCAACTAAGTGACGGCAACTTGCCCACATGGAATTGGAGACTGGAGCCCGGCAGACAACCAGAGGTAAAAGAGGGAGATCTTAGCGAGTTTTCCTGAGTGCATCTTCACAACGTGGCCTCAGTATTTCATTTGATATGAATTCCCTGAATAACAAATAGAGCCAAATGCATATTGTAATCCAACATTTGCTTTCCAATGCCATATAAAAATAACCTTGAATATCCATAGCTGTTATTTTTAATAAAAATAAATATATTCTTCCTCATGCTTTTATTAATCAAGACATTTAAAAAAACAGGCTATTTTAAAATTTTTTTCTAATTTCATAGTATAATATAAAAAGAATACGTTTTTGCAAAAGATACCTCATCTTTATTATGACACTGACATTTCTCTTCCTGAAAAGAGGCAAGATAATGCCAATAAGAGTTTAGCCTTTCTCCCTTATGAACTCAATGAATTCATAAAGATAAATGTCATAAACAGAGATCAGCAACCATACAGTATATATTATAAAGGATTTCATTTTGATCTGGTGAGAAGTATTGCTTTGCAATATTTTAAAAGTTATTGTAAAATCCTAGAGGTTTCTAATTTTTTATTTTAACCCTTTAGCTGATATAGCATTTTCTTTATTTCCTGACAACCTTGATCCTTTTTCATTCTCTGAATCACATTTTTTGTGTGAATGCATTTCCATCAGGTGTCCATAGATCTATTTTCTGTTCTCTCCCATTTTCAGTCATAACAGATCCTTGAATTTTAGCCTTCGGGGAGATGAGGTTAACCAGTCTAGGAGTTCCTGCCATGATGCAGTGGGTTAAGAATCTGACTGCAGTGGCTCAGGTTGCTTTGGAAGCGCTGGAGCAATCCCTGGCCTGGCACAGTGGGTTTAAGTATCCAGCATTGCTGCAGCTATGGTGTAAGTCACAGCTGTGGCTCAGATTCAGCCCCTGGACTGAGAACTTCCATTTGCCACACCTGGGTGGCCATAAAAAAATTAAATTAAATTTACAAAAAGATTGTCAGATCAGAAGCGAGAAAGATAACACTCTCAGTGGCCCAGTTTGGCCTCTCATAGATGACAGCATGCTTGCCAGCATCCTGAAGAAGCCTGAAACATGGCAGGTCCCTGATGTGACATCACACGTGCTGGAGTTGTGCAGAGTTATCACTGATCATGTCATTACAAGCTCTGTATTTGTGCAGAAAGCACCCAAGAGTAGACTGTGATCAGGACTTGAAATCCCAAGACAGATAGAAAAAAGGTATCTGCAGCTTGACTACCTCAAAATTATCAACTTTAAGATGTTGATATAATATCAACAGAACCCCTGAATGGTGAGGAAGAAACTGCTCTAATTATTACTCTGTTGAAAAAAAGCCTCATAGTAATGACCCAGGTTAAAACGTGTTTATGAGAAATTGTCATGGTTCACAAAGATGCTTGAGAATCTGCTGTTATGAATAAATAACCAAACAGCATGCCTCTTGAGAGGACCCAGGAGCAACATTGAGCCACTATTTGTTTAGAAATACCCTCAGGAGCTGGGTTATATATGAATGCTTAGAGGATAGTGAAGGTTGTGGACCAGAGGAAAGAGATGGCATTAAATGATCCTGCTCATCGTTTGTTAGGTGGTCTGTGATCCTACCTGGTGTGTAGAAAGAAGCTGATCCCTATGTGCATCCAAGAAAGCAGGGTGTGACCAAAGAAGTCTTTCTAAGACAATTAATGATGGGAGATCTAGAATCAAAAAGTCAGATAACAAGTGATCCCAAGCATGTGGAGAAATTGGAACCCTTCCATGTGGCTGGTGAGAATATGAAACGATGCAGCCTTTTTGGAAAATAGTGCTTTCAACTGCCAAGAGTTACCGTATGACCTCCCATTCCTAGTTACAGCTCCAAGAGAAATGAAAACACATGTCCACACAAAAGCTTTTTCATGAATGTTTAGAGTAATACCCTTCATTATGGCCAAAAGGAGCAAACAACACAAACAACATCTGTATAGATACATGAAGAATAGATAAACAGTTGTCAGATATCCTTAGAATGGAAAATTATTCAGCCAGAAAAAGGATTAAAATACTTATACATGTTACAACATGGATGACTCGATAAAATTATGCTAAATGGAAGAACATACAGGCACAAAAGACCAATATATGATCTCATTCATAGCAAATGTTCAGACAAGGAACTGTATAGAGACAGGAAGTAGATTTGGGTTGCTTAGGACTAGGGGTTAGAGTTAGGGAAATACAGGAGTGATATAAAATGGTTTCTTTTTGAAAGTGACAAAAATACTTTAAAACAGACCGTGTTGATGGTTGCAAATATCTGGGAATATATGTTATTGAATTGTACACTTTAATGAGCAAATTATGTGTGTGAATTAAATATCAAGATAAAGTTGGAGTTTTATTCTTAAAAAAAAAAAAAAAAAAACACTGGAGTTCCCTCAGTGGCTCAGTGGTTAACAGACACGACTAGGATCCGTCAATCCCTGGCTCGCTCAGTGGGTTAAGGATCCGGCATTGCCATGAGCTGTGGTGTAGGTCACAGATGCAGCCTGGAACCCGCATTGCTATGGCTGTGGCTTAGGCCAGCAGTTACAGCTCCAATTTGACCCCTAGCCTGGAAACCTCCTTAGGCTGAGAGTTCAGCCCTAAAATAGGAAAAAAAACAACAACAACAACAACAACAACAAAGAAAAACACCTACCAGGAGCTTAGCCTAGCCCTAAACATTTTACAAAACATTATTTCTTTACTGAGTTCCCATTTTGCAGATGGAGAAACTGAGGTTTAAAATATTTAGGTAGTGCTCCCAAGGTCATGCTGTGAGGAAGTGGCTGAGCTGGCATTAGAATAGGAAAATGAACTCTCAATTTACCATCAGATGTAATATTTGTTGGATTTGATTATACAGTGAGCTAACTGCTTTTCAATGTAGTATACCATTTGATTCTCGAAACACCTGCTGTGATGTAAATATTACTTTTCTCACTTTAGGAATAAGGAAACTGATATTCCCAGAAACTATGGAAACTGGCAAAATTTCAAAGCCGTTCTTTTTACTGCAAGTCCCATGCTTATTCCAGCCTCACCAGAGCTAAAGGTCACCTGCCTCCACAAAGGTCAGCAGAAAGTAGCTGCGACCCAAGTATTCAGACCTTTTGAGTGTAATACTCAGCTGAAATGGAAATGTAACCACATGCAAAAGAAAGAATAGATCCCAGCCTAGAAAAAAAAATTTGCTGTGGAAACAGTGTCGTGCATACATTACTCCAATTTACTTATGATTTTTGGTGTCAGTTTAGTGGACCACATAAATGCAGAGACCACCCTTCTAATAGCCAAAATTTTCAGAGCACTAATTTGATTCAAGAATAACGTGTTTTGAGACTGCATTCTATCACCACTTATTTATTTAGCTGAATTGCAGGTCAGCTTTAAAAGTCCATTAATGATGAAATACCCTCTTTCCAAAGGGCAGTTGTACAAAAGGTGTCAGTGTTTTCATAGAAAACAAAGCGCTAAATAGGAAGATTTGCCTATAGAGGTTTCTGAAATTCAGACCTCCAGAGGCAATACATACCGCTGGTGGGTTTCACCAGGCTGCTTCCCATGCTGCTTTCTAGAGTTTTCCTAAGAAGGACTCAAAAAAAGGACCCCGAGGCTGGGAGAATTGGGGGGGTGATGGGCAGCAGGAGGTCATTTCCAGGAAAGGAGGATGGACAGCCAGTGGGGCCTTCCTTACCCGATGATGCTCTCCCATCCTGAGAAATGAACAAAGAGGCAGGCTGAGCATCGCCCTCTAGGAAGAGAACAGAATCTAATAACAGAAAAGCAGCATATTCCACCTGATTCTTCCTAATGTGGGTCTTGAGCAAGGACTCTTATTGTTGCAGGGTATGGCTTGAGGTCTGAAAGCACTGGTTTCTGTTTAAAGATCAAATATCGTGTTTTTATAGAAGAGTATATGAACTATATTTAAGGGCCACCAGTCAGAAAAAAATATCTTTTTGAGACTCCATGGGTGGCCTGCAAGAGTGAATTCATGAGCGCTGCATTCCTGATATGCAAAAAAAAATTTTTTTTTACCATCATTGCCTCCGCAAGGCACCTAGTCTTTTTAAGATTCTTGGAATGCCAAATGCAATACAGTCCTCTGAGAAGAGGAATGAAAAAGCTCAGGAGAGCTGATTAAATACCTGTGCAAGTATTATCAGAGAAACTTAGGGTCATTTGGCCTTTTCCCGAGAAAACCAGTCCTCTGCTAGCTTGTCAGATTTCCAACCCTTAGGCTGTCCCTGAATTCCAACTTACACAAGGGGGAAAAAAGGCCTTGAAAACACTCAGAGAAACCTTCACAGCCAGTTAAAGTTAACTAACCCTAAATGCCTGGGTGATGTGCTCTTGCCTGTGTTGCTAACAGAAGCAATCAGGGCTTTTTCTGAGGCAAAGACACATTTGCTGTGTTCTTACAGTGCCAACGCCTGCCTCATTAGTGCCCACACAAAGTGCCCAGTGCTGGCACTTCTTCTGTTGTTTTTAGCTTCAGCCACAATTTGGAATAAT
The DNA here is from genome assembly GCF_054392235.1 of Sus scrofa. Classification (NCBI taxonomy): domain Eukaryota; kingdom Metazoa; phylum Chordata; class Mammalia; order Artiodactyla; family Suidae; genus Sus; species Sus scrofa. The sequence goes on along the minus strand of NC_139388.1, from coordinate 104,614,656 downwards.
TTTGAGAGAAAAGGTGTGCTCAGAATCCTTTCAGGTATCCACGACTCTTAGACAGGACAGGAACCACTGTCACTGGCAAAGGAATGTCTAATAACAAAGAAAGAAGCTTGCTTGGCTCTTCTGTCCCTCTCCCCCACATCTGTCGCAGGGTTCAGCAAATGTTTCCACAAAGCTTATCTCGACAGCAGTTGACACGGGGCACTGGTTCACTCTGGGTTGAAAAGTGATCTGAAGATAACCATCTCTTTAGTCTGTGATGGGAGCACTGTGACTTGTTCTTTTTGTGATACAAAGAGAAATTAACTTAGAAACAGACATATATAAATGCCATCAGTGATAAACTTCTAAGGCAGTTGGTTTCTCTTATCTATAACTGTAGACCTGACTGTAGGGTGATATAAATTCCAGCTCATGGCCATGCTCCTCCAGACCCATCCTAGCTTGGGCTCTCCTCTGCTTTTGGTTGGACAGTGACTAGTGTGACACTGAGATTAAGTTTCTAGGCCTTCTTTCCACATGTCCTGACATTCTTTGGCCTGATGTCCCCCTGAAGGCCAGTCCGTTAGAGTAAGGCTCCTGGCCCCTCCCACCTCCGTCTGCATCCCCTCCTTCCCACGGGAGGACTTGTCACATCTTGCACAGCTGGAGGGAAGGCTGGACCAGTGATGGGCTCAGGTCGAGGTCTGCCTATCCATGGAGGGGTTTAACCTGCACTCTGGCTTCCTGGGCTGGTTTGCCTCTGGAGGGGGAAGGAAGACAGACGGGGGTCTTCGGTTGGGCAAGTAGCTGAGTGAGTTTAATTCTGGAGCATTATTTCGAGTTAGGAAGCCTCTTGCAGCCACACATCTCATTTCATCCTCCAATCCAGCACATATTGGTGATAACGCAGATTTTTAAAAACCTCCTTCTACCAGAGTCAAATTAATAGAGACAAAAAGTAGAATGGTGGTTCCTAGGGCCTGGGTCTGGTTGGAGGGGGGATGGGGAGTTGGTGTTTAAGGGGTAGATTGTTCTAGGTTTGCAAGATGAAATGGATTCTGGCGATGATGGTGGTGACGATTCCACAACAAAAAGAGAAGTCTTGGATACTTAATCCCACTGAACTGTACACCCAAATATGGTTAAAATGGTAAATTTTATGCTATGAGTATTTTACCATAATATAAAGATGGGGGGGTGGAAATCCTCCTAATTCCTATGCCTGTGCTCCCCAGGGAGATATTTAACTGTTAGCATTTAATTGTTAGTTTCTTCCAGTGACTTAAAGGAACCAGAAGCTGGGATGGAACAAAATAGACATCATCACTTGGCCTTGGTTTCTCTGGGGGACCCTCTCCTCAGGATGACACTCTGGCTTCTTTCCATTCTCTCAGCTGCCCCTTTCCTTGGGAGGGAAGGTTTCTGCTAGGCCATCTCTTCATTCTTTCTCAGTACCAGCCTGCCTGGAGGAGGCAGCCTTGGAACGAAGCCTCTCCACCTCTACGGAGAGGTTTGGGGTTTCAGATATTCTTGGTATTGGATGGGTTACTTTACGCAGAAAGAACGTGTTAGGAAGCCAGTGTGGTTGTACGTCGTCGTGTTTGTCAATCTACCTTTTATTCATGTGCCCATCCTGCTTTGTGTGGATCCCTCCATGTTCCAGGCATCCTCCTAAACACTTAGGACAATATCATAAAGCTGCGATTTTTACCTCTTTCTGCCCAGTTCCTAGGGCTTAATCTTTCATTGGGGAAGAAAAAAAAAAAAAAAAAAAAACACCCGGGGAAGGAAAGAAAGAGAAAGGTGTTTGCTGTTGACTCCCCGAAACCTTGACACTGAACATATTCTTAATTAGCTCAAGATGGAGCTAATTAGAATAAGACATATCAACATATACCAAAGGCTCAGTATCCCCTAAAACTGAAGTCAGTGCTCCCCCACCACTTTCCTTTCTAAATTCTGGCAAATGCCAGAAATATGATAATTTAAGAAGGAAGGCTAACAAAAAAGCAACAGAAAAGCCTAACCTAAAATTAGGACAGAGTCAGATATTACTGTGCTCAGAGGTTATCGCTCACAGGAATCAACATAAAATGGATAAGATTTGCCATCTGCAGAAATCATCCCAGGAAATAAGCCACCCAAGAGATGATGACTCACAAACATATTGCTACCAATTTGAGGGTGCTTTTTGTCTCACCAGGGGTCTAGCATGCTTCTCTAAAAGGGAAGTCATCAGTTTAAAATGTAACTAGTGGAAGATTAGCAGTAATTTAAGAAATTGCAAACTGTCATAAGGAAATGATAGAGGTTTGAGATGACAGATAAAGAATATACAAAAAGGAGAGTATGGTAGGATTTGTCAATGTAGCCTCACAGTCTCTGGGGAAGGAAATATGCTAATTCTGAAGACTACCAGGGAATATCACAGGAGTATTCCTGGGACAGAAACAATTCTTCTGGTTCGACAGTTGGATAGCCCCTAATTATAGCCAGATCTATCTGTTCTTCGTCTATGTTCACTGATCAGTCTGCTGACCCAATTGATGGCCAACCACCAATTCCCATCTGAATGGTTGGCTGGTCATGTGTGAAGGACCACAAACAGCCATCCTGTTAGATATAATCCCAAAGGTAAGCTAATGGATGGATATGCTCATTTCCAAACCACTCAGTGAGTTGGATCCAGGGAATTGATCCCCTAGGGTCTGCCAATCTTAGATGACTGATAAAAGGAACATACTTTCTATGTGTGTTGCTCTCATTCAAGTTCAGGTACATCAAGCCATAGGGCACAAACAATCAATTTCTTCCTCCTCGCACCCCCCATTCTGTTTCTATTTGTTTAGTTAGTTTTTAGTTGAATTTTATATTAAAGTATGGCTGATTTACAACGTCGTGCCAATTTCTGCTGTACAGGAAATTGACCCAGTTATACATGTATATATATTCCCTTTCTTGTATTATCTTCCCTCATGGTCTATCCCAAGAGATTGGTTACAGTTCCCTGTGCTATTACAGTAAGACCGTATTGTCTATCCATTCTAAATGTACTGGTTTGCATCTATTAACCCCTAACTCCCAGTCCATCTCACTCTCTCCCCTCCCCCTCGGCAACAAGTCTGTGAATTCCTCATAAAAGTGATATCATATGGTATTTGTCTTTCTCTCTCTGACTTACTTCACTCAGTATGAGAATCTCTAGTTGCATCGGTGTTGCTGCACATCTCATCCTGTTTTTAATCCCCCCAACTTCATTCATTTCCAATTCACTCTTGCTCAAAATCTTAAAAACTTTCTTTGAATCCTCTACCTACACTAATAAATGGTGTTTTCCTTTTAATCCCTTCTTCCACTTAACTCTAGCCTTGAAGATACATAATTGTGTGGGGGAAAATTATTTCCAAGTACCAACTGATGCTCTCTCATGTTCACCCCTGCTCCCACGTAAGTCATTCATTTGTTCCCTAAGAGCCTGCAGATCAGAGCTGGATGGGACACACTCATTGTCATCAGGGAACCAGGAGAAGATGAGGCAGCAAAAGTAGAAAATTCTTGATTCTTACATTCAAAACCTTGAACTTGAGAACTTGAACCTGAGGTAATACTGAAGAAGTCAGATCCACACGCGTGACTCCCCTACATAAACTGAGAAAAAGAATATCCAAGCTGAAAAAGAGGGACATGAGGGGATAATTTGGCAGAAAAAAGAAGTAGAGTTAAAGTGAGTGAGAGAGCCTGTGCCCTGCCCTCTGCCCTGCCCCTCAGAATGAGTCCTGAGAGAAGACATAATTGATCTTCTTAAGCTTGGGGAACCATGAGTAGAAAGTTATTCTAATAGAGCAGGGCTGGGAGACAGCAGAGAAAACTAGGAGAGAGAAAGCCTCCACCCCTCCCCATCTTTCTGGCCTTCATTGAGAAGAAGCCGGGGGAGGGGCTCAAATGCTGTAGCAGCTACGACAACTCACCTGGTGCCTATGGGCTGGAGTGATGTGGATGGTGTCCAGAGGCTCCTGGGAGACCAGGGTGATCTAGAGAAGGGTCTGCAAGGGCTCTCACAGTCAGAATCTGATCCATGGACAGTCTGGCCCGCGGAGAGTCTCTGCTCCCAGTGACCAGCCAGCCTTCGTCTGGTGGACTGTGATCCCACGCCTACATGCAGGATAGACAAGATGAGTGACGTTGCTAACAGGCTCTACCACAGTGTAGAGAAGGCCAACATGAATCCCTCCCATCCTCCTTCCCGCACCAGAAATGGTGGAGCGCACCATCCTGAGAAAACACAGAACTGGACTTATTTTACCTGGAGGAGACTCAAGTCCATTTTCTTCAGCAAGTAAAATGGTGACCTAGCACCGGAAATTGAAGTGAATTCTAGACAACAAGGACTGTTAACGGCTTTGTTGATGCTGTTGCTGCCCATTTGAGTAGGACCTTTAAAATCTGGACCTGCTATCCTCATATTACTAAAATATCTTTTTAATAAGCTCCCTGCGTCCATCTTACATGCAGCTGCCAAGTTAATCTTCCTAAATGCCCACTTTAACAGCGCATTCGATGGCTTCCTGAGGCTTTCAGGCTGAAGTCCAAGCCCCTCATCCTGGAGGCATTGTGAAAGACCCTACACCATCTGCTCCCCAACTACCTGTGAGCAAAAACCATCCAAGTTCAGTAGGAATCCTTTGCTTCCAGAAAGCCACCCCTCTGACCTCCAGCCTCTATGCATTTGTTCATCATCTTCTCCAACCACCTTCACTCTATCTAAAATGTTCTCCCTGATTCTTTTTTAAATATAAACATCAAAGGACCCGCTCCTTGTATTTTTCTAAACACACCTGTCTTTTTTCTTTCCACTACATCACAAGAAAAGTAGAGATGAGTTGTCAGGAGAAATGAGAAAAGGGGGAGTGTATCTCAAGAAGGGGCTGTCAAGAAAGGCTTCATAAGAAGTGTGCACATGTGCTGAGCCATTAAGGCAGGTAAGGTTTAGGTATACAGAGATGGCAAAAGTTCGGGGAGAGGAGTCAGAAAGGAAGAGATAAAACTATGAACAAATATATTTAGGGATTTTATATATATATTCATATATATATATATATATATATATATATATATATATATATATGACTGGGTCACTGCTGTATAGCAGAAATTGACAGAATATTATAAATCAACTGTAATAAAAAATTTAAAAAGAAGCTTTGTTCCATTTTCTTAACTCCTGAAATATTTTTTTGTCTGTACTACTTACTTTGTTTGTAACTGATGTCTGTATCTATTCCATATCATCTCTGTATGTAAGTTATCTGTCAACCTATCTGTCAGAATGGTTTGTGTACAGGACTTGTCTCCAAGTAGAAAAACATTACCTGGGTGAGGGTGGCACATCTTAAAGATCACAGATAATTTCTGACTGGGTAGCACCACCTTTACTAAGACATCAGATATTAAGGAAACTTAATGATCGAACATGAGACATTAAGGAAACTTAGAGCCTGGATTTAAGCACTGACCTCTCTGTGGAGCTACTTTCTTTCTCATTTAGTGCTTCTAGGAGATGCAATATCTAAAGTGACAGGTGCACAGATGCTGAGAGTTAATGATGATGATTATAGAACCTGGGTGTAAAAAGGGAAATACAGCAAAGATAGTAGACAAGGAAAAGAGAATAAGATGGTCCAACAGAAGGGTAATTGGTGTTCTAGATATGGAGAACCAAACCAAAACAAAACTAGATGGTTCAAGCAAATAGCAGGGCTCTTTAAATGCAGAACTATATGCTCCATTATTCAGTGGAGCCTCAGATACACCACATTACTGGTAAAGACAGTTCTTTCAGGCAGGATGTTGAGCTTCTAACATTACAAATTGGAAAACTGAATCTTTCTTCGCATACAAAAAAAAATAAACAATGGTTCAATTATTTTAGGATTAGCTCAAGTAAGTTTTGAGTTAAATGGGCTGATTTAGGCACAGAGTTGATGTTTTTAGTATTGTTTCAATGTGGAATTACGTTCTGAGTGAGAAAGCCCTCACTCAGAAATAAATTTCTAGAACATAAATCACCTTCTCATTTGGGACCTCTCTGTATTTCTTTTGCAATAGTTGTCAGAGTCTAGTGGAAAACTTTACTCAGAACAGGGGTCTAGTATCTGGTGGAAAAAGAATAAAAGTACGTGGGTGGTCAATTCTGAATTCACTGCTGAGAGGAACAACTGTTTACATGCTGGATGAGAAATGCTCACATTCTTCAAGTGATAATTAAGAGGAATTACAAGAACAGAGTAGTTACTGCACACTAAAAATGACAATAAATCTTACTGCAGCTGGGCAGATATGGTGGTCCCATCCATTTGGTGGAAATCATAGATGGGACAAAACTTTGACCCAGATCTGCAAAGTGAAAGGAAAGATTCCAATGGCTATTGGCGTGAAGCTGACTTGAGATTCCACAACTCTCTTGGAAAACATGTAACAATTCCCACTTCTAAACAGCATTTGATGCACTTATTCATTAATACGTTTTTATTCATTTATTTATGTATTTCCAATTACTTATTCAGCCAATGTATTAATTTTCTACTGCTACAGTAGCCAGTAACACATTTAGCAGAGCTTCAATCGGTGCATATGTATTATTCACAGTTATGTAGGTTAGAAATATAGGTGAAAATGAAGGTATCTACCTGCTGGAGGCTTATCTGGGGCTCAGATAAGACTCCCTTTGCAAGCCCACAAGGGTTGTTGGGAGAATCCAGTTCCTTACTGATACAGAACCAGGCACTCATTTCCTTTCTGGCTGCTGGCTGGGGGCTGCCCTTCTTGCCCAGAAGCCCCCCCCCTTTCCAGTCCTTCCACTTTGAGAGCCTCTGTAGAAAAGAACCAACAAGCCAATGAGAGGGCATTAATGCTTCTTACACTTGGAATCTCTGACTTCCTGTTCCCAGCATCAATCAGAACAGTGCCCACCCTATCATCAGGTCCATTACCTTTGTTACCTCTGCCAAGTCCCCTTTGGCAAGAAACGTAACACATTCACAGGACCCAGGGAGCTGGGTGTGAACTTCTTTACAGGGCCCTTCTGCTTATCACAGCCAACAATAATTATTGTTGTTGCAGACCTTTTTTTATTTTTAATAAACTCTGTACCCAGTGAAAAGAACAGAGAAAAAAAAATGCTGATCACTAACCTTGTTGAAGCCCTGCCAAGAAATGATCTCTTAGTCACACGGTTCATGAATAACCTAATTTTTTAGCCTTAAAAAATAATCATTTCCAACCCTTAACTATATTAGCGATTCTCCACTGGATATTTTCCAAATTATCAGAGTGGGAGTTCCCGTAATGGCACAACAGTTGAGGAACCCGACTTGGAACCATGAGGTTGCCGGTTTGATCCCTGGCCTCGCTCAGTGGGTCAAAGATCCGGCGTTGCCATGAGCTGTGGTGTAGGTCACAGATGTGGCTCCAATCTGGCATTACTATGGCTCTGGCATAGGCCAGTAGCAACAGCTCTGATTGGACCCCTAGCCTGGGAACCTTCATATGCCGCAGGTGCAGCCCTAAAAAGACAAAAGACACACACACACACACACAAATTATCAAAGTGTATTTTTTTATTATGGAATTATGAACAGCAGACAGAAATTTGTGTTCAATATAGCACACAAATGTATAAGAAGGATATGATTTGTGTAACAGGTTTACTGCTAAATTTTCTACTGTGTGGGAAAAAGAGAATTCTCATTCACTAGTGTTGAGAAGTAGATTTCTGGAGGGTGATTTGGCAATACATGAAAAAGGTCTGTAGTTCCCATCGTGGCTCAGCAGGAAAGAATCCAACTAGGAACATGAGGTTGCAGGTTCGATCCCTGGCCCCACTCAGTGGGTTAAGGATCTGGCATTGCCATGAGCTGTGGTGTAGGTAGCAGATGGGGCTCAGATCCCATGTTGCTGTGGCTGTGAGCTGTGGTGTAGGCTGGCAGCTACAGCTCCAATTCAACCCCTAGCCTGGGAACCTCCATATGCCTCGAGTGTGGCCCTAAAAGCAATAAAAAAGAAAGAAAGAAAGAAAAGAAAAGAAAAGAAAAGAAAAGAAAAGAAAAAGAAAAAGGTCTAAAATATGCATATTCTTTGATACATAAATTGCTATTCTAGAAATTTCTTTTAAATAAATAATAATGGAATGGATAAAGCTTCCACTACAAAAAGTATTCAAGACAGCATAACATGATAATAAAGAATTAATGCGACCTAAATAGATACACAAGAAAATGGTTAGGTAACGTACACTTCTTTCATACATTGAAATGATGGTTTTGAGAAAACTCCTGGAGAGATTTGGAGATGTGACCTCACAGGGGACCTGCCAAGTCAGGGCCAAACCTGGGAGGACTAGAAAAGGCTCAGATTTTTCCAGGCCCAATAAATGTAAGAACAGAAGAAATATCTGCATGGGCAATCCAGACCAAGTTCCAATACATTGTTGGGTGGTACATAATTATTGTGAAAGACCCTGAACCATGAGAGGTTTCTGTAATTCCAGAGCAGCACAGGGCACCTGCCCAAGGTTCTGAGGTAGAGCCAGACCTGCGGAGGATGTGTGCTAGGATTCTGACCTGGACAAGTGGCAGAGAGCCGGGAGGGTGGGAATGCCAGTCCCTGCAAGCTCTTTGGAACTTTATCTTTTTCATTTTATTTTATTTTATTTTATTTTTTGCTTTTTTTTTTAGGGCTGCACCTGGGCAGGCCTATGGAAGTTTCCAGGCTAGTGGTCTAATCGGAGCTACAGCTGCCAGCCACAGCCACAGCCACAGCAACATAGGATCCAAGCTGTGTCTGTGACCTATACCACAGCTCATGGCAACACTGGATCCTTAACCCACTGAGCAAGGCCAGGTATTGAACCTCCATCCTCATGGATCCTAGTTGGGTTTGTTAACTGCTGAGCCTCAAAGGGAACTTCCTCCCTGGAATTTTAAATGCAACCCAAGGCCAGAAGAATATCATAAACTGAGATGAGTTTCTCCTCCCAGTAGACTGAGAGTTAGAAATAAAAATTAAGATGAACTCTTTTTACATGTCTTATATGTGTGTGATTTCTGCACACAACAGATGAACAGAGGAAGACCAGATACACCATAATAGTGATAGCAACTATTCCTCTAAATGTTACTATTATGGGTGATCCTAAATTTATTCTTTGAGATTTCCCATAATTTCCATTTATTAAAATAATGGCATAGGTATGAGTCTTAAATGTGGGAGAAATATTATAATTTTTTACTTTCTGTTACTCGGTCTAATTATAGACTTTAAGCACCAGCCATATCTAGTGGGTAATTCTACCCCAACTATTCTGGAACCCTCTCCTGCATCTAATCAGGCTTCTGGGGCTTATGCTCTGTTAAGGCGTGTGAGTGCCTGGGGAGAAGAGGGTGCCTCTCATCACTAGGTCTACCCCGGAATATGTTACATGTGTATTTGAGAAGAATGTATATTACACTGTAGATGGGGTTGGAAGGACTGTTCTATTGATGTATTTTAGGTTTAGTTCACTTATAATATTGCTTAAGTACTTTATTACCTAGTTTATCTACTTAATTTTTCCATACATTATTGAAAGTAGGATATTAAAGTCCCCAGCTATTCTTGTTCAATTGTCTATTTCTCCCTTCAATTGCGTTGGATTTTGCTTTATGTATTTTGGATGTCCATTATTTAAAGTTGACCCCCGAACAACATGGGGGTTAATGACATCAACTCCTGACCATCAAGTCTGCCTATAACTTCACAGGTCTCCAGATCTGAGGTTCCACAACTGCGTATTTAACCAACTGTGGATTATGTAGCAGATAGGTATTGAAAAAAATCTGCATATAAGTAGATCCCTGCAGTTCCAACCTATGTTGTTCAAAGGTTAACTATATAGGTAATTAACATTACATATATATGTAATGATATATGTATATTATAAAAAATTGTTTTATCTTTCCAATAGATATTATGAAATGAACTGCTTTGCCTCAAGTAACAGCTTTTCTATTATTCTTCTGTCTGTGACTAGCATACATATAGATACTCCAGCTGTCTTTTGGTTATTGTTTACTTCACACATTTTTTTATCTTTAAAAATTCAGCCTATGTGTGATTTTGAATCTGAAATTTGTCTCTTGTGAGCAGCATAGAGTTAGATTATGATTTTTTAAATCCATTCTGCCATCTCTGCTTTTTAGTTAATGTTTAATCTATTTACATTTAATATAATTATTGATTTTGTATTTCTATTCTTCCATTGCTGGCTACTCTTTAAAAAAAAAGTTTTCTTTAGGTAAAATCAATATACAAAAGGCTGAACACATTTAAAGTATAAAATTTGATGGGTTTGGACTTAGGCACAAACCCATGAAACCGTTATATCAATCATGCCTACTTTTGCATTAAATGTTTTCTAGCATGGTATTTTTAGTCCATAGCTACACACACACATACATATATATATATAAACATAGTTGTTGTTTTCTTAGTGGTTGCCTGAGGGATTACAATTAATCTTAACAAAAACGTGATTTAATAATAATTCAATTTCAATAAAATGCAGAAACTTGTTCCAGTATATCTATATTCCCCTTGCCTTGTTTTGTGCTATAATTGGCACATAAATTGCATCTTTGTACATTATAAGTCTAACAATATAGTTTTGTAAATGTTACTTGTGCAGTTGTCTTTTGAATCAGATAGTAGAAAGGAGTTACAAAAAAATATTTATATCACCTTTTATATAAACCTACGTAGTTATCATTACTGATGGTGGGCAGCAGATCAGGGGAAAATCAAAAGTGCAAGTCAGTCAGTGAATGAGGTGGGAGATGTGTGTTCTTCCCATTACGCATGCCTGAAACAGGCCTCGACAATGTGCTTGTCCTGAAGGAGGCATCACTGTGAAGCTGGGAGCACGTCCCTGAGTTCTAGATTCTGCTCCCAGGAAGAAACCCCCCCACACACACCCCTCTGAGCATATCCTGTGCCTCTGAGCCTATTTCAGTAACAAAGACTATGACCTAAAATTGCAAAAGATGACTTACCTGGAAGTGTGTCTTTTATAGATGTGGCAGATGTGGAGGCCAAGTTTAATCTCCTTTAATGTTTGCACTGAATAGAAGCTTCTCTTTGGATCCATCCCGTATGGTAGACTTTTCTCTACGGGCTGCAATGAATTCTTAGTTCACACACCAGGGCCACTGGTTTGCAGCTCTGATTGAGTGGGAAGGAATAGATTCTGAGTTAGGGTGTGAAGGTCATCAGAACAATGCAAAAACTGGTCAGAGTGGGTTAAAAATTCTGTGCCATTCTCTGAAAGTCTGGGTCTTTTAGTTTTGATTAAAAAAGATCACAGAGAAGGAATTACTAAGATCCCTTCCTAAGGGGCTTTCTGGCTTAGAGTCTATACTGATAAAACCAGAAGGATTAACTACACTCCATTTCCGGTACATGGCCCAGACTCCCTTTGGGAGAGTAGTGAGGACTTGCTTGGGTTACAAAGATCACTGATTGGATTTTCAGGTGGGGATAACTAAGAAAAAGCACAAAGATAGTTAGTATCTATTATCTGATATCTGTCATGATCTTTCTTTATGCAAATAACTCTATGAAAATAATGGCATAGATATGTATACCTCTCTTGAATCTCTTGGTAGAAAAATGGGATGAAACGTGAATAAACATTAAACAAATATTTGGTATAAAAGGAAGAATAAAATTAATAACTACTGCATTCTGACAGCCATCAGTGCATTTAATATAAATGGATTTGTCGCATCGGGGCTACCTAGAAAATAAACCCTCCACTCTGTTTGAGTCTCTACATGTGCTCAGAACCTTCTCCATCCTGCTGCCTTGTTATGCAATGTTTGAAGATTTTTAGAGCAATAGGATATAAAAATGTCTATTTTGCCTTCAAGTGACAAAGTCTATTTTCTGTTCATTTTAATTACTGTGGGTAGCTCCTTATCTGTATTTTGCAACTGGCTGACCCTTTGCCTCTAGTGACAGTCTTGCAAGACACTGGATGACATTCAGACAACTCCAGATGTTTTCTTTTCTGGGACCTAGAATTCCTCTATCCAGATAAGAGGGCAACAACCCAGCAGACCCCTTCATGGAAATATCATTCTCTTCCTGATTGGGCTGTTTACTTGGCAACCGAATGGCTGTGTCACTGCTTCACCAGAACTGGACTTAATCATTGGAATTGCTTTGTTCAATGCCCAGTTTCCATAATTTACTATCGTTCACACTTTTACACAATAAAGGAGTTTTGCTGTTTTGAAAAACTTAAACCATATTTTTACCTTTCAACCTCAGAGATGAAATTCTTATGGATATTCTACTTTCCAACATTCACAGTCCCTTGTGAATTCCAGACACTTTTAGCTGTAGCCCGAATGTCCCTACCCCCATGACACTAGATCCTCACCATTCAAAGGGTCCTTTCATCTCAAGTTGGCTGTTGTTAGCAGTGGAGTCAGACCCTTGGAGCAGACAAGAGAAAAAGTCAATTGGTGTTCTTTTAATTAATGCCATTCTTGCTTCTTATGATGTTAGCTTTCCATCTGGGTTCTAGACTAAGACAGTTTTGGGTGAAAACTGGAACAGAGTCAAAAGGATGACTTCTTGGCAAAACAATGAAAAAAAATTGAAAATTGGGAAAATGGATATAAATGTCTAAGGTAATATCCCTTCCCCCTAAAATGAATACAAATGCTTGTTAAGTAAGGGATAATTGCATTCTCCTGTATGAGTAAGAAACTTTAATTAAACGGTTTTCTGTTTTTGGATATATTTCCAGTTTTAACTTATAAAACTAACATGACAATGCATATTCCTGATTTTTGCTTCTCTTAAGCTTTTTCTTTCTTAAAAATATTAATCAAATTTTTCATATTATGAGGGAGTTCCCGTCGTGGTGCAGTGGTCAACGAATCCGACTAGGAACCATGAAGTTGTGGGTTCGGTCCATGGCCTTGCTTAGTGGGCTAAAGATCCGGCGTTGCCGTGAGCTGTGGTGTGGGTGGCAGACTCGGCTCGGATCCCCGCGTTGCTGTGGCTCTGTCGTAGGCCGGCAGCTACAGCTCTGATTAGACCCCTAGCCTGGGAACCTCCGTATGCCACGGGAGCGGCCCAAGAAATGGCAAAAAGACAAAAAAAAAAATTTCGTATTATGAATATGACATTTGTTAAACATAAACATTTTAGGAAATACACCTAGGGAAAAAATTTTAAATTTCTCTCAATCTCACTACTTTTAGGATTTCAGGGTTTAGAATATTTATGTCCAGAATGCAGGGTGTTCTCAGGTGAAATCTTGTGATACTCCACAAAGTGTAAATTATAAATGCAAGGTGGATAAAATTCCCCATTGAATAGTAAGCGCCCATTATTTAAATTTTAGTGAACATTTAAATTACACCCATGAAGGTCGTCTCTCTATTTCATCTCTATGTCTCCTTAAGTCCCTGAAGCCCAGTAAAATCTAATCATTAGAGATAGATAGATGTGGTTTATATTTGGAATGACAACTACCCTGGATATAAACTGATAGTCATTAAGTAACAATGGTCAGAAATCAAATGTTTATGAGAGCTCTCTGCAAATGAGTTTGAAATTTCCTGGGCTGAGATGGAGTATTAAGAGTACCCCCAAATTTGTCCAGCCTGGCCATTGATTTTCCCAAATGTTCCAAGGGAACTTGGAACTGCTCTGGCTTTGCTCCCAAGGAGACACACTGGTTCATGGGCACAGCCATTCAGAGGCTACTCAGCCCTAATTGGAGACTTTTCTTCCCCGTGGATCCAAACAAAGCCAGCTTTCCTCTTGCCTTCAGCAAAATGTGCATGAAGGGAAACTATGCTTGACTTATCCACTAGCGTTTTTGAGAGTAAATAATGACAGCGCTAAGGGAAAACTAATAGCTCCAATTAATTTAAACCTTCAAAATAAAATCTGACAGTTTCAAAAGAAAAGCAAATGAGCCATCTCGGGTGGGGGAGGGGGCTGTGATATTTTGTCCTATCAAAGACATTTTGTTAGCATGGGAAACTCTTTGGGAATAAATAAGCAGGTGGAGTTCTGCCTGGTTCAGCACTGAAACTGGTCTTAGTTTCAATGTTACAAAGTTTCCCAAAAAGGGGGGAGAAAACGTTAAACTGTCCTAACATGCAAGTGGCATCAGGCTCCCCTGCAAACAAACAGGGAAGCCCAGCGGAAACTGCATGTAGACCCTTTGCAGGGGAAATGAGTCATTGAAAGCGCTTCAGTGTGGATGAGAGGAGGACCAATTGTAGGAATTATGATCTTAACAGTGTTTATTGGTTACAGGTTCATAACAGAGCATTACTAGCATCTGTGTGCTGTGCAACATTTTAGATGCTTTCATAGATATTTTTTGGATAATCTTCAAAACAAATCCCGAAAAATTATGTATCCTTACTTTACCAATGGAGAAAATAACATTAGGAAAATGTAAGCAAACTAGCCGAAGTCATAGCCGTCGTAAGAAGTGGAGTCATCCTTGAACACAGTCTGCAAAGGCTCATCTGTTATAATCCAAGAGGTATGGAAAGTACTGTAGACTTCACACTGCAGACACTGGCCCAAGCTTTTATTGTAGCAAACATTGTTTTTTTGTTTGTTTGTTTGTTTGTTTTGTTTGTCTTTTTGCCTTTGCTAGGGCCGCTTCCGTGGCATATGGAGGTTTCCAGGTTAGGGGTCTAATCAGAGCTGTAGCCGCAGGCCTACACCAGAGCCACAGCAACGCGGGATCCGAGCCGCGTCTGCAACCTACACCACAGCTCACGGCAATGCCAGATCATTAACCCACTGATGGAGGCCAGGGATCAAACCGGCAACCTCATGGTTCCTAGTCAGATTCGTTAACCACTGCGCCACCATGGGAACTCCTGTAGCAAACATTGTTAATACAAGTTTTGAGACATAATCAAAAAGAATATTGAAAACAAATATAAAAATATTGTCCTAGCTTTGTATCATATAATGTGTGTGATCCTTATGCACAACTTTTCCAAAAGGAGACAGGTCAGAGCTGGAGAAGGTCCATTGATTGGGAAGAGAAACAAATCTGCTCTGAGCAAGCCCTGTCTGTTCAACTCAGTGCAACACTGATATGATGCTGTCATCAGAGCAACAAGAATGCATTCATGGGCATTGATATTATAACAGTCTTGCATGTAAATGTTAACTTTGTCCTCTCTTCCATCTGACTTCTTTCATACATGAAATGGATAGCTTTTATCTTTTGCCCCCTATCTGAATGCTCATCTATTTCCAGTTGTGCATTCCTTTTGGGGAAATTTCCCTTCCTGCACTTGGAGTTCATCTGCCCTTGAAAGCCTCTGCCTCTGCTCCGAGGATGAGCCGGTAACTGAGGCTGACTGGTCCTGCTCAGTGATTGGTTCAGAGTTGGTCATGTGACCCAGGGTGGTCCAACCAAAGTGAACAGTGTTCTCGGATGTATTCTTTTCCTGTGGCTGCTGTAAACAATTAACATAGATCTGGTGGCTTGAAACAACAGAAGCTCACTGTCTCACAGTTCTGGAGGCTAGAGTCTGAAATCTATTTCCCTGAGCACAATCAAGCAGGGCCACGCTCCCTCCCTCCAGAGGCTGCCTGCATTCCCTGGACCAGCCGCCTCACTCCCGTCCCTGCTTCCACGGCCATGCAGCCTCCTCCTCGTGGCATGTGTGGTCTCCCTCTGCTTTCTCTTATAAGAACACTTGCTATTGCATTTGAGGTCCACCTGGAGAATGCAGGAAAATTGCCCCACGTCAAGATTCTTAAGGTAATCATATCTGCAAAAATCTTTTTTTTCCTTGTAAAACAATATTTACTGGTTCCAGGGATTAAGATAGGTAAGCATCTTTGGGTGGCCGTTGCTCGGCTTGCTGCACCTGAGCAGAATTAGTGAGAAGAAACAGCTCTTTTTTCTTCTGGATGTGGGCTTCCAGTGGGACAGCCTGCAGACTTCCATCACCAAGTGGTGATGCCTGCCTGAGAGGGGACCAACAGGGAAGTAGAGCAGAACACAGAGACAGACATGGTCCTGGTGACTTCCTTTTGGAACCCAGCCAGGCCCCAGACCAGGCCAGTCTCTGGACTACCAGTGATGTTAGCCTTGAAATTCCCTTTTTGCTTAAGTTAGAATTCTTTGTTCATTTGTCTACAGACAGACCTATATAAATTCCATCTCTACTCTTAGACTGCCTCTGCAAGAAAAGTATCTCACCTTGGGCCCATTTCATAATCTTAAGGGGCTGGACATTTTATACTTAAACTCAGTACTTTGGAATACCCATGTGTGCATTTTGTGAACATTTACTTTGAGTCAAAGTTAGAATCAAGTTGCTCCTGAGAATTCCTATTAGGTTTTCTTTTGCCATTGTCCAGAGATGTTTCTTATCTTCTCCTTTGATACTGTTTTTCTTTCTACTTCACCTGTCTCTCACTTCTATTTCTTTTCCTTTCTCACTTCAAAGGTCTCTTAATTGAAATGTGCTGAAGCAATTGAAATGTGGTACCTTGGTGAATTACTGTCAGACACGGTAACCTCTGGACCAGCTAGAATCTTGCTGTGAGAGGAGTGTGTATTGATGGAAGTTTAGGAAAAAAAAAAAAAAGAATCATAAGAAATTTCACATTGGTAAAGCTCTTCTATGAAGAGAAAATAAGAGAAAAGAATTAAGTTGTAAAATGAGCAATTATCTATTGACAAGTAAAATTTTTGATATAAAATATTCTGAACATATAAAGTAAAATATATGTTGCAGGTGCAGAGATGTGGGGTGAGGTGAAGCTAACAGAGCTTTCAAGATTTCATGTCAAAAAAGGTGGCTTTTTGATCCTCAGAATTGCCAGAGCAATTCTTTTTGACCCTCAGAATTGCCAGAGCAAGATTTCATGTCAAAAAGGTGGCTTTTTGACCCTCAGAATTGCCAGAGCAATTCTGAGGAACAAAACCAAGCAGGAGGCATACCTCTCCCAGACTTCAGGCAATAGTACAAAGCCACAGTCATCAAGACAGTGTGGTACTGGTACCAAAACACACATATAGACCAATGGAACAGAATAGAGAACCCAGAAATAAACCCTAACACCTATGGTCAATTAATCTTTGACAAAGGAGGTGAGAACATAAAATGGGAAAAAGACAGTCTTTTCAGCAAGTATTGCTGGGAAACCTGGACAGCTGCATGCAAATCAATGAAACTAGAACACACCCTCACACCATGCACAAAAATAAACTCAAAATGGCTGAAAGACTTAAATATACGACAGGACACCAGCAAACTCCTGGAAGAGAACATAGGCAGAAGATTCTCTGACATGCACCTTATGAATATTTTCTCAGATCAGTCTCCCAAAGCAACAGAAATAAAAGCAAAAATAAACCAATGGGACTTAATCAAACTGACAAGCTTTTGCACAGCAAAGGAAATCAAAAAGACAACTTACAGAATGGGAGAAAATAGTTTCAAATGATGCAACAGACAAGGGCTTAATCTCTAGAATATACAAGCAACTTATACAACTCAACAGCAAAAAAACCTACAACCCAAATGAAAAATGGGCAAAAAACCTGAATAGACATGTTTCCAAAGAAGATGTACAGATGGCCAACAAGCACATGAAAAAATGCTCAACATCACTGATTATAAGAGAAATGCAAACCAAAACCACCACGAGATACCACCTCACACCAGTCAGAATGGCCATCATTAATAACTCCACAAATAACAAATGCTGGAGAGGGTGTGGAGAAAAGGGAACCCTCCTGCACTGTTGGTGGGAATGTAAGCTGGTACAACCACTATGGAGAACAGTATGGAGGAACCTTAGAAATCTATACATAGAACTTCCATATGACCCTGCAATCCCACTCTTGGGCATATATCCGGACAAAACTCTACTTAAAAGAGACACATGCACCCGCATGTTCATTGCAGCACTATTCACAACAGCCAAGACATGGAAACAACCCAAACGTCCACTGACAGGTGATTGGATTAGGAAGAAGTGGTATATATACACAATGGAATACTACTCAGCCATAAAAAAGAACGACATAATGCCATTTGCGGCAACATAGATGGAACTAGAGACTCTCCTACTAAGTGAAGTAAGTCAGAAAGAGAAAGACAAATATCATATTACATCACTCATATCTGGAATCTAATATAAGGCACAAATGAACCTTTCTACAGAGGAGAAAATCATGGACTTGCAGGATAGACTTGTGGTTGCCTGGGGGGAGGGAGATGGAGTTGGGTGGTTGGGGAGCTTGGGTTTAATAGATACAAAGTATTGCCTTTGGAATGGATTAGCAATGAGATCCTGCTATGCAGCCTTGGGAACTATGTCTAATCACTTATGATAGAGCATGATAACATGTGAAAATATAATGTGTACATGTTTATGTAACTGGGTCCCCGTGCTGTACAGTGGGAAAAAAATTTTGGGGGGAAATAACTATTTTAAAAAATTAAACAAATAAATAAGATGGCTTTTTTTTTTTTTAAATAAGCCTTTTTTTTTTTTTTTTTTTTTTGGTCTTTTTGCCATTTCTTAGGCCACTCCCGCGGCATATGGAGATTCCCAGACCAGGGGTCCAATCGGAGCTGTAGCCACTGGCCTACACCAGAGCCACAGCAATGCGGGATCCGAGCCGCGTCTGTGACCTACACCACAGCTCACTGCAACGCCAGCTCCTTAACCCACTGAGCAAGGCCAGGGATTGAACCCGCAACCTCATGGTTTCTGGTTGGATTCGTTAACCACTGCACCACGAGGGGAACTCCATAAGATGGCTTTTTAAAACGTTTCTTGTGGTGTTTCTACTAACAGGATGGGGAAACCTGGGCTGAACATTTAGATAAATGTTGGGTGTGTAGCCAGGCAAAAACTAAATTGAAGGTGCTAAGGACCAATGTTTACCCAGAGGGAGATCTTTTGAAGTTCTGCCAAAGGCTCTCTTTCATTTGACGTGTTTTTTAGTGACTTCAATCAGGCCAGAATGCCATATTTATCAAATTCAAGTACGACATCAGTTGGGAGAGACAAAAATTAATATCCTGAATGATAGACTTCAAAATGAACCTGTGAAGCTGGATCTTGAACTAAATGAAACTAAAGTTAAGTGACCTCTATATGAGGGTCACATTCAAGTTCATGATTTCAAGAGGAGAGAACTCTGGCTTAACAGCACCTTCGGGGGGAAACATTGTTATTTTTAGTTAACTGCTAGATCGACATGAGCCAAAAAAATGTTTAAGTTTCTAAGAGTCCACTGAATCTTCATTACCTGGCAGCAAAAGAAGTCCAGAACTTGGGAGGTGACCCTGACCCTCAGCCGATAATAGTCACTCTGCTTTCAGTGAGAACCAGGTAAATTGGGTTTGGTCCAAAGGACAGGGACCAGGGATGAGTGACAGGAAACCATGCCAATGAGGAAGTACTGCAAGGATGCTAGTAACCAAAATTACAATTCCTAAGCCATTAGGTATGTGTTCAACATTTTAAACCATGCAGAGCCCCAGGCTCCATTCTCAGAAATTTAGATTCAGTAGTTAGGAAGGAGAGTTCAGTAATCTTTTTACAAACCTCCTCAGGTGATGATCAGATTAATTTTTTTTTTAATTTTATTTTTGTTGTTGTTGTTGTTGTTGTTGTTGTTGCTATTTCTTGGGCCGCTCCCGCGGCATATGGAGGTTCCCAGGCTAGGGGTCGAATCGGAGCCGTAGCCACCAGCCTACGCCAGAGCCACAGCAACGCGGGATCTGAGCCGCGTCTGCAACCTACACCACAGCTCACGGCAACGCCGGATCGTTAACCCACTGAGCAAGGGCAGGGACCGAACCCGCAACCTCATGGTTCCTAGTCGGATTCGTTAACCACTGCGCCACGACGGGAACTCCCAGATTAATTTTTAAAACTTTGGTTCTACACCTTCTAGAACAGCCTCTCACTTATTTTATGCCCCTAAGGATTTCTGCTTTCCACATTGTGTGTGTATATATATATACACACAGTCTTTTTAGGGCTGCATCCATGGCATGTGGAAATTCCCAGGCTAGGGGCTGAATTGGAGCTATAGCTGCTGGCCTAGGCCACAGCCACAACAATGCCAGGTCTGAGCCTCGTCTGTGACCTACACCACAGCTCACGGCAATGCTGGATCCTTAACAACTGAAAGAGGCCAGGGATTGAACCTGCGGCCTCGTGGATACTAGTTGAATTTGTTTCCACTGAGCCATGACAGGAACTCCCTGTACATGTATTTTAAAATATTCCTTAAAATTGATCCATCCTCACATACACATTATGTGTTTACTGTTTGCTGGCTACTGAGTGGAATGACACTAGGAATGACTGTTGCTCCCCAGCCCGCCAGCCCCAACCTCTGGTCATGTCAGGAGCTCGAGGAAAACCCACACCCCAGCCTCCAGCCTTGGAGATGGCAGATAGAGGGCTGGCCTGGAATCTGTCATTCCTATGTTGCTTCCATGATATACTGAACGCGATATTCAACCAGAACCAGACCTTTCCTTTGCTCAAGAATTGTCTCCTTTATACATTGACAAGCTTTATTTCAGGGACTGCTGGAGGAGGAGTGAGGTAGACACAAAAACCAGAAAGATGAACTAGCACTGTTGGGCTAATCAGGGATGATTCTACCCTCCAGATGTGGCAGGTGTCCATCCATCTTCATGTGATACAGAAGGCCCCAGGGAGCCAGACGCATCCTTCCTGCCCCTAACAGGTTCTCAGAATTGCAGGCACGTCACCTCACTTATGCTGAATGTTTGCTGGGTGCACTCAGCTAGGGAATAGAACTGATTATTGCGGGGGTCTGCGTTTGAAAATAAAAGTCACATTTACTCTTTCAGACTTTTGTGAGGCCTTTCTGGCAGCCTTATTAATTTGCTCTTATTTTGGTAATCACTGTTCTTTCGTCTGAGTGGTTATTTTAGAATGGGAAAGGAACCTAAATTAGTATTATACATTTTAAGACATACATTTGCATCCATCATGAACTTTAATTTATACTTGAGCCAAATAATTTTAACAGTTGCCATAAAATCAGTTATTTAATAATAGTTTTTACTACCGTATTGAATGCAGCAGTAGACAGGCTTAATAGCCTCGTGTCCACAACAAATTTCCAGCTATTATGTGTACATCCCGCATGCCTTTGACAACTCCATGGACTAGTCAAATTCCCGCTGATTGCATTATTTGAATCTTGCTAAAAACTAGTTCGCCACGTGCACACAGTAGTTTTTTAGTGAGTACATCTGTTTTTCCAACCTCAATTTCTTTTGCTTTCTCAGATTTACATCATTATAAAAGCTACCGTTACGTTCAATAGAATAATTTTCCATAATCATATATGTTCCCCTTCATAGGCCATCTGCAATTCAGTTCTCAAGCACAAAGAGGAAAACATGCGTAAATGAACTAAGTTTAACATTTATACTTGCGGTTGTAAACAGAAGATTTCAAGGGGGTAAAGAAAAAAAAAGCATATTTTAGATGTATACTAAGGTAGTTAAGTAAGAAAATTTAAATTGGACAATTTGAGAGAAAATGTAAAATTAGAGAGTATGAAAGTATGGCACTAACTTGATCTTTCTTTTTGGTAACTTGCTTTTTAAAATTATGTTCATTTTCTTTTTAACATTTTATTTTATTTATTTTGTTCGTGCCCATGTGGAAGTTCCTAGGCTAGGGATCAAATCCACACCACATTTATTTATTTATTTTATTGTTATTTCCCCAACACGATTTTTTCTTCCACTGTACAGCATGGGGACCCAGTTATACATACATGTATACATAATTTTTCTCCCATTATCATGATCTGTTGTAAGTATCTAGACATAGTTCTCAGTGCTACACAGCAGGATCTCATTGTTAGTCCATTCCAAAAGCAATAGTTTACATCTGTTAACCCCAAGCTCCCAATCCATCCCACTCCTTCCCCCCCACTCCGGGCAACCACAAGTCTATTCTGCAAGTCCATGATTTTCTCCTCTGTAGAAAGGTTCATTTGTGCCTTATATTAGATTCCAGATATGAGTGATGTAATATGATATTTGTCTTTCTCTTTCTGACTTACTTCACTTAGTAGGAGAGTCTCTAGTTCCATCTATGTTGCCGCAAATGGCATTATGTCGTTCTTTTTTATGGCTGAGTAGTATTCCATTGTGTATATATACCACTTCTTCCTAATCCAATCACCTGTCAGTGGACGTTTGGGTTGTTTCCATGTCTTGGCTGTTGTGAATAGTGCTGCAATGAACATGCGGGTGCATGTGTCTCTTTTAAGTAGAGTTTTGTCCGGATATATGCCCAAGAGTGGGATTGCAGGGTCATATGGAAGTTCTATGTATAGATTTCTAAGGTTCCTCCATACTGTTCTCCATAGTGGTTGTACCAGCTTACATTCCCACCAACAGTGCAGGAGGGTTCCCTTTTCTCCACACCCTCTCCAGCATTTGTTATTTGTGGAGTTATTAATGATGGCCATTCTGACTGGTGTGAGGTGGTATCCCGTGGTAGTTTTGATTTTCATTTCTCTAATAATCAGGGATGTTGAGCATTTTTTCATGTGCTTGTTGGCCATCTGTACATCTTCTTTGGAAACATGTCTATTCAGGTTTTTTGCCCATTTTTCATTTGGGTTGTTGATATTTATTTATCTAGCTATCTATTTATTTATATTGAAGTATCGCTGATTGTTCATTTTCTTAAAAGTATGACTGCAGCATTAATTAAGTTTCCTAGACTTGAGATAGCTTTGTTTATCTGAATTTAAGAAACTGTAAAATTATTAAATTGAATTAAGCAAAATACTTAATTTATCTGATTTATCTTTGTACCTTCTGTCACACCCCGGGCAGTTCTTGGTATGTGAAAATAGAGCACAGTACATGAAGGAATTAATGTAAGGACTTACCAAGAAATTAGTTTTTCTTGGGCTCTGATCACTGTATAACTGACATTAATTCTTGATAAGTGGTTTTCTATCTTTGAGAATTTGCAATGTCTCAATATGGTCTGTGGAAGTAAATGAAGACCAGCCAAATAAGAGCAAGCAAGCAAAGGGTATTATTAAGCACTTCCTATAGCCAGGGAGTCACCCATAGTCACTTTTGTTTGGCCAAGATGCAAAGTTAGGCAGATGAGTGGGAAAGCTTCGTGGTAGGAAAAAGGGAAGGCCACTGGGGGAGGGAGGGTGCCCTGCTTGAGTGAGAATGGTGGCCTGAGCCAGCTCTGAGCAGTTTAACTAGAAGAAGAGGAGCAGCTTATGTGGTGGATTAGGGCATAACACTTTGCTTTTACTGATTGGTTCTAAGTTGAAAGCAGGGACCAAAAACAGGGAAGCCACTGGTTGTTAATCGAGTTCTGGCCATTTGGAGTTGCCCTTTACAAGGGGCTGTGGTCAGATTGCCTATAAGTTTTCCTTATAAGAGGTTGGTTTCCTGGACTGGTTACTGCAGGTTGTGGGTCAGAGTTCCAGTTCTACATGTGGTCTGGCTATTCCTTGTCTGTCTGTAAATTCACTGTTTCAGTGCTTAGAAATGGGACAGGTTGTATAACCCAATGAACAATGGAAAAATAAGAGTGGAGCAACTATAATTTTGTCCCCTGTGGCCAAAATAGAGTTTGGCATTATAGTTGATTTTTGGAGAAATTTAGCTTATAGTTGTACTAGAGTTACATATGCTCAAAATGGGTCTCAATGGGCACATTGTGACAACCCCTTCCCTTACACACACGTTGCCTATTCTTTTTTTTTTTTTTTTTTTTTTTTTTGTCTTTCTAGGGCTGCACCCTCAGCATATGGAGGTTCCCAGGCTAGGAGTCTAATCAGAGCTGTAGCTGCCGGCCTACATCACAGCCACAGCAATGCTGACCCACATCTGATACCACATCACAACTCAGGGCAATGCTGTATCCTTAACCCACTGAGCGAGGCCAGGGATTGACCCTACAACCTCATGGTTCCTAGTCAGATTCATTTCCACTGCTCCAGGATGGGAAATCCACGTTGCCTATTCTTAAAGGCAGCCACTTTCAGCTTGGCCATTTCTTCTTGATATTTACCTTTACTTGTCTAACTATCATATTTATACACAGCTAATTTAAGACTTTGCTATTGGAGTTCCCGTCGTGGCGCAGTGGTTAACGAATCCGACTAGGAACCATAAGGTTGCGGGTTAGATCCCTGCCCTTGCTTAGTGGGCTAAAGATCTGGTGTTGCTGTGAGCTGTGGTGTAGGTTGCAGACACGGCTCGGATCCTGCATTGCTGTGGCTCTGGTGTAGGCTGGGGTCTACAGCTCCAATTCGACCCCTAGCCTGGGAACCTCCATGTGCCACGGGAGTGGCCCAAAGAAATAGCAAAAAGACAAAAAAATAAAAAAATAAAAAAAAGACTTTGCTATTGACTCCTCACCTTGGAAGATGAAGATGTGACTCCCTTTACCACCCCCGACCACCACCCTCAGCCCCACACAGCACAAATACAATTCTGTGCTCTCACCTCAGTAAGGCTATATCATAATTTGGGTCAAAAAAATATATATATACTGTTAATATTACCACGACAACCAGATGCTGTTCACAGCTCAGACATGTATCCTATGACCACATTGCCTTTCCTTCACAACTTTTGGGAATTAATAATAGACTTGTCTTTTGCTGACAATTTTCTTTTTTCTTTTTTTTGTTTGGTAATATTTTAATAGGCTTCTAAGTTGAAGTTGTAGCAGATAAACTAAGACACAAATGATGCCCCTTTCAAATGTAGGCCTAGGCAATATGCAGAAGTTTATCTTACACCAGTTAAGAAACTCTGTGTCAACAGTTTCAATTTTTGGAAATGTAGGTGTAGAGGTTGTCTTTTAAAATAATTTAAATTTATTTTTCTTTTTTATTTTGGCTGCCCTGTGGCATATGGAGCTCCAGGGCCATGGGTCAGATCCACACTGCAGTTGCCACCAAAGCTGCAGCTGCTGCAACACCAGATCCTTAACTCACTGTGCCAGGCTGGGGATCGAACCGTGTTCCAGCCCTCCCAAGATGCCGCCGATCCCATTGCACCATAGAAGAAACTCTGAGGTTGTCTTTTTTTTTTTTTTTTTAATTAAAATATTGTTGAGTTACTATGTTGTGTTAGTTTCTAGTGTATAGCAAAGTGGTTTTGGATTCTTTTCCTTTACAGGCTATTACACGATACGGAATATAGTTCCCCATGCTACCCAGCAGGCCTTGGTTGGTTATCTGTTCTATTTATAGTCATGTCTATCTGTTAATCCCAACTCCTGATTGCCACCCTCCCTTCCCCACTGGTAACCATAAGTTTGTTTTCTACATTTGTGGGTCTCTTCCTGCCCCTGCCAGTTCATTCCAAAGCCTACCTACAAATAGCTAACTCTCTTCCCACTATGGTAAACAAAGTTCGTATTCTCTTCATTTCATCTTCGCGGAGACATCTTTCAGGGAGTCCCGACTCAGCGCTGGATTCTCTCTGTCTCCGCATAGCTGTCCTCCTGACATCTCGCTCTGCTTAACTCCTGGGACTTCTGTCTGGTGTTGCTTCCCTTGTGTCCCTAGTTCTATGCTTTTACTTGGTTTGCTTTCTCATTTGGCTGAAGTATATCTATCAGTAGTTGCCTTAGAAGGAGTTAATTTTTCTGACACTTTGCATCTTTGAATATGGTTTTACTTCACCCTCTTTCTTTCCCGCAGTATGGCTGAGAAGGCAGTTCCAAATAGGAAAAGATTCTCTTACAGAATTTTGAAGGCTTTGCTCTGTTCTTGTCCAGCCTTCTGAATGCTACTGGGAAGTCAAAGCCATTCTGCCTCAAACTCCATTTTATGAAGCCATTTTTTCCTCTCTGGAAGCTTGTGGCATTTTTTCTTTGTCCTGTGGACCTGAAATTTCACAGCGATGGGCTGGGGTTTGGCTCCCTTTTCCTCTATTATGCTGAGCACTCAGAGTCCTTTCAGTCTGGGAGCCCCTGCCCTTCCTCACTGGGAAATTTTCTTGGTTTATTACCTGATTATTTCTTTCCCATTGTTTTCTCTTTTCTTTCCCCTTGGAACTTCATTGTCTGGATAATAAGTTTCCTGGCCTAATCTGATTTTCTCATCTTTTTTCCCCTAAATTTCATCCCCTTGACTCTTTGTTCTCCTTTAATGGAAATTAAATATGTTCTACCTTAATGAATGAATTCATCAACTTTATTTTCCATCCTTTCTACTAAATCTTTAATTTCTGCTATTATATTTTTAATTCCTAAGAATTCATTTTTATTCTCTGAATAGTCCTTTTCTGCCACATCCTATTCTTATTTTAAAGAGGCTCTATCTCATTGCCCTAGGAATGTTATTGATAGCTGTGCTTTTTAAAAAGCTTTCATCTCTCTGTCCAATATATGGTATCGGTGTTTCCTATTTATTGTTTATAGGTTTCAGAGAAAGATTTTCCTCTGCTTTCTGGTAGTCTCTGGTTCTCTACTCATAGTGAAAAGTGGGTGTAAGTTATATTCCGTAGGGCTCTAAAGAAATAAAGGAGAAACACTGGGGTATCATGGAGCAGATAGGAGGTTCCCAGCATGAGGGTGAGGCTTGTCAGTTGCAGAGAGCTCCTGGATGGCTTCACTGGGAGAACTCTGGTGTCAGAATTCACATTGTGTGTCATGGGCTGTCAGACTGCTCAGAGAAGAATCTTCCCGGCTTCCACCTGGAGGGTGAAAGCCTGCTGGGTGGTGTTCTGAGAGCTGAGTAGGGGAAAAAGGTTGAGTTGTTTCAAAATGCATTATTTACGCTGTCACTTAAGCGCCACCTTCAACCTGGTCTTCCCAACCTCACTTGTGCCCAGTGTCCCCAAACAGTGTCACTGCCTGTCCTGACTTTGCCTGAGCCTTAACCTATGGTCTTCCACCAGAGCAGATGAGAGGCTGTCACCTGGCTAAGGGGACAAAAGATGATTTGGTGTGGGAGCTGGTAAGACATTCAAACCCATTTTTAATCAGTCTTCTTTTTTGCAGCCCACCTGGACCCCTACTTCCCAAAGCCTTTGGGACTTCAGTGGTTTTGCAAATGCCAGGCTTGTTCTGCATTTCCACTTTCAAACTTTTGTTGCCATTGCCTCCTCTTCCATTTATTATCTCGGTGATTTAGTTCCTTTTTTCCCCCCTTTATTATCATTATTTGAGGCTTGCAGGAGGAGGCAAAGGTACAACTGTGGTTTTGATACACTATCTTTAACCGCAAGCACCGATAACTTTTATGGGCCTTTTTACCGTCAGTATCTTTTCCTATAAAAGGGAGAGAAATGTGATACTGTTTATAAGATATAATAATTTTCATCTGTGTGTATCACTTTACACCATATATTCATATACCCATCTTCTTTCGTCCTCCTGTAAGGAGGGCAGGGACTATTAGTCCTTTTACTTAAGTAAACCGAGGATCACAGAGGTTCTTGTGCCCGGGAATCACTCTGCCAGCCAGGGGTGGGGGCCTGATGGAGTGTGCCCAGGGCCTGATGGAGCTATTTAAACAGCACAGAGGACAAGGGGAGCAACAGAGCTGGTTCTGAAAGCTGACTGATGTCTACATAATTCAGGGGGAAAAATGAAAGTATTAGGTAGGAATAAAAGCCCTCACTTTCTAGCAAGCACATCATTAAAAAAAAAAAAAAAAAAAAAAAAGATACCAGTTAACGCTATGGTTAGAGAAACAGAAGGAAATCTAGGAATTTAATCACGATTTCAAAACATCAAGTTAGATTCCCTGGTGAAGATGCATATGACGCATGCCATAATCTCAGCACAAAGCCCTGTTTCTTAAGGTTAAATACTAATGTCCTTATCTTAGACGTCCTCTGGGACTCTTACTACCTTCATGGCTATTCTCCATATTAAAGTAGCACTGAAATCCAGAGGGGAGCACACCATGTTCTCCAGAAGGGAGAAACCAGTGTCTTCTCTGCAGAGCTGTATGGCCCACTTGGAAGAAAGTTACAAGAAACCTTGGGATTTAGCATCCTTTGTTTCATCCTAATTGTGCCATTTGCATTTTTCAGCCCCTTATTTGTCTTTTTTTTTTTCCTTTTTTTTTTAGGGCCACACACATAGCATATGAAGGTTCCCCCAGGCTAGGGGTTGAATTGGAGCTATAGCCGCCGGCCTACACCACAGCCACAGCAACACTAGATCCGAGCCTTGTCTGCAACCTACACCACAACTCACAGCAATGCTAGATCCTTAACTCACTGAGTGAGGCCAGGGATCGAACCTGCGTCTTCATGGATGCTAATCAGATTCATTTCCGTTGATCCATGACCGGAACTCTCAGCCCCTTATTTAATCAATTAACAGATAGCCCTGGAGTGCCTTGGTAGGTGCCCCGGAAGGTGATACAAAGAGGGAAAAAGGAGATCTCTGCCCTGAGAAAGCCATCATTTTTAAGGGAGTAAAGCATCACACAGTAGTGGTGAGGTCTAGATCTCAAATCCTATCAAGATAAGGGAGATTCACATGCTGTCAAAACATGTCATTCAAAATAATACTTTCCTTCAGCACAATCCCCCTACTTTCCTGTGCAGCTGTTGTGTGATGGTGGCTGATCCGGCTGGATTAGGACCATATTGGACGTGGGATTGCTGCCAGAGGCATGCCATCTTCCCAGACTGTCCTCTGGAACTGGACCATCAACCCCACTCTTCTTGGGCAGTTCTGCCTGGAGGTCTGGACTCTCAGCTCAACACTGATGTCTTTTTTTGTTTTCTTCCAGTGTTCCACCAAAGCAGGAAGGGGTGGTCATCTGTCTTCCATTCTCTTGGACATGAACTTTCATACTCATCCTCCTCCCTCCCGAGGTCATGGCACCCTGCATGGGTCACAGTCATGCACCAGGGCAGGGAGAAAGCCCTGTTTGTTGGGAATGTAAATAAGTTTCATCCCTCTTACCTTGCCCTTGAATGAAGCCTTGTGAAGGAAATAAGCAAAGAAGGGTAAAAAAGGCTAAGCGGAGAGACTTGGACTCATTCATTAGAGATTTCCTTCCTCGGGAGAAGGTGTTCACTGAAGGATGAGAGAAGCCAACCTTCACAAGTATGTTCCCAGGCAGAGAGAACCAGGAATTAGATCCAGAGAAATAATGAGTCATGTCCATTAAGTCGGCAGTAATGGAGGCCAAGTAGGTGGGATGTGAGCTGGGTTTTCCGGGTGTCCCTAGAGGTCAGTTCGGTCAACAGCCCTTCCCAGCCACCTTCCCCCTCCTGTTTGCTGCCTCCCTAGACCCCCAGGCCTTCTCCACTAGAGAAGTGGGAAAACATGCAATTGAAATGTCTAGCACCTGACCCTTGTACACCATTTTTGCTGCTGAGCTGTAGGAAAAAGTCCTTGGGAGGGGGGAGGCTTCCTTTCCCAAGTCAAAGCCAAAAGCCCACAAGAAGTCATTCTGTCTCTTGCCATCCCTCGTCCTGCAGAAGGAGGCACCTGAGTTTTGCAAAGCTGAGAAGGAGTGGGAAGATAGCAGGAAGCTGAGTTGGTGATGGCGTGGTGTGTGACTGAACCACCTGGACTCCCCACCTCCAGGTGAGACTCTTTATAAAAGTAACTTTTTTTTAAACATTTTCTAAGCAGTGTCCTTGAATTCAGAGTTAATCCTCATAAGAACTTCCGTTAAGTACCATTATCATCCCAGTTTTAAGAGGAGGAAGTTGAGGCATGGAACGGTTGAGTAATTTACCACATGACTCAGTAAGTGGTAGAAGTTGGACTTTGAACACAGGCAGTGCGCTCCTTGACCTTGACCCCAGTGGGCTCTCAGACCACTTTCTGCAGGCCATTGTTGGCTGGGTTTTCTGTTACCCGCAGATGATTGCCATCCTAACCTATCCATTCTTGAAGGATGGATAAAATTAAGATGGGAGCTTTCAGATCATCATAGACACAGAAATTGAGGCAGTGTGTGCCAGAGGAGGAAAGCTAGACTACAGTTTGACCAAGAGTTTATGCTGGGTAGAGACAAAGGTGAAGATAGAAAATGCAGCAACATCAAAAGACAAATACCACGTGATGTTACCTACATGTGGAATCTAAAATATGACACAAATGAACTTATCTACAAAACAAAAACAGACCCACTGATATAGAGAACAGACTTGTGGTTGCCAAGGGAGAGGATGGGTGGGGGAGGGATGGACTGGGAGTTTAGGATTAGCAGATTCAAACTACTACATGCACCTATAACTGAATCACTTTGCTATACACCAGACACTAACACGACCCTGTAAATCAGCTATACTTCCATAAAATAAATTTTTTCAAAAAAAATTTTAGGGCCACACCCATGACGTATGAAAATACCCAGGCTAGGGGCTGAATCAGAGCTGTAGCTGCCAGCCTACACTCTAGCCACAGCAATGCCACATCTGAGCCAAGTCTGTGACTTACACCACAGCTCATGGCAATGCTGGATCATTAAACTACTGATTGGGGCCAGGGAGTGAAACTGCATTCTCATGGATACTGATTGGGTTCGTTACTACTGAGCCACAACAGGAACTCCAAAATAAATCTCAAAGAAAAGGAAATACAGCAGAGTGATCTAGAAAGGGAACTCCAGAAATTGGAATATTTGCCTATGAATCAGAGCTCTACCAGCTGTGACGGACTATGGCCTAATTATATCATGTCATTTTTATCAGATCTAACTCATTCTGTCTTTAAGCCTCAGTTTCCTCATCTCTCAAAAGGAAGAATAAGCACACCTGTCTTTTAGAGTTTCCATGCCCTAGCAGAAGCCTCTGCTCATAGTAAGACTTCAGTAAATATTAGCGCCCCAAACATAATGAAATAAGTTCAAATGTTTTCCTCTCTGGCTTGTCTCGTCTTCGCATTAATGACTGTCCGGAATCTTCAATTCAAACGCAACATTTGGAAACTCTAAAATATTAAAGATGAAGAGAAAGTAAAGATGATCTTTTCTTTGATGTTAGCAGGGAAATGTTTTTTTTTCCTTTTTCTTTTTTATATTCTAGTGAAAACCTGGCCTTATTACAGATCACAGGACCCTGCACACCATTGTTGCAATAATTTAATCTGAAGGAAGAAGCTGACATTGTCAGCGTAACATTCCTTAATAGTATTAGTCAAGCAGAGCTTGAAGGAACATACCTATTGACTTCAAAGGATTTGTTTTAAAGAAGGGGAAATAAAAAGGAAATAAGAATCCATGGGAACATGATTCAGTACTCTGATTTCTGCCCTGAGTTTGGGAAAGCTTGCCTAACCTCCAAACTGGGTTCTGAGAAAACCAGGTGTCTCCTACAAAGGCCTAAGAACTGACGTGAAACGCTAGTTCAAAGCCTTTGGGGAAAGAAAGAGGGGCCTAAAGACACTCACTGTTTCCTGTAATGAACCCCCACGTGGAAAGTGGCAGCTGCGTGGGGAGCTGGGGCCTGAGCCTTTGAACTGACTGTGAGTCAGACAAGGTGGTGTCATCCGATGCGCGCCCCCGCCCCCCAGCCGGCCAGCAGCTCTCCAAGATTTCCAGCCTCCACAAAGAGCCTGCAGAAAGCATTTTCTTCTAGAACTTCTTGGAGACTTAAACAAACGGAGTAGCGTGACTGTACAGTGACCACCAGTGGGTTCTGATAACATCTTCATAAATCAGGGTTTTTTTTTTTTTTTTTTTTTTTTTTTTTCTTTGTCTGTTTCCAGAGTCGATGAACCAACCGGAAAATTACTGCTGATGTATGTGGGGGAGGCTGTTACCGCATCTCTAATGCTGCTGCTTCCAGGCAGGAAGGCCCCGCGGCTGGCTCTCAGTCCCCAGGGGCAAGGCGACTGGCTATTCTGGTTGGAGGGATGCTTTTGTGCAGGCCGTTGTTTTCCCTCCTCCAGGATGCAGGGGCAGAAGGAAAGGGTCCAGCGTGACCTTTCCCCCAGAGGTCCCCTCCGCGTGCTGGGGTGCCAGCATCCTGCCTGTGCAGGGCAGGGAAGGCCCAGAGATCTGCGCCTTCCCCGAAGTGTATTCAAAACAACCTGAAGAGACTTTCTGGCGATCTGACCGTTGCCAGGGACTTCCCAGCAGGGCACTTCCTGGCTCTCTTATCTGTTGTTCCTGGGAACACAGGTTTGGACGTGGCTGGAATAATGATATTTTCCAGGGAGTTCCCGTTGTGGCTTAGAGGGTTAAGAACACGACTAGTATCCATGAGCACTTGGGTTCGATCCCTGGCCTTGCTCAGTTGCTTAAGGATCCGGCATTGCCATGAGCTCTTGTGTAGGTCACAGACATGGCTTGGATCTGGTGTTGCTGTGGCTCTGGTGTAGGCCAGCGGTTGCAGCTCAGATTTGACCCCTAGCCTGGGAACTTCCATATGCCACAGGTGCAGCCCCCCAAAAACAAAAATAAAATAAAAATAAAATAAAATAAAATAAAAGATATTTTCCATCCTTTTGAGATCACCATGTGGCATCCACCTTGCTACAAACCCCATGCCTAAGCAGGGAATTTTTTGAGAATATCAACCTGCTGAACCATTTTACCTAAAATAGAGAAAAGATTCAAGTTCCATAGAAACAAATTTTTATAAAAATATGACCTATTGGCAAGTTGTGAACTTTTGGTCCCACCTGGTACGATGAATAGAAGAGTTGCCTGGTAAACTAAAAGTGTAGTCATCGTGAAGCTGTTTATGCAGGACAATGTCACGTACAATGTCACTGATGCTCTTACAACGCAATAGGGCAGATAGGGCAGAAATTATTGTTCTCATTTGGCAGAGGAACAAACGAGAAAGGTCTAGCACAACAAACCTTGAGTTTTCCCCGGATGTGCTGTTGGGTCTGGTGGTTGATACACTCTCAATGTACCCAAAAGAAGAGCCTGGTGAGAAATGATGGAAGGGAAACCCTGTTGAAGGTCATCCCATCTAAATGGTCCCTGGGTCCAGTGAGATGTTTCTATCCCATCTCCCTACACAGAAGCCCAGCACGGAATTTCATGCGGACTAGACTCTTTACATTTGATTTTAAAATCAATGCTTGATAACCTCTGCGCCTTGAATGACGTGCCAGGAGCTATTCCGAACACTTTATGTCATTATTTCATTTAACCCTCACAGCATCTCAGCAAAGTGGGGACAATTATTACCTTTATTGTGCAGATAAGGAAACCAAAGCACAGAGAGGTAAAGTGACTTGCCCAGTGTCACACAGACTAATGGTGTCAGAGTTAAGATTTTTATATTCTGAGGGTAATGTTACCGCTCCCCTTTTAATGAGGGCTCAGGAATTCCTGGAGGATCTGCAAATTCGTCCTAGTGATTTAAGCCTTTGTATGCAAGTGGCTTTGAACGCTGCTTGGGGAAAACTTGCCTTTTACCTGTGACAGGATCTGGCCTCAGGTAGGATATAGACAACTTCAAAAAAGGCCACCTGACCCCATTCTTTCTTCTGTTCAGGTAAGAACTGGGCTTCACTGGTGAAAGTTGAAATGACCTGGTTTCTTCCAGCCTCTGTGAACAGCTAATGATGTGTTTTTCATTTTCATCTCATTCTTCCCAGTTTCATGTACACAAAATCAAAAGGTGGGTGAAGCCATGAAGCGAGTCCTGGATGAAAGATTCTACTTGCTTCTCTCAGATCTGAGATTAAGTCAGCAGACTCGGAGAGGGAGCGCGTGCCCTGGGCAGGGATCTGCTCATCCCTGCATCCACGCTCCTGCCTCCCATTGCTGCCCTTGATTGCATGTGCTCTTCGAGGTAGAGGTATGGGGGGGGGGGTGCAGAGATGCCGGTGGGCTGCTCACTTAGGGCTTTGCTTTATCAGAGAGCAGGCTTCTCCAGTGCCTCTGACTCACAGAACTTCAACGTGTAACACCATGTCAGCAAGCCAGGAAACGGCAATTAACCAATTGAAATCACACTGTTGGGAGCGATTAAGTTGGACTCCAAATTCCAGGCTATCTCTGTCTCTGACTCCTTTTCTTTCCCCTTCCTCCCTTCTTTCTTTCTTTCTCTCTTTTTTCTTTCTTTCTTTTTTATTTTTTGTCTTTTTAGGGCCACGCCTGAAGCATATGGAGGTTCCCCAGCTAAGGGTCCAATTGGGGCTGCAGCTGCCAGCCTACACCACAGCCACAGCAATGTGGGAGCTGCGTGTGCGACCTACACCACAGCTCATGGCAATGCTGGATCCTTAACCCACTGAGCGAGGCCAGGGATCGAACCCACATTCTCGTGGATCCTAGTTGGGTTTGTAGTCTGATGAGCCACATAGGAACTCCCTTCCTTCCTTCTTTCATCCATCCCTCCTTCCTTCCTTTCTTCTTCTTCTTCTTGTTTTAATGACAGGCTATCTTGGATCAGTGAAAGAGAATACATCATCCTGAAACCCACACAAGGCTGCTTATTTCCATTTTCCATTTATTATCTCAAAATACACTTCTGGGATCTCAACATGCCTCTAAAAATGGGAATTAATCATTGCAGCAGAGCCTAGAGGACAAACCCTAACAAAAACAATGACAGTCTTTTCCTTTTCTTCTGGGTCACATTAGTCCTAATTAAACAACCCTGGGAGGTATTTAAATGATCTTTTTGTCTATGCTTTTCAGCAGGTGTGTGATACTTTTGAAGGATCAGGAACGTTCTGCCTGTGGTTGGCCGCCAAAGGCAACCTCACATTGAGGATAGGAAGGGTGAATTATGGTCAGATCAGCTTTCTTTTTTTAACTTACATTTTGTCTTTCATTGGGGTTGGGATAAGTATCACAAATAGAGATGCTGATGCCAAAGCACCATCACTTCACAGAGACAGTGGGCTGTTCTGCCCAGAGACCCTGGGCCTGGGCCCTGAGTCTAACCTATAAAAATAAATTTACTAAGAGGCACCTGGTCATCAGGGTCCCTAGGGATCTTGTGTTAAGAGACCATAAAACATAACCCTAGGAGTTCCTGGTGGCACAATGGGATCAGCAGCGTCTCTGCAGTGCCAAAACACAGGTTTGATCCCTGGCCGGGCACAGTGGGTTAAGGATCCATCATTGCCATAGCTGCAGGGTAGGTTGAAACTTCAGCTCAGATCTGATCCTAGGCCTGGAAACGCCATGTGCTGAGGGGCAGCCAAAAAAGAAAAAGAAAAAAAAAAAGTAATCCCAAACCAACTCTGTTCAGGCTCCACAGAAGTGCTTTAGCCTGGCTTTTGTCCTCTGGCCTTGGGAGGGCACTGTGAAGGTTTGGGGAGTGTGCCTGCCAGTGTGACATGGCAGATGGACACTCCTAGGTGTGTGTGTGGATGATGTCATTCAAAGGCACTTAGTACAAAGAAAAGTCAAATCAATTAGAAAGCAAACCCTTCTGTTCAGATAGCAGAAACCAGTCTTAAATGACGAGGGGCGTTTCCTAGTCATTCCAATCACCAATTTTCTTGCTTCTTTTCGGTTCCAGTTGGGGCAGAAGTCACGCACAAGAGTAGCAGGTACCTGTCATTGAAACTGGTGATTGAGGAACATCTTTCAAAATTAAATAATTAACAGTATGGTTAAAATGATAGCTATTGGAGTTCCCTTGTGGCTCAGTGGGTTAAGGACCTGGTGTTGTCACTGTCGTGGCGTGGGTTCAAGCCCTGGCCTGAGAACTTCCACGTGCCATGGAGTAGCCAAAAAACAAAAGAAACAAACAAAAAATGGTAGCTGTGTAGTTACAGTCTATGCGAAACATGATATTGATTCTTTACATTGACAATTAGGCTGACATGGAGACCTGGAATGGCTGACAGATTTCCTTAAAAGTTAAT
This sequence comes from Sus scrofa, assembly GCF_054392235.1. Classification (NCBI taxonomy): domain Eukaryota; kingdom Metazoa; phylum Chordata; class Mammalia; order Artiodactyla; family Suidae; genus Sus; species Sus scrofa. The sequence goes on along the minus strand of NC_139388.1, from coordinate 104,578,782 downwards.
CAGGTATCACTGACATCAAAATATTAAATAAAAATGTTAAGCTTTTTATGAATAATTTTCATTTCAACGCTGGTTTTCATAATGATAATTTGTACTTTGAATTTTAATTCTAGTAGAGATCTTTCAACCATTTGGAAGAAGGTAACTTTCAACAACTATAGGAAAGTAATTTTTTCTTTTTAAAAAATTTTGAATTTACATTTTTGACGAAATATATGCTTAAATGTTGCGTCATTAGACTATTCTGACCCTTTATCAGTGTTTTCCAACAGAGCTTTCTGTGATGACAGAAATATTCTATAGCTGTGCTGCTCAGTACAGTGGCCACTAACCACAGGAGGCTACTGAGTGCTTACAAGAACCAGTGAGGAACAAAACTGGGTGAAATGTGGCTATAAATATTCTACACAGAAAAGAGTAACTTCAGATCACTACTGTCACTGTCACTAGAACAAAAATTATGTGGCAGTCTCAATTACAGCAACATATTAGCCATTTTACTAAAATAAAGGGAAGGAGTTCTCATTGTGGCTCAGCGGGTTAAGGACCTGATCTTGTCTCTGTGAGGAAGTGGGTTTGATCCTTAGCCTTGCTCAGTAGGTTGGGGATCCCGAGTTGCTGCAAGCTGTGTTGTATGTAGGCTACAGATGTGGCTTGGATTGGGTGTTGCTCTGGCTGTGACAGTAGCCTCAGCTGCAGCTCCAATTCAAGCTCTGGCCCAGGAAATTCCACATGCTGCAGGTGTGGCCATAAAAAGAAAAAATAAAATAAAGGGAAAATCAAATTTATGGAATAAATGTATACTAATGCATGAATTATGTATGTCTTCATTTTATTACTGGTCCATACAGCCAGACTATAAACAGGAAATTTGATATGCATGTGTTATATTCAGTTGTCTTTGATATTCTCCTGACATTTACCATCTGAAAATTACAGGTTTTCTTATCTTTCAATGTTGTTACTTTGGTCAAGATAGGAAGGTATAAAGTATATAGTAGCTTGCTAGCTTGATGAATAACTTTGAAATCTTTAGATGTATGATGGGGGCTGGCTGGACAGCACCCCTAACTCTGAGCAGCCATCACGCAAATGTCACTATAGTCCTCAGAGGAGTGTCATGTGGTTGGATTAAAATTTAAAAAGTCAGGAGTTCCCTGGTGGCTCAGCAGCTTAAGGACCTAGTGTTGTCACTGATGTGGAGTGGGTTTGATTCCTGGCTGGGCACTTCTGCATGTTGCAGCTGTGACCAAAATAAATAAAATAAAATAAAATAAAATAAAATAAAATCTTAAACAATTTTTAAAAGCCAAAAAATAATTTAAAAAATAGATTTTAAAAATCTCCCCTGCTGAAAAAAAAAATTTGAAAAGAAATGTCTCATTGGGAGGATTTCTACAGCATCCTTTTCTTAGAAGAAGTCCAGTCCTTTTATTTTGAATAGAGGCCTTCCATTTGGGCTCAAGGCTGCTTTGGCCAGTTACCTGTAAGAGAGAGTAAATAAACAGTAGCTGTCAGAACTGCAAGGGAAGGAGCTGCTGGCAAAAACCCATCACTGTTTGCAATGTGGATTGCAGACTAATAAGGGTAGAGTCAGCTTAAGGCTGCAATGTTTAGAGAACAGAGATAATGGAAATTCATTGGCCCTCCTGCTGAGCTGTAAGTAACTGGAGGAAGGGACATGGTGTCCTGAGGTTACCAGGGTAGCAGGAGTGGGCGGGTGTCTGAGCCGGGGCTCTCTCCCCATTGGCCTGCAGGGACATCCATCTGTGCAGCTGCCTCCCGCACCCCCATCAGCCACCTTACCACATCCTTGCCAGGGTGGCCCAGCTCTAAGGCTGTTCCACACTTTCTTCAAGGGGTCCCTAGAGGAGTGAGTCCCAGGTGTCCACATGCAACTTGAGCATTCATACACCTTATGTTGACCCCCCCCACCCCCACTTTCCTATTCCTCTTCCACTGCTTCCTGGGATTACTTTCCCAATAAAACCTAAACCTACTTACACTTCAATCCTCCCCTTCAGGCTTGTTCCTGGGGGAGGCCAGTATAAGAAAATCTTCAGCCCAGAGCCTAGTGCCTGGCATATACATGGCCATCATAGGTACTTGCTGAAAAATTCACGTACTTTGCAAGTGAAATCCTATGCTATCTTGAACTTCTTCGCCCAACTTAAAAAACTTAGAAGAAAAAATGGCTAGATTGACTTTTCTCTCTTTATCTGAATCCCCTAGGGCCTCCTAACAGAAAAGCTCCATTGGAAAGCACATTACCACGCAAAACGATGCAGGACCTCAGCACAAGGCAAGTTCATGCTGCAGACCCTCATTGCCTGTCTTTGAAGGTATGGGAGTGCCCTGCCTCTCCCTTCTTCAAATGTTCATTTTGCAATAAGGCTCAACAGGTACATATTTGAGAGAAGCAGCAGGACGGTGTAAGGTCCTAGTACTAAGAAGTAAACTATTAATATAGAACCTTTTAAAGAGCACTTCTGAAAAGGATCTAAGAAGTGGAATTCCAGCAGAAAGAGGAGCTGTTGGTTGGAGCACCAAAAGCAAAAATCCTCCAGTCCCGCAGTTTTCCCCCGGGGAGGTGACAGCTATGACCTATCCTTAGTTACAGCTTGTTGGTTCTAGGGTCCACTGGAGACAGGGTCTAGGTGAGCGTGGGATCAGTATACTTTCTGGGTCTTTGTAAGCTCCAGGTGAGAGCAGCACAGAAGGGCCCCGGACACACCTGCGTCCCCCCTCTGGCTGGTACACCCGTCCTACTCACGGGTCCTTACTCGGCTTCTAATTTAACCTCTTCCCAGGCCTTCCATTGCGTTCAGTCAGCTAGGCCTAGCGTCTACAGCTGCTCAGAGCTGGCTCGACGTGCGTATTCCCCGGGAGATAGAAAGATCACTCCACCCCTTTTTATTTGTTTATTTGCAATTTCACAAAGAGAACCTTTTTACCGAAGCATTGGAAGACTGTTTTAGTCACTCAATGAAGTAGGCATTCCAGACCCAAACGGTAAATTACACACTTCAAGATATTTGATTCATTACCCACCCCTCCTCCTCTCGCATTTCCCAACACTTAGTACCAGATACACAAATCACAGGTTACGTAGGTCCAAACTCTCGTTCCGCTGTGACCGCCACCTTCCGTGTATCGCCCGCGGCTCGCTGGGGCCCAACCGGGACGGCGGGGGCGCAATGAAGCCGCAGAGCGCTTCCTGCTCCGCCGGGTGCAGGGCTCCTGGGGCAGGAGCGCGAGTGGTCCAGTCGGGAGGCTGGCGCGCTGCTGGGTCTCGGTGCCCGAGGCCGCCGCTCCCTCCTCTGGCGTCCGCCAACTTCTCTGCACCCGCCGCGCGGAGAAGCTCGCAGCCCCTCGCAGCCTCCCGATCTACCGGCTCGCCCTGCCCAAAGCCGCGGGGGAGAGCGGCTTTGCGACTGCCGGCCCCGCTGCGGACACTGCCATCCGGCGCCGGGATTGGAGCCGCCTCGTCCGCCCGCGGGGCCGCAAGGCCGCCGTCCCGCCAGCCTCGTTCGCCAACTCCTGGCGGCCTGTGACCCGGGACAAACTTCTGGCCGCCGCGCGGCCCCTGCGCGGTCACCCTCCCGGAAGCCGGCCTCGAAACCCAAGCCGCGGCGGGGCGGGACGCGAGCGGGAGGGAGCACGAGGCACCTCCCGGCAGCCGCTCTCCGCGCGGTGACACCGCCCCCGCGGCCGCCCCCCGCCCGGCTCCCCCCGAGGCGCCGCTGCCTCTCAGCGCCGGGCGCGGACCCGTAGGGCCGGCGGGGCCGGGCGCTCACGCCCTCTAGCGGGCCGCGGCAGCGCGGGCGGCCGTGACGTGGGCGCTCCCTTCAGCCGGCCTGCGGGGCACTGCCAGTCAGTCGGGGAGCAGGAGCCCCGCGCGCAGCCGGCGCGGGCTCGGCCATTGGCGCGCCGCCGCCCGGGGGCTGGCTCGGCTGCTGGCTGAGAGGCGGCGGGCGGGACAAGCGCGGCCGCGGCCCCGGCCACCGCGGCGCCGGCGGCTCGGGTCCCTACCCGGGGAAGGAGAGCGGCGGCGGGTGCAGCAGCCGGCACGGAGGGCGGATTTTGGCTCCGCGGGCGCGCCCTCCGCTCCCTCTTGCAGCCGCTCCAGCTCCGAGCGGGGCTGGCGACTGGGTGGGAGGATCCAGGACCTCGGCCCCGGCCCCGGGAGCCCCCGGAGTTGAGACTTCTGCAAGTGTTGGCACTTTGCGGGTCTGGCTCTGGTTTTGGGTGTTCACCCTGCTCTCCTCGCCGCCTTGGAAGGAAAGCTCCCGGCCGCCCTCGGACCTCGCGCCCACCCAGCGCCGCCGGGGAGCGGCCCGGCGTGCGCTCAGCACCATGAGCAGACTTGGGACTTGGCTGGTGACTTTGTACGGACTTTTGCTAACTGCGGCGGGGGATACGTTTTCAGGTAAGAGGGGCCGCACTCGCTGTGGCCTGGGGCGTGCGGGCCGGAAGGGGCCCGGGACGCATGCAGCTCCCGGGTGGGAGAGCACTAGCGGCGGACCGCGGGTCCAGACTGGGGAGCGGCGGCTCCGGCACTGCGTGTGCCAATTCCCTGCCCCGGCGCGAGACCAGCGGGGAGGGAGGGCACCTCGCGCTCGGGCGGACAGAGCGGACGAGCCCGGGGCGCTGACTCCGGAGCCCGGCCCCAGGTCGGCCCCCGCCCCTTGGCGGCCTGGGTGCGTGTCGGCGCCACTCGGAGCCCTCCGCCGGCTCTGAGAGCAACAGCAGAAAACTTTGCCTGAAGTTGGGAGCTGCAGCCGCCGGCCGCCTGGCGTGGTCGCTGCGCGGTCCTTCCCACCCGGAGCGGCGGCCAGCCGGATCTCCGTGCCTGCTGCGCCCGCGCGATTGCTTCGGAGAGACTCTGGCGGCGGCGGTGGCGATCGCCGGTTTTCTTTGCCGTCCAGCCGCCGCCCGGCCAGAAGCTTGCCATGACCCCGGCTCGCCGCGGTGGTCGCGCCGCAGATCGAGAGAACCAAGGCAGTGTCCTCATCGGTCCCGGAGGGAGGACCTGTGGTCCGGACGGAGTGGCTGGTTGCCCGGGCCCCGGGCCGCTGCGGTTGTGTGCGGGTCAGGCTCCCTTCGGCCCCGGGGAGCTCCCGAACGGGGGCAGTGGTCAGCCAGCCCCGCCACCCGCCGCCTCGGGCTGGCAGGAAAGTGGCCGGCGGCGAGGTGCCTGCTGCGCCCGGGCGATCGGAGCCTGCAGAGCTCCTGGGACTAGGACGCGTGATCGGGAGTCGCGGGTCAGGCCAGGCTCGAGCCCTGCACGGCGTTACCGGGAGCACACACGCGGATAGACAGCCAGCGCTTGCACACGTGCACAGTTTCCCGTGTGTGTCAGTTTTCACGGAATGGTGGCCCTGGGCTTGTTTTTCTTCTAATAAAAAGCCTGCTATTAGTCCTTCAACTTGGGTTGCAAAATAGGTTTGTTTCTCTGTTTATTCGGGAGGAATGAGTAAGTTGAACTTTTTAAAATTTGATGGAGACTTTCACTGACAGTAAAAACGCATATTTAAAAGCATTGGAGACGTTTGGCGTTTGGCTGTGAGACCTGTGGAAACTTAACATCTTTACTTTCCCGAGCTCTGGACACACAGGCGGGGAGGCCGTGCCCCTGGCTTTGCTGAGCCGCGAGACCCTTGACCACAGTTGGCCACCACCAGGAAGCTTAGCGGGGAGTTGGCTCCTGGCTCTGTGCTGTCAGCTTCAGTAGAGAAATAACCCTTCTCCTAAGTTTAGTATGTCCTTAAGTGTCTGGTAATTGCACGTGCTCCAGAGGATTTAACAAAATGACCCACTGCTGTCTGCTGTAAAATTGATGCAAATTTTGGCCTGCGTTCTTTCTTATTAGTGAATTATAGAGTAGACTTGCCAGTTTCAGAGCCTTGAAACTCCTTAGTGTGAGAAGCCAAGGATGAGGGCCTTTGTGATGGTTTTCTCTTTATTAAGATCTATAGCTCCCTGGCTGGGATTTGTTTCAAGTTAAGCTGTGTCAGAAAGCATTTGGATGGATTTTCAAGTTGTAGGCAAGGGGGTGGGAACAAATATTTATGTAGCTTATTTAAATGATCGGTTTCTCATCTTTTTTTCTTTTTTTGGTTTTTTTTTTAGGGCCGCACCTGCGGCATATGGAAGTTTCCAGGCTAGGGGTTGAATAGGAGCTGCAGCTGCCAGCCTATGCCACAGACATAGCAAATCCCAGCTTGGAGTCTGCAGCCTACAAGGCAGCTCACTGCAATGCCTGATCTTTAACCCACTGCATGAGGCCAGGGATCGAATCTGTGTCCTCATGGATACTGGTCAGGTTCCCTGCTTGCTGAGCCACAACAGGAGCTCTGGTTTCTCATCATTAAAAGAGATTTCAGCCTAGATAGTACTGACTTGAGTCCTTGTTAAGTCTTACTTAAATCATTAGTCAAACCCAAAGAGATTTTTTTTTAACCAAAATTTAGTCAGACTTTTCTTTCAGAGGAAATTTATCATTCTACTTGTTTGTTATCATACCACGACTGAGCCGTCTTTTTATTTGGAAAGCCAGAGGATTAAGAGGAAATAAAGGATGGTATCCCAGAGAGCGTGCTTAGAAAAGGCGAAATTAAAAAAGGGGGGGGGCTTAGCAAATTTTGTGTATACAAGGATCAGAGAAGTTGCAGTGCATTATTGCTTTTGCCCTCCACTTGGTGTTTCAGGTAGTACATGTGGGAGGCACTTCATGCTTTGGAAAAATCTTTTGTGTGTGTGTGTTGGGAAAGTCAGTTCTGATGTTATGAACGACACTGACACTTATTTCTCTGTATGATTCTTCTGGAAATCGAAACACTTGGCTCCTTGTGGTGGGGATGCTTTTGGAGACAGGAACTAGATTGTAAGCTGCCTGAGGGCAAAGTCTTTTTTTTTTTTTTTTTCCTTCTTGATTCCCATAAACACTCATTTGGCATAGAGCTCTAGACTTAACAGACAATCATGTTGGTTGAATAAATGACTAATGTGAAATCAGATCATTTGCAAACCTTAAAATTGTGTGTGAACTACCTGACACAAAAGGGAGGGAGAGGAGAAACCCTTAGACCTTAAACTGGCTGGTATTGACCCTTTTTTTGAAATTAACGTTTCATCACTGATTCTTCTTAGGCCACCCAATGGACTGAATCCGAAGGTTTTATGTAATCAGTGGAGGTTTCTTTGTGTAACTAAGATTTACACACAAGATACTTTGCTCTCCCCCCTCTGCATCTCTTATCCTCTTTGGGAATAGGTTGGGAATGGATGTCAGTGTTGATTAATCATTTCTACAGGGTATTACATGTAATTTGGATGCCAGATATCAGAAATAGAGTGCTAAACAGATTGGAAGGAAAAAAGAAAAGAATTAGTTTTTTTTTTTTTTTTTTTTTTTTTTTTTGTCCAGGAGAACTTTTATTTACTGTAAACATTCCACTTAAAAAAAAATCACTTTCTATTTTTACAATTTCTAATTTGTTAGGCAACATATCAGAGGCTCACTTTCTGTCTTCTGTCTAGGCATTGATGCTTATTAAAACTGACTCATAAAAAGGTATACACATAAGAAGGAAGTTAAATCATTTTGCTTCTACTTGAAATTCTTTTTTCCATAGCAAGAAGCCAAATGCTGGTGAGTCATTCCTCTTTGACCCATCTTCTTCAAAACCATGTTGTGATATGTACTATACAAGGAAGTGTTTGGGTTTATGTACTGATAGGATTGATGTGCTAAGTTCTGGTAAGCAAGCTTTGGTTTGCAGAAATAGAGATACAAACAGATTGGCCCTTTTTTTCACTGTAATATTTGGCATAGATTAAACCTTAACATAGCCTTGTGGGATCTTTTCTTAAAATATTTATTCTTTAAAATACTCTTTTAAGGACATTTGTGGGAAAACAGCGGAAATCTGAATGGAGTCTAGGGTCCAGTTGGTAGTATTGTGCCAATGTTTAGTTCCTTAGTTTGGGATAATTTGCCTCTGATTAAGTCAGATGTCAACACTAGTGGAAGGCAGGAGAAGCATGTACTTGAAATCTTTGTACTGTTTTTGCAGCTTTTCTGTGAGTCTCAAATTATTTAAAAGTATAAAAATTTAGAGTACTCTTTACAAAGAGTGTGAGTCGGTTTTTCAGCAGTTTGATTTTTTCCCAGATAACTAGAGTCACGACACTTTACATTTTTGCGGTGTTTTAATGAAATTGATAATGGATTTGATGGAGATTTCAAACTTAAATCAGTGCACATGAAAGAAATATGCCCGGAAATCACTGTGACATATTTTGGGTTATGTGCATGTGAAGAGGTGATGCTTGAACGCTTTCCATTATTCTGATCTGGAAAATCACAGGTTTTGGTCTCTCATGTTTTCAAAGGGTCATTTTACAGATTGTCAGTAGAGAAGGTACATACAGTGATATATGTTTAAGTATGTAGGCCGGTGGCTACAGCTCCGATTAGACCCCTAGCCTGGGAACCTCCACATGCCTCGGGTGTGGCCCTGGAAAATACAAAAACAAACAAACAAACAAAAAAAACAAAACAAAAAAACCCCGAGTAATTCTAAATGAACTTTCCTAATGAACAAGTAATCTGAATTATGTCTCCAGATTATATAAACCCCATGGAAAGTCAACACAGTCTTTCATTTGGGGAAAAGTTGGTTTTAGAATTTACGTATTTCTTTGATAGTTCTATAAAAGTTGATGGCTTTATTTAAAATTGTCATTGTTTCATAACAATTGTAATACGTTCTAGAAATTGATAGGCTGTATGTGTCTGTTTCAGTAGAGGCGCTGTTTTGTATAAAGGCTTTTCGTTTTCTAGATTTAGCTTTCTAAAATGAACATGTATTATCTAAATACCCTCAGACATAGTTTTCGGTTAGGAGCCAGGCATTTTAATAAGTAGTTACATAATTTTTCAACAGTATATAACATTTTTCTTAAAGGTGATGTCTGCCCTCCTTTTTAATTCTAGGATTCTTCTCTTTGAAAACCAACTTCCCACACACTTTCTTAGAGTCTCTTATTTCAGTGTACTTCTTATGTTGGTGAATACAACATATCAAGAAGCTGATTTTGTAAGGGAAGGAAGGTTTAATCACTAATGTTTCTCAAACTCACCGATGACAAATTTTGAAAAGATTACAAAACAACATCAACTTCCCATCAAAAGAGGATGCTGCCTCTCCAATTCCTAAAATACTGCCAGTGGTTTAGGGTTTAGTCACCAGAAAACCTGAGTTTACACTGTTGCTCCGAAAAACCCAACCGGGAGAAATGGTCTGGCTGGTGGTGGGCGGGGTGCGGGAAAGCTTTAGTCATCAACCTTTGTGGTCCCCACGCCCCCATCCATGGGGCAGCTGGCAAGGCCAGGGCATCATGCAGGGGTGGGAACGTGGGAAAGGAAAATGAAAGAACACAAGCCTGAGACCTGAGAAGGGGAGGGTCCCGGGCACTCAGGTGCAAGAACGTAGGTTCTGCAGATCCTGGCGGGGAGCGGGGAGCGTCGCTGGCCTTACACTCTCTTTGCTGTTAAGGGTGAAACCAACAGAGAGTTAAGGGCGGAAGATCAGAAGAGTGACCAATGTGCAGATGGATCCGGTGATGTCTTATACCTCAATGGCTTTGGGGGGCCTGGGGGCAGCTGGGGATGGTGGTGTCGAGCCAGTGCTGCTGTGTTTATACCTGTGCTTCTCAAAACAAAGTGTGCCCCAGCGTCCCCCGGTGTGGTCCTTCCCAACCTCAGTCTCTATGGCCAGCCACCTGGGAATTCTGCTTCTGACCTCCCAGGCCCCTGGGGGTTCCCACGGCATGCCCAGGGGATCCTGGACGCCTTCTGAGAAACTTGTTCTGCAGGAGTAGTTCTTTATGTTTTATTTTATTGAAGTATAGTTGATTTACAATGCTGTGTTAGTTTCTGTTCTACAGCAAAGTGACTCAGTTATATACACATATATGTTCTTTTTCGTAGGATGTTGCAAGACAAAAGAGTAGTTCTTAAAGTGTCCTTGGACCAGCAGTCTCAGCATCACTCCAGAGCTTGTAGACAGGCAGACTCCTGCCCTCACCCAGAGGGGCAGAATCAGAAAGTCTGACCTGGGGCTGGGATGGGGGTGGGGCAGCAGTAGGGGCTGCGACTGGTCCTCAGGGAGCTTGGGATACAGGACACCATTGAGTTCTGAAAAGTCTGGGACCCTCGTCCTGCATTTTCAGCTTCCCTCGACAAGAGCTGAAAGGGGTCTAGGGGTGACAGTATAACTCTCACTCATGCATGTAGCAGCGCCTCTTGACACTGCCAAAGCTAGGAACAGGCCAATGTGATTGTCCTGGGACTCAGCCTGTTTAGGTAAAACCACCAGCGTGACATTCCCTATCACGGTCTTATCTGGGGAAGATAGGGGATCCAGCCAGTTGCAAAATGAAACAAAACAAAACAAGTTTCCTATGATTTTACTTCCCGCAACGTAAAGTTTTACTTAGATTCTGCAGTCATGATGAGCCACTGGAAATTCCTCTGGGTTGATACCATGTTTAGATGTCTCCTGGCTTGTTGTAATAAGTGTATAACTACCCGTTAAGGCTTTTAATCCAAGTGGATATTTGTTGAGTACTTGCTATTGGTAAGGCCCCTTTAGGGACTCAGGGGAGGCCTTGGAGTTAATGGGCAAAGATAAGAAGTTACCATACTTCGGGCAGTTGTTCAATTATTAGACGTTTCACAATCTACTGAAATAAAAAAAAAAAAAAAACGAGGACTTTCTTAGGAGAGAATGAGAAATAATGTACATAACTTTTGAAATTTTAATGTGGACATGGGGCCTTTGGAAATGAACTTCACTTCCAAGTAGAGAAAAAAAAAAAGCTTTTCAATATATGTCTCTTTAAAGTACTGATAGTGTGTTTTTTAAAGAGAGCCTCATTTTTATGTTACCCACAAAAGACATTCATCACGTCGCTGTCATTTAAAGCTCCAGGTAGGTAGAAGCGATTGTGATGTCATTTCACAGATGTATCTCGAGAATGTTGTTGCCAGACTTTCAGCGAAGCAGTGGCAGGCTTTCCACGCAGCACGGCTCCAGCTTCTTGCATCTCCTGCTGGGATGAATCCAGGGCCCATCACTAGGTGTAGCTGCATCCCTAAGCCCACTGGCATCCCTAAACCCACTTGCCTATGCTGGGGAGGGCCCAGCCTCACCCTGGAAGGCTCCCTGGACTCATCCACTTAGAGCTTAAGGAAGCCCTGCTCTTTCGTGGACCTTTATCTGCTGGTAACTCGTGCTTGTAAAATTCCATTCTTTAGTGGAAGCGGATGCATCGTGGGAGTTGGAGTTCACTTTAAGTTCCCCACTGACTCCAGGACAGTCTCTAAGAGATGTGTGCTTCAGCAAACCTGGGCCAGTTATAGAACTCAGGAAGGCATTACAGTTTGCCTGGGTGTTGGATTCAGTCAGTTTTCTGCTTGGAACTGGGAAGACTCCTAAGTCTTTAAAAACCTTTTCAGTATGAAGCACAAGGTTTGGGCCCAGAGTTGGAGGCAGGGAGAGGGCAGAGGATCACTTATCTTGGCGCCGGGGCCACCAGTGGTGGTCGGGGGAGGGGAGGGGAGATGGAGGATCTGTGATCCAGGACCTGCAGCCCAGAGAGGGTGGGAGTACAGCTGTCAGAGACTTGTCAAAACAGAGAAGTTTTTAGAATCTCCCTTGGAGGAAAAAGGCTAGCATTTAACAGAATGATTTATTTAAAAATACAACAGCCTAAGCAGAGGCAAAGCATTTGCTTTTTATGGGCTGCAGAGCGGAAACGCTTATAGAGCATCAGTCTGTTTTCAGATGGGTGAATATTCGCTTTCATCTCTTTTCTATTCAATATGCAGAAAGCAGATTTATTGCAGACAATGAAAAGAATATGTTTTAGTTTGGCTTCCTTGGGAAGTCAGAGGCCCGGTACTTCTTCCAGATTTCAGTGGTGGAATCCGGACAGGGTCTTGGGTGGGCTTCTGGCTGTGGGTGAGGGAAACTGGATCACACTCTTGCTGTAGTCTGGTTTCGATGGATCCTGTTTGATCTCTCTTCTCATTTGGAGTAGTTTGAGCTACTCTAAATCCTGTCATAACCACATCCTTGAATTTGGCTCATTGCGGTATTCTCTCTAAATACAAAGTTATGACGTTGTGTAAAGCTTTCCTTTTGAAATAAATACTCATAATGTAGAAAATCAAATTCCTGAGCAGTCTTTAGCATGTAGTAATCACATAATAAATTAATAAACTTAATAAATATTTGTCGAAGGAATGAATAAATGATTGAATAAATTTCCCTTAGGGAAGAAAAAAATCAAATTACTTCTGCTTACTGCTGTTTTTGTTTTCCTATGAAGTTTGATTTTTTTTTAAAGCATTTGTAATAACCTTAACAATAGGCCTAGGTTGTAGGTTTTCTGTTTGATACCCTTAGCAATTTATAGGCATGTAGAGAGATTGAGTTGCTAAATTGAAAGGAAAAAAGTTACCTTTTGTTAATTAAAGCTGTCAAAGGGAGTCTTTAATTTTATCATGTGTGATAAACATTTATACATCAGTTTTGCCATAAAATAGCATTTTGGTATAATACTCATCTCTTAAAAAAGAGGACAAAATTTACCATGTGGTAGATTGACTATATCTATTCTTGGGGGATTTGATTTTAGTCACTGGTCTATTAAAAAAAAAAAAAAAAAACACGGTGTCACCAGTAGGAAGTTTCCATGGCAGGGAACAGTGTATAGCATCTCCACTGATTTTATTTCTGATATAGAATGAAATTCACAACAGCTGCTCAGAGCTGGGGTACCACAGGCAAGCTGCCATTCCTTCTTCATTCCCCGTGGCATAGTCTCAGGTGATGAAACTTCCAAAGAGGCTGCTTTGACAACAATCTAAGGATCTGTGTTCTCCACATCCTTGACTTTTCTAGACCTCGGACTCTGAACGTGGGTGAAACCTCCACCCCTGTCAGCCATTGGTGTTACGATATGTAACGGGGACTGTTGCCCTGTTTTCTCTGTTGGTCAGTAACCATTTGGTCTTGTTTGTGTGGCTTTTTACACAGCCCCTCCCTTCCTTCCCGGTTCCTGCAGGGAGCTTGTCAGGAAGCCTGGGTTACTGACCCTTGACCCTCAGAAGGCTTGGAAGTGGGGCCCCGGCCAGTCCCAGTGGGACTTGGACCAGTAGAAGGTGTTGTGACCTGACATCCGCTGTGGGGTCCAGGAGGAGGAAAGAAGACAGAGCCCTTGTTCCCTGTCCCCCTTCCCCCCCACAGCCTGGAGATCAGGTGTTCCTGCTTTTGGATTCTGTTTACCATTGAACAGCCATGTGGCCTTGGACAAGCCATTTGATTTTGCTGAGCCTCAGTTTTCATTTCTGGAAAAATACTTTGCAGGATTCTTGTAAAGACTACACACGTGGACTGGGGCCACGATGTTGGGCAGCCTCTGAGGGGCAGGGCTGCGTCTGTTCAGTTATGAGGAAGGCGATGGGGTCCAGGTTCCTTGTAGGTGGAGTCACCCGAACTCACTATTTCTATGTCAGAAAGGGTTAAATCGTGCCAATTTCTTATGGTTCTGACTCACGGATCTCACTTTTGGGGTCCAAGGCTTTGGTAGTTGTCTGGGCACCCTGTGGTGATACGTATGTCGATGTGGTTATATACGCACGTAGGTTATAAACATATGGCCAACGTTATATTTTAGAAAAAAAAAAAAAAGAATCCTGAAAATTACAAAATGACCCCCTCAGAATTGGCACCATGAAAAAGCCAGCACTACTGAGAACCTTGGAAGGCAGTGTGGGACCCCTGCATTGGGATCTGGGGTCACCTGATGCTCTTGTTAAAAATGCAGATTTTTGGCCCCATGAAGTCCTGAGTCACAGTCTCTGGAATGAGACCACAGAAACTGGTAAAGAAACACCTCAGATGGTCTTGATGCTCATTAACATTGAAAGAATACTGGTAAGAAATTAGCAATGGCTCAGAGACTCTGAGCGTTGGAGAATGTATCATATCTGTTCTGACTGGTGTTAAGAAAGTGTCTGAGGATCTTTACATAGTTTTAAGTACCAAACTACAGTTGCCTGGAGGGCATGTCTCTTAGGAAGCAGAGGCTTTTGGGGATCAGAAGAGAAAATGAATTATGAAGCACGGTATTTTATAGAAACCTAACTGCTCTGTGCCCATCTTTCAACTTAGTGAATGCCAGAAAGGTGATTTTGGTCTGGAATTTTTAGGGTATGACAAACGAGTAAAGATTATTTCAGAGACTCAGAACACAGATCACTTTAGATCTTTAAATTTGCAGCTGTGAGCCAAATTTTGAGATGACTCACTCAGAGAGGATAATGAGACAGGATGATATTGGGAAGATTATTTTCCAGCACTTATTCCTATCTGATATTCATTGAAACCTGGACAGTGTAGAATAATTGGTCTTAGGGGCCCCGTAAGCGTGGGCCAGAAGCATGGCATTTTTATTGTAGCAGGTCCTAAAAGACGCACAAACCTCACAATGGGCATGCCTGTCTGTGGCAGCACTTGAAATTTCCTCCAGCTCATCATTTTGACCAAGGAAGAAAGGTGCTTGTTGAAATGTCATGTCTGGGAGAGATGTCTCATTAAGTCATCTTAACTATGACATCCTCAACTTGCTGTCACCTCAATCAGCTGACATCCTTAGATGTCAGATTCCTCCCTTGTAAAATGAAGACGTTTGCTTCAAGGATCTAGGCGGTCTTCCCACATCCTTTGCGAGTTGAGGATCCTCATCTGAGTTTAGATGCATGTGTCAGGTCGCATGGCTTAAAGGAAGGAGACCTGCATCTGTGGCTCATTTTTGAGAGATGAAGATGGGAGAAATGTCTAGATCAGTGGATCCAATCCGAGACGGTACTTGGTACAGCATGCAGGTGCTTGTTAAGAGAAAGTGGGTGTTGCAGGAATGTGGGGAGGCTTTTAGGTGCTTCCTGAGTTGGCCATAGGCTGCCTCTCCTCAGACATGCACGGATGAAGCTCACCCCTTCCCTCTGAACCTGGGGACATAGTTACCATCACAGCTGCCACCAAAGGCTCTGCAGCAACCAGACCGCTTAGGCTGCAATTTTTTGCTTAGATCTGGGCAATATGGATAAGCCTTATTTCAGGGGCTTAGAATGAATAATAGTGATAACCATCTATTGAGCACTTAATCGCGTGCTGGGTACCATTGAGAGGGTGTGATATTCTCAAACCTGCTGCTGCCTGTAGCTAGTAAAAGTGTGGTGGAGGTCATTGAAGGGAGCTTGAGGAAGTAAACTGAAGCCAGACTCTCTGAGCGTGGGGTGCACTGTTCTCTCTCCCCTCCCCTCCCCATGACCCCAGAGGCAGCTTGCTTTTTCCCAGTTTACACCTTAATTTGATGCCACCCGCCTCTGTGGAGGTATGTGCTAACAAAAAGCATCTCAAATGGAGCGTTGTGTCCAAAAGATGCTGAGTGATGTTTTATGACACGATGTGGAATCTTTATAATGACCTTCTGGGGAGCTTTCCTTCTGGGTCTCAGTTCCAGGAAAAGGTATGAGCCTTTTGTGCACTTAATTGCTTCTGGTGGACCCATCAAGTTTTCCTCTATAGGAGTTCCCGCTGTGGTGCCAGGGGATCGGCGGCATCTCTGCAGCGCCAGGTTGCAGAATTGATTCCCGGCCCAGCACAGTGGGTTAAAGGATCTGGTGTAGGTTGCAGCTGCAGCTTGGATCTGATTCCTGGCCCAGGAACTCCATATGCTGAGGGGTGGGCAAAAAAGAAGGAAAAAAAAAAGTTCTCCTCTTTATGTTGGCTATTAGGATGCCAGATTCAGATGTGTGTGCGGCAGTTGTTAGAACTTTTGAGGGCAGAAAACCTCAAACTGGCCTCTGTCAAGGAGGGAACCTGTTAGCTTTTGTAGCAGAGAAGCTGTGAGTAGCCAGGCTGGCCCCAGAGGCTCCATGCAGTCATGGATTCTGAGGCTTTCTCTCTGAGCGTCTTGCCTTTGTGTTTCTACAAGGTTATTATAAGCTGAATCCTCCAGCTTCGTGCCCAGTGGGAAGAGGAATCCCCTCCCCTAACAGTATGAACCACTCCTGCCATGGACGCGTAGACACCTGTCTCCACTTTAATCTTGTGTTCTGCTTGGCCCATGGGCCAGGTGTGGGGTCAGCCCACAAGGACCACATGGAATAAGAGTGCAGAATGTGAGGCTTCTCTGCGGAAACACAGGCTCTCTTACTAGCTGGAAAGAGTGGCTCCTGGCCTGGCAAAAGCAATTAAAAAAAAAAAAAAAGAAAAGAAAAAAAGCCCAGAGCCATGATCTCTGCAATAGGACCTGAATTCCAGCCTCTTTTCTTTGTCTGATTCTTGGTCTCCTCTTCACCTTTCTCATCTTATTCTGATTTATCTGTCTGTGTTTTATGTATCCTTATAAATGCATTAAATCTTTTTGGATCTGGTGCTGATGACAGAAAATAAATGAGTTCTCCCAAGTCATTGTGCCAAATGCAGCTTGAATGTGTGTGTGCATTTCTTTTATTTCCTAGGGACCTGGTGGGACACAGTCTTTGCTCACCGACAGTGAAGGGGCGAGGGCTTGGGAAGATGGCAGGGAGGTTACTAGAGCCAAGTTAAATAGTTCTTCAACTTACTTTTTATTTTTTTACTTTTCAATTTTTTTTGCTTTTTAGGGCCACACCCTCAGCATATGGAAGTTCCCAGGCTCGGGGTCAAATCGGAGCTGCAGCTGCTGGTCTGCACTACAGCTGCAGCAACGCCAGATCTGAGCCGCGTCTGCCACCTACACCATGGCTCATGGCAATGCTAGATCTTTAACCCACTGAGTGAGGCCAGGGATGGAACCCACATCCTCATGGGTGGTAGTTGAGTTCGTTTGTTACCTCTGAGCCATGATGGGAACTCCTGCAACTTACTTTTTAAAGGATCAAAATCTTTTAGCTAAGAAAAATCTTGCCTTTTGGTTAAACAAAATTTTACATAGGCTGGTTTAAAAAATGACTCTTTAAATCGGAAAACAAGGTATTTTTTAAGCTATTACCCAGTAACAGATGCCTTAAAACTTGCAGGCTGAAACAACAGCCACCTACTGTTTTTCATGTTCTGTGGAGAAGCGGGGGCATATCTGCTGATTTTTTTTTTTCTTTCTTGGTGGCCCTGTGGCATATGGAGTTCCTGGGCCAGGGATCAGATCTGAGAAGCAGTTGTGACCTACACCACAGCTGTGGCAACAGCGGATCCTTAACCCACTGTGCCGGGTTGGGGATCAAACCTGTGTCCCAGTGCTCCAGAGACACTGCCCATCCTGTTACACCACAGTGGGGACTCCCATGCCTGCTAATTTATCCTGGGATTGTTTACTTTTCTGTACTTTATGTCTCTGCTCAGCTCACCTGGGCCAGCCTCTCTTGACATTGGGGGTGTGGCTGGCTGCAGGCCAGTCCCTGGCCTCAGCTGGGACAGCTGGCCTATCCTGCATGGTGGTCCGCCATCCTCCAGCAGGTAGAGTTTCCAAAGAGAGAGAAGACAGGTGTCAGCACCACCTGGCTTATGCTCAGAGAGGGCACATGGTCAGTTCTGCCTCACCCTTCTTGTCACAGCCAGTCCCCAGGCCAGCCTGGCATCGAGGGTGGGGACATAGACCTCACCCTCGGTGCATGCAGCTGTTGGGCCACATCATGAAGGGCGTGGCTGGGTGCAAGGACACATGGAGAAGTGACCCCATGCAGGGTCCTGAGATGCCTCTGCTTACAGAACACAGTTGGGGAGTCATTACCGGCAGCGTGAGAAAAGGGCCCAGGGTACGGAAAGACCTGTGTTCGAGGCCCGCCCTGCTGCTTGCTGTCATTGAATGGAAGCTGTTGAACTCCAGTGACTCCAGTTCCTGGTCGTAAAGAGGGTCATTCAGGGGCGTTTCGATTCAGAGCTTTGCCTCAGAGATCACATAAGGTACTGGGTGGTGTAAGACCAACTTCACACCCTGCTGTGTCTCTGGGTATATTTGGAGGCGATTATAGGTTGATTGAACCTGAATTCTCATCCTGGCCATGACCTTCCTTGGCTGGGACAGGTACATTGGCTCTCTGAGGCCAGTTCCTTCATCCTTGGGGAGCAATGGCATGTCCTGCCGTGGCCTTCCTCTGGAGGACACTGTACCCCATCTAGGAGAGCCACTGTCCCTGTTCTCAGAGGCCTGTGACCACGGAGAACTGCCTGCCAGTGCCAGAGGGTGCGCTTCCCCAGCCCTAGGTTTTCTTCCCTTTGTGATCCTGTCTATAAGCTTAGTGCTGTTGCCTCTGGCTTCCTAGGAACGGAAAGAGGAAACGTGAATAATGCACACCTGAGGTGCTGACCCTTTGTGTGCCAGTGAACTCCTGAAGCAGTCCTGGAAGGTGGAAAGTGGTGGCACCGTCGTTTTCTGCTTTTTCGGAACTGAGGCCCCAACATTTCAGAATGTGGCACAGCCAGTGGATGCCTTTGTGGACCCCAGAGTGCTCAGCCCCTCAGAACCTCTTAGGCCCAAAGCACAAGTCATTATTTTTAAGTGTGCTTAAGTATTTGGTACATTTTCTCATTTTGCTGTTAAAAGCAGTTGTCACATGGGCGTAACCCGGCAGTGCACTGCAGCTACTGCTGTTTTCCAGCCCTCCGAAACAGTCAATTAGAAGCAAGTTACTCAGCCTCTTTATTTATTTATTTTTGTTTGGCTTTCGCTTTTTAGGGCCAAACCTGTGGCATATGGAGGCTCCCAGGCTAGGGGTGTAATCAGAGCTACAGCCGCCGGCCTACACCACAGCCACAGCAACTCGGGATCTGAACCACGTCTGTGATCTACACCACAGCTCACGGCAATGCTGGATCCTTAACTCACCGAGCGAGGCCAGGGATTGAACCTGCAACCTCATGGCTCCTAATCAGATTCATTTCTGCTGTGCCATGACGGGAACTCCTCAGCTTCTAAGTAACGTGAAGGAAATGAATGAAGAAGGAAAGATTCTCTAGATTTTTTCCGAGCAGAGGAGGGGAGAGCATTGTCTTCTCCGTGGTTTCAAATCCTCTAGATAGAATTGTAGTTTTGTAATTGCTTGTGTTTAGCCTCTGCAGATCTGCTTGAGGTGGAAAGTGCAAAATCCTTCGTAAATCTCCTCTGTGAGCGTTAGCGGTCTCGGGGGCAAAATGTCACTCAGGTCAGCGGTGATTTATTTGAAGACCTTTCACTTCAGGTGGAGGCGGACAAGCCTTTGGAGATGGATGTTAATCACCTTCTTTAGAACGAATGGCATTTTCTTTTGAGGCTGGACAAAGACAGAGAAAGCATGTAGATCCGCGCTGGAAGGGTTTAAAACAGTCCCCCTGAGTCTGGTCTGATTGGGGTCATTGCTGGAAAGAACGACTTGGTGCCTAATAGTTTACAAGGGTTGTGTACTTTGCTGATTGAAAGCACTTTTTTTTGCAGCATCACTGGGGCGAATTACACCAAAATAAGTTGTGTATGAGTAAAAGTAGACTAAGTGAATAGTGAGAGAATCCGAGCTCTTTTAGAGTGATTTTTTTTGAAGAACTTAAGGGTTTAGATTTTTTTAAAACAAAGTTATTTGTGAAATGATGCTCGTTTTGTCAACAGATGCAAATTTACCTATTTTGGAAAGATTCCTGAGCATCTGGAAGGAAAATGAAGGGTTTTGTTCCTTGCTAGGGATGAGGGAGGTCCCAGCTCTGGACCTGGGGATTCTAATGTTTGGTTCTGCCTCCAGGTGGCATGTGATTTAGGTCAGGTCTCCTGCTTGTGACTCAGGTCCCGAAAGAATAAAATGGGTGTTATGATAATTACTTTGCGTGCCTAAAGTGATTATGAGGATTCTCGCCAATAATTTATTTATTTATTTTTTTCGATCAAATCTTTTAAACATTGCTTTCTCAGCTGCAAAGTCCTGGCCTAGGTTGGTTCTTACTCACGGTTGCAGCCTGAGTCAGGATGTTGCTGGGCTGGGCTGGGGTGGGGATGTGGGGTAACCTGTGCCCCTGTAGCCCATCTCCCAGGTTGGCATTCAGTGGACATCAAAAAGCTGCTGGCATCGTGTGGTTGTCCTGCCTCTCTTTCAGATGGCAAACTGCGATTAGATTGGCATTTGTGCTTCTTGGGATGCTTGCTGAATGAATAGTGTTTGTTCTCTTCTGGACCAGACCTCAGGATTAGCTTTCATGCCTCAGTGCTATAGTCTGAACCTGAACATGGGGTGAGGTCTCCTCTGTGGTCAGAAGTTCAGGAGTTGTTTGTGGGCATCCTTTTGCAGAAACGAATAATTACTGAGGACCAAGAGCAGAGTGAGGCTGGATGAGGTCCTCCAGCAGAAGAAGGGGCTGAGCCCTCAAGGGTGAGGACTCATGGGCTTCTCTGTGCTGGGCCCTGCGGGTCCAAGGTGTGCAAGACCAGGGCTGGCTCACAGGCACAGCCAGAGCAGTGGGGAGACATGGGCAGGTGGAGGACTGGCCACACGGGAGCTTGAGGCTGACTCTGCAAGAATGGGGGGTCCTTGAGGGTGACACCCCAGCTTGGAGGGGGGTTATCCATGGAAATGAGGACCTCTGGAGCCTGTGGACACTCCTAAAGTGCTGTTCAGAGGGAAGGGAGAGAAAAGGCCTCTGAATAGTATCTTTAAATGTTTTGGGTTTTTTTGTTTTTCTCTTAACATGGGTGTCTTCTAAGCAGTTAAGTTTTTGAGGTGGGAGTGACCCACTTAGAGTACATGCAGAGGGGAGGAGGCCTGGAGAGGTGGGGAGGGAACAAAGTTTTCATCATTTTTAAATTGGAAGATCATTTTGTGGGTTAAGTGGCTTCTCTTCCTCTGTCTCCAGGCAGTGGGGCCTATTTGCTGCCGTGTTTAAGGGTGTCTGTGTTTGGATTGGAACTGGGCCACAAGTTGGAAAGTGTGGACTGTTAGAGAAGGTTCAGGAACCAGTAACAACGTCTCCTCCTCCTCCTCCTTCCGTCTTCTTTCTCCTTCTTCTCCTTGTTCTTTTGTCTTTTTAGGCTGCACCTGGGGCGTATGGAGGTTCCCAGGCTAGGGGCTGAGTCGAGCTGCAGCTGCTGGCCTACACCACAGCCATGCAACACCAGATCTAAGCCGTATCTGTGACCTACGCTGCAGCTTGTGGCAACACTGAATCCTTAATCCGCTGAGCAAGGCCTGGGATTGAACCTGCATCTTCACAGAGATGATATTGGGTCCTTAGCCCACTGAGCCACAATGGGAACTCCAATAACTTCTTTATTGCCGTGATTGATATCACATCCTGGGTTTTCCCTCCTCCCTTTCCTTCTTTCCTCCTCTACCTGCATCTTGTGTAATAGGTGGGTTTTAAAAGGAAATGGTGAACTGGACAGGTACCTGCATCCTGCTGGATGACTGCCCCTCTTCCTGTGAAGGAATCATCAGTGACAGGCTGCTTGGCGTCCTGTCCTGTTTCTCCTCTGAAAGGTGAGGACAGGACAGAGGTGTTTGTGCCAAGAGAAATGCTAAGTGGAAGCCTCACCACTACCATGCCTGTCAGGCACTGGTGGGTCCTTTATCTGTTTTGTTCTAATTGGCACAGCAGTACTTAAGGGTAAAATGATTATAATGCAACCGACAACCAGTGCTTATTGAATACTTAAAATGTCTAGGCATTATTCTAAGGGCTTTCTGTGTATTTTACCTGATTTGATACTGATAACCACTCCCATGACCCCCCCCCCCATTTTCCAGGCTGGGCAGTAGGCTCAGAGGCTAAGCAAAGGGGACCCAGCTCAGGCAAGTTGAAAGGGCAAAGCTGAGGTTGGACCTTGATCAGCCTGAGTGTAGAGGCACTGAGCCTCAGAACCTGCCATTTCTTTGTGGGTATCGGACACAGTCAGGATCTCCCTGCACACACCGTGGGCATCATCTGCTTCTGTTTCAACACTCTGCATCTCTTTGTATGTATCCCTCTGATTGGTTGGCCAGGAGTGCAGGAGGTGGGCGGATGCTGCAGGTGAACAGGGCAGCACCCCCTGAGTAACAGGATGAAGGAACACCTCTCAGGATGACTTTCCAAACTGAGTCAGTGGATGAGTTTACTCATGCTGGAGACTGTGTTGTAACATAACCAGCAAAACTGGCAAGAGTCAGGAACAAAACCAGGGATGGATCCTGCTTTATGGGGTCTGACTCTAGGGAAATGATTTCCCTGAGCCAGGAGCCAGGGCTTATAAGCTCCAAGACCTGTGGGGCTTGTGGTATCCAGTGAAAGAATTTTAAAAAAACTGAATGCTTCCTTGCACTTTGCTGGATTCACATCTGAAATTTTGCATCATATTTTTATACAGTAGAGAAGGAGGAAATGTATGCCTTATGGTAAATATGGACATTTTTAAGATAAGCCTTTTAGAAAAAACTTAAAAAATTTTTAATTGGAATATAGTTGATTTACAATGTGGTATTAGTTTCAGGTGTACAGCAAAGTGAATCAGGTATACATATACATATATCCATTCTTTTTAAAAATTTAAAAATTAATTTTTAAAAAAAAATTTTTAGGGCCACGTCTGTGGTATATGGAAGTTCCTGGGTTTACGGTTCGAATCAGAGGTGCAGTTGCCAGCCTGTGCCACAACCACAGCAACATCAGATCCAAGGTGCATCTGTGACCTACGCTGCAGCTTGCAGCAATGCCTGATCCGTAACACACTGAGCAAGGCCAGGGCTCCAACCTGCATCCTCACAGACACTATGTTGGGTTCTTAACCCACTGAGCCACAATGGGGACTCCCACATATCCCTTCTTTTTTAGATTCTTTTCCCATATAGATTATTATAGAATATTGAGTAGAGTTCCCTGTGCTATACAGTAGGCCCCAGTTAGTTATCTACTTTATATATAGTGAGGCGTGAATGGATTAAAAGATGTAGACTGGCTGAATGGATATGAAAACAAGACCTGTTATGTGCTGTCTACAAGAGACCCGTTTCAGATTTAGAGGCACATATGGGCTGAACTTGAGGGACAATTCCATGCAATAAACTAAGTTTCCATGTAAATGGAAATCGAAAGAAAGCTGGAGTACCACTGTTCATTACAAAAATCTTAGAAAGGCATCCATCAAAAACAGAATCCAAAAACCAAAGGGATTTGATTTTCTGCACTAGCCATTTAAAAATACATGAACCAGCTTTTCTTTAATTGAGAGAAATTTTACCTGCCTAATTTTTCTTCCTGAGCTGGTATTTACATTTCCCCACAGAATCGTATCCTATTATAACACGTTTAAGATTGTGTCTTTTAGTGATGACTTATCAGACTTCCTTGCAACAAAAAATATAAAATTGAAACTTCAATTTAATGCTACCTATAATTTTATGGGACCATAAATCTCTTAAGTGCTAAATTTTGTCTACTTGAATTAGCCCTAACATTATTAGTATACAGTTGAATCATTGTTAAAATGTATTAGAGAGGTATTTCAGGAATCAACTGGGCTTTATAGCATGGAAGACCTGTTGTTTTTTTTAACTTAAAGGCACCTTATTTAACCGGAATTATTCTAGACATGTTTAGAAGAGGTTCTGAAAACAAAAATAATGTTAATTTAAACATACTTTAGTCAATACATGCTTTAAATATACATATATAATGCATATACATACATAAGATACATTTATAGACATTTTTTGGGTCAAACCTTAGAAATGAAGATTTAGGCTAATCAGTGAATGAAAAATATCTATCATACGGTTCTGTTTAGCACAGCAGTCCTCATCAAGGCTGTCATTCAAATCAGCCTTATTTCCTATCAGAAAAGGCCAAACAGTTTTTCATTTCAAATAAGTGCTCATTTGCATCTTGAGGAAAAAAATTTAAAACAGTAGAAAGAAATGGAAGGATAGATTATTAAAAGCAGTTTAGTTATGTTGAGCATGATGTAGATTGACTAGAATTAATAGTATTTTATAATGTTATAAAACCATGGCAGATCCATACTGTTCTTCATTAACTTATAGGAATGTAATATAATGGGCGCCTAAAATTATGAGGTATTATAAAGTGAGGATTTGGATTTAAAAAGCATGCTGTTTTTCTGGCAGATGCATGTGAATGTATGTATCCAACTCTGGTGTTTTACTTCTGGAAAGAAAGAATTATGGACATAGTTTCAAAAATGATGATATCAATTTCTGCAGATATCAGGATCCAGCTTTTCCTATATATGTAATAATAGAGAAGTATATGGTACTCAAAATTGACACAGAAATAAACTAAAACATAGCATGTTTTTGGTAAGAGGTAGGAAGTATTAAATATTTTGTGGGGATGGATTTTCATTGGAATAATTGCTTTATTAAGAAATCTTTGATAAAGTGATTATTAACTGTTTTACTGTATATGCAAACTAAACCTTAACTATGTGGTTTTTTATTTGTGAATTTTTCCTGTGTGATATGAAAAATTTGGAAGGCATTGCAATTATATGGAAAAAAATCAGCATCAGGAACAGCCATACTTTTAACTTGTTTGAAGGTGGTTTTATTTCCAGCTAATGTCACGCTTGAGTGTGAGAATATTTGCTAAAGAAGAATTGTTACATTTAGATACCTTTTAAAGTAATTTTTCGCCTTTAATAATTTACCACTGTCATTTTCGAAAAATTTCACCAATTCTTCGGCTGTGAAATGAGTTCTTTCTGGTCAAGGGAAAGAAGATGTGTGGTTGTTAAATTTATAATATACTCGATTTTATAACATTCCACAAGGACTAAAATATTCTCTCTCTAGTGCATTGTCTTACTCTCTCTCTTTTTTTTTTTTTTTTTTTTGGTCTTTTTTTTTAGGTCCACACCTGCAGCATATGGAGGTTCCCAGGCTAGAGGTCTAATCCGAGCTATAGCTGCAGGCCTACACCACAGCCACAGGAAGGCCAGATCCGAGCCGCATCTGCAACCTACACCACAGCTCATGGCAACGCCGGATCCTTAACCTACTGAGCGAGATAAGGGATCGAACCTGCTACCTCATGGTTCCTAGTCGGATTTGTTTCCGCTGTGCCACAACAGGAACTACCTACATTGTTTTACTCTTAAATGAAACATGGATACGACAGGGAAAGGCATGCAGCCCTACAGTCAGTGTCTGGTGTTTGAGTCACCATCAAAGAAGATTTCCTCTGGTGCCATAGCTCACATGGTTTCTTGAAGCCGGGGGTGTTTTTCCACTGGGGAGGTGTGCCTTCCTTTCATAAGAGGTGACATCTGTTGAAAAAGGCAAGGCGGGAAAGGACGACCTCCCAGATGCTAGGATGGCAATGCCCCGCCCCCTATCAGTGCTGTGCACCCCTTAATTTTCCTGTGGCTAAGCTGGGAGGCCCCCTGCTCCCACGCTCTGCCTGGACTTTCACTCTGACCCTGCAAATGATGGGGAGGGCCCTATGGCTGGGGGTCTGTAGCCTTCTCTGTCTAGATAGAGATCTTATTTTTTCTTAAAAAAGGACAATTTTTTTTTTTAAGAGCAGTTTTTTTCACTCTTGTGTTCTTTTTAAAATAAATTTTATTGGAGAATAGTTGACTTAGAAAGGTGTATTCATTTCAGGTATACAACAGAGTAAATCAGTTATATAGATACACATGTATCTGTTCCTTTTCAGATTCTTTTCCCATATAGGTTACTATACAGTATTGAGTAGATTACCCTGTGCTCTACAGTAGGTCCTTGTTATAGTCTATTTTCTATATAATAGTGTGTGTATGTCAATCCCAACCCCCTAATTTATCCCTCCTGCCCCTCATTTCCCCTTCGGTAATCATGAATTTGGTTTCAAAATCTTTGAGTCTGTTTCTGTTTTGTAAATTCTTTTGTATCATTTTTTTGGTAGATTCCACATGTTAGTGATCTCCTATGGTATTTGCCTTTCTCTCTGATTTAGTATGATAATTTCTGGGTCCATCCATGTTGCTGCAAATGACATGAGTGCATTCTTTTTGATGGCTGAGTTCACAGCAAAATTAAGGGGAAGGTACAGAGACTTCCCATCTGCTTCTGCCCCCACACAGGTGTGGCCTCCCCCATTATCAACATCCCCTCCCTCCACCAGAGTGGTGCATTTGTTACCGTTGAGGAACCTGCACTGATGCATCATTATCAAAGTGCACAGTTAACGTTATGGTTCCCTCTTGGTGTTGTACATTCAAAGGATTTGGACAACTGTGTAGTGACATGTATTCGCAATTACAGTATCGCTGCCCCGAAAATCCTTCCCAGCGCAAAGAGGCAGAGACCCGGCTTGTGAACTCGGGTTTACAGTTAACTCAATTCTAGTCTTGACTGAGTCTGACTTGACGACTGTTTTATGTCTCTCTGCTTCAGTTACTCCGAGATGGGAACAAGTCATTATGACTTAAAAATAATTTAGATGGTAAGACTTTAGCTGATGAGTCATTAATAATTCTATGAAAACCAAAAAAAGAATCTTGCCAAAACATTAGTTTCTCATTGTGTAGCTAAATCTTCTGGACAGTTGGCAATTTCCAGTTGAATTCTCTCAACTCGGAGGAAACAGGAGACATGGGAGCTGTAGCCATCCTGAAAAGCAGCCTGTGTCTCCAAGGCACTTGATTTCCCTCTCTGCTTTCTGTGGCCTCTCTGATGCTTCTTTGGTGGGAAGTGGGTGGGAATTGTCTTATGTGGATCTTGCTGCACGGGTTAAATGGTTAGTTCAGGCCCTAGAGAAAGTTCAGGCTTTTCCCCGTGAGTTCTGAAGCCAGGCAGCAAAGTTTTATGGACCCAGTACTTGGAAAATGATGAAGCTGATTATCCCTTTATTAGTAGGAAGGCCAATTTCTCCTTTGAATTGCTTTCAGAAAATACAACACCAGTAGCTAGTGAGTATTTTAGTAATTTTCGTACGTAAGGATATTTGTAATGTGCTGTGAGTGGGACTGAAAACCATGGCAGGATGGTGGGTTACCTGAGGTCAGCTCTTGGGCCAGGGGTTGTTTCCAGGGTGATGGATCATCCAAAGCCCTGGGCCCTAGAATGTATCTACCTGGACTGTGGAAAGATGATGTATCAGCATGCAAAAAACGAGAAACTTTTTAAAAATATGAATTCATCCTAAGGAAATGCGTGGCTATGTATGGTGAATCCCCTGAAAGCATGTTTATTAAAGCATCATGTAGAGTGGTGAAAAATTGGGAATTCCTGAAATGTACAGTAATGGAGAATGGGTTAAGTCATGGTGTTTGCGCCTGAGAGAAAGCCATACGGCCACCAAGAATGATGACAGAGAAGATCATTTAAGGACATGACATGATCACAGCACCGAGATATGGGATAAACACTAGTAACAAAATCATGTGTATAGCATAATGGTGTAGTTCTATTGAATGATTCAAAATAGTTTTTTTTTTAAAGGATCTGAAGGAGAATGGATGTGCACACGTTTGTTGTACAGCAGAAATGATCACCACCTTGTATATCAACTATACTTCAATAAAACTTTTAAAAATGAAAAAAATAAAAATCTATGGACATGTATAGCATACAAGCCAAGGTATTCATAGTGGTTGTTTCTGGAAAGTGGCTTTGTTGATTTTTTTTTGCTCTTTTCACTCTTCTGTGTTTACCATATTTCCTTCTGTTTGTACTTTCCTTTTCTTTTCTTTCTTTTTTTTTTTTTTTTTCTTGTCTTTTTGCCTTTTCTTGGGCCGCTCCCGCAGCATATGGAGGTTCCCAGGCTAGGGGTCGAATCGGAGCTGTAGCCACTGGCCTATGCCAGAGTCATAGCAATGCGGGATCCGAGCCGAGTCTGCAACCTACATCACAGCTCACGGCAACGCTGGATCCTTCACCCACTGAGCGAGTCCAGGGATCGAACCCGCAACCTCATGGTTCCTAGTCGGATTCATTAACCACTGCGCCACGACGGGAACTCCTGTATTTTCATCTTACGATAGGAGAAAGCTGTTAATAAAAATTGTTAGATAAGAGTTGATTCCGTGAGTAATTAGCTCAGGAAAGAAGGGGAGTGATTTGGGGAGTAAGAACTGGCAGGGCGCTGACCCCTCCCCAACTCCTAGAAACCGAACAGGGAAGGAAGAAAATTCTCAGATGATGCAGTTCTACCCCTAACTTTCCCTTCCCCTTGCTCTGAAACGTATAAAGCACAAAACATACAAACACAGGTGTGAGAAGGCACTGCAATGTGAGTCTCTGAAACAGATTGTACCCTTTGCCAGCTGTCTCCTCATCCTCACTTGGCCAGCTTTTCCTCTGGAATTGTTTCTTTGCTAGCGTGTTAATGGATTGGTTAATTTGTGAGCAACACTCCTAATTGTATTAAATCTCTACAACCTTATTAAGCATTTGTGCAGAATTAGATCAGAGAGCTTGGGAAAGCAGCGTGCCAGTGGTTGGAGGGAAGGAGGGAGCGAGGGAGGGAGAGCCGGCTAACAAGTGGGTTTGCCCTCCCCCCACCCTTGTTTCCAATAAAACAGCCCAGACTGGAAACGCCACTGCTCAGAGTTCAGAAGGATTCTAAAGCACACAAAACAGCCTCCTCGCTGTATGTTTGACCACCACTAATGAAAGAGAGAGAGGAAAAAAATCAGAGCCAGCTCACTCTTTTTCTTTAGAGCAGTTAGGATTTAATTTTATTGGGGGGGGGGAAGAAATGAGCAAGAATTAACAAGAGTGCTAGGTTTTTAATTCTGGGTTGCCTGTGTTTATATTTAAACACCAGGCGACAGGTAGGTATTCTGTGCTCAAAGAGAACCAATTTCAGAAAATATTGTTGGACCGTGTCAGTTTTGAAAAGCAAAGCCCCAATAGACGGAAATACACTGAAAATTTATTATTCATCATTATTGCAGCAGTAAAAGAACTCTAGGTAAAACTTTTTAGCAGCTTCTTGTTAGCTTTTAGTTATTGAGTCCCTGTATTGTGTACTTGAGCACTTTCAAAGTCAGAAATAGTGACGGATGAAGATGATTTCAACCCAGGGGCAGTCAGCATTTTTATTTTCTGGGTAGTTTCACAGTCCCCGCTAAGGATCTTTTTCTTGGCATTGTGATTTTAAATTGGATGGTCCCACAGATTTTAAGAGTCACCTGGAAACTAGAAAAATAAAGGCTATCATTAATTTTAGAAGTTTTACCTAATTACCTTTGTGCTATTGACATGGGCTTGGCAAGAAGGCAGCTAGAACAATAAGGAAAACAGAGTATGCCATGCAGCTTCCCTACTCCTGGAGAGCTAGCTTAGCATATATGTCACACAGGGTCAGGAAATTGGGGGGATGTCCCAGGATGTCCCCCAACACGTTTCTTTGTTCCTTTCCTGCACCAGGCATGGTCTCCCGTTTCCTCTGCCCAGATGTTGTGGGGGTGGCCCCACCCCTGTTGCCACCAGCACAGGGCAGCCTGTGGCCTCCCTCCTTGCTGGCTGCAGTGTCCACCTGCTCTGGATTGCCCCTGCTCCTGTTGCCACCCCCTAGTGGCTCACTGCTTCCCATCTCAGAGGCATTGAAAGCCACTCCTTGTTTTAGCTCCTGCTCTGGGGCTGTCAGTGAATTGGCCTGACCTTTGCACTCAGCAGGGTCCTAGAATCAGGTGAAAGATTGGAGTGTGTGTTATATTAAAAGGGGATTAATTAGTAATACAAAGGTGGTGGAGTGTGCATGTGTATATCCCACCCACGTGTTCTGGGGACTATCCCTGAACTGCAGATAAAGGGCCCTTTGCTTTGGGGGCAGGGGGAGGTGCCAAGAGAGACCCTGGAGGAACTTTCCATGTTTGTGAGAGGAGAGCAGGGCTTCCCATCCCACCTGGATCTGAACATTTTCCAGGCGTGTACAGCTGCTTCCTTCGGTTCCTTCCAGATATCCTGTGTCCTTGTCATGATGTGAACACATTTCATGTCAGTCAGACACACGGGATGCTTCCTGGAATAAAGTCAGTGGCAGAGAAGGTGTGCATGCCGACTGCTTAGTTAATAATTGCTGGTGTGGAGTGTTCTGTTACTTTGCTCCCCCCCCCATAATTGGTTGAGTATTAATAAACTCCTGGTTTGTTTCAAGGGCACAGCCAGTTTTTAATGGTCCTACAGAAATTTCTGGAAGAAAGCTAAAGAATTAACATAATAAATAATGATTGCTTCCGGAGTTTTTTTGTTGTTAAGATAATAAAATGTTAAAAAGCACAGCCACTTGAGTGGAAAGTAATTGCCCTGACAAGCAGGGCACCAGCAGCCTTCACAATGAAGCAGCCCTTCCCTCAATGTCAGGCAGATTTTCGTCCCAGGGACCTGTTTCCTTGCATTATGGAAATGTACTTTTCCCATCAACAGCGGAGAATGAAACTCCAGGCTTCTAATTAATCTTGGCTGACGTTTGATTTCAGACCCACGTTAAAGGCAAGAGGCGGTGGGGTCTCTCCCCCTCCCCCATGTACATGACCACAGGCAAATCTCTCCATTAATGTCAGACTGCATCTGTGTGTCTCATTGTCACCGTCACACGTCAGTCATTAATGCATGAGCCGTCACTTCCCTTCACTTGCTACTCACTAGTTCCCCACTCCAGGAAAGGGCACTGTAGGAATTTTCCTTTGCAAGCCTTAAACACTGCTTTGTAGATTTTAACTTGCCCATCCCTGTCCTCCCAGCTGTAAATCTCCGAACCTTGGTAAGGATGGCCCTACATCCCAGGTCACAAGTATGGGGACCAAGATTTAGAAAATCCATGTGGCTTGTGTAAGGTTTCACAGAAAGTAAGTGGTGGAGCTGGGATTTGAACCAGCACGTCTTTAGTCAGATGGAATGTGCTTCCTCAGTGTGTTAGGGAGCTCCTTTGAAGATAGGATTTCCCGAACTTTGTTTTTCTGTAACACCCCTGCACCTCTTCCCGGGTCTAGTTCCTGTAGACGTTAGGGAAGCAGTTGACATTGTTGATTGTTAAAAGAAAAAAAAATCGCATGTGTAGAAGAAATAGTAAAATCAACTCCATTTAATTCACTTGAAGTGGGGCATAAAAGGATAAGAAAATTACTAACATCTGAGTGGAAAAGAAGGGTGTATGTGCCATCACACATCAGTTGTAAGCTCCCCAGCAGTCCTGGGAAGAGGGAAACTCGGGAAGTCTTTCTCTGAAATAGTTTCAGAGGTTTCTACTGTGGGGTTCGTGTCAGCAGGTTGAGTGAGGTAATGACCGTCTTTCCCATGAACAGTTTCAGTGTCATTGTGGCAGCATAACATACATAACTATTTTTATTTCAACCTAACCTCTAAATTGAAGGAATAACTTAAATCAGTGAAGGCAACTCTATGGAGGCAAAGAGGACATCCAGCTGATTTGATGGAAGGGCAGAACTCAACATACCTGGAAGAGGGAAAAATTGCTGGTTCTTAAGGGGTCATCCTCCAATCCCACTTCTCTGCACTGAGTTTTGATAGCCGAGACCACAGCGGTACCTGAGCCATGGGCATCTAGAGCCTTCCACTCTTTGAATGGCCAGGCTGGACTTGGACTAGAACCAGGGTTCCCTTGAGAACTTGGATATGATCCCAGGGAGTCCCACCATTGATGGTGGCTGAGATGGTATTTGCCTGGAAGGTTTGTGAGCGGGCAGCTCCCAGGCTATAGAAAACCTCGGAAGGCGCCCATGAAGTTTCAAAATCTAAGTAACATCAGTGTCTTCCTGGTGCATCTCTGAGGAGGAATTGCAGCAAACAGCCCCTCTAGGAATGAAACAGATTGACCTGCGCATGGAGTGTGGTTTTTTTTTTTTTATTTTTATTTTTTATTGGCCCTTTAAGTGTTGGGGGATGTCTATCAAACGGTAACTTTGGTTTGGGCCTGGTTAATATTTGGTGGGGACAGTAACTAGGTGAAAACTGAGAACACCTGTTCATGACAGCGTCCCTCTAGGAGAGGCAGTGTTGCAGGGGCCTGGTGCTGTCAGGTGCTTTCTGCCTAACCAACTACATCAATGGAAGAAAGTGGGGGCCCATGCACTTCAATCGCAATGATGCTCTGTCTGCATTTTTACTAAGTTCATTGCCAGTAGTAGATGGAGGTCTTCCTTTTGCTTAGATAGGGAATACTTCTGCTCCCATTTCCCCATGTTTGCCCGGTTCTCCTGTTCCTCTGTGAGTATTTGACTTTGGTGAACCCTGAGGCCACGTGAAGCAGTAAGGAAATAATAAAACCTAACATTTTCAAAGTTTTGTTGTTTGTATTCCCCCCCCCCAACTAATTTTGTCCTAAAAAAGTAATCCCATGACATTGGTAATAGCTGTGACATTTTAGGGATCAGGAAATATATGTAGACTCTGAGGGCTAGTAACCAACAGAGCCCTGGATGTGAACGGTGGCCCTTGGGGTCCACACCCAATATTCCTTCCATGGCCCCACAGAGAACATATCATCAACAACCACAGAAAGATCACAGGAAAATTTCCCCCAGCTATCTGCTTGTTATAGACGAGGAGAATAAATACTCATGCGTTGAAATGTCAAATTCGACTGTTTTACTTCTAAACAATTCAAGATATTGAAATGGAGATCCCCCAAACTGAACAAAACAAATTGAAATGTAATACATTCTTATTCAGTTACTTTTAGAAAAAATGCCGTCTTTTCTTTCTACATTTCTAATTATTGAATACTTTTCCACTAGATATTTTGCCCTCAGTTGGAACGAAATATACAAACTTGATACTTGAGGTGGGTGAATTTAAAAAAATACTGATACAGGTTGCTGAGTTAAAATCCCATTTGCCATTTTTAGAAAACGACCTCATTTCTCTCATTTGGGAGGCAGCCCTAGAGTATTATGGTATTTTTTCCTATCCATCTCCTTTTTGCAAGGTGCCCCCCCGCCCCGAATAAGTAGGAGGGTGCTTCCTGGCATCCCAGTGAAGGTTCTCACCAGGTGAGCACCTCATTTGGAATTAGGTTAATTGGTTTTAATTGAACTTGGTCGTTCTGTGTCCCCAACCCCTAGAAAGCTGTGTGGCACATATAGGACACTCGTTTCTTAATAAGTGAGTGAGTTTCATAAATTATAGCACTGGGCAACTCACCTTTGACCCTAAAACATCTTTAGCAGAAACTCCATTATGTAGATAACCTTTTAAAATGACTTCTGCATACATATGTTGAGTTTAAATCTTCTAGGACTATTTTAGTAGAAACATTCCTTTATAGTTAATTTATTTCTTTACTTTTTATATATTGGACAGTTTCCCCTTTAACTCCTTTTTGTTAAAAATAATATTTCCTTTGTAATAGAGCAAATTTTCATAGGAAGAAAAAAGAAAAGTGTATAAGGCTGCCACTCATTATTAAACCATTATTCAAAATTTTCCTTTCCAGCTTGCTTGAAAATTATGTATGTTCTTAAAAATTACAGTCGTATAAATTCCATCTTTTTAAAAATGCAAACTTAAATTGTGACCTTAAATTAAATTAGTCTTGGAAGTTCCCTTTGTGGCTCAGCAGTTAATGAACCCGACTAGGATCCATAAGGATGTGGGTTTGATCCCTGCCTGGCCTCGCTCAGTGGCTTAAGGATCTAGCGTTGCCATGAGTCCTTGTGGTGTGGGTCACAGATGCAGCTGGGATCCCGAGTTGCTGTGGCTGTGGTGTAGGCCAGTGGCCATAGCTCTGATTCGACCCCTAGCCTGGGAACTTCCATATGCCACTGGTGAGGCCCTAAAAATCAATCAATCAATCAATCAATCAATCAATCAAATAAATTAGTCTTTAATAGTATTAATCTGTATTTTCTTTATATCCTTAAAATTTAAGAAGACATTTGAGAGCACATTCCCTTGGCTGCATCGTACTCCTTGCTATGTAAGTACATGCTTTTGATGAATTCATGAATACTGAAATGCTCAAAATCTGGAACAATGCATTTCAAAAATGCTTTGCATTTCCAAAAATGGGATATTTTGCATTTTAAAAAATGGCCTTTATAGGAAGGGCCTTTTTGAAGTTAATGAGCAGTTTTAGACATCACATTAAATCAGATTCTTAAATAAAACAAAGGCTTGTATTTTATTTTGTCTTTTAATTTTTTTGCCGCACCCACGGCATATGGAAGTTCCTGAGCTAGGGATCCAATCCGAGCTGCAGCTGCAACCTGTGCCACAGCTGTGGCAGTGCTGGCTCCTTAACCCACTGTGCCACAGTGGGAATTCAAAGGCACGTATTTTAAAAACTTCCACTCTTATGAAACTGAAACAAAATGAAATTCTTTGGATCTTAAATATGTTTGGTTGATTGGTTTTTTTTTTTTTTGGGAGCTCAGAATTACCCAGAACATTTGCAAAACACAACATGTTTATTGCCAATAGCCAAGTAAGATCTTCTAGTAAATAGTGTGGCTCAAAATGATGTTCCTGTGTTTATCTAACTCTTTGTGAGTTGAACGCTGTGGTCATATTCTGAGCTGTACATACTTTCATAGGAATGAACACAAAGCATAATGCTGAGGTTAAGATAAACCTGTTTGGTGTTCACTAAACCATCTCTATTCAGCCTCGTACATATGTTTATTGATTACCTACTGTATGCACAATTCAGTGCTTAGTTCTTTGGCGGAAGGGAGAAGTTAGGTACTCACAATTTTCCAGAATTAAATTACATTATTTTCCAGGCAGATATAAAATAGTGCTAATCTGACATCCTTTTATAACAGGGTCCCAAACATCGTTGAGCTTTGCCGTATTAATAGTGTTGTTGGGGCATTCCCGTTGTGGCCCAGCAGAAAGAAGTCTGACTAGTATCCATGAGGATGCAGGTTCAATCCCTGGCCCTGCTCAGTGGGACCGTGAGCTGTGGTGTAGGTTGCAGACGTGGCTCGGATCCCGAGTTGCTGTGGTTGAGGCAGGCAGCTGTAGCTCTCATTCAGTCCTTAGCCTGGGAGCTTCCATAAGCTGAGGGGGAGGCCCTAAAAAAGCAAAAACAAAACAAAACAAAACAAAATTACTGTTGATGTCAGCACTTTCTTGGGAGAAGTGTTTTTTGCTTATTCAACTTTTGCCTCATGTTAGTTTTTTTCTGCTAAACATTGCTGTTATCTTAGCATTTGTTTTTTGTTGACTGGCTGTGTGGCCTGAGAATTCAGGGTTTGGTTTGGTTTGGTTTTGTCTTGTTTTTTTAAAGCAGCATAGGGCAAGCGAGCACCTGTGTGTTCCCTGGTACAGTAGCCAATTTAAGATGATTTATACCCAGTTACTTAGGTGTAAAGTCTCAGATAGAAGCTCTACATTCCTTGTATTGATGGAGCTCTCTACATGTTAAAGCATTACTATCAAGTTTTAGGGCAAACAGAAATATTCTGTCTCTTTCTAATTTTTCCCATTCCAAAACACAGTGGCCTTCTGTGGTTCAAGTAGTTTAATCAAGTGTTTAGAATTTCTTGGCTGCAACCTGTTTCTGAGGAGTTTAACTCAGCTGTTGTTGCGAGAGGTCATTCTTCAGTCTCTATGAAGCTTTTGTAAGCATGTTAAGAGCTGGTAAAGAAAAAGGAGCTTTGAAGTCTTGATTAGAAAATAAGATGCACTCCTTGTGCTTTATTTTTTGAGATGTAACTCAAACACCTATTTCTAATTGCTACGGGGCTGTATTCAAACTTGAAATAAGATTGGCTCTACCCCCCTAGACAGATTTTGAATTTGTAATTAAGAGCCGAACTGCTGAAGTAGAATGTGAGTTGTGTTATGAGAATTAATGCAGGTATAGTCTCAAATGATTCTTCAATTTGTCTCTACGCTTGCAGTTTTATAAGAAGTACTCTCTGGGGAGTTCCTGTTGTGGTTCAGTGGGTTAAGAACCTAGCTAGTATCTATGCAGATGCAGGTTCCATCCCTGGCCTCCCTCAGTGACTTAAGGATCTGGCATTGCTGTGGCTGTGGTGTAGGCTGGCAGCTGCAGCTCCTATTTGATCCCTAGCCTGGGAACTTCCATATGCCCTGAAAGGGAAAAAAAGAAAAAAAGGAAAAAAAAACAGTGCTCTACAGAGCCACTGTCTAATGAGGACGCTCCTATCTCTCACCTGGACCATTGCTACGATGGTCCTGTTTCCACCAGCTGAGTTCCTCCCACCTCAGGGTTCCCAGAATCATCTGAGGGGCTGGGTGTGGCGAGAGAGCTGGACTTCTCTGGAAGTTTTGACTCAGGCTGGAAGGGGTCCTTGGAAGAGCTGCGACTGTGAAAATCAACACAGGCGATTGCAAAGCGCTCTCGAGAGAAAGCAGAGACTTTTTCGTGGTCTGAGGGCAATCGCAGCCTCCTTTCCTGCCCCCCTTGGTGCATTTCCAGGGCCCTGACAGATGGCGGGGCTGTCCTGATGCACCGCTGGACACACCTGGCTCCCCACCCCCCAACCCTGTCCTCCTGCCCCAGTTCTGGTGTGGGGTCCACCCCACCTTCCTCCTGGCCATATTCTCCAGTCTCACCTGGGGCCACCTCTGCACTGTCCTCGTCTCCAACACGCCCTGCCCTGCTCTGAAGTCCGTCACTCTTTGTCTGTGTTCTCAGAATGCTTTACCCAACTCTCGAATCCCTTTTCACACTTAGAACAGTGCTTGAGAGCAGGCCTCTGGAGCCCAAGTGGCTGGATTTGAAGCCCGGCCCCTCCTTTCTAGCTGTTTGAGGAGGGGTAAGTTCCTTAACCTTTCTAGGCCTCGGAGGAGTCTTCCTGTGTAACTAGTTGGCCTAGAGAACCGAGGGCGGTGAGAAAGGAACACGCCTACACCGAGGGTCAGCCTCTGTTTTCCTTTTCCTCTAGGTGTCCTTTCATCATCAGCCTACAGGGCTGCCCACCCCTCAGAAACCCTGTGGCAGGAGGATCCCCCCTACACCCCGTGATCGCTCCCCACTGCCCCCTGCAGGTTTCTGAGTGGAATTGACTTTCTTGCAAATACATCCTGGACTTGGATGTCACCAGACCTCAGCTGTCCTGTCTGTGACTGTAGAAGGCTCTCTTCTCTGTGCCCCCGGGAGCCTGCCCAGGGACACACTCTCCTGCCCCCAAGGTGGTCTCTGTGCCAGGCCTACCCTCCGTCTGTGTCTTCAGGAGCTTCAGGAAGGCATAGTTTGTGGAGATGGCTGCTGGATGTGCCTGCTGTGGGCTGACAGCCTCGGCACCCAGGGGACCCTCCTGATCCCCCCCCCAGTGCCCTGCAGCTCCCCAGAGCCACACTCGACCCTTGCTGAGCCTCCCAGGGCTGCCCAGGTGCTGGTCTCAGAGGAAGCTGCTGCTTCTTCAGAAGTGAGTGCCAAGGTGGGGTGCCCAGGAACAAGTCCAGTGTGACATTTGGAAAAGACAGCAGTGGTCAGGAGAAAGGGCCTTTAGAGAGCCTTGACCTTGGCCTTGACCCATCCACTTCCCTCCTGGGTGACGGGCTGTGCCCTGCAGGGGACAAATGTCTGCAATCCTATCTCTCGGAAGACAGAAAACCAGTCCAAGCGTCCAGGTGACCCTTTCTCCAGACTGTACAGTTTCTAAAACCATTTCATGGATCTTAAGGCCAAGAGTTTATCAGATTTTTTTTTTTTCCTTCCTCTCAGCAGTGTCTGCAAGAAGTACAGTCCGAGCTGTGGACATTTCTTCTCCCCTCTTTATTTCTTTCTTACTCAGCAAATCATGGCATTTTCCCTGGTGTATGTGTGTTTCTGGGGGCTTCCAGGACAGATTACCACAAACTTGGTGACTTCAAACCATAGCAGTGTATTTCCTTGCAGTGCTGGAGGCCAGAAGCCTGGAATCAAGGTGTCAGCACGGCTGTGCTCCTCCTGAGGCCTGGGGGACCGTCACTCCATGCCATCCCCTGTTTCTAGTGGCTTCAGCATCCTCAGCCTGGAGCCGTATTCCTCCAGTCTCTGCCTCCATCTTCACGTGGCTTCTCCTCTGTGGTTTTTTCCTCTGAGTGTCTCTCTTAAGGATCCTCGTCATTGGATCTGGGGCCCACCTGGATCATGTAGGATGATTTTCTCATCTCAAGGTCTTTAATTCTATTCCAAATATCTTTTCCCCAAAGAAGGTGGCGGTCTGCAAGTTCCCGGCATTGGGACTTGCTAGCTGAGCGTGGCCGTGATTCACCTGCCACACCTGGTTGGTACATTTCCACGATCGCATGCCGTCCCATCATGCCAAGTTTTCATACTAGTGTCTGGTAACTTTGGTAATCTGGCTGCTGCCAGGGATTTTTCATGTTTGCGGGAGAGCGAATAACAACAGCCACAGAATCGTAGAAGTTGTGGTTCCCTGCCCATGTGCCGAATGCTGTGACATGCACCAGCTTCCACTGCTCGGGGAGAAAGGTGCTCCTGTTATCCCCATTTTCCTGATGAGATGACAGAGGTGTGTTGGGTTTAAGTAACTTGCTGAGGTCCCCTTAGCTAGTTGGTGGCAGTTAGCTTCTCACCTGGACTGGGGTCTGCAAGATCCAACGTGAGATGCTATCTGCAGGGCTGCGAGGGTGCAGGACCTCCCATTTCTGCCTCCCTCTCTGCTTTGCTGTAGGACTGTTCCTCAGGGGCTCATTCTCTCCTGCCTCTGTCTTCCTCTCTTCCGACTGCTGGGTTTGGCTTTAAAATGGACAACCCCCTGCTCCGCTGGCTCAGAATTGACTTCTGTCCTTTCAGGGAGCTGCTGTGAACACACAGTGGCCTGTTGAGTTTCTGCTAAGCCTGCGGATTCACAATGAAGCATTGATCCCGGGGCTGTTGCAGCCCAGCCTGAACTCCGGCCAGACGCACTTTCAGTGGGTGTTTGAATCTGTCACGTTGGCTTTTGTTTGTAGTTAAGTCGGGGGCCGGCTTCCCCTTCATCTCCATCCTCCAAGACGTGGTGATCAGCCGCCTTAAAGACTTGTGATGCCACCGTAATCCTTTAGGAGACTCTCCCCTCCCACCTCACGGGCTGACTTTTTCCCTTGTATGAGAAATGGTTTTCAGTGCTTGTATTGATTGGTGTAGTGACTGCGAATGGAGCCTGCTCTTTTATTTGAGATTGACTAGAATTGTCGCTTTCTTTGGGAGACCAAAAAATGAACCAGGTTGTGAATGAGTTCCAATTCTTTTCATGCCGAGCCAGTCTCCGTGCTAAATTTGGGACCTCAGGAGGCCGATTTAAGGTTCGGAGAGCTAAGGAGTGAGACACGGTGGCTGCCTGGCCACCTGCCAAAGGCTGGGAGGTCGGGCTGTAGGTTCATGGCAGGGTTTGGACATAGCGGCTGGTCTGTCAAAGCAAAAGGCAGCAAAACACACACTCCAACTTGATACGTGCGGAATGTGTGCGAAAATCCGGAAGCCCAGAATTCTCTGGTGTGGGAAATCCCGTGGCATCCCCAGCCTTAGTGGGAGCCCCTGGAAATACTCATTTCAATTCAGAGGAGCCCGAAGTAGGCCCAGTTGGGGCTGCAGGGGGAAATTTGCAAGTGGCACTTGCTTCGGGAATGTTAAGTATTGATGGTGACGCCAAACTTGGGGGTATCGAAGGAACATCTGTCCTCAGGAGGAGGAAATAAAAGGACTGTAATATTTTGTTTAAACACGTTTAATTGGGTTTATTTCACCATCCCGTGAAATGCATGGACTAGCAGCGACTGGAAACAAAGATAGAAGCAGCAAGGGGGTGGGCTCCCGGAAGATGCCCGGGAGGTGCCCTGACTGCCTGGTGCCATGTTCATTTCCATGGGAACAGGGGGTGAGTGTCACCGCCAGTTCCTTCAGCTGTGGTTAGAAGAGAGATATTTCTTTTAATTTAGTTTTGGATGGAATGATAAAAGCGTCCTAATACGCTCATACTTGTCAGTGATATTACATAGTCATTTTCAATTTACATGACACTGCAGCTGCCCTAGGCCCCCCAAATAGAACTTTGCCTTTTCTGTCCCGTCCTGACACTGTTTGGAAAAACTTCCGCTGTAGCAGAGATGAATTTTTAATGGGCCCAATGACATCAATTTTACTCACTGGAATCTTAATAAATAATGTGCAGCAGAAAGGCTATGCTTATATAAAACTTCAGTGATAAGTCTTAGGAATCAGCTGTATTTATCACCCTATCTTTTTGGAAAGAAATCATCAAGAATGTCTCCCTTCCTCTTTTTCTTTGGTAGCATGCTTCACAGCAAAAAAAAAAGTTTTAGGGAAATAAAGATGGTTTTGTTCCTAGCACTTCAACATTCTCCAGAGGCCTGAGGAAGGCAAGGTGCAAATCTGATTGTCTTTTCAAGACCTCGCCAGGGAATCAAGCCAAATCTTCCCGGTTATTGTAAGGATTCGTTCCTTGGTCTCTCTGCAGAGTTGCATTGTCCGGAATGAGTGGACACTGACCAGACTCAGCTCCTCCCACACTGCCTCCTCTGGACAGTGGCAGTTCTGTTTCGGTTGTGAGGCTGGTGGTGGGGACTTGGGGAGGGGTCTGCTGGGTTGCCTGTCTAGCCTGCCCAGGCCAGCCCCCCTAAGGCCTCTCCAGGCACAGACTGAGGTAGTGTGTGTGGGGGTGGGGTATGGGTCTGGTCCTCACCTTGGGATAAGCCTTTGCAGAACAGAAGAGACAGGCAGAGATGCAGATCAGCCTTAGGCTCTGATCTGGGGGCAGGGAAAGTTGCTTTTCATTCTCCACCACCCAGGAATCAGATGTGCAGGTGAAGAATGTCAGATCCTAGGGTCTGATTCAAAGTCAGCAGAGAAGGTAAACGCTTTTTTTTTTTTGATTTCACAGAAGATTTTGAATTGTTGAAATCAACCAAGGATTGGACGTGTTCCTGGACGTGTTCTGTGCACGCGGTCTTGCCTGTGACAGACTGTGGGGGAGTGAGGGTGTTTCATGGTGCCTGTCTTGTGGAGGTGGCCGGAGTAGCACCGTGTTGTTTGGCTAGTTCACCTGGGTTTAAGGCACCAGGAGGCTCTTGGTTCCTGCTGCCCTCAGTCACCCCTGGGGATCCTGAGTTCTTTTCCCCAGTCTCGGAGCCTGGCTTCGATTGGATGCATCATTTATCATTTTTAGCCAGTCTTGTCGATGCCAGGGGGAAGCTCCCTTGTCAGTTTCGGGTCTCTAGATTCAGAAGCAGATTTTTCTGACCCACTCAACCTTGTTTTTTCTGCGCACTCCCTCCACCCCATTCTGATTGAAACTGCTCTCCTGAGGCCCCCTGACCTGACAGCTCGCCCAGTGGCCCCTGAATTCTGCTTCTGCACCATCACCAACTTCCTTTTCTGCTGCCTCATTCTTGCCTTGAGGGTTCCTAACCCACACCTGGAGGCTCGCTTGAAATTCCCTCATGTCCCAGGGAGGGTGGAGCTGGCAGTGGTGTGTGTGTTCCAGGCTCTGGGTGTTAGTCCATCAAATATTCACACCAGCCGCTGAGGGGAGGAGCTGCTATTATCACTGTTTTAATGATGCAGAAACTGAGAATTAAGCTGCAAGGAATGGAGATGCCCTTACGAGCTTTTACTAGGGAAGTTGTCACGGCAGCCAGCCCATGCTTCCTTTCTTTGCCCCTTGCATGTGGAAAAGCCTGTAGATAAACTGTTGCTGGAGGGCTGACATGCTCAGGTGTGCCCAGTTGTCTGTGTGCATCGCCCACCTGTCTGTGTGCATCTCCCACCTGAGGGTACCCTGGAGCTGGATTTCTGGCCCCAAGTCTTACTGTGTGACCTCAGGGAAATTACTCAACTTCTCTGTGCCTCTCTCTTAGATACTGGTTAAATAAACCAAGCATTTTGAGTAGAATTCTAATAATCTTCCACCA
The DNA here is from genome assembly GCF_054392235.1 of Sus scrofa. Classification (NCBI taxonomy): domain Eukaryota; kingdom Metazoa; phylum Chordata; class Mammalia; order Artiodactyla; family Suidae; genus Sus; species Sus scrofa. Next base: position 104,536,931 of record NC_139388.1, on the reverse strand, counting down.
GAAAAAGAGTTAGCCTTTCTCTGGCCTGGGCCAGCCTGATCTGGTAGAGGACAGTGTTGCCGGCCCTTCTCTACATTAGGCTCTGTTAAGCTTCAAGTTGCTGGCTGCCTGCTAATGCTAGGATGTCACTTTCCTAAAATAAGGATCCTGGATGCCATAGGTAAGCTGCTCATTCCTGGCTCTGCTGTTCTCAGAGAACTGATCATTCTTTGTACATGTCTCAGAGTCCTGGTGGTGCTTCAGCACCCCCAACACCCCCCCCAACATGATTCTCCCCCCCCAGCCTCTGATATTTAATTCCAAATGCAGGGCGGTGGTGGCGGTGGGGGGAGCAGCTTCTTCGTAGCTGGACTGTTACCATCCTCTCCTTTCCAGCTGCCCACAAGCTGGCCTTTTAGGGACACTGGGCCCTCTTGCTCTGCAGGATCTGTCTCCCACCTGTTCAGTAATGAATGAAACCCTAAAGCCTTCCATTCTCTAGTTAGTGAGGAGGCTGGACAGCCCCCCCCCCCCACTCCTGGGAGAGGCATCACATGACTGATATTCACATCAAAGGAATGCAGTTCCCCTTTGCTTCTGAATAGGCTTCTTTGGAGGATAGAAGTCCCCTGGGGAAACATTGAGCTGCAAGGGGAAAGGGAGGCTGGGAGTCTGGATTGATGGAGAATCACTTTTCCTGATTTAAGTTTTCTTTCAGACTGGCAGGCTTCTGCACACTCCCGACATCACACTCACTTGCACACAGCTTGTCCAAGATAAGAAAGGTTTTGACTCGTTTTTTTACATTCTACTTTTAGGGAAAATTTCAGAGTTCCAGATAAAAGAAATTATTGTTGATCTGTGACACTGCATTAAGGAACCGCTATATAGGTTATCTGATTTTTTTTTTCCCGTTGAAGCTCTACATTGATCTCTAGAATTAATGATTTTTTTTTTTTTTCTTTTGGCCACACTTGCAGCATGTGGATGTTCTCTGGCCAGGGACTGAACCCGAGCCATGGCAGTAATGACGCAGGATCCTTAACTGCTAGGCCACCAGGGAACTCCCTGTCTCTGGAATTATTGCCTGAGCTTTCAAGGTCCCTAAAATGAGAATGGGAAGGACCTGGCTCTTTTCCACCCCTGAGAAGGTGACCGCAGTTGGTGATCTGTAGACTCTAAGATCGTGCTTGGAATGGTGGCAAATGGAAGTTTTTCCATGTAGGGCTCCTTCCCTTCTTGGGTCCCATGCTTGAGCCACATAGATTTGGGGATGAGCTGGAGTGCCGAAAATTGTAATAGTGTTGGAGGCTCTGAAACAGCTTGGAGAACTTTGAGAGGAGCTCAGGCCCTAGGGTGGGGCCCGTGTGTGAGGCTGTCTGAGTGAAGAGCGGTCTCTCCCAGTTAGAACAGATGTATCGAAAGAGCAGCCTCAGAAACATCTGGAAAACCCTGGAAGTCAGACTGGTCCCCGTGGGCCTGGAGATGGGCGGCTCAGAGGCAGTGGAGGCAGATGTCAGGGGCAGCTCTCTGGGATAATCTTTACAACGCCTGTTTACTCCCCCAGGGTCCGTTTATGCTATTATTAAATGATGACATACTCGTTCATGCCTTTCTAGCGTGTACTTTCTAGCCAATGGCATTTAAAACTAAAAATAATTCTATAGTCCTTCGAGTTCCTGGGATTTTTTTTTTTTTTTCTGCTCAGCTCTCTTTCTTTCTTCCGATCTGGTTTTCTGAAATCATAGTGAATTTTGACCTCATGATTTTTTTTTTTTGACTTGCTGTAAATGATTGGAGTTCCTGTTTTTTAAAATAATTAATATGTTTTTAATTGAAGTATAGTTGACACACAATATATATTTAGTTAATTCCCTGTGGTAGTTATAAATTAAGATAACTCTTTAATAGAAACTGTGTTTAACCCTTCCTTATACACTGTCTTGGTCACTTTTGTTTCATTCAGTAGGCACTCAATAAATAGTGCTTGTAGCTGGTGCCAATTTGTCAACCTTGTCTCTTTCAAGGAGTCGAAACTCCCTGTGAGCTGGGGCAGTGTTGCCCAAGCAGTTATTTATTTATTTATTTATCCCATGAAGATACTGATCAGGATGTAAATGCTTGGTTGATTTCAGTGCAGCAGAGAGGTGACCCTCTGTGCTTAATCTCCTGGGATCAGTAGATCACCGCTGTCAGCTCCAGTAGGGCCAACTCAAAATTTTCTCACTTGAACCAGGTGGATAAATTACAGTGTTGCTTAGATGGAGATGGTTGAGTGGAAATCTGAATTTCCCCTCATAACATTGATACCTTTATTTGGACTGCTAGATAGTTGGAAGCAAGAAGAGGGCACATGGATGCCTGGGTGGGACATGGATGGAGTTGGGTCATTGAGGCTGTGTGGGGTTTGTGTAGGGATGCATCACAGTGGAGAAAAGCCCTCATGGAGTTCCCGTCGTGGCGCAGTGGTTAATGAATCCGACTAGGAACCATGAGGTTGCGGGTTCGGTCCCTGCCCTTGCTCAGTGGGTTAAGGATAAGGCGTTGCCGTGAGCTGTGGTGTAGGTTGCAGACGCGGCTCGGATCCCGCGTTGCTGTGGCTCTGGCGTAGGCCGGTGGCTATAGCTCCGATTCGACCCCTAGCCTGGGAACCTCCATATGCCGCGGGAGCGGCCCAAGAAATAGCAACAACAACAACAACAACAACAACAACAACAACAACAACAACAACAACAAAAAAGCCCTCATACGCTGCAGAGTAGTTTCGGGCAAGCAGCAGAACTAGAGACCATGTATTCCGTGGAATCCAGATCAGACCTACCAGTTGTGCAGATGATTTAAGGGTTATGGTGGAAATTTATTGAAACCACCAACTCAGCATAAAACAGCATAAACAGGAGGCAAAGCTGGGGTTGCCGTAGCGATAAAGTACACACAGGGCAGTGAGCCTGCAGTGTATGTAAGGCAATAGCTAGAGTGCCTCTGGAATGCTAATTGCACAAACAGAAGAAGCTACAAGTTTCATTTTGTGTGATCAAAGATCATTTCAGAGTGGAGGAACTGAAGGAATATTGAAGAACCCGGGAATGTTCGTGTTGGCGGTGATAAGAGCCTGCGTGCTTAGAAGTCGGGAGTGAATGGTAAGTGATCCTCAAGAGGACAAAATAGCTTGTTGTCACTCTGAAGGGATGTCGTCTCCTTTCGAGAAAATTGGATCACTTATAGGCAATTGGTCCAGTTAATAATCTGCATTTTATCCGCTCCTACCAAATCATCTGGCTGAACTTTTCTTGCCTCTTCTGCCTAATATGAACCACTAGGTCAGTGCACCTCTCATTTTTCATAAAGAAATCGTCAGCTGCTATTGACAAGCAGATAAAGAATTTGACCTGGGATCCATACGGCCATCAGTCTTCAGCACAGACGTGATTATCCCGTAATGTGGCTTCTTAAAACATACATTTCAGGAGTTGTTTTCTATTCCAGGGGACATATAAATAAACATAATTCTAACCACTATTTTTGGAAGATTAGTCTTAATCCTTTTTTTATTACATTTTCATCAAATTTTTAAGAGTGATGATCAGTCTTTAACTGTTTTACACCTTAGGTTATGACTGGAGTTGAGAATTTAACTTTGACTCTGTCTGTCACCCCCCTGGCCAACCCACACAATATCATCATAAGATTCAATCAGTGGCTTTTTCTGTTTTTAAATTTTAGGCTGAAGTTAACGTTGGGATTTGAAGGAAGATTGTCTTCAAAATCCCTTGCGGCTTCACTCTGGTCGCTTTTCAATTTGGGGAGCTAGCGTGATTTTGCTGGAGAAAAAAAAATCTCATTTAAATACACTTATTTCCAAGGGTAATTTTAAGGTAACAATAGAGAAAATTGGGGGAACTAGGGGAAAAATTGAATCATGATCTTACCACTAAGGAAATCCCTGTCATCATTGGTATATTTCCAATCTGGGTTTTTAGGAGTGCAGTTTATTTCATATTCTCTATGCTTTGGGTTTGTTTGTCCTTAGTGGACTGTGAAACATTCAGTGACCAGATGTCGGGTGTAGAGACAGCCCTGGCCCTGTGGATTGTCTGTGACTGTCCTTTCACATGTGGCACAGGAGTGATGGGCATGGGTAGGGTTTAGGGTCAGGAACTGGTACAGGAGGGGAGAGGCCCAAACTTCCTCTAATGCCCACTGATGAGGGTGTCAAAAGCCTCAGGACCACCAGGGACAGTTGGCCCTCACCCTGAATGTTACTCAGTGTGGCGGAGGCTCCGGAAGAGGGTATATCCTGGGGTGGAAGTTTCTTCTCGGCTAAAGTCATCTTGAGTTGTACGCTTTTCCCTGGGAGGTCTAAAAATTACGTGTGGATTGATACTTGCTACACAGATGTTTTTTGTGCACATCCTGGAGCCACATAACGGAACTGGCCCAGCCAGGCCCGGCCATCCAACCCAGGAGCCACATAAGCCTTCATGTTTTCCAGAAAAGATCTGACTTAACTTCTGAAATCACACCCAGTGTTAATAGGTGTTGCTGGCAGCCTGTCTGTCTGTGTGCTCATTCTGCAGTAGACAGGGAGGCGCTTGCAGTTCTGGGGTCTCCCACCCCCTTTATCTCGGAAGTTCTCCTTCCTTTGCATCCCAGTGACCTCGCAGGGAAAGCACAGGTGGGCCTGCGGGGATAGGCAGCACCCTGAGATTGGGGGTCACAGGAGGGCTTCTTACAGAGGCAGGGGACACAGTGGAGAAGGGACAGAGGGGTGGGGAATGGGGCATTGCAGTCCAGGCAGATGTGCCCCAAGGGGGCCAGCATCAGGAAGGACACGCTGGAACACGCCCTTGTCCTCTGCCAGGACTTTCTCGAAGGGCTTTGAGTGTCCCTCCCCCACAGTTCAGGGACCTTTCTTTTTGAAAGATCTCTGTGTCTCCCTGATAAATAAACTCCCCACATGTGGCTTAATTGGGGAACAGTTTTGAGACGGCCTGGTGTTCTTAGAGTCGACCTCTGTTCTAAAGGCTTCATCCCTTTGTTTATTTTCTTTGCATTAAAACTGAATCACTTTGCTGTACACCTGAAACCAACACAACTTTGTAAGTCACCTGTGTTTCAATTTTTTAAAAAAGGCATGCAAGGAAAATAAAGGGATGATATATATACATATATGTATATATATTCTATATATCCTATATATTCATATATACCATATATATCGTCCCTTTATCTTGACGAGCTTTATAAAATGCAGCCCAGTGAAGACTTGCCATTAGCTGTACTAGAAAAGTCTCTGTCCTTAAGAAGCTTCTATTCCATCAAATTACTACAGCACAGTCTTCAGCACCCCCAGCCCAGCTGAGCTTGAGGGGGACAGGACGGTCCCCAGGCATTTGCAGGAGGTGTCCTGAGGAGAGCCTGAGTCCTTTGTAGCTGCAGGAAGGCTGGGGTTCATGGGGAGGGAGGTAACGACGTGGTTTGTGCTATGTGGCTGGCGTGTTTCCTGCAGCCCATCCATCTGTGCAGTGTGTATGTGCCCTCATTGTCCAGGGGACATGGTCATAGGTTGAGGACAGAGTTGATTGTTGGTGTCAAATATGTGTTGAAACAGGATCCCATACAGAGGTAGCGTTGAAGGCGGGATTGGGATGGTTTGCAGAATCTCTTAAGTGGACCCAGCCCTGGGGCCCCTGGGGTGGCTGAGCCCTTTGGGATGTGATGGGGAATGTGCTGGGTGACAGAGTGCCAGGTGCCTGGCCCTGGTCAGGCTGGTGGGCTCCTGTGCTGTGGGTATGGAGGAGCTGTTCCCGGGACCTCTCTAAAGCCCCACGTGTGCTTGGATGATGCTGGATGAGCCAAGGCGGGAGATTGGATGTCAGGGAAAGCCGCCAAGCTTTGGGCCCTGGGCCAGAGGCCAGGTTGGTGTTTGTTCCTGGCTCCTCAGTGAAGGGTGCTTCCTCCTGACCCCAGGGGCCGTCCTGTCACCTCAGAGGTGGCAAAGGAGGCACACAAGGCCTTTGCCTGGGGTCAAGGGTCTGGGTCTGGAGCAGCAGGGAGGAAGGGCTGCTTTTCTCTCCTCCCCCACCCCCCCGAGGTGCTCTGGAGAGTCCTCCCCTCCCCCTCTTCTTGGAGGGGGCTCCTGTTAGAGATGCTGCTGTGTTTCAGACATGCACGTAAAGCCCTTCTGCAGCCTTCTGCAGTCACATTTCCACAGACTTGACCCAGAGTAACAGATGCAAAGCCTTGGGATTGTGACCGAAGCTTTTGGTTGAGGCTGGGGGTCCCAGAGAGGCCCATGTACTGGCAGTGCTTTGCTCTGCCCTCTGGGTACCAGTATGAGCAGGCAGGGATAGGCCCAGGCCCCCACCCCACTCTGGCCACCCTGCTTCCTCCCTCCTGGGCTGGCTGCCCAGGGCCCTGGCCAGTGGGTGGGGAGGAGGGCAGGTTTCCCCCAGGCTTCCTCCTCTTTCCCTTCCCATTCCTTCCCAGGAGGGAGCGGCCTGGTGGGTTCTGGAGCCAGGATTTACTGGAGGCCTGGGGAGACCCGCCCGTCTGCACTTACAGGACCAAGCGGATCCCAGCCTCTCCCGCTAGTCCTCCCTGCTTCCCTGGCCACTGCCCAGGACACGGCCTCTTAGTGTTTCCACATGTGAGAGGTGAGCTGGGTCTTGGTCCTGGTTCTTGCCATCAGCACCTCTTTGATCTGAAGTGTGGAGAGGGAGGCTCCACACGAAAAGCAGAAGGGAATTTAAAATGTTTGGGTAGAGAGGCCTTGGAAGAGGAACCCACAGCTGATTGGGGCCGCTCGCTGGCAGGTTTGGGACCGTGTCAGTGCATGTGGGAGATCACGGTGCTGACGACAGAATCTTGTGTGGGGACTTTGTAGTTTTTTTTTTTTTTTTTTTTGCCATTTCTTGGGCCACTCCCGCTGCATATGGAGGTTCCCAGGCTAGGGGTCTAATCGGAGCTGTAGCCACTGGCCTATGCCAGAGCCACAGCAACACGGGATCCGAGCCTCATCTGCAGCCTACACCACAGCTCACGGCAATGCCGGATCCTTAAGCCACTGAGCAAGGCCATCGAAGCTGCAACCTCATGGTTCCTAGTCGGATTCGTTAACCACTGTACCACGACGGGAACTCCAAAGGGACTTTGTAGTTTTAAGGTGAACGTGGAACAGGAAACTTGAAGCAGTGGGACAGACATTTTTATTCACAGATTGTGACAAAATCCTCCTTAGCTTTCAATGTCACCTCTTCCCTGAAGCCTCCTTGGATTCTTCCTGACTACTAGCACTAACGCCCCCACCTTGCTTGATGATTTTCTAGCACCCAGAGTATGACTGTTACACATTGCGGAACTTAACTGTTACTTGTTCAGGTGACTTTCTCCTCTCTTTACCTGTAAGCTCTTTGAAGGCAGAACCTCCCTATACCCATTCTCTTTCCCTGGAGCAAAATTACATCCTCAATAAAGATTTATCGAGTCGAATCACAGTATACATCAGATCACATTTCTTTTTCTGTGGGTGGGAAAAATGTAGTCTGCTGGAGTAAATTTAGAAGATATTTGGCTAAATGCAAACACTTAAGGCACCGGGTTGGAACCTGGGCTGTAGATCCGACTCCACGTCTGTTTCACCGTGACTGTTGTTAACCACAGGGTTAGCGTGTGTGGCGGCACGTCTGGGAAGCGGAGGTTCCGGAATGCCACAGCCATGAATGCACTGTGGACACTTCTGCTTTCAATTTGGTTCACCCCCTCTGGGTCTGGAGGATCTGGATCGCTGCCCTGGACTTTCGGTTCCGTGTGGATTGGCTCTGAGGAGGGGGAGGAATGCTCCAAGGAGCCTCTGGAATCCTGAGCTGCTGGGACGTGGCTCAGAAGCAAGTGGGCGGGGCTCTGTCCTGGGAGACATCGCGTCTGCCTCCTGGGTGACAGCTTGGGGTTGGAGACAGCCTTCCACCGTTCCTAAAAATGTCTTATTTTCACACGCGACTTGCTTGTCACAGAGCTCAGCACCCTGAAAACAACAAAACAAAACAAAATTTTTTAAACCACAAAAGATTTCTGGAAGTGATCACTTAGCAGTCCCCATATGAGAGAGAGTTGAATAAAACACTGTGATAGAGACGGTGTTGTCTTTCCCTCCTGGAGGGAAGTGCGGTGGGAGAACAAGCTTAAATGTATGAAAGCATCACAGGTAGTAGGTTGGATGCTTCTAGAACTCCCTTCCTTCGCCTCATCACCTCCATTTCTGCTTTGTGACTTTATTTATTCCACTAGAAGAATACATGTTTATTTTTTTTTTATCTTTGTTTTTAAAAAACTATGTATTTATTTAGGCTGCACCCACAGCATATGGAAGTTTCTGGGCCAGGGATCGAACGCACACCACAACAGCGACCCAAGCTGCTGCATGACAATGCCAGATCCTTAACCCTCAGAGCCAAAGAGGAAAGCCAAAGAATACATTTTTAGAGTGTATTTTTCTTCCTGCTTTTCACTCTGACTTAACACCCTTCAGAACTTGCGTGCATTGTGTCCATGGGGTTAGCTTTCACACGAGTCCTCAGTCGAGGGAGCAACTTGGCACAGTGTTAGGCCGGGGGACTTGGTGTCATTTTCCTTTGGATTATGTTTCTCAGGCTCTTATGCCTGCACCCAATCCTTTCCACGGCCTCCTGCCCAGACACAGACCTCCCCTTTCTCTTCAGTAGAGCCTGCTGGACAACAGAGGCCACAGGCCAGGGTGGGCCAGGCAGGATGGCAGGAAGGCCAGCTCTCCCGGACGAGGAAGAGGACACGCTGTGAATCGTGACAGCCAGACCCCTTCAACGTCAGAGGCTCACTTGCCTTCTGGGTTGGTTCCGTTTGGTCTCCTGTTCAGATGCTCTGGTCAAATCGAAATGGCTTAAGGAGAGATGGGTTCTCCCAAGTGGTAAATTATCAGGAAAACCTAAATGAGAATTAAAAAGATAACTTGAGGACATTTTGCCAAGTGAAGTAAGTCAGAAAGAGCAAGGTAACTTCTCTGTGATACCACTTCTGTGTGAAATCTGAAAAAATACAACATGGAATTCCCGTCGTGGTGCGGTGGAAATGAATCTGACTAGGAACCATGAGGTTGCAGGTTCGATCCCTGGCCTCGCTCAGTGTGTTAAGGATCCAGCGTGGCCGTGAGCTGTGGTGTAGGTTGCAGATGTGGCTTGGATCCCCGGTTGCTGTGGCTGTGGCTGGCAGCTGTAGCTCTGATTCAACCCCTAGCCTGGGAAGCTCCATATGCCTTAGGTGTGGCCCTAAAAAGACAAAAAAAAAAAAAAAAAAAAAAAAAAAAAAGAAAAGAAAACATACAACGAACTAGTGACTATAACATAAAAGAAGCAGATTCACAGATGCAGAGAGTAAACTAATGGTTACCAATGAAAGGGTGAGGGGCGGTAGGGATGGGAGAGTGGGCGGTACAAGCTATTGGGTGTAAGCCAGGCTCAAGGAGGGATATAGGCAATGTTTTGTAATAACTGTAAAGGGAAGGTAAGCTTTTATTTGTTTTTATTCTGTTAGGATTTCTATTGTTTCCATTACAGTTGATTTACTGGGTTCTGTTGATTTCTACTGCACATCCTGGAAGGTAGCCTTTAAGGTTGTTTAAAGATAAAAAATTAACTAAGCAATTCTTGAATGTTTGAATTCATAAACATATCATCTTGAATGATAAGGGGAATTGGAAGTCTTTAGAGTTCAGATATTATTGAGGACTCTCAAGATTTTTTTTTACCAGGGTGCTTCTGAATCTTTTGGTCGGGAATTAAAAGCACTCCCTTCGTATTTTCACGGCCCATACTCACAAAGCTAGAAAATGCTCTTCATGGTAAAATATGATGCTGCAGTATAAAATGCTGTGAAGGAAAAAGGAAATTATGACTGTATTTGACTCTTGACCTATAGAATACCTGGAAGTGAAAAAAAAAAAAAAGAAATGAAAAAGGAAAAGTAATTGTTCTCACCTGATTTGAAAATACAAATATATATGGACTCAGAAAGGATGCCCTCCCACTGGGGGTCAGCCTGGAGGGTGAACCCTAACCCCCTAATAGTAGCCATCTTTACCATATCAGTCAAGACTAGAAGATGTATGGTGTGGCGAAACTAAGGTGCTAGTGTCATGGCAAGTCCAGTGACTCTTTGATTGAGGGAGGCTGGCACAGGAGTCGGTCTTACTAAAACAGGTGTGTCATTATCGTTTTTTAAGTCAAGATCCCAGCGGGCACCAGCTATGTTTTACTCCACCAGAAAATGAACAAAAAGCCTTTCCCTTAAATGGCCAACAGCAGAAGCTGCTTTTATGGCGAGACACCTAGGTCGCCTCTTGGGTAGTTAGGGAGGAGCTTGGTTAGCTGGTGTGAAGAGAAAGGGTGTCTTCATAAAGTGTAGGAACATATCTTGGGAAATTCATCATTGGTGGCTTGCCGGGTAATTTCGTTCTAAGGTTTCCTGTGAAGGAACCAGTATCTTGATGATGAGGCATGTGGCGCCCTGCCATGGTCACGGTGGGACAAGTATTGGAGATTGTGGGGCCATGGAATGCCATTGCCCTAAGGCACTGGTTTTCCAAATTGTCCTCTCCTGGAGAAGCTGGCCTGCCCAACCCTGGTTGCTTCTCAGAAGTTTTCCAAACACCTGCATTACTAAAGGCTAAAAACAAAACAAAAACAAACTTGAGAGAAAAAAGTCCAAAGGAAATTCCAAACCCCTATACCCCATGTTTACTATCTTCCAAAACCAAATAATAAGAACTTCAATTCTGCAACATCTTTCCTCCTTCTTCTTTTCATAGTTTGGTTGTCGCCTTTGATTTGGATTCAAAACTAAGTGTTTGGTGCCAGGTTTAACACACTTAGGCACATACACAGAGAGACACACACACCAACCCTGGGAACTGTAATTTTGCATCACTTAAAAAAAAAAAAAAACCTTCCTCAAAAGCATCACTATGATTGGACTTCACCCCTGTGACATTTAGGATGTATGTTACCCAGATACAGGAGCCAGCTCACCAGCTCCATAGCCCTTGTTAAGCTTTTCCCATTCTGCAGAGGCAACAGCTCTGAAATACAGAAGTGGTTGCATTAAACCCTTGCCTGGCAATTTTGTGTGGGATTGGGTATTGAAATGCAGCAAAGCAAATAATGAAGGCATATGTTTACCTATAATTCTTTTTACCTTGGGAGAAGGATTAAATAGGAACAGTTTGGTTGTTGTCAAATTCTTAACAGTTGCTTTCAAGCATGAAACAGTCCCTGGGCTCTCAGAGGATTTACTTAGCAGTTTGAATAGAGAGGTCTTTACCGCTAATGCAACTGAGATGGCAGGCTTAAGCAATGGGGTGCTTTATAGCCTCTTTAGCCACTTGAGAAGATGTAACATCAAATAGCTGAAACCAGCTCGGTCTCCATTGGTCTTTAGGAAGTTGTGCAAAATCGGTGAATAAATAATTCAGGGTTGGACGAATGTCTGGATGCCAGAAGTGTGGAGAATATCTAACAGCTCGATTCAGGAAAGGTTTCATTCTGGGAGAAACTCTGAGAGTGTCTTCTTGAGCTTGGCCCCAGGCAACATTTACAGACAATGACATTGTCTATGAGAGAAAGGATTTTCTCTTGGGATTGACTGAGCTTTGTCAAGAAACATTTCACTGGAGACTCCAATCCTGGAAAAGTGTTATGCATTAAAAAACAAAACAAAACAAAAAAAAAAGGAGTATTTTCTTTTCAGTACAGATGGTTGGCAGTGACTGCTTGTGTCTGTAGACGTGGGTGAGTGTTGAAAAGACAGGATAGCGATGGTCGCTTAGAATCGGAAGAACCCATTTAGGTTCTGTGCTTTCATGGTGCAGCCTTAGGAAGACACCTGTTGAAGGGGAGCAAAGCAGTCCCCGTTTGTCTCGTGGTAGCTGGTGGAGGCTTCTGTTTCACCCTGCAGTCCGTCTGTTTGGGATCATGATGGAGATGTTTCCGGAATGTGTTCCCTTAGAAGCAGGTGGGAAAACAGGTGTTGGGGACCAGCCGGATGGATGCATGGATGTTTTCAAACATCCTGACTCTCCTACTTGGCTGAGGGTAGGCAGGACTGTACGTCTGTGTCCCTGGGACCATTCGTGGCCATGTGACTTGCTTGGGCCAATTAAATGTCACTTCTGGGCAGAGGCATGGAGAGCCAGCACATGCCTGGCCCCTCCTGTGCCCCCTGCCATAGCAAACTGCAAGACTTGGGCCCTCTGGGGAGGACTTGGAAAGAGCCCACCAGACCTGCGGTGGGCGTGGAGTGTGCGGGGGCAGGGATGTCATTCTTTGATATTCTCTGTGTGTTCCTGGGACATCGCTAGGCTAAGTTAAGTTAAGATTACTTAACCCTTGAGGTCCTAGATTCTTCTTGAGGAAAAGAAATCTGCTTAGGAATTGGCATTCCCTTACCTCGGGCAGAGCAGCGAGATGCCTGTGCTGACCTGACATGTCCAAGGTCACACAGCTAATAATTGGCGAACTGGGATTTCAGCCCAGCCCTTAGAACCCATGCTTTATAGAACTGTAATTTGACTCTTCAGTAAAGAGTATTCTTGAATTTATATAATTAATACTTGAATTGCATTTTCTGAAATACATAGTTTATGGTTCTCTTTTTGGTTTAAGACTACCCAAATATGTACTGTGTGTATGTAGTATTGCTTATTACTTTATCTTTTAAGCTTCTTACCACTATTCTTCCACACCTCTTTTAAGATGGTAGGGGCCAGGGCTCTCATGCTGGGCTTCTTGTGGTCTATACTAGGATCCCTGTGTCTATACTGGCTCCCTGTGGACTCCTTGTGGTCTATATTGGGCTCCATATGGTCCATACTGGACTCGCTGTGGTCTGTACTGGGTTCCCTGTGGTCTGTACTGGGATCCCTGTGGTCTCTGCTGGGCTCCCTGTGGTCTGTACTAGGTTTCCTATGGTCTGTACTGGGCTCTCTGTGGTCTGTGCTGGGCTCCCTGATTTATCTGCTTTGTCCTTCCAAAAGAAGCTGTTGTTGCAGCTGTTTTGTGCAGGATGAAGACAGTCAGAGAGAAAGACCAGTAGAGAACTTGGAGCTGTGCCTGAGATGCTGTTGGGGGGGGACCTTGAGGGACACAAATGCAGCTGAGACAGGCCTGGACCACAAATCCCCCGTGGGCTGCAGTGTGCCGGGACCCCAGATCACAGGCTGGTTACAGAGAGGCAAGCCCCAGGCTGGGCTGGAAGGTGTGTGGGGGGGTTGGGGGGGGCCAGGGAGCTGTTCAGGAGCTGAGAACAGGTCCCCAGGCCAGGAGCAGCGCTGAGTGGGCCAGGGCGGGGGTGGGTGAGGCAGCGGGGACCAGGGGCTCCTGGGGGAGGCTGGGTGCTTCTTCTCATCTGAGAGCCTGGGAGTTTCCTCTGAGAGTTAAATGCTTGACTTGGCCTGGCTGTGTGTGTGTGTGTGTGTGTGTGTGTGTGAGTGTGTGTGTGTGTGTGCGTGCATGTGCACGAGTGTGTGTTAAAGGAGAGAAAAGAAAACAGAAATGAGGTTGTTGAAACAAGTCAAAAGTTCGGCCAAGTTCTCCTCTGAAGCCATAATCCCCTCCAAGATATTTTTTCCAGGCCTAAGAGGAAAAATCATTTTCTAAAATTTTGCCTGCCTGAGTTTTCTGCGACTCCGGGCAGCCCCTTGAGGCACGTTTTTATTTCTAAATCCTCTGTGTGTGCAACTTACTTGCTTTAGAGTGATTTAAATTTCTGGAAAAGATTGTTTTTCTATTTTTTCTTTTTCAGTGTAAGGGCATTCTTTGTTGGGGTAATGTGTTACAGTTTAGGTACTTAAAAATGGTTTTGCTTTTAGTGTTAATCTCAGATTTATTTGAAAAGTGTGTATTTGTGCTTTATCACTTTCTGTTTTTTAATCCTTTTTCTGGTTATGAGTCCTGTGTTGTCATAGGAAACACCAGAAACTACCACAAAATATCAGAAAGAATATAGAACATAATTCAATTACTTGAAGAAAAACTAATAACAATATTTTGGTCTTTTTTTCCAGGTTTTCATGAATGTATATACCTGACACATATATACTTCCATGCAAAATAGTGTGTATGCTACATATGTAGTTTTTACTGCTTGCATTGGTCGGTGACTAGGATCATCATTGTTTTTCCAGGTTGAGAAATAAACCTAGAAAATATGATTTAATTAATTAATTTATTTATTGCTTTTTGGGGCCACACCCGAGGCATATGAAAGTTCCCAGGCTAGGAGAGGAATTGGAACTGCACCTATTAGCTTATACCACAGCCGCAGCAACATGGGATCCAAGCTGTGTCTTCGAGCTACACCGCAACTTACAGCAATGCCAGATCCTTAAGCCACTGAGCAAGGCCAGGGTTCGAACTGGATCCTCATGGATACTAGTGGGATTCGTTTCCGCTGCACCACAACGGGACCTCCTGGAAAGTATGATTTTAAATAGCTGCATATGACTTTAATACTGTTCCATAATTTAAATATTCTTACATTTTGCAGTGTTGGTCGTTTGGGTTGTTAGCAGTCTTTCTGAATGATGCTACATGGAGTGTCTCTGTTTCCATGTGAGCTGAGAGATGATGAAAGCCTGGAGTAATAAACGTTTAACTCCTTCCTAAGCTTCTCCCATGTAACAGGCACTGGGCCCTCTCTGTCCTTGAGGACAGCCCAGTGAGGGGACTGGCATTGTTGCCCCCAAAAAACAGACCCATCCTTATGGCTGGGATGGAACTCAGGACGTCTTGGATACAGCTCCAGCCCTCCCCTGTGCCTCATTCAGGTGGGGGAGCCCATGGGGAGCACTGAGGCCACATCATGACAGGAGGACTGTTGCCTTCTAAAAATATGTGGAATGGAAAAAAAAAATGCCATTTGGAGCAACATGGATAGACCTAGAGATGATCATACTCAATGAAGTAAATCAGATAGATAAAGAAAAATGCTGTACGATACCGCTTATAAGTCGAATCTAAAAAAAAAAATACAAATGAACTTATATACGAAACAAAAGTAGACCCACAGACATAGGAAACAAACTTATGATTGCCCAAGGGGAAAGAAGGAGAGAGGGATGAATTGGGAGGTTGAGATTAATGTATGCACACTACTGTGTATTCAGTAGAGAACAGGAACCTGCTGCGTAGCACAGGGGATATACTCACTATTTTGTAGTTACCTAGAATGGAAATGAATGCACATGTATACACACATGCATATATGTATATATACACTCATATATTATATATGTATATAAAACTAAATCACTGTGCCATATACCTGAAACTAACATGATATTGTAAATCAACTATAATTCAATTAAAATAAATTGATGGGTGTTCCCACTGTGGTGCGGTGGGTTAAGAACCCAGTGTTGCCACAGCTATGGCATAGGTTGCAGCTGCAGCCCAGATTCAATCCTGAGAACTTCCATATGCCCCGGGTGTGGCCAGAAAAAAATTACTTAATTACAAGAATTAAATACAAACATAAATATTTTTCTTTTTAGGGCCACACCCACAGTATATGGAGGTTTCCAGGCTAGGGGTCTAATAGGAGCTACAGCTGCCAGCCCACGCCACAGCCACAGCAGCACCAGATCCAAGCCACATCTGCAACCTCCACTACAGCTCACAGCAATGCTGGATCCTTAACCCACTGAGCAAAGCTAGGGATTGAACCCACAATCTCAAGGTTCCTAGTCAGATTCGTTTCCGCTGAGCCACGATGGAAACGCCAACATTTTTTTTAAATAAGATAATTGTGGAGTTCCCATTGTGGTTCAGTGGTAATGAACCCGACTGGTATTCATGAGGACGCAGGTTCAATCCCTGGCTTTGCTCAGTGGGTTTAAGATCCAGTGTTGCCGTGAGCTGTGGTGTAGGTCACAGATGCGGCTCAGATCCTGCATTGCTGTGGCTGTGGTATAGGCTTGCAGCTGTGGCTCCGATTCCATCCCTAGCCTGGGAACTTCTGTAGGCTGTGGGTGCGGCCCTGAAAAGCAAAAAAGAAAAAAAAAAAAAAAAAGGAAGAAAGAAAATTCTGTGGGAAAACGCTGTTATGATTAAACAGAAACCTGCCCACACTGGTGGATTGGAAACCACATCAGACCCGAATATACTGAAAACTATCAAAGAGCCCCTCCTTCCCCAGCCTCTAGCATTTAGATGAAAAAAGATGGCTTGCAGTGACTTGCCTGAGGCCCCACAGCTGATTCTTACAGCCGTGAGTGGACCACAGCCCCTCCAAGCTCTTTCTTTCTGCGGTCCTGGACTCTGCAGGCCTCCTGAAGCATGCAGGGCTGGGGTCCCCATTCTCTGCTCAGAACGGGGGCAGATTCCATTTGCAAGGGGACTCTTTCTCCCCACGTTACCTCGTTGGAGATTGGTGTCTTCCAAAGTACAAGGGGGGCTGTACTGTAGACTGGCCGGCTTTGAATTCCAGCTCCACATTTTCCAGCCCTGTGGCCCAGGCAAGTTATTGTGCTTGTCTGTGCCTCAGTTTCCTCTTCGGTAAATTGGGGGCAAGTATATCTTCCCCACAGGGTAGCTGTGAAGATGACACCAGGGACAGGGCCTGGCCTGGAGTGAGCTCTGTGTGTCCATGAGTAGCTGTGGGCTGAGGAATCAGGCATCACGCCTTTGCAGGTTCCCTCCTTCCACTGGGATGCTCAAGGACATTGAAGGAATCTTTTTTTGTTTTTGTTTTTGTTTTTTGCCTCTAACAAAATTTACAGACATTCTGCAAGAGCTTGAAGTATACCTAGAGCTGTCACTGAGAGTATATATTTAAGGAGAGTAACGAGATAAAAGTGTTTGTGGAAAAAGCTTTTAGAAGGTGAAGAAAACTCCGAGTTCAAAGACTTTTTTCAGCAGCCACCAGCATCTCATCTCCAACAGGTTTCCTTTGTTTTCTGATATGAAAGTTGTTGGAAGAACACAACACAACCTGATTGCATTTCAGTAAGTTAGAGATTTCCAGATTTCCTGATTTGGTTTCACCGACTGGTGATTTTCCAGTTCTTGGAAATTGAATTCAAATAGTCATCTTTAAAACTCTGTTGCCCCCATAGTTGATCCTGTTGGCTATTTTTGGCTTAAAAATGAAGAAGGAATATGGCTTATCCTGACAGGAAGGTGAAGTTATTCTACAGGTGAGAGACCAGGAAAGGAAGCTGTCATTGGAACTCCTCCGTGACCTCTTGAATGGAAGGAAGCATTGCGCCACAGCAGGGACTTGAGGGTCATTGTGATGCACTTGTTCTGAGTTTGTCAGTCACTGGCCAAGTTGCAGTGATGCCAGTGATGGTGGTCAGTGGGTGATGTGGGCAGTGACAGGCCTCTGGCACAGGTCGTCCCCCACACCTCCCAGCCTTGTTTTTCTGTACAAGAGAGAGAGTCCTTCCTACTGTGTGGATGGAATGAGGTTTCACTTGTGACTGTATGATGGAAGGAAACCCCCGTGATTTCCTGCCTTTTCTCCCATGTTATTGACCTAAGAAGGGAGGGGATGTGGGATCTGATCAGGACCCTGTTCCAGGTTTACTTTTATTTTTTTCTTTTCTTTTTATTTTGTTTTAAGGCTGCACCTGTGGCACAGGGAAGTTCCCAGGCCAGGGACTGGGTTGGAGCTGCAGCTGCAGGCCTCCACCATAGCTTGCAGCGATGCTCCAGATCCTTAACCCACTGTACAAGGCCAGGGATTAAACCCGCATCCTCACAGAGATGATATCAGGTCCTTAACCCACTGAGCCACAGGGGGAACTCCCAGGTTTGCTTTCAAACTAGGTTTTTTTTTTGTCCTTCCTTTTTCCCTCCCTCCCTCCCTTTCTCTCTTTCTTTCTTCCTTGCCACAACCACAATATATGGAAGTTTCTGGGCCAGGGATTGAATCTGAGCTGCAGTTGCAGCAACACTTGGTCCTTAACCTGCTGGGCTGGGTATGGAACCTGCATCTCTCTAGCAACCTGAGCTGCCACAGTAAGATTCTTAACCCACTGTACCACAGTGGGAACTCCTAAACTAGGTTATTTTCTTATACTCTACAGGCCAGTGATGTGACATAGGAGGTGGCTTGCCCTCTGTGAGACAAGAGCTTTGGAAAAGATTGTCCATACTGGGGTATATGGAATAATTGGCCAGCAGGGATCTGTTGGATAGCACAGGGAACTCTACCCAGTATTCTGTGTATGTGGAAAAAGAATCTGAAAGAGAGTGGATGTGTGTACATGTATAAATTAATCACTTCGTCGTATAGCACAAATTATCACAGCATTGTCAATCAACTATACTTCAATAAAACTTTAAAAAATGGAAAGTAAAGATTGTTCCCCCAGCTCCCCATTTAAAAGGGCTTAACAATCTTTGGCCCTTGGCTGTGAGAACATTTCCCTCATTAAAGTAGGGACCTAAAAGTTGCTCTCAGAGCCATCAGCTGGCAGCCTGGAGGTGATGAGCAGAGGAGCGGGAGGTGGAAGGGGGGAGTTGTGGAGAATGGAAAGGGGTCTACACTCCCCTCCCCCGTGATAAAGCTGGTGGCTTCATGGAGGCAAGAGGCCTGCTAGTCATGAATGGAGGTATGGACAACACTACCCAACTTGGGGTCAGAACCTGATCTGGGTTCCTCCAGACCCCTCTAGGTTGCTAGGGTTACTCTGTGAGGACCTGTTCTTATGCTGTATCCAATCAGATGCCCCTATGCTGTATCCAATCAGATGCCTCTTATGCTCTGTCCAATCAGATGCCCCTTATGTTCTAGCCAATCAGATGCCTCTCATGCTCTGTCCAATCAGATGCCCCTTATGCTCTAGCCAATCAGATGCCTCTTATTCTCTACCCAATCAGATGCCCTTATGCTTTATCCAATCAGTTGCCCCTGTTGGGATGGTACTTGGCTGCCCTTTCTTGGATGCCAGGCCGGGCCTCCCCTTCCTGTGAGGGCGGCTTAGTGTCCTTGTCTCTGCAGAGGGATTCCAGGTCCCCTCTTCTTCTGGTGGCCCTGGGATGGCTCCCACTCCAGTCACGGTAGAATTAGGATCCCTCCTGCTGTCATCTCCACCCCACCTCCTGACCCCGCTGACCTCCACAGTCAGCCACTTGGTCTGCACCTGGGCAGGGCATTTGCCCTTTTCAATGTTTAGGCCACCAAACATCACCATCATCTGTGGCCTCAGACCTTAGCCTTTACCTTGTCATGGTCATGGCTCTCTCCCTCCAGGGTCTGGTTAAGCCCTAAGGCTGGACAGGAGGTGGTTTCCTCTTCACTGACATGAGTCATGTGTCCTGTCTTTGGCTTCCTGGTCATCCTGTCCTTGGCTCATCCTATCCTTGGCCCCCTGGTCATTCTGTCCTTGGCCCCCTGGTCATCCTTCCTTGGCCTCCAGGTCATCCTGTTCTTGTCCCTCTGGCTGGCCTCCAGGTCATCCTGTCCTTGGTCCCCTGGCCGGCCTCTAGGTCATCCTGTCTTTGGCCCCCTGGCCATCCTGTCCTTGGCCTCCCAGCCCCTGTGGGTGGGGTCCTTTCTGCCCACTGCTGGCCCCACCCAGTGCACACAGTAGTGTTTCAGGGTTGGACTCCAGGTCCTGGGGCCCTGGGAGGGAGCCTTTGGGATACAGGTGGTGATGCTCGGTTAATTCCAGCAAGTGTTTAGGAAGCACCTGTGCTGGATCCTGAGGGAGGATGAGGAGGAGGCCCATGAGTGGATACCAGACGCACTTGGGTACCTGGGCCATGCCCACCTTAAATGCCACCAGAAACTTTTCAGATGGGATTTGGGGTAGGGAGTGGAAACTGAGTTTTAACCCAGTTATTTTCTTTCTAAAAGGAGCAGCAAGGAAGCCAACAATACAGCTTCGTTAGGAAACAGGTTAAGGAGAAAACCCTGCTAATGTAACAGAGTCCCATTTATTCCAAATAAGAGGCCCCATGTAAATGGGAATCCTAGCGTGGGTAGTACCCTTGGCTCCTCTATATGAAAACAAAATAGCCAACTTAATTTTTTTGTCTAAAAAAATACGCAAAATTTTCAAATGGCCATATAGCAAGTATACTAAAGATATTTAGTATATATTTCAATAGAAATATAAAATGTGTGTATGTCAGGATACATGTTCTAAGAGCCACTGTTAGTTTTCTGTACGCCACACTGGATTTTTTAAAGTGTCTGAAGCATTCATTAATTTTTTCACTTTAATATCAAAACATTAAAATAATTCAGAAAGGGAAAAATGTTAAGTCATTTAATGGTTCTACTTCAAATGAATGCAACTGATTTAATACATTTCTGTTATTCCCTAGTGTACTATTGTTGCACAGTAGTTATTATCTTTGAAATGAGAGTTGGAAAAGAGAACGTAGCTTTCTATCTGTGTCTTTCATAACATTGCAAATATGGTACCAAAACTTGATTCTAAATCAGATGTATCTTATTCCTTTTTATTTGAAAGAATAACATATTTAAGTTACTGTGTGATATGCCAGAGCCATTAGTTGGCATTTTAAGAGTCATTTAAAGAATGTTCTTTAATTTAAATCAAAAGGAAAACTAAATTAGAATTCATTTCCATCTTATTTCTGGACTTTTTAAAAACGGTATTCAAAATGAAAGTTGTTCTTCTTTTAAATTCCAGTTTGGTCTATGACTGTTAATAATTCAGTTATTCAGCAAATAATTGGGTGCCCCCTCTGGGTCAGGCACCGTTCTAGATGCAAGCAGGGCTCCGCAAAGCAAAGTTGACACAAAGCTCTGTCCTCAGAGTCCCCACTATATTTATGGACACCTCTGTGTGCCAGGCACCAGGCTGTGTGCTTGCCATGCAGGAGCTATTTTAGTCCTTGTATGAGTCCAAAGAGGCGGGCACTATTGCTGTTTTAGGTTAAAGATCGAGGAAGCAGGGGCTTGATGCGGTTTGCAATCCCTAGCCTCATAGGTGACAGGATGAGCTTTCCAGCCCATCTCCATTTGCCCTCATGCTGGTTTTGTGCCCACTTGGCAGTGGGAGAGCCCTCCACTGGGTTAGGCTCAGTGAGGACCTGGCCTGGAACCACTTAAATCCATCATTAGGCCCTAAGCTTAAAAAGAGCAGTAGACTGGAGTTGCTTGGTGGTTCAGCAGGTTAAGGATCAGATATCATCACTGCAGTGGTTCTGGTTACTGCTGTGATGTGGGTTCAATCCCTACCCGGGAGCATGCTCATGCCATGGGTGTAGCCAAGAAAAAAAGAGTGGTAGACTGTGGACTCCAGGTGACAGTGTTGTGTCAGGACAGGTCATCCGTCGGGAGGGGTTGATCCTGGGGGAGGTGGCCCATGGTGGAGGCAGGAACATCCCTGTACCTTTCCCTCAATTTTGCTATGAACCTAAAACTGCTCGAAAAAAATGAAATTCTTAAAAAAAAATGGGAGTGTGGAAGCAGCCTCAGAGGAAGGCTCTTAAGATGGTGGGGGTGCCAGCCGTGTCATATGAGGGGTATTTTAAGGAATTATTGAACTAGGACCAGTGGGTAGAAGGTTCTGGGAGGCAGGTTCCAGGTTAGTTTTTTTATAAGGAGTCCTGTAGTGCTTGCAGGAGGGATGGGTCATCCCATTACTGGAGACCCTGGGCCTGGCTGTGGTCAGGATTCAGGTGTTAGAGGGATGCCTGTTTATAGCAGGTTCCCAGGCTGCTCCTCAGAGTTGGCCGGCCACTTGCTGGAAGGATGCATTCTGGCCTCCAGGAGAGATTTAGATTCATCAGGGTTAGGTTTGGACTGAACCTCTGAATTTCCAGTCAACATAGTACTTGACCCATTTGCGGCGTGGGGGTATAGCACAGGTCACAGAGGTCTAACAGCCCGTTTATGCAGACAGGACATGGATTGTACTAGAAACTGAAAGGCCAGCGAGGCTGTAACACAGAGTCAAGGCAGCTTGAATTAGAAAAAAAGTGGAGGAGTTGGGGAGGGGGAGCAGTCACGGGAGGGTCTGCTGAGGCCGGGGAGGCTCTTCCCTGCAGCTGGAAACCTTTTTGCCTCCAGCAGCTCAGGGTTACACAGTTTATATGTGTGTGTGTGAATGTGTACACACACACACACACACACACACACACACACACACACACACACAGTATTTTTTTTTAAAGCTCACTGGGGCTGTGAGTTTACAAGTGTGGAAGGAAGAATAAAAGATCCCAATGAACTTGTTTGCAGAACAGAAACAAGACTCACAGACTTTGAAAAATACATGGTTCCCACCGAAGGGGACAGGTGGAGAGGAGAGAGGGGTAGATGGGGGATTTGGAATGGAAATGTTCTAAAATTAGGTCATGATGACGGTTGTGCAACTATAAACACAATACAATTCATTGAATTATGCTTTTAAAAAGTGCGAATGGAGAGGGGCCGGGTGGCTGGCCACAGACCACCTCTGAGACTGGTGAAGTATCAGGTGAAGCACAGTGGAAAGTGGGGAGGGTTTGGGAGCTAAAATCAGCAGGACCTGCCCATAGATGGGAGAATGTGGGGGAGGCAAAGGGGAGACCTGAGGGTGGAGGCTGATGGCATTGGGTCATGGAAGGAAGCCTGGAGGAGACCCAGGGTCGGGGGAGGGTTTCGAAGAGAGGGGGGTGGAGGTGTGGGGACAGCCACTCTGAGATGGGTGACGGAAGGAGAGCTCCGGAGGTTGTGGCCCCAGGGGTAGATGAAGATGGGGAGCGTTAGGAAAGGCCCAGGGATGAAGGCCGACGCCCCTGATGCTGGTGGCCCAGTGGGGAAGAAGTGCCAGGGAGAAAGAGTGTGCAGAGAGGAGCAGCCATGAGGCTGGAAGACGGTGGCCTGACCCCCTGTTCTGGAGGTCGTGGGGCTTCACCTTCAGGGACAGCCCTTGGGGTACAACGTGGAGGCAGCAGTCACCCCAGGGGCCAGGGATGCAGAGGACTCTGCTGAGCAGCTCGGTTCCGCAGAGGAGCTGAGAAGTGGGACAGTTGCTCGAGGGGGATGTGAAAGGGAAGCTTTAAAATGGTGTTAAAAAAAAAAAAAGACTGGAATAGACTTTTGGCCTATTTGCTGATTTAGTTTAGAATTGGGAGCGAGGGAATTAAAAGGGAAAAAATCAGAGTAATGCTTTTAATGTTTCATCTTTGTTCCTTTAAGACATTCTCTATCACAAGCTCTTAGGACATCTTGGAGGGGTATTGGATTTCCGCTGCCAACCCAGGCGAGCCTTGGTGAAGGGACTGTTTTAAGCTCATAGCTTTGTGTTTCTCTCCTAGAGATACCATAAAGGCACTGTGCATACTGCATTCCGCCTTGCTATCTCAGAAGGGGAGGGTGGTTCCAGATGCCTATTGTAGTATTACCATGGGCCAGGGGTTTTTCCCTGGAGCCTGAGATCAGCCCATGCTCCGTGCCTGTGAGAGTGATCCAGCATTGGCTTTTCCCTCTTTAATTGAGCATCACATTAAATTCCGGAGCCTCAGGGACCACCCTCCCGAGCCATCTCCCCCTCATACCAATTTGTTTTTCTGGTCTCCAGATGTATGTCCTATGTCATTGAAAACAAATGGACGTCTTTAATTAAGAAGGTTTTAAAGTCATGCGATTACAAAGTAATCTTGAATCCAATCCTCTGGAATTTTTAACCAAATCACCCAATATCTTTAAGCTCCAAGAGTCCTTGCAGCTTTAAATTGAAAGTGAATCCCGCTGAGACAGTATTAGCCAGTCACAGCAAAACCTGTGTTAATTTGCTTCTATGTTTTCACTTTTCTTTTCTTCAGTAATCAATAAGTTGCTTTTCCAAGGCAGTGATTCTCAACTTTAGTAACTTTAGTGATAAGATATATATTTCTTCCCATTCACTTGGCTATAATAACACATTTATATTCCTAATGACAGGGAGTTGAGTGACACAGGACTGACTTTTTAATTTTGAAATACACCAGGGTAGGAGTTCCTGCTGTGGCATAGTGAGGTTAAGAACCTGACTGCAGTGGCTCAGGTTGCTGTGGAGGTACAGATTTGATTCCTGGCCTGGGGCAGTGGGTTAAAGGATCTGGCACTGCTTCAACTTGTGAGACAGGTCACAGCTGCAGCTCGGATTCAGTTCCTGGCCCGGGAACTTCCATATGCCATTAAAACAAACAGATAAACGAAACAAAAAATAAACACCAGGGCATTCATTGCAAAGCTCCTGAGGATGGTTGAGTCCCATCCGGGAGGTAGATAGCGGTCCAGGTCCAGAGATGCAGAAAGCCATTTCCCATGGAGATAGGTGGGTTCCCTAATACCCACCTACCTAAGTCCGAGCCTTTCCCTGAAGTTGTTCTGATGCTGTTTCTCCTTTAGGGGTGGGGCAGTCACACTAGCTATAGATCTTAATGAAGATTTCCCCAGCTTTTTGGATCTATCATTGACAAATGAAAATCATGTATATTTAAGGTATATGCTTGCATGTACATTTGGTATGTTTATTACATTGAGAAAAAATTCCCACAGCCAAGCTAATGATAACATCATGTTTGTCCCTTCACATACTTATCACTGATTTCTTTGTTTATTGTGGTGAGAACTTTTAGATCTACTCTCTTAGCAAATTCAAGTATAGAATACGGTATTATTAACTCTAATCACCACCCTGTATGTTTGATTCCAGAACGTACTTGTCTTAGAGCTCTTTGCCCAGCACCTGCCCCTTCCCTGCACGCCCAGCCCCTGGTAACCACCATCCTAGTCTGTTTCTATGAGTTCCACTTTTTTAAAAGATTCTTTATGTGGGCATGATCATGGGGTATTTGTTCTTTTGTGTCTCGCTTATTTTACTTAGCTTGATGCTCTCCAGGTTCTGGACGTTAACCAAATTTGGTTGTCCCTATATCCTGGGCCGATTGTACTCACTCAAATGAAACAGAGTGGTAAGGTGCAGATGTGTAAAAAGCCAGACGCTGGCTTCTCAGTTGCCAGGGAGAATGTGATGTCACGTTCTGTGATGGGCACCAGGTACCCAGCTCTAAATGGTCTCTGGGGAAGCCACGAGAGAAGCTCGGGTGAACGTGGAGTCATCCCAGGGCCTGATGGCACGGGCTACTTGTCATCAAGCTGCTTGACCGGTGCAATCCACTTCTCTGTGGTGAAACACATATTGCAAGAACCCAGCCAGGACATTTCTGTGGCTGTGCCGTTTCTCTAGCACTGCTCTAATTGGACGTTTTATGCACAAAGGCAAGAAGTGATGACTTCAGTCTCCAGATGAGGCGAGTGAGGCTCAGAGAGGGTGTGTGTTTTAGCCTAAAATTTGCACAGATGATAAGGGTCAGAATTGGAGTGAGAGCTCATGTTTACTTCTGAAGGCTGCGTTTCTACTCACTGTGCGGTACTTGGATGGGGGTGGCCCATGGGTCTTTGGTGGGAAAATCAACTCCAAGAGACCTCAGTGCCCAGCCATGTGATGGCCTTTCCCCAAGCACAGCATCTGGCCCACTTTGCTGAGGCCTGTTCTAAGCCAGGGCAGCTGGAAAAGGCTCCCTGGCTGCCCCTGGGGGCTACTTCTGCCTAATCAGGGCTGTGCAAAATTCCAGCCACCCACCCTGCTCACAGTCCGGATACACTGGATGTTATGGGTGATAAATGATCTCAAGGAATTTATCTGGAATTAGAGATGGTGTTTGGGCAGGAGTCACAGAGAAGAAATGATGAAGGGGGGCGGGGTTCGTGGTGTCTCAGCTGAGCTGTGTGCTGTTTACCATTGGAATTAGCCTGACTGATTAGTTCAGTGCTCTGAAAAGCGGTGAAAAGGTCTAGAAGAATCCCATGATTGCCTCAGTGCCCTAAATAGTCTTATGTCAGCAATTAGCGTGAGCAGCCTTTCATTAATCCACCCGGGTTCTGATGTAGTACCTCCTCAAGCAGGAGATAATAGAATATCCTCAGGATCAGCCAGGGGTGCCTCACTCGAGGGCCTGGCATGACAGCAGCGGTGCTGAGACCGCACGTGGCAGCAGAGAAATGCCAGGGTGATTCTTGCCTCAATGCCTCCGTCTTCATTCAGCCTATGGACCCGTCACCAAGCCTGGATCATGGATGCTGAGACTCTTCAGAGGCACATGGGCTTTTGGGTTGTATTAATAAGACATTGCTGTGAAGTCTGCCTTCCTGAAAAGCGGATTATTGCGGCTGAATTCCCCAGGTTTCAGAGCAGCCGAGTGTCCCTTGCTAAAATGCCCTCTCCATCCAGTCCATGGGCAAGTGATCTAACCTGAGCTGCAGTCTATGTGTGCTTGTTCATCCTTTGATTCCTCCTGGGGTGGTTTTGTATCAGAACCACTCGACAGATATTCCACATCTTTTCTGGTTTCTTCAAGTCCCCCCCAAACCGATGCCCGCCCCCCCCGCCCTGGTTTCTGGTGCTCCGCTTCACCTTCTATTGAATAACTTCCCCATTTGGTCAGCTCTCCCCTCTGCTTCCCCTTGGCTCAGAATTCCTCGTGCTGTCTGTCCCCTGTGTCTCAGGCTTTATCAAGGCTGAGCAGAGACATGTGGGTGCTGGAGTTTGGCTGATGTAGCTTCAGATCCGACCCACGTCATGCATCTTCCTGGCAGCAGGACTGGGGACTGCTCACCCGGATCTCCTGATTCTTCCATCTTTCTCTTCAGAAACTCCCCCTGTGTCTTTCCCATCTCTGTCAATGGCAGCACCTTTTGTCTGGTCTTCAGGCCAGAAAATTTGGAGTCATTCCTGTTTCTCTCATACCCACCGTCATCCTGTTAGCAGATCCTGTAGATTCTACCTTCAGAATATTTCTAAGCACCTTCCCTGCCATCAGGCAGATCTTGGCTGGCTAGAGTCTTCTCTGGGGTTATTGGGTTGCTAACTGGGCTTTCTGCCTCCTATACAGCCCCATGTGGTCCACTCATGCTTTCAGAGTGTGAACCCATCATGGAAGCTTCAGTGGCTTCCCTTTGCCATGGGAAAAATCCTGCATCCTTGTCCAGGCTCCAATGTGCTATGTGATCGGCTCCCCACACTTCTCTCATTTCTTCTCCTCCTGCTCCTCTCTGATTCCTTCTCCCCCCACAGGCCCTGCTGTTCTTTTTGCAACTGCACACACTTTCCTCTGAGTCTGTTATCAAGGCTTGTCACCCCCCGACCCCCCATTTACAGGTCCCCACTATTCCTCATGGCCTTTCTCAGTTCCTTCAGATTAGACATCACCCCATATTAAAATACTCACCCTTGGAGTTCCCTGGTGTCTCAGTGGGTTAAGGATCTGGCATTGTCCCTGCTGTGGCTTGGGTCACTGCTGTGGTACGGATTCAATCCCTGACCAGGGAACTTCCTCACACCTTGGATGCAGCCAAAAAAAAAAAAAACAAAACAAAACAAAAACAAAACAGAGCAAAACCCCACAAACAGCAGCAATAGAAATACCCACCCTTGTATGACACATCAAAATACCACTTATTTTTTTAGTTGTTTGTATTCTTCTTCAGGGTGTTCTCAATAAAGAATAGGATTTTTTTTTTCCATTTTGTTCACTGCTGCATCGTCCCCCTCTGTCCCTCTGCAGTGTGGGACATGCAGACCTATAGAATGAAATCCATACTTCTTCCTCTGGCTTCCGGTCTCCACCGTGCTCAGTCTTGTTTGACTTAGGGCTTTGCGGTGAGCACCCTAGCTGCACCTTGTGTTTGCAGGGCTCCACGTTTGCCTTGGCCATGGCCATGATGTTTGCTCATTAAAGGCCCAGTCCTTCTCTTTAATGCCCAACCCGATGGCCACCTCAGACCAATGTCTCCAGCCCCTCCTTCCTCTGCGGTCCGCCACCACTTCCATGGTCTCCATCACCTGGGCCCCATGGAAGGTATGATGGACACCTTTCTCTCCTTATCCTTGTGATGGGTTCACTTTCATATCCTGTTTATATCTTCTATCTGTAGTTGTCACCTAGTGTGCTGTGTTTACCCGACTTACTGATAGAAACGGCCCTTGGTGCCTTTGTCAGATGATCTCAGTTAGTGTGGGAAGTGTATGAATTATTTACTTGAACAAGACATAACATGCATATGATAAGTGAGAATGTCTTAGTCTCTTGTTAAATATCTTAGGATAATAATGAACTATTCATATACCAGTGTACGTTTTATTTCATTTTTTCTGTGTTTAAAATATAAAAGCAGAACTAAATTGAGCTTATTATTCATCCTTAGAGGATGTTTTTAGGATTTCGGAGAAAATGAGTACCTTTATGTACAAACAACTCACCTGTTCAAAAAACAAGTAAAATTTCCGTTGTGCCTTCTACAATGTTGTCATGTATTTGGAATGTATGTTCCAAATATATTTGGAACAACCACTCCATGTATGCTGGAGTTGTAAATATTTTTACAAAAGTCCAAAAAAATAGG
The DNA here is from genome assembly GCF_054392235.1 of Sus scrofa. Classification (NCBI taxonomy): domain Eukaryota; kingdom Metazoa; phylum Chordata; class Mammalia; order Artiodactyla; family Suidae; genus Sus; species Sus scrofa. The sequence continues at coordinate 104,508,509 of NC_139388.1, read as the reverse complement.
AAAAATTGGACTCCTATTCATTGTGAAGTCAATATTTATGTTATATTCTTAAATTTAAAGTTCTTCTGGGAAAGGCATCAGTGCCACTTATATTTGTTTATTGTAACACCGTATGATTTTCTTATATGTAATAAGGATTTTATTCTTTGTGATGAAGTAGAATGATGAACTGTTTGGATAAAAAAAGAATGAAAACTTCAAAAAATATGGTGGGTTCATGTATTGTTTTATATGTATCATGTATCAAATATATCATGGTAAAATTAAGAGTCTTTATGAAAAAAATTTAAAGTTCTTCTGATTTGAATGGCTAAGGAAATTTCATAATTCCAGGCCCTAATATCATTTTCTTCTTATCTTACCTCCCACCAGATGGGAGTACCTCACGATTTAATGCACTAATATTTGGCATAAAGTGGTTATTAGTACAGTACCGTCTGCTTAATACATGGTACATGCTCTGTAAATGTTAGGTTTTATTATTCGTTAAGAAATGAGCTTCCCTTTTCAGACTCTTTCTTGACTTAGCAGTCCTCATATATAGTCTTTATTTTTATATGTCTCTTCTAGGTAACTGTACTTTAAGATTGTAGAGAATTTTGTATGTTGTTAGGGATGGATATATAAATTTTTTACCTGAATAAGGAATGAACTTGTGAACATTGTTTTAAAATTTAAGGAGCTTTGATTATTTGCTGCTCCATAACACAGAGCCAAAACACGGTGCGACGCCTGAGCGCAGACAAGTTAATTCCTAAATGATCCTAGAAAAGCCACTGGAGACAGAAGTAGCCCCGGGGGACCAAGTAGAGGCACATCTGCCTGTCTACAGCTTCTTTGCCGAGACAGCTCTCCTAAATTACCCGGGTGACATTCCACCATTCAGAGACCTCCAAGGCACCGTAAAACCCACAGAAGGCCCCTTCAATGGAATTTGATTGAGTTACTCGTTTGCTCAAGATTAGTTACTCTTGTTTATTTGTGGCGAATGACTCAGTTGGCTTCTCTTTGTTCAGGAGGGGTAGGAGGGCATGTTAGAGGTGTCACAGCAGATGGTGGCGTCTGTTTTTGGACTGGGAGTCCCAGGAAAGAAAGGGGGCCTTTTTGAAAGCTTTTGCTGAACATTCAAGGTGAGAACAGTTGATCTTTCATACCTGGGACCAGGCCTATAACCTGTTCATATTTTTTGCATGCCCAAATCACAGGCTTTGGGATTCAGTAGCATTCGAGGCATCCTTGGAGGGCTGGCCAGGTGACAGACGGAAAGGGGCGGTATTCCAGGGTCACTCACCTGTTGTGGGGGAGGGGGGCACTCCATCTGAGACCTTGTTTGGTTCTCCCAAGACTCTGTATTTTGCCTGCAGGTTGAATCCTTTTCTAGGCAAGGAACAGGATGGGTCATTGTGTGACATGAATTGTATTGTTCCATTTTCTTTCAGGTCAACCAGTCCTCCCTGTTATGATCATATTAATTTTATTTCTTCTCATAGTGATTCCAACCTATTGTGTATTTTCAGAATTGTCAGTCACTCTGCTGGGCCGTAGTGGGTTCACACACACACACACACACACACACACACACACACACACACACTCACACCCACAATGCATCTTCCAGGTTGCCTGAAGCCCAGTGGGAGAATAGCCCTGCCCGCATCACTGTCAGGACAAGATGGCAGGTCTGTTACCTGCTAGGTGACTTAAGACTGGGGGAGATTTTAGGTACAGCTGGAGAAACTGGAAGGACTTCAGAGAAGAAGTTGCATTTTTGAACCAGGCTTTGAAGGAACTTTGGATGTAAAGAAATGGCTTTGATGGAGATTTCGAGCATAGATATTCTAGCAAAGTTGCCAGTGTGGTCATCAGTAATTGTTTGGTAAGGTCAGTGAAGTTATGGTCATTCAAAGCATTAGGCTTTTATTCTGCTTTAATTTTTAGGGCCACATCTGTGGCATATGGAAGTTCCCAGGCTAGGGGTCGAGCAGGAGCTGTAGCTGCTGGCTTTCGCCACAGCCATGGCAATGCTGGATCTGAGCTGCATCTGTGACCTAATCCGAAGCCTACTGGATCCTTAACCCATTGAACGAGGCCAGGGATTGAACCTGCATCCTCATGGATTCTACATCAGGTTCTTAACCCACTGAGCCACAATGTTACAAGTCTAAAAACGTTAGACTTGTAAAAATTCAAAATAAGTTAATTCTTTGTATGTGTGTGTATCCAAGTACAATGATGCATTTTGTCAAATTTAAGATGTGGTTTTTCCCCTTTGGTCTCCTTTTGCTCCAGGACATATTTGTTTTGTTCAGGTGGTTTTGTTCTTGTATTGTTAGATTTCTTTTAAGTGTTGAGATTCTTCATAATTAAAATAGGAAAGGAAGAATCAGATGTTGTGTTATTCTTTGAAGGTAGGTTGGACAGCGTCCCTGGTGGAGCCAGGAAGTCAGTGTTTACTCCCTAATGACTACTCAGCCTCTTCCCACTGGGCTTGGAGACACCTCATTCATTTGTTCACTGGCTCAGAAAATATTTATTAGGCACCTACTGTGTGCCTCAGGCACTGTCTGCTTTCTTTCAGTTGTACACGCGTGCCTTATGGTAGGTTTTATTTTCTTTTTATTTCTCCTATTCCATTAACATTTCTTTGAAGAATGTGGTAGATTCTTAATAATCATCAAAAGTGAGTGCATATTGAAAAAAATCTCAGAAGTGGATTAGGGCTCTGATGAGCAAAATGGGCCTGTTGAAAATGCCACTGGAGGAGTTCCTGTTGTGGCTCTGCAGGTTAAGGACTTGATGTTGTCTCTGTGAGGATGCAGATTTGATTCCTGCCCTTGCTCAGTGGCTTAAGGATCCAGTGTTGCTGTGGCTGTGGCTTAGGTCGCAGCTGCAGCTCCAGTTTGACCCCTGGCCTGGAAATTTCCATATGCCACACATGCAGCCATAAAAAGGAAAAGAAAAAAAAAAAAAAGGAAAAGAAAATGCCATTGGACTTGAGTACAAATACTAAACCCTGTGTCTCATAGAGTTTCATCATAACAATGTATTGACTGCTTTTGAACCTTTCCTGGTGCTTTGCATTGATTTATCAGATAATTCCACAAACGAATGAGATTAATGCTCAGGAACTTAATTTTGCATTTTGAGTAACCTTACTACTTACTGGGGTTTGGATAGTGATTTAAGCTTGAAGGACTTTTGCCGGAAGGACAGATATTTAAAGTTCTTCATACATTTATTAATACTGAAATTTCTTTAGCCCCTTGCAGCTCTTTCCTGATTTGAAGGTAAGCCAAAGACCATTCCGTCAACCAAACAGAAAACCAAAGGTTTGTTAAAGCCTTACAGGGTATGCCCCCCAACCCCAACCCCATCCCATGCACCTAGTCAGTCCCATTTCCTGGTGCGACCCAGCAAAGGCAGGTTAATGGAAAGAGGCCCAGAGTAAAATGTCTGATAAAGAGCACTGTATCTGTAAGAGGAAACTCTTTTGGAAGACAGAAGTTGAAGGTTAATAGTTTTGATTTTATTTGATTAATCTGGTTTGTTTCATTTAAAACTTTATGCTGCTGCTGCTGCTTCTTTGTTTCCTTTCTTTTCTTTTTTGGTTGCCCTGCAACATATGGAGTTCTCAGACCAGGGATCAGATCCCAGCCACAGTTGCAGCCTATGCCACAGCTCCAGCCATGCTGGATCCTTAACCCACTGTGCGGGGCCAGGGATTGAACCTGTGTCCCAGTGCTCCAGAGACACTGCCAATCCTGCTGCGCCACAGTGGGAACTCCAAAAACTTATGCTTCTTAAGGTTTCCATCTAGGACTTAAGTTTTGGAAATGGAGAAAGGTGGTGTATGAGTATAATTAAAGTTTCAAATTCTGTTATGAAGAGAACTATCGATGTTTCTGCCTGCCGTGGGTTGTATAAATTTCTCGGTGGCTTTTAATCTTCTAAACCTTGGTCTAATGACATTTGCTTGCAAGTATATCCACTTTTGTGTCCACTCCAGTCTTTTAATGATTTTAAGTTTGTTCTTATTGGTTGAGCATGTGATGTGGACTATCTTCTTCGGGAAAATCACAAAGTGCAAAATGACCATATTAAGCTATTCAAATTAGAATTGCAGTTTTAATGCCTTTGCTCCTTGAGTATTATTAGGCTGATTCTTATGTTAATTTTAGATTTATTAACAGATATAGTAGAGTCTGACAATTATTAATTTCTCTCTCAATTCACCAATAATTGGTGTAGTCCAAAATGGATTTCTTACAGTCTTTTAGAAAATGATTTTCTTTTGATTCAATCACTTGGTACAAGACATATTTCACTAATAACACTTCCAAATTTAATTAAATATTAAATTATTCCGTAAGCAGTAATCATTGCAAGTTCTTTTCCGGTTGTGGAAAAGTTGATCTTCTTAAATATACTTAACCTTGTTTGTCTCTCTAAAGCTGTAGTATTTTACCTTGTAAGTTTTTTGTTTCCAAGTGATGCATTTATTTATTTATCTATTTGCCTTTTTAGGGCTGCACTCATGGCGTATGGAGGTTCCCAGGCTAGGGGTCTAACTGGAGCTGTAGCAGCTGGCCTATGCCACAGCCACAGCAACGCCAGATCCGAGCCACGTCCGAGACCTACACCAAAGCTCAGGGCAATGCAGGATCTTTAACCCACTGAGTGAGACCAGGGATCAAACCTGTGTCTTCATGGATGCTAGTTAGATTCATTTCCACTGAGCCATGAGGGGAACTCCCCAGGTGATGCATTTAAACTTGATACCTCATTTCCACTTAGCATCTTTTTCTGATTTGATCAACTTTTACTGTTCCAAATGCTTTTACATCTTATAGATGTTGAACTGGCAGATACTATCTTTAAATTATGGGGCATGCGATTTCTCGCTGTGTACATTGACAAGATATATTCTTGTCCAATTAGAATGTATCTGTGCTCTAACACTTACTCAGAGAATGTGGCCACATCTTAACAAATGGATTAGAAATGTAGGAAGCAGATTTGTTATCATGCTTTATTTACTTATACCCAGATATAAGTCCCTAATCATTAAAAAAAAGTAAATAGTGAAGTCTTTTCCACACACTTTATTTGGTGGGAATCGTGGGGATAGGGATGACATACAGTTAAAGATGAACGATGATGTCAGCGATGGATATTGACCTAAGAAAGAAAAAATTATACATAAAATAAGTTCTCTGTATCTTTGAAGTTCAAAAAATATTATGTATGTCCTAAGTTATTATATTGATAATTAGCATTTCAGGGCTCTTTTCTGCCTTAGTGCAGATAAGCAAGTGGAAAGCAGCTTTCCCCAGTGTCCCATTGAAGGGACTCATTAATTACAAGTGTCTACACACCCTTTCTAATTCTCTGACTGTTACATGATTTTGAAATGTATGGAAGGAGCCTTAGAGATTATTTTATCGGGAGGGATTTTGTGATAAGGAGGAAAGCTGTGGTGGTCCAAGGAAGCTTGCTTTTCTTAGGTTGTTGTGCATTAGAATATTTGGGGTTGGAAGGGACAGAATCCCAAATTGAAACTCATTTAAGCAAACAAACAAACAAACAAACCAAAGGAGGCATTGATTTACCTGACTGGGATATTCAGGAGTGAATTTGGAGCCTCAGCAGTATTTCCAGGACGTCTCCCTATATCTCTTGGCACAGCTGTTCTTATTGGTGTTTCTACTGTTCTCTCCTGCGGTGACACAAGAAAATTACAGGATGGGAATTATCTTCTTTGTGTTTCCTCCACCAGGCCCCTGGGACAAGTATGATTTTAATGAATAGGGGCGATTTGGAGCCTGTTCCAGAGCAGCCATCCCAGTAAAGGAGGAGAGCAGCTTTCTCCTGTATGTGGTAGCTGTGTTTAAATTAGCAGGGAATCACCCCCATCTTCCTGCTTTGGGTCATCTGCTGTGGCTGGGGGTTGGGTATCACAATTTTAGATTGTGCCCCCGTTCCTGAGGAGGCAATGAGGGCAGGACAAGTGATGGCAGGTCCACCAGAACCACCTGGAAAGGAAGCAGTTCTCTGAACAAGGAAGCAAACCCCCCTTGCAGAGGGGTGTGATTGCTGGCCTTGTCTGGCTTTTCAACTTCCAAGCCAGTATCCTTTCCATCAAAACCTTAATATGCTGTCAAAGGGATAGATGATGCCCAGCTGTGAGTAGAGAATATTGTCTATTTTGTTTTCACTTAGGGGCATCCAGAAGTATGAGTTCCACATCCTTGACTTGAAGTCATTGAAAGCTTGTAGTTACAGTCTTTCGGAACATGAGACTCTTCTAAAACAAAAACAGTGTTAGTGATATGATAAACATAGGCCAGAATAAAGTGTAAATCTGCTAAAAGAAAATGTTACAAGTGTTTTTTCTTTTCTTTTGTCTTCTCCTTCTTCTTCTTTTTTACGAGAGTGCAAATAACTCATGAAGGCGTGTAAACTGCGGTCTGCTCAGGAAGCAGATCCGCTCAGTTTTTGCCTCCGGGAAGGAAGAGCACATCTTTCTCACCCTGAGCACAGTGGACCTGTCTTGAGAATCCTTCTGGGGCTATTGGTCCTGGCCCTTTCCTGGGACATATCCTCACAGGCCTCAACCCAACCTGCTTTCTGGCTTCAGGGACCTCCTGCTCTCTTCTGAATCCCCTTCTGTCCATCTCAATAGATGTTCCCATTTCTCCCACCAGACGTTAAATACCTTCAAAGCAGGGCCTGCCTTGTGTTTTTCTCTCTTCCTCACTTTTCCAAGGATAGTGCTGAGAATGAAGAACAAGTTTCCTCAATATTTGTTGGGTTTCTTATTTGATTTGTTATCTGAAGCATCTTTTATATTAGAGGGCCTGTGCCAGGCTGAATTATATTGAACTGGTTCTTCATTTCCTTAGTCATGTGAAAGTTCCTGTGTTATTAACTCACAAGGAAGTATAAATTACTAAGGAGAAGTTACCCAAATTATAAGTTGTAGGTAGCTTTCACCTCAGCCAGTAGATTTAATTCGTTATTTATATGAAATATTGAATAAGGAGTTCCCGTCATGGCGCAGTGGTTAACGAATCCGACTAGGAACCATGAGGTTGTGGGTTCGGTCTCTGGCCTTGCTCAATGGGTTAACCATCCGGTGTTGCCATGAGCTGTGGTGGAGGTTACAGACGCAGCTTGGATCCCACTGTGGCTCTGGCATAGCCTGGCAGCTGCAGCTCCAATTTGATCCCCAGCCTGGAAACCTCCATATGCCATGGGAGCGGCCCTAGAAAAGGCAAAAAGGCAAAAAGACAAAAAAAAAAAAAAAAAAAAAGAAAAGAAAAGGAATACTGAATAAGTGTTTATTTTTTTATATTTTTATTTTTTTCTATTATAGTTGATTTATAGTGTCCAGTCAATTTCTACTGTATAGCAAAGTGACCTATATATATGTGTGTGTATGTATATATTATATGTATACATACACACACACACCTTCTTTTTCTCACGTCCTCCATCATGTTCCATTAAAAGTGACTAGATGTAGTTCCCTTTGCTATATAGCAGGATCTCATTGCTTATCTACTCCAAATGCAATAGTTTGCTTCTACTAACCCCAAACCCCATCCCATTCCCTCCTCCTCCCCCTTGGCAAGTTTGTTTCTTTTCTGTAGATAGGTTCATTTGTGCCATATATAGATTCCAGATATAAGTGATATCATATGGTATTTGTCTTTATCTTTCTAACTTATTTCACTTAGTATGAGAGTCTCTAGTTCCATCTATGTTGCTGCAGATGGCATTATTTTGTTCTTTTTTATGGGTGAGTAGTATTCCATTGTGTATATGTACCATATCTTCTTAATCCATTCATCTGTTGATGAATGGATTGTTGTTTCCATGTCTTGGCTATTGTGAATAGTGCTGCAGTGAACATGCCAGTGCGTGTATCTTTTTCAGTGAAAGTTTTGTCCAGGTATATGCCTTTGTCGTATGGTAGTTCTATATTTATTTTTCTGAGGTACCTCTGTACTGTCTTCCATAGTGGTTGCACCAATTTACATTCCCACCAACAGTGCAGGAGGGTACCTTTTCCCCACACCCTCTCCAGCACTTGTTATTTGTTGACTTGTTAATGATGGCCATTCTGACAGGTGTGAGGTGGTACCTCATTGTAGTTCTGATTTGCATTTCTTTAATAATTAGTGATGTTGAACATATTTTCATCTGCCTGTTGGCCATCTGTATATCTTCTTTGGAGAAATGTCTATTCAGGTCTTTAGTCCATTTTTCTTTTGGGTTGTTGGTTTTTTTGCTGTTGAGTTGTATAAGTTGCATGTATATTTTAGAGATTAAGCCCTTGTCAGTTGCATCATTTGAAACTATTTTCTCCCATTCCTTAGGTTGTCTTTTTTTTTTTTTTTAATGGTTTCCTTTGCTGTGCAAAAGCTTGTCAGTTTGATTAAGTCCCATTGGTTTATTTTTGTTTTTATTTCTGTTGCCTTGGGAGACTGACCTAAGAAAACATTTTTACAGTTGATGTCAGAATGTTTTGCCCTATGTTCTCTTCTAGGAGTTTTATGGTGTCTTGTCTTATGTTTAAGTCTGTAGGCCATTTTGAGTTTATTTTTGTGCATAGTGTGAGAGTGTGTTCCAGTTTCATTGATTTGCACGCAGCTGTCCAGTTTTCCTGGCACCACTTCCTGAAATGACTGTCTTTTTCCCATTTTATATTCTTGCCTCCTTTATTGAAGATTAATTGACCATAGGTGTCTGGCTTTATTTCTGGGTTCTCTATCTTATTCCATTGGTCTGTATGTCTGTTTTTGTACCAGTACTATACTCTCTTGATTACTGTAGTTTGTAATATTGCCTGAAGTCTGGGAGAGTTATGCCTCCTGCTTGTTTTTTTTTTTTTTTTTTTTTTTTCCCCTCAGGATTGCTTTGGCAATTCTGGGTCTTTTATGGTTCCATATAAATTTTTGGATTGTTTGTTCTAGTTTTGATAGGGATTGCATTGAATCTGTAGATGGCTTTGGGTAGTATGACCATTTTAACAATATTAATTCTTCCAATCCAGGAGCGTAGAATATCTCTCCATTTCTTTGGATACTGTTTAATTTCCTTGATTGATGTTCTATAGCTCTCAGAATATAAGTCTTTCACTTTTTTAGTCAGGTTTACTCCCAGGTATTTAATTTTTTTGGGTATGATTTTAAAGTGTATTGTATTTTTATATTCCTTTCCTAATATTTCATTGTTAGTGTACAGAAATGCAACTGATTTCTGAATGTTAATCTTGTATCCTGTTACTTTGCTGAATTCATTGATCAGCTCGAGTAGTTTTTGTGTGGAGTCCTTATGATGTTTTGCCAATTTCTGCTGCACAGTAAGGTGACCTAGTCATACACATGCACACGCACGCACGCGCGCACGCACACACACACATATACGTTCCCCCGAAGCTGTATTTCTGTATCAGATGGGTAACTATAATCCTCTAAACTTTCTCAGAGAATTTCATGTGATACTGAGAAAGTAGCAATTTATCAAAGGTAGTTTTAAAATGGAGTTGTGGCTCAGTGGGTTAAGAACCCAGTGCGGTGTCTGTCAGGATGTGGGTTTGATCCCTGGCCTTGCTCAGTGGGTTAAGGATCCAGCGTTGTTGTGAGCTGTGGTGTAGGCCTGCAGCTGTAGCTCTGATTTGACCCCTAGCTTGGGATAGGTGCCATTTGCTACAAGTGCAGCCATAAAAAGAGGAAAAAAAAGAGACTTTTATTTATAGACATTACTTTGTTCGGATCAGAGGCTAGGGTGCTAAAGAATAACTGAAAATGTTATTGAACACTTACTCCAGGTCCTGCACTGTGTTTTCATGCATTCTGATGAATCGTCCCTTCCTTCCATGAGGCCAGTACTATTGCAAATAATACTCATCTTACAGATGAGAAAGCTGAGGGTTCGAGAGGCCAGTAAATGGTGTAAGGTGGGTCCAAGCCTGACCTTGGGCCCTTGAGTTGTGGAGCACATGTCTGGGAGCACTGCATACCTTAGGTACTTCCTAAGGGCAGGCATCTAGCTGTCTAACCACCAGTTCTTCCGCCTGCATCCATGGCAGATGCTGTTCCACATGTCTTAGCATCTAAAGCAAGCAGCTGTACTAGGCTTATTGACTCATGTTTCCGTGAAGAAGAGAAAAGTAGACATTTGTTTCTAAGGAAGATGGAACCCAAGTAGAGAGTGCCCTTAATTGTATTGGCTTTTAAGAAATGTTTTAGGCAGGAAGAGTTGCCAGCTTTTTCCCAAGCAGCGTACCACAGCCTTGTGCCCTGGGAGAATTGGAATATACATTAGCCTCCTTCCAGAGAGCTATTTGTCCTCTTTCAGAGATGAGGTCTGCTCTTAAAAGTTGGGCAGACTTCACATCTAATTATTCCACTGTCGTTGCAATTGCCTACCCTAATCCTAAACCCCGTGGAGGTTTTATTACAAGGGTTGGTGGCATTAGCCTGTCAACAGCTGGATGAGACAGAAGTTAGAAAATGGACTTTTCGAGGTCAGGAAGCTAAGCGACCAGAAAAACCAATTTGTCAACTTAAATCATCTTGGGAATGGAAAAAATTATTCCACAGTGTGGGAGAAAAAAGGCTGCAGGGAGCCCTTGCTTTGTTTTTTTGCTTCCTCCTGTTGGTATATACATATTTTATAGCAGCATCATGTCTGGGTAACAGAAGGTTTACGTGTTGACTTTATTTGTCAAGAGCTATGGTGCGTGGTCATTTGGGGTGCTTGTCTGAACATTTATCATGAAAACTGTGAGCTCTTTTTAGCCTTTTGGCTTAATTACCTGTAGCCACATATGAAAGGCAAAGGTCTGAACCTTCAATAATCGCCTCTTGACCCACATTTTATTACTTTTTAAAAGACTTTCATCTTTGTATTAGTCATCTTTTAATAACGAGATATTAATAAGTTTTCCATATTTGGGGTGATAGCTTATGGGGAGTGAATTTCACTTATTGGCTTTGTAAAAATTATTCTCTTAAAATAGTTTGGAATATATTTGCTGTAGTATTTTGTAAAATTTAAGTCTTCTCTTAAAATAGATATTCTTTGTGCTCTGTTATGAGAGCAAAGACGCGGATTTCTCTATGAAACCATGACGGGGGTGTTCACGACAGCAAAGCGTGTTCCCTCACAATGCTCCCTTTTAATTTCTTGTGCTTTTTTCTCTTCGTATAAAATAAATGTATACACTGCCATGGCATGAAATAAAAGCCTGTATTGGAAAACCTCAGTTTCTTAACAGGGCTCAAAGCTATGTTTCTTTATTTCAGTGAGAATCCATGTTTTTCAGGTTATTTCAATGGACTGTGAAATCCAAATTACTGTTTCTTTAAATAGCAAAGCAAATATGCAATTTAAAATAATCTAGGCTTTTTTTTCGCAGCCTAAAGAAAAGTTGTTAATTTTTACTCAGCTTATCTCTTTCTCTTTCTTTCTTATGTTGCATTTGTACATACATGTAAAATTCATGAATGGATACTCTATTGATTAATTTCAAAGTATTCTATTTTTAAAACAATTTGATATTGATAAAATAAATTTTTTAAAAAGTTAAAAGGCAGGAAAACCTAAAATAACCAGGCAGCACACACTTAAATGTAATAATTCTGCAGGAATTTTTTGTAAACAAATTTCTTTTACATTAGTATTACTTATTATAAGAAGAATATTTTTCTCTTAAAACTTGCATATTAATTGAAATGCCCTAAATAGAATCTTTTGTAACATTCTAGGGGTTTCCATTACTGAAAGTGTTCTGAGATCAATTCTTTTGCAAAATGAGGAATGAGTTTGAAAAACAAACATGCTATTAATTGTGTTTATGGATTTAGAACATTATATACTGTATTATGCTTTCTTAGAGTGAAGAACACAGATATTATTTTAATTTTAAGCCAGAAAATCTTTACTTACCCTGAGAACATGTTTAGGTAACACAGATGACCAGCTCCTAATCTCTCACACCTCTATAAGACATCCTAATTCATGGGCATCTCATGCTCAGCACAGAGAATTGTGTGTCCGGAAGAGTCCATTGTACATGTTCTCAGCCCTGTCTGTGTGGGTTGTATTTGTCTTTGAGTTAATGTGTACCGTTTGCTTGTGAGAAGCATTGGTGAGAATGATGAGAGTAGGGAGACAGTTGTCCCTTAAAAACTTACTTGAATCCTTAGGAAAGAATAGGGGAGAGCTGCTTTAGGGGGAAAACGTATTATTGCACTAAGGTCAGCGAGCCAGCTGAAAAAAATTACAAAGAGGTAGCAGAAACCTAGTCAGGAAATATGAGTGCACCACCATTCGCTGTGGTGCAGTGAGTTAAGAATCCAACTTCAGCGGCTCTGGTTCCTGTGGAGGCTTGTGTTCGATCCGGGTTGGACAGGTGGATTCAAGGAGCCAGCCTTGCTGCAACTGCAATTAGGATCTCTGGGATCTTCAATATGCTTTGGGTGCAGCCATTAAAAAAAATAAGTAAATAAAGAAGAGATGGAGTTCCTGTCGTGGTGCAGTGGTTAGCGAATCCGACTAGGAACCGTGAGGTTGCGGGTTCGATCCTTGGCCTTGCTCAGTGGGTTAAGGATCCGGCGTTGCCCTGAGCTGTGGTGTAGGTCACAGACACGGCTCGGATCCCGTGTTGCTGTGGCTCTGGCGTAGGCCAGTGGCTACAGCTCCAATTTGACCCCTAGCCTGGGAACCTCCATATGCGTGGGAGCGGCCCTAGAAAAGGCAAAAAGACCAAAAAAAAAAAAGAGAGAGAGCAGGAAAGTACCAATGGTTGAGGGTTTTGCAAAACAGATGAGTAGAAACTGTAACCAGCAGACCTGTATTCTGGGAAAGGGCTTTGACGGTGCCTGAAGGATTAGAGGATGATATGCATGTCTACGTTTAAGTTCAAAGTAAATTGTTTGTGCATTATTTTTTAATTCTCATTTTGCAACTTCTTTCCAGTTAACAAAAAAAATAAGCATTCCTGAAGATTATTCGAGAGAACTTCTACTGTGCTGATTATTATTGGATAATATATTTATTAATATATTTAATAAACATATTTAAATATAACTTACAATTTACATATAGAGATACACACATTTATGTTAAATATAGTATAGTGTATGTTGTATATAATTAAATTTATAAATAAATTACATTTAAAATTTTTAAATTATGTATTACATGTAAAATGTAAATTTTCATGTAATATATAATGTAAAAATGTATACTTATATATTTAAAATTTTATAGACATCTTTAAATATAGTATATACTTAATATCTATCAAAATATATAGATTTATTTAAAATAGCCATATATTTCATTTGCGTTAATTTGTCTACACACAGCTTTTGTCAGCTCTTTCCAACAATGATGCATTCTCTATCATATTAATTTCATTAAATAGAAAAAGAATGTGTCTCTCACTAAAGCGCTTCCAAGTCTTGTATAATGACACTCTGGAGTGGTTTTGTTATAAATGTCATGTTTTTAAGTGAGACCCTGAAGGATTTACATAAAAATTAACTATTTAATTGGAATAAAAGCCAGTTTTAATTTGATCATATAAAATCGATTTTTACATAACCCACCCCATTTGCCACTATTTCTGAGGAGAGTGGTTACGTGTCAAGGGCAAGAGCTATGTGCCTGTGAAGTAATCACGCCTCTGTTGTACTTGAGTAGCCCTTTCAGCTGTTCCAGGAAATCCTTGGTGTTGAGAAATGAAATTGACTCATGACCCACCTATTTTATCAAGCTGGGAAGTTTTGCTTTGCTTTTGTTTGGCGCGCTGCTCATCATTAAAAAATAAAAGACACCTTGAGAAAGTGTGTGGAAATAAAACTTCCAGCCCTGTTACTGAATAGGATGCTGCCGTGCATCCTGGCCAAGCATTAAAGCACACGTGCTGCCATAAACCGTCTTGTAGCAGTAAATTCCTGCCCTGTCTTCCCTGCCTCTGCACAAAGCTGCTCATTTGCTCATCAGACCCCATGATAATTCAGTAGACAACGCAGATGAAGGTCAGCCGCGGCACCATCTTTCTGGATTTGTAATACCTGCAGAAATTAAAGGAAAAAGTCCATCTAGTGAGTGACATTAGCGTGGAACAGACCATTTAGCTGCCCAGATCGTCCTAAGAGGACCACGCCTCAGATGCAGAGTCTGGACTTGGTCTTGGAAGAAGCTTAAGTCAGGTTTTGTCAGTTCACCAGGATTGGTAGAGTCAGGCTGGTATTATATTGTTTATCATGAGCAAATAAGGCTGACTTGAAAAGAACTGGGTGCCCACAGGCTCAGCCAGGACGGCCTTTCTTTGTTGGCAAGCTCTGTGCAGACCCATTAGCATCGCACTGTTCTCGGTGGGCCTGGAAGCAGGGAATGGAATGTCCTGGGAGGCTTAGGTTTCTTCTGTAAACATGCGCCCTGGTTCCCACCGGCCACGTGAACATTAGCAGGAATGCACCCTGGTCCCCGCCTGTGCCCTACAGAGGCCTGGCCTTGCAGGGCTTTCAGTGTAGACAAGAGGCATCATGGTCTCATCCTGAGGCTCCAGGAGAGCAGGGCATGGAGGGAGCAAGCCAGGTTGGTGGTCCTTGAGAACTCCACATCTATCTGTGACTGGGAGGAATAGAGGGGTTATTCACACAGAGGGGGTGCCAAGAGCAGCGTGGGAGAGATGTGCAAGGCCCTGGGATGCCGAGAAGTGGCTTTTCCCTGAGGGGCAGAAGGGGAAGCTGGGAGGGAGGTGAGGTGAGGCTGCAGAAAGGCAGGCCTGCATCCGCTGTCCACCTGCACATCCATGTGCCTCACCTGCTTGGTACCCCACTTCTTCCACAGCTGCCTCATGTAACCAGGTGAGGCCGTCCTCCTTCTGTTCTTGCCTTTTTTCTTTTTTCTTTTTGGCTGCATCCATGGCTTGCAGAAGTTCCCAGACCAGTGATTGAACCCACGCCACAGTGGTAACCTGAGCCACAGCAGCGGCAACACTGGATCCTTAACCCACTGAGCCACCAGGGAACTCTTAATAAGACAAGATCCAAATCAGCAAAGTTGGTGGCCAAGTCTTTGTCCAGCGACTTTAGCCAATGACATGGTTTTTGTTTCCTTAGAACCTACTCTTCATAGAACTTGGCCATGAGTTTGTGGGAGTTTGAACCTGAAGGCACAGCTCAGTAGCTCAGCACTAGGGACTGTCTCTGTTTGGGGGAGGGAGATGGCCTCACCATTGTTTCTTTTTCAGCCTCCGTATAGGAGCCTCATTTTTTTTTTTTTTATTGTAATGCAAGATTTCTGATGAGCTATATCCCTCACCCACAGTCCGCCTAAAATCTGTTGGTGAGAAGTGCGGGATCCTTGTTAGGGTGGCCCCTGCACACACCTTTGTTTCCCCTGGCCAGGTGTGGCAGGGCCAGGCATTCTTCATCACCTGCGGCCTGATGGACATTGCTGCTATTTGCCTGGAGAATCTCCATGGATGACAAGGTGACAACGGTGGATCACCATGACCTTTCCTTTGATGTATTTCCTCTCAGGGTTACTTTGCATATCGTTTGATCTTTTGGGTTGAGTTGGGACGTTTTTTGACTCTCAGGTGGCCGTCCCAAGTGTCAGACCTCCCAGTTCTGAGGCTTCTAGTCCCTCCAGATCAGACTTTCATGCTCCTTCAGCTGGATGCTCGTCTCATTCTCCTGGTCCCCACAGCCCTCTCTTAAAATACGAATTGGACCACGTCTTACTTTCCTGATAGACTTCAGTGCCTTCTTACTGCCCAGAAAATAAAGGATCTTTAAAAAATTTTTTTTTTGGCCAGAAGCATCTTAAAGCCATTTACCCTTTATCTGGAACTAGATATAACTTAGCGTTGCATACCGGTACTTCTGGGTATTAGTCAGTTTCCTAATAAAAATGCATTTGCAGCAGTGTTTGGGGATAAATGTCCATTTTCTTCTCTTTTTCTTCAGTCTAGGCTCTTCCAGGCTTGCTGCCTTGTCTTCCTGTGTTTCTGACTCCATCTCTCAGGCAGGACTGTCCTGCCCTGGGCTGACGTGCTGTCTTTAGAGAAAGTGCCGGGGCACATTTGCTTTTCGTTACCCAGGGCTGCATTTCATTGTGTCCTCCTCTCTGCTGAGGGCCTCTCTACCCTCCTTCTTAGGAAGTGCTGGGCTCTTCCCTTCCTTCAAGGGCCCCTGGGTCACCTGGCCTGTTTCACCTGAGCAGGACTGTCAGCTCCTCCTCCGTGAGTCCACGGCACCCTGTCCCCATTCTGGGCTGGCACTGGCCTCTTTCTCACACTGGGACATTGTTTGTGTATCCCCGGTAGATGGAGATTCCTTCTGAGTGACTCGTTTTACATCAGGCTTGCTTCCTCCGAGTCAGAATATTTTGGGGAGGTCCCTGTATGTTTTTAGGGGCAGTGGTGGGCTCCTGGATGGGAGACTGTCCTGATGGAGGAGAAATAGTTTTCTGTCCTTTCTTCAACTTATGATCTCTAACTCTTCACTCTTTTGCCATCCTCTTCCTGTATCCCAAGTCCTTTCTGAGGACACTTCAAGCTCCTTTTTTTTTTTTTTTTTTTTTTGCATGTGGAGGTTCCCAGGCTAGGGGTCTAATCGGAGCTGTAGCTGCCGGCCTATTCCAGAGCCACAGCAACGCAGGATCCGAGCCGCGTCTGCGACCCACACCACAGCTCACAGCAATGCCAGATCCTCAACCCACTGAGCAAGGCCAGGGATCGAACCCGCAACCTCATGGTTCCTAGTCGGATTCATTAACCACTGAGCCATAATGGGAACTCCTGCAAGCTCTTTTTTTCTGTAACATCTTGGTTATGAGACAAATTATGGTGATTCCAGGGGTGAGTGAAATAAATTTAAGGTACCATTTTCTTATATATTAAGAGAATCAACTTTAAATGAGGAATGATTTTAAGGGAGTTCCCATTGTGGCACAGTGGAAACGAATCTGACTAGTATCCTTGAGGATGTGGATTCCATCCCTGGCCTTGCTCAGTGGGTCGGGGATCCCACGTTGCTGTGAGCTGTGGGGTAGGTCGAAGACGCAGCTTGGATCCCACTTTACTATGGCTGTGGTGTAGGCTGGCAGCTGTAGCTTTGATTCGACCCCTAGCCTGGAGACTTCCATATGCCACTGGTGCAGCCCCCCCCAAAAAAAAGAAAGAAAGAAAAAGAAATGATTTTAAGATGCATCTGGGGGGTAAATATTTATCCTAGATCAGCCAAGCAAGACTCTTATGAACTGTGAACCAGTAGTCACCTGTGGAGTGTAAGAATTCCATTGACAAACTCCATTTTACAAGGGTCAAAACAGAGTCTTTCTCTGATGGGTCAAAGTAAAATCTAGTCTAAAAATCTTGAGTTAGGGCTTGAAAGTATTGTCTCTCACTAATGTGCTGATAGTTGTGGGTTTCTTATAAAAATTAGAATGAGGAAATTATTAGATAAACTGTCAGTCCCCAGAGGAAACATTCCAGGTAAAAGTTCATTCTAAATAAGGGAAGCATATTGTGGGCAGTAAGAAGGCATGTGAACCCTTGAAGGTATGGTTTTCTACAAATTGTTGCAATCTCAGTTCTGTTTTAATTTTAGCTTAACAAGGAAATAAGGTATATTCAGAAGTGCTCTAGATTTGAAAGGCTCTTTGAGTGTGTTCTGACCATGCCCTCAGCCAGCCCAGTCTGAGTCTGTCTCTTACCACATTGGAATCTGGCAAATGCCACTTGCTTCCTTGACTTTGAAGCATGGTTGAGGTGGTTTTATAGAATACAGCAGTGATACTCCACACTTAGAATGCATCACACTTACCAGGAGGGCTTGTTAGAACTCCACCCATCCCCAGGTTAGGGTGGAGCCTAATCCTTTACATTTCTATTAGGTCCCCCGGCTGGTGTTGATGCTGCTGCTCTGTGGATCACATTTGAAGGATCCCTGGAATAGATAGGTGTATGTCGTAATGCTTTGGAAGCTAAGTTTCTATGATGTTCTTGCAATTAAAGGTAGATTTTATACCATATGATATCACTGCTATGTGGGATCTAAAATATGGCACAAATGAACCTACCTACAAAACAGAAACAGACTCACAGATATGGAGAACAGACTTGTGGTTGCCAAGGGTGATGGGGGAGGGAGTGGGATGGACGGGGAGTTTGGGGTTAGTAGATGCAAACTATTGCATTTAGAAAGAATGGGCAGTGAAGTCCTACTGCACAGCACAGGGGGCAGTCCATGAAGGAAGATAATTTAAGAAAAGGAATGTGTATATATATATATATATATATATATATATATATATATATATATGTATATATGTATGTATGACTGGGTCGCTTTGCTGTGTAGCAGAAATTGGCACAATATTGTAAATCAACCATCCTTAATAAAAAGAAGGTAGATTTTAATCTCCTTACATTGGTCCTGTACTTGCTAGTGAACTAAAGTGTTTAAAAATCATTCAGTAGGTCTGAAGTGAATAGTTGTTTCGTTTTGTGTATTCTGTCCCTTATTGAAACAGCAAATAAGTTTTCACATTCCCCCAGTTCATCATTTATTGTGGCATTTGGCACGAAGACTTAAAAATTAGTAGGAAGCTCAGATAGCTTAAAAATATTTAGTTCTTGGATTAAAGATACTTTACAGTTTATCTGAAATGCGTGATAGTACTTTTTTCTTTACTCTTATATAACTGTGACTGACTTGTCGTACACTCGTTGCTAGAAAGTGCCACAGTGATATGGGGCTTCAGGATACAGTGTCTTGAAATACCCATTAGCATCCTGTTTATACATTCAACAACTGTCAGCAGAGAAGGTAGACGGAACATTATGACAAACACATGGGTCTTGGCAACCATGGTGCTGAACAACCCTACACACATATGCCAAAAATGAACATAGGCAGTGACTTCAGCAGAATTTCACTCAAAATGGATCATAGACCTAAAATGGATCATAAACGTAAAATGCAAAACCCTAAAACTTCTAGAAGGTATTGTAGGAGAAAATTTAGGTGATCTTGAATTCAATGGTACCTTTTTAGATAGAACCCTGAAAGCATGATCCATGAAAGAAAAAACTGATAAGTTGAACTTTATTAAAATTTTAAAGTTATGCTCTGCAAAAAACATTCAAAGGAGAATAAAAAAAGATAAGCAACAGACCAGGGGAAAATTTTTGCAAACACATGTCTGATAAAGGGCTAATCCCAAAAATATACAAAGAACATTTAAAACTCAACAGGAAAAGAACAAACAGCCCATTTAAAAAGTGGGCAAAAGATCTGATAGACACCTCCCCATGGAAGATGCATAGATGGCAAATAAGCCTGTGAACAGATTTTTGAGCAATGTACCATTCAGTTAGGGAATTTCTTTCTTTTTTTTTTTTTTGGTTTTCTTTTTTTTAATTAATTAATTTATTTCTCCGCTGTACAGCATGGTGGCCAAGATACACTTACATGTATACATTTTTTTTTCCACCCTTCGTTCTGTTACAATGTAAGTATCTAGACATAGTTCTCAATGCTACTCAGCAGGATCTCATTGTAAATCCATTCCAAGTTGTATCCGATAACCCCAAGCTCCTGATCTCACTCCCTCCCTCCCCCCCCCCCCCGCCGGGGGCAGCCACAAGTCTATTCTCCAGGTCCATGATTTTCTTTTCTGTGGAAATGTTCATTTGTGCTGAATATTAGATTCCAGATATAAGTGATATCATATGGTATTTGTCTTTGTCTTTCTGACTCATTTCACTCAGTATGAGATTCTCTAGTTCCATCCATGTTGCTGCAAATGGCTTTATGTCATTCTTTTTTATGGCTGAGTAGTATTCCATTGTATATATATGCCACATCTTCCTAATCCAATCGTCTTTCAATGGACATTTAGGTTGTTTCCATGTCTTGGCTATTGTGAATAGTGCTATAATGAACATGTGGGTGCATGTGTCTCTTTTAAGTAGTTTTGTCTGGATATATGCCCAAGAGTGGGATTGCAGGGTCATAAGGAAGTTCTATGTATAGATTTCTAAGGTATCTCCAAACTGTTCTCCATAGTGGCTGTACCAGTTTACATTCCCACCAGCAGTGCAGGAGGGTTCCCTTTTCTCCACACCTTCTCCAGCACTTGTTATTTGTGGATTTATTAATGATGGCCATTCTGACTGGTGTGAGGTGGTATCTCGTGGTGGTTTTGGTTTGCATTTCTCTTATAATCAGTGATGTTGAGCATTTTTTCATGTGTTTGTTGGCCATCTGTATATCTTCCTTGGAGAATAGTCTATTCAGGTCTTTTGCCCATTTTTCCTTTGGGTGATTGGCTTTTTTGCTGTTGAGTTATATAAGTTGCTTGAATATTCTAGAGATTAAGCCCTTGTCTGTTGCATCATTTGAAACTGTTTTCTCCCATTCTCTAAGTTGTCTTTTTATTTTCTTTTGGGTTTCCTTTGCTGTGCAAAACCTTTTCAGTTTGATTAGGTCCCATGGGTTTATTTTTGCTCTTATTTCTATTGCTTTGGGAGACTGACCTGAGAAAATATTCATGATGTTGATGTCAGAGAGTGTTTTGCCTGTGTTCTCTTCCTGGAGTTTGATGGTGTCTTGTCTCATATTTAAGTCTTTAAGCCATTTTGAGTTTATTATTGTGCATGGTGTGAGGGTGTGTTCTAATTTCATTGCTTTGCATGCAGCTGTCCAGGTTTCCCAGCAATGCTTGCTGAATAGACTTTCTTTTTCCCATTTTATGTTCTTGCCTCCCTTGTCAAAGATTAATTGACCATAGGTGTCAGGGTTTTATTTCCGGGTTCTCTATTCTGTTCCATTGGTCTGTCTGTCTGATACCAGTACCACACCATTTTGATGACTGTGGCTTTGTAATATTGCTTGGAGTCGGGGAGAGTGATGCCCCCTGCTTGGTTTTTATTTCTCAGGATTGCTTTGGCAATTCTGGGTCTTACATTAAAACAGCAGAGATGGCATTGTCCACGTATTAAAAGGGCTAAAATCCAGAATGCTGACAATACCAAATGGTGGCAAGGAGGTGGAGCAAGAAGACCTCTCATTCATTGCCAAGAGGAAGGCAAAATGGTACAACCATTATGAACAACAGGCTGGCAGTTTCTTGCAAAGCTCGAGGTGGTCTTAGCAAATGGTGTAGTGGCTGTACTCCTAGGCATCCCTTGAAAACTTATGTTCATACCAAAACTTGCACATGGACTGTTTACAGTGGCATTATTCATAATTGCCCAGAGTCGAAAGCAGTAAAGATGTCCTTCGATAGATGAAATGGATGAACAAACTGTTTTACACCCCGACGTTGGAATATCATCCAGCACTAAAAGGAAATAGGCTATCCAGCCACAAAAAGACGTGGAGGAAGCTGAATTGCCTATTACTCAGTGAAAGAAATAGTCTGTAAAATCTGTATACTGTATGCTTCCAGCTGTATGACATTCTAGAAAAGGCAAACCTCTAGAGGCAGTAAAAAAAATCACTAGTACCTCACACCCATTAAGACGACTCGTCTCCAAAATGATTTTTGATAAAAAAAAAAAAGGAAATAATGAGTGTTTGTGAAGATGTGAAGAATTGTGAACCCTTGTGCAATGCGGGGACGGGGGGTGGAATATCAATGAGTGCAGCCACTGTGGAAGCAGGATGGTGGTTTTTGCTAACAGTGGAAGTACCATGTGATACAGCAATTCCACTTCTGGGTGTACCTCCAGATTAGTTGAAACAAGGGTTATTTCTGCCCCCATGTTCATAGTAGCATTATTTTCAGGAGCTAAATGGTAGAAGCAACTCAGGTGTCCATGGACAGGTAAATGGAAAAAAACAAAACGGGGTTTTTACCCATAATGGAATATTACTCAGCTTTAAAAAGGAAGGAAATTCGGACACATGCTATAGCATCGAGGAACCTTGAAAGCATGAATTATACCACGTGAGATAAGCCAGTCACAGAAAGACAGATGCACTATGATCCACTTAGGTGAGGTAACTGGAGACTTCAGACTCCAAGTCATAGAGCCAGAAAGTAGCTGGTGGTTCCCAGGGGCTGGGGGAGGGCTGGCAGGGTGGGAGGCCTTGTTCAGCGGGTACAGACTTTCAGTTTTGTGAGATGGAAAGAGCTGCGGAACTGTTGCACAGCCGTGTGAATGTGCCTAACGCCATTGAACTGTGTGCTTGACATGGCTGAGGCTGTTTTATGTTCCATGTATTTTAGCACCGTTTAAGGGAGGAAAACAAAAGATCAGTGTTTGCAAGGGGCTGGGGGCAGGGGAGGGCTCTGTAGGTGGATCGCAGTGGATTTTTAGGGCAGTGAAACTGCTAATCGTAAATGGAGGACGTGGCATGTTTGCCAGAGCTCATGGGTTGTACAACGCAGAGTGAAGGGTAACCAGACTGAGGACTTGGTTACCAGGAGCGCGTGGATAGGAGCCCCCCACTTGTGCAAACGTGATGCACCAAGGCAAGGCGTTCCCAACATCGGAAAGGGAGGGGGAAGGGGGAGGCACTAGATGGGAACACTGTATTTTCTGCTCGGTTTTTCTGTCACCCTAAACCTGCTCCAAAAAATAAAGTCTCTTCCTTAAGCCTTCAGCAGCGTAAAAAACACACGAGGCTAAAGAACCAAGCAGTACTGTGGGGCTAGTTGGGGAAGCAGTTTGTCCCAGTGAATCAACTACCCCATGTCATCGCATCCTTAATACGAGGATATTGTTCATCTTTCTCTTCATCTCACCTTTCCCGCAGCCATCACCACACAGGGGCCCCAGGAGGAGTTCAAGGCCATGTTGGAAAGAGGACAAAGGCCTGATTTTGGCTGATGTGCTAGACAGGGACACTTTTTAGGAGCACACAGTCAGAACTGCTATGTTTTAGGAGCACACGGTCAGAACCGCTTTGGAGGCGCGCTGTTTCCTTCCAGGCCCAGCTGGTTACCTGCCTTCCTCTCCAGGCTGATTGGCGGGACTTCCTGTCTCCTGGCTGTGAGAGAACTAGGACAGTTGTCCTTGTTGCCCTGTTTCCTTGGCTGTGGAGCTGATTCCTTTGGGCAGCGGTTTTCTCTTCTCTCCAGCCTGATACCGAGTCCTGGTCCTGGGGGAGCGGGTGGCCTGTCCCAGCAGCATCCTTAGAGAGATGGCCTGGTTCACTTTCTGTCCCCTCCCCTCCTCCCACGCTCTAAGGTAGATGCGGGGTTAGAAAGCAGAGGCAACCCCATTTTCTTTCCTTTTTGACTGCTGTTTATTTTATTTCTTACTGTTTTTATTTATTGAAGTGTAGTTGACACACAGTGTGCTAATTTCTGCTGTCTGGCCACTTGACTCAGTTGTAGGTATATGTACATTCTTTTTTTATTTTCTTTTCCATCGTGGTCTATCCCAGGAGATTGGCTATACTTCCCATTTTCCTTCTATCTCCTTTGGGAATCCTCCCACTTCTCACTAGCCCCCCATTTTCAGGGGACACTTTTGCTAAATTTTGGATACTTTCTCCCTTCCTTCCTTCCTTCCTTCTTTCCTTCCTTCCTTCCTTCCTTCCTTCCTTCCTTCCTTCCCTCCCTCCCTTCCTTCCTTCCTTCCTTCTTTCTTTCTTTTTCTCTCTTTCTCCTTTTTCAGCCACCCTGCAGCACATGGAGCTCCTAGTCCAGGGATCAGATCCAAGTCGCATATTGCAACCTACCCTGCAGCTGCAGCAACGCTGGCTCCTTTAACCCACCGTGCCAGGCCTGAGATCGAACCTGTGCCCTGGTGCTACAGAGACACTGCTGAGGATCCCATTGCACCACAGTGGGAACTCCAAGACTTTGGATCCTTAACTGGACAAAAGATGGAGAGGAGACAGTTGAATCCCGGTCCATTTACAGCTCCTGTAAGAGATGCTTTATGTGGCTGTCTCTGTCCTGTGAGCCCAGAGATGCCAGCTCATGGGGAGGTTTGAAGGCCGGCCGTCCCCAAGCGAGGCTATTTCTGGATTTCCCATTGACAGCAGTCGGATTACAGTGAAGCCCGTGAAGTGACAGATTTGGGCAGGCCTGCGATTGCCGTAGGCAGTCAGAGACAGCGGGCCCCTGGTCCTCCTGCCTGAGGACAGTCGTGCCTCCCGAGGTGCCTTGTCCTTTCTGCTGATGGATTGAGGGAGACAAGCGGCACATGGGCAGACAGACCCCCCGCCCAGGCATTTGGTGCCATTTAACAGGTTCCTCTTGCTCCTGACATTTTTATTTCCCTCCTTCGCCCCGCTCATCACTAACTGTTTGCATCTTTTCTTCTTTACGCAGCAGTAATGCAGAATGACAGAATACACAGCCAAGCCCCACTCCCCATCGCCTCGTCTCTGTTCTAGTCCAATTACACAGTGGGTTTTACACGAGCTGAGCTGTGAAAGGCACGTTCCGGTTTTAATTGTACCCTGGCCTGGTGTGTGTGTGGGTGGTGGGGTGGGGGGAGCGTCCTTCCAGACAGACTGAAATTTTCATGAAGCTCTGCTGCTCAAAAGGCAGCGGCGGAACGAAAAAGGTGTTTCTTTTGAGCT
This sequence comes from Sus scrofa, assembly GCF_054392235.1. NCBI lineage: Eukaryota > Metazoa > Chordata > Mammalia > Artiodactyla > Suidae > Sus > Sus scrofa. The sequence continues at coordinate 104,483,925 of NC_139388.1, read as the reverse complement.
GCTCAAGGCTGGAGCTTGCCATGCTCATCAGGCAGCCTCTTTCCTGGGAAAGAACAGTGGGGACGTTGAGTCTTGTCGCTGTGGGAGGAGGACCTGCTGGGTGCTGCTCGTTCCGTGCACTTCCTGTCTGTGGACTCACCCGTGCAGCCTCACCCTGTTTGCCTCTATCTCTGGAATCATCCCCAGAAGCTTAAGAGTCTGTTTAAAACTTTCAGACTTCCTTTCTTTAAAAGGGTAGCTTGCTTTCATAAACATATCTCCCTACGTGTAGCAGGGGGGTAGCAGAATGGTCGGCGGTTCCTGCAGACATGTTTCAGGATTTTCCACTCCCGACTTAGATTGGATCAGCTGGCCTCTTTTTGCTTGTTTGCTTTTGCTTTTTTAGGGCCGCACCTGCAGCTTATGGAAGTTCCCAGGCTAGGGGTCGAATCGGAGCTGCAGCTATGACCTACACCACAGCCACAGCAATGCAGGATCCTTAACCCACTGACTGAGGCCAAGGATCGAACCTGCATTCTCATGAATACGAGTTGGGTTCATTACCTTTCCCTTGTATTTGCAACATATGCATCACCATTCCTATCAGGGATTATGCATTTAGGCCCTTTATTCTGTCTTGAAGGATTTCTTGCTCCTCCTTGTAAGACATCTTTTTGGTCACTGGGAGGGACGAGCAGCCTGACATGCTAGGACCATGAAGCGTGATGGGAGGGGCAGCCCCAGTGTCTTATGAAGAGCGCATGCTCACTTGATATTTGATTGATTAGTAAAACCCCCTGGCCGTGAGGTTGTGCTGTTTATCTCATATGGTTCTCCTAATAAATCGCCTGAATGGGGCCAGTCTTCCCCCTCCCTGGGGACCTTTGCCCCCCACCCGCAGTGGACTGGTGACCCTCAAGGCAGTGCCCCCTCCATGCTGGACATGCTCGGTGCCTGGGTGGGGGTAGAGGAGGGTTCACTCACATCCTGTCACTTGTCACTTGTGTCGTGGCTGCCAGCTCAGGGTGGAGATAGCCCCTGCCACGCTGTGCCCCCCAGACCATCACAGGATCCACCCCTGTGTTTGCACTCAGACCCCTGCCTGGAACAGAGGAGGTGGTGGTCATTGTGCGACGGTGGGCAGGGGAGTCAGGGGCTGGGAGGACAGGCAGCTGGGGACTATTCCAGGGACAAGGGACCATGAAGGACCCCAGGCTCTGAGTCCCCTGCTCCTGTTACCTTGTCTCATCAAGATTCACATACAGAATACAAACTCAGAGGTAAAGTTGTGGGAGATTACTGCGCAATGACCACAGAGCATTAATCCCAAGTGCAAGGCCACATGAGTGCAGGGCCTGGCGGTGTGGAGAGGTGGCACCAGCCCCACATACTTGGGTCTTGGCTGGAGGGGGTGCTTCCAGGTGACTCGCCCCGTGGAGAACAGGTTGGTGCTGGCCCTTGGGGGAGCTCAGGCTGATCTGAGATGGGTGGAGAGAGGACAGACCTCTTTCCATGGCTTCGTCTTCCTTGTAGCACAGTGACTGCGTTCTAGGTGTCTTGAGAGATCCAGGCAGAAGCTGCATCACATTCCTGTCTCGGGTGACAATCCCATGGATTCGCTTCTACCATACTCTGTTTTTGGAGGCCATCACTAAGGCCCACCCATATTCCTGCTGGACAGCACATACACTCCTGCTGCTGATGAATGTGGAGGTTCCAGAGGAATTTGACTTTGGATGTTTTGTTGGAGCTATATTTGCAGAAAACATCATCTGTCACAGTGAGATTATCAATGAGATGGAGAGAAGTGGTGTGGAAACCAAGCAGAGATGGGCAGGAAAGGGGCCAGGAGGGGAGTGAGGATTTGCAGCATTGACTAGAAGTCGGGCAGCGCCTCTCTGAGGAAAGTTGGAGATGGAGCCATGCAGGTATCTGAGGAAAGAATGTTCTAGGCAGAAGAGAGAGCCTGTGTAGAGTGAATTATGAACGCGGAAGGCAGAGGCAAAGTGAGCGTGGAGGAAAGAAGTAGCGGGGGTTTCAGAAAGGAGCAGGGACAATCATTTCAAGTCTTGTGGGTCCAGGTAGGGCTTTGTCTTGCACGTGGAAAGCCATTGCTTTTGACGCATGGTGCCATGTGTCCTGGCTTACTTTTTGAAAAGATCACGTGATTGCTTTTTCTAGAATAGATTGCACAGGGACAAACACGGAAGCAGGTGAACCATTAGGAAGCTATTGAAATATTCCATGCAAATATCGATGGCTGCTTGGACCAGGTGGTAACAATGTAGGTGATGGTGTGATCAGCCTTTGGATGTATTTTTCAAGGTAGAACCAGGATTTGGTGACAGGTTGGATTTGAGTTAGGGGTCCAGGGTGACTACAAGATTTTTGGCCTGAGCATCTGGTTAAATGGCCATTGCCATTAACCATTCTTTCCCTCACTCTTTCCAATCTAAACAATCTGCATAGCGGTTTCCAAAAGGCTTGGAGGTTCCCAGACAGTCAGACTTTGGAAGGGGACGGGGTGCCAGGCAGGGTGGGTGGGACTATATTAAGAAAAATTGTTGATTCTGTGCTCACATCAGCAGAACCTTTACTAAAATTGGAACAAGACAGAAAAGATTAGCATGGCCCCTGCTCAAGGTTGACACGAAAATTCGTGAAGCCCGTTCCATATTTTTTAGTAGATGCAAACTATTACGCTTAGGATGAATAAGCAATGAGGCAGTACGGCATGGGGAACTATATCCAGTCTCTTGGGATAGACCATGATGGAAGATAATATGAGAAAAAGAATGTATATATATATATATGTATGACTGGGTCACTATGCTGTACAGCGGGAATTGGCACAATGTTGTAAATCAACTGTACTTTAATAACAAATTAAAATTAAAAAAAGAGGAAGAACTGATGCTTCTATTTTCTGGGGGCCTTGGAGGCGAGGGGGAGGCGGGTCTGCAGGTCCAGCCACAGTTCAGGGGCATCCTCATTATTTTGTATTTAAGCACAGTTTTGCTAAATGAAACTGAGAACCATGCCTATCATACGCCCAGTAGAGAGGAAAGTCAGCACAGTTACTTGACTGATAATGATGCCAAAGAGTTTCAGGTGTTAGAATTTCATTAAGGTGGCGAATTGTCTCTCGCGGTACCATTTCCATTTCGTGTCAGGTATTGCAAATGAATCGCGGGCATAATTAATAGCTGTAGTAATTGGATTACCATTTTAAGATGATCAGCCGTGCAACAGAGAAGTGAGGAAGCAAGAACAATGAGGACCCACGCAAATCTCTGGAATCGGTGTCCTTGCTGCGAGAGACTCTGCAGAACGGATTCATGTGTTGGTGCTTCATCACCGGTTGGCTGTGTTACAGCAGCTCAACATGGAGACACAATTGTGATGTGAAGTGGAACTCGTGGAACTCTCCTGGAGCCCTTGGTCCCAAGTCACCAAATCGGGGTTGCTGGGAGGATACCAATATTATAAGGATGGTTCTTGTGGACGTATGAGTTACTTCTGATAACCATGGAGAAACCAGAAAGCAATAATACGTGGTTTTATGTTCCTTACAAGCTTAATTGAGTCAAGGATGAAGATGCATAATCTAACCAAATAAAAGGAAGGTTGGCATTTTAGGACTTGAATGAATTATTGAACATATTTCAGACAAAAGATTGTTAAATAGCATGTTTGAATAGCTCTGGTTAACCTAAAGAGACACTTAGTAAACTAACCATAGACGGATAGGAAAAGGACATTTGCATAAAAGTCACTTTTCTGCCTGGGCTTGTGCTGGAATGACTTGGAATGATTGCATAATGAGGGCGAAAAGTTGTAAGACTACATAGAAACTGCATGCTACTTAATAAATTATTCATGTTAGCCCAAAGGTGTAATTATTCAGTGAAATGAGAACTCAAAAAATTAGTTCTGTATTAATGTTTATTTATACGGGTAGTGTTTTTGAACATGCTCACGTTTTCCCTCTAGAGGAAATCGAAAGGCAACCCACATGAAATGTGAAATCATGGTGGAATTCTTGGGGTCAGTTGTGTTCATCCTTTTCTGTTGTTGCTGTCACTTGTTTGCTTTGGGGGAAAGTTTCACGTGGAAGGGAAGTCAGACCCTCATTAAAGCAGTCCTTTGGCACAGGATGGGAGCAGTAAGGCACTGAAGCACGGGCATGCCTGCAGCCTGGCTGCGGTGTCCACATGTGCTCTGGAGGAAGCAGAGTCCCAGGAACACAGTTTTGTGTCCTGATGGCGGTGGGGGTGTCACTACATCCCCCACCTCCCACAGTCCCGGTCAGAAACCATGATACTTCTCCTTCTTCATCACCATTGTTATCACGTAGTGTTCAGTTGCAAGAGTGTTTAACACATTTTGGTTCAATAGTTCAATAGTCCCTGCTTCTACCCTTGACCTCTAGGGTGTCCAGAACAATAGGCACAGTGGTTCCCTCAAAGCAGGTGTTATTGCGAATCATCCTCTGCCTAACACCTTCCAGCAGGTTCTCATCTCAGAGTGAAAACCCAAGCCCTCACCATGGCCTTGAATCCTGCCTGGTCTGGTCCTTCCTTCACCCAGCCCCTCACCCAGCTAATGACTGCCATCCCCAGTCATTAGCCTCAGATCCATCCTGGATGCCTGCCTACTCCACTCACTTCCTCACCCTGGACCCTGGGAGGTCTGCGTAGACACCACCTTCCCAGTGATGCTCAGGCTGACTGCTCCCTGTAACTACAGCTCCTTGCACCCTCCATCTCAGCCCCCCTACGTTTGTCCTAAGCTGAGGTTTCCCACCTTTGAGAATACTGTCACCTCTCTTTTATGTCCCTTCTTTGCCCAGACAAGGGCTCTTTGTCTGGTTTGTTCAGCTATGTGTGCCAGGAGCCCGAGAATAGCCTCGCAGAAACTCTGTAAATGTGTGTTGCACGAATGAATGAATGTGTATCCTGAAACTCTTCCATGGAGATGCTAAATCTGCTGCCCCTGAGATTTATTAGAGAGCACCCAGCACCAGGTTGTGAATGGCCCATGACCAGCAGGCATGTCCAGTTGTCGCAGAAATCTAAGGATGCAAGAGCAGGACGATGGGAAGCAGTGAGGCGGTGGAGGGCTTTCGTAGGCTGAGGTCTGGCACTCAGCACGTGCCCGTAACTCCTTCGTGGTGACCAGTCTTCTATTTGGTGATCATGGTGATAGGATGAGAGTGGCACAGGGGGCTTGAGTGTTGAGTGGGTGGCCTGACATGGGTGGCCGTGCTGCTTATGTTTAACCCGAGGGAATTTCATGAGCAGGTGTCTGTCCCTTTGCATGGATGTTTGAATTCCAGTTTCTAGAGCAGCGGTGGCTGCCATAGCTCAAGTGATCCATCACATGTGTGCCTGCCTCCCGGGAGACTGGGTCACCATTTGCTTGGAAACTTTCACAGCAGGGAGCAGTGAAGCAGAGGCAATTTGGGGAAGAGTTAAATGTCAAGAGATGAAGCTGAAGGCAACGGGCTGAATCTTTTGTTTCAAAGACCGTCGTGATGGGCAGCCTTGCTCTTCTAACCCCCTGCAAAACACCATACACACACACACACACACACACACACACACACACACACACTAGTTAGGGACAGAATGGATGCTTTTTTAGACCTTCATTTGCTCTAGTGGATACTTGAATTGCCTCTTAGACTGTTACAGCACTGTCCAAAAGAAATATAATGTGAACCATAATTATAACGCCACACTTGCTGGTAGCTATATTTTAAAAGGTTAAAAATTTTAATATAGATTCATTTTATATTTTAATATATTTTGTTTAACCTAAATATTTGAAATAGTATCATTTCAACCTGTCATCTGTAGAAAATTTATCACTGAGATATTTTACACTTTTTAAAACTAAGCTTTCAGGGAGTTCCTGTCGTGGCTCAGTGGTTAATGAATCCGACTAGGAGCCATGAGGTTGAGGGTTCGATCCCTGGCCTTGCTCAGTGGGTTAAGGATCCAGCGTTGCTATGAGCTGTGGTGTAGGTCGCAGACATGGCTCAGATCCTGCATTGCTATGGCTCTGGCGTAGGCCCCGGCAGCTACAGCTCCGATTAGACCCCTAGTCTGGGAACCTCCATATGCCGCCAGTGCGGCCCTAGAAAAGGCAAAAAAAAAAAAAAAGAAAGAAAGAAAAGACACACACAAAAATAAATAAATACAACTAAGCTTTCGGGAAGTTCCCTTGTTTTGCAGCAGGTTAAGGATCCGGTGTTGCCACAGCTGTGGCACAGGCTGCACCTGCGGTGCAGGTTTGATCTCTGGCCCAGGAACTTCCACATGTTACAGGTGTGTCCAAAGAAAACAAAAAACAAAACTAAGCTTTCAAAATGTGGAGTGTATTTTATACTTGCTTGGACTAGCCATTGCTCAAGTGCTTAATAGCCATATGTGGCTGGACGTACGGCTAGACAGAGTTTGTGCTAAGATAGAACATGTCCTCTGTAGAGATTCTCTTTTAAAGTGGATTCTGTCTTGTAGGAAAAGTTTATTTTGGTTCAAAGTATCTTCTCAGTGTGAATTATGTTGTAGCATCATTGACCTTAGTTAGTCTTTATAGATGACGGTGGACAGGTGGACACGGTTATTAGTGGTGACAGTTACAGTTCACCTGAGTCATTGGTGAATCAAGTAGCAAAGATGGAAACCATAGAATCAGAGCAGATGAAGAGTGAGATCTGTGTAAACATCCTTGCAGCGACTTATGTGGGTTTCTGTTTTGGTCCATGTGACTTTCTAGGGGGCTGAGGTAAGTTGTGTACTGTTGCTTTTTTGTATATGGCAAGACTGTTACCTTTTCAAAACTGAGCTGGAGCTTATAGAAAGTGGTTATATTTTGGGCCTCTCCCAAGGAGTTTTAGCTGCTAAACACCCCCGATGCATTCTGAAGATGAGATTCCAAAGATGCATGTCTGACGGCAACTTGACTGACTCTGAAAGATGTTTGGAGGTTGTAACACAGGCTGAGACTCCTAGGCTAGTCTTGGATGCCCGTGATAAATAAGACATAGAAGGGAGCGCTTCAAATCAGGAATAAAGAACATTGCATTTTTCTTCTTAACCTTCTGAACAAAACAGAGGGGACCACCTTTCTCCTTAAAACAATTTTCGCTTAAGAATGTTGAAAGAGAACATTTTTAATATTGGAGGGAATCCTAGAGTTGCATCCTTCAGTTCCTTCCCTTCTGGGAACCCTTTTCCCATTCTTGTGCTGTTTTCCGCTCCCACCAGTTCATAGAGACAAATAATTATATACAGACCAGCTAAATGTCTGGTAACATCTCTGAACAGAACCGAGTTGACTTGCGTGGAACTGAAGTTAAAAACACTTGATGGAACATTGCCCCGGTCTTGGCCTGCTTGTCAGGTTGCATTTCCTGCCTTGCCTCATTAGCGGGACCCATGCCTGGGTCCTGAGAACAGCCTTGTCCTGCCTCTCCGCTTTCCTGCCTCCTGACCACCCACCTCCAGCTTTTGAGTACTCACAACCTAGTGGTTTAATTAGAAAACTAATCTAATAATAGCCCATCTGAAATTTTTATTTATTTTTAACTGTCTTTTTAGGAAGAACATATTTACATTATGAAATAGAGGAATATTTCATTACTGTGTAAGTGGAAGATATCATAAGATAGGATACATACCAATGGTTATTTCTCAAGTATTTTCCCAAAATCAAGTAAATGGATTTAGAGAAAAATAGCGTTCATTTGTCGGTGAAATCTACCATTGTCTACAATAGGCCATGGCAATTGATCATGATTTTGCACTTGAGGTCATTTTAGCTCAGTGGTGGGGCAGGAGTGGGGGGCGTTGAGAAGACGTTGAGAGGTGGGATTGGGAGGAAAAGCTAGACTTTTTTTTAGCTGCACCTTTGACTTATGGACATTCCCAGGCCAGGGATTGAACCTGCATCATAGCAGTGACAATGCCAGATCCTTAACCTGCTGTGCCACCAGGGAATTCCGAGAAAGTTAGATTTTTGAAAGTCCATACGGTTGCTTTAGTTTTAATTCTTTGTTCTTGATTTTAAAAAGAAACAACAACTTAAAACATAAATGGGTATGAGATGAGAATTTTGTAGCGGCTCAGGTGCAGAAGCACGCTGCGATGGAGTGTGTAAAATCTGGGCACGTTTAGAGAGGAAGACGTTCGTCTGTTCCTCAACTGTCCACTCTTAAGTGCAATTTCTCGGGGAAGAAACTTAATGCGCTCAGCCTGAATTTATTCAGGATTAAGTTCAATGAACATTAATCCATGACTTTGATAAGAGTCATGATTTTCCGAGCATGTCTTTCAAGAGCCTATTTTAAAAAAAAGGGTGTTTACACGTTTGGCCTGTGTTGGGATCCATGGTTCCTGGAATGGGTGGAGCATTTCCTCATGGGGATTGTTAATAAGTAGAGCACAATACATATTTATGATGTGTACATATGGTAACAGAGTGGAATATCAAAAATAAAAATGTGTCCTTTAGAAATGAATGTTTTTTGGGAGTATTCAGAATAGTAACTTGAAGGTTAGTTTTCATAATTTAATCAATGTAAGTCTTGTATTTGGTCAGATTTACTAAAAAGAAAGTTTCATTAGCCTTCATTGAAACTGTTTACAAGTTAAACAAAGACCTAGTTAAAGATGATAGAGCAAGGCATTTTTATCCCATGTTTCTGCCTTTAATACTCCCCAAGGAAAAAATTAGTGTTAGAGAAGAGCCACTGTGTACAGTTGGGCAGGTTGTGAACTAAACAACTAACTGTAGGGACCTCATTAACAGCAAAGTCTATGTGAATGGAGTCTCCTACCCAACCTATGTGCCTGCCCCCATCACCATGGTGACCAGTGAGTGCCACCCTCCTGTCTAGTGCAAGATCCTAAAAGGGGGGGACTCCCAACGTGAGGCTAGAAAAAGGGGCTGGCAGTGGTCCTGAGCTCCCCACACAGAAACTGTGACATGAGGGGTTCTCTCTAACTTACATTGACTCTTTGCTGAAGCCAAAGAGAGTCAGGCCAAAAACGTGAGGGTGATATACTCCTAGGGTATGAGGACCTAACAGAAGTAGAGAGAATGTTGGAGATCAAAGCCGAGCTTGGAGCTTGCTACTCTTCCTTCATTGGCTTCAGAACCTGACTGGGTGTTTCCATTCCAACATGAATGCCTTGTGGGTAGTAACACACCTTGGGTTAGGTGGTGCAGGTGTACAGAAGAAAGGAACACGGGCAGAGATAGAGGAAGAATGTTCGTCAGAAGGGAAGCTGTTTTACAAACAGAAGAAAAATTCAGACTCATTCTCTTTCATGGCCGTTTTCTGCAAAAGAGTTTCAGGAAATGATACAATGATGAAAGAAAAGAGAAAGGGGATGGAAAAAGTTGAGCTGTTCCAATCTCAGTAAAGAGACAAAAGAGAACTAAAACCATCAGAAAGATGAAAGTCTCTTGAGAAGCCACAACAAATAATAAATCCAGGTGAAAACACAGAGATATACAGGTCAGACTTGAGAAACTCCTATAAAAGAGGTGAAGAAAATGAGCTAAAAGTAATTTCTTTGAAGACGACATGCTGAAAGACAAAAGACTGTCACATTTTTGCTTCTTTTTCCAAAGGAAGAGAACAAAAATGATGCAAAAAAAAAAAAAAAAGCAAAACCCTCCAAGGCATAATAGGAGAAAACCTTAATGATGAAAAAGAAAGGTTATGCATAAGTAGAAGGCCTTGCTATTTATTAGGGGAAAAGACTGCTGAGAAAAATAGAATTAAGAAGTCACAGGCTGCTGAGTAGACAAGGACTCAAGAACAACGGGGGGGGGGGGGTGACATTTGCTGGCCTCAGCAGTAGGGTCACAGACAGACGGATGGACGGCTACTGGGAAAGCAGGTCAGGTGAAACGGGGGGGGGGGGGGCAGAAGTTGCCAGTGATCTGCTGGGCAAGTGAGTCAAGGTCAGGGGTAGAGAAGGGCATAGACAGATTTTTTTAAGCAATCTTCTCAGGAAATGAAGGAGATATGGACATACCTACAGAGATACATGGGACCAAGGAGAGTGTTTTTAAGAAAAAGGCTGACTTGTAGATACTTCAGTACCCTTTGAGAGAGTGAGGTAGAGGAGCGTGGTTCTTAGCTTTGTCTGCATGTTGGAACCACCTGGATTATTAAAAAAAAGGATACCAATGCTGGGTCCTCCGCACTGAGGTGCAGGTGCAATTGGTATTGGATGGGGTTTGGGCTGGGATTTTTAAAAGCCGCTTGGGTGATTCTAAAAGGCAGGAGAATTTGAAAAGCACAATTGTAAAAGTTGAAAGAGGGTCTCAAGAAGATGGGAGGGCATTTGATCCTAAGCAGAGATGGAGGGAAAATTAACCCCAAATCCCAGAGCCTTCTTCCCTTAGAGCTGGAGTGATGGTGGTTGCAGTTTCAGATGAACACGTGAGTTTCTCAGGTGGGGGTTGAAGAGATTCCCAGCAGTGGCTCTGGTTTTTCTCTGTGAGGGGGCTGGAGCTGGGGGTGCCGGGTGGGAGGAAGATGGGAAGGCAGAATAGGAGAGAGGGAACAACAGAGCAGAAACTGAAGGACGGGCAGGCAGCGGGGAGGCAGATGGAAGTTCTAGATCACAATTTTATGGAGGCAGTTCTTTTGTCCTCTTAAGTGGTGACAAGGCAGAATACACCTGAGAGGAGTGGTCCGTCTCCGAGCAAAAAATAGAAGTTGCCTCTTGGGAGGGTCTCTGATTTTGGACACAACATGCGATGAGTAGAAAAAATAAACAAAAATAATGCGCTATCCAAAATTCTGTCTTGATCTGTAAGCTCTTCATTCTGTTCCTGTAGATGCACAGACAGGAAGCCAAACACTATCATTTTGCTTGGTTTAATGAAAAAGACATGACTTTTAGTTTTAATGATTCAAAAATACAACTAGGAATAGCTAAAGGCCCTGGCTGTCTCCCTACAGTAACCCTTTTGTTCTAGATCTAGTGCGTGACTTGCAGTGAAGACCCTTGTGTGTTGGCCTTGTAATATTCAGTGTTGAAACTGTGTGTATTCACAAACTGTATGTAGAAAAATAATTCTGATCAACCTGGAGTCAAACATATACTAAATCAGTTTTAATATAAAATAGTCCTGCCTTATAAATTGTGCAAATAGAAATTGATTCTTCTTTGGCAGTGTCATTGACAGGGTCCTTAGATTAGACCTTTACATTTTAGTTTAGGGCCTTCATTCTTGTCATGTTTTAAAACCACTGTTTTGGAGTTCCCATTGTGGCTCAACAGGGTAAGGACCTGATGTTGTCTCTGTGAGGATATGGGTTTTATCCCTGGCCTCACTCAATGGGTTAAGGATCCGGCATTGCTGTGAGCTGTGGTTTAGGTGAAGCTGCAGCTTGGATTTGATCCCTGGCCTGGGAACTTCCATAAGCCACAAGTGTGGCTCTAAAAAAAAAAGCAAAACAAAAAAAAAAAAAGTTTACTGAACATCCATCATCTCATATAGATATAACATTAACGAAATAGGAAAGGTATTCTTCTCTGTGATGAGAACTCTTGGGATTTACTCTCATAACTGTCATCTCTGATGGGTAGCAGCCTTAATTCTTTTCATCATCTTGTACACTTACAACTGCAGGTTTGTACCTTTTGACCAACTTCCTCCAATAGTGTGCAATTTACAACATCTCCTATAACTCCCTGGAAGCTGTAATCGATGCTGAGGATGCTGTGACATTTTCAGGGAACACTAAACAGCATTCGATGTCGCAGGGGGGAGGCACCCTGGGAGAACACGGGGCTGAGATCCATGAGGACTGCTTGAGAGCCCAGGCCTTGTGAGGACAACACAAGTGTACGTGAGAGCGTGTCCATCATCTCTGGAAGTTTACTAATGTCACAACTGCTTTTCATTCCAGTGGGGAGGACAGAATACACATCACCTGTTTGGATTTGTTTTCAGAACCCCTTCCTGATCCTTTTTCACCTGCTGAAGATCCACTGACCCAGTTTGCTTTTTCCTGCCTCCCACCCCGTCTTCCTCACACACTAACCCTTGCAGACTGTCAGAATGTCACAAACTTTGGCGGTTGGTGGGACGATGGCCTTGACTTTTTCCTGCAGCTCTTTTTTTTTTTTTTTAATTGTGAAATTGCTCTGTGTGTGGCACCATGCTAGACATCCGAGGATGAAGACATCATCGAGACTTGGCTCTTGTTCTTCAAACTGGGTTCTAAGCTTTTAGAAGCTCCGGGAAGCCGAGGCATTTTTCTTGGCTTTCTTTTTCAGTGTTTCCATTCCATAGCATTCTTGGCTCTGAGAAAACCGAACTCAGTTATTGTTGCAGTCGCTGGAAAAATTCTTCGGTCTCCTGATTAGCCTCTTTAGGAGACAGATAACCTGTTGGTCACCCCGGAGCCCTGGCATGAAAGAAAGAAAAGGTTGATAACTGCTGATCCCCTCCACCGTAGGGGTTCAGTCCCCTCTTTTTACCACTGCTTTGGTGACGGTGAATTTTCTTTCTTATCCCTGGCCCTTAGCCTGACTTATATTGTATCTAGCTAGCGAAAGTCAGCTCTGAAGGATTAATAGGTAGGCAAAATCAGTATTACTGATTTTTCGTATAACTGAAATGTCATTCCCACCCCTCGCAAAATTCCCTATCTCCAGGTGGTCGGCTCATGTCCCTTGTGGGCAAATGTTCCATCCGCTGGAAGATGACTGTAGCCTAGCATGTGTGTGAAGAATTAGCATGTTAAGACCACCCAAATCTAAAGATTTAACTGCACAGATCTTACTGACAAGTGTTTTGCTCATTTGAATGTGGCAGATTATGTAAAAGCTAGAACAATATAAAAGAGATGATTTTTCTTAAGTCCTGAGAATATGAAACATTTTTGAGAAGTACTGTTTAGTTCTTTGAGAGGCCCTTAGATGTCTCTGAACAATATTAACTTTCTACGCTTTGTGCAGTTTTGTCTTTGAAGTCACTCCTAAGCTAAGTCTAGGGCCAGCCACCGACACTCTTTGGAAATTTAATTTGGGATTTAAAGAGCTGTCTTTTCCCTTCAGTTTTATTGACACTTTCTAGACAGACTACATTTAAGAGCCTACTCATTCCAAACAGCCTTCACTTTTCCTCGCAAGATCTTTTCTCTGTCCATTCCGATAAAGCAGTTGCGTGTAACCTTTATGCCATTTCTAGAATGGCTTCGAGGCACCCGGCGATTACCCTTGCTCTGCAGTTTATAAAACCCCACCAGAATCTTCTCCGAACACGAGCTTTTGGAATTGTTTGGAGATGAATAAGCACATTGTGGAAGGGATCGACTTTGCTTTTTCAGCAGGGGTATTGGATGTTTGCAACCCCAAGTGACAAGTGAGTACTGGCTTCGTGGCTCTGTGTTGCAGCAGATACATCAAAGCAAGACGTTTCAGCCTTTCCCTGGGGGGGATGGCAGGCCACCAGAGCTTGAGTCTGTTTCCCTCTTGTCCTTAGCCAGAGAAGCAGATGGACCACAGTTTACCAGGGAGCTGTGGAAAGCTGCCTCCCTTCCAAGGCCTTTATCCCTCTGGGTGATTAATATCTCGCTGCCCCCCTCCAACACCGGTTCCATCAACACAGAGGTTGCTCTGTTTCCACTCACCATGTGGCAGAGTTCTTGGCACGTATACTTGGCTCACTCCTCGGAGGAAAACTCAAGATTCCTTCCCACATTAGCAGGCCCCCTGCCTCCCTGGGAGCACTTCTTGAGGGCCCTGCTCTCTTGGGGAGCCCTTTTCCTGCTCTTTGTCCTGCTGAAATGCCCCACTCCCTTTCCTGGAATCTCTGTGGAGATGCCCACTTCTCGGGGGGATGGTCCCACCGCCCCCAGAAGGAGCTACTTCATCCCACATCCCCTGTGCCCCTAACCTGCCTTATTGCTCTCCGTGGGACCACTCCAGCCATGATGCATCGAGTTCTTTCTCTGAGGTCTCTGTCTACCTCGAGCAGAGTGTGGTCCCCACAGAGACAGGGTCTCTGGCTCTGCGCCGTTTTCTCCCTGGTGCCCGAGTGAATGGCAGGCACTTGGGTAGTAGTCGAGGGAATGAACATGAACGGAGGGGTAAAGGCTCAGCGTGCCTTTATTTGCAGGACGAATGACGGAGAGAGGATGTCACAAATAGGGCACCCTAGTGTGGAAGGACATGGACACTGTCCCTTCAAAAGTAGGGGATGATGTGTGGGTGAAGGGAGATGGCCGCCCCTGCAGAAGGGTTACCACGAGGAAAGGGGGTGCTTTTACCCATCCCTGGCTCAGCGTTCGTGGGTAGGTGAACAGTAGGTCTGTGTTTCCTTGACATGCACCTGTTTTCTAGCCTAATATTGAATAGCACCCTCTTTTCAACCTCAGACGTTTCCTGGTTGGATGGTAAACTTTAAATGCACATCACTCAGTGAAAGAAACCCATCTGAGAAGGCTGCATCCTGGGTGATTGTGGCTACAGTTGATGTTTGGACAACATGGGTCACTGGTCCGCCTGTGTGAGGACTGTTTAGTAAATACGAAAGTACATGGTTGCAGACCTGCAGATACAAACGAACTGTGGGCAGGAAGGGCTGATGACAAATTATATGTGGCTTTGTGACAATGCAAAGGATCAGCTCCCTTACCTCCCGTGTTGTTCAGGGTCAGCATCCTGCAAAAGGCAAAACTGTAGAGGCAGTGAAAAGACCATGGTGGTTTCCAGGGGGTACAGATGAATGGACAGAACACAGGGGCTTTTTAGGGCAGCGAAACACTTCCATATGATATTATCATGGTGGAGACATGTCTTTGTACATTTGTCCTAACCCACTGAATGGATGACACCCAAAGGGAGCAGTAATGTAAACTTGGACTTGGGGTGAGTATGATGTGTCAATGAGGATTCCTCCCCGGTAACATATGTACCTTCTGATGGGGGGACTTTGTTAACGGGGGACTCTGCATATTTGAAGGCAGGGGATATATGGGAAATCTCCGTACCTTGTTCTCAATTTTTTTTTTTTCTTTTTGCCTTTTCTTGAGCCGCTTCCGCAGCATATGGAGGTTCCCAGGTTAGGGGTCTAATCAGAGCTGTAGCCACCAGCCTACGCCAGAGCCACAGCAACACAGGATCTGAGCCACGTCTGCAACCCACCCCACAGCTCACGGCAACGCGGAATCCTTAACCCACTGAGCAAGGCCAGGGATCGAACCCGCAACCTCATGGTTCCTAGTTGGATTCATTACCCACTGCGCCACGACAGGAACTCCACTTGTTCTCAATTTTATTGTAAAATGAAAACATTGACCAAACAGCATGGAAGACTGTTACCTATTAACATGTCATGCAGTTTTTAACTTAATAGTTAACTTTAGCAATTGCCTCTGTTTACTCATTATTGAAGTATGATTTAGTGGCAGTGCTTGCTACCTTCTGAATGTTACCAGGGTGAAGGGTTCAGATGTGATGGGGAGGGGCAGGTTCATGGGCAATGGTGCCCTTTGGCTGAGGGTGGCTCTGTGCCTGGGGATAATGGCTTGCTTTCCCCTTAAACCGGAACAACCCTGTAGACAACAGCTTGCTTACCCCAGCGAGCTATATTCCAGGTACAGGTTTTTCTCTCCAAAGGCCTTAGTGTAAAAACTTCATTGATTGATGGATGCTGGATGCATTCTAGCACAAAATAACGATGTATCTTCGTCTGCTAGCGATGAAAGCAGTTTTGCCCTGAACCACATGTGTGTGAGGGATGACATTTTTGAGTAAAAGTAGGAAAAATGTCCTTGCATGTTAGAACTGCTATGCATTTCCTCTGTCCCAGTGCACCTAGATAGGGACCGAGGCGTGAGAAAATGGGCATTCTTTGTTTGCATAGGAAAACTGAAGAGATACCTTTTACCTTACACCTTAGTGGTATCAGGACTCTTTGAAAACAATGTGGAGTCTCCTTCTCAGTCCTCACACCTGATGCTGGCCATGACCTCATCTAACCAAGTGTCATGGGGCTGTCACTCTTCCTCCAAACCCTAAGGAAAGCCCCCCTTGAGTCCAGCCCTGGGTGGCTGCTTTAGCCTGTGACGGGGCTCCTAGTGGACCTGCCAGCCTGGCCCTGGGAGGTGATCCCTTCCCTTGTTCTCTAGAGGGTGTTGACAGCTTTGTGGCTTAGAGTCCAGCACGGAAAGTTTGATGGTGTGGAGGGAAAATGTGGGTGAATTGGGTCCAGAGGTCGTCCTGAGCTCAGAGGAAAGACTGGCCACTGTGCTTTACAAACCCTTCCTTTTCTTAGGGTAACACGTGTAGAAAAGAAGTATTTTCCCCCACTTCGTAATTAATTATTTTTTATTTTTATTTTTATTATTTTTATTTTTGTCTTTTTAGGGCCCCATCTGTGGCATATGGTGGTTCCCAGGCGAGGGGTTGAAACAGAGCTGTAGCTGATGGCCTACACCACAGCCACAGCAACACTGGATCTGAGCCACATCTGCAACCTACACCACAGCCACAGCAATGCCAGATCCTTAACCCACTGAGTGAGGCCAGGAATCGAACCTGCATCCTCACGGATGCTAGTCAAATTCATTTACACTGAGCCACAATGGGAACTCCATTTGTTTTTTTTTTTTGTTGTTGTTGTTGTTGTTTTTTAAATGTAAGTCTTAGAATTACCTTAATAATAGTAATAATAATAATAATAGATAAACTTAATGAGCCCTTCTCATTAAATGTTGTCTGTTACTTAATCCTCACAACTATGAGAAGGTACTCCTATTATCCATTTCGGTGTTGAAGAAATTGAGATTTAGAGGTGTTTAAAGTAGCTTGCCAAGTTAAGCATAGCTAGAAAGTAGAAGGTCTGCCTATAAAACACACATTTTTAAAGACTTGGCCAAATGTAGTTTTTCTTAGTGAACAAACTTGCAATTTTGTTGGTTAGGGGGCAAGAGGAGCCTCTTGTCAAGTGCCATCAGGTTCTCTCTGATTTTGTTTTTAGCATCAGTTTGACCATGCATCTCTGCTCTATACTCTGTTAGCTTCCTGCGTTTTGGGATTAAAATAGTGTTGTATTTCTAAAAAGAGTGTTCATTTGCCTTCAGAAATGGTTCCCAAGCACATTGCTGGTTTAACTAGTAACTGTTGCTGATTGGCACTGCCTTACAGATAGCTGCAGCTGCCTCGCCAGCCACATCGCCTACTTGGGTCTTGCTTACTTTTCCTTGTATAACAATTCTGATGTTTTTACGTTTATTTTACACTCATTTTGAGTTTTCATGTGTGTACTAAAGATGCAGTCCTCTCCTATCTGTGGCTGGAGATGAGTCTATTTGTGGTCTGATTGGGTGGATGTAGGGATGGGGGACCCTAGAGAAGTCCCCAGAAGTCTCTCCTGGTGCTCCCCGAGGATGGTGACTGAAGAGGAGAGCTGGTAAACCCAACAGAGCAGAACATTCTGGAACTGATACTTACAGCTGTACCTCCCACCTAGGGAGCCCCGTCTAAGTGCTCACCTTACCTTCGACACCTACAGTGCCCATCCTCTTACCATCTCCACTTTCTAGAAGAGGAAGCACATTGGGTATCGTTCCTTCTCAAGGCCTCCCAGCTGATAAAGTGCCAGAGCTGGGATTTCAATTCAGTTTGCCCAGATTCTTGAGTCCCAGTTTGTAACCCATAGGCTTTTAGCCTTATCCTGGTTCACTTGCATTGGTTTTTGTTGTCAGTGAACCTTCATTTTAAAAAAAACAGGTGGAAGCAGGATTTGGCTTACTCGTCAGTCTTGCCAATCAGTGGACTAGATCATTTGCCTAGTGTTTTTAAAAAAATTTTAATTGAAATATAGTTGGTTTATAATGTTGTTCCGGGTATACAGCAAAGTGATTCAGATGTGTGTGTGTGTGTTATATGTGTTATATATGTGTGTGTGTTTAAGTACATGTGTGTATATACATACACACACGCACGCACATACACATATATATTCTTTTTTAGATTCTTTTCCATTATAGGTTATTACAAGATATTGAGTATAGTTCCCTGTGCTGTACAATATATTTTATACATAGTACTATGTATCTGTTAATTTCAAACTCCTAATTTATCCCTTTCCTTCCTTCCTCTTTGGTAACTGTAAGTTTGTTTTTTAGGTCTGTGACTCCGTTTCTGTTTTATAAATAAGGTCCTTGTATTTAAAAATTCTGGCTGAAGGGTATCTCCTGCTGTTTTTTTGTTTTTGTTTTATTTTGTTTTTGGCCACACCCTCGGGCCTGGGATCAAATCCAAGCTGCAGTTGCAACTTCTGTCACAGTTCAGCAATGCCGGATCTTTAACCCACAGCCAGGGATTGAACCTGAGCCTCAGCAGTGACCCAAGCTGCAGAGACAATGCCAGATCCTTAACCCATTGCACCACAGCGGGAACCGCCAAATAGTGCTATTTTGAGGGAATGTCTCAAAGATATATGAAACATCTCGATCGAGAAAGCAGCCTTTCAAAACATACTAATTGGCACTTGTATAATCATTTGGCTCTGGGTTCTGTGTCATCAAGATTATAAATTTTCTTGAAAAAAATAATGAAAAAGTCTGTAGCAGCTTAAATTTTACTCCATGCTGCTCTCTGACTTTTATTAAGTGCTCTCTGATTTATTTTAGCTTTTCCAGGATGTGGGACGATTCTATGATTGGTACAGTGTCTCCTTGGTTTGCATTTTCCAGCAGAAAGTATTTCAACAGCTCTATTTGTTAGAGACGCCAAAAAGCAAACAAAAAAAGAGACCCATTGTGGTGTAATTGTAGGGTTGATGAAACATGGGACTTCAAGTTAGTTTTAAAATGTAGTGTAAAATTAGGCATTATTTATGTAAAAGAAATTACACATTTTTAGGTTCACAAATCGTTTGCTTGTGGGCTTAGGGAAAGTTGTTCAGGGTTTTTCATCTTAGATAGTGCTGTAAAGCTATCTCTTCCCTCTGTCTCAGGCACTGTGAGGTGAGAGTTGTGCTGGTCACCGGACCCTGAGACTGAGGGCTACTCTTTGGATTTCTTTAGCGTCCCTTGTGGCTTCATGTCCTGCAGTAGTTTCCAGGTGTGTGCTATTCAAGATCAATTTAAGAGCAAAAACCCAGTTTTGAGAAGAGCTTGTTTCTGGTTTGCTTTCATCTGCTGCTGTGGGGCTCTGAGCTCCTATGTAACCTAACATCTGGGAGCTTAGTTTCTCCTTCTGTGAAACAAGGATGCCCCCTCTGTGACCAGGATGCCCCTGTGACATCCTGGGCATGGAAGCATCACTCATTAAGTGTTGCCATCCCTCCCCTTGTCTCTTCCCCTTTAGTGACAGCTAGAGGGTCATGATGGGCAGAGGTTGGCAGAGGAACTCAGAGACTGATTTCCCAGAAATGCTTCTTTTACACTGGAGGAGACCTAGAAGTGCTGGGTGAGAAGTTGACTGACCCAGAGGTTCCTGATGGAGGGATGTAGTCACGTTCTCTGGTTGCCTAGCAACTACAGACTCAGCAGGTGAATACCCCGGGCACTTCTCAACTGGGCTGGTTGGCTGCACCCAGGGCATCACCAGATGTAAATCAGGGTGCCCTGCTCCCCAGGTAGGAAATCAGGGTGTCCCCTGGCTGAGTGCGGTCTGGAGGCTCCGGGGAAGAAAGTCACTTCCAGACTCATTCGTGTTGCTGGTGAATCCAGTTGCCTGCGCTCTGGTCTGAGGTCCCTATTTCCTGGCTGGTGTTGGGCAGGGGTGTTCTCTAGGGCTATCCGCCTTCCTTCTCATGCTCCTCTGACTTCAGGGCCAGCTGTGGCTCAGCCTGGCCAATAGCCGTGACTTCCCCTTTTGTCACCAGCCCCAGACAGCCCTCTCAGGGTTCAAGAGGTTAGATCAGACCCGAAGATAAGAAAGTCTTTTTTTTTTTTTTTTTTTTTTTTTTTTAGGACTGCAACTGCAGCATATGGATGTTCCCGGCCTAAGGGTCGAATCAAAGCTGCAGCTGCCAGCCTATGCCACAACCACAGTAACACACCAGATCTGAGCCAAATCTGCCACCTACTTGGCAGCTTATGGCAATGCCAGATCCGTAACCCACTGATCAGGGCAAGGGATCGAACCTGCATCCTCACCGACATTATGTCAGGTTCTTAACCCACTGAGTCACAATGGGAACTCCAGCATGTCCTGCTCTTAAGGTGAGCTTGGCATCAGCCTGTTATCGTAACTGTCCTTGTGTGTTTAATAATAAGCCTACCAGTGAGCCTAAACCTGAGAGGGACATGTTGTCTTGTTCACAAGGTCCAGGTATCTGGGGGTGGGTGCACTTTTAAGATCAGGCCCTCTCAGTGGCTCCGAGTGTCCTCGGCCCCATCCACGCCCTGCTGGTGTAAGCCCCAGGCTGGACTGTTATTCTTTGGCCCCGTGAACATCTCATTTTGGCAGGTTTGGCTAATTTCATTGGTGTTAAGACATTTGTGGACAGGAATTGCAGCTCAACTATAATCCTTATATCTTGATGCCTCAAAGGGTGTTAGGGATTCCTGAAGAGGATAGTAAACCTATTAGAAAAGACAGCCTGGTTCAAGACTCTTGAGGCTGTGGCTTTGTTAACTGTCTCACAAAGACATATTATGGTCAGTTCCCTGCTCATTTCATTGTGGGAGTGAATCTGAAGAACTGGGTCACTTGGGGTTCCTGCAAATATAATTGAGATTATAGGTCATAAATTAGAAGGTCTTTTATATGAATGGGCAAATGCAGCATTCCCTTGTTGGTGACTTACCAAGTCCTAGGATAAAAAGCAACAGCTGAAGCCTTAGAAGCAGTTCTTGACCTAAGGCTATTGATTTTTTTGAGTTTGCCTCCTAAAAGCATCCTCAGGGCCACCAGGCAAGGTCAGGTAATAATTCATCTCTGGGAGGAGCACTACCTGATGTCGGAGATGGAGTCAGTGTCTGTTACTTTATCATAGAGATAATCTCACGAAAGGGCACCTGTATCCGTTAGAGTGCTTTGGTTGCAAGCAGTAAAACTGGACCACAGGTAATTTAAAGCAGAAAAGGAGCTTATTGGGAGGGCATCAGAAGAAAGCTCTCAGAATCCAGCGGTGGACCTGCGAACTGGGCTCGGGATAAAGGTCAGGAGAGATCCAGAGGGATTTTAGAGGGAAGATTTATTGCCTGACTACTGCCCTGTTTTTTCAGGGCATGCTGCAGGGAATGAGACGGAGTCTATTTTTTTTTTTTTTTTTCTTACACTCTTTCTCTGGGCACCACACTAATCAAAACTCCAGGCCCCGGAGAGACTGCCCCATGGATCTTTCCAGAAATGCGGGACCCAGAGTCTGTGCCCTGCATCTGATGGGGGATACACAGCTTGAGGGGATTCAGTTATCCAGCAAGGAGAACCCTGAAACAAAAAACCAACTTTCACTCTGGAATCTTTTTGCTTAAAATGCTTTCTCTAAATGACTCTAAAACGTGTACTGAGTGGTGATTTTAAAAAACACACTGTTGCCTTAAACAAGAAGTATTTTATTGCTATGTGATTGCTGCCTTAAATCATAGAAACCCAGAAGCCCCCAAAAGCTAATGTTAAATTAGAAGATTTTCAGGCGTGCTCTATTTTGCATAAGCCACCTTTGACTAGGTGGATAAGAAGGGTCCATTTAGCATATCACAATGGATATGCTAGCAAAAAAAAAAAAAAAATCTGCAAGCAAATAAAACAGGAGCGGAAATCATTGTTCATTGTCCTGGAGTCATGTTTACTGATTATTTATTTGTAAAGTGAGTACAAACTATAAAAAAATAATCCGCATTCTATTTGTTGCATGATGATAGCTTTTAAAATGAACAGCATTTGTGTCTAACATAAAAAACCCTCTGTATCTGACAATTTATGGGTAAGTGATCATGTTGTAATAGCATTGTATCAAAAGCTGCTTTTCTTTATAAACCCTTATATTTAATCCCGCCAACCAGCCAACAAGCGACATGCTTCCCAGGGAATTAATTTAAGATTGAAGATAAAAAAAAGAGGCCAAAGTTAATGACATCAAAGAGAAAGCTCCTGAAAGAAGTAATAGTTTCAAAAAGATTTCAGCTGTTTCATAAAACAAATATAAAGCTGCTGTAGAAAAAGGATTGATGTAAAGGGAGGTAATTGCTTCTGACTTCCTCAAAATGGTTTTTTCCCCCCTAGTTTAGAACCTCAACTAATCGTGTAATAAATGTTTTAAAGTGAAATTTGAAGATGTGCATCGAAAATGATACTGACCAGTTTGACTGTTAGATGGCAAAAAAAAAATGTTTTAAATATTGATAATGTAATTTCGACAAGAGCAAATCATTACTTTTGATGACATAGAATTTTTATGCTTAAAGTAGGATGTTTCTAGATGGATAAATTGGCAAAATGGGGGTTGTCGGTGAGTTAGGTAAAATCCAAGGTTTAATTCTGTTCTGGGAAGGAAATGATGGCCTGACACCACCAGGGAAAATTTAAAAAATGATTCTTTTGGTGAATGTTCTTCATTTAAAATAAAAACCTTCCCATGCAATGGCTTGCACCTATAGTGGAATTGAAGCAACATATTATTTACACATTTAATCTTATTTTGATTTACTCTAATTTATCTGATATCGGCAGCCTGTTAGATGATAATTTAAAAATCCACTGCTACCGTAATTGCTTCAGGAAACCTTCCTAATGGTAATTTTATTCCCTAGAATAATTTAACTTTCCATTTAAAATGCACCTGTAAACACGATAAAGTTTATATTGGCAACAGAAGATGTTTATGTCTTATAGAATGATAATTTCCTTAATGGACAGCAATACTGTGCTTCATAGTTTATGGTGATGGAGATGGACTAAAATTACATTTTACTGCAAGTACCATCTATGTTTGTGTGCAGCATAAACAAGGAGTTATAAGAGTTTAAAACTTAAAAAAAAAACCACCTCCCCAGAAGTGCCTTCGCAGAGGCAACCTGAGATTATAGCGTCGTAATTTTGTCAGCTGTCACTCATACTCCAGGTCAAAGTCCTTTCCCAGCAGAGTAGCAGAGTCCTTCAAACCTGGGAAGATGGGCAGGTTTGGTTCTTAGAAGCGTGGCGCTGTGTTTCAGAATCTTTGTTGCCCACTTAAGAGATACAGCCCTCTCCTGCCCGGGACCACGACTTCCCTGTGGGGAGCTTTGTTCCATAGGGAGGAAAGGCCAGAAAAGTCCTCGCGTGCATCCTTCCTGGAAGACAGGAAGGTGGGCAGTGGAGAACCTTCCAAAGAAAGATGGTGTTGGAAATACAAGACGGTCCTTCCAGAAGAGCCCTGGGGATGGTGTTACCCCCAAGCATCAGAGGGTGCTTTCTGGGTCTCCTCTGCCAGTCCTTGTAGGACTGAAGCTTCCAAGTCTATTCCTGCAAGTGTTGAGGATGGGGTATAGGTGTTGGGGAAAAATCTATCCTGGATGACAGCGTTCAGGGGAATCTCAAGGTCAGCCTGTGATGGAAGAAGGTTGAGAAGACCTCAGGGCCAAAGTGTCAGCTGTAGATGCCCAATGAAGTTAGAGAGGAACCAGAGCTGCCAGGTCATGGGGATTTGCTGTCAGGTGAAGGCTGGTAACATTTGCTCCAGTATCTTTCTCCCTGTGCTTTTTGTTGGAGCACCTAGCCGCATTGGTGATGGCCAACTTGGCAGGATATGTTTATTCTGGGAATTTGACTTTGTGGACTGGGGCAGATTTATGCAGATAGATCTGCAGACTTAGAAATCCCTCAAGAGGGGATGCAGTTCCTGGCCAGCCCACAGGCATCACACTTTCCCAGCACAGGAAGAAGCCTTTAGCTCTGCTCACTGTGGAGGAGGTCTCAGGAAAATTAGTGCAAATGAGTGTCCTACTCCAGCCTAGACTTCCAGCGTAAAGTAATTTCAGAAGTTATCCATCAAGTATCTTTTTAATCCATTCATCTCACAAGATTGGAACCAGAAGTGTGACATGTCCTTGTCTTCAAGCTTGTCGTAATTATACAGAAAAAAATAATAGGGGAATTGAGTCAATTCCAGTATAAATATTATTTTCCTGGAATAGAAAGTAGGTAGAACTCGTGTGAAAAAGAGCTACTTCCTGGGTGAAGTGAATCGAGAAGAAAATGTATCAGTCAGGGTTTCCACAGGAAACAGAAGGTATCTTCCAAATGGGTGATTGAAAGGATTTATTAGAAGAACTAGTTACCAAGGTGGAGCTGGATTTAAGATACCTTAGCAGGGGATGGGGAAGCACCTGTTCACCCATCGGGAGTGGAGACAGCTGATGAAGGGAGTCACTCAGAGGAACTATGGCTTTCACAGGTATATTCAGCAGGTGCCAAACCAGAGGCCTCATGGGGGGGAAGGCTGCCGGCGAGAATGCCAGCCCTCTCCTTCCTTGAGCAACCGCCTCCTGAAGCCCCTGCTAGAAACTCACCCAGAAGCAGAGCCCAGGTAGTTTTGCCTCCTGGTCACGGAGAAGGGTGGAGAAAGGTGGATCTGGAGTAACCATTGGAGAATGTCTAGCACAAACTTCACCTAAAGTGTGTAGATTTGCTTACCATTCCATGTTATGAGGGATGGTTTAAAGTACAGTGAGTCACGCGTGGGATTTACAGCTAATATTTAGTTTGTAAAACCTTAATCCTGTCTCTCATTCTCCTGGGTGGGTAATCAGAGGAATTCATCATCTGGTGCTTTTTCCTGACACTCTGGAGCACTTCAAGAAGGGTGGGGATTCAGAGCACACACAGAATCCAAACCCCCGGGGTGAAAATATGCTGATATGCCTTGGTGTAGGGAAGGGGGAGGGGCGCTGAGCTGGCTGTGGAGACGCCGAGTTATGATAACCTTTCTTCATCCTTTTTTGGCATTATACTTTTTAAAGGTGTGAAGTTCCTAGAAGCTGTGCCATGACAAACCTTAAAAATGCCAAGGAGTCTTGTAAACAGACTGGGGCCATAACAGGGAATATTTGAAGGGAGAACTGAAGCCCCCAGGCAGAAACAGAGATGCAGACCCCATAGCTCAAGGTGATTGCAGCTCTCCTGTTTTTGTGTGATGGCCTCAAATATTGCTCATACATAGAGATTTTTTTTTTCTTTTTGCCTCTAGTGTTCATAGGCAAACTGTTAACTCATAGTTTTGGTATATTACTCAGTGGAATATTGTGGGCTACTTCAAATTTCAGAGGTGCTGCAGAAAACCATTTTTAATTTGAGAAACAAGATATAAAGTGTAGCCAGTGTAACACAAGGGAGAAATGTTCTTAGGTAAATTATTTAAGAATCCTTAGAAAAGAACTCAGGACATGACAGGAAGGCATTAAGGTGCTGGAAGAATATTTTTATTATTCAGAATGACTCAAATAATATAATTTTATATGTGTCTCTTAAAAGTGCAATAATAAAAATATGACCTTTAAAATGTATTACAGTGAAGCCAGTGAAGAGTCATGCACGAAAGCCTTGTCTTTCCATATGGGCTGAATCCAACAAATACTGACGCTAGGCAGGTGTGATAAGTATTGTTGCTTGGTTTTAGGAATAAGGGAGGCTGTTACAGAGAAAGGTAACCATCGTTTATCCTAAGAGGAAAATGTTATAATGTATGCTTTTTTTTTTTTTTTTTTTTTTTTTTTGGTCTTTTTGTTGTTGTTGTTGTTGCTATTTCTTGGGCCGCTCCCGCGGCATATGGAGGTTCCCAGGCCAGGGGTTGAATCGGAGCTGTAGCCACCGGCCTACGCCAGAGCCACAGCAACGCAGGATCCGAGCCGCGTCTGCAACCTACACCACAGCTCACGGCAACGCCGGATCGTTAACCCACTGAGCAAGGGCAGGGACCGAACCGCGACCTCATGGTTCCTAGTCGGATTCGTTAACCACTGCGCCACGACGGGAACTCCCTATAATGTATGCTTTTAATTCAACTCAAAGATAATTTGTATGCTAAATCCAATATTTGAGCTAAGCAGAGAAATTTTAAAACAAAATTTATGGTGCTTAGCTTCTTCAATCTT
Source organism: Sus scrofa (assembly GCF_054392235.1). Taxonomy (NCBI): domain Eukaryota; kingdom Metazoa; phylum Chordata; class Mammalia; order Artiodactyla; family Suidae; genus Sus; species Sus scrofa. The sequence continues at coordinate 104,457,872 of NC_139388.1, read as the reverse complement.
GGTAATCTGAAGCTGAAATAATTTTTGCGTTGTGTTAATTTTGTAAATTATATGGAAAAAAAGGTAGGAGGGTATATATGATATCTGAGATCTAGTCATCCTCTTCCTCTACTGAAAAGGGTTGTGAAATATATAAAAGGACATAAACTTGTGCCATAATTATTTTTAAAACATTGTGTGTGTGCGGGGTGGGGGTAGTGAGCCATATTTGGTTTCCCTGGAATATTTTCTGACGGTTCATCTGAAGTCAAAGCAAGTTCAATGATGGTGTTTGTACTTTCATTACTTTCCTTGCAATCTGCTTGTACCAGCATTTCCTCGATAAATCTAAACCTGCAGACATAGAAGGGGTCACATATTGTCTTGACCTGAGTTTACTCTCCTTGGGGGTTCAGAGGAGTGAAGAGCGTATGTTTGGTGCAGTGAAGGTCCTGGTCATCTAATCTGTACAGTGCAGATGGCGAATCCATGTGCCGGGGGAAGTTTCTGGAGAAAAAATATAAAACACCAAAACTTGTTTTTAATTGTTCATGCTGTTATTTCTGTAAGCATAAAAGACTGCTTTGCAATTCTCAGAGTAACTTCCCTGATGGTACGTAAGTCATCGATGTATAGATTTTTGCCGAACTATGTTTACTTAAACCGAGCTTGGGTGAGTCAATATGTTATTAAAAGAAGCTCCGTGCCTCATTCTGTTTAAATCTTGCTATGTATGGTGAGTTTCTAGGGGAACTATTCATTTAGAAATAATGGATGCCAAGAAGAGAATGGCAGATTGAAAGAAAATTCATTTAGTTTTTCGAGGGAGAAAAGCTGTTTCTCTCGATCCTCTCAGTGATGGGTGGAGCATGACCAAATGCACTGGGAATTTCAGTGGGATTCAGAGGCCGTGTGCTTCCAGTTCTCGCTGCTGTTCTGGACAGACGCTGACAGTTTCCATCTTTTATTCTTAACTATGGTCTTGACTCGAACAGTTTGTAAGCACAGATTGGGAAATGATATAACCCTAAAATGACCCCATTGAAACCCCAAGTTAGTCATGTCCTGAGATGGTTCCAAGTTTACTTACCAGCAAGTGAATACATCGCTAATGGTGATTTTTATTCTATTCTGTTTTTAGATTTAAAATTCCAGGTTTTCAGAATTGCACATGTTCTGTAGTTTGAGCTGATTTTTAAAATTAATTAATAATTAATTAAATTTGGTTTTAGGGCCTCAGGTGTGGCATATGGATATTCCCAGGCTAGGAGTTGAATTGGAGCTGTAGCCGCCGGCCTACATACACCACAGCCACAGCAGTGCAGGTTCTGAGCCGTGTTTGCGACCTGCACTGTAGCTCAGGCAACACTGGATCCTTAATACACTGAGGAAGGCCAGGGATGGAACCTGCATCCTCGTGGATGCTAGTTGGGTTCGTTTCCACTGAGCCACCACCACAGGAACTTCTAAACTGATTTTAAATACTTGAAGCTATTTTTGTCTTTGTGTTAAACTTTGATATAAACTTAACAAGCATGTGCTATTCAATATTAACAGTATAAGAAGCCTGGTCTAAAGTGATGCGGTTTTAGGGTATGAAGCTGCCAATCAGTTTTTCAGTCTCTTCCATCCACATTTAACACTGACTAAATGAGTATTTCCTGAAAGTTTGTAAGACACAGGCCATTTTGTTAGGGACCACAAGGCATAAAGAGTACATTCGACTGATAGCCTGGCCTTATTTAGCTTACAATCTAGTCTTTGAGACAGATTGTCTGAAGCTCTTATAATTTGAAATAATACATTCCAGGAAAGAGTTAAAGATGCGTTCCCTCACTGTGTACGTTTATGATGTATAAAGTGCTGTGCTGCACACACAGCGATCACGTGAAAGGCTTTGGGTGTTGAGAAAGTGAGGGAAGACTTCCTGGGGACAGAGATGGCAGGGAGGGTGTGGCATTCCCAGGGCTGTGGGCTGGAATAGCCACCTGCAAGGGCAAGACTGCAGGGGTGAGCGGAATACACGTGAAGAGGAGATTGTTAAATATGCTTGGCTTAAGGAATGCCTAAGGGAGCCTGGACAGGTATTTGGAAAGGTTGCCTAGGATCATGTTTCCGAAGAAAGAAAGGGAAATATCATACAGTATGATATTCTACTATGGTATATGTTTAGTACACTTTCATACTAGTAATAGTAAACTATAATATATAATTCTATATAGAGAATGATATTATATAATATATGTACTAAGGAACTTAGACTTTAAGGCAATGGGGAGACACTGAACTCTTTTTAAGCAGATCAGTGACTTGATCTGAGTAAGATTAATCTGAAAACTGATGGGACAGAGATTAATGCAAAGAAAAGAAGTTAAACAAGAAGCCAGATGCCATCTGTGCCTGAGTTCTGGGCAGTGTAACCTTGGACCATGACAGATGGGACCCTAGGGGCTGGGCTGAGGTTTCTTACCCAACCACATTGAGTGCAGACACCCACCCAGTGCTGCAGGACCTGTGATGCACTTGGCCCTGGACCTGGGTGGCCCCAGCCTCTCATGCCTGTCTTTAAGGCAGCTCTTGGATTTTCTCCCCACCCAGGAAAGCTATGGGGGCCCTCAGACACAGGAGACACTCCACAAATACTTTGAAACTCCCAATCCTGTCTTCTCTGGGGTTATACTTAGGACCTCCCGCTGCCTTTTTCATTGACACGACCTTAGAGCTGAAAGGAATGAGCAAGTTCTTAGCATCATGTGGATTATTTCTCAGGGCAGGTCGGCGGGGATTATCTGTCCACCTGTCTGGGCTTTGTGGTTTCCTGGTTTGGAACCATGTCTCGCCAGACCGGGTGTCACGGTGACAATTATGTTGACTGGTATTCAGCTGCCTTTCAGCACAAGGATGCCACCATCAGCCGTAGCACCATCCTTTGTAAATGACAAAGCCCTTTTAGGTCAGTTATCCCCTTTGCTTCTTCCAACAGCCTACCTCTGGGGCAGGTGACATTCCTGAGCTTAGTCGAGAGTTGAGACCAGTGAAAGATGACGACACGCATGAGCTTCCCCATGAAGCAGCAGGGTTGCACGAAGTGCAGGGACCAGAAATCTGAATGTGACCCAGACTGCCCCCCTTTGCACCCCGCACTCCCTGCGTGTAACTCAGGGTCCAGTCCCACCTCTGAGACCACACACTGAGTGCTGTTTCCTTGTCGTAGCGAGGAGCAAAGGGGGCTGGCACAGACCAGGGGTGCCATGTGTGCTGTTCTTACCTGAGGGAATCAGGTCAGTGGGACGACCATGAACCTGAACTTGAACAGTGATCTTTTGAAAATGTTACAGACCAATGTCAGAAAATAAGCAACCAGTGATGCCCACTGTGTGAATTTACTTTCTCTGCCAGTGGACATCCCTGGCTTTATTCTCATTGATTGCATGCATTAAAGTTGTAATTAATAGCAAGTAGCTTTTAATTAAAAAATGTAATTTTCTTAGTTTGTATGGGTGGTTTATACTCCGTGTTTTCCCTGGAATAATAGGCCTTGTAAGAAATGTTTACTTACCTACCAAAAAAAAAAAAAAAAAAAAAAAAGAGTTCCCGTCGTGGCGCAGTGGTTAACGAATCCGACTAGGAACCATGAGGTTGCGGGTTCAGTCCCTGCCCTTACTCAGTGGGTTGACGATCCGGCGTTGCCGTGAGCTGTGGTGCAGGTTGCAGACGCGGCTTGGATCACGCGTTGCTGTGGCCCTGGTGTAGGCTGGTGGCTACGGCTCCGAGTAGACCCCTAGCCTGGGAATCTCCATATGCCGCGGGAGCGGCCCAAGAAATAGCAAAAAGACAAAAAAAAAAAAAAAAAAAAGAAAGAAATGTTTACTTACCTTGATGGTAATAAGTCATTATTTTTTATTGTTGTACAACCAACGGCCCCATTAAAGAATTATCAGCTCTGTTAACATTACTTATCACCTTCGGACCTTAGGCCTGGGTACTGTATATATCAAGAGACTGCTGTGTTGACCCTCTCTTGGTCAAGTATCAGTAGAAATCAGAGAGGGAACTATTTGCCCAGTGGGTATAATCAAGATCTTTTATTCAATTCCTGGAATTTCATGAGAGACAGTGCAGAATCTGAACTGTGATGAACAGAAGCAACAGGTGGCTAGAGTTGCTCTCTGCTCTTTGTAGATGGAAAAGCATGAGTAAGTAGACATAGGTTTGCAGTGGCCCCCAACGTGGAACAGAAGGCTGCGTTTCTATAAGGTAATTTGTTAGTTGTTCGGAAAGGCTTTCAAAGAAAAATCATGCTTTAAAATGTGGTCGGGTTCTAAGACCAGCTCCCAAGGTGCTTATTTAACCACGTGCATCTTCCATTGCTCTGCCTTGTAGGTTATTTATATTCTCACCTTTAGGGCATTATGTTCTACCTGCTCTCATTTGTTGGTAATACCTCTTGGGCTGAGAATGCCCTATGAACAGAGAGGGTGTGTCTTAGGAAATACTCAGGCCTGTTTCTGGCACCTAGCTTTACTAGGAATCTCCTTTTTAGTGAATGAAAGTACAATATGTAATAGGCTCTAGACAACTATGTCTACAATATGTGTTTTCGAGAGACAAACCTATTCAGAATTCCAGGTCTTGAAGCCTGGAAAATACTCCTGGCTAAATTGGAGCATGTCTGCAAGTGATGTGGTTCAGGTATTTTACCATGAAGGGAGTTACCTAAAGTTCATGAAGTCTGATGGCCTTGATAAAACCCTTCAGGAAAAGCCTAACCTTTCTGCAGCTGCACAGTAATCAGAAATAAAGGGTTCAAGATAGCCCTCCTTCAAATCTGTCATTCTAATCCAAAGGGAAATTAAATTATGATTATATGTTGTACTGTTTGTCTTCTGGATTTGCATGGAGTGTGAATGATGCTGTTATAGTAGCTCTCACAGCCTAATCCTAGGACCCAGCAAAATATTTACCTTTTGTTGTGTAGAGGATGAATATTTCTCAGATGCCACATCTCCAGTGATTAAATGATTTAAAAAAGAATTGCTCAGTAAATGTTTTGATTGTACATTTTTGGGGGTATTTTTCAGTCCTCTAATTACTTCAGCTAACTTCCTCATAGGAAAAAATAGGAAAATCCGAGTGCTTCTGTGTTTGGAAATATTGAAAGTAAAAGTTCTAAAAGTTTTGTGTTGAGCATATAAGAACAACATGGAAATTTTTGAACAGTGCATTAAATAAAAACCTGAGTCAGGTTCTATGTTTATATTTTGAGATTTAAACCTCTGTTACACTGGACCTCTTTCTGACTGTGAGACCCTTGAAGAAAGGCCGTGTCTTAATTTTCTTTTTACCCAAAGCAATTTTCACAGAGCCTGGCATGTAATAAAAATTACTGGGGTTTGTGGAATGAATGAATTATGAAAAAAATGACTCATACATGTTAAAATCCATGTTAAGGATTTTTTTGCCTTCTTTTTCTGGGACATTATGCCTCACACAGTCCTAACTATATATTAAAACCCATGGTCGTACCTTTGTTTCAGCCTGGAGGGTATTAAATGGCTTTAAAAAGGTGTATGGAGAACAGAGCATCTTAATAGGAGAAGAGAATATATTGCAATAATGGCATTATTAAGGACCACCAGCATTTTCATTTTGAATGATTATGTGGAAACTGCGTAATTAGAAACCTCAGAGTGACTTGTGAGGCCAACCATACATAATCCTGATGTTCACGGGTGAAGGCTGCTCTAGCCAGAATGTTCTACCTTTCACTCTTTTTGCTGGTTAAAACCAAATTAGCTTTGCCTTTCTGATGATACCAGGGGCACGAGAGACCTGCATCCACAGAATACACAGATCAGCTGAGGCCAGGAGAGAAATGCGGTGACTCTAGAAATGGCATCCTTGTGTCACATGCGTACATGAGCGATTTGGGTGGAAGGGGTCTCTTTGTTCTTCCCCAATTATCTTGTCAGTACGAAGAATTTGGAGAGCAGAGCTTTGAATGTTACAGAGGAATCTGAAGGCATTAGATATCCTGGAATTGGTGGGTTTCTACTTTGGAGGGAGTTTTTCTGGGGTTCATGTGATTGAATACTCAGGCATTGCCAGAAACTGGTGTAAATACAGCAAATGCTCATCCCGAAGATTGGGTGGGGGGATGATGGTGCTGGCTGGCTGAGATGGGCTGCAGACTCGCTTGCTTTGACGTTGCTTATGTCATTCTTATGTGAGAGAAGCTCAGGACCTAGATGGATGTGTTTTTTTCTTTTTTATTAGAGTTGAGTTACAATGTGGTGCCAATTTCTCCCGTATAGCATAGTGAGCCAGTCATACATACATATATACACATATATATACCTTCATGTATACACACACACACAAACACACACATACACACCTACTTTTTTCTCATACTGGCTTCCATCCTGTTCTATCTCAAGAAATTGGGTAGAGTTCCCATTGGTGTCCACTGTGAATTGTTTTTCTGAAAATGCTAATAACATTAGAAGGGTGCTGGTTGCTGAGCACTCAGCTGGCATGACCTTATCCCACCTCCTGATGACCCCGTGAGGGTAGGACTACTGTCATCCACTTTTACCGACATCTCTTTTGTTGGGAGTAAGTTGCCCCCAGTTCCTTGGCTAAGATGTGGCAGGACTGGGAGTGGAAAACCAGGCAGTCTGATCCCTAAGACTAACCTTTGCTACTACTGCTATTTTGCAACGCCTTCCTGTTCTAGAAACATGAAAAGGCCAGTGAACAGAAATAAACAGAAGCACGGTAAGTTGGTAACTAGTAATACATGCCTAACAATTACTTGATTCACCCTTTCTGCCCAAAAGACGTATTGACTACCATGTGAAAGGCTGTAGGGAAGATAATGAGGGTGAGATCCACATGGGGTCTCTGCTTGGGAAGTGAGAAGAGTATGATAGGGGCAATCCCGAATATCAGGGAAGAATTCTAATTCAGCATGGGAAACGGTTGCTTTCTAAAGGCCTTAAAAAGACTAGTGACAGCTGACGAAGATCTAGCAAAGGAGGATGTGGCGTTTGCAGGGGGCTCGGAAGACCAGGTGGTTATCAGAGGTGTACATTTGGGTTGGGGGGGGTCAGGCTCAAAGCAGAGGCAGGCAAGTATGAGTAGGTATGGGGAAAAGAAGAGATGGCACCGGACTCTCAGAAGATAAGAAGTATAGTTGGAATTGCAATATGTTATGGAAAGGGATCTGGGGGACAGGTTTTAGAAAGCCTTAGGATGTGGCCACTGATCAGTAGGCAGCGGGGTGCCACAGAAAGCCATTAGAGGTTAAGTAGTTAGAGATGTGGCTGGTTTCTGCTGTGCCAGCCTAATGACCCAGTGTGGTCCCAGCGATCCTAGCGACGTGGTAGCCGGGGATCTGGGGGTGGGATCTTCCCCAGGCTTGTGTGACTTCTCCTCCCGCCAGAGTGCCTTCCCTTTGTGTCAGCTTTCCTTAAGTCTGAAGACTCATCAGCCCCAGATCACAGGAGGGGTGTGTCTTGTCTTAATAAGCCCCATATGTCTCATGTTTCTGGAGTCATTTTTCCATCCTGTGAAATGTCCTGAGAGAATACACATGACGATGTGTAACGAGTCTCTTCCTCATAAAGCAGAATGCTCTGGAGAACACTTTGAATTTGATCAGGGGGTGGCTAGGTGGGGGGCGGGGGGGGGAACAGCAAGTGTTAGCAAGCATAGGAAACTTCACCTTTCCACAGCAGTATTAAAGACAAAGGGAAGGGGAGATCCCGTTGTGGCTCAGTGGGTTAAGAACCAGACTAGTCTCCATGAGGGTGTGGGTTCGATCCCTGGCCTTATCACTTATATGTGGAATCTGAAAAAAATGAAACAAGGCAACTTATTTACAAGACAGAAACAGACTCACAGACATAAAAAACATATGGTTACTGAAGGGGGAAAGGATAGGAGGAGGGATAAATTAGGAATTTGGGATTAACATATACACACTACTGTATATAAAATAGATAACCAACAAGGACCTACTGTACAGCACAGGGGACCACACTAAATATTTTGTAATAACTTTTAAGGGGAAAATCTGAAAAAATATATTCTGTAATACATATATATTATATATGCATATATAATACACATATAATACATATATAGTTGAAGTTTCAGGTGTACAGCAAAGTGATTATTAACTGAATTAATTGCTGTACACTTGAAACTAACATAACATTGTACCTCAACTACACTTCAATAAAAAAAGAAAGAAAAAAGTAATTTTTAAAAAAATTTTAAATTAAAAAAAATTTTTTTTTGTCTTTTTAGGGCCGCACTCGCAGCATATGGAGGTTCCCAGGCTAGGGGTCAAATTGGAGTTGTAGCTGCCAGCCTACACCACAGCCACAACAATGCCAGATCCGAGCTTGTCTGCAACCTACCCCACAGCTCATAGCAATGCTGGATCCTTAACCCACTGAACGAGGCCAGCGAGGCCAGAGATCGAACCTGAGTCCTCATGGATGGCAGTCAGGTTCATTAACTGCTGAGCCATGACGGGAACTCCATACACTGTAGTTTGATTTCTGAAAGTTTTGCGTACATTCAGCAGTTCAGTAGATTTATGACAATTTCCCTGATCTTTCTGTGCATCATCATGTAATGTTAAGATTTTAAAATGCCCTGGTCTGTCTGTGGCACATAGTTTTTTGTTGTTGATTTACTTGGTATTTCTCGTTTAGATTTCGTCTACCTCAGAGGGCTTTTATTTTGAATTAGCTGCTCCCACTGATGGCTTCTGGAAAGTTACTAGGAGCGGTGGTGTTGGGTGCCTTGCTGTCTATCAAAGGGGCAGGTGATGTGGCCCGTGCCTTGTGGCCGCCCTCCCATCAGAGGGCAGGCCTCACTTTGTACCTTCACTGAAGCACGTTGCGATTGCTCTCACCATGGTTTGAAGTAGCTGGGAAAACTGCTGCTTCAACTCTTTCACGTAAAATAGTTCTTATAAACGTTCCAGCCCGCGTGACACTGACAGTGTTATTCATACTCTCAAAATTCTACTGTCAGCAATCATTTGAAATCGGTTTAATCACTCCACTGGTTAATGTTGGCTTTTTAGCATGATCATTTAAATATCCCAAAAGATTGGGTTGATTATTCACTAAGTAGATTCATCTTAAAGTCAAGAAAATCTCATCACCTGTACCATCAGCTTTGCCTTTTCCAGGGCTCGCTTTTAAATCGAGTCATTTATAACTTACTGTTCTGACACTTAGTTATACATCTATTTTGACTTCTTTTATCTCTTAACAGGATCATTTAAAGTCCCTTGGCAAATTAGGCCTTTGGAAGATGGCAGCACTCTCCTGTGTCCTGATTCTAACAACGCTCTTCAAGTTTAGCATGCAACTCAATTGTCATTTTCCTTTATAGAATCAGGTTTCCAGAGTCGATTTCTTGTCATGCATTATAGTCTGTGGAACCACAGACAATTGCTGGAATCAGATTTGTCATTTTTATGCCGTGTTTTGAAATCGTAATGCATAGGAATGCGTATATGTTTCATTAGCTACAGGAGGTGCAGATGTACTGTGTACCGTGTGAGAATCATCAGAAAACTTCTAGTAGCGTTTGTGTTTTCATAGTTACCAGTTCATGCTGGTCAGCCTATTGCTGGGTCTTTTTTTCATGCCTGTTTCTGTGCAGAGCCCATTCATGGGGCTGTGCTAACTGTGCAGGCTTAATGTTTGCAGACGATCCACAGACACACAAACAAGGAATGGTAGCAGCAGTAATTCATTCTCAAGGCTGAATGATGGCAGGCGTAATTACTGAGAATAACATCTGGAGTGGTTTATTAAAGGGAAACCTGCCAAGGTTGTTAGCATATACCAAACAGCATTATCCATATGTGCCATTTTATCACTATTGAATGTCAGGGTATGTTCGTATGCAAGAAAATGAATATAGTCCAGCAAAGGAACACAACTAACACTGTATCTTTCCAGAGCGGATTCTAGTTTAACTCAGCGGAACAGTTTGCTAGAGATTTTCAAGATCACGAACGTCACCCATCTGGAGGACTCCTGGTTAGTATGTCTTGCCAGAATTAAAATGTACTTTCATCATTAAAGTCCTGAAGAGTTCTTTAAAAAGAAATATTCTCCAAATCCGAGCAAGGATTAAAGATGATCTAAAATAAACAAGATTAACAGACGTGAGGGCCTACTGTGTGTTCCATCTTATCGAAAGCTTGTATACACATTTGAGCGTGTTAGGGATCTTGGCCAGCAGGGTGATGAGAGAACACTGTGGTGTATTATCACATTTCTTAGAGGGCTACTCAGTTACTCCTTTTCTTAGCAGACAGCTCAGCAGTGAAGTAGAGGGTATTAAACTAGCAGATCGGTTCTTAGCAAACTACAGCAGATTTGATTCTTATCAATACTGTAGTTCTTCTAATAATGTTTCAGTTCAGTTCATTTGAATAGTAATCTAGAGGGGCTCCCCCACGCTGGCATGGTCAGTGTTATCCTCACTGGGCACGAACTGGGGGGAATCTTGCCTGTCTGCCTTCTGTACTCGGGAATGGAGGGAGAAGACAGAACTTCAAAAATTGTATTGAAATAGGTTTATTTTTTTGGTCTTTTGTCTTTTTAGGGCCACACCTGCGGCATATGAAGGTTCCCAGGCTAGGGGTCAAATCGGAGCTGTTGCCGATCGCCTACACCACAGCCACAGTCACGCCAGATCCGAGTCACGTCTGCGACCTACACCACAGCTTTTTTTTTTTGATTGAAGGGAGAAAAAAGTGGTCCCCAGCAGCGCTCCTTGTTTCTCCTTTGTGCCAACCACTGCCTGGTGCTGAAGACTGAAAAATGAGGGAGAACCTGGCCATCCTCGTGCTAGAGTGATCTGGATGACGGGTCGAGTTTATAAAGAATGTCAGCTCGTAGCTGAGTTGTGTGGCGGAGGTGCACTTGGAGACAGGAACGTGGAAGGGATGAGTGGTTTATGGTGCTTGTTGGACAGACTTAAGTTGTCAACAACAGACATCTCAAAACCCCCCCTTGGAACAAGGCAGCAGATGCCCTCTCGGACCCTGAGTGCCATTCCCTCACCTGATGCAGATATTCCCTTTACAGCATCTGCACTGAGAGCACCCCCCCCATCTGCCGCTGCCCTCCCACTCTTCTAGTGCCCTCCAACACCCTCAGCGCCCCCATCAGGGCAGCCCCTCCCTGTCTGGGTCTTTGAAGTTGGCTCTGGCTGCTCTTTCTCTCAGTCTCCCTTTGCTCCAAGCCATCTGCCATGTTGCTGTTCTTGGGGTGGGTGCACACATCCCTCCGTACAGAAAACCCAGACTCCTTGGGACCACACATTGGCCTCTGCCACCCCTCCCACCAAGACTTCTTCCCACATTGCTGGGCTCCTTGTTAGTCTTCAAAGGGACAGCCACACTTTCTCATTCCAGCTCTCTCCTCTGAGTGTGGTGCTTCTTCCATTTCCCCAGGGAGGCGCGAATGCCATTGTGCTTCAGTGTTTTGTCTCTCTCGGTATTCTCGGGCTCCTCCAGGGTGAGGGTGTGTTTTATTCAGCTGTGCATCCCCAGGCCCTCGTGCCTTGTAGGTGAAGGACCAGTGTTTATAGAGTCCATGCATGACTGAGTTGCCAGGAAGGACCAGGAAGATTTGTCAGATGGGAGTGTTGATGAATATGTATTCACCACTAGACAGACAGAGGTGGCCCCTCACTTTCAAAACTATGTTTTAGCAGAATAGAATCCTGCAAGGAGTTTGAAAAGCAGGCTATGCATGAACCTTGTGGGGAAGGATGGGACTTGGCCGCTGTTGTGTTCCTGCAGCATTACAAGTCTGTGTCTTAAATATGTGCAAGAAAATCAGTTATACAATAGTGTTGATTTGAAGATTTTTACCTTTTCCTTTGATATTTGGCTTGTTTGATTTTCAGACATTCTTATTTCTGAATTGCTACTTTGCAGTTTTAGAATGTGCCAATCACCAGTGCCTTAGAGGTTCCCCTGTGGGCATGTGCCCTCCCCTTCTCTCTTTCACACACACACACATGTGTAGAAATTTATAGTCAGGCATACATCTAGAAACACATTCATGTTTATGAATGTAGGTATGTGTATCCTACAGCAGGAGAAGTTTGCTAGAATCATCCCATCCCAGTGTCACCCTGAAGACAGACGCACACATTGTGTGTGCCCATATGCACAATTAAAGAGACACTAAGTCAGAATTGAGAGGAACTCAGAGGCCGTGGTCATTCAGGCATTGGAATTCTGTGCGGGCATTTTGCCATACCCAAGAATGGGCATCTTCTCTGCTTTCCTTTCTTGCTCCTTGCTGCTTCCTGACGCTCCTCCCCAGCTCTCTCCTTTGTGTCTCCTTGCAAGTCCCCCCCTCCCACCCCCGAATGTTGTCCATTGCCTCCTAGTGAGAGGTGGGCTGGGAAGACTTTGGTGAGCAGTCAGTTTCCACTGACTGTCCCTTCAAAGACTAAGTGATGCTGCCACCATCCTGATGCTGGAGGGCTTTGCAGGCTCACCTGCTGACCCTCTGGACACCCAGAGAAATCCTGTGGGATGTAGGAACATGTCCAGAAAAAAACACCACCACCTCAGACTGTGTCTCCCACTAGAATTTTGTTCCTGAAGTTGGTTGATGGAAGGGGGTTTATTTGCTTTTTATTTTTTATTGATTGTGAATTTGAGCATGCCCTAAACTTTTACTGCTGATTTGTGTTCAGTCTTTTTTAATATTTAATTTTTATTAAAGTGTAGTTGATTTACAATGTTGTGCCATTTTTTTCTGTACAGCATAATGGCCCAGTCATACATATATATACATTCTCTTTCTTATATTCTTTTCCATCATGTTCTATCCCAAGAAACTGGGTATTGTTCCCTGTGCTGTACAGTAGGACCTCATTGTCCATCCATTGTAAATATAATAATTTGCATCTACCCACCCTAAACTCCCAGTCCATCCTACTCCCTCCGCCTCCTCCTTGGCAACCACAAGTCTGTTCTCCATGTCTGTAAGTCTGTCTCTGTTTTGTAGATAGGTTCATTTGTGCCATATTTTAGATTCCACGTATAAGTGATATCATATGGTATTTGTTTTTCTTTTTCAGACCTCACTAAGAATGAGGATCTCTAGTTGCATCCATGTTGCTGCAAATGGCATTATTTTCTTCTTTTTTATGGCTGAGTAGTATTCCATTGTGCATATGTACCTCATATTCTTAATCTACTCATCTATCGATGGACATTTTAGGTTGTTTCCATGTCCTGGCTATTGTGAATAGTGCTGCTGTGAACATACAGGTACATGTATCTTTTTGAATTACAGTTTGTTCCTTCTTTTTAATGTATTTTTCCCCTTTTTTGCTGTGGCTGCTTTGACTTTAGAAACAGAAAGAACATCAGGATTCCCTACAAAAGAAATTCTTATGTGGTGTATCCCTTTTAGGGATGAGCAGTGAGGCACATGGGATGGCTGGGGCACCATGTCGCCTAGGATGGTTGAAAATAAAACAGAGTTTGGAATTTTCTGAAAGTCCTGATTTGCTGATGTTAGGAAGTCAACAGCAGGGCTTGAGGTGGAAAATATGTTCATATTCTGTCTTTCCTGCTTCTATTGAATATCAATAGTACGAGTCTATGCTGACTCTTAGGTAGCCCTGAAGGTGAAACTGTTTACTTAGTGATTTTTTTTTATGTGGTTTTGTTTCACTTTTTCTTCTGTTATGGCTTGCTGGAGAAGTAACTTTAGGCTCAAATTACTCATCATAATCCCAAGATTTCCTTATTTTATCTAGTTTAGTGCTGTAAACATCTCATGATTCATGTGAATACCTTATCCATCCAGCATTATACAAGGAAGGATATGTTTAACATGACTAAAATTTTCTTGGATGATTGAAACTTATCTCCATGTACCAAAATTTTGTATTTTAACCATTCTATGGGAAAATTGCCTAAGCTATACTGCCTATATCAGACTTCTAAGATCTTAGTATCTTCATTATTTTCTGATGGGTATATATCTAGAATTGGAATTAATGAGTCATAGAGATGCATCTGCTTAGTAGACATGATCAATTTTCCAGTGTGATTTCACCAGTTTACACTCCTTTAACAGGGTAAGAGTGTTTTGGTTTTTCTACAGGCTCACCAACATTTGGTCTGTCATTTTGATTTCATGTATTCTGATAGCTGTGTGGTATTGTCACGTTGTAGTGTTGGTCTGCAATTCTTTGATGACTAAGGAAATTTATTATCTTTTCATATATTATTAGACATTCAAATATCTTTTTGTGCAGGGTCTGTTGAAGACTTTTACACTGTAATTTTTTTTTTTTTGATAACCTGTCTTTTAAATACTCACATAGGGTTGTGTTTCTAAATTATGGGTTTAAATCCTTGTTGGACATATTTATTGCAAGTACATTTTTCCACTTCTTCTGTTGCATTCTTGCTCTATTAATAATGTCTTTTGCTTAACAGAATCTCTTGTTTTTAATAGAGTCTAATTTATAAGTTATTTATATAATAGTTGATATCTTCTACAGCCTGTTTGAGAATTTTTGGCTTATACTGAGGTCACTAAGATATTCTCCTATGTTTTTCTGCAAATTCTTTATTGTTTTATCTTTTATATTTATATTCTCAGTACTTCTGGGATTGATTTTTGTGAATTGTGTGAGGTAAGGTCAAACTATCTTTATCCCATATGGCTTCTGATTGATGCAGCACTGTTTATTGAAAAAAGCATCTTTTTCCCAATTGCACTAAAGTATCACTATTCTGGTAAATCAGTCTATTATGCTGTATTCATTGTAGAGTACTATAATGAGAACCTATAGAATTTTGTACATGTCAAAAGTTTGCCTCTGAAAATTGTATAGATTAAAATATGCCAGCAGAATGAATTGATGCAGAAGGTCCCTTATCTTTCCATTCTAACATGAAAATAATAGATTAAATATATATATATCTGAAATTGAAAACAAGGAAAGAAAATCCGTAGATGCCTTTTAGTGATGAGAAGAATTGACTCCATGTGAAACTAGATAAACCCTTATGTGATGAGTTTTTAATGCTTCAGAGAACCAAGTCAGTATGAGCAAGAATTAGGCTCCCTGCATAAATCCAATAAACAAGAAAAGTTGATTCAGTTGGCAGAATTCTGCCTGCTGACTAAAATATGAATGTAGAAGCTGAAGTCCTAAGCAGTGGATGTAAACAGTACCAATTGTGGGGCATTGGATTGCCTAGACCATGCAGTGAATGCATTGGGAATTGAATTCCTCCTCTAATTACTTTGGGGAAGCCCTGGACTAAGAAACCAACATAAAATATGGCCATGTACTCTACAGTCACATTGGACTGATGTAAAAGCAACCATAAAAACATTCCAAAGGAATACCTCTTAGGACCCCAGAAGAAGACAATTTGTAATAAAGATGAACTCATGGTAAAATTCTGAAAAGCACATCATGGAGAGAGAGGGAGAGTATTAAGAGCTTTCAAAGAGAAAGAAAATAAGACAGACTTCAGACCTTTTATCAATAATGACAAATGAGAAAGACATTGAAATTTAATGTGCTAAGACAACACGTGGTAACCTAGAACTTTATACCCAGCTAAATTGTCACTTGACATTAAGGATGAAATTAATACATTTTTGACATGAACAGAAATGAAAGACAATTTTCAAAAGAAAAATACCAAAAGGCAGAGTGCACAAATAAATGACCAACCCTGCTAATAATTACAGAGGTAAAAATTAAGATAACAATAATTTACTTAATTCCATCCATGAAATTGAGGTAGTAGACAATTATGTTGACAAGGACATGTAAGAGTCAACTTACATGTAAGAGTCAACTTAGCTGATAAGTTTACATACTACATTTTTAGAGGACAAGGTAGTAAAGGCCTTAAAATTGTGCAAGATCTTTGAACCTGCAATTTCACTTAAGGAATGTCTCCTAGGTAGTAAAGTTGACTTTTGAACAACATGGAGGTCAGGGGTACTGATACGTAGAAAGGATTGTCCCAGTGGAACACAATGCAAACTGCACCCTTGTTCCTGCCAATAAAAAAGCAAAGTTGCTTCTACTTGTGTAAAAGACATTATCCTGAAAATAGGTGCTGCACATATTGAGCATTTTGAGAGTATTAGGGATGAATTATGACCTAAAACAGAAAAACATGGAAAGGAATTATAAATTATTAGCCATCCAGCCTTTAAACTTACCTGGAACTTAATTTTTGAGGCTAGCCATGTAAAAATGTTTCAAGATTTGGGGTTGGGGGAGGCAAGGGAGAGGAGTGGAACGAAGACACAAATTGACTTTTAAAGAAGTAATTTTTAGATCATTGACAACTGGTAACTCTAGATGTCTGAATTCCTTTTACAGGTAATTGTGGAATGAGTTTTAAAAACCCATCTCATGTCAGAGAAAACATTTATAAATATCTTTCTAGGCAAATACAAAGCACCATTAATGACTTGAGGCCCTATCCTTTTGGCTTTGTATTGTACAACTTAAAATTAGGAAGGAAGGAAAGAAAAACATTTTATTAATCTCTTGCAAGCTCTTTTTAAATGACACAAGGGAACTGTACCTCTGGGTTTTTAAGAAAAATATAAATTGACATCCAGTGCCGGCTACCTAAAAATAAATTTTGTGATTCTTCACAAGACGTGTCCCATATTCTCTGTGTTAACTGTGGTTTAGAGACACAGAAAAAGTGGCGTTCATACTTGATTGGGACCCAAGACTAGTTCTGGCTCTGCTAATAACTGGACGTGTGGCTTGGAAAATTATTCATCCTCCTTGAGTTCAATTTTTTTCTTTATTATAGGAGAGGGTTGAATTTATTAGTAGGTGATTCTCAGAGTCCTTGCTACTACGATATTCTATTTGTGTGTTCCAACATAGGCATCCCCAAAGTTCACACCCTATCCATTTTCCAGTATTCCGGTAAGAATTACACTAGCACTACAGTATTGCAGGATATGCTGTTTAAAAGTGCTTTTGATAATTTATACCCAGCTTCTTTATTCAGCTCTTGAGCTGACTGTCAGAATGCATATGCCGTAAGGTTTTTTAAATACAGTGACTATATGGACGATAGAAATATAAATTAAACAGGATCAAGGATATTTTTTTGGTAGTGTATCTGACTTTTTCAATATCGTATTAAGAGCCTTAATTGGCACCAAGTCATGTTCCCAGTCTGTGTTTAACTGTACATCAACTTGGTGGACGGTTCGTGAAGAGCATAATTGACAGCTAGTAAAACCCTTGCAAAAATGAATCAGCTTTTAACTTTGTGTTAAATTATCCTTTTCTAGAAGACTGAAAACTATAATCAAGTTCTTTCTGTGTAATTTGCTATAGATTACTACTTTAAGAGAATAACATCCTTTGTTAAAAGGCTTTTCTATTATTGGCTTATGGGGTCTCCTCCTCCCACTGAATTAAAGCTTTCAACCTGCTGTTAGATGCCCTGGGCTTTTCACCTGAATATTTTTACAATGAGGGCATAATGAATGTTGAAACCAGTACAGATTATTTAAAATAGGCTTAGATTAGTTCTCCATTGCTGCTCTTGACCTCCGGAGAGAGAAAGGAAACAAGTTCCTTAGTACAGAGATGGCATTTTTTATCACATGCTTTAAAGCTTAAATTGTGCAGGTGAAGCCTGTAGCCTTCCACTGCTAGTTTTTCTCTATTTCTCAGGACCACTTATTAGAGGAGCAAATATGGATATTCTGACTGTTGTAATGTGCCCATCGTGCATCATAAGCCACTAGAAAACAATATAATAATCAATATGTTATACAGAAGAATTGGGAAGTTAGAACTGCTCATCTATGCAGTTATCAACAATAATAATAAACTTTATGTATTAACATTCTGCAGATGGAGTGTTGAAACATGCAGCCAAGGTCCCTACCTTTGTGGAGTTTATGGAGAATAGTCAAGCCCTTTATTATAATTCTATTTATAGATGCCGAGTATCAGCCTTTCACAAAATTCAGTACCCATTCCTGACTTAAAAACACGGGATAAAATAAGCACTAGTTTTCAATGCTTTAACATTAGCTAAAATAGCTAAAATATTTAGACTCAAGTAATAAGGTGCACATCTTCCTGTCAAAAAATCATTTGACCATCTACATGAAAGTTTATTTCTAGCCTCTCTAGTCTTGTCTGTTGTTCCATATGTCTGTTTTTATGCCCATACTACACTTTTAAAATTTAACTTTATTTTTTGAGTAGTTTTATGTTTATAGAAAAAACTGAGCAAAAGGTACAGAAGCTGCCATATACCTTCTCTCCTCCCAATTTCCCCTATTTTTTAATATCTTGTATTGGTGTGGTGCATTTGTTACAACTGATGAGCCAATATTGCTAGATCACTGTTAACTTGAGCCCACAGTTGACCTTAGGATTCACTCTTGGTGTTGTATATTCTATGGGTTTTGACAGAGGCATAATGACATATGCCCATCACTGCATTATCATATGGAACAATAGTTTCTCTGCTCTGAAAATTCCCTTATCCCACCTATTTATCCTTCCCTCCTCCGTCCCCTTGAGCTCCTGGAAACCACTGATTTTTATTTTGTCTTCTCCATAGTTTTACCTTCTCCAGAATGTCATGTGGTAAGACTCATACAGTATGTAGCCTTTTCAAATTGGCTTTTTTCACTCAACAATATGATCTCAGATTTCTCTGTGTCTTTTGGCAGTTTAATAGTTCATTTCTTTTTACTGGAAAAGATAGACTTTTTAGTAAGTGCTGTCGTGTCAGCTGGATAATCACTTGGAAACTATAAAATAGGATTCATACCTCATACCAAACACTAGAATACACTTAAATGGATCAGAGATCTGATTGCAAGAAAACAAAATCGAGGAAAAAAATCAAGTCAGACAAATACTAAAATACAACACAGATGAATTCACTTATAAACTGCTTATAAGTGTTTCTGTGACTTAAAATCTAGATGTAATAAAAAAAGATTGATAGATTTGTAACAACATAAAAATTAAAGAAAAAATTAAAGAAAAAACCACCATAAACAAAATCAAAAGAGAAATGACACACTCCTTTCAGTACTTGTGATATTTCAGAAATAAAGCACTAATCTCCCTAATATTAGAGAATTCTTAAAAATCAAAGAAAAAAAACAAAAAGTGCAGGAGGAACCTGGGGCGAGAACTATAAATGGTTATGGACATGACTGTCAGAGCTGGGTGAAGATGTTCAAGTTCACTCATAATAAGAGAAATGCAGGGAGTGCCGGTCGTGGTGCAGCAGAAACAAATCGGACTAGGAACCATGAGGTTGCAGGTTCGATCCCTGGCCTCGCTCAGTGCGTTAAGGATCCAGCATGGCCGTGAGCTGTGGTGTAGGTGGCAGATGAGGCTTGGATCTGGCGTTGCTATGGCTGTGGTGTAGGCCAGCAGCTGTAGTTCCGATTAGACCCCTAGCCTGGGAACCTCCGTATGTCAGGGGTGTGGCCCTGAAAAGAAAAGGAAAAAAAAAAAAAAGGAGAGAGAGAGAAACGCAAATTAAAACAGCACAGACACCAAGATATTACTTTTTACCTGGTGGATTGGCAAAAATTCAAAATCCTGACAGATTCTGTTGGCAAAGCTGAGGCGAAAGCGGCCCTCACCTACCTGGCTGGGGTGGTGTAAGATGCCCCACCCTGAGCTCTGGGGTGTCCCCCAGATCATGGGATGTTCCTCAGCCCACAGCAGGGTCCCTGGGAGTTAGCTTCTTCCTGGAGATGCTCTCAGCCAGTGACTCCGGAGCCTGGAAGCTGGTCCCCAGGTGGGGTCATGTGGAGGCCTGTTCTGGGTTCATTTCCCAGCTTTTCCCTTGGGGACCAGGTACCAGTCTCCTCCAGGGCAGCCAGCTCCTTGGAGCACCCTTTCTTGGTTGCATGCTCATCCTGTGTCACCAGTGCTCCCTGCATCTCCCAAGGAGGTATTTGCAGTTGGTTTCCGAGTCACAAGATGCACTTCTGAAGAATCCGTACTGACACCAGGCCTCATGCATTGACCCTTGGACTCAGCAAATCCAGTCCCCAGTTTACCCTGAAAATGCATCTCCCCAAACAGGAAACACTCACTGTGGCTTGATGGTAACAGCAAAGTTGGGTCAAATTAAGTGCCTAGCCCTACAGCCTGGCTGAGTAACCATGGCTCATCTGACACAGAATTTTCTGCAGCCCTTAGAAATAACTTAGCTGAAGCTCTCTCTACAATGAGTGGTTTCCAGGATATTTTGGGGAGTGAAAGAAGAAAGGTGCTAAAGACAATGTGTGGATCATGTGACCTTTTATGCAGGGAAGACAGGAATAAGTAAACACACCTGTATTTGCTTATTAATGTATAAGGAAACCCTGGGAAGAGAAGCCATGAACTATTAAATATGATTCCTTGGGACGTAGGTGGGAAGGATCAGGGTGGGGTGAGATTTCTCTTAGTACATCGTCTGCTTCTGGCAAAGATGAACTAATAGGGACTGGATTTCCCCTTCTACTTGAATCAACCCCCCCAAAAAAACCCCACAAAAACACAAAATGCAATGAAAATAAGACCAAAATACAAGAGAAAAAAGGAAACAGGTTTTCAAGACAGGGACAGTGAGCCCCGAGAGGGCAGACAAAGGAGGCTGCCCTTTGGTGGCCTCTGCTGACTTGCATGGAGAATTCCAGACCTTGCTTCAGGGGTGGGAAGCCTGTGCGGAGCCCAGAGGAGCCCGACTGAGGAGACAGACTGGGGAGACCAAGGCAGCCAGAGTTCAAAGCAGAGACCAGGGGATAGGAGGGACCCCCCAGGAGAGGACCCCAGGGCTGCACAGGGAGCCCTCCAGTATGCAGCATCTCAGCCCACGCACGGGAGGGAACTTGGCCAGTCTGAGCAAGGAACCATCCAGAAGGATTGCCTGGCAGCACACACAGGGCTGGGAACAGTGCCGGTCCCAGCAGCTGGTCGAGAAATCTCCTAGACTCCAAAGTGGGATGTGATTAACCCTGCACCCACCTCCATCTCAGACCCACCTACACATCATTAATGCAAGACCTGCGAGGTTCAAAACCATCCCGATGACGTCACTGCTTCTCAGGACAGACAGAGCCCAGAAGCTTGATGTTTATACAGTTTTGACGTTTGGAGAGTGTCGTCTTTGACATATTCAAATTTAAAGTGAAATGGCAAAGGATGAGAAAAGCCAACGAGAAAATTGAAATCAAACAAATGAATTGGATGATGACGTAACCACACAATTTTTTAAAAGGTGAATCTGGGGCTCAGTACACTATACATTCTCTAGGGAAACACACACACACACACACACACACACACACACACACACACACACACACACAATGGCAAAGCAATCTTGAGCTCGCCTTTGCGGTACTGATACAGGCAGCCGGTTATGTTTGTGTATCGCTGGATAGAGTGAATAAGTAAATATGCCCAGATTGTTGAGAACGAGGGCTCGCATCCTAGGCGGGGGAAATAAAAGGATGGTGTGGTTGGATCCTGATATTTCACAAAGCTATTCTGAGGCTATTTGATGCATATTCTAAAAAATGTACAGAAATTTTGAATTGTCTAAATGCAGTAAATTAAAGTTTCCTTATATCTGCCTTCTAGCGATTAAAACTGGGATGTCCTCCTAGCACATGACACCTCTTTATTTTCAATAAAATCAATAAAAATATTTGTTGCTGATTTTTGGGTTATTTCATGAAACTAATGTACCTTCAGTGGTCTCTAGTGATTTCCTCTCTTTTTAATGTTTGGCATGAACTCCTAGATCATAATTGCACCTTTCCCCAAAGCTGTCCCTCACATGTGTCTGTTGGGTGGAAAGTAGTAATAACACTTTTCTGTTTTTTCGTCCCATCATTCTTGCAGAGACTAGTGTGATATTTATAAAGCATCTTATGTATATGTTTTGTTTTAATGAACCATCATTTTAGGAATTGCAGATATAAAGATAATTGTGATGGTTTCTTATTATTGGAAAAGTGTGGCTTTAACTATTTTTCCCACTTCTTGTTTTTTTTTAAGATTAAAAAAGTGAAAGCAACATTGACCCAGTAAAACCTGATTTAAATCAGACCAAGCCTACGGAAAACCTGGCCCTTAACAAGTAGTGACTGACTGTATCATAAAAGAAGACTAATTCATTTGTGCCACTGTCACACCTGCAGACCGCTGGTGTATTGCCTTATCCCTGCCGCATCGGTTTTCCAGAATCAATTCCTTCATCTTCACTGTGAAGATTTTTTAGAATCTAGCCGTGAACGTTCATTATTTTTTAACTCCATTATGGATACAATGAGACGTATACAATTCCCATTGGTCAGAGCACATACACACACACAGACAAAACGGAAGGCAGTTAATTCACTGTTCAATGCAAGACAGAGAAATGAGCAAAGATTAAGAGAGCAGTAGTAAAGACTGGCTGCTCCTGATGTAAACATATATTTGAAATAAACTTTAGAAAATGTGAGGTGATGGGACTCTGAACCTTATTTTATTTTTTTAAAACTGTTTATTATAGTGGTGTTACTGAAGAATTAAATGTTCTTATTGTTCATACTTTTATCAGTGGCACAGACCAGTAGTGTTTTAGGGTTGCATTTGACGGTAGATTTCCGCAGGTCCAAGTGGCTTATCTTAGCGGTAGGCGTTGCATCTGTGCAAGCCAGTTCAGGAGCTTACCCAGCTTCTCGCTGAACTTGGGGTCTTCAGCAGTGAGATGGCCATTATGGTCACTGGCCACATCTGAATGATGGACTGTAACTCGGACCCCAAATTTAACTTCCTTGTTCTTCTAAGCACTGATGTTTAAGTCTCCCTTCTGAGATGATGGAGTGTCATTTTTTTGTTGTTGTTCTTAAAAAAAAACTAGCTTTATTGATATGTAACCTACATACCATACAATTCACTGGGTTAGAGTATACAGTTCAGTGTGTTTGTATCCAAAGAGTTGTCCAGCCATCAGCACCGTCTGTTTTTCAGAGCGTTTTCATCACCCCTTAAAGAAGTTCTGTAGCCATTAGCAGCCAATCCCCAGTCCAACTCTAGGCAACTATTAATGTGCTTTGCATTTCTATGGATTTGCTTGTTATGGATATTTCTTAAGATGGAATCATTCAATACATGGTTTTTTGTGATGTTTTCAAGTTTCACCTACCTTGTAGTATGTCTCAGTATATTATTCTTTTTTATGGCTTAATGGTCCATTGGGTGGATATAGCACATCTTAACATCTCATTCATCAGTTAATAGGCATCTGGGTTGCTCTTACTTTCTGGCTATTTATGAATATTTTGCTATGAACATTTGTATATAAGATTTTGCATGGGTGTATGTTTTCATTTCTCTTAGTTTTATACCTACTAGTAGAATTCCTGAGTCATATGGTAACTCTATATTTATGTTTTAGAAAAACTGCCAAACTTTTCCAAAGAAGCTGCACCATTTTCATTTCCACCTGGAATGGATGAGGGTGGGTCCTGGTTTCTCCTCATTTTTGCCAATGCTTGTTATTGGCCCTCTTTTTGATTCTAGCCATCCTCCTGGTGAGAAGCAATACTCACTGTGCATTTGAGTTGCATTCCCTGAGTGACTAATGATGTTGAGCATCTTTGCATGTGCTTGTTGGCCATTTGTATCTTGTTTCAAGAATTGTCTCGTTAGGTCCTTTGCGCATTTTAAATTGGTCTATTTTGGTTTTTTTTTTTTTAATTTTTTTTTTTTCCTTTGGCTGCACCTGAGACATGTGGAGGTTCTCAGGCTAGGGATCGAATCCTCCTCATAGCAGCAACTTGAGCCACTGCAGTGACAATGCTGGATCCTTAATCCACCATGTCACAGGGGAACACCTCTTTTCCTCTTTCTTTTCCTTTTTTGTTTATTTTGGCCATGCCCATGGCATATGGAAATTCCTGGGCCAGGGATCAAATCCAAGCCACAGCTGCAGCCTACACCACACCTGAGGCAACGCCAGATCCTTAACCCTTTGCACAGAGCAGGGGATTGAACCCGTGCTTCTATGGTGACCTGAGCTGCTGCAGTGGGATCCTTAACACACTGTGCTGCAGTGGGAACCAGGAGAACTCCTATTTCTTGAGTTTTAAGTGTTCTTTGTATATTCTGGTTATCAGTCTCTTATCAGATATGTGGTTTGAAAAATATTTCTCCCACTTGTGAGCTGTTAGAGTATTTTTATTTTTACTTATTTAGCACTCATTGTCCTTCCACTCTTCAGAGATTACTGATCCGTGACTTGCACAGTGCTGGTGCCCAGAAGGTCTTCAGTAAAGGTTTAGGAGTAAATGGATCGTGTATCTTCATGTCCCCTCTCAGCCTCCTTCCCACACTAAGCACATCTCATTCCTGACCGGGTCTCCCGTCCTGCCATCTCTCAATCTCTCACCAAGCCTGGGCCTGGCCATCCTCTGGATGGCTGCTGATTTGTCATCGGCATGGGTACACTGGACTGTCAACTCTTTGGACCTTGACACTGCTCTTCTCTTTGCTCAGCTGAAGCTTTCATGGCTTTTTAATGCAACTCTGTTAATTTTTAGCACATACGCTATAATATTCTGTCTTGGAATTACCGATCTAAGTGACACAAAGTGACGTCTTTTGTTGAAGAAGAGTGAGTATGTAAGTGAAGAATGGAGAATGTTGGCCTTGACTGCTGTTCCTATGAAAAGACCTGGGCCTTTCATTTAACTCATTACGCATAATTCACTAGTAGGATAAATTTTTGTTTTGTTTAGTTTGGGTTTTGGTTTTTGTTTTGTTTTGTTTTTTAACTTCTTTGTTTTCGTTTTGCTGTTTTGGGAATTTCTTGGTGGGTTCATTTTTATTTTGTTATTTTTTTCTTTTTAAAAATTGAAGTACAGTTGATTTACAAGGTGGTTTTATTTTTAGTGAAGAGCTTCCTGTCACTTGGGCTCTGAAACAATGAAATGGGTGATGCAAGTCCTGACTTCCCATCATTGACAGTATTTAAGCAGCATCTGGACAAACACCAGGCAGGGATGTGGTACAAGAGACTCTTGACTAGAAGGGACTGTGGACCAAGTAACTCTCAAGACCAGCCTCTTTCTCCTCTAAATCTCTTCTATGTCAAAGAAACTTCTGAGAAAGGCCGGTGCCTTTGGTGCTTGTGTGCATTCTGAAGTTATAGTAACCATATATTTTTTCATCAGATATTTTTTAACCCCCAAAGATTACTTTTATTCTTTACTAAATTATTTTGGCTTGTAAGGAGAATATGCTGTCTTTGGTATTAATTCTTAATGAATTTAAGTGTATACTCAGAAAAACTTTTTTGCTTAGTTGTGTATTTTCACTTTTTTTGGTCAAGTCTCACAGCTGTATTTAGTTAAGTCTTCTGAGAGACAGCCAAGTCACTTTTTTTTTTTTTTTTTTTTTTTTTGTGGAAAGCCAATAGCATGGCAGGTTTGAATTTATGTTGGAAAGAAGCTGTTTTGCAGACTTAGAAGTCCAAATAAACAGCCAAATTACTATTTCTCCCCAATTTGAATGTGGGAAAGTGAATGTGTGTTTGGCTTTTGCTTCTGGAACAACTTGAGAATGGGTAAATAGATTTTTTCTGTGTACTGTGTTAAACATTTGCAATTTTACAGCACATTCAAATGTGAGAAATTTAACCCCAAAGAATTATGTTAAGTAGCTAAAAAATATCGGTTACTTAGGATCCTCCGTTGTGTGCCAGGTGTTTTGGCAACTGTCATCTTTTTGCTAATTCCCCAAATAGCTATTGTTATAGATATTACAGTCATTTCTTTGGTATAGGTACTAATATCAGGGGCATCGAAGTTTAAGGTAATTAGGTCAAAGTCATAGAATCGGTAAGTATGGATAATAAATGTGGGATTAATATCCCAGTCTTCTTGGCGCCCATCTGAGGTCTTTTCATAAAGCTTCTCTGAGTTATTCCACTTTCTGTTTTTTTGTACCATACTATGAGATGATACTTAAGATTCAGATATTTTGATAGTGCGAAATATCACTCTAGATTCATTACTGTGGTTTTTCATGACTATGTAACATCCAACATAGCAGCTTTTCTCTCTTTTAGTTAATAGAAACAGGAATAATTTATCTGTGTTTTCTGGAGTATTTATGAATCCAACCGCGATTTATATGTATATTCATAGGTGGAAAAATTGAAGGATCATCAAGGAACTAGATAGTAATCATTGTGAAAATTAAGTTCTCTCCAGCTTTCTATGTGTGGGGTTCCTGAATGAAATATCTTCAGAGAAATGGTTGCATGAGGCTTAACTTGTTTTCCCAGAGGACACTGCAAGGACATTTGTGTGTCCCTGATTCAGGACACATGGGTGCCCTCTGGGCCACGAGGTGGGCAATCATCACAGGACAGTTTATGAAATCAGGCTCCAGGCTAATCTCTAGGTGGAATATTATCTTTCCCCAGTTTCCCCTTACTCTTTAATTTTCTGCTGCAAGTAGAAAGTCTGTTATACCTAAAACCAGCATCTAGGGAGTTCCCATTGTAGCACAGTAGAAATGAATCCGACTAGTAACCACGAGGTTGCAGGTTCGATCCTTGGCCACACTCAGTGGGTTAAGGATCCGGTGTTGCCATGAGCTATGGTGTAGGTGGCAGACGTGGCTCAGATCCTGTGTTGCTGTGGCTGTGAGGTAGGCTGGCAGCTGTAGCTCTGATTCATCCCTTAGCCTGGGAACTTCCGGATGTTCCAGGTGTGGCCCTAAAAAGCAAAAAAACAAACAAACAAACAAACAAACAAACAAACAAACAAAACAAACCTCAGCATCTTGTTTTGTAGTAAGGCTGAAACAAACAAATAAACAAAACAAGCATTGGAAACAATGTAGATAGAGGTCATGTCAGAAAAAACTCTAGCATTCATTGAAGTAAAGCAATTCAAAACAGTCTTTGGAAAGTTTTGCTTTCCATACTATTTTTTCTAAAACTACTTTTAGGTGTTTTTTCCTTATCATCCCAAAGGACACCTTTGAGTTTCTTACTTAACATGTTAGCCTTATTATCTGCTTTGATTTTTAGAATACCCCTAACTGTAAGGATTTTTAAAGTCTTTAATCATATAGTATAGAACCATATAAAGCTAACCTAACTTTAAATTCTGGTCTCATTTTTATCTTAATGGTAATACAAAGAATTAAAATCAAGCTTTGGACATTCTTTGTGGTTGGTGTTATCTCTAGCGTCCTCCATGAATGAAAAATGTATACTCTAACCATGCTTTGATACTTATATGAAATACCTTTCAAGTGTAAAATATTTATGGAATTCTGCTTTGACCCAGATTCTTTTGTTATCCCTGAAACTTCATTGTAACATCCCCTTTAGATTGTGTTGGTGTGGAAAGATCTATTCTTAGAAATATTTGGCACTTATACAATAAGATCTGTTCTGTTAGGACCAAGATCAGCCCTTGTAAATCAAAGTTGACTCTCAGTATTAGGCTGAAACACATAATTTGAAAGAATCCATATTCCCAGGTTTTTGAGACTATGTCACTTTAGGATGATGGATGCTGACACTGAGCCATGTCATGTTCACTGTTTCTCTGTTGAGGATTTAAAAAACCTGTTTATTTAAAAATTTGGCAAATCAGAACCACAATGAGGTATCGCCTCACACCAGTCAGAATGGCCGTCATCAAAAAGTCTACAAACAACAAATGCTGGAGATTGAGTAGAGAAAAGGGAGTCCTTCTACACTGCTGGTGGGAATGTAAACTGGTACAACCAGAATGGAGAATAGTATGAAGGTTCCTGAAAAAAAAAAAAAAAAAAAACCAACCAAAAAAGTAGTTCTACCATATGACCCAGCCTTCTCACTCCTGGGCATATATCCAGAGAAAATGATACATGTAGGAGTTCCTGTTGTGGTGCAGCAGAAACAAATCCGACTAGGAACCATGGGGTTTCAGGTTCGATCCCTGGCCTCGCTCAGTGGGTTGAGGATCCAGTGTTGCCATGAGCTGTGGTGTAGGTGGCAGACGCAGCTCAGATCTGGTGTTGCTGTGCTTGTGGCGTGGGCTGGTGGCTGCAGCTCCTATTGGACCCCTAGCCTGGGAACCTTTATATGCCGTGGGTGTGGCCCTAAAAAGACCAAAAAAAAAAAAATTAAAAAAAAAATTGTACATGTTCCCCGATGTTCATAGTAGCCTTGTTTACATTTGCCAAGATATAGAAGCAACCTAAGTGTCCATTTATAGATGAATGGATAAAAAAGATGTTATACACACACACACAATACATTGGAATATATATATATATGCACAGTGGAATCTGAAAAAGTAAAGATACATATGTATGTATGACTGTACTGCTGAAACTAACATTATAAATGAACTCTACCTCAATAAAAATAAGTTAAAAAATTTAGCACATTATTTTCTTAGCTCTTTGAGTATTTAACTGCAAGTCATTTTCATGTTAGCTCCTGCTTAACTGCCGCAAGTTGTAAATTTGTGCTTCACAGGGTGGCAGAGGAAGGCTTCTCTCACCTTAAACCACACATCTTCAGAAACATAAATGTGGGAGTTCCTGTTGTGGCGCAGCAGGTTAAAGATCCTGTATTGTCGCTACAGTGGCTAGGGTTTGATCCCTCGCCAGGCCCAGTGGTTAAAGGTTAAGGGATTAAGGGGTTAAGGATCAGGTGCTTGGACTCGATCCCTGGCTGGGGAACTTCCATATGCCACGGGTGTAGCCAAATACAACAAAAACAACAACCTTTAAGTTTCTGTACAGCAGAAATTGGCACAACATTGTAAATTGAGTATACTTTAATAAAAAAAGAAACCTAAATGTGCTTAATACTCCCAAACTAAATAAAAACCTGCACTGTTATTGAATGTCCAAATAAGTATTTTTGGATTATGTAGAGTTTAGCTGATCTGTGATAGTCTTCACTCAAATTTAGATAGTAATTAAAAATCATTTATCTGGGATTGTTGTGTTACTCAGGAAACAGGAGACATGAAGTGTAAAGTTTCTGGACTGGTGCCTTGTAGTAAATTCTTTCCCTAAAGGCAAATAATTACAAAGCCCAAAGCATTTTCTTTCCCTTGGGGGTGGGGGAAAGTTGCTGAGAAAGCTCTCTTAGAGTCCAGCACACTGCAGATTTGTCACGGCAGTTTGATGTCGCTGACACGTGGGTTGCACTTTGCATCAGACACAGTACAGAGGGACCTAATCTGTTATGTTGCTGGCTGCCCCTTTATCATAATTGCAGCAGTGTCAAGTTGGCCTGATGGAGACTGATTTAGAACAGTTGTTGATTGGAAGCTCTTGATAAAGACAGGGAGTTCAAACACAGGCTCTGCCTGGAAATTCAGCAGTGAGCATCACTCATCTATCATAATTTAACAAATGGAAAAGATGAAGACAAACTCCATCCATCATATCCATTTAACTGTGCTCCAGAGTGGATTCAATTGTATTGAACAACTTTTCTCTTCCAGGATTTACACACTCGGAAAAAGGGAGTGACACTTCTTCATCAAGCTTTTGCTTTCTGTGTATCAATAGGAGAGTTTGAAATTTGTTCTAAAATATTCAATGTCTAGTAAGTTCTTTTCAAAGTCTTTATGTCCCTTAATTTCCCCCCAATTTCATTTTGAACAGTAAGAGTACATGTCATTGTAGTAGACTAGCAACGGAAATATATTCTTAGAATACAATGATATAAAGCAGTAAGTTATTTTTAAATTCAATGTTCTGAATTGACATAATCTTGGCTGGTACTGCAAGTATTAGTTTGGCGCCCTCGAAAAAACTTTAAGGGGTTTCATTTTATGCCCACAGAATCCTAGACTTAAAGAGCATCTTAAGCTCTCATCCAGTCCCGTAGGTCACAGCTACGGAGACAGGGCCCTGAGAGGTCAATGGCTATCACAGCACAAGGTCATCCTGACAGCAGTGCCAGGATCAGAATGCAAGACCCTGACTCCCGGGAATAGCTTTGCTTTGCTTTTCTCCTGTACATCTTTGTGTCTCCACTCTGCATGGAGTCTGTGAAGCTTAGGTCTTATCAGTACCTTGGGGATGTAAGAGCGAGGGGAAGGATCGTCCTGGTGAGAAAGAAGATCCTGACTTTACAAACTTGATGCTGTCAATTTGAGTCAAAGAGGAAATGTGTGGGAAAAGATAAGGGAAAGGAGGTCACTCCTGTTCTTGTGTCTCTCCAGCTTACTTAACACGTGGGAGCCGATGAAAATTTTATCCGTGACTTTTGCTAATAGAGTTGCTGTATGTTGCCCTCTTGGATAATTTCTGTATCTGCAGAGGTAAAGACCAAATACCTAAGTTTTCTTTTTGAAGAGCAAGAAAATCTAAAAAGAAAACATTTTCTTTGATGGACATGATTGGTACAAAACGCTGTGTTAGTTAGGATTAGACCCAGTCCAAGGCGATGGAAAACACAAAATATGAGTGTTGAAACACTTTATTTTTCCTTTCCATTAAAAGGGGTGTGGAAATAAGTAGAGCCTGACAGGGGTGGGCTGAGTCAGCTTCCTTTCTGGCTCCTTCTACCATCTGAATGTGGCACCTCAAGACTCAAGATGACAGCTTGAGTTCCAGCCATCACATCCTAATTTTAGCTAACATGAAGTAAGTGATGAAAAAGAGAAGCAGGAAGAGAGCAGAGGGCGAGTATGAGCTGGTTTTTAAGATGATTTCAGAAAGCAGCCACATAATACTTGCATTTCATTCTTATTGGTCGGAACTTAATTATGAGTACTTTGTGCTTCAAAGAAGACTGGAAAATTCAGACTATATTTTGGGTGGTAAGGGATCTAGCTAAATCAGGATTGCATTTCTGTATTTGATTTCATAAATTACAGTATTCGAGTTGTAACATTTCATCTACTATTTATTATTATTATTATTTGTCTTTTTAGGGCCGCGCCCACAGCATATGGATGGTCCCAGACTAGGGGTCAAATGGGAGCTATAGCTGCCAGCGTACATCACAGCCACAGCAGTGCAGGATCTGAGCTGCATCTGCGACCTACACCACAGCTCACGGCAATGCCAGATCCTTAACCACCGAGCGAGGCCAGGGATCGAACCTGCAACCTCATGGTTCCTAGTCGAATTCATTTCTGCTGCTCAATGACGGGAACTCCCGCGTCTGCTATTTTTTAAATGGTGTAAGTTAAGCATGTCACTCAGAGACTCTGATATTTGTGTCCTGTGGTGTCATTAAAGCTTGACTACCTCTCCATCTCACATTCTCTCTCTTAAGTCCGCGTTTACAGTCAGTGCCTTCTCCTTTGATCAGTCCATGTTTTGCTTTCATGAACCTAATGAATGAAAAGTACTGGAGTTCCCATTGTGGCTCAGTGGGTTCAGAACCCAACATATTGTCCATGAAGATACAAGCTCAATCCCTGGTCTCTCTCATTGGGTAAAGGATCTGGTACTGCCACCAGCTGTGGCATAGGTGGGAACGTTCATGTGCTGCAGATGCAGCCCTAAAAAGAAAAAAAGGAAAAAAAAAGAATGAAAAGTACTTCATTTACTTCAAAATTAAATGCCCTAGAACCTCTAAGTTCTCTAAAGAACATTTTTTGGGGATACCTGTATTTATTTTTCTTTCACTTGTCTTTGTCTATTACTTGAGATGATGATACATTCTAGTGAAAAGTCAGATACTAGGAAAAATTTCTAGGTCCAACTCCCTGTACAGGTAACAGCCCATCACTAAATACACCCATGCACACGAGAAACAGGCCTTTCGGTATAGAGAGGAAGTGGCTCTTGGAAGCTTTGCTTTGTTGTCAGGTGTGTCTTCAGGCTTCTTTTCCTCCCCATCAGACCCTTGGTCCTCCTCTGTGTTCACACACTGCCTTTCATGTGCCTCTTTGTAGCCTTGACCTCGATGCCTCCTTGAGAGAGGAGGTTCCATGAAGCTCAAATTGGTGGCGGGGGGTGTTGCTTCTTTAATCCACCTGATATTTGGAGATTCCTGGGGGATATTTTCACGGGGTGGGCTTGGATTTTGGATCTACTGAATCTGATGCCGTATGATATCACTTCTATGTGGAATGTAAAAAAGGGCACACGTGAATCTCTCTACTGAACAGAAACAGACCCCCAGACATGGAGAACAGCCTTGAGGGTTGCCAAGGGTGAAGGAGTTGGATGGACGGGGAGTTTGGGATTAGCAGATGCAAACTATGACATTTAGAATGCATGGGCAATGAGGTCCTACTGTACAGCACAGGGAACTATATCCAATCTCTTGGGCTAAAACATGATGGCAGATAGTACGAGAAAAAAACTATATATATGCATGCCTGGGTCACTATGCTGTACAACAGAAATTGGCACAACACTGTAACTCAACTATATTTTAATAATAATAGTAATAAAAAACCTCTGGGTTTTTTAAAGCTTGTGGGTTCCTTTCTGAAGCTTTACCAGGGCTCCTTAGGCAGCCAGCTTCTGACTGGGTTTAAGAATCTTTGCCCTAAGAGACAGGCACTCCACAAACCCCTCCATCCCCAAATAAAAATACTCTTCACACTAAACGTTTCACCCCTGTGAAGGGCTTGAAACTTCCAGTCCTGGGTTCCACACCTGCACCAAAGCCAAAGAAGGCCCAAGCCAGCTTTGCATGAAACATGCTGAAGCCTTTTCTGAGCCAGCTGAGCCCCTGAGCCCGGAGGAGAAATGATTAGTATTCATATCAGTGCCATGAAGGAGGAGGCTCCAGATCTGTGTGTTGGGGTAGCATGACTTGGGGAGGAAAAGAAGGAACCAGGAGGTACATTGCTTCTGTCCCAGGTGAAGGAGGCTTCAGCATAAATGTAGCACATTCGCCCAGGCTCTGCAATATTTCAGCTTTAAATTAGGTTTTGGCTTTGCTAATAAATCTGGAATACGTTTATGTAATTGTGATTTTACGTATATTAAGAGTTTAATTTTTAATTAAGTCATTGCTAGTGTTCTAAGTATAAATCAAGAATAGCATGTAATTCTGTGAACAGACAAAAATTTGGGGGGAGAGGGCAGGCAAGTCTGGATTCTAGCAGAGTTGATATTAAAAATTTATCAGCGTTGTAGTTTCTTTTTCAAGAAGTGAGGCGGACTACAGATCTCTTGTGGACGTTAATTAGGAAAGGAGAGGAGATGGTATAGGATTTTCCTACTGCTTAAAAGGCCTTAATGGCAGGAACGTTCTAGGAAGTATTGTGACATTGCTCACATGCAATTGAAAATTGTCTGTGGCAGCCCCATTGGCACGGGGGGAAGGGAGGGACGGGGGTTGGGGGGGGAGTTAATTCTCTAAAGAGTGATGTTTCCAAATTCATCAGGACAAAAACCGGCTGCCTTCCTCTGGCTGTTTATTTGTACTTCGGCTTGAGCTCCTGACAACCGTGGTGCCGCTTTGTAGCATGGATGGCCCCAAACCCAGGTGACTTCCTAGGTGAGGGTCAAGTGACATGGGTGAGGGCCACCTGGCAAAAGGGCAGATGCTCAGCTTCAGGTGGGCATCTGGGCGCTGTGTGGCCAAATCTGAGTTTTCATCAAAACCCCAAACCTGCAGTTTCCTGATCTGTCTACATTGCCAAGTCATTCAGAGGAAATACAATAAAGAGAATTGGGCATTTGCCAATATGACACCTGAATGCAGCCCTCAGGCCACTGTTTGCTTCGTCTGCCCTTTGACCGGAGGTTTGATTTGACACCATAGATAAGACAAGATGCAAGTTCAAGGGGTCTGCCTCTGGTTATTAAAATGTTAATGGCTGGTGAGTCACACCACCTGGGGCTGGTACGCCTGGAGCCTTGTGGTGGATGTGGGGGCCTGTGCCAGCCCCTCATCTGCCAGCCTGTCCAGGGAAGTTCCTCTGCCCCAGCTCCCATCCAGCGTGGACCCACACCTGATGGGGACAGGGCATTTCAGTGGGTGACTGTGGGACACACAGAGACAAACGTCTCATCCCCCAGCCCAGGCAATGGCCTTTGGCTACCCATTGGGGTGCCCAATGTTGCCCTTGTGTGGTCAGTTGTGGACGCTATAGCTTCCCCAGTGACCAGGCTCAGAGAATATTTCAGGTTTCACTTTGAATTCTTTTCAGTGCATACTTCTCAGAAATGCTTTCTCAATATATTTTTGCCTTTGCCTTAGAATGATTCTTTCCCACAGACACATAGTTCTGTTTCTGTCCCTTTGTATTAGTGATGCTTTTCTCTTGATGAGAAGCCCCCTTTCCTCTTCCTTCTCATGCCTCAGCATGACCAGTTCGTGGGGAAACGCACACAGTCAACAGCCCAACCACTGACTCAATTTTCCTTATTTGTCTCTTGTTATTTTTGCGGTGGTCTCTGTGTTTTGCATCTTTGCATGTTTAATAGTCCAGCCACGTGCTGCTGGTATCAGTGCTCTCACCCTACCTTACAGCCTCCTTGTCTTTGCTTTGGCTGTTCCCTTGGCATAGGAAGTTCTTCTTGCTTCCATCACCTATGCGTGATCAAATCAATTTGATATTTTACAAGATAATATCGTCTTCCTTGAATTTTAAAAGGGAAGAGCCTTCATCTGAATGTCTCTTAGAGAATTCACCTCTTTATATTTCCTCTCCTGTATTGACATCAGTGAGAAAAAGCCTTTTGTTTCCCTAAACTCTAAGCCTGTTTAGTATGGTAGCTGTTAGCCACATTGGGCTATTTAAATCTAAAAGAATAAAAGGAAAGCTAAATTTGTCTTTCTCTTTTTGACTTTCTTCACTTACTTTGAGAATCTCTAGTTATACCCATGTTGCTGTAAGTGGTATTATTTTGTTCTTTTTTATGGCTGAGTAGTATTCCATTGTATATATGTGCCACATCTCAATCCATTCATCTGTCAATGGGCTTTTAGGTTTTCTTGGTTATTGTCAATAGTGCAGTGAACATGGGGGGGGGTGCATGTATCTTTTTTTGGGGGGGGGCTTTTTAGGGTGGCATATGGAGGTTTCCAGGCTACAGGTCAAATCAGAACTGCAGCTGCCGGCCTACACCACAGCCACAGCAACACCAGATCCAAGCCACTTCTGCGACCTATGCCACAGCTCACGGCAGTGATGGATTCTTAACCCACTGAACAGGGCCAGGGTTTTGAACCCACAACCTCATGGATACTAGTTGGGTTCATTTCCGCTGAGCCACAATGGGAGCTCTGCATGTATCTTTTTGAATGAAAGTTTTGTCTGGATAGATGCCAGGAGTGGGATTGATGGGCCATATGGTGAACATGATGGACGATGGCATGAGAAAAAGAATGTGTGTGTATATATGTATGACTGGGTCACTGTGCTGTACAGCAGAAACTGCTGCAACACGGTAAGTCAACTATCCTCTAATTAAAAAAAAAAAAAAAAAAACGTCATATGTGAAATGCTGTTTCTCAGTCACACTCAGCACATTTCAAGTGCTCGGTAGCCATACAGGTGACTAGTGAGTACAGCGTTGGCCAGTTCGGAACATTTTCTTTATTGGGGAAGATTTTAGAAAACAGGCTACTCTTAGGTCTCTGAGGGCTTTGACTGATTTTCTCCACCCCACCCTCAGCCCCACATCCGCTGCATCTCCCCCACCCCTATTCCTGGGTGGGGGTGCAGAGGCGACGCTGTGGGGTGGCGAGAAGGGTGTGGAGTGGGGTTTGACAGCTTAGTTTTGTGAACAGGAGCAAGGTTCTAACCTCCCTGGGCCTCAGTTTCTTCATGAATAAGGGGGCATAATCATGAGATGCACGCATAGGGGTTGGTCTGCCTGCCAGCAGGGCCCTTTATGGGGAGATCTCAGTGCACAGGTGGCCGTGGAGTCGGGGCTCCTTGAATATTCCCTGCCTATAGCAGGTGTTCTGTGGGCATCATGCCTAAGAGCCCAGGCCTGCCCACCTTGGCTGTACTCAGGCCCTGACACCAGGGGAGAGGCAGCACTCAGTTTTACCAAAGACAGGGAGATCCCAGCCTACCCCCTGCCCCCACTGGCCTCCCAACTGTGAAGGAAACATGAGCGGTTGCTGCCAAGCAGTGGCCTCACACTATTACTTTAAAACCTTGTTGCCAGATATTTATTTTCTTGTGCCCAGCTTCCTATGTGATATTTATGTTTTATTTGTTTTCTGTTTATTTTCTCATTTTATCTTTTTTTAGGGCTGCACCCGAGGCATATGGAAGTTCCCAGCCTAGGGGTCAAATTGGAGCTATAGCCACCTGCCTACACCACAGCCACAGCAATGCCAGATCTGAGCTGTGCCTGTGACCTACTCCGCAGCTCATGGCAACACCAGGTCCTTAACCCACTGAGCGAGGCCAGGGATTGACCCTGCATCCTCATAGATACTAGTCGGGTTCCTTATCACTGAGCCACGGTGGGACCTCCCATATGTGATTTTTAATAGAACATTCTACCTGTCAGCCACTAATATTTTCAGTTAGCGGAAGCAAACAGGAATGGCTCTATTTCCCCTTTGGCTTTCATGAAGCACTGAAAGTGGTCATTTCTGACAAAACTGTTAAAACTCTTAATAAGTGACTTGACCTTTAAGGCTGGAAAACTACCTCTTAAGGGCTTTTCATCTCAATCAGGTACCTGTGCCTCTGATTGGACTGGATTCATCTTTCAGGTTCCGTTCTGAAAGAGACCGTGAATTCCTTTAGTGTAAATGAAACATTGTCCCTGGCTTCGCCTCCACAGATGCAGAGGAAATCAGCCTTTTTGTCCTGTAATTGCTTTCATCAGCTCTCAAAGGCAACAGCCGAATTAGAGATCCCGGGGGTGGTGGTGGCGGGGGGAGTTTTCCTGCAGGGTAGTTCCTGTTTACAGGGATGGCTGTGTACCCGCTTGGCAAGAGCTGTTCTTATGACATGCTACCCCCGTTCTTCCTGGTTCTATAAAAAATGTGACATCTTTTAGAACCTAATTACATATATCATTAACACAGCGTCCTCCACCGAAGTTTCCTAGAGTTTGAAGGAAGACAAGATATGGGTGTGTGGCAAGTGGTGAAATCTTTGGATCTCTAAAACTCAAGGGCGTAAACTTTGAATTTCTGTGAAAAGGGGGATCTATGAGCCCAGTATAAAGGAGTCCTATGTGCAGTTTTCATCTTCCAATTTATATATATATATATTTATTTATTTATTTATTTTTTTTTTTTGCCTTTTTGTCTCTTTTGTTGTTGTTGTTGTTGTTGTTGTTATTGTTGCTATTTCTTGGGCCGCTCTCGCGGCATATGGAGGTTCCCAGGCTAAGGGTCGAATCGGAGCTGTAGCACCCGCCTACGCCAGAGCCACAGCAACGCGGGATCCGAGCCGCGTCTGCAACCTACACCACAGCTCACGGCAACGCCGGATCGTTAACCCACTGAGCAAGGGCAGGGACCGAACCCGCAACCTCATGGTTCCTAGTCGGATTCATTAACCACTGCGCCACGACGGGAACTCCTTAATTATTTATTTATTTATTTTTGTCTTTTGTCTTTTTAGAGCCGCCACTCAGCGCATATGGAGGTTCCCAGGCTAGGGGTCAAACTGGGGCTGTAGCTGCTGGCTTACGCCACAGCCACAGCAACTCGGGATCCAAGCTGCATCTGCGACCTATACCACAGCTCACGGCAACGCCTGATCCTTAACCCACTGAGTGAGGTCAGGGATCGAACCCTGTGTCCTCATGGATGCTATTCGGGTTCATTAACCACTGAGCCATGATGGGAACTCCCTCATCTTCCCATTTTTAAGGTATTGTATACACTTAAAGAACTTATGCATTTAAAGTGTGTATACACTTTAAGTTGCAAGTGAGTGAAAAATATGCTATTTACAACTTTAAAAATCCAACAGAGGAGTTCCTCCTGTGGTGCAGTGGGTTAAGAATCCGACTGCAGTGGCTCTGGTTGCTACAGAGCCATGAGTTCAATCTCTGGTGCAGTGGACTGAAAGACCTGGCTTGGAGTAGGTCATAGTTTGGGCTTGGATTCAATCCCTGGCCTGGGAACTTCTGTAAGCCTCAAGCGTGGCCATAAAAAATAGTGTAGGGAGTTCCCGTTGTGGCTCAGTGGAAACGAATCCACTTAGTATCCATGAGGATGTGGGTTTGATCCCTGGCCTCAAACAGTGGGTTAAGGATCCAGCATTACCGTGAGCTGTGGTGTAGTTTGCAGATGTGGCTTGGATGCTGCGGATCTATGGCTATGGTATAGGCTGGCAGCTGTAGCTCCGATTTGAACTCTAGCCTGGGAACTTCCATATGCTGTGGGTGCAGCCCTAAAAAGAAAAAGAAAAAAAAAAGGCAACATAGAGTTTGGATAAACTGATGCAATAATAAGCTTCTGATTCCTTTTCTTATGCTTCTAGGATTTTCTCAGTCTGATTCTGCAACGTAGTTGAGTCCCTGGATTTTTGCAATCCAGCAATGTGTCTCTCCATTCATCATTCCATCTGTTCACTCCACTGTTTATTCATCCTTACTATCTAAGGTATTTGATTAGAAAAGTAAATGCATAAAGAGAGGCATGCTTGAGAAAAGTAGTTCTGATGTTTAAAAGGACTCCTTTGGTTTGAAGGAGACCCTAGGATTCTGTGTAGCAGATCAGAGTTCAGGCTCTCAACAAGACCCTGAAGCATCTTTGAATCCTGTAAGACAGAAGTGTGAGAAATAGCCACACTATTATAAAGTTATAAAGTTGTTATAAGTTTTATAAAATGTTATAAAATCTTAGTCGAGAATTAAATTGCACCTAGTTATAGAGGAGAGTATTTGCCGTTAACATGGGCACCCGTGTCCTTGCTCTCAGCGCTTTTCCTGATTGAATTCTGGTAACAATGCAGTGATACCAGCGATATTCCCATTTGACCGATGAGAAAAGAGAGGGACAAAGATGTTAAGTAGCCTGTCCAGTTGTCACCTAACCCTAAGCCTCCACATTTAGGTCCGAATGCTTGGCATCCAGGGCTAGGTTATTCTGAGTAGTAAGGGAAGGGGTCCACGTATCAACACCTGGGTGCCCACGGATTGCCACTTAACTTTTCTTTGCCTTTCATCACCTACCAGAATGAGTGCTGTAATACCCATCTTAGGAAATCCAGTACAGAGTTGTGGGGATGTTGTGGAATAACGCATGTAAAAATGTCAGGCGCAATGGTATAGCAATGAAAGTTGATATTCTTCTACTGATTCCATCACATTTGGCAATGGGATCTTTCACAACAGTCTAAGAAAGTCTGCTCGTGGCAGTGACTTGTCAGTTTGTTCCTAAGGGTTTATGGGGTGATTACCAAGGTGGTAGAAATAGAGACAATTACTTGACAAATTTTGAGTAATATATTCGTAAAAGAAAAAGGGAAAGGCTGGCTGAAACCTGGTATTTTAACCAAGTAGACAAATGAACCTTTCGCCTGTTAAGAGGTAGATAGGAGTTTCTGTCGTGGCTCAGCGGAGATGAATCTGACTAGCATCCATGAGGATGCAGGTTCGATCTCTGGCCTCGCTCAGTGGGTTAAGGATCCGGCATTGCCATGAGCTGTGGTGTAGGTCGCAGATGAGGCCTGGATCTGGCATTGCTGTGGCTGTGGTGTAGGCTGGCAGCTGCAGCTCCGATTCGACCCCTAAGCTGGGAACTTCCATATGCCACAGGTGCAGCCCTTAAAAGATTTTTTTAAAAAAGAGGGAGATCGATGGAGGGTTTTTCCACTATATGATTAAGTATGTAACTGGGTAATGTCTGTGAATCTTTCCTTGAATATTTCTGACATAAAACAAAAAAAAAAGGGCAATCGATATGTACTTTAAGTTATTCCTTACATATGTTTTGGCTTGTCAACTGGTTTACATAGAAAACTATGCTCTTCTTTTAAATTATAGATTAAGAATATCCATAGAAGCTATCAAAATTAATAATACTTTTGTTAACATGAAATCAGGAATACATCATACATCAGCTCTTATTCTGGGCTTAGCGTGTTCTTATCTGAAAAGCTTCATGAGTTTTCTGAAATAACTGTAAAATTCATCAAACAAATGGCAATGATTACCATAACATCAGGCTTCTGACTTAGATTTTTCTGCAATTAGTGGGAAAGCATCATACTTGGATTTATGTTATTTAGATTGACTGGGGAAATCCTTTTTAAAGCCTAAACCAGTCTGTATGTTTTCAAGAATTACTCAGTAGAGCTTCTTTAAAATAAGTAAAATCAGATTTGAAAAAAAATCAGACTCCATTTGTCCACAGATTTGGGGCTCAAAAAGGCCACAGCGTGGAGAATACCAGATTCTGTTACAGAAGAATAATTTATGTATTTATTTCTCTGTGAGTCGTAGAGGCCTCCGAATGGATATGGAGTGCTAAGGGTTTTGCCCTCGGGCATTTAAAGTTGGAGGAAACTGAACTGGCAGGTGAAAAAAGGTTCAGTTATCTGTAAAGAAGCGTGTCTCCATAATGAGTGTGCTGGGAGAGAGGTGCTGTAATTATTAATCATATTTTAGAAAATCTTTTGTAAAACTGCCCCTTATCTCCTGCCCTTCCCTCCCAATCCTTTTACACAGGTCTCTTTTCCCCCATGCAACTTAGGAGCTATGTAACAGGCTTATGTATAATGTTGATATCTATATTCTCTTTCATATATTTATTAAAATATATCCAAGTACCTAGAACACTGCCTAGCATTTAATAGGTAATGGATAAATATTTTTGAATGACTAAATGAACCAAAAGATGAGTCTTTACTTTGTGGTCTTCCATTTATTTGTCTAAAGAATGAGAACTGTCTGAGATAATACCTCCCCTCAACATTTTCCCAGCACAACTATAAGGATAGTTGTGATCACAGACATTATCTTATTGTCAACTGAGATGTGACTGCATGTCAACATATCATTTGGAGTTCGAATTTCTTCCCCCATAGGAAAAGACAAAAGCTAAATATATTTAGACTCCAAACTCTATCAGAAAGACTATCAGGAGGATGGGAGCTTGAAGTTAGAAGTCTTGCATGCCAGCATGCCATTTTCTGCATCTTTCTGTCACTTAGTTTGTATTAAGGATAAACTCAGAGAAAGGATAAAAAATAGTGGTTAAGAGGCTCAGCTCTGAAGTTCTGTTGAATTGGGTTCAAATCATGACTTAGTCTTTTGCTAACTGGTGAATCAGAGTAAATGATCAAAATTCTCTAAACATACATCTTCTCTACAATTAAATACCAATAATAAGTGGTACTTCTTGGGATGTAAGGATGGAAAGAAAAGTTTCTCAGCCCTTCAGTCAATGGCAATAGGACCGAGTTGTTTTAGGCTGACCCTTTTGTTGAGAACAAGAAGAAAACTGGACTGTATCTGTAGCTGTCTATTTGAAGTAATCAAAGGCCTTCTAAACAGTAGTTTCATGATCCAGGAAGCCCAGAGTAGTGAGCCCTGCATGTGGGACCACTTTTCTGTCCAAGAACAAGGCTGTCTCAAACTCTTAGCCTGTAGTTTGGTAACTGACAATAGATATTGACGAGCAGAGCTTTCAAGACACTCAAAGGCTAGGATTGGGCCGCTAGATAGGAGCTGCTAAAAAGAAGGTAAATACTCTAGGCTTGGGGACCCAAAAGTTAGGGTGAACAGGAAATAGACCAGCCCAACTCATCTCAATTTCTTATTAGATTTAGGTGGTCTGGAACTGCTATTACCCCAGCCTCTCTGCCTGTCAGAAGCCCATCAGAAATAACCAGGTGTATGAAGAGATGACAAACCTGAGACCAAAAACCAAGAGAAAATACAGACAGTAGAAACAGACCTACAGGATAGTTCAAAAAAGCAGTTGAGATTTATTATGGCCTTTGCATAACTCTGATTAATATGTTAGAGGAAGTCAAAGAGAAGTTTGAGAATTTTGATATGATACTAGAATGGAGAAGCAATGGATCCTGCTGTATAGCCCTGGGAACTATGTCCAGTCACTTGTGATGGAGCATGATAATGTGAGAAAAAATGTGTATACATGTATGTGTGACTGGGTCACCTTGCTGTGTAGTAGAAAATTGACAGAACACTGTAAATCAGTTATAATGGAAAAAATAAAAAATCATTATAGAAAAAATGTGAATTGTCTAATATTCAATAAGTATAAAATTAAAATTATAAGTGATAATAAAAAAGAAATTCTAAAATTGAAAAGTACCACACTGCAAAAATGAAAAACTCAATAGATGATTTAAATATATGAAAAGTAGTGAAAAAGAATAAAATGTCCAGAGTGATGCAAAGAGAGACAAAAGATGGAAAATACAGAGAAGAGCCTAAGAGACATATGGACATGCTAGATACATGTAACTAAATATTACAGAAAAAGCAGAGAGAGGAATGGGAGAGGAACAATGTCTGAAGAGATGCTGCCTGAGAATTTCCAAAATCAATAAAAGGTGTCGAGCAGACATTTGGGGAAATTTCAAACCTCAACAAGACACACACAAAGAACCAGATACCTGGGCATGTCATGGCCAGATTTCTGAAAATCAAAGACAAAGAGGAGATGGTAGAAACATCCAGAAGAAAAAAGACATCTGATCTTCAAAAACGCAGCAATAAGATTTTGAGTTGATTTCTCAACCAGGAACAGTGGCATCCAGAAGATCAATGACATGATGTTTTGAAAGTCTGGGAAGGACTCTGTCAATCTAGAATCCTATGTCCAGTGATGACATCCTTCCATAGTGAGGGCATAGCTCAGATATTTTCAAACCTATACAATGTCATCAGTCCACTGAATTCTTTAGAGTAGACCTAGAGTAGCCTAGAGTAGACCCAAAGTATCATATTTTAAATCAGTAGAATCTGACCACCATATGCACTGATCTTTCTGTATAATCATTGCTCAGGATTCCTACTTGCAATACATAGAACACCTCTTCCTTTTGCTTTTTCACCGCATTATAGCTTTGACTGTAGAATAACCCCCCCCCCACCTCACCCCTGCTTCCCGCATTTCTTTTACCAGCTAGATTGGGGGATGTCTGATGACTCTTTCCATGGAGGGCTTGGTCCAGCCAAGCAGGATGGAGGGAGGTAAAAAGGGTCAGGAGCCATACCTATCTGTTCAAGGGAGAGAGAGGAGATGGCCAAGATGTCTGTGACTCAAGGGCTCTCACAGACTTCACCGTTGGCTGAAATAGTTACATGTAGCCTTGGATTGAAAGCCTTTCTCCCTGCTCCTCCATCCTTCCACCAGGAAAGAGAATGAGGCGGATGGGTGGTCCTGCACCTCGGCAGAGAGGTCAAGGCCACCTCCTCAGACTGTGGAACCACAGGCTGGAGGGATTCAGATCTCTGGGGACATCTTGGGGCACAGCTGTCCTGTCGGTCTCAGGCCACTTACACAGACTTCATCCATTTGGGAGGGAAATGCTCGGGTGTTTTGTTAATCCACCTCCATTTGAGTTTCTCTGCCCTTCGTGACTAATCTAATCCTCACTAAGACAGGAGGCCGAAGCCCAAGTATAATTTCTCAGCATCATAGTGGTGGTCACAGGTGAATATTTTATGGGGCCCTAAATCCTCACTGTCACCATTAACAAACCACTTTGTGACCAGGAGGCAGAGTTCTTGACTTGGGGACACCCCCCCTTCTAGTCCCACGATTGGAGAGGGGGCTGCCATGGAAGTCTCCTCCCCCACCTTGGAAGTAACCCCCAACATCGACGGGACGTCTCTTCAGTAGAAAGTTGAGAGCCGTTTGCCAGCGTTAGACTCCAGGGTAAGTTTAGAATTGCCCCCTTGATACTTCCCCATAATAAATTCAATGGTCTGAGTAGCATGAGGCCTCGTCCAGGGAGCAGTCATTTCCCTTGGTATGACCTGCTTTGAAGGCCTTCCAGCTGCTCTCACATTTGTCTTTGGGGTTCCTGACCCAA
This sequence comes from Sus scrofa, assembly GCF_054392235.1. Lineage (NCBI taxonomy): Eukaryota > Metazoa > Chordata > Mammalia > Artiodactyla > Suidae > Sus > Sus scrofa. The sequence continues at coordinate 104,413,875 of NC_139388.1, read as the reverse complement.
ATGGGACAACCCCCCCCGCCCCAGTGACCTAGTTAGGAACAGTGATCTCTTCTGGGTGGGGGCTGAGATGTGGCTAAGTGACCACTGCTGGAAGGGAGCCTGTGGGAGGGGGCCTGCGGCATCCTCATGCCCCACCCCTGCTCCAGCATCATTAGACCTGGCAGAATTCCCACCCACTGTTTTTGTTGGCAGCACCACTGCAAGCTGTGCAAGCTGTGTGTATTAAAAACCACCGTTTTTTGTTTTTTGTTTTTTTGCCGAGCTGTTTTGTCTTTAAATAGTAATTGCTCATTAATTGCTTTTCCTCCTATGATCCAGAACCTCTCTCGTCTCCTTGTGTACTTTGGAATATCCAGATGGAAGCCAATAACATGTTTTTATTTTAACTGAGAGTATGGGTGTGTTAAACAAAAATTCCACAGGGCCACCTGGGAAATGCATGTCTTTTAAACATTTTCTTTTTTTTGTCTTTTTTTTTTTTTTTTTTTTTACCCTAGGGCTGTACCCGCGGCATATGGAGGTTCCCAGACTAGAGGTCAAATCAGAGCTGAAGCCACCAGCCTATGCCACAGCATTGCCAGATCCAAGCCGCATCTGCAACCTACACCACAGCTCACGGCAACGCCGGATCCCTAACCCACTGAGCAAGGCCTGGGATTGAACCCACAACCTCATGGTTCCTAGTCAGATTCATTAACCACTGAGCCACGATGGGAACTCCGGAAGTACATGTCTTGAGTGCAGTAGGACTTGGAGACCTATTTAAGTGTAATTACAGTCTGACCCTGTTTGCTCCTAATGGCCTGAGTCATAATGGGATAGCCTAGGGTTTGGGCTTGCAGGGTCAAGGGCAGAAAGATGGGGCTTGGGAGAGTCATTCACTCCAGTGATGATTTCTCTGAATATGGTGTTTTTGTGGTTTATAAAGCCTAGGTATATAGTCTCATTCCCCATGTTAGGAATAGAAAAAGAATCTTTTCAGAAATCCCTAGGGTTAAAATTAAAAACTTCTCTTTTTAAGTGGAGTTGCTTGGAGAGGCCAAATCTGTTCTGCTTTGTCAAGCATTTATGAAATTCATTTAAAGCAAGTCGGATAAAAGCCTGTGTTTGCAGAAGGCTTAGGAAGTCTAGTACCCAGTGTTGCAGTGACAGTTAAAGTCGATTAACTGTTGCTTTTTTGACTTAAGCAAGGGCCTTTTTCACTTGAGGTTTTAAGACCTGGTATCCTCCATGATAAGGGTTTCCATATAAATCCCCTAATATATCATGTCTTTCGAGATTTTGCTAAGAAAATTGGAGTTATAGGACAGTTCCATGACTAAAGGATTTTTTTTCTTTGTTATCGCTTTGATAAATGTAAACGGAAATACCGTGGGGTTAAGTTAACTTCTGATAAGTTCCGATAACTTTAAATTTCCATCCTTTGGTCACTTTTAAATTCCGTTGTTTTATTTTAAGGAAAAAACATTCAAGTGCCTTCTAAGCCTCTTACTGAAACAAGCTTGCTGGTTTTTAACACACCATCTTTTATATTGTCAAATCTTGCTCCAAAAACTTTGTGGGTTTAACCCTTTCTCCTAATGTGGACGCCAACTGTGCGGTCTTGGACCACGGCTAGTCTCTTTCTTGTTCCGGTTTACGCTCTGCAGCTGCCAGTTGCATGCTCTTCCTTGCATTCTTCTCTGCTGAGGTGTCCAGAATGGCTCTTTATTGGCCACTCTAGCAAATAAAAGTTTTCTCTTTGACGCGTAAGACCCTCTAGGACTGTAAGTCTCAGCATTCTTACCTGAACGACACCACACCTCCACGTTTTCCTACCTGCCTGTGGTCACTCCCGGAACAATTCTTTTCTCCGTAAATCTGGATAGACTGAAGAGTATTTCATCTGATTTCCTCATTTTCGGATGAGTGCGTTTCCACCTAGACTCGCCTCCTCGCAGCCTCTGTCCCCAGCAAAACTGAACTCAAGTATAACCGAAACTTCTATGTCCAGGGTTGAATGTTCAAAGCCAGAAAGTCTAAGATGGAAGCACGTGCCTTTGGGCTTGAGTGTATTTGTTGAAAGGATGGTGTTTTCATCTGGCATTTACCAAGCCTAATAGCAATTTTTAAAGTATTTTCCCCCATCCTTTTCCCTCTCCAATTCATATATATGCACAAAATATATCTATGTACATATGTGTGTGTGTGTGTGTGTATAAAATAAAATTAATTATTTTTGGTTTCAGCTCTTAATGAAAATGTCATCTTGTAAGGAGTCACCACGTTTTCTGCCTAAGGTAATAAACCAGGTTAAATTCTGTTGAATGCATTTCGGTGTTTTCTGGATCTTGTCATCTTTGTGGTGTGATTCTGAACATCATTTGTGCTTGACCTGTATGACATTCTAGAAAAGTGTGTATGATGGGCCTTGAGTACTCTCTTTTTTAATATTTCTGTGACTTCTGGAGGTAGGAAACATGGCAGTAATGGCTAATTTTAGAGTGAATTAAAGTTGGAAATGGACTCGTGAACCATGGAAATAATAGAGAAGACTAACCCCTCAGCTCAGATGTCTTCTGGCTTCTTAGCTGTGGCCACTTGGCCCAAAGTTAGGTTTGCTAAGTTTATCTGTTACTTTTATGGACTCCATTGGTTCAAAATCCTTTTTGTTTATTTCTTTTAAATATTCTTAATTTTCTAACACCCTTTTAAAGGAAAAGGTCATTTAGGCATTTAATAACTGGGGAGGGTGGCTTCTGGAAACATTCTTTTTTTTTTCTTTTGTCTTTTTGGGTCCTCACCTGCGGAATATGTAGGTTTCCAGCCTAGGGGTCGAATTGGAGCTACAGCTGCTGGCCTTCCCCACAGCCACAGCAAGGCCAGATCCAAGCCACGTCTGTGACCTACACCACAGCTCATGGCAATGCCGGATCCTTCACCCTCTAGAGAGGCCAGGGATTGAACCCGAAACCTCATGGTTCCAGTTGGATTCGTTTCCACTGAGCCACAACGGGAACTTCTGCTTCTGGAGACATCTGATGAACAAGATGTGGAGAGCAGTCTTGAGCATCTTTGGCTTGTTGTGGAGTTGAAGCCTGTTTGGTGGAGGATGCAGCCCTTTTTCTGACTATAAACATTTGATCAAACATATTTGGAAATGATGTATTTGGTAAAAGATCCATGGAGAGAGTAGCCAGTGAGCTCTATTTCCCATCCAATACTTGTGAAATTAAAAAAAAAAATTGATGTAAGTTTTGAAAGGAGGCTCCTGTTGATTTGAGTGCTGGTTACTTACTGTTGTTGACTAGCTCATGTCACCTGGAGAAACTTACCACGCCCAGTTTTCATCTGCTCCTTGTTAAAGAAGCAGGAGGCTTCCTAGAGGGTAGGTTGCTGAATAGAAGTATTCACGAGGTATATGATTCATACTATCAAAGTCTTTTCTCATCGTGTGTGTGTGTGTGTGTGTGTGTGTGTATAAAACCAACGTTTAAATCAACCGAGTAAGTTCGTTCATATACAACTACAGACAAGCTTTGTTGTACTGCCTTTAAGACATTTCAGATGGTGAAATTTGCTTCACTTTCAAATGCCATTTTTTATCTTTGTGCATGTAATTTTGTTTTGGCTGCCTGCTAATGTTTTTGGTGGAATCACACCATTTTCTGTGGGCTTAATTTATAATTCTATTTTCTTTTTTGGCTGTATGCATACTATTTCATTTGGGGACCCGTTGCACGGTTGGATTTTTGGCTTCACTCACATTTTTTTCCTTCTCCTCTTTGGCCCGTCTCCTCCTGTTTTGTGTTGGCACTGCTAACATAATGGTTCACCCATGTGCTGTAAGTCTGCCCAGTGTGTCTTTAATGGTGCAGCATTCCTTTTTATTCTTTTTTATTTTTCAAAATGACAAGCTTATATTTCAAGTATGTGAAAATACTTTAGAACATTCGATGAGTGGCCATTTAGTTTGAATATAGATTAGTAAAGACATTTTATTTTATTTTATTTGTTGGCCATGGAAGTTTCTGGGCCAGGGATTGAACCTGAGCCACAACTGCAACCCGAGCCACAGCAATGACAATGCCAAATCCTTAACCACTAGGCCACCAGGGAACTCTGTTTAGTGGACCTTTTAAATCTTAACTAGGGTTGTGTAGTTGTGTATTTGGTTTCCAATTTTTTGTCATACACCAGATCATTTTATTTTAGCAGAGAGTGATGATCAAGGATCCTTCTGTGTGTGGTGCTGGGCTGGGTCTTGCAGGAAGCAGTGTAAAGAGACCCTTTTCTGGGAGTTCCTGTCATGGCTTAGAGGAAATGAACCCAGCTAGGATCCACGAGGATGTGGGCTCGATCCCTGGCCTCGTTCAGTGGGTTAAGGATCCAGCATTTCCATGAGCTATGGTGTAAGTCACAGACGCAGCTTGAATCCCTTGGAGCTGCAGCTCCAGTTGGACCCCTTGATTGGAAACGTCTTCATGCCTCGGGTGTGGCTCTAAAAAGAAAAAAAAAGAGAGAGAGATTATTTCTCGTGTGCTTTCATACCAAAGTTTCATAGAATATGCTTGTCATCTTCTGGATGCTTGAATATAAACCAAATATGGACATGTAGTCCCTGTAAATATTTGAATGAAAGTGTGTAAATAGTGAACAAATTGATGTGCACGTCATTAACTGTAGACTAGACTCTGGCTTCCTCCGTTCCATGCCTTCGTTCTCTCTAAGTGTTGATATGTCAGGCTGCTGTTCACATGCCTGCCAGGTGGCTGTGCCACTTGAAAATGAGGTAACAGGTCCTTTGATTGGATGGGCATTTGTACCTCCTGCAATAGAGAGCACCTTGCTGCCCTTGGTGTTCCCTGGAGAAAGGAGCAGCAGGAGTGGATGGCAGTGGAACGGGATCTCACGGCAAGTGGGAGGCAGGCTAGCCTCCCTCTGAGGAGGCAAAGGTGTGACGCAGGTCCCCTGTCCTCTCTGTGGCAGCTGGAAAGTGGACATGACTACATGCAGCTGACGCTCAACGCGAGAAATGTGACCCTTGAGGAAATGACCTGGGGCGAGTTGGAGATCATTCGCTGTGTGGCTTTGGCAGACGGCTGAGGGGCCTGAGGGTCCAGGGGTCCTGGGAAGACCGCTCCTGTTTGTGTCTCTCCTCCCCAGGTCATGGCCGCAGCATGGCTGTCCCACCTACCGTTCCTTAGTTACCCTCCTGATGAACTGCTCCTCATCTCGATTTAGCGGGATGCACCTTATGATCTGTGGAGCTGAGACTCTGGAGATGACAGACAAATCAAACAAGTGGTCCTAGTGGAGGCCCTACAGGAAGGGGCAGGGTTATCAGCGAAAACAGACCAACCAGAGATTGGCGTGGGAAAAAAACCCAAAAACATCCCAAGGAGTCAAGGTGGATCTGTCACAGGTGAGATTGGAAGTTTCAGGCCGACGCTAGAGGATTTCACAAAGGAGGCATGCTTGGGCTTTCATCTTGAAGGTCCTTTGAGCAGTTGGACATTGTGGTCTTTTTGATCCGCCTTTTTTTTTCCCCATGGTGAGAAGAGAGATGAGAAAATGACAGCACATCATCTCGGTTCTAGGTGGGGGGTGGTCTTCCCACTAAGGGGAGCAAAGAGCATGTATGCGCCACAAGGTGGGTAAGTGAATCCAGGTCCAAAGCAGACATGGGTTTTGAAGACAGTGCAAGAACGTGGTGCCATGTGTGTCCTTTGTCTTTTAAACCAAAATCAGGTTAGATTAAAAAAAAAATGAGTTGACAACACTCTGCCTCCATTTCTTTGTTCCTTTTCTTAAATATCCTTGGCCCAACGTGTGACCAGACCTTTTATTATGTAGCAAATCCTGCCTTAAAAAACAAGAGCATGCAATTAATTATCTTTGTGCTCATCTATGACTTGTTTTTTTAAATCTTGCAACCCCTTTGCTATTATCAGTGGCTCTTCGTGTGGGAGGTTAGGGTAAGAGTCTGAAGAAGAGGTATCGTGAGCTGTTCTGGTCTCATCCATTTCAGCGCAAACCTTGCTCTCTCTGCAGTTTCACTTGCACAAATTGGTTCCATTTGGGGCTCTTTGTAAGATCTGTCTTCATTTCCTCTGTCTGCATCAGACTCCTCTATTTCCTTGTCCTTTTTGGCCGAACACCATTGTTTTCATCCCCCTGGCGATGCTGTTCCAGCTTTGACGTTAATTTCCTTTCTCGCGGAGCAGCTCCGAGCTGGCGTGCACTAGCACTTCTTTCCAATTTTGCAGGATGATTTGATCTCTCCGCTCTCCACCACCGTGTCTACGTTTTCTTGATGGTTCCTTGTGGCTGCTCTCAGGGTAAGGTCAGGTTTCTGGTGCAAATAGAGAAGTAAACAAGCAGTTAATTCTGCGCACCCTTGTATCTTCATAAACATGCCTGCCACCGAGTGTTACCCAGCTAAGTGCTCTGCCTCATTTAATGTGCTGCGCTTTGTAGTGGCTTGATTTGTTTTGCAGAATGATCGGTAGTTGATTCCAGGAGAGAATTTGCTCTGGTTTCTGTTTGCGGAAATAAATCTCACTTCACTGTGCCTTTCTCTAATTAACTTGTTTCTGTTGTCATCACATCTTTATTGGAATGAGCCTATCAAGGGTCTTCAGGGGTGTAAAGATGTCTGTCTTGTTTGGGAATGAAATTCAGCATTGACATCTAATGTGTGTCCATTTTAGTAAGGATGCAATTTAAATAAGATAAATGGAAGGCGAATCCATGGAACACTCATCCCACCGTAATCATGAATAACTCTGATACTGTAAGGAAAACGTGCTTGAGGAGTCGGGAAACCAAGGATCAGGTTCACCTCTGCCGTCATCTGCCTCCACACTGTCAGTAGGTCAGAGTAGGGGCCCAGCGTCTGCCCTTGTCTGTGAGCCAGGATAAGAGTTTTGCCCTCCTTTGTCACCTAGCGGTTGTGGATGCCCACAGGGAATCAGGAATGTGGCCATGTGGTCACCCCTCCCTGCCCTGCATGGACCCAGCTGGGTGTGGTTCTGTTCTGCTCTGCTTACCCACCTTGGTCTTCAGCCTCCTTTATACTATTGGGGTTACCGTGACCTTTGACCCCATGCACTCGTGGTGAGGAGCCTTCTCACAAGGTGCCCCCTCCCCCCTGGAATCCCTCTAAGTGCCCCTCGAAACTTGAGCTACCTTCCCAGCCACACCTTAAATGCCATCTCCCCTGTGCATTCTCCCTTGTTCTTGGCCTGAAACAGCCCCTTAGGGATCTGTGGTTCTGCCTCGTGATGATGCTACATTATCCTTGGTCAACTCTCTGTCCCGTCTCACTAATAAGATTAAAATCTAGGGAGTTCTCATTGTGGCTCAGCAGGTTACAAACCCCACTAGGATCCATGAGGACTAGGGTTTGATCCTGGTCTCACCCAGTGGTTTAAGGGTCCAGCTTTACGTGACGGCAGTGTAGGTCGCAAATGCAGCTCAGATCCTCAGGCCGGCAGCTGTAGCTCCAATTCAACCCCTAGCCTGCGGACTTCCATATGCCATGGGTGGGGCACTAAAAAGACAGACAAACAAAGAAAAAGATTAATAGTGAGGGTCAGGATCCCTGGACCCTCTTGTGGATCAGGAGTGCTGGATGCTGACCGCAGGGCCTTTGCCCTACTTGCCCAGTATTTTGGGCGACCTGTGTTCCTCAGTAGCATGCAAGTTGTCCATCCTATGAGTGACCATGCTGAACAGTCAGGCCCTGCTTCTGTAATAAGACCAGGGTGCTCCCCATGTAGCCGGGGAGACCTGCCTGTGCGTGCATGCTATGCAGAGTGGGCAGAGGGCTTGTCTCATCCACTAGGAGCCAGCTGCTGGGAGAAGGGAGGAGAGCTAGTGTGTTCTGCAGTGATGGGTCTTCGGGGATGAGTGGGCAAATGTGTTGGGAAGGTGGGTGGGAGGCGCCCCCAGGGAATTGCTGAAGAATCCTGGAGTCCTTGGGGGCTGGATTGGTGGTGTGGAGTACTGAGCCCAGCGTGCCGAGGTGAGAATGTAGGCAGAAGTGCCCTTGGGTCAGGTGGACATGGGATTGAAGAGCTGAGCTCCTGGGGAGAGCGGCAGACGGGAGCTGGAGAAGCATGGACTTCAGGACCAGCGGATGCCACGAGAGGTAAGGGAAGTGGCCATAGCAGAGGTCACTTACCTTACCTGCCTTCAGCCAGGGGCAGTGTTTAGAGCTTGCTGGTTTAAAGCCAATAAGAGGCCAGGTTGGTGGGAGGGAAATGTTGCTTTATTTTGGAGGCTGGCAACGGGGGTGGGGGTGGGGGTGGAGAGCGGATTCATGTCCAAAGGCCAAGCCCTGCATTGACAATCAGGGGGGCAAGAACTTTTATAGGGAGGGAGGGGCTGCGTGCAGCACAGTCAGCTCTGACAGTCAGCTTGACCCTGGTTATGGGTGGCCTGACCAGCATCACCTTGATGGTTTTAAGTATAGTTAGTCTTCAGTTTCAGGGTCTGTTTTTTTCCCATTTCCTTGAGGCCAGTTCTCGGAATTGTGGCAGCGCATGTCATGGCTGCAGTCTGGTCATCAGGTAGTTAACCTCTTCCACCTGCTGGGGGTTTCCATATCTACCGAACAGCTCACAGGATACACTCAGAATATGATCTGTAGCCTTTGGGCAGGAACTAAAGGTCCTTGACTTTGCTTAATGACTGAACTATTATTACTTGGTCTCATTTGACTGTTTTCCTTTGCTTCTGCATTTTCTCACTTCTCTGATTAAACTTATTCTTTGGCTAAAGCTTTTCCACAGACAAAAGGCAGGCAGAGGACCTGGCGGTGAAGGACCACAGAGTCCTTTTCCATCAGCAGCATCACCAGGAAAAAACCTAAAATTCAGAACCCCGACTCCATTTCCAACAATTCTGACTCCACAAGTGTGGGTGGGACTCAGGATCTGTGTTTTAGGAAACTGTCCAGGTGATTCTGACAGCAGGTCAGTGACCCTTTGAGTAAATGCTAAATTGTCCCTAAAGAGCTTTATAAACCCAAGGAATTCTAAAATTTGAATTTACCCATTCATCCTGGCAGAGAGGTCATGGATACTTCTGTTTAGAGTCTCAAAAGGATCCATAAAGTTTAAGAATCACTGAGCCTAGAGAAAATAATGTAGAACAATGAGAGCAGTACTATGACCAAAACACTGAAGAGAAACCTTTAAAGAGACGTTTTGTGATAATGGGAAAGTTGATGTTTTCAGGTTCCTATTGTAAACACATTAGGAAAGGGAATGCTTGTCACCCCGTTTGTCAATTAGGATTTATGTTTGGGGCTTAATATCTCAGTGCTTAAAGGAGATACAGTGCTTGGTGGGTCTAGTGATTTCACAATTTATCTGTAATAGGTTTTAAAAAAAAAAAAAAACACACAAATTTTCCCCTGACCTAATTAAATCTTCTGTTTTCCCCTGAGTTTTATTTTTTAATTTTGAAGTTAGCAATATATAACAGTTTAGTATAATGAAGGTCTTTACTGAGAGTTATTAGTAATGGTGCCACATTTTGCTCTCTTGCAGTTGAGGTCACACCAGTATTTTTAGGATGAACATCTTTTTTAAATTTATGAAGGAAAAAATTGATATTGGTGCAACTTGGTTTGTACTCCCAAGAATTTTGACATCAGTCAAGGGTATTGCTGAAACACGATGCCTGTTCCCTCTTTTTTCCTGAATCCAGGGAAAAGTGAGCATATTGTTGTTCCTGGCAACATAAGGACCATGAAGGGGATGCAGAGATTCTGGGGAGGACTCTGATCAGGGATGTGTTAAGTACCACAAAGGGGATGCAGAGACTCTAGGGGAGGGCTCTGATCAAGGATGTGTTTCCCAGTGATGGTCAAGGCTGAGGGATCCACTGGTAACCACAGCTTGTTCTTAGCAGTGGAATGTGGCTCCTAGAGCCCGACCTTTGATCACTGGGTTCAACATGACATGTCCTCTACGCAAATTTCTAGACCCAAGAAGGGATACTATTTCTTAAGCCTAGTCAATATTATACTGATCCACAAGTGTTTATTCTCAATTCATGGCATACCAATGCTAGGTTAGATATGGTCCAATATGGCCAGGGGCCAAGGCCAATAGCTAGCTTATTGAAGAACGTCTGATTAGAAAGAGAGATCCAGGCCACATGTGATCAAGTGCAAAATTAAACAGAGAGATGATTTTTTATTTCTTTTTCACCTGAACCCGTGGCATATGGAAGTTCCTGGGCCAGGGACCAAATCAGAGAGCCACAGCTGCAACCGACGTCCCAGCTGTGGCAATGACAGATACTTAACCCCCTGCATCACAGTGGGAACTTCTAAACACAGATGATTAAAACCAACTCTGTGGGGACACTTTGATTAACTAGTCCCACTGGCTGCAGCTTCTTATAACAACTCAGCCAGATGAAAAAAAATGTTTCCTGAGAAGTAGAGTTCTCCACTCTCCTGGCTTTGTATTAAAAATAACCTAGTGAATAGTTTCTGAGGCAAATAGGGCTCACTCCAGGCATATTATGAAGTCATTGACCTTGATGTTATCTTCTTTTTCTAAACCTTTTCCCGTCAGCTTTTTCCATGTCTAATGCCTTTATGTTGTCATTATCAAGATAAGAACTACTTCATATCTCGTTGTTTGTACATGTGGATGTTTTGCTTAGGCTGCACATGATAGGTCTAAATAAATAGTTTTGGGGAGTTCCCACTGTGGTTCAGTGGTTAACGAACCCGACTAGCAACCATGAGGACCTGGGTTCAGTCCCTGGCCTTGCTCAGTGGGTTAAGGATCCGGCATCGCCGGGAATTGTGGTGTAGGTCACAGACGCATCTCGGATCTGGCGTTGCTGTGGCTCTGGTGTAGGCTGGTGGCTACAGCTCCGATTAGAGCCTAGCCTGGGAACCTCCATATGCCACAGGTGCAGCCCTGAATAGACAAAAGACAAAAAAAAAAAAAAAAAGTTTTTGGAGTGAGTGTGGTCAGAGGACTGGTTGGGTGAATCCATTTTCACATAGTGTGTGTTGGAGTTTTAGATTTTGAGCCTCTTTGCTGTTGGCTGGACAATGTAAACAGAGTCAGGTAGTTTTGAACATGGGTCACAGATGCCAGAAGAGTCTGTTGAGAAGAGTCCTACTGAAATTATATTGGTCATTCTCAAACGATCCTTTGGGCAAGTTTGATGTAATCTTTTGGGGGTTTTCTTGAATAGGAGCGATCACCCACATCAGCCCCAGGCCACACAGGCTTAGAAGGGCAGGTTCTTGGTCCTGTGTTCTCCGCTCTTCCTGGGCCTGGCCAGCCCTCACGTCCACCTTCAGGTCAGTAGGGTTTCCTCTTCTGCCTCATTCTTCCTTCCCAAACATTGGGCTCAGCTATCCTTTTGCTTACGGTAATTGGCATTATCTTATTTAATTATTATAATATAATCAGCCTCCCTCAACCACACACCTCGGATATCCACCCACTTTTAACCTCCACTGTGTTCCCGATAAAGAAATATTGTATTTAAGGAAAGAGGGGAAAATAACAGAAGGGGTATTCTTAGCATCGAAATACAGTTGACCCTTGAGCAACGTGGGGGATGAAGGATGCCGACCCTCCTCGAAGTTGAAAATCCAGGTGTGATTTGTGGTGGGCCCTCTGTATCTGGGGTTCCTCCACCTTCCCAGTTCTGCATCCTTCAAGTCAACCGGTTGGATCAGCCAGTGCTATCGTATTTACTACCAAAACAATTCCAAGAGTGAGTCAAGCCAAGCAGTTCAAACCCATGGTGTGCAAGGTCCACCGTATTACTGTAGCAATCTTCTAGACCTGAAGTTGTCAAACATGGTTATATGATAACGTTTTATGCTACACATCTTTTGTTGGAATCCCAACATTTAAAAGAAATGAACATCGAGGACACAGGTCGCCTCAGGCTTTTCGGAAGACCTGGCCTGGGCTTGCCTTCACAACCTGAGGGTTCTGAGGATCACAGTGTGAAAAACCAGCAGTCGCGCTCCTCCTTGCTCTTGTACGTAGATCAGGAAGCTGCAGAAAGGGAGCCAGCGCCTACCTATTCACCAGGGAGTTAGGCTGGTACGTGGACAGGTGGGTAGGTAGATAGTATAGTACATATGTGTACAGATAACCACGTGCATGTATCCAAAGTCCTTGACTCCTCACAGTGTCCTATAAGTGAGGTGGTTTTACAGGTGAGTAGCGGAGGAAAGCTGTTAGGTTGACAGAGTTGGGACTCACCTTAGGTTTTTTTTTTTTTTGTTGTTGTTGTTGTTGTTGTTGCTATTTCTTGGGCCGCTCCTGCGGCATATGGAGGTTCCCAGGCTAGGGGTTGAATTGGAGCTGTAGCCACCGGCCTACGCCAGAGGCACAGCAACGCGGGATCCCAGCCGCGTCTGCAACCTACACCACAGCTCACAGCAACGCCAGATCATTAACCCACTGAGCAAGGGCAGGGACCGAACCCGCAACCTCATGGTTCCTAGTCGGATTCGTTAACCACTGCGCCACGACGGGAACTCCCTCACCTTAGGTTTTTGGGGAGGGGGCGAGGAATCTACATTCTTTGCCGTGTGGCTGGCCAGTGCTTCGCCTGAAGCACACAGATGGGCAGAGCTGGGACCCAGGACCCTCTACACCCTGCGTCCTGGTCCCCTTAGGCCACTTTTTCTCTTTAGTTCATGGCCAAGCAGTAGCTGCTAAAAGAGTGAGTAGAACATTGGGGAAACGATTATAAGAAAGACACGCCAGCCGGGCTGACCTTGAGAAGGGTTAATATTCTTCGTTCCCTATGTTTTAGCAACTAATTGGTCATGTCAAATGATTGGAAGGATTTTTGTGCTCTGTAAGTATTGTTCTTAGCTCGGGGAATTTTCCATGGAATCCAGCTTCCTAACTTAAAACACCGTGTGACGAAATATTTTTCTTCAGCATGTTGTGGCCTGAGAGTGGAAGTTTGATGTTGAATAGGTATCCCCTACGTTTATGTTTCATACATTGGAAAGGTACGGCACATGTAATCATTAACGTTCTTTTGATGTTTGAAACCGAAAATCAAACACGAGCGACTGAAGCATTAAAGCAGTGCAATACACAGAAAATCCCTCTGCTCTTTGTTGACTTATGCTGAGGTCTGCCAAATAACAGCCTTGTTATGCAGATTCTTAGACTAACAGGCCCTGGGTAGCTTAACGTCTTGCTCCTTGCTGCTGACTCTAATTTTCTTTTGCTCCGGATCATTGAGGAGGTCTTCAGGAGCAGTTTTCATCCTTTCCCTTGGCTCCCACAGCTCTTTTCAACTCTCTCCTTCGTAACTGCTTCCTGTCCCCCAAGTCATCTTCCTGGAGGAAGGGGCATCTTTATCAGCCTGCTAGTCCTCCCTGTAACCCATACCCCTTCCTCCCCAGGGCCTGACCTAAGGCCAGGCACCCAGTGAGATGGGGGAGGGAAGAGATGCAGGGAGTCTGATCAGAAAGGCAGGTGCTCAGCGTCAGCATTTCTTCTTCCCTCACTGTCGCCTGAGTGGTGAGTGAACAGAGTCCACTTTGTATTTCTTTTTCAGTGTTTCCAATAAAGATAGAAAATTAAACAGTTTTCTGTCTTACTTGTGTTATAGAAATCTTCACAAAATTGTATTGAGCCCCGCAGGTACATAATGAGTGGCAGGTGCCTTCCTGGGATTGGGGATGTGGAAATAAAGAGACTTCCAGGCCCAGAGGAGCTCAGGGTGAAGTTGAGAAGACAAACAGGCCACAGTCCATGGCCTTGTGGGCAAGGCGGACCTCTACAAGGTCTATATATCTTGCACTGATGATGCACAGGAAGGGCTGAGGGCTTTTATCTGTGAAAAGGAATTCGTAACAGGTGTCCAGGAGGGGTGGCCTGTGAGCTGGGACTCTCAGCCAGACTTTGGGGTGGGGGCGCAGGGCCAGACCTGGACTATGTGGGCAGCACAGTCCTTGAGGTGGACCCCCAGACAGTCGGGAATGACCAGGTTATACTCAGAAAGGGAGGCGATGGCAGGAAATGAAGATAAGAGGTAGGCAGGGGTCAAATCAGAAAACCTCCCAGTCATGTGACAGCGAGGTGCCCAGGAGTTGTTTTCAGCAGGGAGAGGTCATTTTCAGCTGTGGGTTTTATGAAAGGTCATCTTTCTGGCTTTGTGTGTGGTCTACCAGAGAGAGCAGAGTCTAGATATGAGAGCATAGATCAAGTTCAGGGGGGAAGTGAGCTGAGACTCCAGTGGTGGCGTGGCAGGTGAAGGACGCTGGTAGGAGAAGCTTTTAGGAAGTTGTTTGGGGGCTGAGTGTGGGACTTCAAGGCCTGTTCAAGGAGATGGAACTCAAAGCCTCTGACCAAGACAAGAATGACCAGACCCTTATCATTGCCCCACCCATCTCATTGTCATGCCCCCTCCCCAACCTTGAGCAGCCTGGCCTACTCCTTCCTACCCCCTCCTGGGAAAGGTATGTGCCCATTCCTCACCCTGCCTCTACAGGGGCCTTATACACCCCAGCCAACCAGCAAGGGCATCATAAGACTCCTCTTTGCGCAACCAGTCAGCAGGTCAGCAGATGTATCCTGAGATCTGTCCTCTCCCTGGGCTATAAAAATAGACATGACCGTGTGCCCAAGGTCGGCCCTCCCTTATCATCAGGAAGTCTTCCTGCTGCACTAGCAGCATCTCTTATCTCAATAAACTCTTCTTTCTCTTCACCTGGCTATGCTGGAAAATTCTTTTTCCACCCACGTGCACAAACCACAATGGTAAGGTGTTGGGTAGGGAGGTGGTTGACTGGCAAATTTTGGGCTTGAGCCCCTGGTTTGTGGTTCCATAGCCATTGTAGGCAATATCCAGTCAGAGCCACCTGTCACTGCCACTTCCTGTTTCAGACGGCATGCCACACGCACAGCTATTACTCTCTGATGTTCACATCTTATCACAGTAAGTGCCCTTTCTCTTTTGCCACCAAGTCCAGCCTTCACCCTCTCCCTGGAAGATAGATAACAAATGTTACAAAAGTATTCTGTCTTCTATGGGCATACATCTTCAGGATTATGGTCAGAATTGGCCCCTGGAAATCCTTCAGGGACTTCAGGGTTGAAGACCAGCATTTTGTTTCTCAATGACTGCAGATCTTTAAATAGGAGGATGATGCTGAAGCCAGTGAGATGTATGCACTTGGGAAAGGATGAAGGGAGAAGGAATGGTGACTGATGGTTAGGCTCCTGGATTAAAGGCAAGGCTTCTGTATCTCTTAACCCTCCCATCTTCGTGGCTGAAATCATGCACATAAATTTTACATATTATGTGGGCTGAGTATGCCCCCCTTTTATACAATGAACAAGACACATGATCTGTGACTTGTCCAAAGATAGAAAAGGTAGCTGACATATCCAGACCTTTGTGAATCCTGGGTCTCAGATTCTAATTAGGTTGAGTCAGCCTTGCAAGTTACCAGCTTTTGTTGTAGAATAAGTATGCCTAATGATAGGAAATTGGAATGAATGTTTTACCAAGAGGATATAGGAAATTCTATTTACTTTTTCCTTATGCATAATTTGATTCTAGCCAATGAATGTGATGTGGAGAAAAAAAATTTTCATTGAGGGAAATACATTTTGTTGAGTTTGGGTTAATCAGCATCTAGGGAAAATCCACAATTGACTTGATGTTTTAGGCTGAATAGCAGGGCTTGGCTGTACTGTATATGGGGGGGGGGTTCAGAAGTTTATTTTATCAGCTGTCCCAGATAATGATTTTATGCTAATCACATTATCAAGAGATGGATTTGTAAATCATACTAAACTGGCAGGGACACTACTGGACATAAAATTAGATTCTGCTCTTTATTAATTTCCTGGGTCTCTCTGACCAACAACCAGGATCGTTTTCTACCCAGGAAAGCTCTTCTCGTTGAATAGTTCCACTTAGGAGAAAAATTACAGAGTGGGGGTTTCTTAGCATGAAAGTAGAGAACAACATTCAGCATTTTGATCAAGAGGTGTTATTCTGTGGCCCTTATTCACCTGAGAGGGATTTATGGCTATGAAGACTTATTTAGAGCAGTCATCTTCAAAAGGCTTCCTCCACACCCTTTGAGGCGAATAGTACAGTCTGTTGAGGTATGGAAGAAAATATTTGAACTTCAGTTTCTATTTATTTTTTAGTTTTAGCTTTAAGGGTTCAATTATAGTTGTGTCTAATAATCTGAATATGTGAAGTACTATATTATATAATTTTTAAGTTAAACTGGAGGGCTGTGTCTTCATTTATTTATAATCTTAATATCTAAAATGCTTATTTTGCTTTTTAGAACTGAGGTTGTAGTTAATTTACAAAGTTGTGTTAGTTTCAAGTGTACAGTAAAGTGACTCAGGTACACAGATCTTTTTTTTCAGATTCTTTTCCATTATAGGGTATTACAAGATACTGAATTTAGTTCTCTGTGTTAAGTAGCTCCTTGTTGCTGACCCATCTTATATTTAGTAAAGTGTGTCTTTTAATCCTAGACTTCTTGTTGAGTCCCCCTTTCCCCTTTGGTAACCATAAGTTTGTTATCTGTGTCTGTGAGTCTCTTTCTGTTTTGTAAATAAGTTCATTGTGTGATTTTTTTTGGGTTCTGCGTATGTGGTACCACATGATATCTGTCCTTCTCTGTCTGACTTAGTTCATTTGATCATCTCTGGGTCCATCCATGTTGTTACCAGTGGCCTTATTTCATTCATTTGATTTCTGAGTAAAAGGTGGTACCTTTTCAAAACGCTGAAATTATTTTTACCTTCCTATGTAGGTTTGAAATAACTGATCCAGAGCACTTTTCTTTTCTCTTTTCTTTTCTATTCTTTTCTTTTTTGCTTTTTTTTAAGGCCCTCTACCTGGATACAAATCCTCAAGTCTCAGACCCCATCCTTGACCTTCTGGATCAGAAACCCTGGCACCCATGGCATATGGAAGTTCCCAGGCTAGGAGTCGAATCAGACCTGTAGCCTCGGGTCTGCACCACAGACACAGCAATGCAGCATCCGAGCCATGTTTGCGACCTACGCTGCTGCTCAGAGCAACCTGCTGAGCAAGGCCAGGGATCAAACTGACATCCTTATGGATACTAATTGGATTTGTTTCCAGTGCGCCACAATAGGAGCTCCCTAGAGCTCTTTTCTAAAATGGGTCAAAGATTCATTTATTCTGGGCCCTTTCTTAAGATCTCAGGTCCTGGATAAATAGGTGAGACTAGGACAGTGGTTCACAAACATCTGTGTACATCAGAAGTACCTGCTTGCGGCTTGTTAAAACACAGATGGCCGATTGCCAGGGCCCACCCCAGGGTTTCTGATCCAGAAGGTCAAGGATGGGGTCTGAGAACTTGGATTTCTCTCCAGGTTAGAGGGACCCACTTTGAGAATCTCAGCTCCTGAGATGAGGTGAGACATACTGACCTGGATTTGCTCATCTTCTTCCTCAGACTGCTCCGGCAGAGACTTTGTCGTTTTGTTTTCCTTTCCCACTCCTGTTGTGGGGATGGAGGCAAGACAAGCTGCTTTTCACACTGTATTTTTTTTTTTTTTATATTGATGTGGAGGATGAAAGCACCAGTGTGATATTCAGGGAGATTCAAATTTACAGGGAATTCCCACGAGTGGTTTAATTAAATCCTCTTCTTTGTATGTGGAGAAGAGACAGGTTGGTAATGATTTGGCTGCATCTATACAATATTTTGGAATAGAAATAACACTATTAACCATTAAAAAAAAAAAAAAAAAGCGGATTTTGAGATCAATTCTAAAAAGGCATGGTTGGAAGTTCCCGGTGTGGCTCAGCGGTAATGAGCCCGACTAGTATCCATGAGGACGAGGGTTCAATCCCTGGCCTCACTCAGTGGGTTAAGGACCTGGCATTGCCGTGAATGGTGGTGTAGGTCGCAGACATGGCTTGGATCTGGCATTGCTGTGCCTGTGGCGTAGGCTGATGGCTACAGCCCTGATGTGACACCTAGCTTGGGAACTTCCATATGCCGCATTTGCGGCCCTAAAAAGCAATGAATAGATAGATAAATAAATAAATAAATAAATAAATTTATGTAAAAGGCATGGTTATTTGTTGCAATCAGGCCTTTTAAAAAATTAGGAATCAATAGATTGATATGAAATGAAGTGGGGTGTGAGTGCGATAAGCCATAGAAACTTTAAGAACTCATTTCCTTGAATTATACGAAGTATACCCATCAGCAGATAGCACTTTTTACAATAGAGCATGGCACGAAACATGTAAATGCAATGTGTAAAAACTGCTGGCTGGATTAAATTATGTGAAAGAACATTCTGTAATGCTTAGTGTCAGATTCACTAAGCATCAGTGGGACATTCAAAGTTTAAGAGGCGTTATATACTTTCATTATTGGCAGGCAATTAAATGTACATGTCCCCGGGATTGATTCACAAGAAGGCAGTGGTTTTGCTGTTGGTGCAGGGTTTTTATTTTTTTCACTTTGAAAACAATTATGTATATTATAGCTCACTTCTGTTTATCCTTTGAAAAAATGTAGTTTATAGCCATTTATCTCCCAGCTCTACATTTGAAATAAATGGAAAGGACCACCTGAGATTACACGTATTTTAGGAAAATAGAACATATAACATTAATTCTGTTAGCACTAGTTTTTGATCTGCCCTCTCTGTAGAGAGTCCCATTTAATACTTTATGCATTTGATAAAGGCTGCCTTAAATGGGGTCATTCTGTATTTAGAACAAATGAGAAAAATGTTCCAGAAATCTCCTCAAGGAGTATTACAGTCTTTTTACAAAATGACTTTAAAAGGACTGTAATTATAACAAGAAGGATGATTGCTGGAATATATAAGTCAATTTAACCTGTTAAAGTCAGAACGACTCCAAATGTGTGTGTATCTTAACAAAGAATGTGAAATTAACATTGGATCCTCTTCCACCAGCTTCTAGAAACAGAATGTTCGGGGGTTTATTTACAGCGCAATACATGTAACAATCAGTAGACAAATATTACAGGTTGCCCTTTGCTGACTTTATAAAGGTGGTTAAGGGTGAAGATGCACAGACTTGAAAGAGCATGAACTTGGGATGCAGACCTTGCTTGGGCTGCTAGTCCTGTACCAAACACTGTGTGACTTTGGACAATATATTTGCCAAACTGCCGTTTGTAAGAGTAGGGATGTTTCAAACAGGATCCAGCCGGAGACAGAAACTGTGCAGTCTTGTGAGCAGAGGGAGTTTAATATAAGGGGTCACTATATTACAGCAGATTAGAATGCTGGAAATTGGCCAGTTGGAAGAAATAGCTGGTGTGAGAGGCTGCTGCTCCAGGGCGGGGTAAAGTCCCAGGAGAATATCCATCCAGAGCTGAGATCCAGGGTCCCGGGGATGGCAGGAAGGTCGCTGTGGGGCCACAGCTATAGGACGTGGAGGAAATGTGTCCTCCATGGTGGCCAGGAAAGCCTTTCATGGGATGTGTCCTTCGGGGGTGCTCCACCACAGAGCCCCTCGGGGTGCAGGTGCTCTGCTGACCCCAGACATCGGAGGAGCTGGGCCCGGGAAGCTTCTGCCCTGTGGGTCTGGGGCTCCTGGAGTCACACGTGCTGGGGAGCCTTCCAGAGAGTTCTGCAAGCCTTCTCCTCCCTCCTGCCCTGCCTCACCCAGACCCTCGGCTGGCAAAGCTTAAAGTCCTACCACCTGCGACAGGGAGCTCAGTCAGAGGGCCTGGGTACGTTGTTGCAGAGCAGGCGATGATAAGTGAAGTTAGGGCTGAGAGGTAAATACAGTGAGACCTGGCCAAAGGCATACTGATGCTTGTTGCCTTCTGGCTTTGTAAGGTGAAATATACATGTAAACATTTGCGTGGGTTTTGTTATGTGACGAGTTCTTTGATCAGATATATTGAGACCGCAGTTGAGACATACTGAGACTGGTTGTGAGGATTAAATGAAATAATGACTGTCTGTTGCCCGAAGCAGAATCTGACCGGCACACTGCAGATGTTTAGGAAATGGTAGCTGTTAAGATGAAGGGACTCTGCAGAACACAGGGCATTCACATGGCAGTGCTGACATAAACTTCAAACTAAATTAATGTTCCTGGTACTGGTTCTCACCGCAAACCGTAAAGGCTATGGGTAGCACCCTTTGAAGGGACATGAAGTCAGTTTCGTGAACCCAGACTCAACCTTTTATGAAATCGAATAGAAATGAAAAAGGTCGGAGTTCCCATTGTGGCTCAGCAGTTAGCAAACCCAACTAGCATCCATGAGGACGCAAGTTCGATCCCCGGCCTCGATCAGTGGGTTAAGGATCCAGCATTGCCGTGAGCTGTGGTGTAGGTCACAGACATGGCTCGGATCCTGTGTTTCTATGGCTGTGGTGTAGGCTGGTGGCTATAGCTCCGATTGGACCCCTAGCCTTGCAACCTCCATATGCCATGGGTGTGGCCCTAAAAAGACAAAAAAGACCAAAAAAAGAAAAAAGAGAAGAAAGAAATGAAAAAGGTGGTTGTATCTCAGTAGAGAGAAATGTAGTCAGTAAAATGGACATATATGTGCGCTGGGTTAAGATGTCAGAAGGTTGGCAACTTAGAATAGATTTACAAGGAGATCCTGCTGAATAGCATTGAGAACTTTGTCTAGATACTCATGTTGCAACAGAACAAAGGGTGGGGGAAAAATGTAATTGTAATGTATACATGTAAGGATAACCTGACCCCCTTGCTGTACAGTGGGAAAATAAAAAAATTATTAAAAAAAACAGATGTCATATCTTTCCATTTCTTTACATCTTCTTTGATTTCTTTGATTAAGGTTTTATAGTTCTCGGCATATAGGTCCTTTACCTCTTTGGTCAGGTGTATTCCGAGGTATTTGATTTTGTGTGGTACAATTTTAAAAGGTATCGTATTTTTGTATTCCTTTTCTAATGTTTCATTGCTGGTATACAGAAATGCAACTGACTTCTGAATGTTAATCATATCCTGCCACTTTGCTGAATTTATTAATCAGTTCAAGGAGTTTTGGGGTTGAGTCCTTAGGGTTTTCTATGTATAGAATCATGTCATCTGCATACAGTGACAGTTTGATCTCTTCTCTTCCTATATGGATGCCTTTGATTTCTTTTGTTTGTCTAATTGCTGCGGCTAAGAAATGGAAAGATATTCCATGTTCCTGGATTGGGAAAATCAATATTGTGAAAATGGCCATCCTACCCAAAGCAATCTACAGATTCAATGCAATGCCTATCAAATTACCTATGACATTTTTCACAGAACTAGAACAAACAATCCAAACATTTATATGGAACCACAAAAGACTCAGAATCGCCAAAGCAATCCTGAGAAACAAAAACCAAGCAGGAGGCATAACTCTCCCAGACTTCAAGAAATACTACAAAGCCACAGTCATCAAAACAGTGTGGTACTGGTATCAAAACAGACAGACAGACCAATGGAACAGAATAGAGAATCCGGAAATAAACCCTGACACCTATGGTCAATTAATCTTTGACAAGGGAGGCAAGAACATCAAATGGGAAAAGGAAAGTCTATTCAGCAAGCATTGCTGGGAAACCTGGACAGCTGCATGCAAAGCAATGAAATTAGAACACACCCTCACACCATGCACAAAAATAAACTCCAAATGGCTGAAAGACTTAAATATACGATAGGACACCATCAAACTCCTAGAAGAAAACATAGGCAAAACACTCTCTGACATCAACATCATGAATACTTTCTCAGGTCAGTCTCCCAAAGCAATAGAAATTAGAGCAAAAATAAACCCATGGGACCTCATCAAACTGAAAAGCTTTTGCACAGCAAAGGAAACCAAAAAGAAAACAAAAAGACAACTTACAGAATGGGAGAAAACAGTTTCAAATGATGCAACTGACAAGAGCTTAATCTCTAGAATATATAAGCAACTTATACAACTCAACAGCAAAAAAACCAATCAATCAGTGGAAAAATGGGCAAAAGACCTGAATAGACATTTCTCCAAAGAAGATACACAGATGCCCAGCAAACACATGAAAAAATGCTCAACATCGCTGATTATAAGAGAAATGCAAATCAAAACTACCATGAGATACCACCTCACACCAGTCAGAATGGCCATCATTAATAAATCCACAAATAACAAGTGCTGGAGGGGCTGTGGAGAAAAGGGAACCCTCCTGCACTGCTGGTGGGAATGTAAACTGGTACAGCCACTATGGAGAACAGTTTGGAGATACCTTAGAAATCTATACATAGAACTTCCATATGATCCCGCAATCCCACTCTTGGGCATCTATCTGGACAAAGCTCTACTTAAAAGAGACACATGCACCCGCATGTTCATTGCAGCACTATTCACAATAGCCAGGACATGGAAACAATCCAAAAGTCCATCGACAGATGATTGGATTCGGAAGATGTGGTATATATACACAATGGAATACTACTCAGCCGTAAAAAAGGATGACATCATGCCATTTGCAGCAACATGGATGGAACTAGAGAATCTCATCCTGAGTGAAATGAGCCAGAAAGACAAAGACAAATACCATATGATATCACTTATAACTGGAATCTAACATCCAGCACAAATGAACATCTCCTCAGAAGAGAAAATCATGGACTTGGAGAAGAGACTTGTGGTTGCCTGATGGGAGGGGGAGGGAGTGGGAGGGATCGGGAGCTTGGGCTTATCAGACACAACCTAGAATAGATTTACAAGGAGATCCCGCTGAATAGCATTGAGAACTATGTCTAGATACTCATGTTGCAACAGAAGAAATGGTGGGGGAAAAACTGTAATTGTAATGTATACATGTAAGGATAACCTGACCCCCTTGCTGTACAGTGGGAAAATAAAAAAAAAAAACAAAAAACAAAAAACAAAAAAAACAGATGTCAGAAGGTTGGGTCATGATCAAAACCTATGTGCTCCAATATTGCTCTGAAGGGTAGGCTCTGATTCTGGTCAGTTGGTTTCCTCGGACTTCTGTCCAGCCCCGAAGCTTCAGTGGGATATGGCGTGGTCATGGGAAAGAGCTTACAAGGTTTCCTTTGGGGAGAAGTGGCCCATCCTCTCCTTTACAGCTTTGATCCTAATGACACCACATTCCTCTCGGATCTAGTGAACACCTCTCAGCTAATCCACAGAAAGAAGAAAGATAAATTCCCTCCAAGATACAAATAACAGTATTTTATTTTCATAAATCATGAATGACCTTTATAGACAGCTAGCCTTGTTCTGATTATTGCCAAGAAAAAAAAAAGTTCAGCTTTTCCAAAGTGAAAGCTGTGAAAGCCATAGTTGGTGGAGACTTCATTAACATTTAACTGGCGTAGAGTTTTCAACCATAATAAAAAGTGAGCATGTTCAATGATTTAGTCACATTTGCAGCTGATTCATTTAGGAATACACCAGGCCAGGGCTAGGGGTTTTGTGGTGCTCTGCTGAGATTGTTTTCATTGTTTAAGTGGATATTACACTTAGAAAATCATTTTAGGAAAAATTATTGTAGTCAAATTCTGCATAGAATATTGGGGAATTCATTACCCGTTTTGCTAAAAACACATTTATTGGGTGCCTACCACATACCAGCTCTAGGGAATATCAAGATGACTAAGGTAGAGTTACAATTAGAATTACTTTTGAGCAGAATTCCTGGACTTCCAGATACTTGTTCCCTTCAAACTCTGCAGCTCACACACACACAGACACGTACACACACACACACACACACACACACACGTGCAGGTGCACACACACACACACTAGCATGGTTTCACCTGATTTCTAAAGCATATGGCGCCATGCTTCAGTAATAGTGCACACAGCCTGCCGTTTTTAGTTGGGAGAGAAATACGCAAACTCATGGTAACCCACTTAGATTTTGTTGAGAGAAGCCATATTCATAAAGACCATTTTAAGGGATATTACAGTTTTATCCCAGGATGTCCTGAGCTCCTACTAAATCAAGTTTATCTCATTGAAGTCTGACAACCTGCTATCTTGACATGATACTGAATAGAGCCTCACGGTCCTCCTCCACCATCCTGTCTTCTCTCCCTAAAATGGTTTGTCCTCTAGGACTGAAGTGTGGCAGGTTCCACGGGTGCTCTGCTTAGGGTCTCAGAAGGCCAAAATCAAGCCAGCGGCTGATCTGGGCTCTTATCTCAAGACTGGGGGAGGAGTTCCTGTCGTGGTGCGGTGGTTAATGAATCCGATTAGGAACCATGAGATTGCAGGTTCGATCCCTGGCCTTGCTCAGTGGGTTAAGGATGTGGCATTGCCATGAGCTGTGGTGTAGGTCACAGATACGGCTCGGATCCCACGTTACTGTGGCTCTGGTGTAGGCTGGTGGCTACAGCTCCGATTGGACCCCTAGCCAGGGAACCTCCATATGCCACGGGAGTGGTTCAAGAAAAGGCAAAAAAAAAAAAAGACTGGGGGAGAGTCCGTTTCCAGGCTCATCAGGTTGTTGGAAAATTTACTTCTGTGTAGGGCAGAGGTCCTCCTTTCCTTGCTGGCCTTTGGCAGGAGGTCATTCTTGGTCTCCAGAGGCAGCCTGCTCTCCTGTGGATGGCTTCTCCTGCTTTGTCACCCTTTTCTGACTTGTCCCACTGTACCTCTGCCTTAGTTACTGTATGTGGAAAGTCAAGACCATAGTATCCACCTTATGGGGCCGGCATGAGGATTAAACTCATCCCCAGTAAAGATAAGCCCCTGTTACTAGCTTTAGTATTAATATTATCATCTCATAGACACTGTGAAATATGTCATCCGTCATATTTTCCTCTTGTCACTGGCTGCCCCCAAGCTCAAAGTGAAATTCGTGGCCAACATCCTGTAAATGTCCCCAGGGACATTTTATTTTTGGTCTTTTGTCTTTTTAGGGCTGCACCCAAGGCATATGGAGGTTCCCAGGCTAGGAATCGAATTGGAGCTGTAGCTGCCAGCCTACACCACAGCCACAGCAACACCAGATCCGAACTGTGACTGCCACCTACAACACAGCTCTCAGCAACGCTGGATCCACTGACCGAGGCCAGGGATTGAACCTGTATCCTCATGGATAGTCGTTGGGTTCATTAACCCCTGAGCCACGATGGGAACTCCCCCCCTTTTTTTTATTACTTGGTGATAGTGGTGGAGTCCCAGCCATATTCCTGATAGAATCTTAATTTTTTTTTTTTTTTTGCTCAACTTTGCTTGCTTTTTAACTTTCACTTGTCTTCAGTCTTACTAATTTAATTTTCATATTATTGTGTTGCACGGCCTGTCCTGGAACCGACTATATAGTCATCATTCTTGGTCAGAACTCTTCATCCTTGTCATTGGTTACCTGAGTATTTGACACCCATTGACACCTCCTTTTTCATAATAACTCCTTCCTCCAGCACAAGTTGGTGTTGTATTCAAACCTGCTAAGGGAAAGCCTTTCTCAAGGTGTAGTGGAGGTGTGTGGGCAAGCACACATGCGTGTGTGTGTGTGTGTGTGTGTGTGTGTGAGAGAGAGAGAGAGAAGGTGAGGGGTGCTGACCACCACCCTCCCCAGCTTGTATTACCTTTCCTCCCTCTTGTATGTGACTTTGACTTTGTCCTGAGTCCCCTCTACAAAAGAAAAATAATTTATCTTGATTTGATGGGTAAACATGGTTCACCCATGAACTATTGGGCGTCCGTCCAAGTAAGACAATTCTGGAGAAACCTTGGTTTGTTGCTGACAGTATGCCTCTGCCGGATGGCAAACCACCTATGTTATTGTGAACATGGAGGAGACATATATATTTGGAAATGCTTCATTTCACCACATTTCAGGGACTTTGCTTACTTAGCACATTCTTCGCTGGCCCCAAGGCCCTCACTTGAAACACCCAGCTGGCCTCTGCTCTTTGCTCCTAGGGCGCCATGGAGGAGCCCACGCTCTTCGCCTCCTCCCCCAGTGCACTGTATAAATCCCACTTCTCTATTCGAGCTCTTTGCAAGAAAGTGAACCCCTGAACGTCCTTGTTGTAGGAGGTATAGATAGTAAGAAGGATTTAAGAACTAGTAATGGCTGATACTGGTGGACATACCCCCCTCTGTGAGACTAACCACACTTGCTACCTAATTGATGCCTCATAAATTAACACCATGTGAGGTCTGTATGTCTTCTCATTTTGTTGGTAAAGACACTGGGTTCAGGGAAGCTAGATGATTTGTCTACCAACACAGAGCCCATAGGGCAGGAATGGGGACGTGCTAAACCTCTGTCCCCGGAACCCATTCATCTCAACGCTACACAAAAACACCTTGAAATCTAAAGGTTTCATTGTTCTCTCTTTAGTTGGTTACATCAATCCCAAGGCTGTCTCCCTTACCCTCGCCTTATTTTAGCTCAGTAAATCACCTTTGCTGTTTTGAGGGTCTCACATCTGCTTGCAGGCCAGTGTTGGGTCTGAAAAGTAGTGTGCAGGGGAATGTATCTTGGGGAAATGGGAATTCATAGTCTACCTCATTTTCCAGTGCTTCGATAATGATAATCCTCTGTTGGTCCAGAGAGAACCATAGCATTCTTTTTAGGTTTCCTTTCAAGTGATAAAAACAGCTTTATGTAATGGGAAAATTATATCTTTGCATCAGTGTTGTATTAATCTTTGGGGTTTGCTGTCAGCCATGTAAGCTCTCATCTTTATATTTGGATATATCTGCGGTGCCAAGAGTTGTTTCCTAAACCAGATCTCTAACCAGCCTTGAGCTGTTTTGTGGATGCCCCAAGCTATTTCTCACTGTTTAAGATTGCACTGCAAGACTGCCATCAAAGTACCATCTATGTTTCCATTGGGGGTCCCTTTTCTGTCAAAATCCATGGTTTTTTCTTCCTTTTGAATATTATTAGTGCTACAGCTGTCTGGGCTTATTCCTACAGCTCTGAAGCTGTTTTCTATATCAAAATGAGAGTTTGCAACCAAGGGAAAACATTTCTTGTGAATGTTTGCATAGTCTTCTAACATTTTTTTACCCCAAATTAGAAAGTTGTTGGTGTTAGGTGCTGGAAACAAATCCACTTTGTTTCAGAACTTGTTAAGGCTGAAGCTGAGTACGAGGGAAGTATAAATTAGCAGTTGTTGTCAAGGTGAGGTATGGAGTTAATGCTGTATCTTTGTAATGAGTTTTCTGTTCCCAGCAAAGTGTTTAATTGGCCAGTTCCGTTAAAAGTGCTACAGAAGATGGTGGCCAGAGCCACTAATTTCACCATCATGCCTGGAGCCTGTGACTAAAACCAAGGCAGAAAGCTGGGGGACACCTCTTAAAATGGCCTGAGGACCCTTGTCTCCACCCTGTTGAACAATTTTTTTAAAAATCAGTGATTACAGAAAGCATGTGTCATCAAATTGGCAGGTAACCCAAATCTAGGTTGGATGACTAACATCTGGATGACAAAATCAGGATCCCAGAAATTTTCAACGGGCTGGAGAGATGCACTGAAAACAGGGAGATGTGGTCTAGAGAGGATAAATGTACAGAAAGTCACCTACCTTACTGCTAGAGGTGAGAAATGGTTCAGTGGCAGTGGTATAAGAAGGATGTGGGATTCCAGGCTCCAGCAAACTCAGGATGGACTACCAAGCACTCTGCCTGGGCTGTTGACAGAGCATGCAGTCAAGGTCAAGGGAAGTAGCTGGTAGAAGTCAGGCTGCAGTACAGGGAGTCATTGTTCTGGAAGAGTACTGATAAACCTGCTGGTATACAGAACCCCTGCCAGGATGGCAAATGTCTGAGGGCCTTCTAGTACCTGGAGGAGCACAACCATAGAACTTGATGGCTGCTTTTGAATATTCAGCTTTCCTGCATAAGAGCTGGGATGTTTCACTGCTCCTTCTCAGGGTAGAGCTAAGATAAATGGTATGAATTTCAAGAGGCAGCATTTGGGCCTTTTTAAGGGGAATTGTTCACATGATAGGGATGGTTGTCTAGGTTCTGAGTGCCTCACCTCTTCAGAAGCTTCTAGAAGGTTGTAGAAGTGACGTAAGCATTTGGATGGAAATTGGAGCAGGTGTCCCTTGCTTTCTCTTTTACCTCTGAGTTTGTGCCATTGCTTTATTATTGTTGTTTTATTTATCTTCTTGCTGCCAGGGCATACAGTACAGCCAGAGTGTCATTATATTCCTACGTGTGTTTTCTTGACCAGACCCTTAATTCTCGTCATTGGCAAGTGATTATAATTAATCTTTTAAATTATTCTAATTAATAGCATTCTATAAGGGGTAGTAGGATTTTCACGATAATTAAGATGATGGATATAATCCTTCTCTTTAGCAATGTGAAACACTGGGGGAAGGATTTGATACCGTAATAATTCAAAGTAACAGGAGACATTTAAGAAGGTGCGGGGTGGGACTTAAAATTGTCAGTGTTCCCCAGGATGCTGAAACAGCAGACCTGCTTTGCATATACGGCATTTTCTTTTATTCTTTGTTTCTTTAAGTAGTTTCATTTTTAGCATCAAAATTAAGCAGATGTTTACCACATGTTCAGTTTTGAATTTATTCTTGTCTTTAAAAATTGTGTGGACTGTAGGCAAATTTATAATCTCGTTTAATTTCGAGACCTCCAATCTCCAAGATATTCAAGCAAAATCTGTTTCTATGTTAGATTCAGAGTAATCCTTAGAAAAATATTTTGCAAGCTACATCCATGGTGTCAACTGTGTTTTGACCTCTACCATCTTGCCAGTGTTGTGGTGGGAATATTTCTTTTAGTTTTTGGGGACAAGTTTTAATTTTTTTCTATTGAAAACACGTTGAATATCTGGGATGGCTCTATTGAAGTTTTGAACCCAAGATCAATTATGCCAAATTAATATGCATCTGGAAATATGAGTTATACATTTGCCAAGGTCTTACTTTCAGTTGGATTATGCAAATGTTGGCTTCTTTGGGGAGAAACAATATCATATGGCGGTATCGATAAGTCATGGCTAGTACGCGGCTAGCACTTAGCAAGGATGCAGTGGGGTCGGGATCCACCGTTCCTGAGCAAAAAGGCCAAATCAGATTTAGTTGAGCATTAAGTAAGTGTATGGTTCCCTGCAGTCATCATAGCCTCTTCCAGAGGTCTAGCTGTTATTAACGTTACTCTTCCTTCTTTTCCATTCTAGGTGGTTGCCTCTTTGATGAGCCTTATAGCGTGTGTGGATACAGTCAGGCTGAAGATGATGACTTCAATTGGGAGCAGGTGAATACCTTGACCAAACCAACTTCTGACCCATGGATGCCATCAGGTTTGCTTTTAGTTTTAAGTTCTCTTTTTAAAATCAAAGATGCACAAGAGTCCTAACCACAGTAAATGTTCACTGGGCATTGGTTGAATGAGTGAGGGTGTTGGTCTTTGAGTGTGGTGTTGAAGGCTGATTAGCTAGTGAGGATAGTGGAAGAGGATGGATGACAAAGAGTTGCCCTTTGTATCTCTCCCTTTAAAGTGTAATTAAAGTTTACTGTCTTTATCTTTGGATACACCCGAGCTAGATTAATGGGCATTATCCAAGTGAGCCTTTCCCGAACAGCTGATATGGAAAATAGATTGATGTCTCTTCTGGCACATGTGTCTAGTGGAGGGCACTCTGGCTGGCGAATCCAAATAACAGTCTCCATCACAGATAGGGGACCTTGGGAGGGGATGCTTCTGGCAATTGGGAATCTGGGAGGAAGCCAGTGACCTTGAAAGAATTCTGATTAAATGGTGCACATGCGTGGGTACTTTTGTCCACTGTGGAAGCGCTTAGTACCATTTCTGATGAGTGAGAAACATTTGATCATTGAACACCAGCAAGAATTCTACTTCTCATTTGGAGGGAAGAATGAGAAGATGGTACTCAGGAACTCTGGTCAGATTGGAGCTTGATCATTTTAAGTCACTATTTTTAGGCTACGGTGGGGTCAGGCATCCCTTTAAAATTTTAGGTTTACAGATTCACTTTACAAATGGGGTAATGAGTGTGCCCCATTCAGGATTCACACTGCAAGACATGTCATTCTGATTCGGATTTCAGATAAAGTACAGTTTTTATATTTGTTTCATGGCTATTAAGGTTTTCATTAGTGCATCTATATTTATTTATATTTAGTAGGTATTTATACCTACTAAAGTATAATATTTATATTTAGTAGGTAATCTTGGAAAGATAGCTTTGAAACATGAACTAGGGTTTTATGTTGTTCTGAAGCTTGAGCAGGTATGATGTCCACCAAGTTCTTGCTGTCTCTTTCCCATGTTTGACTCCTTAAAACTTCACAGAAAGGAGCATTGGGCACCCGAACCCTGGGGCTTTACCGGATTCCAAGACCTGGCTCTTGCTGGTTCCCCTCCCCCTCAGCTGACAGTCCTGTTCTTTCTTTTTCTCTTGTGCATATGTGCTTCTGAATATTACTTGTGTTTGAGATAGTGGTGTTTTAGCTGCTTTTACAAATTTCGGCCCTGCTTTATTGTTGGGGTGGGAGAAGGGGAAGAGGAGGGTCCAGCAGCCCCCCTGGCGTGGAGCTGTCCTTTCCCGAGCAGACTTCTCACCCCAAAGGCCTCTGGCCCTCACCTGCTTGCTCACTCTCTCTCCCTCCCCCCACCTCCCACACCCCAAGCATCCTGCCTGTGTCAGGGAGGCTGGGAGGGCACTCAGGTTTCTCCACAAGGGTGCACTCAGGAGAGTGCCCATCATGGCTCAGCAGGTTACGAACCCGACTAGTATCCATGAGGATGTGGGTTCGATCCCTGGCCCTGCTCAGTGGGTTAAGGATCCCTCCTTACTGTGACCTGTGGTGTCGGTTGCAGATGGGGCTTGGCTCTGGTGTTTCTGTGGTTGTGATGTAGGCTAGCAGCTGCGGCTCCTATTCTATCCCTAGCCTGGGAACTTCCATATGCCCAGGTGCAGCCCTAAAAAAAGGCAAAAAAAAAAAAAAGAGTTCACTTAGGTTTTCTTTGTTTATCATCTTCTAATTTGGTGAACATTTTGTTATTTTCCCCAGTTGATTTCATGTTTGTGGTCCTTTTGATTGAAGCTGGACTTGGAAAAATTGTCTTTTACAAAGGAGCCCCAATAATGCAGTAACTTCTTCAGCCTCTGCTGGTTCTATTTCTGTCCCAGGATGACCCACCTCCCTCCATAAAAGAGGGGGAGGAATCACTTCTTGTTACCGTCTTGTCCTTTTCTTCTGTCTGATGTCTCATGATACCACCTCAGAACAAGTTGTCCAGCTTTATTTATAGAAAGGGTGGTTTCTAGAAGAAGCTGTTCCAAAAACATTGATACATATCAAAAGACCACATGGGCCCTGGAAGCATCAGTTGAGTATTTGAAGCAACACAGGGGAAGTGGCTTGGCAAATACTTGGCTTTTGATGCCCTTCTGCCTTTGGAAGAATGAAGCAGGGGGCTCTTACATGTTCTGCTTGAATTCGTTCTACCTCAGTTGAGTAATAGAATACTTGGTGATTAAGATGAGGCCTTTGTAACTTACGATCGCTGAATGTTCATCTTCTAACACTTTTGTCAGTTCCATCTGGTTTCTGATGGTTACCCAAGGTGTATCCTCAACACCCATCTGAAGCAGGGTGCCAGTCAGGGCCGGGACCTGTGGGTGGTTTGGGTGTCAGCAGGTCTGGAGGGAGTCGGGGAAGGACCAGCAGTGAGTTCTTCTCTCCTCTGACAGTGCCTGTGGGCGTGGGGCCATATAAAGCTGCTGAAAATTAATAGTCATCCCATCAGATTAAAAATTTTGCCATGATATGGGACTGTGAGTCCTTGTATTTTTTCCTGTTATTTGTTGAACAAACCTGAGTTATTCAAAAACGTCTTTGAGCCCTAGTGTGCGCCAGTCATGGTTACTGCAAGAGGTGAAGGATTGTGAGGTGATTCTTTCATCCTTGGAGCTTATCCACTTGGGAAAGAGAGTTACAAAAATACAATTAGCAAGCAATCTACAAGCCCACATAATGAAGTGTGGTATAGACTGGACGTGCTCTAAGAGCAGGTTGCTCACGGTAAGCCCAGTGAGTTAGAGACGACATGGGACATGGGCTTGTGCCAGGCTGACCTACCTGCCCAAAGTGAGAGGTCAAATCCTCGACAAATATCATTGTTCGAAGTCAGGCCGTGCCATCTTATAGACATGCATACACTATCCTAAGATATGGATTTGAATACCGAGCTTCCAGTATGTATATATAGCTGTGAGTTTTAAATATGCTTTAGTTTCAAGATTTTCTCCTTTTCCGTGAATACATATAGAATAATTTCTTCCCTTTAAAAACAAATTCCAAGGCTGGCCTGCGTACTTATGGTCAGATCCGACCATAGCCTTGTAAGAGTTAATTTTCTAAAACCTTTCTTGGAAATAGTGTTGGATTTGTTCTTGCGTGTGTATTTGCATTTGGTCTTGCACGTGCAAGCTGGTTCTGCTATGATGTCTTAGACCAACGTTTGGCTATATCCAGCCAGCAGCTGGTTTTTGTATGGCTTGTAAACTCAGGATGGTTTTCACATTTTTAAATGGTTTTGAAAAATCAAAATAATAATACTATTTTGTGGCACATGAAATTCAAATTTTAGTGCCCATAAGCAAAGTTTGCTGACACACAGCCCTGCTCATTTGTTAAATGTCTGTGGCTGGTTTCAAGCTGCAGTGACAGAGCTGAGGAGGCCGAGTAGTTGGTACGGAGGGTGTAGGGTTCACAAAGCCTATATGCCTCCTGTTTGGACCTTTCCAGAATAATTTTGCTGACCTCTATCTCGGACCATTTTGGTACCAGCCTATAATTGTTGCTTTGGACTCCTGGCTTATATTGTAATGGTTTTCTGTATTCATACTACAACTATTGGCTTACAAACATTATTTCACATTTTCTTTCACTTTCAGACTATTTATTTTCCAAGCACTGGGCTATTGAAATAAGTAAGGAAAAACAAAACCAAAAAACAAAAAACATGATGATCAGGGATTTTCTCTTTCTTTCCATTAAATTGGCTATCTATTGGAAAATACTGTGATTTTCTTTATTGTTCAGTACCGACATTCTTGTGAGACGATTCTAATAAGCAAATAATCCATCAGGATAAATTTAAAAAGTCTGATGAGAGGCTAAAATTTTTACGCTGATGTTTAAATTTACTCTAAAATTTTTATGTTTTTGGCATCTTTTCTGAAAATGATGCATCAGTGTGCAGAGTTTGTTTCTCTGTATCTTCATGTGCAAGGTTAATTTTAGCCACATTTTAAAAAATTAAATATAGTCTGGAGCTTTATACAAGCTGGCTTGATAACTACTCAGAAGTTGTGACATTGACCATGGAAATACATAGTTAGGGCAAATAAATACCAAAGGCCATTTAAATTTTTTTTTTTTTTTTGTCTTTCAAGCCAACATCTATGTTATGGTAGACAATGTTTTTGCAGCTCTGAACCACACGGTTTTCCTGGTGGTGAAAGCATATCATACGTGCTTTCCCTTTTATCAATAAGCACGTGTTTCATTTCACATCCATCAATTTCCTTTAGCAAAGGGCAACTCTTTTAAGCTTTATCATAAGGATTATACTCTGAGCACAGATTTGATTAAGTAACCAAATAACAACCTGGTACATTTTTTTTTTTTTTGTCTTTTTCTAGGGCCGCACCTGTGGCATATGGAGGTTCCCAGGCTAGGGGTCCAATCAGAGCGGTAGCTGCTGGCCTACACCACAGCCACAGCAATGCTGGATCCTTAACCCGCTGAGCGAGGCCAGGGATTGAACCTGCCACCTCATGGTTCCTAGTCGGCTTCGTTAACCACAGAGCCACGATGGGAACTCCCCAACCTGGTAAATTTTGATAGTGCTTTTGCATTCTGTCACTTTACATACTGCAGTACAGTGTATCTGATTATCTGTGTATTCTAAGAGTCATTAATTCAGAAGTGTTGCATGATGCGAGAACATCTGTACAGGTTGACAGTGGTCAGTGTGTTTAAATGTTGTTAAAAGTGTGAAGTGTTTGGACCCTAGTGTTCTGGTTCTATGAAATGGGTAATTAATGTGTTGTTCCATGTCTTACGTTAGAAAACGTGATTCTGTTTTATATTAAAAAATAAATAATAAATTCATCCCAAGTATTAAAAATGTAAAGCTAGCTAAGAGCCATTGCCATTTTATATTAATAAAATTGACATTTCTTTGTGGGGTTTTTTTGGCTTTTTAGGGCCCCACTCGCAGCGTAAGAGGTTCCCAGGCTAGGGGTTGAATCAGAGTATAGCTGCACAGCCACAGCCACAACTCGGGATCCGAGCCTCCTCTGCGACCTACACCACAGCTCATGGCAATGATCCTTAACCCACTGAGCAAGGCCAGGGATCATACCCACAACCTCATGGTTCCTAGTCGGATTCGTTTCTGTTGCGCCACAATGGGAATTCCAAAACTGATATTTCTTTATACCCTCCCCATGGTCCCCTTAAGATATCATACCCCTGAAAAGGCTATGATGAAGTAGACTGGACCCTGGTGATGGGAGAACATGATACTCATAATGCTTTTCTAGGTTGTATAGTGTGCATCCTGGGCAACCTCACTTGGCCTCCACATCTCTGTTTTAGGTAATGCAAACTGGGAAGGGTGGGGGTTGCTGATCTTCACAGAGATGCTGTGACTAAGGATTGAGTCATTGGGTGCCCACGTGAAAAGCAGAGAGAGGGTCATGCAGGAGGTAGGAAAATGTGCACTCTTCATGTGATGACCCAGAAAATAGAAAAAAACAATGGCTGCATATATTTATTTTGGGAAAGGTGATGGATTGGCAGTCAAAGGAATGACAGTTTCCTCTTGGGGTACATCCATCAGGTATGTTTTCCACCTGTCTGGGAAGACATCCCTATTTATTCACACCTCAGAGCTTATACAGGGCTTACTGAGTGTTGGAGAGCAGAAGACTCTGGGCTTGAAAAGACATTTTTCCTCCTTAAATTTCAGTGTGTATCTAGTGAGTAATATTTTGGCACAGAATGTTCACGCAGTTGTTTAATTATCCCATTCATTCTTTGAATCTGTCAACATTCAGCAAATATTTGTTGCACACCTGCTATGTGCTCGGCATCATTTGAGATGCTAGGGGTTCACCACCGTGTGAACCAGGTAATGACCCCCTCCCTCCCGGTGATGCACCTCCATTCTCAGTCTGATGAGACCCTTCTTGAATGGCCAAGAGATGAGATCCTATTAGACCACGTGTCCCCTTATTAATTAATGACTTTCCGGGCAGTTCCCTGGGGGTCTAGTGGTCTCACTGCTGTAGCTGGGGTTCAATCCCTGGTCTGGGAACTGAGATTCCACGTCAAGCGGCTGTATGCTGTGGCTGAATAATAATAATGATAATAAAAATAATAATAATGACTAATAATAATGATAATAGTAATAATGACTTTTGAAAAGTAACATGGAATTCAGTCATTGGTCTAGCATGCCATATCATCAAATTTCGCTTTCTTGTATGTGCCGTTTCTTAAAAACACACAAAAAGCAAAAACAAGAACAACAAAAAAATCACCACGACCCCAGGCACGTGGTGACGCAGTGCCCTCTGATCCCTCTCCCTTAAAAGCCAAAGTCATTTTGCACAAGTCTGTGACTCCTGGCTGTTGACAACAGTTGCTTCTTTACTGTGTGTCCATCCTCACCATGACTCTGGGAGATTGGACAGCATTATCTGTTTTACACCTGAGGGCATGGGTGTTCAAAGAAGGTCTACCTTCCCAGGGCTCACAGGTGAGGGGAAAGCCCTCTAAGAGCCAGGGAGGAACTTCCCAGCGGAGCATGCGCATCTGGGGACGGGGATGGACAGCCTTCACCCAGCTGGCAGCTGTTTGACTCTTCTGGAAAAACACGAAGGCTCTCTCTCACTCTCACTGTGGACCAGCTGCCCACCCACCCAGGTCAGATTCTGGCTCTGTGCTTCATAGCCAGGGACCTTGGTGGGCTCGTCAGCACTTAGATGCTCCGTCTCACGGATGTAGGATTAGTTAGGGATGTGTGTTCGTGGAGTGATGGCCGGAGGCCTGGCTGTCGAGGCTGGAGCTACAATAGTGGAGGCTGCTCTTGCTGACCTTAAGATGCCGGGAGGCGGGCAGGCAGCTTTTAAGCAGACAGACCCACTGATGGGGAGCAAGGCGGAGGGCTGTGCAGAGAAACTAAACCAGGATCCGGGCTCAGTGAGGGATGGGAGTGGGAGACAGGAATGGCCCCTCATTGCGGGGGCGAGGGGGGGTGCTCTGTGAGCAGAGATGGGATCCTGTCCAGGGACACCTGGAGACTGAGTGACCCTCCCAGAAGGGAGAGCAGGGAAACGCAGGGGCTGGGTGATCTGGGGATGGGGTGGGGTGTCAGTCCTGCAGGATCCCGAAGGCAAGGCTGTGGAAGGTGCTTAGAACCTGTCTCCTGGGGTTGTTGACCAGGGGAGACAAAATAACCCACTTCAGGATCTCAGCGACCTACCTGGCCCAGCACCACGTCCAAGAAATGTCCTCCTTTTATTAGTCGTAAGTCCGTTCAGGAGCAACTGGTATGAATTCCTCTCTTAGCTTAATTTGGACTCTCTGTGGAGCTGGCAGTTCCTAGAGATTTTTAATTTTCTCTTCGAAGTGATCCCAAATAAGAAACACAAGGTATAGATCTTCATATAATCTTCGAATAGATTATAAAAGCAAGTTGAAAGAAGTCCATTAAAATACGAGCTGTTTTTGTCAGGATGGTAGGATTTAGGGGCATTTGTCCGGTCACATCTGCTTTACATATTTTCTTTTTGATTAAGTATAACTTTATAATGAAAGGAGCATTTAAAAATGTGGGCGGTGGGTCATTGAATTTGGTTTTATCTTAGTCGTCTGAATATTGCCAGTGGCAGAACTCAGGGAAGGAAAAGTGTCCTTGTCTGTGAGTATCCCATTTGGGCATCCCAGAGTGAGGTGCCTAGCTGACATCAAGGTATGGGGTGGTCTTTGATGGGCATGCGCCCTGCATCTCACTCACGTCACCCAGGTGAGGCTCGGAATGGGTTTCCTGTGGCTTTGAAACAGTGAGTGATGAGAGGCAGTGAAAAAAACTGGACTGGACTTGCCAGCAGTTTCTAAGTTACAACATTTAGAAAAAATATTATATTTTTGCTTGCTTGTTTCTATTTTTAAAATTTT
Organism: Sus scrofa; assembly: GCF_054392235.1. Taxonomy (NCBI): domain Eukaryota; kingdom Metazoa; phylum Chordata; class Mammalia; order Artiodactyla; family Suidae; genus Sus; species Sus scrofa. The sequence goes on along the minus strand of NC_139388.1, from coordinate 104,376,678 downwards.
TAATTGACGTATAGTTGATTTACAATATTGTGTTAGTTTCAGGTGGACAGCACAGTGATTCATATACATAGAGTATATATATATATGCATTGTATTATATATAATATATATTATAATTATATATAATTATGTATTTTATATATTATAAATATTATAATAATAAATATATATAATTATTCAGATTTTCTTCCCTTATAGGTTATTACAAACTATTGAGTATAGTTCCCTGTGCTGTACATTATTAGGTCCTTGTTGGTTATCTGCTTTATATCTAGTAATGCGTTTATGTTCATCACAATCTAGAAAAATAACTTCAGGTGATAACCACAAAACCCCATTTGAGATCAGTGGTCTGTGGGGAGGTATTAGTTACACAGCCGGGGCCCCTGGGCAGCCTCGTTTTAACTCGAATGTCAACAGTGGGCTCCCCTCGGAGGTGAAAACACCTCCCATACCCTTTACCCTTTTTAAGAGTATGGTTCTGTGGCATTAAGTACGTTCACATTGCTGTGCAACCATCTCCTCCATCGTCTCCAGAATCTTTTTATCTTCCCAAACCGGTACTCTGCACCCATGGAACACGAATTCCCCACTCCTCCTCCCCCAGCCCCAGGCCGCCACCACCCTACTTCCTGTCTCTGAATTTGAGGATCCACTCTGGGTACCTCATGTAGGTGGTGTCATTCCGTATCGGTGCCTTGCATCTGGTTGATTTCACTTGGCATAATGTTTTCAAAGACCCATTTTTTTTTTTAATAATGATTTTTATTTTTTCCATTATGGCTGGTTTGCAGTGTTCTGTGCATTTTCTCCTGTACAGCAAGGTGACCCAGTCACACATACATGTATACATTTTTTTTCTCACATTATCATGCTCCATCATTAGTGACCAGTGCTGTATAGCAGGATCTCATTGCTCGTCCATTCCAAAGGCAAGAGTTTGCATCTATGAACCCCAAATTCCCAGCCCCTCCCACTCCCTCCCCCTTCCCCTCCCCCTTGGCAACCACAAGTCTGTTCTCCATTAAAGACCCAGTTTTTTGTTTTTTGGTTTTGTTTTTGTCTTTTTGTCTTTTTGCCATTTCTAGGGCCGCTCCCGAGGCATATGGAGGTTCCCAGGCTAAGGGTCGAATCGGAGCTTTAGCCACTGGCCTACACCACAGCCACAGCAATGCAGGATCCGAGCTGCGTCTGTGACCTACACCACAGCTCATGGCAATGCCAGATCCTTAACCTACTGAGCAAGGCCAGGGAATCGAACCCGAAACCTCATGGTTCCCAGTCGGATTCATTAACCACTGAGCCACGACAGGAACTCCAAAGACCCAATTTTGATATGCACAAATGCGCAGGGTCAGGGGAGTCATTCCCTTTTTGCAAAGCATCTTGCTTTTTAATAGTTAAGTGTTTCCAGGGGGCCAGTGTATTCTGCATGACCATGTGTTTCAGTAGTTTATGACATTGAATGTAGATATTCTCCTCTAGATTGGTCCTACATTCCTGTCTTGGCTGATTGGAAACTGTGGCAAAAAGGAAGAACAGTAGCTAGCTATTTTTTAAATATTTGCTAAAAAGTATACCAGCGAGCCCGTATTTATAAATATGTGTTTTTAAAATAGGTTTGTTTCTTGCTTAATTTCCTGTGAAATAGTACAAGATATCCTCAGCGTTCTGAGAAGCCAAGTAATGGAGTAAACAGGCAGGCCAGTCATGACAGATGCTGTAAATCTTCGAGCAGAGCCAGGGGGTGAGATGTGTGAGGGTCAGAGTCCAGGGCCATGGGGCCACAGGGCCATTGTGATCGCCAGGCCGAGAAATTCCAAGCCAGGGGCTGGCCCGCTCCCATGTGTTGCGTGTTCTGCGTGCAGGCGGCCTGGAGCTGCGCCCAGCCACATTGTTGCAGTGAGGAAAGTCAGGAGGCGAGGGGACAGTGGATTTTGATGTGACACTTGGGGAGAGTTTTGCAGTCTTTTGAGCTACAATGGGCTACAAAGGGACCATGGGCGAGGGTGGGCTGATGACCAGAGGGCCTGAGGCCAGGGGAAGACTTGTCATTTGGGTCCAGCAGACCACAGCCTCTCTCTCTTTTTTGAATTAATTTTTTATTTTAATTTTTTGCTTTTTAAGGCCACACCCACAGCATGTGGAGGTTCCCAGACTAGGAGTCAAATTGGAGCTATAGCTGCTGGCCTACACCACAGCCACAGCAATGTGGGATCATAGCCATGTCTTGTCTGTGACCTACCCCACAGCTCACAGCAACACCAGATCCTTAACCCACTGAGCAAGGCCAGGGATTGAACCCGCATCCTCATGGATACTAGGCAGGTTCATAACCTGCTGAGCCACGGCAGGAGCTCCCCACAGCTCTCTTGACGGAGGGCAGGGCCTTTGGGTCAGGGACAAGTTTTAGGTGGGCCACTGATGTGTTAGCAGCTGGGCCCCCAGAAGGCTAACGGTGGCGTGAAGCCATCTTCACACAGATGCAGGTGTAGGGAAGGCCTTGGCCATTCGTGTGGTCCCAGGGCTCAGTAACACCCCTCCCCCAGGCTCCAGTCTGCGTCAGGCCAGACCATCACAGGGGCAGGCTCCCCATTCAGTGCCTTGGAGCCTTTCTGTACTCCAAGAAATGCAAGAGATGAGCACATTTAAAGAAGAACTAGTTAAGCCTGGATTAGTCTTTGTGCCATGGGGCCCCAAGGAAATGGAAGACTTCCCTCCGTGGCCCCGGCTGTCTGATGTTCTGTGTGCACTCTGGGCACTGGGCTGTAGTGATGATGGGCGTCCAGGCTTCCAGGAGACTAGAGGTGGGGGGGCCAGTGCCTGGGGGTGGGGGCAGGCTGCTCCCCAGGCAGAAGTTGGGAGTGAGGGCAAGTGGAAGACCTCCAGGAGGAGGTGGCACCTGAGAGGGTTGGAGAGCCTGAGGTGTGAGGTCAGAGCAGGTGGGCCAGGCTGGTGGGAGGAATGCCCTGTCCTGAGGCCAGGGTCTGAGGTGGGGGCGAGGCTGGAGGAGAGACTCCCAGAGGCCCTCCTGAGCTGGGGAGGGATACACAGCAAGGAGGTGGATTTCTGATCAAAGGAGCAAGAGAGAAATTGAGTCTGTTTGCATAGAGGAAAATTAAGAATTTCTTTTTCTTTCTTCTTCTTCTTCTTCTTTTTTTTTTTTTTTTTTTTGGCTTTTTAGGGCCTCACCCATGGCACATGGAAGCTCCCAGGCTAGGGGTTGAATCAGAGTTACAACCGCCGGCCTACATCACAGCCACAGCAGTGTGGGATCTGAGCCACATCTGCGAGCTTCACCACAGCTCACGGTAACACCAGATCCTTAACCCACTGAGCGAGGCCAGGGACCGAATCCACATATTCGTGGATACTAGTGGGGTTCGTTACCACTGCACCATGATGGGAATAAAGAATTTCTCATTGGGTATCAGGAAAAGATGTAAGGACATTTGGTTAGTAACTAAGTATCACAAAGCGTAGGAATATTCACTGGTTCTGGAATTCCTGTTATAAGTGTGTGTGTGAGTGAGAGAGAGAGAGAGAAAGAGAGAGAGTACAAATGTGGTGAGATATTAACAATTGTTAAGTCTGAGTGGAGTATGTATATGCAGTTATTATGCTATTTTTTCAACTCTGAAGTTTTAAAACTAAGCAAAATGTGTCTATCAATGTGGAAAAGACACATGGAACTTCGCTTATGGCCCATTCAATTCTTATCCACCAGTGCCTCAGGCAAAAAGCTATCCTGCCAAATCACATCGAAAATATTTATATTTTATTTATTTTATTTTGTTTGTTTTTTTTGTTTGTTTGTTTGTTTTTGCTATTTCTTTGGGCCACTCCCACGGCATATGGAGGTTCCTAGGCTAGGGGTCCAATCGGAGCTGTAGCCACTGGCCTACGCCAGAGCCACAGCAACGCGGGATCCGAGCCGCATCTGCAACCTACACCACAGCTCACAGCCACGCCGGATGGTTAACCCACTGAGCAAGGGCAGGGACCAAACCCGCAACCTCATGGTTCCTAGTCGGATTCATTAACCACTGCGCCATGATGGAACTCCTATTTATTTTATTTTGGACACGCCTGAGTCATATGGAAGTTCCTGGGCCAGGTACTGAATCCAAGCCACAGCTGTGACCTCTGCTACAGCTGTGACAATGCCGGATCCTTAACCCACTGTGCCACAGCGTGAACTCTGAGAATGTTTATATTTACAAACCCTTTTTGACCCACGTGTTCCCTCCTGAGCATCTCAGGATGATCCCTTGGTCTTTACTGGAGAGGTTTAGCAGGGCTGCTGGGCTGCTGTAAAGCAACACACTTCAGCATTATAATTTTAGGACTTTCTAAAATAGGACAGGTGCGTCATGCTGTGGTCTTATGCCTCAGTGGGTGAATCAAGCATAAAGACTCTGATCCTCTTGGTAGATGTTTTGGTGGCTAGCTGGAATTTAATAAGAAGATGCATACGGAATGATTACTTTTTAGTTTTGGCTGCATGCTTGCATTCATTTGTATCCTGTCCACAACACTGGGCTGAACACAGAAAAATTTGTAAAGAATTTCTTGGCAAACTCCATGAAATGGTTGTGCAGGTCATTATTTTAAATACGTGGCCTTTAATGCATAGCTGATTGATATTTTATTCTAGGAGACTGTGATAAATTATATCCTCAAGTGATATTTAAAAGCTTAAGTGGTTGAGAGGGAAATAAATATAGCTGTTTAATTAATTGGTGGCTGGACATTCCTACCACTTTTCAGAGGTGGGTGACAAATCCAACCAACTGGATATGCAGCCAGTTTTACCCTGGTGTGTGGGCTAGCACTTAAACACATTGGTGCCCCCACAGAGGACACCCCCGAAAGTTGTTTTTTTCAATGACCTGTCGTTAGTTGAATGCTTCAGGTTTTCTAACACAGAGCTGCTTCTTAATTTTATTTTTCCTGGCTCCTTCTAGGGAACATCTTTTCTTCTGTGACCCAAAGAAAAAGAACAAAATATTGAATTCCTTGGCATAAGACTTGCGAGGCCTAGACTAGTCGAATCCAGGCAATTTGAAAGCAAATAGGAACCAATGAGGATTCTGGGAATCATCTTGGGACCCGATGAACCCTCTCACTCCTTTCCTGCTGCTTCCTCTTCCCATGTCTGTTGACCGTGACACTCGTCCTGTTAAACACACACCTTGTGGAAATGGTGTCACCTCCCCAATTGTACTCTGTAGCACCGTGTGCCTTAGTTCCTCCTGATACCCTGGCTGACTGCGGAGTGACAGGCTGCAATTTGCCAGCAGGTCAATGACTGAGCTGATGACAAGTGACCTTTCTAACACTGTAATCAATGCTTGTTATTTGGAAAACAAAATGATACAGTTTGTATTTTTCAGCGGGTGGGTCACTGGGTCAGCCCACCATTGACACATGAATTTGTTCCTTGGGCTGGAAGAGTCTGTTCAGACAGGAATGCTAATTTATTTGAATTGATCTGAATCTTGCTCTTATAAAAAGGTGTCGGACATTTGTTAATGGCGCAAATTATTGTAACTAATTGGTTTTCCATGTTGGTCAAACAGAGGTCTTCAGAACACCTGTTTTGCACAATAGCACCATATAGGAGCTTTGACAAGCCTTTATCATCTATTTTGTTTAGATTTGATGGATCACAATTGTTTGAAATGTAAAAAAAAAACAGTTTAAATATGTGAACCTGTATATGTCAAGTTTAAATAGCGTCTGACAACACATGTCCTGAAATGTTTCTGAGACTCGGTGAAAGCACCTTCAGAAGGAGGAATAACTTTGGGAAGAGAACAGCCACCCACAGGGAAATCCCTGGGGTGATTGGGGGTGGAGGTGAGTCACTGCCTCCAGCTCTCCTGTTCTAGAAACATGGGAGCATGTGCACTTTTGTCCCCTTTGATGTACCTGTGACCGCACCTGCTGTGGCTGGTGAAATGTGAGTGCACTTGGGGTGTGTTCCTTCCAGGCAGGAGCTTCTGGAGCCAGAATGAGATTCCCATGTTCTTGTCCCTTTTTCCTGCCTTGGTGATTGGGATGCTCTTAGCCTGGGTGCCTGAGTAACAAAGTGGAGAAATGGCTCCCCCCTGCTCTCAACACACACACACACACACACACACAGCTGACTGCTGGGGACATCTACCTGAGTGAGAGAAAAACTTCCTGGGTGAAGCCCCTGAGATTTTGGGGTTGTTTATTGAATGACTCTCAAACTTTTTGGTCTTAGGACCCTTTTACATCTCTAATTTTTTTTTAAATATCCAAAGAGCTTTTGATCATGTGAGTATAGTCTCTATTTATACTTTCTGGACTGGAAATTAAAACTGAATGCTTTTGAAAACAGAGCACCTAAGCATGCGTTCCATTCGCTATCAGAGCAGTGTTTTGCACATGTTAGTAATTGAGAGCAAAATGGGAATAATAAAGTCTAATAACGTTGTAGGATTATCAGGAAAAGAGCTTTGACCTGGTGGACTCCCTGGAAGGACCTTGGAGATTTCAGGGGTCCCTAGAAGATACTTTGAGAAACACTGACCTAGACCATCTTAAGGGATATGCTTCCTTTAATGCCTGATAGTTAATGGCTTGGAAGAATCTGGAAGGAAAAGAAAGAAGGGGGAAAGATTTTGTATATACGGTTGACCCGTGGACAAGAGAGGTTTGAACTGCACAGTTCCACTTACATGTAGTCTTTTTCAATAATAAATACTACGGTACTACAGGATCCACAGCTGGTTGAATTGTGGGTGCTAAACTGAATCATGTATACAGATGGCCAACTCTAAGTTTATACTCAGATTTTTGACTGCATGGATCAGCGCCTCAACCCCTGTGTTGTTCAAGGTCACCTGTATTGCAAGAAAAAAGATATCCCTTTTTTTTATTACTTAAATGAATTTATCACATCTGTAGTTGTATGACGATCATAACAATCCATTTTCATAGGATTTCCACCCTTTAACCCACAAATAGATGCCAAGATATACCATGCTCGTGGATTGGAAGAGTTAATATTATCAAAATGACTGTACTACCTAAGGCAATATACAGATTCAATGCAATTCCTATCAAATTACCAAGGGCATTTTTCACAGAACTCGAAAAAAGATGGTCTTGAGTGTTATAATTCACTTCTTCTTTCTGAATAAAGACAATGTAAATTGCTCCTATTATTAAAAAGTATTCTTTCTTTATACTAATTAAATACCCACTTTTAATGAAATAATGCACACACAGTTACATTTGCATGAAGCCGTATAACTGTGAATATTACTAATTCTATGCAGTTGAGCTTATGAAACCTCATGCTCTAGAAAAATGTGAGAGTGGGATTGACGTTCCTATATGTGAAATTGTTTGGGTGTAGGCTTTCTGGACAACTAAGGGTTGGATATAGTGAATTATTTAAAGTAATTCATTATGGATATAAATTCATTCAGTGGTTCTGCTTCTGAGATTTTTAATTGTGGAACTGTCATACATATTGTTGTGATAAAATAATTTTGGACACAGTGAAGTGATGATGGCTGAGCATTGTTCAAGGAGACTTGGGAATTGTGGTTGATAGAAATCGCATATGAAGTGATGACAAGTCCTGTAGGTGATATCTATAGCCACACACCTCTTATCAATAGCCCCGTTATGTAAGATAACATGTTTATTTCCAAAGACATGAGTTCAAACAGAATTTGCTGATATTTAAAAGGCAAGATGGAGGAGTGTCCATCATAACTCTGTGGTTAATGGACCCAACTTATATCCATGAGGATTCGAGTTCCATCCCTGGCCTCACTCAGTGGGTTAAGGATCCAGCGTTGCCATGAGCTATGGTATAGGTCGCAGACGCAGCTCGGATCCCGCATTGCTGTGGTGGTGGTGGCATAAGCTGGCAGCTGCAGCTCCAATTAGAACCCTAGACTGGGAACCTCCATATGCCACAGGTGTGGCCCTAAAAAGACAAAAAGACAAAGAAAATAAGTAAAAAATAAAAGGCAAGATGGAGAAACATTTTCTGAGTGTCACATGACTATAGCTATGGAATGAGTTACCGGGGAATCTAGTGGTCTTTATAGATTTTTACAGCTATGATAAATAGTTAATACTTAAGCTTGAGGAATAAGATAGACATGGATGGCCTTTCTAGCTCCACGGCTAGAAAACTTTCTCCTTTTTCCGTAAATACTTAGGAAGCACCTGCCATGGGCAGACACTGTTTCTTCATCCTAAGTGATAAAGAACATCATGGACAACGTAAGGACAAGGAAGTGATGCTTTATTTGACAGAAAGGCCAAGTTTTAGATAGAATAATGCATTGAACGGAAGAAAAAATTAAATTCGTGAAGTGGCAGAGACTCACTAAGCCTGGATTTCATCTACTAATTGCCTACCCATTAGCGTGGCGTTTGAAGCCTGGGATGTACTTTAGAAAGTTCCTTTGCTTGGAGTCCCCTGCAGGCTGACTTTAAGGAGGCTTCCCAAGAAGATTTGATAGATGTGACCAAGAGCCAGAAGTGGCCATCTGCCCACCGGCCGTGACTGGAATCCGTCGCTGCCCCGAGAGGCTGAAGGTCTACCCTTCTCCCTTCACCAGTAGAAGTGGGTTCTGCCTCCACTGATGGAGAGCTTGTCTTTATAAAAAAAAAGGTTCCTAGGTTGTCTGCCCTGACACTGATAAAAGAAATGGAGGGTTACCTGTTTAAATTCAACCTTTAGGTAACAAAAATATAGAGTTGTGACTGGTAAGGCCAGTCACCCTTTCTTACCCCTGAAATGAGGTGGTATTTTCTTTTCTTATTGAATGCAGTTTTTTTGGCCCCGCCCACAGCATGTGGAAGTTCCCAGGCCAGGGACTGAAACCACATTATAGCAGTGACCCGAGCTGTTAACAAAGACAAGGCCAGATCCTCAATCCACTGAGCTGCCAGGGAGCTCCTTTAATGTATCTTTAATAAGAATTGTAATCAGCGTAAATCCAAGTCACTTTCTAATTTGGGCAGTTCCCCAAGTCCCCCAGCAGATGGAGGCCTGCCGTTCTTTGCTCGCTCACTGGCCGGGCTGCTTCTTGCCCCCTTGGCATTCCTGTATTTCTCTGGCTGAGAAGCCCTGTCAGTTCCTGCAGGTGACCCAGTGGCCATGACCTCTGCTCCCCTCTCCTCACCTTAGGCCCAGTTAAGAACTCTTATTTATCCTTGCATTTCCCAAAGTCCTTATCATTAGCGACCTTCATTAGTACAGGAGAATGATATTTTCTTTAATGACACATGCATGGCAAAAAGCTGAGAACACGCTGCACCCCAGGGAAACAGGTTTAAACCCTCTGAGATCCTTCGGCAGCCCACAGCCTGCCTGTGCTGTGGTTCATAGAAAATCCCAGAGGTCAGATCTTTTTTCAGCCAGCAGGGCAAATTTTGGTCACAGATTTCTGAGGTCACCATAGGGGGCAGAGAAGGGCTGTCTAGCCTCCCTTGCCTCCTTGCATACCCACTCACACCAAGAGGAATTGTAAACAGTCCTGGTCCTAAGGGGTCTTCTGATTCAAGTGCTTTTTTTTTTCTTTCTATTCTTTTTATTTTTTTTTATTTTTTATTTTTTTTTTATTTTCCCACTGTGCAGCAAGGGGGTCAGGTTATCCTTACATGTATACATTACAATTACAGTTTTTCCCCCACCCTTTCTTCTGTTGCAACATGAGTATCGAGACATAGTTCTCAATGCTATTCAGCAGGATCTCCTTGTAAATCTATTCTAGGTTGTGTCTGATAAGCCCAAGCTCCCGATCCCTCCCACTCCCTCCCCCTCCCATCAGGCAACCACAAGTCTCTTCTCCAAGTCCATGATTTTCTTTTCTGAGGAGATGTTCATTTGTGCTGGATATTAGATTCCAGTTATAAGTGATATCATATGGTATTTGTCTTTGTCTTTCTGGCTCATTTCACTCAGGATGAGATTCTCTAGTTCCATCCATGTTGCTGCAAATGGCATTATGTCATTCTTTTTTATGGCTGAGTAGTATTCCATTGTATATATATGCCACATCTTCCGAATCCAATCCTCTGTCGATGGACATTTGGGTTGTTTCCATGTCCTGGCTATTGTGAATAGTGCTGCAATGAACATGCGGGTGCATGTGTCTCTTTTAAGTAGAGCTTTGTCCGGATATATACCCAAGAGTGGGATTGCGGGGTCATATGGAAGTTCTATGTATAGATTTCTAAGCTTCCTCCATACTGTTCTCCATAGTGGCTGTACCAGTTTACATTCCCACCAGCAGTGCAGGAGGGTTCCCTTTTCTCCACAGCCCCTCCAGCACTTGTTATTTGTGGATTGATTAATGATGGCCATTCTGACTGGTGTGAGGTGGTATCTCATGGTAGTTTTGATTTGCATTTCTCTTATAATCAGCGATGTTGAGCATTTTTTCATGTGTTTGTTGGCCATCTGTGTATCTTCTTTGGAGAAATGTCTATTCAGGTCTTTTGCCCATTTTTCCATTGATTGATTGGCTTTTTTGCTGTTGGGTTGTATAAGTTGCTTATATATTCTAGAGATTAAGCCCTTGTCGGTTGCATCATTTGAAACTGTTTTCTCCCATTCTGTAAGTTGTCTTTTTGTTTTCTTTTGGGTTTCCTTTGCTGTGCCAAAGCTTTTCAGTTTGATGAGGTCCCATGGGTTTATTTTTGCTCTAATTTCTATTGCTTTGGGAAACTGACCTGAGAAAGTATTCATGATGTTGATGTCAGAGAGTGTTTTGCCTATGTTTTCTTCTAGGAGTTTGATGGTGTCCTGTCGTATATTTAAGTCTTTCAGCCATTTGGAGTTTATTTTTGTGCATGGTGTGAGGGTGTGTTCTAATTTCATTGCTTTGCATGCAGCTGTCCAGGTTTCCCAGCAATGCTTGCTGAATAGACTTTCTCTTTCCCATTTTATGTTCTTGCCTCCCTTGTCAAAGATTAATTGACCATAGGTGTCAGGGTTTATTTCCGGATTCTCTATTCTGTTCCATTGGTCTGTCTGTCTGTTTTGGTACCAATACCACACTGTTTTGATGACTGTGGCTTTGTAGTATTTCTTGAAGTCTGGGAGAGTTATGCCTCCTGCTTGGTTTTTGTTTCTCAGGATTGCTTTGGCGATTCTGGGTCTTTTGTGGTTCCATATAAATGTTTGGATTGTTTGTTCTAGTTCTGTGAAAAATGTCATGGGTCATTTGATAAGGATTGCATTGAATCTGTAGATTCCTTTGGGTAGGACGGCCATTTTTACAATATTGATTTTCCCAATCCAGGAACATGGAATATCTTTCCATTTCTTTACATCTTTGATTTCTTTGATTAAAGTTTTATACTTCTCAGCATATAGGTCCTTTACCTCCTTGGTCAGGTGTATTCCGAGGTATTTGATTTTGTGAGGTACAATTTTAAAAGGTATCCTATTTTTGTATTCCTTTTCTAATGTTTCATTGCTGGTATACAGAAATGCAACTGACTTCTGAATGTTAATCTTATATCCTGCTACTTTGCTGAATTTATTAGTCAGTTCAAGGAGTTTTGGGGTTGAGTCCTTAGGGTTTTCTAAGTATAGAATCATGTCATCTGCATACAGTGACAGTTTGATCTCTTCTCTTCCTATATGGATGCTTTTTATTTCTTTTGTTTGTCGAATTGCTGTGGCCAGGACTTCCAAAACTATGTTGAAGAGCAGTGGTGAGAGTGGGCATCCCTGTCTTGTTCCAGATTTGAGTGAGAAGGCTTTCAGTTTTTCCCCATTGAGGATTATATTTGCTGTGGGTTTATCATAAATGGCTTTGATTATATTCAGGAATGTTCCCTCTATACCCACTTTGGCGAGGGTCTTGATCATGAATGGATGTTGGACTTTGTCAAATGCTTTTTCTGTGTCTATTGAGATGATCATATGATTTCTGACTTTTGTTTTGTTAATGTGGTGTATGATGCTGATTGATTTGCGTATGTTGAACCATCCTTGTGAACCTGGGATGAACCCAACCTGGTCATGGTGTATAATTTTTTTGGTATGTTGTTGGATTCGGTTGGCTAAGATTTCGTTGAGAATTTTTGCATCTATATTCATCAATGATATTGGGCGATAATTTTCTTTTTTGGTGGTGTCTCTGTCTGGTTTTGGAATGAGGGTGATGGTGGCCTCATAGAATGTCTTTGGGAGTATTCCTTCTTCTTCAACCTTTTGAAAGAGTTTAAGGAGGATGGGCACCAATTCCTCTTTATATGTTTGGTAAAATTCCCCTGTGAAGCCATCTGGTCCTGGACTTTTATTTGTAGGGAGTGATTTTATGACCTCTTCAATTTCATTTCTAGTGATCGGTCTGTTCAGTTGGTCTGTTTCTGCTTGATTCAGTTTTGGCAGGCTGTAAGATTCTAGAAAATTGTCCATTTCTTCCAGATTGTCAAACTTGTTGCCATACAGTTGTTCATAGTATTCTCTTATGGTTTTTTGTATTTCTGCTGTATCCGTTGTGATTTCTCCTTTTTCATTTATAATTTTGGTTATTTGGGTTCTTTCTCTCCTCTTTTTAGTGAGTCTGGCCAGGGGTTTGTCAATTTTGTTCACCTTTTCAAAGAACCAGCTCTTGGTTTTATTAATTTTCTCTATTGTTTTTTGAGTCTCTATTTTATTGATTTCTTCCTTGATCTTTATAATTTCCTTCCTTCTGCTGACTTTAGGACTTCTTTGTTCTTTTTCTAATTCATTTAGGTGGAGGGTTAAGTTGTCAATTTGGGATCTTTCTTCTTTTTTGAGAAAGGCCTGTATTGCTATAAATTTCCCTCTGAGCACTGCTTTCGCAGCATCCCATAGATTTTGAGAGGTTGTGTCTTCATTATCATTTGTTTCAAGGTAGTTTTTAATTTCCTTCTTGATTTCCTCATTGACCCATTGGTTTTTTAGTAGCATGTTGTTGAGTCTCCATGTAGTAGGTTTTTTCTCTTTCCTTTTCCCATGGTTGATTTCTAATTTCATGGCATTGTGGTCAGAGAAGATACTTGAGATAATTTCTACGCTCCTAAATTTATTGAGATTCGCTTTGTGTCCCAATATGTGGTCGATTCTTGAGAATGTTCCATGAGCATTTGAGAAGAATGTGTATTCTGATTTTTTTGGATGTAGTGTCCTGAAGATATCAATGAAGTCTAACTTTTCTATTGTTTCCTTTAGGATCTCTGTTGCTTTATTGGTTTTCTGTCTAGAGGATCTGTCCATTGATGTGAGGGGGGTATTTAGGTCTCCTACTATGATTGTATTCTCATCAATATCTCCCTTTATGTCTGTTAATATTTGTTGTATGTATCTGGGTGCTCCTGTATTTGGGGCATATATGTTGATGATAGTAACATCCTCTCCTTGGATGGATCCCTTAATCATTAAATAGTGTCCTTCTTTGTCTTTCTTTATGCCTTTTGTTTTAAAGTCTATTTTGTCTGATATGAGCGTTGCGACTCCTGCTTTTCTGTCATGTCTATTGGCGTGAAATATTTTTCCCCACCCTTTCACTTTCAATCTATATGTATCTTTTGTCCTAAGGTGAGTTTCTTGTAGGCAGCATATTGAAGGTTTTTGCCTTTTTATCCACTCAACCACTCTGTGCCTTTTGATTGGGGCGTTCAGCCCATTGACATTTAAGGTGATAATTAATAGATGATTATTTATTGCCATTTGAACCTCATGTTCCAGTTGATTCTATGGTTCTCCATTCTTCCTTTCTTTTTTTTTTTTTTTTTTTTTTTTTTGGTTGGATGGTCTCCTGTTATTGTCTGCTTAAGTGTATTTTTTTTTTCATTTTTTGCAAATGCAATATTTGGTTTTGGCTTGTGGTTGCCCTGTTTTTTAAGTATGCTAACCCCTTCCCATAATTGTGTGTTTTAGCCTGATGGTCCTGTAAGTTCAAACACTTCATTACTATATTAAAATTAAGAAGAGATACATACAAACAAACAAAAAGGGTTATTTACTTCCTAACATCCCTTGCCCACATTTTATGGTTTTGATGACTCTTTTTTATTTTTTTCTTTTTAATTTCATTTTGTTTGAAGCATGTTCATGATTAAATCTGTATGCTGGCTAATTTGAGTGACTGCTCTCTGATTGCGGTTTCCTCAGTCCTAGTTCTTCCTCTTCTT